>NC_047090.1:24057500-26557500 GCF_902459505.1 Geotrypetes seraphini | reverse complement strand
AAGGAACTTTGACATGACGAGACCATAGCAATGCAGAAGCTGAGGATTAAATTCTGTTTGACCGGGATCCTATAGATCAAAAGCATAGCCATACTGTACGTAGGCTATGATCCTTCCACCTTGGAGATGGACCCAGCCATGTCAACCTCAAGTCCCACTGAAAAATAAGCCCTGGCTACACCACTGCTCTGAATGTTGACCTTCAATGATAGGACAGCTGTGAGTGAAGGATGAAGAATAAGGAATGTTCAATGTGTGATTTAAAAAAAAAAAAAACAACCAAACACCTTTCACCATTAACCTTGCAAACCAGATGTTCCTCCTGCTAGGCAATTAGCATTTTATTTTCTCACTGTAATAAGCTGTTCAGTAGATGTGCGAGTGCTGTCCTCTGGAATGGGGCTGAATTCACGTTGAAGGGAATATTCTCATAAAACAAAACAACAATTGAAATATGGGAAGTGTGTTTGTTACTCTTACCTCATGAGGGTAAGAGTTTAGGGTTCCGTTTAAAATTGCATGTATGGGCCATAAAGCCATATATGGAGAAAACTCAGCCAGTCTCACTTCTGCCATCCCAATCTTACAGTCCTTCAATTACTCGAGGACAACTCAACGCTGGAAGCTACCACTCCCCTCCCCATGCCAGGTCTGGAGGAAAGCTCTTTTCGAGACCGCCTTTGAATTCCAAGGACCCAAAGTCTGGAATGAACTCCCAAGCAGCCTACGACGACTTACCACACACTTCCAGTTCAGGAAGGCACTGAAAACACATCTATTCTCTTCACGTATTCATGTACATGTGGTGTACATATCTGTATCATTTCTAATATTATGTAAGCCGCAATGATTCCTAGTCAACATTTGCGGGATACAAGAATCTGTATGGTATGGTATGGACTCACATTTGTTTTGAAACTGAAAACCCACCTCTTCGACACCTAGTCTTTCTCTTCCGTTTCCCACTCCTCCTAACGTTTGACGTTCGACGTTCCTCCTCCGCTAGCTCCTCCTCCGCTAGCTCCTCCCTCCCACCAGCTCACCTGGAGGTTTGCCATTTATTTATTTTTTGAATCATGGGTTCCTGAGGAAGGGACGTGTTCCCGAAACCAGGCTTGGTTGAACTTGGTGTTGTGGTGTTCCATCTGCCTTGTCCTCGCTCCCCTGGATGCTGGATGAAGTTTCATTGAAGCTAAGTTGTTTGCTTTTGATTTTTCTGGGAGTTGGCTGGGGGGGTTCCCTGAGTGATTGCCGGGACTGAATTCATCTGTGTTCATTGTGCACTGTTTTTTATGGTGGTAGTGTTATTTTCACTTTTAGCACACCCCAGGTACCCAATGATGGTGTGAAGGCGGTGGCTTATTGGTCTCCACCTAGTTGCGTGAAGCTTTGGAGCATTGCTCCCGTCGCTGACCTCGTGCACTGAGGGTACCTAATTTCACTTTAAATACCTTTATGTTACTTATTGATTTGTAATTTCTTTTGTTAGTTAGTACTTCTGCGGTGTCTTCCTGTTTCTTGCAATCACTCACGGAACCCTTGACCATTTTTTGCCTTGCTGTTGGTCTCTGTCACATAAGTACAGCAGTGTAGTAAAGGGAATGGATGGGGTCGGATACCCAAGCTTCACCTGCTGAAGGCATCTCTCTTCTTTCGCCCCCAGCAATAAGGAGGCTCTTAACTGTCCCCGGTACCTCTTATCCTGTTATTCTTCACCAGCAGTGAGCAGAGACTCTTACCCACTGCTCATGTAGCCCCAAGCGGCCCTCTAATGTAACTTCCTGTCTGCAAGACCAGGAAGTTACATCAGAGGGAAGGTTTGCACTGGTGCGAGCAGTGGATAGAAATCCCTCCTTGCTGCCAGCAAATAATAGAACTAGGTCAAAAAATCACTAAAGAGGTAATTAACTCAACGGCTATATTATTATTGTTGAGTGACTAAAGAGGTATCTGTATTTCTCAAAAAAGTCACTACATGTAAAGAATAATAGGCATGGATTTCAACTCAATATTCATAAATTTGTTTGCATATCTAAATAGAACTCTGCTCAGAGACATGAAGGCTGATCTTTCCGCCTCACCACCCAATCATTGCAGTGTTCAATGCCAGGCTACTCCAGGTAGCATACATGTAAATTATTACATTGCTAGCCACTACAGCTATGCCAAGATTTCTTTCAAATAATTTGATGAAGCAAGAAGTATTAAAACTTAGCTTTGAATAAATGACTGGTTCCGACATGCCACGTTTCGGTACTGCGTCAGGGAACCGACAAACAAATACAGTTTAGAACTGGAGGTGAAGACTCACTAAATGTTAGACACGGTTTCAACTTGCCACTCAGTAGTTCAAACGTTTGAACTACTGAGTGGCAAGTAAACCAACCAGATCTACCAGTTTTATTTACCAGTGGTAAATAAAACGAACCAGATCTACAAATATTTTTCTTAGAAATAAAAAAATAGATTTGAAAATGAGAAACAAGGTAAGCCGGTGCTAAGCCAAATAAAACTTTAAAACAAATGCATCCAAATTTAAATAACACCCTAGACATGTGTAGGTCGCTGGGGAGTAATTTGAGGAAAGCATGTGAAACAGTGTTTTATGCATGGCAAAAGTTTATAAAATTATCTCCAGAGTGTCTGAATTTCACTGCTCTCCCGAGATTCTATATATGGTGTCTAGGATTGTATGCATATCTTATTCCAAGATGCAAGTGTAGCTTAATTAAGTAACGAGCCCTTAACCCTAAAAATTGGGGTTCCAACAACCAATTGATCATTTGCGCTCATTAAAAATTTGTACAAGCATCTTGCTGAGTGTTATCTTGCAAGGCATGGCGCCTAACTCACCCCCTCATACCACGCTAGCGTCTTTAGCATTGGCCGCCGCAGTAACTGCTCCGACACTCATACAATTCCTATGAGCATCCGAGCTGTTACCGCCATGGCCGACGCTAAAACTGTTAGTGCAGCTTTGTAAAGGAGGGGTCTACTAGCACATATGTCAAAAGGGCGCATGTCAGGGGCATTCAGAAAAGTTGCATGTGGAACTACAGAATACAGGAGATAAACAAGAAATGGGATGGGACAACAAACTTTCCACGGTAGAAAAAGTCAAAAGGATCATGCAAAACAAGCATTTATTATGGCCATCCACAATAGTATCAACCCGACACGGAATGGTGTTTTGATGTAAAATACACCTGCCTCAGGGGTCAAATGTACACTGAGCAAAAATGTAATGAATTAAATCAACACCGCTCATAAAAAGGAACCTTGGTAGACCTATAGAAATGTAAATGTTCACAATTTGCCCAGTAAACTTTGAAACACTGAACTTGGTTGGTCTGAGAAGTGATGATACCCTTATGAGTGTACATAAAGAGGGTTACATAAAATAATGAGAATTACCTGGCATAACTGTTTGTTTTGCATGATCCTTTTGGCTTTTTTTTACTGCAGAAAGTCTGTTGTCCCATCCCGCCTCTTGCTTATCTCCTGTTGCTATCGTGGGTTTGTCTTCTGCTGGACTCTTTGTGGAAGAACTATAAGAATACAGCATCAGTGCATTTAAATTGTATGCCAGCATTTGCCAATGTACAAGAGCAGAAGAGCTGGGTCTTCAAACTTTAATAGCAATAGGAGGACATTTTTTTTTCTCTCAGAGAATAGTTAAGCTCTGGAACGCGTTGCCAGAGGATGTGGTAAGAGCGGACAGCATAGCTGGTTTTAAGAAAGGTTTGGACAAGTTCCTGGAGGAAAAGTCCATAGTCTGTTATCGAGAAAGACATGGGGGAAGCCACCGCTTGCATGGAATGTTGCTACTCCTTGGGTTTTGGCCAGGTACTAGTGACCTGGTTTGGCCACCGTGAGAACGGGCTACTGGGCATTGATCTGACCCAGTAAGACTATTCTTATCTTCTTATGTTCTTAGTCAATCAATCAGTCATAAAAACCTCTGGCAGACAGCGGCACAGAGCTGATAGTGTTAAAACATTTTCTTAAAGTGATATTTGTGGACAACAACTGAATGGTGAATATGTTATACTTTTAAAACTACTTTGGCGAAGAAAGAGGAGGAGAACAGGTGGATTGGTGTCCCATGCATGCAGGACAGTTTCTAGGTAGCCAGTGAAGTGTCCTGTAGTAGGCAAAGATGTGGTCACGTTTCTTTAAACTGAAAATCAGCCTTATAGCAGTGTTTTGGATCAGTTGGAGTTTATAAGATTTCTGTATGGAACCCACAGTAGTTTGGTCTGCACTGGAGGATGACACGGGGACAGATATGTCCCCGTCACCACGATTTCTGTCCATGTCTTATTCCGAAGCTTGTGCAGATGAGGACAGAGCTTGCAGGAATGGGGCAGGGAGAGGGACAGAGCTCATGGGGACAGGACGGCGATAGAGGGATCCTGCAGAGACGGGGAAAATTTGTCCCCCCTGTCATTCTCTAGCTGCACCTCTAATTATGCATAGAATGCAGCAACTTTAAAAAAAAAAAAATTTCAGAAAAGACATATGGTGAGAATCGGTGCTGAATGCATAAACCACATGTCAGGGCCTGTGTTCCTTTGGCATCAGTGTTACTATATATATTCCTTAAGACTTTATATTAGCATAAGTAGTACATCCAGAAACAACCTACCCTTTTTTTTCAAGGATGAAACTTTTGGTTAAGTATACCCAGGGGGAAAACGATGTAATTAAACCCTTAATCAAATAACTCATGCAGACTCTTGTTATGTCAGGATAGCTGCTCTGTTGAGGCTTGGACTCATTTTGCACCTGTGAATTGCTCACATTTTCTTCCCATTAGCAACGTAAGAGCAAATAATAATAGCTAATGAGATGCAAAGGTGGTTTGGCATAGCTTTCTATGTACAGAAATAGTACACTAGAACAAGTGTTGTGCTCAAAAGAGATACCAAAGTAATATAATAAAAATAATAATTTATTTTTCTATACCGCCTAACCTGCAGTTCATAGCGGTTTACACAATTAGGTACTCAGCATACAATATAATAACAACATCATACATAATAAAATTCTAAGTAACTAATACAATATAAAAAAAACAATATAAACTAAAAACACAATATAAACTAAAATAAGTATAGATTAAAAGTACATTATAACTACATGATAACATGAAAATCAATAATGTATATTATATTGTTTAAATAAATGGGTTTTAAGATCTTTTCGAAATTAACAGTAAGTAAGAAATGGAGAAACAAGGGACAAGATGGCGGCGGCGTGATCGCACTCGGAACTGATGTCCCATCTTACCTTGCTGGTTTTGTCTTCTAAACGTTTTTTCCTCACTGAAAAAGGAAAATGCCCCATACTAAACACAAGGGCGTTCTCCGGGGGGGACTCCTCTGCCCCCGGACAATCGCTGATGGATCGGTTCCTGACGAGCTCCCCGGCAATAGAAGGAGGAGGAATCGTGCCCGCTGAAGCCCCGATGGAAGGAGCTGTCGGAGCGCTGGGCCTGGAAACATCTCTCTCCCCTCCAGCAGCGCGTTCACTTCCGAATCCGGCGCAGTACAGTGCTTTGCGTGAGAGAACCGAGCAATCGATGAGCTCGGCGTCCTCACACGGAGGGGGCTATAGCGCTGGACAGGACGCCGAGGCAACATTCTCTGGGGTCAAAGAGAACTCAGACACCTCTGCAGTGACTCTTGGAGCTATTTGGAAGAGTCTTCAGAGACTCGAAGTTGCTGTCACAAAATCATCTGAAGATGATTTAATCTTTGTCAGTGCAAAATATTCAAGCTGAAATGCAGAGAAAGTTTGATCTGGTGGATAAGGAGATTTCCTCATTAAAATCTTTATCTTCTACAATGGTTCAAGATAGAACTTATCTTCAATGAAAAATTGAAAATTTGGAAAATTTCAATAGAAGACTGAATTTAAGAGTTTTGAATTTTCCTTAATTAGCTCTTGGGACACCTACTGAAGTTTTCAAAAGATATCTTCTTGAGACTTAAAAAATTCCATCTAAATGTATTCCGCCTATAAATAAAATCTATTACCTCCCAAGAAAAACACAGAATTCCCATCCTCAAGAATTAGATTTGAATAATTTGACTACTATTCTTGAAACTACTCAGGAGGAAATTCTATATAGAGGAACCATGATTGTTTCATTAGTGTTTGAGCAGGACTTAAATATGATAATGAAGAACTATTTTCGTCTTTCCCCAAATTTGTTTCTTGGAGAAAAAATCTGGATTTTCCCTGATGTAACAAAGTCTACCCAAGAGCGGAGGAAATTATTCTTAAGTATGAGGGAAAAAATAACAAAAATGGAAGGGTCCTTCTTATTAAGTTATCCTGTAAATTTGTGATAAAATATGCAGGGAACAAATATATCTACTTTGCACCAGAACAACTTCGTAGTTTTCTGGACTTTCAAAAATTGATTAAAACAACTAAATAAATAAGAGCTGCTAGATAAGATTATACCGGGAAACTATGATAAGCCTTTTACCTAAAAAGTAGTCTATATAGTTGTGAGATCTCCTTATCTTTTTTATCATCTTGTCTTCAAAGAGAGTTTAGTAGTCTAAGAAAAAGTATATAATTGACTATTGGGAATATTGCATATCAAAATTTTTTCTTTTAATGTTTATTATCATTCTTTGTTATTCCTATTATAATATGCAATATCTATATTTCATATTTTTTGTTTAACTTTATCTCTGAATTTCTGTAACAAGAGGATTCTTGTAATAAGAATATTAAAACTTATAAATAAATAAAAAAAAAGAAATGGAGAAACAAGAAGATTCAAACATAAATTCATTAATCCTGCTTGGAATGCTAAGGTCCTATCCCCAAATTTTTTGGAACGACATGCATTTGCTGAAGGAAAATAAAACCAACCAGATCCACGAATATTTTTCTTAGAAATTAAAAAAAAAACTAAAATGAGAAACAAGGTAAGCTGGTGCTAAGCCAAATAAAACTTTAAAACAAATGCATCCAAATTTAAATAACACCTTAGCCTTAGTAAACTCTCACAAGTTACCTTTAAGAACGTATTGCAAAAAATGTCTGCATCAATTTTACACTCCCCCCCCCCTATTTTACTAATCCAAAGCAAAGGTTTCTACTGTGGCCCGGAGTGCTAAATGCTCCGATGCTCATATGAACATCGGAGCATATTGCGCTCTGGGTCATGGTTGAAACCTCTACAGTGGCTTAGTAGAAAAGGGCCTTAGGGCTAGATTCATTAAGCAAATCGATAATGAACCGATCGGTTTGTGAACACTTTGCGACCTGATTTTACTCTGTCCCGATTCATTTACCTCTCTATCGATCCGATTCCAATCCGCTTATGCAAATGAGGGGAACGGCATGCAAAGTAGGCAGGGATGTGATTCACAAAACAAATTTCGCGATCCGACTGGCCTGGCCAATCAACCCAAGAAGCAAATGTCCTTTCCAACTGTCCAGCTCCATTGCTGACCTGCTCTTTTCACGCCCTGCTCTCTGCTGCCCCGAATCTCTCCTGCCTGCCGCCCCGATGCTCTGCCCCGAATCTGTCCTGCCTGCCGCCCCAAAGCTCTGCCCCGAATCTGTCCTGCCTGCTCTGCCCTGAATCTCTTCTGCCTGCCGCCTCGAATCGCCGCCCTGCTCTCTCCCGAATCGCTGCCCTGCTCTTCCCTGAATCTCTCCTGCCTGCCGCCTGAATCTCTCCTGCCTTTCTCCGCACTGTAAGCCCTTGGTTTTAACCTGCGGGTTTATAGCAGGTTAAAATCAGGGGCTTGCTGGGCTACTAAAAGTAAAGTAAATTTTTTTTTTTAAAGTCACAGATCAGACGGGTCTTAGACACATATCCAGACCATCTACAGATGGTCTGCACATGCGTCGGGATCGCACACCAGCGATTCGTGTTGGTGGATGGGGGGTGTTCACCCATTTGAATATTGCTGGTTTGTGAATCCATTGGACTTGCCCGGATCTGACACGGATCGGTCACGATCGGGCAGGTTAGTGAATCTAGCCCTTAGTTTGGTGTGAGGGGTTGAGGGTGAGAAATTTGTCCATGTGTTCCCGATGCTTCTGTGCACGTTGTCCACTAAATCAGAGGGATTGTATTAACTGATGAGTTGGAAAAGTTTGACTCTGTTAGAAAGGGGAAAGGGAATGGGGACTTGTATACTTCCTTTTTGTCAATTTGGCATTTGAAAGCGGTGGGCACTGGAGGATTAGGTGACTTGCCTGGGGTCACAAGGAGCAGTACCGGGATTTGATCTCACAACATCCGGGCGCAGAGGCAGCCACTCAGCCAGTGAGCCACAGCCCTTCCATGCAATGATAAAATGTACTGAGGAAAACTGCAGATCCAGTCAGATTCCGTGAAGTGTGGTACCTCCAATTTATTCTGCGCTTCAAAGCTGTCGATTTTTGCAAAACAGTAGTTCTGCATTCAAGATGTAAACAGGAAAATTAGAGTCTGAGCACATCTTCTAAAGAAACCAGTTCAAGTCTTTTATTGTTCAAGAAGATAATTTCTACAACAGAAATACTGCATCCGTTAAGTACTGTTTCTTGCAAGAAGGTGGCTATTTGTAATAGAGAAAATTTGGGCTATGTAGTACAGGGTTATAATCAATAGCAAATGTAGAATGCTAGCATTCTTACACCGACAATGTTCCTTCCAAAATATCTGCACAAAATACATTTATCAGACTAGAAACTTGCTTTCAGAGGATTGATAAATGGATGAATGTCAAATCTCCTAAGAGAGATTCTATAGATTGGCAAAAAGGGATATGTGGTTCAAATTTTAAGAAATTGTTTTCTGTCGCATATGGTCCAAAGCTCAGGAGTTGTGATTGACTCTGCACTTATTATGGCAGACCAAGTATGTGCTGTCATTAAAATGGCATTTAATAATCCGTGTATAGGCAGATTAAACCTTTCTTTGTCAATCAGGCCTAAGGCAGATTATGCAGGCATCAATATTGTCTCATGTGGACAACTGTAATTTAGTCTACTTAGGTATTTCTGAAAATACATTAGCTGGGTTCCAGCTAGTGCAAAATACTGCTGCAAAGATCATTACTGGTGGGAAAGAGCTACCTTTCTCCTTTATTCCTTAAATTGGCTCCTGGTCTAGCACAACATTCGTTTTAAGCTTCTCATTATCGTTTTTAAACCTTAGAGGTATAAATCCTACAGTTCTTGGGCAGTATACCAATCAATAATGTATTCCTGCATGGGCCTTGAGGTCGCAACGAGATCTGTGCCCTACAGTAAGGGCCACCAAAAATTTTCATGATCAAAATTGCTCTAAGACATATTATTCAAGGATGAGCCTCACTGGTTTGAAACGTTCTCCTTTCTCATTTAAAGTCTGAGCTAAGCTATCTCGTTTTTAAGAGCAGTGAAGTCTCTTTAAAGTCACGTATCAGATAATGGAAGAGTTTAATTAACACTACCTGTTGTAGATATTGCTCAAGGGGTTTAATCTTTAGAGTTATTGCACAGGATTAATTATTGTGATTGTGGAATACAGAGCTGAGGATCGCTTAGCATAGGGGTGCCCACACTTTTTTGGCTTGCGAGCTACTTTTAAAATGATCAAGAAAAGTCCTGGACTTCATGGTATCATATCAGGAAAGAAAAAGGTCAGAAGAGATGGATCTAATGATCCCTATTAACCCTTGGTGTACTACTCTGTGCTGTTGTCCCTGTGTAATTACCACCACCTTACTTGATCAGACCAATGATCCATCTAGCTCAGTATCCTTTTCCAACAGTGGCCAATCCAGGTCGCAAGTAGCTGGCATAGGGTTACAAGATTTTATGTTTATAAAATCCGGACCCATGTCCCTGCCCCCAGACCCAACCAGTTCCACCCAGCCCCGCCCTGTTCCACCCACATCACGCCCCAGCCTCACCCCCTCAAGTGCTTGGAGCCGTGTCGGGAGGACATCCGCCATTGAGCAGGCCTGCCCCCGGAAGTAGAATGTCCTGTGGTTGACCTGCTCGTTGACGCTGTGCAGCGGCTGCCCCAAAAATTTAAACTACAACATCGGGAAAGGGGTGGGAGGGCGGGCACCAATCAGTGACCGCCAATTCTGGAGGAGGCCATGGCCCCTGTGGCCATGTCTGTTCCGATGCATATACTGCGCTGCACAGCGTAAAAGGTTTTACTGTCGGAGGTCCTGTGGTAAGTCTGAGTTTAGCGTGCACACTCCACGTGCTAAAAAATATTTTCAGGTTTTTCACAGAGAAGGTGGCAAGTGGGTGTGCCTATACTGATGAATTAGTGTACCATGCGCTAACTGATTAGCGCACGATTAGCTAGTGAGCCTTTGCCGCCTACAAAATAGGTGTCGGTAAGTACTCATGCTCTAATTTGTATTAGTGGGTGCATACTAACGCAAAATTAGCATGTGGCCACTGACTAAAAAGAATGGGGAATCAGTTATTTTATTGCTGTGAGAGAAAGCGGCGTTAGCGCATGAGATATGGGCACACTGAGGGAGGAATTCATCAAGGGACAGTAACTGATTCAGCGCATGCTAGCTGCATTAACATGTGGTAGAGATTATGAGGTGCTAAATGCTAAGATGTCCACAGGAATATAGCAGGCATCATAGTGCTGATCGCATACTAATCATTACCTGCACTAATGCGGTTAGCGCGCACTGAGGACCTCTTTTACAAAGGCATACTAAGCATTTTAGTACAGATTTAGCAAATGCTAAATCAATGCATTTATGTCACAATCCTGGCACCACCTACCCAAAGGACTAAGCCAAGTGTCCACCCACCATCTACCAAGGCATCTTATGCTCAGAGAGAATTTTTGGGCACCACCTACCCGAAGGACTAGGCCAAGTGTCCACCCACCAAGGCATCTTATGCTCAGAGAGGATTTTTGGGCTTACTGAGGATTAGGCACTAGGCCCACATTCCTCCCCTCAAGGTCACCCAGGAGCTCCTGTTTCTAGGAACTTCAACTATGCGCCTTTCTGCTGGGAGTCCATTAATGAATCCCCCCTGTCAGTTCAGGGTGAGGTCCTTCTTGACCCCCCCCCCCTCAAAATGTCCCCTCAAGGATTGAGGAGTCCAAGCCAGAGCTCCTCTCCCTATCAGGAGTCCAGTTTAAGGTTCTAGGAGTCTCTTTTCTTTACGAATCACCACTTTTCTCTACCACTTGATTCTTATGCAAATTAGGATGCAAATTAGTTATTCAAGTCCAATGGCAAGGTCATTCAGTCTTGACTATTGGGCAACAGAATACTCCGGAGCAATAGGGGTAGCTGGTTACTAACACCACCCACCTAGTCTTCCACTATGACTAGAACCACCCCAGTAGGAACTAGTTGAACCCAGCAATTCCCTGTTTAACCCCGGGTTACCTATTACCCATGGGCACGCTGGGGAGAGGTAGACTCCGATGTAGCCTTCCCTTGGGGCGGTACTCTCTCACATGATGGGACATACACCCCATCACAATGCGCTAACCACTAACGCATCCGTAGGATAAAATGTACACATTAGCATTTAGCATGTGTTTAGCGCACGCTAAAAATCTTAGTGCACCTTTGTAAAAGAGGGGGTAAATCGGTTAGTACCCCTTGATGAATTTCCCTCTTTAGGCCACTTTTTCCTGTACCTTTGTAAAAGGACCTGTAAAAAAAGTTTTTAGTTAAGTGTTCCTCCCTCCCCCCCACCACACCAAACAACTATTGTGCAGGATGGCAAGTCAAATGCGCGCAAGACAAATTCGCGTGGCCAATTGCGCGCAGACAATTCAGCGCAAGACAATTCAGCCAAGACAATTCAGCGCAATGACAAGTCAGCGCATCTGGTTACACAATTTTTAAAGAAGTCTGCCAAAGGCTATGTTTAGAAAGAGGATTGTCTTGTCAGTATGTAGTAGTTTCCCTTAAAGTTACGAAACTGAGTAGCTAAGATTCTTCCATCAAAAGACTGCATAAAAACAGTCAAAGTTATGCCTATTAGTATAACTCATTTAAATGGGATTTAAAGATTATAAGGCCAAACCTCTTCAGGAGATTTTAAGAAATGGATGGATTTTCTTTCTTTTTTTTTTTGCCTTGAGGGTCACAGGGAATGAGCAGGATAAGTCTGAGCTTTGACAGGTTTGGTCTTCTGAGCAGTTCGACGATGCTAGCTGCTCTGCTGCCCCTTGCTAGACAGGATTATGCTCATTTTGCTTTTGGTTTCTGTGAGCCGTGGCCTCTGAACATGTCTGCACAACTGATAGCTGAGCATTATAATATTACTGCAAAACCGCAGGTACCTAAGAGAAAATATTAACATAAGAGAAAATATTAATATGTATGGCCAGCATAGCATTATAGAGCTTGCTCTGTACATAAGGTACTAACACATACAGTACATTGTTTATTGTTTACTGAAAGCTTGTCTACTGCTACTAATAACAGGGGAGTCAATTCAGAGCGGTTTACATGAGCTTCTGTAATGGTGTTACAATACAGAGTTAACGTTTTCCAAGATGGTTTTCAATACAGACACAATTATACCATGGTTCATAGACAACCCCGCGAAAGACAAAGGCGCGCGCCGACAACTGAGCGCAAGATGGAGGCGCGCGCCGAAGAAAATTACAGTTTTTAGGGGCTCCGACGGGGGGGTTTTGTTGGGGAGCCCCCCCAGTTTACTTAATAGAGATCGCGCCGGCATTGTGGGGGGTTTGGGGGGTTGTAACCCTCCACATTTTACTGTAAACTTAACTTTTTCCCTAAAAACAGGGAAAAAGTGAAGTTTTCAGTAAAATGTGGGGGGTTACAACCCCCCACACCTCCTACAATGCCCCGACAACGCGGCGCGATCTCTATTAAGTAAAGTGGGGGTGTTCCTCCCCCCACGCCCCCCCATCGGAGCCGTAAAAACAGTAATTTTCTGCGGCGCGCGCCTCCGCGCTGCGCTCAATTGTCTGCACGCGCCTTTGTCCCGGCGCGCTTTTGACCTGACACCTTATACCATAGTCAATCATCCTACGTATATACACATACAATATTAGTATTGTGTACTCTGTTCATACTAAATCCTACTTATTTGCAGGTGGGTATACACATGGGTTGAGCAAGGGCATCCTCCACCCCAATTCTTCCTCTCTCCTTCTAAGCAGCAGCTTTCCTCTCCTCCCACCCATCCCCCTGTGCAGTATCTTACCAAGATAAGAATTTTCTTTTCTTTGAGGCTAAACAACTTTTAGAATTTATTGAATCAAAAGAAAGGTTGGTAACCATGTCTAGTGATGTATGACCTATCAGCTGTCTGTAATTCTGGAATCTAATGCCGTGACCTTAAATTAATTTTTGTTATTTCTGATGGAAGTTTATTTCTTTTTTTGATCCTCATTTTGGTGGACTAAATAAGAGATAGTTAATGTTTCCTTTATATGTTTTATTGAATATAATTTCTGGATCTGTAGCAATTTGCAAATGCAATGCTTGTATTAAAAATTGAAAATCTTATAAATAAATAAAATTAAATTAAAAAAAAAATTTTATTGAATAAATGCAAAAATAACTACAAAAGTGAACAAAGTGAAAAACAATTTCTGCTTGACCTTTTTAAAAAAATATATCTTTATTCATTTTAAAGCCAAAAATAAGTGCAACATATTATACAGATATTATACACTTGAACAGCACTTAAATTTTATCAAATTATATTTTATGACAAATACATATATCATCCCCTCTTTCTACATATCCAACAATTGCACTCAAATTAAAAGTATTTCCCCACCCTAGACGTGTATGATCAAAGGGCAAAATCAACAATCACTCCTTATATAATTTTGTCAATGGCTCCCAAACATCCATAAATTTCCTATAATGTTCCTGTTGTATGGCCATCATATGTTCCATTTTAAAAGTGTGGCATAGAGGTTCCCACCAGAAAGTATAATTTAACCGATCTCAGTTTTTCCAGTTCCTCAAAATAAGTTGTATGGCAACCCCTGTCATAATAAAGAGAAGTTTATTATTATGGGAAGATATTTGGCTTTTAGCCCTCATTAATGTGCCAAATAGCATGGTATCATACATCAATGCCACTGGATTTTCCATTAATTTATTCACTTGACCCCCAAATGGATCTCCAAAATTTAAGTATCAAGGGACAATAGAACAGTAGATGATCCAATGTCCCTAGACTTAGAACTATCCAATTTCTGTAAACGAACAGGGGTCCAAAAAGATCTATGTAACAAGAAAAACCATGTCTGTCTCAATGTCAATGTCAGCCTCCATTTGTCAGTCCACCTGCTTCATTATGCATAAAGCCTACTGGACACCTTCAAAGCTGGCTCAAATTCTTCATAACAACCCTTCCGATGTATGCTGGTCCTGCTCTATGGAAACTGGTACTCTTATGTATCTTCTTTTTTCTTGCCCAAATGTTCAATCCCATTGGACTGAGATGTGGATCAAAATTTCAACTTTATTGAATATAGGCACTATAAAATCATCACATTATGTTCCTCACATCCAAGATATTGAAATTCATCCATCATCTGTCGAGCTTTATAACATTATGATTGCCTTGGCAAACCACCTAATTATCTGTAATTGGAAAGACAATTCACTTCTTAGCTCTATTGAATGGTAGAATTATCTAAGCTCCATTAGAAATTATGAAGAAATAAGGGCAACTAAAAAATCATACTTTTTCCATTTTTTAATATTTTTTTTTAAATAAAATAGTATTTTTTCTTCTACAGAGCTCTTCTGATTAGATTAGTGCTTCCCAAGTTGGTGCTGGAATTCCCCTTTGCCAGTCAGGCTTTCAGGATATCCACAATGAATATGCATGAAATTGATTTGCATACACTGCCTCCACTGTATGCAAAATTTTCTTGCTTATTTCTTGTGGATATGCTTAAAACCTGACTGGCAAGGGAGTACTCCAGGACCGACTTGGGAAATCCTGGTCTAGATAACCAAATTTCCCTTTGGGTTTTCACTGTTGATTTCATATTTTTTTTGTTTACCTAAGATTGCCTTGAGGTTAATGCAGTAGGTTCAATCCCAGAGACATCCAGGTTGAAATCCTGTTTCTTCCACTGGGGCTTCTAGGTCTATGTTTTGTACTTGAGGCACAAGTTTACTAAAAGGTACTGGTATACATTACACTGGTCAACAAGCATTTTGCTATTGGAGTTCTGTTACCTGTACCTTAACAATGGCCACATTCTAACTTTAAATCTGAAAAACAGTTTTCGTCTATCACATCCTGTTTTTAAGTTATGCGTTAGTTTGTGTTTATATTATTTTTGTCAATAACGCTACCATGAAGCGTCGGTATTTTACTGTTTCTGTAACACAATATTGCATTTTAGGACAGCTCATCGATCACATAATACCAGTAATTTGAAAATTTATACTAAAAAGTGATTGTGCTGCTTTTTCTACCTGTGAATTTTTATATTTTGTTTGTTTTTGTCTAAGATATTATAATTATATGTTAACCATCCTGATTACTTCTGTAATGTCTGTGGACAAATTACTGCACAATCAGCACCTAAGGAGTACATTTGGTTTTGAAAAAAGTGAAGCCAAAATCAAAGAAGGTGTTTTTGTTGGACTCGAAATCCATGAACTGATCCTTGATGATGCGTTCAAACAGAAGTTAAACCCAGCTGAATCAGCAGCATGGGAAGCATTTGTGCTGGTTGTTCAGAATTTTCTTGGTAATCAGAGAATTATGCTATGCTTGTGGAGAACTTGCTGACAGCATATCAGCTAATGAGTGCTAGAATGTCACTTAAAATGCACTTCTTACATTCTCACCTCGACTTCTTCCCACCTAATCTTGGTGATGTCAGTGATGAGTATGGGGAAAGATTTAATCAAGATATCAAGTATAATGGAAGACTATTGTTGGATCTTGCATAAAAGCAAGTGCCTCAAGTGTCTCAAACATTTCTGAACCTACTGACATCACTTTTGTGTGCTGTAACATGTCTCCTTATTGTCTTCGTGTTTGTTTTCAGAGTAAACTCCTTAACACAAGTTTAGTGGGACACAGTTCATACTCGCAATATTGTGCCGATATGACAAACTGTCTAAAAAAAAATCAGTATTGTGTATCTCAGAATCCTGACGTGCTGGCTGAATTTCAATTGCAGATCTGAAATCAGCGTCATTAAATTAACTAAGAGCATAAGAACATAAGAAGTTGCCTCCACCGGGATCAGACCAGAGGTCCATCGCGCCCAGCGGTCCGCACCCGCGGCGGCCCATCAGGTCCATGACCTGTCAAGTGTTCCCTGCCCTAAAAAGCCTATCCTTACTTCTATCCGTATCCCTCAATTCCCTTTTCCTTCAGGAATTTATCCAAACCTTCTTTGAATCCCTATGGTGTCTTCTGCCCCACCACAACCTCCAGGAGTGCATTCCATGTGTCCACCACTCTTTGGGTGAAGAAGAACTTCCTGGCATTGGTTCTAAACCTATCCCCTTTCAGTTTCTCCGAGTGCCCCCTTGTACTTGTTGTTCCCCACAGTCTGAAGAATCTGTCTCTGTCTACCTTATCTATGCCTTTCAGGATCTTGAAAGTTTGTATCATGTCTCCTCTAAGTCTCCTCTTTTCCAGGGAGAACAGCCCCAGCTGTTCTAGCCTATCGGCATACGAAAGGTTTTCCATACCTCTTACCATTTTCTCTGGACCCCCTCAAGCAATGCTATGTCCTTCTTGAGGTACGGCGACCAATACTGGACACAGTACTCCAGATGCGGGCGCACCATTGCATGGTACAGTGGCATGATGACTTCCTTTGTCCTGGTCGTGATACCCTTCTTGATGATACCCAGCATTCTGTTTGCTTTCTTTGAGGCTGTCGCGCATTGTGCTGACGCTTTCATTGTTGTATCCACCAGCACACCCAGGTCTCTTTCAAGGGTACTTACCTCTAGCAATGTTCCCCCCATTGTATAGCTGAACATCGGGTTCTTTTTCCCAACATGCATGACCTTGCATTACTCTATATTAAAACGCATCTGCCACTTTTTGGCCCACTCTTCCAGCTTCATTAGGTCCCTTTGCAGGTTTTCACAGTCTTCCGTGGTTCTAACCCTGCTGCAGAGTTTGGTGTCATCTGCAAATTTGATAACCTCACATTTCGTCCCTGTCTCCAGATCGTTTATAAATATATTGAACAGGAGGGTCCCAACACCGACCCCTGTGGAACTCCGCTCGTGACCCGTTGCCAGTCTGAGTATTTGCCCTTCACTCCAACCCTCTGTTTTCTGCCCGCCAACCAGTGTTTAATCCATCGGTATACATCCCCCTCCACTCCGTGGTTCCACAGCTTCTTAAGCAGCCGTTCGTGGGGTACCTTGTCGAAAGCTTTTTGGAAGTCGAGGTAAATGATGTCTACGGGTTCCCCTTTGTCTATCTGGCTGTTTATTCCCTCAAAGAAGTGTAGTAAGTTTGTGAGGCAAGACCTTCCCTTGCAGAAGCCATGTTGGCTCTCCCTCAGCTGCCCATTTTTTTCCATGTGCTTGCAGATGCTGTCCTTAATCAGTGCTTCCATCATCTTACCCGAAACCGAAGTCAAGCTCACCGGCCTGTAGTTTCCCGGGTCACCTCTTGATCCTTTCTTAAAGATAGGCGTGACATTTGCTATTTTCCAGTCCTCCGGGATCTCCCCAGTTTTCAATGATAGATTACATATTTGCCGGAGTGTTTCCTTTCTCAGTTCTTTTAGTACCCTTGGGTGGATTCCATCCGGGCCCGGTGATTTGTCGCTTTTTAATCTATCTATCTGTCGTAGGATGTCCTCATGGCTTACTTCTATTCGCTCCAGCTTTTCATCTAGATCCCCACTTATGATCTCCTCAGGTTCTGGTACATTGGATGTGTCCTCGCTCGTGAAGACCGACGAGAAGAACTTGTTTAACCTGTCTGCTACCTCTTTTTCCTCTCTTACCACTCCCTTTCTGTTTCCATCTTCTTAAGTTCTCAGTAGCAAAGAAAAACTTTTTTTGTTATTGACCAGTGTTAACAGCTGATGTCATTTTGGACCAGATTCTGTTAACGATGCCATTTGTGGGTACTTAGATACGTCAATCACACATTAGGTGTCATTAACAGAATCATGCCTAGCACCACCTAAACTGTGCTTAGGCGCCGTTAGGCATCCCTATTTAGGCCAAGATTTTCTTAGCCTAAATAGAGATGATTAATGTAGGTGCCTACCTGCACCTAAGAATGCCTAGTGATGCCAAACTTTCAAATACGGCCCCAGTCCACCCATAACCATGCCTACTTGGTGGTAAGTGCCTCAGTGTAGGCGCCTACCTGAGAGGGGTAGGTGCCTCTGAGTTAGGTGCCTACTACCCAATTAAAATTAAATATTTTCAGACCCGGGATCCAAGATGGCTGCTGACCTGGTTAGCTGAGCTACACGCCACAGAGAGCTCGCTTAAAAAGCTTGTTTTTCACTGTAAGGCATAAATATTTACCTGAAAACATACCGAAGAGGAGGGGACGCAGTACCGCTGGTGCCTCACTGCGCTCCAGGATGACTGTCTTCAGCAACATTGAAGAGCCGATACAGTGAATGCAGAGTATACCAGCGGCATTGGCAAGTTCCCTGCTAGAGACGCTCCAGAGAGGCGGGAGGGATGCAATCTCATAGGGCTTGGAAACAACATTAAGCCACGACGCTAGAGCACCTCCCCCACTGCCTCAAATTACCAGCTGCCCGCGAGAGGAGGACCTTCTGGAAGGCGGCAGGCACCCTCCCTTGGAGGCACTGGAGACCATAGAGGGGAGAATGGAGATGGATTCCCTGCAACTGCAGGAGAGTCTGAAAGTGGATTCGGAGAATACAACAGCATTGGGGTTGAATAAACCCAGGAGAGTGAATACCAAAGGAAACTATCAGTTGGTGAGAAAACTGAAACAGGTAAATCTTTTCCTTTGATGAATAAGCCCCAAGAGGTAACTTTAGATTCCCTATGGGATCTCGTAGTGGGACTGGCTAAATCTATAAATCCTCAGCTTGTACAGCTGGAAATTAAACTTAAAGTTCAGGAAAATGATATTAAGAACTTAAAGGTCAAAATTGGTGATTCTAAGGCTTCAATAATGAGGAAGAATCAGGAATAAGACCTGCATGAAAATGTAAGCAATGAGGAAGAATCAAGAATAAGACCTGCATGAAAATATAGGCGAAGACCCCTGAGACCCCAAAAAGTTATACTTCTAAGAGAGACATTGTGCTTATGAATTCAAGCTTCTGGACAATACTATTTCTCCCTGTCAGCCGGAAACAATATGCTCTATGAGAGATTCACCCTTGCTCTTTAAACTGGCAGAGATCTGCTGACTGTGACATCATTGGATAAACTCAAGCAACAGTACAGGATAAAATGTCCTACCAAAGAATTATCAAAGCTATTGACAGAACATTCAATCAAGCTCAGGACAGAGGAGGCCTGCTCTCAGAAATTATTGACCTTAGTATTAAGAATGCAGTGTCAGAAATAGAAAGGTCAGTTTTGACACTAGGTGATGTCTTGTTTCAATATGGCTCCATGATAAGTGTATATAGACCATATAGCCAATAGAAATGATGCATGTGACAAACCAATGGAAAGTGAATATGTAATCTGTAACTAGGTTGTACCTTAGGCTACTGAACTAAAGTATATAAGTGGCATGCCAGCTGTCAAAAGTGGGGAACGGATCCATGAACAGAAGCTGGACACATGGTATGTATGTTATCCTTTTAGCCCAATGTGCTGTACTTTTGTTGTTTCATGTAAGCTGCCTTTTGTTTATTGCTAATAAACTGATATTATATACAGCAATTGGATTATTGCGAGGTCAGTCTATGAAAAGATCTGTAGCCTATCTTTTCCATAGAAAATGTTAATCAAGAATTAAAAGTTTTTAAACAAGTTACTGAGACATTAGTCAAGGATAATATCAGCCTGAGAAGAAAGCTAGAGTTGCTATAGAACTTTTCCCTTAATAATAACCTCAGATTGATTAATTTCCCTAGGGTTACTACGGTAACTCCTAGGGAAATGTTGAAACGTTATTTGATGGAGATTTTGAAGGTGTCTGAAGACTCATTACCACTGTTTACTCAAGTTTATTACTATCTACTAAGAAGCAAGAATCACCACAAGAGACTAATCAACAATCATTAAATATCTCAGCTATGTTGGAACTTTCTGGCAGCGGCAACGTTACTTCTAACTGTAGCATTGGCGCCAGATAAAAACGGGTTGCTCAGGATTTTCTTTAAAAATAAACAAAAATAATTTCTTGGCCTTAAGATACAAATGTTTCCAGATCTAGCACGGGATACTCAGAGACGTAGACGTGAATTTTTACTTCAAAAACCTGGAGTTATAGCTCTAGGGGCAACGTTCTATCTTCGCCACCCATGTAAATGTGTAATACATTATCATATGCAAAAGTATCACACCTGGATTCAGGAAAAACTTGAATGCTCTTAGAATGATTAGATGCTCACAACTCAGCTAACCTGTTCCTTTATCTCATTGCTTTGTTCCTATGTAACTCGCTTTAGTATACCTTGGATCCTAATTGAGGACTTGAGCTGAATTTAAGCGTAATATTATTATTTTTCTTCTTGTATGATAATTTAATTTAACCCTTTATCAAGATCAACTTTTCTTTTGTTGTATTTGGTAAATCTTTATATTTTCTTACATTTAAGGCTTAAAAAGGCTTTCTGTACAAGTGGATGCTTGATATATAATTTGAAAAAGTATAAATAAATAAAAATAATAATAAGTTTTTTCAATTATGAGCTTATTAAAGCTTATAATTGAAGCCTCTTAATCCAATTTGCTAATTGGTGGAGGCGCCTAAATTGAAGGCACCTACCCATGTAGGTGAATTCCCTCTGCTGCGAATTCACCGGCGGACAAGGCCGAAGCAGCCTGTTTAGAATGCTGCAGGCCCGACGCTCATTTGGAGGGTGGTACTGGTATGTAGGGCTCGCTCGCGGTTGGCAGTTCGGATGGGAGGGACGGGAGAAGCACTGCTGGCGAATCCCGACTAGGGCTTATTTTGGGGTAGGGCTTATTTTCGGGGAAACACGGTAGTACTATTTTATATTGTCTCAGGCTGAACTAGAAGCCACAGAAGGCTGTAGGTTCCCCATCACTATCCTTTAGGGATACAAGCAGACTGTAAATGTCTTATTTTAAAATAAATAATTCTATTTTTAAGTTACAGTATAATCTCGTTATAATGGATTTCAAGGGACCTGGAAAAACGGTCCGTTATATCCAGAGTCCGTTATATCCAGAGTTGCATTTTTTTAAAACTTTATTTAGGTCAACTTGAAACAACGTTCAATCAATGAATAACAGTCACTGCACAACCATATCAGCACCATCAAGAACAAAACTCAGCAAAACATTGGTATGGCACAAAATGATTGCAAAACCAGAACACTAAAAGATGGTCTAAAGCATTATGTCGTACTGTACTGGAAGTAAAAATACTCTGTCATTATCTTTTGGGCTGCATTTTGATACTATATCACCGGCATGCCACCCGCCTTGTAGGCGGAGCCTGCATGTCCATTATAGCCGAAGAAAACTACAGCTAAAAGCGGCTCTGGGGACCAAATTGGTTGCCCGTTATATCTGAAAGTCCATTATATGCGAGTCCGCTATATGTGATGATTTTCTGTATGTTTATAATGGTGCACGGCCGGGACCAGCGGACTTCATCCGCTATAGGCGAGATTCCATTATAAGCGAGTCCGTTATAACGAGATTATACTGTATTTTGTAAATTATGTTTGCATCTGCTTGCTTTGTTAGAGTGTCTTGTACAAAAGTGTAGAGTAATGACACCACTGTAAAATGATAATTAAACCAAGCATCTTAATAAAACATAGCATATGCACTAATACCATATTTGCCTGTGATAGTGTGATTTATTTGTAAATATGACTGATAATTTGGACAATATTAATCCAATTTCTCATTAAGCAATTTTGAGAATCTGAAAACTGTATTTCAGAAAAGACATCTTGCACAAGGCAGAAATAAAAACTGGAATGATTTGTTTTATAACATTTTTCCTTTCGCTTACAGTATCATTATTCACCCTAGACAATCTCTGTGCTACCTTCCCTAATTTGCATGAGTAATTGACATATTCTTAACAGCTCATTAAAACACTGGATGATACATAACAAAAGCATGATTCATAAGAGGGAATTCAGATTTCCCGTTAACTGTATTGAATATTCAACAGGATTCAAAGCTTCAGGTTACAAACAAAGCTTTTATATTTGCTTAAAAGAGGATTTAGGAATTTGTAGCGTGATGCATCGATATAAGGCTTAAGTTTAAATTTTCAGTAGCCACTTCACTACAAAAGTACATGTATCGTCTTCGGCTTGAAATTCAGCCAATTTTCAAATCTAAGGTACGTGCATAGATTGGAGGGTTATTTTAGAAGTCAATGTATTTTTAAAACACCGGCTGTGGCAGTCAAAACATAAAAAAGAATCAGAATATTCAGCACCACTTTCTGAAGGCCCTCTTTGCTAAGCCACGGTAGAGGTTTCTTTCATGGTCCGGAGCGCTAAATGCTCTGACGCTCATAGGAATCATATGAACCTCGGAGCAGCGTTGGAACATTTAGCACTCTGGGCCGTGGTAGAAACCCCTACCACAGCTTAGTAAACGGGGGTAAATTTAGGCAGCAACATACAAGTAGGAAGAGCTGTGGCTCATTGGTAGAGGTTGTGAGATCAAATCCCAGTGCTGCTCCTTGTGACCCTGGGCAAGTTATTTAATCCTCCAATGCCCACCACTTTGAATGTCAGCTTTGAAATGCCAAAGCCACAAAAAGGCCAGTATCCTGTGGCCAACCCAATGCCTAAGAGCCAAGCCCAGTATCCTGTGGCCAACCCAGGTCCCAAGTACCTGGCAGAAACCCAAAGAGTAGCAATATTCCAGGGCTGAGATTGTGATGTCGTAATGCCTCATTCCACCAATGCCTAAGAGTCAACCTCATCAGTGATGTCATAATGGCTTCATTATCCTATACTCGGCTCTCATAAGAACATAAGAATTGCCATACTGGGACAGAGTGAAGGTGTGGCTTGCTTGTAGAGCTGCTACCTCTGCACCCAGAGGTTGTTAGATCAAATCCCAGTGCTGCTCCTTATGACCTTGGGCAAGTCACTTAATCCTCCAGTGCCCACAGCTTGGAATGCCAAAGCCACAAAAAGGCAACATACAAGTTCCCATTCCCTTTCCATATAAATGAAAATGATATGGCTATGTACTATTCTGTAAGTGTTCATCAACCTTTGATGACATATACTTGGCTGGTGGGCATTCAGATGGGCAGAAGTTGGGCACCGTGGGGAGGGACAAGTGCATATATTATAGAATAATATGATTTCAATACATACTTTCCCAGTCTAGGTGTGAGCTCTATGACTGGAGAAAAGTGCTCCTCTTTGACTAGTTGCACTCAGTGGTGTCGTAAGGGGGTTGGGGATGGGCGGGGCAGACTGGCACCTCTTTGCTCCCCATGCCATCCTCGTGCCCTCCCTTCCCCACCCCCCAATACCTCTTTAAAATCTTCCCTCTGAAATCATTCTGGGTCGCGGGGCCAGGAAGTGACATTAGAGGCAAAGCCAGCATAAGCAGCAGGCTGAAGAAGTTGCTCATACTAGCGAAGATTTTAAGAGGTATGGAGTGAGAAAGGATGGCACAGTGTGGTGCAGGAGTATGGGTGGGTGGGTGTCTCCTACCCTCGCTATGCCACTGGTTACACTTGATATAAAAATAATAATAATAATTTTATTTTTTATATACCGCTCAACCAATAGTTCTGGGCGGTTCACATCAAGAAAACTGTTACAATTCAGTGAAAATACAGAGTCAGAGAATAAAACTATAAAATTAGCGTACAAATCTTTCAAACAAGTAAGTTTTCATCGACTTTCTAAATGCATAATAAGATTGTGTTTGAGCAATCAAAGAACTCATCCAAGAATTCGTTTTTCCAGCTTAAAAAACAAGAATTCCTTTTACTAAGGTGTGCTAGTGTTTTTAGCGCAAGCAGGATATTACCGCACGCTATGTGACTAGAACTAACGCCAGCTCAATGCTGGCATTAAGGTCTAGTGCGCGCAGCAATTCAGCGCATGCTATTCTGCGTGTTAATGCCCTAACGCACCTTAGTAAAAGGAGCCCCAAGTGTCTTTTCCAAAGAACTCTTGAAACGACAAGCTTTTGGAGTGGGATACATAAACATACCAGAATTTCTTGTATTCTTACTTGACATATACAGTGCTCCCCTGGTCATTCACGGTCGGCGGTTCGTGGTCCCGGTCATTCGCGGTATTTTCCGACCACGAACTGCTGACAAGGAGAGAACAGCTGGAGAGAGCAGCCGGAGCGCCAGTGAGTGCAGGAAATCACTCGCTGTATGCTTCGACCACCTCTTCCTGCACTAAGTCGGGCCTTACCAATCAGGAGCTGCTTTGACACGTGGTCTCGGGGATCCCGCAGGGTTCAATACAGCTCGAGCCATGAGGCTCGTCTTCTTTTCCTATCTGCCCTGCCGCAGCACACATAGCCGACCGGAAGTCTTCCCCGATGTCAGCGCTGATGTCGGAGGGAGGGCTTATGCAAAGCCCGACCTCCGACCTCAGCGCTGACATCGAGGAAGACTTCCGGTCGGCTATGTGTGCTGCGGCAAGGTAGGCAGGAAAGAGAAGACGAGCCTCGCGGCTCGAGCTCCATTTGGATGAGAGGTGGGGGAGGGAGTGCGTTTTTGGACACAAGACATGAACTTGGGAGAGAGGATGGAGGAAAGGAGGGAAAGAGGTGGGGGAGGGAATGCATTTTTGGACACAGAAGGGAGGGAAAGAGATGGTTGTGTACACGGGGAATGGAAGAAAGGATAATTTTTGATCACAGGGAGGGAGTGAGATACAGATGAGAGGGAGAAATATTGTGGTGGAACGGACAGATTGAAATGGATGCAAGAGGGAGGAATGTTGGACATAGTGGTGAAGGGAATGGAGGAAGAGATGAGGCATGGTGCTGGAGAGGGGTGATAGAAGGAGAAATGTTGGGCATGGGACTGGTGGGCAGGGGCGAAAGATGAGAAAGGGATAAATGCTGGACCATGGTAGGAGGAACCAATGAACAGCAACAGAAAAATTTACAGAAGATGGGAAAGCGGAAAAAAAGAAACTGGGACCAACTTTATGGAAAAATAAGTCTCCAGACAACAAAGGTAAAAAACAGAATTTATTGACTAAAATATGTTAGCTTGGGAAATGTATATAGCAGATGTCTTTGAATTGTGTTCAAAAGAAAAGGAAATGCATTTCTGGTTTTATTTCTACAGTGTTGAAGTACTTGCTGACCCTTGCTGTGACTGGTGGGGATCCCCAAGCACCGCCAGCAGAGGACCTCTTCTAGAGACAGCCAGAACTCCCCTCCACCAAGCACAACAGTCGCTGGCAACATCCATGAGCCACTGAGGTGCCAGCATCTGTGACTCAGGGATGCTATTGCTGCCTGCCAAGCTTGGCAAAAGGGACCCCCAGCCAACTGCAAAGGAAGTCCTCAGCTGACAGCTTGGGGGTTCTCATCAGCTGAATATTTATATTTTATATTTACATTAGAGGCTCTGGTAGAAACCCGTTTAAAAAGTATGTATTCTTCTCAATTAATATTTCCAAATTAATAATGTGTCTTTGCTTATTTGTAAATGGGTCTCTACCAGAGCCTTTAAATCAGTAGCATAATTAAATGAAATAACTATTTCTGAAGTTTATAGGGATGGGCGGGGATGAAGGGGATTCCTCGCAGGGACGGGTGGGGACGGAGGGGATTACTCGCGGGGACGGGTGGGGATGAAGGGATTCCTCACAGGGATGGGTGGGGACAGAGTGATTCCTCACGAGGACGGGTGGGGACGGGTGGGATTTCTGTCCCCGCGCAACTCTCTATTTCAGACTATCCTGTCTTCACTCACATTTGGTCCCTGCACTAAGGATTGGATTCAGTAAACAATCCTCAAAGCAGGGCACCGAAAAGATCCATAGTAAACTTGTATTCTATAAGGGGTGATCCAACCAAGTGGCATTTATAGAATAGGAATTAGCGTCGATTCCAGCATATATTCTTATTGGCCCCTTTAACCGGAAAAAATCTGGCAAGAAAAAAACTCCATACATCACGAGAAAAATTTCTCAGTCAAAACATTGGTTATGTGTAATCCAAGGGTTCATGAAAGTCACTGAACACAAAATACAAACAAAACATTATCAATCAGAGCTCTATGTAATTATATCCAGAAAGAGACTTATCTTGCTAACAATGTTCTTCCATGACAATTCAATTCGGAAAAGTTACCACCTATCAAACGATGATTGCAATCCAAAAAGTAGCGTATCAAAAAAGCCTCCAGTTTGCTCTTCTCAGGAGAAAAAACAAATCACACATCGATACAGCTCAAATTTCCACATTGAGATTCACAGCTGCTCCCTGGCACATATAGGCTTTGAAAAAGGCTCACTTTGACTAATTCTGTACATGAGGCATTTAGGGAGGTATCCTTCTTAATCCCCCATTGTTTATTCTCACCTCCAAGTTGAAAATAAAAATTGTACTTATGTTCTGAATTTAATTAGCAGCATTCATACATATAGATTTGGAAAATGGTCGACATACGTGTAGGTTGTGAAATACCAGCCTACATGTGTGCTGGCAGCAGCAGGTGTAAGTTGCTGTGTTTCCTTCACTGAATTTTTTTCCACCTGTATATTTGTAAAATGGATGCTTCTGCTGCACCTATCAGTACATATAAGTGGCATACCAAGGGAGGGGGGGAGATCAACCCTTGGTGCAGCCCTTAAGAGGGTGCTCCGAGCAAGGGCCGGTGTCATGGTCCGACTTGGGAACTTCTTCCAGCAGTGGCAACATTCAGAATTCTCTGTTCTTGCTGGCATCGGGCCTTCTTCTCTGCTGGGTCCTGCCTTCTTTTGAAAGGAGGGGAAAAGTGGTGTAAGACTGAAAGGGCTTCTTTTATCGAACTGCAGAAGAGCTTTTTACTGCGGGCCTACGAGGTAAATGCTCTGATGCTCATTCAATTGCTATGAGTGTCATGCATTTACCTCGATGACCTGTGGTAAAAAGCTCTACTGCGATTTGATAAAAAAAAGCCCAAAGTTAAGAGGTACTGTATGTTGATTGATGAGGAAAAAGCAACATTTCCTAATGAATTTCATGTATTTATCTACCTTATAGCCAGCCTTTCTAACAATTGAAGAGAGGTAATAAATAAAATATCTGAAATAATTGTCAGCAAATATAATAATATACTACCATATTTCTGTTTGGTATTCAGTGAGGGAGAGCCAGGGTCCGGATCACAAAATATGGCCACAAACAGAAAAGGAACGGATGTAGCCTTCAAATGATTTTCAAGAGATTGAGAGAACTTAGCCAGACTAAAAATAGACATAGCAAATGCGACTGGATGAGATACATACAAAGATTTTGAAGGAACCTGGGTTAGTTATGGCAGCTCTGCTGAATTTTTCAGTGCTTCGTTAGATTCAGGAGAGATCCTTTTGGTGAATAAGGATGTGCATTGGTTTGAAACAAAATGGATCAACATTTCCCCTCGTGTTTCTAATCCGAAATGATGGGAGAAAACCAAAACTTTTTTTTCGCTGTGCTAAATTTCAGGTTTTGTCTCCTCACTTCTAACAATAATTGTCGGGTTTGAGCCATATTCAAACCAGTGACGTTTGGTTTAGAGGAGCTTTGCCCAGGAAAATGGTGGAGAAGCAATTAGGGGAGCATTGATGCTGGATTTAGTACTTATGCACAGAAAAAAATGTGTCTAATGTCTAGGTGGAAGCCCACCTGAGTGGTATTGTCATCAAATAGTGTGGTTTGACATACAAACTGAGGTGGTGGAGTCCAGTTACATCATACTCAGTCCTGGATGTCAAATGCACTGAGACTTCAGCAAATTCAGCTGAAAAGTACCTGAAGGACAAACTGGCTGACTGTTCGGGCTGAATATCAAGCCCAAAAGAAATAGCAGTAGTATGCCCAGGCACAGTGGCGTAGTAAGGGAGGAGGGGGCGGACCGCCCTGGGTGCCGTCTTCATGGGGCGCTGGCACCTCTCCGCCCTGCCACACCATGCTACTCTCATGCCATCCTCCCCCCCCCCCCCCACTCCGCACCTCTGTAGATTTTTGCCAGCGCGAGCAACTTCTCCTGCCTATTGTTTGCACCAGCCTGGTTCCCCTCTGAATCACTTCTGAGTCACGGGGCCAGGACGTGACATCAGAGGGAAAGCCAGCGCTGGCGCGAACGGAATGCTGGAGAAGTCACTTGCGCTGGTGAAGATTTACAGAGGTACATGGGGGGAAGGGAGCGCGCAAGTGTGGAGTGTGGGGCACAGAAGGAGTGGGGGGGGAGGAGAGGATGATGTGGGGGAACACCACCTCCCCCCGGGCACCTCCTACCCTTGCTACGCCAGTACCCAGACAGATATTATAAAATTAACTAATGCACTCAGTGATATACGTACACCTTCCCATCCTGCCCTGGAGGCATATCTAGCCAATCAAGCTTTCAGGATTGTCACAATGAATATGCATGGGATAGATTTGCATATCCTGAATATGCAGATCTTTCTGGTGCATATTCATTGTGGAGATCTTAAAAAACCCTACTGGCTAGGAGTGCCTCCAGGCAGTTGCATAGCGAGGGTGACCGGCGGCCAGGACTGTGGCGCCCCTCTCCTGCCCTCTTCCTCACCTCCCCCCCCCCATCACCACAAGCACCTGCGCCCCTTCCCTGTACCTTTTTAACTTTAGTGTGAGCAGCGAAGAACTTGCTGCCTGCGTTGGCTTCAGAGCTCTCTTCAGGGACGGGGGGGGAAAAAAAAATTTGTCCCCGTGTCATTCTCTACTCTGAAAAACTACATCGTTGGCTTCAGCGCAATACAGACTAGCTTTTATCCAAAAAAGGTAAAGATGATGACTGTTCCTGCGATATGGTCACTGAACATTCCCAGCGATTTACAGGGGAATTCTATAAACAGCGCCAAAAGTTAGGCGCTACTTCTGCGCCAAATTTTCAGTGCAGGAAAGTGTTTTACTAGATGGAAGGTGCCTGTGTGTGCAGTGGTGGCTAAGAAAGCAACTAGAATGTTAGGAATTATCAGGAAGGGAATGGAAAACAAAGATGAAAATGTTATAATTCCTTTATATCGCTCCACAGTACAGCCGTACCTTGAAATAATGTGTGCAATTCTGGTCACCGTAGCTCAAAAAAGATATGGCAGAATTAGAAAAAATACAGAGAAGGACAACGGAAATAATAAAAGGGATGGGATGACTTCCTTATGAGGAAAGGCTAAAGCAGCTAGAGCTCTTCAGCTTGGAGAAGAGAGGGCTCTGGTGTGATATGATAGAGGTCTATAAAATAATGAGTGGAGTGGAAAGAGTAGATGTGAGTCGCTTGTTCACTCTTTCCAAAAGTACTAGGACTAGGGGGCATGCGATGAAGCTACTGGAGAAAATATTGCTTCACTCAATGTGTAATTAAACTCTGGAATTTGTTGCCGGAGAATGTGGTAAAATCAGTCAGCTTAGCAGGGATTTAAAAAGTCCTTAAACCATCATTGAAATGGCTTGGGGAAGTCCACTGTTTATTCCTAGGATAAGCAGCATAAAGCCTTTTTACTCCTTGTATTTGTGACCTGGATTGGCCACTGTTGGAAACTGGATACTGGTCCTTGATGAACCTTCGATCTGTCCTGGTATGGCAATGCTTATGTTCTAAAAACAAAAGGAATTGACCCCAAAATATCCACAAAGAAGAAAATCCAGAGAAAACCTAAAAAACTCTGTGGAGTGACGATGTTCCTAAATGGACTTTATTTGAAAGTATCAAAGTTCCAAAGGTACACTAAAATCATCCACATAAAAGTAAATCATCCACATAAGAGCCTTAAAGGACCTAGTCCGCTAGGGATACAGGACCCAACACGGTCCGCGTTTCGACAAAAAGTCTTCTTCAGGGGTCGCTGGGGGTCCTATAAAGGTGTGTACGTGGGAAACAATTGTGTGGTGAATCGGAAGCAAGCAGTGTCTCACTTCCGGTTCACCACACAATTGTTTCCCATGTACACACCTTTATAGGACCCCCAGGGATCCCTGAAGAAGACTTTTTGTTGAAACGCGGACCATGTTGGGTCCTGTATCCCTAGCAGACTAGGTCCTTTAAGGCTCTTATGTGGATGATTTACTTTTATGTGGATGGAATTATTTTATGTGGATGATTTTAGTGTACCTTTGGAACTTTGATACTTTCAAATAAAGTCCATTTAGGAACATCGTCACTCCACAGAGTTTTTTTGGTTTTCAATGCTTATGCTCTAAACAGGCATAGAATAGGCGCTTTATTTGGCATTTCACATAGGTGCCCTGCTATGTAATTTCAGCCCAGTGAATTATGAGATCATGCTTTTTTCTTATCCTAATTACATGACATTTTTGAGATGGCCATTGAACGAATATGGAGGAGAAACTCTTTTGTAATTAAAGGTTTTCCAATGTATAGTATAAATTTCTCAGTCAAATTCCATGGCTTTTAGGGTAAATGAGAGACAGGAGCTTTCCTACATTTATGTTGCTGAGATGTGATTGGAAAGAGAAATACCTTTGTGACTGGTAGACGCTTATTTCATGCAGGAGACTGTCTGTCTTGGTAATGTATGCAGGGAGATGTGTCTACCTCTATTAGTTTTCTGAAAGGAGGCAAACAATTTGCAGGTTTCCCTGTTTCCGCTGTACATTTGATTTGCACAGACAGCGTGCACATTATTATGTATCTTCTATCCATCCCCATACTGTTTTCCTGAGGTTGTTTTTCGTTGTTTTTTTTTTTTTTTTTTGCCTATTGAATTGAACAGAAGAAAAAAGTAATTTTACTTGTAAAATTAAAGTGAGGTCTAGTTAGGGAAACAATAGCGCTGCGGAGAATGGATAGTGATGAATCATTGCTGCTTGTGGTAACCTAATCTCCTTGCAAATAAAATTTTCTATAAAAAGCTCCGTTTTGGGAGTAGAGATACGCCGTTGCATCTGCTGGCTGGTTTGAAAGGAGGCTCAGATGTGCTCAGCCCTCAGCCGAGAGATAATGCGGTATGTGTGGCTTTCTTTTAACTCAAATTACAGTAAGATATGACTGTAATAAGAGCACATGAGCAATATAAAAAAAAAGACTAGAGTTTATTTCCACCCACTTGCTGAGAGACTGGTGCTCCCCGGCATTCATAAGACTGTGAATTTACAGTCTTAAGAGTGCTGGGCTCTTGGCTGTCTGACCAGTGTCATTTTTGTACAGAAATACAGCAGTCTGAATTGTCGGAAATTGTGATTGAAGGGGAAATGAATGACTTTCCATCAAGTCTTACAGTGGTGACTGACTGCGGCCTCAGACTATTACTTTTTAGTGGTAAAGTATACCCCCACGAATCTGCGGTTCGCGAATCGCGGACTCAGTCTTTCGCGGTAATTTCTGACCGCCTCTTCCGGGAACTAAAGCCAGGCTACACCAATCAGGAGCTGCTTTGACACGCCAGATAGCGCTATTCTGGGTATGCCACGAGATGCTGGCAAGGAAGAGAGGCACCTCTCAAAGCAAGAGGCATGTTCTGTACGCGGTCGGCTGGTAGATGTCCTCGTTGGCGCCTTTCCTCCTCTACACGCCTTTCCTGTTGCGGCAGCACCCCCCCCCCCCCTTTGCTGGCAGCTCAGGGCCCCATCTGGAGGGCCTTCAAGCATGCACAGATATCAACGTGATGATGTCACACATGTGCATGATGTCACCACGTCGACGTCCATGTATTTCCAGATGCCCTCCAGCCGCGGCACAGGGTTTAGTGTGCTGAGGCTTTTGGAAGTTTGCAAGACACTGATTTAATTGATGGATGGACGGATATATAGAAGTGTAAGCTTTGTTCATGCGGGTTCTGGATTACTGTAATACCCTTTTTATTAGGGGGGTTTTGGCACAATGTCTGAACAAATTTCATTTGCTGTAGAACTTGGCAATTTATAAAACCACAGTTAGCACTTTCTAGAATCACGTTTAGCACCTTTTTTTTGTTGACATCGTTTTTTAAGTGCCATTTGTAGAATTCTGTTCTAAACGGACACAAGTCCAACACAACAGAATTACCAGCTGATTCCAAAGAACAAGAAGGGAACCCCCCCCCCCAAAAAAAAATAGAGCTGTGGAGACAGTGTTCTTGATAGAAAAGTTTTAATAGCAGTAATTCTTCACAAATTAAAAGTGATGCAGTCAAAATAAGGTCAACCAATATAACATACAGCAAAGAGCTGCGGTGCGGACCCGGCACAGTCCGTGTTTCGGTTGTAATAACATTCATCTGGGGGGTCCTATAAAATAGGTGTTTATATATGAATGTACAAAAAAAGTCTTGATAATTTGAGATGGGACTGAGCAGTGATGGCAGCTCGCATTATGTTTGTTTAAGTAAATGCAATTTGAAGAGGCTGCACCTGATCCAGAGTACGAGGTACGAGGGAAGGGAAGAGGCGCACGCGTGTAACAGTGGGAGGCGGGAAGGAGGACGAGTGCCTGCACTCTTTACTGAGACCGCGCCCAGGAGTGGACCATCCCCCCCGCACCCCCCCTTACCACGCCGGCGAGCGTCTAACTTAAGTGCACACATTTAGGCCAAGAAAACCCTGGCATAAATTTGGGCATGGCTAAAAGCTAGGAAGTCTAGTAATGCTTAAGGCTACTTAGGTGGTGCTAAGCGTGATTCTAAAAAGTCCCCCTAATTTTTTTATAGAGCCGCACTTAGCGCCGCACTAGTCGGCATCAATTTTTGGAGCACCATATATAGAATCGAGCCTTGTGAGAACTTATGCATGATTTGGGGGCATCTCTCTTAGAAAGCGTGTACAGTGCTCCCCCAGAATTCACAGGGGTTCCGTTCCGGGAGCACCCGCAAATTTAAAAAAAAACATGAATGCAGTTTAGGAGCGGATCAGAGGCGGGAGAGGGCTGCAGGGGCGGTGTCGGGTGCTAAATGTGATTCTACGAGCATAAAGTGCTAACTGGGGTTGTATAAATTGCCAAGTTCTATAGCAAATGAAATTTGTTCGGACATTGTGCCAAAACCCCCATAATAAAAAGGCTATTACAGTAATCCAGAACCCGCATGAACAAAGGTTGCACTACTATATATCTATATATCTATATACACACACACATATATCATCTAGATCAGTGTCTTGCAAACTTCCAAAAGCCGCAGCACACTAAACCCTGTGCCACAACTGGAGGGCATCCAGAAATACATGGACGTTGACGCGATTACATCATGTGCATGTGTGATGTTATCACGTCGATGCCGTACATGCGTGAAGGCCTCCAGATGGGGCCCTGAGCTGCCAGTATGTGTGTGTGTGTGGAGGGGGGGGGGGGGTGCTGCAACAGGAAAGGTGCGTAGAGGAGGAGAGTCGCCAGCGAGGAGGAGATCCACCGGCCAACCGCGTACATAAAATGCCTCTCGCTGCGAGAGGCACGTCTTGTAGGCAGTCAGCTGGTGCCGGCGCCTCTCTTCCTCGCTGGCATCTCGCGGCACACCCGGAATAGTGTGCCGTGGCACACAGTTTGCGATACACTGATCTTGATACAGCTGAATTGATTGTTATCGGCGAAGATTCACCAATAGTACATCTGTTGTGACAAAGCTTCCTTGTAGAGTTCGTAAGATGTTGCTGTCCTATCTATGCGACTGGGATATTTTTGAGGCTTTTGCTGTCCTGTTCTTACAGTCTGTGTTTCACACAATAATGGCAGATGATCCACGTGGAGCAATTTTCTTATCTAAGGACGCCAGCTGTTTACTGAAGTTGAAGCTAACCTTTCCTGCTCAAATCTATGCCTGTCATTGGGAGGTTGAAATGTATATTTGACGATGATGATTTTCTCGCTCCCCGTGATGAATGCCGTTGAGATAGAAATATTTATCATAGAAATAGAGACCAGGCTTTGAAAACCAATTTAGAACTGGCATCCTTGTGATTATTGAAGGTTAATGAGCTTATTCACTGGTAGAGTCAATCTGTCCAGTGTCTTAAAACATTCCTTGTGTTAACTGTTGGGTTTCCTATTTGAATAACACGAGTGCATTGAAGGCAATAATTTTGTTGGCATGCATAATACCAGAAACGAGCTGAAAATAATGCTACTCTAGTCCCTTGGCTCCCAATTTAGAAAATGGTGATTCAGAACAAAGTAGAAAGAATGAATATATTAAACTGTGTTATATGTTCTGTACACAGTTTTAACGCTCATTTTGTAGTGACAAACTTAGGGACCCTTTTAATGCAGTGCATTAAGTTGCCAACAGTTCAGTGGCGTACCTAGCATATGTGACACCCGGGGCCCATCACTTTTTGCCACCCCCCCATTCAGCATTTGCTCTCCCTTCTCCCCACTTCCATCATCTGCCCTCTTCTCTCTCCCCCTTCTCTCCACTTCCATCATCTGCCCCTTCTCTTTCTTTCCCCCCACTTCCATCATCTGTCCCTTCTCTCTCTTTCCCCCCACTTCCATCATCTGCCCCTTCTCCCTCCCCCTTCTCTCCACTTCCATCATCTGTCCCTTCTCCCCAATTCCATCATCTTCCCTCTTCTCTCTCCCCACTTCCATCATCTACCCCCTTCTCTCAATCTCTCCATCCACCACAGACCCATCTTTCTCCCTTCCTCACCTTTCCGATTTTGGCAACAAGATCGGCAATGCCCCCCCCCCAACCCTCCCTGCGATGACACTTAAGATCGGCAATGGGCCTCCTTCTACCCCCGGCATCAACAGAACTTCAGATCGGCAACGCGGTGCTCAGTTAAAAGTGGAAACAGGAAGCTGAGTCAGAGGGAAGCTTTTGACGTGAGCACTACAGAATGACACGGGGAAAAAAATCTATCTCCGTCACTGCACCGTCCCCTTCACCGCTCTGTCACCGCCATTCCCTTCACCGCCCCGTCACCGTCCCCGCAGCATCCATACAAGCCTCTGTACTGCAATATTTAGCTTATTCCTTCCTTATAAATCAAAGTTCTGGCTGCTGAACTGGAGAAAGAGATGTTCAGCTGGCAGGGCTTTGTTTATAAATTTTTATCAACACAACTAATATACTACTTTATCCTGAAGCAAAAAAAAGAAAAAGAAATATAATTTTTTTTTCTACCTTTGTTGTCTGGTTTCTGCTTTCCTCATCTTCTCATTCAATTCCTTCCATCCACTGTCTCTCTTCTCTCTGTGTCTTCCATTTGCTCTGTTACTGTGCCTCTCCCTTTCTCCCCCCTTCCAAATTGGTCTGGCACCCATCTTCTTCCCTCCTCTCCCCCCCCCATAGTCTGGCATCTCTGTCTTCTTCCCTTCCAGCATCTTCTCCCCACTCTCTGTTCCCCATATCTCTTCAGCATCTTCTCCCCTTCTGTCTTCCCCATGTGCTTTCAGCGTCCTTCTCTCCCTCTGTCTTCCCCATGTGCTTTCAGTGTCCTTCTCCCCCTCTGTCTTCTCCATTTCCCTTCAGAATCCTTATCCCCCTCTGTCTTCCCCATGTACTTTCAGTGTCCTTTTCCCCCCTCTGTCTTCCCCATGTGCTTTCAGCGTCCTTCTCCCCCCTCTGTCTTCCCCATGTGCTTTCAGCGTCCTTCTCCCCCTTTGTCTTCCCCATGTGCTTTCAGCGTCCTTCTCTCCCTCTGTCTTCCCCGTGTGCTTTCAGCATCCTTCTCCCCCCTCTGTCTTCCCCATGTGCTTTCAGCGTCCTTCTCCCCCCTCTGTTTTACCCATTTCCCTTCAGCGTCTTTTCCTCTCCACCCCACCTTTCCTTCCTTTCTCCCTCCCTGCCCCTTACCTTCATGGTGTTTTCACCCCCCCTTACCTTCGTGGCACTTTCACCCCCCCCCCCCCAACAGGCCCGGGCCAACAAACCTCCATGCCCTGTGGCCGGCGATGTCTAAACTGCCTTCTTATGGCAGCCGGAGTGCTGTAGTTGCATAAGGCTGCCGTAAAGGTCGTTTCTGATGCAACTTCCAGTTGCGTCAGAGACGACCTTTACAGCAGCCATATGCAACTACAACACTGCGGCTGCCGTAAGAAGACAATTTAGACATCGCTGGCCACAGGGCAGGGAGGTTTGTCGGACCGGGCCTGGGGGGTAAAAGCGCCACGAAGGTAAGGGGGGGGGGGTGAAAGCGCCACGAAGGAGGGCGGCAGTAAGGAGGAAGAGAGCGCAATAGGGACCGGGCCGGCTGTGCACCCCCCCTAAGCCTGCACCTGGGGCAGACCAGCCCCCCCCCCCCCCCGCTCCTTCCCCTTGGTATGCCATTGCAACAGTTTATCAAATCTCTTTCGGCATAAAAATAGCTTGTACAATTCCTCCCCCCCCCATCCCATGTGTTTAATGCAGCAGTTAACATGCACTGCTAACATGTAGCTCAAAAACAAATTAACACACTGTGTTAACAGTATGTGCTAAAACTCATGTTAAGCATCTAACATGATTTAGTAATGGAGCTCTTAATATTTTTATCCTGATGTTTTCCAGTCTTCTTTCTTCCACAAAGTGATATTTTATGTGGTCAAGAATCACCCCTGTGTGAGATGAAAGACAGCATGGAAAGGTCACTGCTGCCTCAAGCAACTAAAATCCACCCACAATGCTTCCTATTGTGTGTTAAGACGAGGACAGTGTGCCCTGGAATGAGATGTTATAAATCTTGCACTGTGGGTAGGTATAATTATAAATCAAAACAAGCCCAAAAAGTGTCTGTTTTAGAAAGGCAAGGCGAGCGCTTATGATACAGACATGCACACCACAAACTCCACTTCTGCTGCACCCAGGTGATGTGCACGGGAATGCCTGCAAATAATCTGTGGAAAAGTGTGCACGGTGTTTTGATGCATGTGTTTTCTTGTGTACATGTGGAAAAACTTTTATGCAATGCACTGTATTAAAGTGGGCTTCTATGTTTATGGGAAAGTTATTACCAGGTTCTTTTATGAGCTTATTTCACGCAGAAGCAATTATTTTATAGTGGGGGGATCCAAACCCCTACCTGTCTCAAGTATGGACATATGGACAATACCTTGGACCACGCCTTTTGGCCATTCCCCACCATCAAGCAGTTCTGGACACGTCTCGTGCATTACATGTCAGCACTGTTGAAAAGGTGATGGCGAAAGCTAGAAGGATGCTAGGGGGCATAGGGAGAGGTATGGCCAGTAGAAAACAGGAGGTATTGATGCCCCTGTATAAGACTCTGGTGAGACCTCATTTAGAATATTTTGTACAATTCTGGAGACCTCGCCTTCAAAAAGAAGTCAGCCCAGAGGACAGCTTCTAAAATGGTACGTGATCTTCGCCATGTAGTGTATGGGGACAGACTTAAAGATCTCAATCTATATACTTTGGAGGAAAGGTGGGAGAGGGGAGATATGATAGAGACGTTTAAATACCTACGTGATATAAATGCGCATGAGTCGAGTCTCTTTCATTTGAAAGGAAGCTCTGGAACGAGAGGGCATAGGATGAAGTCAAGAGGTGATAGGCTCAGGAGTAATCTGAGGAAATACTTTTTTACGGAAAGGGTGGTAGATGCGTGGAACTGTGTCCCAGAAGAGGTAGTGGAGACAGAGACTGTGTCTGAATTCAAGAAGGCATGGGATAGACATGTGGGATCTCTCAGAGAGAGAAAGAGATAATGGTTACTGTGGATGGGCAGACAGGATGGGCCGTTTGGCCTTTATCTGCCATCGTGTTACAATGTTTCTATAACCATAAAGTTCTATGACATCACAATGCAGGTGTAAAGAGCCTTAGCCTATAGGAAGAGGAGATGCAAATGTTAAGAGCCTTAACCAATAGGGAGAGGAGGAGATAATAGTTACTGCGGATGGGCAGACTAGATGGACCATGTGGCTTTTATCTGCCATCATGTTTCTATGATGGGGCACTGCTTCTGAATTGGTGTTAGATCTGCCAGCAGCGTATGGACGCATGGATAGGGGACACCAGACACTCTGTCATAAAATGTGCTTACTTACAGGCGCCAATTTTTTAGGTGATGGTAGGCGCCCAAACTTGTTAAAAATAACGCCATTGAAACAACGTTTTCAACTGAGTTTCAAGGTGCCTACTGGTGCCTAAAAAGTCAGTGCCGGAATTGTGCCTACATAGGAGCTGTAGGCCACCTATCCAGTGACATAGTAAGGGTAAGCAGCACCCGGGGCGGTGGTGCCCCTCCCCTGCTCCCACTGCAGCACTTGCACCCCCTTCCCTTTCCCCATACCTTTTTAACTTCTCTGGCGTGAGCAGCATGCCCATCTCGGCGTCGACTCGACTTTTGACACCATTTCCTAGGCGTGGGTCCAGGAAGTGATATCAGAGAGGGCTCCAGTGCCAATGCGGGCAGCAACCTCATGCCAGAGAAGTAAAAAAAAAAACCTTAGCCTACATTTCCAGCGCCTACCTTTGCTGGAGGTGCGATTCTGTTCCTTGTGTGATTGACACGGGATCGGCGGCTGCTTTTAAGGCGGCCGCCAAAAATAGCCCCGGTCACAGAATCTGAGCCTCAGTTTCAGCAGCGATAGAGTTGGCATTAATGTCAGCACTGAAAAATGGCAGGGATGCAAATAATTTACAGTATTTGGCAAGTTAAAATGTCCCTTGCAAATACATGCTACATAAGTTAAGCAGGGTAGATTTGGGTAGGTTGGAGTAGGGCTTTGTTGACAGCTTCAGTTGTGGGAGAACAAGGCCGCGAGAGGCACATCCTGTAGGCAGTCAGCCGCCGCCGGCACCTCTCCTTCTCCCTAGCGTCTTGCGGCACATCTAGAATCTCGGGCTGCACACAGTTTGCGATACATGGCTTTAGAGTTTGTTGTTCTGTTATACTGTAGACTTGATATAATGTGGGTTTACTTGTAAGATGGCGAAAGATTTTCAATTTTGAACATCTAGCATTATAGCTACAGTGTATGCGATTATTCCCAAGGACTTTGCACCCGGCTGCATATTTCTAACATTCGACACTTGCATCACATCCATCATCATAAAAACATAAGAATAGCCTTACTGGGTCAGACCAATGGTCCATCAAACCCAGTAACCCGTTCTCATGGTGGCCAATCCAGGTAACTAGTATCTGGCCAAAACCCAAGGAGAAGCAACATTCCAGCATCTCAAAGAATAGCAAGATTCCGGAACCCCAATTAGAGCAACATTCTAGAGCTGAGATTGTGATGTCATAATGCCTCATTCCACAGTGCCTCAGAGCCAACCTCATCAGTGATGGTACAATGGCTTGATTGTCCTATACTTGGCTCACATAAGAACAGCCATACTGGGTCAGACCAATGGTCCATCAAGTCCAGTAGCCCGTTCCCACGGTGGCCAATCCAGGTCACTAGTACCTGGCCAAAACCCAAGGAGTCGCAACATTCCATGCTACCGATCCAGGGCAAGCATTGGCTTCCCCCATGTCTTTCTCAATAACAGACTATGGACTTTTCCTCCAGGAACTTGTCCAAACCTTTCTTAAAACCAGCTACGCTATCTTCTTTTACCACATCCTCTGGAAGTGCATTCCAGAGCTTAACTATTCTCTGGGTGAAAAAAACATTTTGTCCTATTGGTTTTAAAAGTGTTTCCCTATAACTTTGAGTGTCCCCCTAGTCTTTGTAATTTTTGATGGAGTGAAAAATCGATCCACTTGTGCCAGTTCTGCTCAGGATTTTGTAGACGTCAATCGTATCTCCCCTCAGCCATCTCATTTCTAAGCTGAAGAACCCTAACCGTTTTAGTCTTTCCTCAAACGAGAGGAGTTCCATCCCCTTTATCAACTTGGTCGCTCTTCTTTGAACCTTTTCTAGCGCCGCTATATCTTTCTTGAGATAAGGAGACCAGAATTGAATGCAATACTCCAAAGCGGGTAAAGCTTTGGATTCTTGCCCAGAAATAGCTAAGAAGAAAAAAAATAAAAAAAATAAAAAAAATTAAATTGAATCAGGTTGGGCAGACTGGATGGACCATTCGGGTCTTTATCTAACGTCATCTACTATGTTACTATGTCCAACAAACCTACTAGCAATAATTTGGTTGCAGCTTTATTTCATCACTTCAGCAAGAATTAAATATTACAATGAAATTCTATTCAACTCTTCCTCTCAGGTAGCCCCCCTCTCCCCCCTCCCCACCCCACCCCCGCTACCAACTACCCCTTCCCCATCAACTAGTCAGTAACGACATGGCTGTTCTTTTCAAACTAATCCATGAAATCACGTTCAATCTAACAAGTACCCCCCCTTTAGCAAGACCTGTGGTATAGCCTGGCCCCACTTCTACCTGTGGCGGTGTCACACACAAGTACACAACAACCATAATCCTTTATACACCTCACAGAGTATTGCCACCTGGAAGGACTCCTATTCTTAAACAGCTGCGACTTCCCCCAACCCCATCCCTAAAACAAGTGATAAAACCTCCCCTCCCCAACCTCTACACTCAACGCATGCCTCCAACAAAGAACCCTTCCCCCACACCCCTCCAACACAACAAGCAAGGGAGGGGCAAAACGGAAACAAATAAAACACCCTCCCTCCCAAAACCCCAAACTCCCTTGCTGCTCCCAAATCCCCTCCAACACCAAGCACACGATACACTCTCCTTTCCTCAAACACTGCTTCCCACCCAATCAGCAACTCCACAATGTCCCACAAATCCTAAACTATCTTTCCTTGCTAACCATCTAAGCTCCAAATTCCACCAATCACGTACCCTGAACCAAACAACCACACTCTCCTTTAACGTCCCCCCCTTCCCCCATTTTCACCAATCCCATCTGTGCTGTCAGTAAGCGTGGCCAATGTTATCAGCCCACTGTTCACTAGTACAGAGGGCTTCCCTAAATAATCTGCCTCTTAGAGCTCTTAGGAGTCCTGAAGAGCATTCTCAGCATATCACCAGATAAGATGCACATATCAGCCATAGATTACACAGTGGTCATGATTTCTCTGACACACTGAAGCTTCTGTAAATTTGTGACTATCTCATTTCCTTTAGAGGGATCTGGGACTCAGCTGTGATGTGTAGAACATTCCCTTGAAAAGTCATAACAATTATTAAGGCTGTCTGTCAAAAAAAAAAAAGTACTACACGGTGATCTCTGCAAGGTTCAGTAAAAAACTGTAAAAACAGTTATTAAAAATAAAAAGTCAAAATGTCATTCTCTGAAATATATAATTCTTCCTGTCAAAACTAAAGCAAGATATCTAACCTGAGAAGTAGGGGGCTAATGACCCAAGTATAACGTTTATATTTCTAAATTACTTACACATGAAATTCACAAAGGTCGTGTTTCATGAACCTTTATGTCTAATCATAGTCCACTGAAATATTTTAACAACCACTTACGTCAGAGAAACTTAACAATCTGGTATAACACTGCCGGCAGAGTACATCGTGGAGGCCTATTATAAACTTGTTCTAATAAAATCCTAATGCAGATATATAATCAAGAGAGATTCAGAGAGATGGAGGTACATTGGGCAATTTATAGAACACCTCTGTTTTTGTGTTGGATGAGCAAAAATTTCTGGGTGGCTCCACTCAAAAGTGTTTCTAGTTTTCTAAGTAAGTAGACTATGGGGCTCATTTTCAAAAAATATAAATATTCAAAAAGTGGAATAAACGGGCAATTCGCTATTTTTTTGAAACCCATACCTGTGCTGTTCATCTGCAGTATGTCTAAATATCAAGGGGAGGGAGGTTAGAGGTGTGGTGTGGGAGGGAATAGGGCAGGCTTATGACTTGGATATTGGTTCGAACATTTTAAGAATACAGTGGTGCCTCGCATAATGAACGCCTCGCACAGCGAACGCTGCGCACAACGAACTTCTTGTCTTGATCCGTACAACGGACTTCGTTTCACACAACGAAGTCGCCCGAGCTGCATCCGCGCCTACTGCTGATGCGTTGGGGGGGGCAGAGCTACTCTCGCCGCTTCCCCGATGCTAAAAAAAAAGAAAAGAAAAGTGGACGGTTTGCTCGTTAGGGAGCTTCGTTGCGTTTTAGACATAAAAGGCAGCCCTTCCACTCCCCGAGCAGGAAGTGAAGGGAGGAGCCCGGAGCTCGCGCCGCTCAGCTGATCCCACGCTCGCGCTCCGCTCTAGCCGGTGCAGCCCAGGGCCATTGGAAGAGAAGCAGCAGCCGCTGGCCGTCATGGAAGTGCAACTGGCTCCCTTCCGGGCCTGGGCCGACTTCTTCCCGGGCTCCGATCGCTTCGCCAAGCCCGATTTCAAGGACATCAACAAATGGAACAACCGAGTGGTCAGCAACCTGCTCTACTACCAGACCAACTACCTGGCGGTGGCGGCGCTGACGGTCCTGGTGGTGGGGTGAGTCTGATGGGCCCCGCCCTTTCGGACCCTCTCGAGCCACCGTTTGCTTTCTTCCCGGAAGGGTTTGGGGCTAACTTCAGCTTCTGTGTCTGGAGGTTTTCCAGTTCTAGCCCTATTTTACAGGGATGCTTAAATTAAGAACTAGGACTTCCAATAATGATTTAAAAAAATGGACGTTTAACTGCAGTATTGGGTCCCTTCCTTTTACTTTGCTGAACAGCAGAAGGTGGTAGATGCTGGATTTGGCAAGGCCTTAACGCATGGCACTGCCTGCTCACTCCATTAGGAAACATACAGTGAAGATGTGCAAGATTCGATAGACTCTACTTAGTCTGTCTTTAAATTTAAAAAATGTGTGTTTTTAGATGTATCTAAATGAAAATAATAACAAAAAATTTATCTTTTTTATGTCATCTTAGCATATTTTATGCTGCAGAACGAATTATTTTGTTTTACATGTATTGTTATGGGAAAACGCGTTTCACATAACGAACTTTTCGCATAACAAACTTGCTCCTGGAACGAATTAAGTTCGTTGTGTGAGGCACCACTGTACATCCAGGGCACAAGTTAGAAGTTTGGGACTAGACCTGCCCCCCCTCGACCTGCATGAGCAACGAGCGATGTCAGACGGCATTCATTCCTTCCCTGGTGTGACGCGATGATGTCACGTGCATGCGCGTGACATCATCACGTCGTTGCATCCACGCAGGCGCGAATGCCGTCCTGACATTGCTCATTGCCAGAAGCTTTTCAAATCATGGACAAAGTGCCTTCTGGAATCCCAAAGGCGTCTGGGGAAATCCGGACATCTAGTAACCCTACTCCCACCCCCCAAATATGCGAATGAAACAGTATATACCTGCCTGTTTGATGCTATGGCTAGTTCTAGTAGATAAGCAAGCAGGTTCCTGGTGGGTGGTGTAGTCAAACATAGAGATAGAACAAGCTCCGATCCCGTATAGGGAGGAGCGAGGCCAAATCGGCCGAAGCCGGAGCGAGAAGATGGGGGGGGAGGGGGAAGGGAGGAGGATAGGGAAACGCCAATCAGCGAGGGAAGCCGGGGGGAGGGGAGGTTAGGAGAAGAAGGGGAAGCGGAAGGGAGGTTGCCCCTTTTCCCGACGGCGATCCAGGGAGATCGACGCGACTTCCCTTCCGCTCACCCACAACAGAAACATTTGTTTTCTTCTCACCTTACTGGAGTGCTCCCGCGGAGCTAGAAGTCGAGAAGTCGGCAGCGCATCCTCAGGGCGCCTCCGGCTCCAGTATCCGTGAGCCAGTGTGGGCTGGGACGTTGGGCCGCTGCACACGCGGCCAGGAGCATTTCCCCACCCATCGGCAGCGGAAGGGAGGTAGCGGGAGACCTTTGCAGCCTGTCTCCAAAAAAATGTCTCCCATGGAGACTCGGAACCATACTCCACTCTGTCCACTCTAACCAACACACTTATGGTGGAATCTGTGAGCCTACCAAACTCCACCCTCCTACATCCCAATGGCTTGATTTGTGCATTTTTCATTTGAGGGTGGTTTGTTTTTTTTTGTTTTTTTTTGAATGGTTCCAGATGCACAAATCACATATATGGTATTTTTATTTTCCTCGTTCCCTTATTATGGAACGTCTACAGATTCTCCTATGCAAGAGGCATCCAGCAATTCAAACTTTCCCTTCCTTCCAGAAAAGGAATTAAAGGAGTTAAGATCTTTAGGGCTCCTTTTACGAAGCCGCGTTAGCGGTTTAACGCGCTTAATAGCGCACGCTATGCCGCCGGTCGCGCTAGCCGTTACCGCCTCCTCTTGAGCAGGCGGTAGTTTTTCGGCTAGCGCAGGGGTTACCGCGTGATGAAAAGTCGAGCACACTGAAGCCGCTAACGCGGCTTCGTAAAAGGAGCCCTTAGTCAATCTGTGGTTTTTAAACTTTTGCAGCTATGGAATGAACTCCCCTTAACTCTGAGGGGTCCGTGTCCTTTCCAATCTTTCCAAACATTTCTACAAACTTTTTTATTTGCTAAACATTTTGAAAATTAATCTCTTTTGAAACCTCTGTTCTTTCTTTTTCCAGTTCTTATTTAATTGTTGTAAACCGAGTCAAGCTTCCTTAGGTTGATGACCCGGTATATAAAGTTACGTTTTAGTTTAGTTTAGTTTTTTTTTAAAAACCCCACGATAGACATTTTACAGTTTTGAAAATGGTCATGTTTGCTACTGGATTTTTGTGCATATTCCGCAAAGCGTCTGTACTCTGATTTAGACGTCATATCAAAAATGCCCCTCCACATATGTAAGAGTCTCTTAGATGAAGATAGCAAGTGGCTGCCTGAATCAATACGTCGTGCTCCCTCCCTAGCAGCATTCAAATCCAAGCTAAAAGTCCACTTTTTAAAATCTGTTTTCAACTCCTATCTCCCACTCACTGTTGTCAGATACCTATACCCACTGTATCATTTCATTAACCATAATCTCCCCAACCCCGAAATGTCCTGTCTAAATTAGATTGTAAGCTCTTCTGAGCAGGGACCTTCTATTGTATGTTAAAATGTCAGATACCTATACCCACTGTATCATTTCCTCTACCATAATCTCCCCAACCCCGAAATGTCCTGTCTAAATTAGATTGTAAGCTCTTCTGAGCAGGGACCTTCTATTGTATGTTAAAATGTCAGATACCTATACCCACTGTATCATTTCCTCTACCATAATCTCCCCAACCCCGAAATGTCCTGTCTAAATTAGATTGTAAGCTCTTCTGAGCAGGGACCGTCTATTGTATGTTAAAATGTCAGATACCTAGACCCACTGTATCATTTCCTCTACCATAATCTCCCCAACACCGAAATGTCCTGTCTAAATTAGATTGTAAGCTCTTCTGAGCAGGGACCTTCTATTGTATGTTAAAATGTCAGATACCTATACCCACTGTATCATTTCCTCTACCATAATCTCCCCAACCCCGAAATGTCCTGTCTAAATTAGATTGTAAGCTCTTCTGAGCAGGGACCTTCTATTGTATGTTAAAATGTCAGATACCTATACCCACTGTATCATTTCCTCTACCATAATCTCCCCAACCCCGAAATGTCCTGTCTAAATTAGATTGTAAGCTCTTCTGAGCAGGGATCTTCTATTGTATGTTAAAATGTACAGCGCTGCGTACGCCTTTCAGCGCTTTAGAAATAATAAATAGTAGGAGGAGGAGGAGTTATGCTCCTAGTTTTGAGAGTTATGGTCCTTTTTTAAAAAAAATTTTTATTTATCAAATTTTACATTTTATAAATCAAGTATCCATTTGTACAGAAAGTTGAAGAAAAGCAGGAAAATAATACTCATAGGTAAAATACATAATAATCAAATCAAATAAAAATAAATGTTTAGCTTAAATTCAGCTCAAGTCCTCTAAATTAGATCCAAGAAGGATGAGGCGGACATATTAACAAATGCTAACAAATATCAATTCAAATATTAGGAAAACAAAATCCCTTAGCTGAGGAAGGATATCATTTATTCAATTGCACCTCGCTTGATTTCCCTTCATCCAGTCGAGTTCCTGCCAGAAAGGCTGTCAACTGGAATGGCTCAAAGAATACATATTTCTTCATATGGTACTGTATTACACATTTACAAGGGTGTCGTAGGAAAAAAGTCCCTCCAAGAGATATAACACCTGGCTTCATCAAGAGAAATTCTCGCCTTCTTCTCTGGGTTTCCCGTGCCAAATCTGGAAACATTAATATTTTATGTCCAAGAAATTCTTTCATTTTATTTCTAAAGTACAATCTAAGTTTTTATCTGGTGCAAGAGCCACCGTAAGAAGCAATGTTGCCGGAGATGCAAGCTCTCTATCCGAAAGTTCCAAGATTGCTGAAACATTAAGTGGTTGATTGTCCTCCTGTTGTTTAAGTGGTAATTTAGTAGTTTTCATTGGTAGGTAGTATACTTGAGTAAATGGTGGTAATGTATCCTCTGGAATACCCAAAATCTCTACCATATAACGTTTCAACATATCTCTAGGTGTCACCGAGGCTATCTTAGGAAAATTAATCAGGTGGAGATTATTATTACGAGAAAAGTTCTCCAAAGTTTCCAATTGTCTACGCAAACTTGTGTTATCTTTTACCATTGCTTCACTAAGCTGTTTTGATGCTTTTAACTCCTGTTGTATATTCACAATAGAGTTCTTGGATTCATCAATTTCAACTTTTATATTTTTTATCTCAGTTTCTTGAAGAGTAATTTTATTTTCCAGCTGCAAAAGCTGGGGCTTAACAGACTTGGCTAGGTCAGCAACTAAGTCCCAGATTGAGTCCAGTGTTACTTCTCTGGGTTTTTCAATAACATATGAAAGATTAGAAATTTGAATAGTCTCACCGGTTATCAGCTGTTTCTGGCAATCCTTCTGCTGGGCTGAAATGATCCCTGATGTTTCCAAATCCTCGGTACTTCTTGGACTCACTTGAAAACTCAGGGAGTTCATCTCCACGCTCCCCTCTCTGTTCTTCCTGGCCTCCGAGGGTAGGTGCTTGCCTTCTTCCGGGAGCTCCTCCACTCGTGGGGAGCTGGTAACCTGAGGAGGTGGGGGAGGTGCCCTAGCGTCGGGGCTCAGCGTAGTCTCTAGCCCCAAGGAGATCACCTCATTTCCGCCCCTCTGAGGCGTCTCCAGCGGGGGGGGGGGGGGGGGGGGGGTGCCGACGCTGCCGGGATATCCTGCATCCGACACAGGAGTTCTTCAATATTGCCGAACGAGGGGACCGCTGAACGCCGCGAGGCTCCAGCGGCGCTGCGGCCTCTCCTCTTCGGCATCTCAAGTAAGTAAATCACTCTAAAAGAAATTTTTCAAGTAGTCTTCTCCAGCGTGCTACTCAGCGTCTGGGACTGTCGGCCGAGAGTTATGGTCCTAAACTGGTTTCTGAAAATTTGTTAGGGCTGCATGCCTAAACGTATTCAAAATTTCACTAAACTCCTAAATAGGATCAGAAAAAGTAGGATGGCGGCACAGGCTGATGTAGGGTGAGGAAAGAATTTAGGAGCGGAGTACTGATTTTCAGCAACATGCTAATAAATTAGGTTCGTATATCTAGGCAAATAAATGACAGGCCTAAATTTATTTATAGGGGTAGGGATATCAAACGTCTGGATTTTCCCAGACATGTTCTCCTAGCAACGAGTGATGTCTGGATGGGATTTGCGCATGCGTGGACGCAACGCGGTGACATCACACGCATGACATCGATGTATCACACCAGCGCATGCGCGAATGCTGTCCGACGTCGCTTGTTGCTCATGCAGGTTGAGGGCGTGGGCCTGGGAGCGGAACGAGGCGGGCCTGTGGGTGGGGGCGTGGGTCCGGATTTTCCGTTTGGAAAATCTGGTAACCCTGTACAGGGGGGTCAACATTCAAAGGGGCTCAACTGGGCAGGAGAGGATCCTGACCTGTTAAACCTCATTAAGCCAGCCAGGTGCCACCATTGAGCAGCTTTAAACTGGTCAGTTCCGTTGGATTTTGGTATAACTGGCCATGTGCAAACCAGCTAGGTTGGGGGGGACGGACCACTGCTTAGCTAGTTAGTGGTGATATTCAATCCAACTGGCCAAGGAAGTGGCTAAAGTTAAGACAACAAAAATGCTTTCCTAACTTTGTGCTGAGTTAACCGGGCACTGCTCTGATTATTGGTTGGTGCCCAGTTAATTTCCTTGTTGTTGGACAAAGGGGTCCTTTTACTAAGGCGCGTTAATCGATTTAGCGCGCGCTAAATGCTAAGGCGCCCATTATATTCTATGGGCGCCTTAGCATTTAGTGCGTGCTCATCTGTAGCATGCGGTAAATTGGTTAGCGCGCAATACATCGGTTAGCATGCCTTAGTAAAAGGACCCCAAAATGAGCATGTTCATAGTGGGGGATGTAGGAGAGTCGATCCTCCTGTTTTACTAAGATGTGCTAAGCGTTATAGTGTGCGTTTACTGCGCGCTAAATCTATGCGCGTGCTAAACGCTAACACGTCCATAGACTAACATGCACGTGTTAGCGTTTAGCGTGTGATTAGCGCGCGCTGAAATGCTTAGCGCACCTTAGTAAAAGGAGCCCCATGAGTCTATTATATTGTTATTATTTATTTTGTATATTGTTTTGTAAACTGCCTAGATTTTAGGCAGTACGGAAATTTTTTAAATGAATAAATTCATCATGGGGCACTAATTCGATTAGCATCTGGTAACGATTTGCATGTGCTTAACACTAAGACGCTTGTTATATTCTTATGGGCATAGTAGCATTTAGGAGGACATTTTACAAACAATGCCTAAACTTAGGCGCCAGTAGGCACCTTACCGGTACCTTGCCGGCCTGCGCTAAAAAACACTATCACAGTTTTGTAAAAGGGAGGGAGGGAGGGGGGTTTAATTAAAAAATGCCTAAAAAAAGTGGCACCGGAATTGCGCCTCCGTAGGTGCTTTAGGCCGCGTAATGCCACTGTGGACGTGGCTAACACCGGAAGTGGCGAAAGCCCACTTTTCGAAGCTGCGTTCAAGTCCTAACTCTACCAGTCGGTAAAGCACCACATTTGTTTAGCATTCCCTCTGTAGTCCTCTACCCTCGCTACCTTTTCATCCCTTTGCATTTCCCTACATGAGCAGCATAAATTGATTGAAAAATCTTGCGCTGTAACTATGGCAAATTTAACCTGCATGCTGTATATAGCTGGTTTTAAGAAAGGTTTGGACAAGTTCCTGGAGGAAAAGTCCATAGTCTGTTATTGAGAAAGACATGAGGAAGCCACTGCTTGCTCTGGATTTGCAGCATGCAATGCTGATACTCTTTGGTGTTCCGGAATCTTATGTTGCTCTTTGGGGTTCTGGAATCTTATGTTGCTCTTTGGAATTCCATAATCTTGCTATTCTTTAGGGTTCTGAATGGAATGTTGCTACTCTTTGGATTTTGGCCAGGTACTAGAATCTACTAAATGAGCCTTAGCCTCACCACTCACCGCCTCAAAATCCTTTCATTGCGGCAAGCTTAACGTGGTATTTTCCTCATCGGCTCTTTACACTACTTAATTTTTATTTTGTTTTCAATTCTTTTTGAAAGTGCATATGTGCACTAATCCCTATGTTTAAATCATTATGTGTTAAAGTGCTCCGTGCTTACTTAACTTTCACTTTTATAAATATATAAATAAATAAAGCAAATAACTTAGCTTAATTTCATGCTGCTTAATTCATGCTTAGCTTCTTTCAACCTTCAATTTACTTTATTCGGCTTGGGAGGGCTAAACCCAACATGTTTCGACTGATGCTTTTTCAAGGGTCCTCCCTATTGCAAACAAAACAATACGTATTCATAAATTCTCTTTCATCATATACGTAAGCCTTCACCTTTTAACTATTATCTTAGCAATTTAAAACTAAAAATCTTTACCACAACCGCCGGCATTAATCCATCTTCTCTCGAACCTCAGTATTACAGATGGCCGCGGCGTCCTCTAACAAGTATATTTCAAGCATAGAAACATAGAAAATGACGGCAGAAAAGGGCTATAGCCCATCAAGTCTGCCCATTTCAATTATCCGCCCCCCAGCGTTCACTCTCCTAGAGATCCCACATGAATATCCCATTTCTTCTTAAAATCCGTCACGCTGTTGGCCTCAATCACCTGCAATGGGAGTCCATTCCAATGATCCACCACTCTCTCGGTGAAGAAGTACTTTCTGGAGTCGCTATGAAATTTCCCTCCCCTGATTTTCAGCGGATGCCCTCTGGTGGTTGAGGGTCCCATGAGACAGAAGAGATCATCTTCCGACTCGATACGTCCCGTGATGTACTTATACATTTCAATCATGTCTCCCCGTTCTCTTCTTTCCTCAAGTGAGTACAGCCGCAACTTTTTTAGTCTTTCTTCATACGTGAGATCCTTGAGCCCCAAGACCATCCTTGTCGCCATTCGTTGAACCGACTCGATCCTCAGTATGTCCTTACAGTAGTGCGGTCTCCAGAACTGAGCACAGTACTCCAAGTGAGGTCTCACCATGGATCTGTATAACGGCATCATTACTTCAGGTCTCCTGCTGACAAAACCTCGGCGGATGCAGCCCATCATCTGTCTTTCCCTGGAGGAAGCCTTCTCTACTCGATTGGCAGCCTTCATATCCTCACTAATAATCACCCCTAGATCGCGTTCTGCAGTGGTCTTAACCAATGTTTCTCCATTCAGTACATAAGTTCTACGCGGATTACTCTTGCCCAGGTGCATTATCTTGCATTTTTTAGCATTGAAGCCTAGCTGCCAAGTAGTTGACCATCTTTCCAGCAGCAGTAGATCATGTGTCATATTGTCAGGTAGTACGCATAGCTCATTAACAACTCACCCCGCCTCCTATGTTTCTTCTGGGAAAACATCAACCCATCAAGGAGCCCCATTCAACTTCTGTGTTCAAGCCCCTCTCCCCCCCCCCCCCCCCGATTCTACTGTTCCTAATTGGTAGATCCATCTTTGTTCTTTTAAAGTTCAACATTCTTTCCACGTTTCCTCCTACCCACCCTTCATCTATCATTTCCATTACCCTCCATCTCATGGCTTCTACCAGATGTTTTTTTTTTTTGGAGCTATGGTACAGACTTGCATGGTCTGTGTCTGTATATGGCCGTTTGGTGGAGGATGTGCTGGGGAAGGCTTCAATGGCTGGGAGAGTTTAGATGGGCTGGAGTAAGTTTTAATGGAAATTTCGGCAGTAGGAACCCAAGCACAGTACCGGGTAGAGCTTTGGATTCTTGCCCAGAAATAGCTAAGAAGAAAAAATTAAAAAATTTAAATTGAATCAGGTTGGGCAGACTGGATGGACCGCTCGGGTCTTTATCTGCCGTCATCTACTATGTTACTATGACATGCACACAAGTTACTCACTTATCCGTATGCCTAGACCACCCCACTGAATATCAACCTCTTACATTTTTAAATCTACTTTGGCTCAGATTAATTTGATGTTTTTCATATACTAAACAGCTTGTAATGGGAACAATCATTTTAACTGTCAGGATGGCAGTTTGCTAAATAAACATTTATCTTTCACCAGTCCAAGAAAAACTTCCCCTTGCTGACTTGCAATAAGCATCTAAACTGTCATTTAAAAACATACAAACCATACAAAACAATAAGAAAATAAAATGTTCTAAATGTAAAAAGCAAAGGGGGGATACAATGAAGCCACTAAGGGCTCCTTTTACAAAGATGCGCCAGGGTTTTTAGCGCACGCACAAAATTACCGCGTGCTATAGCGCGCGGTAGCCAAAAATCTACCGCCTCCTAAAAGGAGCCCTAAGTAGTACATTTACAACAAATTGGAGAAAATATTTCTTTACTCAATGAGTAATTAAACTGGCATTCATTGACAGAGCATGTAGTAAAAGCAGTTAGCTTAGCAGGGTTTAAAAAAAGGGTTGGCTAATTTTCTTTAAAAAAAAAAGTTCACAAGCCATTGTTAATTTATTTATTTTAAAAAATTTATGTACCGCATACAACTATGCAGTTTCCATACCACATACATAAAATCTTGTTTCCTTCCAGTTATCACAAATAACATAGACATGTCTAAACAACATTGTTAATCGTCCCTGTTATAATAGAGATAGAGCATAAATTCAATCAATTCAGAAATACAAGCAAGCTTTAAATCATACATTGATGTCAGAAAAATTATAAAAGACAATAATCAACTGAAATATACTGTTTATTTCTAAGATTGGCAGCATAATATCTGTTTTACTCTTGTTTTAGTATCTTGCCAGATACTTGTGACCTGGAACAGAATACTGGGTATGATGTACCTTCAGTCTATTACAGTAGGGCAAAGCTTATATTTTTATGTAACCCTCAAATTAGGAATACAAATGTATATTACCTTCAGTGCACTAAAATCCAAAAATGTATTAGATAAATTCCTGAAGACTGGCAATTTAATTTTTAAGGAGGAATTGCTTTCAGTTTCTTTCAAAATTGAAGCCAACAGGTACCTGCAGATTTTATATCTGGCTTATTGTAACTGTAAAGTATACACTGGGGAAGTATGTGTTGGAGTTTCAGAAAAGATCTATGGATTGCTATGTTGATTTTTAAATAAAGTCCATATCAGGAACATCGTCTCTCCACTGGGTTTCTTTGGTTTGTCTAGGCCAGTGGTAGGCAATTCCGGTCCTTGAGAGCCGGAGCCAGGTCAGGTTTACAGGATATCCACAATGAATATGTATGAGATGGATTTGCATGCTCTCTCTCCTTGAGTTGCAAATCTATCTCATGCATATGTATTGTGGATATCCTGAAAACCTGACCTGGCTCCGACTCTTGTGGACCGGAATTACCTACCCCTGGTCTAGGAGTTTCAGAAAGAAATCTGTGCACTTTGGCCCTGATTTTTGTATGGGGTGCGCTAAAGTTAGGCAGCTGTACGCACGCTATCGCTGCCTAACTGACCAATCACAGTGCACGTTTCCCTCCAGGATGTCTTGCAAAATGTATGATTATCCCTGTAAGACGTCCATGCCCAACCTGCCCTTGAGACTGCCTATAACACGCCCATCTCGTGCTCTGAATGTTCATAGCCCGGAGCACCTTGCTAGACGTACAGAAAACCGATTTTGATTATCGGCACTTGAATGTCCTGGCGATTAGGACGTCCAAGTGCTAATTTAGGATTCATTTTGGACGTTTATGGTTTTTGATTATGGGCCCCTTAACCTCTAGGAGCAGGCATTTCCAGACGCTAAGGGGTCCTTTTACAAAACCGTTCTAGCGGTTTTATCGCACACACACCGGATTAGCGTGCGCTATACTGCGCGCTAGCCAGAAATCTGCCGCCTGCTCATAAGGAGGCGGTAGCGGCTAGCGTGTGCGGCAGTCTAGCGTGCGCTATGCCACGCGTTAAGGCCCTAGCGCGGCTTTGTGAGAGGATCCCTGAGCGTGTTTTCTGCTCTTTGCACTAGAACAGAAAAATGCACAGCTGCTTTGTAGAACAGTCTCCAAACAGGCCCCCCCATAACCAGCCCCTGTGGCAGAAACTCTGTGCATGATGCCAAAAATTAGGCACTGATCAAATCTGACGTGCTCGTTATGGAAAGCATAGAGTTCCAAATTCCTTACTTAACTTTGGGTGTGAGAACTTAACGCCAGCCGAAACCTGGTCTGCATCCTGGTCGGTGAGTTAGGTGTAGATGCCTGCTATTCTGTGACACGGTGATCGCCCCCGCCACGGCCACACCTCCTTTCGAGTTGCACGCAATCCGATATAGGGCAATCATAGCAGCAGAATAGTGAGCAGCCAAATCAATGTCCACAGTTAAGTGCCTGTTAACGTCAATAAATTAAAATCACTGGAGCCCATCAACTAATTATTATGGGCCCTGATCTTGGATGCACGCCCAATTCTGGGCGACCTTTATCGAATTTGGTGGTTAAGGGGCATCATGTTGTAGAATTACTCTGATATGTCATTAACATATTTTTTTTTTTTTAAACGCATTATTAAAGTATAAGAACATCTGCTATTTCTTTGGCAGGGGGTAACGCTATGGAATATCTTGACCAGACCATTGAAAGCTCTCTTGGATTTTCCAAAATTCAAAAAGACACTAAAGACCACTTTGTTTGTAGAAAAGCATTTTATTGATTGCCCAGTGAGGCTTATGAGGATGTTATTGATGATAGGCAACCGTTTGCTTTATGTATCTGTTTCTCTGAATGTACTTAGGCCTAGATTCACTAAGGGCACGGATCCGATCCGTGTCCGGGAGGGAGGGGCTGATTCATCAATTGCCCTCATGCAAATGAGGGCGATCGGAATCACGCCCCCGACCGACTGAATCGGATCGCTGAACAGCGATCCTTGAGCATGCGCAGACCATCTGTAGATGGTCTACGCATGCTTAAAGAGCAGAGACCTTTTTTTTAACTTTTTGGTTTTACTTTTCTTCGCGAGTCTGTGGACTAGGCGCCTAGCTGAAAGTGGTAGACACCTAGAAAGCAATTAATTTTAATTTAAGCCAATTAAGCTTGTTATCAGCACTGATTAAGCTTTTTAAATAAGTTAGATGCCTAGACTGGCTAGGCACACAGATCTAGGCAACTATAGGTGTCTTTTATAGACTCAGGACTTAACCTCTAAGAAGCCCACTGCCTACCTATGGGCTTCTTAGAATTTAGCATGCGTTGATTCTGTTAATTCTAATTCATGCGCTAAGCTTTAATAATGCAGTCCTGACTATATGGCTGGTTTTCTACCTGCGCACGGTACTAGCTATCAGCCCTACATGGATAACTTCTGGATGGCACCAAACACCGATATTCAGTCCCAGTATCTGGATAGGTGCCAGCACTTAATACAGAAGTCTAATTCTGCCTAGAGCAGAGCTGCCAAGGAGGTCGACCTGCTGTGCAGGAGATGTAGGCCTCGGTCCATTCTGCCCTGTTCTGCCCATAACTGCCCCACCTTGCCTGCAGCTCTACCTAGTCCCGCCTATAGCGACACTACAGGTAGCCTCCCCTTCCTTCTTAAAATGTTATCTCCTGCTGCTCCTGGAAGGGGGAGGCCGCTCAGTGAGAGATTCCAACTCCTCAGCGGGAACACAGAAGATGGCCCCCAAAAGCCAGACAGGAGACTTTGGCAGGTCTGCTGGAGTGGTCAACACTGTCAAAAAAGCTGGCTGCTGCAGGCTCAATATCAACTGGATGAAATTTAGCTTTTATTTGCATTATGGGTGTTTAATCTATTTATTTTGTTTTCTATCACATTCTTTCCCAAAGAACTCAGAATGGGTTACATACATAATATACAGTTACAATTTGCCATAGTTACAGGAGAGTGTGGCGCAGAGGTTAAAGCTACAGTCTCAGCACCCTGGGCAAGTCACTTAGGGCAGGATTCACTAAAGTCCTGAAATCTATCCAATTCGTGTCCTATCCGTTTCTGAGTCATTGTAGCCGATCGATTCAGTAAAACTTGTCCATGCAAATGATCTAATCATAAACACGCCGCTATTAGCACAGAAACATCAATCGACGCGTGTGCGCACTGTACCCTTGTTGGTTTTGAAGCACACAACGCATGCGCTAGCTCTTTTGGACGTGATAATCTAGCTGGAAGGAAAGGGGGAGGGATAGCTGGCCCTTAAAAGTTATATTTGATTTTGGATTTTTTTTTTTATTTGCCATTGATTTTTGAAATGTATAATGCGCAAGGAGAGCATGGGGTTAATCTGTGATTTTCTCGCCCTGCGCATTACAAATCCGAGATTCACTCCGGCGCTCGCTATGTGCATTCCAAAAAAAGAAAAAAATATATTTCTAATGCTTATGTACATGAAAGTTTACATATATTTAAAAGTTTAGATATATTTTGGATTTTTGGAGGGGTAGATATATATTTTTAATGGGGTTCTTAACATGCACACGTCAGTCAGTCAGTCAGAAATAGTCGGCGAGGATGTAAACGACTGATCCTCAGCAGTCGTAACTTTTTTGGACAGGAAAGGCCAGTCGGTTTTGACGAAATGGTTCATGAATCGACGCGTTAAGAAATTTACATGCCTTTTTACTCATTTGCATGCGCAGATCGGATCGGGTGCAGATGTGGTCTGGAGGAAGGTTAGTGAATCGAGCTGGAGTCAGAAAGTGAGTGCAAACCAATCGGTACACGATCGGTTTGCTTAGTGAATCTAGCCCTTAATCCTCCCATTGCCCCAGGTACATTAGATAGATTGTGAGCCCACCGGGACAGACAGGGAAAAATGCTTGAGTACTGAAATAAATTCTGAGCTCCCCTGAATAGATAGTGTGAAAAGATTCTGGTAACCAGAGCTGATACTGTGAGGTCACAATGCCTCATTCCACCAATAAGAGCCAACCGCATCAGTGATGTCACAATAGCTTGACTGTCCTTTACTTGGCTCACTTCTAATACATTTTGATTTCTAGAGTGGTGCAGTGGTTAAAGCTACAGCCTCAGCACCCTGAGGTTGTGGGTTCAAACCCACACTGCTCCTTGTGACCCTGCGCAAACCACTTAATACCCCCATTGCCCCAGGTACATTAGACAGATTGTGAACCTGCAAGGACAGACAGGGAAAAATGCTTGAGTACCTGAATAAATTTATGTAAAATGTTATGGGAGAACAGTATCGAAATTGAATAAAAAATAAATACAAGTTTTTTTCGATTCAAGTTTTTATCCTAACGCGAGACATACCGAGGGTTCTAGAACCAAATACATTTCTGTGAATCCATTGGTCGTGGGAAGGGGAGTTAGGTGAAGAGGTATGTTTATATTGCTTTCCTTTAGCCGAGGAATCCTTCAAGGGCGGCAGTCGATTCCAGTGGCTCGGTATGAAGTGGGAGTAGGTACGTCGTTTGGCAGTTTGCAGTTGGAGGGCACAACCAGGGGGTGTAGTTCGTCCTGGGAGTGGAGGGACCTGTTTGGCACGCACGGGGGAAGCTTGGTGGTCACGTAGCCTGACGCCTAAAACCAAAAGCCCTGGTTGTGACCAAGTGCTTGTTGTTTATTTCCTGATGTCCTGTGGGTTCTTATTGTCATCTAATAAATCTGCCTGCAGGACGATGCCCTGATTAAAGACAGGATTTATGATTGCAGATGATGATTTTTCAGCTCACTTCTATCATTCAGAGAACTTTAAATTCATGTCTTCTCTAGCTTTAAACCATTTTTCCATCTCTAGCACACCAGATGTATTAGCATGAAGCTTCATTTCTCTTACTGATGGTGGCACGCCTTGAGCCTTGAGTTAGAATGATGATAATCCCATGTGCTTGGGGCTCTTCTGGTCTATGTACTTAGTTAAAATGCGTCTGGGAAGTTTTCCTTGTCTAAAATTGTGAATACACTCTGTTTGTGGCAAGAGGAAGTTGTTTGATTTCACTGTGGTCCCTGACACATTCTCAGCTCCCATACTTATAGACACAAAGTGCTTCGAGTACAAAAATTCATTGTTTATCATTTGGAGCGCAAGGCATATGGATAGCTGAATAGAAAATTGTTCTATCCAGCAATTTGTCATGAAAACAGAGAACAGAAAACTACTCAAAATATCAACAAAGTTGTTCAGAGTATCGTATATACTCGAATATAAGTCGAGACCCCCCATTTTCCCCCAAAAGGAGGAAAATGGTTGACTCGAATATAAGTCGGGTGGCTTAATATTCAAGTTCACTGCCCTACCAGAATCTACACCCAACGCACCCTCCCTCCCTGTCAAGCTCTGCACCCAGCCCCCTCTTTGCCAGGCACTGCACACAGCCCCCTTCCCTCCCTCCCAGGCTTACCTCCTTGTCCCCCATCCATGCCATGTCCGTTGTACCTCCTCTGCTGCTGGAATCTCTGGTGGTCCAGAGGTGTAGCGGGCAGGAACAAATTTTATGCCTCCTGCCTCACTGCTAACCCAGTTGGTCGCTGCCGCAAATTTGGCTTCAGCCATTGAACGGTACTGAGCAGGGGTGCACTTTGTCACTGCTGGTTGGTGCTAAGCAGCTTCCTGAATGGGTCCCGCAAATTCCTATGAGTAGCGGCAGAGGAGGTGGGCAGGGCAGGAAGGGGGACAGGGTGCAGAGCTTGGCGGCTGGGCGGAGGCCTGTCCCACTGCTAACCCGGATGGTCGCTGCTGCGAGTTCGGCTTCAGCCACTGAGCGGTACCAAGCGGTAGCTGCTGGTTAGCGCTAAGTGGCTTCCTGAATGGCTTCTGCAAATTCTCGTGAGTACCGGCAGAGGAGATGGGCAGGGCAGGGAGGGGGGACAGGGTGCAGAGCTTGGCAGCCTGGCGGAGGCCTGCAATAAGTCTGGGAGGGGGTGACAGGTATGCACTGGATGCTGGCCCGAATATAAACAGGGACCCCCATTTTTGGACCAGCTTTTTGGCCCAAAGATCCCAGTTTCTATTTGAGTATATTCAGTAAATCCCAAGAAGTGACAGAATTAACCTATTGACAAATGCTAGACAAACAAGTGGCTTGGACCCACTACATTATTGTTACATTTTTGAATCCCCACAAACATTAACCATCTAGTTTTGTGAGAGTCATCAGCCCATATGGTTCCAGCTACAAAGGAAAGCTGACTGTTAAGGAGGCAGTGGCAGTTAAGAAGCACTGCTCACCAACTTTTCCTGATGGTAGCTGAATAATGCCCAGGGAGCATGGAGAATAACAGAATTCTTTGGAAAAACAACTCTGGCTTGTCTCTGCTCTTCTCTCTGCCAGCAGCTGGGGGCATGCAATGAAGTTACTAAGTGGTAGATTTAAAAACAAATTGGAGAATATATTTCTTTACTCAACATGTAAGTAAATTCTGGAATTTGTTGCTAGAGAATGGTGTAAAAGCAGTTAGCTTAGCAGGGTTTAAAAAAAGGGTTGGATACCTTTCTAAAAGAATTACAAGACTAGGGGACACTTGATAAAGTTATAGTCAAATACTTTTAAAGCCAATAGGAGGAAATATTTTTCACTTAGAAATAGTTAAGCTATGGAATGCATTGCCAGAGGTTGTGGTAAGACAGGTTAACGTAGCTGGTTTTAAGAAAGGTTTGGACAATTTCCTGAATGAAAAGTCCATAGTCTGTTATTGAGACAGACATGGAGGAAGCCATTGCTTGCCCTGGATCAATAACAAGGAATGTTGCTACTATTTGGCTTTTTGCTAGGTACTAGTTACCTGGATTGGCCACAGTGAGGAAGGGCTACTGGGCTAGAGGGACATTGGTCTGGCTATTTTTATGTTCTTATGCTTTTAAAAGTTTATCAGCCATTATTATGATGGACATGGGAAAATCCAATGCTTATTCCAGGCATAAAATCTTGTTTTATTCTTTAGGATCTTGCCAGGTACTTGTGACCTGGGTTGGTCACCGTTGGAAACAGGATACTGGGCTTGATGGACCTTTTTTCTGTCCCAGTATAACAACTGTTAGGTTCTTCTGAGTTACTGGGGGCAAAATTCTGTTTAAATCCTTGACCTCAAAGAAATACAGCAAATTATCCCAGGAAAGCAGGCAGCATATTCTTAACGCATGGGTGACGTCACCGACGGAGCCCCGGTACGGACCTTTTTAACTAGAAAGTTCTAGTTGGCCGCACCGCACATGCGTGAGTGCCTTCCCGCCCGACGGAGGAGAGCGTGGTCCCCAGTTTCTTCGTTTCCGCGGAGCGAAGAAGACGCATGTGTTTCAACGGCCGTTGAAATTTCAGATTTTGCCTTCCCGCTCGCGAAATTCTCTTCTTTTTTTTGTTCTTTTTCCCTTCGGGTTTCTTTTTCGTTATTTTTTTGTAAAAAAAACAAAAAAAACCCTTTATTTTCTCTTATTTTTCGGGCCGGCCCCGGCAGGGCCTGTTGCCACCATACAGGCCTCCGGTTTTGATTTTGCGGAGGCCGTGTTTCCCTTCATGCCCCTTCAGCCGGGCTTTAAGAAGTGCCAGCGGTGTGCACGCCCGATATCTCTCACTGACCCACACAATTGGTGCCTACAGTGCCTGGGTCCAGAGCATCGGGCTGACACCTGCACCCGCTGTGCTACTCTTAAAAAGCGTACATTGAAAAATAGGCAGATCCAACAGAACATCCTGTTCGGTACCGGGTCTGCCATGGAATCGGCCGTGCCGTCATCGGCACCACAAAAGTCGGCACCGACTACTTCGACGACGCCTGATCCATCCTCGGGGTCGCTGGCACCAGGTAAGCCGGCTAAGAAGCCTTCCATTTCCCTTGAGCGCCCTCCTGCCACACCGGCGACGCCGGTCCTCCCGGCATCACGCCGACCCCGCAAACGCTCCGCCCCAATCTCGGTGAGTGCCTCGTCATCGGCCTCCTCATCGCCGGGGCATGGAGCGGCACCTATGGTACCGAAAAAGAAAAAAACGGTACCGGTGCCTCCTCTGGACGACCGCATTGCGGCCATACTCCATAGTCAATTGCAGGAACAACTTCAACAGCAACTCCAGCACTTGTTGCCTGCAATATTGGCCCCGCTCCTTCCGGTACCGGACTGGCCCGAGCCTCGCACCACACCACCGGTGTCGACACCATCGGTACCGTTGAACACCTCCGTGCCGGTACTCGCGGCTGAACCACTTCATCCTCCGGTGCAACCCCGCTCTGATGCAGACCCTCCCCGACATCGAGACCGACAACAGTCCCCCCGTGACCAGGACCGGCACCGGTCTTCTTCCCCCGGTACCGTCTCGATGCGCTCTGGCAAATCTCTCTCTAAGACTCGCCACACTGAGCCGTCCGCACCACCGTCCCGCCCCGTGCACACCGACGTCAGGGACCCGGACTTATGGGAAGAATCCCCACCCGGTACCGATGATGAGGCTTCATCAACAGATGAGGAACCCTCGATGGTCGATACCAGTTCCAAACCTGAACAGTCCTCGTTCACAAAATTTCTAAGGGAAATGTCGGCAGCTCTATCTATCCTTTTAGAGTCCGACTCTAAGAAATCCCAGGCTTTCCTTGATGCCCTGGACTTCGAACAACCTCCCAAGGAATTTTTAAAGTTACCCGTACACGACATCTTACGGGAAACTTTTTACAAGAATTGGGAAAACCCCCTCACGGTAGCGGGTGCCCCTCGAAAACTGGATAGTTTGTACAGGGTCATTCCTATCCCGGGGTTCGATAAACCTCAACTGCCCCATGAATCCCTTCTTGTGGAGTCCACCTTAAAGAAAACCCAGGGTTCAAGTGTCTATGCCTCCACACCTCCTGGCAGAGAAGGCAGAACGATGGATAAATTTGGCAAGCGCCTTTATCAAAATTCCATGCTTGCCAACAGAGCTAATAATTACACCTTCCACTTCTCCTTCTATCTGAAGCATTTGGTGCAACAACTCTCCTCCATCCAAAAGTACATCCCTGAGCGTAAGATCCCGATTTTTCAACAGCAAATTTCCAGCTTACTCCAACTCCGGAAATTTATGGTGAGATCCATTTATGACTCTTTTGAACTGACCTCTCGAGCCTCTGCCATGGCTGTCGCCATGAGGCGCTTGGCCTGGCTGAGGGTTTCTGACCTTGATATCAATCACCAGGACCGTCTAGCCAACGCACCTTGTCTTGGTGATGAACTCTTTGGGGAGTCCCTGGACTCAACTACCCAGAAACTCTCGGCACACGAGACCAGGTGGGATACCCTGATCAAACCCAAAAAGAAGACTCCACCTGCTCGCCCCTACAAACAGCAGTCTTCCTACCAACGCAGGTTTTCGGCCAGACCCCTCAACCCGCCTCAGCATCAACAGCCTCGCCGACCTCGTCAGCAGCACCAATCTCAAGCACGTTCACAGTCTCACCAACCGGCCAAGCCTCTCCCACAGTCAAAACCATCTCAGCCCTTTTGACTCTTTTCTCCAGAGCATAGCCAGTCTCCAATCCTCGGTGCCTCTTCCTCAACCTATCGGAGACCGCCTCACAATTTTTCTCAACCGTTGGGAGGTCATCACATCAGACCAGTGGGTACTCAACATCATCCGCCACGGCTACTCCCTCAACTTCCAGACTCTTCCACCAGACAATCCTCCCGTAGAGTCTGCTTCTCATTCCTCCCAAACTCCACTCCTCCTGAGGGAGATCCAATCCCTCCTTCTTCTCAATGCCATCGAAGAAGTTCCCCCAGACCAAAGGGGTCAGGGATTCTACTCCCGCTACTTCCTGATACCCAAGAAGACGGGAGACCTCCGTCCCATCCTCGATCTCAGGGACCTCAACAAGTGTGGTCAAGGAAAAGTTCAGGATGCTCTCCCTGGCCACGCTTTACCCTCTTCTCTCTCAACACGACTGGCTATGTTCCCTAGACCTCAAAGAGGCCTACACTCACATTCCAATCCATCTGACTTCACGTCGCTACCTCCGATTTCAGGTACAGCACCGCCACTATCAGTACAAAGTGCTTCCCTTTGGCCTCGCATCATCGCCCAGGGTGTTCACCAAGTGCCTTATTGTGGTGGCGGCCTTCCTCAGGTCTCACAACCTCCAGGTGTTCCCCTACTTGGACGATTGGTTGGTGAAAGCACCTACGTCTCCGCTTGTGCTACAAGCCACTCAGCACACCATCTCTTTCCTCCATCTCCTGGGATTCGAGATCAACTACCCCAAGTCGCATCTGCTTCCCACACAGCGACTTCAGTTCATTGGAGCAGTTCTTGACACCACTCTGATGAGGGCGTTTCTTCCCTCCGGCCGCCAACGGACCCTGCTCCATCTCTGCCGTCAGGTGCTCCTTTGTCGCTCTATTCCAGCTCGGCATATGATGATCCTCCTGGGACACATGGCCTCGACGGTCCATGTGCTTCCTCTGGCACGACTCCACCTCCGGACACCTCAATGGACTCTGGCCAACCAATGGTCACAGACCACAGATCCTCTTTCTCATCCCATCTCTGTGACATCGTCTCTTCAGCAATCTCTTCAATGGTGGTTGAACTCCTCAAATCTTTCCAGGGGTCTCCTCTTTCATCTGCCCCCTCACTCCAGGATCATCACCACGGATGCCTCCCCCTATGCGTGGGGAGCTCACCTGGGAGATCTGCGCACCCAGGGTCTCTGGACCCCTCAGGAGCGTCTACATCACATCAATTTCCTGGAACTGAGAGCCATGTTCTATGCTCTCAAGTCCTTCCAGCACCTTCTCTACCCTCAGGTTCTTCTCCTGTGCACAGACAACCAAGTCGCCATGTATTACATAAACAAGCAAGGCGGCACCGGATCTCCCCTCCTCTGTCAGGAGGCCATCCACATCTGGACCTGGGCCACGGCCCGCAGTCTCTTCCTCAAGGCCGTCTATATCCAGGGCGAACAGAACTCCCTGGCCGACAATCTCAGCCGCATCCTTCAACCTCACGAGTGGACCTTGGATCCTCCCACACTCCACTCCATCTTCACTCTCTGGGGCACTCCTCAGGTGGACCTCTTTGCAGCTCCTCACAACCATCAGCTGCCCCAGTTCTGCTCCAGACTCTACTCTCCTCATCGTCTGGCCCCAGATGCATTCCTGCTCGACTGGACGGATCGGTTCCTCAATGCCTTTCCTCCACTGCCTCTGATGTTGCGGACGTTATTCAAACTCCGCAGGGACAGAGCCACCATGATTCTCATCGCTCCTCGGTGGCCTCGCCAACACTGGTTCTCCCTCCTGCTCCAGCTCAGCTCCAGGGAGCCCATTCCTCTTCCTGTGTTTCCTACTCTACTTACACAGCAGCATCAGTCTCTACTACATCCCAACCTGTCCTTGCTCCACCTGACAGCTTGGTTTCTCTCGGGCTGACCTCTCCAGAGAATCTGTCTCAGCCTGTCCGTCGCATTTTGGATGCCTCCAGGAAACCGGCCACCCTCCAATGTTACCACCAGAAGTGGACCAGGTTCTCCTCTTGGTGTCTACTGCATCATCACGATCCCACCTCATTAGCGGTGGAAACTGTACTGGACTATTTGCTCTCTCTGTCCGACGCTGGCCTCAAGTCTACCTCAATCAGAGTCCACCTCAGTGCCATCACTGCGTTTCATGAGCCTATCCTTGGAAAACCTCTCACGGCTCATCCACTGGTTTCCCGGTTCATGAGAGGCCTCTTCAATGTCAAACCACCTCTGAAGCCTCCTCCTGTCGTCTGGGACCTGAATGTGGTTTTATCAGCCCTCATGAAACCCCCTTTTGAGCCTCTTGCCACAACTTCGCTCAAACTTCTAACATGGAAGGTGCTTTTCCTCATTGCCATCACCTCTGCCAGGAGGGTTAGTGAGATGCACGCACTGGTCGCCGATCCACCGTTCACTGTTTTTCACCATGACAAGGTGGTTCTGCGTACCCATCCTAAATTCCTTCCCAAGGTGGTCTCGGCTTTTCACCTCAACCAGTCCATTGTGTTGCCTGTCTTTTTCCCTAAACCCCATACTCATCCTGGGGAACAGGCGTTGCACACGCTGGATTGTAAGCGTGCCCTTGCATACTACCTTGACCGTACCAGGGCTCACCGCTCGTCCCCTCAGCTCTTTCTGACCTTCGATCCTAACCGTCCAGGTCGTCCTGTCTCTAAACGGACGCTTTCCAACTGGCTTGCTGCCTGTATTGCGTTCTGTTATGCTCGGGCCGGTCTCTCACTGGAAGGTGCTGTCACGGCCCACAGGGTCAGAGCTATGGCTGCTTCTGTGGCTTTCCTCCGTTCCACGCCCATCGAGGAAATCTGCAAGGCTGCCACTTGGTCCTCAGTTCACACGTTCAATACTCACTACTGTCTGGATGCCTTCTCCAGACGGGATGGTCACTTCGGCCAATCTGTGTTACAAAATTTATTTTCCTAATGGCCAACCATCCCTCCTCCCTCTCTGTTAGCTTGGAGGTCACCCATGCGTTAAGAATATGCTGCCTGCTTGTCCTGGGATAAAGCACAGTTACTTACCGTAACAGGTGTTATCCAGGGACAGCAGGCAGATATTCTTACGTCCCACCCTCCTCCCCGGGTTGGCTTCTTAGCTGGCTTATCTTAACTGGGGACCATGCTCTCCTCCGTCGGGCGGGAAGGCACTCGCGCATGCGTGGTGCGGCCAACTAGAACTTTCTAGTTAAAAAGGTCCATACCGGGGCTCCGTCGGTGGCGTAACCCATGCGTTAAGATTATCTGCCTGCTGTCCCTGGATAACACCTGTTACGGTAAGTAACTGTGCTTTAACCAAAAACTCAATTTGATTTCTACATGGCTTTATACCAATCATTTATCGCTAAAGTCTTAAAAATCTAAAGCTATGCTCTTTTGTACAAAAGATAATCAGGCACTTCCTTCTCCATTTTCTATCCCAAATTATCTTTCCAACCACAAACTTCCACTACTGTACAATGCAGCTATTACAAATTACATCTCATTGGCCCGATATCCCATCTCCTGCTTCACTCTGCTATTAAAATTATTGTCCATTTCTTAGTAATTAGTACACTCGATTACTGTAATTCTTTATATTACAGTATTAGACTCAAAGATTTACATTGTCTACAATTAGTCCAAAATACCTCTGTAAAACTAATAACCGGAGAAAAAAAAATGTGATCAGCTCACTGGTTACCTATTAACCACTGCTTAACGTATAAGATCTTGCTTTTGGTCTTTAAGACACTATCTACTCGATCTCCTTCCTACCTTGATAACTACTTGTTACTATACTTACCATCCATACACTTTGCTCCCTCCAACAAAATCTTCTCACAATTCCGTCTATAAAATATATTACTGTACATATGCATCCCCTGGAGAACGTATCTTCTCAGTCTATGGTCCACAACCTTGGAACGCCCTCCCAAATCACATCAGACTTGAATCCAAACTTTAACATTTTAAATCCCTTCTAAAAACCTTCTTTTTTTCAGACACATTTGGCTATCAGCCCTCTTTTACTCTCTCCACTTTGTTTCATATAGGGTCCAGCGGAGATGACTACGAATTTAGAAGTTTCAAGTTCAAGTTTATTAAAATTTGATATACCACTTATAAAAGTATCTAAGCGGTGTACATAAGCATAACATTAAAATTGTATAATAAAAGGTAATCACAAGAGACAAGACAAACTGATACATATAAAATCCTGTGAGAAGGCTAAGGAGTCCTTTTACTAAGGCGCGCTAACCGATTTAGCGCTCGATAAATATTAGCGCGCACTAAACGCCAACACGTCCATTATATTCTACTAGTGTTTAAGCCCGTTACATTAAGGGTGCTAGTAAAGCCTCCTTCCCTCACATGTCCCCTATTTTCAGCCCCAACTCCAAACCCATTTTTACCCCCCGCCCCTTCTCCCATCTTTTCCCTTTCAGCTTCCAGCCCCAGCCCCCTTTTCTCACCAGCAGCATTTCCCTCTCCCCCCCCATTTCCCTTGCAGCATCAGCATTCCCTCCCCCTCCATTTCCCTGTGCAGCACTATTTCTGTTTGTTTCTGGCTGGCTCCCTTACAGTCCCTTGCCAAAGTTATTTTTGAGTTTAAAGCTGCCGCCGCGGCTCCTCTCATGATCCGTGCCTGTGCGGAAGCCTTCTCTCTGACGTGACATCAGAAAGGCTTCCGACGCAGGTGCAGCTCGTGAGAGGAGTCACCATGGTGGCTTTGAACTTTAAAATAACTTCGGCAAGGGACTGTAAGGGAGCCGGCCAGACCACGGGCCACGCTGTGTTAGACGGAGTAAGATCGGGAGGTAGGAGTCGCCTCTGTGCGTCCTGCTTAAGGTGCCTCCGTATGCGCAGAAGAAACCACCGCTGACTCCTTCTACTGCACATACGAAGCCACGGAGCTACAGAGCACAGATCATGCAGGTAGGAGTGCGCATGTGCGCTTATGGTTTTATTATTAGTGATGAACACGTTAGCATTTAGCGAGCGCTAAATCGGCTAGCGCACCTTAGTAAAAGAGAGGGTAAGTTAATTAACAATCGAAAGCGTCCTTAAACAGGAATGTTTTTAAGTTTAATTTAAATATTATGAGATTGGAATCTTCCCATAGAGATGAGAGCAAAATGGGGGCAGTAACAGAAACATTTGATTTCCTGGTTGTATCATATATTATATGTTGAATAGATGGAATCTCCAATAGTTTATCAAGTTTATTTAAAATATTTGATATAATCGCAATATCCAAATCCAATGCGATTTACATAAGTTAAAAATTGACAAAATAAAATTCAACAAATAGGTCATTAAAAACAATTCAATCAAATAGTACAATTGAGAGAGAAGGGATTTTGATCGCTTGAGCGCAAGGATCATACAGGGGTGTATGGGATAAGATATCTATGGATGAATCCTGGTAGCTGTATCATTCGGGTTTTAAAAGTAAGGAGTAGACTTTTATAAATGATTCTATGGGAAATGGGGAGCCACTGCGCTCTGATTAAGAGAGGTGTTACTTGATCGAATTTAGTAGCTTTGAATAATAATTTGACGGTGGTGTTCTGAATTAATTGTAATCGCCGGAGTTCTTTTTGGGTGATATCTTGATAAAGGGCATTACAATAATCCAATTGAGATATGACCACTGAATGTGTAAGGATGTTAAGAGATGATGTTTCAAGATGTTTACTATTACTATTAATTATTTCTATAGCGCTACCAGATGCACGCAGCGCTGTACAGAGTCACAAAGAGTAAGAAAACAGTCCCTGCTTGAAAGAGTTTACAATCTAAACAGGCAAAACAGACAAACAGGATGTCATGGATAAAGGTTAAGGGGAACGGTTAATCTGCTGGCTGGGATGGAGGGCAGAGGGGAGTACAGGACAATCAAGCCATTGTGACATCACTGATGAGGTTGGGGGTTATTGGTGGAATGAGGCATTATGACATCACAATCTCAACTCTGCTTCCCAAAGACAAACAGGATGTCATGGATACACTTAAGGGAAACAGTTAATCAGCGGGCTGAGTTGGAGGGCAGAGGATTAGAGTTATGGGTTGAAGGCTATATCAAAAGGTGGGTTTTCAGTCTGCTTTTAAACAAGGAAAGGGGAAGGGGCTTGATGGACAAACTCGGGTAATTTATTCCAGGTATAGGGGGCAACTAGATGAAAGGAATGAAGTCTGGAACATAACATAACATAATAGCAGATTTCTAGACTGCATAGCCATAAGTTCAATGCGGTTAACAAAAGATTATGTTATGAGAAAATACAGGAATTATATGATATACAGAAATCTAATTGACCAGAAATTTAGGAAAAAGAAAAGTTTTCAACAGTTTTCTGAAATGTACATAAGACGTGGATCTAATTAATAATGGACAGAAATCTTTGTCACAGTAAGGAAAGACAATGCCCATGATGTTTCTTACTTTTACAGCCCTTGGCTGAAGGGAACGTAAATAGGGCATGAGATTTTCTACTATTCTTATGTGCCACAATAGCAAATCTGTCGGCAAGGTATACTGGGGCAACACCGAAAGCAACTTTATAGTATAAGCATCCCAACTTAAAGATCACCCGGGCCTCAACCGGAAGCCAACGTATCTCACAGTAATAGTGGGTTACGTAGTCATACTTCCTCAGACTATAAATCATTCTTACTGCTGTATTCTGAACCAGGGTCAATCTAGCCAACTTTTTCTTAGTACTTGTCAAATATACAATATTACAATAGTCCAGTATACTCAGAAGTAGTGTCTGAACTAAAATTGTAAAAGCAGGGGCATCGAAATAGGATCAGATGGTACGTAATTTCCATAAGGAGTAGTAACCTTTTTGAACCACAGCATCTATCTGATTTTTCATGGTCACGCACTGATCAAGAACAACTCCCAAGATTTTAATTGTAGGGCTTATTGTATATGGCATTGAGGAGAAGAAGGGTATTGCTAAGAGTGACTTATCTGAGGAACAGAGTTCTCTGGGAGGTGTATAAGGAGAGAGATGGAGAAGTTTAGAGATGGAATGGATCATACGAAGCGATTTGCTGATGATAAGATAATCCAAAGTCTAATGTCACGCCCAGAAGCACACTCCTGACTCTCCACTATATTTTATTCATCTTTACTACCAATTATGTAGTTCCATTTCCACTATTCCTTCCTACTGCAACCTAATTCTATCCCTCCTTCTTAAATTATTACATTACCTTATTGAAATGCAAACTGCATAGATGCTTTTGCCAATGCGCTATTTCAAACTTTAAATAAACTTGGAAATGTGCATATCAGTTAGGAACTGCTTAATTAGCATGTTTAACATAATTTCCCTAAAGGACTGGGCCCACGGTATGTGCCTGGTTGTCAATGCCTTAATCCAGCCCAAATCGGGGTATTTCTATAGGGGGGCAGATAAATATTGATTTCATTTTCAAATTCCCTGGTGGTTAGAAATAGCATGTTGGGGTTTAATATTAAATGATTGAACCAATCAGAAATGGCTTCTGGCCAGTAATGTCACCTGTTTGGGGCTAACCACTAATTTTCTGCAACTCCAATTGGCCAGATCCCTTAAGCCACCATGGGAGTGGCCTATGGAATCTGGCCAATCGGAGTCCTAAGCCCAGGCCCAGGCCAGAATGCCCTGGGACAGAGGCCTAAGATTCTGGTTGGCCCCTCCCTGATGCAAAGGCCCACTATTCAGTGGAGGCAGGCCTGCTGGCTGGAGTAAGCATCCCTCCGTCTGGCCAACTGAAGAAGGTACTGGTGGAGTCTGGATGGGGTCGGGATGCTGGGTGATGTCTCGGGAAGGTGAGGGGTTCCAGCAGGAGGGACTGAGCATCACTCCTGCTGATGATCTTAGGAGGGGTAGGGGATGGCGCTAGGAGGGACTGGGCATCCCTCCTGCCAGGGGATGTCTCAGCGGGGTGGCAGCAGGAGGAATTGAACACTCCTGCCGCAGACATTTGGGGGTGGGGGAGGTGGTTTTAGGGTTTCCAGCAGGAGGGACTGGGCATACCTCCTGCCAATAGTCTTTGTGGGGGGGGGGGGGGGTGATGGGTTCCCTGCCATGGCCACTAAACTGATTGAGGCAAAGAGATTACCTTGCCGCAATCAGCTCAGCAGCAACCCAATTCTCTAACTGGCATCTGTGACATAGATGCTAGTTAGAGAATCATGGTGTTAGGCGGGCTTAGACGTTTGTCCATGAGGACAAATGCAATTCTATATAGGACGCTTGTGTGTGATTCTCAAAAGCCACTAGGGCAGGAGTATGTTTATAGCCCAGAGAAGTGTTGCTAGAGAGACTTTTCCCTGATGCAGCGGGGGGTGTAGTGTACCCCACGTTGGATGACTGAAAGTAACAAGCAACGGCCTTGGTTATTTAGAGCAGGAGCTAAGCACTTTAAGCTACAAAAGCTGGAAATGATTTGAAGCAGTTTGCAGCACGAATGCACTTTTCAATATAGCACTTAAAAGCACCAGTGTACTTTTTCAAGATAACTACAACTTTTTATCTGTCGGTTCTGTGTTCTGAAATGAGCTGTGAGGTTCTTTAGTATTAAGTATTTAAGTGGTTGAGTTTAGTATGAATTGAGAGATCCAATTTCGATGAATTTTACTATAAATTAATAGAAGATTAAGAGTAATTAATTAAATTAATTAATTAATTAATTGAGTTAAAGGTAGGGAGGATGGGTTCAAGCCAGTGATGCAAACAGGAGTAAGAGAACAGATTTGTTTGTCTCTTTGAGAAAACCCAGAATGGGTGAAACTCCATGATCTGAGGCTTGTTCCTTTATAAAAAATACCTTGTGTCATTTTGGTCTGTATTGGTGGTTTACATATATGTTCTGTCATTTTGTTCTTTATAATAGTCTCTACAATTTTGACTGGTCTATAATTTCCTGGATCACCTCTGGAGCCCTTTTTAAAAATGGGTGTTACGTTGACCACCCTCCAGTCTTCCGGTTTGTTGATTTGGAGATATGCCTAATGAATGAGAAAACTCTGATAATCACCTTTAAGATCGCAGTACGGGCATCTCCATTAATTCTTTTCCTAGGTGGTTTTCTTCCCTGAATGTGTACGTAAGGCACCCAAGTACTCTTGCAGCCGTCCTGAATACATTCTGTCTCATAATATGTTTTTAAGGCTATGATTGAGGTACCTGCAGTGACGTGCAGACAGGGCCTTCAAGGGATTCACCCAACCCCCTGAAGGACCTGAGGGCACTGCTCTGAATTTGATTGGTTGAGCAGGCAGCAGGCAGAAGCTCCTCAGCCTATCGAATTCAGAGCAGTACGGTCAGGGGCCTTCAGGTGGTTGGATGAATCTCCAGCCCTAGAACCCTGCTTTTTTTTTGTTTACTTTTTGCTTGATGCAATTTGACTGGATGAGCAGGCTGCCTGCTCAAACAAATCAAACTGCATCAAACAAATAATAACAGAAAAAAAAGCAGGGCTGGAGAGTTGGAGATTCACTGAATCCCCTGAAAGCCCTGACTGCACGCCACTGAGTACTGTGTTAAAGGACAGATGAATAGCATTTTGTAAAGCGAATAGAACAGAGGACATCTTTGAGGTTAACTTTTACCACTGTATGGAAGTTTCATGATGTCTCATAGGAACTCTGCCCTGATCCATTGAATAAAAGGCCAATAAGCTGGTTAAAGCTCCTTTAATATGACCATTGCAAATTGAACACCATCTTTCTTATGTTCTTAAGAAGGTGACAAATTTATGGTCTTTATGTAGAAAAATGAAATATATTTCCTGTGCTAGAAGTTTATTTGTAATACATCTATCATTTTATGACATGAATTCAATATCTGTAATATGCAGACAATCTTTCATTGTTAAGACAAGAAATTTACGGAGGATTATAATAACTTACAGCTAGAAGCATCCACATATTGTCCTCTTGTTATTAAATGATATATAACTTGGAAAGAAACAAATTATTTCCAATTCAGAAAGACTTTAAATGTTTAACTGGTCTCCAGGGAAACACTTATACAGTAGCACCTTGGTTTTTTGTTTGTTTGATTTTTATTGATTCAATATTTTTAATTGCATGTATTAAGGGATTAATTAATATAGAGTTCTATATATATATATATATTTTTTTTTTTAATGATGCCACTGAGCAGGAAGGTTGTTCAGATGTTCAGCAGAATTTTATTTATTCAATTTGCGATACTGTTCTCCCAAGGGAGCTCAGAATGGTTTTACATGAAGTTATTCAGGTACTCAAGGATTTTTCCGTCTATCCTGGTAGGCTCATAATCTATGTAATGTACCTGGCGTAATGGGGGATTAAGTGACTTGTGCAGGGACACAAGGAGCAGCATGGGTTTGAACCCACAACCCCAGGGTGCTGAGGCTGTAGCTTTAACCACTGCGCCACTCTAGAAATCAAGATGTAGTAAAAGTGAGCCAAGTATAGGACAATCAAGCCATTGTGACATCACTGATGAGGTTGGTTCTTAGGCATTGGTGGAATGAGGCATTATGATGTCACAATACCAGCTCTGGTTATTAGAGGCTGAAACTTTTCACACTATTCAATTTGCTATACTGTTTTCCCAAGGGAGTTCAGAGTGGTTTTACATTAATTTATTCAGTATTCAAGCATTTTCCCCTGTCTGTCCTGGTGGGTTCATAATCTTATGTAATGTACTTGGAGCAATGGGGGAATTAAGTGACTTGTGCAGGGTCACAGGGAGCAATGTGGGCTTGAACCCACAACTTCAGAGTGCTGAGGCTGTAGCTTTAACCACTGCACCACTCTAGAAATCAAAATGTAGTAAAAGTGAGCCAAGTATAGGACAATTAAGCCAATGTGACATCACTGATGAGGTTGGCTCTTAGGCACTGGGATGTTACAATACCAGCTCTGGTTATCAAAGGCTGAAACGTTTCTCACTATTCAATTTGCTATACTGTTCTTCTGTGCTCAGAATGATTGTACATGAATTTATTTAGGTATTCAAAGCATTTTTCCCTGTCTGTCCTGGTGGGCTCATAGTCTATGTAATATACCTGGAGCAAAGAGGGGATTAAGTAACTTGTGCAGGGTCATGGGGAGCAATGTGGGTTTGAACCGACAACTTCAGAGTGCTGAGGCTGTAGCTTTAACCAGTGTGCCACCCTCTCCCCCCTTGTGAGTGACACTGAATATACCCAAGTAAAGTTTATCCTGAAATCTTTAGGACAGTGCTATTTTACCAGCTCGACATCACTTCCTAACTTGATCCAGTCAGCGGTAAATATCAGCGCTGACCAGATAAAGTTTAACCATTCCCTGGAAACACCCCCGTCACCTCTTTAAATCCAAAGTGAACTGTGTGTTCCCTGTGGCTTACAGGGCACTGGGAGGGGGAGTTTGTCCTGCATGCCTTTTGAATTGGTGCCTTGGAAGACTTCACCTTACTGAATTCAGTGATTACGGCATTTCAGAAATACATTTAATAAGAAAAACAGTAGGAATTGGTGGATCAAATCCTCCTTTATGACACTGGGAGGTCATAAAACATCTCAGTGCAATAAATATTTGTATTAGACATTAAATAATCAACATCTTATACAGATTCATTGTACTTTTGATAAGCTGTATAGGTAGAGAAGATTTTCAGCTGTACAGTATATATATATACTAGTGTATATATATATATATATATATATATACAGTATATATGCAGAGTGAGATAAATTAATATATGCACACAGATCAGACAGTTTAAACGTGCTATACTTAAGGCACAGTTACTCTATAGTGTGCTATGTTTGGTGGTGCAAAAAAAGGGAGATACCTCTTCTCCCCCCCCCCCCCCAATCTTATTACCAGCATTTACCTGTTTCAATTAATTTTGGTACTGTGCTTTTTCTTTCCTTCACACCGACAGTGATAGCACAAGTGCTTTTTAACCACAATAGATAACAGTTCTTCAGCCAATCTGTGATTTTTTTTTTTTAAGTATTTGTGTTGGGGGGGGGGGGGGAGGCGGTGATGAAATCACTATGGAAACCGCAGGAAGGATTTAAAGCTCTCTTTATAAAGTAAACGTCTACTGTTTGACTTCAGGGGTAAAAACAAAACAATCCTAAATCTGTGCGCTGCTATCATTTCTGGTTTGTTATCTCAGCAAACGCCAAGCCTTAAACAATCTGACCTTAGCTTTCTTGTGTGTGTTTCTTTTCAAAAAGAGCTACTATTCGATGGTAGGAAGACTGGAATGCTAGAAAGGGGGGGGGGGGGGGGAGGAAGAAGAAAAACTAATTTGTGTTGTTTTTTTTTTTTTTAACCAATTATTTTCCAAGATCCCGCCGCCCTCGAGTGTGGCGGTAGGAAGGGCACAGCGCGTTCTGCGGCGAGGCAGCGACCCGGGGAACGGACCGGGAAGCCCAGAACTCTGATCTGTCCAATTGCACGCCCGCCTGACATCTTGGAACTGAAACCCTCACCCACTCCCTCCAATCCAGAGGCGAATAAATACTACAGGAGCAGAGAGGCGTCCGTTGAGTGCGCGCGCCGGGGCCTCCGAGGCGGAGAGCCGTTGGTGACTTGTCAGCGCGAGAGCTCGGCGGCGAACCTGTCTAGGGCTGCGCGCGGCGCTCAGACCCGTCTCGGCGGAGGCGCTCGAGCGGGCGGCCGGTCGCTGTGCGCACCTGCGGCTGCGGAAGACTAAGGCGGGCGGGAAGACCCTCGGATGCCTCCTGACTCTAAAAATGCGTCGCAGCGCTGAGAAAGACGGTCAGGAGGAGGCTCCGGGTAAGTGTGCGAACACACAGCTTTTTTTTTTAATTACACCGCAATTATGTCCATTATGTATAAACAAAAAAGCATGTGCGTAGGTAGCATGGCAAACAGAATACATGGTTTCTTCCTTTCTCTCCATATTTCTTTTATCTTTTTAGAATCCTAGACGCTGATGATGGGTATAATTCACTAGTAAATTCTTCTCTTTTTTTTAAGACAACACAAATTTTGCTGAAAAGTACATGAGCTAAAACCGTGCAGAGAAGGCGTAACAACAGTGGAGAGAGAGTTTTCTAGGGTTTCTTTTATCATCTGTATTGTAGGTCGCTTCAGAAAACCAATTATATTCAAGAGTCTCTTTATCAAATTGCCAACCCTTTGGGTAGAGTTTGGAGAGGAAGTGTTTTGAATGTTATCATGTTGCATTGTACGTAGTCACAGGCTTATTCAGAGCAGAAAAAGGGAGCTGTAAAATCCTCGCCCAAAAGAAGCATCTAAAAGTATTTTTACCAAAAAGGGCAACATGGATTACACATTTCTATTTTGTTGCTGGAGTAGATAGTAAAGCTTAGAGAATGCTGTGGCTGCGTGGACTGATGAGAATGGGGGGAATATATATATATATAAGTTGTAAGTGGGTTATATATATATATAGCCCACTTACAACATCAATGCATCTGAGTCCCAGAAACAGTTAAGCGTGTTTGCTCTCATTGCATCTCGTTATATACATAAAGAAAGCCAATTATGTGTGGGGCAAAATGCAACTGAGTGAAATGAAAAATAATAATAATTGCTTTTTAAAGACTTCCTTCAGCAGCCTAAGCCAAAGAGATGCCCCCAATCAGTTTAGCTGTGGACGCTTTAGCATCTCCACTAGTAAATCACCCTGCGTTCTTACCTTTATCAAAAGATTCTGATGAGGAAGACTGCACACGGCTGGATGAAGCCACCCGGGCAGCTGCGACTGTGACCCTCCCCTTCCCCCATCAGGCTACTCTACTCATGGCCTTTCGAGACCAGCTTCACCTACAGAGCAGTGCTTATAGAGGTAAGTGAGAATGGCATTTTTGGCAAAATGTATTCAATTAAACAAAGTGTCTGCCTATTTGTATGAATAAGCTTAATAAATTCTGATTCTACCAATAGTAGATAGAATATTTGTGGCGCTCACAGATATAATATTGCCTTAAAAAAAAAAATCAGTTTTGAGTTCACAGACCGGTAGAATGATGGCAATTGTGGGGTTAATGGGCGCTTACTTCTAAAACAATGATTTAATTGTGAGTATAACACAGAGAATTCAAATACCGCCTGTTCTGTATCTTGTAACTAATGTAACAGCATTGTTGATGCTATAATGTTTTCAGTTTGTGAGACTGGAAGGTCTTTATTTATTTATTTATTTATTTTTAGCTCTTTCAGCAACAAGTAAATGCCAATCCTCCCCAAATTACTCGGAAACCTCTTTTTTTTTTTTTAACCAGGTCCGTAATGCAGTCTGCTCCGTCTAATGGATCTTTCCCAGTAGATAATTTGTTTTCTGCGTCTGACTTAATTGTAACAAAACACTGCAAAGAATGTGAAATGGTGTGAGACTGGTGTGCTTCGCATTCAAATGTCCTGCCTTTGTCACAGGGCTGCTTAGTTATAACCTTCTGCCATTGTCTTGCAAATATATATATATATGCTCAAGCTATCTTTCAGCAAATGTTGAAATAACACCGTGTACGAGAAAGATCATACATTTTGGCACATTGCACTGCTAAAAGAAAAGAATGAAAGAAATATGTTGCTGTTATTTCATCCTTTCAGTTCTGTATTCTGTCTTAGAATGCACAGTTTAGTCAAACGAGACCCAAGGTTTAGACCCAAACAGTCTTGCTTCCGAGTTTTCCTTTTCCTCCACATATCTTACTTCTCGAGCGTCCACACAAAACTAATCCAGCCCCTCCATAGTATTGAAGTATGATGTTTTACCTGGAGTTTGTTGTCCAACATATTCTTAATCCTTGTGTCTTTGTTTTATAGTAAACTTAGCTGATCACTGAGTGCAGAATTCCTACTAAGTAATGCAGTGGACTTGTTCGTAGGGGGAACATGAATTTAGGACGTACCTAGGGAACTATCCTAAAGTTACCTATTCTATATCTCAATTTGTTAAACATTAACACATACTGCACTTACCTGCTTTGTACCCTGATAAAAGTACATTTGTTTTTTGCTTTTCATTTAAAATGTCATATACAGAGTACGCCAAACTTACAATTTTGGTCCAGGGACACTGTGAGCTGGAATGAATGTGCATATATATTGGAAACAATTTTCAATCTGACGCTTAGATTTAATACATGGAATCCAATTGTATCCTAGCAGGATCATTTACAGCAAGAGATGCTGCATTTAAAATAAACATTGAATCTCAAGAGGGCAGAGGGACACCTGATACCAGTATGTGCTTTTATTTAAAATCTGAGGTTATGACATTTTTGAATTAGAAGATGCTCAATGTATTCTCAGGTGAACGTCCCAGACTCCATGTGCAGAGGAGATGATTTAACCTCTTTGCAGGAAAAAAAAAACAAATTTTTGAGTCTCTCAGGTTAAGTATATTAGGCATGCTACTGTATTTCTGCTTTTATGAAGCTGTTAATGTGATTGAAGATAACTGAGGACAGACTAGGTTTCCCCCCATTGGCAAATTAATCTGAATTCTAACCTTTTTTTTTTTTAATGTATTGTGCAGTGCCACAGTGCATGACCAGAGAAGGTTGCTTATGGCCATCCTCACTAGAGGGAGAGGTAAAAAAAGAGGGTTCAAATGGAAGAGCTCAAGCGAGGCTCGTCAAACAGCACGAAGCATTTCATACCATAGAACAGGGATGAGCAACCGTGGTCCTCGAGGACCACAACACAATCAGGCTTTCAAGATTTCCACCATGAATATGCACAAGATCTATTTGCATGTGATGGAAGCAGCGCGCGAAAATCAATCTCATGCACGTTCATGGTGGAAATCTTGAAAAAACTGACTGGTTTGTTGCCCTTGGACTACAGTTGCCCTCCTCTCCCCCGCCCCTCCCTGCTATGGAACAAATTACTAGAACAATTCAGAACTAAAACTGTCTTATATTTGGTGCCCGGAGTCCCCTTTGGTTGGTGTGTATGTTTTCTCTCCCTCCCCACCCCCACCTTTTTAGCTGTTGAAAAGCTGTTTGATATCCCCTAGCTAAGGGGGAGGGGGTTTAAACTCCAGTCCTTGAGGGCCACAGACCAGTTGTGTTTTTAAGATATCCATAATGATTATGTCTTGCATGTACAATGCTGCGTGTACCTGGTAGCGCTATAGAAATAATAAATTGCTGATGTTATTTAGGAGATTTGCTGCCACTGTTTGCAAATCTCCCTTTTCTATATCCCTAGGGGATAGCCTAAACACCCAGAGTTTAACATCTGCTTTAGGTTTTTTGAAGATACAGGTGATCACAAATGCATTGTATATAGTAACGTGATAAATGACGGCAGATAAAAACCTGAACAGTCCACCCAGTCTGCCCATTAGTTATTTCATTAAAAATACATGATTAAATTAACTTGTCCCTTCTTTGATATTTCTGGGCTATAGACTAAAGTCCACCTGGCATTCTCCTAGGTTCCAACTGCTGAAGTTGCCGTCTAAGCTCACTCCAGCCTATCCAACCATCCCGTTGTTTGCAGGATATTTACTCTAAAGTCTGGCCAGTGAAGTCCTCACGTTCCAAGTTAGTGGAGTTCCCATTGATACCCTCCCCAGCCCAATCTATACCGAATCACCATATACAAAGTACTTTGTACCCCCTCATCAAGCTTCAAAGCAAAAAGTACTTAGGTGCTTCCACTGTGTAAAATTATGGGCTAAGAGTCTCCGTGTGGAGAGTCTGAAAATTGACCCCTGTGAGTTTGATGTGGATGAACATCTATCATAATCAGATGAAGATTCTGAGAACTAAAGGTATTTTAGCAACTGAAGAAGAAAAGTGATGAGCGATTTACTGGACATGTTTCATATTCTGTCCACATTCTTATGATTTCGACTTAACATCATAAATGGGAAGGATCCTTAGTACTATAGTATTTAAAATCAGCATTGAAGCATGTGGGAGTGTGTGGTGCAGTGGTTAGAGCTATAGCCTCGGCACCCTGAGGTTGGGGGTTCGAATCCCACTCTGTTCCTTGTGACCCTGGGTAAGTCCCATAATCCCCTATTGCCCCAGGCACATTAATGGGAGGCCACCAGGACAGATAGGGGAAAATGCTTGAGTACCTGAATAATTTGTAATCCACATAGAATTGTAGGCTATGCAGAATATAAATTAGTTTTTAAAAAAGAAAGAATGTTTTAGAAAATGGCACAAGACAGTGAAGTAACACTGATTCTGATTTCAGTAGACTCATAGTCATCAGCTATAGCTGATGGAAAATTTTGCCGGTGCGCCGACATCTGCGTGCAGGACCAATGCGCACCGCCGGTTTCACGCCTTAGCGGTAGTGTTATGGTGGGGACCAGTACACTTAGAACTGGTCGTGCTCCCATTGGAGTGGGGGGGGGGGGTTGGGAGGGAGAACTTCTCCAGTACACTAAAAACTTCTGTTCTCTCGCTGTTCAGGAGTTTTCAGTGTAGTGGGGGGGTTTCCCACACACTCCCCCCCTCAGAACACTAACGGTAAGGTGTGAAATCAGCGGAGCCGGTGCCATGCATTGGTCCTGCGCGCAGATGTCAGTGCGCCAATGTCTGACGCGCTTTTGACGTGCCACCATTTTGCCAGGTAGTTTACCGGCCACCACGAGGAGCAGCATGGTTGAGGCTTCACATTGTGGCCCGTGATATACTACAACTGTCCTGTCTGTCCTTACTGTTGCCCTTTTGTTGCAGTGTATTTTTAATCCTCTTCGTTTATTCTGGACAATTTTCAAAAACCTGGGAAGATTAATATCTAAGCATTTTCTACCCTTTGCCCAGGCAAAAGAAGCACAAGGATCAACAAAGCATTATTATTATTTTTCTTTAGCTGGGGAAAAAGTAGGTGAACCTGAGGATGTGTGTAGGGAAAGGCAATACATGCCTAGATTTCATTTTCCAAACTGCATGTTATTTTTGAATATGGAAAATATCTGCAGAAAAATAGGTGCATAGCACTTCAGGAGCTTGTCCCGTCGGCATTTTTCAAAAGAAAAGTATATTTGAACTTCCCCCAGTACAAAACTCACCGATTAAATACCTGTAGACTTTGCACTTGTGCAGGCACGTCAGAAAAAGACCCCAATGTGTTTAAAGCATGAATTTGAAGAAAATTGCCCATGCTAATTAACGATAACAAAATATTTTTTTCTTAACATGAGGATGTTATTGGCCAGACTTATGCAAACAGGATGGTTGGATTGGCTGGAGAGAGCTTGGATGGCAACTTCAGCATTTGGAACCTAGGACAATACCAGGTGGACTTTACAGTCTACGACTCAGAAATATCAAAGAAGAGACAAGTTAATTTAATCATGTATTTTTAATGGGAATAACTAATGGGAAGATTGGATGGATCGTTCAGGTCTTTATTTGCCGTCATTTACTATGTTACCTGGTAGAAACTCAAAGAGTAGCAACATTCCAGAGCTTAGATTGTGATGTCATAATGCCTCTTTCCACCAATGCCTAAAAGTCAACGTCAGCAGTGATGTCACAATGGCTTGATTAGATGACAACTTCAGCAGTTGAAACCTAGGACAATACCAGGTGGACTTTACAGTTTACGACCCAGAAATATCAAAGAAGAGACAAGTTAATTTAATCATGTATTTTTAATGGGCATAACTAACAGGCAAATTGGATGGACCGTTCAGGTATTTATCTGCCGTCATTTACTGTATTACTATGTTACTATGTAACATTGAAACGGAATAAAAAATTACAACTTTTCATATTTTATTTTGAGACATGGTCCCCTTTTCTCCAACAGCTGCTGCCTGTGAAAAGCGGGTGATGAGTTACCATGCATAGGAGACCGAAACAAAAATGAGAACAAGAATGTCCATTTCCAGTAAAACGTCTTGGGAATGATTGGCAATGACTAGTCTAGACATTTCAAATGATTCGTATCTTCAGTGGCACTACGCATGCTGCTAGCCGTACTGAATTTGTTTAATATAAATTACATGTAGACGTATACCCGAGATGGGCAGCCAGAAAAGTTTGATTTTTTTTTTCTTATCGTTCCTAAGCCATTTCAGGGAATGTTCATTTTATTTTTGTTTACCCGTTTTTTTATCTCACAGGAGCAAAGTCATTGGAGTGCGCACACTTTCTGAAAGAGTGCCGACTATGCGTGCTTGCGCAGTGGTTTGTGTCAGCGCGATTGCACATGTGCTATAGGCACCTTCTTTGAAAATAGCACACACTCTTGAAAGAATGCATTTATTATCTGCGGACAGTATACATTAATTCGTGTGTGGGCTTTTTCTGGTCATGTTCATTTGATAAAGACATGCAACAACTCGGGATATGTTTTGCTGCAAAGGAATGCCCATTCCTAAAGTAATACATATATGCATATGTTGAATCTCTGCATATTGTGGCTTCTATGTATAAGATATACCCCTCTCTTTTACTAAGACACGCTAGCCGATTTAGCGTGCATTAAATGCTAACACGTCCATAGAATATAATGGGCGCATTAAATCAGCTAGCACGCCTTAGTAAAAGGCCCCCATACAGAAAAGGCCCTGAATGTTGGCACTGTGGGAAAATTCTATAAATGACACTTACCCCCTCTTTCACAAAGGTGCGTTAAGTTTTTTAGCGTGCGCTAAATATTAATGCACGCTAAACATGCGCTAAACGCTAACATGTGCATGTTATCTTATGGACGCATTAGAGGTTAGCGCACATGTTGATTTAGCGCGCGCTAAATCTGAGCTAAAATGCTTAGCGCGCCTTTGCAAAAAGGGCCTTAAAAATGCGCACTGAATAATATCAGCATTAAGCGTTATTCGACAAAGGGTGCACAACATCTCCTATGTATTCCATCTATAAATCGTATCAACACAATGCGCACATCTATAGTTCCAGTAACATCACCCTCCCTATGGAATGCTGCGGCTTTGGATTTAAGGGAGGAAACGTCCTTGACTCGATTTAAATTAAAATTAAAGACGTTTTTATTCAAAGGCACCTTCAACAAATAATCGTCCTATTAAGGACGCCCTGTGAATAGTTCACATTTTTAACCTGATTTTTAACCCCTTACCTTTTTTGGTTTTTTTTTTAACCTTATTTGTAACTTTTCTATAATGCAGTTCCTGCCCTTCACCTATTGTTCCCGTTGTATGTGAGTTTTATTTAAGTCCTTTGAACATTGTATATGTGTAAAACCAAAATTTTATTGTTCACCACTTAGAAACATTGTATAGACAGTAGGTAGGATCTATCATTTGACATTTTCCCTTGTAAAAATTTTGAACAATCTTCTCTCAGAAATTAGACTCCTTCCCTCTCTGATAATTTTTTGGAAAACTTTAAAGACTTATCTATTTCAGAAATTTTTAAATTGTAAATAAGGGATTGCAATTGATGAGTTCTTTGTCCAACTATTCGCTTTCCTTGTCTTTTCAATAACTTTTTGTAAACTGGATTGAGCCCCTTAGTCAGGATGACTTGATATATAAGACTAAGGGCTCCTTTTATCAAGCCGCGCTAGCAGTTTTAACGCGCGCTAAACCGCGGGACGTGCCAGCCGCTGCCGCCTCCTCTTGAGCAGGCGCGGGGGTTAACACGTGATGAAAAGTAGCCTTAAGATTTGGATTGGATTAACAAATTTTTAAATAAACTTGAAAACTTTAAAGAACACTCAAAGCCAATTCCTATGCCTACCTGTAGTCAACAGACTTATACATGCTGAAATCTGGTATAAATGCTGGCACTCAAGTTAGACACGCTGGGGCAGTATTCTGTAAATATGAATGCAACTTTTCAGAATGCCGTTGACTTGTCCCCTTTTGAATTATGTGCGAGCAGAGTTAGGTGTCTTGCCTTACACGAGTGTGTGCAGCCAGATGCATGCACAAACGCGAAAATGATAACAATGGCTTTCAATAATTGGCTTTTAGCACCCAATGATTGGTAGTTAAGGATAGGGAAAATCCAGACGCCTAGATCTGCCCCAGACCCACCCAGTTCTGTCCATCCCTGCCCTGTAACGCCCTAATCCCGCCCCTAGTCCCGCCCCTAGTCCCTCCCCTTGCCTGACCTCCACAGCTTGCTCTTGTCTGGCAGGGAGGAAGTCCGCTCATGCACGGACGCCATGTGATGATGTCACGCGCATGCACGTGATGTCATCATGTGATGTCCATGCATTCGCAGAATTCCTCCCTGCCTGACGCAGTTTGAGGAGTCTTTTCAAAACCTGGACAAAGTGCTGGGTTTTGAAAAGCTGTCTGGGAAATCCGGACATCTGGTAACCCTAGTTAAGGATTACTTAATCAGTTTGAATGTACATTTTAGGCACTTGCGAACATTTGACACAAATTTGTGTGCCATATATAGAATCTAAGGGTATTCTTATACGTTATACATTTGGTTCAGATGCCTCATGTTAAATCTGGTTTTGAATCAAGCCTATAATCTAGAGAAGAACGACTCTATAACTAGTCATTCATGCAAGGAAAGTTGGCATTAGAGAATTACAAGGGGACAAATTTGTCCCCATCTCTGCAAGAACTTAATTTCTCCGTCCCGTGAGTTTTGTCGCTGTCCCTGCCCCATTCCTGTAAACTCTGCCTTAACTGCACAAGCCTCGAACACTTATGATTTTAAAGTGTTTGAGGCTTGTAGAGGTGAGGCCAGAGCTTGCAGGAATGGGGCAGGGACAGGAAAAGAACTCGCCGGAACAGGACGGGAAAATGAGTTCCTGCGGGGATGGGGAAAAATTTGTCCCCATGTCATTCTCTAATTGGCATCTATGAGTACAAGCACCCTAGATGGTTTACTATAGGTGTGTGCATAAGTCCTATGGCATGCAACTGTAAGGAGGAGGAGGCGCAAAAACGTGGGTGGAAATGGGCATGGTTCCGCGTTCAGTGCTTACTTTTATACAGTACTATAAATTGTGTGTGCCCTTGCAGTAGTTAAGCCCCTGAATGTACGCAAGTGTATGTTCGATGCAACCGAACATGCCTAGATGTAAGGTGTACCTATACAGTGCTGTGTTAATAATCTATAATGGCACCTTGGCATTCAGATGCTGCACTTATAGAATGCCACCTATACATATAGAGACTATACTATAATCTAAACACAAAAACCATCCAATAGAAAAATAAATCATGATGAGGACAAAATTCAATAAACCACAGCAGTCAAACTTAAAGATGAAGAAAAGACCTCAGTGTCATCGGGGTTATAGAGAGCAGCTGATATCCCACAGATTAACCTGTTTGAACTAAGCCACAAATTTGGTCTTGGAGGATGAGATGTACAGTGTCTGCATCTATGAGACAAACTTGGTTCTTTTTGTTGCATAGAGCATTTTGGACCCCAGTTCGATTACAAAAGTTTGATAGCTCTAAGTCTAATAGATGCTGGCACTGTAATCTTGAAGCAGGGACTCTAGATCATTTATTATTTTATTGTCCCTTTATTATGGCCTTTTGGAAATCAATTTGGCCCCAAATTAATTGTTTTTTGGAGAATCATGTGGCATTATCCTATGATACGATTTTATTCGGTATGTCAGTGAGAACAAAGAGCCAAATTTCATCAAAGAATAATAAACTTTTAATGATTATGACAGGAGTCGCCATGCAACAGATCACAAGTAATTGGAAAAATTGGAATAGACTTAATTATAAATTCTGGTGGAATTCGATATGTCACATTTACAAAATGGAAAGAACAATAGCGGTACAAAAAGGGAATTTTAATAAATTTGAAGAGATATGGGGGCCATTAACAAAATATTGCAATGAATAGATACCATTTTACATTATAAATATAATTTAAGGTAGAGGGGATGGGAGGGGGGAATTTGAATTTATTAAATGATTGGGTCATTAGGAAAGATTATTTATGTGATGGATTTGATTGAATGTAAGATTGGAAGGGTGGGAGGGATGGAATAAAATTTTTTATCTATTAGTATCATAAATGATAGAATTTCAAATGATGTATTCATTGACAAATGTTTAATATATGTACTTGTTGTAAGATGAAAAATGAATAAAGATTAAAAAAAAAAAAAAAAAAACCACCCTAGAATACTGAAGCAAGAAAACACATCCCAAGTCTGAAAAACTCCACCCATTCTGTTTACGTGTTCTAAATTTCTCAAAGCACTATTTCTTGTGAATTGCAAAGTACAAAGAGCAAAGAACTTACACTTCCCCCTCCACATTTGCAGTGATAGGGGAACGACAAGGCAGCGAATAGAGAAAAATCGCAAATAACTTTTCATATGCCATTCGCGGTTTTTCTGTAAAAAAAACCCAAGCAAACCACGAATAACCTTACCTGTTCCAGTGAAGAAAGTGCAGCTGGGAGCAGCGACTTTTCTCTGTGCAATGCCGGGAGCAGCGATTTCCTGTGATGTAAATTTGGGGGCAGGGCCTTCGATCAAGAAACCGCGGACCGTGAAGCTGCAAATACGTGGGGGAAGTGTATTTGTCTGGAGTCCACTGTACCATGGCGCTGAGCAGAGGGTAGCAGAATTCTAGATCCCGGAGCATGCGCAAAAATTTTTGCAGTCAATGACTACCACTGAAATTAGATTTTCCAACTCCGCAAAATGGGATTCCCAACAGGGTCCCTATTTCCCATTCAGTTTGTATATAGTGATCTTATACTACAACCTATACATATTGACTATAATCTGTACATATTTGTGACCTTGCTCCTGCAATGTCCTCACCCTAGCCTTTTTGCTTTATGCATTGCTCTGTATTTACAGTGGATTTATATGTCTAGCATAAGGCACTATGTAGGATTTACCTGGTCATGTCCTCTTTTTAGAGAGCAAGTCTGGACATCCAGACAGCTTATCAAAACCCAGCACTTTTTCCAGGTTTTGAAAAGCAAATCGCGTTGAGATGAGCAGGCTGAAGTGGGGCAGGACTAGGGGGTGAGGCTGGGGTGTGACTGGGGGGGGGGGGCGGGCATAGGGGGGGGGTCTGGATTTTACAAGTGTAAAATCTGGTAACCCTAGCATTATGAATGTTTAAAAAAGCATTTCAACGTTGTGTAACTGTTGTTTGAGGCTGGTGTAAACATGTGCACATGTTCTAAGAAAGTACACATGTATTTCATAAATTATGGCATATTGTAAACTCTCTCCTCAGCCTCTGGAACACCAATGCACTCTGCGTGCAAAGGTTCAGGGCTTTGATATACTGTCTTTTTGGTGTACAACCAAAACAGTTCTGTTTTTATTATATGTAGGTAGTTTCTCTGTCTCTGCTGGGCTCACAATCTAAGTTTTTGTACATGGGGCAGTGGAAGGTTAAGTGGCTTGCCCAGTGTCTCAAGGAGCCACAGTGGGAATTGAACCCAGATACTCAGGCTCTCAGCATTATTCATGGAGTGTGTACACGTGGAGGGCCATTTTCAAAAACACCCCCATTTAAGTCTGATTTGGTCGTTTCCCTGCAAATCATCCAAAATCGGGGGTGGAGAAATGCACATTTTTGAACGTGGCACCGCTAGATGTTTAAAAATATTTTGGGGAAAAATCATCTATTTGCATTTCTATGTCGCTGGGATGTCTAGGCCGCCAGAATGTCCAACTTTATACCCCATTTTCGACCACAGAAATACCCAACTTAGAAGCTTCCACATGCTCCCATTTAAATGTGGGAGGGGCCAACAATCTGATGGACTGGCCATAGGGTTACCATATGGCTCCAGAAAAAGGAGGACAGATTGAGACATCTGGGTTTTACTTTCATTAAAAGCAATGGAAGTAAAATCCGGATGTCAATCTGTCCTCCTTTTTCTGGACCATATGGTAACCCTAGCCATAAAGATATGCACTTATAATTTATGGTAAGCCCTCCACAGCTCCCTCAAATCCTACTATACCCACCTGCCTACCATCCCAATAGCCCTTATGGCTGTAGGTGGCACCTACAGGGCAGTATAGTAGGGCTTTGGTAGGTTTTGGTGACCTCACACTTTCCACCATAAATGTAGTGGTTAGAATGGCTTATGGGCCTGGCTCCTCCTCTCTTTGGCTCAGTAGCCCACCTACCAGGCTACTTAACACACCTGCAAAATGCTCTATTAGGGTTTCCCATACCAGATGATGCTGTTCTAGACACAGGTAGCTACTATTTCATTCTGATTTTGGGTTGGGTGGGAGTGGGTTAGTGATCAGGGGGGAGTATGCGGGATCATTACTTTATCCCTCCAGTGGTCATCTGGTAAGTTTGGACACTTTTTGGGCACTTTAAGTGCTTGTAAAACAGGTCTTGCCTGAAACCTCTAAGTTCCATCCAGTACGTGTTTGGAAAAGTTTGATTATAGCCATAAGACGTCCAAATCTAAGCCCGCCCAGAACTCGCTCATAGTCGGTCTCTAACACACCCCTTTCCCGCATAGACGTTTTGAAGGGAGAACGTCTTGCAAAACGTCTAATGTTTTTTGTTTTAATTATCGGCACTTGGACGTTTCTGTGAGAAAAAAGTCCAAGTGCCAATTTATTCATTTAAAAAACAAATATTTTAGAATGGCCTTTTTATATGTGTAAGAAAGGCTTCATATGGGAACAACCTTTCTAAAATGATCTCTATAAGGAACAAATATCTTGATTACCTACATAAAAAACTGAAATCCCTTATCTGCCCTCTCCCCACCCCCCAAAAAAAAAATCAAATTGATTTCTAATGTGACAAAGCTCAAAGCAAGAGCCACAGTTTGCTAATTAATCTGATTTTTGAATAAATATTGCATCTCACTTTGGACTTGTGATTCTCATTGTTCGAAAACCTTTCTGTTCACTGTTCCTTGCCGTGCACGGATGCCTCTCATCAAAACTGAATATCTCTTTCATTCCTCATGGTCTCCTTCAGGAATATGACTCTGATAATGTATAAACAAAAAGTGTTGGGTTTTTTTTAAATCTACAAAACTGATAATGAAAGGAGTAGCATAATCACTATTTGAAAGTGATATACAGATAGATATGTATGTGTGTGTGTGTGTGTATAGAGATAAACACATACGCACGTACATGGTCTGTAGTTTCATATATGTTAAAATAAATGGTTTATAATCAAGTGTGCCTTCATATACCGTATTTCCTCAACGATAAGCCGCCCCACATTATAGGCCGCCCCATTCTATAAGCCGTATAAAATGCTCCTTTATGTTTTAAAACTCCAAGATAAGCTGCCCCGTGTTATTAAGTGCAACGTTACTGAAGCAAAAAGCATCTAATTTGGCACGCCTCTGAAACAATGATGGCATCATTCTTAATTGACATAATTGTTTTATCTACTGGACAATTAAGAGCAAATTAAAAAGCTTTCTTTTTAAGGATGCATTTGATAATTAGAATAGGAGTCTCATTCCAATTCCATTCTATAACTTCCCTGAAGTACAATGCTCTCTCCCTTCCTATTGTTTTTTTTTCCCATAGCTGTCTTATCTACTATCATCAATTTGTATTTCTTTTCCCATTCTTTCCTTTTGTAAGGTTAGTCTTTAATATGTTTTGCAAGGTTTAGTTCTTCGTTTGTTTTGTTGCCCCCTAAAATTTTTGTAATTCTATTGATGTGTACATCGCTTAGAATTTCGAATAAGTGATCAATCAAATTTATAATAAAACTTGAATTCATAATTCATATGTTTTTCGAATGGTGGTCTTACTTATTTTAACCGTATCTATGAACATTGTCGCTATCTGTGATTTCTTTTTTTTTTTAAGTAAACAGTACATTTAAATTCAATGAATCATTTGGGTATGTTGTCTTTTTTGTGCACCGAATTATACTTTTAGCAAACGAGTTTTCATGTTTTTAGTTAGGCCACCCCATTTAAGCAAGCCGCACCCAATAAGCAGGTTTGTACAATTTAAATGTATAAGCCGCGGCCTATCGTTGGGGAAATACAGTATACATGCATTATGAAAGATACTTTTTTTTCCCCAAGAAGAGTCAGCAGCTGAAGGGTTAAAAGGAAGGCATGCTCACTGGCTTCCTAGAATCTGTCAGAGTGCTGAGTGGTTGGCTACATGTCTCTCTCTCGAACAATAGGTACCTGTATTCAGCGCAGACTGCTTTGCAGGCACCAGCTATCTTCTTGAAGGCCTGCCTCTGTCAAAAGGTTTTTAGCGAGAATCCCTGATGACAGTCCTACATTATGGTGGTTAAAAAAAAAAAAAAATTCTATCTGCTATCCTGTTGAAGGACAGAGCTTTGATGCCTTTGCTGTTGCCATTATGATTCAGTGGTGGCTTGGCCCGAGGTTTCCGTTCCCAGTCTAGAATTCAGCCTGCTCTCCTCTCTCTTTTTCTCTCTTTCTATCCCTCCCCTCACAACTCTTCTCCTCATTTCTGGGCTGGTGTGAGCGGGCAGATTAGTGTCACAGCTGTGACTGAGGCACAGAGCATAATCGTAGCAGAACCAATCTCCATGGGGGCAACAATGGAAAACGGTCTTTCCTCTGGCATATTTTAGGTAAGAGAATATTTATAATCTGTTAAGCATTTTTGCATCCTATTGAATGAGTTAAGTCGGTTAGGTTTAGAATATACCTCGTTATAAAAAAAATAATAAAAATTGAGTACAATGGTAAAGAGAACGCATAAATGAAATCCATCACAACAATGTAAGTGCACAGTTCAACTCTACAGACATCCAAAAAAATCATAATGATGCTGTTCAGACAGTATGTAATACGCTACTCTCCACACACCAAATTTTCATTTAAATAAACAGTCTCTCATGCTAGCCCTCCTCCCACACACACACACTCTAGTCCCCCATCTATCAAGGGCATAGCCATCATCCACACCACACAAACACACACTCCCTACTCCCCCCCCCCCCCAACCACACAGTGTTAATATCCAAACAGTTACTACTCTGCAGAAAGGCAGCCCGTGACTTTTGTGCAAGTTAATTTAGAGAATTAATTGTGACTTCCCCCTATCCTGATAGCATTAGCTGACCTACTTTTTGGCTGCATTCACGTAAGGTGAAGGTGGAGATTGTTTTGTCCCAGAAATGTCTTGACAAAACAGTTTCCTGGGACTAATGTGACAACACACGGTGTTGAAAACAGCACATTAATGCATAATTATTTTTCACAATTTATTAGCTGCACTTGCGGGGGTCACAGAATTGCAAAAACTAATGAGACTCCCTACTATGCCCACACAGTAATGATCTACACAGGCTGTTGGAGAAAGATACAATTATTCCTGCATAATTCTAATATCTGATTAAGTATAGCTGCCGTAGGCTCCCTTTTATAAAGACGATTATCACGGTGGGCTGTGGTAATCGCTCCAGTGCCCGTAGGGATTCAACAGGCATTGGAGTATTTGCCACGCAGCAGCCGCTACTGCGCCTTTGTTAAAAAAAAAAAAAAAGGGGGTTGTTAGTTCCTATATACTGGTCTTTGATCAATGTTAACTAATGAATATAACATGAATAGGTGACCCGTCAAATGAGCGCAGGGCAATTGTGCCCTGACAATTACGCGCACGGACAAGTGCGCGCACCAACAATTGCACACATGGACAAGTGTGTGCATGGTGGATAATATTTTGGCTTTTTGAGGGCCACTACACTTTAAAACTACACCTTAAAAATTCATTTGCTACTACAAAATTACAAAAGTATATAACAAGGCACAAAGCTTAAAGGAAATATATATATACAGTGGAACCTCGGTTTGCGAGTAACCTGGTTTGCGAGTGTTTTGCAAGACGAGCAAAACACTCAGCAAACTTTTGCCTCGCAAACCGAGCATGTTCTGGTGTATGAGCAACCCCCCCCCCCACGAATAGGCTCCAAGTTTAAATGATGCCAGGAATTTTAATGGGATATAGTTAAAAAGAACTTTAGGCCCTCTTTTACTAAACTGTGGTAGAGTTTTCTACCATGGTCCAGGGCGCTAAATGCTCTGACGCTTTTCGAACGCTCATAGGAATTCTATGAGAATTGGAGCTGAGTCAGAGTATTTAGCATCCCAGGCTGAGGTGGAAATCTCTATTGCAGCTTAGTAAAGGATGTAGGGTGGTTGGTACACCGATGAAAGCACATTGGTGCATCGACACCTGTGAGCAGGACGAAAGCGCATCACCGGTTCCGCCGCTTTTACACCTTACCGTTAGCATTCTGAGGGGAGGTGGGGGGGTGGAATTCCCCCAGTAAACTTATAACTGTTCACGCTCCCGTTGGGAGGGGGGAAACCACCCCCCCAGTACACTGAAAACTTCCATTTTTTGCTGTTCGGGAGTGTTCAGGAGTTTTAAGTGTAGTGGGGCATTCCCAACCCCCTCAGAACGCTAAAGGCAGGCACACGATTGTCGGCGCATGAATGACCGACACGCTTTTGACGTGCCACTGGGGTGGTTAGTGTTAAACTCTCTGTTGGATGAATATAGGGGAAATCCTAAAAACTCTTTGAACTTGAATACATAGTAATACATGATAAATACATTTTATTCAAAAGTCTACACTTTACAGGATCCTTTCTCAGCTTCCTGTGATATTGTTATGTAAATACAGCATAGCAATGGAAAGCAGTGCTTCAGAGATTCAATTTACTTTGAAGGATGTTCATTATGGAAAGGATGAATGTTATTTATTTGATGCGATTCTAAGGGTAGAAATGATTTTTTTCCCCCCATTATGAAGTCCTTTGTGATAGATGCAGAGCGATCTTATCTTTTAAATTTTGGCTTTCACGCCAGTGGAGATGGAAAAAAAAAATAAAAAATATGAGCTCATTTATTGGTTGCTAAGTCCTTCTGGAGACCTAAGTACCATTCTTGGTTGCCATGGCCCATATGATCTCAATCTATGCAGTTTAGGGGCTTAAGTAGCCCCTTTCTTTTCTTTTAATTTAGAAACATGTATCTTGAATTGTTTCCAAAATTGTGCCCAAATGTCTTTGTCTACGAGTGATAAATGGTGAAGTGCAATTCAGCTTTTACAGGTAAACACTTGTCCCACTAGAAAATGTTTTGTTCTGTGTTAATGGTGTGAAACGAGTTGGTTTCCACAAATGGGCATCTTTTATTGTACATTTAAAAATAAAAGAAATAAAAGACACTGAAACTTGGAGCAAAGTGGAGGAAATTGGCATTCATTTTTTTTGTGCATTAACATTTCATTTGCAGGACGGACTGAACGCAGACTGACAATGAAAAGCTAGCCTGCCATGTCCCCTGCCCCTTTTTCATTTTACCACTGAATATATAATGGGTCAGATAAGAATGCATTTATTTGACGAGGGCAGTAAAAGTCATGAGTGGTTTGTCTGACACCTATGTACAAGTCACAACATTATTTATAACTGTTGGAGTGCATTACAGCAAGTGTTCTGCAGCATTCGGTGAAGGAAATTTTGGTTTCATGCACATTTGTGCCCTTTCAATTACAATAATGATAGTTATTAGTTGCTACTTAAGGCAAAGGGATTTTAGACAGTTCACCACTTTCAGTTGTACCTCGAGGCAAGTTACATTCAGGTATAGTAGGTATTTTTCTGTCCCTGGAAGGCTTACAATCTAAGGGTCATAACTAGTTATTAATGTGGTGTATCATTAAGGGATCCTTTTATTAACATTTGCGCATGCTCAAAGCCTTCTGGTCTCGCTCTCTCCGAGATTCTGACAGTGCCAGACCGGGGGGTGAGTTAAAGTTTATTGGGCGGGGGGTTCCTGTTCTCGCTGGGTGGAGTACCGATTCGGGGGGGGGGGGGGGGAGCGATGCCGGTTCTCGTGCCGGTGCAAGAGGGGGGGGGGGTGAGTTCAAGATGGTTGGGCAGGTGGTGCTGGTTCACGTGGGGGCAGGGAGCAGCGCCACTGGCCTCAGGGGAGCGGGTGGGAACGTATCAAAGTGAGTTTCCATCATTTCCTATGGGGAAACTCTTTTTGATATACGAGTATTTTGGTTTACGAGCATACTTCTGGAATTAAATATGCTCGTAAACCATGGGTCCACTGTATATATATATATATTTTTTTTTCTGAAAACTTACCCCCTGTTTTACTAAGGTGCGCCAACCGATTAGCGCGCGCTATATGCTAACACGTCCATACACTAACCTGCACACGTTAGCGTTTAGCGTGCGCTAAATGGTTAGTGCACCTTAGTAAAACAGGGCCTTAGTCTTTATTCTGCCAAGACACAAAAACTGGCTGTACATTAACATGTGAATTCATGAAACAAGAATGTTTGTTTTGAAATTGGTCTTCCTTACACAAAGAATGCATCATGACACAGTAAATTAAGAAGTATGTCATGAAGATGTTGCTTTTTTCAAATATGCAATCAGACCTGCTCGTTCCTCTTTCTTTTCAAGACCCGAAAAAAATCATTTTAGTTCCAGGAATATACTTCTTAGGATTCTCCAAGTACTTCATTAGTGTACATTCTCCCCAGACAATACTTTTGCTCTTGTTTGCATCTGTGTAAGTGAATCCTGTAGCTTGTCCTGTTTTGCGTCCAAACAGACCCCAAAGGTTTGGGCCTGCTTTGTGTTTTCCACCTTTTTTAACTGTGAAACTGAGCACATTTCTGTACAAATAATTTATTTCCTCTTTCAACATCACCCATTTTGTCCCAATAAGATCACCACCAGTAGTTTCCTATGTTCTCACCCTTCTTCCTAGTTTTGTAAATGTAAATTAGGAAAAGGGATCCCCTACGAGTGTCACCCAATCATCATATTTTAAAGGGTAACTTAACCGCTGCAGAATTAGCTAAATATGAAAAGGCTTTCTTGGGGTATCTTTTAAAGCAGGGGTCCCCAAAGTCCCTCCTTGACAGTCGAATCCAGTCGGGTTTTCAGGGTTTCACCAATGAATATGCATGAGATCTATGTGCATGCACTGCTTTCAATGCATATTCATTGGGGAAATCCTGAAAACCTGACTGGATTTGGCCCTCAAGGACGGACTTAGGGGACCCCTGTTTTAAAGGATGCTCTTAGGCAATCTCAAGAAACCAGATGTATGTTTGGACTTGTTTTTTGGCCTTAACAATACCTGTGAAAGGCAGCTAGTGCTAACGACCACTGGGGAAGAGAGACGTAACGAAGACATATTTAATAAATGAGCCAAGTATAGGGCTATCGAGCCATCGTGACATCACTGATGAGATTGGCTCTTAGTCATTGTGTAGGATGAGGCACTATGAAATCACAATGTCAGCTCTGGTTACTAGGGAGTGAGAGCTAGATGCACTAAACCAGTGGTTCTCAAACCTGTCCTGGAGAACCCCCAGGCCAGTTGGGTTTTCAAGATAGCCCTAATGAATATGCATGGAGCAGATCTGCATTCCTGGCATCTCCATTTTATGCAAATCTCTGTCATGCATATTCATTAGGGCTATCTTGAAAACCCGACTGGCCTGGGGGTCCGCCAAGACAGGTTTTGGGACCTTTGCACTAAACAGTATTGGCAATACCGCGTGGGTCTGCTTTGATCCAATTTTTGGCCGATTCCAAAAATGCGATTGATGCACAAAGTTTACATGCAAATGATTTGCACAGAGCACCTTAATCCCCATCTCTCCCATCCAATAGATCATTGTGAGAGTGACTCTCACACATGCGCAGAGTCGGCAGGGGAAGCCCGAACAGCTGAGAGGCAGGGGAAAGCTGTGTCGGGGCAGGAAGAATTTTTTTTTTTTTTTTTAGCGAACACAGATGTTGTGCGTGTTACCCATGCACAATATCTGTTCCCTTTTTTTTTTTTTTAAGTCATGCCAGCCCCCGCTCCTGACCGTAGCCGTTGCAACCCTCCTAACGACACCCATGGGTTCCCAAACCCCCTGATGATGATGGTTGTCCCCACGAGAGACAGAAAGGATGCCCTCTCCCTCCTGCCAATGGAGGCCTCTCCATACCAGGCACCATCCCTTCCCCTTTCCCACCTGCCACCTCCCTCCTTCCATCAGATGCTCACACGACCCCCCCTCCCCTGTACTTTTGTCAGAAGTTAAGAGCAGGAGGGACGCTCAAACCCTCTGGTTCTGAGGCTCACCTGTCCAAAATGGTGGGCCTTCCCCTCCCAGTGTATCACGTGTCATAGGTGTTCTCCAATTTATACATGCAGTTATAGAATAAGCAGATCCATTCCTACTTTAGACATGAGGATTGATACCACATCTATAAAACAGTGCCTAACTTTGAGCGGCATTTATAAAATAGTGATAAGCGCTATTCTTTTGAGTGCTGATTTTTGTAGATGCCATTTATAGAAAGTCCATAATGTCATGTCATATGTAATTTTACTTGCTGTAGGGGGAGGCATTCCTTGGGATGATGTTGGGTCATAGTTTGGAACTGTATGCATATTCATTTTAATTCTAAAAGCATGAGTGCATTTATTTCAGTAAAAGGATTTACACTTTTTCTTTTTCAAATTATTTATCTTTTCCAAGTCCAACCAAGTCATATATTCAGATACAGTCGGTAGGTTCCTGCTCAAGAAAGCTTATAAGTACATAAGTAGTCGCCTCCGCCGGGGCAGACCAGAGGTCCATCCTGCCCAGCGGTCCGCTCACGCGGCGGCCCATCAGGCATATTGCCTGAGCAGCAGTCCCTGACTAATTTTATGCCTACCTCTACACTTATCTCTAAACCTTCCACTGCTCTTATCTGTACCCCTCAATCCCTTTGTCCTCCAGGAACCTATCCAGGTCTTCCTTGAAACCCTGTACTGTGCTATTTCCTATCACGGCTTCAGGAAGGGTGTTCCATGTGTCCACCACCCTCTGTGTGAAAAAGAATTTCCTTGCGTTTGTTCTAAACCTGTCCCCCTTCAATTTCATCGAGTGACCCCTTGTTCTTGTGGTTTCTTTCAAATTGAAAAATCTGTCCATGTCAACCTTTTCGATGCCCCTCAGGATCTTGAAGGTCTCTATCATATCTCCTCTGAGTCTCCGCTTCTCCAGGGAGAACAGCCCCAGCCTCTTCAGTCTGTCAGTGTATGTAAGGTTTTCCATACCCTTAATCAGTTTAGTTGCTCTTCTCTGGACTCCCTCAAGCATTGCCATGTCCTTTTTGAGGTACGGTGACCAGTACTGTACACAGTACTGGTTATAATCTAACTTGTACCTGAGAATGAGGTGACACCCCTGAGACAACATGGGTAGATGTTGACATGAGTAGATGCTACTTCTGTACACCTATTTGTGGCAGAATCTTCAGGTTTTACATACTTATATGTGGGAAGAAAGCATTGGGAAAGCACAGGATTTTACTTGTATGTTCTGTCATACATGTGTAAGTTGCAAAATAGCCCCCCTCAGCTGTTCTGAACCATCTTCTCACCCCCTGGCTGCCTTAGACCACTCACACACACTTATGACTTACCTAGAAGGGATACTAGTGGTCTAGGTGTTGGGGGTCAGGATTGGTTCTCCTATGCTTCTGCCTCATCTGGCACAAGGAGCAAAAACTGGCACCCAGGACCCCTAATGGTACTCTCACTGTACTATCAATAGGGACCAACCTTATCTGGAGGGCCTCTTAAGGTTGACTCTTAAAGGACCTGAATTATTCAAATATATTTATCTATCTATCTATTCTTCTGCTTTCTCATGGTGCCCTATTTAAAGGCACCCCACTTTGTCTTGCGTGACATGAACTCCAGAACCAAAAGTTCTCTATCATCCCAGAAGACAGATGCCAAGACTTTGCATGCAGATTTTTCTGTCTTGAACTTTTTTTGGGGTGGGGGATGACTTGTGCTTTCACTGCACTGACTCGATTTTGGAGTCAGGATCTCTGTGATAGTTTCACCTCCAGTCGCCAAACAATAAAATAAATTCACTTGATCTTCACAGAGCCTCTCCAAGCTTTCATGATAGCACTGGAGACTCGTGGCCTTCTTACATGGCATCAGCATTCTTGGAACCCATCTTGCACTAACCTTGGGCATGCCCAGCTTTTCATGAATTATTTTCCAACTTGTACCTGCCAAGATGCCCATTTCTTCATCTATTCAGGAAACCTTAATTCATCTGTCTGCTAAAATTAAATCCTCAACATTTCTGTGGAAGTTGTTTTCCTCAGGCCATCCAGTGTGAGGTCATCTTCACTGGACTTTCTACCCCACTTAAACTGCTTACTCTAAAATTTTACTTTCTAGCATGATGGGAAAACTCATCATAAACTGCAGTCATGTGTTCATGGATCACCTTTGGCTTTTTCCCTTTCATGAGAAATTTTATCCCTGAATGGTGCTCCAAATCTAGTAGTTTCTTACTTGATTTGCACGAGGACTCTCCTGACATCCTGTCTCTTGGAATGTTAGACTCACACTGAGCTGCAACTGTGCATGAATAACCTTGAGACATGTCATAGCATGCACAGACTTGTTTCAACATACTTGCTACTTTCTTTAATACTCGGGTACATTATTGAACACCCCTCGTACGAGGTTGATGTCCACAGTTCATCCCTGATCCTATCTAAACTTTTCTGTACTTTGAACTATAACAACAAATAAATTGGTGCACAATATTATAGACATTGTCATTCTCATAAGTCCCCATGCTCTAATTCAAGCCATTTATGTGGTTCTATCACGTTATAAGCCTTGAACCAATATTCATTGGTATATATACCACAAGGAGAATGTATGCCCCATACTCTTTATTTTTAATTTACCTAGTGTAATATGGAGTACGTTTTTTTTCCCATAGGAATTTCATTGTTCCTTTGTACAACTTTATAAAAGGTATCCTTAAATAGTATAGGTATCTTATTTAAGATATATGTTATTTTGGGAATAAGTGCCATTTTTAATTATTTCAGTCTTCCCTGCCAGGAAAAGTAGAGGGGGGACCAGCAGTTAAGTATGTCTGTCGAGATAGGAATAACAATCTCTTCATTATGTGCCATTGTGCCCTCCATTGAGTTGTAAAACTAGACCCCTAAATATTTAATCCACTAGGGAATCTAACATAAAGAATATTGCTGTATCTGTTCTTCAACACTGACACAGTTAAGGGTTAAGACCTCAGTTTTATCCTAATTAACTTTATAACATACTACCTGCACATAACTCTGAATCATCTCCAGGATGGATTCTACTGCCACGTAGGCTAAGATCTCACTATCTTACAAAGACGACTTACTGTCCCCGGTTTTTAATGGAAATCCTTTAATGCTGTCATGCTAATTGCTATGGCTAAAGATTCTCATGACAGATTAAAAAGGAGTGCTGAGAGAGGACAACCTAGTCTAGTTTCTCATTTTAATCTGAAACCAACAATGAAAAAAAGTCATTGACCAAAGCTGGGCTGCAGGAGAAGTATAAAGAATGTGAACCTGATAAAACATTCCCACAGTTCAAACCATGCCAAAATGTGAAATAAATAACCCCATTCTACTCTGACAAAGGGACATGGCTATTAAGGGAGTATCTGTCTAGCTGCTTGAATAGTATTGCAAAAGAGCCTAATACAGCTTCTCCCTAGCATGAAACCCTTTTAATCATTATGGATGTGCTGGCCAATGAGGTTTTGTAAGTGCAGGGCCAGAATCTTAGCATAAATGTTTGCATGAACATTTAATATAGGGTTACCAGACTTCCGGATTTACCTGGACATGCCCTCTTTTTAGGGATGTCCGGATGGCTTTTCAAAACCCGGCATTTTGTCCAGGTTTTGAAAAGCTTCTTCTTTGGGACCGCGTCAAGAAGGCATATGCGCATGCGCAGATGGAACATGGTGACATCATGCACACACATGTGACACCATCACGTTACATCTGTGCATGCACAGATGCCCTCCCGACGAGAACAGGTTGAGGGGGTGGGGCTTGAGGACCGTGATGTGGGCGTAATGGGGCAGAACTGGGCGGGCCTGGGAGTGGGCCATGAGTCTGGATTTTAGTCAACTGAAATCTGGTAACCCTAATTTAATAACTAGATTGGGTATAGTTCTGCGCATACAAGGGGTCTTTCCTTGGTCTTGCAAGTTTCACAATACCCATCTCCATAAAGAAATCGGAGATTTCTTGTGTAGCGACAAGTGTATCATATAAAACCTTCAGCCTTTTAATCAATGTGTACCGAAAGCTTTGATAAAACTCTACAGTAAAGCCGTTAGGTTCTAGAAACGCATGCATTTAATTGCTTGCCTGATCTCCTCTAAAGTTATATCCTGTCCTAATCACACTTGATCCTTTGGTGATGGTGTAAAATGTTGGAGATCATCCAGGTATTGACTGACCTTATCTGTATCATAGAAAATATCAGATTGACAAAGTGATTGAATAAATTCCCTGTAATATTTTCATCAGTGAACCCTTTTATCTCCCAGAGGGCTGCAAAGGGCCTTGATTCTCATACTGTTCCTTCCGTTCTTTAAATATTGAACCTGCAGTTAGCCACTCTTGTTGGAATCATAATATCAAACCTTTTGAACAAATACAACTAGATGAGTCAACACTATATTATATTATACTTCTATTTTGCAAGTTGTTTAACATTTTGATCTTATATATTGCCCCTCAGCATTTACTACATCTTTCTAGCTCTTTCAAACTCTGTCTATCCTTATTAATTCCTACCGAATAATTAAACTGCAAGGTGGCTTTTAATGCATCCCACCTTATTGCTGGAGACATATCAGTAGATAAATTAAAGGTAAAAATTGTAGCTGAACTTGATATTCTTGAAACGTGGGCTCTTCTAGGAGCTGAAGCATCATTAAGGATTCCTACATTGTTTAGTAAGTCCCCAGGATGACAGTTCTGTACCTGTATGATCAGAGACTATGGCATCCGTAAACTTGAAAATAAGGATATAGTTGATGCAAGTATAGTTTGGTGAGGAGGGAGTAATGCGTACACTGGCCCTCAGGCTATATTAACCCTCCAATTCTATAAAAAGTGCTAAATATTGAGCATACAACTTGGGCATCTGTCCAATTTGCACATGGAATTTAATTTAGTGATGAGCCAATTAGCACCAATAATTGATGCTAATTAGTTTAATTAAAAGCTGCATCTGTAAATTTAGGCACAGGATCCATGCCTAAATTATATACACAAGTTAAAAATGAGGGGAGTGGAAATGGAAGGGTCGTGAACAGATTGGAGGGGCTCCTTGGATTTATATGTTTTGTTATAGCATAAGAGGGATCCACATCTAATTTAGCCATGAGGATTTGCACCATGTTTCAGTTGGTGCAAATAGATGGTTCTTGGGTATAAGTGTTATCCTATAAACCAAGCCTAACTTTAAGCGTGATTTATAGAATGTGCTCAGCCTGGTTTATTTTCTTAGGTTCAGATTTTTTTTTTTTTGTAGGCACCATATATAGAATCTAGCCCTAAATGCCACAGGTCTCAAAAAATCTGTTTCAGAAATAAGGGGCATTAATGAGGCATAAGCTCTTGTTTACCACTTGTACAACTTGATCAGCAATTTAAGTACACATCAAGGGATAGAGTAAAACCATCAACTAATAATGGAAGTATCTTCCTTGTCAACTATTTGGAATGCTAAGTTAAAGAAGCTGGGGGAATCAGCAGTAGGTCATAGATACTGATAATGCAATATCTAACTGTTCTGTATTCTACTGATACTTTAAGCCATCACCCCTCATGGTCTGATTTCTGGGGCACAACTCCTACTTTAGAGTTGTTTTCTTTTAAGAATTACTCTTTTTTATTCAAAGCAACAAAAAACAAAGTTTTGGCAGTCCACTTGGCTTTTAATTTCCACCTACAGTATATTTCAATTAAAAATGCATCTCTTGGAAAGAATTACGAGTATTTGCTTTCTGCTTCTGAACAAAATTTAGGCCTGGTGTCATAGAATAGGGGTTGTTTACACACCCGACCGCTATTAGTTGTGCACCAGAATTTACACCAGGTTTCAGCAGGCAATCTGGCTGACATTTGGCTCTATTTAACTGGCCAGATGGCCGCTGCATAATAGTGCTTAGTGTCTAGCTGGCTAGCTGCAAAATTTAAAGCATTAGTCAGCTAAGTTTAACTGCGTAAATAGCTGGTCTGTCTTTGCCACTATAAACTTAGCTGGCTAGTACTGAATATTAGCCAAAAATAAGTCTAATATTTAGTGCCAGTCACCAGAAATGGGTCTAACCGTGGTAGCCAACTAACTCCCCCAGTCTAAATATCGGCCCAATAAGTACAGCTCCCAAAGTTAGGCCAAAGATCTGCAGGCTAGAGAATGACATGGTAACAGAATTTGTCTCTGTCCCTCTGGATTAACCACGGGAAACCATCCGGCGTCATTCTTTAGTGTCTATCTCAATCTCAGTCCTTCTATACCAGCATTCTTCAATGCAAGGCATGAGGGTGAGTGGTTGAGCCCATTCATAATCTAATTATTATGTGATCCAAGTATAAGATAATATGCCATTGTGACATCACTGATAAACTTGGCTCTTGTTGGTGGAATGAGACATTATGACATCACAATATCTGCTCTGGATACCAGAGACTGTCATTTTTTAGCTTCTATCTCAACCTCAGTCCTTCTACACCATCATTCCTCAATGCAAGGCTTGAGCTTCAGTGGCTGGACCCATCCATACTCTGATTCTTCCCTCTCTCCTTAACCTTTTCCTATCGTGTGTCCCGGATGATGGGACATTCCAAAAATGTTGTTGCCATCATGGATAAATAGTCTGTATGGACTAATAAAGAGCCAAGAACACAAAATATTTGAATTTACAGACTTATGACTTATTTACATTATGTTTACAATAGCTGTAAATAATAATGGTGAATAATACAAAACTTTGCTAAAATAATTACGATTGGAACCAGCGTAACGTAAAATTTATTACGATAGGAAAAAGTTAAAGAATGACATGGGGATGGTTTCCCGCGGTTATCCACAGGGATGGTGACAAATTCTGTCACTGTGTCATTCCTCTGCACTAAAGTAGTATTCTATAAAGGGTGCAACACTTTACCAGCAGTTACGGCCTGAATTAATACAAGTTTTGGTGGCAGCATAATAACTATCACAGCCATTTTCTAAGGGCTCCTTTTACAAAGCCGCACTAGTGGTTTTATCGTATGCACCGGATTAGTGTGTGCACTATTCCGCACGATAAGGCCTTAGCGCGGCTTTGTAAAAAGAGCTCTAAGTTTCCATACTCAAATTCACTCCAGCATATATGAGCAAAAGGGCCCCTTAATTTGATTAATTCAGAATGAATGAGTTGCTGTGATGCAAGATCATGCAGAGTAGCTCGTTAATCTTTAATGTTCCTCAAAGTTGACTCTGTTCTTCACAGCGGTTATCACAAATTAAGTTGACATCTACTAGGAACAGAGTTTTTTGTTATGTTGGCCCCGTATTACAGAATTCCTTGACTGTTGAAATAACTGAGATCTCCAGTTATCTCAGCTTTTTCTAACGCTGTGAAAACTTGGCTTTATACAAACTCATATGCTGATGATTTATTGTAAACTGCTTTGATACTTTGTGTTAAGTGGTGTATTAAGTGAATAAATCATCTGAGGGATTATAAGAATATCTTTGAAAGCTGGTTTTGTCAAACACCTCAGTAAGGTATAAGAACATAAGAATTGCCATACTGGGACAGACCGAAGGTCCAACAGTAGCCATCCCAAGTACTTAGTTAGATCCCAAGTAGTAAAATAGATTTTATGCTGCTTATCCTAGGAATAAACTGGATTTCTCAAGACATCTCAATAATGGCCAATAGACTTCTCTTTTAGGAAATTATCCAAACCTTATTTAAACCCCGCTAAGCTAACTTATTTCACCATATTCTTTGGTAATGAATTCCAGAGTTCGTACATTATCTAAATAAATATTTTCTCCAGTTTGTTTTAAATCTATTACTTAGTAGCTTCATCGCTGCCCCCTAGTCCTAGTATTTTTGAAAAGAGTAAACAAGTGATTCACATCTACCCTTTCCACTCCACTCGATATTTTATAGACCTCTATCATATCTCCCCTGAGCCGTCTCTTCTCCAAGCTGAAGAGCCCTAGCCGCTTTAGCCTTTCCTCATAGGGAAGTCTTGTCCCATCCCTTTTATCTTTTTTGTTGAGCTTTTCTGTACCTTTTCTAATTCCGCTAAATCTTTTCTTGAGATATGGTGACTAGAATTACACACAGTATTCGAGGTGTGATACATAGAGCGATACAAGGGCATTATATCATAGTTGTCTTTTTCTGGTCTACAACCATGACTTACTATCAGACTTAGCTGTTGGGTGGGAACTTCTTGAGAAAGCGTTCCTGTGGGTTAGCATATCAGCCTCAAATGGTGGGAGCAGAGCAAAGCGAACAGTGCTGGCAAGTAGTGAGCAAGTGACGCTGAAGAGTGTTTTTCAAATATTAACTTTAAATTATACCATTGCCTTCAGCCTAGGAAAGCACAAAGCATATGATATTGGCTAAACTTAATTTTATGTTTTTAGAGGGCTGTGCTCAATAAGAACGGTTGCCATAGGCAAAAATGAGATTGAACCCAAAGTGCAATTTCTCCAACAAAAATGAGCCATGTATCACTTACATGTGTTCTAAACTGATTGTACTCGATACATGACATCACATTATTGAGTACAGTGGTGCCTCACACAATGAACTTAATTCGTTCCAGGAGCAAGTTTGTTATGCGAAAAGTTCGTTATGTGAAACGCGTTTTCCCATAACAATACATGTTAAAAAAAATTATTCGTTCTGCAGCATAAAATATGCTAAGATGACATAAAAAAAGATAAATTTGTCAAAATGGTGAAAATGGTGGTCTTGCTGAGGCCAAACTCTTTGACGAGGTCACACTGTTTTACCCCACATTCACTCCTTCTAATTATTTCCCGTTTCATTTCAACAGAAATCACCTTCCTGCTTTTTTTAGAAGCCATGATATATAAAAAATATTGAGTTTATCTTAAAAGGACGACTGCCGTGATACGTGCGTGCGTGCGTGATTTAATTCGTAATGAAGAACGATTGCCGCGATACGTGCTTAAGTTAAGCGCAGTGACTAACGACTGCCTGCAGTGCCTGCGCGGAAGGATGCAATACATCGGCAGCGATCGTGGAAGCTCGGGCGACAGTCGTTGTGTGAAACGAAGTTCGTTGTATGAATCATGACATGAAGTTCGTTGTGTGCAGCGTCCGCTGTGCGAGGCGTTCTTTATGCGAGGCACCACTGTATTATAAAACAAATTACATTCTGTCCTTACAAAATGCTCCCGTGCTCAATATCATAATAAAAAAAAACAGTACACATGTAGGTAATATATTCCTTTTACATTGCTGTAGAAAAAAATGCCACTTTAAGAGGGCAGTTCCATAAAGGCAACTAATACTTATGCGCACAAAACTTTTATTTATTTTTTAATGTACAACTTGCTGTTTTATTCCTATTTGGCACTCAACAACCATTATCATCTGTTTCCGTGCCTACAGTTGGGTGCTGAATTTATCGCACAATACATAGCATTACCCCCTAAGTGTATACAGTGCTCCCCTGTGAATTCGCAGTCCCGGTCATTCGCGGTATTTTCCGATCACGAAGGGGAGGCAGGAGAGGGAAGCTGGAGAGGCAGGAGAGGGAAGCTGGAGAGGCAGGAGAGGGCAGCCGGAGCGCCGGCGAGTGAAGGAAATCACTCGCAGTATGCTTCAACCGCCTCTTCCTGTACGAAAGTTGGGCCTCACCAATCAGGAGCATGCCGCGAGTGATTTCCTTCACTCGCCGGCACTCCGGCTGCCCTCTCCTGCCTCTCTGGCTGCCCTCTCCTGTCTCCCCTGCCTAAAAACCGTATTCACGGTTTTTCAACATTCACGGGGGTTCCTGGAACGGAACCCCCGCGAATATCGGGGGAGTACTGTATTTGTTTTTTTTAGGGCCCTCTTACTAAGTTGTGCCCCCCCCAAAAAAAAAAGTCCTAAGCTGTGCCCCCCCAAAAAGTCCTTTGCGCCCTTGCAAGGCTTTTCCCATGCACTAAGGCTATTTTTGCCACAGCTATAAAATGGCAGACTTTCTTTTTTGCCTTTAGCACATGGCCCTTAACGTAAATTACTGTGTGCATGCATACCGCCACTTATTTTGCAGGCAGTAAGGCCCTGATTCTGTAAATTTATTTATTTATTTAATTTGTTTTCTATCCCGTTGTCCCCATAGAGCTCAGAACGGGTTACAGATTCAACATACATAATTTCAGTACATGTTTACGATACAAGTTTTTATCCTAACTTAATACATACTATGGTCAAATATTAATATACATAGAGGGGCATAATCAAAACAAATGTCTAAGTCCGATTCAGACGTATGGTGCTAGATGCCCAAAGTTGGCAATGTGGAAATGCCCATTTTCAAAAAAAAAAAAAAAAATAAAAATGCAACTAGAATATATACATATATTTTTAAAATTTGTGGCTTCTAACTCATAGGCACTGTTCAACATGGTTGTCAATCATCAGTTAAGCACTGTTTATAGAATCACGTCTAGCAGTGCCTAAGCAGACTTAAGTGCCGGTAGGCATGGAATCCTTAGGCGCACTGCTATTTAGGTCAGGGTTTTCTTGGCATAAATAAGTATGCCTAAGGTAGGTGCCTAGCAGTGCCTGTCAAATCATGCCCAAAATCCATTCCGAATCCACCCCTAACCATGCCTACTTTCTGGTAGGCACCTACTGAAAATTTATTAATTTGTTTTCTATCCTATCCTCCCCAAAGAGCTCAGTTTGTAATAGTTTTTTTTAGTTTTTTTAATGATGTTCAATTGTCAGCACTGATTAAGCCAATTAAAAAATGAAGTTAGGCGCCTAGATCAGCTAGATATGCTGAGCTAGGCACCTAACTTTAGGCATCACCAAGATCCTATGGGGCTCAAAATCAAAACAAAAATACATCTAAAATCCTGCCTAAATTGGTACTTGGACGATCAAAAAGACAGGTTGTCCAAGTGCTGATAATCGAAACAGGTTTTAAACGTATCTAAAAACAACTTAGGCCTTTTTAATTTTGCTGTACGCCCAGAGCTGAAAGGGGCATTTTAGGAGGAGTTGTGAGGGCTGGATTTGGGCAGGATGTGGGCCGACCTAGACTTAGTTGTACTGCAAGCATAACCAAAAGTTTTAATGAGACTGCATAGGCAGAACATATACATAGTGACTTAGGTGATCTAAAAACAGGTCTAAGTGCCCAAAAGGTATCCAAAGTGACCAGATAACCACTTCAGACACAAATTACAGACACCCACACACTCCCCCAGTGATCACTGACCTCTGCCCTGCCATAAAAATCAGAATAAAAATGTACGTACCTGACTCCAGAACATCAGCACCTAGCATAAGAAAGTCTAGTAGAGCTTCACAGAAGTGGCTTAAGTAGTCTGGGGGATGGGCTAGTGAACCATAGAGAGGAGGACCAGGCCCATAAGCCACTCTAACCACTGAATTCATGATGGAAAAAGTGAGTCCACCACAAACCCTATTGTACTGCCATATAATAATAACTTTATTCTTATATACCGCCAACAATCTTGCGACTTCTAGGCGGTTTACAATGAGGTGAAACTGTACAGACAGCGAATTACAGAGTATAACAGTGAACATCTGATATTAACAACATTAATAATAACAACAATTTATATACTGCCGGACCGGGAAGTTCCGTGCTATTTACAATGAGTTAGAAAAGTTTCATAGATTGATTGGAACATTCATTGTTTAGAGATTAGAGGTTAACAGTTTGCAAGATCCGATATGGGTGGAATTACGAAGGGGGCTATGGTCCTTATTCGTTACCTATGTAATTCAAGAACAGGTATGTTTTCAGGTGTTTCCTAAATTTGCTATAGTTGTTTGAGTGTGTGATTAGTTTTCCTAGGTCTTTGCCCCATAAGGCTGCTTGGTACGATAGAAGTTGTTGATGATGTCTCTTATATCTGCATCCTCTAGCCGGTGGGGAAACGAATTTCAGGTGTGTGCTTCTTTCATGTCTGTTAGTTGGGAATGAGAAGAGGTCTATTATATATTTAGGGGCTAGACCTGATAATACCTTAAAGCAGAGACATCCTAGCTTGAACTTCGTGCGAGCTTCCATTGGCAGCCAGTGCAGGAGTCGGTAGGAAGGGGTTATGTGATCGGACTTCTTCAACCCGAAGATCAACCTGACTGCTGCATTTTGTATAAGTTGTAGTCTCTGCATTTGCTTCCGAGAGATTGCCAGATGGGTAATGTTGCAATAATCAAGGTGGCTTAGTATTAGGGATTGTACCAGAATTCTGAATGCTGATGTGTCGAAGTATGCTCTAATGGACCTAAGTTTCCAGAGAGTAAAAAATCCTTTTCTGACTAGGGAGTCTACATGGTCTTTCATAGTTAGACCTTGGTCCAGCATTACCCCCAGAACCTTCATTGTTGGTTGAATAGGGTAGTTGAGTTTGTTAATGCGTAGTGATTTTGTCGTGATATGTGGGTGTGGCGAGGCTATAAAGAATTTAGTTTTATCTGAATTGAGTTTATATAGGTGGCACCTGCAACTATAAAGGGCTATTGGAGTTATAGACAGGTGGGTATAATAGGTTTTGGGGAGCTCACCATGACCTATAAGGAAGTTGTGGTGAAATGTTTATGTGGCACCCTTTTTGTGAAATTCACAGCATTGCCCTGTAAGGTGCCTCACTACTGTGTTGCCATGTCTGGGTGCCAGTCCATCACTTTTCTGAACCCTCCCATATTTAAAAGGCCTTGTTCTAGGTGTTTTTGACTTGGACTATTTTTTGGACAAGAATGGGATATAAATATAGATGACTTAATGGGCTGGACAATCAAACGACTGGACGTACAAGTAGATGATTCTTGAAAAACAAAAAAAGTTGAATGTATTTTTTGAGAATGGACTTTGGACGTGTCTGACTTTGGGCGACTGGCAACTTAGGCCCAAAACGGACTTAGACGTATTTTTTATTTTGTCCCTCCACTTATCCGGTGCCTTAACCATCTTTCACTGTCACCTGCCTCAGCACATTTGACTTTGTCAGTAATGAAGAACTTGGCACTTGAAGGTTTTTGGCTCAGGATCACTGACACTTGCTTGAGAAGCATGTTACTTCTCGCTGGATTCTTCCTCAATATTTTAGAAAATAGCCCTCAAGTCAGATGAGAATGTCTTCATATAGTTGGTCAAGAAGGTCTTTTGTGGCTTGCCCATCAGTGAAAGTTCTCCAGGGCCAATTGCCTCTGATGCATACTGAGTTCAGTAACTAGATTCTTCATCCTATATCTAAGATGTGTGCTGTTCAAAGGCTGAGCCTTGCTTTCCTTGACTAGACAATGATTGGCTGAGTGGTAGACTTCAAAGGGTGATGGTAAACGGTACCCTCTCCAAAACATCGGAGGCGACCAGTGGGGTACCGCAGGGCTCGGTCTTGGGTCCGATCTTTTTCAACATATTCGTAGGGGACCTAACTCAGGGGCTTCAAGGTAAAATAACATTATTCGCTGATGACGCCAAATTATGTAACATAGTAAGTAAATACAATCTGTCCGACAGTATGACGCAGGACCTGCTTTTGTTGGAACATTGGTCCTCAACCTGGCAGCTGGGCTTCAATGCCAAAAAATGTAAGGTCATGCACCTTGGCAGCAAAAATCCGTGCAGAACTTACACCTTGAATGGTGAGACCTTAGCTAGGAGTACAGCAGAACGAGATTTAGGAGTTATCATTAGTGAAGACATGAAAACTGCCAATCAAGTTGAGAAGGCTTCATCCAAAGCAAGACAAATGCTGGGTTGTATCCGCAGAAGTTTCGTCAGCCGGAAGTCCGAGGTCATAATGCCATTGTACAGAGCCATGGTGAGACCTCATCTGGAATACTGTGTACAATTCTGGAGGCCACACTACCGTAAAGATGTGCTGAGAATCGAGTTGGTTCAACGGATGGCCACCAGGATGGTCTCGGGGCTCAGGGATCTCGCATATGAGGAGAGGCTGAATATATTGCGGCTATACTCTCTCGAAGAACGTAGGGAGAGAGGAGACATGATTGAGACTTTTAAATATATCACTGGTCGCAATGAGGTGGAAGATGATATCTTCTTTCTCAAAGGACCCTCGGCCACAAGAAGGCATCCGCTAAAACTTAGGGGCAAGAGATTTCATGGCGACACCAGGAAGTATTTCTTCACTGAAAGAGTGGTTGCTCATTGGAATGAACTTCCGGTGCAGGTAATCGAGGCCAGCGGTGTTCCTGATTTTAAGAATAGATGGGATCTCTAAGAGGGCAGGGTTAAGGGGATGGGTCATTAGGGGAGGGATGGGTCATTAGGGGAGGGATCTCTAGGAGGGTAGAATTAGGGGGGTGGGTCAGTAGAGTGGGCAGACTTGATGGGCTATGGCCCTTTTCTGCCGTCATTTTTCTATGTTTCTATGAACCAGAGTTGGTGGTTCTGCAGCACCAATACTTTTCAGTATCCAGTGATATGGAAGAGGTTCTTCTAGACCTTCTAATAAATCTAATCAAGGAAGGTTCTTTCCCCTTTCAAGAAGTCAGTGAGCCAGGGGTAGATGTCTTTGGACTTTTGCAATATTTAGATGGTCCAAAGGAGTCAACATCTGCTACAGATGCACTACTACAGAAGTTTCAAAAGTGCGACAAAATCCAGCATCATGCCTACTAGTGAGGAGTCTGAATCTTAAATATGGAATCTAAGTCTGTCTAGTGTAACCTGCACATTTGCAGTTATAGATGCAGTCCTGAAGAAAGAAAAACAGAACTTCCTTGATAGCCATAAGGGGTAGAATGTTAGCTTAGTTTAGATCAACAAGCCTCCCTGGTGATATTCATAACAGGCTTGCAGATATCCCTGTATAGGTTAAAATCTGTTTGACAAAAAGTCAAATAATATGGTTAACTTAATAAAGGTGTTATTTAAAACGAGGAAAAGACCTCAAGATTATGATTGCTTTGCCTTAGTGTCAGAACACCACATTAGGGCATGGATTCTTATCATGTGTCAAAAACCTCTTATATGTGCGTACTTCTGTTTTTTTCTTTTTGTGTTGCTATTTAAAGAAGTGATATCAATATCAAGCAGCTTCATTAACAAAAAGAAGCTGCTCGAGACTGATATCACTTCTCTAAATAGCAACACAAAAAGAAAAAGAAATAAAAAATAGAAGTATGAAAAAATGGGATTGCACACTGTGGCGGGGGCGGCTTGCCAGACCCCTACACCCCCGACATAGGCACCAGGCCGAGCAAACCTGGAGTGGCCCGGTGGAACTGGAGTGCAATATTAAAACTCAGACACTGAATCTAGGCCAAACTTCCACACTGGGTTTATTTGCCAGGTTTATTTGCACACCACTTTGAGCCAATCAAAGTCCATAACCAGGTCCTGTGCAGTCACTTAGATACATCTTTTACAAAATTATTATTAAATGGATGGAACTCCACTAACAATATATCCCTCTCTGGCTTAGAGAAATATATAGTATAAAGAACTATTAATTTGGGGAAAGTTAGCTCGTTTGATTAAAACTTAGCTCTATAACAATAATTAAATATATAATATATGTGAATATTTATTCAAGAACTAAGACTCAGAACATTTATAAGCAAACTGAAAATGTATTTAAAAGCATTAAAATCAAGCAGGTAGAGCAGTAGGATCATTAAGCAAAGATAATTGTATTACGCAAGACAAATGTTGCTAAAGCAGAAGGATCAATTTATCTGGATTCAAAAAGTTACTCACAATCTGAATTGTCCTTAAAATGGAGAAGAGGCCGCCTGGTAGGCCCGAGAGTGATGTTGCAACTTGATCCAGGGAGAAAAAGAGTTGTTGCAGCTTGATCGAGGGCTGGTTCCAGAGAGAGAGTGAGCGTGTTATTAGAAAGGATTTCCCCTCAAAGTTATAGGGCTGAGACATGTTCTAAAAATAGAATCTATTCTCTAGACCCATGATGCATAGCAGTTCAGCCTTTTTCTCTCTTCATCTGATTGAATCTTCTTTGAGTGGCTTAAAATGGTTTAAAAGAGCTTCTAGTCCAGAGATGAATTTGGTGTGAAGAGCTACTGTTGATCTTGCAGACTGGAGTAGTCTAGAGATGAATTTGGTGTGAAGGGCTTCTGTTTAGCTCTGGTATCTACTCAGGCCATGTCTTTGTCTTATCTGAATAGGTGTACTTTACACTTTCTGAAGGTAAATGGCTCAGTTCTTTCTTTTGTACTCCATTGAATGGGTGCATTTAACACTTTTCTGAATGGATGGCTGTGCTGGCTCAAAGACCATATCAGAAATTCACTTTTAAATCCATCAAATTAATATACTTTAACTCCAAGCAGAATTATAAAACCATATCATTTTTACTTTAAGTTCCTCTGAATTAATAATCTCTTGGGTCAGGCAATAATTCAAATTCAAAATGAATAACTCCAGCAACATTAACTGTTACATTACAATATCATGCTACATATTTGAACTCCAAGCAGAATTATAAAATCATTTCATGCTACACATCAATCCATTCAGCATCAAACAAGTCCCAATGTGCAGCAATGTTCTTTGGCAAAAATCAGTCCTAAGACTGTACTATCAATAGGGAGCTTCTTAGACTAACCTCTTCCGGTTTTCTTAATCCGGCTGCTTGGGCTATGAGCCCTGGGCTCCCACCAGGCTCGTGGGGTTTAAAATCCTGCCTTAGTAGATTTTGAGTCTCTCTCTTATTCCCGCATTGCTATGAGCTGTAAGCCCTTTCTCTCTTAACTTCTCCAATAGCAAATCCTCCCGCCCTTTTGTGAATCTCCCTGCCTTCAATGAAGAATGTGGTGAAAGCTAAATTCCTACTTCCCAGCTAAGGATGAGAGAAAAACCTTAAGAAATTACAGGTACTCCAAAACACAGCAGCAAGATTTATCCTTTGCAAAACTAAATATTAGAGGGCAAGTCCATTACTTAAGGAATTGCACTGGCTACCAGTCAAAAGCAGGGTTCAGTTCAAAATTGCATGTATGGTCCATAAAAGCCATATATGGAGAGAACTCGGCTAGACTCACTTCTGCTATCCCATTATTACAGTCCTTCAATGACTCGAGGACAATTCAACGCTGGAAGCTACCACTCCCCTCCACTCGCCAGGTCTGGAGAAAAGCTCTCTTTGAGACTACCTTTGAATTTCAAAGACCCAAAGTCTGGAATGAACTCCCAATTCAGGAAGGCACTGAAAACACATCTGTTAACTTCACTGCACTGACCTGTTATAACGTATTCGTGTGTATGTGGTCTATACCTCTGTATCATTTCTAATATTTTATAAGCCACAATGATTCCTTGTTGACCTTTGCGGGATACAAGAATCAGTATGGTATGGTATGGTAGAATTTTTTTTATTAGTGAACCAGCGGCACCATAGGCTGTGAAAAAGATTTTTTTGTGAAGCAGCAGTACTGAAGATATCTCACTGATGCAGCAGTTTGTATTGCTGCAAAATGCTGCACCGACAAAGGTGGAATTATTGTGGTTTATCTGCTCCTGATAGCCACGAGGGGGATGTCAATGAGGAGTGCAAAATGCTTGTTTGAACTAAGTGGACTTTTTTTTATGTTATTCATTGGCTGATTATGAGTTTTTAAAAAGAAAGGAAATTACATATTAGGAGGAGAGTCTGATATAGTGATTAGAGCTACAGCCTCTGCACCCTGAGGTTGTGGGTTCAAACCCTATACTGTTTCCTGTGACCCTGGGCAAGTCACTTAATCACTACAAAGATATGTCAACCTACTCCCAGCGTAAGTGAAAGTTCTCTTCAGGCGTATCACTGTAGAGTCCTCTACGCTGGGCGTAGGTTTACATATCCACAAAACCTTTGGAGAGACTAATTGGGACCCCCGAGGAAGACCTTTTTGGTCGAAACATGGATCGTGTTGGGTCCTCTCCAATAACCCAAGTTGTGGATGAACTTTACTATTTTAAAGATTGAATATACTTCTGAATTTTAATAAAGCCTGTATCAGTAAACATCGGACTCCACATTTTCTTTTGTTCTAGGTTGGGATATGAGCCCAGGTCACCCTTTCTATGATTCACTGCACCACCACCAACCAGGCTACTCTAGATACCTGTTTGCTTCTCTACTATGATTTCCTGTACCAGGGTGAGAGCGAGTCGTTGACCACTGGGGGATTGTGAGAGATTATGATGTAATCCCTCCAGTGGTCACCTGGTTAGTTGGGGTATCTTTGTGGCACTTAGATACTTTTAAAACGGGTCTGGCTCAGGACATCTTGTATGTCTTGGGAAAAGTTTGATTATCACTACAAGATGGCTAAACGCTAAGCATCCCACCCATAACATACCTTTATCATGCCCCCTTGAAATTTGATGCAAAGTGAGCATAAAGCGTAGCAGGACGTCTAGGAAGTAAGCTTCGAAAATCAGCCGGTTTTTTGGGATGTCTTTTTTTTTTTTTAAACGAGGCCCATAGATTTTTATGAGATATCTGATTCAGAGGTAAGACAAATGCATATCAGGTTAGAAAAGATTCCCTGGGATTTTTATACCCTTTAAAGTTATTAAAATACAGGGCTCTGGTGATGTACCTCTGGGTTTTTGTCTTGTTATGTTTTTACTTGTCTTCATATGTTGAATTGTTAGCTAGTTTTGTATAAGGAGGTTTTCCTCCACAATTCACCTTATTTTGCATTCTACTTAGAACTGATGACTTGTGGAATATAACCCCCTAATTCTATAAATGGTGCTTTGAGTTGTGCTTGCAGATCTGGGCATTTGCCCAAATTGCATGTGCAACTTGATTGAATAATGAGCAGGGTCAGCTCAAGGGACTATGGTGCCCTGAGCCAACTTTTACATTGGTGTCCCCCCCATCCCATAGCTGTCCCCACAATCTGGTACCTCTCTACTTCCCTCTCCCAACCTGTAATCTGGTATCTTCCCATCTCTCTCAAGTCTCTCCCTCCTGCTGGACCAGGTGAGACATGGACTCAGGGCACTGTTGCTAACAAAATGATAAAATTCCAGTCTGCAATATATCCCTCTAGAAAAAAGATAGCTGAGAGATATGATTGAAGTTCACAGAATCCTGAGCGGTGTATAAATGGGTACAAGTGGATTGATTTTTTTACTCTGGCAAAAATTACAAAGACTAGGGGCCCTCGATGAAGTTACAGGGAAATGCTTGTAAAAACAATAGGAGGAAATATTTTTTCACTCAGAATAGTTAAACTCTGGAATGTGCTGCAGGAGGTTGTGGTAAGAGCAGCTAATGTAGCTAGTTTTAGGAAAGATTTGGACAATTTCCTGGAGGAAAAGTCCATAGTCTGTTATTGAGACAGACATGGGGGAAGCCACTTCTTGCTTGGAATGTTGCTACTACTTGGGTTTTTGTCAGATACTAGTGACCTGGATTGGCCACTGTGAGGACGGGCTACTGGGCTAGATGGACCATTGGTCTAACCAGTATGGCTATTCTTATGTTCTAAAGCTAGACGGTAGACCGGACTGGGATTTTGGAGCCCTTATCATCAGTTCCCTAGGCCAGGGCCTCACCTGGTCTATAGGTTGATCCGTCCCTGATAATGAGCCAATTAGCTCTGATAATTGGCTTAACAAACAATTATTGTGGTTAAATATTTTTAATTTAAATTTATGTACATAAATTTAGGCATGGCGTCAAAAAGGAGGTTCCGGAAATGGGAAGTTCACGGGGGCATTTCTCAAAGTTATGTGTGTACTGTGATTACAGAATAAGTGTCATCTGCACCTAATTTTAGATTTGAGGTTTTGCATTACGTTTCCGTTGGCACACATAATCGAGCATAAAGTTTAGGGGCCATTTATAGAATATTACTTAGGCATTTTTTGGCACCAATTTTTTAGGTGCGGTCTAGAGAATTGAATATAGTAAATTAGATATGGTGTATTTAGATTTTAACATAGCCTTCAACAGTGTTCCACGCAGATGTATAATAAACTGAATGCCCTTGGGTAGGGCCCTAAAGTGACAGATTGGGTCAGAAACTGGTTGAGTGGAAATTGACAGAGGGTAGTGGTCAATGGAGATTGCTCTGAGGAAAGGGATGTTACCAGTAGTATGCCTCTAGGTCTGGTTCTTGGGCCTGTTCTTTTTATTATATTTGTAAGCAATATTACTGAAGGGCTTTCTGGTAAGAATTGTCTCTTTGCGATTGATACCAAATTCTGCAGTAGAATAGGCACCCCTGATGGTGTGGATAACTTGAGGAAGGACCTTGTGAAGCTTGAGGAATGGTCTGAAATTTGGTAGCTAAGATATAATGCTAAGAAATGCAAGGCCATGCATTGGGCTGCAAAAAAAAATCCGAGGAAACGGTTCAATTTAGGGGGTGAAGAACATTTGTGCACGAAAGAGGAGAGTGTTGTGTTAGTATGTGATGATCTAAAGGTGGCCAAACAGGTTGAAAAGCTAGAAGAATGCTTGAGTGCATAGGGAGAGGAATGCCCAGCAGGAAAAAGGTGGTATTGATGCCCCTGTATAAGACTTTGGCGAGACCTCATTTAGAATATTGTGTACAATTTTGTAGATCACACTTTCAAAAAGATATAAGCAAGATGGAGTCGGTCCAGAGGAAGGCTACTAAAATGACCAGTAATCTTTGTCATAAGGGATACAGGTACAGACGTAAATATCTCAGTATGTATACTTTGGAGGAAAGGCAGGAGAGGGGAGATATGATAGACGTTTAAATACCTACATGTCATAAATATGCATGAGGCAAGTCTCTTTCAACTGAAAGGAAATGCCAGAGTGTGAGGACATAGGATAAAGTTAAGGGGTGATAGGCTCAGGAGTAATCTAAGAAACTACTTTTTTTTACAGAAAAGGTAGTAGTTGTGTGTAATTGTCTCCCGGTAAGGGTGGTGAAGACAGACTGCGTCTGAATTCAAGAAAGCATTGAACAGGTACAATGGGATCTCTTAGGGAGAGGAAGAGATAGCGAATGCTGGAGATGGGCAGACTGGATGGGCCATTTGGCCTTTATTTGCCATCATATTTCTCTGTTTCTGACTTCTATGTAATATAGGGGTCCTTTCACTAAGGTGCGCTAACCGATTTAGCGCACGCCAAAGATTAATGCACACTGAATGCTAAGGCGCCCATAGAATATAACGGATGCGTTAGCATATAGCATGCGCTAACTCGGTCAGCACGCCTTAGTAAAAGGACCCTCTAGAGAAGTAAATCCTAAATGTTTTCAATTCAGTTATATATATATATATGCCCCGAGTGGTATGAAATACAATATCAACTATAAATAGCAAAAAACCACTCAACAGAAGTGCACTAAACAGGAAAAAGGCCTCAGAGATGGAGCCTACGCACAGTCATAGACTGGGGAATTCAGCGTAGTTTGTCAGCTCCTGGCTCCAATCATTGGCCAAAAAACCTCTATTTTATTTCCTAACTTTTTAATTAATTATTCATTTAAAACAGTTTTAATTTATTTAGTTTTTTTAGATTTTTTAGTTTTTCAATAACCTTAAAACCTTATCTATATTTTCCCACCATTCAAAGTGTTAAACATATTGCAAAACATTTTCAGATGAGTTTTGCAGTAAGTGTTTTCATGCGAGGTAAGCGCGTGTTAGGGTTTACTGCTCTTTAGTAGATATTTCCCATAGCAGGTCTGCTTTAGAGCTGGTATGAATTAGTGCATTTGAATCTGTGCACTCCTGGGGCAGCTTCCGGGGGCTCTTTTTAAAGAGGCATAACATAGGCAACCTAATCTCATTTTTAAAGGCACACATAAGAACATAAGAACATAAGCAGTGCCTCCGCCGGGTCAGACCATAGGTCCATCCTGCCCGGCAGTCCGCTCTCGCGGCGGCCCAAACAGGTCACGACCTGTCTGAATCACCAGAAGGGGCTCCCTTGCCACCTTGGTTTCTCATTGAAGTCCTATCTTCCCATCGAAGTCCTAACCCTCTGGTCTTGCGCATGCACGACCTGGTTGGGTTTCTATACTTATTACCTGGTTAGCTTTCTATACTTGTGTTACATCCCAGCTCCTCCCTCAGTATCCCACGATCCCTTTATCCCTCAGGAATTCGTCCAATCCCTGTTTGAATCCCTGTACCGTACTCTGCCTGATCACTTCCTCCGGTAACACACTGTTATGAAATTCTTCTTTAAGCATCATTAGTCCAGGAAATGTATCCAGTGGTTGTCATTTCAGGAATCTGATAAAGTTCTAAGATGTGATAATGAGGAAGACTTGCAGTTTCATTTCAAAGAACTGTCATTCTGTCTCATTTGCGTTCTTCTGATGTGGTGTATTTGAAGAACGCATTTTCTCTGGCAAGAGGCAAAATACTTTGAAATAGGATTTTTATTAATGTGTAAAAAATCTTTTTTTTATTCCTTTTTAGTTAACTTGCTCTTTCTATAGCTTTACTGCTACTTAGGCACAAGGATAATTTACCCTTTTGTATAAAATTGTTGACCAGCAAATTAAGCTTAAAGGCCTTGATTCTATCCAGTCCGTCTAAAGTTAGACACCGGTATTGGGACTGATTCTATAAAACTTAGGTGCCCATCATAGATGCATACTTAATGTCAACTAAGCTTGCTTAAGCAGTGCTTGGTGTCCTAACATTTAGGCTTTCCTAAACAGTTTAAGCCAGGGTTTTCTTCACCTAAAGGTAGGCGCCAATATCGGAGCCTAATGACACCTGATCCACAAAGAGGTACCTAACTTGAAAACACAGCCATGATCCGCCCCCTAACCATGCCCACTTTTAGTGTAGATGCTTTGGGCTATGCACTTACTATTTAGAGCAGGGGTGCCCAAAACGTTGATCCCAATCGACCGATCAATCGCTCAGGCAACGCGAGTCGATCACGGAGCCATGTGGTTTCCCTTCTCTTTTTCCCCCCTCCTGACCGGCGTGCAGTTAATCCACCTCTTAGAGAACACCGGCCAGAGTGCTGGTAGGGCAGGGTTAGAAGGTCAGTGGTGGATGGAGCTTAGTGCCGTAGTACACGAGACAGAAGCGTTGCGCAGGTGTTTGGGCAACCAGGTGAAGCACTTCCAAGCTCTGGGCATTTGTTGCCTGTTTGAATCCATGTAAAAATAAAAGAATTGGCCTCCCGATTTGGTGACTGACCCTCCCCCCTTGCCCCCTAAAGCAGGATCGGCAGCATTGCCTCTTGCTCCTGCTTTAGAGGGCGAGGGGGGAGGGTCGGTCAGGAAGTGCTGTGGTGTCCGGCTTTCTCTCTGGCCTCCCACACATCCCTTTACCTAATTCCAGCAGGAAGCAGCCTCCAGAGAGGATCGCCGGTACTTTAGCGATCCTTGCAGGTTGCCATAGGCCTCAGAAGCTGTCTTCCTTTTGATGTCAGAGGAGGGGCAGGACCGCAGCAGAGGGAAGACAGCTCCTGAGGCCTCTGGGAACCTGCAAGGATTGCTAAAGTACCGGCAATCCTCTCTGCAGGCTGCTCCACTGCTGGAATTAGGTAAATGGATGTGCGGGAGGTCAGGGAGGAACATGCAGGCCTTCCAAGGGGGGTGGGGGAGGTGCAGTCCTTCGGGGGGGGGGGGGTGGACAGGCCTTCAGAGGTGGTGGGTCAGGCCTTCAGGGGGGTAGTGCAGGCCTTTGGGTGGGGTGGGTGCAGGCCTTTAGGGGTGAGGTTCAGGCCTTTAGGGATGGGGACAGGCCTTCAGGAGGGACGGTGCAGGCCTTCGGGGGGGGGGGACAGGCCTTTGGAGGAGGGGGGCCCTGGTGTAGAAGTACACGGAGGGAGGGAGGAAAGGGGGTTCAAAGAGACGTGCCTATGATGGACTTTGGGGGGAAGAATTAATGGGTCTAAAAATAGAGGAGAGGGAGAGAGAAGAAGGACAATGGGATTTAGGGAGGGATAGGAACAGAAAGGGAGGGAAGTTGGACACAAGGGATGGTGTGGAGGGGAAGATAGAGATACTGGATAGGAAGATAGTTGGGAAGAGAAAGGGAGAGATGGTGGACCCTGGGGTGGTGGAGAAGGAGGGAGAGATGAAAGATGAAAGGGTAGTTGAGAAAAGGTGGATCTGGGAATGGAGACGAAGAAAATGAAAGATGCCAGACTTCCAGGGGAGGGAAGGGAAACAGAAGGGGAGGACAGAGATGGAAGATGGATGATTAGCACAGAGAAAGAAGAAAACAACAAATGGGCAGGAGACCCTGGCAAGCAAGTTATCAGAAGACAACCAGAGCCTGGGACCAAAATGTAGAAAAAATAATTTTATTTTTTATTTTGTGATTACAGTATGTCAGATTTGAAATGTGTATTCTACCAGAGGTGGTTTTAGACCGCAAACGTGAGCTAGGATTTAACAGAGAGGAAAAGTCTTTTGTTTTGTTTATTTTGTTTACACCACAGCGCCAGTGTGGATAAGAGAGGGCAAAGGGGGGTGAAAAGACTATAAAAGGGGTTAAGAGGCTATAAAATAAACCCACCAGGATGTTTGAAAAAAAACCACCCACTTGGGCAGGAAAATTGATTTGAACAGAATTATAAAGTACACTTGGTGTGTGTGTGTGTGTATATATATATATATATATATATATATATATATGTTTATGTATATGTTTAGCATTTTTATTGCTGGAAGATCATTTTGACTTGGTCATTTAAAAAATAGCTCGCTAGCCAAAAAAGTGTGGGCACCCATGATTCAGAGCATCAACGTTTTCAAGTTAGGTGCCTAACTATCAGTTAAGTCCAATTAAAGCCAATTGTGAGGTGTTGATTGCCATTATTGGCACTGATTAAGCCTATTGCTCTTTGGTGCTTAATGTTAGACGGATTTTATAGCATCAGGGCCAAAGTGCCTTGTTTTCAGCCATGTCCAATTTAAGATCTTATTGCTGACCTACAAGTGTGTTCATTCTGCTTCCCCTCAATATCTCTCCTTGCTTCTCTCTCCTTATACACCTCCCAGAGAACTCCGTTCCTTAGATCAGCTGCTCTTAGCTGTACTCTTCTCCTCCACTGCCAATTCCAGACTTCGTTCCTTTCATCTAGCTGCCCCTATGCCTTGAATAAATTACCAAAGTTTGTCCGTCAAGCCCCTTCCCTTCCCTTGTTTAAAAGCAGACTGAAAACCCTCCGTTTTGATATAGCCTTCAATCCTTAGCTCTAATCCTTTGCCCTCCAACCCATCCAGCAGATTAACTGTTCCCCTTAACTGTATCTATGACATCCTGTTTATCTTTGGAAAGCAGAGGTAAGATTGTGATGTCATAATGCATCATTCTACCAATAAGAGCCAACCTCATCAGTAATGTCACAATGGGTTGATTGTCCTGTACTCCCCTCTGCCCACCAATCCAGCCAGCAGATTAACTGTTCACCTTAACTGTATCCATGACATCCTATTTGTCTCTCTTGGCTGTTTAGATTGTAAGCTCTGTCGAGCAGGGACTGTTTTCTTCTTTGTGACTGTGTTAAAGGGAAGCAGCCGGCAAGGGAGGAGGTGGGACCGCTGGATGACAGAGACAGGAAAGGAGTGGTGAAGGAGGAAAAAGAAGTGGCGGATAGACTAAACATGTTCTTTTCGTCAGTATTTACAAAAAAGGACACATCTAACATGCCGGAACCTGAAAAAATCTTCACAGGAGATCAAGCAGAAAAATTAACATCAATGGAGGTAAGCCTCGAAGATGTACATAAGCAGATAGATAGATTAAAAAGTGACAAATCTCCGGGCCTGAACGGAATCCACCCTAGGGTTTTGAAGGAACTAAAGGAGGAAATAGCGAACTACTACAGCGGGTTTGTAATCTATCCCTGAAAACAGGCACGATCCCGGAGGATTGGAAGATAGCAAATGCTACATCTATCTTTAAAAAAGGATCGAGAGGTGACCCGGGGAACTGCAGACCTGTAAGTCTGACTTCGGTTCCGGGGAAGATGGCGGAAGCGCTGATAAAAGACAGCATCGATGAGCATCTAGAAAGAAATAAACTGATGAAAACAAGCCAGCATGGCTTCTGCAAGGGAAGATCGTGCCTAACGAACTTATTGCACTTCTTCGAAGAAATTAACAAACAAATGGACAAAGGGAACCCCATAGACATCATATACTTGGATTTCCAAAAAGCCTTTGACAAGGTACCCCATGAATGTCTACTACGGAAACTGAAGAACCATGGGGTGGAAGGAGAAGTACATAGATGGATCAAAAATTGGTTGGCGGGTAGGAAGCAAAGGGAAGGAGTAAAGGGCCACTACTCTGACTGGAGAAGGGTCACGAGTGGTGTTCCACAGGGGTCCGTACTTGGGCTGCTGCTGTTCAATGTATTTATAAATGATCTAGAAACAGGGACGAAGTGCGAAATAATAAAATTCGCAGACGACACCAAACTATTTAGTGGAGTTGGGACTAAAGAGGACTGTGAGGAACTACAAAGGGACCTAAACAAGCTAGAAGAGTGGGCGATGAGATGGCAGATGAAGTTTAATGTTGAGAAATGTAAAGTCTTGCATGTAGGGAACAGAAACCCGAAGTACAGTTATACGATGGGAGGGCTGGTAATGGGTAAAAGTACCCAAGAAAAGGACTTGGGGGTAATAGTGGACAACACAATGAAGCCATCGGCACAGTGCGCAGCGGCCTCTAAGAAGGCGAATAGAATGCTAGGTATTATCAAGAAAGGCATTACAACCAGATCGAAATAGGTCATCCTGCCATTGTACCGGACGATGGTGCGTCCGCATCTGGAGTACTGCGTCCAATATTAGTCGGTGTACCTTGAGAAGGATATGGCGATACTCGAGAGGGTTCAGAAAAGAGCGATGCGACTGATAAAAGGTATGGAAAACCTTTCATATGATGAAAGATTAGAGAAACTGGGGCTATTTTCCCTGGAAAAATGAAGGCTTAGAGGGGACATGATAAAAACTTACACGATCAAAGAGAAAGTGGAGAGGGACAGGCTCTTCAAACCTTCGAAAACTACAAGAACAAGAGGACATTCGGAAAAATTAAGAGGGGACAGATTCAGAATCAATGCTAGGAAGTTCTTCTTCACCCAAAGGGTGGTGGACACCTGGAATGCGCTTCCAGAGGGTGTGATAGAACTGGATACGGTATCGGGGTTCAAGAAAGGATTTGATGAATTCTGAAGAAAAAAGGGATAGAAGGGTATAGATAGGGATCACTATACAGGTCCTGGACCTGATGGGCCGCCGCGTGAGCGGACTGCTGGGCAAGATGGACCTCTGGTCTGACCCAGCAGAGGCACTGCTTATGTTCTTGTTCTTATGCACCGTAGTAGTAGTAGTAGTCCTGAGTAGATTGTAGCTTGCCTAGAGAATCAATGGCTGAGGGGGGTTCTTAAACCCAGAGTGTAAAGAAATCTGTCACTGTACACATTGAAAACAGATCAGACATTTTTCCTGCAAACTGCATTGTAATCATTTCATCTGTCACCCTAAGTGCAGAAGTCTGGCGTACTCAGCTTTTATCATTCTTTTTTTAGTTTTCATTGTATACAAACAATGTCATATGCAAATCTCAATCTAGTACCAACTCTTGATAGAAGGGTAATTGAACTGCTCTTTTTTTATCCACAAGCTGAAATAAAATGTACATTGTGTGGTCCGAGGTGAGAAGTAAAAGTGACTATCATGTTGGATTTCTTTAGTAAATCAATTAACACACCTGTCTGTAAATGAGCGGTTCCCAGCTAAATGATATCCTGGAAGTAGATGCATAAATGCAATTGGGCTTACTATGCAGGTGGGAGTTCATATGGATAGAGCTCACAATTACATATACCTGACAAAATTCAGCCCATGCTAGTCAACTTTTTTTTTTTTTTTTAATAATACTGACTTCTGCAGGAAGAATCAGCCCTGGATATTCAATGCTGGCCCATATACAGGCATGAGCATTGAATACCCAGAGATAATTTGGTAAGCGCTGGTCCCGGCCGATATTCAGCTGGAACCTACATAAGACATGTGGGCCCAGACTGAATATCAGCTAAGACCTATATTAGAAGAAGCAGGTCCTCCCCTCCTTCCTATCCCCCGAAATCAATTTTTTTCCCTCCCCCCACCCCAAGATATCGCAATCCCTGGCCAGACATCTCACCTGTGTAGACTCCCCAGCCTACCTTTAGCATTTGTTGGTACAGGAGTTCAGCGACAGGAGTGATGCCCAATCGCTCCTGCCTGAAAATGGCTGCTGCGACCTCTAGTGGCAGTTTCTTGGTACTAGCACTGCTCCCAGAGGTCACAGCAACCATTTTCAGGCTGGCAGCATGAGGTAGAAAAAGTAAGTGGGTATCATTCCTACCTGCTGGATCCCTATACCACCACCAATACTAAAATTCAGGACAGCCTTTTTTCTGGACTAACCTTTTACACTTATTGACTGAATTTTGCCATTAAACAGCTAAGTCCTGGCTCCGCCAAAGCTCTACCCCCAGACCACCTCTAACCTGGCTGGTAAGGGAATAGTCAGTAAGCAGTGATATTCAGCATCACTACCTGGTTAAATGCCACTAAATACAGTGGTGCCTCACACAACGAACTTAATTCGTTCCAGGAGCAAGTTTGTTATGCGAAAAGTTCGTTATGTGAAACGCGTTTTCCCATAACAATACATGTAAAACAAAATAATTCGTTCTGCAGCATAAAATATGCTAAGATGACATAAAAAAGATAAATTTTTTGTTATTATTTTCATTTAGATACATCTAAAAACACACATTTTTTAAATTTAAAGACAGACTAAGTAGAGTCTATCGAATCTTGCACATCTTCACTGTATGTTTCCTAATGGAGTGAGCAGGCAGTGCCATGCGTTAAGGCCTTGCCAAATCCAGCATCTACCACCTTCTGCTGTTCAGCAAAGTAAAAGGAAGGGACCCAATACTGCAGTTAAACGTCCATTTTTTTTAATCATTATTGGAAGTCCTAGTTCTTAATTTAAGCATCCCTGTAAAATAGGGCTAGAACTGGAAAACCTCCAGACACAGAAGCTGAAGTTAGCCCCAAACCCTTCCGGGAAGAAAGCAAACGGTGGCTCGAGAGGGTCCGAAAGGGCGGGGCCCATCAGACTCACCCCACCACCAGGACCGTCAGCGCCGCCACCGCCAGGTAGTTGGTCTGGTAGTAGAGCAGGTTGCTGACCACTCGGTTGTTCCATTTGTTGATGTCCTTGAAATCGGGCTTGGCGAAGCGATCGGAGCCCGGGAAGAAGTCGGCCCAGGCCCGGAAGGGAGCCAGTTGCACTTCCATGACGGCCAGCGGCTGCTGCTTCTCTTCCAATGGCTCTGGGCTGCACCGGCTAGAGCGGAGCGCGAGCGTGGGATCAGCTGAGCGGCGCGAGCTCCGGGCTCCTCCCTTCACTTCCTGCTCGGGGAGTGGAAGGGCTGCCTTTTATGTCTAAAACGCAACGAAGCTCCCTAACGAGCAAACCGTCCACTTTTCTTTTCTTTTTTTTTAGCATCGGGGAAGCGGCGAGAGTAGCTCCGCCCCCCCAACGCATCAGCAGTAGGCGCGGATGCAGCTCGGGCGACTTCGTTGTGTGAAACGAAGTCCGTTGTACGGATCAAGACAAGAAGTTCGTTGTGCGCAGCGTTCGCTGTGCGAGGCGTTCGTTATGCGAGGCACCACTGTATTGGCATCTGACCAGCTGAATGAGGGGTTTCCAGTCAGGAACCTATGGTTAAACCCTTTTGAACTTCAACACATATGTTTCTAAAAAGGCTGATGTAAAATGCTTGCGATCTGGCACAAAAATGTTTATTTTGCTATTCCATAATATTAATGTGTATCTTATGCCACATGATAGTTTTTGCCCACATTGGTCTGTTGATATTTTAGATGCTAATGATTCTAAATTGGGTGGTCCTTCCACACGTAGCTGGTGTATAAACATCCGTTTCTCCAGGCTGGCTTAACCATTAGACAAACTAGGTGGTCACCAAAGGTGACACCTTCAATGGGGTGGCAAAGCACAACTTTTGGGCCCCTTTTATCAAACTGCAGTAGAGCTTTTTACCACGGGCTGGTGAGGTAAATACATTCAATTCCTATGAGCGTCGGAGCATTTATCTCGCCAGCCCACGGTCAAAAGCTCTACCGCGGTTTGATAAAAGGGGCCCTCTGAGAGCAAAATGGATCCCGAAAGCCCACAAATTCAGAGAACCATCAACCTGTGCTTGTAAGTGTTTAATATTTCAAGTATAATGTCTTGTTCTTGGAGGGATGATATTACAGTGATCATCACTATTGAGTTTCATTATTAAAATCTTAGGGAGGGGGCCAAGCAAGGCTGAAGGTTTGTCTAATAAGTCTAAGCCCACTAGGGACAGATATAATGTGTATAGTGCTGCGTATGCCTAGTGGGAGTGTGTGGCGCAGGGGTTAGAGCTACAGCCTCAGCACCCTGAGGTTGTGGGTTTAAATCCCTTACTGCTCCTTGTGACCCTGGGCAAGTCACTTAATCCCCCCTCATTGCCCCAGGTACACTAGATAAAGTTTGAACCCACCGGGACAGATAGGGAAATATGATGGACATGACAATGAAGCCAGCGAATAGAATGCTAGGTATAATCAAGAAGGGTATTACTACCAGAACGAAAGAAGTTATCCTGCCGTTGTATCGGGCGATGGTGCGCCCGCATCTGGAGTACTGCGTCCATTATTGGTCGTCGTACCTTAAGAAAGACATGGCGTTACTAGAGAGGGTTCAGAGGAGGGCGACACGTCTGATAAAAGGGATGGAAAATCTTTCATATGCTGAGAGATTGGAGAAACTGGGACTCTTTTCCATGGAGAAGAGGAGACTTAGAGGGGATATGATAGAGACTTACAAGATCTTGAAGGGCATAGAGAGAGTAGAGAGGGACAGATTCTTCAAACTTTCGAAAAATAAAAGAACAAGAGGGCATTCGGAGAAGTTGAAAGGGGACAGATTCAAAACAAATGCTAGGAAGTTCTTCTTTACTCAACGTGTGGTAGACACCTGGAAAGCGCTTCCAGAGAGCGTAATAGGGCAGAGTACAGTACTGGGGTTCAAGAAAGGATTGGACATTTTCCTACTAGAAAAGGGGATAGAAGGGTATAGATAGAAGAGTACTGTGCCTGGACCTGTTGGGCCGCCACGTGAGCGGACTGCTGGGCGCGATGGACCTCGGGTCTGACCCAGCAGAGGCAATGCTTATGTTCTTATATGAAAAAGTACCTGAATGTAAACCACTTAGGATATAAGTGGTATATAAAAAATTAAATAAAAAAGTAGTGCTATAGAAATGATTAATAGTAGCAATAGTGGCTGTCATTATTACTGACTAGACAAATACACATGGGGTCACTTTTGAATATATTGAATGCTTTCTTTTTTATAAAATGTGGTTATATACAGTATATAGGCCCTCTTTTACCAAGGTGCGCAAACCGATTAGCACACGCTAATCAATTTAGCGTGCGCTAAACGCTATGTGCATGTTAGCCTATGGACGCGTGAGCGTTTAGTACAGGGGTAGGGAACTCCGGTCCTCGAGAGCCGTATTCCAGTCGGGTTTTCAGGATTTCCCCAATGAATATGCTTGAGATCTATTTGCATGCACTGCTTTCAATGCATATTCATTGGGGAAATTCTGAAAACCTGACTGGAATACGGCTCTCGAGGACCGGAGTTTCCTACCCCTGGTTTAGCGCTTGCTAATCAGTTAGCACACCTTAGTAAAAGAGGGGGTTAGAGTTAAAAAATATATATATATTATTAAGTGTGAGTGGGGGATTATCCACAGAAAATTCTTTGAGAATTGCCTTCATTACACACAAGAAATCTTTTAACTAAAAGTAAATTCTTTCTGTATTTTGCATCTGCTTTGGAACTATGCATCCTCAGATGTCTGGATAAAATTCAGATGGACTACAGAAAGAAAGAAAAAAACCCAACAACACATTTCTGCTTTTTATTAACTCACAAATCTGTTCTACTACTGACCCTAAAGTCACTTGGGTTTTCAAGATATCCACAATGAATGTACATGAAGGAAAAGTGAGTGTATTGGGGGGTCCCGGTGTACTCCAATATAGCTCATGTATATTTATTATGGGTTTCCTGAAACCCCATCTGGTTGTAGGGTCAGAAGCGCTTTGGAAAAGACTGAGATACGAAGGGCCGCTGGAAAGTTCTCAGCCCAATCAAGACAAGACTGATGTGGAGCCTTTGCTGACTTGGATACGCGACTGCCATTTGTGTGCGAACAGCAAGCGATGGTCATGTTCACGTACTTATTGATATGCAGATAATGTGTGTTATGTCTGACTGTTTTATGGAATTTTGGGGTCCGTCTACTAAGGCACGCTAGTGCGTCTTATCACACTAAATATTAGCATGTGCTAAATGCTAACACGTCCTAAAGCAGGGGTGCCCAACGCGTCAATCGCGAACGACAGGTCGCTCGCTCAGGCGACCCCAGTCGATCGCAGAACGGGTTCCCTTCTTCCCTTCTCTTTTTTCCCCTCCTGACTGGCCCGCTCCTGAATTCTGCTGCTGCCTCCGCTGCTCAACATTAAAAAAAAAACAACAAAAAAAGGCTTGGAGAACTTATGCTCCGGGGGCTAACATGTGCTTGTACGGCTTCCCTTCGCTTCCCTCTGAAACCGGAAGTTATGTCCGGGGAGGGGGAGGGGGTAAGAAGGGAAGCCGGCACGCACATGTTAGAGCCCTGTTCGCGGGCTAAAGCGGGAGACAGGTCAGTGAAGCTTGCGATTTGCTCTTCTTGCTGCCAGGTCCTGCCTACTTTCTGTTTCCTCAAAGGCAGGACCCGGCAGCATTTTTCCTAAAATGTCGATCTTGGGCCGATCAGCCTTCCTCTTCCCGACCTCAATTGTGCCGTCGGAGAGGAAGTTCTGGCCAGCGGAACTTCCTCTCCGACGGCAAAATTGACGTCGGGGAGAGGAATGCTGGTGGGCCCGAAGCAAGGAGAGCTTGGCCGGCGGCGGGTGGCTTTGGGGGCCTGTTATCCGATGGCAGCGGCAGAAGCAGTGGCTTGTGGGTGGGCAGGGAGGGAGAAAGAGGGCAGGCAGGGAGACAGAAGGAAAGAAGAGAAACAGAAAAAAAGAATGGGGGCACGAAGAGAGAAAGAAAGAGAGGGCAAGGAGAGAAGAAGAAAACATTGGGGGGGGGGGGAATGAGGTCAGGAAGAGAGGAAGCATACAGGCTAAAAGAAGGGAAGAAAGATTGGATGCACAGTCAGAAGAAGAAAGTGCAACCAGAGACTCATGAAATCACCAGACAAGGTAGAAAAAATGATTTTATTTTAAATTTAGTGATCAAAATGTGTCTGAATTTATATCTGCTCTCTATATTTTACAATATGGTCCCCTTTTACTAAACCGCAATAGAGGTTTTTAGCGCAGGGAGCCTATGAGCGTCGACAGCAGCGCTGGGCATTCAGCGCAGCTCCCTGCGCTAAAAACTGCTATCGTGGTTTAGTAAAAAGGGAGGGGGTAGGTATTTGTCTAGTTTTGTATGGTTGTTACTGAGGTGACAGTGCATAGAGTCATCTCCTTTGACCTCTTTGAAAAAACCCCAGAATAGGAATGATAATTAACAATTGTATGCGTACAGTGTGCGTTGTGTTTTTTTTTTAAATTTTATTGTTGGTAGATCATTTTGACTTGGTCATTTTAAAAGTAGCTCGCAAGCCCAAAAAGTGTGGGCACCCCTGTCCTAAAGTGTCCATTATATCCTATGGACGTGTTGCCATGCGTTAGCATTTAGCGTGCGCTAAGACGCACTAGTGTGCCTTAGTAAAAGGGCTCCTTTACGATTGTTTTTGGTACTGGAAACTGCCTAGACTTATGATGGTATATAAATGTATTAAATAAATAAAATAAATTTATTCCACACCTTTCTTGATACTTTTTGTTTTGATGATATGAAATGAAGTGAAAAGTGTGGAATAACTTGTATGTTTCATGGATCAACATTATTCTCTTCTTTATTTTATTTCTATACCACTTAGTTATACCACTTATTTATATATCACTTATTTTATTTATATACTACTTATTTATATACCACTTAGCCTAAGTGGTTTACATTCAGGTACTTAAGTATTTTTCCCTATCTGTCCTGGTGGGCTCACACTCTGGGCTCCTTTTATGAAGCAGCGTTAGCGGCTTTATCGCACGCACCTTTTTAGCATGCGCTAGCCAAAAAACTACTGCTTGCTCAAGAGGAGGAGGTACCGGCTAGCGCAGCTGGCAAATTAGCGCGTGCTATTATCCCAGGACAAGCAGGCAGCATATTCTTGACTGATGGGTGACGGCACCGACGGAGCCCCGGTACGGACAATTTTAGAGTGATTGCACTCTAAGAACTTGGAAAGTTCTAGTAGGCCGCACCGCGCACGCGCGAGTGCCCTCCCGCACGATGGAGGCGCGCAGTCCCCAGTTTCTTAGTTTCCGCAGAGCTAAGAAGACGCGTCTCTTTCAACGGCTGTTGAAAGATTTTTTGGTAATCGCGTTCCCGCTCGCGTAAACCCCTTCTGGAAATAAAGTTTCCTTTATTTCTTTTCTTTTCTTTAGTTTAAAAAAAAAACACTTTACTTTTTTCTTCAGTTATTTCGATTCGCCCCGGCGGGGCCTGTTGCCACCATCGAGGCCTCGGCCTTCGATTTGGCAGAAGCCGTTTTCACTTTCATGCCCCCTCAACCTGGTTTTAAAAAGTGCCAGCGGTGCGCTCGACCAATTTCACTGACAGACCCACACAACTGGTGTCTGCAGTGTCTTGGTCCTGACCATCGAGAGTCCACCTGCACCCGCTGTGTGACTTTAAAGAAGAGAACTCTAAAAAATCGCCAGATCCAACAGCGGTTGTTATTCGGCGCCGAGATGTCTGACTCCGCAGCACCGGCACCGACATTGGCCCCATCTCAGTCGGCACCTACTTCGTCGACACCGCGCGATACCGCGCCGGCGTCGCATCCCGCAGGTAAGCTGGCTAAGAAGCCTTCCCCGTTGGAGCGTCCTCCAGTCTCAGTAGCAGCGAGTCCAATCCTGCCGAGCTCGAGGCGCCCACGGAAGCACTCCGCTCCTATTGAGGTGAGCCCCTCGACATCGGGTTCCTCATCCTCGGAGCGTAGAGCGGCACCACAGGTACCGCAGAAGAAAAAGGCGGTACCGGTGCCTTCGCTGGACGAGCGGATTGCTGCTGTCCTGCAAGTGCAACTTAAGGAGCAATTGCAACAACTCCTTCCCGCACTTTTGACACCGAGCCTCCAGTCCCGGTCCGGTCTGAGCCACCGGTACCGGCAGTGGAGCGCCCTCTTTTATCGGCATCCACTTTGTCGGTACTGGTTCACACCTCGACTTCGATGCCAATCTTAGCACCGGAACCGAGAGCTCAAAACCAGGCGGTGCAGACCTCGGTACCAACGCAGCATGTCACATCTCCTGGTACCGTGTCTATGAGGTCGGGTAATTCGGCGCGCAAAACCCGACACCTGGAACCCTCCACTCCAGAGTCTCAAGACCGTGGCTCTCAGATTCGGGACCCTGATTTGTGGGGTGACTCTGAAGAGCCCTTTCTGTCTGAGGGTGAGTGTTCCTCTGATGAAGAGGATCAACTTGTTGCTGATCCCTCTTCTAAACAGGATTCCACATCTTTTACTTCATTTTTAAAAGAGATGTGTGAATCTCTTTCTATTCCCTTGGAGGCTGAGTCAAAGAAATCCAAGGCATTCCTTGATGCTCTGGACTTTGACCAGCCTCCAAGGGAATTTCTCAAACTTCCTCTCCATGACATCTTACGAGAGACTTTTTATAAAAATTTAGAGACTCCCCTCACTGTACCAGGAGCTCCTCGTAAACTGGATTCCTTATACAAGGTTATCCCTATTCCTGGTTTTGACAAACCTCAGTTCCCGCATGAGTCTCTTTTGGTAGAATCCACACTTAAGAAATCAGCGGGAGCTAGTGTGTATGCCTCAGTCCCTCCTGGCAGAGAAGGAAAAGCCATGGACAAATTTGGCAAACGTTTATATCAGAATGCCATGTTAGCCAATAGGTCAGGGAACTACGCTTTTCATTTTTCATTTTATTTAAAGCACCTCATTCAAAACATGGCTGCTTTTGAAAAGTACCTCCCTGCCTGACCATAAGAAACCTGCTTTTCATGCCTGTTCTTCCTCTCTTCTCCAGTTACGCAAGTTCCTAGTTCGGTCAATTTATGACACTTTTGAATTGACTTCTAGGGCCACGGCTATGTCTGTTGCCATGCATCGGTTGGCATGGCTCAGGGTCTCAGAGCTCAATGTAAATCATCAAGACCGCCTGGCAAATGCTCCCTGCTTGGGGGATGAGCTCTTCGGTGAGTCCATGGATTCCACTACACAAAAGCTTTCTGCCCATGAGACTCGGTGGGATACTCTCCTGAAGACTAAGAAAAAGACCCCTCCTGCTCGGCCTTTTCGCCAACAATCGGCCTACCAGCGCCGCTATGCTGCCCGTCCCTTGCCACCGGCTACCCAACAGCCTAGACGTCAGCGCCAGCAACAGCGACAACCACCTAGGCCAGCCCAGCAGTAACAGGTGAAGCCTCCTCCACCACAAAAGTCTACCCAACCCTTTTGACATGATTCTCCAGGGCATAGCCAGTATTCCATCTGCCCATCTCCCTCGACCCATAGGAGGACATCTTTCTTGTTACATCAGCCGTTGGGAGAACATCACATCGGATCAGTGGGTCCTCAACATCATCCGCCACGGCTACTCTCTCAACTTTCAGACACGTCCTGCACAAAGTCTGCCAAGAGAGTCTGCTTTGAACACCTCTCAGTCTTCTCTCCTTCTTCAGGAAGTTCAATCCCTCCTCCTCCTGAACGCCATAGAAGAAGTTCCTCTAGATCAGAAGGGGCAGGGATTCTACTCCCGTTATTTTCTGGTCCCCAAAAAAACAGGGGATCTCAGACCCATCCTAGATCTTCGCGATCTCAACAAATGCTTGGTCAAGGAGAAATTCAAGATGCTTTCTCTGGCAACCCTTTATCCTCTTCTCCATCAAGACGACTGGCTATGCTCCCTCGATCTCAAAGAGGCATACACTCATGTACCCGTCAATCAGTCCTCCAGACAGTACCTCCGCTTCATGATCAATCACTGTCATTACCAATACCCTTCGGTCTTGCCTCCTCACCAAGAGTGTTCACCAAATGTCTGATTGTGGTGGCTGCCTTTCTACGCTCTCACCATCTTCAAGTCTTCCCTTATCTGGACGATTGGTTAATCAAGGCCAATTCATCTCAAACAGTGCTCCTGGCCACCAACCAAACCATCCTGTTTCTACAACTTCTGGGGTTCGAGATCAATCTACCCAAATCTCATCTCATACCCACTCAGAAACTTCAATTCATTGGAGCGGTGCTGGACACAGTCCGCATGAGAGCATTTCTGCCGTCCAACCGTCTTCAAACTCTTCAATCTCTATGTCAGCAGGTGCTTCCACAAAGTTCCATCTCTGGCAAGCAAATGATGATACTCTTGGGTCACATGGCCTCCACAGTTCATTTCACACCCCTCGCACGTCTTCACCTGCGCACTCCTCAATGGACCCTAGCTACCCAGTGGTCCCAAGCGACGGATCATTGCTCACGACACATATCTGTGACATCATCTCTTCGTCAGTCTCTACAATGGTGGTTGATATCCTCAAATCTCTTCAGAGGTCTTCTGTTTCATCTACCTCCGCATCAACTTGTTATCACCACCGACGCCTCCCCTTATGCCTGGGGAGCTCATTTAAACGAGTTCCAAACTCAAGGACTTTGGACAGCCCAGGAAATGAAACATCACATCAATTTCCTAGAACTCAGAGCGATGTTTTATGCCCTCAAGGCCTTTCAACATCTACTCTTTCCTCAGGTCCTTCTGTTGTGCACAGACAATCAAGTTGCGATGTACTACATCAACAAGCAGGGTGGGACAGGCTCTCGCCTCTTGTGCCAGGAAGCCCAGAAGATTTGGGCTTGGGCCACAGATCACCAACTATTCCTGAAAGCTATCTACATTCAGGGAGAACAGAATTCCTTAGCAGACAAGCTCAGCAGAATTCTCCAGCCTCACGAGTGGACACTCGATCCCTTGACTCTTCAGTCCATCTTCGATCAGTGGGGCACCCCTCAGATAGACCTTTTTGCAGCTCCTCACAATCACCAGCTGCCCCTCTTCTGCTCCAGGCTCTACTCTCCTCACCGTCTGACAGCGGATGCATTTCTCTTCGATTGGTCCAATCTGTTCCTGTACGCTTTCCCTCCTCTGCCTCTCATGTTAAGAACCTTGTTCAAGCTCAAGAGGGAACGAGCCACCATGATTCTGATTGCTCCACGATGGCCCAGACAACATTGGTTCTCCCTTCTACTTCAGCTCAGTGCCAGGGAGCCTTTTCTTCTTCCATTGTTTCCTTCGCTGCTTACGCAACATCAGGAGACCCTTCTGCATCCCAACCTTCAGTCTCTGCACCTGACAGCTTGGTTTCTCTCGGGCTGACTTCTCATGATACTCTTTTGTCTCAGCCCGTTCGTTCCATTCTGGATGCCTCCAGGAAACCGGCCACTCTGCAATGTTACCATCAGAAGTGGACACGGTTTTCTTCCTGGTGTCTTCTTCATCATCATGATCCCACTTCCCTTGCAGTGGAGACCTTGTTGGATTATCTTATTTCTCTGTCTGACTCTGGCCTCAAGTCTACTTCAATCAGAGTCCACCTCAGTGCTATTGCTGCTTTTCATGAGCCAGTCCATGGAAAACTCTTCTCAGCTCATCCCTTGGTGTCCAGGTTCATGCGGGATCTTTTTAATGTGAAACCACCTCTTAAAGCCCCTCCTGTTATCTGGGATCTCAATGTAGTTCTTTCCGCCTTAATGAAGCCTCCATTTGAACCTTTGGCTCGGGTTTCTTTCAAGTTTCTCACTTGGAAGGTACTTTTCCTTATTGCTCTTACCTCTGCCAGGAGGGTCAGTGAGCTACATGCACTAGTTGCGGATCCACCTTTTACAGTCTTCCATCATGACAAGGTGGTTCTGCGTACACATCCAAAGTTTCTCCCTAAGGTTGTCTCTGAATTCCATCTCAACCAATCCATTGTTCTGCCTGTCTTCTTTCCAAAACCTCATTCGCATTCTGGAGAACAGGCTCTGCATACTTTGGACTGTAAGCGGGCTCTAGCTTACTATTTAGACCGTACTAAGCCCCACAGATCATCTCCCCAACTCTTTCTGTCCTTTGATCCGAATAAATTAGGACGTCCTGTTACTAAACGTACGTTGTCAAATTGGCTTGCAGCGTGCATTTCTTTTTGTTATGCTCAGTCCGGACTGACACTGGAAGGTTCTGTCACGGCCCATAGAGTTAGAGCTATGGCAGCATCTGTGGCTTTCCTCCGTTCCACGCCTATTGAGGAAATCTGCAAGGCTGTTACATGGTCCTCAGTTCATACTTTTACATCTCACTATTGTCTGGATGCATTCTCCAGACGGGATGGACACTTCGGCCAATCTGTTTTACAAAATTTGTTTTCCTAATGGCCAACCTTCCCTCCATCCCTCTTTTTGTTAGCTTGGAGGTCACCCATCAGTCAAGAATATGCTGCCTGCTTGTCCTGGGATAAAGCACAGTTACTTACCGTAACAGGTGTTATCCAGGGACAGCAGGCAGATATTCTTGCGTCCCACCCACCTCCCCGGGTTGGCTTCTTAGCTGGCTTATCCTAACTGGGGACCGCGCGCCTCCGTCGGGCGGGAGGGCACTCGTGCGTGCGCGGTGCGGCCTACTAGAACTTTCTAAAGTTCTTAGAGTGCAATCACTCTAAAATTGTCCGTACCGGGGCTCCGTCGGTGCTGTCACCCATCAGTCAAGAATATCTGCCTGGTGTCCCTGGATAACACCTGTTACGGTAAGTAACTGTGCTTTATGTGCGTAAAACCGCTAATGCGGCTTCGTAAAAGGAGCCCTCTATCTAATGTACCTCGGGCAATGGGGGATTAAGTGACTTGCCCAGGGCCACAAAGAGCAGCATGGGATTTGAACCCACAACCGAGGCTGTTGCTCTAACCACTGTGCCACACACTGCCCCTTCTTGGTTGGGCTGAGAACTTTTCAGCGGCCCCTCGTATTGCGATGTCATAATGCCTCATTCCACCAGCGCCTAAGAGCCAGCCTCATCGGTGATGCCACAATGTCTTGGTTTCCCTATACTTGTTTGTGTCCATTTACTAGATGCTTTTGCCTCATTGAAACGAAAAGTGTCTTGTAAGTTTCATGACTCCACATCATTCTCTTCTTGTTTGGGCTGAGAACTTTTCAGTGGCCCCTCGTAATGACTTTTTCTATCTGCAAAGGCTGCATATTTCTAAATAATTGCAATGTATTCATCTTGTACAAATGAATGCAAATTCTGTAACAAACAATTATCTATTAGTGGTTTCAGTGAAATTAGATGGTAACTAATACTTAGAAAATAAAAGTGGCAAAGTCATTTCATCCTAAATCTATTCATGACCTTGTTAGAACTCTACAGTTGGTCTCGGGGAAGATATTGATCTTGCATGGCATCCTTCCCCCTTTAATTCCTCTCTCCTGGAATTCTGTAAGATCTGATATTACCAGATCTAGTCAAAAATTTAAATTGTCCTTTCCAACGTCGAAAGGCGTTATCTACATTGGCAAACTAGGGAAATCTCTACTTCTCAAAATTACTGAGTTGTGGAATCATTTTTCTGTTCAACTGCGCGATCTGGACTCTTTCCAACTATTTTGAAAACATCTGAAAACTTGGCTATTTTTAAAGTTGTAAATTCAACTCCTCTCCATACTTTTCCAAATTCATATTGTACTTGTTCTTTTTTCTAATTTTTGTAAACCATGCCGAGCTCTATTGTTATAGAGAAGATGTGGTTAATAAGCCTAAGATTTAGTATAGTGTAGTTTAAAAGCTGTTTCTGTAGCATTAGTAACATCCACTTTATGGTAGAATATGACGTCAACATAATGGATGAAGGCTATAAAGCACAGACAAAGAAACCTTTTGACTGCTATTATCATAATGCTGTGTATTCAGATTATTTAGATGTATTCTTGTCACCTTAACATTGACGCTCTCTTTACAGAATTTCTGTACCCCCTTATTGTGTAAGTTCATGGGCCTGCCAGCAAAATTCAAGATTCAAGGGACACTACTAAAAAATCGTGAATAATAGGTCTTAAAGACATATGGGCAAGTGAATTGAACACACCAATTTCTGAGGAACAGTGGAATTTTATTCTACTTAAGCTCATTAGAGGCTGTTAATTGGCGTCAATGAAACAATTTCATGACAAGAAGAGTTAACTGGGCTTTTGTTTTCCTGTTATGCTGTTGATTGCACTAACAATAAAAATTCTTAAAAAAAAAAAAAAAAGAGTTAACTGGACCCCTGTTAAGATAAATAAGATTAATATAGAAAACTCCTTTATGTTGATCATGCAGGAGTGAAAAAGGAACATTAGATTATATGCTCTTCCATTGTTCAATAATACAATCCTTTTGGTGACAGATCTGGAATCATATTCAAATTTTATTATCTATAAATATACCCTTAACATATGCAGGAGCAATATTTAACAAATTTGACACTTCTATTGATATAAGTAAGAATAATGTAAGATTGTTAGCGATATTAACAGCTGTGGCCATTCAGTCTATCTTGAGAGTATAGAAAGATTCTTCTGCATTTTCATTTCAATTCTGGTGGAACTCATTTTGTTTAATTTGAAAATATGAAGCAACTGTACGGTAAAAAAGAGGGAAAAAGGGAAAACTTGATAAAGTATGGCTACCCATTAAAAAAATATGTGGAAAGTAATAAGATTTGAATGGTATAGCTGAAAATGTATGATTTTGTGTGCCCTCTCTGTATGTGGGAAAGGGTGGGATGGGTTATGTTTGAGTTGCAAGTGTATCCCTTGCATGGGATGGGAATATTATAATTATAAAAATATTTGGGATGTATATTCTTCTGTTCTAAATATTTTGTTGGAAAAATGTTTTTCAATGAAAATCTTTGAACTTAAAAAATCGTGATTGGGAAGCCTGGAGAATACAGTTCTGTCCGTGTGATGCAGTGGTTATAATATGGTATTATTATAGCAATCTCAGTGCAAATACTGTATACTTACAAAACATTAATGAACACATTAAAAATGAGCATAAAACAGTTTGTATCCAAAAAGGTTAGAGAACCCGGACCCGACACGGTCCGTGTTTCCAAGAAACACTCCTTCCTCAGGGGTCCAAAAAAGTGTGCTATGTACTGGGGAACCTTATGGGTAACAACTGGAGACAACAGTGTCTTAAGCTGGGTGAGCTTCTTCGCAGTGCAGGTGCAAAAACGAAAGTGAAGAAGCTCACCTAGCTTGTTTTTTTTTTTTTTTTAAGACATCGTTGTCTCCAGTTGTTATCCATAAGGTTCCCCAGTACATGACACACTTTTTGGGACCCCTAACGAAGGAGTGTTTCATCGAAACACGGACTGTATTGGGTCCGAGTTCTCTAACCTTTCTGGATACAAACTGTTTTATGTTCATTTTTAATGTGTGTTCATTAAAGTCTTGGCGTCTTGTACACCATTCCTGCAGTTTTTTCCTTTGTTCCTTGTTGACATATCACTGCAGTTCTGTTGGAATTTTTGTTTGTCTACTTACAAAACATTACAATGTAAAAAAAAAAAAAAAAAAAAGGCCTGTTATAAAACCAATGATAGCAGACTTTTGTAAGTTACATTCCAAACCTCCAGTGTATTGCCATCAATTGTATAAAATAAATGTATCACTGTGTCTTCTGTGGTACAGTAAATCGTGTTTAAATAAGTGTTACCTGTAAGAGATTTGTATGACACAAGCAAGCAAATATACTGTAGTGGAGTATTTCTCCTGGGAAAATGAAAAGTCTACAGTGCATCAGTGCAAATTGTGTTGTCAGCTAGGAATGAAGAACTAATGCATGAAGGGAAAACAAAGATTTCTTTTTATTAAGATTACCCAAATGTCCTTCCATCCTTTCTCTAGTGGCATGTGGTTCTACCTCTGTTTTTAAAACCCTTCTGTACACGCCTGGGGTCATTTTGACCTCAGTCTGACAAATTAGTTTAGTTGCTTACTTATAAATTGTAATTTTGATTTCAAATTCCAGGTATCTTTCCGATAGTGACAGACAATGCGTTTCCTGTAAGCTGTGATAAATACAGCTTTTGGTTTTTGTTTTTTTTTAAGCTAGTTTAATGTGAATATACTGATTATACACACCTGGGGTCAAATTGACCCCACAGCTTTATGAAGGCAACATTGTCAGCAATGGAATATAGCACTGAAAAAGTCATACTGTATCTCCAAATCGCCAAAGTAATGCCCAACAAATGAGATCTGAGAAGTTGAAAATTTTGAAAATATTTTGTTAGGTTTTGTTGTAAAAGAAACACTGCTAACAGCCATTTTTTACAACATTTGTATAGCGATTGTGCTGAATAAGAGAAGAAACAGTTTTAAAACATTATCGGAACATCAGCGGTTGTGCTGTAGGCCTAAATATACATTTTATAAACATAAATGTTTCACTTGAGTGCCATGACAATGAGAATTTGCTAAATTATTAAGCTGAATCAACTTTCAGCGCTTATAAGTGATGGGGTCAAAATGACCCCAGGTGTGTAAAGTTTTCGATAATTTAACTTATGCATGGAAGGGTTAAGTGTTACAGGCATTAAGTCCCAAATTCTGTAACCAGTACCTAATATTAGGCACCTATTTTGGAAGCGCCCATCTAGATAGGTGCCTATCTAAATTGATTAACAAGCTCAATTAAGCTTTTTAATCAGCAATAATTGAAACTTGGGCGCCTTTCAAGAAAGAACGATTCAGCAACAAGGTGCCTTTAAAAATTTAGGCGGCCTTCAAAAAAAATAGGCACTATGCATGTTAGGCGTGGGCGTGGCTACGTGTTAGGCGCTTAATCGCTCTCATGGGTGCCTAAGTTTTAGTTGTGCCTGGGTGCCTCCAAAATAGGTGCCGCTCAGCATGATTCATTAAACAGCACCCAATTTTACTTGAATCGCGCTGAAAAATGCATGTATCGGTGCCTAACTTTTGGGTACTTCTTATAGAATTTTCCCCTAAGTAATGTTAGTGAGGAAGAACACAGGAAATAATTTTACTTTAACTAAGAACAAATTATAGATAATGATGATGACTTTGCAATGCTAGGCACAAGACTTTTTACCTACAAACGTAGATAGTAGCATACATGGGGACTGAAACAGGGGAAAGAGAACTGGATCAGCAGGATGAGCCGGTCTGTATAAATTTGCTGCTGTATCACCATTTTAAACATATCCGCTGAAGTGTGACGTACTTTGATGTTAAATCTTTCAATGGTGCATTAAAAATATATAATTCATCTTCTGTTATTAATTCTTATGGGGGAAAAAAATGGTCCAAACTAAGCAACATAAAACATAGAATTTTGTCTGCTGGAAATTCCTATTTTACCTACCCTAGCTGTGTTCTTTTCAAAGTGAACCTAAAATATACCCATTTGAGGACCTAAAATGAACCTAAAATATACCCATTGTAGGTTACAGCGACTGGCATACTGAAATAATTTATCTGTTCACTGTTCCATTTAAGAGTACATTAAATTATGGTGGCCCAAAATACCATCATCTTGAATGCTTATCTTTTGTTCAAAGAACGGTTTCATACTATTCATTTCACAGTATCAACAATCTATCTGATTCATTACTTTAACTTCAACAAACACTGAAGGTTCCTTTTACAAAGCCGCAGTAGAGGTTTCTACTGCGGGCTGGTGAGGTTAAGCGCTCTGATGCTCAGGAATTTTATGAGTGTTGGAGCATTTACCTCGCCGACAGCTTTCTTAAAAGCCAGTGTGAGTCTAGAGCTAAATTGTAGGTAACTTCCTAAACCAATTTCAACATTTAAAAAAAAAAAAAAAAATGCCCTTTTCTGTCAAAAGCCTTCATCTCGTGTGCCCCCTTTGTATTTTTATTCTTGCTCTTAATAAAAAGGCAATGGATAAAGCCTGAATAATTCAAAAGTAATTTTGTAGTCTTCTGAATCCTTTTCTCAATTTTCTTTGCAATTTACTCGCTTCGAGTGTGTTTCCCCGACTCCATGAATCCTTCCCATCTCACATTTCATTTTGCTGCTCTTCACCTCTGCTTTGATTTTCTCCCGTCTTGTTCATTTTTAATCTTCCGCTCATGTCCTACGTTCCCTCTCAATCTGACTTCCATCTCTCTGTCTCCTACCCGCTTCTTTAAATTCTTACCATTCTCTTTTTCTCAACCTGTTTACATATCACATCTTGGGCCCTTAACTGCATCTAAGCCTTCTACCTTCTTTCTCCCTTTCGTAGTCAATCTTAGGGCCTGTTTTACAAAGCTGCGAGGCAACAGCACTGAAGCTCTTTAAATCTCTATGGGCTTCGGGGCCGTTACCGCGCTGCAGCCGCTAGCGCGGCTTTGTTAAACAGGCCCTTAGTGTTTCATCTTTCCCTTGGAGAATGCACTCGAATCTTTTAAACTGAGGTCAAACTTGAATATCTCCATTATGAGTACTAATTAAAGTACAAACATTAAAGACCTCTTCATAGAAATTTCAAACCCAGATCCTCGGCGACACTGCACTAGGCTCAAAAAAACTTTCATTTGCCTAGAGATTCACGTGTCAAATCCTCACTGGATCTAATTATTAATCAGGTGTCCTCCTCTCTTAATGCCCTTCACGTTGTTCTGTCCCAGTCTCACTCATCATTCCCTGCTGTCCCCCTGCCCTAGCCTCTTTCATCCTCGTCCAGTAGGAATTGCATTCATTTTAAATGACATTTCTTGCGTTTCATGTCACTGGGGAAAAAAACAAAACAAAAATGAGCAGAAAAAATAGTTAAAAAATAGTTTTTGCTAAAAGTGAGCAATTTTCCCAATGAGCATGCATGCATTCAAAAGAGCACACACACTTTTTGCAAAGGGTATGTTTTGTTCACAAATTCACTGATTCTATAAAGGATTGTGTTTGGGCACCCAAATTTGTGCATGATTGGGATTTGCTCATATAACTAGGCTCCCCCCCTTTACAAAGCCGTTACCGGCAATAAAAAAGCCTAATGTGGCTTCATAAAAGGGGGGGGTGTAACTTAGTTAAGAGCCATTAACAACCAATAATTGCTAACAATTAACAGCTTACTATAGAGTTCAATTTAAAAACTTGAAAGTTGTTCAACAAGGCATTTATGGTACCTTGCCTGATTTGAACAAGTGCTTGGCGCTGTATAAATTTCTTCCTCTGAATCCACGGGTTGAGTACCCGCAGATTCGGTTATTCGTGATTTTTTGCCCTGGACCTAGTATTTAAAAGCCGAATCACCGCATCCCGGACCTCCCCAGACCTTACCTGGTGGTCTAGTGGTAAAGGGGGGATAGGAGCGATCTTCTTACGCTCCTGCCCCATGCAGAGCTGTCATCAAAAATGGCTGCTGTGAGTTCCCATTGTAGTCTCGTGAGACCACGGGAACTCATGGCAGCCATTTTTGATGACGGCTCTGCACGGGGCAGGAGCGTAGGTAGATCGCTCCTGCCCCGCGTCACCGCAAGACCACCAGGTAAGGTCTGGGAGGCAGGAGAGAGGCGGGGTGGGTCAGAGTCAGCCTAAAAAGTTATTCACAAATGTTCCATATTCACGGGCTGGCTCTGCCCCTAATCCTCATGGATTTGGAGGGAGAAGTGTAGTCTAAATAGATCTTTGAAATTGGAGAATTATATGTTATTAGACTGTAAAAGGATAGCAGTGAAATATGCTGTGACCAGAAAGTCTTGTTTTTCATTGACAGGCCCAATATTATGGAATGGAATTTCAGGAGTAATGCGATTGTGTAAAAATGTTCAAAATTTTCAGAAATTGCTCATCCGCATAGGTAGCATAGAATCAAAGAAAGCAAATGTGGATATTATCATTAATGTAAATGTGCACGAATCGAGTCTCATTCATTTGAAAGGAAGCTCTGGAATGAGAGGGCATAGGATGAAGTGAAGAGATGATGGACTCAGGAGTAATCTAAGAAAATACTATTTTACAGAAAGGGTGATAGATTCATGGAACAGAATTCTGGAAGAGGAGGTGGAGACAGAGATTGTGTCTGATTCAGAAAAGTGTGGGATAGGCACGTGGGATCTCTTAGAGAGAAGGAAGAGATAATGGTTACTGTGGATGGGCAGACTGGATGGGCCATTAGGCCTTTATCTGCCATTATGTTTTTGTGTTTATCCAAGGACAATCAGGCAGCATATTCTCTACATGTGGGTGATGTCACCGACGGAGCCCCCTAGCGGACGTTTTCGCAAGCAGACTTGCTTGAAGATCTTCAAGCTTGCGACTGGCCCGCGCATGCACGCGTGCCCCTCCCACCCGGTCTAGGGCATGCGTCTCCTCAGCGTGTCCTCAGTTATCTGTTTTGTGCGGAGCCAGAAGCACTGCTCCCTTGCCTCACGCGATATCGTTGTCCCTCTTGCATCGCGGTTTGTTTGGTTAGTTTCTTTTGAGTTGCTGTGCTCGCGTCTGTGTTTTTTCTTCTTTTTATTTGTTTTTCGGTTCGTACCTTTTTGACCGGGTTCTCGGTCTTACTCTGGCTGCCTGGCCTCGTGGGGCCGCGGCCGTCTTTTTTCTTATGTCCCGGCCTCGTTCCGAGTTTAAAAACTGTGCTAAGTGCAACCGGGTTATCTCCATCACCAACCCTCATCATTGGTGTGTAGAGTGCCTGGATGCAGAGCACCGCGCTGAGTCGTGCCCCCAATGTGAGACTTTGCAACCGCGGGCTCTTCGTCGGAAGGTGGCCAAGATTCTCCAACTCTTTGATCCCATGGATCCTGCGGGACAGGCCTTGAGCTCGGCGCCCTCATTGGGCGCTTCGGCCTCGAAGTCCTCGGCCTTGAAGTCCCCGTCGGCCTCGAGGGCTCCAGCCTCGGCCCCTCCAGTTACTCCGGCCTCGTGTAAGTCTCCTCTTTCCTCCTCAGGTGTGCCGGCAAAGAAGCCTACCTCCGAGTCTCATGCCAGTGCTGCCTCGTCGGCATCTTTGAGACATCACTCTAAGCGCGCCTACTCACATAGGGAATACTCTTCCTCGAGGTCGCCTCCGAAGGAGCTCATACCTGCACCTAAGACCCAACCACCGTTTGATCTCGGTGCCTATGTTCGAGGACATGCTTAAGGCTATTCTTACCATGCAGCTTTCCTCGGTGATGAGCCGACTGGTGCCGACTTTGACGCCTCTGACCTCGGTCTCGATCCAGTCTCGGTCTAACCAGCCTGAGCATCCCCTCGTTTCTCGAGGCCCTGCCTGCAAGACTCGCCGGGTTCCCTTGAGTGATTCTTCATTCCCCAAGTCATCTGTAACTTTTTGGGGTTCCAGACCATGGAGTCGTTTTTCTCCGCTACTTTTTCGAGGTTTGCCCCTCCTAAGAAGCCCTGGGTTTCTCCGCCCGCAAAACCTTCTAGACACATGCTTGTCCTCGAGTTGTGTTCCCCATCGAGGCAACTACCAGCCATGGCAACAAGAGGGCATCCGTAGAAAATCAGGGGCGGGAAATAACACGGTGACACCAGGAAATACTTCTTCACCGAAAGGGTGGTTGATCGCTGTAATAATCTTCCACTACAGGTAATCGAGGCCAGCAGCGTACCTGATTTTAAGACAAAATGGGATCGTCACAGAGAAAGGTAGGGGAGGGTTATTGGGGTGGGCAGACTTGATGGGCCGTGGCCCTTATCTGCCGTCTATTTCTATGTTTCTATGTTAAGGGGCCTTCTTCGAAACCGGTGAAAGACTTCTCCTTTATTCAGTCTTCACCGAGGCGTCGCCAGTTACTTCCTCGGACACCGGGGTCTTCTCTGGCCCACCTAGCACGGGGTCGTTCCTCGACGCCCCCCAGACACTTTAGTCTCCCATTCGCGGGACTCCGAGGCCCCGGCTTACTATTCGAGAGAAATTTCTCCCTCTTTCTCAGCTGCCCTCAGATCTCACTCGGGTTCTCCTCAGGAGGATGAGTCTTCTTCTGGAAACTCCTCCTTTACTCGTTTCATCTCTGACATGGGTAGGGCCTTGAAACTGGACCTCCAGTCTGAGTCCCGTTATACCCAGGAGGAGATGGGTGTTGATCATCTGCCCCGCGAGGCATTACGCTTGCCTTGGCACCAGGTTCTCCGGCAAACCTTTCTCCGGAACCTGGAGACCCCTTATGCAGTCACGGCCATTCCTTCCAAGTTGGAGTCCCGTTACCGGACGATTCCGGTTAAGGGGTTTGAGAGTTCTTAGCTTTCTCATCAGTCCTTGGTGGTTGAGTCTTCCTAGAAGAAGTCTAACCTCTCTAAAGTTTACGCTGCCGTCCCTCTGGGCCCTGAGGGCCGAACGATGGACAAGTTTGGTCGCCGTCTTTACCAAAACTCAATGATGGCGAATCGTGTCCTCAACTATAACTTTCTCTTCATGTCCTACCTCCGGTTCTGTGTGGACACCCTCCGCTCGTTCTGGGAGGACGTTCCTGGAACCTCAGCGTCGGAGTTTTGCCTCCTCGAGGAGACCCTATCCCAGCTCCGCCTCTATATGTACCAGGCGGCCTACGACGCCTTCGAGTTGTCCTTGAGGGTCACAGCCTTTGCAGTCGCCATGCGTCACTTCGCTTGGCTCCGTCTTGTGGATATGGATCCGAATCTACAGGATCGTCTTGCCAATCTCCCATGTGTGGGTCATGAGCTCTTCGATGAATCTATCGAAGCGGCCACCATGCGCCTATCAGACCACGAACTGTCCTTTGCCTCTCTGGTGAAACTTAAACCAAAGGCTCCCCCGGCTCGGCAATACAAAATTCCTCTCCGGAAGTATCCGCAGAGATCTACTCATGCGTTCTCTCGGCCTCCCCCGAAGCGGCCTCAACAACAGCAGCAACATCAAACTAAGGCCAGCCGCCGGCTCCGGGGAGGACTGGGCCATCTTTATGACAATTCCGGTCCTAACCTTCAGGCTCCCTTCCTCATGGAGCCTTCCCCCTTCCCCATCGGAGGTCATCTCCATCATTTCTATGCCCAGTGGGAAGGTCTTACCACTGACAGTTGGGTGCTTTCCATCATCCGGGAGGGGTACTCCCTTCACTTCAGTCACGTACCCCCAGACCTGCCTCCAAGAGAGTTTCCTTCTGCTCAGTCTCAGCTGCCTCTCCTTTTGCAGGAAGCTTAGGCCCTTCTTCGCCTTCGGGCAGTCAAAGAGGTTCTCCCGGACCAATGGAACACCGGATTTTATTCCCAGTACTTTCTGGTACCCAAAAAGACGGTGGATCTGCGTCCGATCCTGGACCTCTGCGCTTTGAACAAGTTTCTGGTCAGGGAACAGTTCAGAATGCTCACCTTTCCTACTTTGTACCCCCTCTTGGACAAAGGGGACTGGCTGTGCTCACTGGACTTCAAGGAGGCGTACACGCACATTCCGATACACTCGGCCTCTCGCCGGTATCTGAGATTCCGGGTGGGGGATCTCCATCTCCAGTATCGTGTTCTTTCCTTTGGCCTGGCGGCCTCTCTGAGGGTTTTCATGAAATGTCTAGTGGTGGTGACTGCGGCCCTGCGTCTCCACGGCCTGCAGATGTTTCCCTACCTCGATGACTGGTTGATCAAAGCGTCCTCTCGCCACGAAGTTCTGCGAGCGACGAATCAAACCATCTTGCTCCTTCAGAGCCTCGGCTTCAAGGTGAACTTCCCCAAATCTCAGCTCTGTCCGTCCAAGTCTCTGGCATTCATCGGAGCAGTCCTGGACATGGCTCGTCTCCGCTCCTTCTTACCTCGGCCTCAACAGGAGACCCTTGTTCACTTATGCCAGAGGGTAGCCCATCTGTCTTCGGCCCCGGCTCGGCTCATGATGGTCCTCCTAGGTCACATGGCCTCCATGGTTCATGTGACTCCTTTTGCCAGTCTTCACCTCCGTATTCCTCAATGGACTCTAGCGTCCCAATGGAACCAGGATCGGGACCCTGTCTCTTGACTCATTGTTGTGACTCCTTTGCTGAGGCAGGCTCTCCGTCGGTGGATGCTCTCTTCCAATCTTCCCAGAGGTTTTCTGTTTCATACTCCTCCTCCACAGAAGCTCCTGACTACGGACTCGTCGGCCTACGCTTGGGGGGCTCATCTGGATGGTTTTCGCACTCAGGGTCTTTGATCCAGTGCTGACCGACTTTTTCACATCAATCTGCTGGAGCTTCGAGCGATCTTCCTCGCCCTGAAGGCTTTTTGTCACCTGCTTCGCGACCGAGTGGTGCTGGTCCGCACGGACAACCAGGTCGCCATGTATTATATCAACAAACAGGGGGGAACGGGGTGCCGGTCCCTGTGCCAGGAGGCGATGCGGCTCTGGGATTGGGCCATTCGCTGCAACATATTCCTTCGAGCAGTCTACATTCAGGGCCAACACAATTGTCTGGCGGACAAGTTGAGTCGTCTGCTGCAGCCTCACGAATGGTACATCCATTCGTTGACCCTGCATCAGGTATTTGCTCGTTGGGGGACGTCGATCTGTTCGCGTCCCCCCACAATCACAAGTTGCCCCGCTTCTGCTCCAGGGTCTACACCCCACTCAGACTCGAGGCGGATGCTTTCCTGCTGGATTAGAGGAACCTGTTTCTGTATGTGTTCCCTCCATTCCCTCTGATTCTGAAGACTCTCGTCAGGCTCAAGTCCACGAGTGCCACCATGATCCTGATAGCTCCTCGGTGGCTCAGACAGCCGTGGTTCTCCCTTCTGTTGCAACTCAGTTCCAGGGAGCCTCTTCTGCCTGTTTTTCCTTCTCTTCTTACACAGAGTCGAGGTTCTCTGCTTCATCCCAACCTTCAGTCTCTGCACTTAACGACTTGGTTTCTCGAGACTTAATGCCCTCATTCCAGTTCTCACATCCGGTGCTGGATGTCCTGGAGGCGTCTCGGAAGGAGTCCACTCGCCATTGTTACCATCAGAAGTGGACCCGTTTCTCTTCCTGGTGTGCTACCCGATAGCAGGAGCCGTTGTCTGCCTCCTTATCTGCTGTCCTTGACTATCTATTACACTTGTCTGGCGCTGTACTCAAGTTTTCCTCGGTTCGAGTCCACCTTAGTGCGATTGCTGCTTTTCATCAGCTGATTGACGGGAAGCCTATCTCTGTTCATCCTTTGGTTTCCCGCTTCATGAAAGTCCTTTTCTACGTTCATCCGCCCCTTAAACCTCCTCCTGTGGTTTGGGATCTTAACGTGGTCCTTGCTCGCTTAATGAAGCCCCCGTTTGAGCCGCTAGCGTGGGCTCACTTGAAGTATCTTACTTGGAAGGTTGTGTTTCTTATTGCTCTCACTTCTCCTGTCGGGTCAGTGAGCTTCAAGCCGTGGTAGCGGACCCTCTTTTCACTGTCTTCCATCATGATAAGGTGGTGCTCCATACCCATCCTAAGTTCTTGCCTAAGGTTGTTTCTGAGTTTCACATCAACCAATCCATTGTTCTTCCTGTGTTTTTTCCGAAGCCCCATTCTCACCCTGGAGAAGTGGCTCTGCATTCTCTTGATTGTAAGCGTGCGCTGGCCTTCTACTTGAAGCGCACCGCTCCTCATCGTTCTGCTCTCCAGCTGTTTCTCTCTTTCGACCCTAATCGTTTGGGTCACTCTGTTTCTAAGCGGACCATTTCTAACTGGTTGGCTGCTTGTATCTCCTTTTGTTACGCTTAGGCTGGTCTCTCCCTGCCGGGTCGCGTCACAGGCCACAAGGTCAGAGCGATGGCGGTGTCAGTTGCTTTCCTCTGCTCGACTCCACTTGAGGAAATCTGTAAGGCTGCCTCTTGGTCCTCAGTTCATACCTTTACCTCACACTACTGTCTGGATACTTTCTCCAGGCGTGATGGCCATTTTGTCCAGTCCATTTTGCAAAACCTGTTTTCCTAAATTGCCAACTCTCCCTCCATCCTATTCTGGTTAGCTTGGAGGTCTTCCACATGTAGAGAATATGCTGCCTGTTTGTCTTGGAATAAAGCACAGTTACTTACCGTAACAGGTGTATCCAGGGACAGCAGGCAGATATTGTCGCAACCCACCCACCTCCCCATGGTTGGCTTCTTTGCTAGCTATCTGAACTGAGGACACGCTGAGGAGACGCATGCCCTAGACTGGGCGGGAGGGGCACACGCGCATGTGCGGGCTAATCGCAAGCTTGAAGGTCTTCAAGCAAGTCTGCTTGCGAAAACGTCCTAGGGGGCTCCGTCGGTGACATCACCCACATGTAGAGAATATCTGCCTGCTGTCCCTGGATAACACTTGTTACGGTAAGTAACTGTGCTTTCTAATCCTTTGGAAAAATAGAAATTGAGGTGATTAAATTTGACACTAAACTGTTCAAAGTTGTTAAAACACATGCAGATTGTGAAAATTGCAGGCAGACCTTAGGAAATTGGAAGACTGGGTGTCCAAGTAGCAGATGAAATTTAATGTGGACAAATGCAAAATGATGCACATTGGGAAGAACAACCCAAATCACAGTTACAAGATGCTAGGGTCCACCTTGGGGGTTAGTGCCCATGAAAAAGATCTGGGTGTCATTGTAGACAATACAATGAAACCTTCCGCTTGGTGGCAGCGACCAAAAAAGCAATCAAGATGCTAGGAATTATTTAAAAAGGGATGGTTATTTCAGTCTTGTTGTTAATTCAGCTTATAGCCAGAGATACGAGAATATTTAGCCATGGTTTGAAGTAGAGATGGGATGGAATCCAGGGAGATGGACAAGAGGATGTCGTCTGCGTGAGCAGACAATTTTTTTTTTCTATAGTGCCAAATTTGAATCCAGAGATAGAAGAATTGTTACGTATTGCTAATAGCAGAGGTTCAAGGTCTGCCTTATTCTCCTATTGCAAAACTAATTCTAATATGTGACCTTGGTGCTGCTATACTTTCTCAAATTGTAGTGTACTAATTCTCATTTATCTTGTCAACCTCATGTTTTACACTTTACTATATGCAGCTTGTTATAAATCTGTTTCTTGTGATGATCTCTCCATAATACTATGTTCCATAGCACTCTGTTGTGACAACATGTTCCCTTACAATTTATGCATTGTTCTTTTTATATTAGCTCAATAAATAAAACTTTTTGAACTTAAAAAAAAGGGATGGTTAACAAGACTAAGAACAGAGCCTAACTACACCCTGTTCCGGAAGAAACTGAAAATCCTTCTCTTTGACACCTGAACTTTAAATGAATCTAGTTAGACACTTTCCGTTCCTCCTGCTCTTTCCCTTCCTCCCTATCCCTGCTCTGCTCTCTTACTGCCTTCTCCTCTGTAAGTCGCCTTGAGCCTGCATAGGTATGCGTGACACCCAAATAGATTAGATTAGATCATGCCACTGTATCGTTCCATGGTGCGACCTAACCTGGAGTATTGCGTTCAATTCTGGTCTCCTTATCTGAAGAAAGATATAGTGGTGTTAGAAAAGGTTCAAAGAAGAGTGACCAAGATGATAAAGGGGATGGAACTCCTCTCGTATGAGGAAAGACTAAAATGGTTAGGGCTCTTCAGCTTGGAAAAAAGATGGCTGAGGAGCAGATATGATTGAAGTCTACAAAATCCTGAGTGGAGTAGAACGGGTACAAGTGGATCGAGTTTTAACTCCGTCAAAAATTACAAAGACTAGGGGACACTCAATGAAGTTACAGGGAAATACTTTTAAAACCAATAGAAGGAAATATTTTTTCACTCAGAGAATAGTTAAGCTCTGGAACACATTGCCAGAGGTTGTGGTAAGAGTGGATACTGTAACTGGTTTTAAGAAAGATTTGGACAATTTCCTGGAGGAAAAGTTCATAGTCTGTTATTGAGAAAGACATGGGGGAAGCCACTGCTTGCCCTGGATCGGTAGCATGGAATGTTGCTACTCTTTGGGTTTTGGCCAGGTACTAGTTACCTGGATTGGCTACTGGGCTTGATGGACCATTGGTCTGACTCAGTAAGGCTATTCTTTTGTTCTTATGAATAAAAAATAATCAGAATAAGCACTAAGAATGATGTATTGTATATAAAAAAAACCACAACTAAAAACATCAGAAATATAGGAAGAAAAATGAAATAAGCGATGCACAGACCATTATAAAGAAACATTGCAAAGAATATTATATGAACTGATGAAAACAGAGTTGTAATGAAAACCTTATATCTGTAAATTCTGCCGAACATTGAGGCACATAGGTATGCATTTTGAATGGAGCCAGAGAGGGGTGCTGCTAATCAGAGTGAGTACAATTTAAGCTATCTTGTCCATCTAGTAAAGGTATTAAAAGAAAAAAATCTTTTGGTCAATCTCTGTCCTTCAAGTTCACCCAACTTTGCGAAGTTTTAGTTCTCTTTCTTCTTTTCGCAAATCTTTGAAAACCATTGTGTTCACCAAACACTTTGGTAATTAATTCCTCTCCTACTTCTGCTATGTTACTATTTGCTTAATTTAATTACTGTTTCATATTTTCATTACCTTATCTAACTACTGTAAACCAAGTCGAGCTTTCTTGGATTGAAGACTCGGTATACAAAACTAAGCATTAGATTAGATTAGATTAGATTAGTACTAAACATACTGCTGAAGTGGCAAAAGAACGTTGCAAAAAATAAACATTGTGAAGATTGCGTTGAGAATTTGCCAGTGTCTCTACCTAAAATCCAGTTGGTGGATACATCAAGTGCCAACAAGAAGTATGCCTATATTCATATTTGTAGGACCCCTGAGGAAGACATGTTTGTCGAAACATGGACCATTTTTTACTCTGCCTTTTTGCTTTAAGCACGTTGGATGATACCGCTTCTATTTGGTTTGCAGTGCTGAGGTTCCTGAGGAAGGGGGAGTGGCCTTCAAAACAGAACTCCGTTGGACTAAACACGGCATAGACATAGACCTGAGATTATTCAATCATATTATTGAGATAAGCATGATTTTTGAAAAATTATTTTCCTGCCTATTACATCAGTGATTTTGATAACAACTGCAATTGGCATAGATATGATAATGGATATTAAGATGTTTGATAGATTTCATTGAATATTGGATTGTAGCGCTTGAAATTTGCTTCGATGAGAGAGAAAATGTACATGGACTTATTTTTTGTCATGTTGTTAGTACACGCAGCACTATTGCACATTTCAGAGCGATCCTGGGATGTTTCACACGTCGATACCCTGTTGGATTTACCGAGTGCTAACTCCAATTTAGGGGTCCGTTAGACTTTCCTCTTTTGTGAGTTGTGAATACTGAGAACTCTTTAGCATCAAAAATTTATACATATATAAATATTTATATAAATATTCACACATTTCAGCCGGTCTACTCTCCATTATATAAAAATTGGAAGAATCTTTAGTCCATTAAGTTCTTATTTTATGCATATGTAGATTCTCATTGGATTTGGATTTTTACTACATTTTAGGCACCTAGGTTTTAGTTAGGCACAATTCTGTAATGAGAAGGCCCGAGGAGAAGGGGGTACAGCCGGTACATCCCTCCAGGGCCTATGAAGCACAAGGGGGCCAATGAAGCCCAAGAAACATCATGGAAACTGAAATGTGTAATTGTCTTGAGAAGGAGACGTCCTTACAAACTAAGACAAAGAACGGCAAAAGAACTTTCGTGTGCAAGATTGTGAAGCGTTGAGTGAGCACGAAGCAATAGAAGGCCGTCACAATGATAAAATACTTTTAAGTGACATAATACGGTGCATTCAAGATTAATTCAGATTAATTTTAATTATGTAATTCAGAGTTTCGCTAGGAAAAAGGCCAGGAAAGTACCTTTGTTTGGCAGACAATAAATGCTATTATAAACGTCTCTTACTATTATAAATATATTAATTATTATTACAGTTACTAGTGTTTAAGCCCGTTACATTAACGGGTGCTAGAATAGATGTCTGTCTGTCTTTCTCCTGCCCCCCTGTCTCTTTCTTCCTTTCTTTCTGTCTCTCTCCCTGCCCCGTTTATCTTTTTTCTTTCTGTCTCTCTCCTTCTATCTTTCTTTCTCCCTCCCGCTTTATTTCTTTCTTTCTATCTTTTTTTCTTTCTGTCGCTCTCCCTGCTCAGACCCTCACTGAATAGGCCGTTACATTAATGGGTGCTAGAATATATATGTGTGTCTGTCTTTATTTATTTCTCTCACTGTCTCCTTAGCCGCTTTCTGTATTTCTGTCTTTCTTTCTTTTTGTCTTTCTTTTGGCTGTCCACCACCACCCCTTGCATGCTCCCCCTGTCCATTCTCCCTTCCTTTTATCTCCCCTGTGTCCACCACCACCCCTTCACTGCTCCCCTTATCCAGCAGCAGCCCTTCTCCCTTTGTTTTACCTCCCCCCTGTCCATCAGCACATTTTCCTGTTCCCCCTGTCCAGCAGTAGGCCTCCCTTCCTTTCCCCCCCCCACCAAGCAGTCTGCAATAGTTACATTTGTGAACTTCAAAAAAGCTGAGAACATTGTTATCGAGAAATAAATGCTTCAAGTCAAGCAGACCTTGAAAATCCAGCCCTGTTCCATTTCTGCTGGCATGTTTGTGTTGGGAGTGGCTGCTCCCTGTCGCTTTCAGGCCTTTCCTGGGGCGCTTTAACCTGTGGTAATGTGCGCAAACGGCTCCAACACCGGCTTCTCCACCCGGACCCTGGGCACGCACCGCGCCCCTTAGCTACCCGGAAGTACCGGGCTTCACTCGCCTGCTCCCGGATAATAGCCCGAGAGGGTGGGAGGGGGGAGCGGCTGCCGTGGTGATCTTGCCGACTCCCTTGCCGGAGTTATTTTTCAGTTTAAAGGTGCCACGGCGGCTCCTCTAACGATCCCCGCCTGCATTAGAAGTGTTTTCTGAAGCAGGTGTGGCTGGTGACAGGAGCCACGGCGGCACCTTTAAACTGAAAAAATAACTCTGACAAGGAAGCCGGCTAACTGGCAGTTCAATTGGGAGCTTCGGTCTGGTCTTGCCTTGCCGTATTTTTTTTTTAGTTGAAAGACGCGGTGGTGGCTCATCTCATGATCACAACCTGCGTCGGAAGTCCGACGCAGGCGGGGATCGTGAGAGGAGCTACCACTGCGTCTTTCAACTAAGAAATACAATACGGCAAGGAGCAGCAGGGAGCAGGCCAGAAGGAAAAACGGAACCCTAAGCAGCGCATGCGCACTCCTATCTGCGGGTCGCTACAGCTCACGGAAAACAGACGCATGCGATGGGAGTGCGCATGCGCGGCCTAGCGTTTTATTATATTAGATACCTATGCATACTTATCTAAATGTATCAATGTAATCTATGATTGTTAGAAATAAATAATAATATACATACATACATGTGTGTAGAATTTTGTATAAGGTCCCGCACACCTTCTTTGAACCGGGGCCCGGATTTTCTCTCGGCGACCCTAGTAATGAGTGCCTAAGTGTGATTGACATGGAACAGGTGCCTATCTTTTTAGGCATCCAATTACAGAATCTGTCCCCAAAGCTAGTTGGGTTGTCAGGATATCCACAATCAATATACACAAGAAACTTCAAGAATACGAAGGCAGAAAATGTTTGGGTTTTTTTTCCATTTCATAGTTGTGTTTCAAATAAATCTTTCCATATCATTTTGTAATAGGTGTTATAGTGTAAGCTATGATGCAGTAAGCCTCACATGCAATTACTATGTTTCTTAGGGTCAGATGCTCGAAAATGGGTGAAGGGAAATATCAGCATTAAGCACTGTTCTGTAATGGCATGTACCCTTTATAGGACAGCACTTACCCTGAATTCTATAAAGAACACTAAACATCGCACATTCATATTGGGCACATTCTCAATTTGTACGTACAATTTCATTGTATAACAAGCCCATTAGTGCCAATAGTTGGAATGTTAATTAGCAATTCTTGGCACTAATTAGTTTTAATTACTTGGTTGCTGGTCTTACTGCATGGAAAATGTTGACAATAAGGTTATGTTGACAAAACAGCTTGGCTGAGTTTAAGTGTCTTTGGAAGCAGCATCTGTTTATACAGATATTGATGGACCACTGAGATCCGAGTTCCTCTAATGTTGATCTGTATACTTGTTTTGTAGTATCTGTTTTCTTATGTACACTCCTCCCTCAATATTCACGGGGGTTAGGGGCAGAACTGGCCCGCGAATATTGAAAATTTGCAAATAACTTTTGTGCCGACTCTGACCCACCCCCGCCTCCCTCCCGACTTCCCCCCAGCATCCTGAACCTTACCTGGTGGTTTTTCGGGGCAGCCATTTTGGATGAGTGATCTGCATGGGCAGGAGCGTAGGAAGATCATTCCTGCCCCCGAAAGACCGCTAGACCACCAGGGGAGATCCGGGAGGTGGGGATGATTCCGGTTTTAAGAAATTGTGAATAATTGAAATTGCGAATCCTAAAACCGCAAAATTGGGGAGGGGGAAGTGTATTTTTATATTAGGGCTGCAGGAAGATTAAAAATTGTAATTCTGATTTATTGTGTTGTGGTGTTAGCAATTCATCACAATTAATATCTAAGATATTTTTTATGAAAATACTGTACAACAAACACAAATCAAAACAAATCCTGAGATCAAGCCTAAACCACTTGTTTATCTGTAGTTTTCTCTCTATCTTTCATCTACGACCTAGTCCTCCATTTCCTTTCACCCTCTCAGCTCTTATCTTGGTTTCTCCTTTCTCTTGCCTCCAGGCCAGTGTGTCTCTTCTTTTCCCCACACACCTCACATAGTAGCTGCAACCTTAATGTGGCATCTATAACGGCAAATGCTGGGAAGTCCCCCAACAGTTGCCACACTAAGGGCTGATTTTATCGAGCAATGGTAGAGCGTTTTACCGCAGGCCGGTGGGATTAAGAACATAAGAATTGCCACTGCTGGGTCAGACCAGTGGTCCATCCTGCCCAGCAGTCCGCTCTCGCGGTGGCCCCCAGGTCAAAGACCAGTGCTCTAAATGAGTCCAGCCTCACCTGCGTACGTTCCAGTTTAGCAGGAACTTGTCCAACTTTGCCTTGAATCCCTGGAGGGTGTTTTCCCCTATAACAGACTCCGGAAGAGTGTTCCAGTTTTCTACCACTCTCTGGGTGAAGAAGAACTTCCTTACGTTTGTATGGAATCTATCCCCTTTCAACTTTAGAGAGTGCCCTCTAGTTCTCCCTACCTTGGAGAGGGTGAACAATCTGTCTTTATCTGCTAAGTCTATTCCCTTCAGTATTTTGAATGTTTCGATCATGTCCCCTCTGTCTCCTCTTTTCAAGGGAGAAGAGGCGCAGTTTCTCCAATCTCTCAGTGTACAGCAACTCCTCCAGCTGTACACTGAGAGAGCGTCAGAGCATTTACTTCGCTAGTCTGTGGTAAAATGCTCTACCGCTACTTGATAAAAGGATCCCTAAATTTGCAGCTACTGTGCTCTAAAGCCCTGCATTAAGCCACGATAACGTCAGACCTTACTGCAGTATAGGAAATGGGTCCCATACGCTGTGCTATTAAGAAAAGTAAACAATATGTAACGAAAATGCACGGCTGTACTAAATTTGAACATGCCGAGTCTCCACTGTATATATTCACTGTGGATATCCTGATAACCCGATTAGCTGTAGGGTCCCCTGGACAGTTTTGGAAAGCTGTGGAATAAATTTATAAAGTAAACATGTATTAGGAGAATTTTTTTATTTTGATATGGTTGTAACATGCATGGAATGGGGATTATAGCCTTGATCACCTTTGTAGGCAGATGGGATGGGCCAATGCGGTCTTGATCTGGTGTCATCTGCTGTGTTAGTATGGTCACACCATTGCTAACGAAATAGAGTTTATTGCTTTAAATCAGTGTCCCATAAACTTTTTGATGCCGCGGCACACTCAACTTGGGGCCATGGCTGGAGGGCATCCATAAATGCACGGACATTGATGCGATGATGTCACATGCATGCATGACTTCATCACGTCAACTTCTTCGCATGTGCGGAGGCCCTCCAGACGGGGCGCTGAGCATTCTATCACTACAATGCTGGAGGTTGCTGAAGGAGGAGAGGTGAGGAGAGGCGTTGGCGCCGGCTGACTGCCAACAGGACATGCTTCTCGCCGTGAGAGGCACGTCCTGTAAGCAGTCAGCCAGTGCCAGCGCCTCTCCTCCTCGCCAGTGCCTTGTGGTCCACCCGGAATCTCACCATGGCACACAGTTTCAAGTTTTATTAAAATTTGATATAGTCACCTATTAAAATATTTCTAGGCAAAATACAAAATTAAAAATTTTACATTGTTAACCCCTGCAAAAACAAACAAACAAAGAAACAAAAAACACCATAGACATAATGCCAAGCAAACTAGACATACTGGAACATGGAGGGAAGAAGAAAATGAATAACATTTATTATAGGATAGTTGAACAATTAAGGTAAGAACGACAATGTAAGGGAAAAAATTAAGGAGAATTTTAATTTGTTTGTGATGCACTGCTTTAAATAATATGGAGGTTGTTGCCAGGGCAATGCTGTGGGGAGGAGCTAAAAGTTTTCTGCATGCCAGTGACGGTTTCAAATCTTTCTCCATTTAAACAGAATAGACTGGTCTGAAAATTCAACATACAGAGAAAACGCTCGAGGGCTTATTTATTTTTCCAGCAGTCTCATTTAGTGTCAGTCAATAGGAGTTCGATTGGAAGACACAATGACCTTTGATGCAATGAAGTCCCAGCTGTCCTTACTCGCAGTTCTTGTGGCTAATTGGAACCTTAACAGCCAGCCAAATCACATATAAATGAGACTTTATTGCACCTGTTTCATAAACAATCATATTGGTAGAAGGAAGACATGATATGTTGCGTTCTTAATCAGTCTTGGTACTATGTAGGTGCATATACTGTTATTGCAATATAATATTGTATATAGATCGATAGATATATCTCCCTGCCCATCCATCTACTGTATGTACAACATTTTTCCACATATAATAGCTGTGTGAGCTCAGCAATCACCATTTATTATTTTTATTTAAGCAATCATTTAAATACACTTTCACAGGGCATTACATAAATTTGCTTGTACATATATAATGTGTAGGGCTCATTAACTGTCTTGTAAAATCCTTTTCTTTGACCAACCATGAAATGAGCTTCCAGGAAGCATTAAGGAGGACTGCTAGAAATTCTGGCTGGAATAGTTTGGTCAGTGGTAGGATTATAACTGTGGAAACCTAGAAAGATGTCCTGTTTTTTGACATTTTTTTGAGAAGTTCACTCAGTAGGAAGAAATGTATTTTGAGTATGCCGCCTATATGGAATAGTTTTTATTGATAAAAGGGGTGAAAATGTAAAAATTCTTCAATTTTTCTGTGTTCAGGGATATCTTTTTTTTTTTTTTCCCCCTTTTTAATGTACAAAGCACTTAAAACTTGGCACTACATTAAGTAATAGGTATATTTTGCCATTCTCTGCATTTCACATTGAACTTTTCCAATTATGGCCGATCATGGATGAAATGAGTTTTCAAATTTGCAGAATGCTTATAAAAGCAAAATTAAACTTTACTTTTTAAGCATCTTTATCTGCAACTTGTTTGCATTCCCAAGGAAATAGATGCAATGGGTACTTATAGGGTATAAAGCCATAAAACTGCTGCTTGACAGCTATAATCCTTGGAGACCCAAAACTTGTCGGGCCTTCAGAATAACCCTTACGAATTTGGGATATCCTGAAAATCTGACAAGTTTAGGACTGCTGAGGAAGTGATACCATTCTTCCCTACCATACACGAGTTTGGTACAAGTACTGATCTATTTGATTTATTACATGCATAATAAATCAGGAAAAATTATAGGCATATGCTGATACCTTATGAAATCACTTGCTGATGTTCAAGGCAATTGTATACATTGACATTTAGGACTCCTTTTACTAAGCTGTGCTAGCGGGCTTAGCGCACGCTAGACGCCAGTGCCTCCATAGAGCTGGCGTTAGTATTTTTCGCGTATCAGGGAGGGGGGTTAGCGCGCGCTAAAAACGCTACCGCAGCTTAGTAAAAAGAGCCCTTAAAGTTAGGTGTTAATAGTGCACCTGGTTTATAAAATACTAGTGCCTAGGCGTTTGTTTGATGCCAATAATTGGCAATTATGTGCTTAAGTGTCAAGAGCTGTTCTATAAACATGCACTTAAACCACCTAGGGGGTAATTTTATCTACAGAGCCAAAAATATCAGTGCTAAGCCCCTTTTCTATAAAGGGTACCCAAAACTTTAGGTTGTGCCTATGATTTGATGCTGCCGATAGGCATGCTATAATTTAGTGGGGGATTCATTAAAGTGTGGTAAAGGTTCAACCTTTACCGTGCCTTGATGCCTCACAAGATTCAGCAACCTGCGGTATCCCAGTATTGCGGGCTCTGAATCCCATTCTATAGGAATACCGCTGTCAGTGAGCCACCTCACAAGCAACGTTATTCCTGTGCCCAGGAGTATCGGACCACACAGAGCTGTGGCCTGATGCTCCTGGATTGCATCCTGAATTTCCCACTTTGTTAGTGACAGCCCCCTCCACCAGAGATACCCCACAAGAACCCCCCCCCCCCCCGGCAATTCCCCGTTGACAGTAAGCTCCCCTGCCAAACCCTCCTGCAGAGCCTCCCCCCAGTCCTCTCTGCCCCTGAACCCTCCTGGATTCAGGAGGAGGTTGCCAGGAACAACTTCCCATCGCTCCTGACCTCTCCAGCATTGCTACCAAAATAGCGCCCCTAGTGGCCATCTCACAAAATGGCCGCTAGGGTTCATATTCCCATATAAGGAAACATTTGCATGTTTCACATCTCATTATTGAGTAACATGTGGAAACTTAAAAATAGCTGTGCAATTTTTAGCCCTGCAGTGTTAGGGCTGTTTAAGTTGTGATAAGTGATATATACCGTGACTTAAAACCCTAACGTTGCTTGATGAATTTCCCTCTTAGGCCCAGATTCTTTAAATGGCACCTATATTTGAGGATGCCCAGTGACGCCTAACAAAAATCCACATGCAACTCAAATAGTGTTAATTAATTTAAATGGTGTGGTAATTGACCATGCCATTGAAGTAAATGGAAAAAAAAAAATTAATCAATAATTAGATGCAGAACTCAGAGTGGCGCCTAGCATTGCCTAAGTCCAGACACCCTCTAATGCTTAAAGATTTCTACTTGAAAAGTAGGTGTGGTTAGGGGTGGAGAATGGGTGTGGTAGACTTAGGCCTAATATACTGGCACCAACCTCTAGAAAGCCTAGCTCGGCTTAACTCTGCTTAGGTGTCGCTAAGCTGGATTCTTTAAGTGGCGCCTAATGATTGATTGTAAACTACACAGAGTGGCGGCTAAAATGTAGGCGCTGTTTATAGAATCTGGCCCATAGCATCTAAATCTGTGAATGCCCATGACCCATCCATGCCCATCCAATGGCCACATCCACTTTTGGGATGTGAATGGGAACAGTTAGGTGACAAGTTATAGAATACTGCGCCCAACTTGAATCAAGAACCAATTAATTGATCAATTAGTGCTCATTCCCTATCTGTCGGCGCTATATATAGAATCTGGGTCTAACATGCAACTATCGGGGGGGGGCATACATGAGGGCGGAGCAAGAGTGTGTCACCAATTGCCATGTACAAGTGAGAGAATGTCCATCAGTTACATGCATTGCATGACCCACTTAGGCACGCCCATTTCTGCCAGCCTTTGACCTATCCTAAGTAAGTGCAGCTTTGCACTTAGAATTCTATAATGGTGTAGGTGCTCCCTTAGGCTGTGTTAGATTTGATGCTAAGTGCATCTTTTGCCACCAGTGTGTATCTGTGTCATGGAGAAAGATCCATCAAACTCACTCTCCTATCTTTTTAGACAGACTGTTAATTCTCTTTTCCATCTCTAGAGCACTACATTCGAATGCTCATAATCTCCTTTCAGTACCTTCATTTAAAATCATCAGCACCAGGCGTAACGAGATCTTTTCTATTACCGCATCCCAGCTGTGGAACTCGCTCCCAAATCATCTTAGAGAGGAATCCATACTAGGAAAATTCAAGAGTTCCCTGAAAACTTTTCTCTTTAAGGACACGTTTGAAACCTAAACTTTCTTACCTCAGCACAGCTAAACAACTGTTTGGTTAATCATTCAATTTCCTCTATTTCCTTAAAGATTTTTCCAGTCATGTCCCTTTCCCTTCGTCTTATCATAAGAACATAAGAATAGCCTTACAGGGTCAGACCAATGGTCCATCAAGCCCAGTAGCCCGTTCTCACGGTGGCCAATCCAGGTCACTAGTACCTGGCCAAAATCCAAAAGTAGCAATATTCCATTCAGAATCCTAAAGAATAGCAACATTCTGGAATCCCAAAGAGTAACAAAAGATTACGGAACCTCAAACAGTAGCAACATTCCATGCTACCGATCCAGGGCAAGCAGTGGCTTCCCCCATGTCTTTCTCAATAACAGACTATGGACTTTTCCTCCCGGAACTTGTTCAAACCTTTCTTAAAACCAGCTACGCTATCCGCTCTTACCATATCCTCTTGCAACGTGTTCCAGAGCTTAACTATTCTCTGAGTGAAAAAAAAAAATTTATTTCTATTTTAACTCTATTCCTTCTTAATTGTTAACTTTTCTGTATACCATTGTAGTTCTCCCCCTCTGTTCCTTCTGTTCCTGTAAGTTGTTGTCCATTGTTTGTCTTGTATGTATGTCTGTATGTTTTTGTACCCCATTTTTTTTTTATTATGATCAGTGCTTAGAAAGTTTTATAAGTGTTTTTATCAAATTTTAAATAAACTGTAACTGTAACATATAGTAATGTAATGTAATTTTATTTCCTATATACCTAGTAACATAGTAGATGATGGCAGATAAAGACACGAATGGTCCATCCAATCTGGCCAACCTGATTCAATTTAAATTTTTTTTTACACACTCAACTTTGGGCAGCCTATATAAAATCCGGCTAATATTGATATTGTGCATTGCCTAGGACACGTTACATAGAAACTGGTATTATAATAATCATGAAATAATATCACAGAAGATCAGGGCGCCCCAAAATATGTATGATGTGGGTGCATCTAAAGACTGGTTAGATTCACTGTGATCTTAGAACGTATACAAAGTGTTTTCAGTAAGACAGGTTTCACATTCACAGCCTATTTATTCTGTTCTTCTAGTCTGCTTTTCTCAGCTAAGTTTCATGGGTCAGATCCTCTGCCCTAGATTTAAACCTATGAACTGTTTCTTCTTTCCAAAATTGTGCTTACTTGCTGCTTTTTCACTTGCTACTGAGTAACAACCTTGCATTCTGGTGCTAGTGTGTTCTAGTGACCCTGGCCAAGATGTCTGACTTTATTAGCACTCCCAAATAAATCATTCATTGTGCAGTCTGTTTTGGGATCCATGAAACAGCTATACTGCAGATTGAAACTTATTTTTAAGTATTTCGTATTTATATACCACTTATAGCCTAAGTCAGTGTTCTTCAACCTTTTTACACCTATGGACCGGTGGAAATAAAAGAATTATTTTGTGGACCGGCAAACTACTAAGACTGAAATAAAATAAAACCCCATGCTTGTGAACTCGTTTCCCATTTCCATCCCATGTACAGGGAGTGGGGAAAGAGAGAGAGATTCATGGTGCATCTCTCCCACTCCCTCTACTGCCATATCCAACATTTTTCCCTCTCTCATCCCCCGGATCATATGCAGCATTTTTCACTATTGCCCATCAGCCTCATGCCCAACATTTCTCCTTCTATCACCCCTCTCCAGCACCATGCCACACCTCTCCCTCCTTCACGATGTCCAACATTCCTCCCCCTTGCATCCCTTCAATCTGTCCCTCTGTTCCCTCTCCACCACCATATCCAACATTTCTCCCTTTCATCCTTCTCTTCCCCATGTATCTCTTCCTCACTCTTCTCTCTCTCTCTCTCTGCCCAATGATTTTCCTCTTTCTTCCTATCCCCCATATGCACCATCTTTTCCTCTCATTTACACACTCATTCCCAACAATTCTCCCTTTCTAACCACTCCCTTGTGTCCCAAGTTCATGCCTCCTCTTATCCTTCTGTGTCCCGAGTTCGTGTCCTCCCTCCCTGCCTTCCAACCTTTGTCCCAAATTCACTTCCCTCCCTTATCCTAACGCCCTCCTCCTCCCCCTTTCTCGCTTACTTGTTCAGGGTCGTCCAGCTTCTCTCCCTTGTTCAGGGCCATCCAGCCTTTGCCGACGCTGGATCAGTGTCCCCTGCAAGCGCGTATCCGTCTTGGCTGCTCCTTATCTTCAGCGCCAGCTGCACTTGTTTGCCGGGACAGCGCGCAGTGGCTCGTGCATGTTGCTGACCCGGTTCTGGTTCCGGGTCAGCCACGTGCAAGAGCCACTGTGCACGGTCCTGGCAAACAAGTGCAGCTGGCGCTGAAGATAAGGAGCAGCCAAACCGGAAGGAAGAGAGACATGCGCTTGCAGGGGACAATAATTGTTCACGGTCCGGCAGGAAATTTTTGCGGACTGACACCGATCCGCAGACCAGCAGTTGAAGAGCACTAGCCTAAGTGGTTTACATTCAGGTACTCAAGCATTTTTCCCTATCTGTCCTGATGGGCTCACACTCTACCTAATGTACCTGGGGCAGTGGGGAGTTAAGTGACTTGCCCAGGGTCATAAGGGACAGCATGGGATTTGAACCTACAACCTGAGGGTGCTGAGGCTGTAGCTCTAACCACTATGCCACACACACCCACAAACTGGAGCAGATTTTGTCAACGTTCCCAGGCTGCAAAACTGAAAAACAGCTGAAATCTACAATGTGTCTCGTAGTCATGTTTTCACTACTCAGCATAACTTACAAGCACAGAGATAAAGAAAGACATGAGCAATTAATTATACAAAGGTACTAGATCAAAGAATTTAAAAGATTACAACTTATTCAAAATACCACTATAAAGCTAATAACTGGCATAGGAAATTTGATCATGTTATCCCTCTCCTGAAATCATCCCATTGGTTACCTATATCATATCGCATTACCTATAAAATCCTTTTATTAGTTTTTAAAATTTGCAATGCTGATGGCCATCTCAGTAAACATTTAACAGGGCCTGATTCTGTACAGGACGCCGGTCTCGGCGGCTGCCTAAGAAGTGGCTGAGAATCGCCCATTGGCGTCCTATGCAGAACCACATCTACCCTAACGAACAGATGCCTAACCCCCCTGATTCTCTAGCCGGCGCCCATGTCGCAGGCACTGGTTAGAGAATTGCGCCTTAGCCTGATCGCAAAGATATGTGGCTCGGTGGATCACGGCAAGGGAATCCCCGATTGGCTGAGCAGGCAGGAATCCCTGGAGTTGGGCCGGAAAATACCCTGTCACAATCAGCTGAGCTGGCTGTGGCAGAGGACCCCCTACACCAGGGGTCTCAAAGTCCCTCCTTGAGGGCTGCAATCCAGTCGGGTTTTCAGGATTTCCCCAATGAATATGCATGAGATCTATTTGCATGCACTGCTTTCAATGTATATTCATTGGGGAAATCCTGAAAACCCGACTGGATTGCGGCCCTCAAGAAGGGACTTTGAGATCCCTGCCCTACACCCACCCACCGAAATCGGCAAGAGGGATGCCCATTCCTGTGGTATTTTTCTGCTCTGTGGAGTACAGTTCAGGAGTACTAAGCATTGGCCCGTGAACCATTTAGATTCTGTGCCTGTGTTGCCTGTCATTACCAATTTGATTACCCCATGACATATAACAAAGCAAATATAAGATTACATTCACCAAAATGCTAAAATAAACAAGGTTTTATTCTTCAGAATAATATACATACAGAAAGCAATCCAGATGGGAGCTGCCAAAGTGCTGTAAAGTGTTCAATACGAGTCTCATGTGGGGAGACTTAAGGACCTAATTTATGCCGTAGAAGAGAAGTTGACATAATGGAGACATTCTGATGTGCGAACGATAAAAGCATAGGACACAAACATTTTTCAGTGGAAAGTAAATTGTAAAACAAAAGATCCTCTTAGAAGGCTGGAAACAAAAGACCCAAGATAGCAGTTCTTCACAGAGGCAGTGGCAGGTGCATAATAAATCCCCCCCTACACCTCCCCTTCATCCCAGTGGATGTGATGGGGAAAAGTTGTCAGGCAATTAAAGCGACTACAAATGATACTTATTGGTGAGGAAAATGAGAGGTCAGGTAAGGTCTGCAGCATTGCAGCAGGAAGGGCAACCAGGCAGGATAGATGTGCAGACATACTGTATGGCTCTGTGTCTTAAAAGATAGGATAGATATCAATTACACTGGGAAACATTCAGGTAATTACTGAAGTGTAAAAATTAATCATGTCTCCCATTTTGATTGTGTTTTTAGGTTTCTTAATTCTAGACCAGTGTTTTTCAACCTTTTTAAAACTATGGACCAGCATAAATAAAAGAATTATTCTGTGGACCGACGGTTGAAGAACACTGGGCTAAGCCGTGGGCCAGACCCTGCCCATCTCTACCCAATCTCCACTCCAGACCCCGCCCCCATAATAGTACTAATTGTAACACTATTTTTTTTTTTCATTTTTCACAAATACATTTTCACAAATACACAATATAATTTTTTTAACAACACATAATGGTTAATCATAAAATTAAATTACACAAAGCACACTGACAGCAGATGTAAATTCTCAAAATTGACATAATTCGATCACTAAATTCAAAAATAAAATAATTCCCCCTACCTTTGTTGTCTCCATCCATCCATGGTATGCCTTACCTTCTGGCCTGTTCCCGCCTGGCCATTTTATGCCGCCCCTGGTATTATCTTCAGGCCAGCTCCCTCTTCCTCACTGATGCTGCTGCTGTAGGCAGCAGTTCCTTGCGTGTCCCGTGCCTCATCTGGAAGCCTTCCCTTTGACGTTGCAACGTCAGAGAAAAGGCTTCTGGTTCAGGTGCAGGACGCGTGTAGGAGCCACTGCCTGTGGCTTTGTGCACTGAATCAGTGAGGAAGAGGGAGCTGGCTTGAAGATAACGCTGCATCGATGGCACCATGGACTGGTGGTTGAAGAACACTGTTTTGTGCCTGATGCATGTGCTGGCCCTGTGGACCAGCAGGAAATTTCTGTAGACCGGCACCGGTCCACGGATCGGTGGTTGAAGAACACTGTTCTAAGCCTATTTAGTTTAGGCTTTTGGGAGTGCGCTTCCCAGTCACTAGCGGTGACTAGCGGTGTACCCCAGGGCTCGGTTCTTGGACCCATCTTATTTAATATTTTCATAAATGACCTGGAAGAAGGAACATCCAGTGAAATCATCAAGTTTGCAGATGACACAAAGCTATGCCGGGCAATCAGATCGCAGAAGGTCAGCGAGGAGCTCCAGAGCGACTTAAATCAATTGGAGAAGTGGGCGGATAAATGGAAGATGAATTTTAATGTGGAAAAATGCAAAGTGATGCATTTAGGCAGAAAAAATAAAGATCATAAGTATAGTATGTCAGGTGTAACTCTGGGAAAGACCGAACAGGAAAAGACCCTGGGTGTACTGATAGATAGAACCATGAAACCGTTGGTGCAATGTGCGGCGGCAGCGAAGAAAGCAAATAGAATGCTAGGCATGATAAAGAAGGGAATTATGAGTAGATCAGAGAAAGTTATAATACCGCTCTACAGAGCCATGGTCAGACTGCACCTGGAATACTGCGGAGGAAGCTGAGGGGGGACACGTCCAGGATGAATATCAGGAAGTTCTGTTTCACGCAGCGAGTGGTGGACACCTGGAATGCTCTCCCAGAGGAAGTAATTGCAGAATCCACCGTTCTAGGATTTAAGGGTAAACTAGATGCACATCTCCTTAAGAGTGGCATAGAGTGATACGGGCAAGGGTAAATTAAATGCACATCTCCTTTGAGAAGCATACAGTGATATGGGGACTAAAACTATGCCAGGGTACATCTGGCGGGGCCTCCGCGTGTGCGGATCACTGGACTTGATGGACTCAGGGTCTGATCCGGAGATGGCAATTCTTGTGTTCTTATGGATTTATTGTCCTTGATATACTGCTACAACAGATATATTTAGTGATCTACAATGCTAAGCGAAGAAAAATTACCATTATATTACAATTTTAAAAAAAAATGCAATATAACTGTTTCAAAATAAAGTAACAAATACTCCTTTATAAACAACCCTAATCCTTAACACTCAATAGGTTCTGGTTCTATAATATTGTTGGAATGAAGTAGACTTCAGTAATTTAGAAACTGGCCTCGCCACATAGGAAAGTCAGAAACACAAATGGGCAGTGGCCTGGCACTTAGCTGGGGATAGAGTTTGGAGGCGGGTAGAAAATAAGGGGCTGGGTAGATCTAAGAGGATAAAACAGGAATCAGAAAATGGGAGGGAGCTAAAGGTATTTGAGGGGGACGGGTAGCTGCAATCAGGAATGAGGGGAAGTCTAAGAGGCGGTGTCAAGGGTGGAGACTAGTAGCATGAAGAGGGGCGTGGCTTTAACACTCAATAGGTTGTGGTTCCATAATATTGTTGGAATTCAGTAGACTTAAGTCGTTTTTAGAAGGCACAATAAACTAAACTAAAACTTAGGCCCTCTTTTACTAAGGTGCACTAAGGGCTTCCTTTACGAAGCCGCATTAACGGCTTTATCGCACAGGACTTTACATCACGTGCTAACCCCTGCGCTAGCCAAAAAACTACCACCTGCTCAAGAGGAGGCAGTAGCAGCTAGCGCAGCCGGCAGTTTAGCACGCGCTATTACGCGGCTTCGTAAAAGGAGCCCTAAGTGTTTTAGCGCGTGTTTAGCATGTGCTAAATCAATGCATGCGCTAACTGCTAATGCGTCCATAGGATAACATGCACGCATTAGTGTTTAGCGCGTGATTAGCATGCGCTAATATTTATCGCGTGTTAAAAAGCATAGTGCACCTTAGTAAAAGAGGAGGTTGATTTTGTATACTCGGTCATCACCAAATGAGGAGCTGAACTCGGTTAACAATAATTGAAAAAAAGGTAAAGAACGATAATAGAAAGAGAAAAAAAAGGAACCAAAATAAAAAAGTGAAAGACTAATGAGAGTGATTTCATGAAAACCATTCAGCAGTAAATTCCAAAGAGCTGGCCCAATATATAAAAAAAAGCTCTATTTCTAGTAAGCTCAAGTTTGACTTCTTTTGGGCCAGGCGCCCTGAATAAATCTCTTTGTGGAGACTTCAAAGGCTTCCCAGGCAGATATCTAGATAATTTCTTACTCAGGGGATAAAAGATGCCATGCTTTGAAAAGTAAACAGAGCAACTTAAACTCAATACGTTTGAAGGCCGGCAACCAGTGCAAATTTGTATAGAACTGGAGTTCTATGATCATTTCTATGTACAGCAGTCAATAGACTAGCAGCTGTATTTTGGATCAGATGCATGTGATATAAATTGACCTTGCTCGATCCCAGAAACAAAGTATTACAATATTCTAAATGAATAGTAATAAATGCACGAATCAGGCCTATGAGCACCATATTCCCCAGCTAGAACCCTTAGATCAGCAGATCAGTACTTGTTGACCATTCCATCATTGAAAATAATTGGCACTAGAAGAACTACAACTTTTTCTATCTTGGGACCCCAGCTTTGGAATAAACTTCCAATTTTTCTGCGCGCTGTAACCTCCTTAGAAAAATTTAAAATCAAACTAAAAGGCTATCTTTGTAAAGACTCATATGAATCTTAAATCAGATAATCTTCTTTGATTTTCCTATTAAGCCTTTTTTTTTTAAAACATTTTTTCCAAACCAAGTTTCATTAAAAAAATTTTTAATACACTTCCTGATGTTGCTCTTTTCCCAAATGTTTTTATTTTCGTTTTTTTTCTTTTAAAACAAATGTAGTTTATCCTTATATTTCTTATGTATCTTTATTAACTATGGATAGGTTTTGTATGTTTTTTTATCTCAAATGATTTTATTTGTTCCCCCAAATTTTTAATATTGTTATACGCATTGAAAATATTTGATATTGCGTTTAAATCAAAACTACAATAAACTTGAAACTTGATAGTCTAAACCAGCACTAATTGCCACAATAAACGAAGAGGAGAAAAACAAGATTTCACAACGTGATGGGGTCATTTTTGCTGAAATGCAGTCATGAATTAGTTGTTGGTGCATGACCATTAATGTGATGATTGAAGGAAATCCAATAAAGGTCATCCAATGTGGAGAAATACGGTAGTTTGTTTAAAATAGTTTGTTTATTATACCACAACAACCGTACAATTAAAAACGGTTTACAATTAAAATTTAAAGAACAAACCGGTAATCACTGGGAACATAACAAATAATTACACAGCACACAAAACAATATTGTCAAAGAATTCACACTATCGGTTCTCACTGTGAGTTCTTTGACAAGTTTCTTTAGAAGCTTGACTGTCGGTACTTTTTTCAGTACGTTCCTAAAGGTCTTTTGCAAGACTACCTGGAATAGAGATACTACTGTAATATCCTGTTATCAGTTTGGTATGTCCCCTGAGGAAAGCAGTGTTCTGCCGAAACCAGGATCCTAGTTGGGACTTCCCATAGGAACTTTCAATAAAATCCCTTGTGTTGTATTTTGACATCAGCCTTGCCTTTCTTTTGATTTGCTTCTTGCTGTGCTGGGGCAAAGGAAGGCACCTCTTTTTCTGTCGTATCATTTGTTCATGGCCATTAATATGAGAAACAGAAAATTGCCCCATTTTCCAGCTTTGGTTATCGAACCGGGTTTTAGACGTATCTCAAAACGGCTTAGGGCCTTTCAGTGCTGCTGTACGCCCAGAGCTAAAAGGGGCGTTTTAGGAGGAGTGGGGAGGTCGGGATCTGGGTGGGATGTGGGCCGGCCTAGATTTGGTCATACTGCAAGTATAACCGAAAGTGTAACAAGACTGCCTAGATGGAAATTGTGCCTTGTGACTTAGGCCATATAAAACCAGGTCTAAGTGCCCAGAAGGTCTCCAAAGTGAGCAGATAACCACTGTAGACACAAAGTACAGACCCCTACACACTCCCCCAGTGATCATTGAGCCACCCATCTCCATAAAAAAACAGAATAAAAAATTTACATATCTGCCTCCAGAACATCAGCAGCTGGCATAGGAAAGCCTAGTAGAGCAGCACAAAGGTGGCTTAAATAGTCTGGGGCATAGGAGCCGGAACGGAGGGGGGGGGGCACAGGGGCCACGGCCTTCACAAAAATTTGATCCCTGGTGGTCCAGGGGAGTAGCGGGAAGAAGCAAGCTTTCCGTGCTCCTGCCCGCTGCTAACCCAGTCGGTGGCAGCTGATTTCTTCTGCCACTGAGCGGCAACTAGCAGGAGCATGCTTTGGCACTGCCTTCTTGGCTTTCAGCGACTTCTTTGATTGGCTCACACGAATTCTCGCAAATCGCAATCAAAGAAGCCGCTGAGCACCGAGCAGGCAGCGCCAAAGCACGCTTCTGCTGGTAGCCATTCAGTGGCAGAAGAAATCAGCTGCCACTGACCGGGAGGAAGTAGGAAGATGGGCAGGGTGTACTGCAGAGCTTGGGAAGGAGGGGGGGGGGGCTAGGTGCAGAGTGACAGGGGTTGGAAGGGAAGGAAGGAAGGGGGCTGGGTGAAGAGCCTGACAGGAGTTGGGAGGGAATGGAGCTGGGTGCAGAGTCTGACAGGGGTTGGGTGAAGAGCCTGACAGGGCAGGAAGGGAAGGAAGGGGGCTGGGTGCAGGGCCTGATGAGGGAGGGAGAGGGCTGGGTGCAGGGCCTGTCAGAAAGAGGCTGGGTGCAGGGAGAACAGATGTTCAGGGGGTTGGGAAAGACAGATATTGCACGTACTGGGAGAGGGTTGGGAGGAAAATTACTTAAATTAACAGTAAAATAATATGTCTTAATGGTAGCCCATGTTGATAATATCCTGCTTAGTTAGGTATACACTATCAGTTTTCCTAGCCTGTATTAATTTCCATAAATACTTTTCCCTTTTCCAGCCTTTGTTGCTCCTTTCTTCCTTCACCATTTCAGTTCCTCTCCCTTACTTCACTACTCTTTTGTGTTAATGTTCTGGCACAGGTAGAGCAGGAGTGACTGGAAATCACTCTACCCACCCCCTTGCAGGCTACAGATATGGAAGGCAGGAACCGGAAGATCCAGAGAACTAGGAAAGGGAATGACAGCAAGACTGGAGACCCTTTTTTGTGGTGGTGGTTTGATGGTGGTAGACCAGAGGAAGAGGAGGTAGCTGGAAACATGCCTAAGAGCCAGAAGAAAATCCAGTCTAGTCCATTTTTCTTCCATTTCCTAGTGAAAAATGAAATAAAAAGGACATCAGATTTTTTCCAAGTTTTATTTAAAATTTGATAAAATGCTTTTATAATAAATTCAAAGCGATATACATTAATAAAATAAGCAAATAGAGACGTAAAATAGACAAACATTAGACATCACAAACTAGAAGGCATTTTCATTTTCGTTTTGAATGAAACTATGTTCCTGTTTAGTGAGGGTTACCATATGGCTCCAGAAAAAGGAGGACGGATTGAGACATCCGGATTTTACTTCTATTGCTCTCAGTGGAAGTAAAACCCGGATGTCTCAATCCGTCTCCTTTTTCTGGAGCCATATGGTAACCTATGTTCAGGAGAACACCAAGGAGAAGTGAATGTGGGAGTTCTGCTTACCACCTAAATAATGTGCTTGCCTTTTGGGGTCTTTATTTTCTGCCAGTATTTGAATGAGCTTAGCGGGGTTTAAAAAAGGCTTGGATAACTTCCTACAAGAAAAGTCCATAGGCCATTATTGAGATGGCTTGGGGAAATCCACTACTTATTCCTAAGATAAGCAACATAAAATCTTTTTTACTACTTGGGATCTAGCTAGGTGTTTGGGACCTGGGTTGGCCACTGTTGGAAATAGGTGGCTTGGTGGACCTTCGGTCTATCCCAGTATGGGAATTCTTATGTTCTTAAGTTAGTTTACTTTGGATTACTAAGCTATAACTTACCAATAAGAACATCGCTGCTGCTTCTGCCTTGCCTCTTTGGAAGCTCTTGTGGAACCTTGGCACCAAAAATGTTTTGTTTGACCTGCTCCCTTGCCAAAGGTGCTTTGTGAACCCAGATTGCTATTCTAAAACAAAATATTTTCCTCACCTTTAGTTTATCTTCACTCTTCTTTTCTGTGAGCTCAAATTTTTTCATCATTGTTTTCTGCTTTTCTTCTTTTCACTGCTGAACTGGTTGGCTTTCAAATTTTCAGTGGCATAAGGGTGCACAATGTGACAAAATTTTTTCTTTCTTTCCTGGCCTGTTTGACAGGCCGACGGGATCTGACAATCAATCATGTCTCTTACTTTTCAGAAAGGAATTGTTTACCTGTCATTCAGCTGCCACATTCCATTATTTATTAATTATTTTTCCCATTCCCGCTGTGCCTTATCCAGCTGTGCATGCAGACAGTCCTCAGCTTGATAGTGCTATATTAGCAATAATTTCAGGATTGATTTTAAACCAGGTGAATATCGTATCTCTCAGCATCATTTGGAGAAGAAGCCCACTGGGATCAACGGAACTGCCCTGCTGTTTATTTGTGTGAAGTGCTTAAAACAGGGAAATGATAAAAGGAAGCTGGGCATCAAAATGGCAGATGGACATTTAACATGAGCAAGCGGGAAAGAGGACCTCGAACTATAGCTACAAGACGTTAGAAGTCACTGCCCAGAAAAAGGCTGTAGGTTGGAGAATGACACGGGGACAAATTTGTCCCTGTCTCCGCAGGAACTCATTTTCCTGTCCCTTCCCCATTCCTGCAAACTCTATCCTCATTCGCATAAGCCTCAAACACTTTAAAATCATAAAGCAGGTGGGATCTCTCGGAGAGAGAACAAGATAATAGTTTCTGCGGATGGGCCGACTAGATGGGCCATTTGTCCTTTATCTGCCATCATATTTCTATTTTTTTTCATTCCAAAGAGAGTGCATTATTGACAGCACACAAAAATGCAAATTTTTGTGGGCTTTTTTCCCTGCTGGTTTTTGTTTATCAATGACATAGAGAATATCATTGATATTTACTATATCAAATGCACACCCTTATGTGTCACTGTGCCTACTTTTATGCAAATTACTTGGGAATAATTTTATAAAATGTCCTTTACACAGGGTTTACATGCAAAAATCCTTTATAAAATCACTCGCTCCCCCCAGGCAAATAAACATATTTGTGTAGTGTATCTATGTATGCAAGTTTACTTGCAGTTGAGAGATTTTTAAGAGTGGGATTGGAAAGGCACATATGGAGATGCTTTTGAATATGCATGTATTTTTTTTTTTTTGTATTTGTTTTAAATTTTGCATGTATTTTTACCCCATGAAAACTATCCTTATAGGCGGGTAGGTGTAAACATATGCTAATTATTGACCTGGGGTAATTTTCAAAACATAATTGTGTATAGTTTCACTTTAAAAATCCAGCGGACCTCACAGGGAAATGTATGTGTGCACTTTCATTAATATAAGCACTTATAACATTACTGCTGAAGGAGGCCATTTAAGAAATGGCTGGTGGAAGTGGTGGAGATGAAAACAGTGACAGAATTCAAAAATGCACAAACCAAACTTTAAGGCCCTGATTCTATAAAGGTCGCCTAAAGTTAGCTGCCTAGATCGGCGTGGGTAGCTGACCTAGGTGCTTAATAATTATTTTAAAACTTAATTGGGGCAATAACAAGCAATTAGCAGTTCATAATTAGCTTACATTAAAATCAATTGGTTGGTAGGCGCCCAACTCAGTAGGCGCCTAAAGAAAGCATCTGTGGTTAGGGGAGGATTGTGGGTGGATCATGGGCATGTTTTCTGTGTAGACACCTAAAGTGGGCGGATCCTGGATATGTTTTCTGTGTAGACACCTAAAGTGGGCGGATCCTGGACGTGTTTTCTATTTAGATACCTGAAATGGGCGGATCTTGGGCGTGTTTTCTGTGTAGATACCTAAAGTAGATGGATCCTGGGTATGTTTTCTGTTCAGATACCTAAAGTGGGTGGATCTTGGGCGTGTTTTCTGTTCAGATACCTAAAGTGGGTGGATCTTGGGCGTGTTTTCTGTGTAAACACCTAAAGTGGGCAGATCTTGGGCATGTTTTCTGTGTAGACACCTAAATTGGGCGGATCCTGGGTGTGTTTTCTGTGTGGACATCTAAATTGGGCGGATCCTGGGTATGTTTTCTGTGTGGACATCTAAATTGGGCGGATCCTGGGTGTGTTTTCTGTGTGGATATCTAAATTGGGCGGATCCTGGATGTGTTTTCTGTGTAGACACTTAAAAAGTGGGCGAATCCTGGGCGTGTTTTCTTTGTAGACACCTAAAGTGGACTTAGGCGCCAGTGTTTAGGCCAAGAAAACCCTGGCATAAATAAGGGGTGCCTAAGTTCACTTTAGGCACTGCTAGGTAGGATTCTATAAACTGCTCCTATCTGAAGTTTGACTGGTGCTATGCACCACGTTCCTCGGCACCTATGTTTTAGGTGCTGTTTATAGAATCCAGATCTAACTGCCCAGTATTCCGTGTTATTTAACTGACCACAGTGGCATAGTAAGGGGGTGGGGAAGTTCGTCCCGGGTGCCATGTTGGTAGGGGCACAGGCATTCTTCCTTATCTCCGCCCCCGCCTCTTCCCACTCCTCCCCTCGCCATGCATGCGCCCCCTTCTCTTCCCTCTAGTTGTTCATCGCTGCAAGCGCCAACTTCAACGTGCTCCTCGTGACTGCATCATCTCTCCTGCTGATTTCATTTCCAGGTGCCACGCACAGGAAGTGACTTCAGAGGGAGAGCCGACGGGGTCACAAGGAGCACGTTGAAGTTCTTGTTGCTTGCGGTGGTGAACAACAAGAGGTACGGGGAAGGAAAGGGGGGAACATGCGCATGGTAAGGGGGATCAGAGAAGGAGCAGGGGGTGGAGATGAGAGCAGATATTGCCGCCTGGATGTTTCATCGCCATCTAAAACTGAATATGGCTAAGACTGAGCTCCTTATCTTCCCACCTAAACCCACTTCCCCCCTTCTCTATCTCTGTGGACGACCCTTTACTCCTTCCTATCTTGTCAGCTCGCAACCTCGGGGCTATCTTTTCTCCATCTCTGCTCTGATCCAACAAACTGCTAAAGCCTGTTGCTTCTTCGTCTATATTACCAAAATCCAACCTCTCCTTTCCAAGCACTCTGCCAAAACCCTTAGCCACAGTCAACACCTCTTGCGTAGACTACTGCAACTTGCTTCTCTCAGGTCTTCTGCTCAACTCTCTCTGCTCCCCTTCAATCCATACAGATTTCTACCACATGACTTTTTTTCTGTGAGAGCCACCACACTCATATTACCTCTCTCTTCAAGCCATCTCAATGGCTCCCCAGCCATTTCCAAAAACAGTTCAAACTCCTGTTACTGACCTACAAGTCTACATACTCTTTAGCCCTTCAATATCTCTCCACATTTCTCTCCCCTTATGCTCCCCTCCATGAACTCCATTCATCAGGCAAGCCCATCTTATCCACACCATTCATCTCCCCTGCCACTTCCATGCTCCTTCCCTTCTATCCTGCTGTGCTGTATGCATGGAACAAATTCTGACAGTATTCAAATCCAAGCTAAAAGCCCAATTTTTTCAATGCTGCCTTCAGCTCCTAACTCCCGCTCACCATAAAATTAATTGTCCATCCTATCATTCTCTGCAATAAACTCCCCAAACCCTATATGTCCTGTATGTCTGTCCAAATAGATTGTAAGCTCTTCTAAGCAGGCACCGTCTATTGCATGTTGATTGTACAGTGCTGCGTATGCTTTTCAGTGCTATAGAAATGATAAATACTATGGTCTGTGCCTGGTATATCCTGAAACCACTGATTGAGTGGGCCTCGAGGAATGGGTTGAAAAGCACTGGTCTAGAACAGGGGTAGGCAATTCTGGTCCTCGAGAGCCGGAGCCAGGTCAGGTTTTCAGGATATCCACAATAAATATGAATGAGATAGATTTGCATCTCAAGGAGTCAGTGCATGCAAATCCATCTCATACATATTCATTGTGGATATCCTGAAAACCTGATCTGGCTCCGGCTCTCGAGGACCGGAATTGCCTACCCCTGGTCTAGAACATCCAATAGTCTTGCACTGACCCCAGCTGAATATCATTGGTTGCAAAGTAACCCTTAAATTGACAGCAGGGAGAAGAAATAATTAGCTTAATTTATAATAGGCTGCAATGGAAGCAGAGCTTGTGACAGTGAAAGTCAATCAAGGGAATAACAAGTGAAAGCTGAAATGTGCAGTTAACTGTATTTGGCAGAATAGCTGTTTGTGCAGGGTTCGGACATGTCATGTCTTGGCAATGAACTTGTCATAGCCTAACTCTGGCTGTATCATTTTAAACCAGGGTGTCACATGCATTACATAAAGCGATCCTTACGGAGCGCCTTTTCGTTGTTTCTCAGGATTTGCTGACAGAGCGTCGGAGGTGCTGAAATTCTGTGCTGTGCTTTCGCTTCTGCAGATACCCAAGGCTTATCGAGCAATCTATCGACCCCTTTGCGGTGACTCCATTAAGTGAAGAATGGCTACAGGGAATCGACATCCCCAGAGATCTACAATGTGGGAAGAATCCCTTTAGGTCTTAACACAGGTGTGTGTGTATGGTTTCCAAAACATGGCTTAATGTTGTCTTTACATTCGTGTTTGGCAGGCGAGCTGGGAGAATTATGCCAATGAGTTTTGCCCTCGGCGCACGCACTGTGCTCTTCTGTCAAGTAAATGAGAGGGCTCTAATTATTTCTTGACAAATAGCAATTAACACAGTTTTATAACTGAGTAAGTATGTGTGTGTGTGTGTGTGTGAGGAAATCATGATTTGGTCATATTCTTTTTAGGTTGAAAAGGGATAAAGGTAAGGTTATTTTTTTTTTCCTCTGGTTACATTATTTATGGAGGAAAAAACAAAGACAAATTTAGAAAAAATGAATGGTGAACAAATCTGGATTTACTCGCATAAACATTCCCCTCGAAGAGGAGAATTTTATAAAGTCATTTTATTTTTATTTTAAAAATGTCTTTTTTGCATACAACCTAGGCGGATTACAATAAAACAGACACAGAATATTTCACATAATCTTCACAACTAAACTGCAACAAGTAAACCTATATCATTCCCTCTTCTAAAATTTCAAATATAAAATCTCACAGAGCTATTTAAGTCAAAAAGGAATATTTCACAACATTTCACTCTAGAAAAAAACTTGTATAAATAAGTAAGTTTTCAATTCCTTTTTAAAAGATTTTGACTCCCTACATAATCTCAAATGAGCTGGCAACTGGCTCCACAATCGCGGACCTGCAACTGAAATTGCTGTTGTCTGTGCCCTTTTATAATAAGTCTCCCCAACTGACTCAAATCGACAATCGCATCACTGTTTCAGATCTTAACGAACGTGTTGGCAGGTACTTCCTCCGTGCATGTGTTAAATACCAAGGTGTTGTGCCGTCAATGATCAGAGTCACAGCTGTCAAAACTTTATATTCAATCCTAAACTCCATCAGTAACCAGTGTAGTTGTTTTAACACTGGCGAAATACGCTCATAGCTAGGTACCCCAGAAATCAATCGCGCTGCAGTATTTTGCACAACCTGCAGAGCTTTCACTCTGTATTTTATGATACCTAAAAGCAATGCATTATGGAAATCAAGTTTTGTAATTGCCAAACTCTGTGCCACCATCTGAAAATCAGACACATCCATTTTCATGCATTTGTGTCGTCCACTTAAATAATGGCTTATAAAATAGTGCAAGGTGTAAATGATTGTGTGCTGGCATGACACTATATACTTTTGCTGTAGGTACTGCTAGGGCTGCTGGCTGTGTAATGCACAGGAGGTGTTCTCAGGTACACATAGCAACATAGTAGCATAGTAGATGACGGCAGATAAAGACCTGAATGGTCCATCCAGTCTGCCTAACCTGATTCAATTTAGATTTTTTTAAAATTTTTTTTCTTCTTAGCTATTTCTTGGCAAGAATCCAAAGCTCTACCTGGTATTGTGCTTGGGCTCCAACTACTGAAATCTCTGCCAAAGCTCACTCCAGCCCATCCACACCCTCCCAGCTATTGAAGCCCTCCCCAGCCCATCCTCAACCAAAAGGCCATATACAGACACAGACCGTGCAAGTCTGCCCAGTGTTGGCCTTAGTTCTTCAATGTTTACTATTATTTTCTGATCCTCTGTGTTCATGTTGATTTATAAAATATCCTGTTCTAACTTTACGTGCAAACACTGACACCTGCTCTTGAGCTGGTTTAAGTGTTCATATCTGCACCGGAGATACAATTTCTGCCAAAATAGAATTATATAAAGGCAGATAAGTGCACGGCTATTATTTTGCAACTATATCCATATGTAAATAGTGGCATTTGGGAGGAAAATTTTATTAACTGCTGTTATTTATTTATTTACAGAACTTATAGCCTCCACTATCCAACGATCTAGGTGGGTTAACAGGATATACATACACAAATCGAAGTAATAAAATAAAAAAAAAAACAAATGAATCCATAAAGGACAGACCATTAAAATATGAAAAATATAATGACTATCGATTATAAAATAAATCTGTATGACAAATGAAAACCCCATAGTCAAAGTCAAAACTGCTCAAGAAGAAATGCCATATGAATAGCAGTTTTGATTTCTCTTTTAAAGGACTGAAAACTCGTCAGAGCACGAGTTTCTCGAGAGAGAACATTGCATAACTCAGGCCCTCTATCTCCAGAAAAAGATTTTGTATAACAATCTAAAGGTATGAAAAGTAGGAACTTCCATAAAGAGAGCATCAGAAGAACAGAGAGACCTAACAGATAAAGCTTCAACATAGATGTCAAAATTGGAGAAGTCATTCCTTTCAGAGATTTAAAAACCAAACAGAGAAGCTTGAAAGTAACCCTTAATTCAATAGGAAGCCAGTGTAATGATATCAAAACAGGTGTAATGTGTTCAAATCTCCCTGTACCAGTCAGAATCCTAGCTGCAAGGCTTTAAGGTATTTATTTGGTAAGCCTATCAAAAGGCCATTACAATAATCAAAACAGGGATATATTATTATCCCAGGACAAGCAGGCAGCATATTCTCTACATGTGGGTAATGTCACCGACGGAGCCCCCTAGCGGATGTTTTCGCAAGCAGACTTCCTTGAAGACCTTCAAGCTTGTGATTGTCCCGCGCATGTGTGTGTGCCCCTCCCGCCCAGTCTAGGGCATGCGTCTCCTCAGCGTGTCCTCAGTTCTATGTTTTCCTTGGAGCCAGAAACACTGCTCCCTTGCTTCGCGCGATATCGTTGTCCCTCTTTCACTGCGCCTTGTTTGGTTAGTTTCTTTTGAGTCGCTGTGCTCGCATCTGTGTTTTTCTTTTTTTATTTGTTTTTCAGTTCGTATCCTTTTGATCGGGTCCCGGTCTTATTCTGGCCGCCTGGCCTAGTGGGGCCGCAGCCATATTTTTTCTTATGTCCCGGTCTCGTTCCGGGTTTAAAAACTGTACTAAGTGCAACCGGGTTATCTCCATCACCAACCCTCATCGTTGGTGTGTGGAGTGCCTGGGTGCAGAGCACCGCGCTGAGTCATGCCCCTATTGTGTGACTTTGCAACCATGGGCTCTTCTTTGGAGGGTGGCCAAGATTCTCCAACTCTTTGGCCCCATGGATCCTGCGGGATAGGCCTCGAGTTCGGCCTCGGCACCCTCGTTGGGCGCTTCGGCCTCAAAGTCCCCGTTGGCCTAGAAGGCTCCAGCCTCGGTCCCTCCTGTTACTGTGGCCTTGGGTAAGTCTCCTCTTTCCTCCTCAGGTGTGTCGGCAAAGAAGCCTACCTCCGAGTCTCATGTCAGTGCCGCCTCATCGGCATCTTCAAGACATCACTCTAAGCGTGCCTCCTCACATAGGGAATACTCTTTCTCGAGGTCGCCCCCGAAGGAGCGCACTGCTGCACCTAAGACCCAACCACCTTTGGTCTCGGTGCCTATGTTCGAAGACATGCTTAAGGCTATTCTTACCATGCAGCTTTCCTCGGTGGTGAGCCAACTGGTCCCGACTTTGACGCCTCTGACCTCGGTCTTGACCCAGTCTCGGTCTGACCAGCCTGAGAGTCTCCTCGTTTCTCGAGGCCCTGCCCTGCCCGGGTTTCCTTGAGAGATTCTTCCTTCCCCGAGTCACCTGTAACTTTTCGGGGATCCAGACCAGGGGGCCGTTTTTCCCCCGCTACTTTGTCGAGGTTTGCCCCTCCTAAAAAGCCCCGGGCTTTTCCGCCCCTTTGGGGCAGGTCTCCGACCGCAAAACCTTCTAAACACATGCTTGTCCTCTAGTTGGACTCTGGGTTGTGTTCCCCATCAAGGCAGCTACCAGCCTCTAAGGGGCCTTCTTCGAAACTGGTGGAAGACTTCTCCTTTACCCAGTCTTCCCCGAGGCATCACCAGCTACTTCTTCAGACCCCGGGGTCTTCCCCGTCCCACCTAGCACGGGGTCGTTCCTCGACGCCCCCCAGACACTTTAGTAGAGCCTCTTCAGTCTCCCATTCGCAGGACTCCGAGGCCCCGGCTTACTATTCGAGGGAAATTTCTCCCTCTTTCTCGGCTGCCCCCAGATCTCGCTCGGGTTCTCCTCAGGAGGATGAGTCTTCTTCTCGAAACTCCTCCTTTACTCGTTTCATCTCTGACATGGGTAGGGCCTTGAAACTGGATCTCCAGTCTGAGTCCAGTTATACCCAGGAATATCTGGAAGAAATGGATGTTGATCACCCCCCACGAGGCGTTGCGCTTGCCATTGCACCAGGTTCTCCGGAAAACCTTTCTCCGGAACCTGGAGACTCCCTATGCGAACACGGCCATTCCCTCCAAGTTGGAGTCCCGTTACTGGACGATTCCGGTTAAGGGGTTTGAGAGTTCTCAGCTTTCTCATCAGTCCTTGGTGGTTGAGTCTTCCTTGAAGAAGTCCAATCCCTCTAACATTTACGCTTCCGTCCCTCCGGGCCGTAAGATGGACAAGTTTGGTCTCCGTCTTTACCAAAATTCAATGATGGTGAATTGTCCTCAACTATAACTTTCTCGTCCTACCTCCGGTTCTATGTGGACACCCTCCGCTCGTTCCGGAATCTCAGAGTCGGGAGTTTCACTTCCTCAAGGAAACCGTCTCCCATCTCCGCCTCTATATGTTCCAGGCGGCCTACGACGCTTTCTAGTTGTCCTCGAGGGTCATGGCCTTTGCGTTCGCCATGCGTCGCCTCGCTTGGCTCCTCCTTGTGGATATGGATCCAAATCTACAGGATCGTCTTGCCAATCTCCCATGTGTGGGTCATGAGCTCCTCGATGAGTCTATCAAAGCGGCCACGAAGCGCCTATCGGACCATGAATGGTCCTTTGCCTCTCTGGTGAAACTTAAACCAAAGGCCCCCCCGGCTAGGCAATACAAAATTCCTCTCCGGAAGTATTGTCAGAAATCTACTCCTGCATTCTCTCGGCCTCCCCCGAAGTGGCCTCAACAACAGCAGCAACATCAAACTAAGGCCCAGCCGCTGGCTCCGGGTAGGACTGGGCTGTATTTTTGACAATTCCGGTCCGAGCCTTCGGGCTCCCTTCCTCATGGAGCCTTCCCCCCTCACCATCGGGGGTCATCTCCATCATTTATATGCCCAGTGGGAAAGTCTTACCACCGACAGATGGGTGCTTTCTATCATCCGGGAGGTGTACTCCCTTCACTTCAGTCACGTACCCCCGTACCTACCTTCAAGCGAGTTTCCTTCTGCTCGGTCTCAGCTGCCTCTCCTTTTGCAGGAATATCAGGCCCTTCTTCGCCTTTGATCGGTCGATGAGGTTCCCCCGGACCCGTGGAACACCGGATTTTATTCCCGGTACTTTCTTGTACCCAAGAAGACGGGGGATCTGCGTCCGATCCTGGACCTCTGCGCTTTGAACAAGTTTCTGGTCAGGGAACAGTTCAGAATGCTCACCCTTCCTACTTTGTACCCCCTCTTGGACAAAGGGGTCTGGCAGTGCTCACTGGACCTCAAGGAGGCATACACGCACATTCCAATACACCCGGCCTTTCGCCGGTATCTGAGATTCCGGGTGGGGATCTCCATCTCCATTATTGTGTTCTTCCCTTCGGCCTGGCGGCTTCTCTGAGAGTCTTCACAAAATGTCTGGTTGTGGTATCTGCGGCCCTGCGTCTCCACGGCCTGCAGGTGTTTCCCTACCTCAACGACTGGTTGATCAAAGCGTTCTCTCGCCACGAGGTTCTGCGAGCGACTAATCAAACCATCTCGCTCCTTCAGAGCCTCAGCTTCGAGGTGAACTTCCCCAAGTCTCAGCTCTGTCTGTCCCAATCTCTGGAATTTATCGAAGCGGTCCTGGACACGGCTCGTCTCCACTCCTTTCTGCCTCGGCCTCGACGGGAGGCCCTTGTTCGATTATGCCAGAAGGTGGCCCATCTGTCCTCGGCCCCGGCTCTACTCATGATGGTCCTCCTCAGTCAAATGGCCTCCACGGTTCATGTGACTTCTTTTGCCAGACTTCACCTCCGTAATCCTCAATGGACTCTGGCATCCCAGTGGAACCAGGTTTGAGACCCTGTCTCATGACTCATTCTCGTGACTCCTTTGTTGAGGCAGTCTCTCCTTTGGTGATGCTTTCTTCCAATCTTTCCAGAGATTTTCTGTTTCATGCTCCTCCGCAAAAGGTCCTCACGATGGACTCGTCGGCCTACGCTTGGGGGGGGGGGGCACATCTGGATGGTCTTCGCACTCAGGGTCTTTGGTGCAGTGCCGACCGCCTTTGTCACATCAATCTGCTGGAGCTTCGAGCGATCTTCCTCGCCCTGAAAGCCTTTTGTCACCTGCTTCGCGACCGAGTGGTGTTGGTCCGCACGGACAACCAAGTCGCCATGTATTATATCAACAAATAGGGGGGAACGGGGTCCTGTTCACTGTGCCAAGAGGCACTGCGGCCCTGGGATTGGGCCATCCGCCACAACATATTCCTTCAAGCGGTCTACATTCAGGGCCAGCACAATTGTCTGGCGGACAAGTTGAGTCATCTTCTACAGCCTCACGAGTGGTCCATCCATTCCTTGACTCTGCGTCAAGTATTTGCTTGCTGGGGGACTCTGGACGTCGACCTGTTCGCGTCCTCCCACAATCACAAGTTGCCCCGCTTCTGCTCTAGGGTTTACACCCCGCTCAGACTGGAGGCGGGTGCTTTTCTGCTGGATTGGATGAACCTGTTACTGTATGCGTTCCCTCCATTCCCTCTGATTCTGAAGACTCTCGTCATGCTCAAGTCCACGAGTGCCACCATGATTCTGATAGCTCCTCAGTGGCCCCGACAACCGTGGTTCTCCCTCCTGTTGCAACTCAGTTCCAGGGAGCCTCTTCTTCTGCCTGTTTTTCCTTCTCTGCTTACGCAGAGTCAGGGTTCTCATCTTCATCCCAACCTGCAGTCTCTGCACTTAACGGCTTGGTTCCTCACGGCTTGATGTCCTCGTTCCAGTTCTCCCAGCCTGTGCTGGATGTCCTGGAAGCTTCTCGGAAGGAGTCCACTTGCCAGTGTTACCATCAGAAGTGGACCCGCTTTTCTTCCTTGTGTGCTACTCGACAGCAGGAGCCGCTGTCTGCCTCTTTATCTGCTGTCCTGGACTATCTGTTACACTTACCTGGTGCTGGACTCAAGTTCTCATCGGTTCGAGTCCACCTTAGTGCCATTGCTGCTTTTCATCAGCCGATTGACGGGAAACCTATCTCTGTTCATCCTGTGGTCTCCCGCTTCATGGAAGGCCTTTTCCACGTTCATCCGCCCCTTAAACCTCCCCCTGTGGTTTGGGATCTTAACGTGGTTCTTGCTCAGGCTCACTTAAAGTATGTTACTTGGAAGGTTGTGTTTCTTATTGCTCTCACTTCTGCCCGTCGTGTCAGTGAGCTTCAAGCCTTGGTAGCGGACCCTCCTTTCACTGTCTTCCATCATGATAAGGTGGTTCTCCGTACCCATTCTAAGTTTTTGCCTAAGATTGTGTCATTGTTCTTCCTGTGTTTTTTTCGAAGCCTCATTCTCACCCTGGAGAAGTGGCTCTGCATTCTCTTGATTGTAAGCGTGCGCTGGCCTTCTACTTGAAGCGTACCGCTCCGCATCGTTCTGATACCCAGCTATTTCTCTCTTTCGACCTTAATCGGTTGGGTCACTCTGTTTCTAAGCGGACCATTTCTAACTGGTTGGCTGCTTGTATCTCCTTTTGTTACGCTCAGGCTGGTCTCTCCCTGCTGGGTCGAGACACAGGCCACAAGGTCAGAATGATGGCAGCGTCTTTTGCTTTCCTCCGCTCGACTCCAGTTGATGAAATCTGTAAGGCTGCCACTTGGTCCTCGGTTCATACATTTACCTCGCACAACTGTCTGGATACTTTCTCCAGGCGTGATGGCCATTTTGGCCAGTCCGTTTTGCAAAATCTGTTCTCCTGAATTGCCAGCTCTCCCTCCATCCCATTCTGGTTAGCTTGGAGGTCTCCCACATGTAGAGAATATGCTGCCTGCTTGTCCTGGGATAAAGCACAGTTATGTACCGTAAAAGGTGTTATCCAGTGACAGCAGGCAGATATTCTCGCAACCCACCCACCTCCCCATGGTTGGCTTCTTTGCTAGCTATCTGAACTGAGGACATGCTGAGGAGACGCATGCCCTAGACCGGGCGGGAGGGGCACGCGTGCATGCGTGGGCCAATCGCAAGCTTGAAGGTCTTCAAGCAAGTCTGCTTGCGAAAACGTCCGCTAGGGGGCTCCTTCGGTGACGTCACCCACATGTAGAGAATATCTGCCTGTTGTTCCTGGATAACACCTGTTACGGTAAGTAACTGTGCTTTACATGTAGTAGCTTAGCACTTGGTCGCAGAATAGCACTTGGTCGCTCTTCAATGAAGACTCTCGAGAATGTATTCAAAGACAAGCAGGTAACACTCCAAACGAAGATCAGACTTGTCCACCCTCATTTTCTCAGTGGTCAGTTAAGGATGCAAAAGCTGGACACTACGGAAACAAGACAGAAAGAAGATTGACTCATTTGAGCTTTGGCGCTGGAGAAGGATTTTAGGCGTACTGTAGATTGCCAGAAGAAATAACAAATCGATTCTGGAAGAGAACAAATCGGCTATGTCACTCAAAGCCGAAATAATGAAGTTACAACTGTCTTATATTGGTGACACCATGAGGAAGAGTACCTGGTAGAAACCAAAAGAGTAGCAACATTTGAGAGCTGAGATTCTGATGTTATAATGCCTCGCTCCACTGATGCCTAAGAGCCAACCTCATCAGTGATGTCACAATGGCTTGACTGTCCTATACTTGGTTCATATAAGAACATAAGAATTGCTAGACTGGGACAGACCAAAGGTCCATCAAGCATTGTATCGTTTCCAACAGTGGCCAACCCAGATCCCAAGTACCTAGCTAGATCCCAAGTATCAAAACAGATTCTATGCTGCTTATCCTAGGAATAAGCAATGATTTCCTCAAGCCATCTCAATAATGGCCTGTGGACTTCTCTTTTAGGAAATTATCCAAACCTATAAACCCTGCTAAGCTAACTGATTCCACCACATTCTCTGTCAAAAAATTTTCAGAGTTTAATTACATGTTGTGTGAAGAAATATGTTCTCCAGTGGACAAACTGTAGCTTTTTTCTAAACTGCAGGTACGCATTCTTCCTCAAAAGACTTATTAACAATGTAAGTGAAATAAGACACACTCACATCTTTTAAGGCTTTAACAACCATGGGGAGGGGGAGGGGGTTTCAGGAATCCAAAATACAGTAATAATTTTTGATCTGAGAAAATACTTGTGCAATATCACCCAACATTACCTTTTGAAAACAATCCCAACAAATGTTCTTAGCAGATAATATAGAATGTGGGCGATTGTTAAGATGTACTGTATTATTTTATGAACCCTGGTTATTAATGACTAGGTCTCATTCCATAAAATGGGAGTACTACGATAGCACGAGTTAAGGTTACCAGACGTCCGGATTTCCTCGGACATGTCCTCCTTTAGACACTTTGTACAGGTTTTGAAAAGCTTCTGGCAATGAGCAGTTACAGTTTTTAAAAAAATGTTAAAAACTCAATTTTACATGGAGGCTTTTCTTTAAAGTTTTGTCGTAGTGAGATACCCAATGAGAAACTTGAACAATGATTGTCGTTCTATAATTACTGAGGTTGATATGTAATTCCCTCCAGTTTTCAAATGCTATTTTTAGTGGGCTAATGTGTAACATGATTGCGTTGTACTGAAAGTATTTGTCATGTATGTTGTCCTCTGAACCATTGTGAATGTTTTATTTATTAACCTCTTAGCTTCAGGTGGTCAAGAAATTTTAGAAATAAATAAACATTTGCGCATGTGTGGATGCAATTCGGTGATGTCACATGCATGCGTGTAACATCATCGCGTCACACCAGCGTATGTGCGAATGCCATCCAACGTTGCTCATGCAGGTTGACGGGGTAGGGCATGGGGCGGGCCTGGGGGCAGAATGGAGTGGGGCAGGCCTGGGGGCAGGCCATGGGTCCAGATTTTCTAGTTGGAACATCTGGTAAACCTAGCAAGAGTTAGTTGTAAAATAATGCATCATTAACATAATCTACATTGATAATTTCTCCCCTTAGTGTGAAGAGTTTCAGTCTCTGGTAACAGAACTGATATTGTGATGTCATTGGGTCAGATTCTATAAATGGTGCCTCAGTGTGCCTACATTATTTTCACAAGTAAATTATGAAAATACAAGGGTATCTGCAATTCCAATGACAGGGGTGTCATTGTGGAATAAATTGACAGGACCATTAAGAGCACTTTTGGATTTACAAAAGTTTAAGAAAGTACTGAAACTTACTTTGTGAAAGCTTTTAAATGAATACACGTCCCCCTACGAATCCGCGGATTTGGTTATTCACGATTTTAAAACAAAAAAACCATTTAAATTTTTCAGGCTATTTTAAGCCCTGTAAGCCCTCCCTTAAGCCTTACCTGGTGGTCTAGCAGGTTTTCAGGGCAGGAGCGATCTTCCCACGCTCCTGCCCCGTGCAGATCACTCATAGGAAATGGCTGCCTTGAGCTCCCGTAGTCTCTTGATCCATTTACTGTGAGCGATCTGCACGGGGCAGGAGCGTGGGAAGATTGCTCCTGCCCCGATAACCCACTAGACCACCAGGTAAGGCTTAAGGGGGGGCTTACAGGGCTTAAAATAGCCGGGGGGAAGCGGGGCTTAGGGGCAGAGCCAGCCCAAATATTATTTGCGGGTTTTTTAATATTCGCAGGCCGGCTCTGTCCCTAACCCCCGTGGATACAGAAGGAGAAGTGTAGTAATATTTTTATTGAGACAATGAGATTATTGCATCTTTTATATATATATGTATGTTTTAACATTATGATTGTATTTTGTGAGCTGCTTAGGTATACGTGGGTACGAAATTTTTTAAATAAATTGTTGGCGCCATTCAGCATGGGTGTCATTTATAGAATCCCATCTAGCAGCCCCTAGGTGTTCTAGAGATAGGTGCCTGTATATTAGGCCAGGTTTTACAAGCACATAACTCGGACCTTAGCGACACCTAAGTGGAAGCACCCTCCAATGCCTAACGATGCCTACCTGAAAAGTAGGTGTGGATAGGGCCAGAGAATAGGCATGGTTGACTTAGGCCTCTATTCACTAAACCATGTTAAGTGTTTAATGCAAGTTTTAATGCACATTAATTAAAAGCTGAAAATACAGTTAATATGTCAGGTTAATAATTAGCATGCTAACATAAAATTTTTCTGTTGATAGCAAAAGTTGGGGAGTACACCTTGCAGTTAAAATGGATGTTAATGCATGTTAATTGCTAAAATGGTTTATAACATGGAACAATTAACTTCATCTTCAAAGCTGGCTTTGTGTCATACTTCCTTAGTGGCCGTATAGGTGGAGAGTAGATTCATCAAGCAGCGCCTGATTAAGAGGACAAGTCGGATTCCAAGGAAGAAGACTGGACAATCAGCGAATTACAAATAATCAACGAATTACAAACAATCCAAAATATAGCTCTAAGACTCATCTACTCATTGAGAAAACATGACCATATTACAGAAGCATACATCAACTCACATTGGCTACCAATCCAAGAAAGAATACTATTTAAATTCTACTGTATGTTATTTAAAACCTTAAACGGAGACAGCCCAACCTACCTGAACAACCGTCTCATCCAAACTACCTCAGTCAGACACAGAAAAACACACACCCCATTCACACACCCTTCGATCAAAGAAGTAAAACTATACGATGGCCTCCTAGTCACTCAAGCAGCTAAACTAGATAACCAAATCACCAATCTACTGATAACGACCCCAGACTACAAGATGTTCAGAAAAGAAATAAAAACTATACTCTTCAAGAAATTCCTGAAACAATCCTAACATCAAACTTACCGTCCTTCCTCCCTCCTTCTTCCCGCCACACAGAAACTACAAGACCTACTCTTTACCTCTCTAGAAATGACAAACGATCTTCCATTGTAACCACCATTTTTAACTCTTTTGTAATCTGCCTTGAACCGCAAGGTAATGGCGGAACAGAAATCTCTAATGTAATGTAATGTAAAATACAATTTTCTTAAATATACTCAATATCAGATTATCATGACTACAATATCCACATTTTAACACTCATAAAAGATATGTAAACACACCATGCCAGGATACCCCAAAGCACCAAAACCAACAAGAGAACACTTCTGAAGCTCAAGTATGGATAACCATCACAGAAACACCCTAATTCTGTACTAAAGCTCATATATCATAGCTTAGAAACATAGAAAATGACGGCAGAAAAGGGCCATAGCCCATCAAGTCTGTCCACTCTAATGACCCACCCCCCTGACTTTACTCCCCTAGAGATCCCACCTGAATATCCCATTTTCTTTTAAAGTCTGACACGCTGTTGGCCTCAATCACCTGCAGTGGGAGTTTGTTCCAATGATCGACCACTCTTTCATTGAAGAAGTACTTTCTGGAATTACCATGAAACTTCCCTCCTCTGATTTTCAGTGGATGCCCTCTGGTGTTCGAGGGTCCTATAAGACAGAAGACATCATCTTCTGCCTCGATACAGCCCGTGATATACTTAAATTCATGTCTTCCCTCTCTCTTCGTTCCTCAAGTGGGTACAGCTGCAATTTATTTAGCCGTTCATCATACGTGAAATCCTTGAGCCCCAAGACCATCCTGGTGGCCATTCGCAGCACATCTTTCCGGTAATGTGGTCTCTAGAATTGAACACAATACTCCAAAGGAGGTCTCATCATGGATCTGTACAATGGCATTATGACTTCAGGTCTCCTGCTAACAAAACCTCTACGGATACAACCAATCATTTGCCTTGTCTTTGAGGAAGCCTTCTCTACTTGATTGGCAGCCTTCATGTCATCACTAATGATCACCCTTAAATCATGTTCTGCCGTGGTCTTAGTCAAGATCTCACCATCTAGTGTGTAAGTTCTGCACGGATTTCATTACCTTACACTTTTTAGCATTGAAGCTTAGCTGCCAAGTCGATGACCACTGTTCCAGTAGTAGTAGGTCCTGCGTCATACTGTCAGGCAAAGTGCTTTTACCTACTATGTTGGATAGTTTGGCGTCGTCGGCGAACAGTGATACTTTTCCTCTAAGCCACAGGTGTCAAAGTCGGTCCTCGAGGGCCAGAATCCAGTCGGGTTTTCAGGATTTCCCCAATGAATCTGCATGAGATCTATTTGCATGCACTGCTTTCAATGCATATTCATTGGGGAAATCCAGAAAACCCGACTGGATTCCGGCCCTCGAGGAGGGACTTTGACACCCCTGCTCTAAGCCCTTGGGTCATATCTCCTATGAATGTTGAATAGAATCGGGCCCAAGACCGAGTCCTGTGGCACTCTACTGGTCACATTTGACGTTCTGGAGTGGTACTGTTTACCACCATCCTCTGAAGTCTATCACTCAGCCAATCCCTAACCCATGGAGTTAGTGTGTCCCCTAATCCCAGCGATTTCAGCTTGTTTAATAACCTGCAGTGTGGGACGCTATCAAAAGCCTTGCTGAAGTCCAAATATACCATATCCAGGGACTCCCCGGCGTCCAGTTGTCTAGTTACCCAGTCAAAGAAGCTAATCAGATTAGATTGGCAGGACCTGCCCTTGGTAAATCCATGTTGGTGGGGATCACGTAGGTTTTCTTCGTCCAGTATTGTGTCAAGTTTCTGCTTGATCAGTGTTTCCATGAGTTTGCTCACTGGTCTGTAATTTGCCGCCTCTGTCCTGCAGCCCTTTTTGTGGAGTAGAATAACGTTAGCTGTTTTCCAGTCCAAGGGGACTCTTCCCGTGCGTAGGGAAAGATTGAAGAGCACGGCTAAAGGAGCCGCGAGGACTTTGTTCAACTCCCTGAGCACCCTGGGGTGTAGGTTGTCTGGTCCCATGGCTTTGTTTACCTTGAGTCTTGAAAGTTCGCATTAGACGCTGCTGGACGTAAACTCGAAGTCTTGAAACGGGACTTTCTGGCTGTCTCTTGTCCGTAAATGTGGACCGGCTCCTGGCGCCTCACAGGTGAAGACTGAGCAGAAGTATTCGTTTAGTAGTTCTGCCTTAGTAGAATCCGATTCTGCATAGTTTCCGTCCGATTGCCTAAGGCGTTCTATCCCATCTTTGTTTCTTTTCCTGTCACTAATATATCTAAAGAAGGATTTATCCCCTTTCTTAATGTTCCACGCTAGATTCTCCTCTATTTGGAGCTTGGCCTCTCTGACTGCCTTTTTGACAGCTTTAGATCTGTCCAGATAGTCTTCTTTCGCCTCCCGCTTCCCTAAATGTTTGTAGGTGATAAATGCTTCTTTTTTCTCTTTAACGAGGTTCGAAATTTTGGTACTGAACCACTGGGATCTTTTGTTTCTCTGGCACTTGCTTACTGTTTTTATGTAGCGGTTAGTTGCTTCGTGTAGGGTGGATTTCAGAGTTGACCACATAGCCTCCACATTGTCAGTTTTTGCTTGGTTATGCAGCTCCTGATGGACAAAATCTCCCATGCGGTCGAAGTCTGTGCCTCTGAAGTTGAGGACCCTCGTCGCTGTGTTTGATCTAGAGAAATCTTTCTTGAGGTTAAGCCATACCATGTTTTGGTCACTAAAGGCCAGCGTATCTCCTACTGAAACCTCCAAGACGTTGGTGAGTACCAGGTCCAGTATCGCCTGGTCTCTAGTGGGCTCCAATACCATTTGTTTGAGTCGTGCACCTTTTCTTCTGCTGCCACATGTAGTCGCGGAGAATGTGTTCCAGTCTGCATCGGGCATGTTGAAGTCCCCTAACAATACTGTGTCCCTGCGCAAAGTGATGTTCTCTATGTCTTTGATTAATTCCATGTCTTTGTCTTCCTGCTGTCTTGGAGGTCTGTATACCACACCAAGGTATAGGCATTTTCCATTTCCTCTGGCCAGGTTCACCCAGAGGGATTCTCCAGTGTATCTAACATCTGTGATTCTGGTAGTTTTGATGTTTTCCTTGGTATATAGTGCTACCCCTCCTCCTAACTTGCCCTCCCTGTCACAACGAAGTAGGTTGTAACCTGGTATAACCATATCCCACCCATGTGAGTTTGTGAACCAGGTCTCGTATATTGCCATCACGTCTAGGTCGGCGTTCATTATCTTCGTCTCTAATTCCAGAATTTTATTGCCTAAACTGTGTGCGTTAACATACATAGCCTTCCATACCTGTGAAAAGATTCCCTTTTGGAGTGGCTCCTAAATTATCGTGTGTAGTTTGTGTATTTACCTTAGACTCAGAAGTGTGGGTGCGGCTCGCCTCCTCAGGGTAGTTTCTTACCGCTCTGGAATGTGAATATATACCCTCCCCCAACTTACCTAGTTTAAAGCCCTACGAAGTAGACGGGCTATATGTACTGTAACACCTTTACTGAAGCTCGTGTATTGTAACATCTTTATAAAATCTCTTAAATTGTAACTCAAGTATTTTAACACCATTACAGAAGCTCGTATATTTTAAAATCTAAGTGGTTTACAATAAAAAATGGGGAGGGGGAAATGACCGCAAACAAATAAACAATAATACTGACTGGACAAGCATGTCTTGAAACATTAGGAAAGAGAAGAAGGGCAAGTTACATTTGTGCAGTGGGAAAGTGAAGGGATAAGAACATATTTTGCTTTAACAGCTGCTTTTCTTTGCTTCTCCAGAGGCTGCCATCCAGGGCAAGCACCTAGACTGCCTATCGATTCATCCAGCCCTGATTATATTGTTGCTTTTGTTCGTGGGTATTTGGTATGGGAATTAATCACTTTGCTGGGACTATGAATAGTCACCATTGTAGAAGTGCCTGTTTTATGGGGTTAGAGAAAAGAAACCTTTCAGAAATGTTTTACATTTCACGTCTTTCAGTAGTAGTAACAATCTCTGGGCCAGACATGCGGCCTTTATTGACAGAACAGTTGAAACTCTCCACCTAGTCAATAGCTGCCAAGTGATGCCTGGAGGTCTCATTGGCTGAATACACAAGAAAGAAAATGATCCTAAGAATCTTTGCTACAAATCAAAAGTTAACTTTTAGCATACAGTTTGTATTTAATCATCTTTTACAATTGGTTTTTCTTTTTAAATGAAAATAGCTCTTGTAATTCTTGCATCGAATGCCAACCTTTGTGTTACTATACTCTATGCTAAAGGAGGCAAAGGATGTATAAATTCTCGCCATGCGGCAATCGATATCTCTTTTGAAGCTTAATTTTTCATAGAATATTGAGATGAGACATTCTTTGATTTTGCATCATTTAGACTGTTGGTCCAGTCGCTGATCCTGAGCTCACTGGATTACTGCAACATAATCTACCTAGGGTTGCACAAAATATCCATCAAGAAACTGAGGCTAATCCAAAACACAGCTGTTCGTCTAATCTTTGGCCTGAAAAAAATCCAACACATCACCCTATATTACAAGAAACTTCACTGGCTACCCATTGAGGCCAGAATAATCTTCAAATTCAGCTGCCTCTGCTACAAGGCACTCTTCGGCATCACTCCCACCTACCTTCTGAAACACTTCGTCATACAGGACAAACTCCGCTTCCCACGCAGAACATTCCTGTTTACATTCCCCTCCCCCAAAGGATGCCGATTCAAAAGATTCTTCAACAGGACTCTCGCCTTCCAAGCAGGGATATGGAACACCCCCCTAAGCGACCTAATCCTGACTTCACTAACATACCACATATTCAGAAAATCACTAAAAACACACTTATTCGACAAATTCGTCTGAACTGCCAAAATAGTTCAACACCTACCTCTTCTTACACGTTCCCCCTCCCACCCAATATGTTGCCTAACCACTTACCCCTTCCCAATTCCAACTCGCTGTTATCAGCACCTCTTATTGTACACCGTCTTGAACTGAAAGGTATGATGGGATATAAATAAAATAAAATAAAGCTATTATTATCAGGTCAGGTCAATTTCCTTGGTATTTTACGAAAGGCTGTGCAGGAACACAAGAGTGCAGGTATTATCTGCCGGCACATCCAATGGTAGGAGGAAATGGGATCCGTGTCCTGTCCTCAAATCTCCATGCATGCAGATATTTAAGGGGGGTCCTTCTACTAAGGCAAAGTGGCTTAGCGCGCCGCTTACATATGTCTTTCCAGTGCATTAAGGTCACTTGTGCTGTGGCCGAAAAATGGCTGACTTTCCCATATTCTACATTAATGGCTGCACACCAATTTTGCCATTGGCATGCGGCCATTAAAAAGAGTTACTGCGTGAGCTCTTACTGACATCTGTTTTATAGGCAGTAGGAGCCCATGCGCTAACCCCCTGCTAATCAATTAGCGCATGGCAATGCATCACGTGCTAACTGATTAGCACTGTCATCCCCATTCTCCACCCCCCTTAGAGAAAATTCAGATAACTTATTTTAGTGCACAGTGTACTTCCACAGATAAGCAACTTTACCATAGGACGTACGGTAAACAAACACTAGTGTTTATCGCAGTTTAGTAAAATGACCTCCCAAATTGCTGCATGCTGCAGCATTGATCCTCTCTCATTCCCACACTCCAAACAAATTAAGAACCCCCTGAATTCCCTGACACATTGACATTGATCTCCTGTTCCCTCAAACCCCCTGACATAGAAACATTGATGGCAGATAAAGGCCAAATAGCCCATCTGCAGCATTCACTATCTCTTCCTCTCCCTATTGGCTAAGGCTCTTTACACCTGCATTGTGATGTCATAGAACTTTATGGTTATAAAAACATTGTAATATGATGGCAGATAAAGGCCAAATGGCACATCCTGTCTGCACATCCACAGTAACCATTATCTCTTCCTCTCATTAAGAGATCCCACAGGACTATCTCGGGTGTTCTTAAAATCAGACACAGTCTGTCTCCACCACCTCTACCGGGAGACTGTTCCATGCATCTACCACCCTTTCTGTAAAAAAGTATTTCCTTAGATTACTCCGGGGCCTATCACTCTTAACTTCATCCTATGCCTTCTCATTCCAGAGCTTCCTTTCAAATGAAAGAGACTTGATTCATGCACATTTGTCACATAGGTATTTAAACATCTCTATCATATCTCCCCTCTCCTGCCTTTCCTCCAAAGTATATAGATTGAGATCTTTAAGTCTGTCCTCATTTGCCTTATGACGGAGACCACACACCTTTTTAGTAGCCTTCCTCTTGACTGACTCCATCCTTTTTATATCTTTTTGAAGGTGCGGCCTCCAGAATTGTACACAATATTCTAAATGAGGTCTCACCAGAGTCTTATATAGGGGCATCGATACCTCCTTTTTGCTACTGGCCATACCTCTCCCTATGCACCCTAGCATCCTTCTAGCTTTTGCTGTCACCTTTTCAACCTGTTAGGCCACCTTAAGATCATCACATGCAATCATATCCAAGTCCCACTCTTCTGTTGTGCACATAAGTTTTTCAACCCCTAAACTGTACCGTTCCTTCAGGTTTTTGCAGCCCAAATGCATGACCTGCATTTCTTAGCATTAAATTTTAGCTCCTAAATTTCAAGCCATTCTTCAAGCTTCACTAGGTCTTTCTTCATGTTATTCACACCATCTGGGGTGTCTACTCTATTGCAGATTTTGGTATCATCCGCAAAGAGGCAAATCTTACCTGACAGCCCTTCAGCAATATCATTTATAAAAATGTTAGAAGAAACAGGCCCAAGAACATCCCTTTTCTCAGAGCGATCTCCATTGATCTCTATCATCTGTCGCCTTCCACTCAACCAGTTTTTGACCCAGCCCTTCACTTTGGGACGTATCCTGAGGGCACTGTTTCTTTATTAGACGTCTGTGTGGAAAACTGTCAAAGGCTTTTCTAAAATCTAAATATACCACATCTAACGCACTCCCTCTATCCAATTCTCTGGTCACCCATTCAAAGAAATTGATCAGCTTTGTCTGACAAAACCTACAGTATCTCTAGTGCATCCATGTTGCCTCCCGTCCTGTAATCCAAGATTCCAGAAACTTTACCATTCTCTGTTTTAAAAGCTTTTCCATTAATTTACTTACCACAGAAGTCAGACTTACCGACCTGTAATTCCCTACTTCTTCCTTACTTCCACTTTTGTGGAGAGGGTCTACATCTGCCCTTCTCCAGTCCTCCAGTACCACTCCCGACTCTAGAGACTCATTGAAAAGGTCAGTCAGCGGAGCCACCAGAACTTCCCTAAGTTACTTAAGCACCCTCGGATGTACACCATCTGGGCCCCATCACTGTCTAAATATCCATCACTTGAACCCGTGTCTCTTGAACCTCTCCCAACAGAGTACATAAGCAACATCAAGAACTTCTAGAGTCCCTCCATTGACATGGGCAACTATCCTGATAGATCCCTAGCCTCTACCTAGGTCTTACCTAGGTAACGAATCTGGACAATAGACCCCATCACAATCCCACCCCCAAATCTGATCTCGTAAACTGTTAACCACTAATCTCTAATTATGAATGTTCCATTCAATTTGTAGAATCTTTCTAATTCATTGTAAACCGCATAGAAGTTCACGGTCCTGCGGTATATAAACTGTTATTATTATTATTATTACCTGGAGTCTCATTGATGTCTAGTTGGGGTCTGAAAGGATCCCCAGTCTCATGAAACCAGAGGATCTACTGCCACCATTTTTGAACCTGGTAAGACATGGGGAAGGGTTAGGGATGAGGATCTTTTTCATGGAGGCTCAGAAAGAGGATGTTTATGTATGTTGTCAGCTGGTGGACTTCAGGGGAGGAGAAAATGTTTATATATGCTATCAAGGGGTTTGCAGGAGGGTGGAAATCAATGCTGTTGGAAAGTTTGGGGGAAAGATGATTATATAAGCCGTCAGGGAATTGGAGAAGGAGGAGGTCAATGTTACTGATGTCAGGGGGGGTTGAGGAAGAGGAGGAAATCAAGATTGTTCGGGGAGAAGTTTCTGTTAGTCTGTGCAGCTGTTGGGTAGGAGTAAACTGTGATGTGGAGGTTTTTAGATCTCCATTCCTTTTGTAAAATGGGGAATACGCATGTAAATTATCAGCATGACCAAACCACACCCATGCCACACCCTTAAAATCTGTATGTGCTGTGGCTCTTCGCCTGTAAATAGCAGTTTTCTAAAATCTACACAAGTAAGAAGTATTTACACACAAAGTTGCTTCTAAAATAACCCCCTATTTACTATTTGGGCCCAGTGGAACAGGAACATTTGGCACTGAAATACCTCTAAAGGTGGATGAAACAATTCATTTAAGCCCCCTTTTATGAAGCCACATTATCGTCATCGGTGGCGGTATTAGTTCTGATGCTCATAGGAATTCTATGAGCATCAGAGCTTTTACCGCCATGGCCGGAAATAAAAAAGCCTAATGTGGCTTCATAAAAAGGGGTGGGGTAATTTGTTTATTATTTCTTTACAAATATTGCTTCAACACAGACCTCACACGGCTGAAATGACTCTGCTTTATCTTTCCTTTGGAATTAGCTGCATTAGGGTTTGGAAAATTTTATTTTGAAAATAAAAATCAGAGGAAAGTAAACAGACATAGAGTGGAACCTTGGTTTACGAGCATATTTCGTTCCAGAAGCATGCTCGTAAACCAATTTACTTGTATACCAAAGCGAGTTTCCCCATAGAAATTAAGGGAAACTTGCTTGATTCGTTCCACCTCCCATCCCCCCCCGGCCACCGGTGCTGCTGCACCCCATCCCACCACACCACATCCCCAAAGACCCCCCCCTGTCCCCGAGGCCACTAGTACGCTTTTACATCTCCCCCCGCCCGAACTGGCATCCCCTGCCCAAACTGAAAGCTTACCCCCCAATGTGGCACCGGCACGCAGCACCAACCCACAGGAAGTGCCGGTGCCCGAAGATCATGCCTCTCCTCCGACTGGGCCTTGAACATCTGCGCATGCTCAAGGCCTTCTGGCTCCTGCCTCTCTCCAAGATTCTACAGCAGTCAGCAAGTGTTTGGCCCTTATAAGGGCAGTTAAGTATCAAAGGAATCTTGGAATAGAAATGTTTTCAGCTTTGTTTTAAAATGGAGTAGAGATGATTCTTCACGAAGGTAATTAGGAATTGAATTCCAAAGAGATGGGGTAAGTGGGTTTTCAGCCTGCTTTTGAGCAAGGTAAAGGAAGGAGTGTGACGGACGGACTCACGAAGTTTATTCCAGGCATATGTGGCAGTGAGATGAAAGGAATGAAGTCTAGAATTGGAAGTGGAGGAGACGGGTACAAGCAATGTGCCTGAGAAACTGAGTTCTCAGGGTGGTGTAAAAGGAGAGACAAGAGAGGAATGATACTGAAGGGCTGCAGAATGAACACACTTGTAGGTTAGTAATAGGAGTTTGAACTGTATGTGAAGGTGGATTGGGAGCTAGTGAAGTGATTTGAGGAGAGGAGTGACATGAGTGTAACGAGATTGGCAGAAGATGAGTCACGCAGTAGAGTTTTGCATAGACTGCAAGAAGGAGAGGCGGTTCAGCGAGAGACCTGTTAGAAGTAAATTGCAGTAGTCTAAGCATGAGGTTACGTGAGTGTAAACAAAGGTCCTGTTAGTGTGCTCAGAAAGGAAGGGACATATTTTGATGATGTAGAGGCAGGAGCGAAAGGCTTTAGCAGTCTGTTGGATGTGCATAGAGAATGAGAGGTCGGAGTCAAAGATGACTCCAAAATTACGAGCAGAGAAGACAGGAATGATAACAGTATTATTTACAAAGATTTATTTATGTTTTCATTTTTATTTATAATAAACATTTTAAATCAACTTATCTTTGCTGTATTAGTGTATTGCTTTCTTCTGGTCCTGGTCAACAGGGGCCATGTTTCACCTACGCTGCCTCAGGGCACAGAAATAACAAAATAACTGCTGTCTCCTCATATTTGTCATGCAAACATGTAAATGTTGATGGGGAAATGTGAACTATATATGCACAGTATTTCCGACTTTAGCAAATACCGTATTTGCTGGCGTATAGGATGTAGCGGTGTATAAGACGTATCCCCTTTTTTATACACATTTTTAAGAAAAAAAAATATGCGTGTGTACGTCCCCCTCCACTGTCAGGCTTTGCACCCAGCCCACTCCCTTCCAGGCACTGCATACAGCCTCCTTCCCTCCCAGGCTTTCCACTCCGTCCCCCCTCCCTGCCCTGTCTGTCCTACCTCCTCTATTCCTGGTGGTCCAGATATGAAGGAGCGAGCTTTCCGCACTCCTGCCCTGCTGCTAACCCGGTCAGTCAGTCGCTACCATGGCGGTCCTGAGTTCTGGCTTCTTCAGCTGCTGAGCGGTACCAAGCAGGGGTGCTGCTCGGTGCTGAGCAGCCTCTTGAATGGCTCCTGTGAATTCTCATGAGAATTTACAGCAGCCATTCAGGAAACTGCTCAGCGCCGAGCAGCAATGCCAAAGCACTCCCCTGCGTGGTACTGCTCAGCGGCTGAAGAAGCCAGAACTGGCAATAAAAAACTCCACCAAAAAATCTTAACGGGACAATCCCCATCACTGTGCACAGGGTATAGTTTTTCAAAAATATAATATAAATCCACTCATCTTAAGCGTTGGCGTTGTTCACTGTGGCATCACCTGGTCATCATTCATTCCGGGGCGTCCTCAATGCTGAACGTTCCACTATACTTCAAGCCTAAATCCTCCAAGCCTTTCCGACAAGGCCCTTGTTTTGCCACTGTGTGGCTGTGTCAGGGAAAAATTGCTAAAGCTCAGGAGCTACAGGCGGGCTGACCTTGCTATTCTCTATATGCCCGTGCACTGCAATGCAATGACATCAACGCATATGTGCATATGACATCATCATGATGCCGGCCACACGTGCGCAATTGCTTCCAGATGCAGCTTCGAGATCAGTACTTCTAAAATGACAAGCTGCCAGGTTTTGGAAATCCCTCTGGGTGCCCAGACAGTCCTCTAAAATATAAAATGAAGAGGACATGTCCGGGTTTTCCCGGACATCTTGTAACCCTAATCATAGGTACAGGCAGTCCCCAGGTTAAAAATGAGTTATGTTTTTAAAGCTGCTCTTAAGTCGGATTTGAATGTAACTCAGAACTTGTAGATTTTCAGATTCTTGCTGCTTACCTCTGCTCCCAGTTGTCAAAAGGGCCAACTGCCCCTACTAGTGTTCCCTCTAAGGCAGTGGTCCCCAACCCTGTCCCGGAGGACCACCAGGCCAATCAGGTTTTCAGACTAGCCTTAATGAATATGCATGAGAGAGATTTGCTTATAATGGAAGTAACAGGCATGCAAATTCATGCATATTCATTAGGGCTATCTTGAAAACCTGATTGGCCTGATGGTTCTTCAGGACAGGATTGGGGACCACTGCTCTAAGGTACAGCAAGCACAACCACACACTGTTCTTAATGTGGCCATGCATCATTCTTGAATCTGCCACTAGAAATATTGCTCAGTGAAATCAAATGAAGCCACAACCTCGTTCTTAAGTACGACTCGTACTTAAGTCGGGTGTCTGTAACTCAGGGACTTCCAGTATATATATGTAAGCAGCAGCTTTTCTAAAAATCATTACTTAGGGCTCCTTTTACTAAGCTGCAATAGCGGTTTTAGCGCGCACTAAATTGCTGCGCGTGATAAACGCTTATGCCAGCATTGAGCTGGCATTAGTTCTAGCCGCATTGCGCAGGTTTAGCGTGCGATAAAATTCTGCGCGCGCTAAAAACGCTATCGCAGCTTAGTAAAAGGAGCCCTTAGTCTAAATCAGTTTTTTCCACGTGTGAACGGTGTCTACCACTTTTCAAGTGATCTCCAATGTGCTTAACTCAAAATTTACTTGCATTAATTTGCATTAACATGTGGTAATTCATTAACTCACATTAGTAAATGAGGCCCGTTGTAAAATATGGCTATAAATTTGAAAATTAAAATAAATTAAGTTAAATTATATGAAAACCACTCGGAGATATAATCCTGTAAGGTTTTCTATAAATTTTCCAAAGTAAGACAGGATAGAGAATTTATTAATTCATTTATACTATATCATACAGTAGGTCCTGAATGCGTACTAATAGCACAGAAAGGCCTATCAAACAATATTGAAATGCCATAGAAATGTGTTACCAACTTAATGTAAAGAATCAATTACTATTACATTGGGCGAACGATTGATAATTTTGAAGGTCTTTTCAGCAGAGTCTATTGTGAAATACTGGGAGAATTGTGGTCATTGAAACCCAGACATGGGCAACTCCGGTCCTCGAGGTCCGGATTCCAATCAGGTTTTCAGAATTTCCCCAAAGAATATGTATGAGATCTATTTGCATGCACTGCTTTCAATGCATATTCATTGGGGAAATCCTGAAAACCCGATTGGAGTCCAGCCCTCGAGGACCAGAGTTGCCCATGTCTGTTGTAATCTGAACATCCCTATTCCTACCTAGACATACTATACAAAATATGGCTTCACATGTCTTTCTTTTTTTTTTTTTTTTCCAGTGCTGTAACTGCTCATCAATGATTTCAAGCTTTATTTTGAAATGCTCTTCTGAAATGTTCACCTATTCCGTTAGAATAGTGGTTCTCAAACCTGTCCTGGGGGTTGGGTCTTCAGGATATCCCTAATGAATATGTATGAAACAGATTTGCATGCCTCCCACCTCCATTATAGGCAAATCTCTCTCATGCATATTCATTAGGGATATCTTGAAAACCTGACTATTTGGGGGTCACCCAGGACAGGATTGTGAACCAATGGCATGTCCAACCTCAGCCCTCACCAGGCCGGGTTTTCAGGATTTCCCCAATGAATTTGCATGAGATCTATTTGCATACACTGCTTCAGTTGCATGCAAATAGATCTCATGCAAATTCATTGGGGGGAAATCCTGAAACACCTGACAGGATTGCAGCCCTCGAGGACCGATTGACAACCCTGCTTGAGAAACTTTTGTGTCTGCAAGCAGATTCATCCATGCTGCTTTTCTCTGCTTTACAGAGAAAATAGATTAACTACAGATCCACTTTATGTATAACTATAATCTGTCTGCTATTCAGTGCTGTTTAGCTGGCGAGGAACAGCTGCTGACAGGCTAAATAGTGCTAAGCTGGCTAACCGCTAATATTAATTTATGGTTATCATATGGCTCCAGAAAAAGGAGGACGGACTGAGACACCTAAGTTTTACTTCCACTGAAAGCAAAAAAATCCTTGGTATAATACATCACTTCTTCTTAAACATCAATTACGTTCCCTAGAACGGAAATGGCAAGCAAATCTCACACTATCCAATCTTGAAAAATACAATGAACATTCAAAATTTTATAAACAATGAATCTGGAAAAGAAAAAATATTACAAAAAATGTATTTCAAAAGCAAAAAACTCCTCAGCCTTATTTTCCATCCTAAAAAATCTGACACATTTCAAACAAAAACAAAACACTAAAAGTTATTCCACACCCACAGTCCAAAGCCTGGCAAACTTTTTCCAAGCAGAAATCCAAACCATAAGAAATTCAATTAAAAAAAAAATAATAATAAATTTCAAAGCTTCCATAATACAGAAGATAATACTATAAATCATCTATGTGCAACATGTTCTCATTTCAATCTTCCTTCTCTAAATGACATTCAGCGCATTATGCACTCTTTAAACCCTAAAGGTTCAAATTCTTATTCCATCCCATCATTTATCTTAAAACACCACTTCTCTATCTTTGGCCCATTTATACTCAAATTAATTACCAAAAGCCTTACCACTGCAACAATGCCATCAGCCTGGAAACATTCTCAAATTTATCCTATAATTAAAAACAGTATAGGCCGGTGCCGAGTTCGCCCTGCTTCTCTTCCCCGGGGGGCCAACCAACTCTCGCCACCCGACGTCAATTCTAATGTCGGAGAGGACGTTCTGGGCCAGCCAGGCAGCGATTGGCTGGCCCAGAACGTCCTCTCCTACGTCAGAATTGATGCGGGTGGCGAGAGTTGGTCAGCCCCGGGGAAGAGAAGCAGGGCGAACTCGGCGCCGGCCTGTTCCCAATGGCGGCGGTGGCACTCAAGTGGCTAAAGAGACGCAGTTTGCCGGCCTAGGAAGAACACTGTAGGGTGGCCAGCTGTGCACCCCCTTGGGGCATAAACCCGGGGCGGACCACCCCACCCCACCCTGGTATGCCACTGTCTGTACCTCACTCCCTCCCTATGACCAAAAATTCTCCTTTCTTCTATTCCCCGTGTACACAACCATCTCTTTCCCTCCCTTCCTCTCTCCCAAGTCCATGCCTTCTTGTCCAAAAACACATTCCCTCCCCCACCTCAGCATCTCTTTCCCTCCCTTCCTCTCTCCCAAGTTCATGCCTTCTGTGTCCAAAAACCCATTCCATCCCCCACCTCAGCATCTCCTTCACTCCCAAGTCCATGCCTTCTGTGTCCAAAAACACATTCCCACCCTCACTTCAGCATCTCTTTCCCTCCCTTCGCTCCCAAGTCCATGCCTTCTGTGTCCAAAAACGCATTCCCTCCCCCACCTCAGCATCTCTTTCCCTCCCTTCCTCTCTCCCAAGTTCATGCCTTGTGTCCAAAATGCACTCCCTCCCCCCTTTTATGTTCTGCGTGTGCCTCCCAGCCCATCTTAGCAACTTTCTCAGCAAAATAGAGCTTGAGCCGGGAGGCTTGTCTTCTATTTCCTGCCTGTCCTGCCGCGCACACAAAGCCGACCGGAACTCTTCCCCGACGTCAGCGCTGACGTCGGAGGGCAGGCTTTGCTTAAGCCCTCCCTCCGACGTCAGCGCTGACATCGGGGAAGACTTCCGATAAGCTATATGTGAGCAGCAGGGCAGTAGGAGCAGAAGACAAGCCTCGCGGCTCAAGTTATATTTAACCCCGCGGGTCCCCCGTCCAGCTCTCTCATATGCACCCCCTTGGGGCGTGCACCCGGGGCGGACCGTCCCCCCCTAGGTACGCTACTGCTATGATGTACAGTATTCCTACAGGAAATTTGCATTCAGTCTCAAGCTTTCTAATTTAGAGGTGTTACAGTTCTGCAGCACTTGCGGGCTCATGCATGCTCACTAAAGCATCCTAATTTTTAACTTTAAAAAAAGCACCATTAATCAAAATGGTTAGTAAAAATCTAAATTGAAATTCAGACTACCTTCTTTTTATATTTGGGTACTGTATTTTTCGCTCCGTAAGATGCACCTCACCGTAAGACGCCATTCTGAACCAAATTGTATACTAATATATACCCGACACCTTTAAATTCTACACCCTGCTCCCCCAATCAATCATCACTTTTATATACCCCCAGCATCTTTAAATTCCATCCCAGCCCCCCAGCACCTTTAAATTCTAACCCAGCACCCCCCAATCAATCATCATTTTTACATAACCCTCAGCATCATTAAATTAAATCCCAGCCCCCAGCACCATTAAATTCCATCCCAGCCCCCCCCCCTCCCCTCGCGGTACCTTTAAATGTTGGAGGTCAGTGGACGGCTGCCTGCTGCTTGTCAGGGCCTGCGGCGCACAAGCGCGTTAATGCCTGGGCCCGGACACTTCCCTAATTGGGCCGGTCGCTGGTGCTTCGCAGGGCTGCTGCCTGCTTATTACCGGCACATCGGGGCCAGTTCTACTGAGGTAGCCATTTAGAAGTGGTGCCCGCCCACGCAGCAGCGCACTTGTGTGCTGCTGGTCCTGACGTGCCGGTAATCAGTAGGTAGCAGTCCTGCAAAGCACCAGCAACCGGCCCAATTAAGGAAGTGTCCGGGCCCAGGCATTAGCGCGCTTGTGCACCGCAGGCCCCGACAAGCAGCAGGCAGCCATCTACCTGTCCTCCAACAATTAAAGGTACCGCCGGGGTTTGTTTGTTTTTTTGTATATTCGCTTCATAAGACGCACCCTTATTTCCACCCACTTTTTTGGGGGGAAAAAGTGCGTCTTATGGAGTGAAAAATGCGATATATGTATGAAAGCAGAAGGTTCCCCCTCTATCCACCCCCTTTTCTGGAAGTTATTCCTTTCCTGTTGCTTGAATTCAGTTTTTAGAGCTTCAATAGAAATGATTTCTTCAGGCATTTGTAATAGCCATTGGCTTAATTTGTGTGCTGTGATACATAGAAGCGATGAATGTGACAAGGGCATTTCATAAAGCCTATCTAGTCTTCCCATCTTCACTTCCTTTTCTCCTTCAAAGACTATTTGTTTTTTTTTTAGGTCTCCACCACCTCTGAGAAGCTGTTTCACACTTCTACCACTCTCTGCTATAAAGAAATAATTCCTTAGATTCCCACTGAGTTGTTCCCTTTCACCACCATTACTGTGTAATGTGCTGCTTTGCCTTGAGCTGATGTTACAGGATCATGTGACGGGTCCTGCCAAAAACATTGAAAATGGTCCAGCAAAAATAAGCTTTACAAAATTAAAAAAAAAGAACAGTCTCTAAGCTAGATTTCTGAGTGAAATGGTGTGGTGGCCATGTTTGTCCACTTTCCAAGGTGATATATAGAAATAAAACAAAAAAACAAAGGAAATAAGGTAATAAGGGAATATCTTTGTTATTGGACTAGCTCAATGCATTTTATGATGAGCTTTTGAAGGTAACCCTTCTTCAGATCAGAAATAAGCAATGTACTGAAGTTACAGAGAAATACATTTAAAACCAATAGGAGGAAATATTTTTTCACTCAGAGACTAGTTAAGCTCTGGAAAGCATTGCCAGAGGTTGTGGTAAGAGCAGATAGCATTGCTGGTTTTAAGAAAAGTTTGAACAGTTTCCTGGAGGAAAAGTCCATGGTCTGCTATTGAGAAAGATATGGAGGAAGCCACTGCTTGCTCTGGATCGGTAGCATGAAATGTTTCTACTCTTTGGGTTTTGGTCAGGTACTAGTGACCTGGACTGGCCACCATGAGAACGTGTTACTGAGCTTGATGGACCTTTAGTCTTACCCAGTAAGGCTATTATGTTCTTAAATGTTGATAAATATCAGTATATAAGGAAAACATTTCAGGGATAGTTTCACAGGAAAAGGGAGGGGTGGGTGGGTGAACAGGAGACAGAGAGGTGCCAAAGCAATTTTAAATGTCTTTGGGCTAGATGCACTAAAGTTAGCGATCGTTGCTAAACCTGTTTTCACAGCTTTAGCGATAATCGCTTTTGCTGACTCGATGCGCAAAACAGCTTACAGCGTGTTTTTCCACTCAATCACCCATTTTTCGATCCGGCCATGCAAATTAGCTAACACACCATGCAAAGTAGCCAAGCGATTGATGTACTAACATCGTTTGGCTATGAAAACCCCCCTAAAACAAAACAGGGATTTTAGCTATCGGAAAAAACTGACCGGTCTGATTGGCTCAGATGCCTAAAGCCCCTTGTAAGGGAGCCAATCAGGGCCTTAGGCTCCTCCCCGTGCATCACATGGTGCACCGGGGAGGGGAAGGCCCATCATTTTCCATGGGCGGGGCTTGGAGCTGGAGAGTTGTGCTTCCCTCCAGCTTCCAGCGTTTAGCAAAGGTGTGTGTGTGTGTGGGGGGGGGGGTGTTTCAGGGGAGCATCTGGTGGCAGGAGGGAGTGGCCATCCCTCCTGTCATTTTTTTTTTCAGGAGGAAGGGGGAGGGTAGGGGATGTTTGGGGGGTTGGTGGCATGGGGCTTCAGGACTGGGTGGGGGCATGGCATGGGGATATTTGGCCAGGCAGGAGGGAGTAGGATCTAGTCGGTATTACCGACCGACTTTAGTGTATTTAGCCCTTTGTAATGGCAAAGGAAGCCCAGATCTTTGTTAAGCCCTGTCTGGTAGGTGTCAAAATATTTCAGCATTTTCATTTGAAAGGTCTTACGTTCTCGGATTGTCTTGAAGTTCCCTTTTACCGTAGTATTCTTACCCTAAAGTCATTGGTGCAGGGGTCGGCTTTTCCAAAGTGTTCCAAAATGATGAAACATTTGATACCTACCAGACAGGACTTACGATCTGAGCTTCCTTTCCCATTTTGAGGGGGGAACTTTCTCTGACTAATCTGGCCCATTTCTTAACTTGGTGGAACTTTTCCATGGCTTTTTTCCTCACCAGATTTGTTGCTATTCTTCAATTATTTTGACCCCTGACAGATGGATAGGCATTCTTAACCCCTTATGTATAATTTATTTCCAATATTCCATTGGGTTGGAAACCATAAAATACCCTGGCTTTTCCCCTCTGTTCTAACAATGTCATGCACAGTGGCGTAACGAGGGTGAGCGGCACCCGGGGCGGTGACGCCTCTCCCCTGCCCCCTACGCTGCAGGCGCGTGCTCCTGTTTAACTTTGGCGCGAGCAGCCACCAACTTACTGCCCGCGTCGGCTTCAGAGCTCTCTCCGATGTCACTTCCTAGGTGCAGGTACCGGACGCGACGTCAGAGAGCGTAATGAAACCAAAGCGGGCGACAAATTGGTGGCTGCTCGTGCCGAAGTTTAAAAGGGGCGGGGGAAGGGAAAGGGCACTCACATGGCAGAGGGAGGAGTGGTAAGGGGGATCGGAGGGGTGCCGGTGCGCCCCGAACAAGATGGCGCCCAGGGTGAATTGCTCCTTCGCCCTCCTTTACTACACTACTGGTCATGCACCCCTGAAAAAGAAGGGTATCAACCGAGGAGTTGGGGAAACCTATTTGTCCCTTCTTAGTGCTCAAAAGAAACGATTGCCTTACTCTTAAAAGTTACTGCCTTCTTTCTACTTTTCACATCTGCAATCTCTGTCTTCTATAAATTCTAGTGTCATTGCTTTTGTATGTACACTGGCTTTTTCCCAGTCTGTTTTGAACCTCCATAACCTGTAACCTCACTTCTCAGATGCCTACTTCACACATTCCTCTGACGGATTGTTTGCCCTGCTATCTCCACTTTGCTGCACCCGCTGAAGTATTGATTTTCACAGCAAGAGCTGCTAAAAAAAAATCAATTGCTAGGAAAGCAACATAGAGTGATGGTAGCATAGTGTAGATAAGGGTATGCTCCTGTATTTGTATCCGCAAAGCCTATAGCTTTCTTACTTCTCAAATTGATCACGCTCTTTGGAGACCCTTTACTAAAGCGTGGTAAAGCTGTATTCTTACTGCAGTGGTAGAGATTGAGGCCCTGGTCCTATAAATGTCATCTAACTCGTAGGCGCTCTTCTGCACAGTTGTTAATCAACCGCCAGGTGCTGTTTATAGCATGGCACCGGTAGGCATTGAAACCTTAGCTGCGCTGCCATAGGCCCACTTGCCATTTAGGCCAGGGTTTTCTTGGCCTAAGGTAAGCGCCTACAGGCACCTGAGTCAATCCATGCCCAAACTCCATCTCAAATCCACCCCTAACCGTGCCTGTTTGCTGTGTAGGTTGCCACTAGGCTCCTCGGTGTAGATGCCTACCTCAAAGTGGTACGTGCTTACCGGCAAATTAAGTTTTTTATCGTTTTTTTTAATGGTACTTTCAATTATCAGTGCTGATTAAGTCAATTTTAAAAATTAAGTTAGGCACCAAGATTGGCTAGGCATGCCGATCTAGGTGCCTAACTGTAGGCGTCTTTTACAGAATCAGGGTCTAAATCTATAAATGGCTGCCTATTTTTAGATTATAAACAAAAATTGATAGAGCCAAGACGCCTATACTCTTCTCAAATCAGATGACTAACCTTAGTGTAGCATAAATATCCAGCATTAAATAAGGAAAGGAAACTCAAACTTAGCTTCACTTTAGCGCTGTTCCGTGGTGCAGTCCTTTCCAAATAGACGATTCAACCGACGATTGTAATCCACACTTAGGCAAAAACTTACTGCTAACTCCCTGGAACATAAACTTGCCTCTTTAGTTGTAAACTTGAAATTCCTTTAGTGTTGGGTGATCTCCTTTTGTGGTTATTAAACACCAAATTTATCCCGGGTCTGAGCCAGAGACCTTTCCGCCCTAAAATCAGGTTAATTCCTTTTGTAGCCTTTTTGGCTCTGTGAGTGATATCCTTTGGATTCTGAGGTCTGTTTGAAAAATAAAGTGTGTTTTTTGGATGATCTCCCGACACTGAGGTTAGACATCTGATTTGAGAAGTGCCTATTTTTAGATGCCATGAGCACATCTATATGGAGTCTGTTCTATAAAGGAAAGGAGGCACCTACTTTATAGAGTACTAAGTATGGGCCGCTCCAACACCACTGTTTTCTTTTTTTCATTTCAAAATTAATGTCATTAATAGTGTGCTCTATTTGCGTATACCCCCAGATTCTCTAGGTTTCCCACACGGGGGCATTGATCGCAGGTCTACGTGTAAATTCATTAGTCAAGTAGGCACTAATAAGAACATAAGAACATAAGAAGTTGCCTCCACTGGGTCAGACCAGAGGTCCATCCCACCCAGTGATCCGCTCCCGCGGTGGCCCACCAGGTCCTGTGAAGTGATTTGACCATTTTTATATCCTACCTCTGCTTCTATCTGTACCCCTCAATCCCTTTATCCTTTAGGAACCTATCCAAACCTTCCTTGAACCCCTGCACTGTGGTCTGACCTATCACAACCTCTGGAAGAGCGTTCCATGCGTCTACCACCCTCTGGGTAAAAAAGAACTTCCTAGCATTTGTTCTGAACCTGTTCCCTTTCAATTTCTCCGAGTGACCCCTAGTGCTTGTGGTTCCCCACGGTTTGAAGAATCTGTCCTTGTCCACTTTCTCTATGCCCTTCAGGATTTTGAAGGTTTCTATCATGTCCCCTCTAAGCCTCCTCTTCTCCAGGGAGAACAGCCCCAGCATTTTTAACCTGTCAGCGTATGAAAAATTTTCCATACCTCTTATCAGTTTTGTCGCTCTTCTCTGGACTCCCTCGAGTACTGCCATGTCTTTCTTGAGGTACGGCGACCAGTACTGGACACAGTATTCCAGGTGCAGGCGCACCATTGCACGATACAGTGGCATGATGACTTCTTTCGTCCTGGTTGTGATACCCTTTTTGATGATGCCCAGCATTCTGTTTGCTTTCTTTGAGGCTGTCGCACACTGTGCCGATGGCTTCAATGTTGCGTCCACCATCACCCCCAGGTCTTTTTCAAGGTCGCTCACCCCTAGCAATATTCCCCCCATTTTATAGCTGAACATTGGGTTCTTTTTCCCTACATGCATGACCTTGCATTTATCCACATTGAAACTCATTTGCCATTTTTTTGCCCACTCCTCTAGTCTCGTCAGGTCCCTCTGCAGGTCCTCACAATCCTCCTTGGTTTTGACCCTGCTACAGAGTTTGGTGTCATCAGCAAATTTAATGACCTCACATTTCGTCCCCGTCTCCAGGTCGTTGATAAATATATTGAACAGGAGTGGTCCCAACACCGATCCCTGAGGGACTCTGCTCGTGACCCATTGCCAGTCTTAGTAATGCCCTTTTACTCCAACCCTCTGTTTTCTGCCTGCCAGCCAGTGTCTGATCCATCGGTGTACATCCCCTTGCACCCCGTGATTCCACAGCTTCTTAAGCAGCCTTTCGTGAGGTACCTTGTCAAAGGCTTTTTGGAAGTTGAGGTAGATGATGTCTATGGCTTCCCCCTTGTCCATCTGGCTGTTTATTCCCTCAAAGAAGTACAGTAAGTTTGTGAGGCACGACCTACCCTTGCAGAAGCCGTGCTGGCTTGCCTTCAGTTGTCCATTTTTTTCTATGTGCTCGCAGATTGTGTCCTTGACCAGTGCTTCCATCATCTTTCCCGGGACCGAGGTCAAGCTCACCGGCATGTAGTTTCCCGGATCTCCTCTTGATCCCTTCTTAAAGATGGGCGTGACATTTGCTATTTTCCAGTCCTCTGGGATCTCCCCAGTTTTCAAGGATAGATTACATATTTGGCAAAGTGTTTCCGCTATTTCGTTTCTCAGTTCCTTTATTACCCTTGGGTGGATGCCGTCCGGGCCTGGTGATTTGTCGCTCTTCAGTCTGTCTATCTGTCATTAATCATTGTAGCTAACAAACACTTAATTTGCAGTAATTAGGAGTTGCGCATGGATGTGGCCTGTGCCCTATTCTATAACATGAGTGCCTAAATTCCAAAGCACACAGCTCAAAAGGGGGTGTGGCCATTGAAGGGGCAAGGATGGGTCTAGGGCACTGCTAGAAATTAGGCATGATGTTATAGAATACCTGCATTTGTGAACATAACTGAATCAGTTGGGTGCCAGCATTTACCCAACATTTTGGCAGGCAAAAGTGCTTGCGCCCAGATTTAGGTATGAGAAGCACACCAAGGTAGTATTGTGTAAAGGGTGTCATTTATTGGATCTGCACTTTTCATAAAGACTGTGCACTCTTTCCCGCTAATGCACACATGAGTCAACCATTATACATGTGCGAACAATTGCACATGCCTCTCCGTATGTTCACACTTTTGTGAAAGAGTGTACACAATGGCCCTGATTCTATAAATGGTGTCTTAACGACTAGGCACCTTTTGACATGGTTGTCAATCAACCACTAGGTGCCTAGCAGCGTTTAAGCGTTCTTAGGTGCTGGTAGGCGTTAAATCCTTAGGCACACTGCATGCAAATCCATTTCATACATATTCATTGTGGATATCCTGAAAACCTGACCTGGCTCCGGCTCTCGAGGACCGTAATTGCCTATCCCTGCACTATGCTTACAGATTGTGGACCGATCAGTTTGCGACCCCTGACCTGATTCCGATCCGTGCATGCAAATGAGGGGAAACGTCATGCAATGCAATTCACTAAACTTTTTCAGGAACACCGACTGGGCTGGCTGATCAAAAAAAAAAAAAAGTGACTGCTGGGGACTCATGACCTTTTCTGCTCTCTGCCAACTTCTCCTGCCTTGCCGTGCGCACTTTTCCTGCCTTTCTGCCCCAACTTCTGCCTTTCCGCCCCGACTTCTCCTGCCTTTCCGCCTGCACTTCTCCTGCCTTGCTGCCCAGACTTCTCCCTCGCCGCCCTTCACCCCGAATCTCCTCTTGCTGCCCAGATTCTCCTGCCCTTTCCCCACAGTGTGAGCCTGTAGTTTTAACCCAAGGGTTAAAACCACGGGCTCACTAACTGTCAAAAAAGTAAAAAAGAAAAAAAAAAGCAGCTTGCAGCTCTGTAAGCATGCGCAGACCATCTACAGACAAAGAAGATGGTCTGCGCATGCTTCAGCGATCCATGTGGTTGGTGGGGGGGTGTTCCTCCGATTGCCCCCATTTGCATGCTGACCCTTTGTGAATTTGTCGGATCAGGCACGATCAGGCAGGTTAATGAATATAGCCCAAGGTCTTTCTGCCCCCTCCCCCCTTATAAATTGTTACACTTGAAAAGATATTTAACCAAGTCATTCTTAGGTCCCCAGGAGGCAAAAGTTGAATAAATCCAGTGCTGCAGAGATTGGACCATAGTGCAACTCTTTAAACCTTTTATGAGAGCACTATTACAGAAGGATGATTGGAAATGCTTGCCCTTTTTTCGGTTGATACCAAAAACTGTAACAGGTTGGAGACACTGGAGGTACAGAAAATATGAGTGTGTGGCACAGTGGTTAGCCTGAGTTCACATTCCACGCTGCTCCTTGTGACACATAATCCCTCACTGCCCCAGGTGCATTAGATAGAGTGTGAGTCCACCGGGACAGATAGGGAAAAATGCTTGAATACCTGAATGTAAACCACTTAGGCTATAAATACTAAAAATAAATAAGTGAATGAAGAGGCACCTATCAAAATGTGAAGGATTGTCTTAATGGAGGTGTCAAACTGCAATCCTGAAGAGCCCTGATATTCATGAGAGAGATTTGCATGCTATGTCTCCATTGTATACAGATACATCTTGTGCATATTCATTAGGGATGTCTTGAAAATCTGACTGGTTTGTAGTCTTCCTGGATTGTGGTTTGACACTTCTGATATAGAGTTTGATAGCTAAAATGTAATGCACAAAGTACTGGCTCATCCATTTGGAATTCAAAAATCTAAGAATGGTGGAGTCCGTGGTATAAGGTTCTGAGCAAGAACAAGATTGGGATCTGATTGTAATTCAATCTTATGACCATAAGGTAGCCAAACAGATAGCTACGAGGGGGTGCTGAAAAGTTTTCAGACCAACCAAGAAGGGAATGACATGGAGCTGTGAAACTTACAAGTTAATCCACATATTTGCCCCTAAGTTCAAAACACTTGGCACATTGTTTCTGTAACCCTTCCAAAAGATACTCTGATATCTAGTCACTGAAATACTGCTCCACTGCTGCAACCATTTCCAAATCACTCGAAAATTGTTTTTAAGGTTCCAAATCACTTAAAATTATTTTTAAGGTTTGGAAACAGAAAATAGTCAGATAGAGCAAGATCTGGTGACTAGGACAGATGGTCTACGCACTGAAACTCCAACTGTGTCAAAACATCCATCGTATTGCCAGCCTTGTGAGTAGGTGCATTCTCTTGAACCTTCCCCCCCCTCCTTTCTGCAGCTTCCCTCACCTTTTTCTTTTAATGCCTCCTTTAATCAACACAGCAAGTTACCGTAGTATTCTGCATAAACTATTTGACCCCTTGTAAGATGGTCATTACAACACCTTCCTGATCCCAAAACACTGTGGCTATGACCTTTCCTTCTGACTTTTGTGTCTTGAATTTCCCTGGCCTTAGAGAACCTGAGTGCTGCTATTGCATGGATTGTTGTTTTGTCTCAGGATCATAGTGGTGTAACCATGTTTCATCAACAGTAACTAGTTGTTCCAAAAGGTTGACACCATCTCACTGAAAATACTGCAAAATCATCTTGAAAATGTCTACTGAACTTCGTTTCTCGTCACCATTCAAACATTTGAACATCCACTTGGCTGACAGCTTCTGCATATCCAGCTGCTCTTGGATTATGCATCCAACACATTCCCTGGATATCCGTAGTGTCTCAGCAATTGTTTTAGCTGATATTCGCCAATCTGCCAAAAATCAGGTCGTGGACATGGTCAACAATTTCAGGAGTTTAACACCGTTCGAGGCCTCCCAGACCTTGTTGCATCTTCAGTCTAGAATTCGCCACACTGAAAGTTTGCAACCCACTTCTTCACTGTGGAGTATGATGGGCATTTGTCACTCAATGTTTGCATCATGCATTCATGGATTTCCTTTGGAGCTTTCTTCTGCAGGAATAGGAACTTCATGACGACTCAGTGTTCCAAACTTGAAAATTTCACACTTTTTGCTAACATGGTTCATTCAATAGTCACTTTTATCAGCTACAGTAGGAAAATAACACTCAGAATTTAGAAAGTTGGTTAGACTGAGAACTTTTCAGCACCTCATAAGACAAAGATGATGGCTAGAAGGACGTTTAGAGGCATAGGAAGAAAAATATACAACTGGGAAATAGAGATGGCATTGTCTCTGTATAAGTGTCTACTGAGAGCTCATTTGGAGTACTTCGTAATATTCTGGAGACTACACTTTTGAAAGGATATAAATTGAATGGAGTTGTTCTAGAGGCTGGCTACTAAAATGGCATGTGTGACTATGTCACAATGGGTAATAGGAAAGACTTAAAGATATAAAAAGGTTTATATCCTGGGGAAAGACAGGATAAGAGAAATATGATAGATACTAGTCTTTAAGTCCGTTACATTAACGCTACAATAAATGTGTCTGTCTTTCTTTCTGTCTCTCTCTTTTTTTGGCTGTATACCACCACCCCTTGCCTGCTCCCCCTGTCCAGCAGTAGCCCTTTTCCCTTCCTTTTCCCTCCCCTGTGTCCAGCAGCACCTCCTTTCCTGTTTCCCCTGTCCAACAATAGGCCTTCTCCCTTCTTTTTATCTTCCCCTTGTCCAGTAGCAGCCCTTCTCCCTTCGTTTTACCTCCCCTTGTCCAGCAGCACCTCTTCCCTGCTCCCCCTGTCCAGCAGTAGGCCTTTTCCCTTCCCCCCCTGTCCAGCAGCACCCCTTACCTGATCCCCCTGTCCAGCATCCAGGGGGTGAGAAGAGGCATCCTGGCAGCGGCAGCGCAGGAGTCAAACCACCACCACTGCTGAAATGGCTGCATGTGCTGCAAGCCGGCGCACGCACCGCAAATAGAACACGGCACAGAAGCAGAAATCACAGCGTCAGGGATTAATTGCGCATGCGCGGGTAAGAGATTTATTATAGAGGATTTGAATACATCCAAGGTATAAATGCACTAAAGGGAGGCCTTTCACTGGAAAGGAGGCTGTGAAAAAATGATCATGGGATGAAGGTAAAGGAGGCAGAATCAGGAATAATCTAACAAATTATTTCTAAACAGAAAGGTTAGTAGATGAATTGAACAGCCTCCCAGTGGAGATGGTGAAGAGTGGTAAATAGTTGTTGTAGATGGGTAGAATGGATAGGTTCTATGATATTTAATAATAATAAATTTTATTCTTGTACTAGTTATTTAGCCCGTTACATTAATGGGTGCTAGAATAGAATTGTAGACTTAGGCATTTCTTTCTTTCTCCCTGGCCCCATCTGTCTGTCTTTCTTCCTTTCTGTCTCTCCCCCATGTCCAACAGCACCCCTTCCCTGCTCTCCCTTCCTTTTACCACCAATCACACCCCTCCCCCCCCCAAGGAAAGCAAGATTGCTCCCTGGGCCCCTTCCCCAGCACCCCCCCCCCACTCTGTCATTTACCTAAATCAATGTACAATAGTTAACAGCTTCCCTAGCACACACCCTTCACCCAAAACAAAATGCAAGTATTTTTTTCCTGCCCAGCAAACTGCTTTTTTTTAAAAAACAACAAACAACCTTTTCTTCAATGTCAGTGCCTTCGGCAGCAACCGTTGAATGCACATGCTATTACCACGGAGGTGTTCCAGCTGTAAGGGTATTATCCCAGGACAAGCAGGCAGCATATTCTTGACTGATGGGTGACGGCACCGACGGAGCCCCGGTACGGACAATTTTAGAGTGATTGCACTCTAAGAACTTGGAAAGTTCTAGCAGACCGCGCACGTGCGAGTGCCTTCCCGCCCGACGGAGGTGCGCGGTCCACAGTTTCTTAGTTTCCGCGGAGCTAAGAAGACGCGTTCTTTTCAACGGCCGTTGAAAAGATCTTTATTCGCCTTCCCGCTCGCGTAAATTTTGTTAGGAAGAGTATCTTCCTTCTTTTATTATTTTTTCTTAGTTTTTTGAGTTAAAAAAAAAACAAAACTTTATTTTTTTCTCTCGGGTTCGCCCCGGCGGGGCCTGTTGCCATCATCGAAGCCTCGGCTTTCGATTTGGCAGAGGCCGTCTTTACTTTCATGCCCCCTCAGCCAGGGTTCAAAAAGTGCCAACGGTGTGCATGGCCCATTTCTTTGACCGACCCGCACAACTGGTGCTTACAGTGTCTGGGTCCGGATCATAGGGCGTCCACCTGCACCCATTGTGTCACTTTAAAGAAAAGAACTTTGAAAAATTGTCAAATTCAACAGAAATTACTGTTCGGTGTCGACATGGCTGATTCTGCGGCATCGACACCGGCATCGGCTCCTTCGCAATCGGCACCCACTTCTTCGACGCCGCGCAACACCACGCCGGCGTCGCACCAGTCAGGTAAGCCAGCTAAGAAGCCTTCCCCGCTCGAGCGCCCTCCGGTTGCTATGGCAGCGAGTCCAGTCCTGCCGACCACGAGGCGCCCATGCAAATGCTCCGCCCCCATAGAGGTGACTGCATCGTCATCGGGCTCCTCATCCTCTGGGCGTCGAGCGGCACCACAGGTACCGTGTCGGGCAGAGCAAATCAGGGCAGTAGCAGGCCACGAAGCAGCGTGTTTAGAGTGCTGCGGCCCCTGCTGGAGTAAGGATGTTTGTCGGGACCGCGGGGCGGGAAGAGAAGAGGAGCGGCAGCAAGGGACTAAGGGAGCCGAAGGTAGGGACAGATAAGAGGCTGAACGGGGGTTCGGGTGTGCCGGAGAGAGGAGCGAAGACGCCGACAACGACCAGCCAGAGAGAGAGATTTGCGCACATGCGCACTCCTACCTGAGGTGCCCTACAGCTCACGGAAAACCGGCGCACGCAGGTTTTATTATATTAGGTACCACCCAACCATGAGTTCCGGCCGGTTAACAATCAAGAAGAACTGTACAATCATTGAAGCATACATGTAAACAGGTTAAGAAAATAATCATGATACAAACTTATCAAACAAATAGGTTTTCAACAACTTTCTAAAGGCATGATACGATTGAGTTTGAGGAACCAAAGAACTTAACCAGGAATTCATCTTTCCTAACTGGAAAGCGAAGGTCTTATCTAAAAATGTTTTGTAACGACAAGCTTTTACAGATGGAAATAAACATACAGACGTTACAAATATTTTTATTTGACATATATTTTGAATTGGGAGGATAGATATCCTGGAGCCAGACCAAAAAGAGCATTAAAGCAAGTACAGCCAAATTTAAAGAGAATTTGCGCTTCGAATGGCAACCAATGTAGTTGGCGATAAAAAGGACTCACATGATCATATTTTTTAATCCAAAGATCAGGAGCACAGCCATGTTCTGTATTACTGGAATACAATTTAAAGTTTTCTTATAAGATGCTAAATAGATGATGTTACAATAGTCAAGAGCAGATAGAATTAGTGATTGAACTAATAATCTAAAGGAAACAAAGTCAAAATACTTTTTTGTTGTTCGAAGTTTCCAGAGGATTGCAAAGCACTTTTTTATCATCAGATCAATATGATCTTCTAACTTTAAATAATGATCTAATGCCACCCCTAAAATCTTAATTGAGATGGCTATATCAAAATTCTGATTGTTAATTTGAAGTTTTTTGTCTGTAATACTATCGTTTGGACTTGCAAGGAAAAATTTAGTTATTTCTGAATTAAGCTTAAGTTTAGATTTAAACATCCAGTGTTCTATCTGCACTAGAAGAGCAGCAATCTGATCTTTTAAGCCATCTGGATTTACTAATCTAAGATGAACTATCTGTAGGTTATAAATCCTTGCTCTGTATCTGCTAATTTAGGATGATCAATTGTATGAGATGAATATCACTATAGTCTTATTGCCTTAATTATCTGTATCTCATAGGTTTATTTATGTTACCTTGTAATCCATTCTGAGTGCTCTGGGGAGGATGGGATATAAACCGGACTTAATAAATAAATAACTGGCACTAATTACATTTACCCCCCTCTTTTACAAAGGTGCGCGGTAAATAATATTGCATGCTAAACACGCGCTAAATGCTAATGTGTGCATGTTATCCTATGGACGCGTTAGCGGTTAGCGCACACGTTGATTCAGCGCGCGCTAAATCCGCACAGTGCGCCTTTGTAAAAGAGGCCCTTAAATCCTACTATCTAAAGCTCCACTCTTCCTGGATAGAGCCATTATCCCGTATAATCCTTGCCATACTTTACGATCAGAGGATAAAAATCTTCTCACAATCTCTCCCCTACAAACTATAAACACTAGGTGAATCACACTTTTTTCAGTTACTGCTCCCCCAAATCTGGAACTTACTACCGGCTTTGGTAAGGGAAGAAAAATTAAATCAAAATGAAAAAGCTACCTATACAGGGACGCCATTAATCAATCCTATTTTTGGAGTCCATCTGACATCTCCACTCGAAGCCTATATGCTTCTCCCTCCGTATTTGCGGTTTCAGCATTCACGATTTCGATTATTCACAGTTTTTTAGCTTGCTGGCTCCTCCCCCCCAATTACATCAGCTAGCATAGAGAAATCGCTGATTCCAAGCGTTTACAGAGAAAATCGGTGATTCCCAGCACTTTCTTCACCGTGTTTTGCCTCTCCATCAGGAACAGGCCAGGTCTCCCACCATGTTATTCACGGTTTCACCGTATTCACGATGTTTTTTAATAGAAAACAGCGAATAACATATGAAAAAAGTTATTTGCGGTTCTGTTAATCCCTTATCACAGCGAATATGGAGGGAGAAGTGTAATGATTTGTAGTTTCTCCCTCCATTTCCCTCGTGGGAAGTATGTCTGTTATTCCACCCCCCCCCCCCCCCCCCCCATTTTTTATTGTTCATTGCTTTGTAATCTATGAAAAAAGTGATTTTATCAAAACCCAAATAAACTTGAAACTATAGCCCTCAACTTTGTCGGTTGGGCTGCGAACTTTTCCAGTGGCCCCTCGTAGATTTCAATGTCTTAACAAACCCATTGAAATTATGAATTGCTGGAACCTGAAAACCTAAATATATCAGAAACACTGACTGTTCCTACATCTTTTAGAAAGGAGGGCATGCATTTCTTTTCAAAATAGATTTTCCACCAGTAAAAATCCCAATTTTTTTTTTTAAGTGCTTCCTTCACTTTCTATTTTATCCAGAATATAAAAGAAGGAGATAGATTATTTATTTAACAATGTAGCTGCACTTATGCTTATCTTCTGAATATAATGAAAGACTCTCTTGCTGACATGGTTACCCTGAATAAAGTATATTCCAGTGGAAATCAGAAGAAGAGAATCTGTGTGAAATTCGAGGACATTCAGTTAAATCTCATCTCATTTTAACCTTCATGGTATGTTATATTTCTAGGTTGGAATGTTTGGAAACTATTTTTTTCTTTTCACATGAGCATTTGCTCATGAAATAAAAATTCAGTTATCAGTAATGCACAAATAATGTTAAAGAACCACAGGAAAAATCAATGTGTCTCTTTCTCACTGGGAGAGACGTGTTGATTTAAAAAAAATAAAAAATATATATCTTAATGCTTGATAATGATCCCTTGCATGTCTTCAAAACGGGGCATAAAAATGTAAATCTGTCTTCTACATTTCAAATGAATCAATAACACGCCAGTGTTTAGAATTCTGGTCTGCTTCTGAAGGCATTAATTCTCGACTATTGTCAAAAGCAGCAGGGAAAAAAAAGATATCTGAATGAAAATAAGTGCATAGACTCTTCCGACAAATTGTGTTTGAAAAATCAGACATGCAAGACTTGATAGCAACAAGTGAAAGCTGCTGTTTTGTGAAATAAGAGTTAATGATATTCCTCTTTCTAATAACACTTCATCCATCCTAGCATGAATTGCACGTGAAATGTAGAAATATGTGTGCTCACAATGTCAAGTAACACCTAGCGCTTGTCATTAGTGGCACCTTAGTACTACATGTGAATAAATAAGTGAGATTTCCTTGTAAAATAAAAATTATAGATTTCTGGTAAGCATGCGTATGCTTTTTTTTTTTTTTTTTTTAGTATAGTAACAGTTTAAGTAATTTATGATGTCTTTATTCTTAACATAACTGCCATGTATTAGTGGTTTTTTAAATATTTAAGTATTTTTAGTCTATTTATTTTAATGCATCCCTTATCTAAATAGAATCCCCAAAGGCTTGCATGCCAGAAGCTGTTCTGTTACAAGTATCATTACTTATTTCTACAATGCTCCCAGACATAATGCAGCGCTGTAGACAAACACATAAGAGACAGTCTCTGCTCGAAAGAACTTACAATCTATTTAGGACAGATAAACGAGACAAATCAGGGATTAGGTAGTCACATTTATTCTGATAATGATTAAAACAACATGGGTATTGAACAGGTAAATAAGGGGTTAAAGTGCCCTCTAAGTAGTGCAAAAAAGTGTCAAACACGTGTCTTTCCTGCATGCTAAGGCCCATAGGTAGCAGAACGCTGCTTTGTTTGGGAGGGGGACCCAGGAGCTCTGGCCTAGCGTACAACCTCTCTACAGCTCCCGAGTGCCCCACCCACCTCCTCCCAGTGCTCTAGTTTTAAATCTTTGGGCAGCCGCCATGCAGCGTTTGCAAGCGGGCCTGCCCCTGGAAGTAGAATGAAGGGTTCCAGGGCAGGCCTGCTGTTTGACGTTGTGCGGTAGCTGCCCAAAGATTTAAAATCTAACACCAAGAGATGGGGAGGAAGGGCAGGCAACAATCAACAACCAAACATTTTTGGGGAGGTTGTGGCCCCTGCGGCCTCCCCAGTTCCAACGCCTATGCTAAGGCCACTTTTAGCACTGCCGGGAAATGGCTGATTTTTCTGTTTCTACAAAAATGGCCACCATTAGCACATGTTCTTAGAGAAACAGGGGATGACAACTTCCCAAAGAATGGAAAGAAAGAACAAACAGCAAAGGAGACTCTGGTGTCTAATCACCTTTATTGTATCTCAAGACTCCACCCAATTGTGCTTCGGTCCCAACTGGGCCTGCCTCAGGAATCTGAAAGTTTTTTTCAATGTATTATACCTTCACCAATCCTTTGACAAAAATGGAACGCCTATATGCAGTCCTCTGAAATATAGCTCCGCAATCTGACATGAACACCTTTCTCAAAACCGAATGGCCTGCCCCGTTCCGACGCCTAAGCTAAGGCCACTTTTAGCGCTGTTGGGAAATGGCCGATTTTTTTGTTTCTACAATAATGGCCACCATGGCCATTACCATTCTGTAAGGCTGCCTGCCGCATGTCAGTCACAGACAGGTGCTGCTTACAGAATCGCGGCTAGCAAGGACCCCAGGCCCTGGAAATGTAAGCCGAGGTTTTAGAGACCTACATTTCTAGTGCTTAAGGGCAATGCAAAATTATGGCAAGCGGTGCCTAGTGACCCCGAAGTCTGGCACCACCTCTACTCATGCCCACTTCCAGGCTTCCGCATCACTAGGCGCTGCTAGGCCCAGAGTCCACCTAGTACTGCCTAATTTTTTTTAATAGGTTTTTAATGGCACAACCAATTATCATGCCACTTAAAACCAATTAAAACACTTAAGTTTGGCACAGTTGGGTGCGATCTAGGTGCCTGTTGGCACCTAACTTGGCAACTTTTTGAGAATTTGGCCCTAAGGGTCACGTGCTAATTTGGCCCTAAGGGTTGCGTGCTAATTGGTTAGTGTGCGTCAATGTAGGCGGGTTAATTGATTAGCGCAGAACACACCTACTCCCTGCCCAACGCTAAAAATAAAAACTATTTTTAACCCATAGGTATCACGCACACATACAGAAACCACCACAGGAAACCCGAGCACACCCCAAGATAGTGCATTTTAACCTGCGGTGAGCATGTGTAAATGCTTACCACAGCTTAGTAAAAAGGCCCCTAAGAGCTTTTAAGTTCCTAGGTTGCTTTATGAATTGAAAAAGAAAGGAGGTGATGCTGATAAAGAGCCTCTTTTACAAAGCTGCAGTAGTGATTCCGGCAGAGCAAATGAGACATAGCCCATTCATTTCCTATGGGCTGCATCGCATTTTCCGGAGACCCGTCAAAAGCACGCCTGACATTGGCGCCCTGATAATCATGTCCTAACATTTGCACGCAGGACAAATGTACGCTGCCGCTTTGACCACTCTGAGGCCTTCCCGTTTGCGCTCTGAGGGGAAGGGAAACATCCCCCCCCACGTCATATACAACTCCTCACAGTCCCATTTAGGGGAGTGGGGGGGGGGGGGACCCCCACAGTACACTTAAAAGTCACGCTTTCCTTCCGAAGCTCAGCTCTTCTGTGTGTGGGGGGGACCCCCACTACAATTACGCTCTCGTTCGGGGGATGCCGAACCATTCTCAATTTCAACATTGCCGCAAATCCCTCCCCCCACTACACTTACAATTTTGCCCCGAAAATCCCGTTCCCTTCATGTGCACACTTGTCAGTGCGCGCATTTGACGAAGCAGAATTGTATGGGCGCAATTGTCCTGTGCACTATTGACGGTGTACCCATTTACCACACCGGGACTCGATACCGCGGCTTTCTAAAAGGGGCCCAAAATTACTATACCTAGGGCAGTATGAGACCCAAAGAAATAAAATGATTCTTTCAAGTTCTCATATAGGCCGAGTGGCCAAGATTACACAGGGTGACATTAGTCCTAATGCCTATGTTCTAATTACTATTGTCACTTCTGATTTGTTTTTCTAAGCAATCTCAAGGCAAGTGTTGTGTTTTAGAGTTTTGAAGAGAACTTCATAGGTGTTGTTAATTACAAGGGGCCGCTGAAAAGTTCTCAACCCAGCCATGAAGAGAAGGATGAGGAGCCCTGAAACTTACAAGTTATTCCACACTTCTCTTGACACTTTTTGTTTCAATTAGGCAAATGCATCTATTAAATGGGCACAAGTATAGGGAAACCAAGACATTGTGGCATCACAGATGAGGTTGGCTCTTAGGCATTGGTGGAATGAGGCATTATGACATCACAATACGAGGGGCCGCTGAAAAGTTCTCAGCCCAATCAAGAAGGGAATGATGTGGAGCCATGAAACTTACAAGTTATTCCACACTCTTCTTGACACTTTTCGTTTCATTTCATATCAACAAAATGAAAAATGTCAAGAAAAGTGTGGAATAACTTGTAAGTTTCATGGCTCCACATCATTCTCTTCTTGGTTGGGCTGAGAACTTTTCAGCAGCCCTTCATATACATGAGTTACTAAAAATATTGTATTTCATGTTTAGTTTTTAATGAAAAGCCTAAGAACATAAAACAGGTGTGATTCGGGTTTCAGTTAGCATTTCTTTCCCACTGAGCTCAGCAATCATATGGGGATAATGTACATAAAACATCTAGCTTTAAAGTTGCTCATGGTTTCATAGAATGGTATGTTGATTATATGAGTTTCAAGCAAAGTCCTGGAAATGATTTCTCCCATATATAATCTTTTAAGGCCCTATTCACTAAAGAACTGTATTCGCTGAAGGCACAAAGTCATAGAACACATTAGTAACTTAACTAGAACATTAATTTCTCCCCACTGCCATCAAACACAATATCTATTTGCATAGGAAACTGATTTATAATATGATCCTTTTCCTTTGACAGTTCTTCTCCGAAGCCTTTATTGCAAAGAATGTTTGAGAAATAGAGTTCACCTGGATTACATTCATTCCTCCTTCTGAGTTTTAGATGCATAATCATGAATAGAAAAGCCTGAATTATAATCAGGGCATGACTTTAAAAGGACAAGTGTGCCTTTGTGTTTGAAAGTTAGAGAACTGCCTGTCTACTCAACAAAATGTGCAAGGGCATTTCTTTGCGATGGTTATTCATCCTACAACCCATGAACCTATTTTCTCATAAATGGCAATCTATTCAAATGCACAAATATTAATTTGTGAAGCTTACGTTGTATGATATATTTCATCTGCCAACCTTCGGTTGATTTTCTGGTTTTCTATTAGCTTGCCTGAAATTGCTAGCAAGCTAAATTTCTCTAACAGGCTTCAATTCTCTGCATTAAATGTCTGTTCTGCTCTGGAAGATATATTGATTATTTTTTCTCTGCAAAGTGACAAATACCATTTTCATGACTATAATAGAGATTGATTACAATTTTATGAAACAGAAAGAGAGCTGATCCCGCTGAGGCATCCTTGGAGCACACAAAAATAAAAAAATAAATACATTTCATTTGAATTAATACAGCAATTAATGAATTCATCTTTTGCAGGTGAAGTCTAAGAAGCATTTGTTGGATAATGAAAAAATAGATGCAATCTCATTACAGAGTTTTTAAAGGATTTTAATAGTTCGAGCAGGTCACAATCTCAAACTAGTTCTAACTTAACTGAAAGATCAAACTAAGAGCATATTTTTAAAAAATATTCTTTAATTAAAGGAACACAGCCAGTGTTAATGAACTGGAAATGGTTTCTTTTCTGATTTGTTGTACAGAAGCAAAATTATCAAAATAAATGCACATACATGGTGCCATTTCATCAGAAACTAGCGAGGTAGGATTGACCAATCCAACTAGTCACTCACACTTCATCAGGACTGGTTTGTCACACACCTTCTACCTTACTTGAATATATTTATAGCTTAACCTCAAGAAAGCTATTATGGATGTGCAGGCAAAAAAAAAGGGGGGGTTAGTTTCAGGGTTTTTAAATTTTGTTTTATTGCTTTTATAAAATTTTGTTTCATTGCTTTTATAAAAAAAATTTTTGTTTTTACATAATTTATAGGGCACCAACTGGATAAGAACAATATTGAAGCAACAGGAAAAAAAAAAATCACAGAGTTGAGGCAGAAATGCTCAAGCCTGCCCTGAGATGGTTCTTCCTGGGCCAAAAAGGAGACGAGAACTAAGATTTCCAGAAACAGAAGACACGACTAGGAATGGGCCAGCAATAGGTTCTCAAAAGGCAAGATAGCTTCTTCTGGAAGGTAGGTGTCTTCTAATCTGATGGTTACAGGTTCAAAGCTAGCTTGTTCATGATACTGGAAAAAATGACATTATAAAATACCTCAATTATATAAATAACCGATTCCCTCCCTATATCATTTTAAACTTAATTTGCCATCCCATATTTGCAGGGTGGAATAATGTTGATGGTTATTACATGCTCTACTTTTTCAGTTGCTATCTGCAACTCAAAATTGCTTCTTATGCATTCTCTTGTCCATCTGTTATGGTATTCTCCAGTTTATTATTGGCTATTTTACACGATTGTTGCCTTCTACTGGTCATTTAGCATCTATTTTTATGTATTACAAATCTGTATTTTTATGCCTCTGTCTTATGCATATCATATGTCTTATGGTTCTCATGTTACTTTGCCTCTTCTATATTGCCAACATTGTAATGCAAGGTTTATTTGTTTCATGCAACGTTACACAATATTATGGTTGACTCAATATATAATGTATGTTGTTATACAGTTCGATTTTGTAAGGTTCTTCCATATTAGCATACTGTTTTGTTCTGACCACAATACGGTTCTGTATGCTCTAGATCCAAAATCTAAGGTTTATTATCTCTTTCTCCACTACTCTTCCAGATTGTTGGTGGGAGTCTTTGTTGCCCCGCTGTTTCTGGTTTGGCAAACTGGATAGTGCTTCATTCTTACCATCCTCCTGGAGAGGGCTTTCTACTCTTTTCCTCAATTTGGCTACTTACTACTCCTATTTTTCTTTTATAGCTTTGTATTGGCTGGACATCCTTTCGAAAACGTTTTATTTGGCTCTCTTACTATCATACCATACTGACGTCACTTAAATTTGCCTCATGGAATGTCAACGGTATTAACCAATCCCTTAAATGCAAGAAAATAATGGACTATCTTCGCTTAAAAGATTATGATGTTCTTCTATTACAGGAGACATCTCAATTCCAGAGATTGCTCCCTTCTCAAAGTACCTGGGTACAATCTACATTTCTTCTCTCCTGCTATACATAAGAAGAGAGAAATCTCTATTCTGTTCAAAAATTCCATTAAGATCCAAATTCTCCACCAATCCTCTGATCTGGAGGGTTGATGGGTTGCTGTCACTGTTCTGTTGGGGTCTGTACAATTTTCAATTGCAAATCTATATGCACCTAATATTGATATACCCTCTTTTATGACTTCTCTAAGAGAAACTCTTTTGAATGTGTCCGACCATCCTATCTTGGTTGGGGGTGATTTCAATCTTCCGCTTGATGTTCAAAAAGACAGACAATCTTTTTCCCAATTCCATGTCTCTAACATGTGGACAGAACTTCACCATATTATCCAAGACATGGGCTTATGTGATCATGGAGATTACTTCACATAGAGGAACGTTCCTTTACTTTTTATTATGCTCCTCACCGGTCTTATTCCAAAATTGACTACTTCCTTATTTCTAAGTCCTTACTTCCAAGTCCTTACTTCCCTTAGTTCGTGCATCCCAAATTCATCCAATCATTCTTTCGGATCACGCCCCTGTTGGATTACACATTGAATTGCACCATTCATGTCCTAGACGCCAGTGGAAGATGAACACTTCCATTCTTTCTGAAACCACTTTCTTAGGTAAAATTCGCAGTTTCATCTCTGATTTTTTTTCTCATAATGCCAATTCTGTGTCCTCCTTCAACTCTATTTGGGAAGCTTTTAAGGTGAGCCTACGGGGGGAGATCATTAGTTATGTATCATGGAAAAAGAAGACTGACTCTTCTAGACTAGTTGCTTTGGAACATGAAATTTCCATACTGGAAGCAAACCAGGTTTCTGCTAATTCCCCACATATATCTTCTGACTTGATAAAGAAAAAGGTTGAATATAATCTACTCTCCCGAAATAGGGCACAGCAGGACTTTTTAATCTCTAAATCGGGTACATATGCTTCTGCTAATAAATCCAGGCGCTTTCTTGCTAGATATCTTGCTAACCGCAAACAACTCTCCAGAGTTGCAGCTATTATTGGAGATGATGGTAACCCTGCCACTGATGATTCCTCTATATCTCAAGCCTTTGCAACCTTGTATGAGAAACTGTATACATCCTCAGCGGGCTCCTCATCTCTATTAGATACACAATTCTTTTGTGATCTCTCTCATCCTTCCCTGTCGCACTCTCAAGCGTCTAATCTTGGGGGTCCCATTGACGAAACTGAAATATTGGAAGCAATTAAATCTTTGGCGTCGCATGAATCCCCTGGACCTGATGGGTACCCCACAGAATTCTATAAAGTGTTGACTACTGAACTTGTACCATTATTGAAACAGCTATGAGACTATCTTTTCTCCTCTCCTGATGACCAGAGTCATTTTGCGGAAGCTCATATCATAGTATTACCCAAACCTGGTAGGGATGATACTAGGGTAGCGAACTATAGACCCATCTCACTTCTTAATACGGATTGTAAAATACTAGCAAAAGTACTATCTTCCAGACTGGACAAAGTCCTAGGTCTTCTTATTCACCCTGACCAAATGGGATTCATGAGAAATCGCTTTATCTGAGATAACGCTCGTACCTTTCATGCAGTCATAGATGTTGCTCACTCATCTGCCGCACCGAGGTGGCCCTTTCTCTAGATGCGGAAAAGGTTTTTGATATGGTAGAATGGGCTCATTTATATCAAGTTCTTCATTGGTTTGGTTGTGGCACTAATTTCGTGCAATGGGTCCACCTGCTGCATGCCAAACCCTTTTCTAGATTGCGAATTAATGACTCTCTATCCACGCCGGTATATCTTCACAGAGGCACTCATCAGGGATGCCCATTGTCTCCTCTCCTGTTTAAATTGGCCCTTGAGCCTCTTCTTCTGGCTATTTGTCAAAATTCAACTATTGCCAGTATTCCTGTTGAACCCTTCCAGGTCAAAACCTTGGCGTATGCCGATGATTTACTCTTATTCCTATCTAGTTCTGCCACCTCTATTCCTGTAATCTTACAACTGGTCTCGGAGTTCTCCAGATGTTCTGGATACCGTATCAACTGGGACAAATCTGAAATTATGCCATTAAATGATGTTACTTCCATATCAGATTGCGGCCCCATTTCCTTCAAATGGGCGCATTCATCCTTAAAGTACCTCGGGACCCTCTTCCATCGGGATAAAGATGTTATGATGTCTCTTAACTTATCGGCCATATCAGATAAAATTGATGTCCTGATGAGGAGGTGGTCCCCTCTGTCCCTTTCATGGTGGGGCCGCCTGGAGGCGATTAAAATGACTATTACCCCAATTGTTAATTACTATCTGTCTATGCTTCCCAAGTTGGCGCCGAGAGCATTTTATAAATCTATCGAGAAAAAGTTGATTGACTATCTTTGGTGTAAAAAAAAACCCCCGTATTGCTCTGACTATACTCAAAGCCTCAAAAGAGGATGGGGGAATGGGTTTCCCCGACTTCTATCTTTATCATATTGCTACTTTTCTTCGATACGGCTCCTTTTAGACTCAAGGTTCACACCCAGACATTCGTCATTCTGCTTGGATTGATCTAGAACAATACCCGCTAATCTCATCACTATTCGTGACACTATTCTTGCAATAAAGTATTTTGACTCTGCTCTTCAATCTAATCGATGGCTTTCCACCTCCTCACCCCTGTGGTACAACTCTCATTTCCAAATTGAAAATCACCCGATTCACTGGCAGGCTTGGATGAACAGGGGAATATGGACACTTTCTCATGTTTTGTCTGATGGTTCACTCTTATCCTTTTCTCAGCTCATGGAGACCTATACCCTTCCCCATCAGAATGCTATCACTGGATCCAACTCTCCCACTGTCTAAAATCATGTTCACCTTCTATTTTTGAATACCCCCATATGTCTACTTTTCTCACTTCAGTTTGCTTAGGATTAGCATCAGGTCATACCATGTCCTTCTTCTACAAACAAATGAGATCCCATGTATACCCCAGGTCTAAAAGATCCACCGATATCTGGTCAGCTGACACTGCCTGGCGAGGCTCAGATAGGGATTGGGATCACTACTTTAGCAAAATTGTTCGACCAACGGCTTCCTCTAGTCTTTCCCAATCTTTGTATTTCTTTGCATACAAGGTTTTTTGGACCCCTAATAAACTGTTTCAAGCAGGATTAAGGGACTCTAACCTGTGCTGGCATTGCTTGTCGGCTCTGGGGGATCTTCGACACATGATTTTTGATTGTCCCCTTCTGGTCACAAGTCTGGAATATCATCAAACTCCTTCTTCCGATCCGCTCTGATATATCTCTGGACGTTATTGTGTTTCGAGCCTCGGCTGTTGATGACGCCCTCAGTTCCAACCAGAAATCTCTCCTAAATATCTTACTTGCTCTAACAATACAAATTATTTTACATAATTGGAAGTCGCAGATTCACTAAATATCACTTTTTGGTGGAACACTGTACTTATGATACATTTATATGAGTCGAAGGCAGCAGAATTTTCCAATAGAACTGCTACCGTATCCAAGATTTGGGATCCTATAAGGTGTTTCCCCCATGACCGTTGACATATCCTATGGCTTTTTCTACCTACCTTAATTCGCTTACCCAATTTGCTTGTCTTGGAAACTCTCTCTGGTTTCGGATGTCTTGCCGGTATCAGTCTGCCTTAGTCTTCATCCCTATTAATTGTTCTATATGTCTATAATATTTTCTTATTCTTCTCTCTTCCCTCTCCAGGTTGCCTTTAGCCCCTACTGGGGCTTTCTTGTACATATTGACTGACTTTTTGCATTGTCTATGGTTCACTATACTGCTTTATATTGATGACAGGTCCTTTCTGGACCTTATATTGTTTGTCCATTGATTTTTCCCTTCCCTGGTTTTCGTTTGTAAAACTTTAATAAACATATTTGAACGCAAATAAAAACATAGTAGATGATGGCAGATAAAGACCCGAATGGTCCATCCAGTCTTCCCAACCTGATTCAATTTAAATTTTTTAAATTTTTTCTTCTTAGCTATTTCTGGGCAAGAATCCAAAGCTCTACCCGGTACTGTGCTTGAGTTAGCATTTTCTGAGACGGTTTTCAATACAGGCACATAGGATCTCTTAGGGAGAGGAAGAGATAATTGTTATTGTGGATGGGAGGACTGAATGGGTCATTTGGCCTTTATCTGCCATCATGTTTCTATTAATATCATAATCAATCATCCTACTTATATACACATATATTACTAGTACAATGTACTATGTTCATACTAAATCCTACTTATTTGCACACAATACCTGTATCGTGTTCTATGTTCATCTTAGATTTACATATATCCTGATAATTCTAGTTATCTGTACTTTGTTTATCATATCCTCAACAGTTCTGAGTATCTCTACTGTGCTCCTCCTATCATGTTCCTAGTGGGGACTAGCCCGCTATCTCCTCTATGTTACATTATTAAAGTAGTCTGTGAAAAAAAAAAAAAATATATATATATATATATATATATAAACTAACTTCGGAAGTGCTTAGAACTTGCAGGTAGAGAAGCCGCAAACAGGGACAAGCCCCAAAATGCAAACCCCCTTGGTCTATCACTATACTTCCTCCTACACTGACAATCTGTTTTATTAATCTTATTATATTATTTTATTGTGATTTTCTTCTTTTATATAAAGTGCTTAGTGCTTGAAATTCATGCTTAAGATTTCAATCATTTCATATGAATGCTAAAGAAGTCCATAGCCTGGTGAAGTCAATGAAGCTGATTGTGATGGTACTATCAGGTTCTGACGCATTTCGCCCTCGCGGGCTGCCTCGGAGAACCCGCCACTTCTTGTGACAACCAAGAAGACTACTGCTTCTCCTTCTGTTCTTCAGTGCTGCATTTCCTGTTAAGATTAATTAAACAGATTGTCAGTGTAGGAGGAAGTGCAATGATAGACCAAGGGGGTTTGCATTTTAGGGCGTGTCCCCATTTGCGGCTTCTCTACTTGCGGGTTCTGAGCACTTCTGAAGTTAGTTTACATATAATGTATTAAGTTTAAAATGATATAGGGAGGGGATTGGTTATTTATATAATTGAATTGTTCAACATTTGGATCCACCAAGCATTAGATTTATATACCCCGAGTTTGATTTTAGGTCATTAGAAAGACACCTGCCATTTTGGTTTTTTTCCCCCTATCTTTCAGTTTAAACTCAAATTTAGATGAATTCTTTTATCAAATTTTTTTATATTTAGGTGACTGAGCCAATCTTTCAGTACCTTTACTTTGGCTGATTCGTTCTGTCACAATGGGCAAGATTCTACAAATGGCGCCTGCATTGAGGATGCCTAGCAATGCCTAATGAAAATTAGCTAAAATGGCATGTAATTGACCACCAAAGGCCTGCCTCAGGAGTCTAAAAAATGGAACAGGTAACATGATATATTGATGTTCATCTTTATGTTTCTATGAATGTCTCTTTGACTATTCATGTAATATGTTTTTAAAGGATGCTGACATATTTGTGTATATTTCTGTTACATGTTCCATTTTTTAGACTCCTGAGGCAGGCCCTTGTGAGCCGAAACACGATCGTGTCAAGTCGATCACAATAAAAGAGACTGAACACCAATTGGTCACCTTTGTTGTTTTGTTTGCTGTTTCACTGGTGTGAAGGCAAGTTCTCCTGTTTGTTTTTCATGTAATTGACCACGCCATTGAAGTTAATTGAAAAAAAAAATAAAATAAAAATTAACCAAATAAGTTTGATGTGGAAATCAGAATGGCACCTAGCAACGCTTAAGTCCAGGCTCCCTCCGACACTTACCTGAAAAGTAGGCATGGTTAGGGATGGAGAATAGGCGTGGTTGACTTAAGTGTCACTAGAGCTGTTGATTGACAACCATGCCTAGGCACTGCTTGTAGAATCTAGCCCAGTGTATCTAGCAGGGACTCCTGGAACTTGAATACTAGTTTAAAATAAAAGAGGTTTGCTCTGGTCTAGTGTTCAAGCTTCAGGAGAACACAACTAAAGGAAACTGGGCAAAAATATTCAAACTTGTTTTTGAGCTGATTCCTGCTGGGCCAGCCTGGAGACAGAAACTAAGATTACCAGAAATATAAGACACAGTTAGACATAAGCTAACTATACTAGACTCTGAATGGCAAAATATCTCCTCCTGGAAAGAACTGCCTTCCAATACAAAAAGCATAGTTTTGAGGGTTGAGTTTTTTTTCCCCAAAAATATTTTATTAAAATTTAAATAGAACATTACAAATAATACTTACACAATCTAACTAAATAAGAAAATAATGATCAGAGTTGTCATAACTCAATGAAAACAGAAAAATTACTCCATCATATTCAAAACACAGTTCCAAATTTTTTAAAATTTCCGTACACTGCCACACTTACACCCCCTTTTATTAAACTGCGCTAGCATTTTTTAGCTTGGGGAGCCACGCTGAATGCTCCACGCTGCTCCTGATATTCATTGAGTTCGTATGAGCATTGGGAGCAGTGTGAGGCATTCAGCGAGGCTCCTGGCGCTAAAAACTGCTAGCACAGTTTAATAAAATAAGGCCTTAATTGCATATATTTTCTCATAGTTATTATATAAACATACCATATTCCACCAATTTAGAGAAATCCTTCCAGTTAGATAAAATTGTTTTGATAGCTAGCACTAATAAATTCTTAAGTAATTGTTTTTTATAGGGGCTTAAAGTAGATTTAAACCCAAATTCTCCCAGAATAATTATCGAATAAGTTAGTGGTTCTGTTATGAAAAGTAAATTTGATACTGTTAACCAAATCATACTCCAATACAACTCAACAAAATCATAGTTTTAAAGCTGGATGGAGCCTGATAGCCAGTAACACTGAGGAAAAATGTGGAAATTTAGCAACACCGGAAAAAAGCCTACCAGTTCAGTGCTCATCATTTCAGATTAGAAACAACATAGAACCCATTTCCCATGATTTAAGCAAATGCAGTTCAAACCTAAAAGAACCAAAAATAAGCAGCACTGCCAATCCGGACAAGCAGAGACCCACACATTAGCCACCAAATCTTTCCCTGTCCTTTAAACACTCCAAAGCAATCTAATATAATAAAACCCTAAGCCGCGCATGCGCACTCCCACCTGCGTGCTCCCGTTTTCTGTGAGCTGTAGGGCACCGCAGGTAGGAGAGCGCATGTGCGCGAATCTCTCTCTCTCTTTCTCTCTTCCCCCCAGGCGGATGTCGGCCACCGCGACTGTCGGCAGCTGCAGACCGCGGAGGCTGTCGGTGGCTTTTAGGCTGCGGTGGCTGTCGGCGGCTGCAGGCCGCGGCGGCTGTCGGTGGCTGCAGGCCATGGCGGCTGTCAGCTGCCGGTGACTGCAGGCTGCGGCGGCTGGTGGCAGCTGCAGGCCGCGGCGGCCGAGCACGCAGCACGGAGCCACCAGCAGCGGGTGCCAGTCAGCCCGAGAAACCCCTGACAAAATGAAAACCAGAGGACTGAGACAGAACAGAAATAGTACCAAGACAATCAATTAAATTACTGGAGACCATCCACAATTATGAAAAGAAGATGAAAGATGTTCATGGATTCCAGCTGGAGCAATTATATCCAGCTTTAAAATAGGACACCAGATTAATAGTTGCACAGGGAAGTAGGGAAGGAGATAGGAAAAAAGACACAGGGACAGAGGCAGGGAGAGAGACAGAAAGACAGACAGACAAAGGGGGCCAGGGAGGGAGAGAGACAGAAAGAAAGACAGCAGGAGGAAGAGAGAAAGAAAAAAACAGGGGTAGGGAGAGAAACAGAAAGAAAGACAGACATATATTCTAGCACCAGCGGGAGGAAGGGAGACAGAAAGAAAAGAAGAAAGACACAGGGACAGACAGACAAAGGGGGCCAGGGAGAGAGACAGACAGAAAGAAAGACAGCGGGACAGAGAGAGACACTGAAATAAAGACAAACAGACATATATTCTAGCACCCGTTAATGTAACGGGCTAAAATACTTGTTAAATAATAAATGTCTAATAAGTGAAGACGTTTCCTCAGTGTGACTAAACTAGCATAAGGAGTGGAGAAAAACCGCCATTCCAGCGCTGATTAGCGGCTCAAAAGATGGGTCATAAGCCTCGCCTGAACTCGCACGCCATCATAGGAAACGTCATGTGACTGTGCAATAAAGCAATAAATTTAAGCATACCTGTATACAAAATAATAATCACGGGAGCGATTTGGTGGTTGAGTACCAACACACTTTCAAAATGTGAGGCTCAAAACAAGTCCCGGCCCCATCCAAAGGGTTGAAAAAATTAACAAGTACTTAGCTGGATTGCATAGAAGATTTAAGCAGTACAATGTTGTACGTGACTGAGGTTACTTGTAACAATCAAAGACCTCATAGCAGATCTGACCGAGCTGGTTTCAGGGCAAAAAAGCCCTTTCTTCAGGAACTGACGTTGTCCACATAGCACCTCAGGAATTTTTTCAATCCTTTGGAGGGGGCCGGGACTTGTTTTGAGCCCGCTCCCCTTAACTGTATCCATGACATCCTGTTTGTCTTTGGGAAGCAACGCTGGGATGGTGATTTCATAATGCCTCGTTCCACCAATAAGAGACAACCTCATCAGTGATGTCACAGTGGCTTGATTGTCTTGCACCTCCTCTGTCCACCAACCCAGCCTGCAGATTAACCATTCCCCTTAACTGTATCTATGACATCTTGTTTGTCTTGTCTTGCCTGTTTAGATTATAAGCTCTTTTGAGAAGGGACTGTTTTCTTATTCTTTGTGACTCTGTACAGCGCTGCGTGCGTCTGGTAATGCTAAAGAAAGAATTAATACTAGTAGTATCTCAACTGAAAACATCCCTTCTGCTGCTTATGAAGAGGTTTTCTTGTATTGTGCTGATATTGCAAGAATCATATTCTGATTATACGACTATACTACTGTGCTATTTTAATGTGTATAGTACTGACATTGTATCAGACTGTTGCTTCTAGTATAATTTAATTTGCCTGATTTCAAGGTAACAGAAACATGATGCCAGCTAAAGGTCAAATGGCCCATCGAGTCTGCCCCTTCACAACATGCACTATCTGCGGGTTTTGTCGCTTTCCCTATCTGTGTCCCATTCCTGTAAGCTCTGCCTTAACTGCACAAGCCTCAAACACTTATGATTCTAAAGAGTCTGAGGCTTATGCAGATGAGGACGGAGCTTAGGCATTGGTGGAATGAGGCATAATGACATCACAATCTGAGCTCTAGAATGTTGCTACTTATGATTTTAAAGGGTTTGAGGCTTGTGCAGATGAGGACGGAGCTTGCAGGAATGGGCAGGGACAGGAAAAGAACTCATGGGGATCGGGATGAGAAAATGAGTTCCCACGGGGGACGGGGAAAAATTTGTCCCCGTGTCATTCTCTAATCCCATGTCTTCTTGAATTCAGGCACAGTCTGGCCTATCTTCTCTAAATAGCACCTTAACTTAGGTGCCAGTAGCCTCCCTACGGCCGCCTAAGTTAAGTCCATAATGCTGTTTAAAATGGTACTTAAAAGAAAAAGAGAGCAGGATCGCGCCTACAGAGGCGCCTACTGGTACCTAATACCACTCTAGCGTGACTAATGCCGGAAGTGGCATTAGGCGCGATTCACATCAAAGGTAGGTGCCCAGAAATGTAGGCCTTGAAAACCCTGGCCTACATTTTTGGTACCTACCTTTGCCGGAGGTGCAATTCTCTAGTCGGCACCGTCACGTTATTTACATGCAATCCGTGGCTGCTTTTAAGGCGGCCGTTCAGAGAATCTGAGTTTATCTCAACCACCTCTACCGGGAGACTGTTCCACGCATCTACCACCTATTCTGTAAAAAAGTACACTTCTCCCTCCGTATTCGCGGTTTCGATTATTCACGTTTTTTAGCTTTCTGGCTCCTCCTCCCAAATTACATCAACTTGCTTAGAGAAATCGCTGATTCCAAGCGTTTACAGAGAAAATTGCCAATTCCCAGCACTTTCTTTACCGTGTTTTGCCTCTCCTTCAGGAACAGGCCAGGTCTCCCACCGTGTTATTCGTGGTTTCACCATATTCACGATGGTTTTTAATAGAAAACAGCGGATAATATAGGAAAAAGCTATTCGCGGTTTTTCTGTATTTGCAGCTCTGTTAATCCCCTATCAAAGCAAATACGGACGGAGAAGTGTATTACCTTAGATTACTCCTAAGCCTATCACCTCTTAACTTCATCCTAGGTCCTCTCATTCCGGAGCCTCCCTTCAGATGAAAGAGACTCGTTTTTGTGCACATTTATGCCACATAGGTCCTTCAACATCTCTATCATATCTCCCTTCTCCCACCTTGCCTCCAAAGTATACAGACTGAGAATTTTAAGTCTGTCTCCATATGTTCCTCTGTTCTAACTATGTAATATGCTGTCTTTTTTTTTTTTTTTTTTTGGAGGGGGGAGGATGGATCTGGAGTAAGGTCACACACTTTTCTCAAGGTGAGTGACATTCAGGTACAGATGATCATTTTACAAGTACTTACACTGTCAAAATACTATACAAGCTGCTTATATAAAACTGTACCTGTGGTATACAGGCTTGGGTGACTCTCTTCATAAAGGGGTCCTTTTACTAAACTATGGTATAAAATGGGCTTAGCGGATCTTAACGTTGAACTTTCCTGTTTAAGTCCATTTTCATTGTGGTTGTAAAATAGTTTGGGGCTTTCTTTTCCTCTTTATGGTCAAACAATTTTTATTGATGATAATGCCATTACATGCAGTGAACTGAACCAATAGTACACAAATGTCACAGAACATAAGAACAGCAAAACAGGGCTATGAAGATTATCATCATCAAGTTTTACAATATCAAGTACAGCGCCTACCACCCCCCTCTCCTCCCAGTCCCTCCCAAAACCCCACCACCAAACACTTCCAAAATACAGTGGTACCTCGGAATCCGAACTTAATCCGTTCCAGAACCCCATTCGAGTTCCAAGACAATTTTTCCCATTGAAAATAATAGAAACTGGATTAATCCGTTCCTTGATCCCACAAACTCAGATTTTCCGCTGAGGCCTGAGGGCTGTGCAGGAACAATGTGCTGCGGCATAGATAGCAAAATCGGGCACCCCAACTGGCAGATACAGCAAGATTGGGCCCCCACCGGCAAAGATAGCAAGATTGGGCCCCCGCCGGCATAGGCAGCAAGATTGGGCCCCCGCCGGCATAGGCAATAAGATCAGCAATGGCAACTGAAAGCGGTGCTCTGCCCAAAGATTCCCTCTGACGCGAATTGCCCAGGCGGAAACAGGAGGCTGTGTCAGAGGGGAAGCTTTGGGCTGAGCAACGCTCGCAGTTTCCGTACGTTTGGATTCACAAGCAGCGTTCAGATTCTGGGGCAAAATTTAATTAAAAAAAAAAAAAATAGTCTGGATTCCAAGTTGTTCAAGTTCTGGAGCATTCAGATTCCGAGGTACCACTGAACCCCTGAACAGAACCTTTAGCAAAAAAACATCCACTTCCCTCCCAGGTCCTCATTCCCCCCTCTCCCTTCCCCCCATCCCTTCTATCCCTCATCCTACATCAGGGATCTCCAAGTCCCTCCTTGAGAGCTGCAATCCAGTCGGGTTTTCAGGATTTCCCCAATGAATATGTATTGAAAGCAGTACATGCACATAGATCTCATGCATATTCATTGGGGAAATCCTGAAAACCCGACTGGATTGCGGCCCACAAGGAGGGACTTTGAGACCTCTGTCCTACATCAATTGTCAAGTCCTAGGTACAGTGGGAAGAAGATGAAGAAGCAGTGGAATGCGTAGCAAAATCGCCAAACTTATTGAAAAAATAACTGCCTGTATGTGGAGGCAGCCTATGAATATAAGGACACCAAATAGAATAAAAACGTTTAGAGCATTTAAAGGTGAGGTTCAAAGCCCGAAATTCAAAAATTTTTGGTGGCCCGTTTTAATTTTTGCATTAGTCAAACATACCATGCTCAGCCCTGTTGATACCAGTAATTGTGGTGCAGCAACTTTTCCTAATTGTTAACCATAATCACTTTATATAGACTTCGGTGGTGACTCATTTCACATTAGTACTACACAACTGCTTCGTAACTCTCCAGTATCGTCATATTTTATTCATACAAAATAATTTTTTCTTTGTTTTCGGAAACAAAACAAATGTTCATGTTGCCAAATATGTTCCTTAAAAAAAAATGACTATGGGGTCCTTGACACGCACGTGCTCATTAAGATAAGTGCCATTTTTAAAGGAATATATTTGGCAAAATAAACATTGTGGTTTCTAAAAACAAAGAAAAAAGTTTTGTATGAAAGAAAATGTAATATTTACCGTTAACGGCTGAATTGCTTGAGCAAGCACAAGCAAAGAAGAAGGACCTAGAGATGAAACTGAGGTACGAAAGCACAAAGTAGAACGCAAGTCTCTCGATGTCCAGGAAAAACTGTTTACTCAAATCGTCATTAAAAGTCATTTAAAAGTCAAAATAAAAATAAAATCAACTTCAGGATATATTAGGTACAGAACGTTTCAATGATGGTGCATGCTCACAAAGGGGAGACTCAGACCCCACACGGTCTGTGTTTCGGCGTGTGATCAGCCTTCCTCGGGGATCCTAGACGGTTGGACACAATGTGTGTGGTATCTAATGCCTCAGATAAACTTTGGAGATGATTAGCATAAGGAGATGTCCTCCTATAAAGTGTATTCTTTCCATTAGAGCAGTGTTTTTCAACCTTTTTACATCTATGGACAGGCAGAAATAAAAGAATTATTCTGTGGACCGGCGGTTGAAGAATATGGGGCTAAGTCGTGGGCCAGACCCCGCCCATCTCTACCCAATCTCCACCCAGACCCCGCCCCCATAATAGTACTAATTGCACCTTGCACATCCCGTGCCTCATCTGGAAGCCTTCCCTCTGACGTTGCAACGCCAGAGAGAAGGCTTCCGGTCCAGGCGCAGGATGCCCGTAGGAGCCACTGCCCGTGGCTTTGTGCACTGAATCAGTTAGGAAGAGGGAGCTGGCTCGAAGATAACGCCGCATCGATCGTACTGAGGACCGGCAGTTGAAGAACACTGTTTTGGGCCTGATGCACGTGCTGGCCCTGTGGACCGGCAGGAAATTTCTGTGGACCGGCACTGGTCCATGGACTGGTGGTTGAAGAACACTGCATTAGAGCATAAGACTGACAAGAATATTCATGCAAGAGCACTTAGGACCAGATTCTATAAACAACACCTAAGCATGCCTAATTTGTAGACGCCACACAGCGTGATTGTCAATCAACCACTAGGCCAGGGGTGGGCAAACTGTTTGACGCGTGAGCCACAATGGGTTCTTAAATTTGACAGAGGGGCCGGGCCCGGATGGGGGTGTCTTCAAAGAAGATTAAAGGGAAAAAAAATAACCGGCCGCCTCTGTCGTCGACTAATTTTTAAAAAATGAGTTCCCCCCCCCCCCTTGCTTTGCCGGAGGTGATTAGGCTGTGTTCACTCTGGGACAGGTGGCAGTGCAGGTACCATTGTCCCTCTCCTCTTAGCCCTCCAGCTCAAGGTTATTTGCCCTTGCAGTTAACACAGCAGTGGAAATAGTTTGGAAAGTTAAGTTTTATAGTCCGGCCCATGTGCCAAACGAGCGCTCTGCGGGCTGGATTAAAAAACTAAATGGGCTGGATAAGGCCCGCGGGCTGTACTTTGTCCATATCTGCACTAGACACTGCTTATAGAATCCTGCCTAGTAATGCCTAGGCATCGCTAGACATTCTAGAGGTAGGCGCCGGTATATTAGGCCAGGTTTTACTTGGCCTAATTTATTGCCACCTAACTCGGACACCTAGTAACGCCTAAGTCAACCACGCCAACTCTTCGCCCCTAGCCATACTTACTTTTCAGAAGGGCATCAGAGGGCACCTCGACTTAAGCTAAAAACTGGTGCAGTCAATTAGCATGTCAATTAAGCCAATTTAAAAAAAGGTTATGCACAGATTCCAAAGTTTGGCTGTTGGACTCTCTTTCTGATTGCCTCTTTTACAAAGCCATGGGAGTGAGTCCCGGCATGGCAATTATGAAGCAGCCTATAGGAAATGAATAGTGTGTATTGCATTTGCTGCAAAGGAATCATTACCATGGCTTTGTAAGAAAGGCCTATTGTTAATTAGCATGGGTTGAAAACAAATTTCATTGTACATTCCATAGGCAACAGAATGCTTTTTTGTTTGGGGGGGGGGCTAAAAGCTCCACCCAGCAGGATCCTGAAGCACGACTTCTTTCTCCAGCTCCCGACTCCCCCACTCACCTTCTCCCAGTTGCTGTAAGTTTGAGTCTCCAGGCAGCCGCTGTGCAGGATCATCGAGCAGGCCTGCCCCAGAAGTGTTTATTCTGCAATGATACTTGTTGATGCTGCTTGGCGGCTGCATGAGGACTTAAAATTATGGTGACTGGGAGGAGGTGGGTGGGGGAGTAAGGCCGCCCACAACCGACTCCTCCAGCTGCCAATTTTTTGGAGGCCTTGGCCTCTATGGTCTCCCCGTTCCGACACCCCGAGTACATTCATAGATTTCTTTTTAAAGGAATGTGTGAAATAAAACAAAAGCTGAAATCTGGTAGGGGAAAACCCATTAAGAACATAAGAATTGCCACTGCTGGGTCAGACCAGTGGTCCATCGTGCCCAGCAGTCTGCTCATGCGGCGGCCCTCTGGTCAAAGACCAGTGCCCTAACTGAGACTAGCCCTACCTGAGTACGTTCTGGTTCAGCAGGAACTTGTCCAACTTTGTCTTTACCGTATTTTCGCGGATATAACGCACACCCGTGTAAAACGCGCACACGGGTATAGCGCGCGGGGAACACAAATCTATGTAAAAAAATTTAATATAGCGCGCACACGCGTATACCGCGCATGCTAAAACCTCTCCCGCCTACTCCGAACCGACATCCTCCCCCCCGCTAGCTTACCCGCGTTTTACAACTTTTTTTTTTCAATCCGATCCGGCATCCCCCTACGAACCGGCATCCTCCCCCCCCGCTCACGTCACACACCCCTCCCCCGCGATCCTACATCCCCCCCCCAGCACCGCAAAACATGTCTTACCCGATTGGGCACCGGCACCAGCACCAATGCACAGGATGTGCCAGTGCCAGTGCCCGAAGATCCTCCCTCGTTGGTTTGGGCTGGGCTGAGCTGGGCGGTGCGGTGCAGGAGAGATCCTCCTTCTTCCTGCGCCGGGCTGGACTAGGCTTTGAGCATTTGCGCATGCTCAAAGCCTTCTGGTCTCGCTCTCTCGAAATCTCGGAGAGAGCGAGACCAGAAGGCTTTGAGCATGCGCAAATGCTCAAAGCCTAGTCCAGCCCGGCGCAGGAAGAAGGAGGATCTCTCCTGCACCGCACCGTCCAGCTCAGCCCAGCCCAAACCAACCCAAACCAACGAGGGAGGATCTTCGGGCACTGGCACTGGCACATCCTGTGCATTGGTGCTGGTGCCGGTGCCCAATCGGGTAAGGCATGTTTTGCAGTGCTGGGGGGGGATGTAGGATCGCGGGGGAGGGGTGAGCGGGGGGGGGGAGGGGAGGATACCGGTTCGTAGGAGGGATGCCGATCGGATTGAAAAAAAAAAAGTTGTATACCGCGCTCACGCATATAACGCGCGAGGGGTATGCGCGGTAGGTAAAAACGCGTATAACGCGCGCGTTATATCCGCGAAAATACGGTAATCCCTAGAGGGTGTTTTCCCCTGTGACAGACTCTGGAAGAGTTTTCTACCACTCTCTGGGTGAAGAAGAACTTCTGTATGTTCGTACAGAATCTATCCCCTTTCAATTTTAGAGAGTGCCCTCTCGTTCTCACTACCTTGGAGAGAGTGAACAACCTGCCCTTATCTACTAAGTCTATTCCCTTCAGTACCTTGAATGTTTCGATCATGTCCCCTCTCAATCTCCTCTGTTCGAGGAAGAAAAGGCTCCGTTTCCACTGAAAACAGCCTAGAGATTTTTTGCCCTGTGAATATCCCTAATGCATATTAGCAAAACTTTTCCTGAGGTCATATTTGTAGACTAAATTTACAGCATTATCCACAAAACAACAGCAACAACAAAAAGTTTGCATTCTCCTAGCTGTAATGAAGCAAAACAAATTCCAAGGGCACTTAATTATTTGTTCCTACAGATTCTGACAAGACCTGTCTAGCAGGCTGTAGGCAAGGCAGAATTTTAAATATGGCTCTCAGTTGTCATGGCTGCCTATTAACTTTCAAAGGAACAAGAGCTGAAAATTTTAAGAATACAGTTTCAGTAAGGATCTCGATCTCTTAATGATTTTGTTCACAATTTTGTGGGCTAATCAGGCATCGACAATTAAACTCAAGATTAGTGTAGGTTCTGTAGGTTCTGCCGAGCAACTCGGCACTAGGGGCCAGCACGCACAAATCGAGTATGTCCCTATTCTGGGTAATCTGCATCTTCTAATTTTTCAAAATTCAATAATAAAAATAATTGTAATAATAACAATTCTATAGCGTGCTGTTATATACAAGGGCTGATTGAAATGTAATGAGACAGCCTTGTTTTCTGAACCTGCAGTTGGACTGCCATAGTTTTCATTGTTGGGTCACAGCGAGAGGAAAAACGTTGTACATTTCATCATGGTAGATGAGAAAGACATGCGTGCGAGAGTACTCCAGAGGTGTGTGATTGAATTTTGTGTTGAACTTGGAAAGAGAATCACCCCCCTCCTTTACCAACGCGTAGCATGGGCTTTAGCACTGGCAGTGGCGGTAACTGCTCTGACGCTCATAGAATTCCTATGCATGTCGGAGCAGTGACTACTGCTGCCGGCGCTAAAACTCGCACTATGCATTAGTAAGGGAGGGGGTTAATGAAGCTCTTGAAATGCTGTGCGCTCTCACAGACACGTCTTTTTCATCCTTCCTCTTGCTGTGACCCAGCAACGAAGGCTACAGCAGTTCAAATGCAAGTTCAGAGAAACAGAGGCGGTCTCATTACTTTTCAATCAGGCCTCATATATGGCAGTTCTGACACTTGGAATAGCAATTCTTGTGTTGAGAAGACATAAAACAGTGAGTGGTGGTGAATCTGGACATTGTAAGGCAAATTGTTTCATGAAAGTGAGAAAAGTCCATGTTTTCAGCTTGTTCAGTTAGATAGAATTATCAATCATTCAAACGCTCAGCACTGTTGATATATTTTTTTTAGTACAAGAGCATTTCAAAAAGTAACAGCAAATTGAATATTTTAAGATATATAATTCAATTGAGATACAAATTATATGTTATTTTCTACATAATCACCCTCCTTTTCAACACACTTCTCACACCGTTGTACCAACTTCTTTATTCCACTGGGACCCCCCCACACACACACACACACACCATTTTTGGTTGTGCCTTCAGCCAGGAATGCACAACTTCTTTGACCTCGTCATCGCTTCCAAGTCTTCATCCTCTCTAAGCGTCCTTCAAGGGCCCAAACACATGATAATCAGAAGGAGCAAGATCTGAAATTTCAGTCTCTGAATGGTGTCAAGAATTGCAGTGGCTGTGTGAGGGCATGCTTTATCACGCCATAGTCTGTTTTTCAGAAAGATAAGGGGGAAGCCACTGCTTGCCCTGGATCGGTAGCATGGAATGTTGCTACTCCTTGGTTTTTGGCTACCATGAGAACGGGCTACTATGCTTGATGACCATTGGTCTGACCCAGTAAGGCTATTCTTAATAGCACCTTTAGACAAAAGTCCTCTGCAACGGCTCCATATTTTTGGCTTCAGCTCCTCTTCCAAAATTGCACTATATCAGGTACTATTCACTGTTTCACCCTTTTCCTGATAGTGTTCCAAAAGTGGTCCATTCATATCCTGGAAGAGAGCGAACAAGACCTTTCCAGCAGGGAGTTGATACTTGAAATTCTTCTTGACTAGAGATGATGTGTGATGCCATTACGAAGACTGCCTCTTGCTTTCTGGCTCATAGTGATGCACTCAGGTTTCATCCCCTGTTATGATATAAGCCAGGAAGCTAAGGCCACTTTTACCATAGAGGTAAAATGGCAGTATTTGCTACTTTCTCTTTTAATGACCACATGCTAATTTTTCCATGAGTGCATTTCCATTATAATGTGAGCCACTAGTGCCACATATAAGTAGTAAGGGTTCAAGTACTAACCACATGCTAATCGGTTAACATAAAAACATAAGAAGACTAATCAGAATAAGATGTTGCAATTGGAAATTTGTATAATTGGTTACTTGTATGAGTGTGAACTTTACTATAATTTATTGGTGTTCCTTTAATTGATTTTAAGTATTTATTGTAAGCTGCCATGACCACCTGCACTGGCGGGGCATCAAATAAATAATAACCATAAACATAAGAATTGCCATACTGGGACTGTCTGAAGGTTTCATCAAGCCCAGTATCCTGTTTCCAACAGTGACCAACCCAAGTACCAAATACCTGGCAGAATCCCAAAGAGTAGCAACATTCCATAGCTGAGATTATGATGTCATAATGCCTCATTCCACCATCATTTAAGAGCCAGCCTCATCAGTGATGTCACAATGGCTTGATTGTCCTATATTTAAGAACATAGGAGTTGCTATGCTGGGACAGACCGAAGGTCTATCAAGCCCAGTATTCTGTTTCCAACAGTGGCCAACCCAGGTCCCAAGTACCAAGCTAGATTCCAAGTAGTAAAACAGATTTTATGCTAATAAAGAAAAGGCTGAATTGCTTAAAAAATATTTCTGTTTTGTGTTCATGGCTGAAACGCCGGGATCAGGACTGCAGAAGACAAACATGAATAGGGATGGAGGAGTGGTCGATTTTCAGAGGGTTGTGGTTTATGAGGAGCTAACTAAAATAAAGGTAGACAAAGTGATGGGGCTGGATGGTGTACATCTAAGAGTGTTGAAGGAACTTAGGGAAGTTCTGGTAGCTCCGCTGACTGACCTTTTCAATGAGTCTCTAGAGTCGGGAGTGGTACCGGAGGACAGGAGAAGGGCGGATGTGGTCCCTCTACACAAAAGTGGTGGAAGTAAGGAAGAAGTAGGGAATTACAGGCCAGTACGGTAAGTCTGACTTCTGTGGCAAGCAAATTAATGGAAATGCTTCTAAAACAGAAAATGTTGAAGTTTCTGGAATCCTGTGGATTACAGGACTGGAGGTAACATGGATTCACGAGAGCTAGGTCTTGTCAGACAAATCTGATCAATTTCTTTGACTGGATGACCAGAGAATTGGATAGCGAGAGTACGCTAGATGTGGTGTATTTAGATTTTAGCAAAGCCTTTGACAGTGTTCCACATAGACGTCTAATAAATAAACTGAGTCCTCTCAGAATGGGTCCCAAAGTGATGAGCTGGGTCAAGAACTGGTTGAGTGGAAGGCAACAGAGGGTAGTGATCAACGGAGATTGTTCCGAGAAAAGAGATGTTACCAGTGCTGGGCCTCAAGGTTTTGTTCTTGGGACTGTTCTTTTAAACATTTTTATAAACGATATTGATTAAAGGCTATCGGGTAAGATTTATCCCTTTGCGGATGATATCAAAATCTGCAATAGAGTAGACACCCAGAATGGTCTGAAATTTGGCAGCCAAAATTTAATGCTAAGAAATGCAAGGTTGTGCATTTGGGCTGTAAAGATGCAAGGGAACAGTATAGTTTAGGGGGTGAAGATCTTATAGGCATGACAGAAGAGCGCGACTTGGGTGTAACTGTATGTAATGTTTATAAGGTGGCAGCGAAAGCTAGAAGGATGCTAGGTTGCATAGGGAGAGGTACAACCAATAGGAAAAAGGAGGTATTGATGGCCCCGTATAAGACTTTGGTGAGACCTCATTTAGAATATTGTGTATAATTCTGGAGGCTGCACCTTCAAAAAGATATAAAAAGGATGGAGTTGATGCAGAACAAGGCTACTAAAATGGTATGTGGTCTTCATCATAAGGCGTATGGAGACAGACTTAAAGATCTCAATCTGTTTACTTTAGAGGAAAGGCGGGAGAAGGGAGATGCGATAGAGACGTTTAAATACCTATGTAATATAAATGTGCATGAGTCAAGTCTCTTTCATTTGAAAGGAAGCTCTGGAATGAGAGGGCATAGGATGAAGTTAAGAGGTGATAGGCTCTGGAATAATCTGAGGAAATACTTTTTTTTACAGAAAGAGTGGTAGATGCATGGAACAATCTCCCAGAAGAGGTGGTGGAGACAGAGACTGTGTCTGAATTCAAAAGGACCTGGGATAGGCATGTGGGATATCTCGGAGAGAGAAAGAGATTACGGTTACTGCAGATGGGCAGTCTAGATGGGCCATTTTCCCTTTATCTGGCATCATGTTTCTATGTTTCTTGCATATGCACATTTTTGTACTGTAGACCAGTGTTTTTCAACCGCTGTTCCGCGGCACACTAGTGTGCCGCGAGATGTTGCCTGGTGTGCCGTACGGTCAGGGCCGCCATCAGGGCAGTACCACTAGTCTAGGGAGAGGGGCGATCCGCCCCACGTGGACAGGAGAGAGCTGGACGGGGGACCCGCGGAGTTCAATACATTTCGAGCCGCGAGGCTCGTCTTCTGTTCCTGCCTGCCCTGCAGCTAACATATAGCCGATCGCAAGCGTTCCCCGATGTCAGCGCTGACGTCGGAGGGAGGGCTTAAGCAAAGCCTGCCCTCCGACGTCAGCGCTGAAGTCGGAGAATACTTCCGTTCGGCTATTTGTGCGCGGCAGGGCAGGCAGGAAGCAGAAGACAAGCCTCGCGGCTTGAGCTTCGTTTTACTGAGAAAGTTGCAAAGATGGGCTGGGAGGCAAACACGGAACACAAAAGGGGGGAGGGAGTGCGTTTTGGACACAAGGCATGAACTTGGGAGAGAGGAAGGGAGGGAAAGAGATGCTGAGGGGGGGGAGGGAATGCGTTTTTGGACACAGAAGAAATGGACTTGGGAGAGAGGAAGGGAGGGAAAGAGATGCTGAGGTGGGGGAGGGAATGCGTTTTTGGACACAGAAGAAATGGACTTGGGAGAGAGGAAGGGAGGGAAAGAGATGCTGAGGTGGGGGAGGGAATGCGTTTTTGGACACAGAAGAAATGGACTTGGGAGAGAGGAAGGGAGGGAAAGAGATGCTGAGGTGGGGGAGGGAATGCGTTTTTGGACACAGAAGAAATGGACTTGGGAGAGAGGAAGGGAGGGAAAGAGATGCTGAGGTGGGGGAGGGAATGAGTGTTTGGACACAGAAGGCATGGACTTTGGAAAGAGGAAGGGAGGGAAAGAGATGGTTGTGTACACGGGGAATAGAAGAAAGGAGAATTTTTGGTCATAGGGAGGGAGTGAGGTACAGATAGTGGCATACCAGGGTGGGGGGGGGGCGGTCTGCCCCACCCCGGGTTTACGTCCCAAGGGGGTGCACAGCTGGCCACCCTCCAGTGTTGTCCCTAGGCCGGCAAACTGCGTCTCTTTAGCCACTTGAGTGCCACCGCCGCCAACGGTGTTGTTGGCGGTGGCAGCATTATAAAATACTTTCTTTGTGTTTATTTGATTCCTATTCAAGAGAATTACTTTATATATAGTCAATATAGGCACAGAGTTAAATTTTTTAACATTTTCTAATGGTGGTGTGCCTCGTGATTTTTTTCATGAAACAAGTGTGCCTTTGCCCAAAAAAGGTTGAAAAACACTGCTGTAGACATTATAGTTCAGCTTTGTAAAATTGAAATTTAGTTATGTATGTTATATACACATTTAAATTAGGTTATGTTCATGTCTAAAACCTAAATAGGGTTTCTAAATAAGTGCCAATATCATTTTCAGAGCTGAATTTTTCTTTCTATAGATGTCAATCTTGATTCAGCCCTAGATAAAAAAAAAAGAAAATACTGAAAGTGTCATATTTTAAGATCCTGTACTTTGGTACAATCGTCAAATGAGAATGTTTCCCCCAACTGTTAATTAAGCATGGTGGGGGCTGGAAGGAGGAAGAAAAACAACAGCTGATTGTACTTTACACTACAGCTGGTTTAGAAATACTAATGTAAAACAGTTGTACAGTGTTATCAAAAATGCATTAAAGGACAGCCCCAAAACAAAATTGATATATCACTGATACTTAACTGTTGTTTAGATTAATGGATCATTTTAATGTAATCTGCATGACAAAATTGGACCAGAAAGATAAGATATTTTTAATTTTTTCAGTATGGTAGCTATAATATTTTTAAAATTTATTTTATTAAATATTTATATACCGCCTATCAAGGTTATCTAAGCAGTTTACAATCAGGTACTCAAGCATTTTCCCTATCTGTCCTGAAGGGCTCACAATCTGTCTAACGTACCTGGGGCAATGGAGGATTGAGTGACTTGCCCAGGGTCACAAGAAGCAGCATGGGATTTGAACCTACAACCTCAGGGCGCTGAGGCTGTAGCTCTAATCACTACTAGGCCACTCCTTCCTATATTAGAGCCCAATATCCCTATTAAATGGCTTTAAAATTTGTGTAGTAGCCTTCTGCCATTTTAGTGTGCACTATTCCCCAAATTCAATGACGTCCACCTAAAGTTAGGTGCCTACATTGGCGCACTTAGCCAATGTAGGCGCCTAACTTAATTGATAGACTAAATTGATGCATATAATTGGCAATTAACACCTAATAGGTATTAGTTGGACTTAATTGAACATTAGGGACCTAACTTGGTAGGGACCTAACTTGGTAGGCACCTGGTCCAAAGCGCATAGTAATAAGTGGGCGTGGATAGGGGGGATGATCGTGGTTGTGTTTTTGACTTAGGTGCCCTTGTGCGCATAACTTAGGTGCAGGCATGTAGGCCAAGAAAAACCCCTGACATAAAAATGGTACGCCTAAAAAGTTAGGATGCTTAGCAACACCTAACAGTGTGATTCTATACAGTGCACCTAACTTTTGTAGAATCACAGCACCGCAGTAGTCGTTACTGATTTTTTAGGTGACATATATAGTTTCAAGTTTCAAGTTTATTGGTTTTTGATATCCCGATCATAAAACAAATATCTGACCGGTTAACAATTAGAATAAAAAAAATTGTAATTTTAAAATAAGGGAATAAGAACTAGTTATAGATGTGTTAGAAATAGATTAACGGAACATATTAGACATGTACAGACAAACGTGACTGTGAGGTAAAAAAAAAAGAAAGGGAGGGAAAAGTTACATAAAATAAAAGAAAGTGAGGTAGGGAGGAAGGGTAAAACATAAGGACGGGGAGCTTGGTATAAGAAATATGCTGAAGAATAACTGGGATGTAAAAATAGGTGGTTAGAGAAGATTAAGATTTATTAAAAGCATCTTGGAATAAATAAGTTTTGAGATTCGTTTTGAATTTAGCTAAATGGATTTCATCCCGTAAGAATTGAGGGAGGGAGTTCCATAACGTAGGTGCTGTTATGGCAAAGTTGGTCTTTCTTGTATAATATGATTCTTTGAGGGAGGGGATGAAAAGAAGTTTTTGGTCTGTGGATCGTAGAATTGGACCATATTATTCTAGATATGCAAATGAGCCCCAAAGCGCAACAGAGACTTAAACATGTTCTCCCATAGGTTTTCAGCTCTCAACGTACCTGGCCTCATCTCCACCCCTCCCCTGTTCCAGCAGGGGAGAGAACTAAAGAGCACTCAGCACTAAACGGCACTCAGCACCAGCGGCCAGTTTCAGGAGCCCTTTCCAGCAGGGCACCTGGCCTCATCTCCACTCCTCCCCCGTTCCAGCAGAGGTGAGATCGAAAGGGAAGCAGGGGAAACTTTTCTCCCTTCAAACTTTTCTCCCTTCAAGCGGCCAGTTTCTCCCTTCAAGCAGCCAGTTTCGGGAGCCCTTTCCAGCAGGGCACCTGGCCTCATCTCCACTCCTCCCCCGTTCCAGGAGAGGTGAGATCGAAAGGGAAGCAGGGGAAACTTTTCTCCCTTCAAGTGGGCTATCGCCAACTGAAACCAGCGGCCACATCGGCGGGTCTCAAGCACCGCTCCGCCCACCCCCCGAGCCAGCAGGGGAAACTTTCCCCATGTTTAAGTCTAATTGTGTAATCTTTCATCGTTAAGCATAATCGTGAACCCATCCAACTGTAAAGTTCATTTACTAGCTCTCAAAAAAATATATATATATACATAAAGCAAAAGTAATCAAAAAATTATCTTAAATACCTGTTGAATCTTATAATCTATTAAATGCTTGCTGTCTTCTTAATTTTTGTCAATTAATTGTTGTCAATTCTTAACTAATTTGTTAAATGCCTATTGTATCCAAAAATCTATGCTAATTTGAATACCGATTTGATAGCCAGATTATCTTCATCCCCCTTCCACGAGATCATTTTCAGAATAACTCCAATTCAGAAACGCTTTACTAGATCTGTCCAATATCGTTTGTGCTGATACCTAGTACGTTATTACCTAGTCGCTCCTCCATCCTTAACCTACTCTTACTCGCCTCAAACAGGCCATCTAACCCATAGATCTCTAATCTCTCATCATGAAGCCACCTTCATGGCTCCTTCTTCTCCTACTCTGCTCTTTTCTCAAACTCTTCCCCTGTCTGACATCCCCTGCCCCCAACCTCCTCGACTCTACAAATGCTCGTAATATCTGCCCTGGCCTCAGAATTCCCACGCTCATTCGCCCCAAACACCACCCATCCTACAAAAACCCTCGCAAAGTCAACCATGCCTCTCTAAAACCTGTCCTCGCTTCCACTCCCCCCAACCTTGCCTCACATTCTCTCACCCCAGTCCCAACATTCTATTGCAATGCCAGATCCGCTTGCAATAAGATACAAATCTTGAAGGACCTACTCGAGGATTCTGACCCCAGATTCCTATTCATCACAGAATCTTGGATCACAAAAAATGACCAATTTACTCAAAATGAACTCTGTTCCCACGGCTACCAAGGCCTCTTCTCTCCCAGAACCAACCGAAGAGGAGGCGGCCTAGCCCTCCTTTTCAAATCATTCTTCGATGTCCAACTCCTTGAAAAGGGCAGCCACTCCTCATTAGAATATTTGTTAGCCTCAGTCAATGACGAATTCCACCCTCATCCTCTGGGTATTCTGCTTCTATACTGCCCACCTGCCCCTTGGAACAATTCCTCCGAACTCGTCTTTGAAACCATAACAAACACCTTCCTCAAATTTCAAAGATTACTGATCATCGGAGACATCAATCTCCACCTTGACGATGTCACCAACAAGGATACATCCAAATTTAATAGCTTTCTCTCCGCTTTAGGCTTTCCCCCCCCCCACACACACTCTCCCCAACCCATGAAAAAGGCCACACACTAGACCTCATCAGCTTTCTAGATCTTACTACTCACAAAACCTCAACTGACGACATTCGCTGGGAAATTGTCCCCTGGTCCGACCACTACCTATGGGCCTTCTGTCTCCCCATTTTCATGTCACACCTCAGGCCCCCACCTTGCACCTCAAATTCCATTACCTTCCGTAAAAAAATCTCGAGCAATCTGTTCTGGATCAATTTTCTCGACAAATTTTGCCCCATCTCTAAATCTGCAGAACCAGAATCTAACTGGCAAAACTGGGTCGCCCTCTCCGAGTCCACCTTCCATTCCCTCACCCCTCTTTCCACTAAAACTATTTCCTACTCCCGTAAGGCCCCTTGGTACCTCCCATACAACAGAGAACTGAAACAGAAATGCCGTGCTCTGGAACGAAAATGGAAAAAATCTAAATCCCCTATAGACAGACTCTCCTGGAGGGTCAACATTAAAATCTATAATACTGTTCTAAAAAAAGCAAGGAAAAACTTCTACGGTGACAAAATCTCCAAATCCAACAATCAGAGTAGCACATTATTTAACATCTGGCGTTCCTTAACCTCCAAAAATGACTCCATACTTCCCTCCTCCCCCTCAGCCGATTCTCTAGCAAACTTCTTCAACGATAAGGTCTCCACCTTGAGGCGCTCCTTCCCACCTGCAATCTCCTACAAATCTCTGATTCCAATTGACCCCAACCCTATCCCAACAGACTCCTACCCTATCCCAGCAGACAGATCCTGGTCTTCCTTCGAACTTGTTTCCGAATTCCTGGTCTATAATCTCTGCCTCAAATTGAAATCCTGCAACTGTACCTTGGATCCTTTCCCCTTCTACCTCTACGAGAACACTCCCCCTCAGGCCATCTCATCTCTTACCATTCTCATAAACTCCACCCTCCATTCGGGTCTCTTCTCCCCAGAAATGGGCCATATTTCCTTAACCCCACTACTGAAAAAACCTGAGCTTGACCCCTCTACACCATCCAGCTACCGTCCAATAGCTAACATTCCCCTTCTTACCAAGATGCTAGAGTCCATCATATCCACTCAACTATCTTCCTACCTTGAGAAATTCACCATTCTTCAACCCTACCAATACGGCTTCCGTCCCAATTTCAGCACCGAATCCCTTCTGACCTCCTTAATCTCAAAAGTTCAATATCTCCATTCTCGCAACAAGTTCGCCGTCCTTCTTCAATTCGACCTCTCTGCAGCTTTTGATGTCGTCCATCATGATATTCTAATTTACCAGCTCACCGAGATAGGCATAAACTCCACAGTCCTTGACTGGTTCTCGAAGTTCTTACGCTCCCGCTCCTACATAGTCAACATGAAGGGCACTTCTTCCTCCCCCTGGAACCCGATCTCACCTCTCTCTCCTATCCGCTTCAACATTTATATCGTAGACTACTGCAACAGCCTTTACCTACCTTGCCCTATCAACACAATAAAAAAAGTACAGACCGTCCAGAACACAGCCCTCAGACTCATATACTCACTCAGCAAATACGACCACATTACCAATGCATACTTAGAATCTCACTGGCTACCAATAAAAGCAAGAACACAATTCAAACTCTACTGTCTCCTATTCAAAGTAACCCCGGCACGGCACCCAGTTACCTAAACAACCGTTTTCACTACTACCTCTCACCCAGAAGAAGGAGAACACAGAACCTTTTCACCTACCCACCTCTCAACGGTACTCGACGTAAGAAACTTTACGACAACCTTCTGGGGACACAGGCAGCTAAAATTGACTCTAACATCTCAACACTACTGACCAAAACAACAGACATAAAAGAGTTCCGAAAAGAAATAAAAACACTACTGTTCAAAAAATATCTCCCATCACTCTAACCACCATCTAATGAGTTTCCAATCAACTCCTTTGGGAACACCCACCTATACTATCTCTTTGTTCAACCCAAGCTAAACACTCTACAGTCCATATCATCAACATTAAGTAACCAACATCATACAATCATCAACATTATAAATACACCTCGCTTACAGTTATATGATGCTACTCTCCACCTGAAGAAACTCGATTCAGTTCATGTAACATCTTCTGTGATCTAGAATGTATTGCAATTCTTTTATTCTCTTGATTCAGTTGATTCTCTTGATTCAGTTGATATGTATTATCTTCTGTGATATTGAAGTATCATAATTCCTTACTGTTCTTGTAACTTACTCTTCTCCTGTAATGTAATTCTACTGGAAATGCCCAGATATCTTCTATTTTGTAATCCGCCTAGAACCGCAAGGCACAGGCGGAATAGAAATCCCTAATGTAATGTAATGTAATGTAATATGTCCTCCCTTAAACTCCTCCATCTCTCCCCCCTTGAAACATTCTACACTTATGCAGACGACATCTTTGTCCTCCTCGAGACTGACCGGAACCTCACCAACCTCTCGGCGAACATATCCTCATGTATATCGAATCTTCAATCCTGGGCCCACACTGTGCAGATGAAACTGAACGAATCTAAAACAAAACTTCTCTGGCTCGGCCCAAAATTGGACCAACTGCCCACCTCCATCCCACTGTCCTCTGGCCCCACTCTGCATCTTGAATATTCTAGTAAAGTTCTGGGAGTGATCATTGACTCTACACTTTCCTTCAATGACCACCTCAACTCCCTAGTAAAAAAATGTTTCTTCAGCCTTCATATGCTGAGAAAAGTGAGATCCTGTTTCCATCAAAAACACTTTGCCGTCCTTGTCCAATCCACCATCCTTTCCAGACTGGACTACTGTAGCTCTATCTACCTTAGCCTAAGAAAGAAAAACCTTCAAAGACTCCAGCGGATTCAGAATACCACTGCTAAGCTTATCTTCGCAAAAAGCAAATTCGACCACTTCTCGACGCTTTTATCCAAGCTCCACTGGCTCCCGATTATCTCCAGAGTCCACTTCAAATGTGCCTGCCTCACTTTCAAGATCCTACACGGTATCCTCCCTCCCTTCATTCCTCTTTCTTGGAACTCCTCTAACCCCAGTTCTGCCAGATCCACCCAAAACTGAAACTTTCCTTTCCCTCTCTAAAAGGCGTTTCATTTGTAGGAAAACTAGGTTCTTACCTCCCTTTCAGAATCACTCAGCTCTGGAACAACCTTACCTCCCCTCTTAGGAATCTGAGCTCCCTCCAACTCTTCCGTAAACATCTGAAAACATGGTTATTCTCAAAAATGTAACTCCTCCTCCCTCTCTGGTTATTCTAGTCCTCTAAATTTTCTCTTCATTTTGCCTCTTCCCTCCACTGGAGTTCCTTTCTACCCTAACTCTTGTTAACTGTGTCGAGCTTTACGAATGTAGAGATGATGCGGTATACAAACCTAAGGTTTAGATTAGATTAGATTAGGTTTATATACCGCCTCTAATTTGCCAAAGTTAATGGAACGGAGTGAAGGAATGACCTAGTGATAAGAGCAGCTGCCTCAGCACCTTGAGGTTGTGAGTTCGATTCCCACTGCAGCTCCTTGTGGCTCTGGACAAGTCACTTAACACTTCATTGCCCCAGGTATAAAATAAGTACCTGTTTAAAATATATAAACCACATTGTAACCACACAGAAAAAGCAGTATATCAAATCCCATCTCCTAATGGGATAGAACTGATTGAACCTGTACCGCAAGTCTTTAACTATGAATCAAATTTTACCAGTAACAAAACTGTACTAATCACATCAAGAGGTTCATAATTGAAAAAGAAATACTGTACATCTATAAACACGCCTAAATCAGCACTTGAATCAGCACTTGACCTAAAAGACAGGTCGTCCAAGTATCGATAATCGAAACGAGTTTTTAGACATATCCAGGGACTTTTTAGGTCTCTGAATGCCGCTGTATGCCCAGTGCTGAAAGGAGCATTTTAAGAGGAGTGGTGAGGGCCAACCTAGACTTAGTCGTACTGTAAGTATAACCAAAAGTTTTATGAGGCTGCTTGGATGGAACATATACATTGTGACTTAGGAGATCTAAAAACAGGTCTAAGTGCCCAGAAGGTATCCAAAGTGTCCAGATAATCACTGTAGACACAAAGTACAGACCCACACACACTCCCCCTGTGATCACTGACACCCCCCCCCCCCCCACACCGCCATAAAAATCAGAATAAAAACGTACATACTTGCCTCCAGAACATCAGCACCTGGCATAGGAAAGCCCGGTAGAGCTATGCAGAGGTGGCTTAAGTAGTCGGGGGGGAGGGGAACCATAGAGAGAAGGACCGAGGCCTTTAAGCCATTTTAACCACTGCATTCATAGTGAAAAATGTGAGCTCCCTCCAACCATATAGGTGGCACCTGCAGCAATAAGGACTATTGGGGTTGTAGACAGGTGGGTATAGTAGGTTTTGGGGGGGCTCACCATTACCTGCAAGGGAGTTGTGGTGAGATGTTTTTGTGGCACCCTTTCTGTGAAGTTCACAGTAGTGCCCTGTAACTTGCCCCGTTACTCTGTTGTCATGTCTGGATGGCCAGTCCATTACTTTGCTGGTCCCTCCCACATCCAAAAGGTCTTGTTCTAGGCGTTTGGGACTTGGAAGATTTTGTGGACCAGAATGCGGTATAAAGATAGATGACTTGGCAGTCTGGCCGATCAAACGACTGGACGTAGAAGTAGACATATATATATTTTGGACATATTTTTCAAGAATGGACTTTAGACACTGCCAACTTTGGGCGACTAGTGTCCTAGGCCCAAAGCAGACTTAGACATTTTTTTTTATTATGCACCTCCACTTGTCCAGTAGGTAATGCATAATACATTTAACTATACATCTAGAGTGGCTGAACTGCTGTGCATTATTTACTGTGTTGACAATTAACAATAGTTTTGACCCACATGTTAGCTATAAGATGCACTCCCAGCCCTAACGAAGAATATGGAACACTTTGCAAACGATCCCTCCTGAACTAAAAGCCAAGCCAATGTACCTCAATTCTGATAACATGCACTGCTCCAGGATTTAGCCCAGAAAGTCCTGTTTGCAGATTTTCTCCACATTTCGGTACAGTGGCCGCGTTGATAAACTAGTTCTTGAGAAATAAAAGTAAATTTTTATAGATAGTCATTTTGCTGAACTGAGAATCTCTTGCCAAGCTAAAAGGTATGCATTTGGGACCTCTTTGGTTCTTCTGAATGATAGCTATTTAGTCCATTAGTGGAATTTATTCTACTAGGCTGGCCTCCTGTTGATTTGACTATGGAGAAGCAGGTGTGCACTTCCAAAGTGTCTTTACAAGTGGCTCAGCAGGGCTCCTCAGCCGTACGTTGGCAGGCGAAGGCTCTTCTGTTTAATCCTTATGTTTTTGTCAACCTTTCTTATTATGCAGGCAGAGTTCCTGAAGCTCAGCTGGATTTTGACTCTCCGAACGAATTGATGGAGCTCTTTGATCTTAGCTGTATATTGCATCGGTCTCATCTTTCATCTCAATGCGTGATCTTCACAATTTTAACCGGTGCCCTCTTTTCTTTTATGAACTCTGCCAGCCTTACTTTGTTCTCCTCTTCGGCAAACGTATTGTCCCTTTTTTTCATTCTTTTCAACGAACTTGATTGCAAAACTTTAATTTAGCTTCAAGTGGCATCAATTACGTACAGGCTGTGACGGAAAGAAATATATCTGAGCTACACATCTAAATACAGTAGAACCGGGTCAATGTTCAAAACGGTTTAATCAGGTGGAAGAGGCTTCTCCCTGACTGAATCATGCTGGGTATCCCAGTTGCCAATGTTCAGCGGCGTGTACCCAGATCTGGCTGCCAAAGTTCCCTCTAAAGAGTTGCTTGGTGCATGCAGATTGTTTTCCTTGTAAGCAGCAAGTTCTGAAAACCAATCATTTTTGGTCCCCCCGAATTAGCAATGCATTTCTGTATAAGGCACTAAAAACCATCACAGATATGGTAATTGATGTAGTTTAGTTTAATTAATTTTTTAGTTTAAATTTTGGTTGAAAGTCAGATTGGATCAGGATTTTTGCGAGTGACCACGTAAAATGTATGCAGTGGCGTAGTAAGGGTGAGCGGCACCCAGGGTGGTGGTACCCCTGCCCCCCCCCCTGTCGTGTGCATGTGTGCCCCCTTCCCTTTCCCCATACCATTTTAACTTCTCCAGTGTGAGCAGCAAGCTCATGCAGGTGTTGGCTCACCCTTTGACGTCATTTCCTAGGCCTGGGTCCCGAAAGTGATGTCAGAGAGCGCGCCAATGCCAACGCGGGCAGCAACCTCGTGCCAGGGAAATAAAAAAAAAAAGGTACAGGGGAAGGCAAGGGGCATGCACGCACAGCAAGGAGAGGAACAGGGGGGCGGAGAGGAGGAGGGGTTCTGCGTTCTGCACCATTAACATGGCGCCTGGGGGCGGACCGCTTCCCCCTTATTACGCCACTGAATGTATGAGCAATTGCTCGTGTACTCTACTTAGAAGGAACACAGCTGGCTGCTAAATATTATGCACTGTCCACTACAGCACCTGTTAGTATTGGTGCAATCTGGAAGCAGAGTTCGGACAGACCTAGAAATTATCTGGGCATGCAGAATCCAGTATCAGTGCCCGGATATATATAGCATGCTTTTAAGGGCAACTGAGTTCAACATTATTTATAGCAGCCCCTCCTATTGTTTTTTCCTTAATTGTTCTCTTTTACTTTGACTATTGTAGTTCTTGCCTTTTTACTTTTTATTCCTGTTTATCTTTGTTTTTAAAAATCTTCGAAAGTTAATGTTACAGTTTGGTGATGCAATGTCAGCTTAAACTTGTATTTTAGCTAAAGTATGTTTTATGTTTTTCTGAATTTGTACACCGCCTAGAAGGCTGATTGGGCAGTATAAGAAATTTTAAATAAACTTGAAACATGACTGCATTAAAAACAATCCTAACTGTGCCCAGTTAGCTTCTGGCTATGCAACTGAAGATCAGTTATGCCCAGATAACTTCTACAAAGCAAGAAATAATGGCATATTCAGTGCTGGGACCTGGATAGGTACTGACCCTGAATATTCATGCCTAATTTAGCCTGTGAGAAATACACCAGAGGGAAAAGGGTAACACAAAGGCCCATACTCTAGAAAAAAACATATGAAAGGCTGCTGATGGAACAATGAGGCGGACCCGACACGGTCTATGTTTTGGCAAATGCCTGTGTCAGGGGTTGAATTGTTGCCAACCAATATATGAACTCTTTCAACAGAGAAATTTTTAAAAAAGGAAAACAATACTGTCTATTGGACTAACTTGAATGTAGTTTATGATTAGCTTTCGAAGGTAACCTCTTCTTCCTCAGATCAGAAAAAGATCTGGGTGTCATTGTAGACAATACAATGAAAACTTCTACCCAATGTGTGGCAGCGGCCAAAAAACCAAACAAGATGCTAGGAATTATTTTAAAAAAGGGATATTTAACAAGACTAAGAATGTTATAATGCCTCTGTATTGCTCCACAGTGCGACCTCACTTGGACTAATGCATTCAATTCTGGTTTCCTCAGGAAAGATATAGCGGAACTAGAAAAGGTTCAAAGAAGAGCAACCAAGATGATAAAGGAGATGGAGCTCTTCTCATATGAGGAAAGACTAAAATGGTTGGGGCTCTTCAGCTTGGAAAAGAAACAGTTGAGGGGGGATAAGTTTGAAGTCTACAAAATCTTGAGTCGTATAGAATGGGTACAAGTGGATTGATTTTTTACTCCGTCAAAAATTACAAAGACTAGATGACACTCAATGAAGTTGCAGGGGAAACTTTTAAAACCAATAGGAGGAAATATATTTTCACTTAGAGAATAGTTAAGCTCTGGAATGCGTTGCTAGAGGTTGTGTTAAGAGCAGCTGATTTTAAGAAAGGTTTGGACAATTTCCTGGAGAAAAAGTCCATAGTCTGTTATTGAGACAGGCATAGGGGAAAGCCACTGCTTGCCCTGGATCAGTGGCATGGACTGCTGCTACTAGTTGGGTTTTGGTCAGGTACTTATGACTTGGATTGAAGAAGGGCTGAGAGCTCATGGCGAAGGAGGATCCATTGGTGGGAGTTGCAAAGAGGCTCTTTTGGGAAATGGTTTGGAGGTGGTTTCAACAAATGAAGGACATAGCCCTGTTTCATTATTTGATGGACGCAAAGGTCCAATGTGATCAGGGACCAATGCTGATTATAATGGGTGAGGCGACCTCCAATGGGTAGAGTCTGAGGTGAAGGGCAAGGAATATTGGCTATGCTCTCTAAGACCATGTCGAAAGGACTGCTGTGGTTTAGATTGCAGTGGTACTAAAGGTTTCTGAGATCTCTGATGTCTGGAACATTGCTAAGTTCCTGGATGAGCAGATGCAGAAGACTGTTTATAATCTGGACTAAAAGAAGGAGCATTTTTAATATTTGAATACCTTCTGGGCAGCTAAGACTGTCGCCTTGATGAGGATAATGAAATCTGGTCTCTGAATAAATCACCCCCCCTACACACAGGATATGTTATTGAGACAGTATTGAACATTACCCTTACCGGTGTCGGTAAGGGTAGTGATTGCACTGGGACCAGTGTTGGTAGGTTTCATTGGGTGTCAAAGCATCGATAACCTCGCTATGGAGGTGCACCTCAGAGTAGCCACCAGTTCACTCTGCAACTGCTCTCTCTGCTGGTTTAGCAGTGATAACGCTGGTACCAATGGAGGCGCAGGTTCTATCGGGTGTCAAAACACCAGTAACTTCACTATGGAGGCACGCTTCAGAGTTGACACCAATTCAGTCTGCAACAGCTTTTTCGGCTGATCCTACAACAATGGTACCGGTACAGAGGACACAGGTTGTGTCAGGTATCAAAGCATCAGTAACCCCACTAAGGTGGAAGATGGTGAGGATGACTGGGATGATGCCAATACAGGTCTGGAGGGGGAAAACATGTCTCTTCTCTTTAGTTCTTTTGCGAGGTTTCCCCAATGGAGGCAATACCACCGAAGCTCAAGAATGGTGTGTGTTGGCATCAGACATGACCCGAACATTGCTCGCCTGGGAACAGGCCCAAAAGGGAAGCACAGAAATGTGGAAAATGGACGCACTTAGAGGGAGACTAAGAATGTCTTCTTCGCTCCGCTGGAGACAAAAAAACTGAGGACCTTAAGGGCCGACAGTGGATATAAGGGCACAGGATCAATGACATGCCAGATAGAATTTCTTTCTATTATTTTTAACTTAAAATGAAAATCAATTCAGTAGAAATTATGATTGGATTTATTGTGGATGCTTGCTATTCAGTATTTAAATGGTAATTGTTTAATACATATGATATATTGCAGATTCATTATCAACATCTATTCGTATCAGTCTAGCTATCTATAACTATGGGGCAATTATGAAAATAGCTGCGCCCATCAGGGAAAAGTATGCACACCCATTTCCCTACCTGGATTTAGCTAAATTTTCAAAATGAATGTGTTTTTACTTCAACTTTTGGTAATTATCCATGGCAATCTATGGACACATTTACACTTGCTGGGGGAGGGAGGGGAGATGACATCGTTTTCTGTAAGACCATACGCACACATTTTTTAATTTTTTAAAGTTTATGTATAAGTGAAAATCCCTCCTCCCATCCACTCTGGGAATGTTTTAGTTTGCTGTAGGAAAAACATGTACCTATAGGGCTGTATGTATACACTTTCACCTCTATGTCTGGCAGACAATTTTGTAAAGCCCCTTTCTGTTGCTTTTATCCAAATAAATGGTAGGAACAGAGGATGTGGTAAGAACAGTTAATGTAGCTAGTTTAAAAAAAAGGTTTGGACAAGTTCCTGGAGGAAAAGTCCATAGTCTGCTGTTCAGACCGACATGGGGGAGCCACTGCTTGCTCGGTGGCATATGCTGCTGCTAGTTGAGTTTTAGTCAGGTACTTATGACTTGGATTGATCTATGTGAAGTAAAGAAGTAAAACGGAAAAAACTACATGATGGCCTCCTAGCCACTCAAGCCGCAAAACTAGATAACCAGATCTCTAACCTACTGATAACCACCCCAGACTACAAGATATTCAGAAAATAATTAAAAAACATTCTCTTCAAGAAATTCCTGAAACAATCCTGACATGATCCACTCTTTACAACTCTTGAATTGACAAATGATCTACTCTTTACAACTCTAGAAAGGACAAATGTTCTTCCATCGTACAACCTGAAAAACAACAAATGATTTTCCCTAGTTTCCCTTTCTTCCTAAATTTCTACCTACATTTTTTACCATTCAAATACTAACAAATGTTCTACTCCATACAACTCTTGAAATGACAAATGATCTACTCTTTACAACTTTAGTAATGACAAATATTCTTCCATTGTAACCCCCTTCATAAATCTTTTGTAATCCGCCTTGAACCGCAAGGTAATGGCAGAATAGAAATCTCTAATGTAATGTAATGTTATATTACTGGACTGGATGAACCATTGGTCTGATCCAGTGAGGCTGTCAACATTGAAATATTTGCCTGTGGTATATTCTCTGTTCGGTGTGATATTTGTTCATTTTAAATAGAAATTTGAGTGTATGGAGGGGAATCTGTTTATTTCAGTTTTATTTATTTATAACCCACCAATTGAGATTTGTAGGCAGGGAGCAACATATAAGAAATAATAAAATACAAAATAAATATGCTAAAAAGACAAAAGTTAGACATTTCTCTGCTATAATGGAAAAAATCCTAAATATCCGGGGCAAAACTTGAAATGATTTTATTTAGACCAGTGGTTCCCAACCCTGTCCTGGAGGACCCCCACGCCAGTCAGGTTTTCAGGATAGCCCTAATGAATATGCATGAGAGAGATATGCACATACTGGAGGTGCCAGGCATGCAAATCCACTCCATGCATATTCATTAGGGCTATCCTGAAAACCTGACTGGCCTGGGGGTCCTCCAGGACAGGGTTGGGAACCACTGATCTAGACTTCTTTTGAACATGACTAAGTTGCAAAAAGGTGCCCTAAATGATCCAATGATTACTGAAGAAATTAAGGAATGACCCCCCCTTAATTCCACAGTGGTCACTGACCTCTTTCCAACCCCCCAAATATGACTCAGAGGTCTGTATTGCTATAGCAATGAGTACATCTATTTACTTATTAGATGAAATAAAGCAACTGACCTCCAAATAACTATTTTATAACTCAAATCAGACCAAATACTCCCCCAAAACAGGATTCGCTCTCGAAGTCTATACCAGCCCATCCAGATCTGTCGTCTGGGCAGAGACCATAGAAGTCTGCCAGACACTGACCTTTATTACCCAGTTAGTGTTTAAGCACCACTAAGGCCTCCTCTTATGAAACTGCGATAGCAGTTTCTAGCGCAGGCAGCTGCGATGAATGGCCCGCACTGCTCCCAACATTCATTGAGTTCCTATGAGCGTCAGGAGCGACGTGGGCCATTCAGCGTGGTTCCCCGCACCAGAAACTGCTATTGCAGTTTAGTAAAAGAGAGAGTAAGTTTTGTTTTGTTTCCGTTCTTTTTCCATAAAGGAATCCTTTGAGTTTATCCCGTACATTTTTTAATTTTGTTACTGCATTCGTCTCTACCACCTTCCATGGGAGGACATTCTAGGCATCTACCACTCTACGTGAAAAAATTACTTCCTGATGTTATTCCTAATCACCCCCCCCCCCCCCCAAACACACACAACCTTAATTTGTGTCTGCTTCCCCTTCTATGGAAAAGATTTGTTTGCATATTACATAGTAGCATAGTAAATGACAGCAGATAAAGACCTAAACAGTCCATCTAGTCTGCCCAAGATAAATTTATGATTAAATTGTCTTTTTTTTTTTCTTTGATATGCCTGAGACATAGGCTGTAAGGCCCTGATTCTGCAAAGCGCGTCTAATGTTAGGCATCGTTTAGATGTTTAAGATAGGCGTTATGTAAATGAATCAAAGGACGTCTATATTGAATCATCGCCCAAACCACGCCCACACCTATTGTGTTAGGCACGAGTTTTAAACATGGGCTTTCATAAAATTGTGGATACATTACATTACATTAGGGATTTCTATTCCGCCATTACCTTGCAGTTCAAGGCGGATTACAAAAGAATTATCCAAGATGTATTACAACAAGAACTTACAAAAAAAAAAAATTGGTCATTTTCAAAAAGAGTGAGAAATGGGTAAGGTTATTTGTTTGGGGTAGTTGGCTTTAGTGAGAGGTGGAGTTTGAGACTTGCGGTATTATTTCTTTTTTCAGAGTTTTCTTGAAGAGTATGGTCTTTATTTCTTTTCTAAAAGTCTTGTGTGGTGTCCATGTCCTTTGGATGCCTAAGTACCAATTATCGCTCATTAAGGCTCTTAAATGGTTCATTACTCACTTACTTTGGATGCCTGCCTAAGTCATGCTCAGTGTTAGGCGCGATTTAGGCGCTCTTGATAGAATCAGGGCTTTAAAAGTCTACCTGGTACTGTCCTTAGGTTTCAACTACTGGAGTTGCTGCCAAAGCTCACTCTAGCCTATCCAAACTATCTTATCATTTGCGGGATACAAACTATAAAAGACTGTCCAGCACTGCCCTCATGTTCCAAATTTCTGGAGTCTCTGTCGAAGCCCTCCTCAGTCCATCCTCAACTGCTGAAGCCCTCCTCAACCCATTCTAAACAAATTGCCAAATAAGGGACATAGACTGTGCAAGTCTGCCCAGTATTGTCCTTAGTTCTTCATTTTATACCATGCAGTGTCTAATTAGAGAGCCTCTTTGTTCATCCCACACTTTTTGGAATTCCCTCACTGTTTTCATCTATACCATCTCTCTTGGGAGGGCATGCCAGGCATCCACCACCCTCTTTGTGGAAAAATAATTTACTAATGTTACTCCTAAGTCTACCACCCCGCAACTTCAATTCATACCCTCTAATATTACCATTTTCTCTTCTCTGGAAAAGATTTGTTTCTATATTAATACCTTTCAAGTATTTAGACATCTGTATCACAGCTCCCCTGTCCCTCCTATCCGCTAGAGTATACATATTCAGGTCTTCCAGTCTCTTCTCGTATGTCTTTTGGCGCAAACCTCATACCGTTTTCATTGCTTTCCTCTGTATCGCTTCAAGTCTTTTTATATGCTTAGCCAGATATGGCCTCCAAAGCTGAATACATTATTCCAAGTGAGGCCTCACCAATGATTTGTACAAGGGTATCAACACTTCCTTTCTTCTGCTGGTTACACCTCTCTATATTAATACCTTTAAAATATTTAAATGTCTGTAGCATATCGCTTCTATCCCTTCTTTTTTCTAGGGCAGGGGTAAACAACCATAGTCCTCGAGAGCCAAACCAAGTTGGGTTTTCAAGATTTCCACAAAGAATATTTATGAGCTCTATTTGCATATAATTGAAACAGTACACATGCAGATCAATTTCATGCATAGTCACTATGGAAATCTTGAAAACCCTACTGAGATGTGGCCCTAGAAAATCATGGTTGCCCGCACTTGCTCTAGGGTATACATACTCAGTTTCTCAAGTCTCTTCTCATATGTCTTTTGGTCCGAACCTCATAACGTTTTTGTCACTTTTCTTTAAACTGCTTCAAGTCTTGTTACGGTCTTAGCAAGTCACAGCCTTCAAAACTGAATAAAGTATTCCAAGTGGGGCCTCATCAATGACTTGTACAGGCACATCAAAACCTTTTTCTGTGTAATCTAGCATCCTTCTGAATTCAGCTACCACCTTTGCCAAATTGTTTTGCCACCCTGAGATCCTCAGACATGATCCCCTAAGGTCCCTTTCCTGAGCTGTGCTGATCCGGCTCTCCCCTCCAATCTGGTATGTCTCCTTTGGATTTCTGAATTCCAAATGTATCACTTTGCACTTCTTTGCATGAAATTTCAACTACCAGTCCTTAGTATAGTACTCAGTAATATTTCAGTGTTTGATACTACCCCCTCATGATCTACAACTTCAACTTAATACTTAGGCCCTCTTTTACAAAGGTGTGCTAAGCGTTTTAGCACGCATTTAGCGTGCACTAAATCAACGCATACACTAACCACTAATGCGTCCATAGGATAACATGAACGCGTTAGCGTTTAGTATGTGATTAGCTCGCGCTAATATTTACCACACGCTAAAAAGCATAGCTCACCTTAGTAAAAGAGGGGGTCAGATAAGAGAAAAAGAGAGGGAGATACCCTGCTAGCACAGCCTTACAATTTTTTTAAAAAACTGAATATGTAGACAAACAGTGTAGCTGACCAAGAAGACAACGGTGCTATTTATTTCAAAAATGCATTTTTTTATTATATTGGCTCAACACATGTTTCAGCCTGTCTGGCCTGCCTCAGGATCCTTATACTTGTCAATGTGTATCTTTTGCAGTGTAAATTATATCCCACTAGTATTTTTTTAGCCCGTTACATTAATGAGTGCTAGAATAGATGTGTAGAGCTAGGCATTTATTTCTTTCTTTCCTTCTCTTTCTTTCAGTATGTCTTTCTTTCTTTCTCTCTCCCTGCCCCCTTTCTTTCTTTCTGTCTCTCTCCCTGGCCCCCTGTCTGTCTTTCTTTCTTTCTGTCTTTCTCCCTGCCTGTCTGTCTGTCTTTCTTTCTGCCTCTCTCCCCCTGTCTGTCTTTCTTTCTGTCTGCCCCCTGCCTGCCTGTCTGTCTTTCTCCCTGCCCGCTGTCTGTCTTTCTTTCTTTCTGTCTGTCTATCCCCCCCCCTGTTCAGCAGCATGCCTTCCTTGCTCCCTCTGTCCAGCAGTAGCCCTTCTCCCTTCCTTTTACCTCCCTCCTGTCTAGCAGCACCCCTTCCCTGCTCCCCCTGTCCAGCAGTAGCCTTTCTCCCTTCCTTTTACCTCCCCCCTGTCCAGCAGCACCCCTTCCCTGCTCCCCCTGTCCAGCAGCAACCCTTTCCTGCTCCCCCTGTCCAGCAGTAGCCCTTCTCCTTTCCTTTTACCTCCCCCTGTCCTGCAGCACCCCTTCACTGCTCCCCCTGTCCAGCAATAGCCCTTCTCCCTTACTTTTATAACCCCCCTGTCCAGCAGCACCTCTTCCCTGCTCCCCCTGTCCAGCAGTAGCTCTTCTCCCTTACTTTTACCTCCCCCCTGTCCAGCATCTGCTAGCCTGGGCAGCCTCGGGGCTTTTGCTAGGCCAGCCTACCTCGCATTATCAAGGTGGGCCGGCCTAGCAAATGCCCTGCGGTTGCTTGATGAAACTGCGGCTGCTGCCACTGCCGGTCCAGGGGTGAGAAGAAGAGGCGTCCCGGCAGCGTAGTCAGAATGCAGAAAATCAGCCGGCGTCGGAGATTGGGGCAGGAAATCAGCTGAGGCAGGCACTGCGCATGCACGGCACGGAGCATGGAAGCACAGAGATTGAAGTGCGCATGCGCGCAAAGGGTTTTATTATAGTAGATTGTAGGTGAACATCCAAATGATACTATAATATGACGGTTTTGCAAACCTGCTGTGAACCAAAATCCCAGCCCCACCAATCCTCCGCTATGTTACTTCATACCTGCGGGAAGAATTAAGTGGCACTTCATCATTGGCTGTCCATACACGCTATTTTATTTCTTCCATAAATAATTATAAATAATCTTATATCTAATATAATAAAACCCTAAGCTGCGCATGCGCACTCCCACTGCGTGCGCTGGTTTTCCGTGAACTGTAGGGACCCGCAGGTAGGAGTGCGCATGCGCACTTAGGGTTCTGTTTTTCGTCCTGTTTTTTGGTCTGGCCTGCTCCCTGCTCGCCTTGCCGTATTGTATTTTTTAGTTGAAAGACGCGGTGGTGGCTCCTCTCACAATCTCCACCTGCGTCGGACTTCCAACGCAGGTGGGGATCATGAGAGGAGCCACCGCCGCATCTTTCAACTAAAAAATACAATATGGCAAGGCGAGCAGGGAGCAGGCCAGACCGAAGCTCCGACTTGAACTGCCAGTTGGCTGGCTCCCTTGCCGGAGTTATTTTTCAGTTTAAAGGTGCCGCGGCGGCTCCTGTCACGAGCCACACCTGCTTCAGAGAAGACTTCTAATGCAGGCGGGGATCGTTAGAGGAGCTGCCGCGGCACCTTTAAACTGAAAAATAACTCCGGCAAGGGAGTCGGCCAAATCACCATGGCAGCCACTCCCCCCTCTCGCCCTCTCTCTGTCTGCTGAAAAAAAACCCCAAAAAACCCCAACAATCGCTGGCATGTAGGGGGAAAGGGGAGCTTGCAACAACAAAAACTCCCGATGCCCGCGACTGTGACTCCCCCCCCCCCAAAGTAAGCTCCCCTGGAGCACGGGGGGAGAGGGAGATCATTCCCATCTGTCCGAAGAAGGAACCGGCAGGTTAGACGGTTAGTTGGGAGCAGGAGCAAGGGAATCAATCATGAGATGAGGGTGGAGGACAAGGAGGAGAATGATAGTTGGGTGGGGGCGGAAAGAGATACCTGATTGGGAGTTGGGGCCTGGGTTGGTGAGGAGAAGAGAGACATGGGATAGCCACTAGAGAGAGAGGCTTTGGGCGGGTGAGAGAAGCAGGTAGGAGAGAGAGAGTGCATGGATGGGGTGGGCCACCACCACCTCAGCGAACGAGAGCTAAAGGAACCCCTCTCCCCCCCCTCCCCGCCAGGAGTGTGCGGGCAAGGGATCCCTTAGCTGGCACCGCTGGAAGGCAGCTTCAGTGAGGGTCTGGGCAGGGAGAGCGACAGAAAGAAAGAAATAAAGATAGACATCGGGAGGGAGAAAGAAAGATAGAAAGAAATAAAGAAAGATAGACAGGGCAGGGAGAGAGACAGAAAGAGAAAAAGATAGAAGGGGCAGGGAGAGAGACAGAAAGAAAGAAAGAAAGAGACAGGGGGGCAAGAGAAAGACAGACAGACATCTATTCTAGCACCCGTTAATGTAACGGGCTTAAACACTAGTAGAAAATATAAAATGGAAATGGCTAGAGCAATAAATAGGTAGGGACCCAGACAAACTAGGCTTTGAATCTCACTTCTTTCACTAATGCTGCTCAATACCTTAGTAACTGACTATATCTGAGCAAATGAGGGTTCAAACTAAAGGCTAGATTTATTAACGTGTTAATTTGTGTATTACTAGTTTTATATATTTTTTTCTTTTTATATATTTATTTATGGAAGAAATAAAATAGCGTGTATGGGCAGCCAATGATGAAGTGCCACGTAATTCTTCCCGCAGGTATGAAGAAACATAGCTGAGGAGTGGTGGGGCTGAGGCTTTCTCATAAGTCTACTAGCTGATAAGATTCTTTAATATCCAGTTCCATATGATAAGGACGACATACGAGTGATAGGACTGGAAATAGACATATATTAAAATTATTGCCATAGATTTTTGGGCTTATAGTGAACCAAAATCTAGCATCCAGCCTTTCAACGCAGTTTATAATCACAGTACGCCTATCGGAGAGTTTACAGCTGTAGTGCAGGCGTGGCGTGATTTTATGTCACACGCTTAGGCGACGGAGTTTCTAAACTATTGAAAGGTTGGTTGCTGGTTTATGGTTTACAGCAGATTTGCAAGACTGTCATATTATAGCAGTGTCTCACAAACTTTCTGGCCAGTGGCACACTAAATCTGGTGCCCCGGCCGGAATGCATCTGGCAGTGCACGTATGATGATGTGATGACATCATGATGATGTGCGTGCATGCGCGGAGGCCCATCTGGCCATGACCCGCTTCTGTGGAGGGATCCTGGACTTGCGGTGAGAGGAGGAGAGTCATCTGCGCCAGCTGACTTCATACAGGACGTGCCTCTCACCATGAGAGGCACATCCTGTAGGCAGTCAGCCAGCGTGGACGACTCTCCTCCTCGCTAGTGTGTGGCGGCACACCTGAAATTGAGGCAGGTTTGCATATAATAGAGGCGTGCATTCTTGAGCAGTAGTAAGCACTACTGGGTATGGTTAATATGGTGAACTATTTACACAATGGTATACACTAGAGAATGACGGGTCAAATTTTTCCCCATCCCTGCGGGAACTCAATTTCCCTGTCCTTGCCTCATTCCTGTAAGCTCTGCTTTAACCGCAGAAGCCTTTAACACTTATGATTTCAAAATATTTGAGGCTTGTGCAGATGAGGACAGAGCTTAGGCGTTGGTGGAATGAGGCATTATGACATCACAATCTGAGCTCTAGAATGTTGCTACTTTGATTTTAATGTGTTTGAGGCTTGTGCAGATGAGGATGGAGTTTAGGCATTGGTGGAACGAGGCATTATGACATCACAGTCTGAGCTCTAGAATGTTGCTACTTTGATTTTAATGTGTTTGAGGCTTGTGCAGATGAAGACCGAGCTTAGGCATTGGTGGAACGAGGCATTATGACATCACAGTCTGAGCTCTAGAATGTTGCTACTTATGATTTTAAAGTGTTTGAGGCTTGTGCAGATGAGAACCGAGCTTAGGCATTGGTGGAATGAGGCATTATGACATCACAATCTGAGCTCTAGAATGTTGCTACTTATGATTTTAATGTGTTTGAGGCTTGTGCAGATGAGGATGGAGATTGCAGGAATGGGGCAGGGGGAGGTAAAGAACTCGTGGAGACAGGACAGGAAAATGAGTTCCTGCGGGGACGGGGAAAAATTTGTCCCTGTGTCATTGTCTGTACAGACTATTGACAACACAGAGAAAAATCTGAAATTTCAGATTTTCCTGTTGTCATGGCTTAAAAGCAACATGAAATGACATAAAAATTGTCCCTGACATTTCCATGTTGTTCCATGCACATCCATACTGTTCAGTCACATATTTTGTACATGCACCTTAAGATGTTGAAGGTGGGGGAATATTGACATTTTTAACATTTTGTAGCTAGACCTTTCTCTAATGAAAGTAACAAACAGAAGAAGCTGGAAGTGAATTGTCATTTAAATTAATATGTAGTACTCAGGGGCATTCAGATAGAAGCAACAAGATTTCTTCTATTTTGAACGATTTTAGCTTCATGTAAAAACAAAGACTTGTATTGCAAGAGTCAGCTGTCTTATGGTCTTTAATTTAATCGAGTTGCATATTATACATTTTTTAATATGCCAAGTTACAATTCATTCTAATTTCTTAACCTTCTGTAGACGTGCTCTTTGGGTGTACATACTTTTAGCCTGTTGAGGAAAATGATGTCCAGAGATCAGTCGTTAATGGCAGCTAACGGCTTCTTTGGGCCCAATTAAGACTGCCCTACTGTGAAACATATTCCCGTGAGGGATACTATAACGAGCTTGCCCATAATATTTTTGATAATACCTAATGCTATTTTAAAATTGAAGTTTTCTAATTTTCTTTAATTTTTAAAATTTGTCTTTAATATATATATATTTATACATACACACACACACACTTTTTTTTCTAATATTAATATGCATTTACAATAAGGTCAAGCTTGAAACCCCTTTGTGTGGTTTTACATATGCACCACAGACTGAACTTGGAATCCTCAGTAATTGTGCCTGAGATATGGATGTGCTCTTGGTCCCAAATCAATCTTGTCACTCCTCAGAAAGCAATGAAAGATAATAAGTAGTATTCACCTGATTGCCTTCTTGCTCTGAGACAGCTGGTGACGCTTGTCTCCCTGATAACCAGGAGTTTCAGATCTAAGGCAGGGATAAACTAAAAGCTAGAGCTTGCTGAATCTAAAATTGACAGTCAATGGCTACAGAGAGGGTCAGGAGGGGGGTAGAATCCGTGACACATATAAGAAAGGAGCAAAAATGTATCTGTCTCATTGTCTGGCTCTCTTACAGCGGATGATTGATCGTGCCCGCCAGCTGACTAATATCATAATTAGCGAAGTTGCTGCGACATCTGAGAAGTTTAATCGAAAAAATTTACCAGCACTGTGATAGCATTGTCAGTAGGATTGCAAGCGTTGCTGTGTCGGCTTCTTCCCTGGTGGAACGGCAAAAGTATCTAGCCAGTTGAAGGAATGCTGAAATTGCACAGTTGAAGGTAGGTTTTATGCACTTCTCCACCTACTTTGTTGGGGTGTGTGTTCGTAGCATGGCAGAGGTTTCTTTGAGTTGTTTTGGTCTGAGCTAAGAAACCAGTGCAGAACTTAGGACGTGTAACAGCAGGCTGTTTCTCCTGAAAAATTGAAATGTATTATCGTGGACAATCAAAAAAGAAATGTAAAAATGTGATCAGGTACATAAATGGACAGCATTAGGAAGGCAGTCAGCTATTATTGCTCTCCTCGTTTTCTTTTTAAAAACAATGAATGTTGCAATTATGCTTGCAAGCGTTTTCCTAAATAGCTATTAGTGGCAAAAAAATAATTTCATAGCTCAGTGCCTTGGCGTTATGTTGTTTTCTGTATCTATCGCTTCCTCTTGATTTATTTTGCCAGTGCCTCCTGGTTATGAGAGGAAGAATAAGCATCAAAAGCAGTCGTCTTTTCAATTTTGCTGTAATTAAATAACATTTTAGTCAATTGAAGTGATTTAGAGGCGTTATTAAAATGGGCATTATTGAAGACTTCTCTATCTGGTTCCTTAATTATTCCTTTGAATATTGGTGTACGGCATTCTTCTGAAATCTGAATGACCCACGGAAGCTTTTATGGGTTATGAGTGTTTGTCTGCTCTGTGCAGTTCTTGGTTGTGCAGATATCGCTGCTTAATATGTGATGAAAATGCCAACCTGACACATTGTCACATTATTAATGAAGGCAAATGTTGACCATAACGGCTGTAGAACATGTGGCATATTTTAGAAAAAATAAAATAAAAGGGGGAGGGAGGGGATGAAGCATATCTTGTTTTGATTTTGTCAAAATGCTTTTGCAGGTATAAATATGATATGGGGTATAAATAGGGTAACCCGTAAAAAGTTCTTCCACTTACTCTAAGAGGTTACCAAAGCTGCTACATCACAGCAGAGAAGGCTCATTTGTCTCCTGTCTGTGTTCGACTTGGTGCCTGTGTGACGGTAGCTTTTGTGCGCACAACTTTGCAAACAAATTTCATTGTGCTGCGCTCTGTCTTCTCGTTGGCATTACACTTACAGAGGTTTTGCGCATATCACTTGATTCATAAAAGTAAAGATTGTGATGCGTGTTCTTATTTGTAAAGTAAAAGTTGATTTAACCATGTCAGGTGGTGCTGTAAGGATGCGTAAACTGCGCAATCATTTAAATGAAAAGATTTTGACAACCCTTTCTTTTTAACATTCCGGCTTTGTAAATAAAGTTGTTAGCTGATCATTTAAGGAACTCGCAATGCATAGCACATGAGTCAACTTTTCAAAATCATGGGGGGGGGGGGGCGCTAAACCCAATGAGAATTGCACCTCCCTTGACCCTGTCATGGAATTTACTAAATATTTGGGGTGCTCAAGCATCAACAGAGCTAGTTGCTATGGTTAGCATTAAAAGGACATCATAATTCTAAATAGTGCCTTTCTATGCTTTATCTGAAGATTGCTTTCTCTTTTAAAAGTCAGTCATATTCTTTTCTATTCTTAGTAAAAAAATAAGAATTTGCAGCAGAAAATCCTTTTTCCTAACTGGGCTATGCATCTCTGTCCAGGGGATAGCATTCTTCATGGAATTCTTCTGGCCAGAGAGGATTAGGAATTAGACTAATAATCTGTATGCTTATATGAACATTTTTATGGAAAAAAAAGGCCTGCGAGTGAAGTTAATTAACTATGTCACTAAAGGCATTAGGGAAGATTAAGTTACTAAAACACTTGAATGGGAGATGTTCTAAATCCTAATATTTTCGGTAATGAGTTTTTGTGTACAGTTACAGCTCAGAGTATGAAAACTGTCGAAGAGTCCATGGAAGCGGTCTCTCGGTAGATGTACCTAGTTTTTATCCGGATTATGTCTTAAAATGGGCAGAGATGGACGCTAATAATGGTTTCCCTGAATTAATAAGTTGAATACAGTGTTAATGGTGGCAGTGCTGCTGTAAAGAATTAGGAGATTAGTGATGGATAATGAAAGTAAGGCACTCTTTTTACATGGACGTGGTAGTTTAATATTGAAGCTGCAGCCATATTTTTTTATTAAAGATTAACATTTGATTGACCTATGTTAGAGTGATTAACCCTTCTGAAATAAAGAAACTGAGCTAAATTATTCCACCCAATTGAAATGAAAACCACGAGAAGAGAGATAAGCCATTCAGTCACATTTATTTTAAAATTACTGTTCTTATCATTTTTGCACATTCCAGCGAGATGTGATTGTATAGTGTGGGCAGAACTGGGCACATGACTTTAGGAGGGATTGAGACTTAACCACCTTTTCTACTTTTGCAACTACATTCAAAGTGGTTTACATACAGACACTTCATGCATTTTCCCTCTCTGTCCTGGTGGGCTCACAGTCTATCTAACGTACCTGGGGCAGTGGAGGGTTAAGTGACTTGCCCAGGGTCATAAGGACTAGCATGGGATTTGAACCCACAACCTCAGGGTGCAAAGCCACACTCTCCTGATATAGCTGTCATGGGCAAGAAATTACCAAACAGAAAAATCTAGAAGTTTATGGAAGTCGAATGAATAAAACCCTATCCTTAAAGCTCATGGTGCTGGTATGTCCCATTTCAAATGAGTATACAATTTGTCAAAATACTTCTTTAAAAAAAACAAACACATCTGTTAATGATGTGCATTCTTCCTTGATACTTTATGTAACCACAGCTAGGAAAACTGAGATGGATTTGGTTCTCTTAGAAAATAATAATAATAACTCCCACAAGATTTTGGAAATATAAAATATATTGCTTATTAGGGATTAAACACCATGGTCTCCTGTATGTTCTATTGTACGGTACATGATTTTATATATCTCATGAAATATTTACTATTCTGGAACACCGTAAACATCTAATTTTTTTTTCTTGATAAGTCAATCTGTCATAATTTCTGAAATTCTCCTCTCCATCCCATAGCTCTGCGAATAAGAATAGTTTCCTTGTTCACTGTGTGCGTTACATTGTTCTCTCTAGTTATTATTCTCTCGTGGCAAAAGAGGGGACTCCTGAGAAATGGAGCACTGTATTTAGAGTCCAAACCACATTCTGTCTTTGCAACATTCAATGTCGGTCAAAGGAAACGGAGAAGCTTCCTACAGGACTCCTTGCGAAAACTGGAAATGAAACTTGCTCAGCTAAACGTCTGATTGAGAGATGCAAATTGAATGGCTGGTAGGAAAAGGACTAGATTAATTTTCTCCAGCCTTGATTTATTTCTTAAAGCTCCCTCTGTGGCATGTTCAGCTTCCAGTTCCATTTATGGAACGATCACTGTTTAACTGTTCTTGATGAGACTGTTGTTCTGCTATATGTTTGTAAGCATATGAGCCATACAGCATCTAGCCTGGTGGGAAGGATGCCATTAGGTTTTTTGGTTGTTTTTTTTTAAGTTTCAGGCAGCTCCTATATCAAACTTTAAACACACTGAAACATGACGAGCTCCATTCTCATGGAGATGATGCGGTATATAAACTTAAGGTTTAGATTAGATTAGATTAGATGACAAGACTCTTTTACTAAGCTATGCTTAAAAAAAAAATAGCCATACTTGGTCAGACCAATGATCCATCTAGCCCAGAATCCTGTTTCCAACAGCGGCCAATACACAAGTACCTGCCAGAAACCCGAATAGTAGTGACAGTCCAGAATCCCAGAGTTGCAAGATTCCAGAGTCCCAAAGAATGGAAAGATTTTGGAATCCCAAATGGTAGCAGCATTCCATACTACCAATCCTGGGGCGAGCAGGCAGTGCTTTTCTTGCATGCCGAGACCATCAAGTTTCAAGTTTATTAAATTGTTTGATTAAACGCTTTTCCAATTTCAAAGCGTTTTACATAATTAAAAACAGAGTTTAAAAAACAAAACTAACTTTTACATAATGTTATACTACACAAACTAGGGTAACATCCTTTGGACAAAAAGAAAACTAGAAACAGTGGGAAAATAGGGAAGAAATGCAATTTTTGTTTAAAGAGAACATAAAAGGAAAACACATTAGGGAGGTAAGGAAAATAAAAAGGCCTAAAAAATGTCATTATAAAAGTATAAAGGTATATATTTAAGGGAAAAGAAGTTAACTGATATTATTGCTCAGGAATTAACTGATATAATTAAAAAAGAGAACTATCAGTTAAATGCTTCATTAAAAAGAAGACACTTTAAGTTCTTTTTAAAAGTTTGCAAATCTTGTTCTAATCTTAAATACAAAGGGAGAGAATTCCATAACATTGGGGCAGTAACAGAGAAAATTGAAGCACGGCGGGTTCCGATGTTTTAGCGCAGCTGTAAAATGGCCTCGTTTCCTGGTTTTCTTATCAATGGCCATCTGCTAATTTCCCTATTAGCAGATGGCCCTTACTACATGAGTCCTTACCGCCACCTATATTTCAGACGGTAAGGGCTCCCATGTTAATCATTCAGCGCGTGACAATTTACCCGCATTAACCGATTAGCGCAGGGCACACCTTCTTTCCACCTCCAAATGCCCCAGTGCTAAAAAATATCTATTTTTAACATGTGGGTAGCACGTACCAACCACAGAACTATCACAGGACATCCAAGTGCATCCCACGGTAGTGCCTTACTGCAGTTTATGGGTCCTTTTACAAAGGTGCACTAGTCGTTTTAGCGTGTGCTAAATGCTAACGCATCCATTATATCCTATGGATGCATTAGCACGCGTTAGCACTTAGAGCTCGCTAAGACGCACTAGCGCGCCTTAGTAAAAGGACCCCTTAGTGAAAGGTCTTTAGTTAGGCATGACAAGTAATCTGAGTAAGATTTTTTTCAGGGGGGGGAAGTTAAGTGGTAATTGAAGTTCAGAGCCAGAATAGTATTTCCATGCATAAACAAAATCTTATAAATGGAAATGGTGTTTTTGGAAAATTGCTCACCCAAATCTGTGTCTATATTTTTTAATGTATAGCTGATATTTTGCATCTGTGCACTGGGGAGGTTAACCTGGGGTAGGGTTGGAGCTGTGAATGCAGGCCCATTCATTCTTTTGTATTTTCAAAAAAATATGCATATTGGTATTCATGGAAAAAGTGGCCACCAAAATAATAAGATTTTTGCATGCACTTTTCCCGTGCCAATTTTCAAAACTGGAAATTGCTCTATCTTCTGTAGGTTTAATGTACTCACAGATTTAACACTTGCACATACTTTTTGAAAGTTGCCGCTTTAGATATAATTATGGTATGAATCAGTCTATCTGGCATTTTCATCACTTAGGGCCCCTTTTATCAAGCCGTGGTATAGTGTTTTAGCGCAGGCGAGAGAGGTAAATGCTCTGATGCTCATTCAGTTCCTAAGAGCATCAGAGCATTTAGCTTGTCAGCCCGCACTAAAACGCTCTAACGCAGCTTTATAATATGGGGTCTTAGCTATTTATCTACCAAATAGAAAGTCTTTGCTATTTCTAGACTTTAAAAATGGTCTCTTACTTCAAATCTGAATTAGTTTCATAAAATTCCTTAACCTTGCCAGTGGTGGGCACTTAACTGGCTGTTTTTATCATAACTTAGCCAGAAAAGTAAATATCCTAAGACGTAAGAATGACAGATTTTCCAATTGCACATCACTGTAAAGCACAATGACATATCGTAATAATGCTCTGGAAATCGTACTAGAAAATAAAAGGCTAAAGCTGGCCTAAACCCAAGTCATTTATTCAGTTAATACAGCAGTTTGTGTCAACATATTTTTTTTGTTGATCTATATTGGAATGGAAAGTGTTCTTGCCAGATACTCAGCTGGGGGAGTTCCAGACCCCCCTGTTTGACAGTAGAAGCCTGTTGGAGTTTCAGTTTAAATGACAGTTAACAGAAAAAAAAAAAAATTTTTAAAAATGTTCTTACCTTATTTTTTCAAATTGATTATCGAGAGCTTCTATACCGCTACTAATGACTGGGGAGTCAATTCATGAGCCTCTGCAAAGGCGCTACAAGACATGAGCTTCTGTAAAGATATTATGATACATTAGCTTTCTGAAACCTATAGTATATCAGGGTGAGGACTATTACCAGCATAAATTATTTTGGCCATGAAGAATGCCTTCTTTTTTGATTAAGGACTTCTAGTCGGAGTTGAAGGCAAATATATGTGACAAGACTTCCCACTGCTCCTGGGATTACTACTACTTATCACTTACATAGTGGGAGTTTGTGGTGCAGTGGTTAGAGCTATATCCTCGGCACCCTGAGGTTGTGGGTTTAAATCTCACACTGCTCCTTGTGACCCTGGGCAAATCACTTAATCCCCATTGCCCCAGGTACTTTAGATAGAGTGGGAGCCTGCCAGGACAGTTAGGGAAAAATGCCTGCGTACCTGAATAATTTTAATCCACATAGAATTGTAGGATATCCAGAATATAAATTATTAAAATAAATATAGCACTGAAAGGTGAACACAGCGCTGTACATTATGACAATTATAGATGGTTCCTGCTCGGAAGAGCTTACAATCAAACTTGGACAGACATGTTATATAGCGTTGGGGATGCAGAACCCAAGGTGAGAGGAGTTAGGAGTCAAAAGCACTCTTGAAGAGGTGGGCTTTTAACTGGGCCTTGAACATTGCCAGAGACGGAGCCCGCTGTAGGGATTCGGGCAGCTTGTTCCAAGCATATGGCGCAGTAAGGCAGAAGGGATGGAGTCTGGAGTTGGCAGTTGAAGAGAAGGGCGCAGATAGGAGGGACTTACCAGCTGAGCAGATTAGTACCTTAATAAAAGCTCACTAAACTGAAAAAAATCCCAGAATATTGATATCATATTTATTGTGCATACTCAAATAAAGGGAATAGTCTGAAAAATAATTATCCATACTTCTGATCAGTGAAACAAAAATCAGACCTTTTTATTGGTAAGCTCACTAATTTAATGCAACAGTCTATAGTAAAAGACACCGCTCCCCACAATCAGCATGAAGTATTTATAATAGAAAGCTTTACTAAGTATAGGGGAGATTGTGGCGCAGTGGTTAAAAGCTATGGCTTCAACACCCTGAGATTGTGGGTTTGAACCCACAATCTCAGGATGCTCCTTGTGACCCTGAGCAAGTCACTTAATCACCCCATTGCCCCAGCTACATTACACATTGTGAACCCACCAGGACAGACAGGGAAAAATTCTTGAGTACCTGAATAAATTCATGTAAATAGTTCTGAGCTACCTTGGGAGAACAGTATAGAAATTGAATAAATAAAAAAGTAGAATGTTTTATAACAATTTCCTTAGAAAAAAATCAGGCATGGAGAGATGCTTCATAAGACTAGCCATATCAGTTTTTTTCCTCATTTGAGAAACTATGGATATCTGTTCATTTAACACATCATATGATACATGAAATATATGGTCCTGTCATAAGAACATAAGAATAGCCTTACTGAGTCAGATCAATGGTCCATCAAGCCCAGTTGCCCATTCTCACAGTGGCCAATCCAGGTCACTAGTACCTGGCCAAAACCAAAATAGTAGCAACATTCCATACAGAATCCCAGAGGAATAGCAAGATTCTAGAAGCCCAAAGAGTAACAAAAGATTCCGGAACCCCAAGGAGTAGCAACATTCCATGCTACCGATCCAGGGCAAGGAGTGGCTTCTCCCATGTCTTTTTCAATAACAGACTATGGACTTTTCCTCCAGGAAATTGTCCAAACCTTTCTTAAAACCAGCTACGCTATCTGCTCTTACCACAACCTCTGGCAAGGCGTTCCAGAGCTTAACTATTCTCCGAGTGAAAAAATATTTCCTCCTATTGGTTTTAAAAGTATTTCCCTGCAACTTCATCGAGTGTCCCCTAGTCTTTGTAATTCTTGACGGAGTGAAAAATCGATCCACTTAAAGCAGAGGAAGCAGAAATGGTGGGGTGGTAATGTTACATCAGTCACTATTATACATCTAAATTTGTGTGACAAAAAACGTGTGCTGAGCGCTATGCCTACATTGTAGGGGCTGCTTTACTTGGTTGTTAATCAACCGCTAGGCTTCCTTTATATAAAGGGCCACTGAAAAGTTCTCAGCCCAACCAACAGAGTTGGGGTAGTCTCTATCATGGGCAATACACTTACCCCCCCCCCCTTTATAAAACCACAGAAGTGGTTTTTAGTGCCAGCCAGCACGTTGAATACGCCACACTTCTCCGACATATCGGGAGCCGCGCAGAGCATTCAGCGCGCCGGCCAGCACTATAAACCACTTTGAGAGTTTGTAATAGGAGGGGGGTTAGGTCAGTGATTTTCCACTTTTTTCATTCCATCGGAAAAATACGGAATATAAAAAGTAAAAAATCGTTGGACTAAGTGTATAGCTCTTGACGGAGACTGCCCCTGCTTTGTTGGTTGGAACCTTTTAGCAGTCCCTATAGAATCCTGCCTAGGCGTGCTTAGGCATCACTAGGCTTTCTAGAGGTAGGCGCCGGTATATTAGGCCTAATGCACCAGCGACTAAATTGGACGTCTAGTAATGCCTAAGGCAATCACGCCTACTCTCTACCCCTACCAATGCCTACTTTCAGGTAGGCATTGTTAGGCATCTCCTCAACTTAGGCATTGCTAGGCATAGCTCTAAGTTCTTCATGGAACTCTTAGTTTGTTTGTTTTTAATTCATTAACTTCAGTGGTGTGGTGAATTACTACACCATTTAAGCTAAATAAAACAATTTGGGTTGCATATCGATTTTATTGCTAGGCGTCCGTGGTTAGGGCACCTAGTGGTGCCTAATGTAAGTGTCTTTTATAGAATCAGACCCATAGTGTTACGATCTATGCACAAGTTTTAGTAACATAGTAAATGACAGTAGATAAAGATCTGAATGGTCCATCCAGTCTGTCCAGCCATACATACTCCATAAATGAATCATTTAATTTAAATGGTCCTTTTTCTTAGGCATTTCTGAGCCAGAAACCCAAAGCTGTGCCCGGTCCTGTGCTTAGGTTCTATCTACTGGAGTCTCCATCGAAGCTCAATCCCGCCCATCTAAACCATCCTAGCCATCGAAGCCCTCCCAATCCCGTCCACAACCGAATGTCCATATTGGACTCAGACCGTGCAAGTCTGCCCAGTACTGACATTAGTCCCTTCAATATATGCCCATTATTTTCTGATTAGAGATCATCTGTGTTCATCCCATGCTTGTTGAACTCTGTCACCGTTTTCCTCTCCACCCCCTCTCCCCCTCAGGAGCACATTCTATGCATCAACTACCCTCTCCGTAAAGAATAATTTCCTAACATTACTCTTGAACCCTGGTGTAAATCCCCACACCTAAATTAGGTGTGTGGATCCCTTGAATTCTATAATAACAAATGGGCAACTCCATGTCAACTGGTCCAATTTCAAGGAGAGACTCCACTCGATATCTTCCATGGATATAAAAAAGTGGCCCAAAGAAAGGGGCCCCTAACTCTGGACCAAGTTGAGACCATGCCCCAAAACTTCGGATATCTTCATTAGAAGTCCCTAAAAAAGTTTCATCAATTTTTGAGATGGTCAAGTAGGGAGCTCTGGATCACTTGACATTGAATGATTTGCATTCCCCCTTTTCAGTTGAATGCTAAAAGATTTGCATGTGCATTTTTATAGAATAGAGCTTAGCAAGATGCACATGTAAATCCAAATTTTTGCCAATTAATGCCAATAATTGTTAGTGCCCAATTATTGGCGCGAATAGGCTCGATACTCATTGAGCACACACCCAAATTTGCATGCGTAATTTTAAGTGCCATTTATAGAATTCCCCTGCACAAGGATATTCCTATAACTGGGTGCCTCTATTTAGGTGACTTGAAGCTGCATGGTAGGATCGTATTCTATAACGGAACCAAGGCACCAAGGTTCTGTTGAAGAATTCAATGTAACCTGCTATCAGCACACCTAACCTCTAGGTGGCAGCACTTACACCAGCCATAGAGTCCTGCCTATATCCCACCCATGATCTACCATAGTATGCTTTCATCAGAATGGAGGAATAGCCTAATGGTTAGTGCAGTGGCCTGTGAACCAGTGGAGCCAATTTCAGTTCCCACTGTAGCTCCTTCTGATCCTTGGCAAGTCACCTAATCCTCCATTGCTCCGGTACAATAATCTTTAGACTGTGAACCCACTAAGGTCAAAAAAGTACTTGTATATAATATTTAAACCACTTTGATTGTATCACAGAAAGGCATTACATCAAATCCCTTCCTCCTTCCTCCTTCATTCCAATATTCATTGTATAAGATAGTCAGATTTTTACAGATTGACAGTAGGAGTGTCAGCACATGCAGTATGTATGTATTTGTTAGGGTTACCAGACGTCCGGATTTCCACGGACATGTCCTCCCTTTGAGGACATGTCCGGATGGCTTTTCAAAACCCGGCCAATTTGACCGGGTTTTGAAAAGCTTTCCTTCGTGCAGGAAGGCTTCCGCGCATGCCTGGAGACGACGCAGTGACATCATGTGCACGTGACATCATTGTGCCTTATCCGCGCATGCACGGATGTGCTGCCCGACGAGAACAGGCAGCTGGGGTGGGGGGGCTGGGGTGGGATTGGAGGTGGGGCTGGGGCGGGCTTGGGGGCATGACGGGGCGGGAGGTTGACTGTATGTGAAGGTGGATAGGGAGCCAGTGAAGTGATTTAAAGAGAGGGGTAACGAATGTAGCAAGGTTTGTAGAAGATGAGTCGTGCAGCACAGATTGCAGGGGGGAGAGGCAGCACTGCTGGAGACCAGTTAGAAGTAGATTGCAGTAATCTAAGCATGAGGTTACAAGAGTGTGGACAAGGGTCTGGGTAGCATTCTCAGAGTGGAAGGGGCAAATTTTGGTGATAGGCATCAAAGGTGTAAGCAAAGGTAGAACACGAAGACAGATAGAGTAATGGAAGCTAGAAAATAAGGGGTCTAATTTAAAGAAGGTTGCATGTGAAATCAGAAAGGTATATGAATAAAATCTTAGCTTGGGTAGGAGTGGATAAGAAAGTCCTACTCCAGTATGTACAATTAACTTGTATTAGTCCTTGTTTGTGTGTGACCAGCTTTCACCTGCTTTCTAAAGTAGTTTTGCATTGAGCAAAGCCTTTCAGGGAGCGCTTTCCTTGAATGTGGGAGCTAATTGGGAGAAAGCTCGCTGGTGGGCGTCCCATCCTGTGATGTGCTTTCGAGAGGGTGTGAATAGGGATATTCCTTAGTGACCTTGGAGGTATTTAGAGGGAGATCCTGTTCCTCAAGTACTCTGGTCCATTTCCTTTAAGGGCCTTGAAGGTCAGAGATTGGAATTTTAGAACAAATAAGGGCCAGATTCTGTTAACGGCATTGATATTGGCGGCTGTCTTAAAAGTGACCGCCGATTACGGGTTAGTCATGCATCGGCGCCAGTTTCAGATTCGCACCTACAGGAAAGATAGGTGCTGGAAATGTAGGACAGGGTTTTCTGGACCTACATTTCCGGCGCCTGTCTTTGCATGAATCATATCTATGTTGGCACTTTAAGCCACCTAACGCCACTTCCGGCATTGGCCACGCCTACTTTGGCATGCAGCGGCCTAAATCACTTGCATACGCACAATTCCGGCACATTTTATTTAGGGGTCGGTAGGTGCTTCAATCTTGCCATTTTTTGCCATTTCTAATGGTGTACTTCAATTAACTTAGGCGCCTACCAGCGCCTAAGTTCAGGCACCTGTTTATAAAAGTCTTCATCTATATTTTATGGTCCGTATCTAGAAAAGTTGATGTTTATTGGTAAAGAACTTATGTAAAAGGGTTTGGTTTAATATTTTTGTTGTATCATTTATTTTAAAAATTTATATACTGCTTAAAACCAAGCAGTTTACATAATTTACATACAAAAACTGAACTAGAACGAAGCCAGGCTCTGCTTACAATGCAACACCACAGAAACAGTGGTGCATGTCCCCTAATACTGTACAAAATATAAAGATAGCAGATATAGGTTTGAAAAAAAGAGAAATAGCAAATCACTTTACAAATTAACAAATAAAAATGAAACAAAAAATGCAGAATAAGATAATACCATTTTATTGGACTAATACATTTTTTAATTAGCTTTCAGAGGTCAAAACCTCATTCCTCAGGTCAGTAAAGTATACTGCTGTTACATTATCCTGTCCTGACCTGACTAATTTTAATACATTTTTGACTAACTTTCAGAAAACAAATTCTCCTTCCCACATCCCACCATAGCCTCATCATGGGGTCCTTTTACTAAGGTGTGTTAGACATTTTAGTGTGCGCTAAAAAATTAGCACGCACTAAATGCTAATGTGTCCATAGACTTATAATGGGCGCGTTTGCGTTTAGCGCGTGCTAAAATTGCTAACGCACCTTAGTAAAAGGACCCCCCATATGACTAGCTAAAGTCAACTGCTCAAGACATAGCACCTGTTGCGCCCATTTGGTTAGTGGCCAATAGAACATCAACAATCACCAACCAATGACTGTCCAAATGGGCCAAAGCACAAACTGTCCTCTTTTAAACAGAACAATTGGTTCAGATTCCCAGGAATAAAACACAGTGAAAAAACACCATTCTGAAAATAATTCCTACACCTAAGGCTGGGATGGAGAAGGTGTCAAAATGTCAGAATGCCCATATGGCACCACTATGAGCTTAGACTATACTGTATATAAGTTAAAGTTTTCAGTTTTATTAAAATTTTATAAAATTGCTTATCAGGATTTCTAAGCGAGTTACAATAAAAAGATTTTTTTTTGGGGGGAAAGAAAATTACAATACAAATAACAGAACTAAAATTAGACATTTGACTAATGGGAAATGCAAGGATGGAGGGGGTGAAGTACAATTGCAAACAGAAAGGAAGACATTCAAGGTGAGAACAAAAGGACTGGGGCAAGACTGTGTTTCCTTGATAGTTTGTGGATAGAGTCTAGGAACGAGGGTTGTCATAGTGTAAATGCTTCTTTAAACAAATAACTTAAGTAAACCTCTAAAGCGGTAGAGATTTTTTTTGGTTCTCAAATTGGTGAGAAGCGAATTCCAGTATTGGGGAGCGACAACAGAGATGTCCAGGCGTTTGGTACTAATTATTCTTAATGATGGAATAGTCAATAATTCAAGATCAGTAGTTGATCTGAGTGTTCAGGATAGTTCATAGGGAATGAGAAGTTTATCAATGAATTGAGGGGTCTTTATTATTAATGTTTTAAATGTTAATAGTGAAATTTTATAAGAAATTCTGTATTTTATTGGGAGCCAGTGAGCTTTTTCCAGTAGAGGGGTGACATGGTCATATTTTTTAGAATTTGTAATAACAATTTTAAGATTGAAAATGTGGTTGTGATGGGGGAAAAATTGCCAGTAAAAAAGGAGATGACTGTTTTGGGAGTGTGCCTGGATAACTGTTTGATGATGGGAAAGCAAATTTTAAAAATGATCCGGCAGGGCTACTTGCAACTGCAATTACTTTATAGATTGAAACCTTTGTTGCCAGCTTTCGATTTTCGCAGTGTTGTCCAAGCTCTAATCCTGAGTAGAGTGGACTATTGCAAATCTCTCTATTTGGGAGTTGCTAAAGGGAAACTGAGGGCATTGCAGATGTTAATTAATTCTGCTGCTCAATTGATTATGGGGGTTCCAAGGAGTGCTCATATATCTTCTGTATTGAAACGGTTGCATTGGTCGCCTATGCAGCAAAGAGTACATTTTAAGATTCTTGCAATTATTCATCAGATACTGTACCATGTCTTTCCAAAGGTATTACGAGAGATATTTGAAATTTACCAACCTAGAAGAAATTTAAGATCTGAAAATACAATGAAATTGAGTATGGAGGGCCAGATGTCTATTGTGCATATTAGGATTGGCGCATCAGTGATGTCTCTGGCCGGCATGAAACTTTGGAATGCCCTGCCTGGCATTCTGCGATTCTGTGCGGGGAAGATCAATTTTAGGAAAATGTTAAAAATGCAGCTTTTTGTCAATGCTTTCCTATGCTAACGTTTCAGTAGTCTCTTAGTTTTAATAATAATAATAGTAATTTATTTTCTTATATACCGCCCCACCAACAGTTCTAGGCGGTTCACAACAGTAAAACTGAACATTTCAGTTAGTAATACAATTTCAAAAAATACAGCTATCATAAGATATAGCGTTAAGAATATTTCTGCCTTGAAGGTAATAGTTAATGCTTCTCTGCATTTTACATTACATTACATTAGAGATTTCTATTCCGCCATTGCCTTGTGGTTCAAGGCGGATTACAAAAGAATTACAAAAAACTTATTACAAGAAGAAGATATCTGGTAATTTCTAGAGGAGATAAAGAGTAGATGAGGTTGCTTTGGGGAGTTGGGAGGGTATTGGGAAGTGGGAAGGAGCTAGTGGTATTAAGTTGTTTACAGGAATTTCTTGAAAAGTAGCGTCTTTACTTCTTTTCTAAATGTTTTGTAATCTGGAGTCATAAGTAGTAGATTGGAGATTTGGTTGTCGAGTTTTGCTGCTTGTCTGGCTAGGAGGCCATCATATAGTTTTTTCCGTTTGACTTCTTTGATTGGAGGGTGCGTGAATGGAGTATGGGTTTTCCTGTGTCTAGTTGATGTAGTTTGGATGAGGCGGTTGTTCAGGTAGGTTGGGCTGTCGCGTTTATGGTTTTAAATAGTAGACAGAAGAATCTGAATAGTATTCTTGCCGGAATTGGAAGCCAGTGTGAGTCGAGGTATGCCTCCGTGATGTGGTCGTGTTTCCTCAATGAATATATAAGTCTCAGTGCTGTGTTTTGGATTGTTTGTAGTTGTTTTATCATTGTTGCTGGGCAGGGGAGGTAGAGAATGTTGCAATAGTCTAAGAGACCTAGGACACATAAATTTCTCATCCCCCCCAAAGAAAAATAATACTATATCGAAACAAATATTGCCAAATCATAAAATCAATACAGGCATTATTGAATCATGGATGAACATGGATGAAAGATCATAAACTGAAGCTGAACCCAGACAAAACAAAATTCATCCTCCTCGAAAATTATGCAGTTCCAACTATAACCAATATAGAAATTAACTCAATCAATTACCCCATTCAACCCACCTTAAAACTACTAGGAATGACGATAGATAGATGCTGCATCATGCAACCACAAATCAATAAAACAATACAGAAATCATTCGCAGTTATGAGAAACTTAAGACAAGTTCAAAAATTCTTTGATAAAACACAATTCTGGCTCCTAGTACAATCCCTATTGTCCTTTGTTTGTATTAAATGTTTGGCGTCTAAAGGGCAATCAGGATAATATGTATGTAGCCAATGTGTAAACCGCATAGTTTTATGCGGTATATAAATTGTTAAATAAATAAATAAGATTTTAATGGCTGCAATTTGTATTATTTGAAGTCACTCTTCCACCCCTTCAACAGCTAACCCAATCATCCTACAGCCGACAATCTTAAAAATTGAACATCAACACCTCCAACTGACCCTCCAACCTACCACCCCAATCTTGTTTCCCCCCCCTTCCCTCCAGGCAGAACAAATCCTGCTAAGGTCTGAACGAGTAGGCCCAGCTCAGAACCTGTTACTAATGACTGCTTGGACTCAGCCTAGCCTGTCCTATCTCAAACCTATTGTTAATCTATTTTCTCATCTTTCTGCTGATACTGGGTCACAGATGGCTAAACATGACCTGCCCATAAAGCTCAGTTTACTTACCTCTGGAAAAATATGTTTAAACTTCATTGATTAATACAGCAAACATGCATTTGGTTCCTGTACTGCCTGACGTATTGGATAATGAGCAAGATTCTTGGCTGAAAGTGGAGCGTATCTGAATTGTGGGATGTAGGATGTTTGATTTTTTAGGAAAATATATGAGACCCTTTTTCACGTAAAATCTATTTTGCTTTATATTGTTTTATTAGGCAAGCAAGAATTAGCCCGGGGTAGGTAAAATGATATATTAATCTTACATATCTGCCCACAATCAATAACTGCCCTTTGTAAAATGTTCTCCTCAGGTTCAGAATTTATGGAAGACTAGCTGCGAACTGACAGAGGCCTTTCATCATCTCGAATTCCACAACCCTTTGAATGCAGCTACCACTATTAAAAATAAAGCTAGGAAAGTTTAAAATCAGCATGCCACTTATAAATATTCTGAATACACGTCGGATTAATGTCAAGGCATTGGAATATGATAAGTGAAAAAGGTAAGTGAACACTGTCTATAGATACACATATATATCCATATATCAAATGCTTCATTGTTGGTTCACACATTTTTAGTTTTTTTCTTGTGCATTTGAGTAGTCTGTTCAGGCTATAAAGTATCTTTCTTGTATTTTAGTAAATGTTCTTTTTTTATTATTAAGAATTTTAAATGATATTACACACAAGGTAAGGAATATGACATAAACAAGAAAAATAGATTTTTATATATTTATATCTTTAAGGCAAATCAATTAGCCCACAATACTGAGAGAAAGATATTCCAACTATTTTAAGGGAAAAAAACTAAAGAAAATAATTAGAATAATTGTCCCAAAATTTACCAGGCACTATCATTTTAATTATGTCCCCAAGTTTAAGTCGGAACAAATCACTTCAACTTATTTCTCATTAGCTTGAATAAATGACTCTAATTGTGTTGGATCCCAAAAAAACATTTTTTACATGTAGCAGACACACAGAAATTTGAAGACTCGCAGCTCTAGGTTTCAGGGCCAAAAAGGCCTTCCTCCTAAGCTGCGTGGGTCTGGCCACGACTGGAAAAAAAAAATCAAAATCCTATCACCACAAAACTTTGTTTCTTTCTTGTTAAAATAAAATTTCATAATCAATATTTTATCCGATTCATTCATACAGGTGAGCAACAGAGTGGATCTTTCCTGTATCATATCCTGAGAGTCCTCTAAGAAATCTTTATGATTGAATTCGATAAAGACAAGTTAATCCTCTCCTTGCTCAGCTGTTCGTAATCATATAATAATAATTAGGAAAAGTCATAAGGCTCCTTTTACTAAGGTGCGTTAGGGCTTTAACGCGTGGAATAGCACGCGCTAAATTGCCACGTGCGCTAGACCTTAATGCCAGCATTGAGCTGGCGTTATTCTAGAAGCATACCACGCGGTGTAGCGCGCAGTAATTTCGTGCGTGCGCTAAAAACACTAGCGCACCTTAGTAAAAGGAGCTCATAGTGTCTGCGTTTTATAAACCTGATACCTCCTTAAGATACTTCTGAAAAGTATCTCAGTAAATGTTCTTAAGATGCATTTGAACCTATGTAAATGAGTTATATGCCGCGGTCAGACTGATTTTTGGGCTTAGGAAGTTTGACCAGATAACGCCTTTCTTTCGGGAGCTGCATTGGTTGCCGGTGGAGGCCCGAATGAGATTTAAGCTTGATTGCTTTTGTTACAAGGTTTTGTTTGGGCTCGCTCCTAAATACTTAACTGATCTCTTTTCTCTTACTACTAACAAATATAAGAGATGCTCGCATTTGAGTTTTATTTTTCCATCTGTAAATGCCTACAAACTTAAAAGAAATCACCAATGTTTACTGTCCTATCAGACAGCTCTATGGAGCAAAGATTTGGATCAATTGATTGTGACTTCTAGTACTTATCTAGAATTCAGGGGGCATTTAAAAACATATCTATTTGTTAAACACTAATTCTCTTCATTTAACTGTAAATTTCATCTTTTGTGAACTGTATAGAGCTTCACGGGCCTGCGGTATATAAGCTGATTGTTGTGTTATGTTATATTATGTGGTAGAACCATGGCAGTTTGTAACAAAAAGGTGACTTTGCATCCCTTGTTCCGGCACTGTTGAGGGAAAACATCGGCGTGGTGGAAAGGAAAATTCTGGCATTGGTAATGAAAAGGAAATGCGCCATTCAGGGCCAGCTAATGACAGTGAACACACAGATGGGGGAAGCAGAGCCATTTTAGCAACTTGACTTCAGATAGTCAAAATATTTGCGAATGCAGTAACCATTATCCAGTCCTGCTTGATACAGGCGAAGTGTCTGCTTGAGAATCGGCTTCTTTTTTTTTTTTTTGTGCGCAGAAAGACTGCACATCATATTTAAAAAGTAAAAGCATCAATTTCTTTTTAAAAGAGAGGGCAATTAGATACAGATTCAATTTTTAAAAACGGTGTTCATGTATAGCTTGTCATATCTCTTCAAATGCTGATTTTCTTCTATTTTTTGTATCATTTTTGGGAAAAAAAAGATACTCTAGGTTATTGAAACATTGCTAAAGGAGCCAGCTTTCCCCCCCAAATTATAGACCTTGTGCATAAATGTGCCTAATTACCTGAATTCAGTTTTGATTAGCAGTGTTAATTGATGCAGCTGTAGATGTTATCTGTTTACCTAAATTACCATGTGCAAACAGCAATATGTCTGAAAGTGAATATGCTACACTGAAAATACTAATTAAGCAAGACAGATTGTTATTCAAATCACATCTCAAAGCTTTTTAATGAAAGCCTGGATGTGTCAGGGTTTTATGATATTCAGACAGAAATGTCTATATTACATATGATTTCTAAAATTAATTCCCGGGAACAGATGGGATGTCGTCCAGGGTTCTCCGACATTACATCTAAATACCGAGGTGAATATTTTTGTCTTCTGGAGACACGTTCATATGTGTTTTTGTTTGGTGGAAAATCTAGTATGTGCTTGTGCCTCAGAACTTTATCACTATTTCCATTGTACCACGTGCTAAACTAATCCGTGAAAGTAAGGACATGAACTAATGAATGAAATTGAATCGCAGAAGGAAAAAAACAACAACCCGTGTGACTTTTATTAAAATGGAGCTTTGGTTTGATTTTTTTCTGCTGAACGTTCATTTGATCCTTCTATTTCAGAACTCATGACCTAACAAAAAAATATTCTACATGTTTAAGTGAACCTCACGAAGCCTGATTTTCCATGGGTGGTCTATGCAGAAAAAAGGAAAATCTAGTTGGGACATTCAAAATGTTGTAAGGTATTTTACAAAGGACTCATTGGAGTCTTTTGTAAAATACCCATAAAGGTGTAGAAAGCATAATAGGGTTTATGGCCTGTACAGCGGGAACAACCGTTTTACAAAGAAACATTTTCAAAAGAGAGCAGCACTACTCAGGGGCTTTGAACATGTAAGTAATGGTACTCACATATGTGTGCATTTGAGTATTCTACCTACCCATGCGAGCGCTCCCATTTGTGCATATAAGCATCAGATTGACTGTTGAAGTGGGGAAATTGATGGCTTTTTGGAATGGATTTATACATTCCTCCCTAGCTAAGTGAAAATGAGCTGTTAGTTGATCCTTATATAAGAAAATTAGAATAGCCATACTGGGTTAGACCAATGGTCCATCTAACCCAGTGTCCTGTTTTTCTCATTGTTGACCTAGGTCACAAGTACCTGGCAGAAACTTAAATAGTAGCAAGATTCCATGCTAATGATCCCAGGACAAGTCTCAATAGCAAACTATGGACTTTTCCTCCAGGAACTTGTCCAAACTCTTTTTTAAACCCAGCTATGCTAACTACTGTTACATATTTCTTTCTGTTTGTTTTTAAAGGTATTTCCAAGTAACTTCATGGAATGTCCCCCTAGTCTTTGTACTTTTTGGAAAGAGTAAAAATTTGATTTATGTTTACCTGCTCTACTCCACTCAAGATTTTGTAGACCTCAAACATATCCTCCCTTAGCCGTCTCTTTTTTCCAAGCTGAAAATCCCAAACCTCTTTATCCTTTCATAAGAACATAAGAATAGCCTAGCCCAGTAGCCCGTTCTCACGGTGGCCAATCCAGGTTCCTAGTACCTGGCCAAAACCTAAGGTGTAGCAATATTCCATGCTACCGATCCAAGGCAAGCAGTGCCTTCCCCCATGTCTTTCTCAATAACAGACTATGGACTTTTCCTCCAGGAACATGTCCAAACCTTTCTTAAAACCAGCTATGCTGTCCGCTCTTTCCTTATATGAGAGGTGTTCCATCCTCTTTATCATCATGGTCCCTCTTCTTTGAACCTTTTCTAATTCTGCTTTATCTTTTTTTGAGATACAGCAATAAGAATTGCATGCAATACTCAAGGTGAGGTTGCACCATGGCATCTTGTGCATGTAAATATGCATGCTAGGGAGCTATGTAAATCTATTGTTTATACATGCAAATAGCACAGAACTCTTCTAAAATGATTTTCTTTGTACAGTATATCATACAGCATAAAACCATTTTATTTTGCTTTGATTTAAATTGTTTGTTGCCTTTTCCCTCTCTGTATCCCCTCACAACATTTGTAATCGCTGTTACTATAAGAGCTAATTGCATGACACTTTCCTGTCCATTTGTCACAGGTTGGTCCTTCTAGGTCAGCTCTCTGGGTCAGGAATTCAGCAAGATCTTCCCTTTTCCATAGATAAAGAAGGACACTGGTGTGCTATTTACATTCTTTAGTTGCATATTTAGGCGGATGTTTCACCATGGACTTCTAATCAGGAACTTTCCCAGGCAAAATTAAAGACTTCCTGTACGACTTAATCCAGAGTGCATTTCAAATAGACGGTGTATCGCAAATCACAACTCAAATAGTAGAGGAACTGGAGTAAATATTAACCAAATAAATTCAAACAACCTCCAGTCTGATCCTGATTCGATCGTAAAACAGCGAATGCTTTTTTGCAACTTGAGAGCCCTGAGGAAACGATTTTGTGATATCGTGAAACGGCCATCGTTGGCAGATTATAACAGTGTTTACCAGCGATAATTTTCCTGCATAGAAGTAGCGTCTGTGATCAAGGAGTGAATGCGGTGGAACACTTAAAAATAAGCTATATTTGCTTTCCACTTTGACTACATATTCAATTTGTTAAGATAATTATCAGAGTATTTGAACTTTAAATATCATATATAAAGGGTTTTTTTTGGTCGATGATAGAAGCATTGGGGGGGGGGGGGAAGCTGATAATTACATCTAGCTCTCATAGGCCTGGTGCAAACTTGCACCCCTTGGCTTCCGAGGCCTTTTTTCCTCTTAAAATTTTCCTTTTGGAAATTTAAGGGTGAATTGTTGGCATAATACCCAGCATTTAATTAACTGGAGGTGGTTTGAATTTAGTTTTTCAAATAGACAGTATATTTTACAACTTTCAACTTGTCTGAGTCTCTTAAACCTGCCCCTCTATTAATTCCACAGCCGTGACTAACATTTACAGTAGGGCCAGATTACAATAGGGCCTAATGTAGAACGCCTACATTAGGTACCTAATCGAAGTCGCCTAACTTAGAAATCTGCACGCAACTTAAAAAATTGGCTTAATTGATGTGGTAATTGACTACACCTGTTTTCAGCCAATCAAAAAAAAAAATAAAAATTTAAAATTACCACTTAAGAGTTTGGTGCTGAATTCTTAGGACACCTAGCAATGCCTAAGTCAAGGTGCCTTCTGATGCCTACCTGAAATGTAGGTGTGGTTAGGGGCAGAGACTAAGCGTGGTTGACTTGGACATCGCTAGGCATCCGAGTTAGGCACCGGTAAATTAGGCCAAGTAAAGCCTGGCCTAATATACTGGCGCCTACTTCCAGGATGCCTAGCGACACTCAAGCTTGCCTAGGTGCTGCTAGGCGGGATTCTATACATGGCGCCTAGAAGCTGATTGACAACTGCATCGAGCGACACCGCTAGGCACTGTTTATAGAATCTGGCCCTTAATTCCTAGGGCAAGCAACAGTTACACCTTCAGCTCAGCTCATTCTCCTTCAGCTCATGTGCTGTAACTTGACCAGCTATCAGTTTCACAGCCATGGACTACTTCTTATCTAATGAAGGCTTAAGAACATAAGAAGTTGCCTCCGCTGAGGCAGACCAGAGGTCCATCTCGCCCAGCGGTCCGCTTCCGCGGCGGCCCATCAGGCCTGTTGCCTGAGCAGTGGCCCCTGACTATTTCTATAACCTACCTCTACTCCTATCCCTATAACCTACCTCTACTCCTATCTGTACCCCTCAATCCCTTTGTCCTCTAGGAACGTATCCAAACCTTCTTTGACGCCCTGTAACGTGCTCCTGCCTACCACAGCCTCCGTAAGCGCATTCCATGTATCCACCACCCTCTGGGTGAAAAAGAACTTCCTAGCGTTTGTTCTAAACCTGTCCCCTTTCAATTTCTCCGAGTGCCCCCTTGTACTTGTGGTTCCCCATAATTTGAAAAATCTGTCCCTGTCTACTTTTTCTATGCCCTTCAGGATCTTGAAGGTTTCTATCATGTCTCCTCTAAGTCTCCGCTTCTCCAGGAAGAACAGCCCCAACTTTTTTAGTCTGTCAGTATATGAGAGATTTTCCATACCCTTTATCAGCTTAGTTGCTCTTCTCTGGACTCCATCAAGTACTGCCATGTCCTTCTTGAGGTACGGCGACCAGTACTGGACACAGTATTCCAGATGCGGGCGCACCATTACACGATACAGTGGCAGGATGTAGCACTATTACGTACCTTCCTTGTACTCTTACCTAAATGTAGGCTCAGAACTTTCTGATAACCAAGCCTTTTTTTTGCATCTATCTCTTTACCCTTCCCTCTGCCCCCCAAAAAAACAATTATGCAAACGAGTGCCTCCATTTATGCGCTCTGAGGGCATGTAGTAGGAAAAAGTTGGGTACAGAACTTAGGTACCTAACAAAGAAACATAGAAAAATGAAGGCAGATAAAGATCATATGTCCTATCTAGTCTGCCTAACCATGCCATCTACTATCCCTTCCTGTCCCTCAGAGATCCAAGTACTTGTCCCAAGCTTACTTGAATTCAGATACACTTTCTGTCTCTTCCACCTTCACTGGGAGGCCATTCCAAGCATTCGCCGCCATTCCAAGCATTTGCCACCCTTTCCGTGGAAAGTATTTTCTGAGGTTACGTCTGAATCGATACCCTTTCACCTTCATCCTACACTCCCTCATTCCAGGGTTTCCTTTCGTTTGAAAGAGATTCACCTCATGCGCAGCCATAACCTTGCATTTCTTAGCATTACATTTTAGCTGCCAAATTCCGGACCATTCCTCAAGCTTTGCTAGGTCCTTCCTGATGTTATCCACGTTATCAGGGGTGTCTGCTCTGTTGCAGATTTTAGTATCATCCTCAAAGAGGCAAATCTTACCAGAAAACCCTTCATTAATATTGCTTACAAAAAGGTTAAAAAGAACAGGCCCAAGAACTGAACCTTGTGGCGCACCACTGGTAACATCCCTTTCCTCAGAATAATCTCCATTGACCACTACCCTCTGTCGCCTTCACTCAACCAGTTTCTCACCCAGTCTGCCACTTTGGGGCCCATACAGAGGACACTCAGTTTATTTATTTATTTTTTAAAAAAATTCTTACTCACCTATACCTAGGCATCTTACAAAATGCAATCACAATATTAAGATATACAAACAAGTTAGAGAATGACACGGTTGATGTTACCCGCGGCTAGCCGTGAGTAGCCGCGGATAACCCACCAAAACGGTAGAGGGGGGAAAGGTGCTCACCGCAGGTATGGGAACAAGACCATGCACCACCCCATGGAGCAGTGAATGGCCTTGTCCCTACAGTTAAGAGAGGGAACGCGCGTGACCCCCCTCCCTCCTTTCTACCTACCCACCCACCCAAATCTATCTATCTCCCTCATCTTCATGGCGTGTTTTAAGTTTGCCGACTTGTTGAAAGCCGCCGGAGCGTACGTGCAGTCACGTGTGTGTGTGGGCAGAAGTTTCTCCTCTGATGCAACTTCTCTGCTGTTTTTGGAAGCAACTTCTCTTCTCCTGTTTTTGGAGGCCTCGGAGCGGAGGTATGTCAGTCTCGTGGGAGGGTCAGTGGGGTTCTGCTGCACAAGAGGATGGGTGACAGAGGAGGAAAGATGCTACACATGTGGGGGGGGGGGGGGGAGAAAGGAAAGAGGAAGAATTGGGGTAGAATAGAGGAAGGGAGAGATGATTGTTGTACAAAAAAAAAATAAGACATCCCCCGAAAATAAACCCCAATGCGTTTTTTTGGACCCCAAATTAAGATGACACTTCCTTATTTTCAGGGAAACACGGTATTTTGATAGCCTTTCTCCGGATTGCCTCTGCTCTGTTCATGTCCCTCCTCCTGAACTGGATTCAGAACTCCATGTGAAGCCTCGAGAAGAACTTGCTCAAAGAGCGCAAGTGTGGAGTGGGGGGCGGGAAGTAGTGTTGGGGGGACACAGAGAGGAGAGCGCAGAGGAGGTGCCTCCTACCCTTACTACGCCAATGGATAGGCCTGACTAAAGCAGTGGCCATTATCTGGATCCATGACTTTGGATAGTGACTGGTTAGAAAACATGGAGCAATGTTATATGTTGCCTCACTTCTAGTCCCAATGTTTATTTTATGATGTATACTCCAACTTTTCCTTCCTCTCCAATCCTCTTGCAGCCCTCCTCAAGCCTGAAAACAGATTTGATTGAACTAGATCAGTGGTCTCAAATTCACAGCCCGAGGGCCACATGCCAGGTACTATTTTGAGGCCCTCAATATGTTTATCATAATCACAAAAGTAAAATAAAACAGTTTCTTGATCATATGTCTCTTTAGCTATAAATGACAATATTATTCTTAAGACTTAGCCAAAAGGAAAGATTTATAAACCATAAAGAAAGTTTACCTCATGCAAAATTTTCATTTCTTTAAGAAGACATTAACTATTTTTTTCTGAGGCCCTCCAAGTACCGACAAATCCAAAATGTGGCCCTGCAAAGGGTTTGAGTTTGAGAACACTGAACTAGATGCAGCTGTATGAAGGGGAGGGACATGCACAAAGACCCATTGCAACACACAACCAGTGCAGACTGATCTGATAAGCCAGGTGCTTGTGACCTAGATTGGCCACGGTTGGAAACAAGATACTGAGCTAGATGGACCATTGGTCTGACCCATTATGGTTATTCTTATGTAACTGGCACGTGTACAGTTAACTTGAGTTCACTTCCCACCTCCTCAAGAGGAGGCGCTAACTGCGTTTGTGTTAATTGTGGCCAAATTCAACATGCACTAATGAACATTTATTTATTCAATTATTTAGCCTGTCCTCCCAAAGGAGCCCAGAACGGGTTACAAAAGTACAACCACAATATAATCGAGACAGGACAGAGATGACATAATTTGCAATATAGACATGACAATAAAACAGAGATGACATAATTTGCAATATAGACATGACAATAAAACATAGACACTTTTCCCTCCGTATTCGCGGTTTCAGCAATTGCGCTTTTGATTATTTGCGGTTTTTAGCTTGCTGGGTCCTCCCCCCAAAATGACATCAACTTGCATAGAGAAATCGCTGATTCCAAGCGTTTACAGAGAAAAATTGCCAATTCACGGCACTTTCTTCGTCGTGTTTTGCCTCTCCTTCAGGAACAGGCCGGGTCTTCCACCATGTTATTTGCGGTTTCACCTCCCAGCTGTATTCGTGTAGTTTTTCAATGATATTCCCTATGTGTGGGCGAGCGTTGTTGTGAAGAATGAGTGGCCCAGCCAAGAGCAACTGAGGTCGAGTTTTGTGCATTTTTCTGTGCATTTTTTGCAAAATATCATGATAATACACTGCTGTGACACTTCTTCCACATGGTATTTTGTCTGTGATAATGATGCCTCCATGATCATAAGCAAAAATCATCATTTGTTTGACTTTTGATTCAGCTCGTCGAAAAACTACACGAGTACGGTTGGGAGGTGTCATCCTCATGCTCCCTACAGTCCAGACATGAGTCCACCAGACTTTGACCTTTTTCCAAAGTTGAAGCAACCTATGCGTGGACATCGTTTTGCATCTCTGGAAGAGCTTTCTTCCGCCGGTACCCGAGCCATTCAGCAACTGAACAAAAACGGTATCTTGGATGGAATAATGAAGCTTCTCTGATGTTGGGACTCGGTCATTGCAAAGCAGGGAGACTATATTGAAGGATTGTAAAAAAATATTTGAAAAAAAATAAATAAATAAAACGTAAATTAAAAAAAATAAATAAATAGTGTTCATTATTTATGAAATGATCCTCATAGTGCTGATAAAGATATTGAGCAGAACTGATTCTATGTAGATCACACAAATTGGGGATGCACAAACCAATAGAGCAATTAACAACAATCAATAATTGTTCATTGGAACTCATTTGGAGTTCTGCATTGATCTGCCCAGCACCTTCCACCCTCCACTATAGCATGCATATCTAAAGTCTAAATTTTATAGTCCTCAACGTGGGGTTACCATGTCCTTTTGAAGACATGTCCAGGGGTACGGACAGCTCCTTAAATCGCGTCAGGCATGAAGGAAGTCCGCGCATGCGCGGATACCATGTGGGGGGGGGGGCTGGGGGCAGGATTAGGGTGGGCTGGGTGGAACTGGGTGGGCCTGGGGCGGTTTTAGGGGAGTCCAGATTTTCCGATTGGAAAATCTGACAACCCTAGCTTCACCCAAAATGGGGTGTGGCCATTGGAGGGGCATGGTCAGGTCAAGGTCATTCCTAGAATTTAGGTGTGATGTTGCAGAATTTAGGTGTAACTGCTGTGCCTAACTTACCCCCTATTTTACTAAGGTGTGCTAACCGATTAGCGCGCGCTAATTCAACACGTCCATAGACTAACATGCACGCACTAGTGTTTAGCGCGCGCTAAATCAATTAACGTACGCTAATCGGTTAGTGCGCCTTAGTAAAAGAGGGCCTTAGGTGCAAGATCCACTCTAAACTATTATTCTGCAAAGGATGCTCTGCGCCAGTGGCATAGTAAAAAAAAAGGGGGGGGGGCCTGCTCCAGGTACGGTCTTGGTAGGAGCACCGGCACCTGTCCACCTCTCTGCCCCCCGCTTCTTTCCGACACCCCCTGCCGCGCATGTGCACCCCCTTCCCTTTCTCATACATCTTTCATTTTTCCCTGCATGAGCAGCATTACAAACTTGCTGTCCACATCGGCGTTGCCTCTCACTTCCGGGCCCCGCACCTAGGAAGTGATGTCATTTTCTAGCCCCACACTCAGGAAGTGACATCAGAGGGATAGTCGACATGATGCGGGCAGCAAGTTTGTGATGTTGCTCATGCCTGGAGAATTAAAAAGATATGGAGGAAGGGAAGAGGGGGCACACGTGCAGCAGGGGGGGGCGGGAAGGTGCCAGGGGGGCAGTGAGAGGCGCCACCACCCAGGGTGCCACTCACCTTCGCTACACCACTGCTCTGTGCAGATCACTCTTTGCAGAATACGAAGGGGTCCTTTTACTAAGGTGCGCTAACCGATGCAATGCACGCTAACTGATTTAGCGCATGCTAATCAATTTAGCGCATGATTAGCGCACGCTAAATGCTAAAGCGTCCATAGAATATAATGTACGCGTTAGCATTTAGTGTGCGCTAATCGTTAGCACGCGCTAAATCAATTAGCACGCGCTAAATTGGCTAGTGTGCCTTAGTAAAAGAGGGGGAAAGCTAGCACAGATCTTTTTGGGTCTAACTTTTTGTATTGAATCTCCCCCCCCCCCCACATACACACACATCTGTCTTTACTGATGGTGAACTCTATTTAATAGCATGCTCTGTTTATCCATCAACCAGTTTCTAATTCACTAACTTAGCTTCCACCTGTATACCACTCTGTTTATTTATAAGCCTCCTGTTTGGAAAAGTATCGAAGCCTTTGCTGAAATTCAAGTATACCTCATCAAGTGTTTGCCCCCGACCTGATGCACTGGTCATCCAAAGAAAACCAACCTCCCCCCCCAAAAAAAAAAACAAAAAAAAAAACCTCTGTGGAGTGGCGATGTTCCTAAATGGACTTTATTTGAAAGAGTCAAAGTTACATCAAAATCATCCACAGAAAATAATTTCATCCACATAAAAATAAATTCATCCACATAAAAATAGGTTATCCACATAAAAGCCTTAAAGGACCTAGTACGCTAGGGATACAGGACCCAACACGATCTGTGTTTCGACAAAAAAATCTTCTTCAGGGGTTCCCTGGGGTCCTATAAAGGTGAATACGTGGGAAACAATTGTGTGATGAACCGGAAGTGAGACACTGCTTGCGTTTGCAATAGAAAGGCACTGGTCATCCAATCAAAGAAATCAATCAGATTCTTCTGAAAAAGGCCTCTCACTCTCTCTGATAAAACCATGCTGCCTATAATCTTACAACCCACTGGATTCAAGATGATTAATTGCTCTTTCCTGCAGAAGAGTCTCTATTAATTTTCCTGTCATTAGTTATACTAACTGGTCTGTAATTTCCAACCTTTAGTATTTCTCTCTCCAGTCCCACAGAAACCAGTCCTTTCTCTCAAGATCCATTGTTTTGAATTCTCTACAAGTTCTATGACTGTGTTACAGTCTAGGGGACCTTTTTGGTTTGTTTGCCTTTTGCTTACCAAAATCTGACCCTTCCTCTCTGAGCACACTACCAAAACATTTATCCATGCCCTCATCACCTCGGGCTTAGACTACCGCAACTCGCTATTCTCAGGCCTTCTGCTTAGCCATCTCACTCCCCTCCAATCCATCCAGAATTCGGCTGCACAACTTATATTCTGGGAGAACTGCTTTGCTTATGTTATCCCTCTCCTAAAGTCACTTTATTGGCTTGCAATCTGTTTCTGAATACAATTCAAACTACTCTTACTGACCTACAAATGCACTCACTCAGCTGTCCCTCACATTCTTTCTTTACTTATATCCCTCTATGACCCCCCCCCCCACTGTGAACTCCGCTCAACTGTTAAGTCCCTCCTATCTGTGCCCTTCTCTTCAACTACCAACTCCAGACTGCGTCCCTTCTGCCTTGCTTTGCCTTATGCTTGGAACAAGCTGCCCGAATCCCTACGGCAGGCTCCATCTCAGGAAGTTTTCAAGGCCCAGTTAAAAGCCAACTTCTTTGAGATTGCTTTTGCTTCCTCTCACCTTGCGTTCTGCGTCCTCAACCTTATAAGTCATGTTCGTCTGTCCAAGTTAGATGTTTAAAAAAACAAAAAAAATCACGCTTTTGTGTTGTATATTGTAAAGAGGAAACATAAGAAAGACCAGATGATCTTATACAGAGGATTCAAAGTCCCTGAATGAAGAAAGGAATTGTCGATTGCAATATAATCAAAAAAGGAAACATTAGCAAACAAATCAGCCTTCTATAAGTATCACCCTTGTAACTATTTATCGCTGTGGGGGAAGCAAAGGGATCTATCTACCTTACTGAAAAATTCTTGAGCAGTAAAGATACAACGAAAGCCTCTGTTTTAATCTGAAAGGTAATACATTTCTTAGGAAATTTACCTCGTCCCATGAGCCAAACCCCCAAGAATGAATCGCAAGGAATTGCCAACTGATAGGCTGTGTTTCTTGGAGCTATACAGCTAGAGGGTATGAAATGAAGCAGCAAGGAGGGAACCTTAAAGGCAAAACCAGGAAATACTTTTTCACAGAGAGGGTAGCAGATGCCTGAGTGCTCTGTTGTGGGTGGTTTGAGTGTGTGTGGGGGGGAGGGGGGGGGCGGAAGGTGAAAACAAAACATTGACTTTTCAAAAAGATATGGGATATCTAACGGATTGAATATTGACAATTATTAGATGCTCTCTCTCACTAAAATCAGTGAAATCCTTTTTTCTTTTATCTTGCGTCCTCTTCTTATCCCCTCCCCCGTGCCCAGACCTTAATTGTCTCCTGTCCTATAAATTTGGCAGTTCTTCCCCATTTGACCTCATGTTTATGGGTTAGTCGAGTCTGGTTTGCCTATATGCGTTTTTTTTTACACGTATGTTTCTATGTTCCCCTTCTTTTAACATTGTACATTGCTTAGAAATCTTGATAAGCGTGTGTATCAAATGTTAAATAAAACTTGAAACTTGAGTCCCCAGGACAGGTTTAAGAATCGCTGGTGTAAAGCATTTTCACTTAAAGATTAAGGGCTGGATTCTTAAAAAGCTGCCCCAAATTAGTCGCCAGCAGGTGCTTAGATGGTGCTTACTGGCGACTAACTTAAGGATTTTAATTGGTTCTAAGTGGTGCAATAATTTATTTATTTATTTTAAAAAATTTCTATACCGTTCAAACTTAAACGGTTTATATAATTTTACATATGCAAAGCTATATATATAAAAAATAAAATCAGACAAACATGAACAAATAATCCTCAGAGAATCAACTAAAAAAAATGAAAGCATGAAGGCCTATACAAATAATCATAAGTTCTTCTATCTGAAAGTCAATCTTCACTTTCAAAGTTTAACTTGACCAAAGTAATGCAAAGATTGGTTCTTAGTAGACTGGACTACTCTAACATATTTCTGATTGGATTGACAAATAAGTATGTTCCTGGCAACACTGCGGTATGTATTGCTTCAGGCTACGAGACAAGATGACACCTATCTGGCATAACTCTATTGGTTACTTATCAAGTGCCACCACATTTTAAATGAGTTATACCTTGCATAGAAATCTATGAGATGAAATGGAGCCAAATATATCAGAGTAATTTGGATTGCTGTTTGACAGGACGTACTTAATGATCACCCCAAGGAGCCTTGTTGGCTCAATTTAAAGGCAACTCGACAATATGCTCTTTCACATATTGTATCATATTTATGGAAATCATTAGCAGTTGATGCTCAAACCACCTGTGATTTTTTAGTTTTGTGAAGATGATTAAGACTGCTGTTTTTAGAGAAGATTTAATTGGTTGTCTTTACAAATGATGATTTAGCATGGAACCCGTTGTGATTCAGATAAGTTTGGATGAAACTATTGGTCACTTTTTCCATTATATATTTTGAATATTTTGAACTTATAATAAGGGGACAGGGTTTTGAAGCGCTCTCTTTTTTCCCTTCTCAGCACTCACTCTAAGCGTTCGCTTTTTTGTATTAAAATTTGATTACTAATTATTCACTAAGGACTTTATGATGTATGGGGCAGGACTTATTTAGGCTTGTTAATCTGGTGCTTGTCACCTATATGTTTCCTGCCTGGGGCCTTATAAGTTATTAACAAACATTTGGCCCGTACTGAAAAGTCTCTTTATTAGATATTTGTTCTTTGAGGGAGATTTGTGTTTTTTTGGTATGTCTTTTTGTAACACAGATTTCCGAGAGTCCTCAATATTGCTTTATTAATATTATTGCTATTTTATATTCTATAGGAATATAAGAATAGCCTTACTGGGTCAGACCAATGGTCCATCAAGCTCAGTAGCCCGTTTTCATGGTGGCCAATCCAGGTCACTAGTACCTGGCCAAAACCCAAGGAATAGCAACATTCCATGCTACCAATCCAGGACAAGCAGTGGCTTCCTCCATGTCTTTTCTCAATAACAGATTATAGACTTTTCCTCCAGGAACTTATCCAAACCTTTCTTAAAACCAGCTACGCTATCTGCTCTTACCACATCCTCTGGCAACGCATTCCAGAGCTTAACTATTCTCCAAGTGAAAAAATTTTTCCTCCTATTGGTTTTAAAAATATTTCCATGTAACTTCGAGTGTCCCCTAGTCTCTGTAATTTTTGACAGAGCGAAAAAATGGATCCACTTGTACCCGTTCTACTCCACTCAGGATTTTGTAGACTTCAATCATATCTCCTCTCAGCTGTCTCTTTTCCAAGCTGAAGAGCCCTAACCATTTTAGTCTTTCCTCATACGAGAGGAGCTCCATCTCCTTTACCATCTTGGTCGCTCTTCTTTGAACCTTTCTAGTGCCACTATATCTTTCTTGAGATAAGGAGACCAGAACTGAACGCAATACTCCAAATGAGGTCGCACCATGGAGTGATACAGGGGCATTATAAGAACATAAGCAATGCCTCAGCTGGGTCAGACCTGAGGTCCTTCGTGCCCAGCAGTCCGCTCATGCGGCGGCTCAACAGGTCCAGGACCTGTGCAGTAATCCTCTATCTATGCCCCTCTATCACCTTTTTCCAGCAGGAAATTGTCCAATCCTTTCTTGAACCCCAGTACCGTACTCTGCCCTATTACTTCCTCTGGAAGCGCATTCCGGGTGTCCACCACACGTCGGGTAAAGAAGAACTTCCTAGCATTCGTTTTGAATCTGACCCCTTTCAAATTTTCCGAATTCTTAGTCTTCTTAACCATCCCTTTTTTAATAATTCCCAGCATCCTGTTTGCTTTCTTGGCCGCCGCCACCACACATTGATATATTATTTTAATTTGACATTGATGATATTGTGATGATTAATTTTTCACTGCAAGTTACCAGCTGGTTGATATTCAAAACGAATTAACGAGCCAGAAATGGCCACTGACCAGTTAAATCGCCTGCTTAGGGCTATCCGCTAATTTTAAGCGGCACAAAACTGGTTGTCATCACTGAAAATTAAACATTAGCAGTTAGGCCCAGGTTCTGTAACTGGTGCCATTGTCGGCGGCCGCCGATCACATGTCAATCGCGCGACGGCACCGGGTACAGAATTGCGTCTCAAGCAAAGGTAGGCGCTAGAAATATAGGCCAGAGTTTTCCTGGCCTACATTTCTGGCACCTACCAATGATGTGAATCACACCTCCGTAGGCGCTTTAGGCCATCTAACACCACTTACGGCATTAGCCATTCCTACAGTGGCATTAGGCTGCCTAAAGCACCTATGGAGGCGCAATTCTGGTGCCAATTTTTTAGGCGCCTTGAAACTAACCCCCTGTTTTACAAAGGTGTGTTAGACGTTTTAGCGCACGCAGTAACACGTCCATAGACTAACATGCATGCGTTAGCATTTAATGCGTGGCTAGCGTGCACGCTAAAATGCTTAGCACACCTTTGTAAAAGGACGCCTAAGTTAAAACCGTTGCTTCAATGGTATTTTTTACTGTCTACTGGTATTTGAGTGTCTACTGGTGCCTAAAAATTGATGCTTTTTAGAGAACCCCCCTTAGCTCCTAAGTGAAAAGTGGCATTCCAGAGGCGGAGTCAGCACTTAACCAGTTAAATACCAATATTCAGCACTTAACAGGCCAGGATAATCATGCAAATTGGACCACATAAAACACAGTCCTTGCTGGTTAAGTGCTGAATATCAACTTAAGCAGCTATGAGTTAACTGCATTGCAAAGCCCAGACTTGGCACAGCGTTGAATATCCATGAACGCTGATGGCAATCAATAAAATACTCACTGCCGCCATCTGGATATTGCTGGCCACGATATACAAGCTCCTTTAAAGAAATACAATGAGCCCAAAATTCAACTGACAGCAATTAGCTGACTGCCGATGGGGTGAAGCCTGAAAATTCAATGCTGGGCCATGTACAGGCGCAGGCACTAAATTGCTGGATTTCTGGAGCTGACTAATGCATAGCCAATTAAGTGTGATATTAAGAGGGGTATTTTCAATAAGACATCCAAGTCTGAGTTTGGATGCTTTGGGAAAGATGTCCAAAAATCCAGCAGAGAAAATGTCCATGTTCGAAACTGCAAGGCATCTATTTTTTTTTTTCCGAAAATAATCTATCTAGAGTAGACGTTTTGACCCTTAGGGTTCCTTTTACTAGGGTGCGCTAGCGTTTTTAGCGCATGCAAGAAATTACCGTGCGCTACACCGTGTGCTATGTGGCTAGAACTAACGCCAACTCAATGCTGACGTTAAGGTCTAGCGCGCGCTATTCCACGCATTAAAGCCCTAACGCAGCTTAGTAAAAGGAGCCCTTAGTGTGTTTCAGCTTTTTTGGCCATTTTCGAATATACAAGTAACCAGCATTCTTAGCAAACTGGCCATATAGACATCTAAGCAGAGCAGAACAGAGGGGTACTCTAGAGAACAGAGGGTACTGAAGTGAACATCACATTAAAGTCCCAGTTCAACATCTTGCATGGTGAGTCCTCCAAAATCCACCCAAAACTTACTTTTGTACACCAAAACAATAGTCCTTATGTCTTCAAGTGTCATCTGTATGTAAACTAAACTAAACTTAACCTTAAGTTTATATACCGCATCCTCTCCACGGAAGTGGAGCTCGGCACGGTTTACAAGAACTTAAAATATAAGAAGAGAAAGGAAAAGGTTTACATGAGCTTATATATAGAATGGAAGAGTAAGAGGGAAAATAGAATTACATGTTAGAGAAGAGCCAAGTTTTCAGTTGCTTGCGGAATAGTTGGAGAGAGCCCAGGTTCCGCAACGGGATAGTAAGGTCGTTCCAGAGACCTGTGATTTTGAAGAGAAGAGATTTTCTCAGTTTACCTGCATAGAGAATACCGCGTAGAGAGGGTGGGTTTTTGTCAAGAACAGGAATCCAAAGGTATGTTTTGAAGAGTGAGACATTCATACAAGTCAATTGATGTTCGGCCTGATGGTCTCTCTTTACCTTTGACTGTAAATGTTACTTCTGTAGCATTTGCAGCCCCAGCCACCCATGGATCCTCTGTAATGTGAATACACAGCAATGGCACTGAGCCGCCAGGCTGTTCTGTAGATTATTTTTTTTGCCATGAAAGATGACCGATGCATCTTACTGGGAACCTTCCTTGTTCAAAGGTTACAGGAATGACCATCAAAGTGCGCTCAGCCCCTTATTTACCCGTGCCTCAAATGATGTTGGAATGCAGTAGATTTGGTTTGCATGTCAATATGTTTGAAACCTAAACAGAATGATCTTTGCAACTTATTTGATTGAATGATAACTTAAATCTGCACTGCAAGCCACAAGCATATTTCTTGCATGTACTTTGAAGAAACAGTTGTGAAGCACAAGACTCTTATTAGTCCAGCAATGTCCGTCTTGATGTCAAAATCAATATGAAAGCCATTTATTTTAGTGGAAAACCTCTAAATTGTATTTTACTTCAAAGCGGTGGCAAATAGGGCCTGATTTAATGGCGAAAGGAGTTGTGCTTGGCCGTTGGGTTATAAATTACAGCAGTAGTAAATCTTCACAGTTTGGCTTATTCAAAGTTTTCCTTTAAGTTGGGATACAAAACTGAACAACTAGTCAGAATGCAGGGTTTCACTTTAAAACCCTTGACTACACTATACCACACTGAGGAGGGAAGTTATCAAGGTGTGATAAAAGGCAAACTTGCAATATATGTTTATCTGTATTCTACATTTAATATCCCGTTTAATGCAGTAGATCAAAGCGGCTTACAAACTGAAATGAAGTTAGGTACTTGAAAAACACTATCCTATCTGTCCCAAAAGAATCACAATCTAGCTAAGGTACCTAATTAAAATAAAAAATATATATATTTAATAAAATTCCAAGGTGACGATAAGCTACACTTCAAAAAGAAATTTTAAAAACTTCAAAAATAATTCAAGATCAAAAAATTAGAAATAAAGAAAGAAGATTAAAAATAAATAAATAAAACAAATTTAGAGAGACAAAAGGAATAGTCCTGAAGAGGCCTGATAATAAGTTCAGTCAGTAGATCAGCACAAGATATAAAGTACTAGGCAGGGCCAGACCATGGACGGGCAGCAGGCTCCTCATCATCTGACATCAAAACCAGGTCAACGGGCTGTCGCCAACAAAGCAGGGTTAATGCAGTTAAATGCTATACTATAATAATCAATCAAGTTGAAGACTCCCATGGTAAATGAATAACACTACTTGCAAGCTACCATGCAAGCAGTGTTATTCCAGTGGCCCAGGAGCATTGGGCCTCAAAGCCCTCGAATGACATTCCCCAACCCCGGATTATGATATCCTACCCACCCCACCCCACCCCAACAAATGTAGGGTTACCATATTTTTCTCTGGGAAACCCTGGACACATGACCCCACCCTGTTCCACCTCCAACCCCCCCCCCCACAAAGCCTCCTTTCTTCTTCCGGACGAACTCCAGCCACTTCTGGAGGGCCTGGAGCATGTGCGGATGGATGTGTGTGACATCATCCATGAATGCTCAGAGGCTCTCCAGATGCAGCTGGAACATGTCGGGGCTTTCCAAAATCCGGACAGATGCTGGGTTTTGGAAAGTCCGCCCGGGAGCCCGGACAGTCCTCTAAAGAGAGGACACGTCCAGGTTTTTACAGACATCTGGTAACCCTACCCATTGGGCTTTCTGCCATCCTCTTGGGCCTACAAGCCCAATACTTGGTGGGCCTAGTGGTCATCGAACAGGAGTGATCCCCAGTCACTCCTGTCCTGCTGGTGCCATATCCAAATTGGCACCTCTAGTGATAGAGACAAAGAAGAATGTCCAAATCCAGCATGAGGGAACAGAGTCCCATGCTGGACAGACTTGTACAGTCTGTGTCCCACATGTGGCAAGAGACAGATGAAGGTTCAGCTGCAATGTGTTGATCATTTTATTATCATGTACTACAAGTGAGGGAATTGTGCAGCTTAGGAGGGCGGGAAAGGCATCTTGACTGGTCAATTGAATACTGTCAGCAATTCACCCTGTATCAACCCCATCATGTTTGGTTGCCTATATGGTTGACATGGTAGTGACTTCACAACCAGCATTTAAACATGGGTGTCTTGGGCCTATATGGAGCTGTGGGTGAGGCTCTGGCTACCTTATTGGGTAGACTGAATGGACCATTAGGGTCTTTTTCTGCCGTCATTTACATGATGCTTAGGAGCCCTTTTACTAAAACTTAGTGCTTGCTAAATGCTGAGAAGCCCATAGGCATCAAAGGATTTCTCCTATTTTGGGTGATATCCATTAAGTTGCACCTCATTGCTGTGATTTCAACAGTATCCCTGGATCAGTGATTCAGGATATCCACAATGGATATTTATGAGAGAGATTTGCATGCAATGGAGGCAGTTCATGCAAATCTCTTTTATGAATATTCATTATGAATATCCTGAAAATCTAACTGGCAGAGAAGCCTCAAAGCCCAGGTTTGGGAACCACTGGCCTAGGCTTTAAGGTGCTTCACCAGCTTTCCAATAAAATATAAGGGTGCATCCAATCACTTTGAAAATTTGTTTTGCATATCAGGGTGTCAGTACGAATTATAATGTTCTGAAACAGTATAATATTAATGTAAAAACGAAAGGTTGAATAATGTAAATTAATCACTTTTCATTTCTGATACTATACATTTCACTTTTAATGTCTCTTTTTACATACTGGTGCTAAATGCCTCCAAATTTCATGCAAGTCAATTATTTTCTGTATTACTGGAAAAATATTAAACAGTCAAAAAATGTTAATGTGATGAAGTTAGTGAACATTGCAGCTGTTTTACTAAAGGTCACATGCTACTATGCTGAGTTTTTAAATTCTATAAGCTTCTGATACATAATTTTTACTATCCTTTAGTTACTTCCATTTAATGGTAAGACTTGTTTTTTTATTTCTAGGTTGGGCTCCACGTTGCCCACCCCCCACTCCTCCTGCCACACAAGAAAGATTGTCTGTCCCTCTTGGAACAGCATGGGTTTGAAAACTACTGTGAAAATCAAAATCAAATTAGCTGCCAAGCTAATAAAGATTATTCTCTGGAGAAATCCCTTAACAGCATAGAAAAAAGACTGGGAAATATTTTAATCTGAGAACTTACAAGACAGAAGAATCTATATTCTATCACCTACAAATGATATTCAGGTAGAGTTATATCCCTGGAAGAGATTTGGGCATCTTTCAAAGCAGATTCATCGTACAAAAGCTATAGATTTGAACTAACTTGTGAATTTTGTTTGCAAAATTAGCAAAGTTGGGCCCTCTGTGTAAATAAACTTTTGTAATAACGTATTTTTCATGGAATGCTATTAAACTCAAAATTACAGTCCCTTCTGCTAAAGGGAATTAACCAATTAATACATACTGTATGCAAAGGTGTATAGGGAGCCAGTGAAGTGATTTAAGGAGAGGGGGGGTAACATGAGTATAGAAAGGTTAGTAGAAGATGAGTCATACAGCAGAGTTTTGCACAGATTGTAGGGGGTGGGGGTGGAGAGGCAATATAGCAGGAGAAGTAGATTGCAGTAAGATAAGCGTGAGCTTACGAGAGTGTGGACAAGGGTTTGGGTAGTGTGCTCAGAGAGGAAGGAGTGAATTTTGTGATGTTGTAGAGATAGAAGTGACAGGCCTTAACAGTTTGTTGGATGTGCGTAGAAAATGAGATGACTCCAAGGTTGTAAGCAGATGAGACTGAAACAATGACAGTATTATTTACAGAGATGGAGAATGGAGGGAGAGGAGTGGAGGGTTTAGGAGGAAAAACAGAGAAACATGATGGCAGATAAAGGCCAAATGGCCTATCCAATCTGCCCACCCGCAGTAACCATTATCTCTTCCTCTCTTTAAGAGATCCCACATGACTATCCCAGGCTTTCTTGAAGTCAGACACAGTCTCTGTCTCCACCTCCTCTTCCGGAAGACTGTTCCACGCATCTACCACCCTTTTTGTAAAAAAGTATTTCCTTAGATTACTCCGGAGCCTTTCACCTCTTAACTTCATCCTATGTCCTCTCATTGCAGAGTTTCCTTTCAAATGAAAGAGACTCGACTCATGCACATTTATATTATGTAGGTATTTAAATGACTCTAACATATCTCCCCTCTCCCACCTTTCCTCCAAAGTACACAGATTGAGATCTTTAAGTCTGTCCCCCATATGCCTTACGACGAAGACCACGCAGCATTTTAGTAGCCTTCCTCTGGACCGACTCCATCCTTTTTATATCTTTTTGAAGGTGCGGCTTCCAGAATTGTACACAATATTCTAAATGAGGTCTCACCAGAGTCTTATACAGGGCCATCAATACCTCCTTTTTCCTACTGGCCATACCTCTCCCTTTGCACCCTAGCATCCTTCTAGCTTTCACCATCACCTTTTCAGCCTGCTAAAATTTAATGCTAAGAAATGCAAGGTCCTGCATTTGGGCTGTAAAAACCTGAGGGAACAGCACAGTTTAGGGGGTGAAGAACTTATGTGCATGACAGAAGAGTGGGACTTGGGTATGATTGTATGTGATGATCATCACATACAATCATACCCAAGTCCCACTCTTCTGTCATGCACATAAGTTCTTCACCCCCTAAACTGTGCTTTTCCCTCGGGTTTTTACAGCCCAAATGCAGGACCTTGCATTTCTTAGCATTAAATTTTAGCTGCCACATTTCAGACCGTTCTTCAAGCTTCGTCAGGACTTTCTTCATGTTGTTCACACCATCCTGGGTGTCTACTCTATTGCAGATTTTGGTATCATCAGCAAAGAGGCAAATCTTACCCGACAGCCTTTCAGCAATATCATTTATAAAAATGTTAAAAAGAATAAGCCCAAGAACAGAGCCTTGAGGCACACCACTGGTAACATCCCTTTCCTCGGAGCAATCTCCACTCAATCAGTTCTTGACCCAGCTTTAGAATTTCTCTTTCTCGGGGAACATAGCATGGGCAAATATTGGGCATGGAATGATTTTGACTGTGAACCTGCTGCCCTTATCGTGTGCTAACTGCCTAATACACAGTTAATAAGGGGCCCCTTCCTAAGTAGAAAACAGTAAGGGCCAGATTCTATAAAGGATGACTATGTTAGGCGCATACATTAATTACCTAAATGAGCTTTAACATAAATGGTAGGCACTTCGTATGGCGCCTAGTGCCACTTAATGCCTAAATGGGCGTGTTTAGGGCTGGAGACGGAGATAGGTGCCGTTAGGCGCAATTTTGAAAAGAAAATTTAGGTGCTTGCAATGTAGGCCAGTAAAACCCTGGCCTACATTTACCGGTGCCTAAGTTTTGAGATAGGCATGATTTTGTAAATGGCACCTAAGCATGATTGAAAAGCAGCTGGTGTCTCTTTTCAAAGTGCCTGCCAATATGGTACGCCATCAAAAGCGCACCAGACTTTGGCGTGCCAGCTATCCCATGGTGACATTTGTGCGCAGGACGTATGCATGCCGCCGCTTCCGCTTTCAAGGCTTTCCGTTAGCGCTGTGAGGGGTTGTGTGTGTGTGGGAACCCCACACTACATTTACAAGTCCTCACGCTCTCGTTGGGGGGAGTTTGAGAGTGGAATCCCCCAATACACTGAAAACTCCTGTTTTCCATTCCGCTTTTGCTGTTTGGGAGTTTTCAGTGTAGTGGGGAGTTTCCCCCCAACCCCCCCAACGGGAGCATGAGGACTTTTAAATAAAGGGGGGAGCAGGGTTCCCCCCTACACACACACACAGCTCTAACGCAAAGGCATAAAAGCAGTGGCGCGCGTATGTCCTGCGCACAAATGTCACCACAGGATTGTCAGCGTGTCAGAATCCAGCACGCATTTGACGGGTCACCGCCACTGTAAACACCATTTATAGAATCTGGCCCTAAGTTCTTCTCCATTAACTGGGAGCAGGTACCATGTTATATTTGAATGTCAATACAACCTACAATAAAAATATAATGGGAATGCTTTTTCTTGATACAACCATAGTTTCTGTATAGGACACCGGTGTGTAGTTCTCAGCCACTTCTTTAGACGACTGCTGAGACCGGCGTCCTATACAGAAGCTGCCCCTTAGTTTCCTCTAAGCTGAGTTGGAATCCTCCACCTATAGTCCTACCAGTGGGGGGCATTGTTTCACTGTCACATTTTCAATAGTGGGGGACTGGCAAGTTTTGTAGGACAGAAGGGAACCTGCCTGCCCTTAGTGACTGAAAACATATTACATAAGAACATAAGAATAGCCTTACTGGGTCAGACCAATGGCCCATCAAGCCCAGTAGCCCGTTCTCAAGGTGGCCAATCCAGGTCACAAATACCTGGCCAAAACCCAAAGAGTAGCAACATTCCATTATCTCAGAGTAAGCAAGATTCTGGAATCCCAAAGAGTAACAAGATTCTGGAATCCCAAAGGGTAACAAGATTCCATGCTACTGATCCAGGGCAAGCAGTGGCTTCCGCCTTGTCTTTCTTAATAACACACTATGGACTTTTCTTCCAGGAACTTGTCCAAACCTTTCTTAAAACCAGCTACGCTATCTGCTCTTACCATAAGCTCTGGCAACGCGTTCCAGAGCTTAACTATTCTCTGAGTGAAAAAAATTTCCTCCTATTTGTTTTAAAAGTATTTCCCTGTAACTTCATCAAGTGTCCCCTGGTCTTTGTAATTTCTGACGGAGTGAAAAATTGATCCACTTGTACCCGTTCGACTCCACTCAGGATTTTGTAGACTTCAATCATATCTCCAAGCTGAAGAGTCCTAATCTCTTTAGTCTTTCCTCATATGAAAGAGGTTACATCCCCTTTATCATCTTGGTCGCTCTTCTTGACCTCCCCCTCCCCCACCATCACCACCACCACTGGCAGCAGTTCACTTGGAAGATTCCTGCTCAGCTTAGAGGGAACAGTGGTTAGTGGCATTCTGGATATTCAACAGCAGTATAGATAGTGCTTCAGAATATCCTTCCCAGAATGATTTGGCACTGTTCAGATAGTGCTGGAGCATGGATAGAGGACGCTGTCCAGAAATAAACGTATAACGGCAAAAAGCTCCATATCGTCACTATCCCAATAGTGCTGCAACTTGCTTCTCTATCTGGGCATTCAGGCCCTGATTCTATAAACGGCATCTAAGTCCTGGGCGCCATTCATTGTGATTGTCAATCAACCTCTAGGCGCCATTTATAGAATGACGCACTGCCATGGAGGCCAGGGTTTTCATGGCCTAAATGAGTGCACTTAAGGTAAAGCACCTACCGATGTATAAGTGAATTCACGCCCAAACTCTGCCTCAAATCCACCCTGAATCTACTCTCAACCATTCCTACTTGCCTGTAGGTGCCTTGGTGTAGGCGCCTATCTCAAAGTGGTAGGCGCCTACTAGCAAATTAATTTTTAATTGTTTTTTAATAGTGCTTTTGATTCTCTACACTGATTAAGCCAATTAAAAAAAAAAAAAAGTTTGGTGCCTGGATAGGCCAGGTAGGTCCATTCTAAGCAACTAACAGTAGGCATCTTTTATAGAATCAGGGCATCTGTGACACCGAGCATTCTAAATATTGGCCCTGAATATTCAGAATATTTTAAAATATAGCAAGTGAGGTTTAAAAACATGTTACTTCAGTATTAAGCGAAAAGAGTTTTAGTAACCCTGTCCCTGATATTCAGCGACTGACCAGTTAAATAGCATTTTTGCAGCTAACTGCGAATATTTAGCTGGTTATCTCCTGCTGAATATTTATGGTTAGCGCTTACCAATAAACATGACTTATCTGGTTAGACACAGATTGGATACAATTAGTGGTTAAATTGAACTACATAATACAAGCCCTATCTTTAACAGCTATAATAATAATAATAATAATAATAATAACTTTATTCTTATATACCGCCAACAATCTTGCGACTTCTAGGCGGTTTACAATGAAAAATTGCACAGACATCGAATTACAGAGTGTAGCAGTGAATATCTGATAGTAGCAGCAATAAAAATAATAACAACAGTTTATATATTGCAGGACCGTGAAGTTCCATGCGGTTTACAATGAATTAGAAAAATTCCATAAATTGTGAGGAACATTCATAGTTAGAGATTAGAGGTTAACAGTTTACAAGATCTAAATTGGGGAGGGATTGCGATGGGGGCTATTGTTCTGATTCGTTACCTAGGTATTTCGAGAACAGGTATGTTTTTAGGTGTTTCCTAAATTCACCATAATTGTTTGTGTGTGTAATTAGTTTTTCCAAGTCTTTGCCCCATAAGGCTGCTTGGTATGATAGAAGTTGTTGATGGTGTCTCTTATATTTGCATCCTCTGGCTGGTGGGGAAACGAATTTCTGGTGTGCTCTTCTCTCATGTCTGTTGGTTGGGAATGAGAAGAGATCTGTTATATATTTAGGGGCTAGACCGGATAATACCTTGAAGCAGAGACATCCCAGTTTGAACTTCGTACGTGCCTCCATTGGCAGCCAATGCAGTTAAGCTATAACTTAACTGGTCAGCCACCACATATTGGTTTAGCCGGTTAAGTATTTAGAGCCCCCAAAAATGGATATTGAATTCCGGTCCCTGAAAATGGTCTAGCATTGAATATCCAGGTTTAAGACTGGTGGCAGGCAGTCGAAGTGCCGCCTTTCACCAGTTGAATATTGGGGGGATGGGGGGGAAGGCCTATGCAAGATTTTGTATAGGTTGTCTAAAGTAGTATGCACAATTTTGGGCACATATAGTAGATCTACATATAAACTAATTATTTATTTATTTATTCAATTTTCTATACCGTTCTCCCAAGGGAGCTCAGAACGGTTTACATTAATTTATTCAGGTACTCAAGCAGTTTTCCCTGTCTGTCCCGGCGGGCTCACAGTCTACCTTAATGTACCTGAGGCAAGGGGGGGGGGGGATAAAGGGCTAGATTCACTAAGCAAACCAATTGTGTACCAATCAGTTTGTGAACCCTTTGCAACCTGATTTCCCTCTGACCCGATTCACTAACCTGTGTACCGATCCGATCCTGATCCCTGCATGCAAATGAGGGGAATCGGCATGCAAAGCAGGAAGGATGCAATTCACTAAACTTTCTTCTGGCATACCGACTAGCTGGCCGATCGAAAAACTAGCGACTGGTGAGGACCAATTGCTTGTGCTAAAACCCTGCTCTCTGCCCCGTTTCTCCTGCTCTCTGCCCTGACTTGCCTGTCCTGCTCAGCTCTGATCTGCCTTCCCTTCTCCACAGTGCGAGACCGTGGTTTTAACCCGCGGATTTAAAGCGGGTTAAAACCACAGGCTCGTGAAGTAAAAAAAAAACAAGTCAAATAGTTTTAAAAAAGTAAAAAAGCTCTGCTGGGCACAAAGGGCCAGCGCATGCGCAGACCATCTACAGTCAAGGAAGATGGTCTGCAAATGCTCAAGGATCGCTCTCCAGTGATCCGTGTGGTCTGAAGGGTGCATGCCAATGATCGCCTCCATTTGCATGCAGGCCTTTAGTGAATTTGTCAGCCTGCATGTAATCGGACACGCATCTCAGGTTAGAGATTCACTAAGCAAACTGATCGTATACCGATCGGTTTGTGAGCCATTTGCTTACCTCCTGCAGTATTCACTAACCTGTTTTGCGGATCTGATTCCGATCTGTGCATGCAAATGAGGGGAACTGCATGCAAAGGAGGTAGGGACGCGATTCACTAAACAAATTTCCAAATCCGACTAGGCTGGCCGATCAATCCAAAAAGCAACTGCTGAGGACCAGTCGCTAAAGCCCTTTCCGACTTCCTTCTGCCGCTCTGCTCTCAGCCCTGTCAGCCCCAATCTCCTGCTCCCCCGATCTGCTTGCCTTCCCCGACTGTAGCTGCCCTGATCGCCTGCCTGCCCCGAGCTTCCCTCATCGCCTGCCTGCCGCGACTTCTCTCCTACCCTCCCCCGCAGTGTAAGCCCGTGGTTTTAACCCACAGGCTTTAAGTGGGTTAAAACCACAGGCTGTAAAAAAAGTAAAGAAAAAAAGTGCCTGTCCGGAGGTCCAGTGCATGTGCAGGGATCGCTGTAGAGCGATCCGAGCCGGCAGATGAGGGCGTTCCTCCGATCGCCCTCATCTGCATGTTGCAGTTTTGTGAATTCGTCGGACCTGCCCGGATATTTTGCGGCCTATCTTAAAAAAAAAAGCTGACAGAGCCCTGACAGCAGTGACAGGAGGCTGCTTCTCTTGTCACTACTGTCAGGGCTCAATTCGATTTGTGCAGTCTGTTGGGGTCGTGCCACCGATCACCTCCATTTGCATGAAGATGGTTGGTGAATCGGTCGGCCTGCCTCCAATCGCACACGGATCGGAATGTTAGTGAATCTAGCCCTTAATAAGTTAATATCTCTTCAATAATAAACATTTAATATGTACTTAATAATCAATCTTTAACAGTGAAAGGACATTCATTCCATCATCTTCAAAAATAATATATTACTTACTTAATAGTAAAAAAGCACTTATCTCTTTTTCTTTAAGATACAAATTGATATCAGAATGGGGGGGGGTTCAACGACCGACATGACTCATGTTTTGCATTTGCTGCGTCATGGTCTCTCCCCCTCCTCAGCAAGTACCATGGTCACCTTACATCTTAATTCTTATTGCACTTGAGGTATATAAGTGAATATCAACTGTGTAAGCTGTCAGTTGATAGAACAATTATTGGCCTTAAGAGGCACTTACCCCCTGTTTTACTAAGGTGCGCTAAGCGTTTTAGTGCAAGTTTAGCACACGCTAAATGTGCGCGCTAACTGCTAACGCGTCCATAGACTAACATGCACGTGTTAGCGTTTAGAGGGCACTAAAACGCTTAGCATACCTTTGTAAAAGGAGCCCTTAGTTTGCAGTAATTAGGAGTTAGATATCTTTCTGTCCTACGCCCTCTACTATAATATGAGTGCCGAAATTTCATATGTGCAACTCCAAAGGGAGTGTGTCCATGGGAGAGGCATGAATGGGTCGAGGCATTCCCAGTAATTAGGTGTAATGGTGTAGAAAGCCATATTTGCATGCCTAAATGTCATAGGATGCAACTCTAAAGAGGGTGTGGCCATGAGAGGGCCATGGGTGGGCCAGGAACATTCTCAGAAATCAAGTGATGTTATTGAAAACCGTATTTGCATGTCTAAATTTCATAGGATGCAACTCCAAAGGGGGTGTGGCCATAGTAAGGGCATGGATAGGTCAGGGGCATTCCCAGAAATTAGTTGTGATGTTATCAAAAGCCATATTTACTTGCCTAACTACCATCAGTTGGGCACAAACATTTACAGCAGTCTTTGGCAGGCATAAAGTTAGGTGCACCAAGCTAGAGAATGAAACGGGAACAAATTTTTCCCCATCCCTTGGGAACTCATTTTCCCGCCCCATCCCCACAAGTTCTTTTCCTGCCCCTGCCCAATTTCTGCAAGCTCTGTCCTCATCTGCACAAGCTTCAAACACTTTAAAATCCTAAGTAGCAACATTCTAGAGCTCAGATTGTGATGTCATAATGCTTCATTCCACCAATGCCTAAGCTCCGTCCTCATTTGCACAAGCCTCAAACACTTTAAAATCATAAGTGTTCGAGGCTTGTGCGATTAAAGCAGAGCTTACAGGAACGGGGCACAGACAGGGACAGCGACAAAACTCGTGGGGACGGGACGGGGAAAAATTTGTCCCTATGTCGTTCTCTACAGCAAGCTTGTATTTTTTAAAGGTTGCTCCATGCAGAGCACCCCTTACAGAATACTAGCTTAGCTGATTATCCCCGTGCCTAACTTCGGATACCATTTATTGAATCCCCTCCTTAACAGTAAATGAAAAATGAAGTATCCTTAGGCAGATCCACTTGGCCATCTGGCCTCTTCCCTCCTCTGCAAAGGAATTTATAGCAAATAATGAGTTTGAGCTCACAAGAAGAAAAGCAGCATCTCAAAGCTCTTTCAGCTGAAGACATTTGCCAATCTTTCCATAAAATGAAATCTGCCATGTGGGTAATAAAAGGGCTCACTGACATCCTCTCCTCTTCTTTTTAAATAATGCTGGAGAATTTCATACAATTTGCATTTCTTCAATTATGCCCTTTCAATCACAGTATTACGCTAACTGTGCCTTCAGCGATACTAACTTAACCGTGCTTGCAGTAGATTAAAAGGATGAGCAAGGCAACAGGGAGATAATAAAAGATACTAATACTGATTCTTGACTTTGGGCTGAATTAAATAGGGATCCTGTTCCATTACTTTTCTGGTTGAAGAAAGACTTCCTATAGGTCTGTATTCCCCACAGTTGAAGGTATCGTCTTATGAGCCTCAGCTCTACAGCGCACAGTGTCTTACATTCTGTGCGGAACAAAATGTCTTTTCAGGTCACAATGCAGTTTAGGAAGGGCACCTTTTGCCTAGCCAAAAGAGCAGGAAGTCATAAGAATTTGATTTGTGTTGCATTTTGTTTGCTGCGGGTTGTTTACTGAAATGTCACAGTTTGAAGTAGAAATTAAATGGAATAAGGATGTGCAAAGCAGAGAATGACATGGGGACAAATTTGACCCCGTCCCTGCAGGAACTCAATTTCTCCATCCCTGTGAGTTTTTTCGCCGTCCCTGTTCCATTCCTGTAAAGCTCTGCCTTAACCGCGCAAGCCTCGAACACTTATGATTTTAAAATGTTTGAGCTTGTGCAGATGAGGACGGAGCTTAGGCATGGGTGGAATGAGGCATTATGACATCACAATCTGAGCTCTAGAATGTTGCTACTTATGATTTTAAAGTGTTTGAGGCTTGTGCAGATGAGGACGGAGCTTAGGCATTGGTGGAATGAGGCATTATGACATCACAATCTGAGCTCTACAATGTTGCTACTTATGATTTTAAAGTGTTTGAGGCTTGTGCAGATGAGGACCGAGCTTAGGCATTGGTGGAATGAGGCATTATGACATCACAATCTGAGCTCTAGAATGTTGCTACTTATGATTTTAAAGTGTTTGAGGCTTGTGCAGATGAGAACCGAGCTTAGGCATTGGTGGAATGAGGCATTATGACATCACAATCTGAGCTCTAGAATGTTGCTACTTATGATTTTAAAGTGTTTGAGGCTTGTGCAGATGAGGACAGAGCTTGCAGGAATGGGGCCAGGACAGGAAAAGAACTTGTGGGGATGGGATGGGAAAATGAGTTTCTACGGGAACGAGGAAAAATTTGTCCCTGTGCCATTCTCCAGTGCACAGTGAAAAACATTTTGGTTTGTTCATGGTTCATTTGGCCATTTTTCCCCCTGATCTCCAGATGTTTTTTCAAACCATCACAGATTTTTTTTTTTAATGTTAAAAATGTATGCACGCACTTAATTTTTTCGATATCCATCTAATAAACCAAATTTACACTAATGATTGCACAAAGATGGAATTTTCCTTGAAACTGCATTAAAATTATTGAAATAAATGCTTACCGCAACTTAAAATGGCGTACTGTTGGGAGCACTGAAACTTGCTGTGGTACTTTAGACATGCACATGTACTACTAGTGCGTTAAAAAAAATATTTTTTCATTGAAGGGACATATCTGGGGGTAGGGAGTGGGCATGTCTACTTTAATCAGTTATTTAGTCAGATTACCGTGCGCTGATTAGTGCAGGATTAGCATGTGAGCCCTTTCCACCTACAAAATAGGTGGCTAAAAGGGCTCATACACTAATCTTTTTTAATGGCACATGCTAACGGCAGAATTAGTGTATGGCCATTAATAGAAAAAATAGAAAAATCTTTAATCTTTCTGCAGTGGTAAAAATGGCCTTAGTGCACAGGATAGACCTGAATAAGGGTGCGCTAAGGCCACTTTTTTTTTTTTTTTTTTTACTGCAAATTGGTAAAAGGGCTCCCTTGGAAGAACTGAGCAATAATACTTTATCTTTCATTTTAAAGCAACAGAACCAGCGTGAGCGTTCCATATCTTCAGGAACCTAACAGAAGCGGCAGCATTAGCTGTTTGTTCTGCTCACTTGCTCAGACCTTACCTTCAGTGCCAGGGAATTTCTTCTCGCTCTCTTTCTGCTCGGGGCGTTGTGAAACTCGTCCGTGTTACCGTGAAGTGAAAGTAATACGTGTTGATCTTCCGAATAAATGGAATGTGTTTGGTGGAAATAGATGAAGCCCAAATCCAGATGAGCTGCTGGTTCTTACAGCGACGCTTCTATATAATGACAGGAGCACAGAACCCGGAGCCATCCTGAAAAAGGATGGAAATTGAAATTGCGTTTCAGTACATGAAGCTGTTGAAACAAAGTTCAGCTGTCATTTTGAAGCCTGGGTTTATTTTCTGTAGGATGTTTTGTCTAGACTGGAAAGAGAAAAGTGCTTTTATGTTTGTTTTTAAATATAAAATCAGGGCTATAGAGCTATCCTTGACAATCAGGACCGTGCTATATGAGGGACAATTTTATAACTAGGCACTTCTGGCTGCGTGGTGAGACACTGTTCTATAGCAGTATCTGGGCACCCAGATTGGGCCAGATTCTATATATGGTGCCAGAAAAAATAGGCATGGAAAAATATGCTTGGTGTTATTCTATAAAACCAGTGTCTCTCTAACTGTGTGCCATGGCTTAGTGGTGCACCCCAAAGAGAAGCTAGGTGTGCCCCGAGAAATTCCAGAATTTTACTTTAATTTAAAAAATTTCCTTCAAAAGAAGAATAGATGACATGTACATCACATGCTCATAACATTGACAGACTCTTGTGTATCTGTGTGCGTAAGGATACAACCATCCAGACAAGCATCATTCTTTGACATGATTGGTCTTTGAAAATTAACGTTAAGGTTTCAGCAGACAAAAGTCTGTTGCCTGAAGTTAGGCATGGAAATTAGCACTAAGGGGAGAATTCTATAATCTGCGCCGATATAGGCGGCCGTCGACAGCATATCAATCATGACGCGGCGCCGATTATAGAATTTTGCTTTGTTTTTACACCGGTGCCTTAAATGTAGGCCAGCAATTTTAGAAGCCTACATTTAAGGCGCTGGTGTCGCACTTACAGAAGCACCCAGGGGTGCAAGGCCACTTCAGGTGCAAGCCACGCCCATGCTAGCCTTAGGCATCCTTATGCGCTCCTAAGCACTTCTGTAAGCTTGACACTGCCTTCATATTTTTAGAAACTTGCTTCTGGATTGGTTAGTTAGCCGGTGGTAGGGCGCCCTACCGCCGGCTAACCTTCGGCATGTATTTGAGAATTTTCCCCTCATTGCATTTCTAGAAAGGGTGAACATAAGATTTACTGCTGCTGGGTCAGACCATTGGTCAATCGTGCCCAGCAGTCTGCTCACGCGGCGGCCCTTAGGTCAAATCCAGTGCCCTATTTGAGGCTAGCATTACTTGAGTACGTTCTGGTCCAGCAGGAACTTATCCAACCTTTTCTTGAATCCCTGCTTTCCCCTATAACAACCTCTGGAAGAGTGTTTCAGATTTCTACCACTCTCTGGGTGAAGAAGAACTTCCTTTCGTTTGTACGGAATCTATTCCCTTTTAACTTTAGCGAGTGCCCTCTGGTTCTCTTCACCTCTGAGAGGGTGAACAATCTCTCTTTCTCTAAGTAAATTCCCTTCAATATCTTGAATGTTTTGATCATGTCCCTTCTCAGTCTCCTCTTTTCAAGGGAGAAGAGGCCCAGTTTCTCTAGCCTCTCATTGTACGGCAACTCCCCCAGTCCCTTAACCATTTTTGTCACTCTTCTCTGGACCCTTTCGAGTAGTACTATGTCCTTTTTCATGTATGGCGACCAGTGTTGGACGCAGTATTCCAGGTGGGGGCGCACCATGGCCCGGTACAACGGCATGATAACCTTTTCAGATCAGTTTGTGATCCCCTTCTTAATCATTCCTAGCATTCTGTTCACCTTTTTCGCTGCCGCCATGCATTGCACTGATGGTTTCATTGACATGTCTACAAACTCCCAAGTCTCTTTCCTGGGGGGGTCTCTCCGAGTATAGTACCAGACATCCTGTATTCATGCATATGATTTTTGTTACCGACATGCCTCACCTTGCACTTATCCACGTTGAACCTCATTTGCAAAAAATTGTGCTTAGATTTTTTTTTATAGCACCTATTTTGAGCGCTGTTCGCTGGATCCAGCCCTGTGCCATTTACATGCTCTCCTATAGAATAGTACTTAGGTACCCTGCTAGCATTTACATGCTTACCTGCAAAAGTGCTATTTATTTGTGCACACAAAGGACACATGAACGCAGACACCCAGTTGTAGAGTTGTCCATCATGTAATGTAATGTAATGTAATTTATTTCTTATATACCGCTACATCCGTTAGGTTCTAAGCGGTTTACAGAAAATATACATTAAAATTAGAAATAAGAAAGGTACTTGAAAAATTCCCTTACTGTCCCCAAGAAAAAGGTACATCTGCCTTTCTCAGAGGTCCTTTTACGAAGCTGTAGTAAGCACTAATGTGTGCTCACCGCAGGTCAAAATGGCAGCACCACGGGATATGCTCAGGCATCCCATGGTAGTTTGGGGATTGGCGTGCTTCCCACATGCTAAGAAATAGATTTTGTTTTTAGCGCAGGGCGTATTTGGGGCATGGAGTGGGCATGCCCTGTGCTAATCAGTCAGCGCAGTTACATTGCCGAACACTTAGCGCGTGGTTCACACAAGAGCCCTGACTGCCTACAAAATAGGTGACGGTAATGGCTGATGCGCTAATGGCCACATGATAATTTTGAAATTAGCACATGGCCGTTTTAGTCACATTAAACGGTGACCTAAGCACAGGGGAAACACGTGCTAATAATAGCACAGGCCACCTTTCAGCACAGCCTAGAAAACCTGAGGTTTTAGAAAAATAAATGATTTAAACATGGACTTCTATTTCCCTTTACAAAATTGTCTGTCTGAAAGCTCCACATAAATTTGTATAGATATACATGTATTTTAAATCATGATGCACTGCACATTATCCTCCCCGTGCTGGTGATGTTGACATTATTCTGCTACACAGTGCATATCTATGCTTGTGGTATTGAAGTTGTACTTGCCACGCAGTGCATATTGCCCTCCCCCCCCCCCTGCTTTTGTGGATGGGGGTGTACCTGCTGTGCTTGCAGAATAAGCCCCTATGCTTGTGTTATAGGAATTATACCTGCTGCACAGTTATGAGTTCTCTATACTTGGTTTGCATCATCTTGCTTTTTAAAAGTTCACCAAGTATATTCAATGCCTTTTTGGATTCTTCCCTAGTTTGGGGTTTTCATCACCACCCTTTCCATGGAAAAATATTTCCTGATGTTGTGTGAAGCCGCTCTTAGCTGTACCCTTCTCCTCCACTGACAATGAATATGCACAAGATAGATTTGCATATCAAGGAGGCAGTGTATGCAAATCCATCTCATGCATATTCATTGTGGATATCCTGAAAACCTAACCTGCCTGTGGCTCTCGAGGACCGGAATTGCCTACTCCTGCTCTAGGGTATACAAATTTAGGATCTCCAGTTATGTTTCTATGTAATATATATACTCCAGTAACCTTCAGAATCTTTACTATGAAAAGTCTTAAGAAGGTTCAGTTTATTTACTATACCGCAAACATAGAACCAAAGTAAATCTAAACGGTTTACAATAAAATGTAAAAATAATTTTTAAAAATGAATAAAAAAAACCAAGAATAAAAAAATAAAATAAAATAGGGTAGGAAAAAATAGACTAAACAGTAAGACAACCATAGAAACATCAGGAAAGTAACAAAAGAGGAAAGGTTGGGGAGAGGGAAGGCATTAACGATGTGGTTAAGGATGGAACAGAAAAAAATTGAGTTCTTAAACCTGTCCTGGGCCAGTCAGGTTTTCAAGATATCCCTAATGAATATGCATGAGGCAGATTTGCATGCCTGTCTCCTCTGCTATATGCAAATCTGCCTCATGCATATTCATCGGGGATATCTTGACAACCCGACTGGCTGGGGGTCCCCCAGGACAGGTTTAAGACATTAGGACTCAAGTTCTGTATTTCAGAAGCCAGGTGCAGTGTACGATGCATCAAAGGTCAGTGAACAATGAATAATATCCATTTTATTCCTTCCTCCTCCGCCCCCTTAAGAAAGTTCACGTGTAGCCTCAGACTGAATGCAAAGGACAAATCCAGATTGTTCAATTAAAACACGGCATAAAACTGTAAGAGTCCCTGAATGAGAAATATTGATAGGCGATATATCTTATCTCTCTTTCCTGCCTCCTGCTTGTCTGTCTATCTCGGCACGGGGAAAGTCAATAAAAATGATTAGACTTGGCATCTCACAAATGTACAGCCTTAAACCATGAACCAGTAATGCTGTGCGGGAAAAATTTTTTTCTGACCTTTTCAAATTACATTCAACCATCTGGGGAATTTCTCAGTCACTAGAGGTAATAAGGTTCAATCCGTTTTACTGGTTGGCTTCAAATTCAGTTCCTCAGAAGCTCTAACTTATCTACTCGTTTTATCTCGGCATTGGCAATCATTCAGTACTGTAATCCACGAATCTAATCTTTTTTCTCCCCCGTCTCCCTCCTTCTCATTTCCGCGTCCCCCAAAACTCAGGTTTTGCTAAAGGATCACATTGTGAAACATACAACCATGAAAGAATCTCCATTTATTGCACCGTCTGAAAAAAGAAATATTAGCATGGGAGACTAAGTTGGTATGTTGCCTTTTGAGAGGCCTTTGTTGAATTTAATTAGCTTTTAGATTTCATCTTCTCAATTTTCACCACCCAATGTGATGTATGCTTCAGCGACTTCCCAAACTTTGCCTCGCCATCGGCGTCCTCTAGAATATTAAGAAGAAAAGAAAAAAAAAAGGTCTTTTATGTTAAATTGATTTCACTTTGGTTTTTATTATCTGAGCCCAAATGCAATAGACACAGTCACCCGGCAAGTGAGTGAATCATCCAAGTGAGACGCACAAAGAGGCAGCTGTGTTGGCTCAGTCTCTACTGCGCTTCCAGAAGTAGAACAGAAGAGAGACGTAGAGAATGCATTTTTGAGTCTTGTAAGAATGCAAGGTTTTGTACCTATTTTAAAAGCACATTTGGTTTTCAGCGTGTGATGCAAAGTGTGATTTGCCTGACAACATAGCATGGTGTTCGTGCTACGGCACTTTTTAGCAGCAACCAAAATAACAAAGCATAATTCTTTTCTTTTGATTTTGTTTTTTCCTTTTGATTCCTTCCTACTAGTGACTTATGTATGAGACTTGGAATGCTGGCTGAGAGTTCTAATGACTTGGATGTATCTGGCACTGAGTTTTGGCCTGGAGGATATATGTAACTAAATACCTGTGGAAGGAAAGTTTTTGATGGGAATCGGTAAGCATTCTTTTGTTACCAACCATTTTTGCTCTTGTTTTCGTGGGGATGTAACCTGTCCCGTTTCATAGTAGGAAATTGTGGTTTGCAATGCATGTATATCAAATACCCATTAGAAACATCTGTTTTATGAATTGCTCATACAGAGGTCTGCTCACCACAGAGGTAATTGCCAATTAATGCTCATAGTTACTGCTTGGTAAACTGTAGTACAATATTTAGAAATGTAGGAAGGACTTGTAGGAAAGTCTTGCTGCAGTATTGTCTGTATCTTAGTCGATAAGTTGTTTTTGGGGGTTTTTTTTGTTTTTTTTTTAATGTTGCTCCTTGAATTTCTTTCCTGCTGTTAAAATCAGATGACAAATTGTTTTTAGAGCTGTCTAATTCATTTTAGTGTCTGAGGTATCATACCGACACACACACACACACACAGTGGCAAACCCAGGTCACAAGTACCCGGCAAGATCCCAAGGAATAGAACAGAGTTTATGCTGCTTATCCTAGGAACAGGCAGTGGATTTACCCAAGTCCATCTTAATAATGGCATTATGGAATTTTCTTTTAGGAAATTATCCAAACCTTTTCAAACCCTGCTAAGCTAACTGCTTTCACCACATTCTCTGGCAATGAATTCCAGAGTTTAATTATACCTTGAGTGAAGAAATAGTAAATCTACACGCTTCTGCCAAAAGTGAAAAAGTATATGTGTTGCCCATTATGAAGTCAACAGTTAAATTTGTTGCATTTCTGCAAACCCTGTGCGTATATTTTACCTGGAGGGTTTGCTGGAATCAAAATAAAACAAAGCAGATAGTTTTGCTTTGATTATCACTCCATAAGAGTACCTGCACAAATTTGCACATGACTTTTTTTTCAAACCAAATGTGTGTAGTTTGGATTATTTAATGATGGGGGTCATTTATTAATGTTTAACATATACTAGCAACATTATTGTTCCACATGGGCCCTGATTTCATTATATTTTAGTCAACATATCGCCTGCACTATCCACCACTCTAGGTGGCATACATAATTAACATGAATAATATGAAAATACATCACACCAGCATATATTGTTTATCATTTATTGATTTGATATGCCACTTCTTTCATAAACGAGTCAAAGAGGTTTACAGAAATGTACAATTTGTAATATATCTAATCTAATCCTTACCCCCTCTTTTACAAAGGTGCGCTAAGCTTTATAGGGTGCGCTAAATATTAGCTCATGCTAAACGCCAACACATGCATGTTATCCTATGGACGAGTTAGTGGTTAGTGCACAGTGCATGCTAAAATGCTTAGCACGCCTTTGTAAAAGAGGGCCTTAGTCTTATATACTGTAACTGGTTTAAAGAAAGGTTTGGAAAAGTTCCTGGAGGAAAAGTCCATAGTCTGTTAGTGAGAAAGACATGGGGGAAGCCACTTCTTGCCCTGGATCGGTAGCATGGAATATTGCTACTCCTTGGGTTTTGGCCAGGTACTAGTGACCTGGATTGGCCACCATGAGAACGAGCTACTGGGCTTGATAGACCATTGGTCTGTCCCAGTAAGGCTATTCTTATGTTCTTGATCATCTCCTAAAAAAAATAGGAGCTCGATTCAGTTTACATAAATAGATCACAAAGAAAGATCCGTTAACATTCATTGGAGCTATTGTCTAAGAAGCGATGACACATAGTGGTTTTTAAGGTTTTGCAAAAGATCTGAAGAGATAAACACGATCGAATTTGAGGAGGTAGTCCATTCCATATCGCAGATAGTAAGTACGGAAAGGAGTATGAAATTTTACTACTGGACTTGATTCCTCTCAATGATGGAAAAGAGAGCTTTATACATGTGAGTTGTTCTTATGCCTGAAGATCTCATGATGTTTAGAGATAAAGGCATCAAAGGAACAAATAGTCCATGTAAAATTTTAAAGACTACAGTCACATCTGAATTGAAATGGAAGCCAATGTAGTTTCCTCAGCAGAGGTGACATGTGCTAACTGTTATTAAATAAGCCCCACACAATGTCTCCCTGACCTGTTTCTACCCTGACAACTCCTCCAAAACCCCACAAGGATGGGCAATCAAGAAAGTTAAAATAAATAAATAAATGCAAACAGATTTCTACAAATAAAACAGCATTTTATAAATGGAAAAGACCTTGAAAAAAGCCACAGCATGATGGCTGAAACGTCGGTTCCACTTATTCAGACATGGCTCCTTTTACTAAGATGCGCTATGGATGCATTAGCGGTTAGCGTGCAATTAGATTTAGCGCACATTAAATGCATGCTAAAATGCTTAGCGCATCTCAGTAAAACAGGGGGTTAATAAACTTAAAGGTAATATAAAAAAGCTGGGGAGGGGACACCAAATGCTTTTCTAATGGGCCCTGAAAAATATATTGAAAATTATTAAGTTTATTAAGTATTGACCAATGAGGAGGCTTGCTGCAATAAACTTGAACTTTACATGAAATATGCCGTTTGAATGTAGCCGCTGAGATCATTATGGAAATGTATTGCAAAATAATGAAATATGCTAAATGAAGTGCTTATGAATCATTGAGAAAAAAGTTGCGTGCATAAGTTGGATGTAAGAGTGCAGCTCTTTGATTGGATTGTTATATCAACTTTTGCTTCACTCAGAAAAGAATATATTGGGAGAGAGTATTTGGTGATTATCAATACATTACAAGTTGGCACATATTTAAGTCCATGCCATCTTATTGATGCCCTCACTTATTCAAACTCACAACTTTATAAGTCATTTTCCACATGTAAAACATTCTTTACATGTGGAAAATGTTCTATAAAATTGCCTCAATTAAGGGAAATGATTTGTTCAGAAAAGGACATGTGAGCGCATCGGTGGCATTTTCAAATTTCTGCACACAATTTTCTAGGAAAATTTTACCACGTGGGGAAAACAAAACAAAACACACAGATACAAACTGCAGAGTATATATATATATATAAATTAGTGCAAAGCCTGTGGTAAACACTGTGTACGTCCTTTGTCTCCATGTGGACAGTTTAGAAAATGTCCCCCATATGTAGATCTCAATCATGGCAGCTCGACAGCGAATCCAAGACAAAAAAAAAGAGAACTGCAGACCACTGTACAAGATGCAGGCAGTGTTTATTCCAATACACAATTCGTTGCGTACAAATGGACCACCTTATAACAGGTAAAGGGATCTGACATGGTCCGTGTTTCAATCAACACATCCACAAATGCTTTCTGACCTTTTAGGCCCTCTTTTACTAAGGTGCGCTAACCGATTAGCGCACGCTAATCGATTTAGTGCGTGCTAAATGCGTGCAGTCTACGGACGTGTTAGCGTTTAGCGAGTGCTATTCAGTTAGAGCACCTTAGTGAGAGGGGGTTAGTTTAACATCCCATGACCTACATGGCAATGTTCATAATTGCATATATGACATCATTAGACACCATTAGGTCCTTGGAATGCACATTTTATCTTAGCACTTCTATTTTATAATGTTTTCGTACACAAGATGTGCACTTATCATAACTCTGCATGGGGTTTCCTTTGAATGACCCCCCCCCCCAATCACAGACCATTTACCACCACATGACAATATTTTACACTTTTCCACTGGTTCCAATTTTCCACATATTTTGTGCCGGCACCATTATTCACCATCACACTGATATACACTTTAGTGGGTGACCCATCAAATGCGTGCACGACAATCGCGCCCCGACAATTGTGCGCACGACAAATGCATACACTGAATGTGTCAAATGCGCCCCGACAATTGCGTTCCCCAATCACAATCCACAGCGAGCAGATACTATTTTGAGGGGGGGTGGGGGGTCACAAGAACAAAATTTTTATCACGGCCTCCAAATAGTTGTTTTTAGCCTCTTAACCCCTGCCCTATTGTGTGTAGCTTTTTTTATGTACTTCTTTTCTATAATAATTTTGCAGCTCTATCCCTCCCTTCCTGTACCTCTAGTAAGTCATGTTGATGTCATTTATTGTTGGTCTATCCCTGATTTTACTATTATGTAAATCGCTTAGAAAGTTGATAAGCATTGCATCAAAATTTTATTAAAACTTGGATTTTTGATAATCGAATTTTAAGCAAGTCCAAGAGTGTATCAATATACAAGCAAGTGTCGATATACAATATAATTGAATGTAACAGTAAAGAAAAAGCACAAGAACCAATATGTTGAATATAGGGGTCCTTTTACTAAGGTACGTTAACTGATTTAGCGCATGCAAACGATTAGAGGCACTAAATGCTGACCAGTGCAACTCGAGAAAAACGAGGAGAGAAATCCTATAATTTGCAAACTCTCCTCCAACAATGCAACGCAGTTGGGAAAAAGGATGGGTACATAATTGAGCATGCCTGTCAGACTTGTCAGAAAAAAAAGAAGAGATAAGTTTAATAATGTATAAGGTTGTACCAGCAATACTTCCAATTGGGCCCAGTGAGATTGGGTAAAAGGTTTAATCCAACATTGGATAGCTCTGAGGCAAGCTGTCCAGTAATACCAAAGTGGATTGGGAAGCCCCAGATCCCCTAATTGTTTAAGTAAGAATAGTAAATTAGATCGAATGAGGAGTCTCTTCTTTTGCCAGATATATTAAAGCTTGACATTATAGTTTAGCAAAAAATCCCCTTAGTAAAGAAATAGGTGAATTAGTAATTAGAAAGAGTAGCTTCAGAAAAAATAAATAAAAATATTGAGCCTACCTAACCAGGAAATAAATCCTTCCTTATTTTCAAATGATAAATCTTTATCCCTAAGCATTTGCAACAATTTTACACGTGTAGATACAGTAATTAGAAACATATATCCCCAAATAACAAAATTGAGAGGTTCATCACAAACCAGATAAAATGGAATGATAAGAATGCATCAGAGAATGGGAATTACTGGGTGTAATTACAGATTTTTCAAAATTGACCATGTATCCTGAGACTATGCCAAACTCTTTGATGGCAGCAAACGAGGCAAGAAAAGAGCTGTTCAAGTCCCTTAGATACATTGAAATGTTGCCACCATATAATGATAGTTTATACAATTGCTCTATTTTTTTTGTAATTATATGGTTGACTATCAAAATGGTACCATATGGAACATATATTGCCTAGAGTTAATGACCTTCATAAAGGATAGTCATTGGCTTTTATTCTGGCCCTTATGGTGATTTCTCCAAGGGATCAAGTGATGGGATGTCTGCTCTGTTACTCTGGTTCTCTCTGTGTTTTGTTATAAATTAAGATATAGAATTATTTGGTTTCTCCATAGAATTATTCTAGGCATGGTCAATATAGGAAAACAAATTTGTTAGATTTATTTATCATGATAAACAGCATTGGACTTCAAGGAAGTACTGGGATAACCTGAATGGAGAGGCAATTACTATCCTGTACAGCATTGGTTCAATAACATTAGGGACCAAGAGGGTTAGTGCGATCCGCATGACAGGACCAGCATTTTCTATTAGGATAGAGAAATTAGGTTGTTCTAGCAGCCTCACTACTTTGGTTGTTGTAGAGAGTTTAATAGAACGTGGAAGAAAGGAGCCTGTGTGTTGGTTTAGCAAGTTCAGGGATATCAGAACCTGGAGTGTCTTCCTAGCAGAAGTGGTAGAGGCCATCTCTGCAGCATACTTGTGGGCACTCTTGGCATGGATGTGGAAAACAGTGGTGGTTATAGTGGAATGTTCCAGAAGTTTAACAGAATATTCAGGGAAAGGGGAGTTGGTATAGGATTGTATAGGGGAGTTCATATATACATCTACTTAAATTGGACAAATGCCACCTGGAAAGACTGGATGGACTATTTTAGTCTTTATGTGCCAATATACTCTCAACTGTAGAGTAGAGGAGTATCTTAATGGATAGTGTAATGGACTGAGAATCAGGGAAGCTGGGTTCAGTTCCCACTGTAGCTCCATGTGACTCTGGGCAAGGCACTTAACCCTCCTTTGCCCCAAATCCAAAATAACATAAAAACATGATGGCAGATAAAGGCCAAATGTCCCATCCAGTTTGCCCATCCGCAGTAACCATTATCTCTTCTTCTCTCTAAGAGATCCCAGGTGCCTATCCCAGGCTTTCTTGAATTCAGACGCAGTCTCTGTCTCCACCACCTCTTCCGGTAGACTATTCCACACATCTACCACCCTTTCTGTAAAAAAGTATTCCTTAGATCAGGGGTGTCCAACCTGCGGCCCCGTGAAGTATTTTGTTTGGCCCCGGTCGAGGGCGATGCAGTGTTTTCCTCTGCTGTCCCCCGGTGTTTACTGTCTTGCTGGCTCCCTCCTTTGTCTTGCTGCAGTGTTTGTACATTTGTGCAGAAAATTTTTTTCGGCCAATGCGGCCCAGGGAAGCCAAAAGGTTGGACACCCCTGCCTTAGATTACTCCTAAGTCTCTTAACTTCATCCTATGCCCTCTCATGCCAGAGTTTCCTTTCAAATGAAAGAGACTTGACTCATGCGCATTTATATCAAGTAGGTATTTCAACGACTATCATATCTCCCCTCTCCCACCTTTCCTTCAAAGTATACAGATTGAGATCTTTAAGTCTGTCCCCATACACCTCATGACAAAGACCACATACCATTTTAGTAGCCATCCTCTGGGTTAACTCCATCCTTTTTATATATTTTTGAAGGAGAGGTCTCCAGAATTGTACACAATATTCAAAATGAAGAATAACCAGAGTATTATACAGGGACATCAATACCTCCTTTTTCCTACTGACCATACCTCTCCCTATGCACCCTAGCATCCTCTTATCTTTCGCTGTCACCTTTTCAACCTGTTTGGCCACCTTAAGATCATCACATATAATCACACCCAAGTCCCGCTCTTTCGTCGTGCACATAAGTTCTTTTACCCCCCTAAATTGTACTGTTCCCTAGGGCTTTTGAAGCCCAAATGTTTGGCCTTGCAATTCGTAGCATTAAATTTTAGCTGCCAAATTTCAAACCATTCTTCAAGCTTTGCTAGGTCTTGCTTCATGTTATTCACAGCATCCAGGGTGTCTACTCTGTTGCTGTTTGTGGTATCATCCGCAAAGAGGCAAATCTTACCCGACAGCTCCTCAGCAATATCATTTATAAAAATGTTAAAAGAACAGACCCAAGAACAGAACCTTGAGGCACACCACTGGTGACATCCCTTTTCTCAGAGCGATCTCCATTGACCACTACCCTTTGTCACCTTCCACTCAACCAGTTCCTGACCCAGCTGCTTTGATTGTAACCACAAAAGAGTAATATATCAAGTTGCATTCTTTTTCCCTTCCCTAAATGTAGGTATCAAATTATACCACAGACAACCAGTAAGGTCAGTAATAGAGAATGACACGGTGGATGTTACCTGCGGCTAGTCGCGAGTAGCCACGGGTAACCTGCCAAAACGGTGGAGGGGGAAAGGTGCTCACTGCAGGTACGGGGACAAAGCCATCCACCGCCTCGTGGAGCGGTGAATGGCCTTGTCCCTGCAGTCAAGGGAGGGAACATGCACGGTCACTGATCACGTGCGGCCCCCTCCCTCCTTCCTACCTACCCAAATCTATCTGTCTACCTCCCTCCCCCTTACCTTCGCAGCATGTTTTAAGGTTTCAGACTTGTTGAAAGCCACTGGAGCGTACGTGCACTCACGTGTGTGTGTGGGCAGAAATTTCTCCTCTGACGCAACTCCCGGTTGCATCAGAGGAGAAGCTTCTGCCCACATACGCACACAACTGCATGAACACTCCGGCGGTTTTTAACAAGTCTGAAACCTTAAAATGCGCCGAGAAGGTAAAGGGGAGGGAGGGAGATGCACGGACCGCGTGAGCGGTGCCGAAGGATAGTGAGGTGGCGAGAAGGAAGGGTGGATGCTATGGGGACAGGGTGGTGACAGGGGCAGATTTTTTCCCCCTGTCATTCTCTAGTCAGTAAAACTCAGTAGATTGATTTAAAGAGTAGCTGTTCAGATGAGAACTAGAGATTGATATCAGCAGGTGCTTTTTTCCTTTCTACTTTACTGTATTCAGAAATAATTAATTGAAAACCTTGGCTTTACAGAATGATTGAGTTTCTTTTTAAATTGATATTCCCTTTGGAGGTTTTCTAATGATACTTTTCTAATGATACCTAGATCACAAAGAAGTGTGGAGCCTTTCAAGCTACAGAAAGAACTTAACCTAAATCAGAACCATGATAGAAGACTGACCATTATCAAAATAGCATCAACTAAGATAAAGTCGTGCCCTCCCCCCCATAGAAAGCTAATTGATATTAAATTAAGCTTCTGTGCAAAAATAACATCAAAAACAATTCTCCTCCGGTAAGGCAATATTTGCAAAGTGCAATGAGCTTCCTTCATTGTCTAGTTGAAATGTTTACTTTTAATCTCAGAGCACCAGCCTGCCGTCCTTCACGTGAATTTATCATGAATCAAAAGAGGTTCGCTGTTTTTCTTTTATAAAATAAGTTTCCCATGACCACCCAGTTCACCCTTTGTGGCCCCCATTGTGTGTGTCTTATTAGGTAATTTTTGTTGTAGTACTCATATGACCCCTCCCCCTCCTTGCATGTTTGGATTATCTCTGCATTCACTTGTTTACCCCTGTGTTCTTTTTGTCTAAGTTAAGTTAGATTTCTATACTACAAAATCGTGTTGATCTCTCAGGTGATGGAATATCAAATGCAAGAGAAATAAATTAATACATTAGGCTCGACTGGCTAGTGGAACATCAAGTTGGCCTCATGCCACTAAGATTAAACACTAAAGACAAACAGGCTGATCTTGAAAGAGATTTAAATGGGCAGGAGAGGCTCCTGCCTGCTTAAATTCTCTGGGGCCGCCTCCCCCCCTCCCCTTCCCCCCCTCCCCAATATTCTGCAGCACTAAACCGGGCAGAGTCACTGAAAATGGCCTCTAACTGCTCACAAAAAAAGTAGGTAGGTCAAGGGTGGAATAAGGGGATGGTCTTAGGGAGGAGTCTTGGGTTATACGGGTACCAGTAACATTCAACGCTAGAATCCTCGTAGCTAACTAGTCTAATTTAGGACAGCTCAAAAGCTGACACTGAATATCACTGAATACACCCCCTTACAAATCCCTTCCCTCTCCCTAGTTGCAATGATTTTCCTTACTCCCCCCAGGAGATCCTATCCCCTCTGCGGTATAGGCAGGCCGCCCCGGGCTTATCTGGTGGTCTATGAAGGTACCCTTCCTCTTGTGCCCACAAAGAAAATGGCTGCTGTGATTTCTCTCGGCAGTTCACAGTACTTTTGCGGCACCATGAGAGATGGCAACCATTTTCTTCTAGCGGCTACTAGGGGAAGGAACAAGTGGCCTTCACTTCTGCCCCCAATGACCCCCAGGGCAACCAGGGACATAAGATCCGGTATAAAGTGGAGCCTACCTGTACTGTGGGATTGGGAGTTCAATCTCGAAGGGAGGGAGATCATTGCGGCGGGCTAGGAGGGAAGGGGAGAGGGAAGGTGGGGGCTTTGAAAGGGGATCAGGGAGCTTACAACCCCCCCAAAAATTAATTTATGTGGCTCCTTGCCAATATTTAGCTAGGGTCCCCAAAACTCTCCTATGTGGGTCCTGACTAATACCGTGTTTCCCCGAAAATAAGACCTACCCCAAATTTAAGCCCTAGTTAAGATCAACAACCACAGCCCCTCCCTCCTCACGAATGTCCCTGACACTCCCTGACTCCATTCCTAGTTAAAAAAATAAAAAATCCAGGCTTCCACTATTTCTGGGCTGCTGCCCACCAGCAAGAGGAGAAGATAAATACATACCCCAAAAAATCAGACTCGTCAATTCAGCGATCCCCCCCAACCCTGGTGAGATCTAACATAGCTCTGCTCTGAGGCCTCCTAAAGCAGCAGCGACATCATCAGTGACGTGGCAGAGGGAAGGCCACAAAGTGGCCGCCACTGTTTTTGGATGCCGTGGAGGCTGCCTGCAAAAATGGCACCGGTTGCCTGTCAGTCATGTTACAGCACTGTTTGCAGAATCATGGCTAATGCCAAAGGTAGGTGCTAGAGTATGACACGGGGATAAATTTGTCCCCATCCCGCCCTGCGAGTTTTGTCACTGTTCCTGTCCCCGCCCCATTCCTGCAAGCTCTACCTTAACCGCACAAGCCTCAAACACTTATGATTCTAAAGAGTCTGAGGCTTATGCAGATGAGGATGGAGCTTAGACATTGGTGGAATGAGGCATTATGACATCACAATCTGAGCTCTAGAATGTTGTTTGAGGCTTGTGCAGATGAGGCCAGAGCTTGCAAGGATGGGGCAGGGACAGGAAAAGAACTCGCGGGGATGGGACAGAAAAATGAGTTCCCACGGGGATGGGAAAAAATTTGTCCCCGTGTCATTCTCTAGTAGGTGACAAAAAATGTAAGCCAAGGTTTTGAAGGTCTACATTATCAGCGCCTATCTTTGACATAGATCGCATCTACAGAGGCACCTATGGTAATTTCCAGTGCAAACCACGCCTACTTTGATCTTAGGCACTGCTAGGCAACTCTGTAGATGTGATGTCGGCACCATTTTTTTTAATGAGTTTTTAATTGTTTTTTTTAATTGGCTCAGACAAATGACTGCTCCAATTGAACCAATTAAAACAATTAATTTAGGTGGCAGTAGGATGCCCACCATGACCTAACTTACAGTGCCATTTATACAATTTGGGCCTTAATGTGTGAATTAACTAGTGCTGTTATGCTCATTTGGTAACAATTACCATGGTCACACACAGTAAGTATATGTTAATACACATGCCGTTTAGCACATTTCAGAAAAAGGGCTCCTAAGTTTTGTGTATAGTACCGAACAAAAAGCTAAACAACTTTAAAATGACCAATTAGAGAAAATGGTGGTGAAGCAGATTGTGCCATGCAATAAGGCATACCCGACTTTCCAAAATCGAAGAACTCTCATTTTTCAGCTGCAGCAGCCTCATACTTATTCCGCCATATTCCTCAATCCATTTATAATCTCAAGCTGAGAATAAATCTTCCAATTTCCAAGAACAAGCTTTATTGACAGTGATATTCCACCTGTCCAATAGTTTCCCTTCAGCTGGTGGCAAATTGCTAGCTGAAGCCTTCAATTTCCAAATAATAATTTTGTAATTCAGCAGCAACCAAGGCCCCAAAATTTCAGAAATGTTCCCCCATACTGCTTTTCAATAGCCCCGCAAATTATGGCATGAAAATAGCATGTAGGTTAGGCTGCCTATTTCCATAAAACAAAACAAAGAGATTCCATCCCCCGGGCTAAGCTTTGCATGTTTATTAGATGTTCAATATACTATGTGGGCTAAAAAGTACATCGATTGAGTAAACAAAGTCAAGAGCGAGGCTCTTGCGATTTCTCCTAGAACTGAGCTCAACCTACCTCATTCAGTGTAGTCCCCTAAATCATATCCCCATTTTCAGTACCTTTGCAACCCAGGCAATGGAAAGTTCTGTGCATTGTACAGAAATCAGCTCACTGACTCAAAAATGTGTCTATACACTTAGACTAATCCGTTCTATAACATCTGTTCTTGAGCCCTCCTCTATTCACATTCTAATTCATTCCTTTGTTATTTCACATTTTGATTACTGCTACTCACTATATTGTGGTACAACTCAAAAAGAAACCCATCGATTACAACTGATCCAAAACACAACCATCAAACTTATTTACAAAGCAAAGAAAAATATGATCATGTCATTCCACTGCTCCGCGAAGCTCATTAGTTACCAGTTTCCCACCGAACAATGTACAAAATACTCTTACTCGCCTTCAAAATCAAACTCCCTCCCTCCCCAGCCTTCTTAGATAAATACTTCATCCCTTACACATCCTCACGGGCCCTGAGATCCACCAATCAGAATCTGTTGACTGTCCTCTCAATCAAGAAACTTTACTATACCCGTAACACCATCTTCTCCGCCACGGCCCCTGTTCTATAGAATTCCCTGCCATCTAACCTCCACCTTGAAGAATCTCTTGACAAATTTAAAATCAAACTCAAAACCTTCTTTTTTCAAGATGCTTACCTCAATACATGCTGAGATCCATTCCCCTTTACATTAACAGTGAACCAGAACCGCTTTTAAGAAGCGACCTCCCCTCTCCTTTCATTCACCCCTTCCCCTCCTTACCTCCCTTTAAATTTTATTTTTCTTTGATGTAATTTTGAATCTTACCCTTACCCTAGTGCCTATTGTATCAAATCGTCCTTGTCTTGTCCAACAACCATGTAATTTGCGTACTGCCCCCTTTTATTTTCTTTTATAATTTTTTTTAATTGTTAGTATTGTAAATCAACCAGATACTTGTTGATGGTCGATATATCAAATAGTAAATAAACTTGGAAACTTGGAAGAGCTGTCATGAATCTCCAGGTCAACACTATATCAAATTCTTTTGATAATACCATTAGATCAGAATTTGCATGTGATAAACCGGTGCTTAAGCTGTATCCATGAAAAATATTGAGAAGCAGGCGAGTCATAGGTTTACATCATTTATTGAAAGGATTTGAAATGATTAGCTATCAGGAATTCGATCTAGGGATCGATATTCAGTCACCGCTGGTGTTATTTCTGGATATCCAGGTTTGCAGAGCTGGCTAACACATAGCTGGTTAAGTTGATATTCAACATTTAACCAGCCATGGGTTACCACACAACGATATGACTGACCATTATGGGGTCCCATATCTTCTAATGTATTACAGTATTAACCCATATATCCAGACATTGTACATACTGGGATACTCATATAAAAGAAAGTTGTGCCAATTCCTCTTTTCTGCTAGAACAGTTTAAAGGGAGAATCTCAGAAGTCATCCAGTTACTCTTGTATCCTGAGAAAGTGGAGAAGTCATTAATTACAGCCATTACCTAGGAGATGGAGTCCACTGTGGTATAGGTTTATCTATCAGCTCAGAGATATTTTGAATTCAAGGTCATTATACTGGGTCATTGGAGCCGAGTATGTCTGCATGCTGCCGAATGACCAACATCACCGGTTCTATAGCAAGAACAAATAACAGGGAGAAGCGACATCCCTGATGTGTCCCCATTTAGTGAGAAGACTAAGGGAGAGTCTGGTAGTAAGCCCAGCTTCTAGAGGCTAATTCTGGGAGTAGCCAATCAGTTGTAGTCGTTTCCATGTCTAGGTTATCACTTACAGAATACTTAGAGTTACCATATTTGACAATGGAAAAACCCAGATACATGGCCCCCACCATATTCTGTTTCCATCCCCACCCCATTCTGCTTCCAACCCCGGCCCGTTCCACTTCCAACCCTGCCCCCTAAAGCATGTCTCTTTTTTCCTGACCTCCAAGCCGCATCTGGAGGGCTTCCAGCATGCGCGGATGCATGTGACGTCATCTGCGCATGCTTGTTGAAGGCCCTCCAGATGCGGCCAGAACTCAGGGCTTTCCAAAACTATGGATAAACTGCCAGGATTTGGAAAGTCCATCCGGGAATCCAGTAAGTCCTCCAAAAAGAGGACGTGTCAGGGTTTTCCCAGACGTCTGGTAACCTTAAAAATATTGATTGGTGGAAAAGACCGAGTGTGGGCAGATATGCATATTAATTATAGAACACAGATATGCATATTAATTATAGAATGCTAGAATGTAGTCATATTTTAGCTCACACCTAGGTGCAGGCATTCACTTAGGTGTGAGCTACAGGGCTGCTTAGAGTGACTGCACCATATCTTTAAGGAAATTTTAGGCTGCTTGTGCTTTTCCATAAAGAAAAGTAGGTGCTTTAGATTTGAAATATTATAGGTACATTACTAAATCCTTTAATGGGCTAGATAAGTGGTCTCAAACTCACAGCCCAGGTGCTACATGTGGCCCGCCAGGTACTATTTTGAGGCCCTCGGTAGGTTTATCATAATCACAAAAGTAAAATAAAACAGTTTCTTGATCATATGTCTCTTTAGCTCTAAATTACAATATTATTATTAAGACTTAGCCAAAAGGAAAGATTTATAAGCTATAAAGGGTTTTAGGAACAATATTAGCCTATAACTCTTGAAATAAATATGGGATGCATTCTGGCTAAGACAGTCATTAAGGCCTCTGCTACTGTGACCTTGAAGGACCCCTGCTAAAACATATTCCCAAAAGATCCAGCACAACTGGAATATCAGAATTTCATGAAAGACCTGGCAGAATTCAGTTGTCCAGAACATTTTCTAGAAGTCCCATGATCTCTCATGCATAGATCTTACATGAGGGGTGTGAGGAAGTCTACAGTATACCGCAGTGTTTCACAAGTCGGTCCTGGAGTATTCCCTTGCCAGTCAGAGTTCCAGGCTATCCATAATGAATATGCATGAAAGATATTTGTATGCAATGGTATATGTAAAGCTCCTTCATAGGATTACCAGATTTTCCGTTTGGAATATCCGGACCCCTAGACCCGCTCTCAGGACCACCTAGTTCCATCCATCCCTGTCCCGTTACGCCCCAATCCCGCCCCCACCACCTGCTCTGATCGGACAGGGCGGTATCCGCCCATGCACAATGACATCACATGCACGCGTGCACCATACTCTTGTAGAAATCTGGAACCAAAAGAACCCCTGGGTTAAATTATTTATTTATTTAAAAGACATATACCACACTATCACAAAAGTCTAGGTGAGTCACAAACCATCACATATACAATTTAAATTCAAACAAACATTACATAACAAGCTTCGATTCTGGATATCCCTCAACCTCTTGTAATGCATACTAACATTGCGGACCCATGACATAAAATATTTTATTTGCAATATTGCTCCAAAGGCATTGACAGTCTGTAGCAGTGTCCCACAAACTTTTTGGCACCGCTGCTATTCAATGTATTTATAAATGATCTAGAAACGGGGACGAAGAGCGAAGTAATACAATTCGTAGATGGGGCTAGGACTAAAGAGGATTGCGAAGATTTACAAAGGGACCTAAACAAACTAGGGGAGTGGGCGATGAGATGGCAGATGAAGTTCAATGTAGAGAAATGCAAAGTCTTACACATTGGAAACAGAAACCCGAGGTACAGCTACACAATGGGAGGGCTGTTATTGAGTGAGAGTTCTCAAGAAAGGGACTTGGGGGTAATAGTGGACATGACAATGAAGCCATTAGCACAATGCGCAGCGGCTGCTAAGAAAGCAAATAGAATGCTAGGAATAATCAAGAAGGGTATTACAAGCAGAACGAAAGAAGTTATCCTGCTGTTGTATCCGGCGATGGTACGCCCGCATCTGGAGTACTGCATCCAATATTGGTCGCCTTACCTAAAGAAGGATATGGCGATACTCGAGAGGGTTCAGAAGAGAGCAACGCGTTTGATAAAAGGTATGGAAAACCTTTCATAAGCTGAAAGATTAGAGAGATTGGGGCTTTTTTCGCTGGAGAAGGGGAGACTTAGAGGGGATATGATAGAGACTTACAAGATCACAAAGGGCATAGAAAAAGTGGAGAGAGACAGATTCTTCAAACTTTCGACCACTACAAGAATGAGAGGACATTCCGAAAAATTAAAAGGGGACAGATTCAGAACCAATGCTAGGAAGTTCTTCTTCACCCAACGGGTGGTGGACACCTGGAACGCGCTTCCAGAGGGAGTGATAGGACAGAGTACGGTACTGGAGTTCAAGAAGGGATTTGACAATTTTCTGAAGGAAAAAGGGATAGAAGGGTATAGAGAGAGGGCTAGTATACAGGTCCTGGATCTGATGGGCCGCCGCGTGAGCGGACTGCTGGGCATGATGGACCTCAGGTCTGACCCAGCAGAGGCATGGCTTATGTTCTTATGTTCACACTAAACCCAGTGTCATGGCCGGAAGGCAGCCGGAAGTGTGCGGATGTCAACGTGATGACATCGCATGCATGCATGCGTGGAGGCCCTCTGGCCGCGATCCTGAACCTGTAGGGGGAGAGGAGGAGAGATGCTGACGAGGAGGAGAGTCGTTAGCGTTGGCTGACTGCCTACAGGATGTGCCTCTCGCCACTAAAGGCACGTCCTGTAAGCAGTCAGCCGGCACCTCTCCTCGTGGCATATGTGGAATATGCCACAGCACACAATTTGCGATACACTGGTCTAGAGGGAATCACAAATAATCTTTGGTCACTAGATCTCATAGACCAAGATGGTTGGTAACGGTTCACATAGATGTAAGAATAACAGATACAAAATCTTGAACTCAATATGAAAGTCCATTCCAAGCAACATCAAGTAAAATAGTGACATTCTCTGAGAACCTTATATATAGAGGTGTCAACAATGGGAGAAATAGCCATATGGAGACCAAAAAGTAATCTCTTCTAGTATACAGCATGTTTGATAAGATGGAAAGTAAAAAGCATACTCTATTCCAGTGAAGTTAGCCATTCACCAGGGATCCAATAGCCCCTCCTCATGCATTATGAAAAGAGCTTCCCTTTGCTTTTGGTTTGTTTATCCAGAGTCAAATCTAGGGTTTGGTTGAAGTTGTATCTCTCTCAGTGCAAGAAATGTATGACAACCTACTAGCGACGCAAGCAGCGAAACTTGACCACTGCATCTCCAAAATGCTGACAACAACGAGCGACTTCAAATCATTTTGAAAAGAAATCAAAACCCTGCTATTCAAAAAATTTATCTAGATATCAAAACTCTTCCACTTGTCCATCCCCTCTCTTGTAAATTTCCACTCAAAGTCTCTACCACTCTTGTAATTTTCCCTTCAAAGTCTCAATCATATAAACAGCTCCCTAAATTGTAATTTTCCTGGAAAAGTCCAGTTATCTTCTTTTGTAATCCACCTAGAACTGCAAGGTACTGGCGGAATTGAAGTCGCTAATGTAATGTAATGTAAGTTATGCAATTAGTTGAACTATTTCTCTAATAATATCAGCATCTTCTCCATGTCCCATCTTTAAAAATCATTAGCACTCATAGGGCTTCTTCATTTGCAACTTTTGCCCCCACAATCGGGAACTCTTTACCTTTACTTTTAAGGTCTGAGAAAAATTTAGATAAATTTAAGGGAAACTTTAAAAGTTTCCTCTTTAAAGACGCATATGAATGCTAATGATCTCTGGGTTCACACACTACCGTTTTTTTACTATTCTCATTCATCATTGATATGATTTCTCCCATTGTCCTTTTGTTTTTAACTTTAATTGTACTCTTTTCTTTTTAAATTGTATTTCCCCCTACTATCCTTTTGTTTTCATGTAAGTTATGTCTTGTCTATAACAAGTATGTTAGTTGTGCCCATTTTTAATTAACGCTTGGAATTATGATTAGCGTTTCATCAAATTTTAATAAACTTGAAACTATAGTATAGACCACTTGATAAAGTGCTTAAATGTTCAGCACTTATGAGGATTTTAATAGGAGGAGGTCTAGTTAATTTAACACCTTAAGAAAACTATATTGATGGCTTTGATGGAGGAGTTGCAGTTCAGCAAGAGATTAGAGAAATTGGGCCTCTTCTCCCTCGAACAGAGGAGATTGAGAGGGGACATGATCACAACATTCAAGGTACTGAAGGGGATAGACTTAGTAGATAAGGACAGGTTGTTCACCCTCTCCAAGGTAGGGAGAACGAGAGGGCACTCTCTCAAGTTAAAAGGGGATAGATTCCGTACGAATGTAAGGAAGTTTCTCTTCACCCAGAGAGTGGTGGAAAACTGGAACGCTCTTCCGGAGTATGATATAGGGGAAAACACCCTCCAGGGATTCAAGATAAAGTTAGACAAGTTCCTGCTGAACACGGACGTACGCAGGTAGGGCTGGTCTCAGTTAGGGCGCTGGTCTTTGACCTGAGGGCCACCGCGTGAGCGGACTGCTGGGCACGATGGACCACTGGTCTGACCCAGCAGCGGCAATTCTTATGCTCTTATGATTGCGAATATAAATGACCCTCCTGCTTAGACTATGAGGCTTATTTTCAAAAGAGAACATCCCAAGAAATGGCATAAAAGTTGCATTTGGACTTTTAGGGGGTCCTTTTATTAAGGCGCGCTAACCGATTTAGCGCACACTAACAATTAGTGTGCGCGAGATGCTAAGGTGCCCATAGAATATAATGGATGCCTTAGCATTTAGCGTGTGCTAAATTGGTTAGCGTGCCTTAATAAAAGGACCACTCAGTTTGTTTAAATGTCCAAATTGTCATTTTCAAAACACCTTTATTTTTTAGACTTTTTTATGATACTTGTTTGAAGCACATCTAAATCTCAAGGGGATGTTTTAGGCAGGATTAGGGCAGACTTATGATCTGGATGTTTTTCTTCAACAGTGAGACATTTCAGAAAACATCAAGGGCTGAGGAAGAATCCTATTAGAGCATCAAGCAGGTCTCTGGAGTAGCCTGGTGGTCAGTGCCATGGACTGCAGAGAAGGGGACCCTGACCCATAATTCAATCTAACTAGTACACTTGTGGTGGATAGTGTGAGCCTTCCAAAACCCACCAAATACCTACTGCAGTGTTCTCCCCAGAAATTTTTTCCAGTCGGGTCTTTTACTAAGGTGCGCTAGCATTTTTAGCATGCGCAAACCCCTGCGCTACGTGGGAAAACTAACGCCAGCTCAATGCTGGCATTAGCATCTAGCGCGTGTGGCAATTCCTCCGCGCGCTAAGCGCACGCTAAAACCACTATCATAACTTAGTAAAAGGAGCCCTAAATGTGTACTATTTTTATTAGTTAATTATTATTATTTTCCAATGCTCAATATGACTTCCTTTTTTAAGGTTTGACACTTGTGCCAGAATATTTTTACTAAATTTAAGAAGTATTTGCCCTCTTTCAAATGGTATAGAGGTTAAAAAAGGGAAAGGCATTAATGAAGTCATTAGGTTCATTCTAGCCATTTATTTCTGCATGAATTTAAACAACTAAAAAAAAAGATAAATATAGCCCAGTCATACAAGAAATGCCTCTACAGCAGGGGTACCCACACTTTTTGGGCTTGCGAGCTACTTTTAAAATGATCTACCAACAATAAAATTTTTTTAAAAACACAAAGCACACTGTACGCAGAGAAAATGTTAATTATCATTTATATTCCGCGGGTTTTCAAAGAGGTCAAGGCAGACGATTCTATGCAATGTCACCTCAGGAACAACTATACAAAAATAGACAAATATACCCCCTCCCTTTTTACTAAATCGCAATAGCGGTTTTTAGAGTAGGGAGATGCACTGAATGCCCTGCGCTGCTCTCGATGCTCATAGGCTCCCTGCGCTAAAAACCGCTATTGCGGTTTAGTATAAGGGGGCCATAGTGCAAAATATAGACAGCAGATATAAATTCTCAAAACGGACACATTTTGATCACTAAATTGAAAATAAAATCATTTTTCCTACCTTTTTGTCTGGCGATTTCATGAGTCTCTGTTTGCACTTCCTTCTTCTGACTATAAGTCCAATATTTTTTTCTTTCTGCCCCTCCCCTTTTCTTTCTGTCTCTCTCCCCCTGTCCCCCCAAGCCATCGCGCCAATTTCTCCACTTCCCCGATTCTTTCCCTACCCCCTAAGCCACCATACCGATTTCTCCCTGCTTCCACGAGCCAGGCCAGGAATGTACAAGCGCCGGACTCACAAGACTTCACCTCTGATGTCAATTCTAATGTCAGAGAGGAAGTTCCAGGCCAGCCAGGCAGCGATTGGCTCGCCCAGAACTTCCTCTCTGACGTCAGAATTGACGTCTGAGGTGAAGTCTTGTGAGTCCGGCGCTTGTACGCGCCTGGCCTGGCTCAGGGAGGCAGGAAGAAAAAGATTGCCAAGGCAACACGATCAACTCACATTGCCTTTGCGATCTACTGGTCGATCGCGCTCGACCATTTGGGCACCCCTGCTGTTATGGTATCCTGTTTCCAGCAGAGGCCAATTCAGGGCACAAATACCTGAAAGAACCCCAAAATGTTTTAATATTTCCCCAGGTCTACTTTAATAACAATTCATAGATTTTTCTTACAGGAATCTGTCCAGACTTTTAAACACAGGCTACATTAACTGCTTTAACCACTTGGTCTAGGAATGAGTTCCAGAGCTTAACTATAGGTTGAGTGAAAAAATATTTTCTCCTATTTATTTTAAATGTGCTACTAACGTGTTTCCCCGAAAATAAGACAATGTGTTATATTAATTGGGGGACAAAAACAGGGCTTATTTTCAGATGATGTCTTATTTTTTATTTTTGTGTAGAGCGATCACCTCTCACTCATCCCCTTGTGCAGCATCTTTCTATCCCTCTCTCTCCCCCCCCCCCAGCAGAACCCCAAAATCAATTTCATTGTGTTGCGTTAGATCTAATCTAAGCATTGTTCTTGTATGCCACATCTTCCCTACAAAATAGAGCTTTAATTGGTTAATAAACAAATTACAGATCTTCCTTAAACAAACTGAATTTCAGATGTCATAACATTTCTAAAATAAAAAAGGCTTGAGATCTTTGTGGAACAGATAATACATAGGCTTTTCAGAGGTAACTACAATACCAAACAGCTCCAAAGGATAAGCCACTTGCCTGTTTACTGTAATGGAAGCCTGTGCTGAAGTGTGTCTGGCACCATTTTGACAACTTGTAAAAGACTGTTACACTCAAGTGTTTGGGGTGTCGCAGACCAACTAAAGCTAGCATTTGGGGCTTGAAATCCCAGGACTGCTGCAGTGGGTGATCTTCACTAATTTTGGGATGTTGTACAGATAATACAAATCCATTTCCCCCGTGCAGCAGAATCCCGATGACCCCGCCAACTCATCCTCCTGGGCAGCATCTTTCCATCTCTCCCTCCCATCCTCCCGTGCATCAGAACCCCACCGACATATCTCTGTTCCAAACAGAGGCGGCGGCAGCACTGAACCCTTCCCCACTGGGGCCTTTCCTTGTGCCGCATCACCAATGACATCATCAGTGATGTGGCAGGGAGGATGGGAAGGCCCCGGCGGGGAAGGCTGCAAAGCAGCTTGTTCAGTGCTGCCACCACGGTGGGAGGGTTGGCAGGGTTCTGCTGTGCAGTATGGGAAGGAGGAACGGAAAGATGCTGCACAAGGGAATGGGTGAGAGGGAAGGAAAGATGCTGCACATGGGGGGGATGGAGGGGGTGGAGAAAGCTCTGCCGCTGGTGAATCGGGGAGTGTCATAGACATTCGGGAGGGGCTTCAGGGGTCGATCCAACTAGGACTTATTTTTGGGGTAGGGCTTATATTAAGACCTACCCCAAAAATCATGCTAGGGCTTATTTTCGGGGAAACATGGTATGTAACCTCATGGAATGTCCCCCTAGTTTTTGTACTTTTTCATAAAAACCCTTGTAAGCAACCTAGATGACTTATCAGTAGTCAGTATATCAAATAAATATGGAACTTGAAACCTGTGGCACTCCATTCAGGATTTTACAGACCTCTATCATATCTAACTTTGGGGTCCTTTTATTAAGGCGCGATAACTGATTTAGTGCATACTAAAGATTAACGCGAGCTAAATTCTAAGGCATCCATTATATTCAAGGGCGTCTTAGCGCATGCTAACTCGGTTAGCGTGTCTTAATAAAAGGACCCCTTTGCCTTTTTTCATAAGAGATTCATTCCATCACCTTAAATCGTTTAGGTCACCTTTGAGATGCCGTCACCAGAACTGCATGCATTACTTAAGATGCAGACTCACTATGGAATGATAGAGGCATACCAATATTATCTTTTATTCTCTAACCCTTTCCTAATAATTCCTAATATTATGTGCGCTTTTATGGCTGTCACCACAAACTGAGCATAAGATTTCAATGTACTGTCCAGAATGGCGCCTAAATCCTTTTCCTCAATAGAGATTCCTAGTGTGGGGAATCTAGCATCATATAGCTATAATTTGGGTTGTTATCCCCATGTGCATTAGTTTGCACTTCTCCATATTGAATTTCATCTGCCTCTTGGACGCTCAGCCTCCCAAGGTCCTCCTGCAATCTTACATGTGTTTATATGTGATTTAGGGGGCAATTCATCAATCAGCATTAGGACTGTAAATCATGTTTATTGACTCTTAATGCGACCAAAACAGCTCTAATGCCATGTTTCTAAAAATATTTAAATCACCTTGTGTTAGGGAGTAATGAGATGCAAAAATAGGCTACCTTTGGAGCAATGTTAGGAAATTCTTCTTCATGGGAAGTGGTGGAGAGGGAAACGGTGATGAAATTCAAAAAAACGTGGGATAAAAATAGAGGATCTCTAATTCGAAAATGAAGGATGTAAATTAAAGAACTAAGTCCGGTATTGGACAGACCTGCATGGTCTTTGTTCCATATATGGTGTTTTGGTGTAGGGTGAGCTGGAGTGGGCATCAATGGGAACTCCACTAATATGGAGGATGTTACTGACCAGCCTTTAAGGTAGATATCCTGCAAACAACGGGATGGTTGGATAGGCTGGAGTGAGCTTGAATGGTAACTTCAGCATTTGGAACCTAGGACAATACTGGACTTTATAGTCTACAGCCCAGAAATATCAAAGAAGAGACAAGTTAATCTAATCATGTATTTTTTAATGGATATAATTTATGGGCAGACGATGGACCGTTCAGGTCTTTATCTTCCATCATGTACTATGTTACGGCCGAAAAACCATGTTAAAATGACCATAAAGCTCCTGGCTCGATGCTCCTGGCCTGCTCCTGATGCTCCCCTCCCCCCAAGCCTGACCTAAACCCCTAATGTTCAGCCCCCTTATGGCTACCTAACTTATCATTGGTGGTCCGGGGGGGTCCAGGGAATCTGAGGAGGTCCACTTGGGGTGGTCCTGGAGTGGCCAGGATGCCCAGTCACTCCTGGTCACTCCAGCACTGTCTTCAAAATGGTGCCCCTAGTGGCAGTCTCGCATGACTACCACTAGGGGTCATAGTTCCTTATATAGAACCTTTACTGCATCATAATGACTAAATAGTTTCGTGTCATTTGCAAATTTGATCGCTTCAATTGTTCCCATTTTCAGATTATTCATAAATATGTTAAATAGCCTTAGTACAGATCCTTGTGGCTCTCCTACTGTTCATTTTCCTTCATTGAGAGAAATGACTATTTAACCCTACCCCCTCTTTTCTATCTTTTAACCAGCTCCCAATCTAGAACAGAACATTGCATCCTATCCTATGGATTTGTTAATGTTATGCCTTCAAAACATTTAGCAAATTGGTGAGGCACAACTTCCCTTGGCTGAATCTATGTTGACTCTGTCCCATTAAACCATGTTTGTCTCTCTGTTTAGTAATTTTGTTCTTTATAATAGTCTCTACCAATTTGCCCAGCGCTAACGTCAGGCTCTCTGTAGTTTCCCAGATTACACCTGGAATCTTTTTAAAAAGTAGATTGATGTTACATTAGTCATTTCCCAATCCTTAGGTACTATGGACAATTTTAATGACAGTCTACATATTATTAATAGTATATCTACAATTTTGTTTTGTAGTTCTTTCAGTACCCTGGGGTGTATGCCATCTGGTCCAAGTGATTTGCTGTTTTTTTCATTTGTAAACTAGTCGTATTGTATCTTCCAGATTTACAGAAATTTTGTTCACTTCCTCTTTATCGTCACCCTTAAATTCTGTTTCTGGTATAGATAGGTCCCTTACATCCATCACCTTAGTAAACATAAAAGTAAAGAATTCATTTACTCTCTCCAGTATGGCCTTGTCCTCCTTGAGTGTTTCTGTAACTCCTTGATGATCTAATGGTTCAACTGACTCTCACTTCTGCTTCTAATGTATCTGAAAATGTTTTGATGTAAGTTTTTGCTTCTATTGCACATTTCTTTTCAAATTCCCTTTCAGCCTTCTTTATCAGTGCCTTGCAGCTGATTTGCCAGTGATTATACATACATTATGATGTTTTCTTCAGATCATTTTCCATTTTTTGAAATTTTCTTTTAGTTCATATAGCCTCTTTCACCTCATCTTTTAACTATGATGGCTGTCATTTTGCCTTCAGCCATTTTTGACACATGGAATACATGGGCTTTCAAGATGGCATTTTTAAGCAATGTGCATGCCTGATTTAAACTCTTAGGGGCTCATAATCAAAACTTAAACATATCTTAAAACCTGCGCAAGTCGGCACTTGGACGACCTAAACCGCCTAGAAGTCGCAAGATTGTTGGCGGTATATAAGAATAAAGTTATTAGTCCAAGTGCCGATAATCAAACTGAATTTCTGGACATATCCAGGGACCTCTGAATGCCACTGTGCGCCCATAGCTGAAAAGGCATATCTGGAGGAGTGGTTAGGGCGGTATTTGGACAGGATGTGGGCCAGCCTAGACTTAGGGCTCCTTTTTTTCTTTTTCTTGGCAAGCCCAAAGGACAAAATCACCACAACAACAATACACCTAAAGGGTCACAATCATCCAATATCAAAAAACATAAAAATACTAGGACACCCACCTGACCTTGATCAATCACACAAACCTGGTGACAAAAAAGTGCTTCTCCACACTTTGGAAATTAAAAACCATCAAAAAATATTTTGACCCCTTATCCTTCAGATTACTGGTACAGTCATTGATACTATCCACCCTAGACTACCCTAGACATAATTTACGTGGGTATACCTAAAAAAACCGTGAGAAAATTAAGAATAGTGCAAAACACGGCTGTCCGCTTAATATTCGGACTAAAGAAAAGTGATCACATTAGTCCCTACTACAAACTTCTACACTGGTTGCCAGTTGAGGCACAAATTTTATTCAAATTCTCTTGTTTTTGTTACAAACTGGTGTGGGGAATGGCCCCCAATAACCTCTCACCTCATTTCGAACTATACACTCCCACAAGAACAACCAGAAATCGCAATCTCTTTGCCTACCCGAAGATCACAAATTGCAAATACAGAACCTTTCTGGAAAGAACATTTAAGTTTCAAGCTAGCAGACAGCAAACCTGGCTAGGTAACTTCATTGATAGAGCCAGATTGACTTACGGCGCCTTTCGGAAAGAAATTAAAACTGCTCTGTTCAATAGATTTATTTCCTAGTCAAAATACTCCCTCCTTCTAAAACTATTACTCTTCATGCTGATACTACGCTCCCTCACTAATTGTATTCTGTACTCTCTGTCTGTTCAGTGTCTTCCTCTCCATTTGTATTCTGTAATTCGTTGGCCATCCAGCCCCTTCACTGTAACATGTTAATACTATATTGTAGTTTGCTGATTGTTAAGATTGTAATTCATTGATCTTTAAGATTGTAATTCATTGATCTTTAAGATTGTAATTCGCTGATTGTACAGATCTCTTTACTGTGAACCGCCTAGAAGTCGTAAGATTATGGCGGTATAGAAAAATAAAGTTATTATTATTATTATTTTACTAAGGTGCACTAGCGTTTTTAGGGTGCGCTGAAGATTAGCACGCGCAAACCACACGCTAAATGAAAAATACTAATGCAAGCTCTTTGGAGGCATTAGCGTCTAGCGTGCGCTAAAACCGTTGCGCACCTTAGTAAAAGGAGCCCTTGGTTGTCCTGCAGGGATAATCGAATGTTTCACGAGACTTCCTGGATGAAACTTATACGTTCTGACGTAGACAATGTAAAAGCAGGTATAAGTGGCAAAAAGGTATCCAAAGTGACATCGTAAAGACCCACAAACACTCCCCCAGTATTCACTGACCGCCTCACAGCCCGGCAAAGATCAGAATAAAAACGTACATACCTGTCGCCAAAACATCAGCACCTAGTATAGGAAAGGCATAGTAGAGCTGCACACAGGTCTCTTAACTAGCCTGGGAGGGAGTGGGGGGTGGGGGGAGCTGAGCCATTGAGAGGAGGACCCAGGCCCATAAGCCACTCTAACCACTACATTCATGGTGGAAAATGTGAGCCCACCATGCGTTGGAGCTTGTACCACCATGGCCGGCAATAAAAAAAAACGCTAATACAGCTTTGTAAATAAAAGGGGGGGGGGGGGGCGTGGGTTCAATCAGTTAGATTAGTTTGGATTAGAAACAGCTCAGAGTAATCACTCATAAGAACCTAAAAAGGGTGACATTTTTGTGGGTATCCTCCAGCTCTTTCTTATTAAAAAAAAAAAAAGAATCTTGTATCTAAAAAACAAAAGAGTTTTATTGATGACAGGGTGAATCCTCAAGGATTTGAGATTCCAGTTGCTCCCAATATCTGAATCTACTTCTGTGGAATTTCAGCCTTCAAGTATTTGCTGCTGAAGTTTTCCCTTTCCTCTTCAGCCCAAGGAGAATTTGCTTCCTCCGCCCAGATTTTTCCTACTCATAGATAATATTGAAAGATTTAAGCTGGCTTTTACAAAGCCTCGGTAGAGGTTTCTACTGCAGGCCGGTGAGGTAAATGCTCCAACATTTATAGAATTCCTATAAGAATCGGAGCAATTAACCCGCCGGCCTACGGAAGAAACATCTACCTCAGCTTTGTAAAAGGGGCCTTAGGCCCTCTTTTACAAAGGTGCACTAAGCGTTTTAGCGCGCGCTAAATCAACACGTGCGCTAACCGCTAACGTGTCCATAGGATAACATGCACGTGTTAGCATTTAGCAAGGGGTTAGCGCATGCTAAAAATCTTAGCGCACCTTTGTAAAAGAGAGGGTTAGTCTATAAGTTTTGGACTTTGAGATTAGTGCAGTTTGTTTTCCCTTGTTGGATATTTCATTGTCAAGAATTCTTGATTGTTGTTATTGTTAAAAGCTTAACTCCGATTGCCGTCAAGAGCCCGGCTAGAGAGCCGGATGGAACAGAAGCCCAAAAGGCATCCAGCCTTTCTCTTTTTTTTCCACCACCTAAGGATACAAACTTACAGTTTCAGCTAACGTGGGAAAGGGGATGGCGACAAAATTCTGCCATAGGTTTTCTATAAAAATAGGCTAATGCTGCTGTTTACGCTAACCATGACCCTGTTTTAATTTGTTTACCTGAAATAAATAATTTACCAGCTGTAAAAAAAAAAAAAAAAAAAAAAGCTTAAATAAATAATTAAAAAAGAGAGAAGAAGAAGAAAAGAATCTTGGGGTTCTGTTCTTAAGGGAAGGGGTAAAACGCAGACCTTACGGACCTCGCGGATCTAAACCCGCACATCCTTAAAAATCCGTGCCACTTTTAGTCTCAGCATTGCTTATGGCTCTGACAGACCTCTAAGACAATTTAGTTCTGACGGATCCTAATGCTTTTCTGTCCTTTAGCTGAAACTAAAAGTGGCACGGACCTCAGGGCAAAAGTTTTGCCACTTTTAGTCTCAGCATAGAGAGGGAGAAGCATTAGGGTCCGTCAGAGCTAAAGTGTCACAGATTTCTGACAGAGCCATAACCTAGGCCAGCGATGGCGAGCCTATGGCACGCGTGCCAGCTGTGGCACGCGAAGGCCTTGCAGCTGGCACGCGGGAAGGTCCGCAATTAAGATATGCGGCGCGGTGGGAGGCGAGTGTGTCGGTGTCTGCTTTGCAGCTCACCTGGCAACAGGGCCGGACTGGCCATTGGGAGGACCGGGCATTGTCCCAGTGGGCCGCGGCCCATCCTCCTGTGCTGGCTGCAGTCCTGTGAGTGGATGTTTAGCCTGCCTGTCTTCCCCTTAGTATCCTATGAGCCAGGCAGTGTGTGAGGGGGAAGTGGGGGGAGGAAGAGAAGCTTCACACTGAGTCTGTCACAGGAACTCAGTGAGGCTGTAGTGTGACTCCACATGTGACATCTGTAATCAGGAACAGTTCCTAGTGCTCCCATGCTACAGAGGTGAGGATATGGGGGGATGTTAATGTGTCTAATAATGTGCTCCTCTGTAAAAACCTCTGTATCTTCCATGGGGGACATGCTAAATTCGAGGAAATAAAAAAGCTGCTTATGATGATTGCATAGAGAAGTTCAGTAAGCTGAGAGGAGGGCTGGGCTCTCTGTGAACAACCAACACACTAATCCTCTGCGCTGTACCTTATGGAAAACTCAATATAGCAAAAAACAGTAAAGTGTATATGTGGCTCTTCACAGTGCTTTTGTAAACATCATAATAAAATAACAAAGGCTCCAATAATGAAAAATAAAAGTCCTTTTCCCATACACTCAGGTCACCTCTTAATTAGTTGTTATTGTGATGAATCCAATGTTGTATAGTCATTAATGCGATTAATCCAGTTTGCAGGTCATTTTATTTGGGGAATCGCAGTCACTTCTTATTAGTGGCTGGCCGTGCCTCTCAAGGGTGCTTCTGCATTTTAGCCCTGCCCCTGGACTTCAATGGGCGGGGCTTGCGTGAGGTCATGTGTTTGGGCTGCTCAACCTAAAATGCCCGGGCCTATTTTTTGTCCCAGTCCGGCCCTGCCTGGCAATGTGTTCCTCGCGGCTGCCTGAACCGCTGCAGGGCTGTGAGACAGTATACTTTTTGCCCAAAACGGATGTCTACAATTAGTAAAATTCCCTAATCACATATTTTTTTATGGGGACGGATTTGTATACAGCACTCATTAGATTTTTTTTATTATACAAATTTTATCTTTTTGTAGACTTGAAGTCTTGAACAAAAAAAATGAGTACAGCAAAAAAAGCAAAAACAGATAGTGGAAGACCATTCCAAGAGGCCTGGACAGAGACATATGGAGTGATTGAACGCAGTGGGAAAGCATTGTGTATTATGTGTAATGAAAGTGTTGTGTCTCGCATATCAAGTGTCAAAAGTCACTTTGAGACAAACCATAACAGTGTTGCTGAACTTGGTTTAGCTCAAAGAAAAGAGTTCCTTGTAGGAAAATTAAAGAAATATCACTCCCAGTCTCTTAGTTTTAGCAACTATCTTTCAAAAACTAATCATCTTACAGTTGCCAGCTTTCAAATTTCACTGTGCATGGCAAAACATGGTAAGCCCCTCTCTGATGGAGATTTTATCAAAAAGGCAATTTTGGCTGGGAGTAATTCACTCTTCCATGATTTCCAAAACAAGGATAAAATTGTGCAGCGCATCTCTGAGATGCCACTAAGCAGAAATACTGCAAAAGATAGGGTTCTGCGAATGGCTGCTGATGTTAGTCAACAGCTTACTTGCGACTTACAAAAAGCACCCTTCTACTCCATGTGCTTGGATGAAAGTACAGATATTACTAACCATGCAAGACTAGCGCTCATTTTGCGTTATGCTACTGGTGACATCATGAGAGAAGAGCTGGTAAAACTGCTGTCTTTGCCTGGAAGAACACAAGGGATAGATATCCACAATGCTGTGATGGAGGCTTTTTCATCACTAGACATAAGTCCAGAAAAAGTGGTTTCAGTTACTACGATGGAGCACCTAGCATGGTGGGGACAACATCAGGATTCATTCATTTATTTGCTAAGGAAGCAAAACATCCACTGATTCAATTTCACTGCATAATAAATACATCAAGAGGCTCTCTGCGCCAAAGAAAGCAGCAAAAAACTTGACGATGTCCTCAAAGATATAACAAAAATGGTGAACTTCATTATGGCGCGTGCTCTTAATTTTCGACAATTTCAAGCCCTTCTTGATGAGGTTCAGGCACAATATAACACTTTACTGATGTACAATAATGTCCGGTGGCTGAGCAGAGGACGAGTGTTAGAGAGATTTGTGGCCTGCTTGGAAGAAGTTAGGCTATTTATGAACGAAAAGGGGGAAGACTATCCTCAACTCACCAACATGGCCTGGCTTACCAACCTCATGTTCTTTACAGATTTTACTAACCACTTTAATGTACTAAACAAAAAATTACAAGGCATGGGGAAAACAGCAGAAAGCATGTTTAGTGACATCAAAAAGCTTTTGAGAGAAAATTGCATGTTTTTGAAAAAGACCTTGAGAGTGGACAGCTAAAATATTTTCCCAACCTAAAAATACATTTGGATAATTCTACAACATTTGTGGACAGTCATAAAAAACACCAGGAAATCCACAAAGCATATTCCACCATTGTAGCCGAAGCAAAGGAGAATTTTAGTAAAAGATTTTCTCAGTTCCGTAAGATGGAGACAACCCTTTCATTTATAACTTCCCCAGAAAAGTCCACATTTGAAGATCTTGATTTTTCCTGCTTACAGTGGTTGGATATTCAAAATTTGGAAATGGAGCTACTGGAATTTCAAGAAAGCTCTATCTGGAAAAGTAAATTCAATGACCTGCGTGTGGCTCTTGAACGTATTGAGTGTGAAAGGGTGACAAATGAAATCACTGCTAGCAGTTCTGAAAATTTTAAGTCCATGAAAGCACTTGGGATTGCTCTTCTTACTTTGTTTGGGTCATCCTATGCTTGTGAGCAGCTGTTTTCGGCTTTGAATCATATAAAATCTGATGCTAGAAACAGATTAATGGATGACATGAGTGCTGCATGTGTTGCTCTGAAATTAACGCACTATGAGCCAAGGATTGACAAGTTATCAGCATGCATGCAACAACAAAAATCACATTAATTTTTTTCAGAGCATGCCCAATGCATATGTTTACATGAAGCAGTGTTTTCAGTTTGCAGTTAAGACACTTTCTAAGTTATTTAAATATTATTTAAAGATGTTATTTAAAAAAGGGACTTTACATGGCCCTGTTGTATTCCAATCTGGAATTTCCAATAAAAACGGTTGGTTTAATTGAAAGCTCTTGTGTTTTCTTTACATCATATTATTAGAAATGTAATGATTTAACTATTTTCTAATTTGATTGTAAATTTTACAAAAAAACATGTATTGACACAGTTAACAGTTTTAAGAAGTTTATCTTTTTTTTTACTCAGGATACATTTGACATGTTATGTGAATAATACATTTAAAATATATTGTGTAACTGAATCAAATTCTTCCTAAATTCATTAAATTGAATGAAATCATTAATTGCCAATAAATTGAAATGAAAACCAAAGGATTGTGAATCAAATTGATTCTCTGACAATACAAAGATTCCAACCTTTAAAAATGATGTTACATAGTTCAGGCAACTTTATAAAGAGTTTTTAGATACTAAAATCTTGTTATTAAGGTTTAATTGACGTGCTGGCACTTTGAGGAAATTCTTTGGTTTTGTGCGGCAGTTTGGGCATTCGGGCTCAAAAAGGTTAGCCATCACTGACCTAGGCTGAGACTAAAAGTGGCAGGGTGCTGGGTTAGTCTGTTTTGTATTCTGGCTCTACTTTGTTGTTATTCCATGGTTGCCTATACTTTGGAGGTTGCTTTTCTGTTTGAAAATAAAAATTGATTACACATTAAAAGTGGCAAAGACCTCAGATTTTTAAGGACGTGCAGGTTAAGATCTGCGAGGTCTGGAAGGTCCGCGTTTTACCCCTTCCCTGTTCTTAATGAGGCAAGAAGAAATTTCCAAAACTTCCTGGTGGACTGAATGCTCATTTAACCTTGTCATTTCACTTGTACAATCAAGAAGCTCGACCCAGAAAATATGGTTTCCAAAGCAAAGTCTCTTTACTTGATGAAAGTGTTAGGAAACAATTGTTTACAAAAGAACACTTGTACTCTTCCTTGAATTTAAATTACATATTTCAACACTGAGGAAAAATACTTCATCAAGTAAAATAATTTATTTTCATCATCAAGATGAAAGTACTCGATGCAGTTGGGTTTTTTTTCCTAAAATGATCCTTTTAAAAAAAAAAAAAAAAAAAAAAATCAGACTTCTGCACATATTACTGTTAAAAAAGGTACTCAGTTCACTTCTCATAATCTTCCCTGTAGGTTTTAATCGTTTTAATCTTTGCTGTAGGTTTTAGATGGCGTTAGACTGAATGTAGCTCAGAATAACAATGGCTTTCCTCTTTTCTCACTGGAAAAGACAAGAACTAATTTTTTTCCTGTTATAAGTGTTTCATCTGCTTATCTCTCCTCTTCACTCTTGGATTTACTGCTTATCTTCCTCATTTCATGGGATTTACTTAAGAGTTGATTTCTTTTCTCTCAAAAGTTATCTGCATTAAAATTAGTAATGTAAGTTCTGTATCACTTTTTTTAAAAAAAAAATTAACATATTATGCACACATGTATGTATGTTTTACAACTATATCTCAAATTTTTTTTAGCTATGGCACACGAAATGGAGCAAATGCTTTTTGTGGCACATTATAATTGAAATTATAAAATTGCAAAACCAGAAAGAATATTATACCCTATGGAATTTACGCACTATTAGACCCTTCTTTGAGGCTGCTGCCTTCAAAATTCTTGTTCAATCACTACTTTTGGGCCTATTGGACTACTGAAAAGCACCAAGAAAAACATGGCTAGATTGATCTTGGTGCAGAATACGGCGGTAAGACTGATATATGGCCTGAGGAAATTTGATCATGTGATACCTTGTTACCTCAAACTGCATTGGCTTCTGGTCGAGGCTCGGGTAATTTTTAAATTGGGATGTTTATATTATAAAGTAGCCTTTGGACTTGCCCCACAATATCTTGTTGACAGATTTGATATTTTGTCACAGAATAATGAAAAATCATATGCTCTGTTTACGTTTCCTTCGGTAAAGGGCTGTAAAAGTAAGAAATATCACTAACATACTCATGCTTATCATGATAAAGATTTCTGACTACTATTAGTTAGATCTGCTTCATATGAACACTTTAGAAAGTTGCTGAAAACTTTTCTTTTTTCTAAATTTTTGATCAATTAGTTAACTTTGTTATTCTTTATAATATCATTTGTTTTCTTTTCATTAGTAGAATCTTTTGTTAACTGCATAGAACTTACGGTTATGTGGTCTAGAAATCTGCTGTTATGTTATGTATGGGTAATTGTAACAATGGTGAAACTAAAGTAGATAGAATAGAATTGCTAATATGTATTGGTTCAATCAATCATTTTGTCAAGGCTGGATTACTGCAATTCAGTGTATTTGGGTCTTTCAAAGGTCAGTCTGCAGAGACTTCAGTTAATACAGAACACTGCAGCTAAACTTATCTTTGGTAAGAGTAAATTCGACAACATAACCCCTCTGCTCAAGGAACTACATTGGCTTCCAGTGTATCTCAGAATTCAATTTAAGTGCATTTGTATTGCATTTAAGATCCTATTTGGCATTTTTGCCACTTTGATTCCTTTAGACTGAAATGTTCATTGATCTCATCTTGCCAGAAGTTCTCAAAAATTAAAACTTACTTTCCCTCTCTCAGTGGTAAAAACAAAACCGTTAAGAGATTTAGTTATTCTTTTGCTTTTAAATTAACCGATTTCTGAAATGCTTTACCGCATACATTAAAAAGTTTAGGTTCTTTTGCTTTATTCCGAAAAGTTCTGAAAACTTTTTTGTTTGCTAAACATTTTAGAAATTAACTATTTCAATCTACTTTTTCTTGTCCAATTTATGTATTATGTTTTACATTATTGTAAATCGAGTCGAGCTCCTCTTGGTTGATGACTCAGTCTATAAAACTAAGTTTTAGTTTAGTTTAAATTAACTCAAAATGCTCCTTGATAGTTGACAAGCAAAAACGCATTTCATCATCCACCATCTGCAGTCGTTCACTTTTAAAAAAAAAATTTACCCCCTCTTTTACAAAGGTGCACTAAGCTTTTTAGCGCACGCTAAACGCCAATGCGTGCATGTTATCCTATGGATAGCGGTTAGCGCACGCGTTGATTTAGTGCATGCTAAATCCACGCTAAAACGCTTAGTACACCTTTGTAAAAGAGGGCCTAAATTTCTGTCAGAGCTGAAAATCCAACTCCCCCCTTATAGAAATCAAAGCGTGATTTTTAGCTTCGTCTGCAGCAGTAACTCCGATGCTCCTAGAATACCTACAAGCGTCAGATCTGTTACCGTCATGGCCAACGTTAAAAGCCACGGTCCGGATTTCTAAAAGGGGAAGCAAGTTCACAAAGATAAGAAGATCCAAATGGTAGCAAAGCCTTAATTGCTTTGTTGCTCAAGTTAGGATAACTACTGCATACAAAATAAAAATAAAATTACTTGCCGTTAGTTTTCAAGGACCAATCACGTCAAAGAATAATGCTTGTCTGGGCGGTTGTATCCTTATGCACACAGACGCTCATAAAATTGACAGACTCAGGCATATGCAACGTACATGTCAACTATTCTAGTGTATTAAAAAAATTCTAGGGAATTAAAAAAAATTAAAGTAAAATTCTGGAATCTCTCGTGGAACACCTGGAATCTCTTTATGGCACACCATTGCGCCGTGTCACACAGTTTGAGAGACACTGTTTCACAAGGTCATAGATGAATACATATTGGACTCAATTAGGTAAAGACACCCAGATATGGGCGCTGATAAAAATTAGTGTGCTTAGTGTTATTCTATAAACAGGTGCTGTTTACAGAATAGTGCTTGGACAGGATTCATGTCCAATTTGGGTACAAGGTTTTATATCAAGTAAAACCTGGTGTAAATTCTGTGCCTAAAGGAGGCACAAGAATTCTATAAAACTGCGCGCAAATTCCAGGAATACCCCTGATCTGCCTATGTCCCCTCCCATGGCTGTGCTCTCTTTTAGGATCTGCTTCTCCGGCCTCCTGCTTGCACTGGCGTTGGCTTTCCTCCTGATGTCATTTCCTGGCCCTGTGACCAGGAAGTGATTTCAGAGGGGAACCAGGCCAACACAAGCAGCAGGCCGGACAAGTTGCTCGCGCTAACAATGATTTAAAGAGGTACGTGGGGGCGGGGAAGGGAGGACTCGAGCTTGGTGTGGGATGGCAGAGAGGTGCCAGCACCCCCATCAAGATGACGCCCTGGGCAGTCTGCATCCCCCTCCCTTACTACGCTACTGCCTATGGCTGATATATGAGAACACGGTCAAATGGTCCATAAGAGTTTCCTTAGTATTCTTAGAAACTGCTCTTTTCTCTTGAGATGCTTTAATAAAAATAATCCTTCCAGCCAACTTGGCAGTGTTGTAAGATTTAATAAATGCCACCTGAGTTTAAATCTCTCAACTGTCAGGGCTGTTAGATATAACCAACAGAGATTAGGCATAACAGAACACCACGGCGACACCAAGAATCCATTCCTCAGATAAGCCGCTCTTAGCGTTACCCTTCTTCTCCACTGCCAATTCCAGACTTCTTTCCTTTCATCTAGCTGCCCCCTAGGCCTGGAATAAATTACCCGAGTTAGTCTGCCAAGCCCCTTCTCTTGTTTGAAAACCCACCTTGTTGATATAGCCTTCAAGCCATAACCTTACTCCCACATAAAGAAGGACATAGTACGACTCGAAAGGGTCCAGAGAAGAGCAACTAAAATGGTTAAGGAGCTGCAGGAGTTGCCGTACAGTGAGAGATTAGAGAAACTGGGACTCTTCTCCCTTGAAAAGAGAAGACTGAGAGGGGACATGATCGAACGTTCAAGATAATGAAGGGAATAGACTTAGGGTTCCTTTTGCTGGGCTCTGGTAGTGTTTTTAGTGCGCTATAACCCCCGCGCTATGCGCCAAGAACTAATGTCAGCTCAATGCTGCAGTTAGCATCTAGCGCGCGCAAGGACTAGTGTCACAGCTTAGTAAAAGGAGCCCTTAGTAGATAGAGACAGGTTGTTCACCCTCTCCAAGGTAGAGAGAACGAGAGGGCACTCTCTAAAGTTGAAAGGGAATGGATTCCGTACGAACATAAGGAAGTTCTTCTTCACCCATTGTGTGGTGGAAAACTGGAACGCTCTTCCGGAGGCTGTTATAGGGGAAAACACCCTCCAGGGATTCAAGCCAAAGTTAGATAAGTTCCTACTGAACCAGAACGTACACAGGTAAGGCTAGACTCAGTTAGGGCACTGGGCTTTGACCTAAGGGCCGCCGCGTGAGCGGACTGCAGGGCACGATGGACCATTTGTCTGACCCAGCAGCGGCAATTCTTATGATATCTGTATGATGAAGTAACACCTGCTGAGGAAGAGGTCACTGAAGGGCTGAACATCAGAAGAAGATATTCTTTAACTATCAGCCAGTAAAAGAAAAAAAAAAAAAAAAAATCAGTGGTTTACCCAGTATGGTTACTAAAATCTGATAGGTCAGTACTGTGTTCCCCCGGTCATTTGCGGTTCATGGTCCCGATCATTCACAGTATTCTCAGACCGAGACTTTCTGTGCTAAAGTCAGGCTTTACCAATCAGGAGCTGCGTGTCAAGGATAAGCACTTTAGTGCAGGAAGAGGCGGTCGGAGCATACCGTGAGTGATTTCCTGCACTCGCCGGCACTCCAGCTGCCCTCTCCTGCCTCCCCAGATGAAAAACCGTATTTGCGGTTTTTCGATATTTGCGGGAGTTCCTGAAATGGAACCCCCATGAATATCAGAGGAGTATTGTATTCAAACTGCACTTGCGTGTTTTGTGCTATGCTTTGTAAATATCCAGCACCCAAATTTGGGTGCTGAGACAAATTGGTGCAGAGTGCAATTCTATAACACACTCAGTGGCGAGGTAAGAGGGGAGCGGGGAGGTGCAGACTGCCCTGGGCGCCGTTTCAGTGGGGGCACAGGCACCTCTCCGCCCCGCCGTGCTCATGCCATCACTCCCTCTCCCCACCGCACACCTCTGTAGATCATCGCTAATGTGTGCAACTTCTGCCTGTTGCTCACGCCAGCCTGGTTCCCCTCTGAATCACTTCCAGGTCACGGTGTCAGGAAGTGACGTCAGAGGGAAATCCAACGCTGGCACGAGGAGCATGCTGCAGAAACCACTCGCGCTGATGAAGATTTAGAGGTACGGGGGAGGGAGAGTGTGGAGTGCAGGACAGGAAGCAGCAGGGATGTGGAAAGGAGATGTAGGGGTGCTTCCTACCCTTACTTCACCACTGAACACACTCTCACTGTTTGATGAGGAAACACGGCCGTGTCGCGCCCTCTTTATTATATGTCTGTGAATAAAAGACCTTCCCTGATTTGATAAGAAGAGCATCTTTTGCTGAGGGCCTGATTCTACAAACCCTTAACATGGGTGACCTAGTGAAGTCTAACTTAGTTCTGCGTTGAGCCAAATTGTTTTTAATTTGTTTAAATGGCATGGTTATTGACCCTGCCATTAAAAACCAATTTTAAAAATCATTAATTTAATTATCAATTTAGGTTGCATGTGGATATCCGGGCGGCGCCTAGCGAAGCCTAAGTCGACGTGCCCTCTGATGCCTAATGATGCCTACCTGAAAAGAAGGCGTGGTTAAGGGGTGGAGAATGGGTGTGGTTGACTTAGGCATCGCTAGGTGTTTGAGTTAGGCACCTGGTAAAACCTGGTCTAGTATACCAGCACATACCTCTAGGATGTCTAGCGACGCCTAAGTCTGACTAGGCACCTCTAGGGGTGATCCTATAAATGGTGCCATGCGGTTGATTAACAACTTCGCAGAGCGACACCTACAAGTTAGGCACAGTTAGATGCCGTTTGTAGAATCAGGCCCTCAGTGTCCAGGTGGATAAAAAACTCCTCCTTCATATAGCATTGACTGGAGGCCTTTTGAGTTTTTATACCTTGCTCTTTTAACTCTTTACTGCATTTTGAGCACCATTTATAGAATTCCCCCTATAAGTATAAATTATGTATATTTGACTGAGACTTAAGAAAAACCAGATTTAACTTTAGCCTTGGAAGCCAAATATTAATTATGGGGTAATGGGGAGACGATATCAAAATGGGCTATTGTTAAGTCAGAGTATTTTACCAGTGGCATAGTAAAACGGGGGAGGGGGGGCAGAGAGCGCACTGCCCCAGATGCTATATTTATGGGGGTGCCGGCACCTCTCCGCCTCCCCATGCCAGGCTCGCACCCTCTCTTCCCCGCTCCCATACCTCTTTAAAATCTTTGCCAGTTCAAGCAACTACCCTAGCCTGCTGCTCGCATGGGCCTGGCTCCCTCAAAAAGATATAACAAGAATGGAGTCGAACCAGAGGAAGGCTACTAAAATGGTGCATGGTCTTCGTCATAAGGTATATAGGGACAGCCTTAAAGATCTCAATCTGTATACTTTAGAGCAAGGGTCTCACAGTTCCTCCTCGAGGGCCGCAATCCAGTCGGGTGTTCAGGATTCCCCCAATGAATATGCATGAGATCTATTTGCATGCACTGCTTTCATTGTATGCTAATAGATCTCATGCATATTCATTGGGGGAAATCCTGAAAACCCGACTGGATTGCGGCCCTCGAGGAGGGAGTTTAACACCCCTGCTTTAGAGGAAAGGCAGGAGAGGGGAGATATGATAAAAGACATTTAAATACCGACATGATGTAAATGCGCATGAGTCGAGTCTCATTTGAAAGGAAGCTCTGGAATGAGAGGAAATAGGATGAAGTTAAGAGGTAATAGGCTCCAGAGGAATCTAAGGAAATACTTTTTTACAGAAAGGGTGGTAGATGTATGGAACAGTCTCCCGGAAGAGGTGGTGGAGACAGAGACTGTGTCTGTATTCAAGAAGGCATGGGATAGGCATATGGGATCTCTCAGAGAGAGAAAGAGATAATGGTTACTGCGGATGGGCAGACTAGATGGGCATTTGGTCTTTATCTGCCATCATGTTACAATGTTTCTATAATGTTAAAGTTCTATGACATCACAATGCAGGTATAAAGAGCCTTAGCCAATAGGGAGAGGAGGAGATAATGGTTACTGTGGATGGGCAGACTGGATGGGACATTTGGCTTTTATCTGTCATCATGTTTCTATAACCATAAAGCTCTATGACATCACGATGCAGGTGTAAAGAGCCTTAGCCAATAGGGAGAGGAGGAGATAATGGTTACTGCGGATGGGCCGACTAGGTGGGTCATTTGGCCTTTATCTGCCATCATGTTTCTCTGTTTCTATCACCACAAAGTTCTATGACCTCACAATGCAGGTGTAAAGAGCCTTAGCCAATAGGGAGAAGAGGAGATAGTAGATTCTGTGGATGGGCAGACTGGATGGGCCATTTGGCCTTTATCTGCCATCATGTTTCTATTATAGGGCCTCCCCAGTGTCCTATACAGAATCTGGCCCTAACTGCAAATATTCAGCAGCACTAACCACTTAAATGCATTCAATATCCACACTTAGCCTCAGACCAACTATTTAAACAGCCAGGAGCCTGGGTTTTATGTACAATTTAAATGTAGAAACCTTGATATTTGGATATAATGTCTTCCTAGGTTATCCACACTTACAGTATATACCATATCTCCCATGCTATGTGTGCAATGCCATGTTTGTAGATATAATACTATGTTTGCCGTGCTATGTTTTGTTATACAATGCTCATCATGCTATATTTCACCATACCATGTTATGTTATATTTTACCATGCTTTAATTGTTTTACCATCTCTATCAGACAATGTCCTGCCATACCATGTTTGCCAACAACCTATATAAATCCATATTAATATGCATGTCTTGTTTATTGTACATAAGAACAGCCTTATTGGGTCAGACCAATGGTCCATCAAGCCTGGTTCATAGTCATTCGCGCGCGAGACTTCGGTGCAAGACACCAGCATGCCGCCTAAAAAGTGACTTTTAAAGAGCTCCTATGCAGGGTGTGATCACCCGACGTTGCCCAGATATCCCATTCCTGGATATCTCAATCTCAGTAGCAAGAATGGCCCTCTCTATGTCTCAGCGAGCCCAAAACCTATGGAACTTATCTTTCATATCCTGTAGTCAGGTCTCACGCTGTTGTACTATCTCTGAAGCTCTAGATGTAGCAGCTCTCTTTTTCATACCCTGTAGTCAGGCCTTATGATGCTGGACTGTCTTTGAAGCTCTAGGTATAGCTTTGATTATATTACGTTTCCTTGGAGGCATTGTTGCACAGCACAGTGTGACATCATTCCCAAGTTTCACACAATTGGTCAAAGCAATATCTGTCTTTTTTTTATGATTCTTTACATGTCACCCCCTTCCCATCCCACATGTTTCCAGATAGTAAGTGATATGTAAACCCAAGTTTGGTTGAAATCTGTCCATGCGTTTCGAAGTTATGCTGGAACATACATCCATCCATCCGATTTTATATATACAAATGGAGTGAATTCTATATATTGCATCTAAAAAATCAGCAACAAAACCCCTCCGCTTAAGCACTATTCTACAGATGGTACCTAAAGTTAGTTGTAATTCATAGAATTGCGCTTCTGTCCAGGATCTGCACCTAACTTTAGCCGCTGCCATTTGTACCAAAGGAAATATGGTACAAATCCCCGTGCCTAAAATTAGGCGCAGATGCCCCTTGTTCTTTAATTGCACATATAAATGTGAGGAACGGCCCCAATCTGCCCATGACTCTCCTCTTTCCATGCCCCCTTTTTGGTGCCACTCTTAAAATTTAGCAGCGGATCCAATGCTTAAATTTATGCACATAAATTTAAATGAAATCCAATTAACACTGATAATTGCTTATTAAGCCCATTACTCCAGTTGTACAGAAACTGCTTTAGATCCCAATTAAATTTCGAATACAATTTAAAATTTTGAAAGTAATTCAACAAGGGATTTACAAAACTATGCCTGACTATTTGAGAAAATGTTTCATAATGTATAGACCAGGTAGAACATTAAGATCGGAAAATTATACATTATTAGATGTACGAAAAAGGGACGATGTGAAATATGCCAATACTAGAAAATCCTGTTGTTTAGTTGCGGGTCCAGTTTTATGGAATGAGATACCTGGAGCAATACAATTCTGTTAAAATGTTTTACAGTTAAGGAAATTGCTTAAAACATACAGTGGAACGCTGATTATCCGAACTCCAATTATCCGGATGTCCGATTATCTGGATTGCTTCGCCTAACGTCCCCCTTCCCTCAAACCGGGAGACTTTCCCCCACCAATGATTGGACATTAAATTTTTGTTTGTTTGTTTTAATAATTAATAAAAAATACCTTCAGCATACTACCCCCCCCCAAGACAAGAAAAGGCAGCATTCCCCCCTCTCCCTGAACAGGTACCATCAACCGCCTCCTGGAGCCAGAGGAAAGAAAGAACCCAGGCCTACCTTGTTTCTCTGGTAGTCTAACATCAGCACTGGGGCAGGAGCGATCCTATTCGCTCCTGCCCATGCTCTGTCAGTGCCAAGAATAGCTGCCGAGACTTCCAGGGGCAGTCTCATGAGGCTATGAGTAGCCTCACAAGACTGCCGCTGGAAGTCTCGACAGCTATATTGTCAGGGGGGGGATGCGCTGAAGGTATTTTTTATTAACAATTATTAAAACCTAAGAAAAAATTAATGTCCAATTATCCGGATTTTTAATTATCCGGACTACTCTCTGCCGAGGTTAGTCCGGATAATCGGCGTTCCACTGTACTTTGTCCAGGCTTTTAATTGATATTAGTAATCTATGTCTAGAAGTGAGATGGTGGAACCTGATCTAGAAGAAAAGTTAGTGCAGAATTCTGATTTCTTTGTAGCAGGGCTAGAATTTTAAGTCTAGCTTAGTAAAGTCTGATGAATGGAGTTTTGTCTAATGATCTTATGAATGTGATATTGTGAGCCGCTCAGTTTATTAAGCGGATTAGAAATATTTTAAATAAATAAATAAAAATCAGCGCTAATTGGCTCACTGTTCAATTAAGTTATACAAGCAAATTGAGTGTGTACCCAAATTTGCATGCACAACTCAAATTACCATGCACAACTCAAATTACCATATATATTGAATGGCAAAATATATAAATTTATACATATACATTCCCAATATTTAGCTGCTCATGGTCAGTAATATTCATTGTCAGGCCATAAACAGGCACTGGCACTGCATGATAATTTTGGGTGGTCTGGCTGCCCGAAACTTATGCAGCCTGGCTGATATTCGGCCAGCTGCACAAGTTTCTTCTTTTTTTTTTTTTTAAATAAAAATAAAAACCCTAACCCGTTCTTTCCCCCTCGCAACTCCCCCTTGCAAGCTCCCTGCACTTCCCCCAGATTACAAACAACTGATCACCCACCCCAGAAGTCCCCCCAACCCTACCCAATGTATAGGTAGGTTCCCCCAGGCCTAAATGTATCCCTCATAGTCCAGTAAAGGTCGGTGGGTACAGGAGTGCAGACCCCTCACTCCTGCCCATAGTGGCGGGTCTTCAAGATAGCTGCCACAGTGTCTCATGGCAGCTCACTGGGGCCTTCCAGGGGTGTGGATAGGTGGTTGGTTGATCACAGCTTGGAGGGAGAGAGCAACGGGCATATATTGTGTGGGTGCCGACCCGGTAGTCAGAACTGGCACCCGCATAACCTGAGGCTCCTTCCCAGTGCCATCCCCAGCACCACCTTTGGCCTGCCCACTTGTACTTGGGCAGTCTTAGGGAATATTCAATGGCATTTCTAGTTAAGTATTGCTGAATATTCCCCCTTAGGCAGTGGCAAGCGATTTACGTGGGCAGGAGAGCTTCCTGCCCACTTAAATCGCTCTGAATATCAGCTCCATAATATATACTTACATATTTGGTGACAATCACTATATGAACAAGTGGTGCTGAATACAGAAATAATTTGAAAAGTCTGCCGGGTTTTAGTAAATAGAACAAAACACAAAAAAACCCTCTCATCAATACTGAGCAAGTTTCTCAAATAGTATCTTCATATAACATTTAAAGGCTTTAAAATATTTAAATGTGCTCATAAGCTCTTCAGCAAGGCGCCACAGCAGCAGTAGAATGTCGCTGGAAAGGTGCTTGAATTTTAATCATAACACATTGCATGGAGCAAGGATACTTGCTTCTACTGGAGTTGGAAATGTTATGGCTCTACAAAAGTTGTTTAACAGTAGACCACTTATCTGAAAAGGTCAGTTCACGGCTCCAACAGTCTGTGTTTCGCTAAGCTACATCAGGAAGCTGGAAGGATAAGCTTTTTATATTGATTTTATTTGTTGTGTTCAGTGCCTGAGTCCTTTGGTCTACACACTTGATGTTGAAAAAATGGCAGTAGAGATGTCTACCATGGGCCAGCAAGTTAAATGCTCCAATGCTCATAGAATTCCTATGAGTATCGTAGCTTTTAACTTGCTGGCCCGTGGTAGAAACCTCTACCGCTGTTTAGTAAAAGAAGTCCTAAATTAGGCCCTCTGTTACTAAGCCGTGGTAGAGTGCCTGATGCTCACAGAATTCCTATGAGCGTCAGAGCAGCATATATTGGTCCGGGCCACAATTATCAATTTAGGTTGCATGTGGATATCCGGGCCTTTTCGCTAGGTGCCGCATTTAGCGCTTCGGGCCGTGGTAGAAACCTCAATCGCAGCTTAGTAAAAAGGGGGTAAGACATTTCTGATCATTTCCTGACCCTTTTTTTTTTTTTAGAAAAACTTACCTGTGTATTCTCAAATAAAAAGTATAATTTAGATGTTAAATATAAGTTACAGTGCCAAAAAGACACTGTAGTCCATATATCGGAGCTTAGTTCATTTTCCGTATTTGCTCCTGTTGTGTCATATGCTTTTTGTCTTGTGTTGTCTCTGTGTTCATTATTAAAGTCCATGAAGTCTTAGTAATTAGTTCACTAATTTCTTGGGGACAAAACATGTTAATTTATTGAACTGATTACAAAACAAAAAAAAACACAACCCTCACAGAAGATCAATCTGACATTGTGGGCTAATAACACGGAAGAAAATTCAGTCATAATTAGATGAAAATAAAGGTATTTCCTTGCTCTTTCCAGTTTATCATAAAAGCCCCTCAAGAAATAATGCATTCATGCCAAGTAGAATTACCGCCTAGCAGTTTCTAGTTATTGGTAGCTTAAAAAGCAGCTGCGTTTTTGTAAAATGCAATGAATGTGACAGACCTACTTAAAGGTAGACGAGAAAGAATACCCCTTGTTTTGTAATAAGGGGATTTTCAATTTGAGCGAGAGAGAGAGCCTGTTGTGTGAAGTATGGTTATTACATTCACTGTATTCTATCTCACCCACCAGGAGGTTAATAATGAAGTAGTCCGTGAAGGAGGGCCAGTGTATGAGGGTTATCTTTCAGCCCCAGATGCTGGATAAGTTGAAGGAGGCAGAATCGCTTTGGGATGACATTCAGAAAGGCCTGAATGATTACACAGAGAAGAAAAGGCTATTCTTTCCGAGGTAAACAGTCCATTTCATCTGTCAGCGGTGTACATTGGTCTAAAATATGTTTATATAGATAGCTATGAGGTTTATTTTTTATCGTGTTTATAGGTTTTTCTTCTTCGTCAGTCATGAGCAGCTAGAAATCCTTTCTGAGGCAAAGGATCCACTGCAAATCCAGCCGGACCTGAGGAAATGCTGGGAATGAATAGCACAGCTTACTTTTAATCATGAGAAAGAAATTGTACCCACACGGAGTCGGCAGTGAATGAAAAAAGTGGAGTTCGTGCTGTGAATAATTCCATAGTGTGCTAAGAGGCCAGTTGAGAAATGGCTTTACAAGGTAAATATCTTTAGCTCTTACTTAAGATTTAAGATTTATGTCTCTTTAGGGGAAAAAATGTATATCATAACCATGTTTCCGTAGTAATGGGATAGCTGTAATCTAGCCTAATCATTCTCGCATGTCAAGAATAATCATTTTTGTTACCGAAAACTTTCAGGACATGCGAGTATTTAGATGCCAATGATCCAGTCTCGTATAGGGGTTGTTCACAATTTATTTATTTATTTATTTATTTCGATATCCCGTCCTCTCAGTAGCTCAGAACGGGTTACAAGCAAACATTCACAGTGGAATACATTGACAATACAAAGACTACAGCAACTTAAGTATAGGTTAAGAATGGAGGAGTGGGTGCAGGAGGAAGGGGGAATTTTAGGGGGCGATGGGGTGGATTGCAGTTGGAATTTTAGTTGAAGAGGAGAGTCTTTACAGCTTTCCGGAAGGTCATCAATGAGTTCTGTAATCTGATTTGCGGGGAGAGTTGGTTCCAGAGTTGGGGGATGAAGTGGCTGTAGGAGCGTTTGATGAGTAACCTGGGCTATTTGTTCTAACTTGGTAATCGATTATTCAGTTTAGAATGCAATGGACTCTTTTTATTCCCTTTTTAAGAGTACGATTACAAACAATTATTTATTTATTTGGATTCAATTTGTGGCTTTTTCAGTTGCTGCTCACTTATTTTTAGGTACAGTGGATATTTCCCTGTCTGGAGGATTTACAGTCTAAGGGCCTTGGGGACTGATATTCAGACCGCCGGAGTTAGCCAGGCTGAACTACTGTGGTCAGTGGCGAACCCGGAAATTTAATGCCAGGCTGTATCTGGCGACCAGCACTAAATTTCGGTCTATTTATAGTCTTGAAGTCATCTTCAATTCTGACCTCTCATTTTCTACACACATCCAACTGCTAAGGCCTGTCGCTTTTATCTCTACATCACCGAAATTTGCCTTTTACTCTCTGAACACACTACCCGGACCCTTGTCCACACTCTCGTAACCTCACGCTTAGATTACTGCAATCTACTTCTAACTGGTCTCCCTGCAATCTGTGCAAAACTCTGCTGCATGACTCATCTTCTACCAACCTCGTTACGCTCATGTCACCCCTCTCCTTAAATCACTTCAGTGGCTCCTTATCCACCTTTGCTTATAGTTCAAGCTCCTATTGCTGACCTACAACTGTGTTCATTCCACTGCCCCTCAATATCTCTCCTTATACACCTCCCAGAGAACTTCGTTCCTCAGATAAGCCGCACTTAGCTGTACCCTTCTCTTCCACTGCCAATTCCAGACTTCATTCCTTTCATCTAGCTGTCCCCTATGCCTGGAATAAATTATCCGAGTTTGTCCATCAAGCCCCTTCCTTCCCTTGTTTAAAAGCAGACTGAAAACCCACCGTTTTGATATATAGCCTTCAATCCATAACCCTGCCCTCCAACCCAGCCAGCAGATTAACTGTTCCCCTTAACTGTATCTATGACATCCTGTTTGTCTGTCTTGTCTGTTTAGATTGTAAGCTCTTTCGAGCAGGGACTGTCTTCATTGTGATTCTGGAAGAGATCAAACCGTTTATTTCACTCAAAGGCCAAATGATGAAGTTAGCGAAGGTCTTATTTTGGTCACACCATCAGAATGGAGAAATCACTAGCTCAGTTTCCTGTTTCGAACAGTGGCCAATCCAGATCACAAGCACCTGGCAGAAACCCAAATATCGGCAGTATTCCAGAACCCCAGAGTATCAAGATTCCATGCAGAATCTCAAAGAATAGCAAGATTCTGGAATCCCAAATAGTAGTAACTTTCCAGAATCCTAAAGAATCACAAAATTCCAGAACTCCAAATAGTAGCAACATTCCGGAATCCCAAATAATAGCAACATTCTATGCAGAATCCCAAAGAACAGCAAAATTCCAGAATCTTAAATAGTATCAACATTACATGCTACTGATCCCAGGCCAAGCAACAGCCTCCCCCATGTCCGACTGTTTAACTTAGCCGTCAGCCAATGAATATTGGCGCTAACCAGTCGTGTTGCACGACATAACCAGTGACCAGCCTAGCTGTTAAGCGCTAATACTCAGCAGCCATCTCGCACTTTAGCTCTTAACCAGCTAAGTGCTATTAACCAGCCAGGAACCATTCCTGGTCAGTTAAATAATGTTGGATATCAAGAGGTCTTTTACTAAAGAGTGATAATCTTTAAAGCATACTTAGCATTTGAAAAACAGGCTAGCGCAAAACGGGTTAAAGCGTTTGTTCGGCATTTTGCTTGTTTATGCTCACTAACTTGTGTATTGCTTATTTTTTTCAAAATATTTTTTATTTATTTAAAAAAATTCTAACCCGCCTAGACTTAATTTACAAAACGACAAATATATCATGTAACCAACCAACAAACATCCTCAATCCAAATCCTAGGTCAATCAAGAGAATGCCTCCACAAACAAAGTTGTTTTCAATAGTTTCTTAAATTTTTGAACATCAGAAAGCAACCTCAGCTGTCCCGTTAGATTATTCCATAGTAAAGCACCTTCAACTGATATTATAGATGTTCTCAAATTAGCATAATGTACATTCGCTAATCCATCTGTTGATAGTCGAAACTTTCCCTCTGATCTTAATGATCTAGACCAGTGTTCTTCAACCTTTTGACACCTATGGACCAGTGGAAATAAAATGATTATTTTGTGGACCGACACCGGTCCGCGGACCGGCAGTTGAAAAACACTGGGCTAAGTTGTGGCCATCTCCACTCAATCTCCGCCCCAGACCCCGCCCCCATAATAGTACTAATTGTAACACCATTTTTTACATTCATTTTTCATATATACACACAATATAATTGTATTAACAACACATAATGGTTAACCACAAAATTAAAATACACAAAGCACACTATGTTTTTTAACATTCATTCTTACCAGAAACAGATAACCCCATACAAATACAGGACCAAAAACTAAAAGTACTAATATTTACAAACAAACCCTAAGATTCAAGACTCTACAAGCAGTACAACCCCAGAGGAAAATAAACAAACGCATTTCTTCCTGAACAGACAAATCAATCACTAAATAAAAAAATAAAAGCATTTCCCCTACCGTTGTTGTCTCTCTCCCTCCATATGCCTTGCCTTCTGGCCTGCCCCCCGGTGTTATCTTTGGGCTGGTCCACGGTGCAATGAACGCGGCGTCTTCGGGCCGGTGCCCTGAGTGCTGCATTGCACAAAGCTGTGTGCAGCATCCCGCGCCTCATCTGGAAGCCTTCCCTCTGATGTTGTGACGTCAGAGAGAAGGCTTCTGGTTCAGACACAGGATGCGGGTAGGAGCCTTTTCCCATGGCTTTGTGCACTGCAGCACTCAGGAGCCGGCCTGAAGATGCCGCGTTGATCGCACCGTGGACCAGCGGCTGAAGAACGCTGTCTTGGGCCCAATGGATGTGCCAGCCCTGTGGTCCAGCAGAAAATTTCTGCAGACCGGCACCGGTCCACAGACCGGTGGTTGAAGAACACTGATCTAGATAGCTGATAAAGCCTCCTCAATTGTTTTAGATACCAAGGGATCTTATAATGAATGACTTTAAAAGTTAATACCAGAACCTTGAAAACAATACGAAATTTGACAGGCAACCAGTGGAGTTTTCTCAGACTTGGTGCAACGTGTTCAAATCGGCTTCCACATATCAAATGTATGACTGCATTTTGAATTATTTGCAAGGCCCCGCACCGTGATGACAAAATGCCTAAATAAAAAGCATTACAATGATCTAATTTTTGAATTACTGTAACAACATAACATAACAATCAACTTATATACCGCAAGACCATGAAGCTCTATGCAGTTCACAAAAGAATAAAGTATACAATTGAATAAGGAGAGTTAGTTACCTAAGTATTTATCAAATAGATATGTTTTTAAATGCCCTCTGAATTCTAGGTAAGTACTAGAAGTCATGATTAATTTATCCAAATCTTTGCCCCATAAAACTGCCTGATAGGACAGTAGATGTTGGTGATTTCTTTTAAATTTGCAGCCATTTACAGATGGAAAAATAAAACACGAATGTGAGCATCTCTTGTGTTTGTTAGTAGTAAGTGAAAAGAGATCAGTTAAATATTTAGGAGTAAATCCAAACTTGAATTTCACTCGGGCCACCACCGGCAACCAGTACAGCTCGCAAAAAAAAGGCGTTATACTGCAAGTCAGGGTGGATAATAAGTGTGAAGCATTAACCGGCTAGCACATTAGGATTACTGTGCACTAGTGCTGCCCGATTCACTGATTCAAATCAGGTGAATCGATTCGAATCAATTCATTTAAAAAAAAAAAAATCAGCCTCCCGATTCAATGGCCGACCCTTCCCCCATGCCTTCCTAAAGCAGGAGCTGCAGCGCTGCCTCTTGCTAGCCATCTGCTGCTGCTCCTGATTTAGGGGGGAGGGTCGGTCAAAAAGGCCTCCTCCAGCTTGCCCACTCTTGCCTCCCCCAGCTTCCCCGCTCTTACCTCCTTTATGCTAATAGGGCAGCTTGCAGGCTCGCTGGTGTTATAATGATCCATGCAGCTGCCCGTAGTCCTCAGCGGCACGTTCTTTCTGCTACATCCTGCCCCTGCTCTGACATCAGGGGCAGGATTGAGGCAGAGAGAAAGTGCCGCTGAGGACCACGGGCAGCTGCAGGGTTCGCTATAACACCAGCGAGCCTACAAGTTGCCCTATTAGCGTTAAGGAGGTAAGAATGGAGAAGGTGCAGGCTGCGGGGGGAGCAGGCGTTCGTTCGCGGCGGGGGGAGGAGAAAATGTGCCTTCTCGGCGCAGGGGGGGAGCAGGTATTAATTTGCGGGGGGGGGGGAGCAGGCCTTCACGGCGGGGAGGAGGAGAAAATGCGCCTTTGCGGCGAGGGGGGGGAGCAGCCCTCGTGGAGGGAGCAGGTCTTCACATGGGGAGAAAGTGCCTTCCTGGGGGGAACAGGTCTTCGTAGCAGGGAGTAGGCCTTAAGGACAGGGAGGCAGGCCTGTGCAGAGGGAGGAGGAGGAAGAGTTCCTTTGGCGGTGGGGAGGCAGGCCTGTGCAGAGGGAGGAGGAGGGAGGAGGAGGAGGAAGGAGTAAAAGAGGGGAGGGGAGATGCCAGACCTGGGGTGAAATGAAGGGAAGAGAGAGACCAAAAAGAGGGGGAGGAAAGCAGAGGAGAGGTGCTGGACTAATGAAGAGAGGGAGAGAGAAATGCAAGACCACAAGGGGAAGGGTACAAGAGGGACAGATACTGCTCCAAAGTAGATGGGCAAGGTGCAGGATGGCAGGAGCGATAGTAGGAGAAAGCCTGTACCTGGGGAAGGGGATACAGGAGGTAAGGAAGAGAGAAAGAAGAAGCTGGATATGGGGAGAGATAAGATGCTGGGCATGGAGGGAGCATAGGAACAGGGACACAGAAGAGAGATGCCGGATGAAAGGGTAGATAAGAAAAGGAGAGATGGTGGATCTGTGGATGGTGGGGTCCATCACTGCAGCTGCGGGGGGATGGAAATGAAAAAAAGGAAAGATGCCAGACCTCCGGGGGAGGAAAGGGAAACAGAAGGGGAGGACAGAGATGGAAGATGGATGGTTAGCACGGAGAAAGAAGAAAGAAGGAGAGCCTGATCAGAAGACAACCAGACCAACATGGAACCAACAAGATTTTAAAAATGACCAGACACAAAAGGTAGGAAAAATAAATTTATTTTCTGTTTTGTGATTAGAATATGTCAGATTTGAAATGTGTATCCTTCCAGAGCTGGTGCTGGACCGCAAATGTGAGCTAGGATTTAATAGAGAGAGGAAAAGTATTTTTTGTTTGTTTATTTTGTTTACACCACAGGACCAGTGTGGGTAGGAGAGGGTGAAGAGGCTATAAAATATACCCACCAGGTTGTTTGGAAAAAACACCCAATTGAGCAGGAAAATTGAATCGAATTGAAAAATCGATTCAATAGGCTGAATCGAATCAAAATTATTTTTCCTGAATTGGGCAGCACTACTGTGAACTAACCTTCCGATCTGTGGCCGATCCGTAGGCAATTTGGAGGCAGACCGACCGATTCACCAGCCATATTCATGCAAATGGGGGAAATCGGAGGCATGCCCTCATCCGACGACACGGAACGCTGGGTAAAGATCCCAACGCATGCGCAGACCATCTACTTTGTAGATAGCCTGTGCATGTGTTTGCTGTCCGTTTTTTTGTTTCACTTTTTTTTTTTTTTTTTTTACTCGCCCCAACATTTCCCTTTCTGCCTTCCTTCCCCTTCTTGCCTCTGGTGTACTGTTTTACTTTTTTTTTTTTCTCTTTGCAAGCCCGTGGTTTTAACCTGCTTTAAACCACAGGCTTGCACTTCAGGGAAGGGCAGGAGAGTTGGGGCAGAGAGCAGGAGATCGGGGCTGAGAGCAGGGCGGCAGAAGGCAGGGCAGTCGGAAAATACCTGAGCGACTGGTCTTCAGCAGTCGCTTATTTTTGATCGGTCAGCCCAGTCGGTGCCTCTCATTTTTTTTAGTGAATCACTGCCTGCCTACATTTGCGTGCTGTTCCCCTTCATTTGCATGCACGGATCGGAATCGGATCGGCACAGAGGTTAGTGAATCGGAGGAAAATCGAGTCGCAAAGGGGTCGCAAACCGATCGGTGCACGATCAGTTTGCTTAGTGAATCTAGCCATAACGCTGCATTAACATGGGAACACTTAGTACCAGATTCTATACAGGACACCTAAGGGGTCCTTTTACTAAGGTGCGCTAGCTGATTTAGTGCACACTAAATATTAGCGTGTGCTAAATGCTAACTCGTCCATAGACTATAATGGATGCCTTAGCGTTTAGCGCACGCTAAATCACCTAACGTGCCTTAGTAAAAGTACCCCTAAGTTAGGCACTGCTAGGTGCCCTAATCATGGCCGCCTAGCTTTGGGATCTGCATGCAACTTTTTTTTAAATTGCCTTGATTGGCGTGGGAATTGATTATGTCAATCAAAAAAAAAATTAAATTACCTATTAAAAGTTTGGCACCGAATTCTTAAGATACCTAGTGGCGCCTAATTGGGGGCACTCTTCAACGCTTATCGATGTCTACCTGAAAAGTAGGCATGGCTAGGAGAAGAGAATAGGCATGGTTGACTTAGGCTTTGCTAGGTTTCCAAGTTAGGTGCTGGTAAATTAGGCCTGGTAAAACCTGGCCTAATATACAGGCCCCCTACCTCTAGGATGCCCAGCAATGCCTAAGCATGCCTAGTCCCGCTAGGCGGGATTCTGTAAATGACACCTAATGATTTGCAACTGTGCCGAGCAGCGCCTACACTGCAGGCGCACTTAGGTACTGTTTATAGAATCTGGCCCTTACTGCCTCCTAAACGAGAGATGCTAAGTGCTTTTGCGTTAACGTTTTTCAGGTACTGCACGCTAACAGCAACATTAGCACAAGACCTGCAAGAAAGCCAAAAAGAAAATGCTTTTTATTTAAATGCTGCGCAAAATCTGAGCTTAGCCCATGGTGAACGCCTATGTTAGAATGTGCTAAGCCCAAATTTGTACCTGAGGCAATGGAGAGTTAATTCACTTGCCCAAGGTCACAAAGAGCAGCATTAGGATTTGAACTAAGCTTTCCTGTTTTCAGCCCCTCCTCTAACCATTAAGTTACGCTTCCATGCATGATTGTTAGTTTAACTTTATGACTATGTGTGATATATTGTTTTCATGGGGAGGGGGGCAGAGGCTTCATTTTTCCCTATTATTAGAGTTATTCCCTGTGCTGCTGTAAATGTTCCTCACCAAAATGATTATGTATGTAGTCATTTTAGTTTTTGGATTTGTTGTCTTTCTTGGCCTGGATCAGCGGGAAGGGGGGGGAGGGATAACACTTGCCATAGCAGTATATCTAGCACTACTATCCAGATAGTGAGTGGTGATGAGCATCCAGGTAAGGTGGGCCGCACTGCTGCTTTTCTGGATAGTGGCCATATCCATCATCTCATCTGGACAGCTATCTGGAGAAAGTTGTTGTTATTAGGTGCCATTGACTCGTGCTCGAGTCCTAGTGACTTTATGAATTGCAGATCTAAAAGAAATCGTTTTTGTGCTAGCCTGGAAAGGTCCTCCAGTGTCATCCCCATGGTTGTTTTCAACGTGTCCAGCCATCTGATTGGAGGGTCACCCTCTTTGCCTGATTCCTTCAATCTTCCCAAATGTGATGTCTTTCTCCAGTGATCTCTCTCTTCTAATGGTGGGACCAAAATAAGACAGTCATAATTTCATCATTTGGCTTTCTAATGACATAGCTGGTTTGATTTCTTCCAGAATCGATTTGTTAGCTCTCTGGCGGTCCGTGGCATGCCTAAAATCCTTCTTCAGTACCAAAGCTTAAATGAGTCAGTCTTCTTCCTGTCTTATTTCCATAGTGTCCAGCTTTCGCATCCGTAACTGGTCGCTCTTCAATGAAGGATCTCGACAAAGTAAAAGGAGAAAGTTAGAACAGCTTTTTTTCTGGCCTATCTTTATCCGTATATAATTGTTGCAGTTATCCGGGTCTCGCTACACACCCGGAAGAAAGCCACAACACAATGGCTGAAACATCAGTTCTGCCTACCCAGATGTGGTGAAACCTAGACAACCGCAAGAGTCATGACACCAGCCTTGGAAGCCTAAGAGAACGTTTATCCATATAGTTGTCTTGACAGTGGTTTGACCATTTGTCAGTGACAGTGGTCAGATTATTTGTTGCTCTGTCCATGCTTCAACCCACGTGCCTCCTCCGCTTCTAAAATTTGTGCACAGTGTTATAGAATACCGGGGATCTGTGCCCAAATTGGGCTCTGGAATGTTTCAGGAGGCGTAAGTCCTGGCATGGGTCCTGAAATCGCACTCGGTGCTATTCTATTATTTGTTTATTTAGCCCGTCCTCCCAAAGGAGCCCAGAACGGGTTACAAGAGTACATTCATAGTATGGGCAGGACAAACTTTAGTGAGAAATACAGAGTTTACAGCATTTACAGTATAGACAAAGGGGTTTAGATTTCAGCATTTACAGTGTGGATATAACATACAGACTTAAAATATAGACTTAGTGGACATAGGGTTTTCAGTGTAGATGTAACATGGAGGTAAAGTAGCTTTTCTTAGGTGGGCGCATCTTTGATTGCTTGAGAATGTGGTACTAACTATGGTTATATTTGCGCTGGCAAGCGAGTTTTAGTGAGATTCCGTTTGGTGTATTTGGTGGTGTCTTTGTGATCCATCCATCAGGGATGCGGATGCGGGCCGTTAAGGAACTGGGTTTGTAAAGAGAAAGGTTTTCATGGCTTTCCTGAAGTTCCAAAGTCTGTCTAGAGATCTAATGGAGGGGGGGGGTGGTGTGCCATAATTTAGATAAGTGATGTGAATAAGAGCGTCTTCTGGCTGTTTCAGACTTGAGTGAACGGCCAGGTGGCAGGATCAGCCGTTTTTCTGTTTGGGATCTCAGTGATTAGTTGGGGACATAAATTTGTAGTTTTGATGCTATGTAGTTTGGTACAGAACCAATGCAAATACTGCTATTACCCAGCACTACACTTCTACATATAAGCCCAAACAACTAGAAGGGCTTGGGTCTCAGAAACGGAGCCTACGCGCAGCAGTGACACTCACAAACTGGAAGAAATCAGCGTAGTACAATTGCTCCAACTCCAATCATTGACCCCCATACATATTTTTTTAAAGCATTTTCAGAAAGCACTTAAAACAGCTAACCCACAATCGGGTCGCAAAAAGGAAGTGTAAGCTAGACACTAAGAAAAACAGCAACCAAATTACTTAGCTTTTTAGTGGTTGACTTTGCTGATTTTGCTGATTTAACTTTATAAAGGAGTGCAGTCGCTAGTGTAAATTTGCCGACGCGGCCAGCGTTTCGCGGAATCATTAATCAAAAGTATCCGCTGCGTCAGGGCCACCAGGACATTCAAGAAGTCAAAGCTTCATCTCTTAGTGGGAGCTCTCCTCCTGGAACTCCTCTCCTGGATAATCTGTACTTCCCAAGGCTTGTATCAGCCTCTTGCTAGGGAAGCTCTCTCTCTCCCTCCCAGGGACCTCCCAGGGAGGGAGAGAGAGAGCTTCCCTAGCAAGAGGCTGATACAAGCCTTGGGAAGTACAGATTATCCAGGAGAGGAGTTCCAGGAGGAGAGCTCCCACTAAGAGATGAAGCTTTGACTTCTTGAATGTCCTGGTGGCCCTGACGCAGCGGATACTTTTGATTAATGATTCCGCGAAACGCTGGCCGCGTCGGCAAATTTACACTAGCGACTGCACTCCTTTATAAAGTTAAATCAGCAAAATCAGCAAAGTCAACCACTAAAAAGCTAAGTAATTTGGTTGCTGTTTTTCTTAGTGTCTAGCTTACACTTCCTTTTTGCGACCCGATTGTGGGTTAGCTGTTTTAAGTGCTTTCTGAAAATGCTTTAAAAAAATATGTATGGGGGTCAATGATTGGAGTTGGAGCAATTGTACTACGCTGATTTCTTCCAGTTTGTGAGTGTCACTGCTGCGCGTAGGCTCCGTTTCTGAGACCCAAGCCCTTCTAGTTGTTTGGGCTTATATGTAGAAGTGTAGTGCTGGGTAATAGCAGTATTTGCATTGGTTCTCTACTATATATTTATATATACTGCTGGGGTATTGTGTTGTAGTTTATACGCTATGTAGTTTGGTGTCATCTTGTGAAAAGTCTTGAAGGCTTACACCAAGGCTTTAAAAGGCATTGTTTTTGGATAGGCAGCCAGTGCATGGAAGTTAGTGCAGGGGTGACATGGTCGCTGAAGCCCAGGTTTTTTAGGAGTCGGATTGCGGCATTTTGCACCCCTTGGAGACGGGAGAGTGTTTTTGCTGGTAGGCCCACTGATTTTGGGTTATTTTATTTATTTATTTATAAGTTTCCACATTTACATATCAAGTAAACACTTGTAGGCCCACTGATTTTTGAGTGTCCATTATAGAAAGCATTGAGTGATATTTTTTCAGCACCAGTTCTTGAGTTGAATTTATAGAATTTTCTCCTACACGTCTTGCACTGCTGAATAACCACGGAGAGCACTAGCTATAGGAATTATCCAGATATTAGACATCCAGATAATTTCTTTTGAATATCAGAACTGCAGTTTGTTTTCTCTTTTTGTTTGCTTTGTTTATTTTTCTGCTTCTGTGAGCCCCATAAATGCTGGGGTATTTTATCCTTATGTACTATTGGGATATGATTTAACTCCTGCGGTGTCATTGGAATTTGATATTCAGTCTTTTATCTCTGTTTGTGACACCTCCACCCCCCCCCACCCCCATACACACCAGAGGTGCTGAATAATGAGACATCTGTGAAGAGCCCACCCATGTTGTCACGTCATGACCCCAAATGGGGGGTCCTGAGCCATGGTTCTGGAGCTCTGCTCTAGTTTAGGGTTTCCCTGAGCATGGGACAGTATCCAATCCCTCAATAATGATGATCTTCTTCTGTTTTCTCAGCCTTTGATACCGAGAAGATCTGAAGGCAGTTTCACACTGTTGAAAATTTGAATTTAAGATTTCTGCCTTTCAGGACCTATGCTCAGTGAGTTAAAATCCCATTACTGTAGGTAGATTCCTGCCCCAGAGAGGACTTCCAAAGGGCAAAGCAATTTATTCAATGTCGCAGGATGCATCAGTGGGAGACGCATAAATCTGAATCCTGGCTTGCTTTGTTCTAACTAGTAGGCCACTCCTTTTCCTGCCTTCCTTCTCCCAGTGCCCACATGCAGCACTATTGGAGAAGTCACTGACTAGGTATTTATTACTTCCAATCTTAACCCCAGCTCTTTCATGCAACAGAGCCACAAAAATGTTTATCAGTTTGATAAGTAGAACATAAGTAATAAATAGATCATTTAGGCAGGCGTTATCAACCAGCTATCTTCTGTGGTCAGTGGCAAAACTAGAAGTTCAATGCCAGCATGGACTACCCAGGGTTTTTATTGGCCGGCCAAGACATAGCTGGCTACACCAATATTTGTCAGTTGGCCAGCTAAGCTAAGCTAAATCTGATTTTTTTCATGGGTCTATCTGGCTGCCAGTGGTGTGCAGTGAAGGCGTTCAGGAGATTTGGTGAATCCCCATCTCTACAGCCCTTCATTTTTATTGTTTTGTTTACTTTTTGCTTAATGCAGTTTGATCTGTTGAGTAGCAGCCTGCTCAACCAGTCAAACTGTGTCAAGTAAAAAGTAACCCCCCCCCCAAAAAAAAAAGCATGGCTCTTGGGCTAGTGATTATCCGAACCCCCCTGAAGGACCTGACGGTGCTAATCTGAATTTGATTGGCCGAGCAGCATCTGCCTGTTGCCTGCTCGACCAATTAAATTCAGAGCAGTGCCCTCAGGGCCTTTAAAGGGTAGGGAGAATCCCCTGAAGGCCCTGACCACACACCACGGCTGGCTGCTGAACTTAGCTGGCAAGCTGATGAATATTGCCGGTTGCCGGCTACGTTGAGTGACATAACCAGTCACCGGGCTAGCTGTTGACATGGATGCTCAGCAGAAGATAACTGCCTATCTCTCAATGACTATTAGCGGATATGCTATTTCGATGGCCAGGAGCTGTTCCTGGCCAGCCAAATAGCACTAAATATTGACTGGATGATCTATATCATGCTGTCCCTAGGTGAATATAGTCAAAGCTTGTATTTCATGGTCTTCCTCTTCTTCTGTCTTCATCTCTAAAGGTAAGCTTGCTATCTGGCGTTTCCAGTATAAACTTTTATCTCCTTTGGAGCTGATGAAGCTAAAGCACTGTTTTGCAGCCATAACTTCATCCAGCTGAGGTAAGATGCCTCTGCTCATAGTTTTACCAGGAAATCAACAAAAGCTCTGCTGGTTCCCTGCTTAAACAGGGACCACAGGGAAAATGAGCAGCTGTGTTTATTTTAATACATCTCATTTAACCCTCACCTAAAACAAATTGAAGGGTTAGGAGTGCATTAATCTGGACCTAATTAACACCTCTTATTCTCTCAAAAGTGCAACCTAAGATTAATGAATATCAACTAGAGTTTCAGGTCCAATCTTTAAATCATTTGCATGTTTTATGCATGATAATTGAATTAATATATGTATTTCCTTTCTTTTAATGATTTCCCATTCTTCTCTATGCAATCCACATTGTGCCAGGCAGGACACAGAAGGGGTGACAGGTCAAATGCACGCAAGACAAAAGAGTGCAGACAAAAACGCCAAGACAAATCAGCGCAAACATAATAGCGCTCAAATATAACAGCGCGCAAGACAATTGAGCGCAAGGATAACTCAGTGCGAGACAATTGAGTGCAGGGATAGCTCAGCGCAAGACAATTGAGCACAAGGATAAATCAGCGCAACGACAATTCAGCGCGCCTCAAAATGGCGCGTGGTGAAGGAAGGGCACGCGCATGTTCAGCACGTTAACATGTGATCACGTCACCACGTTATCAGCATGGATGGTTCCCTTGCCTCTTTGTGTTTTGAATATAAGTCACGTTAATGCATTTTCGTTACTATGGTTACGTTTCCTCTTTATATATGTGCTCAGAACAGCCCGCCTTCCTTTCACTGCCTGACCGTGTCCGATATAAGTAAAGCTCTGGTTTTGCTAGAACTTGCTCTATAACGGATATTTGTCTTGCGCGGATTTTACTCGCCTCTGGTGAGAGCAACAGTACTTCCACATTTCAGATTTCTTCATTTCCAGGTATGTTTATATTTTCGGTTTACGCACCCGTTTGTTCGCGCGCTGTTGTCTTGCGCGCATTTGACTATGAACCCACAGAAGGATGTGACAGGCAAGATTAGAGACCTACTGTAAGTTAAATAATATTAAATAATTTAGTGAATTTATAGAGACTAGGTTGAAGATCATAGGATTTGAGCTATGAGGCAAATATGGTTGTTTTTGTATTATCTTGAGCAATATTTAGGTGTATTTGTATTAAGATGTTGGTTTGACCCAGAAAAGAATCCAAATTGAAAAGCTAAGAAGAACTAAACTGTCTATGGAAGTAGCACCAGCCTCTTTGGGAAGGAAACCCAGCCATCACACAACAGCGGCACCAATGGCTGGATTAAAGGCCTTTGATTGCAGCATTGGGTAAGGACCTGTGGTACTTGGGACCTGGCTAGAGCATGTTTACTAAAAGTCATTAAGAATTTATACTTACCATGCCATAACTACACAAATTAATATATGGTAAGTGCAAAGGTTGTGCGATAATTGTTGGGAACATGCCCAGCATATCCTCTGAAGTTACCACACAGAAATGTTCAGTAGCACACATTAAACCTGGTCATATTCTGCCTCTTTCCTCTTCCCTCCCCCCCCCCTCAAAAGAAAAGAAGCTAGCTTCTTCTTTTACTTTACTACGTGATTTTAATATGGTACAAAACTTCAGAATAATGACCATTTTCAAAAGTTATAAAGATTTTTGTATACCACTTACAGGTTAGGTGAACAAACAAAAAACCCAGCCCACAGCTCTCTGCAACCTCCTGCCTCATCCCCTTATTCAATATAGCATATACAATGATATCCCTAATATTAAAAATCCTAAAATTCATTGTGAAATGATCAGAAAAATCACATTTCAGTCTTTAAACACATTTATTCAAATGTATTTGAAACTCAGAATGCTATTGCAATTACTGCCAGGAAAAAGTATGGTTGTATTACACCATCTTTCACTTGCCCTTCAATGCCAATTTATACAGTAGCAATTATAAGTAAACTGGGTTGCTCCATTCAATAGCTATAAGGTTTATCCTTTCCCTTATTATTTTTAAGCAATGGACACTATCATGCAAGATGTATATTTGTTTTCTTTGTGCTGTATAAACAGTCCATTTAATGAGCAGGGACAGGCTAGTTTATGTATCAGTGTTCAGTCTGTATGTTTTACAGTTCATGATTTATATACCATGCGGTTATATTCCCTCTTCTTGTGAGCAGTTCTTGGCTAATTTACGGCTTATACAAAGACACGTAGAAGGTAATTCTTGTCCTGTGTGCCATTGGCTGTCTCTAGTCTCGGTGCCCCAGGTATGTAAAGATGCATGTGGTGTAATTTTTTTTACCTACAAAATTCTCTTTTTAGTGTTCTGTTTATTTTAGTGAATTCCCTGTTGTGAGTTTATGATATAATTTTGTGTGTGTGTTTTGCATGCCGTTGAGCTGTATTGAAAAAAGTGTTCAGTAACGTAGCATGAAATTATTGGTTCCCTTGGAAATGGATGTAAAATCACGTGAAGAAAAAAAAAAAAAAAGATAAGTATTGCATCCGGCGGAGATAAATTCACTCTGGTGCTTTATGGCTTTTTATTCCTATGTGATTGTCATAAAGTCTCATGTAGGGATGGAAGCCATGAAATACGTTGTGAAAAAATCTATCATCTCAGATGAGAAACACCCATGCAGAGTGCCTCATTTTCTATAGTTCAGAGAAATGTGTTTTTATTTATTCTATTTATTTATTCAATTTTCTATACTGTTCTCCCAGGGGAGCTCAGAATGGTTTACATAAGTGGTCTCAAACTTGCGGCCTGGGGGCCACATGCGACCCGCCAGGTACTATTTTGAGGCCCTCGGTATGTCTATCATAATCACAAAAGTAAAATAAAACAGTTTCTTGATCATATGTCTCTTTAGCTATAAATGACAATATTATTATTAAGACTTAGCCAAAAGGAAAGATTTATAAACTATAAAAGAGTTTTACCTTATGCAAAACTGTCATTTCTTTAACAAGACAAATATTTTTTTCTGAGGCCCTCCAAGTACCGACAAATACAAAAGTGGCCCTGCAAAGGGTATGAGTTTGAGACCACTGGTTTACATTAATTTATTCAGGTACTTACTTGAGCATTGTTCCCTCTCTATCCTAGTGGGCTCACAATCTATCTAATATACCTGTGACAATGGGGGGATTAAATGACTTACCCAGGGTCACATGGACCAGTGTGGGTTTGAACCCACAACCTCAGGGTGCTGAGGTTGTAGCTTTATCCACTGTGCCACACACTCCCCCATCTCCATCTCTGCTCATTTTCCCTTTCACCCTTATCCCTTTCATTTTTAGTAACTGAATAATAAGATCACTAGTTTATTGATGTTGGGTAAAGATTGCTATCGACAGTCAAACAGTATTTGGTGGTATTTTAAGCTCTGATATCTATCGGTCTATGTATTTATCTCTAATGTTTGTATCTGCCTGTCATTTATTGTACTATATGTACTACAATCAGAATTGGCATTTGGCTTTTATGTTTCTGGACTCAGTTTTCTTTCAATCACGTCCTGTTCATGGTTGTTTCAATGCCCCACATCTGACCTTGGTGCATATACTAGCTTGGAAGGTTTGTTGAACTGAACAGATGCATTATTTCCTCTGAGCAGGTACTTTGCTGTTCCCATTGTGGCAATTAGAAGGCTAATGTTGCAGTTGATAGAGCAGAAAAGCATAGCTGAATACAGGAGACCTGTCTGTAATGGTGAATCATTTGTCTAGCCTCATATCGTATTAGCCTTGGTATTTTTTTTATTTTTTGAACTGTGGGAATGATTTAATAATGCTTATCATTTCCTGTAACTAAATTTATATTCCTATTCTTACTTTGTATTTTTTTGAGAATAAATACCAATAAAAAAATATATATTTTTGTATATTTCTCAGTCTCTTTATTTCTCTTACTGGAGTGAATATTTTTTGGTCTGTTTGTTTATGTTTTCTAAAATGGCTGCACACACCTGCGGGTTTTAAAAAGATTCATTACTAATAAAAGAATATATGACCACCATCTGTATTTTTTCATCACATTTGGAGTTTTCCATATACATGGATTCAAATAGTTGACTGCTCCAGTGCATATAGGCCCCCTTTTATCAAGCAACGTTAGGGTTGTTTTTTTTATTGCCGGCCGCAGCAATAAAAACTCCTACGCTCATAGAATTCCTATGAGTGTGGGAGCTTTTACCACCGTGGCTGGTGCTGAAAGGCCTAACGCAGCTTGATAAAAGGGGCCATAGTTATTGCTGCAGAAAATTGATTTGCTATTTGTTTTGAAAACTATGGGGTCCTTTTACTAAGGTGTGCTAAATGCTAAAACACCCATAGAATATAATGGGCGCCGTAGCATTTAGCGCATGCTAAATCAGTTAACACGTGCTTGGTTAGTGCGCCTTAGTAAAAGGACTCCTATGTTAACCACCCACATTTTCAAAATCACAATGAGGTTCTTTGAAATGAGCAATCTTTGTTAACAGGGAAGTTTTTAAACTAGGATGTGCTAATACTGGACACAAAAGTGCATAAGGCCTGATTCTACAAACACCGCCTAACTCAGTTGGTGCCATTGGAAGCAACATTTACCCACATGTCATTTAAAGTTAGGCCCAAATTCAGACCAAATGGAGGAACTGGAGTATCAAAATACACATGTACAATACAGACCCCCGTTTGCCTTGGCTGAGTATACTGCCTTATTATTTCCTGCCTATACACGACACTTCATCTAGTAGGAGGAAAAAGGCCTCAAAAGCCATAGGGAGAAGTACTTCCTCAGAGCTGCGAAGGAAGGAGCTACGTGTGTACACAGGCTTCCCTGCCCGCTTCTATCATTGGCCACTGGTTTTTCTAGCAGCCAATGAAAGAAGCGTGCGGGAGAGCCTATGTATACATGTAGCTCCTTCCTTCGCAGCACTGAGATAGTACTTCGCCCCCTGGCTCCTGAGGCCTTTTTCCTCCTACTAGATGAAGTGTCGTATCTAGGCAGGAAATAATAAGGCAGTATACTTGGCCAAGACAAATGGGGGTTTGCATTGTATGTTTGTATTCAAAGTTAGGCACCACACCTAGAGGCACCTAACTCAACTTAGGCCTGGTAGGCATCATAATGTTAGGAACCAGTATATTAGGCCAAGGTTTTCTTGGCCTTATTTACCGGCACCTAATGGCACTGTTCAATTAACAGTGCCAATTGAACCAATTATAAAAATTAAGTAGGCGGCCCAATCTAGGCGCCTACCATTAGGCACTGTTTATAGAATCTGGGTCATACGGCCTGTTTTACAAAGCCATGCTAGCAGCCCCGAAGCCCATAGAGATTTAAAGGGCTTCGGGGCTGCACGGCTTTGTAAAAGAGGTCAATAGTGTCATCACTTTATTTATTTTTTAAAAAAATTTCTATACCGTTTTTTTTCTAAAACGGTTTACAAAAAGTTACATACATAAAATATTATTTTTAAAAAATCAGAACAAGATAGGAACAAAAACAGACAGATTCAATCTTTACATAAGGCCAATTGCTCAAAGAAATGCATCTACAAATAGTTGTGTTTTTAACATTTTCCTGAATGAGTTCCTGTCTCTACACTTTTCCATTAAGAATCAAAATATCTGTTGCAGAGAATTGACAACAAAAGATGCCCAAAACTGGAAGCTTTGCAAAGAACTAGAGAATAGCACGGGAGCAAATTTGTCCCCGCAGGACCTCTCTCCATCCCCATGAGTTCTGTCCCTGCCCCATCCCTGCAACCTCTGTCCTCATCTGCACAAGCCCAGAACACTTTGAGATCGTAAGTGTTCAAGGCTTGTGCAGATGAGGACAGAGTTTGCAGGGATGGGGCAAGGACAGAACTTGTGGGTATAGAATGGGGATGGAGATAGATCCCACGTCATTCTCTACAAAGATCATAAGTGGGGAGGGGGAGGCCATATGTTAACATTTACTCACATTATTGAGGTGCACTGGTTGGATCACCACAGGCTCATTACATAAGAATGGACCCTACAGTAAAAAATTTGAATGCAAGGGGGAATTCTATAAATGGCTTCAAAATTATGGGTGCAATGCTCATATTGTATAAAGGCAAAGTTGGGTACCATATCTGTTACAGAATACTTGTGTAAATTCACAGTTGCATGTCAAACTTTAGACATGACCCATGAAGACTAACCCGGATAAGACCAACATACGAGCTCGTATCGTGGGTAATGAATGACTCATTAAATGCAGGGCCTTTCATTTCCCTCAAGGAAGAGATTAAGATCTTTGGGATCTGGATAGAATCATATTTAACAATGTCAACACAAATAAATAATGTCCAAAAAATGTGGTGTTTTTTTTCATAACTGAAACATCTTTGTCATGTTAAATATCTGCTGGACTCAAAACATTTTCAGATTATGGTGCAAGCTTTGGTTCTTACTGCCTAGAATTATTGAAATATCATGCATAAGGGTCTTCCAAATAAACAATCGAGGAAGTTGCAGATTATATGAAATGTGCCGACAAAACTAATAAGAAAAGGGGGGGGGGGTTGAGCAAGTCACCCCATGCCTGGTAAAGTTGTACTGACTTCCTTGAAAAATGAGAGTGGAATTCAAACTCTTGATTATGATTTTCAAAGGTCTCTGTGCTCCCATCCCTAATTATTTACAAAGGTTTGTGCATTTTTATCAACGAAACTAGGGTTTTTAGATCCTACATGACATCAGATTGTTATCACCTACCCACCAGGAGCGTCATTTGAAAAAGACTTTTAATTCAACTTTCTTGGCAAGGGAAGCGAACTTTAAGCATGGAATCCTCTGCCTTTGGAGGTTAGATTGACATCAAACGATTTGTGTTTCCACTGATTAGTGAAAACCTGGTTACTCAAGAAATCATCTAATCTAATCTTCCATTTGCGAGTCACACATACCTATACAGGTTCAAGGCGACAGAGCAAAGAGGAAGGGGAGAGTAGTAGGGGAGGGGGCATGGAGAAACTTTAAGAGGGGGGACCTAGAAGTATGGGGTGCTATTTAGATATGAAGACAGTTAATTGTCAAAGAGGTGAATCTTCAGGTTTTTTCTGAATGTGATGTAGTTTGTCTCTTTCCTGATAGCTTCAGGCAGGTCATTACAGGTTTTTACACCCAGATAAGTTAACATAGAGTGAAAAATTTGCTTGTAGTGAAGGTATTTTGTGGATGGCAGGTTTAGTTGGATTCTGTTAAGGATTCTTTTTGAAGTCGGCCAAACATTAGAGAATAATTGGATGAGAGGGGCTGCTGAGTTTCCGTATAGAATCTGGTGTAGGATACATGACGTTTTGAAAATTATTCGGGATGATATTGGGAGCCAATATAGTTGCCTGATGAAGGTTGTGATTGAATCATATTTCTTTAATTTGTAGATTATTCTAACGGCTGTGTTCTGGATGAGTTGCATATTATGAAATGTGAATCGAATTGGACTTTAATGTATATATTCGGTGGGATCTGGGGATCAATTCTAGATTAGGGGTCAATACTAGGCTACATTATGTTGAAAACACAAGATAGATTTATTTATTTAAAATTATTTATAACCGGCCTATCTACAAATCTAGGCGGGGAACAATACACACATACAAAATCATTCTAAACAACAAACAAATGAAATACAACAAAAACAAAATTAAAAGAGCCTGCACATCCATAAGCTATAACATAGCTTACCCCCCCAATAAAAAAGAAAAAAACTCAAAAATAGTACTGATCCTCAGCCTTGTTTACATTGTTTACCTATGCTAACCTATGTTTATTGCAATTATGATTGCATGCTAGTGCACTTTCTGTATAACGATGTTTTAACATTGACTGTCCCCCACCTAGAACTTGGTGGATAATCCAATTATAAATGCCAAAATTAAATTAAACATATCTATGGCTGATGTAAATGCTGGTGCATAAATGCAGCGATTCTATAAAGTAGTGTCCAGCAGATTTGTGGAGCCGTAGCACACTAAACATAGTAGCCGTCCAGACAGGCCCTGAGCCACCAGTGCGGGGGTGCCAGGGAGGAAGAGGGCCGGAGAGGAGAGGCGCTGGCGCCGGCCGATTGCCTACAGGATGCGCCTTTCACTGCAAGAGGCAGATCCTGTAGGCAATTGGCCGGCACCTCTCCTCCTCCCCAGTGTGTCGCAGCACACCTGAAATCTCAGGAGGCACAAAGTTTGTGATACACTGCTATAAAGCATGTACTGAAAGAGTCGTAACACCCATCTACTTCCTGTGGGAATTCACCCTTTCCAATTACATGCTAGGACACAGGTGCCAAGTTATAGAATAGCATTTCGGTGCACTATGGCACCTAACTACCATTTCAGTTGCCACACTAAGGGCCTGATTCTTTAAACAGCGTCTAACGGCACCTAACTTGTACGCTGTTGGTGCGGTTGTCAATCTACTGCACGGTGCCATTTGTAGAATCACGTCAAGCGTCACCTAAGCAGACTTAGACTTCGCTAGATATCTTAGAGGTAGATGCTGGTATATTAGGCCAGGTTTTACCTGGCCTAATGTACTGGCATCTACCACAGACCCCCTAGCGATGCCTAAGTCAACCACGCTTCTTCTCTGCCCTTAACCATGCCTACTTTTGTGGTAGGTGTTGTTAGGCATCGCTAGATGTAGTGTGGTATTCCGTTCAAAGCCGAAATTGATTAATTTTTAAATGTGTTTTTAATCAATTTTTATTGGCATGGCCAATTACTACGCCATTAAAACCAATTAAATTCAATTTAGTTCCACACTGATTTAAGTTAAGCATTACTGGGTGTCCCTAATCAGGCCCTAACTGTTGGAAGTCTAATTCATGCCTAATGCTTGGTTCACTACGAAGGGCTGCTGAAAGGTTCTCAGCCCAACCAGGAAGAGAATGATGTGGAACCACGAAGCTTACAAGTTATTCTGCACTTTTCTTGACATTTTTCGCTTCATTTCAAAAAGTGCAGAATAACTTGTAAGTTTCATGGCTCCACATCAATCTTTTCTTGGTTGGGCTGAGAACCTTTCAGCAGCCCCTTGTATTGTGATGTCATAATGCCTCATTCCATCAATGCCTAAGAGTCAACCTCATTGGTGATATCACAATGGCTTGGCTTCCCTATACGAGTGCCCTTTTGCTAGATGCATTATCCTCATTGAAATGAAAGTGTCAAGAAAGTGTGGAATAACTTGTAAGTTTCATGACTCCAACTCATTCTCTTCTTGGTTAGGCTAAGAACTTTTCAGTGGCCCATTGTATTGCGATGTCATAATGCCTCATTCCACCAATGGCTAAGAGCCAACCTCATCGGTGATGTCACAATGGCTTGGTTTCCCTATACTTATGCCCGTTTACTAGAAGCATTTGCCTCATTGAAACAAAAATTGTCATGAGAAGTGTGGAATATCTTGTAAGTTTCATGGTTCCACATCAATCTTTTTTTGGTTGGGCCGAGAACTTTTCAGCGGCCCCTCATATATAGAATTACTCCGTTCATGTGTTAGCAAGCACTGTTAGTAAATGACCACCAACATGAGCTAATTTTTTTTTCTTTCCATGGGGTGTAGTTTCAATTTTATTAAAAGAGGAAATATCCATCTTCTCTACCCTAAGGCATGTTTAAATGTTTTCCTTTCATGTGACTGCTTATTTCAGAAAGCAGAGAAATCTAATATAATAAAAGCCTAAGCCGCGCATGCGCACTCTGACCTGCGTGCTCCCGTTTTCCGTGCGCTGTAGGTCCCCAAAGGTAGGAGTGCGCATGCGTGCTTCCACGCATCTCTCTCCCAAGGCAGATGCTTTGGGCTTTGGGCTGCGTGGAGGCTGTCTGCCACCGCTGCTGTTGGGGGCTGCAGGCCGCGGTGGCTGTCGTTATCTGCAGACCGCGGTGGCTGTTGGCGGCGGAGGGCAGACGCGAGGTAAGGGGTGCTGCTGGACAGGGGAAGAGATGGGGGGGTAGAAAAGGAAGGGAGGCCTACTGCTGGACAGGGGGACAAGAAAGAGGTGCTACTGGACAGGGGAGAGATTAAAAAAGGGAGAAGGGCTGCTGCTGGATAAGGGAAGCAGTGAAGGGGTGATGGTGGACACAGGGAAATCTCCTTTTTCTTCAAACGCTTTCTTCTGCTTTCTCACTCCCGATCCAAGAGTCTCTTGCATAAGTGCATTCCATAGCAACAGCAGCAGATGAATCCAGAGACCAATGGGATAGCTCACATCTACCAGCAGGCGGAGATAGAGAAACTGATTAACAGGTGGTCCTATTGGCTGGCACTCCTCCTGTTTATCCAGTATTCTCTATCTCCCAGCAGGAAAAAGTCGCTATTCAACTAGCTCCTGAATTCTGGCTGTGGCTGGAACTTCATTTTCTCCTGTTGAGGTTTCTCTTCAGTGAGACTGCCATTCTGTTTCTCCTGTTGAGGTTTTCTCTTCAGTGAGCTGGCAGTGCTATTTCTCCTGTTGAGATTTTCCTCTTCAGTGAGACAGGGGTGTCCGACTGAACGGTGCCGGCTTTAGAGGTTACACTAGGGCCCCCCCTTGTCCCTGCATCACCCTCCCTCCATTGCTAGAGGGTCTGACTGGGTCTCAATTTTTTTCTTCTTTCCCTTCTCTGTGTAAAAAAAAAAAAAAGAGACCACAGTTGTTACATTCTGCCATGCTTTTGCTGCAAACTGGCTTCAACCAGCCCTAACAACTAGCTTGTGAGTATGTCTGGCTTTTACAGTTGTTTGAACTTCAGGTTCTGTTTGGGAGTCTTAGTACTGTGGGTTCGGTCATCGTACATTTAAGGCATGGATATTTTATTGAGGCTAAGTTTTATGACTAGAAATCCGTGGAGGGAGCCGGGACTTCCCGCCCTTTGCATGCACGCGCTTGGTTTCCTTGTTGGTTACAGCGCGGCAGTAGCGGTGCGATTTCTTGCTCGCACTTGTTCTCATTGTTGGGTTCAGTGCAGCAGTAGTCCTGTTTATTCTGAGGCTCTCTTTCATCGGTGTTTGTCATGGCCATGTGCAGCTGATTGTGCAGGTGCCGGTTTATAGCAGCATGAGATGGGACATGTTTTTTTCCGGCGCTGTGGGCCGTTCTTCTGGTTATTCCCTGAGTCTGATTTTATTTCTATGCAAGCCGCGGCAGGGTAAATTTTGCGGGGCTTGAATCCAACTATGTTTCTAGGAGCGTTGATGCAGCGGCCACGTGTCAGTGAGAATCCGGCGTGCGCTTGGGTCTCCGGCGATGGCGGGAGAGCTGCAGCGTTCTGGTAGTTTGTTTCCAGCTGACTTTGGTCAGGGTATGCCGGGGCTTCTCTCCTTTCCAGTTCAGACAAGTTGTATGTGTGTCACCAGCTTTGGGACAAGCTTGGGCAGCTTTATATGTCTATGTCTGTGTTCCTGCTGTACTCCCTTGAAGGAAGCTGCTTGTTTAATCGGACTCTGGGGTTAGCACTCAAGGGGTTTACCAGAGAGACTCTGCCCTGTGCTAGGTCACCCAGTCTCGGTTTGTCTCCGGACTGGGGCGACATACGGCAACTCACGGCACGGTGAGATCAGCAGTAAGATAGTGCCCTGTATTTCACACAGGTATCTCATTGTCTCTCTTGGGGTCCCTGCAGATTGAGCCTTTGTCTGTTGGTAACTGTCCTTATTTGGGCCTCTGTGCTGAGCTGCATGTGTCTAGTAGTGGCACAGGATATATATGCCTAAAGGTAGTACAAACAGTTTCCAAGTTCGGGCTGTCTCTATGTGCATGATGACACTGCGCATCTTCCTGCGGCCAGGACTCTCTTTCTCTATTTCTGAGGGGGCCTGGACTTCAGATTTCCATGCTTATCACGCTGGTTTCTCCTGTCGCCATTTTCTCATGGCACATGCTAGACGGGCCCCCCGACCAGACAGGAAGGGCTGTACAGTTCCTTTTAACCAGGAGCCAGTTACCTGTTCTATCAAACCCGTGGAGGATCACGTGCTATGTGGCTGTTAGCCTCATCCCTGAAGCTCTCATTAGCGATGTGAGCTTTGTCTGATACCTGTAAGGATGCTGTTGTTTTCCACGGGGCGGTAGATGCAGCATCTTGATGAGTGTAGTATGTATTCACTTTAAAGGACATACGTATTTCGCTCATGTTACATGGGGTTGGTACTGTTTTCATGGTTCCAGTATATTCCTCTTTACATTGTGAAACTTGAATTTTCCTAGGAGAATCTTCTTGCAGATCCTACAGTCTCATCCTGCCATTCCCTGACCTTCTGCACTTCATTCTGAGGGGATCTTGACTTCTTTCAATGACTCTTCAGGCTTTCTCATGAGGGAGAAGACGCTATAATGTCAGGTCAGGGGGCTGTGAAGATTTTTCAGGATGCTTGCATCTTTGCATCCTCCTCAGGTTTCCAGTTCGTTCTTGGAGTCTCTATGTTTTGTGTTTCCCTTTTCAGTGTTACTGGTCCTCAGGACAGTTCTTGTAGTTCTTCGGGAACTATGGGACGTTGTTCCACTTACTGCATGGTGCCCGAGATGGGGGCATTGGGCAGGCTGGATCCCATTCTTCTGAATTAGTTTCTCGGGGTTACACATTTCTGCAGACAACATGGTAGTATATTTACATTTTCTCTATGGACTCCGAATCGGCACTGGGTTTGCCTGCCTCCCTTGGAGCAGCGCTTTCGGTTTTGGCACATGCCAAAGCCTACCCAAGGCTTCACGAACGTTTTAGGTGATGTGGGCGGTGGTACCGTTTTGGCGCTACCAGGCAATTCATCTAATTTCTTCTTGACTGCCTGCTTGATTCGGATGACTTCCAGTCGGGCCATTTGACTGACACGAAAAGGGTGGTATCTTTTCCTCAGTTCTTTACACGTGCATCTTCAAATTTGCACAGCGCTCTTTTCCCCTGTACTATTTATAGGTATATCGGGGTAATGTTTTTATTCATATAGGAGAGACATGTGTTTCTTTCCGGAGACTTGGGCGTGAGGTCTCGGTCTCAGATTGGTATTCTTCTTCGCTTACCATGACCAAGAGTATGGGATTCTGTACAGTTTCTGTGATCCATATTGCTGACTCCACTGGGAACTTCGGCTTGCTTTCCCCTTCTTACGCTACAGCAGTCGCTTTTGTTCCGGTGGTTCCCGGTATCTCAGGGCTCCAATTATTTGGTATGCTCCTCCTGCATCGCTCTGTATGATTTGGTGGCTCAGCGCGATTTCTCTTTTCAAGACATGCCTCGTTCTTTGCTGGACTAGCTCATGACCACCGACCATCCCGGGCTGTCGGGTTAGGGAGCTCGGTGGCTTCCATCCTCAGCTCCATGAGTCTGGTCTTCAGAGGCGACTCAGTACTTGTTCATTCTTCTACTCTTGAGCAGGGTCAGGCTACCTTTCTGGAGCTTCAGATCATTCTTCCAGATTGCCGCTGAGGGTCCTTTTGGTCAGTATTATGATGGGGGTATTTCTCTACAGCTTGGGCAGTAGGTGTTGTACTCAGTTGGCAGGTGAAGTTGGTCTGCTTCAATGGGTGGACTCTCATCTTCGTCTTCTGTTGGCAGATCCTTTTATGGATCAGGATAAGAGTTTGGATAGACTTTCTCTCCGCGGAATCTGAGCATGGCCCATTTCTTATATGTTACAGTGTACAGCGCTGTGTACGCTCTGGAAAGTGTGCATGTTAGTAATAGTGTAATCTTCTGCATCCTGGATATTGAGATTTGTGGCTCAGGCGTTCTAGCTCTTTTTATGGACGTGAGATCTCCTTGACCTAGACCTCATGGCCTCGTCTCTCAATTCTAAGCTTCCTAGCTTCTTCGGCGGGCCCAGGAAGTGGGAGTTAGAGGGGGTAGCTGCATGGCTCCTTTCTCGCCTCTGTCTTCTCTTTTTTCAGTGTTTTCCGCTGGCTGATGATGGCTTGGATTTGCCATCTCGAGCTCGCTTTCCGGGCACAGTATTTGTAGAATCTCTGGATTGGCGGCGGATTTGATGAGTCTTTCGACAGCCTGACTAAGAAGTTTCCTGGTATTTCCGGCTTTGCTCGCCTAGGGTCCGATCAACATGGATATTCGTACTACTTTAGTATTACGACCTAGTTTTTTGAAAAATCTTGGTTGCGTGTAAGGGTTATGCGAAGCAGGTTGTTTCTTCTCTTATCCAGGTGCTACAGACGTCTTCTCCTGTGGCTTCTGCTTCCTTTTGGAGGTTTTTCCTTTCTTGGGTGCTTCTTAACGTTTGAAACACTCCAGAGTTCCTTTTTGGCACAAGTGTATTGCCGAGGGCTTAGCTTTCAATTCGCTTCAGCTTCTAGTGCCATTCTTGGCTTGTTACAAGGGCTAGGTATATTGCTCTTCACTTACTTCTCAGCTTCATGTAGTTCAGTTCCTAAACAGAGTGTGGTATATTCATGTGCCTCTTAGAAAGCCCGGTTTGGAGTACAATCTTCACGTACTTCTTCTCAGTTTACCGAAGGCTTCATTTCATCCTTGTCTTTTGGGACTCTAAAGGGCTGTGCCGTTGAACATGGGGTTTCTTGTGGCCATGGCTTCAGCTCTGCAGTTTTCTATGTTACAGGCCTTGTTTAACGGGGATTCTTATTTCTGATTTCCGAAATATGGGGTATCAGTTCGGATGGTACCACTATTTCTTTCTAGGGGGGTGTCATCCTTTCTTTTATGTCATGCTCGCTTTTCCTTCCTTCTTCCTGGGAGGAGAAATTGGAAGCAGTGCTTTTATTCACTGCATTTTTTGATACGTACGTAGCGTTCTCCGCGAGCTCGGTTTCTAACGACTTTCAGTTGTTTATATCTCCTTTTTGTTTTCTTCAAGGGACGCCTCAAACGTATGGCGGCGTCCGAAGCCTCCATCGCTCAATGGGTCCAGGAGGACATTTTTTATGCTTGCTTGCTGGCAGGGAAGCGGTTGGCGAAAGAACTTTATGACCATTCCGCCAGAGCGATGGCTACTTCTTGGGCTCGGCCCAGAGGTTTTTTCCTTGGAGGAGATTTGTCTTGCGGCTAATTGGACTTCCGAGAGTGCTTTCTCTCCACATTTCTGCTTGGATGTGGGGGTGCATGCGGTAGGGGCGTTTTGTGCTTCGGTTGTTGCGGAGGCGGCGTTTGCTTCCCACCCAGATTGAGGATTGCTTTGCTACATCCCATTGGTCTCTGGATTCATCTGCTGCTGTTGCTAGGGAAGGAAAAATTATGTTCTTACCTGTTAATTTTATTTCCCTTAGACGCAGCAGATGAATCCAGAGCCCCACCCTTTCTGGATATTGTCTCTCGGTTTTTTCTTTTGCAACTTTCGCAGTTTGTTATTATGGCAGGTTGTTTTCTGTATTATTGCATTTTGAGATTTGTTATGGGAAAGAAGTTTTTTACATGCTATGCCTATTGATGGTTACGGATGCTTGGGCAAGGAGCTATACTAGATAAACAGGAGGAGTGCCAGTCAATAGGACCACCTGTTAATCAGTTTCTCTATCTCCGCCTGCTGGTAGATGTGAGCTATCCCATTGGTCTCTGGATTCATCTGCTGCGTCTAAGGGAAAGAAAATTAACAGGTAAGAACATAATTTTTCCTTATGTTGTGATACGGTAACAGCATACGATGTCTTCTTTTTACTTATTCATCGGACTGTTGCTAGAAGACCCTGTGGTATGAAACGATCCTTGATATAAAAGATCAGGCAGCTCAAAAGGTTCTTGTTTCATTGTTGGGAAGTTTTCTGATAGAAGGATCACTGTGCGCTGTTCCATCAGCGGTACAACCTGTAGACATATCCTGGCACCAGAGCGAAAGCCGAAGAAAAGTGGGCTTTTCTATCTAATTACAAGTAAAAAAAAGTTTCATTTCGCCAGCCTTTTGTTCAGCTTGTTAGCAGAGATGAAGTAAGGAGATGAGATGTCAGCTCTAAAGAGTTCTCTGTGCTCTGCCCCAAATTAAAATGGAAAAAGTTCTACAGAAGACAGAATGGCAAAGAAAGGCAATGGAGTGGAATAACAGCTTTTGTAAATCCAGCCTGGGTCAGTTCTTGTGATCAGGTTACCATAATGCCACAAATACACTTTTTGGGGACGTGTCTAAACAAGAAAAAAAAAAAAAAATCAGGGGTCGATAGTCAGCCTAACTTACGTGGGTAAGGCAGGCTCCTGCCCACTGAAGTCACACTGAGTGGGCCAGCCATGGGCGTTGGAATGTGGGAGGCCACAGGAACCATAGTCTCCCCAAAGATTGGCGGTCGCCAGTTGGTTCCCACCCATCCATCCCCCTTCCGGTGCTATACAGTTATTTTTTTGCACCTACCCCTCATCCCACATCTCTCCTCCACAGCCTCAAGGCATTTGCCCTACGACCTTTGAACCCCTTACCTCCCCTGAGAATTTTACAGGCATCCCCCAATGCCAGCAGCATTTCATTTTTGCTGCTGTTGCTGGCCCCCACACTAGGTTTCCTTTTGTCATGTCCCGCTGGACAGGAAACAGGAAGTGATGTGAGCAAGGGTGGGACATAGCAGAGGGAGGCCTGGGGAGGGGGGGGGGACCAATGCTGGCAGCTAAAATAAATCACTGTTGGCACTGGGGACCCCTGTAAGGTTCTCTGGAGAAAGATGGGATCCAGAGATCAGAGGAAAAGTGCTGGGAGGCTGCAGAGTTGAGGAGAGGGCAGTGTGGTGCCATTGCAGGATGGGCCTAAGCCAAGAATGGGTAGGCCTGGACCCACCCATAGCTTTTTTTTTCAACATAGTTACCTTGATAGGAAGAAGAAAATACCTTATAGACAGATACAGTATTTTAAAATCCTTTGGACTATATTTGTTAGGAATGGGATGGAGGACAGGGAGACTGGGGAAAGTTGTTGAATAAGGCCCATCAATATTTCTGTGGTTCTATTTACCTTTGGTAGAACTTGAGCTGACGAGTGATGGCTATTATTGCTTTCTCACTGTACTTTGTAAAAACACAATTAACTAGATTTTATGCTTTTGATTAATTTGTTTTCCCCCTCATCTTAGTATATGGAACCCACTTTTCAGCTATACATAGCTCAATTACTCTGTAGCGATTCCATGTAATTAATTTTCTGCTCTTAAAATATAATGCACTCTCTGTAACCTCGAAATCAGCTGAACTGGAACAGAGTGAGTCAGTGGAATTTAAAGTGACCTATGTGTAAACAAGCTGTGTGCCAGGGACTTCCCAACCTTTCCCATTAGAAACTTCTGTGGAGCCTGAAACACAATGAGCCACACTTTGAGGTTTAAAAAAAAAAAAAAAAATTTCCTCAGATATGCTGTCAAATCCGCTTGGTGTTAGTCTTAAGGCCTCCTGTAGGACACATTCCCATACTACAGAACGCATTCTCTGTCCTCACACAATTTGCACTTAACATGTCTTTTTTTTTTTTCCGCCCAGATCTTTCTTTTCACTCCGCAGTTTTGACTCAGATCAGCTCCAGATATGGCCCTATCCGCTGCCTCCACATTGCAAAAGTTGGCTACACTCAACAGCTTTGTTTTGTCTCTAAAAATATTCTTTTAAAGACAGCTATTAGTTGGATGCAACGGTTTATATATTTGGATATATTACAGCATCCTATCTCATAACTGCTTGGAATTACTATATGCCTTCATTAAGCACCCCATGTCTACTTCCTAAGAAACAGTTTCTGTCTTAAACAGCCACTTTAAACGTTCCAGTTTAAAACAGAAAGCCTATTACCTCTTAACTGTATATCTCCCTCTGTTACCAGATCTCCTTTAATTCTGCAAGATTATTTCATGAGTTATTTTTACCCTTTGGAATTACTGCAATGCTCTGGAATTACAAGTGTGTGTCCCATATTGTGCTCACGCCTTGTCTTCGTGCCGTGTGTATTCTTTGGCCATGTGAGGGCTTCAATCCACCAGGGAATGCAGGAAAAAAAAAGCCAGAAAAGGTTTTGAAAACTTCAAATGTCGGCTGCGGAAGTTAAATTAAAACCAGACGGTGAAAGCATTAGGCTCATATATTTTCATATTTCCAGCTGCCTGCTGAATTATTGAACACCTTTAAACTGGTCTAGAAGGGCAGCGTTCAAAACATGAAGGTCCCGTAATAAAATGAAATGCATTAAAACATTGCATTTTTTTTCAGCGCAATTTGCTTGCCATGGAAATTAGGGCCCTCATTCTATAATCTTACCCTCAAATTCAGTATGTGGTGCCTTAAGTTGTATGCGCAAATCAGTGTGCACAGACGATTTGTGCAGACAACTTATCCCCCTCTTATACAAAGGTGCGTTATGCTTTTTAGAGCGTGCTAAACACGCACTAAATGTTAATGCATGCATGTTATCCTATGGACATGTTAGCGTTTAGCACGCACGTTGATTTAGCGTGCGCTAATCATGCGCTAAAATGCTTAGCTCGCCTTTGTAAAAGAGGGCCTTAATTGTTTAGCAAGTGTAATTGGGGCCAATAATTGGTAATTAATACTTTGTAACTGATGCTAATTGGTATTAATTAGAAGTTATATGTGCAACTTGATAGGCGTATTCTATAAAGTGCTGCGTGACAGTTTTAGTGCATGAAACTGAGAAGGGGGCATGGGTGGATCGTAGGCGTACGCACTGTTATAGAATACAGTGGAACCTTGGTTTACGAGCATAATTCATTCCAGAAGCATGCTCGTAAATCAAGTTACTCATATATCAAAGCGAGTTTCCCCATAGGAATGACTGGAAACTTGCTTTGATTCATTCTACCTCCTCTTCCTCCCCCCACCTGAGGCTACCGGCGCTGCTTCATCACCCCCTCCCCCCGCTCTAACCGGAAAAATATGATTGAAGTCTACAACATCCTGAGTGGAGTAGAACGGGTAAAGGCGGATCGATTTTTCACTCCGTCAAAAATTACAAAGACTAGGGGACACTCGAAGTTACAGGGGAATACTTTTAAAACCAATTGGAGGAAATTTTTTTTCACTCAGAGAATAGTTAACTACTGGAACGTGTTGCCAGAGGATGTTGTAAGAGCGGCTATTGTAGCTGGTTTTAAGAAAGGTTTGGACAAGTTCCTGGAGGAAAATTCCATAGTCTGTTATTGAAAAAGACATGGGCGGGACATGGATATTTGACACATGAAGGTAACCAATAGAATACTGTAAGTTAGGTGCTAAAACATGCCATTTATGTGCTCACCTTTAGCCTGTCTTTTACATGTCTTAAGTGTTGGCACCTAAATGTTGCATGCAAATGCTGACATGATCTATTACGGCCATTCCCAATCCAGTCCTCGAGGCACACCTAGTTCTGTTGGATTTTCAGGATAGCCACAGCGGATATCAATGAGTTAGACTGGTATGCCCTCGAGGCAGTGCATGCAAATCAATCTCATTCCTATTCATTCTGGACATCCTGAAAACTTGACAGGACTAGGTGTGTCCCTAGGACCGGAATGGAATGGCTGCTCTGTCCCATAACAGAATCCAGGCGCCCAAATGCAACGGTAGAATTTCCATTTGGCACCCAAATTTGGGACACATTTACAAAATTGATTATGTTTTATGTTAGATATGTTTTATTGGAACTCATTTAGATTTTTGACATAGTCCCCTTGTAGAAAACCGTAGCACGGTTTTTAGCGCCGGCCAGGGCGGTAACAGCTCCGACGCTCATAGGAATTCTATGAGCATCGGAGCTGTCACCGCCACGGCCAGTGCTAAAATCCATGCTTTAGCTTTGTAAAAAGGGGAGGAGGTTATGTCAAAAATCTAAGTGACTTTAAAGTGACTGTAAAAAAGGGGAGGGGGATAATGTGGGCTATAAATATTTTTAATTAATTGCCCCCCAAGCTCCCTAGCATTTGCTCAAATGGATCTGAACAGGAATATATATAAATTTCAAAGTGTGTGTGAGATGGGGGGGGGGAGGTTTCAAATTGTATTTTTACAGCAACATTGTTACTCAAAAATGAATCATTAAGTAATTGCTGTGGTGACAAACTGTGCTACACTTGAATTAATTACTTGGCAGTAATCACAAGCTACCGTACCTTGAGACTCCCTACAGCCTTTCATCTTCTGGTGTACTAAGTAGATTATTTGACATTTTGGCAGAGACATGATATCAAGGTACCACAAAGACTCCTTTCATTATTCATTTGTGGCTTCCTTCAAGCGTATGCCTTTTCTGGGAAAAAAAAAGAAAAGGCATTTTTCTTTCTATTTTTACTAAAGTGAACAGTACTCTTTTCTTTGTTGATGTGGATGTATGAGGGAGTGCTGAAAAGGTCTCAGTCCAACCAAGAAGAGAATGATGCGGATGGAGAGAGAAAATCGCTTTGGTCTATTTCTCAATGTCATAAACATCGGCTGATGGACTTCAGCTTATCCTTGTTTTATCACTTAGAATTATCTCAATTTACATCAATAGAATGGTGGGTGAAAGGATTACGCAAAGATTACTTTCAAACAAATGACGTAGAGAACTGTGATTTCTCATTGACCTACAATTTTCTTAAAAAAAAAATTGTTAGGAGTGAAGATATGGATAAAACTTTTCAAAGCAGTTTTGCAAGTAAACTAGAGTTGGGTTCTATAAAATTAACCACCTATATGATATAGAGCAGTGTTTGTCAACTCGGTCCTGGAGTATCCCCTTGCCAGTCAGGTTTTCAAGATATCCACAATGAATATGCATGAAAGACATTTGCATATAATGGAGGCCGTGTATGCAAATCAAGTTGATGCAAATTCAATGTGGATATCCTGAAAACCTGGCTGGCAAGGGGGTACTCCAGGACCGAGTTGAGAAACACTGATATCGAGATCATGTTTACATAGTCAACCCGTGCACAAGAATGAGTGAAGGCATTCCTAAGGATAGGGTTGGGGAAGGGTTGATATTTATGCATTCACTTTGAAAAATACACAGAAAGTAGCCATAGAAAATTTATGTATGCCAAACATCAGGTGGAAATGTAAATGCATAAATTCCCTAGGGAAATTTTTGCAGCTGAAATATACCTGTAGCTTCACTTTGAAAATTTACCAGGATGGGTCAATCCAATCCAAACCTTAGGCCCTCTTTTACAAAGGCGCGCTAAGCGTTATAGCGTGGATTTAGCAAATCAATGCGTGCACTACCCGCTAACATGTCCATAGGATAACATGCATGCGTTAGCGTTTAGCGCGCTATAAAGCTTAGCACACCTTTGTAAAAGAGGGGGTTAGTATTATATACCGGGTCATTCCCTCTAGAGACTCGATCTGGTTCACAAAACTAATTAAAAGACAAAAGGAAAGCGATGGTTTAATAGAAAAGTCATCTATTACAATCCCTTATTTATCAGTTAAAAATTTCTGGAAAAGATACAGTATGTCTTTAAAGTTTTCTGAAAAAATGTCAGAGAAAGGAGAAGTCGCATTTCTGAAGGGAGATCACTTCAGATTTTTACCAAGGCATATGACAGAGTGAGAAAGCCTACCTAAGGTTTTAATACCCCTAATAGAAGGGAATACTAATTTAAATTTGTGTATTCCCCTGGAGGAAAGAGGCTGTTGGGAACTGAAAGAAAGAGAAAGTAGTGGGGGAAAATAATCCCATATAAAATTTTAAATACAACTCTGGCACACTTAAATTGGACCCTCCAATAAACCAGAAGCCAGTGCAATGCCTTCAGTAGTGGAGTAACATGATCATGTTTACTCTTACCAAATATTAATTTGGCAGCTGTGTTCTGAATAAGTTGCAATAGTGGCTTACCTAGCATATGTGACACCCGGGGCCCATCATTTTTTGGCACACACCCCCCCCCCATCTGTACGAAAAACATGATTTTTAGTAACAAGCCACATGTCACACATGAGTACCTAGGAAAAGGCAGCATCTTACATACAGCAGTGAGCAGTACTACATCAATACACCCATTGTAAAACTAAACAAGCCAGACTAGTACAGATCAATCCTACACCGTCAATCCTAACAGAAAACCATGTCTTTCGAATACACAGAATACAGAAAACACTTTCGCCTAGTATGGAATATGTCATCACAAACTAACCTTCCCCCTTTTACAAAACTGTAGTGTGGATTTTAGCCACAGTGGTAACAGCTCTGACGCTCATAGAATTCTGAGCATCAGAGCTGCTATCACCATGGCTGGCGCTAAAAAATGCTCCACAGTTTTGTAAAAGGGGGGATAAAATAGAAATACATAGACTAATCTAATCTAAACCTTAAGTTTATATACCGCATCATCTCCATGAGTATGGAGCTCGACACGGTTTACAAGAACTTAAAATAGTGGGTAGAGAAGAAGAAAAAGGATTACATGAACTTATGTGTAGAAGGGGGGAGAGAAAGGGGGAAGGATAGAGTTACAATTTGCTGAAAAGCCAGGTTTTCAGTTGTTTGCGGAATAACTGAAGGGAGCTCAGGTTCCGCAACGGGGTGGTGAGGTCGTTCCAAAGACCTGTGATTTTGAAGAGAAGGGATTTTTCCCAGTTTGCCTACATAGTGGATGCGCGTGGAGAGGGGAAGGCTAGTTTATGCCTTTGGGCAGTTCTGGAGGAGTCAGGACTGGAGGAGTTGAAAGACAGTGGGATAAGAGGATGATCTTGAAAGCCAGGCAGGAACATTTGAAATGGATTCTGGAGATTATTGGGAGCCAGTGAAGTTTGGCAAGGAGTGGGTAGGCATGGTCAGATTTGCGTTTTGAGAAGATCAGTTTGGCTGCAGTATTCTGGATTAGCTGGAGTCTTAGAATACTTTTTTTTGATAGATTTAAGTAGATGGCGTTGCAGTAATCTAGTTTGGAGAGGATGATGGATTGGACAAGGATGGCAAAGTGTTGTTGGCTGAAGTAGGATCTAGCTTTCCTCAGCATGTGAAGGCTGAAAAAGCATGATTTTGCCAAGGAGTTGAGGTGGTCATTGAGGGAGAGAGAGGAATCGATAGTGATACCAAGGACCTTGCATGAGATTTCGAGCTGTAGTGTATCGCCTGTGGGTAGTGCGAAAAGTGTTAAATTGAACCAGCAAGAAGCTGGACTCTGCATACAATGCAACACCACAGAAACAGTGACACATGTCTCCTAAAGCAATAAATAAATAAAAAAAATTTTGTTCTACCTTTGTCTTCTCTGGTTTCTGCTTTCCTCATCTTCTTGTTACTCTCTTCCTTCCATCCACTGTCTCTCTTCTCTCTGCATCTTCCATTTGCTCTGTTACTGTGCCTCTCCCTTTCTCCCTCCTTCCAAATTGGTCTGGCACCCATCTTCTTCCCTCCGCTCCTCCCATAGTCTGGCATCTCCGTCTTCTTCCCTGCCAGCGTCTTCTCCAAACTCTCTCTTCCCCATTTTCCTGCAGTATCTTCTCCCCACTCTCTGTTCCTCATTTCCCTTCAGCATTTTCTCCCCACTCTCTGTTCCCCATTTCCATTCAGCATCTTCTTCCCACTCTGTCTTCCCCATGTGCTTCCAGCGTCCTTCTCCCCCCCCCCTCTGTTTTACCCTGTTTTCCTCTCCACCTCACCTTTTCTCCCTTTCTCCTTCCCTGCCCCTTACCTTCGTGGCACTTTCTCCTCCCCCCCCCGGCCCGGACAACAGGCACGGTTCAACAAACCTCCCTGCCCTGTGGCCGGTGATGTCTAAACTGCCTTCTTACAGCAGCTGGAGCATTGTAGTTGCATATGGCTGCCGTAAAGGTCATCTCTGATGCAATTTCTGCTTGCGTCAGAGATGACCTTTACGGCAGAAACACGCAGCTTCAATGCTCTAGCTCAGGGGTGCCCACACTTTTTGGGATTGCGAACTACTTTTAAAATGACTAAGTCAAAATGATCTATCAACAATAAAATTTTTAAAAAAACCACAACGCACACTGTACGCTGAGAAAATGTTGATTATCATTCCTATTCTGGGGTTTTTTCAAAGAGGTCAAGGCAGATGACTCTATGCACTGTCACCTCAGTAACAACCATACAAAAATATACAAATACCCCCCTCCCTTTTTACTAAAGCACAATAGCAGTTTTTAGCACAGGGAGCTGCGCTGAATGCCCAGGGCTGCTCTCGACACTCAAAGGCTCCCTGCGCTAAAAATCGCTATTGTGGTTTAGTAAAAGGGGGGCCATAGTGCAAAATATAGACAGCAGATATAAATTCAGACACATTTTGATCACTAAATTTAAAATAAAATTATTTTTTCTACCTTGTTGTCTGGTGATTTCATGAGTCTCTGGTTGCACTTTCTTCTTTTGACTGTGCATCCAATCTTTCTTCCCTGCTTTCAGCCTGTATGCTTCCTTTCCTCCAGACCTCATTCCCTCCGCCAACTTTTTCTTCCTCTCTCCCTGCCCTTTCTTTCTCCCTGCCTCCCTTTCTTTTTTTTCTCTCTTCATGCCCCCTTTCTTTTTCTCTGTTTCCTTCTGTCTCCCTGCCTTCCCCCTTTCTTTCTCCCTGCCCTCCCCCAAGCCATTGCCGCCGCCATCGGGGAACAGCCCCCCAAGTCACCGCCTTCGGGTAACATGCCCCAAAGACGCTGCGGCCCCAAGCTCTCCTTCCCTGCGTCGGGCCGACCAGCATTCCTCTCCCCAACATCAATTTTGCCGTCGGAGAGGGAGTTCCGCCCAGCTAGGCAGCGATTGGCTGGCCCTAACTTCCTCTCCAATGGCAGAATTGATGTCGGGGAGAGGCAAGCTGATTGGCTCGGTAGAATTTTCCGGTCCTGGCCAGCTGTGCACCCCCCCTAAGGCTGCACCCGGGGTGGACCTCCTCCCCCCCCTCCCCCACATCCCCTTGGTACGCCACTGAGTTGCAATCTCTTTAAGTTGCACTTACTTAAACTGATATAAAGAGAGTTTACATAATCCAAATGGGGTAATAGCCTGGACCAACACGGTGAAATGTTGCTGATGGAAAAAATGACGGACCCTCCTCAACATCCGAAGACTAAAGAAACATTTTTTCGATATATTGTTAATTTGATTAGACAAAGAAAGAGCAGAGTCCAAGAAACTGGAAAAAGAATGAACCTGGTGTATGATTACAGGATTCGGAACGTCATGGCCAGACAAGTGATTTGGGGATGGAGTGGAGGCTGAGCCAAAAGTAGGTGGTCCCATAATTTTTTCTCATCCTCTGCCCTTTCTTTGGTGGTCCCTGTCCCCTGCCTGAATGCAAAATATACAAATACCTGAGCTAGTAGGAATCCCCAAGTCCTGCCTGATGGCCAGAGCTCTCCATATCAATGTTTCATCCTCCCCTATGCATGCTTGGTTTTCACAGTAAGGGTTGGATCCCTGCTAGTCACAACAGGGAAGACAGCTAATTTTATTTTATTTTTTTTTTGGGGGGGACTGCCCATGGTTATGCCACTGGTTCCATAATGACAGAGCATGGTGAGTTAGGAGGGAATACAAAATAGCAAAGAGAGTCTCCCAACTAGTTCCGAACAAAGGCTTGCGGCACCACATCCCAGCACCAGTTGACTGAGCTGGAAGCTCAAAGGAACGGGAGATAAGTACCGTATTTCCCCGAAAATAAGGCCCTCCCCCTGCAAGACCGGCGGTATCGGCAGCACTCTAAACAGACTGCTTCACTGACTTCTCCCACCAGGGCCTTCCCTGTGCCGCGTTGCTGATGACATCATCAGTGATGCGGCAGAGGGAATCACCGGCAGAAGACCACAAAGCAGCCTGTTGCCGACGCTGCTGTTAAGAGGGAGGTATGTCGGTCATCTCGTGGTGGGAGGGTCAGCGGAGTTCGGATGGGAGGGAGAGATGGAAATATGAGAGGGGGGAAGCACTGCTGCCAGTGAATCCAGGGGCTTGGGTTAGGCTTCCAGGGTCGATATAACTAGGGCTTATTTTTGGGGTAGGGCTTATATTAAGACCTACCCCAAAAATCATGCTAGGGCTTATTTTCGGGGAAACACGGTAGCTTCTGGGCTAATAGAAAGAAATAGAAAAGAATTTCAATCTGAGAAGCGAAGGAAAATTTGAAAATCGTATCTCTGGCAGGACCTTGCCTTTGAGTTGATGGCAATTTCATGCTCAGGTGGTAATAGGAAGACATTTTAGTGTAGCTGGGGTAATGAGATGAATAAGGAAAAAGAGATAAAAATAAACATCCGTGGTGTGTGCAGAATATACCTGATATAGAATAGAAATCTTCAGTTCCAGCTAATGTTTTAAAACCTACAGGAGATTCACTTTACAGGTTACAGGTTTCATTTATTTGATATACCGCTTTTGCACTTACATGTAAATAAAGTGGTTTAAAATAAAAATATTTTTTTAAAAAATCTAAATCAAATAGAAAAGAATTCCATCATAAAAAGAAAAGCCCATCCCAAAAGCCTCCCTATAGTTAAACCCCCAAAAGACACCATCATACCCATTCAAAACCCCCATCACACCCATAAGCCTGTTGAAATAAATAGGCTTTAAGGGATTTTTAAATTTAAGATAAAGATAAATTTTTAATGAAAAAAGAAGTAAATTCCATAAAACCAGTCCCATTTTTTTTAAAAAGTGTCTTTCTTGTACATTCCAATCTTGCATCATGTGCATTTGGCAGGTCCCAAAAACTGAGCTTGACTGGAATGCTAACTCAGGGGCTTCAAGATAAGGTAACGTTATTCGCTGACGAAACCAAACTATGCAATATAGTGAGAGTATGTCACCCGATAGTATGACACAGGACCTACATTTGTTGGAGCTTTGGTCCTCGACCTGGCAGCTGGGCTTCAACGCTATGAAATGCAAGATCATGCACCTCGGCAGCAGAAATCCGTGCAGAACTTACACTTTGAATGGTGAGACCTTAGCTAGAACTTCAACAGAACGAGACTTGGGAGTGATCATCAGCGCAGACATGAAAACTGCTGATCATGTGGAGAAGGCTTCATCTAAGGCAAGACAGTTGTTAGGTTGCATCCGCAGGAGTTTTCGTCAGCCGGAAGCCTGAAGTCATAATGCCATTATACAGAACCATGGTGAGGCCTCATTTGGAATCTGTGTGCAATTCTGGAGGTCACACTACCGAAAAGATGTGCTGAGAGTAGAGTCGGTGCAACGGATGGCCATCAGGATGGTCTTGGGGCTCAAGGATCTATCGTACGAGGAAAGGCTGAAAAATTTGCGGCTGTACTCACTCGAGTAACGTAGGGAGAGAGGAGACATGATCGAGATGTTTAAGTATATTACCGGCCGTATCGAGATGGAAGAAGAGATTCTCTTTCTCAAAGGACCCTCAGCCACAAGAGGGCATCCGCTCAAACTCAGGGGCGGGAAATTTCATGGCGACACCAGGAAATATTTCTTCACCGAGAGAGTGGTTGATCCTTGGAACGAGCTCCCGGTGCAGGTGATCGAGGCAAACAGCGTGCAAGAATTTAAGAGCAAATGGGATGCCCATGTGGGATCCCTTAGAGGGTTAAGCCAAGGGAACCTGTCACCAGGAGTGGGATCCCTAGGATAGTAGACTTGGGGGTGGGTCAGTAGAGTGGGCAGACCTGATGGTCTATGGTCCTTATCAGCTTCTATGTTTCTATGTTTAATATGGTTCCAACAGTTTGAAAAGACTTCCTGCTACTCCAGTATCCAAAACTTTAAAAACAATTAAAGTTAACTTGAACTGAACCCGTCCTCCTCTCTGCCCCCCTGCTCCTTCCCCGACCTCTACTGCCACATGTGCACGATGCTTCCCTTCCCCCGTACCTCTGTAACGTTCCTGGCATGAGCAGCAACACCCAACTTGCTGTCGCACCAGCATCGGCTCTTCCTCTGACATCACTTCCTGGACCCACACCTAGGAAGTGATGTCAGAGGAAGAACCAATGCTTGCACAACAGCAGCTTGGGGGCTGCTGTTCATGCCAGGAATTTTACAGAGGTACAGGGGAGGGGAGGGGAGGGAAACGGTACACGCACAGCAGGATGGGGCAGGGAAGAAAGCATGGAGGTGAAGGGAGGGGGGGCAGGGGAGGAGCGCCACTGCCCCGGGTGCCTGTCTCCGTCACTACACTACTTGCAGTGCAATTTCTGCTTTCTTGTGTAAACAGTTGAAGTCATAAAAATTAGTTCAGACAATTGCTAAACCACAGAAAAAGCCTTGTAAAGAAAATGTAACTTTAACCTCTTATGAAATGTCCTAAGTCTCTTTGGCACATATGATGGAATGTGGGAACATCTAGCAGATTCAAATGTCAATATGGGGGGACCAGGGTGGTCAATAAATTCTTAGTACAGAACTAATACAAAGAAGAACTTTGTTGGCTCCGAGCTTGAAATGCTAGAATCAAGATTTTGAACTGGACTACTAGCAGCCCTTAAACCCATAATTCATAAAGTACAAGGGCGATATGATCTGTTCTTAAGAACCAATCAAAACATGAGCTGCAGCATGAGCAAACAAGTTGAATTGTCCTTGAAGAAGCAGGAAGGCCCATGCACATACAATCCATGACGATAATCAAGGCCAGAGATCATCAATGAGTGTAAGAGATGGCTCAGGGGTGATACGACAGAGGTCTATAAATTACTGAATGGGTAGATGAGAATCGCTTGCTTACTCTTTTCAAAAATCCTAGTACTAGGGGGCATGCAATGAAGCTACTTAGGGCTCTTTTTACTAAGGTGTGCTAGTGTTTTTAGCGCGTGCTGAAGATTAGTGTGCGCAAACCATGCGCTAAATGAAAAATACTAACGTTTCAGCGTCTAGCGCACGCTAAAACCGCTAGTGCACCTTAGCAAAAGGAGCCCTAAGTGATACATTTAAAACAAACTGGATAAAATATTTCTTCTCTGGAATTCGTTGCTGGAGAATGTGGTGAAAGCAGTTAGCTTGGCAGGGCTTAAAAAAGGTTCGGATAACTTCCTGAAAGAGAAGTCCACAAGCCGTTATTAAGATGACCCACTCAGCCTCCATCTGCCAATCAACTTTTTCTCATCATACATAATTATTACCCGACTCCAAATAAAATTGCTATAATTCTCTCTCAATCCTCCTCCAATCTACGTTGGTCCTGCTCCACAGAGCCTGTTACATTAGCACACCTTTTACTTCACTGCCCTAATGTACAATCCTATTGCATGGCATAGAATTATACATTCTTCTAACCCTGGCATTATTATCCTTAATCACCAAATAAAACTTTTTTTTAATATATTCTACTTGCTACTGCTACTCATTTAATCATTTGTAACTGGAAAGATAATACCAAACTTAACCCCTTCCTTTACAAAGCTGCGCTAACATTTTTAGCACCAGCCACGGTGGTAACAGCTTGGACGCTCATAGGAATTCTATGAGCGTCAGAGTTGTTACCGTGGCAGCCGGCGCTAAAAACGCTAACTTGGTAAAGGAGGGGGTCAACTTTAATGAATGGTGGAGCTACATAAGTTCCATACATCATTATGGAGACATCATTGCTATTAAAAATCATACATTATTACATTTTAATAAAGTATGGGCACCTATGGACAACTTTTGCAATACACTTAATTCAATATAAATTTTCTATTCATAAATCAGATCTTTAAATATTTTAATATTCACAGCTTATTTATTTATATACCATTTATGTCCTAAGTGATTTTATATTCAGGTACTTTATCATCTGTCCTGGCAGGCTCATACTCTATCTAGTGTATCTGGGGCAATGGGGGGGGGGGATTAAAGGGCAAATTCTATAAGAAGCGTCCAAAAGTTAGGTGCCGAAATAGGCACTGTTCAGCGCGATTCAAGTAAAATTGGGTGCTGTTTATTGAATCATGCTGAAAGGCACCTATTTTGGAGCCGCCCATTAAATAGGCCAGCTCTAGGCACAACTAAGAGTTAGGCGCCTCTATGAGCTCTTAAGTCGCAAGGAGCAGTGAGGGATTTGAGCCCACAACCTCAGGGTGCTAAGGCTGTAGCTCTAACCACTCACCACACACTCCCTTCCGCTCCTTTGCCATATCTATTACCCTCATAAGCACTCATGTTTATGTATAACTTTGTATAGTTCAGTTTTTCTGTATTTCCCTTATAGATTGTTATTGTAACATCTAAAATCAATAAAATGTATTGGAAAGGAGAAAAAAGATAAACTTGAGGAAATTCACTGCTCGCTCCTAGGCTAAGTTGCATAAAATCCATTTCACTAGCTAGGTACTTGGGAGCTGGGTTGACCACTGTTGGAAACAGGACACTGGGCTTGATGAACCTTTGGTCTGCCCCAATCTGGCAACTCTTATGTTAGGCTCTTCGTTCTAATGTTAACCATTGTTCGTCTTCTACTGGCTAATCAATGCGACGGATGTGCTTATTTTTGAGTGCAAATTAACTCAAAGCACGGCTCAATAGTTGACAAGCAAACATGCATTTCATCATCCACCATCTGCAATTCTCTTTTTTTCAATTTAATTTCTGTCAGAGCTGAAAGAAGATTCATACAGTACCAAAGCCTTAACTGCTTTGTTGCTCAAGTTAGGATAAGTACGACATACAAAATAAAATGATTTGCCATTAGTTTCCAAGGACCAATCATGTCAAAGAATGATGCTTGTCTGGGCAGTTGTATCCTTACGCACACAGACACTCATAACATTGACAGACTCTTGGGTATGTGGCGTACATGTCATCTATTCTAGTGTATACCTATGAAGGGAATTTTTTAAAATAAAAATCTCTGAAATCTCTTGTGGAACACCCGGAATCTCTTCAGGGCACTCATTGTGCCGCAGCACACAGTTTGTGAGACATTTTACTAATCTATAAGGCACATGTAAGTGGCACTATGGACACCTTCCAGGGGGCTGTACATGCAGACAAAACTTGAGACAATACTATGAAACCTTTTGCCCAATGTGCGGCGGCGGCCAACAAAGCAAAGCTGCAAAACTAGACAGCCAAATCTCCAATCTGCTGATAACGACCCCAGACTACAAGATGTTCCGAAAAGAAATAAAAACTATACTCTTCGAGAAATCCCTGAAAAAGTCTTAATTCCACAAATTCCTTCCTTCCTTCGTCCCACTAACTTCCCGACTCCCCGAAACTACCTGATCTCCTCTCTATTATTTCCTGGTAATGACCTAGTTTCTTTTGTACTCCACTTTCTATAACTCTTTTGTAACCCGCCTTGAACCGCAAGGTTATGGCGGAATAGAAATTTCTAATGTAATGGTATGGAATGGATTTTTGAATGGTTGGGAAACACTGAGCACTTGATTGGACTTGAAGCAGTAGCCGGAACTACAAGATGTTCCGAAAAGAAATAAAAACTATACTCTTCGAGAAATCCCTGAAAAAGTCTTAATTCCACAAATTCCTTCCTTCCTTCGTCCCACTAACTTCCCGACTCCCCGAAACTACCTGATCTCCTCTCTATTATTTCCTGGTAATGACCTAGTTTCTTTTGTACTCCACTTTCTATAACTCTTTTGTAACCCGCCTTGAACCGCAAGGTAATGGCGGAATAGAAATTTCTAATGTAATGGTATGGAATGGATTTTTGAATGGTTGGGAAACACTGAGCACTTGATTGGACTTGAAGCAGTAGCCGGAACAACAAGATGTTCCGAAAAGAAATAAAAACTATACTCTTCGAGAAATCCCTGAAAAAGTCTTAATTCCACAAATTCCTTCCTTCCTTCTTCCCACTAACTTCCCGACTCCCCGAAACTACCTGATCTCCTCTCTATTATTTCCTGGTAATGACCTAGTGTCTTTTGTACTCCACTTTCTATAACTCTTTTGTAACCCGCCTTGAACCGCAAGGTTCAATGGCGGAATAGAAATTCTAATGTAATGGTATGGAATGGATTTTTGAATGGTTGGGAAACACTGAGCACTTGATTGGACTTGAAGCAGTAGCCGGAACTACAAGATGTTCCGAAAAGAAATAAAAACTATACTCTTCGAGAAATCCCTGAAAAAGTCTTAATTCCACAAATTCCTTCCTTCCTTCGTCCCACTAACTTCCCGACTCCCCGAAACTACCTGATCTCCTCTCTATTATTTCCTGGTAATGACCTAGTGTCTTTTGTACTCCACTTTCTATAACTCTTTTGTAACCCGCCTTGAACCGCAAGGTTCAATGGCGGAATAGAAATTTCTAATGGAATGGTATGTAATGGATTTTTGAATGGTTGGGAAACACTGAGCACTTGATTGGACTTGAAGCAGTAGCCGGGGCTCCTTAATAACAAAGCACACCAGCTGAGATAAGTACTCCTCTACTTATACACTTATATCAATTTACAGCTTCAGCTTTAGCTTTTTGAAATCTTTAAAAGTTATAGTGGTAGGAAGGGAGGAGTGCTATGATGGATTTAAGCCAGAACTGGTAGAGTCCCGTGCTCTTCATGCCTTGAAGTTCTGAATGGCTTTCACTGAGCACTATCATTGAATATTTATACTCTTAATATATTTTATTAAAACATTACATTTTCTTTTTTGTAGAAGGTGTAATAAAGCATAACATATTGTAACAGGGAACCTATCTGATGAAGTCTAATTTCCTCAGCCGAATGCCCAACAAAGTACCCCGTTTCGTTTTCTTCTTCTTCAGGGGTAAACTCAGGGGCACAACCCGCTGTGTTTTTAGTATTGTTGCATCTGCCCACCAGACTACACTAGACACCTGATTGATGCTCTACTAGGATTTCCCATAATTTCTGCAGTTTCTTTTATTCATAGTTGCCTATGATTTCTAACTCTCCCACCAAAGAAGAACAATGAAGGAAGAGCATAATCCCTCCCATTGTATTGACCTTTTTATAATAATAATAATAATAATAACTTTATTCTATACCGCCACAATCTTGCGACTTCTAGGCGGTTTGCAGTCAAGGATGCTGGACATTCAGCGAAATACAATTTGCAGATATTCAGAGGGAATAAAGAGAGCAGAGACCTTAAGAAGGCAATAGTATAGAATACAATTTGCTGATCAAAATATAAGATGTACATTTTAAGCAACGTAAAATTGCGATTAGATGAAGATAACAGATTATATATATCACAGTGATGCAAAATCAGGGGGATAATTGATGGGGGAAGAGAGAGGGGAGAACGGGTCAATTGTTTAGGTATTTCTGGAATAGGTATGTTTTTAGGCGTTTCCTATTTTATCTCACTATCCCTATTGCAATATGTATTTCTTCCACCCCTCCCCCCCCCTTTCCACATGTTTATGTATTTTGTCATTGTTCATGTCTTAGTCATGTCACCCTGATGTTTTATGATCATATATTCTTTTGTTCACCGCTTAGACAATTTTTTGAGCAGTATATCGATTTTTGGAGAAACTTGAGTTGGTATGTACTGTTTCTTTCACATCTTGGGGGGGGGGGGGGGGGTAATAGGGGATCAGTGACCACCAGGGGACTGTGGCAAAATCGTGCCTTCATGCATCCGGTGGTCATCTGGTCAGTTTGGGTACCTTTTTGGCCATTATTTGCTTTTAAAACCAATCTAGCTCCAAAGGTCTAAATGACACCCTGGACGTTTTCAAAAAGGTTTCATTATTGCTGAAAGACATCCAAGTCCTAAAGCTACCCTAATCCCTTCCAAACACATGCTCCCTTAAGATTTAGCGTTTTAGCGTGGACTTAGCGTGCGCTAAATCAATGCGTACGCTAACTGCTAACGTGTCCATAGGGTAATATGCATGTGTTAGCATTTAACGCACAATAATATTTAGCGTGCACTAAAAAGCTTAGCACACCTTTGTAAAAGAGGGAGTGGGGGGAATGCCCTGTATGACATCCAAAAAGTCAGTTTTGAAAATTAGCACTTGGACATTTTGGCGATTAAAACATTCAAGTGCCAGTTTATGCTGCCTCTTGGACGTTTTTCTTTTTTGAAAATGAGCCCCATAATCTGATGCCTGGAAAATTGTTTCATTTTTCTTTCCTATTTGTCACAAATTGTTCTCAACCAAAGGAAAAGCCAGAACTCCCCCCCCCCCCCCCTACCCTCAGGGTACCAAGGAAACTACAGGCCATTGAAGAAAGTAGCTAAATCTTGCATTTGGTTTTTTCACATTTCTGCTGTTGAGTTTGTATTCTGCCTGGTTGTGACCTTTTTCACTTTCAATAGCAATATATATTTTTTTAAAAAACACAAAAAACAAAGGAAAAAAAAACTTCTATGAAACTTTCAATACAGGTTTATCTTTAAGGAAATCTTCTAACTGAATAGGATCCATAAATACATATTTATCACTTGCATAGGCAATCAAGCATTTACATGGGAATTTGAGAAAAAAGGTTGCTTCCACTGCCAAAATCTTAGGCTTAAGCTGTAGGAACAACTTTCTTCTAAGCTGAGTCTGCCTAGAGACGTCTGGAAACACATTTACTTTCTGACAATGCCTGGTTATTGGTTTTTTTGTGGGATTTTTTTTTTTTTTCAAAAAATGGCTAATTTATGCTTGTTCCTGTTAGAAACATGATTTAATTAATATATTTGCTTTCTGCTGGTATATTAAGCGACTACAATAATGTGCCTGCATTTTGTTATTTTTGAATGTCACAAATATAAAATAAAGTTTAAAAAAAAAAAAAAAAAGAAAATTGTTCCATTCACAAAAATGATCCTTACCTCTTGACCAATTTTTCATCAATTGGAATTTGTCAGTTATGGTCCCACCCTCGGAAGACATTGCTTTCACGTACAAACAGTTGCTGTTTGAAATGTGAATGCCCATGACATGCATTTTTATGAATATGCAGATAGTTATAGATTGTTGAATGTTGTGTTCTGTAGCTGTAATAAAACCCTTCATTAGTTGAGAAATTAGCTACTGTAGGTAATTGTCCTGACAAATAATGGAGCACTTTGTGTATCTTGGGAATTAATAGTTCTTTATCTCATTATCAGCCAAACCTGATAATTAGAGCTACTCAAGAGACATTTAAAAAGTTGGCTTGACGATGATGATGTGTCATTAACTCTCTGGAAACCAGGCATTTCAGTGCAGCACCTGCAGAGACACAAATACTGTACCAAGATATCTCATGGAATGGAGGACGCATCTTTTCACGTTCAAATTAAGCTGCAGCAAAAACACAAGAGAAAGGGAAGAACCTGTGTTCCAAAACAACTAGTAATTCCAAAACGACACAAAATGGAGCAATAGTCTTTGGAAGTGACGGGAACCATAGGTGATGAAGTTTATTCAAAATAAATTTCCAACTGCCAAAACATATATAAAAACTATTACACGAGCTAAAGATCACTCAAACTATCGATTGCTCACTAGGGTAATAGCACATAGTGGACCCTACATGGTCCATGTTTCGGCTCCTTTGCCTTCATCAGGGGGTCCTAATAATGGGGTCCTTTTGCTAAGGCTCGCTAAATCGGTTGGTCTGCCTTAGTAAAAGGACCTCAATATGATATGTTATTGGACAATATACAGTGGTGCCTCACACAACGAACGCCTCGCACAGCGAACGCTGCACACAACGAACTTCATGTCTTGATTCACACAACGAACTTCGTTTCACACAACGAACTTCGTTTCACACAACGAAGTCGCCCGAGCTGCCGATGTATTGCATCCTTCCTCGCAGGCACTGCACTTAACTGCCCTCTCTCACTGTATACAGTCGTCCTTTTAAGATAAACTCAATATTTTTTATATATCATGAAGCAGGAAGGTGATTTCTGTTGAAATGAAACGGGAAATAATTAGAAGGAGTGAATGTGGGGTAAAACAGTGTGACCTCGTCAAAGAGTTTGGCCTCAGCAAGACCACCATTTTCACCATTTTGACAAATTTATCTTTTTTTGTCATCTTAGCATATTTTATGCTGCAGAACGAATTATTTTTTTTAACATGTATTGTTATGGGAAAACGCGTTTCACATAACGAACTTTTCGCATAACAAACTTGCTCCTGGAACGAATTAAGTTCGTTGTGTGAGGCACCACTGTACCTTGTGATGAAAACAATAAAGTACCTGACTCCTAAAACAGTAAGGAATGATACAAGGTTCGCGTAGGTGAACTGAGAATTACTTCCTTTATCTTTTCTTTATTTTTTTGTCGAATGTAGTATCCTGTCTCCCCATTTAGTGGGCTTAAAAAGGATTTATGTATGATGTATGATGTATTTTGTTTGCAGATTCTCTTTTTTTCCTTTATATAATTGGATAATGTACTATTCAAACTATAATAAAAAACTTATTGAACACACACACAAAAAAAGGGTATTGGTGGACATGACAATGAAGCCGACGGCACAATGTGCAGCGGCCGCTAAGAGAGCGAATAGAATGCTTGGTATAATCAAAAAGGGTATTACAGCCAGAACGAAAGAGGTTATCCTGCCGTTGTATCGGGCAATGGTGCGCCCGCATTTGGAGTACTGCATCCAATATTGGTCGCCGTACCTTAAGAAGGATATGGCGTTAGTCGAGAGGGTTCAGAGGAGAGCGACGCGTCTGATAAAAGGTATGGAAAACCTGTCATATGCTGAGAGATTGGAGAAGCTGGGTCTCTTTTCCCTGGAGAAGAGGAGACTTAGAGGGGATATAATAGAGACTTATAAGATCATGAAGGGAATAGAGAGAGTAGAGAGGGACAGATTCTTCAAACTTTCGAATAATAAAAGAACAAGAGGGCACTCGGAAAAGTTGATAGGAGACAGATTCAAAACAAATACTAGGAAGTTCTTTTTTACCCAAGTGTGGTGGACACCTGGAATGCGCTTCCAGAGGACGTAATAGGGCAGAGTACGGTACTGGGGTTCAAGAAAGGATTAGACAAATTCCTACTGGAAAAGAGGATAGAGGGGTATAGACAGAAGATTACTGCACAGGTCCTGGACCTGCTGGGCCACCGCGTGAGCGGACTGCTGGGCACGATGGACCTTGGGTCTGACCCAGCAGAGGCATTTCTTATGTTCTTATGTAACCTGACTAATGCGACAATTTGATGTTAAGGATATAACTTTTAACAGAAGTGATGAACAAGCGATATGGAATTTTTGTGATCCCGCTTCTCAGGCCGCTAGGTAGTTGAATGCAGAGATACTCACAAATACCAAGATATTTCATAAAATGGAGAACGTATCTTATCATGTTAGCGCAACTCTTTTCAGACTGTAACCTATGTGCACCTATTTCATTTCTTGTTTTCATTGCCTGCCTGTTGGTCCTTGCAATAAAGGACACCCAAGACAGAGTACAATGGTTTAAAAACGGGAATGCATGTAGCAGAATCAAAGAAAAGAAATATGAACACGAGCAATAAACAACACGGAAACACAAAGTTCTACCAGTATGTGGATAGCATTGAACTATTTCATTCATAAAATCTAAATTTACATATTCATGTACAACATAAAAGAAAGAAACATAAGATACTTAACACAAAGTTATGCAGGATACTGTGCAAAACCTTACATAGGTACAAATGGGGCCTAGTGGTTAGAGCCCCTGCCTCAGCACCCTGAGGTTGTTGGTTTAATCACCAAGTTTATTTAATCTTTGATATACCGTTTTATCAGATATATACCTAAACTGTTTATCAGATATATACCTAAAATGTTTAGGGTTAAGAACATAAGAAGTTGCCTCCACTGGGTCAGACCAGAGGTCCATCGCGCCCAGCGGTTCACTCCCGCGGCGGCCCATCAAGTCTGTGACCTGTGAAGTGGTTTCTGACCATTTATATAACCTACCTCTACTTCTATCTGTACCCCTCAATCCCCTTATCTTTTAGGAACCTATCCAAACCTTCCTTGAACCCTGTAATGTGCTCTGGCCTATCACATCCTCCGGAAGCGCGTTCTATGTGTGGTAGACATGTGGAAGATAATTGTATAAAGGGGTTACCAGACATATGGATTTCTCCGGGGGTCCGGAAGGCTTTTCAAAACCCAGCACTTTGTCCGGGTTTTGAAAAGCTGTGACAGGCAGGGAAGAAGTCCATGAATGCCCAGCTGTCACACAATAATGTCATGTGCACGCATGCGTGCGTGTGATATTTCGTGACGGCCGCACATGCGCAGACTTCCTCCCTGCTCGACAAGAGCAGGCAGTGGGGGGCGGGGCTAGGGCGGGCTTGGGGGCGGGACTAGGGCAGCAATGGATAGAACTAGATGGGCCTGGATGTGGGGCTAAGGGGATCTGGATTTTCCAATAGGAAAATCTGGCAACTCATCAATTTTATTAAAAAGAAATTTAAAAAAAAAGAAAATTAGAGGGGAGAACAATACAAACTGACTTACTGGAAACAAAAAAGGAAGAGGCGGGAACTGGTAAGTGAATAAGTACTTCGAGATGAAAAAACAAACAAACCATAACAGGGAAGGATGCGAGGGAAGGGGATTGAAACAAGAGGGAAGGGTAGGGTTCGCTTCAAAAGAAGCGTTTCAATTTAGTATTACCGGCTGGCGTGGAAAACTGTTAGGACTCTAATTGAAATGGAAAAAAAATCAAAAGTTTTTGAGCGTCAGAGCAGAAGCGTCAGAGCATTTAGCGCTCCGGGCCACGGTAGAAACCTCTACCGCAGTTTAGTAAAAGGGGGGAGGAGGGTATAAGTGAGATACTCAGCACTTAATCAGCTATGACAAACTGCATATACATAGGACTAACTTCTACAAGGTCCTATTTATGTAGTTACCTTGGCCGGTTAAGTGCTCTATTTCGGCACTTAACCGGCCAAATGCTGACTCTGCTCCTGGAATGCCCCCAGATAAGTGATGCTGAATACGCAAGTTTAAATAGCTCAGGATCTAGTAAGCGTTCATACCTAAAACACAGGTGCATATTTCACCTTCTAGTCTAGTATGCTATAAAGAACGGTTCACAGTCATTCGCGCGCGGGACAAAGCCGTGCCGACATTTAAGCCCAGACAATTGGGCGCAAGACTCCAGCGCGACACTGTACAAGTTAATTTTAAAGAGCTCCGACAGGGTGTGTGAGGGGGGGGGGGGTTTGGGGATTGGAACCCCCATTATAGAGGAAACAACTTTTTCCTGATTTTTTATGAAAAAGTTAAGTTTTCTGTATAATGTGGAGGGTTGCACCCCCCCCCCACCCACAGCCAATGGCAGCGTGAACAGTATGAAGTAAAATGGGGGGGGTTCCCCCACAACCCCCGTCGGAGCTCTTTAAAATTAACTTTTACAGCGGCGCGCTGGAGTCTTGCGCCCAATTGTCTGGGCTCAAATGTCAGCGCGACTTTATCCGGCGTGCTTTTGTCCCGTCACCATAAAGAACAGTAGGTTCCAAGCAGGCACCCCTTTATACAATTATCTTCCACAAGTCTACCACACTCATAAAAGCATACAATTATTACCATGAAAATAAACAGAATCCTTCCTATATTATTTTATTGTCACTGGGAAGTAAAAGGTGCCAAATTACATGAAAAATTCTTTAATATTAATAAAAATATAGTCCTCAGTATTCACTCCTCTCAAATCAGGACAAGCCTGTAATAAGAGTCGTGAGCCATTGTCACCCAACGGGGTAAACGAACGTGAAACATCCTTGGACCTAGTGCACAACCTCAAGTGTCAAAAACAATAAGTGCTCAAAAATGTGGCAAAATGTTATTTCTTCTTTCTTTTTTTTTCTTGCTTTATCTTTAAAACAATGCCAAAAACACTTCCAATGTGCAATAACATTAATATTACAGAATTTTTCATGTAATTCGGCACTTTTTACTTCCCAGTGGCAATAAAATAATATAGGAAGGATTCTGTTTATTTTCATCAATTTTGGTTATTCTTTCTTTATACGTTATACAATTATTACAAAACATTTTTGCAGTGAACCTGGTTGTTTGTTTGTTTGTTTTTTTTACAAATTCTCAAATGAAACTCTGTCCATGAGACCAATACCATACATGGAAGCATTAGGTAGAAAGGTAAACTAATGTGGATGTATAAGTATGATGTTTTAGTTATCACATGAACACCATGTAATATTTTGAATTGACAGGTACAGTAACACATTCTAAAATAACCAATCTACTACTGTTCATCGAAGGGGTGAATAAACATGTGAATAAAGGTGAGCCGGTTGATATTGTTTATTTGGACTTTCAAAAGGCACTTGACAAAGTACCTCATGAAAGACTTCTAAGGAAATCAGAAAGTCATGGGCTAGGACAGTGGTTTTCAACCTTTTTACACCTATGGACAGGCAGAAATAAAATAATTATTCTGTGGACCGGCATCGGTCCGTGGACCGGCGGTTGAAGAACACTGGGCTAAGTTGTGGGCCAGACCCCGCCCATCTCTACCCAATCTCCACCCCAGACCCGGCCCCCCATAATAGTACTAATTGCACCTTGCACGTCTCGTGCCTCATCTGGAAGCCTTCCCTCTGACGTTGCGACGTCAGAGAGAAGGCTTCCGGTCCAGGCGCAGGACGCCCGTAGGAGCCACTGCCCGTGGCTTTGTGCACTGAATCAGTTAGGAAGAGGGAGCTGGCTCAAAGATAACGCCACATCGATCGCACCGTGGACCGGGGGCTAAGTCATGGGCCAGACCCCGCCCATCTCTACCCAATCTCCACCCCAGACCCCGCCCCCATAATAGTACTAATTGCACCTTGCACGTCCCGTGCCTCATCTGGAAGCCTTCCCTCTGACGTTGCAACATCAGAGAGAAGGCTTCCGGTTCAGGTGCAGGATGCCCGTAGGAGTCACTGCCCGTGGCTTTGTGCACTGAATCAGTTAGGAAGAGGGAGCTGGCTCGAAGATAACGCCGCATCGATCACACCGTGGACCGGCGGTTGAAGAACACTGTTTTGGGCCTGATGCATGTGCTGGCCCTGTGGACCGGCAGGAAATTTCTGTGGACCGGCACTGGTCCATGGGCCAGTGATTGAAGAACACTGGGCTAGGAGGTAATGTCCTATTATGAATTAAGAACTGGTTAAAAAATTAAAACCAGAGAGTAGGGTTAAATGGTCAATATTCTCAATGGTGAAGGGTAAAGAGTGGGGTTTCCCGGGAGCTATGCTGGGAGGCTGCTTTTCAACATATTCGTCAATAATCAAAGAGATGGGAATGACTAGTGTGATAATTAAATTTGCTGATGACACAAAATTATTCAAAGTTGTTAAATCTTAAGAGGATTGTGAAAAATTGCAAGAGGACCTTGGGAGGACTGGGCATCAAAATGGCAGATGAGTAAGAGCAAAGGGATGCATGTGGGAAAGAGGAACCCGAACTATAGCCACATAATGCAGGGTTCCACGCTAGGAGTCACTGCCCAATACAAGATCCAGGTGTCATCGTTGAGGATATGTTGAAACCCTCGGCTCAGTGTGCTGTGGCAATTAAGAAAGCAAATAGAATGTTAGGAATTATCAGAAAAGGAATGAAAATCAAAGCTGAAATTGTTAAAATGCCCTTGCATTGCGCCATGGTATGGTCGCACCTCAAATACTGTGTGCAATTCTGGTTGCCACATCTGAAAAACGATATAGCAGATTCAGAAAAGATAAAGAGAAGGGCAAACCAAAATAATAAAAGGGTTGAGACGACTTCCTCATGAGGAAAGGCTGAAGTGGCTAGGGAGAAGAGACGGCTCAGGAGAGATACAATAGAGGTCTATAAAATACTGAGTGGAGTGGAAAGGGTAGATGGGAATCGCTTTGTTTATTCTTTCCAAAAATACTAGGAGTAAGGGGTTTGTGATGAAGCGACTAAGTAGCATATTTAAAACAAACCAGAGAAAACATTTCTTCACTTAACATGTCATTAAACACTGGAACTCATTGCTGGAGAGTGTGGTGAAATCAGGTAGCTTACAAGGGTTTAAAATAGGTTTGGATAATTTCCTAAAATTCCATAAAGCCATTATTAAGATGGAACTGCTTATTCCTAGAATTTGCAGCATAACATCTGTTTTCCTCCTTGGGATCTTGCCAGGTACTTGGGAGCTGGGTTGGCCACTGTTGGAAACAGGATACTGGGCTTGATGGACCTTCGGTCTGTCCCAGTAGGGCAACTCTTATATTCTTAAGTATAGGACAGTCAAGCCATTGTGACATCACTGATGAGGTTGGCTCTTAGGCATTGGTGGAATGAGGCATTATGACATCACAATCTCAGTTCTGGAATGTTGCTACTCTTTGGGGTTTCTGCCAGGTACTTGTTGGAAACAGAATATCGGGCTTGATGGTCTGTCCCAATATGACAACCCTTATGTAGCAAGCTACATGACATGACAAAATAACTTTGATTTGGAACTTTGATGCCCCTAAGAATATGGTTTTATAGCATTTTTAGAACATGTGTCTCTCCATCTGTCTGTGACCTCATTTCAGCATACAAGCCAAGAACGGATTCAGGTACTCCAGATTCCGCAAAGTGAGAAATGAATGTTCCTTCCACTTATGTAGCCCCAGTAGGTAAAATCCTTTATACTTGGTTTATTAGTGAATGCACTGTAGAAGTATGCTGTACTTCACTACTTAGGTATTTTAGATGTTGCATAATAGAGTCAAAGACTATGCAATAACACAATCTTCCTTAATAAAGACTTTTCCCCCCATAAATACAGAGAAGAGAAAATGTCTTTCTGAAATAAAGTGAAAATGAAAAGAGAAAATGTCTTTCTGAAATAAAGTGATATAGGCTGAAATATCACGCATGGAAAAAGCCATCCTGCATCATTATAAAATTTAATGCTGGTTGTTAAAGGCCTATTTTAGAAAATACCCTATTGAATTACCTGACTGTTTAGCAAGACAAGTGCTGAGCTGCAGTATTTTGCTTCGTTTCCAAAGATTTCCTCACAGATGAAGCAGACTTCAACAGATGTAGATTTTCTACCTAATTTAAAATGCATTCCCTAGACCAAAAAAATAGATGGCAAGAAAAAAAATATATATATATATCTCCAAGTAAATGAGTTCCCGATATAGAATCCAAACTAGAAAGGCATGTTTGGTTACAGAGGAATTCAGTGAACTGGGCTTTGGAAGATGCATTGTAGATTTCAGATGTTCACTGGAGCAGAACGGCCGTGTTTACACCTCAGGACAAACTGCGGAAAGTGTGTCAAAATCAGCAGCGTAGCGAGATTGAGAGGGACAGAGGGGTAGGGGGTGGCAGGGCACCCCTCCCCCCTCGTCTCCTCCCCCGATCCCCCCTGCTGCAGGCGTGCCCCCTTCCCTCGCACCTCTAGTTGTTCACAGCCGCAAGCAACAAAAACGTCAACATGCTCCTCACGACCCCGTCGTCTCTCCTGCTGACGTCACTTCCTGTGCACTAGAGGTGCGGGGGAAGGGGATGCGTGTGGTGAGGGAAGAAGTGGGACGAGGCGGGGTCGGAGAGGAGGAGGGGTGCCGTGCCCCCATCAACATGACGCCTGCGGAGGACCGCTCCTTCCTTGTTACGCCACTGGTCAAAATGTGCTGCACACCTGAAACGCAGGAAAACAGAATGCGGCAATTACATAGCCCGTAGGATTCAGCGATGCCCGATATAATTATGATCTGATTTCATTTAGCAAAATGCATTGATAAAGCTTTCCCTAAGTGCTTTGCAGTTATTCTATTGCATTCATTAGAACAGACATGAATATATGTTGGATCATGTATGGATATGGCAAGACTGATCAAATTAGAGTTGATGCCTCCTTCCTATTGAACGTCTACTGAGTGGTAAAGCCAAATGTGTCTTCAAGGGCCTGATGCTAGCGTTGAAAACCTTGCACGACACGGCTCCTGGGCTACATGACGACCAAGCTTCCTCCATATCTGCCAAACGGATCCCTCCGCTCCCAGGATGAAATATGCCTCAAAACGCCCCCTGGTCGAGCCTTTTCAACTGCAAACCACCAAACGATATTCCGACTCCCCACTTCCTACCAAGACACTGAAATAGATTGCCCCCCCCCCCCCCCGGATCAGATCCCTTAAAGGACTCCTCAACTTTAGGAAAGCAGTAACAACAAACCTCTTCACCTAACTCCCCTGATTACAAAGAAATAATAAATAATAAATAAATAAATAAAAAATAAATAGGATAAAAATTTATATTGATGAATATTACACTGTAACTAGGTCAACCTATAAACTGTATTTTAGGTATATTGGTATTAGATCCCTAGTATGTGTCGAGTTAGGATACAAACGTATTAAAAAAAAAAACAAACCCAAAACTTGTAATATAACTATGGAAAATTATAACCTGTCCACTGTATATTATGTATGTTAACCTGTAACCCATTCTGAGCTCTTTGGGAAGATCAAGATAGAAAACAAATTAACATCCCTTTTACAAAATCGTAGTACGTTTCTTTTTTTAGCACCTGCCATGGAAGTAACAGTTCTGACAGCTCACAGGAATTCTATGAGCGTCAGAGCTGTTACCACCGTGGCCGGCACTAAAAACCACGCTACAAATGGGGGGGGAGGGGTAAATAAAGAATTAAAAGTACTGATTTTCTGTGAAATGGGGGTGGGTGGATAAATGTTTATGTTTATTAAAAACTTTATATACCGCGTACATAGCCAAAATGGATCAAGATTGTATTGAGTACACAATACAAACCATTTCGAAAAGAACTCCATTCAAAATAGAAAAGGGAAGAACAGAAGAAAAAATTAAAAACAAAAAACATAATATTCCATAACAGTCAAAATATCAATAATAAAAATTAACTAATTAACACTGACCAAAAAATTTTATTAAAAATAAATGAATAAATAAATACAGACTGCAGTCCCAAACACATGGGGGTGTAAAAGTACAGCTGTTCTGTGATACAGCCAAGATGGTTTACATGTGTTATATGCGGGTACTTTCTTTGTCCCTATTGGGCTTACAATCAAAAGGTTTTGTACCTGCAGTAATGGGGAGGTTAAGTAACTTGGCCAGGTTCAGAAAGAGCAACAGTGGGATTCAGACCCCTAGTCCCTAGATTTTCCGCCTACTGTGCTAACCATTTGGCTATTCCTCCACTCATTTGATACTTCTACGTTTTTCATGGGAATTAAACACACACTATTTTTTTTTTTTCTAACTATGGTTAAGCAACCGGGCTCACCATTAGCACAATACTTAATATTAGAGTAGAACTGGAAAATGGCTTTTGGTTAATGATACGGTTACAGAAGACAAATTGGATTTTTTCATTCCTCTGGGAGATTTGGCTGGAAAAGTGCAGAGAAGTTAATAAGGCATTTTATATCCTCTGGGTTTCTCTTATTTTCATCCACTGTGACAAAACAAAGAAGGAACTGCAGACATTTTCAGAGACAGGACTCCTCTGTTATGTACAGCGGTGGTTAAAGCATGATGGGACCAAAAGGTTTACTATTGAAAAACGGAGTCAAACAAGTTGCCCTCAAAGCAGAACAGTCCTGTTGGGAACTGCTAGTAGTGTATTTTAAAGTTTGCAAGTCACAGATGTGTTCGGTTTAAGGGATTTTAATGTACAGTTCTCCCCCGATATTCACGGGGGTTCCATTCCAGGAACCCCCGCGAATCTTGAAAAACCGCGAATACGGTTTTTCGTGGGGGAGATTGGAGAGGGCAGTGGGAGAGGCAGGAGAGAGCAGCCGGAGCGCCAGCGAGTGCAGGAAATCACTCGCTGTATGCTCCGACCGCCTCTTCCTGCACTAAGTCGGGTCTTACCAATCAGGAACTGCGTGTTAAAGCAGCTCCTGATTGGTAACACCGACTTAGTGCAGGAAGAGGCGGTCGGAGCATACAGCGAGTGATTTCCTGCACTCACCGGTGATCCGGCTGCTCTCTCCTGCCTCTCCAGCTTTCCTCTCCTTGTTGGTGGTTCGCGGTCGTAAAATACCGCGAATGACCGGGACCGCCAACCGCCAACCACGAACGACCGGGGGGAACACTGTACAGTCAAACCTTGGATAGCGAGTAACATGGTTTACGAGTGTTTTGCAAGACAAGCAAAACATTTTCTTAAATTTTAACTCGATACATGAGCGTTGCCTTGCAGTACGAGCACGTATACCTGCGTCACGTCAAATACGCACAATATATGTATGTCGCATTACTGATTGGGTCTGAACATAATACACGCACCTGCAGTTCAAGCACGCACAACATACGCACATCTCACGCTGAGCGTGGCTGAACGTAATAAAAACATTACCCGATTTACCCGCGGTATATTGAGTGTTTGAAACAAGTGAGATCTTGCAATACAAATATGTACAGTACTGTATTTTCTATTAACGTTTTTGGGATGTGGAACGAATCGTCCGAGTTTCCATTATTTCCTATGGGGAAATTCGGTTTGATATATGAGCGCTTTGGATTATGAGCATGCTTCTGGAATGAATTATGCTCGCAAATCAAGGTACTACTGTACTTACTTCTTTGAACGAACTTTTGCCTAATTGTGAAGACTAATGGAGAGCACATTTGTGCAGTGTTGGACTTTGAATATTTTTATGTTTCTTTTGTATGAATGTAGTATACTATTCTATTTTTAAAGGTGCTCTATTTTCATTTTATTGATGTACAGTACTCCCCCGATATTTGCGGGGGCTCCGTTCCAGGAACCCCGGCGAATCTTGAAAAACTGCGAATACGGTTTTTAGCGGGAGAGACAGGAGAGGGCACCTCTTGATTGGTGAGGCCTGACTTTAGTGCAGGAAGAGGCGGTCAGAGCATACCGCAAGTGATTTCCTTCACTCGCCGGTGCTCTGGCTGCTTTCTCCTGCCTCTCCAGCTGCCCTCTCCTGCCCGGTCATTTGTGGTCGGAAAATACCACGAATGACTGGGACCGCGAATCGCCGACTGCGAATGACCGGGGGAGTACTGTATTTTATTGTAAACTGCTTTGAATTGTGCTGCAACTAAGGCGGTATATCAAGTTTAATAAATGATAAACGATATCGACTATCTTGAAGATGAGAAGGCAGGTTTTTTTTTTCATGTCCTCCTTGGAGATGGGAGATTTGGTTCAATCAATGGAGAAGTCCACATACCAGGAGAGTCATATACAGGATGAATCGAGACATCCAGAATGGGATGTATCAAGTTCACTAGTATTTTAGAACTGGTTATGCCAATGTAGAGCCTGTTCTAAGATACATGGAGAAAGGTACATTTATGACCCAGTCTTGTGTGGTATGGTCATCAGTTTTGGAACCATACACAAGAAAAAATATCATTAGTGCCAAAATAAATCCATAAACATTTTTGTTCTGAAATGCCACCCTACACTGTAACATTGTGGAACTCATACGAACATAAGAATGGCCTTCCTGGGTCAGACCAAAGGTCCATCAAGACCAGTAGCCCATTCTCACGGTGGCCAATCCAGGTCCCTAGTACCTGGCCAAAACCCAAAGCGTAGCAACATTGCATTCAGAATCCTAAAGAATAGCAAGATTCTGGAATTTCAAAGAGCAACATAAGATACCGGAACCCCAAAGAGCAACATAAAATTCTGGAACCCCAAAGAGTAGCAACATTCCATGCTACCGATCCAGGGCTAGCAGCGGCCACTTTAGAAACATAAACAAGCAGATCAGCAATTTAGAAAGGGCGTTCAGCCCAGAATATGGACATCTAAACCAGTTTATCACATACGGATGTCCATTTCTCTTGTATTTTAGAACGGAATCTGCTAACACATAGCCTGTTCTAAATTAAATGAGAAATGGCATCCATGTGCTGGCTGTCTTTGTGGCAGAATAGGATTGTCCATGTTATAAAATGATCCCATAGACACCTATGCACAGCAGTGGTAGCCTTACTGAAGTGGGTTGAAATGCGGAGAATTCAGGTTCAAATCCCACTTCAGTTATTTGTGATTATTTTAAAATTGTGAGCCTTCCAGAGACAAAAAATACCTACTGTACCTAAATGGACTGTGAAGAATTGCAAAGGGACTTGAACAAACTAGGGGAATAGGCGATGAGATGGCAGATGAAGTTCAACGTTGAGAAATGTAAAGTGGGAAACAGAAACCCGAGGTACAACTATACGATGGGAGGGATGTTATTAAATGAGAGTACCCAAGAAAGGGACTTGGGGGTAATGGTGGACATGACAATGAAGCCGACGGCACAGTGCGCAGCGGCCGCTAAGAAGGCAAACAGAATGCTAGGCATAATCAAGAAGGGTATTACAACCAGAACGAAAGAAGTTATCCTGCCATTGTATCGGGCAATGGTGCTTCCGCATCTGGAGTACTGCGTCCAATATTGGTCGCCGTACCTTAAGAAGGACATGGCATTACTCGAGAGGGTTCAGAGAAGAGCGACGCGTCTGATAAAGGGGATGGAAAACCTTTCATACGCTGAGAGATTGGAGAAACTGGGTCTCTTTTCCCTGGAGAAGAGGAAACTTAGAAGGGATATGATAGAGACTTATAAGATCATGAACAGCATAGAGAGAGTAGAGAGGGACAGATTCTTCAAACTTTTGAAAAATAAAAGAACAAGAGGGCATTCGGAAAATTTGAAAGGGGACAGATTCAAAACGAATGCTAGGAAGTTCTTCTTTACCCAACGTATGGTAGACACCTGAAATGCGCTTCCAGAGGGCGTAATAGGGCAGAGTACGGTACTGGGGTTCAAGAAAAGATTGTACAATTTCCTGCTCGAAAAGGGGATAGAGGGGTATAGATAGAGGAGTACTGCATAGGTCCTGATCCTGTTGGGCTGCCGCGTGAGCAGACTGCTGGGCACGATGGACCTCAGGTCTGACCCAGTAGAGGCATTTCTTATGTTCTTAACTTCCAGGCTTGCAGAGTTCTTATATAATCAGGTACACTAAACATTTTTCTATAAATCTGTGTTCTCAGAACTTACAACCCATTTGGTTCTAGAAAGTTAGAACATAAGAACTGCCATACTGGGACAGACCAACGGACCATCAAGGCCAGTATACTGCTTCCAACAGTGGCCAACCCAGGTCCCAAATACTTGGCAGAAGTCTAAATAGTAGCAACATTCCAGAGCTGAGATTGTGATGTCATAATGCCTCATTCCACCAATGCCTAAGAGCCAAACTCATCAGTGATGTCACAATGGCTTGATTTTCCTATGCTTGACTCACATAAGACTTTCCATACTAGGACAGAGCAAAGGTCCATCAAGCCCAGTATCCAACAGTGGCCAACCCAGGTTCCAAGTACCTAGCTGGAGCCCAAGTAGTAAAATAGATTTTATGCTGCTTATCCTAGGAATAAGCAGTGGATTTCCCCAAGCCATCTCAAAAATGGCCTATGGACTTCTCTTTTAGGAAATTATCCAAGCCTTTTTTTAAACCCTGATAAGCTAATTGATTTCACCACACTCTCTGTCAAAAAAAATTCCAGAGTTTAATTACACATGTGAAAAAATATTTTCTAGTTTGTTTTAAATCTACTACTTTGTAGCTTCATCACTTGCCCCCTAGTCCTAGTATTTTTGGAAAGAGTAAACAAGCGATTTGCATCTGCCCTTTCCACTCCCCTCAGTATTATATACACCTCTATCACATCCCCCCTGAACCGTCTCTTCTCCAAGCTGAAGAGCCCTAGCCACTTTAACCTCTCCTCATAGGGAAGCCATCCCAAACCTTTTATCACTATCTTTTCCTTCAGTAGCATCTGCATGACCTTTTCTAACACTGAGGTAACCTGTAATTTTCTATCTATTTTGTTGCCACTGCTGTGAAAAAGGACCCACAAAAGCCTTTCTCCAATCTTAGGGAGCCTCCTCCTTTTCCAAGCATTTGTTAGATACATCCTTTAGAGCAGCGGTCTCAAACTCAAACCCTTTGCAGGGCCACTTTTTGGATTTGTAGGTACTTGGAGGGCTGCAGAAAAAAATAGTTAATGTCTTATTAAATAAATGACAATTTTGCATGAGGTAAAACTCTTTATAGTTTATAAATCTTTCCTTTAACTGTTCAGCTGTTAAAGGAAAGATTTATAAACTATAAAGAGTTTTATCCCATGCAAAATTGTCATTTATTTAATAAGACATTAACTTTCACCTCCTCCAGCACCGGACTCACGCACAAGCTGCACTGCCTCCAACCATTGCTCCAATGGTTAACTTCCGTTCTGGAATGTTGCTGTAACCTCACGCAAGCGCTTTCCTGCGCCTGCTTGTGATTGGACTCCACCTCACAATCATGTACAGACGCAAGAAAGCGCTTGCATGAAGTACAGCGACCGCCGGACACTTGTGGAGTGGACAATCGCTTACAGATCGAGGGCCTCAAAATAGTACCTGGTGGGCTGCGAGTTTGAGACCGCTGCTTTAGAGGGCCCGTCAGAACCTCTTGGAGCTCTGTCGGTATAATGTAAGTTCTTTATGAACCATATTCTTCTGTGAATGGTGTGGTATATACCCCAGTCCCTCATGTGCTCCGTCAATCATTTTTAGTTTTCTTCAGGGTTTTTTCTTCCATAAACACTGAACCGAAGTATTTGTTTAGTATTTCTGCTTTTCCTCATCACTCTCCACACACTGTTCCCCAAAATCTTTTCTTGCAATTCGACTCTAGCCTTCCTTTTCTGCCCAACCTACAGTACATCTAAAAAGTCTTGTCACCTTGCTTTATATTTTTAGCCATCTGTATTTTGCGAATTCTACCTAGGAACATAAGAAGTTGCCTCCGCTGGGTCAGACCAGAGGTCCATCGCGCCCAGCAGTCCGCTACCGCGGCGGCCCATCATGTCCATGACCTGTAAGGTGATCCTTGTCTAAACCCTTTAATCCCCCTTGTCCTTCTATCTATATCCTTTCATAACCTATCTCTATCTGTATCCCTCAATCCCCGTATCCTTCAGGAATTTATCCAATCCTTTTTTGAAACCCAGTAGTGTACTCTGTCCTATCACAACCTCCGGAAGTGCATTCCAGGTGTCCACCACCCTCTGAGTGAAAAAGAATTTCCTAGCATTGGTTCTAAACCTGTCCCCTTTCAATTTCCCCGAGTGCCCTCTTGTTCTTGTGGTTCCCAATAGGCTGAAGAATCTGTCCCTTCCTACCTTCTCTATGCCTTTCATGATCTTGAAAGTCTCTTTCATGTCTCCTCTGAGTCTCCGCTTTTCCAGGGAGAAGAGCCCCCAGCCTTTCTAACCTGTCTGCGTATGAAAGGTTTTCCAGACCTTTTATCATTTTCGTCGCTCTTCTCTTCTCTGAACCCTCTCAAGTATCGCCATGTCCTTCTTGAGGTACGGTGACCAATATTGGACACAGTACTCCAGATGCGGGTGCACCATTGCGCAATACAGCGGCATGATGACTTCCTTCGTCCTTTTTGTAATACCCTTCTTAATAATACCCAACGTTCGGTTTGCTTTCTTTGAGGCTGCTGCACATTGTGCCGTTGATTTCATTCTTGTATCCACCAGCACACCCAAGTCTTTTTCAAGGTTACTTTCCCCTAGCACCGATCCCCCCCATTTTGTAGCTGAACATCGGGTTCTTTTTCCCTATATGCATGACCTTGCATTTCTCTTTATTAAAGTTCATTTGCCATTTATTTGCCCACTCTTCCAGTTGGTTTAGGTCCCTTTGTAGGTCTTCACATTCTTCCGCGGTTCTAACCCTGCTACAGAGTTTGGTGTCATCCGCAAATTTTATAACTTCACACTTCATCCCCGTTTCCAGGTCATTTATAAATACATTGAACAGCAGCGGTCCGAACCTTTATCTTTGGAGTCACTTCTTTTGGAGAACCATATCGGATTTTATTATTTTTCTCTTGCTTTTATTTATTTTTCTTAGATAAACATCTGAGGCAACAGCTCTAACTACTAGGCCACCTCTTCTAATCCATTCACTGGCTAGCAATTAAGGGCCATATTCTATAAATGGCGCCGGTGCCCTAATTGCAGCTGCCTAACGTTGCCTATGTTCTGGATCTGTGCCTAATTTTTTTTAATTGGCTTAATCGGCATGGCAATTGACCGCGTTGAGTTTAACCAATCAAAATTAATTAAACAATTTAAGAGTTTGGTTCTGAAATCTTAGGACGCCTAGTACCACCTAAGTAGAGGTGCCCTCCCGTGCCTAACAACGCCTAATGATGCCTATATGAAACAGTAGATATGGTTATGGGTAGAGAATAGGCGTGGTTGAATTAAGCATCATTAGGCATCCTACATAGGCGCCACCAAATTATCCGCCTCCCTTTTTTTTTTTTTACAAAACTGTGCTAGTGTTTTTAGCACCGGCATTGGCAATAATAGGAATTCTATGAGTGTTGGAGCTGTTACCGCTGCGGCTGGCACTAAGAACATAAGAATAGCCTTACTGGGTCAGACCAATGGTCCATCAAGTCCAGTACCTTGTTCTCACGTTGGCCAATCCAGGTCACTAGTACCTGGCCAAAACCCAAGGAGTAGTAATATTCCATGCTACCGATATGGGGCAAGTAGTGGTCTCTCCCCATGTCTTTCTCAATAACAGACTATGGACTTTTCCTCCAGGAACTTGTCCAAACCTTCCTTAAAACTAGCTACGCTATACGTTACGGTTTTGTAAAATGGGGGTAAAGTGAACAGCTGACCTAATGGAGTGGGGGCCAAAGTCTAGGACGCCTAGCGATGCCTAAGACCACTTAGGTGCCGTTAAGCATGATTCTATATACGGTGTCTAGTGGTTGATTGACAACCGTGCAGAATGGTACCTATAATGTAGGCACCGCTGGGTGCTCTCTATAGAATCCGGGGCTTATGTGCTAATATTCAGTAGCTATGTCACAAATACAATATTTTCAGCTACCATTCCTGACCGGCCAAACAGCTCTGAATATTGGATGGAGCCTTCCAAAACACACGTATATTCCTTACACACCCAATTCATTCCCAGAACAGAAACTTCCTCCAATTGCCTCCGAAACTCATCTGCATCCTTCCCTTTCCCTAGCACAGGGGTAGGCAATTCCGGTCCTCGAGAGCCACAGGCAGGTCAGGTTTTCAGGATATCCACAATAAATATGCATGAGGTAGATTTGCATCTCAAGGAGGCAGTGCATGCAAATCCATCTCGTGCATATTCATGGTGGAGATCCTGAAAAGCTGCCTGTGGCTCTCGAGGACCGGAATTGCCTACCCCTGCCCTAGCGCTACCTATCTCCTGGAAAGACCATCAACCTTTCACTCATGTCCTAACCTCCTTTGTTGATTCTTCAGATCAGGTGCAGCCTCAGCTGAGAGTTAAGGGAGTCCATATAACAGAAAAATTGAATGTCCTGCCAATACTGCCATCCGGAGCACATCTTGTGTGAGGAGTAGAAATAAAAATAAACTTTAATTGATTTACTAGTAAGAGTGCTTGGAATACTTGTAGATTAAGCTTGTTGAGGAGTACTCAAAAACTGAAGCTTTCATTCCCCCCTCATAGGGACATTAGATCCATTGGTAAATTAAGTAAGTCTTATATTTTCAAGCTAACGGAAATATGGAATAGCATTCCACTAAGGATAAGAGAATCAGATCATTTTCAATCATTTTGTAAAAATCTTTAAAACTCTGCTGGTTTTAAAACAACTAAAGAATTAGTTTTGTTAAGTTCTTTTGGTTAATATCAACAATCTTGACTCTTTTTATTATTTTTTGTCATCTTATTGTAATTTCTAATTAATGACTGTTAACCAAGTCGAGCTTCAATTTATGGAGAATGACCCGGTCTACAAATACAAGGTTTAGTTTAGAACACTTTTTGAGCTTTTAAGAAAGAAGTTACAGAATTGTTTGGAGCAGCATTTCAAGTCAAGACACTTATAGCCAGCTGGAGAACATTTAGAACTAAAAGCCATCTGTGCAAATTGTGAAGCAAACATTTTTTTAAATAAGCAGATTAGAGCATAATATATATAAAAAGAAACATGTTTCATGGTCAAAACAATTTTATCTTTCAAATGTCAGAATCGTTTATCACTGCCCTTCAGTACGAAAAGAGAATTGAAATACACGCGAAGTCACTTTTGATCAATCCAAGAGTGAAGAACATGCTCTTATTATTTTATTTCTATTCCTAACCTATTTTCAGGTTTTTTGCCAGCTGCCTTAAGTCAGAAGAACAAATTATGCTTAACATAAAGCAGCAGGCAGGAAGTGAGAATTAAATTAAGTTGTTCCACAGTGTACAATGCAAAGAAAGCCACTGCCCTTTCTCAAATGAAACAAATTTGGAAAACATGGTTTTCTGAAAGATCTGCAGATGAGTATGAGGAACTCTGATGGTCACAAATATTCCCTCTTATCTCCACAATTAGATACCTTTATTTTTTTTTTCTTCCAATAACAATAACCAACACATGCTAAACTTAGCTGAGAACAAAAAAGTTAAAGTGATAGTTCTCAAATTAGAGAACCCAAGAGCTTGTCTCGATGGGCGACTATAACAATGGGCTGGATGGCCCAAGTAGTCACCCATGCTGAGACAGTTTGAAAGGGCATGGGGAAGATAGTAGGGTAAGAGAGGATAGGAGGAAGAAAGGAGGAACTTGGTCTCCCGCCAGGAAGGGATAGGTTGAGCAAGGTGAAGCAGGACATGATGGGAGGTAGGGTTACAGGATGCATGTAAGTTACAGGCCTGTGGCGGTAACCCGAGCTACAAGGTTTTGGCTCATCGGAAGATGAGCGGGTATTTGGCAGTCAGCTCAGTGGAGTGATGATGCCATGGGTCAGGTGACCCTGTAAGGGGGGGAGGGCATGATGGCCCATGCCTACACCTCTAGACTCATCAGGGGAGAAGCAGTTAAAGGGAAGGGAGCTCAAGTGAGCGAATGTGTCTTGAGGCCCGTGGCATGGAATAGGGGCATGGAGATCCATACCACCCCTAGGCTCTTGCTGATGTAGCAGGGTCAGGGGAATACAATTGTGAGTTTTGTAAATTGCAATGTCTTGTAGCTCGGGGTGAAGCAATTGTTCATTGCTTATTGGTAGTCCCAATAAACAAAGCTGCGGCCTGATTATTACCATCAATAAAGTGTCTGTGTTTTATTTATCGCTGACATTATTACTGAGAATATAAATGCGTGAGTACAGCGAGGGGGGTTTTGTAATCAGGGGGTTGGTGATGGGTTAGAGGGGGTGTGAGGAGATGACAATTTGGCCATTCCAGATCCATATGTTATACAGCATGAGCAGCAGAAAAAAAAAAAGGTGGCTGAATGGTGTTCAATCTCGTTTATTGAATAAAAAGACTCGACAGGATCGTGTTTCGGCCCTTGACAGGCCTGCCTCAGGAGTCTGAACTTATATCGAGATGATATTAGTAAAATTCTCCAGTCTTCAAAATTTATTTCTGTATTACAATATATGTATGCCAATGATTAAAGAAAACCCGGCATCCAGAAAAAGTCCTTCTGACTCTGCCTGACAAAATGCGCCATTCTTGATGTGTAAACAAAAGACAATTTTACTAATATCATCTCGATATAAGTTCAGACTCTTGAGGCAGGCCTGTCAAGGGCCGAAACACGATCCTGTCGAGTCTTTTTATTCAATAAATGAGACTGAGCACCATTCAGTCACCTTTGCTGTTTTTTTCTGCTTTCACGGTCTGTGAAGGTAGCATCTCCTGTGTATCCTGCATCTAAATTAATACAGCATAGCATATAACATTTTTACGGATTTCAGTTTTAGAAATTGAATCAAAAGCACAGCAACTAAGGCTAGTCAAACCTTACTTCAACAACCACCACTTTACCATACCACCACCAACACATTCAGGAACTTTCAGGCTATTGACCACAGAGCCCTCTCCACTGCTGTCTCATCCCTCTCCTCAACTACTATAATCACACAAGACTGTCGACGAAGTTGTCCTCTCTTATAATACCATTCTCATCCCATCTGTTTCCGAATAAATTCAAACTCCTCTTACTGACCTACAAATGCACTCACTCAGCTGCCCCTCTCCCCCTGTGTGCTCCGCTCAGCTGGTAAGTCCCTCCTATCTGTGCCCTTCTCTTCAACTGCCAACTCCAGACTCCGCCCCTTCTACCTTGCTGCGCTGTATGCTTGGAACAAGCCGTCCGAATCCCTACGACGGGCTTCGTCTCTGGCCAGTGTTCAAGGCCCAGTTAAAAGCCCGCCTCTTTGAGAGGCCTTTCGACTCCTAACTCCTCTCACCTTGGGTTCTGCATCCCCAACCCTATATGTCATGTCTGTCTGTGCAAGTTAGATTGCAAGCTCTTCTGAGCAGGGACTGTCTATAAATGTCAAAATGTACAGTGCTGCGTACGCCTTTCAGCGCTATATAAGTGATGAGGAGTCGAACTAGTCCAAATGCTCAGCCTATCGCAACTTGATTATTGCAACTCTCTATATGCTGGCATAATAATAATAATAATTTATTTTTATATACCGCCATACCCGAAAGTTCTAGGCGGTTCACAACAATTAAGCCTAGTACAAACAATGCAAATCATTTGAGATTCGGCAAGTTATATGCATACAATAGAGGGAGAAATACATACAATATAAAAAAAAAAATACAAGCAATTTTAAAATGAAAAAAAAAAAAAATGTTAAAGTAATAAAAATACATTAAGAACCCAATCTGTTGAATTGAGTTTTTATCTGTTTTCTAAAATCAAGATAAGAGGAGGCTTCTAGCACAGTATTGGCAAGCCATAAATTCAGTTTGGCCGCCTGAAAAGAAAAGGTTCTTTCAAGGAACCTTCTAATATGCACAAACTCCAAATGATTCAAAACACGGCAATCGGATTGATCTTTGGCTTACAGAAATTTGATCCCCCTTCTCTGCCTACTGCTAACAACTTCAATGGCTACCCATAGACAATCGAATTTTGTGTAAACTGTCCTGCATTGCCTACCATGCCCTTGACACCAGTGCCCCTGAAAAAATAATTCACTTGTCCTCCAATTCATCCTTCACATCATCTAGAATCATCAACACGCACCAACTTCTCCTCCCATCATCCAAGGGAGTGAAGTATAGACAGATATTCAATACCCTATTCACCTTTTCGGCCACAAGAACCTGGAACAGTCTCCCCCACGTCAATAAGGACAGAGTCAAGTTGCCTCACCTTCAGGAAAAGGCTGAAAACCATTCTTGTTTGATAAATTCCTTCCTACTCGGTGACTCAGCCTGCCTTCGATGCCAAGAGCCATCTGCAATTGTTACCTCTTCTGACTCAGTTTTTACACTCCCCATTCTCCATCTGTAATCCTGTGATTGCCTCCCTCTCCATTGTTTATTCAATCCTTCTATGCGATGCTACCATCCTCCCACTTCCCCATCTACTTGAAACATTGTATCCTTTCTCATTGATGTGATGTATCCACTATTTTCCATACTATGTTATGGGCCTCTTAACTTGTAAATCGTCTTGAACCTATACTGCATAAGTGAGATACAGAAATTCAGATTAGATTAGTGGGCGAAGCATAGCAAAAAAAAATAGAACAATGGGTCCCACTAATTGAAGCAAGGAACAAAATTCATTAGAGGACCCAAGAAGGGATGTGTTTTGACAAGATGAGAAGGCTAAGATCCATCAGAAAATACTTTACAACAGAGGCTTTCCGATTTTAGTGCAACCCCTAATCCTATCTCGATTAGACTACAGTAATGTAACAATAGTTCTTTACTCTAAAATGTTGCTATTGTGTCTACAACTAGCTCAAAATGCAGCAGTAAGACTCGTATATGGACTATGGAAATAGGAACACCTACAGCCCTACTATATGAAACTACATTGGCTGCCCATAACTCTAAGGATCAAGTTTAAATTAGGCATCACTGCTTTTAAGATCCTGACAGGGAATGCCCCAACTACCTAATAGAGAATGACACGGTGAAAAAATTGGTCCCCGTCACCGCCCCGTCCCCGTCTCACCATCCTCTGCACCGCCCCGTCACCGCCATTCCCTTCACCGCCCCGTCACCGCCACTGCCACCCCCATTCACCGCCCCGTCACCGCCACTGCAACCCCATTCACCGCCCCGTCACCGTCACCGCTGCATACATAAAAGCCTCAAATGGGTACGATTTTATATACTTTTCTAATATCTCCCCTATGTATCTGCCATTGCCCCCCCCCTGTGTCCATATTCCATCCCCATGGCATGTCCCCTTTTTGTCTCTGTCCCTATGCCCCATGCACATAATTTCCCCTCTTTCTGTTACCTTCCTGTGTCCAGATTTCCCCTATCTTCCTCTTCCATACCAGTGTGTCTCTTCTTTTCAACCCCATCTAGCTTTTTTCCCTCTTTCTTCCCCCCCCCTGCTTCTAGCATCTGGCTCACCTGCCTGTCCTTCCCTTTCTTTCCTGCTGTGGGTTTTTCTTTCCGTTTTCATCACCTTGGCCCAGAATCCTTTTCCCTTTCACTCCCTCCTTACAGTCTGAGCCGGGAACACTAGCGATCGCACGGTCCTCGCAGCCCCCACCCGCCTGCCCAATCGATCCTAGTGTTTAGCCAGCTCTCTCCCTTCTCCTCACCTTAATTTGCAGGCTTTCTTTTTCAGCGACCTGCACGCTTTCCCAAAGAGCCGCACACGCGCGGCTGCTCAGTGTTCAATCTTCTGCTCTGCTGCAACTTCCTGTTTCCGGTTGCGTCAGAGCAGAAGATCGAAACTGAGGAGCAGCGGGTGCGCGGCTCTCTGATAGTGTGCGGGTCGCCGAAAAAGAAAATCTACAAACTAAGGTGAGGAGAAGGGAGAGAGCTGGCTAAACACTAGAATCGATTGGGCAGGCGGGTGTGAGCTGCGGGGACCGCGCGATCCTTCATGCCTCACTGCGGGGACAAGACCCATTCACCGCCCCGCGGGCGGTGAATGGCCTTGTCCCCGTCGCCGCAGCGACTGCTAGTTTTCTTCCCCGTTTTCGGCGGTGACCCGCGGCTAAAATGTGGTGGCCGCGGGTAAACCGCCACCGTGTCATTCTCTACTACCTAACAGAGTTGGACACCCTCCTCCAAGGTTGCCTCCAACAGATATTCCATCAGAAATCTTTCCACATAAAATTCCCAGCATGCAACAATACATAGTCTACCAGGCAAATTCCGTTATCCATCTACTATCAATTAGCAAAATGCTGGAACCAACTACCATTTACACCACGATCTTGTGACCACTTTTCCATGCATTTCTGTACCAAGACAGGGAGCCAACCCAGAAATACCTGAAAATGATAATTGTAAAAGCCCATTTCTAAACTGTCCAATGCAACTTCTGGGACATAACAATGTAGTGGAACCTTGGTTTACGAGCATAATTCATTCCAGAAGCATGCTTGTAAACCAAATTGCTCATATATCAAAGGAAGCAAGGGAAACTCACTTGATTGGTTCCCCACCCCACCCCACCCCCTAAGGCCACCGGTGCTGCACCACCTTACCCCCCACCCCCGAGGCCACCAGCGCTGCTCCATACCCCCCCCGAGAACTGGCATTGCCCACCCACCCCCCCGCGATCCGGCATCCCCCACCCACCCAAACACAATCTCTTACCATGATCTGGCACCGGCACCAGCACCAACACACAGGACATGCCGGTGCCCGAAGAGCCTGCCTCTTGCCTGGGCTGGCCCTTGAGCATCTGCGCATGCTCAAGGCCTTCTGGTTCTCGCTCTCTCCGAGATTCTCGGAGATCTCCGAGAATCCCGGCAACAGCGGGAGCCAGAAGGCTTTGAGCATGTGCAGTTACTTGAGAGAAACGTCTCATTCGAGCATAGTAAATGCAATTGAAGATAATGTGCGTGCATTGAGACTGGCACGGTATCTTCAATTGCATTTACTATACTTGAATGAGACGTTTCTCTCAAGTAACTGATAATTCTGAGCAAGGCTCCCGAGGCAGGCCATTTTGGCCGAAACACGTGCGTGTCGAAGCCCCCGCACAGACTTTTACGATTGAAGAATAAATTGCAATACCAACATCATTTCGTATCTCCGCTGTGGTTTTGTTCATTTCTGTTGACGTTTAGGAACATTAAAGCTGGTTATTAGTAATATTTTGAATATGAGAAGACTAACTAAAGATAAGAAGATTAACTGGTTATAACAAGAGTAGTTGAAACATTCGGAGGTGGAGGATTTTATGCCACTGATCAAAGCTGAAGCTGCCCAGTGCGAGTGCTCCAAGTCTGAGGATTTTCTTCCCCTTTGTAAAAATAAAAAGACAATATTTGGTATAATATGTTTCAATCATTTTTATTGATAGTCACCAATATAACACAGTATGTCAAACAGTACAGGTTTACATCAGAACAGAACTCCAAACCCCACCCCCCAACCAGCCCCCCACCCACCCTCCCTCCCATCCGGCAGCAGCGGCAACGGCAAATCTACGAAGGTAAAAGCAATGGTTACAACACCACAGGTCATCTGTGGTGGATTAATACATTATTATACTGTATGTACAATTTAATGCAAGGGGCCATGATGCCACTTAGAATTTTTGAAAGCTTCTTCAACTTAGCCAGATTCAAAACAAATGCCAGGAAGTTCTTCTTTACCCAGCGTGTGGTGGACGCCTGGAATGCGCTTCCAGAGGACGTAATAGGGCAGAGTACGGTACTGGGGTTTAAGAAAGGATTGGACAATTTCCTGCTGGAAAGGGGGATAGAAGGGTATAAATAGAGGATCACTGCACAGGTCCTGGACCTGTTGGGCCGCCACGTGAGCGGACTGCTGGGCACGATGGACCTCAGGTCTGACCCAGAAGAGGCATTGCTTATGTTCTTAATAGCAAAGTGGTTCTATCTGTAATCACCTCAAGGCAAAAGAGTCATCGGAAGCAAGATAAATCAGCTCAGTCACATCAACTATGAAGACAGTGGCATACTAAGGGGGTGCAGGGGGGGCCACCCCTGGCGCAGTCTTCCTAAGGGTGTGGCACCCCTCCTCTTCTCTGCCCCCGCTCCTCTCCTCGTCATGCGTGCACGCCACTTGTCTTCCCCCATACCTTTTTACTTCCCCGGCGTGAGGTTGCTGCCGCATCAGCGTTCTCTGACATCACTTCTGGGACTCGTGCTTAGGAAGTGACATCAAAAGGCGAGACGAGACACTGACGTGGGCATGCTGCTTATGCTGGAGAAGTCAAAAATGTACGGGAAAAAGGAAGGGGGGCGCGCGTGGTGGTGGGGAGGGGAAGAGAGTAGGGAAGGGCGCTACTCACCCTTACTACGCTACTGTATGAAAATATTACTACTACTAATATTAATTATTCCTTTAGCGCTACCAGACATACTCAGTGCTATACAAAGTCACAAAGAGTAAGAAAGCAGTCCCTGCTCAAAAGAGCTTACAATCTAAACAGACAAGACAGACAAACAGGATATTCACAGATACAGTTAAGGGGAATGGTTAATCTGCTGGCTGGGTTGGAGGGGGAGTACAGAAATACAGGGGAGTACAGGACAATCAAGCCATTGTGACATCACTGATGAGGTTGGCTCTTATTGGTGGAATGAGGCATTATGATATCACAATCTCAGCTCTGCTTCCCAAAGATAAACTGGATGTCATGGATACAGTTAAGGGGAATGGTTAATCTGCTAGCTAGGTTGGTGGGCAGTGGGGAGTAGGGTTATGGATTGAAAGCTATATCAAAAAGGTGGGTTTTCAGTCATTTTATCTTTACGAACTTGGATTTTCAGCTCTGACAAATTAAATTTTAAAAAAAAGTGAACGACTGCAGATGGTGGATGATGAAAATGCGTGTTTGCTTGTCTACTATCGAGCTGCGTTTTGAGTTCATTTGCACTCAAAAACAAGCACATTTCTCACAATGGATTAGCAATTCTATTCTATCTACTTTAGCTTAAATAACTTTCAGTAAATAACTCTCAAATTTAATTTTTTTGTTGGTTTTGCAATTTTATAATTTCAATTATAATGTGTCACGAAAAACATTTGCTCTATTTAGTATGCCGGAGCTAAAAATGTTTGAGAGACACTGGCCTAAGAGATAAACAGTACACTGGAGAAAGTCCATTTATATGGTTGCCAAAAGTCATCTTTGTCTTGATGGCACTTGATCATCAAGAAATTACAGGAAAAGTAACCTGCACTTTAAAGCAAGGACAACCTTAACCTCCTTACCAAGTAGACTGAATGGTCCATATCGCCCTGAGAATGCCCCTAGCACTCTTTCAAATGAACTGTGTTATAAATACAATTATGAGCAACAGACAAAAGCTAGTCATTCAGATGTATTTTAATGGCTATTACATTTATATCATCTAATTACAGTAATATTGTTGGTCAAAACACCTAAATACCTAACTCTTTAAGCATAATAGGTTGGTAAGAATCACGCACTTCTAAAAATTTTGGTGGTGAATGTTTAAATTTGCTGAAAAACACAGTGACATATGAATGCAGCTTTTATTAAAAAAAAGCCAAAGCATTTTGCAGCCCTTTGGTTTCCTTAATTTTCTTTTGATAATGTTTTCAGCCCCTTGGGGTCTTCTCAAATATTATAGCGCTCATCGCCTTTTAAGTTTTCCATGATATGAGATATTAAAATTAAGGCTGGTGTTTACTGTTCAGCTCCTTTATACATATTCTGACATTCACAGCAAGATATTATTTCCCTTGAAAATGCTTTCTGTCCTTGCCAGTTACTGAGCGAAGTCAGATAGCTTTGCGTGGGCTAGCATACCAATTGACTGTCTTGTCTGCTTTATGTGTTATTTTCTGCTTTGAAAACAAAGTTGCTCCATGCACAGACACACACACATATATACAGTATATACCCAACAGCCTTGGGTGCAAACTTCAAACCTATAGCATTAATAACCTGTGCTAATTAGTATTAATGCATAGTAAAGGGATAATTTTATTAAATCGTTTTCTCCTCTATGTGATCTCATAAAATACTGGCCATCATAAAAGGATATGTTTTGACAAGCTGGTAGATGTGTATAGGGGAGGGGTTTGGGAAGAATGAGGGTGGAGCACATATGTATATACATTATGATCGATTAACAAATAAAGCATGAAAGCACTAATGTTACAATACCAATATCTGTCTCTGCTGCAGGAACCATTTATATATACAATGATATCTTGATTTGCGAACATAATTTGTTCCAAAAGCATAAGAACATAAGCATCGCCTCTGCCGAGAAAGACCACAGGTCCATCATGCCCAGCAGTCCGCTCCCGCGGCGGCCCCCCAGGTCAATGACCTGTAAGTGATCTAATGCTCCAAGCATTTTGTATTGTATAGTAACCCTCTAATTCAGTGGTTCCCAAACCTGTCCTGGGGGACCTCCAGCCAGTCAGGTTTTCAAGATATCCCTAATGAATATGCATGAGAGAGATTTGCATATAATGGAAGTGACAGGTATGCAAATCTCTCTCATGCATATTCATTAGGGATATCTTGAAAACCTGACTGGCTGAGGGTCCCCCAGGACAGGCTTGGGAACCACTGCTCTAATTGTACCCTTCAATCCCCTTTTCCTTCAGGAACTCGTCCAATCCCATTTTGAAACCCAAAATCGTACTCTGCTCTACCACCTCTTCTGGAAGCGAATTTCCAGGTGTCCACCACCCTCTGAGTGAAGAAGAACTTCCTAGCATTTGTTCTGAATGTCTCCCTTCAATTTTTTTGAGTGCCCTCTAGTTTTTGTTGCCCCCGCCAGTCTGAAGAATCTGTCCCTCTCTACCTTCTCCATACCTGTCATAATCTTGTAAGTTTCTATCATATCCCCTCTAAGTCTCCGCTTTTCCAGGGAAAAGAGCCCCAGCCTCTCCAGCCTCTCAGCATAAGGAAGGTTCTCCGTGCCCTTTATCATTTTTGTTGCTCTTCTCTGGACCCTCTCGAGTGTCGCCATATCCTTTTTAAGGTACGGTGACCAGTATTGAACACAGTACTCCAGATGCGGTCGCACCATGCTCGTAATCCAAAGCGCTCGTATATCAAAGCAAATTTCCCCTTAGGAAATAATGAAAACTCAAACGATTTGTTCCACATCCCATAAACTTTAATAGAAAATACAGGACTGGACGTACTTGTATTGCAAGATCTCACTTGTTTCAAAAAGTCACTACACTGTGGGTAAATTGGGTGCGATGCTTTTATTACGTTCAGCATCGCTCAGCGCGAGATGTGCGTATGTTGCGCGTGCTTGAACTGCGGGTGCATGTATTACGTTCAGCCATGATCAGTGATACAATTAGAGAGTTGCACGGGGACAGAAATCCCACCCATCCCCGCCCGTCCCCGCCAGGATCCTCTCCGTTCCTACCCATCCCCGCCCGGAATTACCTCCATCCCCGCCCATCCCCATAAAAAGCAGCAATTACTTCTGACAGGATCATCAATTCAACCGTTTCTTCTGTGTTTGCGCTGCTGTTTTCCTTGTGGAATCTTTTTGGTGGAACCCTTTTTTTTGTTTTCTGTTCAGGTAATTAACTTATAAACCTCCTCTTTTACTAAGGCTGATGTGTCCATTATATTATATGGATGAACCCTGCTTCCAAAGCCTTCCATCCCCGTGGGAGTCCCGTGGGCCAGAACTCGCTGGGACTGGACGGGAATATTGAGATCCCACGGGAACGGGAAAAAATTTGTCCCCATGTCATTCTCTAACTTTACCACAGGGATAAAATGGCTGATTATTCTTTTTTCCCCATATTAATGGCCATGCACTAATTTTCCCATTAGTGCATGGACATTACTGGGCGGTAATGGCTCATGCGCTAATTGGTTAGTTACAGTGGCAATGTAGTCAACAGTAACTGATTAGTACATTGCATGTGCGCTCTCCTTCTCCAGACCCACTCCCCCAGTGCTAAAATATAGATGTTATTTCTTTAACAAGTGGGTAGCACCCACCGATCCTAAAATTATGCCTTAAGGCATTTTTACCCATGCTAAGCACGCATTAGTGCATACCATAAACTAAACTAAAAGCTTAACCTTATATACCGGGTCTTCAACCAAAGGAAGGCCGACGCGGTTAACAATAAGTTAAATGATAAGCTAAAATACAAGGGAATTAATTTTCAAAATGTTTAGCGAATAAAAAAGTTTTTAAAGATTTACGAAAAGATTGGAAGGCGCTGGGACACCTCAAAATTAGAGGAAGTTCATTCCATAATTGGGGAAATTTAAACGCCAGAGAAATACTAAAATTCTTAACTCCTTGAATTCCTTGAGTGCCTCTCGCATATGAAAATCTATAAACATTCCATAGAAGAGGAACAAGCGGAACAAAAATGCCATTTAAAAATTTTAAAAAATAATACATAAACATTTAAACTGGATTCCGAGATAAACCCGGGAGCCAATGGAGACTCAAAAGCAAAGGAGTCGCGTGATCGAATTTACTCTTTCCGTAAATCAGCTTTACGGCGGCATTCTGAATCAACTGTAGTCTTTGTAGGCAGTTCTTTGTGATGCCAAGATAAATGGCGTTACAATAATCTAACTGAGATGGCATAATTGATTGGACCGAGACAGAAAAATGACATTGATGGAAAAGAGATCTTACCTTCCTCAGCATTCGTAAACTGAAAAAACATTTCTTAACCAGAGAGTTTATTTGATCCTTAAAGGACCCCCTAAAACACTACCTTAGATTAATAAATCACTTTCTTAGACTGTAAGACCTCTGGGCACGAGAAGATGCTTGCTGTATTTAAATGTCACTCAGCTTGAGCTACTGATGAGATGGCATAAGCTGCAGTTTATCTAATTAAGTAGATAGATGGAAGACATATAGATAGAATATACATCTCTTTTAAACCTAGATTTTACCTTTTAAAATGCATTATATCACTCCTACATTTAGAATGATTAAACGTCGCGGTGACTAGGAAACACAGAAATGAGCAAGACGGGAAAAAACGCCTAGAGGAGGCTCTGAAAAATATTCAGTAAGCTACCAAGTCTATTAGTTTTGCACCGAAATCTATCATCGCTGAGATCTGTTCCTGAACAGTGGGCATTCATCTTTGTTATAAGTTGACGCGATTTAATGAGCAGGCTACAGACATTATCCTGGAAGAAATGTCCTTAAAATTAGCACACTGGAACTCGCTGGAAGGGGACAAGTTTAGAACCAATGCCAGGAGGTTCTTCTTCACACAGAGGGTTGTGGACACATGGAAAGCGCTCCCGGAGGAAATGGTCGGGCAGAGTACGCTACGGGGATTCAAAGAGGGATTGGATGGATTCCTGAAGGATAGGGGGATTGAGGGGTACAGATAAGGGTAGATAAGAGTATGGAAAGAGTAAAGATAAAAACAAGGGGGCTATAGGACTAAATTAAGTAAACATGACAGGTCATGGATCTGATGGGCCGCCGCGGGAGCGGACTGCTGGGCGCAATGGACCTCTAGTCTGACCCGGCGGAGGCAAATTCTTATGTTCACACTGTACGAGGATAAAAAAGTCTTTTGCTCAAGTGACTCAGAAATTTTCAGATCCAGATTACTTAGGGATAGGGCTTTTACAAAAGGCGCGTCAGGGCCTTAACGCACAGAATAGCACCTGCTAAAATGCCGCATGCGCTAGCCCTTACCGCCTCCTCTAATCCAGTGCTACGCTAAAAACACTAGCGCAGCTTCGTAGAAGGAACCCCAAGCCTTTAAAACAGCCAGGTACAAAAATAAGAACAAAATTTTAAACAACACATTACATTATTGTACATCTTATATTACTGTTATTCAGTTTTGAATGATAAGATATATAATAGTCAATAAAATAATGTAGGTAATAGAAATACAAATGTTCAACTTTGCCTTCTAGACATCACGTGCTAAGCCAGCACCCCATGAACTCTCATATTGGATCTATATATTCTCGTGTCCATTATTAAGGGCTGGGGGTGTGGTGGTGGTGGGGGGGGGGGAGTGGGGAGGGTATGGGAAGAAGTATCTCTGCATCATTTTAAAACAAAGCTAAAAACATTTCTGTTTCAAGACGCATTCGATACCTAATTGCCCTTATAAGGGTTAAACACATGTTGACTGCAGATGGCAACATCCTTCCCCTCCCTGTCATTTTTTCCTGAATTGTTCTCTTTTTCAAAATATTATAGCTCCTCCCCTTTTTCCATTTGGTTCTGACCGTCACTGTTTGAATTTATGATGGAGATTCTATTTGTCAAATGTTCACCCCTATTTTATATGACGAAAGCTATTTTATATGACGAAAGCTATTTTATATGACGAAAGTAATTTTTATTGTGCACCGCTCAGAAGTCTGATTGAGCGTTATAAGAAATTTTAACTAAACTTGAAACTTCTTGGGGGTTTTTTTCTGTTGAGATGAGGTATCATTGTTGCATATGCCTTTGTATATTTTGTTTTTTTTATATTGATGCCTCTGGTTATTTGTACAATTTTATGCTGAAAAATAAACAATAGACTGCGAAAAGATTGCCCACTATTAATAGCTACAACTCCACTTACTTCAAAGCGTAAAAAGTGCTCAGGACCAATAGGATGGTAAAAAGATCACGAGCGGGGTTTGTACCCCATAAGCTGTGCCTTTTTTTTATTCAATCACTGCACTTTAGTCACTTAAGTGGTCAATAAACGATCCCAAACTTCACAAATATATTAATAGTTGTATTCATCTCAAAAATGGGTCCAATTCCTTCAGTTTCTGATGCGTTTCGTCAGACCGGCTTCCTCAGAGAACCTACTGTGCTGATAAATCCTTTAATACTAATGTGATCTCATGTCTTTAAAGAGGAAGTGAAGTCTTTAAAGACATGAGATCACATTGGTATTAAAGGATTTATCAGCACAGTGGGTTCTCTGAGGAAGCCGGTCTGGCGAAACGCGTCAGAAAAATCTCTCTTAAAATATCATCCTATGTTTCTTATTTCCTCCACATGACCTACACCTGGGATTCTCAATCCAGTCTTTGGGGCATGTAATCTGTTATGGGTTTGTTTGTTTTTTTTTTTTTTAATTATCTATTCTATTTTTGGGTCCTGGGTTCAGTCCTTAGAGAGGCAGCGGGAAGTGGAATTATGAAACAACTAATTGGGGCATATAAAGCATATTTTGTATAGAAATAAGCGGAATATTACAAAGATACAATGCTTAGAGAGATGTGCTATAGAACTGCTTCTTTGGTTTTGGTGAATGAGAGAGAAAAGATAGTTTGTATGAATGGATGTGCTGAGTGACTGTATGAATAGGTGTTGTGTAGAGGTACTGAAGGGGGAAGAGAGAGACACGGGGGGAGGCTTTTACCCTGTTTTTATAGGTTTGTGTTTGTTCAAAAAAATAGTTACTTCCAGTATCCTCTTCTGTCATAATTTGGTATCTGTTTGAAACAATGGTTCTCAATTGACAAGAAGCGTCTGTCTTTAAGAATAGGTAGCTTGAGCCATTCCTTAAACACCTCTCTTTATCACATCTGCTTGAAAGTCCAGGGCTGTGCAGGATACTCCCAGTATTATCCAAAGGGTTCATTGTTAATTTCAAATACTGGTCTTTTAGAGTCATTTAATGGCCATTCAGTTTATCTGCGGACATTCACAGGGTCAGATTTGTTTAATATACTGTATATACTCGAATATAAACCGGGATTTTGGGGCCAAAATATTGGCTCAAAAATGGGGGTCCTGGTTTATATTTGGGCCAGCGCCCCCCTCCCAGAATTATCGCAGGCTGCTGCTGAGCAAGAATTTGCGGGAGCCAGTCAAGAAGCCGCTCAGTGCTGAGCAGGAGCGCCAAAGCGCACTCCTGCTCATTACCACTGAGTGACAGAAGAAACCGGATCTCACGGCAGCTACCACCGACCGGGTTAGCAGCGGGGCAGGAGTGTGGAAAGCTTGCTCCTGCCTGCTGCACCTCTGGACCACTAGGGATCGGCAGAGGAGGTAGAACAGGTCAGGGAGTGGAGCAGAACCTGACAGGGAGAGAGGGGGGCTGGTTGCAGAGTCTGACAGGGGAGGGAAGGAAGGAAGGAAGGGGGCTAGGTGAAGAGCCTGACAGGGGTTGGGAGGGAAGGGGGCTGGGTGCAGAGTCTGATAGGGAGGGAGGGAAGAGGGCTAGCTGCAGTGCTTGACAGGAGAGGGACGGAAGAGGGCTGGGTGCAGTGCCTGCAAGGGAGGGAGGGAAGAGGGCTAGGTGCAGTGCCTGGCAGGGAGGACAGGGCACTTGAATATTAAGCTGCCCAACTTATATTCGAGTCAACCATTTTTCCTCCTTTTTGGGCAGAAAATGAGGGTGGGGGTTCCGACATATATTTGAATCGACTTATATTCGAGTGATTAAGGTAATATTCCAGAATCCTTTCCTTGCACTCTGGACATAGCACACAGTAATGTAATGCTGACAGGGCATAAAACAAAAGGAATTGACCCCAAAATATCCACAAAGAAGAAAATCCAGAGAAAACCCAAAAAAACTCTGTGGAGTGACAATGTTCCAAAATGGACTTTATTTGAAAGTGTCAAAGTTCCAAAGGTACACTGAAATCATCCACATAAAATAATTCCATCCACATAAAAATAAATCATCCACATAAGAGCCTTAAAGGACCTAGTCCGCTAGGGATACAGGACCCAACACGGTCCGCGTTTCGACAAAAAGTCTTCTTCAGGGGGTCCCTGGGGGTCCTATAAAGGTGAGTACGTGGGAAACAATTGTGTGCTGAGCCGGAAGTGAGACACTGCTTGCATTTGCAATGGAAAGGGCAAATGCAAGCAGTGTCTCACTTCCGGCTCACCACACAATTGTTTCCCACACACTCACCTTTATAGGACCCCCAGGGACCCCCTGAAGAAGACTTTTTGTTGAAACGGGGACCGTATTGGGTCCTTTAAGGCTCTTATGTGGATGATTTATTTTTATGTGGATGGAATTATTTTATGTGGATGATTTCAGTGTACCTTTGGAACTTTGACACTTTCAAATAAAGTCCATTTAGGAACATCGTCACTCCACAGAGTTTTTTTGGGTTTATGCTGACAGGGCATACCTATTCAGTTGTTTTTTCAGGATATCCACAATAAATATTGTAGCCACCACCAGAGCCTCAAAGCAGGATTCTTCAGTGCCCCTAGTGGCTACAGCCAAAATTGCATGAGCGTGTGACCCATAAAGGAGTCATCCTGTAGGGACTGAAATAATGTAAGTAAAACAAAAAAAACAATACACAAAGGAGGGACCTTGAGACCCCTGGAAACCTTAACATCTATGTCCCTAGCCCTCCTGTGTGAATGGAAGTGGCTGTGTCGGTTTTCCTCTTCCCCCCCTTCTGTGGCATCCTCCAGTGGGTCGGATTGGTACTGGGAGCTGGCCCTGGAAACCCCCTTTTTGGGGTTCTTGCCACCTTTTCTCCCCGCTTCACCAGGGACCAAGGCAGGCACAGAGCCTGCCTGGTCACAATATACACAAGATAAATTTACATACGAATGAAACACCGCATGCAAATTTATCTGATGCATATTGATTGTGGAGGTTCTGAAAATCCGACTGGCTGACTGTTTCTTAAGGGTTGAGAATTACTGAGCTAAGCATGCCACCAAAAAGTCCTCCCCTAAAAGCAGTTAGAAGCATGAACATATTTTCAGCCAGTTGACTTGTGCCTATAATGCATTTTTAAACCCATTTAACTGACTTCAAAAATTGTCCTTCAGAGGTACTTGTTTCATTAGTATTGTTTCATTAGTATTGTTTCAAAGCTACATCTAAATCGCTTAAAAGTGGAGCTTCCCATCTTTACAGCTCATGGTGAAAACATCCTTTGATTGAAAAATATGATTCACTGAAGTTAGCTAGTATTGAGGGAAGTTCTCTGCTGGAACTGACTGCATCCTTTCAGTGTTTCAGCAACAGAGGAGCAGTGTCACAAAGCCCTCTTTGAGAATTTCCCTAACATCACCATTTTGCTGGTTCAGGCAGACAATAGATAGATTTCAGGCTCAGCAAGGTACCTTTTCAAAGGTAAACTTGCTCGCATTCTTCTCGGGTCTAAAGCTTACTGCATACACAGGGAACAGCTTTCACCTGTCTGGACAATAGGACACCAAGGACTTTGGAACTTCAGCATTCTCTTTCAGACAAGGAAGTCTCAGTTTCCTACTGCCTTGATCGTTATTACAGGGCAAAAGTCAGGAATGGAGTCTAAATTACTCATGAGAGCAGGAGATGGAAGAGGATGACTAGAGGAGAAGAAAGAGCAAAATCATTATATACTTATATAATATAGGATTATTAGTTAACAGATTTCAGGTTGAGCAAAATTTTTATTTTTTAATGCAGAGACAGGTTCAGGTCAGGATGGGAGAATGAGAGAAAGAGACAGAGAGGGGGAGAGAAACTGGGTGGCGGAGGAGTGAAGATCTCAGCAGCTAGCTTCTGAGTTATTGGACTGGCTCCAAAGTCCAAAGTAAAGTTTGTTAACGCCTGGTGTGAAATGGTGTGGTGGCTGTGTTAGTGCACTTTTCAAAGTAATGTATAGAAATACAACAAAAACATAAAGGAAATAAGGTAATATCTTTTCATTGAACCAACTTAACCAGGGCCGGATTAAAGGGTAGGCCCAGCAGGCACGTGCCTCAGGCCCACTGGCGTTAGGGGAAGGCAAACAAGCTGTCCGGGCATCTCTTCCCCTCCAGGGCCGGCGTTAGGGGTGGCAAACAGGGCAGCTGTTCTGGGCCCCACAGCTCAAGGGGGCCCCGCGATCCAGGCAGCTCACTTAGCTGCCATCAGCCCTGCCTTCGGTTGCGGTACTGCTACAATGGACGGCAAAAACAAAGACAGAAGCCGCGGGACTTTTCCTCTTGCCTGCGTTGCTATTCGCTATAGGCTCTGCCGATCTTGATCCCGCCCCCCTCTGAAATGACTTCCTGTTTTTGAGGGGCAGGCTTGAGACCGGCAGAGCTTATAGTCAATAGCAATGCAGACAAGAGGAAAGGTCCTGCGGCTTCTGTCTTCTTTTTTGCCATCTGATTTAGCGGGACCACAGCTGAAGGCAGGGCAGGTTTTGTCTTTGAAATTGCTGCCCAGTTTAGCAGGACCAGGGTCGAAGGCAGGACTGATAGCAATCACATGCTGGAAGAGTGGATCGGGGCCAGCAAGCCAAGGGAGGGAATAAGAGATGCTAGATTTTGAGGAGAGGGAAAAATGTGTTGTAGGAAGGGGATGGTAAACCCAGGAGGTGATTGGTGTGACAGAAGGGAGATGGTGGATCCCCTTGGGGGAGAACAGTTATTGGAACCAGGTGGGAGTTGGAAGACAGATGCTAGATCTTGCAGGGGGCAGAGAGACATGGAAAATGCTGGACATGAGGATGGAGTATAAAAGGCAAAAGTAAGATGTTGGAAATGGGTAGAGGGAGTAGGGAGACAGAGGGGATATGCTGGGCATGGTGAAGGGAGAATAGGTAGATAAGGAGAAGATGCTGAATAAGGAATGGAAAAAAGGGAATATGCCTGCTTGGGATTGGATGTAAGATAGTGATCATGGAGGGAGTAGGGTGATAGAAGTTATTTGCTGGATTAAGATGGAGAAAAGAGGGAAGGTACTGGAATGGGATGGGGGAAGATGGTGGGTTGGCTGGCTCAGAAACGGGAAGAAAAGAGCTACTAAATCAGATAAGAAAAAAAAGAACATAGGAAGATGCTGGACATGGAGGTTGTAGGGCAGGGGTGTCAAACTCAATCACATAAGGGGCCGAAATCTGAAAAAAAAGCTAAAGTTGCAGGCCAAATTTTTAATTAAGATAGTTAGAGGTCCTTTTATTAAGGTATGCTAACCGATTTAGCGTGCATTAAATGCGCACTTTAATAAAAGAACCCCTAAGTGACTAAGGCTTAGGGCTCCTTTTACTATGCTGTGATAGCGTTTTTAGCACATGCAGGATTTTAGCATGCGCTAAACCTGCGCTATACGGCTAGAACTAACGCCAGCTCAATGCTGGCATAAGGTCTAGCATGTGCGGCAATTCAGCGTGAGCTAAGCATGCGCTAAAACCGCTATCGCAGCTTAGTAAAAGGAGCCCTTAGTCTTAGTAGAAGTATAGGGTTACAACGTCTCCAACCCTTCGCCGGCTCTGTGGTGTAAACAAAATAAATAAAAAAGACTTTTCCTCTCTCTGTTAAGTCCTAGTTCATGCTCGCTGTCTAACACCAGTTCTGGCAGGATACACATTTCCAAATCTGACATATTGTAATCACAAAACAGAAAATAAAATTATTTTTTCTACTTTTTGTTGGTTCCAGGCTCTGGTTGTCTTCTGATAACTTGCTTGCCAGGGTCTCTTGCCCATTTGTCATTTTCTTCTTTCTCGGTGCTAACCATCCATCTTCCATCTCTGTCCTCCACTTCCGTTTCCCTTCCCTCCCCTGGAGGTCTGGCATCTTTCCTTTTTTTCATCTACATCCAGTGATGGACCCCACCCTCCTTTTCTCAACTACCCTTTCATCTAGCATTTCTCCCTCCTTCCTCACCACCCCAGGGTTCACCATCTCTCCCATTCTCTTATCAACTACCCTCCTATTCAGTATCTCTATCCCCCCCTCCACACTATTCCTTGTGTCCAACTTCTCTCTCTTTCTGTTCCTTCCCTCCCTCCATCCCATTGTCTATCATCTCTCTCCCTCTCCTTTGTTTTATTTCTTCCCCACCTCCACCTCCTTCATCCACCACACCCTCTCCCTTCCCTTCCATCTCCTCTGCTGCTAATGGCATCTGTTCCAGTGGAGGACCTAGCCTGGCATGTGTTCTTTATATATATATGTTTTATTAAAGCCACACACATAAACATCCACTCATTCTCTTCACTCTAAAGTTTGGCATTGAGATTTGTGGTCTTTATTGCAACCTGGTTCTTGGAATAAACACTGTGGGCAATTTCTGCGCAACAGGACTTGTTACTCATCATGAGCACCTCAAGCTCCCTGATGTGCACCAGAAACGTGTGGAATACTGATGGCAAACGTGTTTGTTTTCCTTGTTGCTCCCATAACCAATGTTTGCCATCAAGATCTGGTCCTTGAGTATTCTGAAAACTTTATTATCAATACTTCAGTAGTGGCAAATTAACTTCTTGGTTCTTTTCCCCCTTCTTCTTCGCGGTCTCACTTTCCGATTGAGCCCACCGCGGGCCAGGAGTAGGAAGACAGGTGGGAGATGCTGGACACGGGGTGGATGCAGTAAGAAGAAAAAGGAGGTTCTGGATATTGGAGTAACTGGTAAAAGACAGGAAGGGACAGAAGTGGCAGATAGACTGAAGACCTTGGAAAGAAAATTAAGAAAATACAGAAGAAAGCAGAAACTGGGATAAACATGAACAAAATGGCCAGACAACAGAGGTAGAAAAAAATCATTTTATTTTTAATTTCATGAACAGAAAAAGTTGTTTCTTTTTCTTTTCCAAAGTGTAGAGTACTGTTTCTCTTTCTCTAGTGTTGCACTTCATGCAGTGCATGGCTTCTTCAGGTTTAATTTTTTTGTCTACATATTTTAAGTTTGTTACAATTGTGTTATTCTATACAGGGACCTTTTTGCAAATATGTTAGCTTTTTTTGTGGGTTTATTTATTTGCAGATAACTTATGGGAAGGGTGGGCAGTGGCACTGGTCCCAAAGTGGGTGGTTACCAAATTTTCTCCTCACTCTCTCCCTACCTCCTGCTCAAATGCAAAATATAAATTGTTGGGCTTCCCAAAGCCCTGCCAGCTGAAGATCTCTTCCTCTAGGTTGGTCAGAGATGTTTGGAGGTTGCATAGAAGAAAAGCTACACTGGCACTGGTATGATAATCTTTGTTGTTTGTTTTGAATTTTAAAACTATAAGAAATAAAAAGTACACTTCTCCCTCCATATCCACGGGGGTTGGGGGTTAGGGGCAGAGCCGGACCGCGAATATTAAAAAACTGTGAATAATATTCAGGCTGGTTCTGCCCCTAACCTGCCCTGAAAGACCCCCCTTAAGCCTTACCTGGTGGTCTAGCGGGTTTTTGGGGCAGGAGCGATCTTCCCATGCTCCTGCCCTGTGCTGATCGCTCACAGGAAAAGGCTGCCTTGAGCTCCCGTAGTCTCTCGAGCCATTTCCTGTGAGCGATCTGCACGGGGCAGGAGCGTGGGAAGACCGCTCCTGCCCCCCCCAAAAAAATAGAGGGGGCGGGGAGAGAAACAAAGAAAGATAGACAGCGGGAGGGAGAGAGACAGAAAGAAATAAATTCTACACATCTATTCTAGCATCCATTAATGTAACGGGCTTAAATACTAGTGATTAATAAAACATCAAAAGTATTAGGAGTAATTCTAGATTCCAATCTTACCATGGGAGAGCAGATTACCTCACTGTTCAAAAGATTTTTCTTCAGACTGAGGCAGTTGAGGACGATAAGATCAGTCCAAAGCCCGCCTAGTTTTCGGACAGCGACTCAAGCCATTCTACTTCCATATCTAGATTATTGCAACTCTTTATTTTGCAACATTCACAAAGAAAGGACTTCAGAGGTTGCAGCTACTCCAGAACACAGCAGCTAGGCTGATTTTCTGTAGGCCCAATTTGAGAGGGCCAGTCCACTGCTGATAGAACTATACTGGCTGCCAGTGTAGTTTCCTTGGAAAGATAGTCTCAAACTTATTTTTCCCATTTCTATTAAGAGTATCACTCTACAGTTGATAAGTAGCATTAAGATCTTAGGGGTTATCTTCGACGATAAATTAACCTACCATGATCATATTAGTATCATTGTTAAATCAACTTTTTACAGACTTCATCAAATCCGTTCAATATCAAAATTTTTATGTCCAAGGTCTCTTAACATATTAATCCACTCCTTGGTTATTTCAAAAATAGATTATTGCAATGCCCTATTCAAGGGAATAGCACAAAAGGAAATCAGACGTTTACAGATCATCCAGAACGCATCAATCAAACTTATAATGAAAGCTAAGAAATTTGATCACGTGACTCTTCTTCTTAAAAAAACACACTGGCTTCCCGTTGCACATCGCATAATGTACAAATTAAGTTTGCTTACCTTCAAATCTCTGATATACAAAACTCCGGCTTTCATTTACAAATCATTGATATACCTCATCCAGATTACTGAGGTCCAATGACCAACACTTATTAGTCATCCCCTCACTTAAAATTATTAATACACGACGGCACTTCATCTTTTCTGTCACAGCTCCTCAAACATGGAATTCCCTCCCTATTTACTTAAAAGAGGAAAAAAATTTGGATAAATTTAAGAGCAAACTTAAAAGCTTTCTTTTTATAGACGCATTTAATGACTAAAAGGACTGTCTAGGAGCTTCATTTTATTTTCATAACTTCTTTGAGATTCTTTCCCATCCTATTGTTTTCAACCATAAGTGTCTTTTCTTCTATCAACCAAATTGTATTTCTGTCCCCATCCTTTCCTCAAGTTTTATTATGTTTAAGTTAGTCTTCAATATGTTTTGTAAGGTTCAGTTTTTTTGTTACTTTTGTTTGTCCCCCCTATGTTGTAATTTTATTGATTTGTTCATCGCTTAGAATTTTGAATAAGCGATTAATCAAATTTTATAATAACCTTGAAACTTGAAACTATATATGGCGAAAGCTGAACTGGGCTTACTTCAGCCATCCAAGTTCCACACTCCTTCTATAACTCAGAAATGACTCAACGCTATAAATTACCTTTTCCATCTCCACGTCAAGTTCGGAGGAAATCACTCTTCAAATCCACCTTCGAGTTTCAAGGCCCTAAAATCTAGAACTGCCTCCTGACCTGCTTACATCAGACCTCCTCCTAGCTTCAATTTAGGAAGGTGCTAAAAATGCACCTGTTTTCATTATAGTCTTGCTATGATTCATAATGTCTATGTTGCTAACTTTATTAATCTTATGTAAGCCGCAATGAATCCCAGTTGACATTTGCGGGGTATAAGAAACAATATGGTATGGTATTTAGTATTAAAATGAGCACTCTAATGCACAGCAAGGAACAACCAGGTTTTAGTATGCAAAGTTTTCCTGCAGATCTGAGCTCTCGTTGCCTTACTGTCCTGTCAGGGGCAGATGCACAAAACTCTGGGGCTGTAGAACTATAGCGCCAGAGAAACCAATGCTTAATGCATATGTTCAGTTTAGGAGACCGTATCTGGCGAAGGACGTAAGAAGACTTGAAGTGGTCCAGAGGAGGGCGACAAAAATGATAGGAGGCTTGCGCCAGAAGACGTATGAGGAGAGACATGGAAGCCCTGAATATGTATACCCTAGAGCAGGGGTGCCCACACTTTTTGGGCTTGCGAGCTACTTTTAAAATGACCAAGTCAAAATGATCTACCAACAATAAAATAATTTTTAAAAAACCCCCACAAAGCACACTGAAAGGCAGAGAAAATGTTAATTATAATTCATATTCCGGGTTTTTTTTCAAAGAGGTCAAGGCAAATGACTATGCAATGTCGCCTCAATAACAGCCATACAAAAATAGACAAATATACCCCCTCCCTTTTTACTGAACCAAATAGCAGTTTTTAGTGCAGGGAGCTGCGCTGAATGCCCCACGTTGCTCTCGACGCTCATAGGCTCCCTGCGCTAAAAACCGCTATTGAGGTTTAGTAAAAGGGAGCCATAGTGCAAAATATAAACAGCAGATATAAATTCTCAAAATGGACATATTTTGATCACTAAATTGAAAATAAAATCATTTTTCCTACTTTTGTTGTCTGGTGATTTCATGAGTCTCTGGTTGCACTTTCTTCTTCTGACTTCTTCTCACTTCACTCTGGCTGCACTTCTTCTTCTGACATCTTCTGACTTCAGCCCACTCCTGCATCCAATATTTCTTCCCTTCTTTCAGCCTCCTATATGCTTTCTCTCCTCCAGACCTCATTCTCCCCCCAACTTTCTCTTTCTTTCTCCCTGCCTCCTGTTCTTTCTTTCTCTTTCTCTCCATGCCCACTTTCTTTCTGTCACCCTGTTCCCTCTTTCTTTCTGTTTCCCTTCTTTCTTTGTCTCCCTGTCTCCCCTTTTTTCTGTCTCCCTGCCTGTCCCCTTTGTTTCTTTCTCCCTGCCCTCCCCCAAGCCACTAGGTTTTCCACCGCTACCGGGAAACAGGCCTCCAAGCCACCACCGCCCCAAGCTTTCTTTGCAGAAGCCTTGCGCTGACCAGGGTTCCGCTCCCCTTCAATTCTGATGTGGGAGAGGAAGTTCCGGGCCAGCCAGGCAGCGATTGGCTGGCCCAGAAATTCCTCTCCGATGTCAGAATTGACGTCGGGGAGAGGAATGCTGGTCAGCGCGAGGCTTCTGCAGGCCCAAATCTCCGGATGCCCAGGGCCGAGGAAAAGAAAAAAGCCAGTCTATAAATCCTTCCATGAGAGCTGTTCCAGTCTCCTTTCAGCACGGCACTTACAAAAATGCGTAGCCCCCCCCCCCCCCCACCAACTTCCCATTTTCAGGCTCAATATGCCAGAGCAGCAGCAGTTCTTGCATTTTTGGGCAGAGCACCTCCTGCTCCTGAACCGCCTTTCTCCAGTCTGGCGGCTTGATTCCGCCAGGGGCAGCCGGCGCTCAGCTCTCCAGTGACGTGACTTCCCTAGACCTCCCTCCCGCTTTCTCCCGAAGGAAGTGACATCATCCCCCAGTCTATCAAAGATTTTCTACGGGACAAAGCAAGGGCATCAGGTCAAAAGCGCGCCGGGACAAAGGCGCGCGAGGAAGACGGGTTCTGGCAGTCGGGCAAGGAAGGACGCAGCGAGAATGGGTGTGCATGAAGTGATGACCGGTGGGGAACCACAGGGAGAGGAAGGCTGATCGGCTGGTCGATCGGGACGGCAACATGAGTCTATCACGGAACCCGGGATGGGTTCCGTGATCGACTCGCATTGCCTTCCCGAGCGACCGGTCGATCGCGATCGACGTGTTGGGCACCCCTGCCCTAGAGGAAAGGAGGGACAGGGGAGATATGATTCAGACGTTCAAATACTTGAAGGGTATTAACGTAGAACAAAATCTTTTCCAGAGAAAGGAAAATGGTAAAACCAGAGGACATAATTTGAGGTTGAGGGGTGGTAGATTCAGGGGCAATGTTAGGAAATTCTACTTTACGGAGAGGGTGGTGGATGTCTGGAATGCGCTCCCGAGAGAGGTGGTGGAGAGTAAAACTGTGACTGAGTTCAAAGAAGCGTGGGATGAACACAGAAGATTTAGAATCAGAAAATAATATTAAAAATTGAAATAAGGTCAGTACTGGGCAGACTTGCACGGTCTGTGTCTGAATATGGCCATTTGGTGGAGGATGGGCTGGGGAGCGCTTCAATGGCCGGGAGGGTGTAGATGGGCTGGAGTAGGTTTTAACGGAGATTTCGGCAGTAGGAATCCAAGCACAGTACCGGGTAGAGCTTTGGATTCTTGCCCAGAAATAGCTAAGAAGAAAAAATTAAAAAAATTTAAATTGAATCAGGTTGGGCAGACTGGATGGACCATTCGGGTCTTTATCTGCCGTCATCTACTATGTTATTATGTTACTATGCTTAATACTACCGCAAGGGTGTCCAACCTGCGGCCCCGTGAAGTATTTGGTGAGGCTCCGGTCGAGGGTGATGCAGCGTTTTCCTCTGCTGCCCCCGGGTGTTTACCATCTTGCCAGCTCCCTCCTCTATCTTGCTGCAGCATTTGCACCCCAGAAACATTTTTTTCGGCCAATGAGGCCCAGGGAAGCCAAAAGGTTGGACACCCCTGTACTACCGTAACAGCATACGCATTATATGCATACTGTTAATTTTGAGCATTGGGCGCTAAAGATCTCAGAACTTCCTGGGGAATGCCCACAAGAGCTATGTGGTAAGCAACCCCCTTCCTGAATAATAATTATAATAATAAAGACCCCCCACCCTCAAGCCCTCAACACATTATCCCTGGTGGTCTGGTGACATCATCTCGTTTTTTAAAGTTTATTTTATTTTTCTCTTCATTACCTTTAAAAGTGGACTAACGTGACTACCACATCATTTCACTTTAAAAAAAAAAAAAGTTCAGCAAAGTCCACAGAATGAAAATATGTAGGTACTGGAATTTCTTTGGGGCCTATTCATTTTCCCACAGTTAGCCTTTTTTTAAAAAAAATTCCTGAATAGGCTTCAGTTACCTACCACAGGATTTGGCTGACTGAGAAACTGCAAAATGAAATGTATTAAGTGCAAAATGTTTTAACTAAATTTCTTTTGCAATCAGTCATTAAAGTTTGATTTTTTTTCCCCCCCTATCTGTACTAATCATTCCATTGAGATCTTTGTTTAATAAAGAAATTAGCTTCCTATTGACTGTATAAAAAGAAAGTTATACTAATCTGAAAGAATAATTGTTTCATTTGAGAGCAGCGGGGAACTCAATACAGTATAATTGGATGTTAATACAAAGAAATATAAATGAGCTCAAGAGTGACTACATGACAAGCAATCAGCATCCGAGTATGGTAGCCCATAATATGCGTGTCTTCCAGCAAAATCGTCCTTCCGAAATGGGAGCTTCAGGTCAATGAAAGGAATAGAACTGACATAAACTGGTTTATCTTGCACTGAATTATATTGTCAAGTAGGGATGTATGCAGACATTAAAAAAAAATAAAAAATTAGTTTTAAGTCCTGTCCCCCCCCCCCCAGTTTTCAAGGCTCTTTTACTAAGCAGCAGTAAGCACTAATGCGTGCTTACCGCCGCCTAAAAATGGCGCTAGTGGCATGTATTCAGGAGCCATGCAGTAACTGTGGGTTCAGGATAGGCCACCCCACACATTACAAAATACATTTTGGCCCCCTTTTATCAAGCTGCATTAGGGTTTTTTAAAAAAAAATTGCTGGCTGCTGCAGTAAAACCTCCGATGCTCATAGGAATTCTATGAGCGTCAGAGTTTTTACCGCAGCGGCCGGCGATAAAAAAAAAAAAACAACAACCCTAATACTTTGACAAAAAACAATTCAGACCTCTGGTCCAGTCCCTAGTTCTAGGACTCCTAGACTACTGTAACATCCTATACCTGTCGTGCCCTGCCAACATGATAAAACAATTACAAACAGTGAAAAATACAGCCCTCAGACTGATATATTTGTTGAAAAAAATACAACCACGTTACTACTACCTTCCAAGGCTCACACTGGCTCCCTGTACAAGCACGCATACTCTAGAAATTCTATTGCACGCTATTCAAAGCCCTGAATGGCGATGGACCAACCTATCTACACAATCGCCTAATCAGAAACAACACATTCAGACCAAGGAGAACACAGGCACCCTTCACTCACCCCCCAATCGAAGGCATACAACGTAAGAAAATGTATGACGGCCTACTAGCCACCGAAGCAGCAAAACTAGACCAACACACTCCAACCTGCCGATTGCAACATCCAACTACAAAACCTTCAGGAGAGAATTAAAAAACAAGTTATTCAAGAAATGTGTCAAGTCAGACTAACCTTCTCAATATATCCCTGGACCCTAATGCTTCTTCTAATCCTAATCTCACTGTTCTTTTGTAATCCGCCTAGAACCAAAAGGTATTGGCGGAATAGAAGGCACTAATATAATGTAATTTTGTGTGGCGGCAGGCGCTTGTGGGTGGAAAGTAAGCATGTCCTGAGTTAATCGGTTAGCGTGGGGGCATTGATAAACACTGACAGATTAGCTCAGGAGCCCTTAACATCTACTAAATAGGTGCATTTGAGGGCTCACATGCTAATGGCCATGCACTAATTTTGCAATTTGCATATGGCCATTAATAAGAACGTGGCCATCTTGGAGCCACACTATAAAGAGGCCTCAGCACATGAAAAGCCCATACACTAAAAAAAACAAAACAAAACCCAGCACTGGCCACTTTTTAGCGTGGCTTGGTAAAAGGACCTCTTCATGTGTTATTTTATTTCACACATTTATTTTAATAACAATCTATGTTGGCTCATGGCCTTTTAATATGCCCTAATCAAGGCATGTTAATTTGTAAATTAGGAGAGAATTCATCAAAGGGTGCTGCCGTGTTAGCACGCAGCAACAATTAGTGCGCACAAAGGCCCGGATTCTCAAACCAGCACTGATTTTCTAGGCGTCAGTAGGCGCCCATACCTCCATTAAAAACGCCATCCAAAAACGCCCATACCTCCATTAAAAACGCCAGCACCTAGAAAATCAGCCCTGGAATCGCGCCTCCATAGGTGCTTTAGGCCACTCAACGTCAAAGTAGGCATGGCCTACGCCAGAAGAGGCTTTAGGCAGACTAAAGTGCCTACTTAGGTGCGATTCGATCGAAGATAGTTGCCAGAAATGTAGGCCTGGAAAACCCAGGTCTACATTTCCGGCGCCTATCTTTCACGGCAGCGCGAGTCCGAAACCGGCGCTGAGACTTGATTGACACGTGATCGGAGGCCACTTTTAAGACAGCCACTGATATCGGCGCCGGTTTAAGAATCCGGGCCTAAATGCCAAAAACGCCCATAGGAATATAACGGATGTCTTTAGCATTTACCACATGCTAATTGGTGCATGCTAACTCAATTAGCAGGCACCAATGTGGGAGCGCCCTTTGATGAATTCCCCCCATATTAACAGACATCTGGATTTCCCCAGACATGTCCGGGGGTCCGGACGGCTTTTCAAAACCCGGCACTTTCTCTGGGTTTTGAAAAGCTTTCCTTCGTGCAGGAGGACATCCATGCATGCGCAGATACAATGCTATAATGTCACGGGTATGTACACACGCGCGTCCCGTCATTGCATCTCATCCGCGCATTGTAGGCAGGCCTTGGGCGGGTCTAGGGGTCTGGATTTTCCAGATGGAAAATCTGGTAACCCTAATATTACCTTGTATACTTAAATATAAACCTATCCAAATATAAACCAAGATAACATTCCCTCCCCCCCCCCCCCCTTTTTAGGAGAAAAATGTTAAAGCGATCCTAAACCAAGGGTTTATATTCAAGTAGTCTTCTCCTTCCTCCCTCTCCCATGATGTTCAAAATTGTTGTCTCCTCCTCCTCTCGCCCCAGGCCTACCATTTCACAGGGTGGTTTAGTGAAGATTCGGGGCAGAAACTATTGCCATGTGCTCCTGCCCTTGAAGTCTTCCTCATTGAAAATGACTGCCATGAGCTCCAGAAGCAGTCTCTCGAGATTGTGATGTCAGAATTATAGCTGCTACTGACAGGGGCACTGCATTATATGTACTGGTGAGTAGCTTTGAAGCATGCCAAGCCATGTAGTGTAGTGCCAGCCCAATGTGGAGAGTGGAGGAGTGGCCTAGGGGGAGAATGTGACTCAGTGGTTAAAACTACAGCCTCAGCACCCTGAGGTTGTGGGTTCAAACCCATATTGCTTCTTGTGAGCCTGGATGAGTCACTTAATCTCCCCCCTCCCCCCATAGATTGTGAGCCCACCGGGAGAGGCAGGGAGAAGTGCTCAAGTACCTGAATAAATTCATGTAAATCATTCTGAGCTTCCCCTGGGAGAACAGTAAAGAAAACTGAAAAAATAAATAGTGGTTAGAGCAGCTACCTCAGCGAGGTTGTGAGTTTGATTCCCACTGCAGCTCCTTGTGACTCTGGGCAAGTCACTTCACACATCATTGCTTCAGGTGCAAAATAAGTACCTGCCTAAAATATATAAACTGCTTTAAATGTTTAAACCCCAGTAAAAGCAGTATATCAAGTCCCATCCCCTTTGTATAAAAAAAGAACATCCCAGACCTCCAGTCCAATCTTCTCGTACAACATATACCCCTATCTGATTCTACTGCCCCCCACCCCATTCCTCCATGCACAGAACCCCACTCTGAGCACTAGCCCTGTCTCCAGCACAAAGCCAAATTCCCCAGGACCCCCCCCCCTGAGGGTGTGGTGTCCCCGAAAGTTTAATGGCCCAGGTCAGAGCATTCCCACTCTGATCTCCCCTCAGCTTACCCAGGTACAAAATTGCACCGTTAGTGGTTGTCTCACGGTACTACTACAAGAAGTTATCTTTCCATGTATGAGGAATCACTCCTTATATGACTGGTGCAGCAGGCCTAAGCTAAATGGATAAATTATCCAGATAGCATCTGAATATTGCTACTACCCAGATAATTTTAAAGCCTGCCCTCGCTCTCTCATAGCTTTGCCCCCTTCACAATCCATAAAATTGTTTACAACACATGAATAGTAAAGTTGCATGTTTACCAGCTAAATGTTAATTTCCACAGTGCATAGATTAATAATAAATCTAACATCTGTTCTTTTGAAAGGCTATTCCCATACTTCTGCAGCATCAGAAATGAAAATGAAATACAGGCATTTGAGCACATTTGAGAAGAGACCCATCTCATATTTCCTTTTAATTAAAAAGTATGATTTTAAATGTCTAACCAGAATAAAATTATCCATCTGCTGTACTTTTAGTTCTCATGAGGGTGTTTTCAGTCCATCATGCAAATGTGATTAATCGTGAAGCTCTTGCTCTTAGGATACAGGTGAGGCGAGTTAATCTTTCTTCTTCAGCCTTTGTATTTTTGACGTTGCGAAACTATCTCCCACAGCAAAAGCTGACTGAGGCCGACTCAGCTGTTCTTGTAAAGCAATCCAATGCAACTCCAAATCGAAACACCTATTCCCCCAAACCAGGCGAGACTTCCAGTCCAGACCACACACAAAGATTTGTTTAGATATGCTGTTAGATATAGATAGATTAACTGAGAGCTATAAATAGCTACTGTGTATTTGGAGAGATAGAGAGAAATAGCTGGAGATATAGTGACCTAGTAATATAGTAGATGATGGCAGGTAAAAGACCTGTGCGGTCCATCTAGTCTAGGGTTACAGACGTCTGGATTTTCACGGACATGTCCTCCTTTTGAGGACATGTCTGGGGGGTCTGGACGGCTTTTCAATACTTGCCACTTTGTCCGGATTTTGAAAAGCCTCCTCAAATCGCGTCGGGCAGGGCGCGCATGAGTGGACTTCCTCCCTGTCTGACAAGAGCAAGCAGCAGGGGGCAGCACTAGGTCTGGACTGAGGTGGGATTTGGGCGGATCTGGGGGCTGGGCTAGGAGGATCTGGATTTTCTGACCAGAAAATCTGGCAACCCTAATCTAGTCTGCCCATAGGAGCATGTGATGTAATATAACATATATATTCTTGATCTTGATCTGTCCTTGACATTTTCAGTGCATTGACCAGGGGTGGACAACTCCGGTCCTCGAGGGCCGGAATCCAGTCGGGTTTTCACGATTTCCCCAATGAATATGCATGAGATCTATTTGCATGCACTGTTTTCAATTCATATTCATTGGGGAAATCCTGAAAACCCGACTGGATTCCGGCCCTCGAGGTTCGAAGTTGTCCACACCTGGCATAGACGTCTGCCTAGCCTAGGACATACTCCCAAAGTACTGAAGTTGCTGTCAAAGCCCATTCCAGCCCATAATTGGGACACAGACCCCAGAGTTACCGTCTAAGCACCACTAAGTTTTGTTTTGATTCCCCTAAACTAAACCTATATACCACCTCTTCTCTATAAACATAGAGTGCAGCACGGTTTACAAAAATTAAAAGGGAAGTACAGTGGGAGTTGATGGTAGGGAGAAGCGGAAATTTACATCTTTGAAAATAGCCAAGTTTTCCGGTGTCTTTGGAATAGTTGGAAAGAACCCAGGTTGCGCAGCTGGGCAAGGAAATTATTCCAAAGCTCTGTAGTTTTGAAGTGAATAGATTTCCCTAATTTTCCCAGTGTAGGTAATGCCTTTTAGTGAGGGGAAAGATAATTTGAGCTTTTGGATAGATCTAGTGATGTCAGTTCTCGCAGCATTCCAAGATAGAGGAATTAAAGGGGGGGAAGAATGTCGTGCAGGATCTTGAAAGTTAGGCAGGCACGTTTAAAGTAAACCCTGGAAATTACTGGGAGCCAGTGGAGTTGTAGCAAGAGCGGTGAAACATGGTCAAATTTGCTCTTTGCAAAGATCAGTCTAGCTGCAGTATTCTGGATCTACTGAAGTCTTTGAAGACTTTTCTTGGTCAGACTTAAATAGACCGAGTTGCAGTAATCCAGCCTCGAAAGAATGATTGATTGAAAAAGGACAGCAAAACGTTGTTGGTAGAAACAGGATCTCACTTTCCTTAACATATTCTACTCTCTGTCTATATAGAAATCCTTTGAGGCTTGTTTACAAAGCATTTAGACACACAGGGGCTAATTCTGTAGAGGACACCGGTCTCAGCAACTGCCTAAGAAGAGGCTGAGAATTGCACACCGTGTCCTATACAGAATCGCGTCTGACTTAAAAAACAGACACCTTACCCCTGATTCTCTAACTGGCACCCATGTGGTCGGGCACTGGTTACAGATTCTTGCCTGCCTGATTGAGGTATCTCTTGACTTCAGCTGATCATAGCAAGGGAATCCCTGATCAATTGAGCCGGCAGGCCTCCATGAAGCTGATCGGGGGGGGGGGGGGGGAGAGATGATACCCCTGCCGTGATCAGCTGAGCCAGCTCCAGCAGGGGATCCCCACCACTGCACCAAGGAAATTCCAAACCAAGAATACCAATTCTGCTCATCTAAAGGAATCTTATGAGAATATGAAGAATTTACCAGAAGCAATCAGTTATAAAACATATCAGAGAAACGTCTATAGCGATCTGAAGGTCATTGGCATGCTAATGGGAATGCAAAGAGGATTCACTAAATACTGCTGTTTCCTGTGCTTGTGGGATAGCAGATCTACAACTGAACATTATGTCAAGTGTGTCTGGCAGCTGAGAGATGCCTATAACCCAGGGACAAGCAGTATGAAATTTATGCCACTGATGGATCCTCATAAAATATTTCTTCCACCTCTTCATATCAAGCTGGGGTTGATGAAGAACCTGGTAAAGGCCATGGGTAAAACAAACTCGGCAGGTTTTCAATATCTTGTTAAGAAATTTCCAAAAATCAGCACTGCAAAACTGAAGGAATGGATAGTATAGGCCCTCAGATCATGTCTGTTATGCAGGATGAAGATTTTAAGCAATCATTCTCAGCAGCTGAGCTTGAAGCTTGGGAGGCATTCAAGTGGTTAGTGGAAAACTTTCTGGGCAACCATAAGTCTCCTTCATACAAGGAAGGCGTTTAGAATCTCCTTGACTCATATCAGAAACTTGGTTGTTGCATGTCATTAAAATACACTTTTTGCACTCACATCTTGACTTTTTCTCGGAAAATCTTGGTATGGTGGGTGACGAGCAAGGAGAACGTTTTCACCAGGACATTCAGTTAATAGAGCATTGTTACCAAGGTTTCTGGAATGAGAGTATGATGGCCGACTACTGCTAGATGTTGTGCTATGGCAATCCAGACACAACTCACAAAAAAGAAATCACACTCTAAGCATTTTTGAAGAAATATTGGTTGCTAAGTGACACAGTCCAGTATAATTATGCTATGCTGTGTGCTTATTTGACTTTGGACCGAAGATACTGCAACATTTCTTATTTATAAATGATCTGGAAATTGGAACGACGAGTGAGGTGATTAAATTTGCAGATGACACTAAACTGTTCAAAGTTGTTAAAAACACATGTGGATTGTGAAAAATTGCAGGCGGACCTTAGGAAATTGGAAGACTGGGCATCCAAATGGCAGATGAAATTTAATGTGGACAAATGCGAAGTGATGCACATTGGGAAGAATAACCTGAATCACAATTACCAGATGTTATGGTCCACCTTGGGGATTAGTACCCAAGAAAAGGCTCTGGGTATCATTGTAGACAATACAATGACAGGGACAGATTCTTCAGACTGTGGGGAACCATAAGTACAAGGGGGCAGTCGGAGAAATTGAAAGGGGACAGGTTTAGAACAAACGCTAGAAAGTTATTTTTTACCCAGAGGGTGGTGGACACATGGAACGCGCTTCTGGAGGTTGTGATAGGCCAGAGCACGCTACAGGGATTCAAGGAAGGTTTAGATAGGTTCCTAAAGGATAAGGGGATTGAGGAGTAGAGATAGGTTATAAGAATAGTCAGGGACCACTTCACAGGTCATAGGCCTGATGGGCCACCGCGGGAGCGGACCGCTGGGCGCGATGGACCTCTGGTCTGACCCAGTGGAGGTAACTTCTTATGTTCTTCCGTCCAATGTGTGGCGGTGTCCTAAAAAGCAAACGGGATGCTAGCAATTATTAAAAAAGGGATGGTTAACAAAACTAAGAATGTCATAATGCCCCTGTGTCGCTCCATGGTGCAACCTCATTTGGAGTATTGTGTTCAATTCTGGTCTCCTTATCTCAAGAAAGATATAGTGGCACTAGAAAAGGTTCAAAGAAGAGGAACCAAGATGGTAAAGGGGATGGAACTCCTTTTGTTTGAGGAAAGACTAAAATGGTTAGGGATCATCAGCTTGGAAAAGAGACGGCTGAAGGGAGATATGATTGAAGTCTACAAAATCCTGAGTGGAGTAGAACGGGTACAAGTGGATCGATTTTTCACTCTGTCATAAGAACGTAAGAATTGCTGCCCCTGGGTCAGACCAGTGGTCCATCGTTCCCAGCAGTCCGCTCATGCGGCGGCCCTCTGGTCAAAGACCAGCGCCCTGAGACTAGCCCTACCTGTGTACCTTCCGGTTCAGCAGGAAATTGTCTAACTTTGTCTTGAATCCCTGGAGGGTGTTTTCTCCTATGACAGACTCCAGAAGAGCGTTCCAATTTTCTACCACTCTCTGGGTGAAGAAGAACTTTCTTATATTTGTACGGAATCTATCCCCTTTTAATTTTAGAGAGTGCCCTCTCGTTCTCCCTACCTTGGAATTACAAAAATTACAAAGATTAGGAGACACTTGATGAAGTTACAGGGAAATACTTTTAAAACCAATAGGAGGAAATTTTTGGTAGCATGGAATATTGCTACACCTAGGTTTTTGGCCAAGTACTAGTCACTCTGTCAAAAATTACAAAGACTAGGGGACGCTCGATGAAGTTACAGAGAAATACTTTTAAAACCAATAGGAGGAAATTTTTTCCATTCAGAGAATAGTTAAGCTCTGGAATGCATTGTCAGAGGATGTGATAAGAGCAGATAGCGTAACTGGTTTCAAGAAAGATTTGGACAAGTTCCTGGAGGAAAAGTCCATAGTCTGTTATTGAGAAAGACATGGGGGAAGCCACTGCTTGCCCTGTATTGATAACATTGAATGTTGCTACTCCTTGCGTTTTGGCCAGGTACTAGGGATCTGGATTGGCCACTGTGAGAACAGGCTACTAGAATTGGTGGACCATTGGTCTGACCCAGTAAGGCTATCCTATGCATTTTTTAAATTCTGTTACCATTTTTATCTCCACCTCCTCCCCCTCAGGAAGGATTTCCAAGCATCTGCCACCATCTCTGTGAAAAAGCACTTCCGAAGTTTACTCTTAAGTTGACTCCCCTGCCATACATGACATGAGAAACCAAACAAAATAAACATTTTTTTTACCCTGCATCCCCCTACTTTAGAGTTTAAAACTAAATGGATAAGTTATACAGATAGCAACTGAATATCACCTCTACCCAGATCATTTTAAAGCCTGCCTTTGCTCCCTCGGAGTTTTGCCCCTTCACAATCCATATAATTGTTTATAATTCATGGATAGTGAAGTTGCATGTTTACCAATTGAATGCTAATTTCTAAAGTGCACAAATTAATCATAAATCCAACATCTGCTCTTTTGAAAGACTGTTCTCATACTTCTGCATCAGAGTGATGCATAAAATTTTACTCGCAGGCAGGTTTGGCAATATTCATAGCTCCACGGCCCTCCCCATGAGCAAGGCAGGATTAATTCTTCGAGGGCCCCTAGGCACACAAGTACACTGGGACCCTCTGGCCCTGCCCACACCCCGCTCCCATTCGTTTACCTGTTTTCTTATTCACTTCTTTATTTCCACTTGTATTTCTTTTTTTTTCTTTTATTTTAAAATTCAAAACAAACAACAAAGATTACCATACCAGTGCCAGTGTAGTTTTAGTTCTAGTTCTATGCAAGCCCCAAACATCTCTGAACAAAACCCCCCTTCCTTCCCTTCCCACCTACTTGCTCAAGACTTTAACTCTGAACCCTTTCCTAATGTATATAAGAGTGTTCAAATGCATTTGATTCATTTATATATTTTTTCACACTGAGCACTGTTGGGTGCACTTTAACCACTTAAATTAGCACGGAGAGAGCCCAGGGATGTTTCACAGTTAACACTCTTCTGGGTGTAAGCAAATGCATTGTAAAGCAGTAATACTATCCGAAACATAAGTCTATATTAATAACCAAGTTTGCAACTCCTCTCAACTGCCTCACTCTGTCACCCAACTTTAACCCATCATGTGCCCTCCTTTTATTTATCCCCTCCTTCCATCATGTGCCCTCTTTCTCTACCCCTTCCATCTAGCTAAAGAAGCACTGCCTGGGCTTTGCAGTCCCCAGTTATGTCTCTAGCAGGAAATATATTTCAAATCTGATATATTCTAATGACAAAATAGAAATAAAATGATTTTTTTCTACCTTTTGTTGTCTCTGGTTTCTGCTTTTATCTTCTTTTCACTCTTTTCCTTCCAGCGTCTGCCCTGTCTCTTCAATCCAGCATCTGCTCGTTCCATCCACTGTCTTCCCCTTCCAGAAACTATCTGTCTCCCTCTGCAATCTCTCCTCTAGGCTCCTCCCTTTGGTCTGGCATCCATCATCTTCCCTCTGTTGCCTCATGGTCTAGCATCTTTCTCCTTTCATCTTTCTTTCCCTCCCCCCTGTGGTTTTTAGCATCTCTCTCTTCTCATTTCCTCTGCTCAGATCTGATATTTCTGTCTCCTTCCCCGTTCTCTGGCATCTCTCTCTCCTCTCTCTTCCCTTTCCTTCTCTGGTCTTCTTTCTTTATTTTCTGTCTTCGTCTAAACTAAATTCTTTCTTACTATGCAGTCCTCAGTTTCCCTCATTTCGCTGTGTCTACTCACAGCATGCCACCCCTTTCCTTCACTCCTCCACTATCTCACTAACTCTATCTTCTTCCCCCATCCAGCATATGTCCTTTTTCTTTATCCCCTCCTTCCATCCAGTATGTGTTCTCTTTGTCCACTTCCATTCAGCATTTGTTCTCCCTTCTCAAATGGCATCCATCTGCCCTCTTCTCTCTCCCCATTCTCCCCACTTCCATTATCTGCCCCCTTCTCTCTCTCTCTCCCTTCTCCTAATTTCCATCATCTGCCCCCCTTCTCTCAATCTCTCCATCCACCCCAGGCCCATCTCCCTCCCTTCCTCTCACCTTTCTTTCCGATTTTGGCAACAAGATCAGCAATGGGCCCCCCCCCCACTACAACGGCACTCAAGATCGGCAATGAGCACCCCCCATGATGACACTCAAGATCGGAAACGGGCCCCCACTGGCATCAACAACACTTCAGTTCAGCAATGTGATGCTCAGTCCAAAGCTTCCCTCTGATGCGAACTGCCCGGGCAGAAACAGGAAGCTGTGTCAGAGGGGAAGCTTTGGGCTGAGCACCGCGTTGCCGATCTGAAGTGCTGTTGATGCCCGGGGAGGAGGAGGTCCATTGCCGATCTTGAGTTCCATCGTGGAAGGGAGGGGGGGGGGGGCTCGTTGCCAACGCCACCCATCATTATTTCAAAAAAAAAAAAAAAGATTCTCTCTTTGCCCTCCTTCAGTGGGCCCCCTAACAATTTTGGGCCCTAGGCACATGCCTACTGGGCCTATCCTTTAATCCGGTCCTGCCCATGAGCACTTTGAAGCCTATTTGCTAAAGTGTGGAAAGATTTTGCAGTTCTCAGAGATGTAATGGTCAAAATTAACACAATATTTTGCGTTTCGGTTAATGAAAAGTTCTTCAGCACATGTTAACTAAATGCAGATAATGCATTGCAGTTGTCTAAACATATTTAGGTGGTATTAATGGCAATACGTTATCCGTTGCATTAACAATTAATGGAACATAACATGGAACATCGCTGTATACGTACAGTCTCTTCTTTAGTATATGCCTTTTTATTACTGCTATTTATGTAACATCTTTGTAAATGTAATAACACTGTAATATGTATCATCGCTGTAAATGTACAGTCTCTTCTATTGTTAACCGCATTGAACTTCCATGGTATTGCGGGATACAAGAATAAAGTTATTATTATTATTATTATTATTATTATTATTAATGTTTGATAACTATCTCCATTACTATAAAGCACATTGTCAGCCCTTTTCCCTTCCCTATTAGGAATTTTACATGGGAATTACTTAAAGTTCACACTAAGATAAATCTATAACATAGATGCTAATATTTATATGCATGTTATACACATATTTATTTATCTATTCATTCAATTTGCTATACTGTTCTCCCAAGGGAGCTTAGAATGGTTTACATGAATGTATTCAGATACTCAAACATTTTGTCCTTTCTGTCCCTATGAGATCACAATCTATTTCAGGGGTGTCCAACCTTTTGGCTTCCCTGGGCCGCATTGGACGAAAAAGATTTTTCTGGGGCCACCCAAACACTAACACTAGCTGATGAGCAAAAAAAAAAAAAAAAAAGGCTGAGCAGGTCCCAAATTTGCAATCACTAATATAGAAGATGTACGTATCTAATAATAAACCTTCATTAAAGGGACACTGTGGAGAGGAACTCAAAAAAAGCAGTAATACGTACTTTACCGAATGATCCTCCACGTGCACCGCTGACAGTGGGATCAGCTACAGGCTTCTGCATCCCCACTCTGATGATTAGGAATGCGTACTCCTGGTTTTCCCATTCACTTCTATTACAGCTACGGTGAGCCTCTTCAGAGGTGAGCCTCATCGGAGCGGGGATGCTGCATCAGCTGTCAGTGGCGCACGTGAAGGATCGTTCAGTCAGGGTAAATATTGCTGCTTTTTTTGGGCCTCCCACTTTGAGCTTAGGCTCCCTCAAAATGAACATCTCCCCTGTTGTAGCTAGTAGGGATCCCCAAGCCTCACCAACTGACGACCACCTCCTCCCCTCCAACTTCCCAAGTTCTGTAGCTGGCAGCAATATTGTGGAGCTGCTGCCTTCTCTCCTCCCTGCCCCCCCCCCCCCTTGGCTTTCATGCATGCAGGAAAGCAGTGGCAGCTGCAAAGCTTGGAGATTTTAGGTTGCCAGACTGGAGAAAGATGTCTTCAGGTGGCAGGGTTTGGGAAACCCCAATAGCTCAAGTATTTGTAAATTGCACTCAGGCGGGGCAGAAACTTTGGTGCCCATCCACTAATTTTGGGCTCCAGTCCCTCCCCTAAATCAGCTATATATGACTACGCCACTGAATACAAAAATAATTGTGATGCACATATCCCAAAGCTAACATATTCCAGTTAATAAATTCAAAATAAAACATTTTTTTCTACTTTGTTATCTGGATGTTTTGTTTTTCCATCATCTTGGTCCCAGTTTCTCTTTCTGTTTTTTGTCTATCTTTAACTAATTCTCTTTCCAGTGTCTGCTGTTCATTTTTTTCTCCTCTCTTGTTCCATTTCCTCCTTATGCCTGTCTCCAACGTATTGATTTTTTCCCTTTCAGCTTTCTTAACTTTTTCTTTTCTTTTTTGCCTCTGTCCACTCAAATTTTGCCTTCTTTCTCGCCCTTCTTCTTTTTAAATGTTTAGCTACCTCTCAATTCTCCATCTTCTCTCAGTCCCTAGCTCTCCCATTTCCCATCTCACTCCTTTCCCAGCCTCCTATTTCCTGCTATCTACTCCCCATTACCACATTTTTACCACTGTACTCACTGCTCTCTCACTCATCTTGTCATCTCCATTTTGACCTCATTCACATGGCTCACCACTTTCAGAATCCCCCTCCCTCTCTCCACTGGTCAGGCTATAACTCCCTGTTCCTTTCTTTCCATCCCCTTTCTTATCCCAGCTCTCTTCCCTCCTGCCCTCCCATGAGACCATCTCTCCTCACCTATCACCATGGTCCAACATTTTGCTCCCTTTCTTTTCTGGTTTTCTTCTTCCCTCCCCCCCTTGATGCTGAACAATGAAATGGAGGGGAAAGAAAGAGAGATGCTGCATCTCTCTGCCTTCCATCCACAGGCCTAAAATTTCTTCCTACCTTCATTCCCCAGATCCAACTTCTCTCCCTTTCTCTTCCCAACTGTCCCCCACCCCATCTCGCCCCCTGCCTGCCTGCCTTCCTCCCCTAGGTCTACCATTTCTCCCTTTCTCTTCCCGTTCTCCCTTCAAGTATTTTCCTCTTCCTCCACACCACCCCAGGTCCAACTTCTCTCCCTTCAGACCATTGCCCACCATCTCTCTCTCTGTCCTCTGTTTCTGGCCCTATAAGCTCTCCACCCACGCCCAGTCTAACACTTCTTTTAATACCCTCCCCTTCTGTACTTAAAAAAAAAAAAAAAAAGAGAGTCCAGGAGGCTTCCTTGGCTCAGCATGCTCTCCCCCTCCTCTCCATGCCCATGCATCTCTACCTCACTCCTCTCCCACCACCATGTCCAATAATTCTCTCTCTCCCCTCCCTCTTCTCTCTGCCCAACAGTTCCCCTCTTTCTTCATCTCTCCATGTGCACCATCTCTTTCCCTCTCTCAGACACCCAATTCTCCCTTACTGTTCCCTCCTCCTCACTCCCTCCATTCTTCAATCCTATGGCTCATGCGCCCTCCCTCCTTCCTTCATTTGTCCAAAGTTTGTGATCCCTCCCTCTCGAGTCCCAACACGACCTTCTCCCTCCCTCCCTCCCTTCTGGCCGGATCCCATGCTGCAATTGGTTTTCTACTGAAAGCTGCGGGCAGTGGTGGCTAGCTCCTCACGCGATCCGTGGCTGTGCTGGAAGTGTTTATTTTATGGCGGTCGGCGATCCGCACCTATGCTGGAAGTGTTCTGTGCCTCCCGGCGAGTATTTATTTTCTGGCCGGCTCCCTTGCTGCAGTCGTTTGCGGGTGGCATCTGCTCCTTGCACGCGATTCGGAAGCCTTCTCTCTGACATCGGGATGTCAGAGGACCGCTTCCGACACAGCCAAAGATCGTGCGCGAGGAGCCAATGCTGCCCGCGGACAACTGCAGCAAGGGAGCCAGCCAGAAAACTACCTGCCAGAGTGAGGCACAGAAGGGAGGGAGGGAGAAGCTGGGCCGTACAAAAACTCCTTGTTGGGCTGCAGATTGGACACCCCTGATCTATCTAATATACCTGGGGCAATGGGGGAATTAAGTGACGTTCCCAGGGACACAAGGAGCAGCATGCGCGGATCTCCTCCTGTCCTCCCAGAGCAAGCAACAGGGCGGGGCTAGGGTGGGTTATAGGCAGGACTGGGGTGTAATGGGGTGGGGATGGGTGGGCCTGGGGGAAGTTCTAGGAGTCCAGATTTTACACAAATGTAAAATCTGGCAACTCTATGTTAGTTGACATTTTTAGGGGCATTCAAGTCATCCTTCTCATCTCCCTGAGATGGGACTCACAGCTCCCTCTTTATCCTCCCTCACCAAGCTTGATCCTCTCCAGTTACCTTTGCCCACAGATGCCATTACTCTACCAAGTCTCAGATCTCCCTAGTTCTCCCTGGGAACATTCCTATACCCAGCTTCAACCCTACTACCCCACCACCACCACCACCACCACCACCAGGGTTACAATATTTTGAGCGATAAAACCCCGGACACAAGTCCCCGCCCAGTTCCGCCTCCAGTCCTGCCTCATTTTGCCTCCTGCCCCTGCCCCCCATTTTGCCCCCAGTCCCGCCCTCACAAAGCCTCCTTTCATCTTGTCCGACGAGCTCCGGCCGCGTCGGGAGGGTTTAGAGCAGTGGTCTCAAACTCGCGGCCCGGGGGCCACATGCGGCCCGCCAGGTACTATTTTGAGGCCCTCGGTATGTTTATCAAAATCACAAAAGAACAATAAAACAGTTTCTTGATCATATGTATCTTTACCTATAAATTACAATATTATTATTAAGACTTAGCCAAAAGTAAGATTTATAAACTATAAAGAGTTTTACCTCATGCAAAATTGTCATTTCTTTAATAAGAAATTAACTATTTGTTTCTGAGGCCCTCCAAGTACCTACAAATCCCAAAATGTGGCCCTGCAAAGGGTTTGAGTTTGAGACCACTGGTTTAGAGTAAGCGCAGATGTGTGTGATGTCATTTGCACATGCTCAGAGGCCCTCCAAATGTGGCACCTGGACAGTCCTCTAAAAAGAGGACATGTCTGGGTATTTGGTAAACCTAAACCCCCCTCCCCCCAACCCAAGCTCAAATCCACTATATACCCTTTTACATCCTGTCCTATACTGCACTCTCACCTTTTAGTCCCATATGGGTCACATATGCAGCCTTCTCTTTCTAGTCACACATGGATGACAGCTGTAGGCTTCTCTTTTTCCTTTTGACCCTGTGCAGTTCCTGGCTGCAGCCTTCTCTTCTTGGCCTTCCATGGGTCGTTGCTGCAAACTCCTGCCTTTCCCAGTCTCTCAAAGTTTCAGAGGTGCTGCTTCTCCTGGGAACACAGGCAAATTCTGTGCAAGGGGTTGCAGTTCTACGCCGGAGGAGAATTCTGCACAACTCCAGCCCGGTGCATTTTCACAGGATTCCCCCAAGATTAAATCTTTCCCTCCATTCAATCTTTTCTGCTACTCTGGTTAAGTCAGAGAATTATTGCTTCATAAGCAATGCACAACTGTAATTTAAAATCAATATTCTCTTCAATACAAATTGTTCTAATTAGATGGAAACAATAAAATGGCTGACCTTTTAAGAAGCAAATTAGCTCTCGGTATGGTTAGGAGCTTTTATAGATCTTGCAGGGACACTGTATTGAAGACCTTACAACAGAAACTTTAAGAAAGGAGGACTCATAACCATAAAAAAAATAAGAACCGCACTTGCTCCTCGAATTAAAACTTGCCTGCTCTTTTTATATTCTGATTCTTGAAGAGATGGTTAGGCCTACACCTTAACCTCTATTCATCTTTGAGATTTTCTGATACAAGATTGAATTTCCTTTATTATTTGGTACCGGCAGTTCTTCTGTGTTGCGGTTGTACCATTTTTTTCTCTTTCTGATGATCTCAATTCCACTCTTTCACTAGAATTTTAATTCTGGCAGTTCTCCATATCTAGTGCCTTTACATTTATTCAGCTGCCATTATATTCTTATCATTTATGGAGTTGATATTCAAAGCAATCTAACTGGCCAGAAATGACTCCGACCCTTCACTGTGCATAAATGTAAGCGGTGGAGAATAGACAGGATGTGGGTGGGGCTCTTTCACACATATCTTACAGAATCCTGTATGTTCCACACATTGGTACTTCATGTAGGTGAAACAGAATCATGATGGCAGATAAAGGCCAAACGTCCCATCCAGTTTGTCCATCTGAAACATCCACTATTTCCTCCTCTCCCTATTGGCTAAGGCTCATAACATTTGCATCTCCTTTTCCTATTGACTAAGGCTCTTTACACCTGCATTGTGATGTCATAGAACTTTATGGTTATAGAAACATAGTAAAATGATGGCAATAGAAGGCCAAATGGTCCATCCACTCTACCCATCCGCCATAACCATTATCTCTTCCTCTCTCTAGGAGATCCCATGTGCCTATCTCAGGCTTTCTTGAATTCAGACACAGTCGGTGCGTCCACCACCTCTTCCGGGAGACTGTTCCATGCAGCTACCACCCTTTGTGTAAAAAAGTATTTCCTTAGATCACTCCTGAGCCTATCACCTCTTAAATTCATCCTATGCCCTCTCATGCCAGAGTTTCCTTTCAAATGAAAGAGACTCAACTCATGTATATTTACAACACGTAGCTATTTAAATGTCCCCTCTCCCACCTTTCCTCCAAAGTACAGATTGAGATCTTTAAGTCTGTCCCCATACGTCTTATGATGACCACACAATATTTTAGTTGCCTTCCTCTGGACCGACTCCATTCTTTTTTTTTATTTTATTTATTATGAATTTAATGCTTAACAATATCAAATGATATCAAAGAAAAAGGTATTCTCATACAAATTTTTAAATACAAATATAACACAAACAATCCTTTTCAAGCCCACAATATTGGGAAGACATGCTGCTTTTCTACTATGTATTTAAAGGAAAACAAAAGAAATGGATTGAATTCATATGAATCCTAATCATTCCCTACTATATGGAACTATTGACATCCACATTCTCAAATTTTTTAACTACAGATTGTGAATAGTCCAAAGTTTGTTTCACTGATTCTCTGAGAAACCCTTCAACTCTAGAAATACCTAACCACAAATCTTTAAGGGTAATATCTTGTTTTTCCACTGTTTGTGGTTGCTCCTCTACTACACCTGTAAATTCAGGTGGTTTAGGTATGGGGGGATGGGGGGATCGTATGCTATAATCTGGGTATGAAATGAGAGTAGGGGCGTTTGCGGGCAGTTTCGGTTTTGAGGGAGCGGCCAGGAGGTATGGTCAGTCGTTTCTGGAAGATACTCAAGATGTTATCCAGAATAGGTCCACCTTGGTAATAACATGCATGAGTGAGATAGATAAAATGTTGATAATGAAACTTTATTTTAAAAATAGGCTGACAAAATTTTGTGGAGATTTGGTTAGAATTTTTCCTGATGTCTCAAGAGCTACACAATTAAGAAGAAAATAATTTTTGAAATTAAGAATAAGCTCTTGAGGCATCTTTTTACCTAAAATTTCCATGCAAATTGCTTATTAAGATACAAGACACTGAATATGTATTTTGGGATCCCATCCAATTGCAACAATTTTTGTTAGCTCGAGAACAGAAGTGAGTTTTTATTTTATTTTCTTTGCTTTTAAGATTCATTACTGAGAAAATGGTAGGATGTCAATAGTTCCATATAGTAGGGAATGATTAGGATTCATATGAATTCAATCCATTTCTTTTGTTTTCCTTTAAATACGTAGTAGAAAAGCAGCATGTCTTCCCAATATTGTGGGCTTGAAAAGGATTGTTTGTGTTATGTTTGTATTTAAAAATTTGTATGAGAATACCTTTTTCTTTGATATCATTTGATATTGTTAAGCATTAAATTCATAATAAAAAATAAAAAAAAAGAATGGAGTCGGTCCAGAGGAAGGCAACTAAAATATTGTGTGGTCATCATAAGACGTATGGGGACAGACTTAAAGATCTCAATCACAATGCCACTTTTGCATTTCCTTCCTATCACTAATATATCTATATAAAAATGTCTTGTCTCCCCGTTTTACCGTGTCAGCTATTTTTTTTTCCATTTGCATCTTGTCTTTCCTGACTTTTGTCAATTTTATGGCTGGTGTAACTGCAGATACTTAAAAGTTATGTGCATCAATAACTCCTAATTCTATAAAAATCAGTAAAAATTTTCACACATGGAAATTTGGCTGCATACCCACTTTAATTGTATAACAAGCTAATTAGCACCACTAATTGATGATTTGACAAGCAATTATTGTTGCTAATTAGAATCAATTACAAATTACAGCCTAAGAGTAACTCTCGACTCAACCTTATCAATGACAGGTCGCGTATCCAAACTAGTTATCATCCTCCTTCTACTACCTCCGCCAGCTAAAATCAATACGTGCATACTTTTCAGAACCCGAATTCGCCCAACTACTGTACGTTTTTTGTCCTAACCTGTTTAAACTATTGCCTGCCTACCAAAACTCTCTCCCGCCTCAAAAGGGTGCAAACCGCCTCCTGAAAAACCTTGGCATTTGCGACCACGTTACCCTTGCATTAGCTTCGATGCACTGGCTGCCCATTCAAAAACGTTGCACCTTCAAGGCCCTGTTCCTCGCTTTCAAAACCTTCCACAAAACAATTCTACACTACATGACAACTAAACTACAAATCGACTTCCCAAAACGACCAAAACGACTGACCATACCTCCTGGCCGCTCCCTCAAAACTGAAACTGCCCGCAAACGCCCCTACTCTCATTTCATACCCAGATTATGGCATATGATCCCCCCCATCTGTTAGAACACTAGATGGACTTTGGAGCTTCAGGAAGGCCGTGAAAACCTCCCTCTTCACAAACACAGCGCCTTAAGGACATGCACCCAGAAATGCCATTCAGAGTCAACGCACCTACGCCACCTACTCTCACCAGATGCTACTTAGTGTATACGTTTTATTGTCATATCTATAATTATGTCATCTCTGTCTTGTCTAGATTATATTGTGGATGCACTTTGTAACCCATTCTGGGCTCTTTTGGGAGAACGGGCTAAATAATTGTGCAAATAAATAAATAAATAAACATTTAAGCATGGAATCTGCACCTAAATTTTACATATAAGTAAAACAAAAAAGGGGCATGGAATTGGAGTTGTTTCTTGGATTTTTCAGATTTTTTTCTGGGATGTGTAATTTTATGTTGCTGACGTGATTATCTTCCCCATTTATTTATAAATGTCTTCTCTCTCCTCCGTTTCCTCTATCATCCTTTCTTGGTGACCTTTCGTCGTGGGCTTTGACGTCTTCACCTTCTCTCAATAAAACTTTCATCTTTCCAGATGCTTCTCAGTCTGGATATTTTCCCTAACAACTTTATTTTCTGTACCACATCCTTCAGTTAGCTTAGCAGGGTTTTTAAAAAAAAGATTGGATAATTTTCTAAAAGAGAAGTTCATAGGCTATTATTGAGACAACCTGGGGAAATCCACTGCTTATTCCTAAAATAAGCAGCATAAAATCTGATTTACTACTTGGGATTTAGCTAGGTTCTTGGGACCTGGACTGGCCACTGTTGGACACAGGATACTGGACTTGAAGGACCTTTGGTCTGTCTCAGTATGGCAACTCTTATGTTTTTCAGGACATTCAAGCCATTGTGACATCACTGATGAGATTGGCATTTAGGCATTGGTGGAACGAGGCATTATGATATCACTATTGGAAACAGGATGCTGGGCTTGATGGACCTTCGGTCTATCCTAGTATAGCAACTCATATGTTCTTATTGTCCAAAGATCGATACCCTTTGAATAGAATATATATTTGTCACACATCCAGAACAAAGAGATTAAAGTCTTGGCGAAAGCATCCAATGCAAGATAGCCAGAATCAGAAAGTATACCAGATGAGCAACCAGAGGACAGATTAACAGTGGCGATAGACATGATGATACAGTATCTTCAAGCTCTCTTGGATGCTTGTGTTGAGATTTCTTTCTTCCTTGTATGTAATACAAGCCATAAACTTGATGGAACATTGGATGACAGACTTCAAACTCAAGCTCAATACTGAGAAGACAAAATTCTTTATCGCTTCACCGCGCCCTCTTGACACCAAAACCCTACTAGACATCAACAAACATAACTACCCCATACAGCCCACCATTAAAATACTGGGTGTAACTCTGGACCAATGCCTCACCATGAAAGATCAGGTGGACTCCCTAATCAAAAAGAGTTTTTTCACCCTCTGGAAACTTAAATCCATTAAAGCATACTTTGATAACTCTGCCTTCAGAATCTTGGTACAATCCCTCGTATTAAGTCAACTCGACTACTGTAACATCGTCTACTTAGCAATCCCCCAAAATAATATGCGACGATTACAACTAATGCAAAACACTGCGGTCAGGCTAATCTTCGGTCTAAAGAAGTTCGATCTCGTGACGCCATACTTCAAACAGCTACACTGGTTGCCGATGGAAGCTCGTGTAAAGTTTAAGTTCGCCTGCCTCTGTTTTAAAGTTTTCTACGGTCTAACCCCTAAATACATCACTGACCTATTCTCCTTCTCAGCCAACAAACACAAGAGAAGTTCCCACTCGCACTTTGTTTCTCCCCCGGTTAGAGGATGCAAACTAAAAAAAACACCATGAGCATCTTCTCTCACATCAGGCTGCTCTATGGGGTAAAGACCTAGAACAACTCCTATTGCCCACCACTTATGAGGTATTCAGGAAACGCCTCAAAACCCACCTATTCCTGAAATACCTAGACAGTTAACCCACTTCCCTCTTTCCCCTCCCTTGCCCTTTCTCCCCATTGTTCCCCACATCCCTTAAGTTAATTCAACTTGTACGTCAACTCAGCTTGTATTCCACTAATCTTTTGTAAACCGCATAGAACTTAACGGTATTGCGGTATATAAACTGTTATTATTATTATTATTAATTGGTAGTTGTCATTTTGCTATTCTAATCCTGTTTTAAAGGCTAGTAAATCAGGGATTATAGCGACAAAAAGGAACTTTTTCAAAAAAGCTCTCTTCCAAATTCCCATTTTTGCATACCTGTAAGTTTAAAAGTTTTTTATAGCTTCTTTTATCCACCACCACCCTTCCCCTTTTTCTCATTGCCAACCTTTCTGCAAGCATTGAGTCAAACAGATGAAACAGTCTGCAAGAAACAGATTGCAACCTGAAATCATTCTTTATTAGGATTTATTTACCACTTTTCTGAAGAAATTCACCGAAGACAGTGTACTGCAAGAACAATCTGGATTATCTAGGCCAGGGGTCTGCAACCTTTAAGACATAAAGAGCCACTTGGACCCGTTTTCGAAAAGAAAAAAAAACTTGGAGCCGCAAAACCATTATAAAACAAATCTAACACTGCATATATTGTTTCTTATCTTAATGCTATATACAGGATCACTAAATTGAAAATAAAATCATTTTTCCTACCTTTGCTATTTGGTGATTTCATGAGTCTCTGGTTGCACTTTCTTCTTCTGACTGTGCATCCAATCTTTCTTCCTTTCTTTCAGCCTCCTGTATGTTTCCTCTCCTCCAGACCTCATTCTCTCCCCCAACTTTTTCTTTCTGTCTCCCTGTTCCCCCTTCTTTCTGTCTCCGTGCCGTCCCCCAAGCCACTCGGTTTGCTGCCACCGCAATCGGGTCCCCCAAGCCACCGCCGTCCCAAGCTTTCCCTGCAGAAGTGTTGCGCTGACCAGCATTCCGCTCCCTGACGTCAATTCTGACGTAGGAGAGGAAGTTCCGGGCCAACAAGGCATTTCTCCTCATTCCATCCAGCCTGAGCCCCATCTCTCCTTGATCCAGCATTTCCCTTCTGTGTCTGTCAGAATTACCATTCCACCTATTTTCCAGCATCACCCTTCTTTGTGTCCATCTCACCTATATCCCTATCTCACCACTTTTTCAGAATCTTCATTTGTCTCTGTCCTTATCTTTACGCCATGTTCACCATTTGCCCTTTCAATGTCTTTATCTCCCCCCCCCACACACTTTTTCAGCATTACTTCTATGTCTCTATTTCACCTCCTCTTCATGTCCCCTCTGTATCTCTATCCTTATTCAGTAGGTCCTGCTTACCCTTTCTCTTCTTTGTGTCACTATCTCCATTTTCAGCTTTCCCCCTTTTCCTTTGTTACTGCACCCTGTAGCTAGAATCTTTCCACCCTCCCTCCACTCCGGCCCAGCCCAGTATGAAATATTTCCTTTTGTTTCCCTCCCCTCTCTCTTTCTCTCTCTCTTCTCCTCCCTCACCCACGAGTCCTGCATCTAGCCCTCTCCCTTCTACCTGCACCTGGCAACACCCCCCTGCTCCGCGGCTCTCTTCAGCAACTCGTCAGCAGCAGTGATCAAGACAAGCTGCCGACATCGAGGCCTTCCCTCTACGAGTCCCGCCTTTGTGGAAAAAGGAAGTTGAAACAAGCGGGACTCGCAGAGGGTAGGCCCCGACGTCAGAAGCTGCTGCTGAGTTGCCGAAGAGAGCCGCGGAGCAGGGGATGTGGCCGGAAGCAGGTAGAAGGGAGAGGGAGATAGGAAGGCTGTAGATCTCCGGAGCATGACACCGACCCCGGCCAGGATGATTTCTTTTTCAGGCACCTTACAAGTCCAGCGTCGCGGCGGGAAATAGCCATGCTGAGCAGTGAGCTCAGCACTACACAGATGAAAGCCTTGCTTGCTGATTGGTCCGGCGGGGCGGGGCGGGGCCGCCGGACCAATCAGCAAGCAAGGCTTTCATCTGTGTATGTGCTGAGCTCACTGCTCAGCATGGCTATTTCCCGCCGCGACGCCGGACTTAAGCTGCATGCCTGCGTGACACACTACCGGAGCCGCAGCAAAGGTGGAAAAGAGCCGCATGCGGCTCTGGAGCCGCAGGTTGCCGACCCCCGAATTCTAGGCAATAGATAATTACGACAGAAAAAAAAAAAAATTAAAATCACAGTACGTAGTTTGGCATTGTATGCTGCTCACAATGTCAACACAATACGCAATAAAACATCTATGCAGACAGCATAAGGTGTAAGAGGAGTTGGGACACAAAGACAGATAAAAAAAGAGCAACTCAGGAATTCAGCGAGGGCAGGAGTGGATAACCAAGCCCTGCAGCTAGTGCTAGACTTTGTGTGTGCGTGATGTGGCTAAAATGTTTGTCGCTTCTTCCATTAAAGGCTTGGGAGACGCTAGAAAGTCCGTGTTTGAAGGGAAAGAGAATAATGACGGGGTTATGCCTGGCCAGAATGAACATAAAGATGATGAAATGGTAGCAGGAACTGGGGGACGCTAACAAATTTTGCATAATTATCATCATGAGCGATTTCAATTAACCCAACGTTGGCTGTAAAAATGCTAGTTGAAGAAATGCTAAGGAGGTTGCAAGGGCTGGGGGGTGGCAAGGGAGGGAGAGAGAGAGAGGCCTGCCTCCAGTTGGCTGTCTGGCTACAACGCTGTCATATACTGCTTTTTCTGTGGTGTTTACACATTCAAAGCAGTTTACATATTTTAGACAGGCACTTATTTTGTCAATGGAGCGTTACGTGTCATGCCCAGAATCACAAGGAGCTGCAGTGGGAATCAAACCCACAACCTCAGGGTGCTGAGGCAGCTGCTCTAACTCCTAGGCCTAAGGCTACCAGATTTTGTCCAGAGAAACCTGGACACATAGCCCCGCCCTATTCTGCCTTTAGCCCTGCCCCGTTCTGCCTCTAGCCCTGCCCCTGCAAAGCCTCTTTGTTTTCTGACCTCCGGGCCAAGTCTAGAGGATCTCTGAGCATGCGCAGATGCATGTGACATCTTCCGCGCACGCGCAAAGGCCCTCCAAACGCGGCCAGGAGGTTGGGGCTTTCCGAAACCCATAAAAAACTACCGGGTTTTGGAAAGTCAATCCGGTCACCCAGAGAGTCCTCTAAAAAGAGGACATGTCTGGGTTTCCCCCAGACGTCTGGCAACCCTACCTAGGCCACTCCTCTAACCACTAGGCTATTTAGCAATAGTGATTATAATATGATTAAATCTGACTTAACTAAAATGAAGTCAAATTTAATAAGTGTTCCAGGGGTGAGTCAGAAAAATACAGTCCATTGAGCTAATGACAGTGCCACACTGAGGATGGGCAGGGGAGGGCTTCAATGGCTGGGAGGGTGTAGATGGGCTGGAGTAAGTCTTAACAGAGATTTCGGCAGTTGGAACCCAAGCACAGTACCGGGTAAAGCTTTGGATTCTCGCCCAGAAATAGCTAAGAAGAAGAAAAAAAAAAAAAAATTTAAATTGAATCCGGTTGGGCAGACTGGATGGACCATTCGGGTCTTTATCTGCCGTCATCTACTATGTTACTATGTCACACAAAATGGTAAACACTATTATAAAGAAGAAAATTACTGAACACAAATAGACCGTTTAGTGGTACAGAGTCAACGTGTAACTAGCCAAGGGAGATATTGCCTCACCAATCAGCTATATTGTTTGAAAGCATGAACAAACATGTGGATACAGGTGAGACAGTTGATACAGACTGTCTAAATCTTCATAAAACTTTTGACAAAGTACCTTATGATTTATTAATCGTCATATAACGCCTTTTATAAATACCGTCTTATGAGTGACTCCTGAAAAAATTAAAAGGTCGTGAGATGGGAAACAACATCCTACTACGGATTGAGACATGGTTACATATAGAAAAAAGTTGTTCTGAGTTCTTTGGGGACAACGGAATAGAAAACGAATGAAATAAGTAAGAAAACCGAGTAGGGTTAAATAACCAGTTCTCTCAATGAAGGAAAGTAAATAGTGGAACATCTCAGGGACCTGTAGTAGGATTAGAGCTTTTTGCATAGAAACATAGAACCAGAGAAAATAATAGTAGATAACGATCATATGGTCTACCCCAGGGGTAGGCAATTCCGGTCCTCGAGAGCCGGAGCCAGGTCAGGTTTTCAGGATCTCCACAATGAATATGTACGAGATAGATTTGCATGCACTGCCTCCTTGAGATGCAAATCTATCTCATGCATATTTATTGTGGATATCCTGAAAACCTGACCTGGCTCCGGCTCTCGAGGACCGGAATTGCCTACCCCTGGTCTACCCAGTCTGCCCATCACACAATCTACTATCCCAGGGATCTCAAAGTCCCTCCTTGAGGGCTGCAATCCAGTCAGGTTTTCAGGATTTCCCCAATGAATATGCATGAGATCTATGTGCATGCACTGCTTTCAATGCATATTCATTGGGGAAATCCTGAAAACCCAACTGGATTGTGGCCCTCAAGGAGGGACTTTGAGATCCCTGTTCTAGATGAACGCCTATCCTCCCAAATCTCAAACAAAAGTAAACAATGCAACTGGTTCCTCCAATGTCCAGAAACTTGGAGATTCTTTCTGTAACCAAAATTGCATAATGCACAGCATGCGTCTATAAATGTTAGGCATACTGTATAGGATGGGGGGGGGAGGGGGGGCAACTCCGGTCCTCGAGGACAGAATCCAGTCAGGTTTTCAGGATTTCCCCATTGAAAGAAGTGCATGCAAATCGATCTCATGCATATTCATTGGGGAAATCCTGAAAACCCGACTGGATTGCGGCCCTCAAGGAGGGACTTTGAGATCCCTGTACTATCCCTTCCTTTCCCTTAAAGAACCTATTTGCTTGTCTCATGCCTTCTTGCATTCAGATGCCACACATTCACCACCTTTTGCATAAAGAAATATTTCTTTATATTACTGCTGAGTCCATTCCCTTTCACCTTCATCCTATTCCAGAGCTTCCTTTCAATTGAATCCTGTGCATTTATGACGTGTAAGTATTTAAGCATGTCTACCATATCTCTTCTGTCCTGCCTTTCTTCCAAAGTATACATATAGAGCAGTGGTCTCGTACTCATGGCCCGCCAGGTACTATTTTGAGGCCCTCGATATTATAAAGAATGATTTTTTAATGGGAAACTTGTGCCTTAAGTGTTCGGCGGCCGTGTCCAGTGGTCACTGGAATCTCACGCAAGTGCTTTCCTGCATCTATACGTGATTGTTAGGTGGAGTCCAATCGCGGGCAGGTGCAGGAAAGCGCTTGCGTGAGGTTACAGCAGTGAGGCGGACAACGTTCCAGAGCGTAAGGTATCCATTGGAGGCAGTGCAGCTTGTGCGTGTGTCCGGTGCTGGAGGAGGTGAGCGCTGAAGGTGGTTGCGGACGCGACTGCTGGACAGTTAGAAAAGGCACAAGTTTTCCATAAAGAATCATTCTTTATAATCTCGAGGGTCTCAAAATAGTTGGTCCAAAATCTTGTCTCTTGCAGTTGATACTTTGATAGTTTTTCCACTTTCTGCATGTTGCACTGCTTTCAGCTGTGTAAAGCTGAAATTATCAGAAGTAATTAAGGAAAGATTTATAAACTATATGACAACTTTGCATGAGGTAAAACTCGTTATAGTTACCGGTGAGCGGTGAAGGAGGAGAAAGAAGTCGCAGAAAGACTCAACATGTTCTTCTCGTCTGTATTTACAAACGAAGACACAACCAACATACCGGAACCTGAACAAATATTCAATGGAAATCAAGCAGAAAAATTAACATCCATGGAAGTGAGCCTTGATGATGTACACAGGCAGATAGAAAAACTTAAAACTGACAAATCCCCGGGTCCGGACGGAATCCATCCCAGGGTTCTGAAGGAATTAAAGGAGGAGATAGCGGAACTACTGCAGCAAATTTGCAACCTATCCTTGAAAACAGGCATGATCCCGGAGGATTGGAAGATAGCCAATGTCACGCCCATCTTTAAAAAGGGATCAAGAGGTGACCCGGGAAACTACAGACCAGTGAGTTTGACTTCGGTTCCGGGGAAACTGACGGAAGCACTGATTAAAGAACACATCGATGAACATCTGGAAAGAAACGAACTTTTGAAAACAACCCAACATGGTTTCTGCAGGGGGAGATCGTGCCTAACGAACTTATTGCACTTCTTCGAAGGAATTAACAAACGGATGGACAGAGGAGACCCCATAGACATCATATACCTTGATTTCCAAAAAGCCTTTGACAAGGTGCCTCACGAACGTCTACTCCGGAAACTGAAGAACCATGGAGTGGACGGAGACGTACATAGATGGATCAGAAACTGGTTGGCGGGTAGGAAACAGAGGGTAGGGGTGAAGGGCCACTACTCGGACTGGATGGGGGTCACGAGTGGTGTTCCGCAGGGCTCAGTGCTCGGGCCGCTGCTATTTAATATATTCATAAATGATCTAGAAACAGGCACGAAGTGTGAGATAATAAAATTTGCGGACGATACAAAACTATTTAGTGGAGCTGGGACTAAAGAGGAATGCGAAGAATTGCAAAGGGACTTGAACAAATTGGGGGAATGGGCGGCGAGATGGCAGATGAAGTTCAACGTTGAGAAATGTAAAGTATTGCATGTTGGAAACAGAAACCCGAGGTACAACTATACGATGGGAGGGATATTATTGAATGAGAGCAACCAAGAAAGGGACTTGGGGGTAATGGTGGACATGACAATGAAGCCGACGGCACAGTGCGCAACAGCCGCTAAGAAAGCAAATAGAATGCTAGGCATAATCAAGAAGGGTATTACAACAAGGACAAAAGAAGTTATCCTGCCATTGTATCGGGCGATGGTGCGCCCGCATCTGGAATACTGCGTCCAATATTGGTCTCCGTACCTTAGGAAGGATATGGCGTTACTCGAGAGGGTTCAGAGGAGAGCGACACGCTTGATAAAAGGGATGGAAAACCTCTCATACGCTGAGAGATTGGAGAAACTGGGTCTCTTTTCCCTGGAGAAGAGGAGACTTAGAGGGGATATGATAGAGACTTATAAGATCATGAAGGGCATAGAGAGAGTAGAGAAGGACAGATTCTTCAAACTTTCGAAAAATAAAAGAACAAGAGGACACTTGGAAAAGTTGAAAGGGGACAGATTTAAAACGAATGCTAGGAAGTTCTTCTTTACCCAACGAGTGGTGGACACCTGGAATGCACTTCCAGAGGGAGTAATAGGGCAGAGTACAGTACAGGGGTTTAAGAAAGGATTGGACAATTTCCTGCTGGAAAAGGGGATAGAGGGGTATAAATAGAGGATTACTGCACAGGTCCTGGACCTGTTGGGCCGCCGCGTGAGCGGACTGCTGGGCATGATGGACCTCAGGTCTGACCCAGCAGAGGCATTGCTTATGTTCTTATGTTCTTATGTAACTATTTGTTCTGCGGCCCTCCAAGTACCTACAAATCCAAAATGTGGCCCTGCAAAGGGTTTGAATTTGAGACCACTGATATAGAGGATCCAAAATGACCACACTTAACTTGACACCCGGTTTGTCTCTTCCTTATTCCTTATTTCATCTCTTAGTTTTCTCAAAACGCCAACGCGATGGGAGAAGACCGCCGCTAGAGCCTCTCAGCATTCGGCGCCAGATGCAGTAGGCCTGATTGACAATTTTGTAAGGATGACATGGGCTGCTCGATCGGCGGCGAGCAGCCCGTTGGAACAAGGTGGGGATTCAGCAGGATCTAATCTAAACCTAATCTAAACCTTAGGTTTGTATACCACATCATCTCTACATTCGTAAAGCTCAAAACGGTTGACAAGAGTTAGGGTAGAAAGGAACTCCAGTGGAGGGAAGAGGCAAAATGAAGAGAAAATTTAGAGGACTAGAATAACCAGAGAGGGAGGAGGAGTTACATTTTTGAGAATAACCAGGTTTTCAGATGTTTACGGAAGAGTTGGAGAGAGCTCAGATTCCTAAGAGGGGAAGTAAGGTTGTTCCAGAGCTGAGTGATTCTGAAAGGGAGGGAAGAACCTATATCACTCTTAGCCCTGACACAAGAGCACCTCCCCCTGTCGGTGACTAGGTCTGCACAGATTTTATTAACGACGGGAGAGAACAAAAGTGCTTTTAGGAGTGCAGTGGAGGAAATTGCAGGAGGACCTTGGGAGACCTGGAAAATTGGACATCCAAATGGCATCTGAAATTTAATGTGGCTAGTGCAAAGTGACTCATGTAGGGAGAGAGTGACCATAATTATAGTACACGATGCTGGATTCCAGATTATGAGTCACCGCTCAGGAAAAAGGACGTAGGTGTCATCGTGGATAGTGTATTGAAGTCTTTGGCTCAGCATGCAGCACTGTCCAAACAAGAAAGCAGAATGTTAGGAATTATTAAGAAAGGAACAGAGAATAAAGCAAAGAACATCACAACGCCTCCGTGTGACTCCAAAGTGCCACCACAGCTTACGTACTGTGTGCATTCTAGCCACAAAACAATATGGCAAAATTAGAACAGATATAGAGAAGGGCAACCAAAATGATGAAGGCGATAGGAACAACTCTCATATAAGGAAAGGCTAAAGAGATTAAGGTTCTTCAGCACAGGGAAGAGATGGCTGAGCGGAGATATAATAGAAGTCTGCAAAAGTGAAGTGGAACAGGCAAATTTGAATTAACTTGTTTTATTCTTTCGAAAAGTACAGACTAAGAGGACATACAGTGAAGTCACAAAAAAGCACATTTCAAGCAAATTGGAGAAAATATATTTTTTTCACTCAGCACTCCAGCTCACTTAAATTGCTCGTCTGTGGCTAATCACCTGATATTCAGCAGTTTTTAGCCAGTTAGGCCCGAATTCTATAAACAGCACCATTGATGGCATCTGCATTAAAAACGTCCCATCTATTGCACTTCAATCACGTGATAGCGTCATTTATAGACTTGCGGCTTCGGGAAAGGTAGACGCCGGACATGCAGGCCAGGGTTTTCAAGGATTACATTTCCGGTGCCTATGGAGGCACTTTACGACGCCTAATGCCCTTCCAGCATCAGCCACGCGTACAACGGCATTAGGCGTTGTAAAACGCCTCCGTAGGTGTGATTGAGGTGCCAAAATGTTTTAGGAGCCTACTTTTTTTTTTTCTTTTAAATGCTTTTTAAAGTATTTTTAGACAGCGTTTTCAACTTAAGTTAGGAGCTGGTCGAGCACCGACCAGCGCCATTTATAGAATCCGGGCCTTAGCACCCCTGAAAATTCACAATCAGCACCTGTGCTGAAAGTGGCTATCTTTTGGGTATTAGGGGAGCAGAGTTGGTATTTATGTGGTTGCGCTGATATTCAAGGAAGGGCAAAGTGGAAAAGTCCAATCGAGATGGTGCACAAAAACAGTGTCTTTCAACTCATCTGATAAATCCAATGGTCTTTATTAATCCAAAACAAAATCGTACATCCAAAGCAACTCAATGACTCGATATGATCATGTTTCGGCCATCCGGCCTGCATCAGGAGTCTTAGAAGTCTTTGGGTAGCAAGTAGTCTTTAAATGGCAAATGGTCAAAAGTGAAACAATCATACCATTGCTCCAAGTCTGTAAATGCTACAAAACCACACAGCCATGCTAACCACCATGCCACACTCTCTTGGTAACAAAGGCGCTGAACTAGTACGAGCATGGGAGCAGTGATGCAAATCGTCATGGTTTCAATCTTGGCTATTGTCATATACATTCATTTTTCACTAGTTCAGTCCCCTTGTTAAAATCTGTCAACAGGGAGAGCATTGTGCAATGGGTTTGTGGTGGCGATGGATTTGATTGGAAGTCTAAAACAAGAAAAGAAACTGTAGATGTGATGTTCCTTGATCAGATGATTTATTGGAAATATAATCCACTATCGATAACACTTTATTCCATACAAACAGGTGCAATATGGACCCGACGCGGTCCCTGTTTCAGCATAAAAAGCCTTCCTCAAGGGTCCTAAAATAATTGAGATATGACTACTAAAATATTCCGTGTGAGTGGTAATGAGGTGACAATGTGTCATGTGGTACCCAAGATATATAGAGGATTGTGAACAGCGTGATTGGGTGTCAGGTCCGTATTGCACCTGCTTGTATGGAATAAAGTGTTATCGATAGTGGATTATATTTCTAATAAATCATCTGACCAAGGAACGATGAGTCCACGGTTTCTCTTCTTGTTTTGGACTTCCATTTGTTTCACTGTGAAACCACTGTGCATTTTTTTCCTTTTGACTGTCGATGAATTTGATTACCCAATGAGAGAAAAAGAAGGAGCTGGGAGTAAAGCAAATTTTTTTTAAAGTGTAGCTGAGATGTGGTTCTGCGGATAGAGTAAAAAGAAAAAAGAAAGATTGTTCTACACATCCAGGAGGGACAGGGGAGGGGGGAGGGTTAGGGCGGGAGGAGGTGTTTAAATATCTTTAAATTATTTGTTGGAATAAAGTGCAATATGTTATATTACTTGATTGGTCAACTGTTTGCACAAAAATGAATAAAGAATTAAAAAAAAAAAAAAAAATCATAAAAACATGTAGCTTTTCGGAAACACCACAAAAGTACTCCTACGAGCTCCATTGTCTGCGGTCCAATGTGCTTCCTTCTGTTTTGTTTTTTTTGCTCCATTAAATACATCTGATGAAAGTTTGACATTTAGGTGTTTAGACATCTAGGCATTTCTCGCCAATTGTGTCTGAAAACGGGTAAATGGAGTAAATTGCATTCCATCTAAAAACAATGCATAGCTCAAAGCAAGATGCACAGAAGCTGTCATTCTTGAAAAGGGCTGCAAAGTTAAGCGCTCTGAGTTACTTTCCGTGGTGGCAGATGTCACATCTGTAAGAGTCAACCACAAATAAGCCAGAACACGGATTTAGCAGCTCAATAATAAAGAAAAAAAAAAAGAAGGCCTTTCGAGTTGTTAATAAATGCATACCAGACGCGGAGAGCAGGTTGGGGGCTGCTTCAGATGGAACGACATGAAGAGTGGACGGCGGTAAGAGGGAGGAGGAGGCATAAAAGGAAAGAGGGGAAGAAGGCAACGGATGCAATTTTGAGCGAAAGTTCCTCCAGAGTGACGGGAGCGGAGATAATTTACGGCTACCTTTGTAGAAAAGGGAAAAGCCTTTTAACATGCGGACAAAGCAAATGGCAAAACGCAGGCTGCGCCATTATCTCGAACACGCAGGTACTGCTCCCGCTGTTGCTCAGAAGAGGAAAGCTTTCACTGAAGAAGTGACGTGATACATGTTCGTTTCACTGCTGCTGCTACTGACGGTCACGTGAGGTCAGCTCAAGCCATGCAGTGAGCCACAAAGTAGGTTGGGGTTTTTTTTTTCTCCTCCAGAGCTTCAACTGAGACACAAGAGAATTGCCAATATTATCAACAGCCGAGTTCCTCTTCAGTTCTTGTTACCTGCAATTGTAATCATTTTTTTTTTTTTAAAGGTTATTCTTAGCTTCTATTTCTGCCGGCTTTGTCAAGCCAGTTTAGATATTGCCCAGTGGCATTTAAAATAGAAAATACAGCATTAGTTAAATTCTTGAAAAGATTTTAATGGTCTCGGTGCCGTTGAATGCTCTTGTACTGTCAGCCCTCTCACCTGCCATCGTTATCCTAATCTGTTCTCTTCTTTTGCAGAATGTTTGCAAATTTACAGAAGTGATTCATCATGAAAAGTGGGAAACATGGAATAATTAAATTAGAAGTCATACCTCCCTTATGACTCCTTTTATAAAAAACATAAGATCATAAGCACAGGCATACTGGGTCAGCCCAATGGTCCATTCCTAGATTCCTCTTTCCAACACTGGCTAATCCAGGTCTCAAGTACCTGACAGAAACCCAAATAGTAGCAACATTCCTTGCAGGTTCTCAAAGAATAGCAAGATTCCAGAATCCCAAAGAGCAACAACAAGATTCCGGATTCCAAAGAATAGCAACATTCTATGCTACCGATCCCAAGGCAAGCAGTAACTTCCCCCATGTCTGTCTTAATAGGACACGGACTTTTCCTCCAGGAACTTGCCTAAACCTGTTTTGGTTTTTTTTTAAAAAAACCCTGCTAAGCTAAGTGCTATTACAACATCCTCTGGCATTGAGTTCCAGAGCTTATCTATTCAGTGAAAAAAATATTTCTTTCTATGTGTTTTAAAGATATTTCCGTGTAACGTGTCCCCTAGATTAGCGCCATACTGAATGTGAAGAAGCCTATTCAATTCCAATGGCCACTTTGTGAAAGGAGCCCATAGTACCCCAAATCAAAAGAAACAAAAATACACATTGCACACAAGCCCACAATGCAAAAGGGGAGGGGACATGAAATTAATATATGCTTAAAGAAACAGTTACATTTCAATGTTCACCTTTATTTAATACACTGCAAATAATAATAAAAATATCTAAGAAGCTCCCATAATTAAAGTCGGTTTGGGAAGATGCATTGGTTAAAAAGTTACAATAAATTGTAGCAAAGTAAGCATAAAATATACACAGATAATTAAAATTAAAGATCACAATAGGGAGAAAGGTAGTGAGAAAGGATTTGACAACGATAATCAAGCAAGATGAAAACTAGGCTGAGTTAGGGGAGAAATGCAGATAAAAATAGTAGGGCATTCATTAGATGGAGGGCAGCTCAGCTAACTCCCGAGGGTTGGCAGTGAGTCCAAATTTTCAATGCCAGATCATTTCTAGTGACGCACTAGATATCTGGGTCTTGTGGGGGGGGGGGGGGTTTGGCCACTTTTAACTTAACTGGCTAGGTGGATATTCAGTACAGGCTTGTTAAGTTAAAAATGGCCAAAGATACACGTACTATTTCCGTGGCCCAATTTGGCTGCTCAACTTACCCCACCCCCACCCCCCTTTTTACAAAACCACAATAGTGTTCTAGTCAATTAAACATGGATCCCCTGAATTTTATAACAGCGTGAGCATCTTTTGTGAACTCCCCTGACCCACTCACGAGCCTCCTTTCCACTTGCGCACTAAAAGATGTACACGCGCATCGTACTAGAATAGCACCTAGCGAGATGCCCAAATAAATCCCATTGGTTGCCAATTAGCTCCAATAATCGATAGATAGTGCCCTGTTATTTTGGCGCTAACTTGCTGCTCAATTCAATTACGTGGGCATGCGCAACTTTGAGCACCCGGGGGGGGGGGGATTTGCGGCTCCAACCTCACTTAATCTAGAGCAGTGGTCTCAAACTTGCGGCCCAGGGGCCACATGCAGCCTGCCAGGTACTATTTTGAGGCCCTCGGTATATTTATCATAAGAACATAAGAATTGCCACTGCTGGGTCAGACCAGTGGTCCATCGTGCCCAGCGGTCTGCTCACGCGGCAGCCTGTAAAGATCAGTGCCCCGAGTCTAGCCTTACCTGCATACGTTCTGGTTCAGCAGGAACTTATCTAACTTTGTCTTGAATCTCTGGAGGGTGTTTTCCCCTATAACAGCCTCCGGAAGGGCCTTTCAATTTTCTACCATTCTCTGAGTGAAGAACTACTTCCTTACGTTTGTACAGAATCTATCCCCTTTTACCTTTAGAGAATGCCCTCTCGTTCTCTCTGCCTTGGAGAGGGTGAACAACCTGTCTTTACCTACAAAGTCTATTCCCTTCAGTATCTTGAACGTTTCAATCATGTCCCCTCTCAGTCTGCTCTTTTCAAGGGAGAAGAGGCACAATTTCACTAACCTCTCACTGTACGGCAACTCCTCCAGCCCCTTAACCAATTTGGTCGCTCTTCTCTGGACCCTTTCAAGTAAACCGGGTCCTTCTTCATGTACGGTGACCAGTGCTGGACGCAGTACTCCAGGTGAGGGTGTACCATGGCCCAGTACAGCAGCATGATAACCCTCTCTGATCTGTTCATAATCAGAAAAGTAAAATAAAACAGTTTCTTGATCATATGTCTCTTTAGCTATAAATTACAATATTATTAATATTATTAAGACTTATCCAAAAGGAAAGATTTATAAACTATAAAGAGTTTTCCTTCATGCAAAATTGGCATTTCTTTAATAAGACATTATGGGGCTCCAGTGGCGTACCAAGGGGGGGCAGGGGGGGAGGTCCGCCCCGGGTGCACGGCTTGGGGGGGTGCACAGCTGACCAGGTCTTCCTGCCCTTCCTTTCCCCTGGCCCCGCCGCTACAATCCTACCTCCCCTGCCGACAAGAAGTCTTTCTGATGTCAATTCTGACATCGGAGAGGACGTTCCGGGCCAGCCAGGCAGTGATTGGCTGGCCCGGAATGTCCTCTCCGACGTCGGAATTGACATCGGAAAGACTTCTTGTCGGCGGGTGGAGGTAAGATTGCAGAGGCGGACCGGGAGAAAGTAAGGGGAGAGGCGCTTTTTTTTTTTTTCCACGGTAGGTAGTGCAGGATGTAGGCAGGCAAGCTGGCTGGCTTTAGTGCAGCAGGAAGGGAGGGAGATAGGTAGGCAGACAGGCAGGCTGGCTTTGGGGGTGGAGAAAATCTGGAAGGCAGTGGGGGGGGACATAAGGAGGCACTGGGGGCACTAAGGACACGGGAAGGAGGCACTGGCGGCACCATGGACAAAGGAAGGAGGCACTGGGGGCACTATGGACATGGGAAGGAGGCACTGTGGGCACTAAGGACACAAGAGGGGGCACTGGGGCACTATGGACACAGGAAGGAGGCACTGGGGGCACTAAGGACACAGGACGGGGCACTGTGGACACAGGAAGGAGGCACTGGGGGCACTAAGGACACAGGAAGGAGACACTGGGGGCAATAAGGACAAGGGAAGGAGACACTGGGGGCACCATGGACACAGGAAAGAGGCACTGGGGGCACTATGGACACAGGAAGGAGGCACTGGGGGCACTAAGGACATGGGAAGGAAGGAGGGAGGGAAGGAATAGAAAGGGACAATTGTTGGGCCTGAGTGCAGAAAGAAAGAAATGAAAGAAAGGATACACAATCAATGAATAGATGGCCCCTTTTGATGAAAAAAATAAATGGTCACGTTACCTCTGACTTACTTTTTCTGCAGCAGAGTCGGCAGCTGCGCTGAGGTGCAGGAAGGTCCTGTGATGACTCATCTGCTGGCTTTGCTCCGGAAGAAGTAAGTTACGTCGGAAGGGGTGGACCCGGCAGATGCAGTCATTGCGGGACTTAGCCACAACTATCTGAGTCTGCCGGGTCCACCCTCTCCGATGTAACTTACTTCTTCCGGAGCAGAGCCAGCAGACAAGTCATCACAGGACCTTCCAGCATGCGGCTGCTGAGTCCACTCCAGAGCAAGTACGTCGGAGTGGGGTGGACTGGCGGGGGTGGGTGGGGGGAGGGGGGTTGGAGATCACAGGGCCAGGAGGACTTGGGCTCCCTTCTGGCCCCATCGGACTCAGCGGGGGGAGGGGGGGTGGGGATCACTGGGCAAGAGGGCTTAGGCTCCCTCTTGCCCCAAACGTAATCGGGGAGTCGGGGTGCCATTGGCCAGGAGGGCTTGGGCTTTCTCTTGCCCGGATCGTTGCATCGAGGGCAGGAGGGCCTGGGATCCCTCCTGCCCGTATTTTAGTGGAGGGTGGGGGTAGGGGATGTCGCCAGGCCAGGAGGGCTTGGTCTTCCTCCTGGCCGGATTGTGGGTGGGGGGAGGGGGGTTGGAGATCACAGGGCCAGGAGGACTTGGGCTCCCTTCTGGCCCCATCGGACTCAGCGGGGGGAGGGGGGTTGGGGATCACTGGGCAAGAGGGCTTAGGCTCCCTCTTGCCCCAAACGTAATCGAGGAGTCGGGGTGCCATGGGCCAGGAGGGCTTGGGCTTCCTCTTGCCCGGATCGTTGTAGGGGGGGGGGGGGGGAATTCTGTAACCGGTGTTGTTTTTGACAGACACCGGTTACAGAATCCAGCTTTTAGGCGAAGGACTGGCTCCTCCTTCACCTAAAAGCTCTTGTTTTGGGTGTTTGGGAGTTAGGCTTTTATTAGGTTGATGATATGGTGTTAGTGTAGAAGACGTAGTGGCGGTCTGGGCGTTTAAACAGCTGAACGTAGAAGCAGGCCAGTATCAAAAAAACCCTCCTTTTGTACGTTTTTTAAAAATAATGGACATGTTCCCTGCTTCTACTTTCAACGTTTAAGACCTTAGGCCAAAAGGGGACTTAGACGTTTTTTTAAATTTTGCCCCTCCACCTATTTTTTTCTCTCAGGCCCTCCAAGTTCCGATAAATCCAAAATGTGGCCCTGCAAAGGGTTTGAGTTTGAGACCGCTGATCTAGAGTAATATATTTTTCTTATTTCCTACCTTACATCATATTTGTCACATCCTCTGTCTCATACACTGTTGACATTTAAGTGATCTGTCACTAAAGTTCCTTGTTATGGTGCTGCCTCCGAGATAAATTCAGCCTTGGCTAGTCCTTTTTTTTATTGATAGCTACAGGGCTATCACTGCTCTTTGTGAAGCTATAGAGAGGGAGTGTTGGCTTTAAATATGCTTTCCCCCATTAGGAAAATGAGAGGGGACATTTTAATGTAGCGACAAGACCATTTCCAGTTCAGGGCGCTGCGTGATGCCCACATTACGTTCTGTGAAAGTGGGCATTCTGTGATTTGGAAACACTGGTGATTTGGACATTTTTTTTTTCACTCTTTAAAATGTTATTTATTTGAAAATATCTTTATTGATTTCAACCTCAGCGTACAATATAAGAGGATGAATTATCTATATTAACAACATAACATCCAAAACATATGTTACAATCTTAATACCATTTCCCCCCGTCAGAACCCCTACCCACTTAGAGAAAGCTCCTTTTTCTTCTTTCACTTTAGTTTTTAAGAATATAAGAATAGCCTTAATGGGTCAGACCCATGGTCCATCAAGCCCAGTAGTCCGTTCTCATGGTGGCCAATCCAGATCCCTAGTACCTGGCCAAAACGCAAGGAGTAGCAACATTCCATGCTACCAATGGCTTCCCCCATGTCTTTCTCAATAACAGACTATGGACTTTTCCTCCAGGAACTTGTCCAAATCTTTCTTGAAACCAGTTACGCTATCCGCTCTTACCACATCCTCTGACAATGCATTCCAGAGCTTAACTATTCTCTGAATGGAAAAAATTTCCTCCTATTGGTTTTAAAAGTATTTCCCTGTAATTTCATCGAGCGTCCCCTAGACTTTGTAATTTTTGACAGAGTGAAAAATCGATCCACTTGTACCCATTCAACTCCACTCAGGATTTTGTAGACTTCAATTATATCTCCCCTCAGCTGTCTCTTCTCCAAGCTGAAGGGCCATAACCGTTTTAGTCTTTCCTCATACGAGAAGAGTTCTATCCCCTTTATCATCTTGGTTGCTCTTCTTTGAACCTTTTCTAGTGCCACTATATCTTTCTAGAGATAAGGAGACCAGAAATGAATGCAATACTCCAGATGAGATCGTACCATGGAGCGATACAGAGGCATTATAACATTCCTAGGGCTCCTTTTACGAAGGCGCATTAGGGCCTTAACGCACGGAATAGTGCACGCTAAATTGCCGTGCGTGCTAGCCGCTACCGCCTCCTTTTGAGCAGGAGGTAGAGTTTTGGCTAGCGCGCGCTAATCTAGTGTGTGCTTGAGAGAAATTTGCATAAAATGGAGGTTACAATTTAAACAAACATAATCTCGTTAAAATAAAAGCACATATTCCTTAAAGACATACACCAGCTTAAAATGGACTAAAAACCAGCAGAGACATCAATAAAAAATGTAAATAAAATGTGTCTTCAACCAAGATATTAAATACTAGTCTTTTAGCCCGTTACATTAACGGGTGCTAGAATATATGTTTGTCTGTCTTTCTTTCTTTCTGTCTCTCTCCCTCCGTCTTTCTCTCTCCCTGGCCCCCTTTCTTTGTCTGTCTTTCTATCTCTTTCCCTGCCCCTGTGTCTTTCTTCCTTTGTCTCCCTCCCTCCCACTCTCTTTCTTTTTATTTGTCTGTCTCCCTTCCCCATATGCAGCATTCCTTCCCCCTCCATTTCCCTGTGCAACAGCATTTCCCCCACCCCACTTCCCTGTGCAGCAGCAACAGCATTTCCCTGCCCCCACTTCCCTTTGCAGCAGCCGCAGCAGCATTCCCTCCCCCTCCATTTCCCTGTGCAGCAGCATTTCCCTCCCTCCACCCCACTTCCTGTGCAGCAGCCGCAGCAGCATTCCCTCTCCCTCCATTTCCCTGTGCAGCAGCATTTCCCTCCCTCCACCCCACTTTCCTGTGCAGCAACAGCAGCAGTATTTCCCTCCCCCTCCACGTCTCTGTACAGCAGCAGCAGTATTTTCCTTCCCCTTCAGGTCCCTGTGCAGCAGCAGCAGCATTTTCCCCACCCCCCTTTTCTTCCCGCGGTCTGGCCTGCTCTGTTATTTCCTTGTCGGCCCCCCCTTCCCTTCCCGCAGTCTGGCCTTCTCCGTTATTCCCTTGTTGGAGAAGAGCCGCCACCGCGGCTTTTGATTTAAAAATAAACTTTGGCCGGTAGGGCTGTATTTCCTGGCTTGAGGAGGAGGAGAGCAGGTTCGGTCGTATTTCCTGGCTTGAGGAGGTGGAGGACAGGGAGTTCAGCGCTTTTCATTATCTCTGTCGGCCACTGGCACAGCTATGTGCGCATGTGCACTCTTGCCGGCCACGGACATACGGATCACAGATCAGGGATCATGGATCACGCAGTTAAGAGTGCGCATGCGCACTTAGCGTTTTATTATAGTAGCTACAGCAGTAGCAATCCTAACTGGATTCTGAAAGGATCTGGACTCCATAAGGCAGGGATCCCAAAGTCCCTCCTTGAGGGCCACAATCCAGTCGGGTTTTCAGGATTTCCCCAATGAATATGCATGAGATCTATGTGCATGCACTGTTTTCAATGCGTATTCATTGGGGAAATCCTGAAAACCCGACTGGATTGCGGCCCTCAAGGAGGGACTTTGAGATCCCTGCCATAAGGCATCAAAAAGCCTCTGCAAAAAATATGTCTTAAAACATTTCCTGAGCCTTAGAGCCCATTACCACACTAAGGGCTTCTTTTACTAAGGTGCGCTAACCACGCGCTAAACGAAAAATACTACCGCAAGCTCTATGGAGGCATTAGCGTTTAGTGCGCGCTAAAACCGCTAGTGCACCTTAGTAAAAGGAGCCCTAAAAGTTGGGTGTCAGAATTTATGTTAGCTCAGGGGTAGGCAATTCTGGTCCTCGAGAGCCGGAGCCACGTCAGGTTTTCAGGATATCCATAAAGAATATGTATGAGATGGATTCGCATGCACTGCCTCCTCGAGATGCTAATCTAACTCATGCATATTTATTGTGGATATCCTGAAAACCTGACCTGGCTCCGGGCTCTCGAGGTCCGGAATTGACTACCCCTGGGCTAGCTGAAACTTCAACGTGCTCCTCGTGACCACGTCATCTCTCCCGCTGACATCACTTCCGGATGCCGTGCACAGGAAGTCAAAAAAAGCATTGGCAGTGCCCTGCATAAAACTCTCAAAGAATATTCACTGGCTACAAATAAATCAATAATAACAAAATTCAATGAACTTGAGACACCTCAGTACGGGCCTAAATTGGAACATTAGTGACCAGCACCCATGAGTCTTCTGCCCGGGGCCATGAAAGTCCCTAATGTTCCAATTTAGGCCCGTACTGAGGTGTCTCAAGTTCACAGAATTTTGTTATTATTGATTTATTTGTGAATATTCTTTGAGAGTTATATACAGGGCACTGCCAATGCTTTTTTTGTCTTGTTATATTATAATTTTGGCAGTTTTTGCAGAGTTTTTTTGAGTGCATAGGAAGTGACAGCAGGAGAGACGACGGGGTCGCAAGGCGCAAGTTGAAGTTTTTGTTGCTTGTAACGGTGAATAACTAGAGGTGCGGAGGAAGGGAAGGGAAAGGAGGTGCGTGTGCGGCAAGGGGGATCGGGGTAGGAGTGGTGTGCAGAGATGAGGGTGAGGAAAGGGCGTCTCACACTCGCTATGTCACTCGTTAAGACCGCCATAGTCCCTCCATTATCCCGTTCTGTGGGCCTCAGAGGGGTTGCCTTCAAGGACCATGGTTTCCTACCCCTGCACATGCTCCAAATCTCTCTTTCATGTCTGCTTAACTTGCTGTTTTATTCTCCCACATACACCAACTAGTCATCAAATAGCCTCAGTTATGAAATATACTCTTCAACACCTGATATTTGGCTACTGTTGCCTTTTAACGGAGGCCAAAATCTAGTGTTCATATGTGCCTTCTTTTCACAGATCTGTCTGATCCAGTCCCAATTTTATTCCACTGCATGCAGGGCCTCAAGAGAAAATCAGAACTACATGTCCCTGCATGCATTGGGGTAAAACCAGGACTGGATTAATCTGTTCTGGGTGAAAAAAAAACCTAAATCCTGTTGGGTTTAGCTCATTTTATACTATTATTCTATGAAAGGGAATATGCTTGGAAAGCTGCTCACAGATGCATTGTTAGTGTCATCTATGTTTCCCCCCTGGGCCCTATATACTGTGAGCAAAGTTGCACACACAAATTGCAGATCTGCATGCACAACTTAATTGGTTTACAACTCAGTTAGCTCCATTAATTGCCAATTAACAAGCAGTTATTGGCACTAATTTGAATTTACACACACAACTTTCTAAGCATATGTATTCTATAAAGTAACGCGCGTAAATTCTAGTGCTTGAATTTCAGAAGGGAGCATGGAAAGGGGGAAGAGCATGAGCAGGTCATGGGCATTCCTAAAAGATAGGCACGCTGAGAGAATATGCCCAGTCCGGGCTCAGCTTAGGTGCAAGCATTTAGGCCTGTTTTTCGTGGCCATAAATGCCTGCTCCCTATAGTTAATTGCACAGATGGGTGCTATGTGTGATTCTATAAACCATTGCTAGCCATTTCAACTGGAATAATGAATTATTACGCTTATACAAGCTAAGTACTGTTCAATATTTATATAAAACAGAGAGTACGTGACCCTGGATGTGGAAGGATGGAATTCACTGTGGTTGTCCATTGGGAGGATCCTACATTCCTCTACAATGATGCAAACAGCTTTCTTTGTTCTTCACAGAGCCTACTGGACCCCTCACCGCCTTGCTAAAATTGTTCCTTCGCTTTCTAATCAATGCTGGTCTTGTAATACTGAAGAAGGTACCCTTCAACGCATGCTCTTCGATTGTTCCTTACTGAGGAAATTTTGGAACCGCATTTGGACAACGATCGAGGCGTCATTGTCTAATGGTCAACCTCTTTCCTACGCTATTATCATTTTTGGAGACGCTGCAACAACACGCTCCCTTACTGTCCCTGAACCTCTTCTACTAAGAGGCTTAATTGTTTTGGCACTGAAAGTAATTCTATCTAATTGGAAGGAGTTATCCTCTGCCACGTATTCTGCCTGCGTCTCTACCATAGTGAAATACGAACGTATTCATGCTGAAAAGTTTGGCTCTTTGAGGAAATTCCATGAAGTATGGGGATCTTATTTTGGACTTATAGACTACATACCCTACTTATGATTGTGTCTAACGCAGTTGTTGCTAATCTAGTCTTCTTTTTCATACTACTGAGCTCAGTCCCTATCCTTTGACATTGAGATTTCCGATGTCTGTCTTATCACTGTTAGAACTTTCATTTTGCTCAAAGATCTCCCCGACCGGCACGGTCCACCCCTGGGAGATCTTTGAGCAAAATGAAAGTTCAACTGGCAAGTTAATAAGCCTTTTCATTACCCCTGAAGAAGCCCATTAGTGCGAAACGGACCGGGCCTCCGTTGGGTTATTAAAGATAAGTGCTTACTACTTTCTAAATATAAGCATGACGATTATTATGGTATTGAATCAATAGTTGCTGGTCATTTGAATGCTCATTTGTCAAGAAGGAAATATTGATAGGAAATTGATATACACTATATTTATCACAAAAGAAAATTTTTAAAAACTAATTAAAATTAAAAACATTAAAAAATCAAGGGTTTTTGACCTGTGATGATACCCAACCCCAAAACAGTTGTGACTTCATTGATCACACTATAGGGGTATTTTGAGGTCTTTTTTCCCTTGATCAAAATCACATTATATACACTATCAGTGTTCCATCAACTTTGTTGGATTATATTATTATTTGGACACCACATTTTGTTTTCCATTTTTCAATTCAGTTGATTGTGTTTTTATAAACCAATAAAAATATTGAACACACACAAAAAAAACAGAAAGTAAAATTTAAGTATCATTAGTTTATAGGCGGACTGTTGAAACCAGTGATAGTCCGCAATAGGCAGATTTGACTAAGACCAGTTCTAAAAATCAAACTGCGGCGAGCACTTGAGGTTTCTTTATCCCCAGCTCAATTTCAAGTTCAATTATAAGTATTTTCAGTTGAATATGAATGATACTATGATTGGTTTGAAAAAGTACTAATATGAAAAAATATAAAAAAATAAATATTAATCGCTATAAGAAGACTGAAGAAGAAATAGACAAGTAGATACATTTATTTAAAAAGGAAACCATTCCTCTGTTTCATCAGTCTTATGATAAGGGAAATTTAAGAACATAAGAATTGCTGCTGCTGGGTCAGACCAGTGGTCCATCGTGTCCAGCAGTCCGCTCACGCATCAGCCTCCAGGTCAAAGACCAGTGCTCTAAATGAGTCCAGCCTCACCTGCATACTTTCCAGTTGAGCAGGAACTTGTCCAACTTTTTCTTGAATCCCTGGAGGGTGTTTTCCCCTATGACAGACTCCGAAAGAGTGTTCCAGTTTTCCACCACTCTCTGGGTGAAGAAGAACTTCCTTACGTTTGTACAGAATCTATCCCCTTTCAACTTTAGAGAGTGCCCTCTCGTTTTCTCCACCTTGGAGAGGGTGAACAACTTCTCTTTATCTACTAAGTCTATCCCCTACAGTACCTTGAATGTTTCGATCATGTCCCCTCTCAGTCTCCTCCTTTCAAGGGAGAAGAGGCCCAGTTTCTCTAATCTCTCGCTGTACGGCAACTCCTCATTGACATTGTGAGAATGTGGGTCATTCTATAAACCGTGCCTAACTCTGGAGGTGTTTTATAGACTAGCACTAAGAGGCGCATTCTATAAAGAGCGCCTAAAGTTAGGCGGAATTGGTAAAATACCCTTAATGAGCACAATATTTGGACAAAAATATATAATTGTGTGATAGGCACCTATCTGAATTTATAGAAGAAAGGCGCCTGTTTCATGGTATTAAGCGGTGCCTAACGCTTAAGTGGGCATTTTTATGGGAATAGAATGACTTAGGTGCCACTAAGCGCGATTCGCTGAAAACTTAGGCGCCTGAAATGTAGACCTTTAAAACCCTGGCTTTCATTTTAGGTGCGTAAGTTTTTACATAGGCGCCGCTAGCTACGATTTCGTAAAGGGCACCTAAGTGGGTTTGATGTGCGGCCGGTACCATATTTTTAGGCGCCGTTTATAGAATCATCCCCTAAGTGCCGATTTTCTCAGCTCTGATTATTTTAGGCAACATATATAGAATTTAGTCTTTTATCGGCTCAATTATTTTCCCTTTTGCCTTAGAGAAGATATCTTTTTTACTAAAACTTTATTTTATAGCCTTGGCTTGGTGAAGAAACTACTATAAGCTATTTGGAAAAATGATCTCCTCACCACCCCCTTGTTTAAATTTCCTTTTGTCACTATTGCTTTAACCCTACAAAGGGGAGGGGGGAGGAAATGGTCAAAGCTACAGCCTCAGCACCCTGAAGTCATGGGTTCAAACCCTTGCTGTTCCTTGTGACCCTGGGCAAGTCACCCAATCCCCCCATGCCCACCAGGACAGACAAGGAAAAATGCTTGAGTACCTGCACAAATTCATGTAAACTGTTTTGAGCTCCCCTGGGAGAACAGTATAGAAAATTAAGTAAATATGATGTGGAGCCATGAAACTTACAAGTTATTCCAGATTTTTCATTTCAATGAGGCAAATGCATCTAATAAATGGGCACAAGTATAGGGAAACCAAGCCATTGTGACATCAACGATGGGGTTGGCTCTTAGGCATTGGTGGAATGAGGCATTATGACATCACAATGGGAGGGACTGCTGAAAAGTTTTCAGCCCAACCAAGAAGGGAATGGGGAGAGTGCGGTGCAGTGGTTAAAGCTACAGCCTCAGCACCCTGAGGTTGTGGGTTCAAACCCACACTACTCTTTGTGACCCTGGGAAAGTCACTTAATCCCCCCATTGCCCCAGGTACATTAGATAGATTGTGAGCCCACTAGGACAGACAGGGAAAAATAATCAAGTTCCTGAACAAATTCATATAAACCAGTGGTCTCAAACTCGTGGCCCGGGGGCCACATGCGGCCCGCCAGGTACTATTTTGAGGCCCTCGGTAAGTTTATCATAATCACAAAAGTAAAATAAAACAGTTTCTTGATCATATGTCTCTTTAGCTATAAATGACAATATTATTATTACGACTTAGCCTAAAAGAAAGATTTATAAACTATAAAGAGTTTTACCTCATGCAAAATTGTCATTTCTTTAATAAGCCATTAACTATTTTTTCTGAGGCCCTCCAAGTACCTATAGATCCAAAATGTGGCCCTGCAAAGGGTTTGAGTTGGAGACCACTGATATAAACTATTCTCAGCTCCCTGGGGAGAACAGTACAGAAAAGTGAATAAATAAAAAAAGAGTTGACAGGTTTCATTTTTTGCAAAGTAAAGATTATTTTTTGTATTAAAACACTTGGAAAGCTGGCGAATGGCACCTTTTTAAAGGTATCCTTATTCCAACAAGAGATACAAGAGTCGTGTGAAAAATCTCAGCACTTATCAGAAATGCAAATGTGGCATTTGTTCAGCTTAATGTGAATCCTCGTGCACCAGGCAACAACAACCAAAGTGCCAATTAGAATGCAGTCGCCGTTCCAAAAATCCACCCTTCCTTTTCAGTTAATATGACATTTTTTTTCCTTTAAAGAAAAAAAAAAAAGACGCTGTATCAGCTACCATCACTCAAATGCCAAGGCTGCCTAATTGTTATCTTAACTAAGCAAACCAGGGTTGTGAATATTTTCACAGTAAAGATGACGCAAGAAGGAGGTTCCGAGGCCAAATTTCAAAAAAGTTTATCTGAGAAATTGGCCTAACTGAAAATTGCAGATTGACGTGTTCATAGATTCCATCACAGGCACCCTTCTTTGCTGCATTAAAAAAAAAAAAAAAAAAAGAGATGCCCCTCTGGGCATGTTTGACCAGGAGAGGAAACAGTACAGGCGCATTTGATTCTCAGATGGGCCCATACTTTCTCCGTCCACCACCTACTCAAATAATGGGTGCAAAATGCAGGGTTATGACTAAGGAGCATACAAATGAGGTTCGCGGAGAGTCATGGAGGGTCGCTAAATTTGCATGGGATGAGTCGTCGGTGAGAGCGATTGGCACAAGCGCAAAATACACCTGCAAATTTTTTAAAAGAGAGACATCAAACCGAAGATTGGCAGGAGGGATGCCCACTCCCTCCTGCTATTGCCATCGTACAGCTCCCCCCCCCCGACACACCTCAGCAGCAGAAGGGATGCCCATTCCTTCCTGCCACCACCGTCAAACAACCCCCTGACCCCCCCCCCCAGCAGTGGAAGGGATGCCCACTCCATCTCACCGCTGCCGTAGCACAAGCCCCCAACACCCCCCTGGCAGCAGGAGGGATGCCCACTCCCTCCCGTCACCACCTTTACCATTGCCCAACCCCCCCTAACATGATCTTGCTAATTTTCAAAGAGAACCAACCTGGATAAGTTCTTTCTAAATATCTGCATAAAACACATGTAGTTTGCAACTTGCCCCTGCTTTGATGGAGGGTATTTTTAAAGCTTTCTCCACTGGGGTGGGGGGGTTTCTTTAATAATATTCTCTGTGATTTCTGATGGATCTCTCAGTATTGAGGATTAAGTAGATGTTAAATCCAATTGAATTTCTTTTATTTTTTGCTCGATTTCTGGTTTCTTAGTGAGTGTGTGGCGCCGTGGTTAGAGCTACAGCCTTAGCACCTTGAGGTTGTGGGTTCAAATCCTTCGCTGCTCTTTGTGACCCTGGGTAAGTCACTTAATCCCTTCATTTCCTCAGGTACACTAGATAGAGTTTGAGCACACCGGGTCAGATAGGGAAATATGGTAAAATACCTGAATGTAAACCACTTAGGATATAAGTTGTATATAAATAAATAAAATAAAAATATAAATTATTTTAAATGTTTTGAAATCATTAATAACAAGAAAAAAACCACAAAGCTTTCTTCACAAGTAAACAGTTGATTACCTACAGGCAAAGACCTGCTAAAATTGCTCCCCTGTTCTCGCAGTGCAGGGGAAGATATTTGTATAGGTCACAGAGTAGGGCTTTATTAATAATAATAATGTAATATAATAAACGCTAGGCCGCACATGCACACTCCCATCTGCGTGCGCCGGTTTTCTGTGAGCTGTAGGGCACTGCAGATAGGAGTGCGCATGCGCGCGAAGCTCTCTCCCTCTCCCCGAGGTGGATGTCGGCCGCGGTGGCTGCTGGCCGCCCGAAGCTCTCTCTCTCTCTTCCTCCCCCCCCCCCGAGGCGGATGTCGACTGCGGCGGCCCGAGTCGGATGTCGGCCGCGGCGGCCCGAGTCGGATGTCGGCCGCGGCGGCCCGAGTTGGATGTCGGCCGCGGCAGCCAAACCCGGAAAGCATTTTAACGTAAGTAGGGCATGGAGTTCAGGAGGAAGGTATGGGGGAGAGGAAAATACTGCACAGGGAAGTGGGGTGGGAGGGAAATGCTGCAACACACGGAAATAGAGGGGCAGAAAAGGGGTTGATGGACAGGGGAAGAGGTGCTGATGAACAGGGAGGGGGCAGAAAAATGAAGACAGGCCTACTGCTGGACAGGGGGAGCAGGAAGGAGGTGATGATGGACAGGGGGAGGTAAAACAAAGGGAGACAGGCTTCTGAGCAGTGATGGGGTGGTGGAGGACCCAGGGGAAGTAAAAGGAAGGGAGAATGGACAGGGGGAGCAGGCAAGGGGTGGTAGTGGACAGCCAAGGAAAAAAAAAAAAAAGACAGACAGAAATACAGAAAGTGGCTAAGGAGAGAGAAAAAAAATAAAGACAGACACACACACATATATTCTAGCACCCGTTAATGTAACGGGCTATAAGACTAGTAATAATAATAATTTATTCTTATATATCTTCAAACCGTCAGTTCAAGGTGGTTTACACAATAAGAAAAACTAGACAAACAGCGAATTACAAAACAAATATTAAATACTTCTCAGAAAAATACAAATTGCAATTAAGTCAAATATTTTTCAAACAAATAAGTTTTAAGAGTCTTTCAGAATAGATAATAAGACTGAGTTTAGGGAATATGAACATTCCAACTTGAATTCATTACACTAGCCCAAAATGCCAAGGTTTTTCTTATAAATCTCTTATTACGACATGCTTTTACTGATGGAAGCAGGTTCTTCGTGTTTTCTTGTTTGAATTAAAGAATTCAAAGTGGGAAGAGAGATAGGTTGGGGTCAGTCCAAATAAAACTTTAAAACAAATGCAACCAAATTTGAACAAAACTCTGGCCTCGAATGGCGACCAATGGAGATTTAAATAGTAAGGACTTGCGTGATCATATTTTTTCTAATACGGTACAGTAATATATGAGTGGCATAGCCTCCTGGGGGGAAGTGACAGAGTCAGGGATGGTATCAGAATTCAAGAATGCGTGGGACAAGCACAGAGGATCTTCTCCTTCAGAGAAGCAAGGGATGCAGAAACTGGGCTGTTGGCTTGGAAGGGTAACCTGGAAGACTGCATGGTCATTTTCTGCCACCGCTTTCTATGTTGCAAAGCAAATTTCTTTTCTAATCACTTGCATGTTTGTGCTGCTATGGGAAGAGACATTTTTAGCCTTGAAGATATTAAAGTATGCATACATTACGTTTAAAAGGAGTTCTCTCATGACATGCTTGTGAGAGCATCCTAATGCCACATTTCAATATAAATTAGGTTTTGAACGGAGAGTAGCAACTTTGATATATCTGTGTCCAAATATTTCATTTAGAAATAAAATAAAATGAGTAGGAAATAGTTTGATTTGGAACTTGGCTCTTAGCTGTCTTTCCGCAATTATATAGGCATCAAGGAATCTTGATCAACATAAACCATGCGATCTGCCATGAAAGACTTACTGGAGGTGGGGAGGGGTGGGGGGGGGGAAATGAGCAATGTACAGAAGATTCATTTAAAATTTGTTAGGTGATTAATGAATATCTCGCAAGGGCATTTGTGTGATGACCTCTGTTAGTGACAAAGATGAAAGGCACGTCTATTTAGATAATGAGAAGACAAAGTGAGGATGAGTTATCTCCGAGTCTTGTGCAGGAGTACAAGGATTAATCTGTGCAAAATGTATTACTGTTTCCAGGGGTTGTTTGAGATAACGGAGGCTTGAGAGATCAATAAATAAAGTTTGACATTCTAAAGATGCCGAGCGATAAAACTTGATAACTGTGGACGCTAGCCGTGCATTCTGGGGGTTTGTTAGCCATGTGACACACGCACTCTTGATTTGCCAGAGCTACAAGTCTCTTGTCGATAAGGGAGATGGGGATGAGCATGGAGAAAGGAGGGGGCTGCAGTCACTACAGTCAGATGACAGTAATCCTTTGACACACCTGACCTTGGGATTTATTAGATGTGAACAAAGAAAAATCTTTTTGCCTCTAATACAATCAGCTTTTCATCCCTTCATATCGGTATTTAAAAAAAAAAAAAAAAATCAAAGGTGGCTGAGGTTGGCTTTTTGTCTTTCAAACATAGAATTCTATTTATTGTCGAGTTAGTGAGTGTATGGTAAGTTAACTCGAAAGCTTTTGTAGTAATATCTGGTAATATTTTGTGACATATAATATGTGATGAGGTAGCACAATTTTCCTTCATGACTGTAGAGAAAGTAGGTATATAACAATAACGTTTAGAAGTCTCAGGTGATAAAAAAATACGATCATGTTACTCCACTACTACGAAAAGCTCATTGGTTACCAGTCATACTTAGGATAACATATAAAATTGCCCTTTTAACTTTCAAAACACCCCCCAGTATTCATTGACAGACTTCTAATCCCATATGACCCACCTAGAGCCCTTAGATCCACTTCTCAACACACTCTTAGTGTCCCATCCCTAAGGATAATAGGTACTCACCGTACCACAATCTTCTCGGTAACTGCGCCTATGATTTGGAAATCTCTTCCTATATATATAAGATCCGAACAAAATATACAAAAGTTCAAAAGTAATCTAAAATGCTTTCTTTTTAAAGATGCCTATAATTGACTATTTGATTTAGTCCAGCAAATATGTTAACTTTTCCCTACCCTAATGTACTTTCCTTTTATGTATCTTTTCTCGATAAATATTGTAGTTCTCCCCTCCCTCCCCTCCCACTGTACCACTAAGGTCTTAATAGTTAAGTAAGAAAACTGTCTGACTTATTTGTTTGTCTATAAAAGTTTTTATTATTATTGTACAACGCTTAGTATCCTAGGATAAGCATTTAATCAAATATATGAATAAACTTGAAACTTGATATTACACGCAAAATAATGAATGTCTACAGATAAACCAAAGACTACACAACAAGTGGAAATCCAAATTTCATATGCAAAATTAATCAAAACACTTGCTGTGGAGGAAGAAGCCTCAGCAGTCCAGGACTTAAGACAACTATAGAACTCGTTGTCAAAAGAAGAAACATCCACAAACTGGCATAAACCAGCACTTGGGACGTATTAATCGCCACAACAACTCCCGACTCCGTCTCTTCTGCCTTACCGTGCCATATGCCTGGAACAACATGCCTGACTCGGTACGTCGGGCTCAGTCTCTGACAGAGTTCAAATCCAGGCTGAAATCCCACTTGTTTTGAAGCTGCGTTTAGGTCCTAAACCAGGGGTGGACAACTCCGGTCCTTGAGGGCTGGAATCCAGTTGGGTTTTCAGGATTTCCCCAATGAATATGCAAGAGATCTATTTGCATACACTGCTTTCAATGCATATTCATTGGGGAAATCCTGAAAACCCGACTGGATTCCAGCTCTCGAGGACCGGAGTTGCCCACCCCTGTCCTAAACCTACCAACTTATAAAGCACTATATTTGTTCGTCATTCCCTCTGTAAAACGCATGTGCTGAAGAAGTAAATAAAAGAACGCTTAACTTACATGAAACACATTATTTTTTGTGTTCTTTTAAATCTGTCACACGATTCCTCAATCATGCGGCATGTTATCTTTCAGACCCACAGATCCAATCCGACGGGACCTGTTTTGCCCTACACATTGGGCTTTCTCAAGGAGATTACTGGGTCTACCCTATTGGAGCGTAATAGCTACCGTCTACTTCACATGTTTCAAGTTTCAAGTTTATTTTAAAATTTGATAAAACGGTTATAAAAAGAATTTCTAAGCGAAGTACATAGAAATGGGAACTATCAAACAATTAAGATTAAAAACAGACTTAACGAAAAATAGACGTTTTACAAACAGACACATGACGGAAAAAGGAGGGTAGAACTACAATGTTTATAGGAGAGATAACACTAATGGAAAGAGGAAAGGGATCGGGGGCACAACAAAATCAAAATCTTCAATTGCAAATGGCAGCCAATTATCTAAAGCTCCACTGGTTGCCATTCGAGGCTAGAGTTCTGTTTAAATTTGGTTGCATTTGTCTTAAAGTTTTATATGGATTGACTCCAACCTACCTCTCTTCCCACTTTGAGTTTTATAATTCAACCAAGAATACATGAAGAATGTTCCCATCGGTAAAAGCATGTCGCAGCAAGAGATTCTTGGGGGAAAACTTTTGCATTTCAGGCTAGTGCAATGAATTCATGTTGGAATGCTCTTATTCCCCAAGCTCAGTCTTATTATCTATTTCGAAAAATTCTTAAAACTTACCTGTTTGATAAATATGTGACTTAATTGCAATTTGTATTTTCTGAGAAACATTTGACGCTCATGTATGTAATTCACTGTTTGTCCAGCCTCTTCTTGTTGTGAACCGCCTTGAACTGATGGTTTAGCGGTATATAAGAATAAATTATTATTATTAAAGACGCCAGCGCATGCCGTATCGAACTGTTTGACGTATATAAAACACATGCTTTATATAAGTTAACACCCTCTTCTACGAAACCGCGCTAGCAGTTATTAGCGCAGAGAGCCGCGCTGAATGGCCCGCGCTGCTCTCGACGCCCACAGAGTTCCTATGAGCGTCGGGAGCAGCGCGGGACATTCAGCACGTCTCCCCGCACTAGAAACTGCTAGCGCAGTTTCATAGAAGAGGGAATAAGTTCTTTTATTTACTTTTTCAGCACACACATTTTTTTGCACTTTAACATTTATTTTTTAAAAGAAAAAAATGTCTGGGACACATTAGCGTTACATTTTTGTAATTATTTAGAACAATTTGATGAAAAGACAGCAATTTGAATATGCTGTTTAGGTATTCCGAAGGTTTTTCTGGATCCACGAATAAGCCTATGAGATTGAAATGATCTTTGGTGTGGATTTCTGAGATCCTTTTCCTTCCGTTTTTGAGCTTTTTTCCTTTCAGTAAATCCCAGTAGAGTATCTAGTCAAGCAGGGATCTCAAAGTCCCTCCTTGAGGGCCGCAATCCAGTCGGGTTTTCAGGATTTCCCCAATGAATATGCATTGAAAGCAGAGCATGCAAATAGATCTCATGCATATTCATTGGGGAAATCCTGAAAACCCGACTGGATTGCGGCCCTCAAGGAGAGACTTTGAGACCCCTGATCTAGTGGAAGTGTTGGTTTATTCCATTTTTGTCTTTTTTTTGTGATATATTTTTGAGAGATTTACCCACAGGGTACACTGAGACATATTGTTGCAATTTTTTGGATTGTGTGCACTACCAAAATAATTAAATTTATTTTCTAGTGCTGGGGTGGGTCTGGGGGCAGAAAGTAGGTGTGCTAATTGACACATAAGCATTGCCATGAACTGATTAGCACAGGTTTACACTGTAATCCGCTTAGGCACTAAGCGGAGAAGAAACTTATAAAATAAATTTTAAAATCTACAAAATAGGTGGTGGTAGGGGCTCACAAGCTAATGGCCAATTGCTAACAGGAAAATTAGCATGTGAGCATTAATAAGATAAATACAATAATCATCCATTTTAACCAAGCAGTAAAATATGGCCTTAGCGTGTGGGAATGATCTGTTTAAAGGTGCACTAAGACCGCTTCTTACCGCTATTTGGTTAAAGAGCCCCTAAGCTACTGCTACTACTATTAATTATTTCTATAGCGCTACCAGACGCACACAGCGCTGTACAGAGTCACAAAGATGAAGACAGTCCCTGCTCAAAAGAGCTTACAATCTAAACAGACAAGACAAACAGGATGTCATGGATACAGTTAGGGAAACGGTTAGTCTGCTGGCTGGGTTGGAGGTCAGAGGGGAATACAGGACAATCAAGCCATTGTGACATCACTGATGAGGTTGGCTCTTATTGGTGGAATGAGGCATTATGACATCACAATCTCAGCTCTGCTTCCCAAAGACAAACAGGATGTCGTGGATACAGTTAAGGGGAATGGTTAATCTGCTGGCTGGGTTGGAGGGCAGAGGGAAGTACAGGACAATCAAGCCATTGTGACATCACTGATGAGGTTGGCTCTTATTGGTGGAATGAGGCATTATGACATCACAATCTCAGCTCTGCTTCCCAAAGACAAACAGGATGTCGTGGATACAGTTAAGGGGAACGGTTAATCAGCGGGTTGGGTTGGAAGGCAGTGGGGAGTAAGGTTATGGGATTGAAGGCTATATCAAGGTGAGTTTTCAGTCTGCTTTTAAACAAGGGAAGGGGCTTGATGGACAAACTCGGGTAATTTATTCCAGGCATAGGGGGCAGCTAGAAGAAAGGAAAGAAGTCTGAAATTGGCAGTGGAGAAGAAGGGTAAAGCTAAGAGCAGCTTATCTGAGGAATGGAGTTCTCTAAGAGGTGTATAAGGAGAGGAAAGCAAGGAGAGATATTGAGGGGCAGCAGAATGAACACACTTGCAGGTATGCAAAGGTAGATAAGGAACCAGTGAAGTAACCTAAGGAGAGGGGTGACATGAGCCTAGCGAGGTTGGTAGAAGATGAGTCATGCAGCAGAGTTTTCCACAAATAGTACTGTGAGAGACCAGTTAGAAGTGGCATTGCAGTAATCTAAATGTGAGGTTACGAGAGTGTGGACAAGGGTCCGGGTACCATGCTCAAAGAGAAAGGGGTGAATATTGGTGATATTTTAGAGATAGAAGCTCCCAGGAACACTCAATAATTCTTTCCGCGATGATGCCCTGTTATTTGCCCAGTTCTTGTCTACTTCTGAAGCTTCTTTAGATCACATCCTTCTCAGTCTGTCAATTCACTCAGTTGCATATCTTACTGACATATTGAAAATAAAAACCAAACCATTTTTTTCCCTTCGCATCCCTCCACTACAGGTGCCGTTTCTGTGGATGCAGCGAGTGCTCATCTACTCACACTGCTGGCTAAATTCCTTCACTGTATCAATAAAGAGGTCATTCATTTGATTTTCATGACGCTTGCTCCGATGCCCTCCGCCATATGGCTCAGAAAGATGAGCAGAATTGGCCCCAGGGTATATCTCTGAAGACTTCCACCGATCACTCTCCTTGCCTCAGAACAAATTCTGCTCAGAATTTATTTCTGTTCGCTATCACTCAAATAAAGGTCCCTATGGATTATAATGGGGATCCATTTTTAATTCATTAGACTCTCTTTAAACATGCAAATTCTAGTCTTATGAAACTGCTCAAGAGCCATCTGCTTTTATCAGGAAATAGTAGCGATGGTGGAATCACCAGCTCTTGTGTTCTGATTTATTCATGGCCCAGATATGACATTCCAAACAAAATGATTACAGATGTGACATTATAATCTTCTGTGCCAGGTAACAATGACTTTATTTGCCTCGCTCTATACACTTCTGACTGCAAAGTAGCTTATCTGTACACTTCATGCACTGAAAGATTAATGGTACAGGGAAAATTTCTAGGACTTTTCAAATCTTGCTGCCCAGATTCTAGCATGAACTAAGCAGCCACGTTTTCTCAGAGCATGCTGAGTCAGAACAGGCTTTTCCTCCTGGAGTTTGTCCAAACCTCCTTTGAACCCCACTATTGTTAATAGCCACATCCTCCAGTAACAGATACCACAACTTAATTATACATTGCATGGGAAAAAAAACCCCAAAAAACATTCTGGGCTCCTTTAACTAAGGTGCGCTAGTGTTTTTAGCTCATACAGGATATTATCGCGTGCTATGCGGCTAGAACTAACGTCAGCTCAGTGCTGGCGTTAAGGTCTAGTATACACGGTATTCTGCGTGTTAATGCCCTAATGCAGATTAGTAAAAGGAGCCCTCTATGTTATTTTTTTTCATTCTGTTCATTTTTTTTTTTTTAGTTTGATGATGCATCTTCTTGTTTTAGTGTTGCTTGAAAGGTTTAAGAAAAAAAAAAAATCCTTTATTTAACCATTTTATGCCACTCAGGATTTTATGAACTATCATGTATCTCTTTTCTAAGCTGCAGAACCCAATCTATGAGTTAGCCTTTCCTTCATAAGATTTTTTTTTTTCATTCAATTTTCTATACTGCTATCCCAGGGAAGCTCAAAATGGTTTACATGAAAGAAGAAAGAGAATTTAATCATGAATTTATAATGTGTGTAATTATTGGGCAGACTGGATGGACCATTCAGGTCTTTATCTGCTGTCTTTTACTACTTTATCTGCTGTCAGGTACTTAAGCCTTTTTCCCTGTCTGTCCCAGTGGGCACGTAAGTAAAAGTAAGAGGAAAAGAAAGCCGCTTTGGTTCTCAAAAGTAGTAGCTGAGACGGTAAAGAATAAGAGGTCAGCTTTCATAAAACTACAAAAGATCGCATAAAGAAGAAGACAGGCAAAAATATCTAGAAAAGTTAAGAGAGGCTGGTCGAGTAGGCAGGAAAGCAAAGATGCAAATGGAAGAAAAAAATAGCTGACATGGTAAAACAGGGATTCAAGACTTTTTTTTTTAGATAAATCTGTGATAGGAAGAAGTGCAAAAGTGGCATTTTGAGACTCAAAGGTGAAGGGGAGAAATTTGAAGAAGCAAATAAAGAAAAGGCAGAATTTTCTTAACAAATATTTATTTTCTGTGTTCACGGCTGAAGCGCTGGGGGGCAGGACCGCAGAAGACAAACGCGGTATGGAGAAGTCGTAAACCCTGATCGATTTTCAGAGGGTTGTGTTCATGAGGAATTAGCTAAATTAAGGCAGGCAAAGTGATGGGGCCTGATGGTGTGCATCTGAAGGAACTTAGGGAAATTCTAGTGGCTCCTCTGACAGACCTTTTCAATTCGGGAGTAGCACCAGAGAACTGGAAAAGGGTGGATGTGGTTCAAATCCACAAAAGTGGAAGTAAGGAAGAAGTAGGGAATTACAGGCTGGTAAGTCTTCAGTTCATGTAAGTTCACTCTATCTATCAACTCTGTAAGCTCCCTGGGAATGCCCAGAACTGAAAGGTATTGACGGGATTGAAAACACTAATGTAATGTAATGTAAGTCTGACTTCTATGGTTAAAAAAAAAAATTTACTGGAAATGCTTTTAAAAACAGAGAATTGTGAAGTTTCTGGAATCTTGTGGGTTACAGGCCCGGAGGCAACATGAATACACTAGAGGTAGGTCTTGTCAGACAAATCTGATCAATTTCTTTAACTGGGTGACCAGAGAACTGGATAGAGGGAGTACACTACATGTGGTATATTTAGATTTTAGCAAAGCGTTTGACAGTATTCCACACAGGTGACTTCAGAATGGGCCCAAAGTGTCGGACTGGGTCAGGAACTGGTTGAGTGGAAGGTGACACAGAGGCTCTGAGGAAAGGGATGTTATCAGTGGTGTGCCTCGAGGTTCTGTTCTTGGGCCTGTTTTTTTAAACATTTTTATATTGCTGAAGGAATGTCAGGTAAGATTTGCCTCTTTGTGGATGATACCAAAATGTGCAATAGAGTAGATACCCTGGATGGTGTGAATAACATGATGAAAGACCTAGCGAAGCTTGAAGAATGGTCTGAAATTTGGCAGCTAAAATTTAATGCTAAGAAATGCAAGGTCATGCATTTGGGCTGCAAAAACCCAAAGTAACGGTACAGTTTAGGGGGCGAAGAACTTATGTGCACGACAGAAGAGCAAGACTTTAGGTGTGATTGTATATGATGATCTTAAGGTGGCCAAACAGGTTGAAAAGGTGATGGCAAAAGCTAGAAGGATGCTAGGGTGCATAGGAAGAGGTATGGCCAGTGGGAAAAAGGAGGTATTGATGTCCCTGTATAAGACTCTGGTGAGACCTCATTTAGAATATTGTGTACAATTCTGGAGGTCACACCTTCAAAAGATATAAAAAGGATGGAGCCGGTCCAGAGGAAGGCTACTAAAATGGTAGGTGAATTTCATCATAAGGCGTATGGGGAGGAAAGGTGGGAGAAGGGAGATATGATAGAGATGATTAAATACCTAAGTGGTGTAAATGAGCATGAGTCAAGTCTCTTTCATTTGAAAGGAAGCTCTGGAATGAGAGGGGATAGGATGAAATTAAGAGGTGATAGGCTCAGGAATAATCTAAATAAATACTTTTTTACAGAAAGCGTGGTAGCTGCATGGAACAATCTCCTGAAAGAGGTGGTGGAGACAATGATTGTGTCTGAATTCAAGAAAGCCTGGAATAGGGATGTGGGAACTCTTAGCGAGAAGAAGAGATATGGTTACTGCGGATGGGAAGACTGGTTGGGCCATTTGGCCTTTATCTGTCATCATGTTTCTATCTCATACTGAAGACATTTTTTGGTGGCTTCTATATTTGTGGCATAGTAGGTTATCGCAAAACACAGAGGAAACAAATCCACAGGAAACAGAATAGTAGAAACAAGTGGAATTGTCCAATAAGAAAAGGTGCACAAAATAAAAGTGTCTTTCAACTCATCTGGTTAATCTGGTTATTCTTTATTCTTCCAAAAATACTTGACCCGACATGTACATGTTTCGGCCCTACGGCCTGCGTCAGGAGTCTTGGAGATCTTTGGGTATATATAACCACGAGTATGGACCACTTTAGAATACCGTTTATGTCAGAACGCCGTCGTGTTGCTACTTGCTGTAAAGCAAAAACCGAAAAATCATAAGTGGTCCATACTCTTGGTTATATATACCCAAAGATCTCCAAGACTCCTGACGCAGGCCATAGGGCAGAAACATGTACATGTCGGGTCGAGTATTTTTGGAAGAATAAAGAATAACCAGATTAACCAGATGAGTTGAAAGACACTTTTATTTTGTGCACCTTTTCTTATTGGACAATTCCACTTGTTTCTACTATAGTAGGTTATCCACACATTACCATTGAAAATTCACCGATAGGCCACTCATCTTTATAGCAATTGTCAATTTATGGATAAATACTTCTGAATATTGCATTCATAGAGGCCCTTTAACTAAAGCGGTGATCTTAGTGCACACCTTATGTGGTTCTTTCCTTCATGCTAGGGCCACTTATGGTATGGCCGGAAAATGGCTGATTCTCTCATTTTCCAAATTAATGGCCAAGCATTAATTTTTCCATTAGTATGCTGCCATTAAAAAACTTTCTACATGAGCCCCTACTGGCACAAATTTTGTAGGCAGTGAGGGTCAGATTCTATAAACAGAGCCTACATTAGGTATCACTAGGCGCCCTAGTCAAGAACGCCTAGCACCACCTAACTAAAATTCACACGCAACCCAAATTATGATAATTAGCTTAAATGGCATGGTACTTGACCGTATCATTGAAGTTAATCGACATAAACAATTATCTTATTAACCCCCCCCCCCCATTACAAAACCGCGGAAGCATTTTTTAGGGCAGGCCGATGCGCTGAACGCTCTGCACTGCTCCCGACACTCTTAGGAACTCTATGAGTGTCGGGAGCAGCACAGAGCATTCAGCATGCCGGCCTCCGCTAAAACCGCTTCCATGATGTTGTAGAAGGGGGGGGGGGGGGGGAGAGAGCCCTTGACACCTAACGACACCTACCTGAAAAACGTGATAAACATAAGAACATAATAGCCTTACTGGGTCAGACCAATGATTTAACAAGCCCAGTAGCCCGTTCTCCCAGTTGCCAATCCAGGTCACTAGTACCTGGCCAAAACCCAGAGTAGCAACTTAAGATTCCGGAACCCCAAAGAGTAGCAACATTCCATTCAGAATCCTAAAGAATAGCAAGATTCTGGAATCCCAAAGAGCAACATAAGATTCCGGAACCCCAAAGAATAGCAACATTCCAGGCTACCGATCCAGGGCAAGCAGTGGCTTCCCCCATGTCTTTCTCAATAACAGACTATGAACTTTTCCTCCAGGAAATTGTCCAAACCTTTCTTAAAACCAGCTACACTATCTATAGTACACAACATTTTGAAATAGGCATATCCATGTTTAAAGATCTCCTGTAATATTGATGCAAAATATAATAACATTTTGTATAACATATATTTGCAACATTGATTTTTCTACCTCATTAGCTCTTGGTTTTTCTCCTTTCCCTGCTCGTTTCTATTCTGTACGCTACCCTGTCTCCTTAAGGGGCATATTTACTCAAATGTAATAAGATTAATGGTGCCTGTCTACTAACAACACATGTTAACGCACATCAGCTTGTGTTATTGCATTTTAGGAAATTTTTCCCTGAAGCCCTTTTCTCCTCTTCATTTTCTTCTTAGCTATCCCATAAGGCTAAGGAATGAAATTATTGTGAAAAAAAATCCCATCTAGTATAATTTGTAAGGTTTATTTTTAAATTTTTATGCATATCTAAGGACGGAGTCCAGATTTTAATGCTAAGCCTCAATAAATAAAGTAATGAACTATTTTTAAGATTAATGCACTTAAAGTATTCCTTGTTTTGGACCACAAGATCACAAGAAACTCAGGTTCATAAGTGAATCCTGTTTCTGTCCCATTGCACATTTAGGCCTCCTTTTACGAAGGTGCGCTAGGGCCTTAACGCGCGGAATAGAGCGCGGTAAAATGCCGAGTGCACTAGCCGCTACTGCTTCCTTTTGAATAGGCAGTAGATTTTTGGCTAGCGTGCGCTAATCCGGTGTGTTCAGTAAAACCCGTAGCGCACCTTGTAAAAGGAGCCCTTAAAGTCCTTTTCGGAAGCTGCAGTAAGTTCTAACACAGGGGGTGCCCACACTTTTGGGGCTTTGCAATCTACTTTTAAAATGACCAAATCAAAATGATCTACCAACAATAAAATTTTAAAAAACACAAAGCACACTGTACGCAGAGAAAATGTTAATTATCATTTATACTCAAGGCAGATGACTTTATGCAATGTCACCTCAGGAACAAGTATACAAAAATAGACAAATATACCCCCTCCCTTTTTACTAAACCACGATAGTGGTTTTTAGCGCAGGGAACTGCGCTGAATGCCCTGCGCTGCTCTTGATGCTCATAGGCTTCCTGCGCTAAAAACCGCTATTGCGGTTTAGTAAAAGGGGGCCATAGTGCAAAATATAGACAGAAGATATAAATTCTCAAAACAGACACATTTTGATCACTAAATTGAAACAAAAATCATTTTTCCTACCTTTGTTGTCTGGTGATATCATGAGTCTCTGGTTGCACTTTATTCTTCTGACTGTGCATCCAATATTTCTTCCCTTCTTTCAGCCTGCTGTATGCTTCCAGACCTCATTCCCTCTGCCAACTTTTTCTTCCTTTCTCTCTGCCCCCCTCCCTTTTCTTTCTTTCTGTCTCGCTGCCCCTCTTTCTTTCTGTCTTTCTGTCTCCCTGCCCCTCTTTCTTTCTGTCTTTCTCTCTCGATGCCCCTTTCTTTCTGTCTTCCTGCCCCCATTCTTTCTTTTTCCCTGTCCCCCCTTTCTTTCTTTTTCCCTTCTTTCTTTCTGTCTCCCTGCTCCCCCTTCTTTCTGTCTCCCTGCCTGCTCCCAAGCCACTGCCGTCGCCATCGGGGAACAGGCCTCCAAACCACCGCTGCCGCCATCGGGGAACAGGCCTCCAAACCACCGCCGCCGCCATCGGGGAACAGGCTTCCAAACCACTGCTGCCCCAAACTCTCCTTACTTCCCCACACAGAAGCGTCAGGCTGACGAGATTTCCTCTCCCCGACGTCATTTCTGAAGTCGTAGAGGAAGTCCCAGGCCAGCCAGGCAGCAATTGGCTGGCCCGGAACTTCCTCTTCAACGTCAGAATTGACGTCGGGTGGGGGAAGTTGGTCGGTTCGGCGCTTCCGAGTCGAGTAGCAAGTAGAACGTTAAGGCAACGCGATTGACTCGTGCTGCCTTCGCGATCTACCGGTCGATCGCAATCGACCTTTTGGGCACCCCTGCTCTAACTCATGCTTACCGCAACTTAAAAGGTTTACCATGGGGTATGCATTCAGGGATTCTAATATGTTCCCGGTTAGTGTGCATATATCATACACTAAAAAATAACTTTTAGGGGTCCTTTTACTAAGGCGTGCTAGAGGTTTTAGCGCACACTAACGCTAATGCGTCCATAGAATATAATGGACGTGTTAGCATTTAGCACGCACTAAAACATATAGCGTGCCTTAGTAAAAGAGGGGGTTAGTTTTACGGCAGAGGGGTCCATGACTGCGGGCAGGAAGTGGGTGTTTCTGTGGTAATCAGCACAACTGCATTGCCGCACACTAAGAGCTCCTTTTACGAAGGTGCGCTAAGCGTTTTAGCGCACGCGCTGGATTAGCACGCGCTAGCCGAAAATCTACCGCCTGCTCAAAAGGAGGTGGTAGCGGCTAGCGCGTGCAACAATTTAGCGCATGCTATTCCGCGCGTTAAGGCCCTAGCGCGGCTTTGTAAAAGGAGCCCTAACTGATTAGCCTGTAATTAGCATGTGAGCTCTTACGTTTACTAAATAGGTGGCAGTGAGGGCTCGCATATTAATCTTTTATAATCAATAAATCCTAACTCCTTGGGAATCTGATTTTTAATAGGACACCCTAATTGTATAAATTAATTCAATTATGGTGCTTACACCTAAATAACAGCTAAAATTAAATTAAAAAATAAAATAAATTGTTGGGATAAAGTGTGGAGTGTACTCAGTAACCCTTCACCCATCGGTCACTTTACAAAAAAAAAAAAAAAAACACAACAAAAAAACCAGACCAATGAACCGGAGAACCATCATGGCATCACTCAGTTCTCTTGAATCCCTTACCTTTAATTGTTAATTTCTCAAAGGAGGTCTAAAGTCTATGGCTGAAGCTACAAAAAGAGTCTAAAGCATGGGAAAAATCTGTAAAAAAAAAAAAAGTCACTTGTCTTTATATCGGTAGATGAAGAAAATCAAGCTGTTGGCTGTGTCACACGACAACTGCCATATAACATTAGTTTGACATTTCAGACGCTGGTTCCCGTATGAACACTGCTTGAGTATCCATTGAAACTCAAGTAATAGGTGGCGTGATTAGCGACCATCCACGCTCACCCCTCCCCTGAAGGAAGATATTGAAAATCGGCTGGACTCGAGGGGAGTAGCATTGTGTTTATGGCGACACAGGATTCACGGACTGTCGCAGGAGTGTTTGAATTTGTCACAAGACTTTGGGTTTTCACACTATTGGAGGAGTTTGGAATCGGCTCACCATCGGACCCTTGTAATTGAAGAACCTTTTCTCTTTGGAGGAAAGGCAGGAGAGGGAAGATACGATAGAGACGTTTAAATACCTACGTAATGTAAATGCGCATGAGTCAAGTCTCATTTGAAAGGAATGAGAGGGCATAGAATGAAGTTAAGAGGTGGGCTCCAGAGTAATGTAAGGAAATACTTTTTTACAGAAAGGGTGGTAGATGCATGAGATAGTCTACCGGTAGAGGTGGTGGAGACAGAGACTGTGTCCGATTTCAAAAGGGCCTGGGATAAGCACGTGGGATCTCTCGGAGAAAGAAAGATAATGGTTACTGCGGATGGGCAGACTAGATGGGCCACTTGGCCTTTATCTACCATCATGTTACAATGTTTCTATAATCAGTGAATATGTATCAAAAACGTATTGTAGATGATATTTAGTAGCAGGGAGTCATTCATGCCACATATACAAGAACTATTGACATAACACCATCTGTATGAAAAATCATAATACGACGGAGAAAAATAAACCTCAATTGTGAGAGGCCGGGACTACACAAGTACCCAAACCTGTTCACATCATCACTGGTTTATAAAAAAAACTCTGTATACATATAAATAAATAAATAATTTCCATTCATACAGAATCAAATTTTTCAATATAAGCAGTGTAAGCAAAGTTCAATGCACTAGAACGTGTCAAAAAAGTGACCAAAATCCCAAACTAACTAAAATATTAGCGAGGGCTACAGCTCAACTTCACTTATGTAAACGGTTGTGGAGGCGAGGGGCATAGAACAACAGTAGAAGAGAAAAATGCACTCATCTGAAGGTGTGGAACTTCTAAAAAAGCTTGTCCCAAGGAGTTAGAAGCTTTTTTAGAAGTTCCACACCTTCAGATGAGTGCATTTAAATATAGGGCTCCTTTTACTAAGCTGCGTTAGGGCTTTAACGCGCGGAATAGCGCACGCTACATTGCTCCGTGAGCTAGACCTTAACGGTGTAGGGCACGGTAATATCCTGCGTGCGGTAAAAACGTTAGCGCACCTTAGTATAAGGAGCCCATAGTCTTGCTTTTCTCATGGAAACCAAAAGACCTATATCGTTCAGAGGAGATCCAGGACTGGTTCAGACTGTCCCTTACGATTTTTCAAGTTGTTTTACAATTATCAGTGTAAATTAGAGCACTGAGAACAGACTATTTATATGCCCGGTTCATTTGGTAAATGTGTGTTTTAGAAGAAATGGAGGGAGTCTGAAGACCTTCAGATATTAGCATTTTGAGTTTCTGATATTTATGACAGGCACTTAATATACAGCTCGTGAGTAGGCTCTTTGTGTTGTTTGGGACTTCATTAACAAAGTAGCGTGAATCACGTTAAGACATTTAAATGTATTTCCCTGGTTATGTTTTTGAATTAGAAATTGCTAATAAAAAATGTCTACTTTTAGTGCTGAGTGATTAAGTAGTGTGAATATATTCAAGCGTAATATAATTTTTTAGCAATTACTATCCATCAGTTCAAACTTGGAACGCATTTATGCTTTAAGCAGTAAGCCACGACAGGAGCATGCATTTACTGGATGGGGGTTATTACATGGTTGGATGAAGATACGCACTCTTGGCATGTCTCATTATTGTTATGAAACGGCTCAAATGGAAATAAGATCTGAAAATCTCCCTGTGCACTTACTGGCTATTATTTGTATGTCTGGAGAAGTACAATTACACCAACAGATTGGACCATTGGAACCCCAAATGCTTTCTTTTCTGCAGAGAATATAGTGATGCTCTTGAAAAAAATGTAATGTAATGTAATGTAATGTAATTTATTTCTTATATACCGCTACATCCGTTAGGTTCTAAGCGGTTTACAGAAAATATACATTAAGATTAGAAATAAGAAAGGTACTTGAAAAATTCCCTTACTGTCCCGAAGGCTCACAATCTAACTAAAGTACCTGGAGGGTAATAGAGAAGTGAAAAGTAGAGTTAGAGGAAAAATAAAAATAAAATAAACATTTTAACAAGACAGCATTGATCTAAATACTTTGGAAGGTAGAAGAGAGGAGAGAAAGGAATAGAAGCATGATGAAGTGATGAAGTGGAGCAAGTAAGTGTAGGAGAAATGTCAAAGTAATGGTACTAGAAGCTTTCGCTAATTTCTTTGTTTATCTACAGTACAGTGCAATATAATCAAGCTTCCCTATCCTACCCGGCCTTAGTTGTTATCACTTACAAAAGAAGAGATGTTGTCCCCGGTTTTTTGAAGGAGAGTTCTGGTTCCATTCCAACAATTTCTTTGCTTTAGTTACCAGCCAATTAATGCCAATTAACACCAAATTGTTAGAAAAGTGAGCTCTTGACACAACAAGGTGCCTCCTGCCTTTGTCATTCGTGGTATCTGGGTGATCTCCCTCTCTCCGTGCTTTGTTGGATCTTTCTTCAGCTGGCAAGTAGGAGTTATTGATAGGGACCATGGAAGGGTGTTGTCTTCGGTCCAATTGGAGTTGGGTCTGCGTATTTCTAGTATTCAAAGTGGGAGAGCGGGAAAATTGATTGGTTAGGTGGCTGGGTGTGCTGTGCTATTGTCTGTACGTTTCCAAGACTGTGCTCAACTTCAGGAAGTGGGTGAAAGTCTGTTTTTTTCTGCTCAAGACTTTAATATATAGGCGACCGACTATACACTCAGGCCCAGATTCTGGAACCAGCACCAATATCAGTGGCTTCCTTAAAAGCCAATCGTGTGTCAATTGCATGTCGGCTGCCTCCATTGTATGCAAATCTCTTTCATGCATATTCATTGTGGATATCCTGAAGATCTGACTGGCAAGGGGGTACTCTTACTAGATATCATAGTTGGTTTCCATGGAAATGGCTAATACATGGTCACTTACATATGGTCAATGACCCCTGGATTCTATACACAGCACACTATTGGCTAACGAGCTCTTAACCATCATTAATTGGCTGCTAACAATCAAGTGATGTTAATTGGCACCAGTTAGGATTTAAGTATAATCTTACCAAGTCACCTCCAGTGGTATAATGAATAGCCTCCACTGTGCAAGATCCCAACGTACTATGTAGTATATACGTACTATGTAGTATATACTGTCTGACCATGCCATGTTTTGCCATACTGCTGTTCAAACTGAAATGGCTTTAGAAAATAAATCTCTGTCCCAACTTAGAGCTCTCAATATAGATTTCCACAAATTATCGCTCTGAGTACAAATCTTTTGTTACAACTCTTCAATTTTTCTTCTTCATGTTATATATCATCTTATTTAATTCCAAGAAAAGACTTCAGAAACACCACTCCTCCGTCCCATGTATTAGGTTCACTTATGTGTTAGATCCTCATAGGTCAAAGTTGAAAGTACTGTAAATATATTCAAACTATTCTCAACCTAAAAATTTTTTAAAATGTACTTATATATTTTTATTTCTTCAATGTTATTTATTTCTTATTACTTATCTTGTAGTAATCAGTCTTTGCTGTGTGTTAATAGATTAAGCGGCTGGACCCGACCTGTTTCACTATGGCTTTGTCAAGGATCCATCCATAACCACTGTCATCTTTGCAAGAGTATTTATGGGAGTCGGAAGAAATAAAAGTACATTTAAAAAATTTTTTAGGTTGAGAATAGTTTGAACATATTTACAGTACTTTCAACTTTGACCTATGAGGATCCAACACATAAGTCTCCCCAAAAGTGAACCTAATACATGGGATGGAGGAGTGGTGTTTCTGAGGTCTTTTGTTGAAATTAAGATAAGATGATATATAACATGAAGAAGAATTGAAGAGTTGTAACAAAAGATTTTGTCTTACTGTCACCTTTTCTCCCTCACTCTACTATACTATTCGTCATATCTTTCCTGCATAGGGCTGGAGGAATGGAATAAGCTCCTGGTACACAATAGGAGACAGGATGATGTAGGGAGGTTGAAAAAAAACAAACCCAAAACTGTTGAAGCACCACTTATTTTACTAAATGAAATATCAGGGTGGAATAATGAGACTATAATCACGGGGAGATTCCGCTTTTCTGCTTTAGTTATGGCTGTACCAAACAAGAGAGAGCCCAAATATTCCACAGTCAGAAAGGAGGACCAAAACAAACAAAAAAAGGAACAAAAGACTGTGAGTTCCAATGTTCTTGATGAGGTGTTTATTTAAAATTAGATAAAATCAGAAAAAAAATAGAACAATCTCCAATCGCATCTCATCCCATGTCAGTCACTCCATGAATTGGAGTTTACATTACATTACATTAGAGATGTCTATTCCGCCATTGCCTTGCGGTTCAAGGTGGATTACAAAAGAATTACAAAAAACATATTACAAGAAGAAGATACCTGGTAATTTCTAGAGGAGATAAAGAGTAGATAAGGATGCTTCGGGGAATCGGGAAGGTATTGGGAAGTGGGAAGGAGCTAGCAGTATTAAGTCGTTTGCAGGAATTTCTTGAAAAGTAGAGTCTGGGGGTCATAATTAGTAGATTGGAGATTAGGTTGTTGAGTTTTGCTGCTTGTGTGGTTAGGAGGCCATCATATAGTTTTTCCCGTTTGACTTCTTTGATTGGAGGGTGCGTGAATAGAGTGTGGGTTTTCCTATGTCTAGTTGATGTAGTTTGGATGAGGCCGTTTATGGTTTTAAATAGTAGACAGTAGAATTTGAATAGTATTCTTGCCGGAATTGGAAGCCAGTGTGAGTTGAGGTATGCCTCAATGAATAGATAAGTCTCAGTGCTGTGTTTTGGATTGTTTGTAGTTGTTTTATCATTGTTGCTGGGCAGGGGAGGTAGAGGATGTTGCAGTAGTCTAAAAGGCCTAGGACTAGGGATTGTACTAAGAGCTGGATTGTGTTCTATCGAATAATTTTTGAACTTGTCTTAAGTTTCTCATAACTGCGAATGATTTCTGTATTGTTTTATTGATTTACATTACATTACATTACATTTGTGATTTCTATTCCGCCTGTGCCTTGCGGTTCTAAGCGGACTAGAAGAGTTAAAAGAGATCAGGACATTACCGAGAGAATTACATTGCAACGATTTAAGTAAATTACATGTTGTGGTATAGAAATACAAGTATAAGATATCTGGATTTATCGATAGAATAGCTTGACAGGGTTCAAGTAGTTACAAGGTTCAGTGGGGAAAACAATATAGGCAACTGAAGAAAGATACCTAACTTTGAAGGAATCAGTTGAGTGGATACCTAAGGGAGATGCTTATTTAGGAGAAGGTTAAATGGATACCTAAGGGAGATGCTTATTTAGGAGTTTGGATATTTTTGGTAAATGAGGTTCAAGGGGATGACTAGTGCATGTGTGATTGGGGAGGGGAATATTAAGTAAGGACGTGTTTTTTGAAAAGAAATGTTTTGATTTCTTTCCGAAACACTTTGATGTCTGTTGTTTTGATCATCAGTTTGGTGATGGTGGGGTCAATTTTCGCTGCCTGAGTTGCTAGAAGGCTGTCGTAAAGTTTCTTACGTCGGGTACCATTATGAGGGGGGAAGGTGAAAAGATTCTGAGTTCTTCTTGATCTGGGTAGTCGGTAGCGGCAAAGACGGTTGTTCAGGTAATTGGGGGCCATACCATGGGTTACTTTGAAAAGTAAGCAGTAGAGTTTGAATTGAGTTCTTGCTTTTATCGGAAGCCAGTGATTTGTGGTTGCATGGTGCAGCATATGTCTATCATCATTCCTAGTAGTTTTAGGGTGGGTTGAATGGGGTAATTGATTGAGTTAATTTCTATATTGGTTATGGTTGGGACTTCGTTATTTTCGAGGATGATGAATTTTGTTTTGTCTGTGTTTATTTAAAATTAGATAAAATCAGAAAAAATAGAACGAACACCTCATCAGGTCATTGGAACCCACAGCCAATTATGGCTGTAAAATGTTATGTTCTTAGGATTGCATTTCGTTATGTTGATCTGTAGTTTTGAATAAGTGTTTGGTTGTATTGTGTATATTAATTTTATTGTGTATGTTTTCCTTGTTCTCCACTTTGAATTAAAGCAGATTATAAATAAATAAACCATATCTGCCATACTATGAATTCTCATGCTATGTCTATCATGCGATGTTTGCTATCCTATATCTATCGTGCTAGGTCCTATCAAGTTACATGACATACCATCGTGTCATACTAGGTCAGCCACGCTCGTAAAACTATGTTTGCCACGCTGTTTTGCCATACTCTGCCCACCATGTTATATCTCACCATACCATGTTTTTTTGTCATGTTATATTTTACCATGCTTTGTTAACTCTGTCTTGTCATCTTTGCCAGACAATGTCTTGCCATGTAATGTTTGTCATCATTTTGTATAAATACACCTTAATATGATAAGACCAAGTTTCTTTGTTGTGTCTCCACATAAAATTTCACATGAACCATCAATTACCATACATAAAACACTGCATGCAATTAATCCAACGATTAAAAAATTGGGAGTCGTCTTTGATCAACATTTGACCATGAAAAGCAAGTGGACACAGTGGCACAAAAGGGTTACTAAACATTATGGAAATTGCATACCATAAAACCATATTTTGAGTTTTCTTTTTTTAAACTCTTAGTTCAATCACTGTTGTCGAGTCTTCTTGACTATTGCAATATACCGTAGTCTATTTAACAAGCAGTAAGAAAGAGTTGGCTAGGCTCAGATTAATTCAGAATACGGCAGTGAAATTGATTTATGGCTTGAAGAAATACGATCACGTGACACCCTTCTACTGTGAATTGCTTTGGCTTTTTGTTTTGTATAAATTGGGTTGTCTTTGCTACAAAGTCGTGTATTGAATTGCTCCAACTTACATGACTGATAGATTCCTTATAGCATCTTATAAACACAGAAGAGGATCACACGCTTTGTTTATTCTTCCATCTGCTCAAGGTTGGAAGAGTAAGAAATCTCTAGAACATACATTAGCATTACAGGCTAATGACAGGGAATTTCGACCATTGTTACGCAGTGCTTGTTCTTATAAACATTATAGAAGCCAATTTAAAACTTATCTCTTTTCAAAGTATTTGGTGAACTAAGCTATATGTTTCTTATGTTAAGCTATTATTAATCTTTTGTTAACCGTGTTGAACTTACGGTTACACGGTTTATAAGTATGATGTTATGTCTTGTAAACGTGTAACCTGTTCTGAGCTCTCCCGAGAGGATGGGATATAAAACCAAATAAATAAATCTGACTGTTCGCTATTCTATAATGCTGGGTGCCTACATCCTAAAGTGTGTTATCTCCAAAGGGGCTGTAGCTATGGGAGGGGCATGGGCATGTCAGGGGCATCCCAAGAAATTGCAAGGATTGTCACTGAATAATGGGCCAGCGCACACAGCTTGGATGCCAACATTCATACCAGGTTTCAGCAGGCCTAGCTCTAGCACCCAAAGTTAAGGCACTGAAATTGGTAGCACTAAGCATGGGAGGGGCCTTAGGCATCTGAGCCAATCAGAACCTTAGGCTCCTCCCTGGTGCATCCATGAATTCACTTGGCTAGAGGGTGTGACATCCCTCCAGCTGGACTTTCTACTACAGAGGTACAGGGAGGTGTCAGGTGGTTGCCAAGGGGTACAATTGGTTGAGGGGTTTGGAACTTCCAGGAGGGACTTCTCGGAGGGGGGCGGCAGTTCTGGTAGTAGGGATATGCCCTACTACTAGGTATATGCCTAGGGCTGCTTAAGCTCACCTAGGGCTGATGAAACCACGCCCAAGCTCAGCCTTGGGTGAGATTAAGTGTCCTGATGCATCTCCCTCAACTGCAACAAACACCTACAGTATAGGCGTCCTACTTTGGGGGTGGGGGGAAGAGGTTAAATGTGCATCTAGAATGCCTAAATCGGGACACCCGTTTATAGAATCAGCCCCATTGAGCATGAAAACATCTAGCTCAAAGCAATAAACAAACCAGAAAGTCAGATATTTTTCTGGTTTGATTATGGCTGTAAGCTAGATTTTTTTTCAGAGACTTTTCAGCAAAATGTCTCAATTCGGACTTAGTTGTCATATTGAAAATGTCCCTCTATATGGCATGAAGTATCTAACAATAGCCTTAGCCTTGTATGTGATGCCTCCAAGTATCTCAGACTTCAAGTCGGCTGATACGGAAGGAGAAAAGAATACCCCCCCACCACACCTTTTTTTAATCAAGCCACGCTGCTGAGCAATGCGAGCTAAATGCCGAGCTGCCCATTCTATTCCTTGGCAGTGCAGCTTGATAAAAGAAAGGGAAAATTAAGAAGGTATTCCAATATAATAGGCTTGATGGGCTAAATTTAATTCTCACTAAAGTAGTAACTAATGATGAGTTTCATGATAAGAAGACGTAAAATTATAAAGAAACCTCACAGCTGCGTTTTATAATTCCTACTATGGGCATCCAACAAGCAAAGAATTACGGTAATCTAATCTATTAATGAGTGCATCAAAAGTTTGGTTGCCTTAAGAGCTAAAGATTGCTTTAAAGTGCATCGTTTCCTTAGATAAAGGATTGAACTTCTGATTATCCTTGAAATGCACTCGTAATATGAAAACGTCAGCTGCTAATCCAAAATCATACCCAGACATGATTATATATTTAATGGCAAGAGGACTTTTTGTATTCCGAGATATGTAGAAATAAAAAGCAAAACAAAAAGAATTAAGGCAATACATTTTTTTATTGGACTAACTAGAGCATTTTTAGCTTTCAAAGGTGATCCTTCTTCTGCAGATCAGAGAACCTGATCCAGATATCCAAAGCATCTCATTTAGAAAGATTCCAAAAAAACAATCTAGGCTCACCTAACCGATGCTTAATGTGGTCCAGTTTACTTTCTAAAGCAGTACGATGACCTGAACATCTGCAACGCGTGAGCCATTACCGTTTATTTCAACTCTAGCAGCAATTACAGTATGTTGATAGTGCAATCAAGTACCAAGCTGAGAGTTGCCGTCTTTTCTATCCCCCCCCTTACAAAATCGTAGCACAGTTTTTAGCGCCGGCCACAGCGATATGAACTCTGACCCTCAGAGGAATTCTATGAGCGTCAGAGCTGATTACCGCCATAGCCTGTGCTAATTACCGCGCTACGGTTTCGTATCTACACTTCTGTGCTCTGCTGTTGCAAAAGTGTTACTTTTGAGGATGGGTGGCCCATCTCTTTTCCATTTCTTTACTCTGAATCGTACGAATGCTTTATTTCCCATACTCCTAGGCCATCCCAGCTATCATGAATTACATTGCCCAGATTCACCCTTGTATCACGATCCAATTTCCTTGCCTGTTTGGATAAGACAGAGACATTTTTTTTTCCAAAGCTATTTCTTTTCTCAAACAGATTTTCCAAATAATATAGAAACAGACTTCAAACAGTAATATAGAAGTTTTGCAAGCCAGCAGTCTTGCACATCCTCTTTTCTGGGTTGCAGAGCTGTGATCAAATCATCCTTAAATAATTCATAACTCACTGAACCTATTGTTTCTCTTCAATATTGAAATAAAATGTAAGCCTATTCCTGTACAGCTAGTGATGTAAGATAATTCTGTGCCTGGAGCCAAAAGTAAGCTTCCAGACAGCTAAATTAAATAGCTACAGTATTAAAAGTTTTCTTTCTTGCGTGTTAAAATTTCCCTCAAATTCCAGTATTATAGCTGTGAATACCATTATACAAGATAAAACTCGGAAGTCTCTATAGAATTATTAAAGAGGCTCTTGGCAGAGCTTTCCTGTTGGCTCGGTAGTAAGGTCATGCCTGCCATGGAAAACATGTGGGGGTTTAATCTCAACAGTGTTGTTCTGTTCCTTGGATCAGCTGAATCCTGGGTTATGGTAGAGGAAAAGTTGTGAAGGAAATCTTTTGGCTCAGGATCTTGTTCTCAATACAAGTCGATGCGGAGCAGTGCCGGCATCTTCTCCACATTCGTTCAGTTTCAGCCTTCATTTTGGACCCCTGAGGGAAGGTGTTTTACCGAAACACGGACCATGTTGGGTCCATTCCATTCCAATGTGGACAGTGTTTTTAGTCTTTTTGAAGAAATAAAACAAAGTTTTTGAACACATTTTGGTTTTCTCACAGTTTTGTTTTGTCAGGATCTTGCTTGCCAGATTCTGTATAGGTCACCTAGTACTGGGAGAGCAAATTTGGGTGCAGATCACAGATCTGTACATAAACTAATTTTTAAAAAAACTTTTAACATTTTTGTAAGTGATATTGCTGAAGGACAGTCTGGTAAGGTTTGCCTCTTTGTGGATGGTACCAAAATCTGCAATAGGGTAGACACATTTGAGGGTGTAGAAAACATGGGGAGGGACCTAACAAAGCTTAAAGAATAGTCTGGAATTTGGCAACTAAAATGTAATGATAAGAAATACAAGGTCATGCTTTTTGGCTGGAAAAACAAAACAGAGAAAGATATAATTTAGGCCCTAAGGGGGTGAAGAAGTTATGCGCACGAGAGAAGAGCGGGACTTGGGTATGATCGTTTGTGATGATCTTAAGGTGGCCAAACAGGTTGAAAAGGTGACGATGAAAGCTAGAAGGATGCTAGGGTGCATAGGAAGAGGTATGGCCAGTAGGAAAAAGGAGGTATTGAGGCCCCTTTATGAGGAGATCTCATTTAGAATATTATATAGAATTCTGGAGGCTGCATCTTCAAAAAGATATAAATAGAATTGAGAGAGTCCAGAAGATGGCTACAAAAATGGTCAGTGGTCTTTGTCATAAAGCATATGGGAACCAGACTTAAAGATCTCAGAACGTATACTTTGGAGAAGTGGTGGGAGAGGAGAGATGCAATAGGAATGTTCAAAAATCTATGAGGCATAAATGCACATGAGGTGAGTCTCTTTCAATTGAAATGAAATTCTGGAATGAGGGGGCATAAGATGAAGGTGAAAGGGGATAGACTCAGAAGTGACATAACATAACATCGTACTTATAAACCGCATAACCGTAAGTTCAATGCTGTGAACAAAAGATTAAAAATAGCATAACCTAAGGATGATTCATGGAAAGGGCAATGAATGTGTGGAACTGCTTCGAGGTGGAGATGGTGGAGCTGAAAACTGTATTTGAGTTCAAGACAGCTTGGGAGAAGTACATTGAATCTCTAAAAGAAAGGAAGGGATGGACAGACTAGATAGGTCAATGGTCTTTGTCCATAAGAACATAAGCAATGCCTCCACTGGGTCAGACCCGAGGTCCATCATGCCCAGCAGTCCGCTCACGTGGCGGCCCAACAGGTCCAGGACCTGTGCAGTAGCTTCCTATCTATACCCCTCTATCCCTTTTTCCAGCAGGAATTTGTCCAATCCTTTCTTGAAATCCAGTACCGTACTCTGTCCTATTACATCCTCTGGAAGTGCATTCCAGGTGTCCACCACACGCTGGGTAAAGAAAAACTTCCTAGCATTTGTTTTGAATCTGTCCCCTTCCAATTTTTCTGAATGCCCTCTTGTTCTTATATGTTTTGAAAGTTTGAAGAATCTGTCCCTCTCTACTTTCTCTATGCCCTTCATGATCTTGTAGATCTCTATCATATCTTCATGTTTTCTAATTAGCTAATTAGGCATTAACAATAAATAATTGGTGTTAACAGGCATATAATTAACAGTAATTAGGAATTATGTGTGGATCTGCCCTACATCCTCTTCTATAACATATACGACAAAATTCCATGGTTTGCAATTCCAAAAGGGATATGGCCATGAGAAGGGCATGGGTAAGTCAGTCTTCCCAAAGGGCTCATGCCCAAAGCTAGGCACAAAACTCCTAATTCTATAAAAAGATGCAAAAATTGTACATGCAATTTTGGCCACATACTCAAATTTTGCACACAATTTAATTGAATAAAAAGACAATTAGTGCTAACTGATATTTTAATAAGCCGTCATTGGTGTTAATTAGCATCAATTAAGGGTTACACACATACATATACGCACTGGATCTGCGCCTAAATGATTGTTGTTTAAAAAAAAAAAATTTCATTTATAACTACATTGTTATTACAATCAAGAAGAGTAATTACAACTTGGGATAGATCAATTAAACATAATAGAAACACCCAAAAAACAGGAAAATAAATTAGGATATTTAGCCCACAATATTTGAGAAAATCAACAGGAAATAAAAACTCAAATGAAATTATCAAACAACAATAAAGAAAGCGGCAATATTCTGCATTACCTAAAGCCGGTAGATGCTCCTCCTTCTCTTAATTCAATAAACTCTAACAGCTGTTTGGGTTCAAAAAATAGAAAATTCATAGTCTGATAGGTAACAAAGCATTTACATTACATTAGTGACTTCTATTCCGCCTGTACTATGCAGTTCTAAGCGGATTACAGAGTAAGATAACTGGACATTTCCAGGAATTACAAATAACAGTATAAGGTAGCTGGACATTGCCAAGAAGTTGCCTTTTTGGGGATGATTACATAGTAGATGCAGGGGACGCTTATATAGTGGATGCAAGGGAATTACAGAGTAAGGGTGTTGAATAGAAGGGAGGAAGAAATTTTAACAAAAAAGTTCCACCCAAGGCTAGGATTCTTGGCCTTAATGGCAAGAGCTCCTTTCCTCGCCTCTGGGATTTTTGAGCCATATCAGGAAATATACAAATTTTGCCCCCCCCCCCAAAACTGATCATTTAAATGCCGAAAATACAAACGTAAAATATAGTCCCTGTCACTTTCCAAAGCTGACAAAACTAACAGGGTTCTCTTTTCAATTACCACCTCCAATGAGCTCTCCGAGAAGGTTGTTAAATCCATATCTGCCCCTTTATCTCCTTGAATCTCATTAGGGGTAGAAGCACTCACAGGACTTTTTAACTCTAGATAAATCATCAGGTGGAATACACAATACTTCTTTATAATATTTTCTAATCATCTCAATAGGAGAGATCACGGGGGATTTAGGAAAATTCAAGTCTCAAATTATTCTACCTTAGCTGATTTTCAAAGCTCTCCATTTTCCTAGCCATATATGTTCTTTCTTTTAACAATCCAAATTCTATTTGTTTCATTTCAGAGAGCTTCGTTTTCTGTTTCTCTACTTTTTCTTTTAGTTGAGCAGTATCCAAACCCTGTTGCTCAACTTTAGAAAAGACGGATCTGTAGTCAGTAGATAATGTAGAAAAAGTTAACTTGAGATTAGCATCCATAACAGATATAGCATGCCATAGTGCCTCCATGTCGACTTTTGCAGGTTTCTTCAACATCCCCAAATTGTATGGTAGTCCCTCCCGAAGCACCTCTCACCTCTGTCCTGGTGCGGGGTATTTGCTGAACTTCTCCCTGCTCTCCTTCTGCTATCAAGGCCCGAGCTGGGATCCCTCCAAAGCCGGGAGGCCGAAGATTCCATTCTGGGCAACGACGCCTCCAGCTCTCCTTCCACCAGTGTACTTCCGGGTTGGGATGGTATCGTCCGCTGCTCAGGGCTCAATGACGCCCTTTCCGCTTGCACAGGTTCGTCCGATGAAGCCAGGCTCTCTCCCGAAATAGGTTGTGCAGATTCGCCCCGATCGGAAAAAGGCCTCCGCTATCATCGTCTGCACTAACCGCTGCTGGGTTGCCACTGCCGGAGGGTTAACGAGGGGTGCTCCCTTTCTCTTCCTCATATCCTCAGGTAAAGGAAGGCTGCTCAGCGATACCGTCATGGCTCAATAGCGGAGCCTCCTCTCAAGCATCCGCTTCCGATGCCATCTTTGATTTTCGATCCTAAATGTTATGAGTGAGCAGTGGCGTAGCGAGGGTGAGAGGCACCCAGGGCGGTAGCACCCGGGATGTTGCTGCCCTTCCCCCACTCTCTTCTCTGTCCCCCCACCCCGCCCCATCCACTCCTTCCCCATACCCTCCTGCCACGCGGGCACTCTTCCCTTCCCTATACCTCATTAACATTCACAGCACGAGCAGCAACCCCCAACCTGCTGCTCGTACCAGCGTTGGTTCTTCCTCTGACATCACTTCCTGGGCACGGGTCCAGGAAGTGATGTCAGAGGATGAGTCGATGCTGGTGTAAGCAGCGGATTGGGATTGCAGCATGTGTCGCAAACATTAACGAGGTATGGGGGAAAGGGAAGCGGCGTGCACACGCGGCAGTGGGAGGGAGCGAGGAAGGAGCGAGGGGGGGCAGAGAGAAGGAAGGGCGCTAGCATCCCCATGAAGGCATCAGACCGCCCCCCCCTCCATTACTACGCCACTGTTTGTGAGTCAAAAACAGGGACATGGAAATGGATGGGTAATGGGCAGACTGAGCGTGTTCCTTTAAATTACAAGTGCAATTGTAGAATGCATACTATATATATTACATTACATTACATTAGGGATTTCTATTCCGCCATTACCTTACAGTTCAAGGCGGATTACAAAAGAATTATCCAAGATGTATTACAACAATATATATCAAATCTCACAAACAGTGGTATAGATAGTAGGACAAATGGTTGTGCCTAGATTTGGTTATGCTTCTTGGGCATATGTGCTAGACTATAAACTGAGCCTAACTTTAAGCACAGTTTATAGAATAGTGCTTTTTTCAGCACTGATTGTTTGGGGTGCAATATATAGATTTATTGATTGATTTAATTCATTTTCTAGCCCGTTGTTCCCAAAGAACTCAGAACAGGTTACAGTTTAAAATACATAATTTCTGTACAAGTTTACGATACAAGTTTTAATCCTAACTTGATACATGCTAGGAGCTAATAATAATATACAGTTTACTGGTTACAATTTGCTATGGTTGTCCTTACGATGCAAGGTCTCCAGTCCAAGTTATACCTAATTTGACACACAGAAAGTTACAGTGTATGATACAAGTTATCCTTATGTGACACATACTGGTTCTGGTACCAATATACATCTCTTTGTAGTCTACTGGTCAACGGTTGAGGTTTAGGAGAAGAGGTATGTTTTTATTGCTTTGCTAAAGCTGAGGAGCCCTTCAAGGGATCTGATTTGCAGGGGCAGTTGATTCCAGTGACTCGGTATGAAGTGGGAGTACGACCGTCGCTTTGCAGTTTGCAGTTGAAGGGCATGACCAGGGGGCGTTTTGAGACGTTTTTCATCCTGGGAGTGGAGGGACCATTTCGGCAAATGCGGAGGAAGCTTAGTCATCACGTAGGCTTGGGCCATGCCATGCTAGCATCAGGCCCTTGAAGATACAATGTTTGACTGGAGGTTGCCAGTGAGCCGATGCTAGAGCTTGGGAGACAGGGTCGCAGGCACGGAGGTTTTTCAGAAGCCTGATTGCCGCATTTTGTCCAAAATGCGTGCTAAATTAATATTCTATAAAGGATCTTCTACGCAGTGTATCTTTACAGAATACTAGCCTAGTGGGGTTATCCCAACACCTAACCTTGGGCACCATTTACTGAATCCCTCACTCCCCCCTTTCCTGCTGCCAAGCTCTAGCTGAGCTGGAGGCCCAAATAAGCATGAAAAATCAGCTAAATAAAAAATTAATAAAGGGAGGATCGTGGTTATGAAACTTGAATTAAGATCTTTTGCAAATGTTATCTCATTGGGGAATTTTTCAGTGAAAAACATTTTGCTGTCTCCCTCTGGCTTTCTTATGACTATTTACTTAAATTCATAAATCTGATACAGAGAATCCAAAACATACACTTAACTAACGCCGGCTTTTACAAAGCCACGGTGGAGGTTTTTACTGTGGGCGAGCGAGGTAAATGTTCCGACGCTCATAGAATTCCTATGAGCGTCGGAGCATTTACCTCGCCGGGAGCCCTAGCCATCGACTCGCCTTCGACTTGATGATATCATCAAGTTTTGATGGCAGAATGCAGAAGTAGATTGCCGGGCTTTTCTTCTGCGCAGTATAAATTCAATGATGTCGCCGTTGTCACATCAAACGCAATCCTCCGCCTCCTCACACTGCCCTGATGGATGGTACATTGTTAATCTGACATCTCAGCTAAAACCAATCCCCCCCCCCCACCCAGTGGCATGACAAGCCCATGTACAACGATTGAAGTAAGTTCCCTATACAATGAGAATATTCAGACTAGAGAGTTGTGCGGGGACAGAAATCCCACCTATTCCCACCTGTCCCCGTCAGGATCCTCTCCATCCCCGCCCGTCCCCGTCAGGATCCTCTCCATCCCCGCCCGTCCCCGTCAGGATCCTCTCCGTCCCCGCCCGTCCCCCTCAGGATCCTCTCCGTCCCCGCTCATCCCCCTCAGGATCCTCTCCGTCCCCACCCATCCCCGCCAGGATCTTCTCCGTCCCCACCCGTCCCTGCCAGGATCCTCTCCGTCCCCACCCATCCCCGCCAGGATCCTCTACGTCCCCACCCATCCTCGCCAGGATCCTCTCCGTCCCCACCCGTCCCCGCCAGGATCCTCTCCGTCCCCACCCATCCCCGCAAGGAATTACCTCCATCCCCGCCCGTCCCCATAAAAAGCAGCAATTACTTCTGACAGGATCATCAATTCCACAATTTCTTTTGTGTTTGCGCTGCTGTTTTCCTTGTGGAATCTCTTTGGTGGAACCCTTTTTCTTGTTTTCTGTTCAGGTAATTAACTTATAAACCCCCTCTTTTACTAAGGCTAACGTGTCCATTATATTATATGGACGAACCCTGCTTCCAAAGCCTTCCATTCCCGTGGGAGTCCCATGGGCCAGAGGGGGGATCCCATTGGAGTCTCTTGGGTTAGGGGGGATTCCCGTGAGACCACCGTGGGACCCGTGGGATTCCCGTGATCCCCGTTCTCATGCAGACCTCTAATTCAGACCCCAGAGGAGATTCTCATTAAAGCATATGAAACCAAAGATGTATACCTGACGAGGAATCCTTAGTTTAAGTTGCAATATAGAAACAAATGTGTCCCTGCGCTAATTGAGCCACCAGGACACTGACCCTTGCTACAGTATAACGCACCACGTTCTAGCACTTTCCTTCCACACAATATCCTAGGACTCCAAATTACCTACATTTAAACCTTCACGGAGAAATAATATTCACGTACAGGAGATAATCGTTGTCAAGTACACTAATACATACTAACACACATCAAGCCTGTTTCTATAAATGGCGTCTAACTCCTAGGCGCCATTGAGCCCGATTGTCAATTATCCGTTAGGTGCCATTTATAGAATCATGCCTAGCGATGCCTAAGTGGTCTTAGGGACTGGTAGGTGTTGAATCCTTAAATGCCCTCAGTGGCGTAGCAAGGGAGTGTGGGGGTGGGCAGTCCGTCCTGGGTGTGGTCTTCCTCGGGGCGCTGGCACCCCTCCTGCTCTCTGCCCCCTCTTTCTCACTCCTCCCCCTGCCGTGTGTGCGTCCCCTTTCCCCATACCTTTTTTTTTTTTAACTTTGTTGCGAGTAGCCACGAACACGTTACTCACGTTGGCTTCGGCACTCTCTCCGACATCACTTATAGGACCCGTGGCTAGGAAGTGATGCCAAGAGAGAGCCGCCGACGCTGACGGGAGCAGCAAGGTCGTGGCTGCTTGCGCAGAAGATGAAAAGGTACAGGGTAGGGGCGTGTGTGCGTGGCAGGGAAGCAGAGACCGTCCTGGGAAAAAGCTCGCCCCCCCACTACGCCACTGGGCACCGCCATTTAGTTTAGGGTTTTCTTGGCCTAAACAAGTACACCTAAGTTAGGCACTTGCAGGACCTAAGTTAAACCATGCCCAAAACCACTCCAAACACACCTAGAATCCTACTCTATCCACGCCTACTTGCTGGTAGGTGCCTCGGCGGAGACGCCTCCCTCAAAGCGGTAGGCACCTTTTGAGAATCTATCGTTGTCTGTAGCAACTGCTTGTTCTCGTTCTGGAAAACGAACGTATCTGGGAGGGTGAGAGGCACCTGAGGTGGTGCTGCCCCACCCTCTTCTCTACCCCCACACTTCCACATGCTCCTTCCTCATCACCTCCTGCCGCACGCATGCCGCTTCCCTTCTGCCATACCTCTGTAATGTTCCTGACATGAGCAGCAACCTCCCCATGCTGCCCTCGCCCCAGCGTCTACAGGTCCAGGAAGTGACATCAGAGGAAGAGCCGACACAGGGGGGGGGGGAATCGCGCAGGGAAGGTTACAGAGGTATGGGGGGGAGGGAAACGGTGAGCATGCACTGCAGGGAAGGAACAGGGGGACAGAGAGAAAAACAGGTGCCTGTGCCCGGGGCGGACCGCTCCCCCACCTTCCCTATGCCACTGTTTGGGGAGAGATCCCCCACAAGTTCAGGGGGTTATCAGGACAGATGTGGAAAACCCCTGCACAAAGCCATTAAAAATAATACAGTGCCTCCTGGTGATTTTAAAACAAAACAGTTGCACTGACTTGCAAGACAAAATGAACATATGAAATCCAATGTTTCCCTGAGGCGTGCTTTAGCTTTTCTGCTCAAGAAAACTTTAAAAAAAAAAAAAAGAGTTTAATTTTCTTAAAGGACTCAGCTGCCAAAAATGCCAGCCGAGTGCAGTGTAGCATGTCCCATTTCCTCTTACTCAGGATCTTGGACTAGTCACGCTCTCAGCCACCCCACTGGGTGCTTTTGAACCAGCACCCAACAAATGACTTTGAGCACAATAAATCCCGGAGGAAATAAGGTGGCAGGCTAGGCTGCGCCTGATATGCTCTCGGAGCCAAGTTAATTTCCACATTATTAAAGCTCTCATTCAAGTTTCCTCAAGCTGCAATGAATAAAGAAGTTGAGGAAACATTATTGTTCTGCCTGCCTTCTTCTGTTTTCTTGTTCTGTGCTGATTTGCTTTTTCGTTCTTGCCTTGAGCATCCTGCACCCTGGCTTTGAAGATATTTAATGAAATCGGCTGTTCACATGCAGCTCCTTCTCCTTTCCCTGCTGCGACATTCCTTGAAGTTCCTTGACGGTAACAATCATAAAAGAAGCAATTATGACAAAATGAATAGGAAAGAAAAGAATTTCCAGGTACGCAACAGAAAACATTTGCAGTGTTTGGGAACGGTCCAGTGCGTGGGAACGCAAGGATCCGATCTTTGTACCATGGACAAAGAAAAAAAATGCAGCCTAAGAAGGTTTTAGTCATGTCTGATACAAAAAAAAAAAAAAAAAAAGACAGCATAACTATAAAGTAAAATTAAAAATGTCTTCCAATTTTAGCTTCTCACGAAGAAACTCGAGCTAGGTTTGGCAGACTTTGTAGCTCTGGGTTTAAAATGGCAAAATGACTCAGGGCTGGATTCTCAAAACTTACCGTACCTTTAACGATGGTTGCTAAACCAGTTCCAGATGATTTAGCATGCGGGTCCCGGAAGTGACGTCAGAGAGCGCCAAAGCCAACGCAAGCAGCTACTTCATGGCTGCTCACGCTGGAGATAAGAACATAAGAATAGCCTTACTGGCTCAGACAAATGGTCCATCAAGCTCAGTAGCCGTTCTCACAGTGGCCAATCCAGGTTACTAGTACCTGGCCAAAATCCAAGGAGTAGCAACATTCCATTCAGAATCCTAAAGAATAGCAAGATTCTGGAATCCCAAAGAGAAGCAACATTTCATGCTACCGATTCAGGGCAAGCAGTGGGTTCCCCCATGTCTTTCTCAATAAGAGACTATGGACTTTTCCTCCAGGAACTTGTCCAAACCTTCCTTAAAACCAGCTACTCTATCCACTTTTACCACAAATGTACAGGGAGGAGGGAAGAGGCATGCGCATGTGGCTGGAGGATGGAGAGCAAGAGGAGTTCCAACACTCAGAGGAATACCGCGCCTGGGGCGTAACCCCCCCCCCGCACTTTCCTTACTACGCCACTGTGAATCATTCAGACCATCACCACTCATCACCGCCATCACCGTCCTTATTTGTTCATTTCCCCGATTTTACTTTTGTTGTAAACTGCATAGTTGCCATTTTGGATCAACTGTGGTATATCAAGCACATGGAATAATGTAATGTAATGTAATGTAATTTATTTCTTATATACCACTACATCAGTTAGGTTCTAAGCGGTTTACAGAAAATATACATTAAGATTAGAAATAAGAAAGGTACTTGAAAAATTCCCTTACTGTCCCGAAGGCTCACAATCTAACTAAAGTACCTGGAGGGTAATAGAGAAGTGAAAAGTAGAGTTAGAGGAAAAATAAAAATAAAATAAACATTTTAACAAGACAGCATTGATCTAAATACTTTGGAAGGTAGAAGAGAGGAGAGAAAGGAATAGAAGCAGAAGGGGGAGCCGTTGAACAGTAGAATTCTGGAGAAATTTAAATGATAGAAATAGAACAAAACAAAGACAAAAGGCAAAACAATAGATAAGATTAAAGATAAATCATAAGCTGGAAAGAAAAATAAAATAAAACTTTGTCTTCAATCCATGGTTTCAGCGTCAGTGATGAAGTGGAGCAAGTAAGTTTAGGAGGAGCAATATAGGAATAAATAACATAAATAAAAACACTGTGATCTTATACTGAAACAAGAGTTGCATGCTTCAGTGAATGCAGTTTAGCTGCAATTGTTATGGCTTTCGTGTACAGGTTTCATCTATAAACGACCCCCTAGTGGTAGGTCTAATTTGTAGGGATTCCACCTGCCCTGCACAAGACACCAAGGAATCTGCAGTATGAGCGGGGGATGTTATCAGGAAGTACTTGAAGAATGCTGGAAGGGGGGATAGCTATGAAGGGACTGGTGCACTGGAAGGAATGTCAAGAGGGCTGTCATGGAGGTGGGAGGATACTAGTATACAAGATCTCGGAACTCACCGATGACATTCCGGAGAGTAGCGAAGACCATTCTTTTCATCTAAACAGACATTCCTCCCCCTTTCTATAACCCACCTTTGTGCCTCTATATTTAATGACCAATCTCAAACTTAGCCTCTGTGAAATTTCAACTATTTCCTCCCGTAATTTCTCCCGTAATTTATGCGTGACTATAGCCAATTGTGTACTTGTGCTTAAAGTTAGCAGCAATCTGAACTGACCAATAGTGATCGTAAGTCTCTCCCGATCTCAAACCTTTTTAGCTCCGGCACACTAAACAGAGCAAATGTTTTTGCAGCACATTATAAATTAAATTATAAAATTGGCAAACTAACAAAAAAGTAAATATGAGAGTTATTTATTTGAAGCTCTTATGTATGGGTAATTATAACAACTGTGAAACTAAAATAGATAGAATAAAATTGCTAATCAATGTGATGGATGTGCTTGTTTTTGAGTATAAATTAACTCAAAAACGCAGCTCGATAGTCGAAAAGCAAACACGCATTTCATCATTCACCATCTGCAGTCGTTCTCTTTTTTCCCAAATTTAATTTCTGTCAGAGCTGAAAAGCCAAGCTTGCAAAGAAAAGAAGATCCAAACGGTAGCAAAGCCTTAATTGGTTTGTTGCTCAAGTTAGGATAACTACTGCATAAAAAATAAAAATTAAATTCTTATAACACTTATAAAATCATGAAGGGCATTGAGAGAGTAGAGAGGGACAGATTCTTCAAACTTTCGAATAATAAAAGAACAAGAGGGCATTCAGAAAAGTTGAAAGGGGACAGATTCAAAACGAATGCTAGGAAGTTCTTCTTTACCCAACGTGTGGTGGACACCTGGAATGCGCTACCAGAGAGCGTAATAGGGCAGAATACGGTACTGGGTTCAAGAAAGGATTGGACAATTTCCTGTTGGAAAAGGGGATAGAGGGGTATAGATAGAGGATTACTGCACAGGTCCTGGACCTGTTGGGCCGCCGCGTGAGCGGACTACTGGGCACGATGGACCTCAGGTCTGACCCAGCAGAGGCATTGCTTATGTTCTTACCAATAGTTTTCAGGGACCAATTATGTCAAAGAATAATGCTCGTCTCGGCGGTTGTATCCTTACACACACACACGCTCATAACATTGACAGACTCTTGCGTACGTGACATACATTCTAGTGTAAACTTATGAAGGGAATTTTTAAAAATAAGGTAAAGTTCTGGAATCTCTCGTGGCACACTCGGAATCACTTTGGGGCATACCACAGTGCCGGGGCACACCATTTGAGAGACTCTGCTCTAGGTATACAAAATAAAGGGATTGCAATAACGGGCAAGAAGATAATTTGAGGACATAATTTGAGGTTGAGGGGTGGTAGATTCAGGGGCAATGTTAGGAAATTCTACTTTACGGAGAGGGTGGTGGATGCCTGGAATGCGCTCCCGATAGAGGTGGTGGAGAGGAAAATGGTGACTGAGTTCAAAGAAGTGTGGGATGAACACAGAGGATTTAGAATCAGAAAATAATATTAAAAATTGAACTAGGCCAGTTACTGGGCAGACTTGCACGGTCTGTGTCTGTATATGGCCGTTGGTGGAGGATGGGCTGGGGAGGGCTTCAATGGCTGGGAGGGTGTAGATGGGCTGGAGTAGGTTTTAAAGGAGATTTCGGCAGTTGGAACCCAAGCACAGTACTGGGTAGAACTTTGGATTCTTGCCCAGAAATAGCTAAGTAGAAAAAATTAAAAAAATTTAAAATGAATCAGGTTGGGCAGACTGGATGGACCATTCGGGTCTTTATCTGCCGTCATCTACTATGTTACTATGTATGTTACTATGTCTATTGGACAGTACCCAACATTTTTCCCTACATGTTTGTTTGGTGTTTTGTTTTTTTAGTAGTCGAGGCCTGAGCATTTACACCAGTTCATGGCTAGCATAAGAGGTTGTGCCTAAAATATACATGTTGATTTGCCCTTTTAAACTAGTATTCTAGATCAGTGGTTCCCAACCCTGTCCTGGAGGACCACCAGGCCAATCGGGTTGTCAAGCTAGCCCTAATGAATATGCATGGAGCAGATTTGCATGCCTGACACTTCCATTATATGCAAATCTCTCTCATGCATATTCATTAGGGCTAGCTTGAAAACCCGATTGGCCTGGTGGTCCTCCAGGACAGGGTTGGGAACCACTGTTCTAGATAAATGACCAATGAGAGGCTGGGGGGCTGCAAATGCTGGAGTATCAACACAGCAAACGATGTAGAGCAGGGGTGCCCACACTTTTTTGGCTTGTGAGCTGCTTTTAAAATGACTAAGTCAAAATGATCTACCAACAATAACATTTTTAAAAAAAACCTCAAAGCACTCTGTACGCAGAGAAAATGTTAATTATCATTTGTATTCAGGGTTTATTTCAGATGTCAAGGCAGATGACCTTAAAATATGCAATGTCACTTCAGTAACAACTATACAAAAATAGACATATATACCCCCTCCCCTTTTTTTAAACTGCGATAGCAGTTTTTAGTGCCGGGAACTGCGCTGAATGCCCCTCGCAGCTCTTGACGCTAAAAAACGCTATCGCGGTTTAGTAAAAAAGGGGGCCATAGTGCAAAATATAGACAGCAGATATAAATTCTCAAAATGGACACATTTTGACCACTAAATTGAAAAAAATCATTTTTCCTACCTTTTTGTCTGGTGATTTCATGAGTCTCTAGTTGCACTTCCTTCTTCTGTAAATCCAATATTTCTTTCTTTCTTTCTGCCTCCTCCCCTTTTCTTTCTGTCTCTCTTTCCTTCTCTCTCCCCTAGCCCCCCTCTTTACTTCTGTCTTTCTCTCTTCTTGTTTTCTCTGGGTCTGGACTGCTACCGAGTTTCCCAGAAAATAAGCCCTACACCAAAAATAAGCCCTAACATGATTTTGGGGATATATCTTTTTTTTTTTTTTTATTTTATTTTAATTATTTATTTATACAGTTTTATAAAATTTTTCCAAGCATAAACATCTTGTACAGAAAAGTACGATCAAGACACTTCTATTTTAAATTAATTTTCAATTCTGAAAAGTAATTCACTCAAATTATTATAGCAAAAGGAGAAAAAATTCAGCTTCCTTTGGTCACACACCAGTCCTCTAAATTAAATTAGATCCAAGATTTAAAGAGTATCTTAATTAAATGCAAACAAATATAAAGAAGCACTTTAACTACTACTAAACAGAGAACTAACTTCCAATAGGAGCTGTTACTTCATTCTCAAGGCGTTTCATTGAGATAAATCTTATCAAATGAGATGGATCTACAAATACATATTTCAACGAATGATATCTAACGACACATTTACATGGGTATCTTAAGAAGAAACCCCCCCCCCCCCCCCCAATTTGAGTCACTCCAAGCTTCAGATTCAGGTATTCTCTTCTTCTTTTTTGAGTCTCTCTTGAGACATCTGGAAAAATTTGAATATGGAGACCCAGGAAATCCTTGGATCTATTCTTGAAGTAAAGATTTAGGATCCAGTCCTTGTCTGGAGCCAAAGCCACAGTCAACAGAAAAGTGGCTGGCGTAGCCACTTCTCTGTCCGATTGTTCTAATATAGCGGAAATATCCAATGGATGTTAATGAGGTTCTTCGACTTTTTCTTTTTGAAGAGTTTGAGCTTTAACAGGAAGGTAATAAGCCCTTGTAAGGGGAGGTAGAGAATTTTCAGGTATCTTAAGAATCTCCATAAAATATCGTTTTATCATATCTCGAGGGGAAACTGATAAAATTTTAGGAAAATTTACAAACTGCAGGTTATTAGCCCGAGTTTTGTTCGGATAGATCTTAATATAAGCCCTACTCCTGAAAATAAGCCCTGGTCACCGGCGGCAGCTGTACTTCCCCCACCCCCACCCCGGGAAGCTGCAAGGGCTCTGCTGCACAAGCGATGGGCGGGAGGGATAGAAAGATACTGCACAAGGGAATGGGTGAGAAGGGAGGAAAGATGATACACATGTGGGGGAGAGAAAGGAAATAGGAAGAATTGGGGTGGAGGAGAAGAAGGGAGAGATGATCACTGTACATGAAAAAAAATAAGGCCTACCCTGAAAATAAGACACTGTCTTATATTAATTTTGAGCCTAAAAAAGGCACTAGGTCTTATTTTCGGGGAAACACAGTAGATAGAGTACTGTGGATAAATTGTTCTTTTAAATTGTTATTTTACGAATGTCGCTATTTGTAAGCCGCCCAGTAATAGGCGGTTGAGAAATTTATTAAATAAATTGGCAAAAAATAAAATCAATTGGGTACCTACCACTTTCATGGAGGCACCTAGTCCAAAGTGCCTACCAGAAAGTAGGTGTGGTTAAGAGGCAGATCGTGAGTGGATCTTGGATGCGTTTTGCATTTGGGCACCTTCATTGGGCTTAGGCAATGATATTTAGAACAATTTTGGCGCTGCTAGGTGCGATTCTATAAATGGCGCCTAACTTACGATTGGTATGTGGCTGCGCTATGTGCCACAGTCCTCGGTGCCTACTCAACAGCTGTTTATAGATTCAGGGCCATTGGGCATATGTTTAACTGATCTGTTCTTCAACGAATTGTCTGTTTTTTGCTTCATTTGCATGTGGTCTGCTTCTTCTTTATGCTACACTAGCATTCTAGAAAGGAAAATGGACATCTACTTTTCTTTATAGCTCCCAATAACTAACTTTTTGGTACCCAAAGATTGGCATCCCTTTATAGCAGTGGTTCCCAAACCTGTCCTGGGGGACCCCCAGCCAGTCAGGTTTTCAAGATATCCCTAATGAATATGCATGAGAGAGATTTGCATACCTGTCACTTCCATTATATGCAAATCTCTCTCATGCATATTCATTAGGGATATCTTGAAAACCTGACTGGCTGGGGGTCCCCCCAGGACAGGTTTGGGAACCACTGCTTTATAGAATTACACTTCTCCCTCCGTATTTGCAATTTCAGCAATCATGGTTTCGATTATTCACGGTTTTAAGCTTGCTGGCTCCTCCCCCCCAAATGACGTCAGCTTGCATGGAGAAATCGCCAAATTCCAAACGTTTAACAGAGAAAAATCGCTGATTCCCAGCACTTTCTTCACCGTGTTTTGCCTCTCCTTCAGGAACAGGCCAGGTCTCCCACCATGTTATTCGCGGTTTCACCACATTTACGGTAGTTTTTAATAGAAAACAGCGAATAACATATGAAAAAGTTACTCGCGGTTTTTGCGTATTTGCGGTTCTGTTAATCCCCTTTCACAGCGAATATGGAGGGAGAAGTGTACTCTCCATGTGGAAATTTTATTAATATTCTCTATAAAAGGGTAAGTAGGTACTAGTGACCTGGATTGGCCACCGTGAGAATGGGCTGCTGGGCTTTATAGACCATTGGTCTGACCCAGTAAAGCTATTCTTATGTTGCTTTCTAAAATATAAGTATCAGAAACTGTACCTATTTAGTAGTATAAATGTCCGTGCCTGGTTTGAACAAGTATGTCCACAGATTAGTATAATGAATACCACCAGCCCCAGGGCTGATCCCTAAGTCGCTTCATTAAGCTTTGCTCTCTCTTCAAAACGAATTACTTTTACAAATACTCTCTCGCATCTGACAACCAACCAATTACTAATCTACTTCTCTGCCATGGGACCCTTCTCCTACATATTCAGCTCATGCGCTTGCTAGTTGGGACCGTATCAAGGTCTTTGCTGAAATCCAACTCACTCACCTTCAATCCATGTCCTTGATCTAATTCTCTAGTTAACCAATCAAAGAAATTAATCAAATTCATTCAGACACTATCTGCCTCTGATAAAAACCATCCTTCAGCCCACCAAACTGTACAGAGTTTGCTGCCCCTTCTTTCTTTAGGGTTTCCTCTCATTTCCCACTACTGAGGCAAGATTAATTTGCCTGCAGTTTTCTCATCCTTCACTGTTTCGACTTTCATGAGTAGGGAAAACATTCATTCTTCTCGACTCTTGTGGAACCACTACAGTCTCCTCAAGGGTATCAATATTTAAAGAAGAAGAACTCTAATTACAAATGCTATTCTTATTTAGTGCAAATATGTGTCGAAAATCCACCTAGTCTGCTTATAAACCATAGTAACATAGTAACATAGTAGATGACGGCAGATAAAGACCCGAATGGTCCATCCAATCTGCCCAACCTGATTCAATAGCTCAGTTACTGAGAAGTTACCTGAAGTCTGCCCAGTAACTGGCCTAGTTCAATCTTTAATATTATTTTCTGATTCTAAATCTTCTGTGTTCATCCCACGCTTCTTTGAACTCAGTCACAGTTTTACTCTCCACCACCTCTCTCGGGAGCGCATTCCAGACATCCACCACTCTCTCCGTAAAGTAGAATTTCCTAACATTGCCCCTGAATCTACCACCCCTCAACCTCAAATTATGTCCCTTTCTCTGGAAAAGATTTTGTTCTAGAGAAAGGAAAATGGTAAAACCAGAGGACATAATTTGAGGTTGAGGGGTGGTAGATTCAGGGGCAATGTTAGGAAATTCTACTTTACGGAGAGGGTGGTGGATGCCTGGAATGCGCTCCCGAGAGAGGTGGTGGAGAGTAAAACTGTGACTGAGTTCAAAGAAGCGTGGGATGAACACAGAAGATTTAGAATCAGAAAATAATATTAAAGATTGAACTAGGCCAGTTACTGGGCAGACTTCAGGTAACTTCTCAGTAACTGAGCTATGATGAGGCCCGCTCTCTGGAGAGAGGCTTTTGTTTATTCTTGGTATTTGAATTGGCATTGCATTCTGGTATATGTAATCCTCCATGTTCTATTTCAAATCAGCACTATAATTATCCACAATTCCAAAAATGGGCCACAGTACCAAAGAGGAGGGGGTTCTAAAGGTTAAAAAAAAAAAAAAAAGCGCAGATAAACCAGGACTGGTCTAAACTCTCCATCCTGAAACAGGGTATCACAGCCATGGAAATTCAACAAATCAACACAACCTGTGAACTGAAATGCATCTGTTATTAATAAAAACTAAGGGGGGAAGTTATCAATGTGGGCTACTGTTAAAATGGGTTATTTTACTATTAATCTAGGTTATTAGTAACTAGGGGTTCCTTTTACTAAGGTGCGCTAGCGTTTTTAACACAACATTACTGCGCGCTATACTGCACAGTATGCTTCTAGAACAACGCCAGCTCTTAAGGTCAAGCACGCATGGCAATTTAGCGTGTGCTATTCCGCATGTTAAGGCCCTAACGCGGCTTAGTAAAATGAGCCCTAGGTCTCTTTGCATAAAATGAGATCTGTGCTAAAATAGCCCATCTTAATGGTAACCCACTTTGATAATTTCTCTACTTTTTTGTGCAGAGTTTCACTCTGGTAATAGAGATGATGTTGTGATGTCATAATGCCTCATTCCATCAAGATCCATCCTCATTAGTGATGACAAAATGGCTTGACTGTTCTCGTATGCTTGGCTCACTTTTTTATTTATTTTTTTTTACATACATACAGCAGTGATTTCAATTTCCAGCAGTGGTGTGTGGTCAGGGCCTTCAGGGGATTGGCCCCATCCCTTAAAAGTCCTGAGTGTGCTGTTCTGGATTTGATTGGCTGAGCAGGCAACAGGCAGAAGCTGCTCAGCCAATCAAATTCAGATCGGTACTGTCAGGGCCTTCAGGGGGTTCCGAGAGAATCTTACTATTTGAAAAATTGAGAAGCATATGGTAGTTTCACCCACATATATATATCAAAAAACATATGCTAGACACTTATCTCAGTCTATCTGGTGTACCAGACCACGAGGTGAAACAAGCCCAAACTGTATCAGTGCAAGAGGAAAAAAAAAAAACCTCAGTTAACTCTAAAATAGTTGCTACCACTCGGGTCAATAAACTTCTGTGTCTTAAACTCTTCAATGTATAGCAAATTATTGCTCTGAAGCACTGTCTCAGCTGGTACCCACAAAGTCTATTCCCAGAAGATCGATTAGAATCAACATGTGCTGCTAGTCACAACTGCACAGCCCCGAAAATCAGAAAAACAGAAAGGGAGACTTACCCCCCTCTTTCACTAAGGTGCGTTATGCTTTTTAGCGCACACTAAACACGTGCATGTTATCCTATGGACGTGTTAGTGGTTAGCACACGCTAAACATGAGTTAAATCAACGCTTAGCTCACCTTAGTAAAAGAGGGCCCTAGCTTCTGCAGGGATCCAGCAATATTCAGTTTTTCTGCCGGTTCCACTCTCCATACAGGCTCCAGACATCCCCCTTCCTGAAACTCCCAGCCCAAGAGCCCTGCTTTTTTTTTTTTTTTTTTTTTTTGGGGGGGGGGGGTTACTTTTTGTTTGATGCAGGCTGCCTACTCAACAAATCAAAATGCATCGGGCAAAAGGTATACAAAAAATATATTAAAAAAATTTCAGGGCTTTATTATTCAAATTATAATAGCCGATACCCTCAGAACAGAGTCTAGCTACACCTTGTTCTGGAAGAAACTGAAAACCCTTCTCTTTGACACCTGGACGTTATTAGTTGAATCTCTTTCTATATCCTTCCCACTTGTTAGTCTCTTTCCCCATCTCCTCTTCCCCATCTTCCTTTTCTGTTTTGCTCTCTTTCTACCCTCTTCTCTCTGTAAGTTGCTTTGAGCCTGCAAAAGTATGCGTGATACGCAAATAGAAGATTAGATTAGATATCCAAATTTGCAGCCAATTGAGTCACCATTATCTGTCGGTCTTCTCTAATCGAGGCATCTGCCCTGTCAATGTGCTCTTCTGTGCACGATATTGATGGGCAAACAGAATGACCTTCGTCGTTTATACCTGTTCTTCCCACTTTAAACCTTTTTACCCACCTTTGGTTGATTCATGGCGCTATGTCCACACTGAGTCAATATCCGATGGTGAATTTCCGTCTGTCCAAAGAAAGTACACTACTGCACGTTGCTCTTCGATGGTGCAATCTTGCAATGGAGCGTCCATGTTTCCGACTTCGTGGCTGCCACATGACTAAAGGCCAAGGGCTGTGCATGGGCGAAGTATCCAACAGGCAACGTACGAGTGCGTATGTTGCATTTCGCTAGCTCTCCGGCTATCGCGTAATTGAACAATTGCCTTTCATTTTTGATTCGCCCTTGCGCCGAGTGCCAATTTTGAAGCCACCATATATAAAATCGGGCCCTAACTTGCTAATTTCATGCTACTTTAAAAAAAAAAAAAAAAGAGTTAGTCTTGCCCATTATCCTAAGGCACAGTGAAGTTTAGTCTCAACTCCTGTAGTTTGCTTCATATAATATTCAAGAGTTGTTACTATGGAAAGAATGCAATTACTGCTGCTAGGTATTTAGTTGTGCAAGTAGAAATTAAATATTCTAATTAAGACCCTGTGAATAAGTGACATTTATCCCAGGTAGGTGTTACTGTAATCACGACACTCCAAATGATGACTTCTGGCAGTAATAGGCATTTCTTACAGCTTACACTGTGAGTTATGTGTTTGTTTGGGAAATTAACTGATAATTTTAATCCAGGTTCAAGCCCTTTTGACTGACTAGCTATATTTCTTCTGTCACCATTACCCATGTAAGAGGGAGGTAATAATATAATTTTTCCACAGCAGTCTCAATTGTCACGCTTTGCCATGGTTGCAAGCTAATTGCATGTTTTTAAAATATGCTACTTTTTTTTTTTTTCGGGAATGTGCACAAAATATCTAATCCTTCAATCAATTTATTTCAATCCAACTGCTACCAAGCAAATTTTAAAATGACAAACCTTGCCTTCTTTTCTTCAACGGTCGTGTGAAAATGTTTAATGATTGCATGTTAAAAGGTTTCTTCCTCTCCGTACTGAAAGCACCACATCAGAGATCTGTTATAGACTCCCTTTGAGGTAGGTTGTCAGGTCTGATTAATAGATAACTTATTATTGATGAAATCCCATCACTTGAACCGCATTAAAGCAAATAGAAAAGAGGTTTGAAATTAGTTGGGTTTCATGCTTTGATGCAACCCACCACATTATTTGATTTATTCATCTGCCGCATCTTTTTCCTAAGTCGTTATTCAGAAAGGAGTATTACAAGTCTATTTGCAAAAACGCGGGTGAACAAATTGAAGATGTCGTCAACTTGCTAAGAGGTAACTTAACCAAAATGGAATGCATTCCTCTAGGGGCACTCATCACCACTGACATCTGTGGTATCTGAATAACATTCAGCCTCAAACTTTAGATAGACTTTGTTTCTGGAATTATTCCTGTAAGTGCTTTATCATGCAGGCAAATCATCTTCCAGACCCATTCTTCTTCAGGGAACAAATGTGGAAGGATCAACACTGAGTAGACGGCATCTGCAGAAGCCTGGTTGTGTCCTGCAAAGCAATGATGCTGGAAAGGAACTAAGGTCAGACTTGGGGGCTGGTGCGATAAAGTGCCCTAAGCTTTAGTGTACAATTTTGGGAATGCATAGCACAAAAATATTCGTAGACGGCACATTTAGATCCATGGTAAAGACGTTATAATCTGTTCTACGTAGGCTTACCAGACGTCTGGGGAAACCTGGACATGTCCTCTTTTTAAAGGACTGCCCAGAGTCCCAGACAGACTTTCCGAAACTCGGCAGTTTGTCCGGGTATCAGAAAACCCCAACGAGCTCTGGCCACATCTGGAGAGCAACTGAGCATGCATGGATGATGTCACACACATCTGCGCATGCTCCAGGCCCTCCAGATGCGGCCGGAGCTTGTCGGGGGAAAAAGAGAGGAGGTTTGTGGGGGCGGGGCTGGAGGCTGAACTGGGAGGGGCTGAGGAAATAATGGAGCAGAACTAAAGGTGGAACTGGGTGGGGCTGGGACAGAACGGGGCAGAGCCATGTGGGTTTTTGTGGCCCAAAAAATGGTAACCCTAGATCTACGCAGATGCAGAGAAGTATGCAGAACACCCAAAGGCTGAGCACTGGGCTCTCTAACACTGAATTTTAAACATAAGCTCCAAAAAGGGATTAGCTCATTCTTCTGTGGTCAGCGCTAGTGAAAAATTTATGACCATTTCCTCCCTTTAGTTCAAGCAATCAGCACGGCTTTAGCAAAGGTAGATCGTGTTTGACGAACTTGCTGCACTTCTTTGAGGGAGTAAACAGACAGATAGACAAGGGCGACCTGGTCGACATTATATATCTGGAATTTCAGAAGGCGTTTGACAAGGTTCCACTTAAATGACTACTTCGGAAAATTGCGAGCCATGGAATCGAGGGTGAAATACTCACATGGATTAAAAACTGGCTGGAGCATAGGAAACAGAGAATGGGGGGTAAATGGACAATACTCGGACTGGAAGAGTGTCACCAGTGGGATGCCACAGGGCTCGCTGCTCGAACTCGTGCTCTTCAACATCTTTATAAACAATCTGGACATAGGAACGTCGAGCGAGGTGATTAAATTTGCAGACGATACGAAGTTATTCAGAGTAGTGAGGACACAGGGGGATTGTGAAGATCTGCAACGTGACATAATCAGGCTTGAGGAATAGGCATCAACATGGTAGATGAAGTTCAACGTGGATAAGTGTAAAGTGATGCATGTAGGTAACAAAAATCTCTTGCACGAATACAGGATGTCCGGGGCAGTACTTGGAGAGACCTCCCAGGAAAGAGACTTGGGAGTCCTGATCAACAAGTCGATGAAGCCATCCACGCAATGTGCGGCAGCAGCAAAAAGGGGCAAACAAAATGCTAGGAATGATAAAGAAGGGGATCACGAACAGATCAGAGAAGGTTATCATGCCGCTGTACCGGGCCATGGTGCGCTCTCACCTGGAGTACTGCATCCAGTACTGGTCGCCGTACATGAAGAAGGACACGGTACTACTCGAAAGGATCCAGAGAAGAGCGACTAAAATGGTTAAGGGGCTGGAGGAGTTGCTGTGCAGCGAAAGATTAAAGAAACTGAGCCTCTTCTCCCTCAAACACAGCAGATTGAGAGGGGACATGATCGAAACATTCAAGGCACTAAAGGGAATAGAGTTAGTAGATAAGGACAGGTTGTTCAACCTCTCCAAGGTAGAGAGAACGAGAGGGCACTCTCTAAAGTTGAAAGGGGATAAATTCCGTACAAACATAAGGAAGTTCTTTTTCACCCAGAGAGTGGTAGAAAACTGGAACGCTCTTCCGGAGTCTGTCATAGGGGAAAACACCCTCCAGGGATTCAAGACAAAGTTAGACAAGTTCCTGCTGAACCAGAACGTACGCAGGTATGGCTAGTCTCAATTAGGGCGCTGGTCTATGACCAGAGGGCCGCCACCTGAGTGGACTGCTGGGCACGATAGACCACTGGTCTGACCCAGCAGCGGCAATTCTTATGTTCTTATGTTGCAGCTTTTTCTGGATTCCCTGAAGAGGAGGAGCCGAGTATCGTGTATTAGGACTTTGACGTGCATAAAAATATATCTGTGCTTATGCTGGAGTGCTTTTCTGTTTGTTCTGCACCCATATTCACGGAGGCAGGTTGTTTGGGCCAGATTCCAATCTGTTCACATACTATAATACTCAAGTCCCACTCTTCTTTTTATGAACAAATGTTCTTTGCCCCCTAAACAGTACTGTTCCCTCTGGGTTTTCCAAGCCCAAATACTAAGGGAGGTGGAAAACTTGATATGTTTGCAGTGGTTTTCTACAGGCAAGAACAGAAAGCCTACAAGAAAATACTGAACATCTAGCGAGAGGAAAAGGAAAGGGGAAATGCTAAAGTACAGAAAAGAAATAAAAAAGCAAATTAACCCACTGAGTTATGCAGGTTCTGGCAAGGATCTGCACAACTATCTTTTAACTTTAAAGCCTCCCTAGCCTTCAAAATAGCCCCCTCCTTCCTTCTCCTCTCCCTCTCCCAACCCACAGGAATCACAGCTCTACCCGTGGAACAAGCCTTCCGACCCCCAAACCCTCCGAGGTCTAGGTAGGCTCCCCATGTACTCAGTGCTGCCCCTTGTGGCTGACCTTTGAACATGGCTGCAGCAACCTCTCATGGCAACTCACAAGGTTTGTATATCGAGTCACCAGTTGTCTGAGAAAACCCAGGCATGTCCTAAGAAGATAGGCACCTATCACTCAATTAATTGTCATTTTTTCAATGATCTAATTAACCTCTCCTTATACATTTTTATTATTTTATTAAATTACAATAGTGTAATACATTTAATTGAAAATAGTAAAATATTACAAATAATACACTATTTCAAACAAATGTTACAGAATCATAACTATATCCAACCCCCTTCCAACAATTATTAATATTGACAATACTAAACATCTTTAATATGAAGATTTAATATCCAATTTTCAGTACCTTTCCCTACCCCCCATCCCAACCCAGATGTGTAATGAAAAAACTCAGAAGACAATATATTATTTTTTATATAATAATATATAGTGTGTGTTTTTTAACAGCAGCAGCGGTAACAGCTCGGACACTCATAGGAATTCTGAGCGTCGGAGCTGTTACTGCCGGGTCCAGAGCTAGAAAAACGTGTTACGCTTTCATAAAAGGGGAGGGTAAGTTAGGTGTCTAAATAAATAGGTGGATAACTTAGTTAGAAAATTGAAAAAAAAAAAAAAATTGAATGATAGGTGCCTATCTTTTAAATAAGGTGCCTCACTGCTGTGCTAATTCCTCTGATAATTGCTTAACACTTTTCAAGTTTTCAAGTTAATTAGGATTTTATATACTGCTTATCAAGGTTATCTATGCGGATTTTACAATCAGATACTCAAGCATTTTCCCTCTCTATCCCGATGGGCTCACAATCTATCTAACGTACCTGGGGCTATGGAGGATTAAGTGACTTGCCCAGGATCACAAGGAGAAGCGTGGGCTTTGAACCCGCAACCCCAGGGTGCTGAGGCTTTAGATCCAACCACTGCGCCACACACTCCTCCTTTTCCACATTCCTGGTAATATTGAGGGAAGTATAAGGCTAAGCAGATGACATTTTAGACAACAAGGAAACATGTTTCATGCATTTTCTTTAGATGTTAGTCACCTGTAGCAGACCAAGATATGGTTTTCATAGAAAAACTAAAACCAAAATCACATTGGTGTGACCACATAATATCATTTCTAATCTAATCTAATAATCCAGTTCTATACCGCCTAACCAAAATGTTCAATGCGGTTTACAAAAATTTAAGAACCGTACAAAAGAATCAGAATTAATTAATTACCAAACAGATAAGTCTTCAGTTGCTTTCTAAAATGATACTAATACTCAGAACTTAGTTTAACAGAAGTTTTAATTCCCATCCCAAAGAGCCACCTGGTAAGAGAACAAATGTCGACGGTATTTTTTTTGCAACAATATCCTTTTATGGATTGAAAATTGAAAAAGCCATGAGTATTTCAGAAATGTTTAGATTGAACAAAGGAAAATGATTCAAACAGATAAGTGGGAGTCAAGCCAAAGAGAATGTTGTGGCAAAAATACCCAAACGTCATTAGAAGGCAAAAGGGGTTATAGAAGGGGGTTTGGTGGGGGCAGCAGGGGTAAACTTCTCTCAACTTGTACTTCATTAATCTTTTGTAAACCGCATAGAACTTAACGGTACTGCGGTATATAAACTGTTATTTATTATTATTATTAAAGGAGAGAAAAGGCAGAGATCACGATTTCCCATTTTGTGTTGATGTGGTTGAGGTTCTCGTTTTGTCCTGGGCAGGCTTTATTTCTCAGAAAGTCCAGTTTATATTGCTTCAACGCATTTCAGCAGATGCCACCCCATGTGCCCTTTTCACCAAGCACATCCCAAGTTCACTGACACGGTTAAAAAGATTCTGTTTTTTGCCGAGATCATCCAGTATGAGGAGCGGCAAAAGAATTGCTCTCTCTTTTTCAATGAATAAGAAAGAAGATTGGAGCTTGAAAATCAATTTAAATGGTTAGGACAGAAGTTAAGTCTGATGCTCACTACCTAGATGGTGCAATAAATATATATAAAGAAACTTTTCTTACTTTTTTATAGTTTGCTCTGTCCTCTCATCAGTGGCATCAATAAAGTTATAACTGAGTTGGCTCTTTTCCTTCCACTCCAAAGGAAAGAAAATGATCAAAGAACATTTTCTTTGCTAAATCTGTGTTTGGGCTGCCTCATTAATTCATGCTTATGTATATGTTCTGTCATTTTGATCTTTATAATGGTCTCTGCTAGAGAGTTACGCAGGGATAAAAATTCATCCCCGTCCCACCCACCCCCCATCCCCACAGTCTTCATTCCCCCCCCACCCCATCCCTGCTCAAAGCAGAAATATGATTTTATGCAATTTTATGAGCCTAGGGCATTGCAAATAAACATTATGGGGCAAATTTTGTAAGAAGCGCCCAAAAGTTAGGCGGCGAATTAGGCACCGTTCAGCGCGATTCAAGTAAAATTGGGTGCTGTTCAGTGAATCAGGCTGAGCGGCACCTATTTTGGAGGCGCCCAACTAATAGGCCAGCTCTAGGCACAACTAAACGTTAAGCGCCTATGTGAGCGCTTAAGCACACTCAAGAGCAGCGGTTCTGCAGCAAGGCGCCTAACACATAGCCACGCGCACGCCTGACACACATAGTGCCTATTTTTTTTGAAGGCCGCCTAAATGTTTAGAGGCGCCTTATTGCAGAATCACTCTTTCTTGATAGGCGCCTAGGTTTCAATTAGAGATGATTAAAAAGCTTAATTGAGCTGGTTAATCAATTTAGATAGGCGCCTATCTAGTTGGGTTCATAGACAAAATCGCGTGAGACAACGGCGCACCGACAACTGAGCGCAAGGTTGACGGCGTGCCGAAGAAAAGCACTATTTTAAAGGATTTCGACGGGGGGTGTTGGTGGGGAACCCCCCTATTTTACTTAACAGACATCGTGCTGGCGTTGTGGGGGGTTTGGGGGGTTGTAACCCCCCTCATTATACTTGAAACTCAACTTTTTGCCTGTTTTTTAGGGAAAAAGTTCAGTTTTAAGTATAATGTGGGGGGTTACAACCCCCCAAACCCCACACAACGCCAGTGCAATGTCTGTTAAGTAAAGTGGGGGGGTTCCCCCCCACACACCCCGTCGGAGCCCTTTAAAATAGTGCTTTTCTTTGACGCGCCATCAACCTTGCGCTCAGTTGTCTGCACGCCGTTGTCTCGCGCGATTTAGTCCCATCACCATCTAGTTGGATGCCTCCAAAATAGGTGCCTAAAAGTAGGCGCCAGTTACAGAATTTGGGCCTTTAAGCCTATCCATCGCTAAGGGTATTTATGTTTTATGTGTTTTTAAAATACTATGGCGTCTTTTATCAAGCTGCGTTAGCGGGTTTTTTTTTTTTTAATTGTGGGTCGCTGTGGTAAAAGCTCTGATGCTCAAAGGAATCCTACGAACGTCGGCTTTTACTACAGCGGTCTGCAATTTTTTTAAAACCCCTTACGCAGCTTGATAAAAGAAAGCCTATAAGTTTTGTTTTTTAAGTTTTGAAAACAAATACATTTCTGACTTTTAGGTCTGGGATAAATGAGTGGTATTTTGGAATGTGGGTGAAACAAGCAGAGGTTCTTCGCCGAACGGCTCAATTATCACCAACGTGCTAAAAAGTTTTCAAATGTCTGAATTTTTTCAATAAATCTAATTGAGCTGGGGTTAAACCACATAGAGCACAGAAACATAAATTTGATTCCTTTCATTCCGACTAATACTCAGGTTTGTAATTTTTTTCCCCCAGCTGTAATAACCTCTAGACTTCAGCAAAATTGAAAACCTTTAAATAGCCTTTCACAACCTTTCAGCGTCATAATGGAGTTTTAAGTACTCACCGGGGATTTTCAGTTCAGAAAAGATCTTCGCAGTAGTAGATATTAAAATCTAATGTTTACATCAGGTCTCTCACAGTCTAATGGGTTTCCTTGACGGTGTGATTTTTAAAAAGTCTAGGTTTCATTTATTAATACACTATCCTCGCCCTGGGCTTCTTTTTTTTTTTTTCTTGAAGACACTAATGGGAGTGCCTGCAGTTAAACCTTGGTGGTGCTCCTGAAGGGCTGACAGAAACAGGGAAAACAAATATACAAAGACGTGATGTCTTGGCTAAGCAAGTGATTGTTACACAGTCTAAATGTCGCAAGCGACAAAAAGCAAATTAGCCTCCGATGTCTTTAGTATACACTATGGGAATGATAATCAGCCAGAAGCACTTAGCGCTTTGCTAACTGCCACCGGTATTATCTGAGCCAGCTTTGATGGCCATGCCCCCCCCCTCCCCAGCAGAACCCCTCCCCACAACATTTAAGCTCCCCCCCACACACCTCAGTCCAGCATTTTTCCATTTCTCTCTTCCTCCCTCCTCCTCCCCCTAGGGCCCTCTAACTATTACCTTGCTTGCAGGAGGCTTTTAGCCAGCTCTGGGTCTTCCCTCTGCCACATTCCTCCTCTCCTCTGATGCAATTTCCTGTCGGCAGAAAGTAGCAGATGGAAGATCTAGGGCTGTCCACAAGCTTCCTGCTGTGCATGCAGTTGCTACTGGCAAGCAATGAAATATTTAGAAGACCACGGGTGAAAGAGGAGGGAGGAAGAGAGGAGACAAAGCAATGCTATACTAGGGGCTGGAGAGATAAGGGGAGAAATGTTGGACCAAGAGAGAAGGGGGAGAAAGCTTTGGACCAGGTGAAGCGCTGGTGATGAGATTAGGGGCTGGAGATTATGGCACTCCATATCTCTAGTGTCTAGGCTAAAGCCTTTCCTGGTCCAAAGCTTGAGCCAGCCCTGGGTATTATGCCCAGAAATTCAATTATGGGTCATTCCTGAGTTTCGACATTGAATTTCCAGGTTTCTAGAACCAGCTAAACTGTAGCTGGTTCAATGGAGGACTGCATAAAAATAGGCTATTAAAGCCAACCCCCCACCCCCCCATCCTTTAAAGAATGGAAAAAGGATTCAAATGAATAAAATAAGAACTGACATGAGCACTGGTAAGTTAGAAGCAAAGCATTGATAAGAAAAGCTAAGAAAGAATATGAAGAGAAACTTGCCAAAGAGGTAAAAACTCAAAGTAACAATTTTTTAGGTACATCAGAAGCAGAAAACATTTGAGGGAATCCGTGGGACTGTTGGATGATCAAAGAATAAAAGGGGTGATCAGGGAGGATAAGGCCATAGCAGAGAGACTGAATGAATTCTTTACGGATGAAGATGTAAGAGATCTACCTGAACCGGAAATGGTTTTTAAGGGCGATGATGCGGAGTAACTGAAAGAAATCTCCATAATTCTGGAAGATGTATGAAGCCAAATTAACAAGTTAAAAAGTGATAAATCACCTGGACCAGATGGTATACACCCTAGTTTACTAAAATAACTCAAAAATGAAATTACTGACCTGCTGTTAGTGACCTGTCACTAAAATTGTCTGTAGTACTTGAAGATTGGAGGGTGGCCAGTGTTACGCTGACTTTTAAAAAGAGCTCCATGGGAGATCCAGGAAATTATAGACCAGTAAGCCTGACTTCAGTGCTGGGCAAAATAGTGGAAACAATTATAAACACTGTGAGGTGGTCACTGTGAGGTGGTCTACGTCACCAGGACTGTCCTACCAACCACAGGAATGGACCTAGGTACCACAGATATCGGGTTGTACAGAAGACAGAATGTGGAATCAGTCCTGGACTTCCAAGAGTTTAAAATTGTAAAGTTTATTGGTGCAAAAAAAATAAATAAAATGTATCACAAACTCATACAACATTTAAAATAAATAAATTGCACTGCATTAATAATGACCAGACCCTACACAGGCTATGTTTCGGCTTTTTCAAGCCTTCCTCAGGGGCCCTAAAGATATATGATAATGTTATGAACAGGCAACATACATACAAAATAGAAAAGAACAAGTCAGAACATGGTCAAAACCAATCAATATACAATCAAAGTACACATTGACATATACATTGATATGCAAATGTATGTGATAAAATAAGCTTAAAATACGACAGGCATTCAAAAAGCAATAAGTCCAACAGACATAAACATAATTGAACTTAAGGAATGCAATCATTAAGGAATGTGCCCATTATAGTCTATGGATGTGTTAGCGTTTAGCACACGCTAAATCAGTTAGCACGGCTTTGTAAAACAGGGTGTTAGTTGTGTATCACTAAATGTGAAAGGTATACAAAATCCCATCAAAAGACGGAAATTTCTCTCTTATTTAACCAAAAAAAACCCAACCTGACATTGTTCTACTACAGGAAACTCATTTGAATGCCACCGAGGCTTCTAAATTGGTTAGTAATTTGATCTATCACATTATTATTTTCTCCTGCTTATGGTAAGAAAATGGTGTTTCTATCCTGATAAGGAAGCATCCAGATATTACATTGTTATCATCTACAAATGCCTCGATAGGAAGATGGATTATGGCAAAGTTACAGATCAAGGGCGAGGTTTTGAACATTATCAATTTATATGCACCCAATAACGATGATCAGGTCTTTTTTGATTCAGTTGCTGATCTATTAGCATCCATCGAGGACTCTCCTATTATAAAAAATCTTTTTATTAAAAATTGCAGGCTGCAGTGCTAGTAAATCTGAACCATATCTGAGCTGTCCAACTGGATAGAAAAGGCCTATTCAAAAAGATAAGCCTTTAATAAAGATCAAAATCTTAAATATGTACGTTCAAGATTAAGTTTAAGTTTAAGTTTATTAGGATTTTATATACCGCCTATCAAAGTTTTCTAAGCGGTTTTACAATCAGGTACTCAAGCATTTTCCCTATCTGTCCCGGTGGGCTCACAATCTATCTAACGTACCTGTACTGGATGTACTGGAGATGGTGGACGTAGCTAATGCTGGAAGTGGCGCTAGCCAGTAGGCATTGTAAAGCACCTCTGTAGGCATGATTCACGTCAAAGGTAGGTGCCAGAGGGGAATCAAGATGGTGTCGAGGACGGATGCTTGAGCGGGGCAAAGCGATCAGCGAGAGGTTTTTTTCCTCTGTAAATTTAGCACTGTGGCATAATTCTCACCCGAAATGGGTAAGAGAAAAGAGACTGTCCACCCTAACCCTTGGTGCTCGGGACCCATCAGCACTTAACCCAACCAACAATTTTGACCGCTTTTGCCCACTCAGCGGAGGAGAAACATCCTTCCTTGGAGATGAACCCGGAGCAATCCCTCCCCAACCTGGAAGTAAATTGGTGCAGGGAGCTGCAGGAGCTCAGCAGCCTGGTGAGGGAAGGCTACACTCCAACAGAGGATGGACGCCAGCACTGGAGCTCCAATAAGATGACGTTGGTGATTTTAGCCAGCTATCCCCTACTACCACAGAGAGGTGAGAGGTGCTTCTGGAAGGAGCTGAAGAGACCAGAAAAAATTGACATGGAAACGCTCTGGCAGGCCATATCTATCATGGACGCCAACCTTAAAATGAGTCTTTCAACTATTAAAACTAACTATGGGACTATCTATTCCAAAGTGACTTGTTAACTTAAGTGAAAAATTGGAGAAACAAGAAGAAAATTTAAAGGAAGTAAAGACTATCCAATTGGAAATGGTTAAAGACCCTTTATTTCCCACAAGTTGGAGAACTTTGAAAATTCACTTCGGGCTCCTTTTACTAAGGTGTGCTAGCTTTTTTAGTGCACGCTGCATTGCCAAGTACGCTAATCCTGCGCAATGTGCCAAGAACTAATGCCAGCTCACTGCTGGCATTAGCATCTAGCGTTTGCAGCAATGCAGCGCACGCTAAAACCGCTAGCACAGCTTGCTAAAAGGAGCCCTTAGAAAAAAATAACTTAAGGTTTTTGAACTTTCCTAAATGTCCCATCATCTCACCAGTAGAGATGGCAAGAAAATATTTTCAAGAAATTCTTGCCATTCCATTGGAAAATCTTCCTCCAATTGTTAGGGCTTATCTGATTTCAATTATTTTTATTAGAGTTTTATCTCATACAAGCAGAAAAATAGAGACAATAAGGTATAATGAACAATGTCCACACAGGACCACTCAAAGAAACGAGGTGAGAAAATAATACAATAACAATAGAAATGAATCTAGCGGTACATATAGAGTAGTTCCATGAAGGACTGGAGGGCAACCTGGTGAGGGAGAAGAAGAGAGGTAAAGAAAAGAAAGGAAGAGGAATGTAAAAGAGGTCACAGCAACACATGAGTGGCATCGAGGACCAAGAAGGAGTAGCGAGACATGAGTCAATGCAAAAAGTAGTGTAAGAGTGAAAGAAACTATCACTTAGAAATGTCAACAGTTAAAACAAGAAATGTGCAATAGGGTCCCAGATTTTTGAGACAACTTTATGTCTGTTAGAATATTCCGCAGCTTTCGTCTCATAAAGTATCATAAGTATCATAAGTACTATGTGCCACCAAAAGGTAATATTGAGTGAGTCAACAGATTTCCAGTTTTGGAGAATTTGTTGGATAGTTATGGCAATTAAAATGTTAAGAAGAGATTGCTGGTCTGCTGTAAGAGAATCATTAATAGCTAGGGATCTAAAGAGAAGGATATCCAAAGAGAGGTTTGATTGAATTGGGAGAATACGTTTAATGGTATTCCAGAAGGTGGACCAGAAGGGAACAAGAATAGGGCAAGCAAATATCATGTCTCAGGTCACCAATATCTGAAAGACAATGCCAGCAAAGATTAGAATCTCGAAGTGCTGCCTGAAACAATTTATTGGGGGTCCAATATACTTTATAGGATAAGAAGTATAACGATTGAGAGAGACTGGAGGAAGCCGTGGGGCGGATGATTTTACTAAAATAGAGTTTCCATTCCTTGTCCGAACCCCGCCATGACGTAGCCATAGACCAGTCGTCAATCGTTTTTGTGGACCTAGGATACAGATGAGATCTAAGTTTCTTATAAAAAAGGGACATGGTATGCCCCAAATGGGACGAGTTGAGAAGAGAAGAAGATGAAGAGTATTCATAAATAGAAGGTGAGCATTTCTTTAAACAATGGGAAAGTTGAAACCAGCTAAAGTATTCTGTCTGAAGGAGGGAAAATTGATCCATAAGTTGAGAGAAGGATAGTAATGAATTGTTATCTATAATCTGATTTAATGACCATATACCTTGGTCCATCCATTTATGCCAGTGGATAATATTATTACCGATATGGATATATGAATTAAACCACACAGGAGAAAACGTGGTGTTGTTAGGGCTTATCTGGATATTAAGAGACCTCAAGGGAAATCAACTCCTTAAAAAAAACAACTTAAAGATAATGCTGACATGAATTTGTCTTTATTTTTGGAAAGTTCCCTTGAGGTGATTACAGATAGAACCACTTTGCTATTAAGAACATAATAACATAAGCAATGCCTCCGCTGGGTCAGACCTGAGGTCCATCGTGCCCAACAGTCCGCACATGCGGCGGCCCAACAGGTCCAGGACCTGTGCAGTAATCCTCTATCTATACCCCTCTATCCCCTTTTCCAGCAGGAAATTGTCCAATTCTTTCTTGAACCCCAGTATCGTACTCTGCCCTATTACGTCCTCTGGAAGCACATTCTAGGTGTCCACCACACGTTGGGTAAAGAAGAACTTCCTAGCATTCATTTTGAATCTGTCCCCTTACAACTTTTCTGAATGCCCTCTTGTTTTTATTTTTTGAAAGTTTGAAGAATCTGTCCCTCTCCACTCTCTCTATGCCTTTCATGACCTTGTAAGTCTCTATCATATCCCCTCTAAGTCTCCTCTTCTCCAGGGAAGAGAGTCCCAGTTTCTCCAATCTCTCAGCGTATGAAAGGTTTTCCATACCTTTTATCAGACGTGTCGCTCTCCTCTGGACCCTCTCGAGTAACGCCATATCCATCTTAAGGTACGGCAACCAATATTGGACGCAGTACTCCAGATGCGGACACACCATCTCCCGATACAACGGCAGGATAACTTATTTTGTTCTGGTAGTAATACCCTTCTTGATTATACCTAGCATTCTATTCGCTCTCTTAGCGGCCGCTGCGCACTGTGCTGTTGGTTTCATTGTCATGTCCACCATTACCCCCAAGTCCCTTTCTTGGGTACTCTCCTTCAATAACATCCCTCCCATCGTATAGCTGTACCTCGGGTTTCTGCTTCCCACATGTAGTACTTTACATTTCTCAATGTTGAACTTCATCTGCCATCTCGTCGCCCATTCCCCTAGTTTGTTAAAGTCTCTTTGCAATTCTTCGCAGTACTCTTTAGTCCGAGCTCCACTAAATAGTTTGGTGTCGTCCGTGAATTTTATTATCTCACACTTCATCACTGTTTCTAGATCATTTATAAATATATTAAATAGCAGCGGCCCGAGCACCGAGCCCTGCGGAACACCACTTGTGACCCTCCTCCACTCAGAGTAGTGGCCCTTCACTCCTACCCTCTGTTTCCTACCCGCCAACCAGTTTCTGATCCATCTATGTACGTCTCCTTCCACCCCATGGTTCTTCAGTTTCCGAAGTAGGCGTTCATTGGGTACCTTGTCAAAGGCTTTTTGGAAATCTAGATATAGCTTAGGAAAGTGATAGGGAATATGTCTTGCGTTTATATTTCTGACATATTAATGAGAAGTTTTTGGGCTCAAATGTTAGAATTTTTCCAGACTTAACTCAGAAAACACAGAGGTGTAGGAAGGAGTTCTTGGACTGCCGGCCAAGAGTCCACGCTCTTGGGGCTACTTTTTTGCTTAAATTTCTGACAAAATGTTATATTTCATACCAAAATTAAAATTTCCTATTTTTTGAGCCCAAATAGCTGTTTTATTTTATAGGACCAAAAAAGGGTTGGTATCTTAGTCCACCGATAAATGACCTGCCACCCGGCTATAGGATGGATAACCATCGCCATTACTCCAATATAAATAATTGTGTTTAGTTTATTGAAATTTAATTTCTTTTCTTGATTCCAATAATGTTGGACTAAATAGTAGATGATATTTCTATACACATATCTTTGTGTTATTTGATTTCTTTTTGTGTTATGTATCTGATGTTTCAACATTGTAATGCTTGATTAAAAATGTGAAAAGGTTATAAATAAAGGAAAAAAAAAAAAAAAGGTAGGTACCAGAAATGTAGGCCTTGAAAACCCTGGCCTACATTTCTGGCGCCTACCTTTCCCAAAGCCCTAATTCTATATATGGTGCCGACTTGTGATTGATATGTGATCAGTGGCCATTTTTAAGGCAGCTTATGCTAATGATATTGTTTATAGAATCCGGGCCAATAAGTATTACAAGATTACATAAGGAGAATTCTAGTACATGATAATTTACAAGCAAGAAGACATTACAGAAATATGGTGAGATTCAGTGGCGTTAAAAAGTTTGAATACACTTTAAAGGATGGATAAGAACTACAAAGTCAATGGACTCGGTTATCAGAGGTAATATATTGCAAGGGTCAGTTATTGAGATGAGGATTACATAAGAACATAAGAAGAGCCTTACTGGGTCAGACCAGTGGTCCATCTATTCTAGTACCCCATTCTCACGGTGGACAATCCAGGTCACTAGTAACTGACAAAATCTCGAGGAGTAGCAGCATTCCATGCCACCGATCCAGGGCTAGCAGTGACTTCCCCCATGCCTGTCTCAATAGCAGACTATGGATTTTTCCTCCAGGAAATTGTCCAAACCTTTCTTAAAACCAGCTATACTATCTGCTCTTACCACAACCTCGGTAATGCATTCCAGAGCTTAACTATTCTCTGAATGAAAAAATGTTTCCTCCTTTTGGTTTTAAAGTATTTTCCTGTAACTTCATCGAGTGTCCCCTAGTCTTTGTAATTTTTAATGGAGTAAAAACAAAAAAATATCCACTTGTACCCGTTCTATTCCAGTCAGGATTTTGTAGACTTCAATCATATCTCCCCCTCAACTGTCTCTTTTCCAAGCTAAAGAGCCCTAACCTTTTAAGTCTTTCCTCATACGAGAGGAGTTCCATCCCCTTTATCATCTTCTCGCTCTTCTTTGAACTTTTTCTGGTTCCATTATTCTGTATATTTCTTGAAATAAGGTAACCAGAATTGAACGCAGATGAGGTGGCACCATGGAGCGATACAGAGCCATTATAACATTCTTAGTCTTGTTAACCATCCCTTTTTTAATAATTCCTAGCATCTTGTTTGGTCTTTTGGCTGCCACCACACATTGGACAGAGGGTTTCATCATATGGTCTACAATGACACCCAGATTTTTTTTCTTGGGCTCTACCCCCACCCCCCTTTTTACAAAATCACACTAACTGCTGCTAAATGGCATCAAAGCCCATTAATTCCCAGTGAGCTTCAGTGCAATTACCGTGGGCCGCCACAGTAATTGGCTGTGTAAAAGAGGGCTTAAGTTATTTCAGGCTGTTCTTTGATTAGAGGGGAGGTTATGTTGCTGGGTTGTAAGAATCTGTCAAACAAGTAGGTTTTCAGGGTTTTTTTTTTAAGCTAGCTTGATTCAGTTCTAATAGTTGTAGGAAGACCATTCTAGGTTTTTGTGGCTACATAGGTGAATAAGGTGTAAAATATACATTTGTATTTGACACATATAAATATGCTTCGCACATGGAGCATTCTTAATGGGACCATCCCATTTTTAGGTAGCCTATCCCGTTGTACCCAATCACAGCTTCCAGATGCCGAAATGGCACGTTTTCAGAAAGAGAGCAACCCACTGTAACAATTTTTTTTTTTAAAGGCGCTGCGCTTAGGGACAACTGAATGCAACTTTACAAGCGGCGGACCCACAAGCCTTTCCGCCCCTCCCCGACGTCAATTCTGACATCAGAGAGGAAGTTTCGGGGGGGAGGGAGGGAGAAAGGCTTGTGGGCCCGCCGCTTGTAAAGTTGCTGCACGCACCTGGCCTGTTGCTGCGTCGGCACTGGGGAAGCAGGAAGAAATTGGTGTCAGGAGGGGGGGAGGCAGGGAGAGAGAAAGAAAGACAGAAATCTACAATGTTATTACCTAAAAATTATTAGATGTCCCATTTTGAGGAAAAAAATAAATAGTCACGTTAAGCACGCTTTAAAAAATTACTCCCGGTGTTAACTTTCTCTACCGCTTAGTTTCTAATCCCTTTATTGGTTTAATATTCATTTCCTTTTCATTCCCTTTGAACCACAAAGGTGGCTGCATAATGAACAGTTCTGTTCAGTTCAATTTATTTCAATGACCGATTATATATTCTGAATCTCCCTCTGCTCTATTATATCAACATTACATAATCCATTTGTTATGATACACACTATTATGCATACTTCTTCAATGTATCACTTTTTTTGATGGCGAGGGAGCTAATGTATTTATTTCACATAGGCAGTATAATGCATGACAGTGACGGATTCATTTGGATCTCGCTTTGGCCAGAGAATCCTCTCCTTTGAATACAGAATCCACTTGTAAGGGAGAAAATAGCAGGAGATGAAGGCAATGCCACCTGAAACAAATCAGCTGAAGCCGAGCCAAAACAGAGCATCTCTTCAATGTTTCCCCCCCCAAGGAGCTTCAGAATGTAAAACTTGAAGTTGTGAAAGTGTCCTATCAGTTGAAATGACGCTATGTTGATTCAAGTCAGCAGGTCCCCAGGAGTGTGGGCAACAATTCAGAGAAATATCTCCATGACTTGGCATGAGAGCCACAAGGTCTATTTCTTCAAAATGTGTCCCGTTGACATGTAATTTTCTTGTATGAGTGCCCCCCTTGGATAAATGAATTCTGCAAACTGATTGGCTGAGAAGACAGAAGCATTTTCTGTTTATTACCGCACTTGATATCCGAACCGCAGAGCTTATAAATACAGTAAACAGATGGGTAGTTTTTATTTCATTTCGTGGCAAGCACACCGTTTCCATTTAACCTCCTAACAAGTGAATTTAAAATGTTTGCTTTGTGGGCTTCAGATATAGATGAGTAAAATGTACATGAAACGATGCAGTTCAAAACCAGATAAGGGACAGTTAAATAAGATCTGTTCTCTAGATTTTATCTTGTATGCTGTTGCAGCCTTGTTAACCTTCCTCCCCCCCCCCCCCCTTTTATCAAGCTGCACTGCCGAGCACTGCGAGCTAACTGCTTATATGAAATTAAACATTGGATGACCTCGAAGAAACATCAACTGAACGCCTCCAAGACTGAACTACTATGGATTAGGAAAGACAAATGCTCCTACACCTGCCCCCCCCCCCTAACCTGGGAATCAACTACCTTGATGGCAAAAGTAATGTGACCATACATCCCGTTTTGAACGGAACCATCCAGCTTTTTAGCGCGCACTAAACGCTAACACGTGCATGTTATCCTATGGACGCGTTAGCAGTTAGCGCACACATTGATTTAGAGCTAAATCCACACTAAGACACTTAGCACGCCTTTGTAAAAGAGGGCCTAAATGCTGTCCTTTCGGCACCAATTTTTTAGATGTCATATATAGGATATGGCCCCGTGTGACGGAATGAACCAGCCATTGTAAAGGTACTGAAAAACTCAGTCACTTAAATGAAAAGAAGCCGATAGAAGAGCTCAGCTTAAATTGAATGTACGGTAACCTGAAAAGATAAGAAAGGCCCCCGCCCCCCAAAAAAACAGAGAGAGAGAAAGTTTCTTTTTGGTGCCTTTAAATTTCAACATTTTTCCTATGCTAATACCTACCATACACAAGCCAGCCTTGAACCTGTGACTGTGACCTTTAAGCTTGGAAGGTAGCCATATTCCAGAAAGAGTAATCTGCCTCTTGAGAGGACATTAGAGAATGACACGGTGACAAAATTCATCACCGTTCCCGTCCCCACGGATAACCGCGGGAAACCATCTTCATGTCATTCTTTAAGGAGAGAGGGAAGAATCAGAGTATGAATGGCCACAACCACTGACCCGCAAGCCTTGGTTTGAAGAATGCTGGTGTAGAAGGACTGAGGTTGAAACAGACACTACAGAATGACAGTCTCTGGTATCCAAAGCAGATATTGTGATGTCATAATGCCTCATGCCACCAGTGCCTAAGAGCCAATCACATCAGTGATGTCACAATGACTTCATTATCCTTGGCTCACATAAGAATCAGAGTATGAATGGCCACAATCACTGACCCGCAAGCTTTGCTTTGAAGAATGCTGGTGTAGAAAGACTGAGGCTGAAACAGACACTAAAAAATGGCATGGGATTATTTCCCACGGTTATCCACGGGGACGGTGATGAATTTTGTCACCATGTCTTTCTCTAGAGGACATGTCTAGCTATGTCTTCTAGTTCTAGCTATCTTAGGCTCCTCATTATTCGCTGACTGTCCAGCCTTCTTTCAATGTGAACCGCCTAGAAGTCGCCTGACTATGGCGGTATAGAAAAATAAAGTTATTATTATTGTCTCTGGACTGCATCAGCAAGAACCAGCTCAGGGCAGGCTTAAGCAGATCTGCTCCTCCTCTGGTCTTCTTTTCTGTTGCTTGCATCTAGTTATTCCATTAAAACATACTGCATACATAAAACAAAATGAAACAAAACAACCTGCAAATGACACAGGAAACTAAACAAAATGAATTTTGATTGTCTGCTTAATGGACTGTTAACTAGCTGCATGCATAAAAAAAAACCTAAAAGTGAACCAGTCTCCTTGCAATCATATTTGGTTCTCACATACGGTTTTCCAGATGCTCAGATTCCCCCGGACATGTCCTCCTTATGAGAGCATGTCCGGGGGTTCCGGACAGCTTTTCCAAAATCCGACACTTGTCTGGGTTTTGAAATGCTTCCCTCCACATCGCGTCGGGCACGTGACGTCATAGAATTATGAATCTGTTAACTCAAATGCCATTGAAAAAAATACTACAACCTTTAATTGTGACTTAAAATTCTTTTGAATGATGTTTCAGCGCGTAAAGATAATGGAAGAGAACTCCACAAAGTAGGAGGGGCCATTTCCGAAAAGCAAGAATCCCTATTTACATCCAAAAATGTTTGCCTGAAAGAAGAATGAAGATTCCTTTAAGGGAGGTAAGGAACCAAAAGAGCTGGCTAAAAATGAAGGGAGGCCCAAAGACTGAATCTGAAAAGAGAGGATGTTGTACTTGAAAGACATTCTATAACCGATTGAAAGTACATGTTCAGACTTAAGCAAAGGAGTAATATGATCATATTTAGACAGATGATATACCTCTCCTTTGCCAACACGTAACGCGGGTTTCCTATGAGCGTCAGAGCAGTTACTGCCGCTGCCAGCGCTAAAACCCACGCTACGCATTGGCAAAGGAGGGGGATTAAAAACAAAACGCAGTATTTTCCACGAGCTGAAGTCAACGAAGCCGATATTGCGGAAGACCAGTTTTAGAGAGAATTACAATAATCAAAGTTTAGAAAAAACAAACAAACAAAGAATGCAAAAGAATTCGAAGTGACTTCCAATTTAAAAGTGGACAAATGGAATGTAACTGACAAAAGTGTTAAAACAAAGACAAGAAAACCAGTGGCACCCCTCCCCTGTCCTCTTCACTGCCCCCCCCCAAAGTCGCTTTTTAATTTTCCAGGTGCCAGCAACAGCACGGACTTGCTACCCGCATCATGCCGGCTATCCCTCTGAAGTTGGAAGTCAAAGAGAGGCGACACCGTCGTGGGCAGCAAGTTCGTAATGCTGATTTCCCCAGGGAAAGGGGCGAGCGCGTGAAGCAGACCATGCCACTGGAGAGAATTACATTAACGGGTGCTAGAATAGATGTGTGTCTTTGTGTTTATTTTTTTCATTTTCTATCCTTGGCTGCTTTCTGTCTATCTTTCTTTCTTTCTATCTCTCTTCCTCCTGCTCTGTCTTTCTTTCTGTGTCTCTTTCCTTGACTGTCCAGCCCTTCTCCCTTACATTAACGGGTGCTAGAAATATATATTTGTCTGTCTTTATTTATTTATTTCTGTCTCTTTCTGCCACTGTCTTTCTTTATTTCTGTCTCTCTCCCTGCCCCAGTCTCCTTCTTCTTTTCTTTCTGTTTCCCTCCCTCCCACTATCTGTCTCTCTCCCTGCCCCCTATGCAGCAGCATTTCTCTCCCCCTCCACTTCCCTGTGCAGTAGATACATCAGCATTCCTTCCCCCTCCATTTCCCTGTGCTGCAGCATTTCCCTCCCACCCTGTGCAGCATTTTCCTCCCCCTCCCCCACACACACACTTCCCTGTGGTCTCTCTGTCTGTGTTTGTTTTGGTATTTGTCTCTTTGCCTGCTGTATGTGTGTTTGTTTGTTTTCTGTGTGTGTTTGTGTGTGTTGGTTGGCAGGTTAACTTGCTTCCCAGTAGCGGTAGCAGCAATTTGACCGGCCCCCCCTCTCTGCTGCTCCCCCTTCTCCCTCGCGGGTCAGTGAGGCTTCCTTCGCTCTCCCTAGCGCATGTGCATTCGTGAGAGCTGGGTGAGGAAGGCTGCCGCAGCCTCGCGGCTTGCCCCAGCTGTGTAATTTCATGTTTTAGTTCAAAGCCGCCGCCGCAGCTCCTCTCTCGATCCCCGCCTGGTGCGGTTCGAGAGAGGAGCCGTGGAGGCGCTTACCATGAGAGCCGGGTGAGGAAGGCCGCCTCAGCCTCGCGGCTTCCCCCCAGCTGTGTAACTTAATTTTTTTAGTTGAGGGTGGGGAGTCGTTATGGGGATCGCCGGCCGCCATCGCTCAGGCGCACCGTGAGAGCCGGGTGAGGAAGGCCGCCTCAGCCTTGCGGCTTCCCCAGGTGGGGAAGCCGGGGTTGTGCGAGCGCTGAGCCGCACCGTTGGAGAGGCAGGAAAGGAAGGCCGCCGCTCTTCTTTGTCGGCTCCTGAACGAAGGCGAGTTGCGAGTGTGGGGCCTGCAGCGGCGCGAGGTGGAGAGCAGGGAGGCTGTGGTGACGTACTAAGCGCGCAGGCACACTCTCATGTCAGCGACGGATCAGGGAACACAACTTTAGAGTGCGCATGCGCGGCCTAGCATTTTATTATATTAGATGAGAATAACCAGGATCAGAGCAGCCTTCAGCTGCGAGCGGCTCAGTTGCCACTTGCCACTGCGGGCTGAATGCCGAGCCGTCTGTTTATTGTTTATGTTTTCTATTAAGGATATCTGCTTGCAATTTTGATGCCATTATATCGCTTTTGAACAAGCAAGATCCAATCCATGCAAATTTGAGGGGGGGAGAGACATGGTGTCTTCATCAGTATGCACATATTTCTTTTCCTAATGTGTTGTGATTAGCTGCTCTAATGGGCGAGATTGCACAGCCATGGGGGAACGTCTTGAAAGACGTGGCACGGTCTGAAGTATTTACTTGCATGATACTAGAGGTACTTCTAGCAAAGATTTTTTCATAAACTAGGTATTCATTGAATGTGGCAGGTCTGGCAACTTCGTTAGCAGAAACGACATTAAATCACATTGACTGAAGCTTATTATCAAAGGGGAACGTACAGGACAGTTTCCGTAAACTTTTAGTCAAATGTAGCCAGGATACTGAATCGAACTTTCCTTTGTGTGTGTACTATATGCTACCATTGTTTGTTTTTTGGGGGGGGTTTGTTTGTGTGACCATTTTCTATCCTATATAAGGTAGGGTTGCCAGATTTTACTATTGTAAAATCTGGACCCCCCCCCTAGACCCGCACAGTTCCACCCATCCCTGCCCCGTCACGCTCCCAATCCCGCTCTAGCCCTGCCCCCCGCTGCCTGCTCTTGTCAGGGAGGAGGAAATCTGCGTGATGCGTGTGGCATCCGCGCTTGCGCGGATTTCTTCCTGCCCGACGACATTTAGAGGAGGCTTTTCAAAACCCGGACAAAGTGCCGGGTTTTGAAAAGCCGTTCGGACCCCCGGACGTGTCCTCAAAAGGAGGACATGTCCGGGGATATCCGGACGCCGCTAACCCCAATCTAATGGCTCCTTTTACTAAGGTTTGCTAGTGGGTTTGGCACATGCTAACAATTAGCGTGCCCTAAAGCTCTTATTCTATAAATGGAGCCCATCTAAGAAATGGTTGCTAATTGCATGTCAATCACGCATCGGTGCCATTTGTACAATCGCGGCTGGGTTGTTTTTTGTTGTTGGTTTTTTTTTTTAACACAGGCGCTTTAAATGTAAGCCAGTATTTTAAAGGCGCATAGGGAAACCGAAGGCCATTTCCGGCACAAACCATGCTCCCGCCAGCCTTAGGCGCCTGTTGGTGTCCCTATGCATCTCTGTAGGCGCAAGACTGGTGCCTTGGAGCGGTGCCTTCAATTTCTTTTAGAAACGTGCCCACTGATTGATTAGTTAGGCGGCTGCCTAATTGCAGCACGTCCTGTACAGAATCTTGGCCTAAATGCTAAGAAGCCCACAGTATTAAAATAAAATAACAGGCAGCGGTGTAGAAAGGGGGGGCGTGGGGGCAGTCCAACCCAGGCGCTGTCCTCTCTGCCCCCCACTCCTTCCCCCCTTCCACTACCACACACGTGCACCACTTCCCTTACCCCATACCTCTAACATTTGCAGCGCAAGCAGCCACCCCCAACCTGCTGCTCGCGCCAGCATCGGCTCTTCCTCTGATGTCACTTCCTGGACCTGCGCCTGAGAAGTGACATCAGAGAAAGAGCCAACGCCGACACGAGCAGCCAGTTGCGGTTGCTGCTCGTACTGGGAAAGTCAAACAGGTATAGGGGAAGGGGCGCATACAGCAGGAGGGGGTGGGGAAGGAGTGGATGGGGTAGGGGGTGGAGAAGAGGGTGGGGGAGGGGTGCCACCACCCCGAGCGCCTCTCATCCTCGCTACGCCACCGATAACAGGATTCAGTTTATGGTGCTGAAAAAAATTAATTCTGAATAGTATTCTGTATAGGGCATGCATCCAACTTTGGGCATTAGCATTTACATGAGCTGAAACTAGGTGGAAATCCTGGTGCACAAGTTGGGCTTCGATCCCCCAACTCCATAACATTTCGTATACTTTATGAAAATGTTGCTCATTCACCCATGTTCCTCTCATTGATACGCCTCCTTTTTAGATCCGTGCAAAAACAAGTGGAGGGGCATAAGCAAAAGAAACATCTAATTCCTTTTTGGGCCTATGTCGCTAATCGTCCAAAGTCGGCTAAGTAAAATGTCTATTCCCAAAAAATACGTCCAAAATATCCCCCCGCCCCCCACCGAAAATCGTCTAGTTGGATGACCAGCCGTTTGATCGTCCAGACTGCTAAGTCATCTATCGTTATACCCCGTTCTTGTCCAAAAATTCGTCCAAGTCAAAAATGCCCAGAACAAAACCTGTTGGACGTGGGCGGGGTCAGCAAAGTGATGGACTAGACACCCAAACATTGCACCAGAGTAGGGGGGTACCTTACAGGGCACTGCTGTGAACTTCACAAAAAGGGTGCCACAAACATCTCACCACAACTCCCTTATAGGTCATGGTGATCCCCCACAAACACCCCCAGAACCTACTAGATCTACTTGTCTACCACCCCAATAGCCCTTATGGCTGCAGGTGCCACTTATATGGCAGTACAAAAGGGTTTTGGGGGAGTTTTGAGCGGTGCACATGTTTCACCATGAATGCAGTGATTAGAGTGGTTTATTGGCCTGAGTCCTCCTCTCCATGGTTCACTAACCCACTCCCAAGACCACTTAAGCCACCTCTGTGCAGCTCTACTAGGCTTTCCTATTCCAGGATGCCAGGTGTTGATGTTCTGGAGGCAGATGTGTATGTTTTTATTAGGATTTTTATGGTGTTGTGGGGGGGGGGGCAGTGATCATTGGGGCAATGTGTGGGGGTCTTTACTTTGTGTCTGCAGTGCTTATCTGGTCACTTTGGATACCTTTTTGCCACTTAGACCTGTTTTTACATGGCCTAAGTCACAACGTACAACTTCTGTCCAAGCAGCCTCGTTAAAGTATCGGTTATACTTGCAGCCCACGTCCCGCACAAATCCCACCCTCACCACTCCTCCTAAAACGCCCCTTTTAGATCTGGTCGTACAGCAGCACTGATAAGGCCTAAGTCGTTTTTAGGTATGTCTAAAACCCATTTCGGCACTTGGACGACTTGTCTTTTAGATCGTCCAAGTACCGATTTAGGCGGGGTTTTAGACGTATTTATTTTTTGATTATGAGCCCCTTAGGCGCTATTTTATAAAAGGGCCCAAAAGTGTATTTTCATGTCAGTTTGCTGATTTGGAGCTATTTCAGTAGCTTGCTTCTGTTATAGCGCTTTTTTCTGTGCTGAAAAATCAGCATGGAAATAGTGGATAATATAGGCACCTTATATAGAATTCCTTAGAGGATGCCCATTTATGCGCATAAATAAGTTCGTCTCAAACTGGCCAAATGCTAATCTCTGGGTGATACAAGAAAGGTGACAAAAGGTGAAAAAAACGTATAAAAAAATGGAAAAAAAAAATATAACAATGGTATATATGTTTTCCAGTTTTCCCGGTTATAGTACGCAATTCCACCTCCCTCTTTTTTTGTTGCTTAGCCAATTGGCCTACATCAGATTTTTTTAAATGACTAGGAGCCTTTCTTGGCCAACTGAATACCTTAACCATCTTGTTCGCCATGGTTTTTATTGTAGAACACTGTGGTAACCACTTTTTAATACTGATGCTAGAGAAACAGCACCATCAGTAGGCTCATCCCTAAAGCAAATTATGTCCATCTGACGACGGGGTTTCACTATTGTACAAAGTCTTTTGTTAGCCGCATTGAATCCTTGTTGAAAAATTGTGGGATACTATAAGTTGTATCAGGCCAGAGGTCAGCTAAAGGACCCAGCTTGGTAGACACTCATCTTTCTGTTCAATTTCACTCTAGGTGTTTCAAAGGACCAGTGATCCATCTAGATTTGTAGGCACTCATTTGTCTATAGAGTCCACAAATGACCCTCAGACAGGTCTCTAGGAGAGCAACTTGGCCTGGCTATTAGCAGCATATATCCATCATCTAGATGGGACACAGGGAATGATATTGAACCAGTAAATGCCATTAATGTTTCAGGCAAAAAAAAGGTCACGAGTTCTTCTCTCAATACTGATCCACTTTTTAAGAGGCAATAACTTAGCATCAACACACAGTGTGGAACTAGAGCAAAAGGTGCAGGATGCGATTGTATCACAGCTGATGGATTTCTCCAGCAACTCACATTGCCTCTTCTAAAATCTTTTCTCAATGAATATGGACTCAAACTATTGGAGTTAAAAATTAGCAAAAAGGTTGAACAGGTGGATGCCCAGGTTCATACATATTGTGACCGGGTAAGGCCTGGCCTGGCTTAGACCAGAGCCCTGACCTGGGTCACCCAAACTTCAACTGAGCGGTAAGGCGAGGTATGGAGGGTAGAGGGGGTATGCAGGTGAAATAAGTGTCAAGGCAAAAATATTCAGCGTGAATTTTTCTTTATACTCTAGTGCAGGGGTGGGCAACTCCGGTCCTCGAGGGCCGGAATCCAGTTGGGCTTTCAGGATTTCCCCAATGAATATGCATGAGATCTTTTTGCATGCACTGCTGTCAATGCATATTCATTGGGGAAATCCTGAAAACCCGACTGGATTCCGGCCCTCGAGGACCGGAGTTGCCCACCCCTGCTCTAGTGCAATTATTCTTGAGGGTAGTAACAACCCCTCAACAATTATCAACTTGAAAACACTTCATGGTGACTTCATGGCCCACCATGCTTATTCTGTTTAAAGTTTTCAAGAATCTGGCCGTTTTCCAATAGCTTGCCTCTAGAGCAGTGGTTCCCAACCCTGTCCTGGAGGACCACTAGGCCAATCGGGTTTTCAGGCTAGCCCTAATGAATATGCATGAGAGAGATTTGCATTTAATGGAAGTGACAGATATGCAAATCTGCTCCATGCATATTCATTAGGGCGATCCTGAAAGGGTTGGGAACCGCTGCTCTAGAGCAGAGGTGTCAAAGTCCCTCCTCGAGGGCTGCAATCCAGTCGGGTTTTCAGGATTTCCTCAATGAATATGCACGAGATCTATTTGCATGCACTGCTTTCATGGTATGCTAATAGATCTCATGCATATTCATTGGGGAAATTCTGAAAACCCGACTGGATTGCGGCCCTCGAGGAGGAACTTTGACACCCCTGCTCTAGAGAAATTCTCAGGGAGTAACTAGACTTTCCACCCTGAACATGGGATTCTTTCACCCTTATCAGATCTGGGGTTTTCAGATCCCCTGCCCAAGTAATCCCAACTAGTTGGTAATACAAGGCTCCAAAGGTGCCTTCCTCAGGCTGTGCTCTGCCAGCTTCAACTTTTCCATTTCAAATCCAGGATCCTGCAACCTACCTATACTGCATGGATCAGGTTGCTCACAGTTCCACTGCGATTGTTTAAATCAGAAGCAGTAACTTTTAACTCTTCGGTTCCCTTGATTGGTGAGACACCACATTACTAGAAACAGTATTCTCACTCCCAAAATCTTCACTAGGTGTCCATTCCTTCAAACATGCACACTTCATCGGGCTCCATCGGAAGAATTATTAGAATCCTCAGTCCAGAGGTTTCCTACCTGATTTCTGTGGGGAGTAATAGTTTCTGTCCTCTGAATCCTTGCATGCACAGGTCTGCTTAGAGCACAGGTGTCAAAGTCGGTCCTCGAGGGCCGGAATCCAGTCGGGTTTTCAGGATTTCCCCAATGAATATGCATGAGATCTATGTGCATGCACTGCTTTCAAAGCATATTCATTGGGGAAATCCTGAAAACCCGACTGGATTACGGCCCTCGAGGAGGGACTTTGACACCCCTGGCTTAGAGGATTTCAGGTATCTTGCGGGTTTGTGGCTGCCTCGCTTGCCTAGAAGACACACCCTCTTCACATGCTCTGGGTTGATTGCACCTGAGCTCCTAGAGCTCTCTGCTACTGAGCCCTGGTAGCTTCTCTGTGGACTAGCCCTGCCTATAGCTGGACTGACTGCTGAACATACTAGAATCCTAAGCTTTGCCATCACCTGCTGGGCCTTGTGGGTTTCTGTCCCTAGCTGTTCCTAAGCTATTACTAGGCAAGGGTAAGTGGGTCAGTGTAGGGCTGCCCTCCTTTGGGGATTTGTTGACCAGAGGTGTTTCTTTGCCCTGCTTACTTCTGGGACTGCACTGCAGGGTTTCTTCTGTTATCACAGGGCTCTCCCTGTGACAATATCAACTTATCATAAAGGATATACTGTATACATATCCTAGTAGTATTATAATACATGAGCTACAAAATATAAGCTTTGGTACAGAGTTAGGGTGTTTCTGTGGTGGCTTTCCATACTTGAGCTTCAGAAGTATTCTATTGGGTTTGGTGCTTTTGGGCATCCTGATGTGTGCATTAACATATCCTTTATGATATTACATATATATTACATAAGCACAAATGTTATTAGGAGTATATATTTAAAAAGTCCCCTGTGTAGTATAAAACCAAACACTATAACACTGTATATACACATTATCCACAATGAATACACCATGAGATAGATTTACATACCCAGGAAGCAATGTATGCAAATCTATCTCATGAATATTCATTGGGTATGTCCTGAATACCCGACTGATTAGCTGAACTGGATTAAGAATCACCGCTTTAGCTGATTTCAGGCCTAATGTACAACTTAGAATTTTAGGAGTGGCATTATAAATTATCCATAGAGAGGAAGAGGTCGATACTTAGCCAAATGGAGACAATAACTGAGCATTAACAAGATCAGTACTAGAGAATGGCACGGGGACAAAACTTTTCCCTGTCCCTGCAGGAACTCATTTTCCAGTCCTGTCCCGGCAAGTTCTTTTCCTGTCCCTGCCTCATTCCTACAAGCTCTGTCCATGGTGAGACCTCATCCATGGTGAGACCTCATCTGGAATATTGTGTACAATTCTGGAGGCAAAAGGATGTGCTGAGAGCTGAGTCGGTTCAACGAATGGCCACCAGGATGGTCTCAGGACTCAAGGATCTCCCGTATGAGGAACGTCTGGGTAAGTTGCAGCTATACTCACTCGAGGAACGCAGAGAGAGGGGTGACATGAATGTGACGTTGAAATATATTGCAGGCCGTATTGAGGTAGAAGAAGATATCTTTTTCCTTAAAGGACCTACGGCAACAAGAGGGCATCCGTTGAAAATCAGGGGTGGGAGATTTCATTAAGACACTAGGAAGTATTTCTTTACCGAAAGGGTGGTTGATCATTGGAATGATCTTCTACTGTAGGTAATTGAGGCCAGCAACGTGCTAGATTTTAAGAAAAAATGGGATAAGCACGTGGGATCACTTCAAGGAAGAACTTAGGGGGGAGGGTCATTAGAGTGGGCAGACTTGTTAGGCCGGTGGCCCTTTTCTGCCATCATATTCTAGGTTTCTATCTGCACAAGCCTCAAACACTTTAAAATCCTAAGTAGCAACATTCTAGAGTTCAGATTGTGATGTCATAATGCCTCATTCCACCAATGCCTAAGCTCCGTCCTCATCTGCACAAGCCTCAAACCCTTTAAAATCCTAAGTAGCAACATTCTAGAGTTCAGATTGTGATGTCATAACGCCTCATTCCACCAATGCCTAAGCTCCGTCCTCATCTGCACAAACCTCAAACACTTTAAAATCCTAAGTAGCAACATTCTAGAGTTCAGATTGTGATGTCATAATGCCTCATTCCATCAATGCCTAAGCTCCGTCCTCATCTGCACAAGCCTCAACCATTTTAAAATCATAAGTGCTCGAGGCTTGTGTGGTTAAGGCAGAGCTTACAGGAATGGGGCACAGACAGGGACAGCGACAAAACTCACGGGGATGGGATGGAAAATTGAGTTCCTGCGGGGAGGACATTACAACCATGAGTAGTTGCAGTAGTTGCAAATTTCTTACCTGTGAACGCTACTTAAAACTAGTGGTCTTTAATTAACATACCAGTACTGCACACAATAAACTTTAAGTGTAACAGAGTTCCCGCTGCTAACTTCCTACTGATTCTTCTAATGGTTCAGGTGGCTTTGGGCTGAAACATTTCAAGGGCGGTTGAGTTCTTAGATCATTGTATCTTCTTCACTGTTTCCTTATGTTACTTCTTTTATTCTAGACAATCAAACTTAATTAATTGGAATTTGCTATGCAACCATCCCATGAAATCAACATTGAATGCATATTTGAGGCAAAATATTAAAGACCACTCATGCATTCTCCAGAATTCTCATTCCATTATAAAATGTGATTATTTTTTCAGTAGAAAGCATTAAAGACAATTAAATTCTGACTGTGGATTGAAGTAGCAGTTTGTAAAATAGAAAGAATATGGGCTTTCAAAGTTCCAGGGTATTTATTAACTCATAATAAACTGTTCAGCGAAATACCTTGCAATTTTTATAGAAATATTATTACTTCATTTTCACTTAAGATAAGAACATAAGCAATGCCTCCGCTGGGTCAGACCCGAGGTCCATCGCGCCCAGCAGTCCGCTCACGCGGCGGCCCAACAGGTCCAGGACCTGTGCAGTAATCCTCTATCTATACCCCTCTATCCCCTTTTCCAGCAGGAAATTGTCCAATCCTTTCTTGAACCCCAGTGCCGTACTCTGCCCTATGTGTTGCCGTTTGTCAGCTGGCATGCCATGATTGTTAATAATCCTTTTAACAATTCATTAGGCAGAAAGGATTTATAGCTTTATGCACTTATTACATTTAGTTCATTCAAATATCATTTTTCTGCTAAACAATGCATTTATGTTTGTTTCCAGAGAGTTATTGGAAAGACATTTCTGTTCGCCTTCTGTAGGGTAATGAATTTGTATACCGCCTTTCTGTGGGAACAATCAGAGAGGTTACGAGGGGCCGCTGAAAAGTTCTCAGCCCAACCAACAAAGTTGGGGCAGTTTCCATCGAAGGCTATACACTTAGTCCAGCAATTTTCCACTTTTTTCATTCCGTCTGCCCTTCACCATCTCTCTTCACTTATCTCCCCTATGATCCCCCCACCATGAGCTCTGCTCAGCTGATAAGTCCCTCCCTTTCTGTGCCCTTCTCTTTAACTGCCAACTCCAGACTCCGCCCCCTCTACCTTGCTGCGCCGTATGCTTGGCACAAGCTACCCGAATCCCTACGGCGGGCTCCGTCTCTGACAACATTCAAGGCCCAGTTAAAAGACCACCTCTTTCAGAGTGCTTTCGACTCCTAACTCCTCTCACCTTGGGTCCTGCATCCCCAACCCTATATGTCAGGTCTGTCTAAGTTAGATTGTAAGCTCTTCTGAGCAGGGACCGTCCATAAATTCCAAAATTTACAGCGCTACGTATGCCTAAGTAGTAGCAGAATATCGCTGGACTAAATGTACAGCCCTCGATGGAGACTGCCCCACTTTCATTAGCCCCTCGTACATACTTGTATAGTAAATACAGGTACTTTTTTCTGTTTCTACTGAGCTCACAATCTAAGGCCCCCTTTTATCAAGCCTCGGTAGAGTGTCTTAGTGCTGGCCGGGCAAAATAAATGCTCCGACGCTCATTCAGTTCCTATGAGCCTCAGAGCCTTTACCTCGCCGGCCAGTACTAAAACGGATTGATAAAAGGGGGCCTTATTTCTGTACCTGGGGCAAGGGAGACTTAAGTGACTTGTGCAGGGTCACAAGGATCCGTGGTGGAAATTAAACCTAGATTCTCAGTTCACAGCACGAACCATAAGACTACTCCTTGGAGGAATCTCCTCTACTCCATTTTTGCCTACCCTCGATGGCATAGAAAGGGAGGGGGCGAGGGGGGGAAGTCCACCCCAGGCACCATGTTGGTGGGGGCATCGTTGCCCCTCCTCCTCTCCTCCCCTGCTTCTTCCCATTCCTCCCCTCCACGCGTGTGCCCCCTGCCTTTCCCCCATACCTCTAGCTGAAGTTGTTGTTCGCAGCGGTTAACAAGAATGATACTCGTCTGGACAGTTGTATCCTTACGCACACAGACACACTGACAGACGCTCAGAATTTAGGAAGTTGGTGGGTTGGGCTGAGAACTTTTCAGCACCCCTTTGCATGTAATAAGTGAGCCAAGTGTAGGACAATCAAGCCATTGTGACATCACTGATGAGGCTGGCTCTTATTGGTGGAATGAGGCATTATGATATCACAAACTCTGGTTACCAGAGACAGAAACTCTTCACGCTACCAGAGGGGTGTTGAAAAGTTCTCAGCCCAACCAAGAAGAGAATGGCGTGGATAGGGGTCAATCAATGATCTGAAACAATGTCAAAACATAGAATTTTGTTTCTGCAGATTGGCACTTAGCAAAATAAGATAACACTCTTTTCGGCTACAGTGGCAAAATAACGCTCAGAATTTAGGAAGTTGGTTGGGCTAAGAACTTTTCAGCATTCCCTCGTATTTTATATTGAATGAAATAAAGAACCTGATTTATTAAGGGTTTTTTTTCCTAACGGGCATGTGGAGGGTAATTTTATCTTTCAATGTACTAAAGAGAGCAAGGAAGAATGAAATAAACGTCAAAACTGATTTAATATGGTGGCAATTTAGTAGATATTCTATAAAGGCAGTTAGGGGTAAGTTATCAATGTGGGTTCTGTGAACTTAGGTTAATTTACCATAGTAACATAGTAGATGACGGCAGATAAAGACCCGAATGGTCCATCCAGTCTGCCCAACCTGATTCAATTAAAATTTTTTAAAATTTTTTCTTCTTAGCTATTTCTGGGCAAAAATCCAAAGCTCTACCCGGTACTGTGCTTGGGTTCCAACTGCCGAAATCTCCGTTAAAACCTACTCCAGCCCATCTACACCCTCCCAGCCATTGAAGCTCTCCCCAGCCCATCCCCCACCAAACGGCCATACACAGACACAGACCGTGCAAGTTTGCCCAGTACTGGCCTTAGTTCAATTTTTAATATTTAGATCCTCTGTGTTCATCCCACGCTTCTTTGAACTCCGTCACCGTTTTACTATCCACCACCTCTCTCGGGAGCGCATTCCAGGCATCCACCACCCTCACCCTTACCACAAGTTGGCTCATTTTAGCACAGGGTCTCATTGCATAAAAAGAGACTTTGTGCTAAACTAGTTTGATTTGTGATAAAATACCACAACTTGTTGAAACCTGGAAAGGAGGCTGACTTACCTGAGTCCTATCGTCCCATTTCCTTGATTAATGTGGATTTGAAACTCTTTGCTCGAATATTGGCTGATCGGCTTGCTCCCCATCTCCCTACGCTCATCCATGAGGATCAGGTTGGTTTTGTTCGGGGCCGTCAATCGGTTAACAACGTCCGGAAGGTCCTCTTTGCAATGGCTCATTGTCATTCTTGCCATATTCCTGCTCTATTTGTTAGTCTCGATGCTTCTAAGGCATTTGACAGCGTCCATTGGCCATTCTTGTTTCGTACCCTGGAACATGTTGGGTTGGGCGGGGTTTATCTTGATGCCATTCGTTCTCTCTATTTTAATCCACGGGCTTCGCTATTGGTGAACGGGTCCCGCACGGACTCCTTTCCTATTCTTCGTGCAACGCGACAGGGTTGCCCTCTATCTCCCCTGTTGTTCCTTCTTTCTCTGGAATCCTTGCTTTGTACTCTTCGAGGGTTTGCGGAGGTGCAGGGCCTACGGGTTGACGAGCTTGAGTTGAAGACCTTAGCGTATGCGGATGACATGTTTTTGATTTTTACTCGACCTGCAGATTCTTTACCACTGGCGTTGGATTTAATTTCTGAATTTGGCTTTCACTCGGGTCTGTCCCTTAACTTGGATAAATCTTTGGCCTTACTTTTACCACCCGAGTTGCGGGCGGAGTGGAGGGGAGTTTTTCCCCTCCGTTGGGCTGAATCCCATTTGAAGTATTTGGGGGTTACTATTCCTCGGGATTTATCTAGTTTATATCGATTAAACGTGGATCTGTTGTTTCATGCCCTTCAGAATAAATTGCAACTTTGGGGTACTTTCCCCTTTTCACTTTTGGGTCGGGTGCATCTGTATAACATGCTCATAGTCCCCTGTTGGCTCTATGTCTTTCAGGTACTTCCTCTCTATCTGACTTCCCGAGATGAGAGACGACTAGAACGCCTGGTCCAGAGATTTCTTTGGCCTGGGAGGAGACCCCGCTTGCCTTATAAATGGGCGGCAACTCCATGATACAGGGGTGGTTTGGGCTTATTGAACCTCAAATATCTGACTATTGGCTGTGGCATGCGCCACATTAATGATCTTTTTAGGGGTACTTCGTCGTTCACCAATACTTCTCTTGAGCTTTCCTGTTTTCATTCTACTCACTTTAGCGCTTATTTTCATTCCCTTCCTTCTCTTGTACTTGATTCTCTTCCTATGAAGGTGCTGCACAGTCCTTTGCGGAAGGTTTGGCGCTGGATCTGTAAATATCACGCTCTTTCTGCTTCTGTCTCTCCCTTCCTTCCTATCCGCTTTAATAGCTCCTTTCTACCTGGTATAGATGGGCCGAGTTTTACTCGGTGGGAAATGAAGGGTATTTATTATGTACTTCATTTGGTAGATGATGATGGGAACCCTAAATCCTTCACTCAGTTGCAAGAGGAATTTGATCTTCCCCAACAAGATTATTTTGCTTATATGCAAGTACACCATTACATTTCTTCCTTGCCCTCTAGTTCTTTAAAAGCCTTCTGCCAAGAGACATTGTCTACGGCCTTTACCATTGGCTCCCAGCTTCCTGTCCCCCCTCAAGTTCCATCATCGCCACTTGAAGGATGAGTCCCCTTTGTTTGATCACTCTAAATTGCGAGAGGCTTGGTCTCGTGATCTTGCTGCTGAGTTGCCCACTGATGTTCTATTGCAGGCTGTCCGTCACCTTCCTGCCTTTCGTAAATACACCACCTTTTGGGAACAACATTTTAAGTTGATTTTTTGTTTGTATATTTCCCCTAAGAGGGCTTATCTGTCCCACTTCTGTGAGACTGCTGCCTGTCCTCGCTGCCAGGCTCAGGAAGCGGGCTTGGGACACCTGTTCTGGTCTTGCCCCTCTGTTCAAGCCTTTTGGAGTGTAATTTTTGTTTTTGTGGAGCGCATTTGGAACATTACTATTCGATGTTCCCCCTTGCTCTTATTTGGAACTGTTCCCCACTACTTCCCTCGGACCATTTCCTCAAGTGGACTATTCTGATTGCCCTGAAATGTATTTTGCTGAAATGGCTTGAGGCTGATGCTCCGGACTATTCCCTGTGGCGTTGCCGTATGATTACTCTCCAGATGTGGGAAAGGAGGGATGTGAAGGATCTTTCTTCTTTCCCAGGCCGCATCTTTCAGCGTACTTGGGAACCTTTTTGGACTACCTTGACTCCTTTGGCTCGTAACCGGGTGCTTAATTGTTGATTTTGATTTGTGATTTCTTTTGTATAGAATGGTATACCTCTTTCTTTGCTATATTTTTGCTACTGTATATTTGGATGGAGGACCTGGGGGGGGGAGGGGTTGGTTGGGATTGTTTGGGGCGGGATGGGGGAGTTATTTTCAAAAATATTGAGCTGCTTTATATTTGTTACCTCTGTTTTGTGGTAGTTCTATTTGCTCAATAAAATATATTTGACTATAAAATACCACAACTTAACAGTGGCACGCATTGATAACTTCCCCCCTATTGTGGATAAGTGCCATTATACCATCTCAATCTATAAATTATATCTCAACCGCTCATTTACTATATTACTTCAATCACGCAGCACAAATCTAATAACCTGCAGAAAAGATGATATTCAGAAAGTAAAATATTAACTCAAGGGAGCAGAATATTAGCTTTAAAAAGCTTGAACAAATAGCTCTTAAGCAACTTTCTAAATTGCAATAGATGTCGACAAAACCGTAAGGTACCAGACCATGCATTCCACATCAACGGTCCAGCTATAGAGAAACATGACTTTTTGGTCCGTACATTTCGTAAAATATTCCCCTCTGATGTGTCTAACAACCAACAATTCTGTGACCTCAGTGTCCTTGGCGGAGTGTAAGGCATTTTGCCAAATAATTCGGCAGGGATGTCAAACCCCTTGTTGGACAAATTTCAAAACTTTGAATTGGATACGAAACAACATCGGCAGCCAGTTCAATCTTTTTAAAATAGGTGCAATGAGCTCGTATCCCGACACTCCTGCCAGTAACCAACAATTCTGTGACCGCAGCGTCCTTGGCGGAGTATAAGGCATTTTGCCAAATAATTCAGCAGGGATGTCAAAAACCTTGTTGGACAAATTTCAAAACTTTGAATTGGATACGAAACAACATCGGCAGCCAGTGCAATCTTTTTAAAATAGATGCAATGAGCTCGTATCGCGATACTCCTGCCAGTAGCCAGTAACCAACAACTCTGTGACCGCAGTGTCCTTGGCGGAGTATAAGGCATTTTGCCAAATAATTCGGCAGGGATGTCAAACACCTTGTTGGACAAATTTCAAAACTTTGAATTGGATACAAAACAACATCGGCAGCCAGTTCAATCTTTTTAAAATAGGTGCAATGAGCTCGTATCGCGACACTCCTGCCAGTAACCAACAATTCTGTGACCGCAGCGTCCTTGGCGGAGTATAAGGCATTTTGCCAAATAATTCAGCAGGGATGTCAAAAACCTTGTTGGACAAATTTCAAAACTTTGAATTGGATACGAAACAACATCGGCAGCCAGTGCAACCTTTTTAAAATAGGTGCAATGAGCTCGTATCGCGACACTCCTGCCAGTAACCAACAATTCTGTGACCGCAGCGTCCTTGGCGGAGTATAAGGCATTTTGCCAAATAATTCGGCAGGGATGTCAAACACCTTGTTGGACAAATTTCAAAACTTTGAATTGGATACAAAACAACATCGGCAGCCAGTTCAATCTTTTTAAAATAGGTGCAATGAGCTCGTATCGCGACACTCCTGCCAGTAACCAACAATTCTGTGACCGCAGCGTCCTTGGCGGAGTATAAGGCATTTTGCCAAATAATTCAGCAGGGATGTCAAAAACCTTGTTGGACAAATTTCAAAACTTTGAATTGGATACGAAACAACATCGGCAGCCAGTGCAACCTTTTTAAAATAGGTGCAATGTGCTCGTATCGCGATACTCCTGCCAGTAGCCGGGCAGTTGAGTTTAGTATTATTTGATAACTAAACCAGATGATCATCCCTCAGTAGAGCGAATAAGATTAGAAATGATGACATGTCAATAGTTTTATGGCTTCTTGATGTCATGCTGCCAACGACAGGAGATGGATGAGTAAAAACGCAACAGCGGTAAAGTTTCTTTATCCTACATTTTGAGCACATGTATAACCCAAATGTCTACATGAATGCTTTTCTCGTCTGTGCACCTTGCCTTTTAATTTGTCATTTGAAGAGATTTCCCCCTAGACCTGACACTAAGCTGCATTTCATTAGCACCCTGCGTTCATTTTACATTTTAATTAGAATAGATGACTAGGAGGCCTTCCCATTTAATTTCTATCACTCGCTAATGAAAGCCCGAATGGGTACCTCTGTTCTTATGAAAAGATTAAAATCTGCTTTACTATTTCATTTCTGGATGACTCTTTAGCCTGAGATGAGAGATGTTCTATTTAAATAAAGTAGAACGTAATATGCAGTACATTTGCGTGCAAAGGTTTAAACACCTCTGGTCAAATTGTTTGTTTCAGAGAGACCCTAACGTGAACAGAAGCTGGCACACGGTGCAAAGCAAAACAACAATTTTTTAACGCATAGTTAACGTGTATTTGCAGCTGTTGCTTCTTAAACACAGTATAAAAGCTCTGAACATGGGAGGTGCAAAATATTTGGACTAGAGATCATAAATTGAAACTGGCAAAGGAGAGAGCTTAAAATCAATGTCAGGAAATCATTTTCAGCAAAAGGGTGGTGGATGCCTGGAATGCCCTCCTGTTGCAGGGGGTGGGTGGCACAAAAATAGTGAAAATTTTTTTTTAAAAAAAGGGATAAATACAGAGATTCCCTATCTAGCAAGAGGAAGGGATTAAAGAAATCATGGCCCCCTTTTATGAAGCCGGGTTAAGCTTTCTTTATCACCAGCCATGGCGGTATTAGCTCTGACGCTCATAGGAATTCTATGAGCACTGGAGCTTTTACCACTGTGGCCGGCGATAAAAAAGCCTAACGCGGCTTCATAAAAGGGGGGTGGGGCAAATGACATAATGGAGTGTAACCTGCATGGAGCAGAAGGTTCAATCCAAAACAGAGGCATAGCACGGTTCAGTGCTTTTTCATGCAGTTGGCATTAGGATATGCTCATGTGAGACCTGAGCTCGAAGTAGTGCCACTGACTGCCATGTTTCTTTACTTCTCAGCTGGCTAGGGCAGTGGCGTGCGGTCAGGGCCTTCAGGGAATTTGCCCCACTCCATAAAGGCCCTGAGGGCCACTGCTTTGAATTTGATTGGTTGAGCAGGCAACAGGCAGATGCTGCTCAACCAATCAAATTCAGATCCGTACTGTCAAGGCCTTCAGGTGGTTTGGAGAATCCTTAGCCCTGGAACCCTGCTTTTTTTGTTGTAGTAGTTCTTTACTTTTTGTTTTCCTCATAGCAGAGGGTATGACTCTATCCTTGCTGGACAGACTAGATGGACCTTGGCTAGTCTTTTTGTTATTTTATAATAAGAAAACCCCCTTCTCAGAAAGGACATTAACAATAAGGGCTAGATTCACTAAGCGACCCCCGATCTGATTCACTAACCTCGTGACCGATCCGATTCCAATCCGCGCATGCAAATGAGAGGAAGCAGCATGCAAAGCAGGAAGGACGCGATTCACTAAACTTTTTCAGCAACACCGACTGGGCTGGCCGATCAAAAAAGAAGTGACTGGTGGGGACCAGTCTCTCATGACCTTTCCTGCTCTCTGCCAACTTCTCCTGCCTTGCCGCCCCGACTCTCTTCTCTCCGCCTTGCTCTCTGCCCCGAATCTCCACCCTACTCTCACCCCGCAGCCGTGAAATCCGAACTTCCCTCTGCTCTCTGCTGCCCCGACTCTGGATCTCTGCCGCCTTCCCTGCAGTGCGAGCCCACGGGTTTGAAGCGGGGCTGCCCTACGGCGTGCTCCAGAGCACGCCGCAGTGCAGCCCCGTATTAAACCCGTGGGCTCACACTGCAGGGAAGGCGGCAGAGAGCAGGAGCATCAGGGCGGCACAGACTTCCATTTTGGTTTCTGCTCCCCTGACGTCGCGCTGGGCACACAAGTGACAGTCTGCAAATCAGTGGGGGCCCCAGCTGGAAGAGCTGGTGTGCGTTTCGAAAAGGTGGTGGGACAACAAGTCGGCAGCACTCGCACACCAGCGGGAGGGAGGAGACCCGCTGCCATCCCTCTTTCTTCCCCTTTGCTGCTCCAGCTTTAAAAACTGCCTGCTCCCAATTTATTTTCAGAGCAACAAAGAGGTATGTTCGAGCAGGCAAAGAAGATGGTCTGCACATGCGCCGGGATAACTCAGTAGCAGTCCATGCGGGCGGTAGAGGGGCGTTCCTCCGATCGCCCCCATTTGAATATTCTCCCGTCGTGAATTGGTTGGCCTGCTACGGATCGGTCACGATCAGACAGGTAAGTGAATCAGGCCCTAAAACGCATCATTAAAAATCCTTTAGTAACATTGGAAATGACTATTACATTCATAATTTGATCAGCTTTTGAACTACAGCTGAAGCAAGAAAATAACTTTATCCGAGCTTGCTTGTCTCTTTATTGACCCAGCAGAATCACCTATTCTTTCCAAAACCTCAAACCCCGCTTTGTAGTTCCATCATTAATTCTCTTTTACCCTTTGCTGCAAATTGGACTTTTTTTTTTTTTCTTTTTCCTTCTGCATTTCTTTTCTGTTTTTGAAACTTGCAAAACATTCTTTGGGTGTTTATTTTTCTCGCTTCCCTAATGCCAATGGAATCATTTCATTCTCACTCAATTTGTTAGCATTTGCTAAACTCTTTCAGGGTCAACAACACACGGCAGGAATAAATCACGGAAACTCTACCATTTAATTAGATATTTAATGGAAGAATTGAGGTATGTGAGTCACTCACATTTTTCTTAAGCGTTGTGGCCTTGTGACAAGAGAAACAAGAAACATGGTACATTGATATTTTTTACATCTTAAATAGACAATAAATTTCCCTTTTCCCTCTGTTGACGTCATAATACATGAAGCACGATAGTGTCATATTATTGAAAATAACATTTATAATGTTGCTAATATGATTCTTGAACAGCTGGTAATAAATTCAAATTTCAATATTTCTAGCTACTCATCTATCCTGTTTCCCTGAAAATAAGACCTATCCCGAAAATAAGCCCTTGCATGATTTTTAAAGATGCTCCTAATATAAGCCCTAGTTAAGATTGACTCCCGAAGTCCCGTTCCCCCCCCGAAAGTACCTGACACTCCCTGACTCCATCCCCGACACTAGTGCTACCTGATTTGCTGAAAAAAAAACTGAACTTGTTGATTCAGCAACCCCCCCACTCCTGCTGCTTTAGGAGGCCTCGGAGCGGAGGTATGTCAGTCTCATGGTGGGAGAGTCAGTGGGGTTCTGCTGCACAAGGGGATGGGTGAGAGGGGAGGAAAGATACTGCACATGCGGGAAGGGGGGAAGAAAGAGGAAGAATTGGGGTGGAAGAGAGGAAGAGAGAGATCATTGTTGTAATGAAAAAAAAATAAGACATCACTGAAAGTAAGCTCTAGTGCGTTTTTAGACCCAAAATTAATATGACACTGTCTTATTTTCAGAGAAACATGGTAGTAAGAGTTTCAAAAGGAAAGTTTATTTTTAAACAAGTTACTATGTTTTCTTTCCTTCAAGTGGTGAAGTGAGAACTGAATTTTTTACGGGGAAGGGAAGGAGTAAAGTTTAACATGTGTGGCCACTAGGTACCAAGCAACCTACTTCCTCTGCCTCCCCCGCCTCATCTGTCACTTGCTCTACCCCTCCTACCCCACCAAAATTCAAATAAAAAATACCATAGCCGACAGTGATCCCTAAGTCCTTCAATCTGCTGTTGCTGCACTGACAGCATGTTTAGTAATGGCAGGCCGGCACAATTCAGAGCTCTTTCATACAGCCAACATTAGGATGTGCTCGTGTGAGAACTGACCACACTCACAGTGCCAGAATCAGTGGCTCGAAGTAGTGCCACTGACTGCCACGCTTCTTCTCAGCTGGCTGGGGCAGTGGCGTGCGGTCAGGGTTTAGAGTATTTGATCCACCCTTATAAAGGCACAGAGGGCACTGCTCTGAATTGGATTGGTTGAATAGGGAACAGGCAGATGCTGCTTAGCCAATCCAATTCAGAACAGTACCGTCAGGGCATTCAGGGGGTTCAGAGAATCCCTAGCCCTGGAGCTCTGCTATTTTTTTTTTTTTTTTAATGCAGTTTGACTGGTTGAGCAGGCTGCCTACTCAACAAATCGACCTGCATCAAGCAAAAAGTATACAATATATATATATTCAGGGCTGTAGAGCTGTGGATTCACTGACTCCCCTGAAAGCCCTCACCACACACCACTAGACTAGGGCTCAGGATTTCTTGTGCTGGTAGAGCTTCAGGATCCCCGACAACTACAGCAATGGTATACCTGGTTTCTGAGGGAATCTGAGACAAAAGGGAGATAAACCCTGTTGCTCAAGTGAAAATGCAGCTTGGGTAGGTTTGTTTGAAATGTCGTGGAAAAAGTCAGTGAGTGGCCTAGTGGTTAGAACTCTTGCCCCAGTCCCCTGAGGTTGTGGGTTAACTCCTGGTATATAGCTATGCTCTTCAACCTTTTGACACCTAAGGACTGGCGGAAATAAAATAATTATTTTGTGGACCGGCATCGGTCCACGGACCGGCAGTTGAAGAACACTGGGCTAAGTCATGTCCATCTCCACCCAATCTCCGCCCCAGACCCCGCCCCCATAATAGTACTAATTGTAACACCATTTTTTCCATTCATTTTTTATACACACACACACAATATAATCGTATTAACAACACATAATGATTAACCACAAAATTAAAATACACAAAGCACACTGTATGCTTTTCAACATTCATTCCTACCAGAAAACAGATAACCCTTATGCAAATACAGGACCAAAAACTAAAAGTACTAATATTTACAACCCCAGAGGAAAAGAAACAAATGCATTTCTTCCTGAACAGACAAATCAATCACTAAATTAAAAAAAAACAGACAAATCAATCACTAAATAAAAAAAAAATAAAAGCATTTCCCCTACCGTTGTTGTCTCTCTTCCTCCATGCAGTGCCTTGCCTTCTGGCCTGCCCCCTGGTGTTATCTTCAGGTCGGTCCATGGTACGATCAACGCGGCGTCAGAGATAAGGCTTCTGGTTCAGGCACAGGATGCACTCAGGGAGCCGGGCCTGAAGACGCCGCGTTGATCGCACCATGTACTGGTGGCTAAAGAACATCTGCCCGCTGGATGTGCTGGCCCTATGGACCGGTAGAAAATTTCTGCGGACTGGCACCAGTCCACGGACTGGCAGTTGAAGAATCCTGGTATATAGTGCACGCCTTCCCCCTCTTTTACTAAGGCGCGCAGGCCAATTTAGTGCACGCTAAATGCTAACGCGTCCATAGAATATAATGGGCGCATTAGCATTCATTGCGGGCTAAATTGGATAACGCACCTTAGTAAAAAGGACCCCTCTGTGAAGTATGCACTTTTTACAACATTGCCCCGAACCTCCTCCCCCCCCAAAACCAATCAAACAAAATAAAAATGTACACAAATGACACAGGAAACGAAACAGAGCAAATATTTTTGGGCTACATTAGCCTAGTACATACCGGGAGTTGGCACACTCAAGTCTGGGAAGGGAGGGATGATGAATGCCACTTCTGTGGCGGACCCTGTCAGCCAGCGAGTGGTACCGAGTTGGCACCAGTGGCATAATAAGGGAGGGTGGGGCGGAGACGGACTGCCCCGGATACCATCTTGGTGGTGGAGCCAGCATCTCTCCTCCTCTCTGCACCCCCGCTCTTTCCCACCCCTCCCCTGCCACACACATGCGCCTTCCCTCCCCCCCCAGTACCTCTAGCTCTTTGCCAGCATGAGCAGCAGCTCCAACCTGCTGCTGGCGCCAGCCTCGGCTTTCCTTCTGACGTCTTTTCCGGGTCGCTGGACCAGGAAGTGACGTCAGAAGGAGAGTCAAGGCCAGCGTAACTAGAAAATTGGAGATGCTGCTCATGTCGGAAGAAGTTAAAAAGGTATGGGGAGGGGGAAGGGAAGAAATGCATGTGGAGGGGGCGTTTCCACGGGCGCTACCGCCCTGGGGCACCTTTCACCCTCATTACGCCACTGGTTGACACACTGGAGAAAGCATTCTTTGCCACTTTCTGCCACAGAAATCACCTGGACTCACTGTTTCCTCTAAGCTGAATGGGAGTCCTCCAACTGCATTGCAGCCAGTAGGGGGCGGTGCTTCAATATTATGTTTTCAGTCACCAAGGACAGGCAGGTTTCTAGGAGTCCTGCAGAGCTTGCCTGTTCTTCAGTATTGAAAATGTGATAGTGAAATAACAAAATCTTTATTTGAAAATAAGGTCTCAACAAGGATCCTAGTTTGGGCAGATAAACAACGCCTTCCTCAGGGGACATTGATTCTGGAAGACCGTAAAAACTCTGGATAATGTAGAAAAATGGCTGTGAGGGCAAGCTCTGTATAGTGAAATAGCGCCATCCACTGGCAGGAGTGTAGGTAGAGGACTCTCAGCTTAGAAAGCACAGTGCCTGGACCACTAGGAGATAAAGGGAAAAGGAAAAAAAATGAATATATAACACTATGAAGTGTTAGAAGTTACTTCACGATTACAAAAGATTCTCTTTCAATGGTAATCGTATTTGGTGTAGTTACTTGTCACAAAGACTTACCTTTATTTTCTAATGTACAAGCCAACAGTGGGACTGACCAGAAAATCAATGAAAAAAAGTGTGTTTCTTTGAAGAAATACTCATACAGAATAACACTGTTTACTCAGAATCTATTAAATGGAAACTTGCATTATCCAGAGGGGAAAAAAAAATATGCCCGTTCTGAGCCATAATCTATTCTGAAGAAAATATCTTAATTTTTCAAAACCCTCCATTAGTCAGAAATCCTTCTATCTGGAATGGCCTTGGGCCTTGCCATTTCAGATAAATGATGCTCTGTTGTACATACTGTACTATTGGTGAAAATAAATGACTTGTACAACAGTTTCGTAGGCTGTGGTACTCTCTGTTGGAGTGATGGATACCATGCAGTGGACATTATAAATTTGTCACAGGTATGAGCTCTAAATTTTATGAACAATAAAGAGCTTGCTCCCGCTTGTGATCTATCAGTAGTGCAACCCTGTAAAACCCAAGGTCTCATCTTACAAATTCCGGAGGTCATCACACAAACACCAGTAGTTCTCAAACCTGTCTTGGGGAGCCACCAATTAGTCAGGTTTTCAGGATATCCACAATGAATACGCTCAAGAGGGATTTGCATGCAAATCCCTTTCAGGTATATTCACTGTATACGTATATCCTGAAAACCCGCCTGGCTGGAGGTCCCCCAGTAACAAAAGAAAAGGTATCCAAAGCAGAAAAAGCACAATGGGCCTCCATGCATTAACAGGAAACCCGACACAGGCCGTGTTTCAGCAGAACATTTGTGTCAGGATCGTCAATATCAGCAATACAGCATGGAATGCTTTTTCTGTTTTTTGTCTTTTCTTCAATGTAAATAAGCAATGCCAACATATACAATGGTGAAAGTGACCTTTGATAAAGCAATGATGCAAATGCAAACACTTAACAAAGGGTGAGTTACCTGTCGGGGCAGCAAAAATGCTATTATGCTAAGCTTTTGCACTTGTATCACTGCTCTATCAAAATGATTTGGTCGCATCGCTTTCATCTTTCTATTTGTTGCCATTTCTTATTTACATTGAAAGAACAGAGGAAACATTCCAGGCTTTACTGCAGAAACACAGCCCATGTCAGTTTCCCTATTGAGGTCTGGATTAAAAAATGACATGGGGACAATTTCCCCGTCCAGTCCCCACAGGTTTTGTCGCTGTCACTGTCCCGCCCCATTCCTGTAAGCTCCACCTTAACCGCACAAGCCTCGAACACTTATGATTTTAGTGTTTGAGGCTTGTGCAGATGAGGACGGAGCTTAGGCATTGGTGGAATGAGACATTATGACATCACAATCTGAGCTCTAGAATGTTGCTGCTTATGATTTTAAAGGGTATGAGGCTTGTGCAGATGAGGACGGAGCTCTATAATGTTGCTGCTTATGATTTTAAAGGGTTTGTGCAGATGAGGACGGAGCTTAGGCATTGGTGGAATGAGGCATTATGACATCACAATCTGAGCTCTAGAATGTTGCTGCTTATGATTTTAAAGGGTTTGAGGCTTGTTCAGATGAGGATGGAGCTTAGGCATTGGTGGAATGAAGCATTATGACATCATAATCTGAGCTCTAGAATGTTGCTATTTATGAGTTTAAAGTGTTTGAGGCTTGTGCAGATGAAGACGGAGCTTGCAGGAATGGGGCAGGAACAGGGAAAGAACTCGCGGGATGGGAAAAAATTTGTCCTCGTGTCATTCTCTAGTTTGGATGCCAACCAACCCTTGGAAGCCCACAGTGATTTTTCTGTTTTGTTGTTTTTTTAGTGGTCTCCCAGGGCAGGTGTGAAAGAACCACTGGTCTATGATAACAACATATAGTGCATCTGGCCCTTAAAATCCTATATTATTGTTATCTGTTCAATTTATTTATTCAATTTTCTATACTGTTCTCTCAAGGGAACTCAGAATTAATTACATTAATTACATTACATTACATTAATTAAATTAATTACATTAATTTATTCAGGTACTCAAGCATTTTTCCCTCTCTGTCCAGTTGGGCTCACAATCTATCTAATGTACCTGGGGTTATGGGGGGATTAAGTGACTTAAAAGGAGCAGTGTGGGTTTGAACCCAAAACCTCAGGGTGCTGAGGCTGTAGCTTTAACCACTGCACCACTCTAGAAATCAAAATGTATTAGAAGTGAGCCAAGTAAAGGACAGTCAAGCCATTCTGACATCACTGATGCAGTTGGCTCTTATTGGTGGAATGAGTCATTGTGACATCACAGTATCAGCTCTGTTTACCAGAATCTTTTCAGACTATCTATTCAGGGGAGCTCAGAATTTATTCCGGTACTAAGCATTTTTCCCTGTATGTCCCGGTGGGCTCACAATCTATTTAATGTACTTGGGGTAATTGGGGGATTAAGTGACTTGCCCAGGGTCACAGGGAGCAGTTTAGGTTTGAACCCACAACCTCAGGGTGCTGAGGCTGTAGCTTTAACCACTGCGCCACCCTCTCGAGAAGAATAAAAATGGTAGCTGATATATCGGTCTTGTCAGATACTTGGAGATTGTGATCTTTTTTATAGGATTAACCAAAATTAATCCTTTCTACTTTAGAAATAATTCAATCATTCTTTAATCCTGTCATTCATTATTGTTTGACGTTCATTTAGCATTCAAGTCTTCCTACATATTTTCTATTGACAGCCATGGTTGCATAGATCAAACACTTTTCTTTCTTTCTCATGCTGTTTCATCCCCTACTTGAGAGACACCTGTCTATTTATCCCCCTCCCCTATATCTCTCCTTTTCTAAATACTCCTTAAGATCTATATGTCAATTGCTTACAGCTGTCCTCAGTAATAAAGAATAACAATTATATGGAAACATTTTTGAGTACCAAAATCTGCCTGTTGCAGAGACATCTGAAAGGATTCAAGAAAACTTAATAAACAATATTATCCATGTACAATTTTTCTTCCTTAAGCTAATGAAGATATCATGGTTCCATGGTGGTATCAAGGTGCATGACCACACCAGCACTCGCAAATTGGAAAAGTCCAATAGGGTGAAGCTGGAGCAGACCTTCCAAGTCTCCCCTATTTAATGGAAGACCCCTGATTTCATGAGTCATCTACGAAACTCCTGTAGGGGAGCAAAGAACTCTTGCTCAGCAGTTTCTGCCTCTATCTGCAGAGGGAGATGCACTAAGAAGATATCATCTCCTACTGATCACTTATATAGCGCTGAAAGGTTTACGCAGCACTGTACATGTTGACATTTATAGACGGTCTCTGCTTGGAAGAGCTTACAATCTAACTTGGACAGGGAGAAATGACATATAGGGTTGGGGATGCAGAACCCAAGGTGAGAGGGTTTAGGAGTCAAAAGCACTCTCAAAGAGGTGGGCTTTTAACTGGGCCTTGAAAACTTCCAGAGATGGAGCACGCCGTAGGGATTCGGGCAGCTTGTTCCTAGCATACGGCGCAGGAAAGCAGGAGGGATGGAGTCTGGAATTGGCAGTTGAAGAGGAGGGCACAGATAGGAGGGACTTACCAGCTGAGCAGAGCTCCCGGGGGGGGGGGGGGGAGGGAAGGGAGGATCATAGGGAGAGATAAATGAAGAGAGATAATGAGGGGCAACTGAGTTAGTGCATTTGTAGGTCATGATAAGTTCTCATGATAAGAACTGAAAAATCTCTTAGCTCTTATTGTGGAACTAGTCATGTGGCAGCAAGAAATTACATTTTATTAGGGAATCTCTAGCTGCCCGAGAGGGATATGGCTTATTGGCTCCTTGGCCGCAGAGTTGGTTTGTCATGGGGTGGATCCAGGAAGTAGAGGGAGGCGTGGCTTTATAAGGATTTTTTTCTCCCTTGCACTTTTCCCTGTCCTCCTTGCATTCAAACCTTGCCCTACCCTCCGTTGCTCTCCCACTTGAACGTTCCCTCCTTCGCTGCCATCCAATCTTGTACTTTCTCCTGTCCCTGCAACCCCCTTTTGTTCCCTTCCTTCTTTCTCTCTCCCTTTGTGCATTCTCTTTTCTCTTCCCTGCCACCTACCTTGCACTCTTCCAGTACTGCCTTCTCCCATTCCCTTCCCTTTTTTCCTTACGATGCTCATCCCTCCACCCAGATATCCTCTGCTATCCAGCTGAGATACACTTGGCCATGGTTCTTTCAGGTGAGTCCCTCCATACAGACATGCCTAACTCTATAAAAGTACACGTTCCAAACTGTTTATAAACTATTTGCACCATAAAGGAAATGCGTCCAAAAAGGAAATACGTCCAAAAGACGGCACTTGGACATCTTACCAGTGAAAACGTCTAAATGGGCATTTTCAAAACTGACTTTCTAGACATATTTCTGGTTGTCTTGTCTATAGTGCATCTAAATTTTAAGTGGGCTTGTTAAGAGCCGTGTTTTGGGCGGGATTAGGGAAGGTTTATAAAAAAAAAAAAAAACAATCAACATAACAATCCACATAAAAACCATAAGGACCTAGTCCACTGAGAGCGTTGGACCCAACACGGTTCGTGTTTCGACAATAAGTCTTCCTCAGGGGTCCTTGCTAGTCCTAGGGTAGAAGATACATGGAAAAGCTAAACAATCCAAATGTACTAATGCGTTGAAGCTCTGCGTAAGACGCGTTTCAATAACCAGATCAAAAAAAAAAAAAAAAAGGAAGACTTATTGTCGAAACACGAACCATGTTGGGTCCAACGCTCTCAGTGGACTAGGTCCTTATGGCTTTTATGTTGATTTTTTTAAATAAAGTCCATATCAGGCACATCGTCTCTCCACAGTGCTTCTTTAGTTTATATAAGATTAGAAGTCTAGCTGGACAAAACATCTCACTGGACCATTTAAAAAAAAATAAAAAAAGTTAAAATGTATTGCTGGTTTGAAAATGGCCATTTCTTCCGCCCGATTTTTGGATGTCTTGTGCGGAAACGTCCAAAGTCGTACTTAGATGTCTTATCAAAAATGGCCCTCCACATCTATAGTATCTAGGATCCTCTACAAGGTTTCTTTAGAACATGGGTGGTTGTGCAGCTTCATTTTTAAGTATTTTTTTGTACTCGTAGCTGAGCTGGTATTTAAGTGGGTAGATATTTACAAGAGACACTTCAGAAAGAATTTTTATATGATAAATTGAGTGTTAGTGGATGAGGAGGCAGAGCAATAATTCTGAGCTTAAGTTCAAGATGTATTCCCTTTAGGAAGAATGGATAAGAGATATGATAGAAATATTCAAATATTTACCAGGTATGAATAAAGTACAAGAAAGCATTTGAGTCCTTTGAGTAAATATTTGGTTTCCTTTTAGTGTTCTTTGATGTGTATAGAATGAATCTTCAAGGAAAATGGGATTTAAACACTTCATTTAATTTTTTTTGTGTGTGTCTCTGTATCTTATTAAAGGTTTATACGTGCTTAAATTTGTCACCACTTCTATATTTTCTTATTTTTTATACTTACTTCTGACTGTTTCAGTAAAACCTGTTTTAAGTAGAAGAAGGTCTATTTTACATAAAAAGGAAATTCATGGTTGGAGGGTCACGTTATGAAATTGGAGGAGGAATTACAAGATGGCAACTGCAAGCTGAGAGCTTTCAGGCCAATGTCCTTATTTTGAGTTGTACAATACTAGAAAGGCTGTAAAAACTCCAAAGACGTACAAACTAGATACAACCAAGTCAAAGAGGATTTGGACAACATCAACATTATGGTGACAAGCTAAATTTATTGAAGTAGAGAAAAAAATTCCCACAAATACACAGATGAAGAAGAGCAGTGGTGGTGACAGAGGAATGACAAATTTTGAAAAAGCCTGAGGGGGGGGGGAGGGGGTTGACTTGTGCGGCCCTTTATAAGGGACGCTACTGACTAAGATTCCATAAGCGGGATCGAGTGAATTGTGGGCATTACTGATTACCAATCTGAGGTAGAATCCTAGATTTACACTATTTTAAAGTTGTTGACACCCTGGCACAAGTAGACTACACCAAAGCGGAGCCATGGTGAGTCATCTTGATTATTACCATCCTACCTTTTGATTTCACAATTAAATTTGAATCCTGATGGATACCTAAGGGCTCCTTTTATAAAGCCAAGATAGAGGTTTCTACCATGGGCTGGTGAGGTAAATGCCTACGCCAGCCTGAGGCATCCGCGGGCATATGCCTAGATGCCTCCATATATGCATGAATGCCTACATTGTAGGCGTCCTTTGCCTTGATTTAAAAAACGTGTCCCGATCGGTCTGTTAGACGGGGGTAGAACACCTACTGCTGCCTATAATCAGGATGGCATTTTTAGAATCAGGCGCTCCGTGCAGATATTCTGAAAGAAAAGTATGATGAACCCCACATGTCAGTGCTAAGATCTTAAACTGTACTCTATAAGATACTGGCAACCAAAGATAGCAGAGGAATAACTTGCGAGTCCCATATATGTTTAGTTTTTGTTTCTGTGAGTTATAATGGAACATAATGCTTGATTTTTTTGCTATGGATTTTGAGACCGACATTCTCAATTTTTAGAGGAGTGGTCACTGTGGGCCTGATTCTATAAGAGATGCCTAGGATAGGCGCTACTAAGTGCCAACATTGAGGACACCTAGCGCCAATGGCATAGCAAGAGAGGGATGGGCAGTCCCATCCTGGGTGCCATCTTGGCGAGGGCGTCGGCACCCCTCCCCTGCCATGAGCATGCCTTTCCCTACCCTGTACCTCTTTTAACTTTCCTGGTGCAAGCAGCATCACCAACTCGCTGTCGGTGCCGGCTCTCCCTCTGATGTCATTTCCGGGTCCCGGGCCTAGAAAGTGACATCAGAGGGAGAGCCAACACCGACATGAGCAGTGAGTTAGTGATGTTGCTCGTGCCGGGGAAGTTAAAAGAGGTATGGGGTAGAGAAAGGGTGCACACGAGGGGGGGGAGGGGTTGAGAAGAGGGTAACCACCACCCCGGGTGCCTCTTACTTTTGCTATGCCACTGCCTAGCGTGCAACTCAATTGACCTTAATTGGTTTAAATGGCATGGTAGTTGACCACATTATTAAAGATTTAGAACAATTACTTAAAGTCGTGCTTGGAATACCATGTGGAACCTAGCGATGTAGGCTTGGTTGGGGGCGGGAAATAGCCGTGGCTGCCTTTGATGTCGAAATGCATCTGTGTTAGGCATTGTTAAATTAAGCCAGGAAAACCCTGGCCTAATGTACTGGCACCTACCACTAGGGGGTCTATTGATACCTACGTCCACCTATGCACTTCTAGGCGTGATTCTAGAAGCAGCACCGTGTGGTTGATTGACAACCATGCCGAGCAGCGCCTACAAGTTAGGCCCCACTAGGCATCAATTATAGAATCAGGTCCTAAGTGGCTGATTCTAGAAGCGGCTTACAAAATGGGTGCCTGCCATACATCAAACACCGAAAGGTGCCGCTTCCAGAATCGCGGCTTGGTGGGACCCCTAGGCGCCGGCAAAATGTAGGCCATGCTTTCACAAGCCTACATTTTCGGCATTTTGGGCAATCGTGGTCAGTGGTGCATAATGACGTTGAAGTCTGGTGTTGCTCCTAACCATGCCCCCTCCTGGGAGATAGGCACCGGTAGGGCAGGCTGCTTAGCAGTGGCTACTTTGTTGTTTTTTTTAATCACTTTTTAATTGGTTTAAAACGATGTGGTCAATTACAGTGCCGTTTACCACCGATTAAAATAGTTAAGTTTTTCAAGTTTTCAAGTTTTATTAAAATTTTGATGTATCGCAATATCATTAATTCAAAGCGATTTACAATTAAAACAGGGTCTTAATTATTGACTAAAACCAGCACAGACGGACATGACGTACCAATACATAAGGGAAGAAGGGAGAACTACAATAAGCATAGTAAAGGACACGTGAAAGGAAAGTACAAAAGGAGGGTAAAAAAATTTTAAAAGTATTGATAAAAATTGAAGAAAAAATTAAGAATCTTTTTTTTTTTTTAAATAAATTTCTCTGAGCCTAAGACAGAGCACATGCGAGTTTAAGCAACGAATGGGATCAAAAGAGACTGATGATTAGGTTTCAAAAGCATCCTTGTAGAACCAGCATTTTAACAATCCTTTAAATTTATTTAGTGATTTTTCTTCCTTAATAAATGCTGGTAAGGAGTTCCATATTCTGGGTGCCGTCACCGCAAAGATCGTATCTTGTCTTGTATTAATTATATTAAGTGATGGAATTACTAGGTTTTTAATCCTCTGATCTCAAACTTCTAGTCAGCCCCTAAATATACATGAGACTCACAAATGATTCCTCTGCTGTCATCTGCAGAAGCTTAAGAGAAATTTTAAAGTCACCTACACAATTGAAATCAAATCCCAAACTATGCGATGAGGAAAGGAAGGGAGAGAGCAGTTCCTCCAGGAGCTCCAGTGTCCAGCCCACTCCTTGATCTGTGAGTTTCTGTCTCTGGCTGGACACAGCGGTAAAGATTTAGAAAGTTTGACTGCAGCTGGTAATGAGAGAGAAGTTTCCCAACCTGGCTCAGAAGTTTTTGTGTTTTCTAATGTGATAAAAATGTTTGGCTCTTGGAGGTTGAAATGTACAGCGTCAGCATCTATGAGACAAACTTGGTTATTTTTATTACATAGGATTTTTTGGACCCCAGTTCGATTACAAAAAAATAGACAATTCTAAATCTAATAGATGCTGGCATTGTCATATTAATTTAGGGACTTTGGATCATCTGTTATATTTTTGTCCATTGATACTTGGTTTCTGGAAGTCAATTTGGGGACAAATTAACCTCATTCTTGAGTCATCTATTCTCTTCCCTTATGTGTAATTTGTGCTATATTACTTCATATTAAGCCTACTTTAGATAAATATAAAAGTCCCCTTTTCCTGATTATGATGAGAATCGTTGTTCAATTGATTGCACAGAATTGGAAAAATCATGATAGGATCAATTTCACTTTTTGGTGGGTAAGTGTGTGTACCACATATAAGTATGAAAGGATGATGGCGGAACATTTGGGGACTAGTAAGTCCTTTAATGATGTATGGAGTCCATTGACTACTTTTCTTGCATTACAGTAAGGGTCATGTTTCTTCCCTTTTCATTAGATTTCTTTACACATCCAAGGAGGGTGGGGGGTTGGGGGGAGGGAAATGTATTTTGAATAGTTAAAACTATTTATTTATAATTTGTAATCACATAAGAACATAAGAAGTTGCCTCCACTGGGTCAGACCAGAGGTCCATCGCGCCCAGCGGTCCGCTCCCGCGGCAGCCCATCAGGTCTATGACCTGTGAAGTGGTTCCTGACCATTTCTATAACCTACCTCTGCTTCTATCTGTACCCCTCAATCCCCTTATCCTTTAGGAACCTATTTAAACCTTCCTTGAACCCCTGTACTGTGCTCTGGCCTATCACAACCTCCGGAAGCACGTTCCATGTGTCCACCACCCTCTGGGTAAAAAAGAACTTCCTAGCATTTGTTCTAAACCTGTCCCCTTTCAATTTCTCCAAGTGACCCCTAGTACTTGTGGTTCCCCACAGTCTGAAGAATCTGTCCCTGTCTACTTTCTCTATGCCCTTCAGGATTTTGAAGGTTTCTATCATGTCTCCTCTAAGTCTCCGCTTCTCCAGGGAGAATAGCCCCAGCATTTCCAACCTGTCGGCGTATGAAAAGTTTTCCATACCTTTTATCAGTTTAGTCGCTCTTCTCTGGACCCCCTCAAGTACTGCCATGTCCTTCTTGAGGTACGGCGACCAGTACGGGACACAGTACTCCAGGTGCGGGCGCACCATTGCACGATACAGCGGCATGATGACTTCCTTCGTCCTGGTTGTGATACCCTTTTTAATGATACCCAACATTCTGTTCGCTTTCTTTGAGGCTGTCACACACTGTGCTGATGCTTTCAATGTTGTGTCCACCATCACCCCCAGGTCTCTTTCAACGTTGCTCACCCCTAGCAATGATCCCCCCATTTTGTAGCTGAACATCGGGTTCTTTTTCCCTACATGCATATGTATTATTATATTAAGAATGAAGATGATTGTTTAATGTAATAATTCTATAGTGAATAGTGTGTTTTGTGCAGTTTTTCTGATTTACCTTTTGTATTGCACTATTGAAGTTTGAAAATCAATAAAGATTTAAAAAAAAAAAAAAAGAATGTTTGGCTCTAGGTGCTAATATCCTATTACAGTTTCCCTGCGAATGTTTATTGAAGCTTAACACCAAGATATTTCGTTTTGCAGACCCTAAGAATCTGAGACGTTTTGGGGGGTTTTTAAATGGCAGATCTGCTCCTGAGAAGGTGATGATTAATGTACCTAACAGAAGTCTACGATCAGAAAACGTAAGTTTCAAGTTTAATCTTTATTTGATGAATCGCTTATAACAGTATCTAAGCGATGTACAGTTTAAAAACCATCAGAATGTGGTCATACATTTAGTTTACAAAAGTCACTTAAAAGACAGACAAAGTTGGACAAATCAGAAGGGGTGGGAAGGAAGGGGAAAAGTTACAATTTTGTTATATGTTAGAAATTGACATCAAAAGGAAAGCACATTGGGTAGTAATGGGTTAAGATGAGATAAGAAGCATATGAGAACCTAAAATGTTATGTTTCATGAGTCAAATGCGTCGTGAAATAAATATGTTTTTAAAATTTTCTTAAACGCGACGAGGTCTGTTTCGTTTTTAATAAAATTTGGAAGGGAGTTCCACAATGTAGGGGCTTTCACAGAGAACATATCGTTACGTCTTGTGCCTATGATTCTTAGCGAAGGGATAGAGAGCAATTGTAAGGCATGCAATGGTAGCAGCTGCATGGGGTGTAGCCACAAGGTCATGGGCATTTTTCATAGCAGGTGCAGATTTACGGAATGCTCTAGCACAGTGGTTCTCAACCCTGTCCTGGGGACCCCTCCCCCCTAGCCAGTCGGGTTTTCAAGATATCCCTAATGAATATGCATGAGAGAGATTTGCATAGAATGGAAGTGACAGGTATGCAAATCTCTCTCATGCATATTCGTTACACACTAAACAATTTCGGGATTTATAATATCAATTCAATAGCTCTACTACACTAAAATATAATTTATAAACACAAAGAGCTATATTTGTTACAAATTTATAAACTAAAATTCCCACACATTCATTAATCACTTCTTTTATTTTATACTTAAAAAATAAAAATAAAATTTACATCCCACACGTGTTAATACTTCATATCATATAAATAAATCTTAACAACCTACTCAACCAACCCACTAAAAGTTCATTTCAAAACTACTCTGTTGCAGTACTGTCCATAAAACATTTTTGGCCAGTATATGGACAGTACTGCAACAGAAAATACCGGAAATGACCGGGACCACGAACCCCAGACCGCAAATTCGCGGGGGAACACTGTACACTGATTGTATACCCAGTAATAATAAATTACTTATCTTTCTTGAAGCGGCTCTGCGGGAGTTCATGATAAAATAGCACAAATACACGTATGAGGACCAGCGCAATAATATTACGAACTATCGCAGAGCCGCAAAAGTAATCAACTGAAGGGACTGAAAGAGTGATATGATGGTCCCGAACTTATTTTTCAAGTGGCTCTAGTGCCGGAGATAAGGACACTGAACATTTTCTCACATACCACAGCACATGTGTAAAGTTGATGGTTGTTATCTAATCTAATCTAATCCTTAGGTTTGTATACCGCATCATCTCCACGTTCGTAGAGCTCGATGCGGTTTACAATAGGAGAAATAGGAAGGAACTACAACAGAGGGTTAGAGGTAGAAGTGTGAAGAAAATTTAGAGGACTTGGGATGCCAAGATATAAGAGTTTCCTTGATTCCTAAGTTGGAGGGAGACTTACATTTTTTGAGAAAAGCCAGGTTTTCAGATGTTTGCGGAAAACTTGGAGAGAGCTCAAGTTCCGAAGAGGGGAGGTAAGGTTGTTCCAGAGCTCAGTGATTTTGAAGTGGAGGGAGGTCCCTAGCTTTCCTGTGTGGGAAATGCCTTTTAGCGAGGGAAAGGATAGTTTTAATTTGTGGGAGGATCTGGTGGTATTAGGGTTTGAGGAATTCCAAGAAAGAGGGATAAAGGGAGGGAGGATACCATATAGGATTTTGAAAGATTATCTATTATTTATTAATTCAGTATTAATGTGTGACAAAAGGTCGTACCAGACTTTACACGGTCTGTGTTTCGGCGAACACACTTTCCTCAGGGGTCCTAAAAAATTAAATATGATTATGGAATCTTAGGTGTAATGTATAACAATGTAATAATAATAATAACAGTTTATATACCCCAGCACCGTGAAGCACTATGCGGTTTATAATGATTAAAAATGCTACAAATTGAGTAGAACTAACAAAGTTAAAAACTAGTGATTAACAGCTCTAGAGATCAGTTATTGTGGGAAAGATTGTACAAATCAGCTACCTAAGTACTTCAGGAACAGATATGTTTTTAGGTGTCTCCTAAATTCCCCATAAGTATTAGCAAGAATAAGCAATTGTTCCAGGTCTTTACCCCCAAATACTGCTTGATATGAGAGAAGATGTTTATGATGACTTTTGAATTTATATCCTCTAACCGGTGGAGATACAAAATTCAGGTGTGAGCTTCTCTTATGTCCGTTGGTTGGGAAGGAAAAAAGATCAGTTATATATTTAGGGGCTAAACCGAACAGTACCTTAAAGCAGAAACATCTGAACTTAAACTTCACCCGTGCCTCCATTGGCAGGCAATGTAGGAGTCAGTAGGAAGGAGTCACATGGTCAAACTTCTTCAACCCAAAAATCAGTTTGACTGCTGCATTTTGCACCAGTTGTAATCGCCGCATATTCTTCTGGGTAATTGCCAGATAGGCGATGTTACAGTAGTCAAGTTGGCTCAGTATAAGAGATTGAACTAGAATTCTGAATGATGAAGCATCAAAATATGCTCTAATGGACCGAAGCTTCCAGAAAGTAAAGAAACCCTTTCTAGTGATAAGGTGACAGAGGTGCAAACCATATGCATATTGTAAATGTGAGTGACCGAATGATATACATAAAAAGGTGATGACTAGTGAAGTATCAGATCCATATTTACCATAGAATACAAAAAATATATATAGACCAAAACATATATATATATATATATATATATATATATAATGTGCATAGAGTGCACGATGGAAATAGTGAAAATGTGCAATGTGTGCATAATGAAAACAATGAACACGTGAACTCCAGATGGTGACACAATAAAAGTGAACAAGGAACTAAATTGCCAGTCCTTCTACACCAGCATTCTTCAATGCAAAGCTTTAGGGTCAGTGGCTGAGCCCATTCATAAGCTGATTCTTTTGTGAGCCAAGTATAAGATAATGAAGTCATTGTGACATCACTGATGTGATTGGCTCTTAGGCACTGGTAGAATGAGGCATTATGACATCACAATATCTGCTCTGGATACCAGAGACTGTCATTCTGTAGTGTCTGCTTCAACCTCAGTCCTTCTACACCAGCATTCTTCAAAGCAAAGCTTGAGGGTCAGTGGTTGTGGCCATTCATACTCTGATTCTTATGTGAGCCAAGGATAATGAAGCCATTGTGACATCACTGATAAGCTTGGCCCTTATTGATGGAATGAGACATTATGACATCACAATATCTGCTCTGGCTACCAGAGACTGTCATTCTCTAGTGTCTATCTCAAGCTCTTTCCTTCTATACCAGCATTCTTCAATGCAAGGCTTGAGGGTCAGTGGCTGGGTCCATTCATACTCCGATTCTTCCCTCTCTCCTTCAAAAATGACATGGGGATGGTTTCCCACGGTTGTCCGCGGGGACGGAAACAGTAATGAATTCTGTCACCGTGTCATTCTCTATTTACCTACTTTTTTAAAACGATTTTTAAAATTGCATTTTAACGGCATGACCATTTACCACACTTATAAAGCCAATTAAAACAATTAAGTTAGGCAGCAGTAGGGTGCCTTCCACTACCTAACTTACGGTGCCTTTTACAGAATGTGGCCCTAAGGGCTCGTGCACTAATCCTGTGCTAATCAGTTTCCAGAAGGAGCCCTGGTCTGACCCAGGATGAAGAACATCAGACCATATAGCCTTCTATCCCCAGAGAACTTATCTGAAGGTGACCCTTAAAACTGGAAAAGCCAATTGAAACAACCAGGTCGTAAGTCCCAGTTTGAATATAAAGTCTGTAACCTTAGTTCTTCTAGACCAGGGTTGCCCAAGTCCGGTCCTCGAGATCTACTGGCAGGCCATGTTTTCTGGATATCCACAATGAATATGCATGAGAGAGATTTGCTTGCACTGCCTTCTTGGTATGCAAATCTCTCTCATGCATGTTCATTGTGGATATCCAGAAAACATGGCCTGCCAGTAGATCTCGAGGACCGGACTTGGGCAGCCCTGTTCTAGACGTTTACTATAGAGGCTTCAGGCTCAACAGGCAAATGTCCTTCTCCATGTCAGGATTAAAACATTACCCTGACAAGACCTAAGTGCCCATTAAATAGAGGAGAATGCCTCCATAGCACACAAAAGAATTTATGCCACCACCCCTTCCTACATAAAATCCAAGCTACCCATCTACATCCCCACCCGCACCCTCCGCTCAGAAACGGAGATACGCCTATGCATTCCCCCCGGAAGGTCCCTCCTCTCTTAAACCGCCCGCAAACGCTCCTACAGCCACTTCATTCCCCAACTCTGGAACCAACTCCCCCTCAACTCAGACTACAGAACTCACTAATGACAATCCGGAAAATGGTAAAGACCCTCCTCTTCAACTAAAGGTCACCCTCAGTCGACACCCAACCCCTTAAACCCCACCTCTACCCTTCTTTCTCCATTCTAATCTTCTGCCAAAAATTTCTGTATAGTCCACTCTCAGCCTATACTCAAATAACTTGTATCTAAACTAAACTACTTATATTTAACTTACTGTTCTTAATTTGCTGTATAGTCCCTATATTTACACTGCTCGTATGTCCAAGTATATTTAAATCTACTGTATAATCTTGTATGTCCAATTCACTCCATTATGAATGTTTACTTGTAAACCGTTCTGAGCTACTGGGAGGACGGGATAAAAATCTAATTAAATAAATAGATTTCTCTCATACTTATTCATTGTGGAAATTTTTTTTTAAAAAATTAACTGGCTGTGGGTCCCTCAGCATAGGTTTGGGAATCACTGGATTAGAAATTGGTTAACAGAAAACAAAGGGTATTTATTTATTTTAGTATTTATATACCACTTATAGCCTAAATGGTTCAGAATCAGGTACTCAAGCATTTTTCCCTATCTGCCCTAGTGGGCTCACACTAGAGAATGACACGGGGACAAATTTGTCACCCGCCCCCGCAGGAACTCAATTTTCCCATCCCGGGTGAGCTTTGTCGCTGTCCCATTCCTGTAAGCTCTGCGTTAACCACACAAGCCTTGAACACTTATGATTTTAATGAAGCTTGTGCAGATGAGGACAGAGTTTGCAGGAATGGGGCAGAGACAGGAAAAGAACTCGCCGGGACGGGAAAATGAGTTCCCGCAGGGACGGGGGAAGCATGTGTCCCTGTGTCATTCTCTAGCTCACACTCTGTCTAACGTACCTAGGGCAAGGGGGGATTAAGTGACTTGCCTGGCTCATGAGGAGCAGCATGAGATCTGAACCCAAAACCTCAGGGTGCTGAGACTATGGCTCTAACCACTGCAACACACACTCCCATTCCTCTCAGTGGAGGGAGGTGAATAGTGGAGTGCCATTTAACATATTTATGAAAGGTCTGGAAATGGGAACGATAACTGGGGTGATTAAATTTGCAAATGACACAAAAGTCCTCAATATACTTCTCCTAGTACTCTTCGCTATGACCAGTCTGGTCTCTAGAATAAGCTCAGTTATTGTCTACTGTAACCTATTTGTTGTCATGACTAGTCTGTTTTCAAACGATTGTGAATGTCTACTTGTAACCCGTTCTGAGCTTCTGGGAGAACGGGATAGGAACCGAAATAAATAAATAAAAAAAACTATTCAAAATTGTTAAAATGTATGTGGACTGTGAAATATTGTAGGAAACTGGAAGACTGAGCAACTAAATGGCAGATGAATTTTAATGTGGACAAGTGCACATAGGGAAGAATAATAGAAATCTTCCACTTTACATAGTAATATAGTAGATGACGGCAGATAAAGACCCGAATGGTCCATCCAGTCTGCCCAACCTGATTCAATCTAAAAATTTGTTGGGTTTTGGTTGTTTTTTTTTTCTTCTTAGCTATTTCTGGGCAAGAATCCAAAGCTCTGCCCGGTACTGTTCTTAGGTTCCAACTATTGAAGTCTCCGTCAAAGCTCACTCCAGCCCATCTACATCCTCCCAGCCATTGAAGCCCTCCCCAGCCCATCCTCCCCCAAACGGCCATATACAGACACAGACCGTGCAAGATTGCCCAGTACTGGCTTTAGTTATTCAATATTTACTATTATTTTCTGATTCTAGATCCTCCGATTCTAGATCCACGTTTTTTAAAACTCTGTTTTCCTCTCCACCATCTCTCTTGGGAGCGCATTCCAGGCATCCACCATCCTCTCCGTAAAGAAGAATTTCCTTACGTTGCTCTTGAGTATCCCACTTAAGTATCCAAGAAAAAGATCATGGTGTCATCGTAGGCAATACATTGAAATCTTCTGCTCTGTGTGTGGTGACCCAAAAAAAAAAAAAGCTAACAAAATACTAGGAATTATTAGGAAAGGGATCGATTATAAGACAAAGAATATTTATAGTGCCTCTGTTTTGATCCATAGTGTGCCTTCATCTTGAGTACTGTGGCAATACTTTTTAAACAAACAGAAGAAAAATATTATCTTCATTCGACAAGCTCTGGAACTTGTTGCCGGAGGATGTGGTAACAGCAGTTAGCATATCTGGATTTTTTTTTTTTTTTTAATTGCAGACAGGTTCCTGGAGGAAAAGGCCCTGCTCTTAAAGACAGACACGGGGAAGCCGCTGCTGCCCCTGGGATTGGTAGTACAGAATCTTGCTTTTTATTTGGATCCTAGCAAGCACTTGTTACCTGGATTGGAAGCAGGATCCGGGGCTAGGTGAACTATTGGCCGGGCATGAATGGGTAACTTCAAATCAGCTTCACAAAGAGAACAGCTCAAAGCATAAAATCCGCAGGATACACCAACCCGTGGATAGAGATACACTATTTTAAAGCTATCCAGATAATAGCCTCAGAAATTTTAAGGAGAGCAAGGCTACTATGTTATGGCAGCAGTTAAGGGAGTGAAGTTGAGTGGTATATATGTCTGAAGACACCAAAAGCTGAATATCATCAGCAAACATATAATACAGACTGAATAGAACAAACCTGCTTCTCTCTAAGTATTGCTCAGTGTGTGGCAATGGCTAAGAAAGCAAATAGAATGTTGGGAATTATCAGGAAAGGAATGGAAAACAAAGATGAGAGAGTTATAATGCCATTATATTGGTCCATGGTGCAGCCGCATTTCAAATACTGTGTGCAGTTCTGGTCGCTGTATCTCAAAAAAGATATAGCGGAATTAGAAAAGGCACAGAGAAGGGTGGTGAAAATGATAAAAGGGAGGGGGAAGATTTCCCTATGAGGAAAGGCTAAAGCGGCTAGGGCTCTTCAGCTTGGAGAAGAGATGGTATCAGGGGGAGATATGAGAGAGGACTGAGTGAAGTGGAAAGGGTAGATGTGACTCGTTTGTTTACTCTTTCCAAAAATACTAGGATTACAGAGGATGCAATGAAGCTACTAAGTAGTATCTTTAAAATAAACTGGAGAAAATATTTCTTCACTCAACATGTAATTAAACTCTGGAATTAATTGCCAGAGAATGTGGTGAAAGTAGTTAGCTTAGCAGGGGTTAAAAAAAGGTTTGGATAACTTCCTAAAAGTGAAGTCCATAAGACATTATTAAGATGGATGTGGGGAATCCACTACTTATTCCTGTGATGAGTAGCATAAAATCTATTTTTACTCTTTTGGGATCTTGTCGGGTGCTTGTGACTGCTGGGAAGAGGATACTGAGTTTGATGGACCTTCAGTCTGTCTCAGTATGGCAACTCTTATGTTCTTAAGCTTCTATTTCCTTTTTACAAGTGTCTGTCTGTATGTGTGTGTGTGTGTGGGGGGGGGGTTAATTCCTAAAGAATTGGCTAGGTTTAGGTGACAGGAACATGGTTCTATTCTACTCATTTAGTAGAATTGTGTAACAAATGTTTGGGGAGGCCATAGCCACTGTGGCCTCCCCTGTTTTGATGCCTATGCATTGGGTCGCCTTCGTTGCATACTTAGTCAATTTTGAGAGCTTTTGATAATCTCCAGATAAAAAAATAAAAGAGGACAGATTGAGACATCCGGGTTTTATTTCCATTGTCTCTGTCTTCCTAACTTCCATTGCTTTCAGTGGAGGTAAAACCCGGATGTCTCTATCTGTCTTCCTAACTTCCATTGCTTTCAGTGGAGGTAAAACCCGGATGTCTCTAACTGTCTTCCTAACTTCCATTGCTTTCAGTGGAGGTAAAACCCGGATGTCTCTATCTGTCTTCCTAACTTCCATTGCTTTCAGTGGAGGTAAAACCCGGATGTCTCTATCTGTCTTCCCAACTTCCATTGCTTTCAGTGGAGGCAAAACCCGGATGTCTCTGTCTTCCTAACTTCCATTGCTTTCAGTGGAGGTAAAACCCGGATGTCTCTAACTGTCTTCCCAACTTCCATTGCTTTCAGTGGAGGTAAAACCCGGATGTCTCTGTCTTCCCAACTTCCATTGCTTTCAGTGGAGGTAAAACCCGGATGTCTCTATCTGTCTTCCCAACTTCCATTGCTTTCAGTGGAGGCAAAACCCGGATGTCTCTGTCTTCCTAACTTCCATTGCTTTCAGTGGAGGTAAAACCCGGATGTCTCTAACTGTCTTCCTAACTTCCATTGCTTTCAGTGGAGGTAAAACCCAGATGTCTCTAACTGTCTTCCCAACTTCCATTGCTTTCAGTGGAGGCAAAACCCGGATGTCTCTGTCTTCCTAACTTCCATTGCTTTCAGTGGAGGTAAAACCCGGATGTCTCTATCTGTCTTCCTAACTTCCATTGCTTTCAGTGGAGGCAAAACCCGGATGTCTCTGTCTTCCTAACTTCCATTGCTTTCAGTGGAGGTAAAACCCGGATGTCTCAATCCATCCTCCTTTTTCTGGAGCCATATGGTAACCCTATGTACACCTGCTCTGAGATATGCTATGTACTCTATGCATGTCTACCTATGCTTTATAACATATTCACTAACATCAGAATTCCACCCTCCAAAAAGACACACTTTTCCTTCTAATCCTTCAGAAATATCACTCACATATTGGGTCACAGGTGTTCCTAAAAGTTAGGTGCACTATTACAGAATATGCCTAATCCGTGCACAACTTAGGCCCAGGCATTTAGATCTGGTTTTCATTGGCATAAATGCTTCCATTTAAATGCTACTTGCACAGATAAATGCTACAAGTGATTCTATAAACCGTGTCTAAACCCCTCTTTTACGAAACTGCGATAGCAGATTCTAGCGCGGGGAGCCGTGCTGAATGGCCCGCGCTGCTCCCGACGCTCATAGGAACTCAATGAGCGTCGAGAGCAGTGCGGGTCATTCAGCGCGGCTCCCCTTGCAAGAAACTGCTATCTCAGTTTCGTAAAAGGAGGCCCGAGTGCTGATTTTTTTGGCTCCAATTTTTTAGGCAACATATATAGAATTTACTCCTTGGTGCCTGCCCAGCCTCCCATGTCCCTGCGTTCTACCTTAAATCTCTGGGCAGCAGCTGCACAGCATCAAAGAGCAGCCCTGCCCCGGAACCCTTCATTCTACTTCCAGGGGCAGACCTGCTCCTTGATGCTGCGCAACGGCTGGCCGAAAATTAAAACTACATCACCGGGAGGAGGTGGATGGGTGAATCAGGCGAGATGTTGCAGGATTTCGCTGGGTGCAGGGTGCAGCTCCTGGGCCTGCCCCCCCCCCCTCCCCCAAACAGGACAGTGTTCCGCTGCCCATGACCCAATGTATCAAACGCCAAACAACCTCATTTGCAAGAGATTCCTAAGAGATAGACAACAAACACCAATGTTCAAAAAAGTACGATTAAATTATAAGAGAACTAGTCATTAAGCCCGTTACATTAACGGGTGCTAGAATATGTCTATGTATCTCTCTGCCACTGTCTCTTTTATCCTTTCTTTGTCTCTCTCCCTCCCACTGTTTGTCTGTCTTTCTTTTTGTCTGTCTCTCTCCCTGGCCCCCTTTGTCTGTCTGTGTTTATTTATTTCTGTCTCTCTCTCTGCCTGCTGTCTTTCATTCTCGTGCGCTGCCTGCCTGGCCCTCTTTTGTCTCCCCCCCAAAGCAAACCAAGATTGCTCCCTGGCCCCCTTTCCCTTCCCCCCCTCCCCCACTTCCCTGTGCAGCAACAGCAGCATTCCCCTCCTTCTCTGTGTAGCAGCAACAGCATCCCCCACACTTCCCTGTACAGAAGCAGCATTCCCCCTTTCCCTGTGTAGCAGCAGCATTCACCCCCTTCCCTGTGCACCCACCCCTTGCCTGCTCCCCCTGTTCCCTTCCCCCATCCATCAGCATTCATTTCCTGCTCCCCCTTTGCATACGCTCTACTTGCCTCAAAGAAAAGCGCTGCACCGCGCTGTTTCTGGCCTCGGTGTCTTCTCTACACTGCGGCCAACCCTAGCAGAAACAGGAAGTTGTGAGAGGGCGGGCCGCAGTGGAGAGAAGATAGTGAGGCCAGTGGCAGCACAGCGCAGCGCTTTTCAGTTAAACGCTGTGAGTAGGCGAGAGGGAGGAGGGGGAAAAATAGATGGTGGCAGGGGGGTTTGGAGGTTGGGGCGCGTGTAGCAAGCCGCCGCTCATGTCTGAAGATTTTAAAAAAGCGCTTGGCATTGGGGCACGAGCGGCAAGCCACTGCTCACGCCTGAAGATTTTAAAAGCTCCCCTGGATCGATCTGCCCTGCTCCTTACCTTAGTATATTTTTAAGTTGAAAGATGCAGCGGTGGCAGCTCCTCACAGGAGCAGGGCAGACCGAAGAACAGCACATCCGACAGCCGCCGCGTCCGACATCCGCCTCGGGGGAGGAGAGAGAGTGTTTCGCGCACATACGCACTCCTATCTGAGGTACCCTACAGCGCACGGAAAACGGAACACGCGATGGAAGAGCATATGCGCGGCTTAGCCTTTTATTATATTAGATTTCAGTAGTGGGAACTAACCTTTCTAAGGTAAAGGATCCCGATGGTAATGCATTTTGCGCTAAAAAGTGAAATTTATGCAGGTCCACCACTACATCATTTTCTCTCTTTAGTGAACATTTTTTAAAAAATTTAAATTTAATTTTGTATAAATCTTAAGAAATCTCTCATTATATATATGTAAATTTTTAGCGCAAAAAAAAACCAAAAAAAACTACTCGCTTGTTCACCAGTATATAATCTGATATTTCATGGAGAAATCACTTAACTGTTTTTTTTTTGTTGTTCTTTTTTTTAGAAAGTGCAGCATGGCTTCAAACTACCCAACAGATTTCTCCATTTCGTTACTTCATCATCACTAAGGGCTCCTTTTATCAAGGTGCGCTAACCCCTGCGGCAAGCCAAAAAACTAACGCCTCATCAATGGAGGCGTTAGAAACTAGAGCAGCAGGCGGTTGAACGCGTGGTATCCGCACATTAACCGCCTACCGCACCTTGATATAAGGAGCCCTAAAGAGAGAAAATGATGTACGTATAAATTTCACTTTTTAGTGCTAAATGCATGCTACCACTGGGATCCTTTACCTTAGAAAGGTTAGTTCTCCTTTTTCTGGAGCCATATGGTAACCCTAATAATAATAATAACTTTATTCTTCTATACCGCCACAATCTTGCGACTTCTAGGCGGTTTACAATCAAGAGAGCTGGACATTCAGCGAATTACAATATTCTGATAGTCAGAGGAAATGCAGAGTGCAGAGACTTTAAGAAAGCAAAATTATAGAAATACAATTTGCGGTTCATAGACAAAACCGCAGAAGACAAAGGCATGCACCGACAACTGAGCGCAAGACGGAGGCGCTTGCCGAAGAAAATAACAGTTTTTAGGGGCTCCGACGGGGGGTTTTGTTGGGGAGCCCCCCCCCCACTTTACTTAATACAGATCGCGGCGGCGTTGTGGGTGGTTTGGGGGGTTGTAACCCCCCTCATTATACTGTAAACTTAACTTTTTCCCTGTTTTTAGGGAAAAAGTGAAGTTTTCAGTAAAATGTGGGGGGTTACAACCCCCCACAACGCCCCCCATAATGCGGCGCGATCTGTATAAAGTAAAGTGGGGGGGTTCCCCCCTACACACACCCGTCGGTGCCCCTAAAAACAGTTATTTTCTTCGGCGCGCGCCTCCGCACTGCGCTCAGTTGTCAGCGCACGCCTTTGTCTTCCGCAGTTTTGACCTGACACCGCTGAATCAGCCTATTTTATAAGGACACATTGGTGCTTTTATAGACTTTTCACATAAGCAGTCTCAAGGGTATGGGTATGGAAAATCTTTCATACGCCGAGAGGTTAGAGAAACTTGGGCTCTTCTCCCTGGAGAAGCGGAGACTCAGAGGAGACATGATAGAGACGTACAAGATTATGAAAGGCATAGAGAGGGTGGGGAGGGACAGGTTCTTCAGCGTACTGAGAACTACAAGAACAAGAGGACATCCGGAGAAATTGAAAGGGGACAGGTTTAGAACCAATGCTAGGAAATTCTTCTTCACACAGAGGGTGGTGGATACCTGGAATGCGCTTCCGGAGGGTGTAATAGGTCAGACTACATTATGGGGTTTCAAAGAGGGACTAAATTCCTGAAGGATAAGGGGATTGAAGGTTAAAGATAAAGGAGAAAGAAAGGATATAGATTAAAAAAAAGGGGGTTGGAGGATATAAAGGATTAGGGAAGAACAGGTTCTAGACAAAAGATCACTTTACAGGTCATGGACCTGATGAGCTGCTGCGGGAGCGGACTGCTGGGCGTGATGGACCTCTGGTCTGACCCAGCGGAGGCAAATTCTTATGTTCTTATTAGGGGATCACAATCTCCAAAAGTAATATTTTTAGATACCATAAAGCCAAAGTAATGGGATTTCATCTCTTCTAAGGGCTCTTTTTACTAAGGTATGCTAGCGTTTTTAACGCACACAGGAAATTACCGCGCTACGCTTTTAGAACTAACACCAACTCAATGCTGGCGTTAAAGTCTAGGGCGCGTGGCAACGTAGCGCACACTATTCCGTGTGTTACAGCCTTAGCGCACCTTAGTAAAAGGAGCCCTAAGTATTACTGTAATATAAGAAGTCTCAAAAAAAAGTTCTACAACGCTGAGGTTTTTTTTGTTTTTTTTTCTATTCAATAATTTTTTATTGAGTTTTAAAAATAAAATATACATAACAAAAATCTTACAAAGAATATCATCTCAATTAAGGATTTTTTTTAAATGAAATGATATAGTTATAGGACAGGGCAGGGGGAACAGTTTTTAGCTGTCAAGACAATTGTTGCTTAAAGGTGATAATGTTTTGTCCTCCCCCATCAAAAGTAGAGGCTATGTCATAATACAGTACTTTACACTGGTCTACTGCTGAAAAATGCTGCTTTATTTTGACACATGCAGATTTGCAAAGGGTAATGGTCGATAGCGTTGTTTACTCTGCATGAAAAACAACGTTTCATCTGGATCTAAACTCTGACTTGCCAAATTGCCTCCTCTTGCTATCATTTGTGCCTTGGAAAGATCATTTTTTTTGCACCGTCTCTCTTACAATGATAGGTTAGCAGGAGCTCAGATGCATATCTGAACCTGTCGTTCCAGCAGTTTCACGCTCCGAACACAGTGTTATCTAAGGGTGCCTAAGCATCTTTGCATCCATCTTTAATAGGAGGATAAAAGAATGAACTTGACCTCACAATGGAATAATAAAAAAAAAACAAGAGGAAAGGATGAAACCAATGCACTGTTGTCTCTTCATTGTAAGACAGCGTGGGTGCTATTCTTTTGAATTTTGTGAATCAAGTCAGGGGCCCGTCAGGAAAATTACAGAAAAACAAGGTAGATATAAAACGGTAATTAAAGTCGTCAGCAGCTTTCTCCACAGGACATCCATCCTACTTTCAAGGATGCCTACCCCTAACTCCGTTCAAATGAAACTGGATCAAATCGGCCATATAGCTGCCCCATTGTGATAGCTTTTAGACCAATGAGCATGTACTCCATTCCGGACTCATCCGTTCGGCACTCTTCTTCCAGCTGCTCTAGGACCCTGGCGAGCACCTTCAAAGCAGGAGTTTCACCTCCTAGAGGATTTCCAGCCAACATGAAATCGCGGCCAACGAGCATAATGTTGACGGTCTGTCCAGAAATGTTACATTCGTCATGCTTTCATATTTGATCCCCAGGGGTTGCCCACTTTTCCCCCTCCCCAACTTACTAACTGTGCACATTTTAAACTTTGATGCCAAGAGTAATAAATTAGATGTGCTATCTTCTTGCAAAACAGCTTAGCCTTTATAAAATGGATTTTGAATAAGAACATAAGAATTGCCACTGCTGGGTCAAACCAGTGGTCCATTATACCCAGCAGTCCGCTCACGCGGCGGCCCTCTGGTCAAAGACCAGCGCCCTAACCGAGACTAGCCTTAACAGCGCATGTCCCTCTCCACCCTCTCTATGCCTTTCATAATCTTGTACGTCTCTATCATTTTCTTGTTCAGCAGGAATTTATCTAACTTTGTCTTGAATCCCTGGAGGGTGTTTTCCCCTATAACAGCCTCTGGAAGAGCGTTCCAGCTTTCTACCACTCTCTGGGTGAAGAAGAACTTCCTTACGTTTGTGCGATATCTATCCCCTTTCAACTTTAGAGAGTGCCCTCTCGTTCTCCCTACCTTGGAGAGGGTGAACAACCTTTCTTTATCTACCAAGTCTATTCCCTTCAGTACCTTGAATGTTTCGATCATGTCCCCTCTCAATCTTCTCTGTTCGAGGGAGAAGAGGCCCAGTTTCTCTAATTTTTCACTGTATGGCAGCTCCTCCAACCCCTTAACCATCTTAGTCGCTCTTCTCTGGACCCTTTCAAGTAGTACCGCGACCAGTGCTGGACGCAGTACTCCAGGTGAGGGCGCACCATGGCCCGGTACAGCGGCATGATAACTTTCTCCGATCTGTTCGTGATCCCCTTTTTTATCATTCCTAGCATTCTGTTTGCCCTTTTTGCTGCCACCACACATTGCATGGACGTCTTCATCGACTTGTCCCAAGTCCTTTTCCTGGGAGGTCTCTCCAAGTACCGCCCCGGACATCCTGTATTCGTGCATGAGATTTTTGTTACTGACATGCATCACTTTACACTTATCCATGTTGAACTTCATCTGCCATGACGATGCCCATTCCTCGAGCGTGATTATGTCACGTTGCAGATTTTCGCAATCCCCCTGCGTCTTTACTACTCTGAATAACTTTGTATCGTTCGCAAATTTAATCACCATGCTTGTTGTACCTATGTCCAGATCGTTTATAAAGATGTTAAAGAGCACGGGTCCAAGCACCAAGTCCTGTGGCACCCCACTGGTGACGCTCGTCCAGTCCGAGTATTGTCCATTTACTCCCACTCTCTGTTTCCTATGCTCCAGCCAGTTTTTAATCCACGTGAGTATTTCACCCTCAATTCCATGGCTCACAATTTTCCAAAGTAGTCGTTCATGCAGAACCTTGTCGAACGCATAATGAATTCCAAGAACGTAATATTAGATAGGCATGTATTTTGTGAACATTTCTGTCCACTTTCTAAAGCTGGGGGGAGAGGGGACTAAGGAAATCAGACTGTAAAATAGGTTTCTCTAGGAATATTAACATAAATTTGAGAAACGCAGATGATAACCTAAGAGGTTTCTTTTTAGCAAGGAAAGCTTTCCTCGTTTTCAAAGTATTCCCAAAGGAATCCTGTTTATCATCCCAGGTATTTATAAATGGAAAGGAAAAAATTGCAGTGGGAGATCTGAACATGTTATTTACATTTTTAATCAACTCAGATATTGTCAAAGCTTTTTTTTTTTTTTTTTTTACATTACTTCTCGATAAAATCATGTACAGAGAGGCATCTATTTTTTTTAAAAGAATGATATTGAAAACTTCTGACTTGTATAATCTTTGTGATGTACCAGGCTGCAGATCCATTTTCTGGATGATTTCCCTGATGGACACTTTCAGGTTGCCAGGGCCAGGACTTGGTAATACAACCCCAAGAAAGAGGTTAGAAATGATGCTATCAGAGAGAGGATTGTCATGGGACAAAAACTGAAAATTGGAAATTGAAAAAAAAAAAAAAAAAAAAAAAAAAGGAATTAAAAATTAAGGCTATACTGTAAGAGTTTCCCTCTGAAGTCATCAGTTTAGGTTCCTTCAAATAATCTCTCATCTACATTTATTAAGAGGTTCTAATGGTAAAAATCAATAAGGAAGGCAGAAAAACAAACGCGCACGTGTGAACCCACACACACACACACACACACAGAGCTAATTGACTTTTCATTATTTGAAATCTGCACACCACACAGAGGAATTCAGTTTTCTTGACAGATCCCTTAGGAATACCGCTGACAGAAATTCGACCATGCTCCTTCTGCACACACAGCACATATTAATTAAACCTAGCTACCGTTCTTTATCGTCTTATATTTAATGCCTGAAATGATAGTCCAAATTGTTTTAGGCACCTCAGGCAGTGTTAGAGGTGCCCTAGCCCAGTCCTTCTTCACCCTCTCCTGGAGGCATATCTTGCCGAGCTTTTCTAGATTGTCACAGTGAAAATGCATGAGACAAGTTTTCATATACTGGCAAATCTTTTTAGAGGTAAATATGACCTCGGGGATGCCCATGTAGGGCTGCTTGCTAATCAAAATGGCAAATGGTAGAGGAAAAGACCCGAGAGATCCACAGCAACTCACATTCTCCGCTCGACAATCAGGGCGCACATGTTGCTTTTATACACGGACCAAAATCTGGCATTGGTCAAAAACCTCCACCACATTCAATAACGTATGAATAACACTATCTCTTGGTTTCTGTATACTGTGGCTAAAGTTTCACATGCAAATCTATGCACATTGCAGATTTGTCGTGTGTAACTTAATTGTTTAACAAGCCAATCCACGCTACTAATTGCCAATTAACATGTAATTATTGGCACTAATTGTCATTAATTAGAATTTATGTGCAGAACTTTCTAAGTATATTCTTTAAAAGTGGTGCATATAAATTCTAGTGTGCGCATATCAAAAGGGGGCTTGGCCATAGGACAAACATGGGCGGGTCATAGTAACAATCCTAGATATAGCCCACAAATGCCAAATACAGATTTATTTCTTCGCAGATGATACCCAACTATGCCTATCGCTAGGAGAAACCTGTGACGGCCGGATCACCAAACTCCTAAACTGCCTCTCGGAAATTAAAAACTGGAAGTCCCTCAACAAACGACAACTAAACGCCTCCAAAACAGAACTCCTTTGGATCCGCGAGGAACACTGCAACTATACCCATCACTTGGTATGCTGGGACTTAGCTACCAGAACTGCAAAAGACCAAGCACACAGCTAGAAATACTCCTCGACTTCAACCTATCTCTCAGGTGGTATCTTCCTCATTTTTACTGCCTGCGACAACTCCGAAAGATAAGGAACTACTTTTTCAGAGTCTGACGCCACCCAGCTACTCTAAGCCTCTACCACGTGGACTACTGCAACCCGCTATTTCAACGGTCTCACGGCGAAGAACAAACGACGTCTCCAGCATGTACAAAACGCGGCAATCTGACTTCTAAAAAAACCTCCATGTCCTCAACCCTGTCTCGGAGGCTCTAGCGTAGCCACACGTTGCGTCTTCAAGGGCCTAATGCTAGCATTCAAATCATTATATGACATGGCGCCGGGCTATATGACGACCAAGCTTCCTCCGTACATGCCTAGCAGGTCCCTCCACTTCCAGGATGAAATACACCTCAAAATCCCCTCCCCTCTCCCCCCCCCCCCCGTCATGTCCTTCAACTGCAAATCGCCAAACGACGTTCCTACTCTCACTTCATACCAACTCACTGGAATCAACTGCCCCACAGATTAGATGCCTTGAAGGACTCCTTAACTTTAGGAAAGCAATAAGAACATAGCTCTTCACCTAATCAATAGATTACAAAGAAATGATTGATAGATTACAAAGAAATGTATATTGATACAAGTGCGTCCAATGGAGCGAAAAATACGGTAGATGTTAGTAAGGGCTCCAGTGATAACTTTGTTTAATGGCCGCATGGAAATGGTGAGAGTAACACGTGACCATTAACTGGGAAAATTGAAATGTCAGTCATTTTCTAGCTGTGGCACAAGTGGCCTTAGTGCATAGGAGAGACTCATGCAAGTAGCACACTAAGGCCACTTTTGCTGTGGCTATGTTTTTTTGCCCCTGAAGAGAGCATTTTCTTTCCTCTCTCTCTGTTCTGGAGTCAGCATTCGCCAACTCATTCTATACCCTGGTTAGGAGTTGTTCCATAATGCAAAATGACAGAGCCAACCCGTTCAGGAGCTAGCAGAAAATGACTTTAGACACTGTGGTTTGAGAGCATTCTCCACCAAAATGCCTTCAATTATCCAGGCATTCAAGAGGAAATTCACCAGACTGGAGGAAACATAGACAGGGAGGGGAGGAAACCACTGCTTGCCTTGGATTGGTAGCATAGAATGTTGCAACTCTTTGGGGTTCCGGAATCTTATATTGCTCTTTGGGATTCCAGAATCTTGCTATTCTTTAGGATTCTGAATGGAATGTTGCTATTTCTTGGGTTTTGGCCAGGTACTAGTGACCTGGATTGGCCACCGTGAGAACGGGCTACTGGGCTTGAAGGACCATTGGTTTGACCTAATAAGGCTATTCTTATGGTCAGACAAGGGAGAGTCAGCGGGGCTCCCTTCATCTTCCTTGCCCAGAAGTACTTTGCCACAGGAAATTAAAATTGGACTGGTTGATTATGATAACTTATTGTATCAACATAGCAACCTACATAGCATTTCACCGTTCCAGAAACCAGAAGAGCTCCCTCCCGAAACTCTACATAAACTCAACTGTATTGTACTTTAGACTGCTGTATTGTAATTCTAATGACAGCTCAATGTTCCCCTCTATTGAATGATTACTATGTCTCCTATCTCTGGTAACTACCTCATAATATACTGCTTACTTTATATTTCATTCTTGCACCTCCTAAACATAATATAAGCTTCTTCATTTGTAGGTCACCTTGAACCTAGACATGCCTACAACAACCCAGAAACGGAAGATTAGATTGGATTAGATTTTGCAGTATGGGAGTTTTCCTTATTATGACCGGGATAGCCATATAAATGATTACTCGCAATTGGAATAATTGGGATCACCTTAGTTTTCCTTTTTGGTGGGCGAGCTTATGTTTAACTTATAAATATGAGAAAATGAATGCTGACATGCTGGGGCATAATAAGATATTCAAATTAGTTTGGGGTCCATTGACGTCTTTTGTAGATTTGCTATAGTTGTCCTTTATCTTTATTTTCTGTTGTTTTTCACCCACACATCCAGGGAGGGGTGGGAGCAGGAGGGGGGGTTATATCTTTTGTTTTGGTATTATTCGTGATGGTAATGATGGATGGGGGGAGGGAATTTTTATCTTTTGTATAGATACTGATTGATTATAAGTGCTTGGTTGATTATCATTATTTGTATATAAATTGTATTGCACTTTTTATTGGCATTAAAAACTAATTAAAGTAAAAAAAAAAAACAACAACCCAACAAATACCCCGTAGCCACACATGAGACCCATCTGAAGAAAACACCCGCGTGTAACCTTTAAAACCTTTAAAATCCATGTTCTAGAATTTCTTTAATTTGTCCATGAACGTGTTTGCAACCAACGAACACGGTTCGATTAGAAAGAAGTCTGTATTAAGGTTTACCATGTGTGGAAGGCAGACTGCAACATTAGGCAAGAATAGATCATGAGATTATAAATCTGAGTGATCTAAAACGTTTTCCCACACATTTGTCCCTTCTTTGCAAATCGTCATCATTGAAAAGGGTACCAGTAGCCTTCACGCTGTACTATTTTAAGTAGAATGAAATGTGAATTGTAGAAAATGGGCTAAAACATCAAATATGGAAATTGCCACTTACTCAAAGAGAAAATTGCTTTGACTTTGAAGAAAATATAAGTTTATCATAGAAACCACAAATCGCAGTGACAGCTAAGGTCGCACTATTGCCTCTGAATGACTTGAAATGGGAGTCATTTTTTTTAAAGGGTTTCTCGCTGATATGGTAAATGTTATGTAAACAGCTAGAGCAGGTACCGACGTCCATTAAATATCAACATCCATCATCGGTAGTTTAGAGGTCAGCTGGAAAATCCGAGCTGTAAAATCAGCCAAACATGGGACCCTTGTGACTACTGGCCAGGAATCTGGTAGAGTAACAAGAGGTTTTGTTACAGCTTCCATTTGTCTTCAATTACCTACTGAATTTATTTCGCCAATGCTGATAAATCGCAGCTCCAGAACAGGTGACAGGACAAATGCTTGTATGAAACTGAATTTTAAAAATGGCAAAGATTTAGGGCTCCTTTTACTAAGGTACGCTAGCGTTTGTAGCGCAAGCACAAAATTACCACGTGCTAAACTGCGCGGTACACTTCTAGAATAACGGCAGTGCAATACTGGCGTTAAGGTCTAGCATGCGCTATTCCGTGCGTTAAGGCACTAATGCACCTTAGTAAAAGGAGCTCTTAGATACGAGCTGCATTTTGATGAAAAACTTTAATTGCAATTAATTGCACAAGATTATTTAATTTCTCTGTTTTCTTCTTTAAGAACATAAGAATTGTCACTCCTGGGTCAGACCAGTGGTCCATCGTGCCCAGCAGTCCGCTCCCGCGGTGGCCCCCAGGTCAAAGACTAGCGCCATAACCGAGACCAGCCCTACCTGCGTACGTTTCAGTTCCGAAGGAACTTGTCTAACTTTGTCTTGAATTCCTGGAGGGTGATTTCCCCCACGACAGACTCCGGAAGAGCGTTCCAGATTTCCACCACTCTCTGGGTGAAGAAGAACTTCCTTACGTTTGTACAGAATCTATCCCCTTTTAACTTTAGAGAGTGCCCTCTCGTTCTCCCTACCTTGGAGAGGGTGAACAACCTGTCCTTATCTACTAAGTCTATCCCCTTCATTATCTTGAAGGTTTCAATCATGTCCCCTCTCAGTCTCCTCTTTTCAAGGGAGAAGAGGCCCAGTTTCTCTAATCTCTCACTGTATGACAACTCCTCCAGCCCCTTAACCATTTTAGTCACTCTTCTCTGGACCCTTTCAAGTAGTACCGTGTCCTTCTTCAAGTATGGCGACCAGTGCTGGACGCAGTATTCCAGGTAAAGGCGTACCATGGCCCGATACAACGGCATGATAACCTTCTCCAATCTGTTCGTGATCCCCTTCTTAATCATTCCAAGCATTCTGTTTGGCCTTTTCACCGCTGTCCCTTGTGTCCTCTCAGGCTAGAGCAGGGGTGTCAAAGTCCCTCCTCGAGGGCCACAATCCAGTCAGGTTTTCAGGATTTCCCCAATGAATATGCATGAGATCTATTTTCATGCACTGCTTTCAAGGTATGCTGAAAGATCTCATGCATGAAAACCCGACTGGATTGCAACCCTCAAGGAGGGACTTTGACACCCCTGAGCTAGAGTATTTCATTTAACTTATCTTTTGTTAACGTGAAATACAAAAAAAAATGCAAAAAATAAAAATAAATCTATGATTACATCTTTCCCTTACAGTTGCAGCCTGGATTTCTTTGCCTATTGAACTCCGAAGTATTCCATCTTATCTGTAATTTTGAAAGGCTTTAAAAACATTCTTGTTTAAAAAAAAATATTTTTAAAGTTTTGAGTGCATCGTAACACTTGTTTTGTTGAAATTTTTTTGTCATCCACTTTGAACAAGCACCATTAGCATTACCATAGCAAGTAAAGGCAGTTTATTTTTTATTTCCCATTGCAACTCCTCGCGACTCTGGTCAAGTCACTTAACCCTCTATTGCTCCAGATACAAAATAAGAACCTGTATATAATATGTAAACTGTTTTGACTGTAGCCACAAAAAGGGAGTATATCAAATCCCATCCTCCTTCTCTTCCACAAAGGACTGATAGTCTCCCTCCCGTCCCGTCCCAGATCAACCACTTGGCCATAGATTCTACTTTTGGCCCCTCCATGTCTTTCTTTTGAAATACTTTTTATTGAAAATGCAGCCAATTACATAACAAGAACCATAAGTCAGGTCACAAGAAATCCAACAACAATGCAAACAATCCAGGAAGGGTTACAGAATATACAGCAAGCACAACAATAGAGGATCAGTAAGAAAATAACAACAAAGGCAAGGCCCACAGGATGTAGGAGAACATCAGAAAGCTTTCACCGCAATACAATATGAGCCACAATAGGAGTATAGAGATGCCCCTCCTGGAGAACTAACCAGGGCTGCAATAATCATTTTTGAAATAGTAAACCCAGTTCCTCACTCACACTCATTACCATTCCATGGCCCCTCCATTTCTACTCGCAGATCTACAGCTCTCTCTCCCCACAATTTGCTATCTGCTCTCCCCCCTCCCCAAGCTGGTCTATCTTAAATGTGGTCTTATGTTGGTCCTTGACAGTGGTAGTATTGCAAAAATGTTGTCGGCACCCTCTTTGAAGCTTTCCCTTTGGCAGTCCTGCCTCCTCTGACATCACTTCCTGTTTCGGCATGGGCAGGAGCAGTCCGAGAGAAAGCTTCAAACCAGGCTGCGGGAAGCAAATGTATGAATGCTGCTGCTGCCGTGGCGCAAGACGGGTGTGAGGGGTTAATGATGTTGAATTATGGCTGGTGGGGAAAAATGCTGGATCACATCAAGGACAGGGGTTGGGAGTGAAAGAGAACAGAGAACAAGGAGATGTCACAATATGACATTTTCTTAATCACAATTACTTTTTTTAAAATTGTGATTAATGCATTAATCGCAGAGTTAACTGCGATTAACTTGCAGCTCTAGTTTAGATCAGTGATGTGGTTAGCGGCTACACTGTATTTTAATAAGCAAAGTTCCATAAAGCAAGAGAAGGTAAACCAAGAATCCCGTTTCCATCTCATATCTGCTTAGTTGACTAAGATTTTCCAGTTCAACGGACATCATTAGGCAAACCAAGGGTCATTAAGATTTCCACCACACGAAAACATAATCAGTTATATGTAACGAGCTATAGGATGGATCAGGCACACAAAATATTGCATTCATTAGAGTACAGCAATTGATTCTCTGTTGGCAGATATATTGCAGTAACGCTTAGTTCCTGCTAAGCTTGATCAAACCAAATAGACTCCAGATTATACATCTGAATCAATATTTTGCAGGCTAAAGTCAAGCTTTCTGTTAAAAGGGGTATCTGCTTTACAGAAGAACTGACTGTAATGCATTATTAATGCAAAGATGATCAGATAAAAGTAGGCAAAGTATCAAATAAAAATGCAGAGTGAATCAAAAATTTATAATACTGTATTGAGATTACAATCCTATTAAGGCCAGAGTAATCATTTTTACCAAGGCACACTTCTCCGATTGCCTTACTGCTGAGACATTAGAGTGCCATGATTTAAGACAATGAAGCTCATTCTTTTTAAATATCATAAAATTAAAACCTGAGATAGCAAATCATAAATGATTTAGCCACAGTTAAAGAGTCTGATTGAATAAAGAGAATAGAATTAAGCACGAAGGCAGGATTTGTCCTTCCCCGGCTGCATTTTGTTGACATCTGTGAAAAATGGCCGCAGCAGATATAGCCAGGGTGCACGTCTTTGAAGAGTCGGTAAACTTAATTTGCACATGCATGCTCCAGCATTGTCACGGGAAGATGGCGTGCAAGAAAATAAAATAATAGGATGCTTTGATACAGATCGATTTCCTTTCTGTCACATTCCAGCCTCTAGCACAGAGACCCAATTGCCATACTGAGCTGGATAAATCTGGATTCCCTGCAGGTTGTAAGTGATATGTTTTATTACGCTGGTACCGAGAAAATGATGAAAAACTGAAGACAACGTGTCTGAGCTTTCAGGATCTCCTGCTGGCACTCTGGAGCCTCAGGAAACATTTTAGCTTTGACGGGTTAGGTTGAAATTCCCCCTTCAAGAGCAAAACTGCAAAGACGGTGGGAAACACTGTACTTTGAAGTTATTCTGGTCTTCCAAATGAAGCTAATTATGATTTTTCTTTTTCCATTCACTAGCTGTCATATATCTCTGGTGTTTCAGGACCTCGACAAAATATTTTCCTTCATTCTTTATGTGAATTGGAGCCTAGAGCTTTATTTTGTAGAGCTATTTGTCAGTTCATCACTGGTGTGCCTACGAAATTGAAATAACCGGAATCAAATTTGCATTATTCACATAATCTGTTTAAAATGATAGAGGCCATGTACAAGGATCAAAGAAAAGAAGGAGGAGAGGGGGTGTAGAAGCTAAAAAAAATAATTCCAGTTCCACATATTTTACCTATAATATATGAAAGGGGGAAAATATATGGAAGCATAACGCTGGTGGAATAATAATCCAAACAAGGTAAATTTAAGGATAAGACAAATATCCCACCATGAGAACATAAGAACATAAGAATAGCCTTACTGGGTCAGACCAATGGTCCATCCAGTCCAGTAGCCCATTCTCATGGTGGCCAATCCAGATCACAAGTATCTGGCCAAAACCCATTGAATAGTAACATTCCAGCATCTCAAAGAATAGCAAGATTCCGGAACCCCAATGAGAGCAACATTCCACAGCTGAGATTGTGATGTCATAATCCAGTGATGTGACAATGGCTTGATTGTCCTATACTTGGCTCACGTAAGAACATAAGAACAGCCATACTGGGTCAGACCAATGGGCCATCAAGTCCAATATCCCCATTCTTACGGTGGCCAATCCAGGTCTCTAGTACCTGGCCAAAACCCAAGGAGTAGCAACATTCCATTATCTCAGAGTAAGCAAGATTCCGGAATCCCAAAGAATAACAAGATTCCAGAATCTCAAAGGGTAGCAACATTCCATGCTACCAATCCAGGTCAAGTAGTGGCATTAGAGGATTGTGTGAGGAGAATAAACCCGCCTGTCCTCACCAGTATCCCACCTGTCTCTGCCCTTCCCCGCCAGAATCTCCTCCGTCCCTGCCTGACCCAAAGAGAAATCCCCTCTTATAAGAGAAATCCGTCCACCTTATAAAAGTTACCTGTCCCCATAAAAAGCAGCAATTACTTCTGACAGTTTTGATTATTTTTTTAAGTCTTAGTTTATTTAAACCAACAATAAAATACAAAATAAACAAATAACAGTGAACAGAAATAAGAGATGCATACATCACCGGAAAGAATTAGAATAGACATTAGGCCATGTGACTGTAGGGTCGACCATTTCTTGTTAAAAGAAATAAAAGAGTTGGATTTTTTGGCAATATAAAGCTCTTATCTGTAGAGCAAACAAATCTGGCTCCACCATTTGGCATAGGCAACTTGTGAGAGGTCCTTCCAAGATCCTCAAATGGGTTTTAATGCATAAAGAATCAAACAATATAGCATCAAAATCATTTAAAGCAGAATTGAGAGAGGCACTTTTCAGGACAATGGTTGCATAAGAAAAATGTGCCAAACTGAACTGGAAACCCCCAAACAAACTCATTTTGTACCATACAAAATTGGTGGCATAACCATGAGAGGGGCTGGGCCTCCCCCTTTGAGCTTAGCCCCCTCTCAAAATGAACATCTGCCTTGCTGTAGCTGGTGGGACAATTTGTTTTTCCACCATTTTGCCTATCTTCTACTAATTCTCTTTCCAGGCCTGGGGAACCCCGGTTCCAAACCTGTGGGAGTCCCGTGAGCCTTGGGGGAATTCCCGTGGGAGTCCCATAGATCGGGGGGGGGGGGATCCTTTGCAAAGCTCTAAGTGGCATCCCCCATGTCTATCTCAAAGGCAGACTGTGGACTTTTCCTCCAGGAAATTGTCCAAACCTTTCTTAAAACCAGCTATGTTAATCACTCTTAACACAACCTCTGACAACGTTTTGCAGACATTAACTATTCTCTGAGTGAAAAAATATTTCTGATGGCAATAACTAAAAATTTGACTACACAGTTTTTGTTCCCATTTCCATATCATTTATAAATATGTTAAATAGCAGAGTTCCCTGTGGCATGCCACTATTCACCTTCACCTTTGAAAGACTTAGGGCTAGATGCACTAAGCAAACCGACCGTGTACCGATCGATATGCGAGCCCTTTGCAATCCGATTTCCCTCCTGCAGTATTCACTAACCTGTTTTGCAATCCGATTCCGATCATAGAAACATAGAAACATAGAAATAGACGGCAGATAAGGGCCACGGCCCATCAAGTCTGCCCACTCCAATGACCCTCCCTATCTATCTTTGCGGATAGATCCCACATGTTTGTCCCATTTGGCCTTAAAATCTTGCACGCTTCTGGCCTCAATAACCTGAAGTGGAAGACTATTCCAGCGATCAACCACCCTTTCTGTGAAGAAGAACTTCCTAGTGTCACCGTGCAGTTTCCCGCCCCTGATTTTCCACTGATGTCCCCTTGTTGCCGCGGGACCCTTGAAAAAGAAGATATCCTCTTCTACTTCGATGCGACCCGTGAGGTACTTGAATGTCTCGATCATATCTCCCCTCTCTCTACGTTCCTCGAGTGAGTAGAGCTGCAACTTCCCTAACCGCTCCTCGTACGGGAGCTCCTTGAGTCCCGAGACCATCCTGGTGGCCATTCTCTGGACCGATTCCAGTCTCAGTACATCCTTGCGGTAATGTGGATTCCAAAATTGTACACAGTACTCCAGGTGCGGTCTCACCATGGATCTATACAGTGGCATAATGACTTCCGGTTTACGGCTGACGAAACTCCTGCGTATGCAACCTATGATTTGCCTTGCTTTGGATGAAGCTTGCTCAACTTGATTTGCAGACTTCATGTCTTCCCTGACAATCACTCCTAAGTCTCTTTCTGCTTCAGTTTTTGTCAAGATCTCGCCATTTAGGGTGTAAAGTTTGCGTGGATTTCGGCTTCCCAGGTGCATGACTTTGCATTTTTTGGCATTGAAACTGAGCTGCCAGGACCTAGACCAGTGCTCCAGTAGAAGTAGGTCATGCATCATGTCATCTGCCATTGAATTATTGTCTGTTGTGCTCTTGTTCACTACATTGCTTAGCTTGGCATCATCGGCGAATAAAGTTATTCTTCCTCGGAGCCCTTCTGTCAAGTCTCCTATGTAGATGTTGAACAAGATCGGGCCCAGGACGGAGCCCTGTGGCACTCCACTTATCACCTCTGACATTTCGGAGGGGGTGCCATTCACCACTACCCTCTGAAGCCTACCTCCAAGCCAGTTCCCAACCCAATTTGTCAATGTGTCGCCCAGACCTAAAGAACTCATCTTGCTTAGCAACCTGCGGTGTGGTACGCTATCAAATGCTTTGCTGAAATCTAGGTAGACAATGTCCAGGGACTCACCAGCATCCAGCTTCCTCGTTACCCAGTCAAAGAAGCTGATCAGGTTGGATTGGCAGGATCTCCCCTTAGTAAATCCATGCTGGCGGGGATCCCTTAGTTTCTCCTCGTCCATGATTCTATCCAATTGGTGTTTGATTAGGGTTTCCATTAGTTTGCTCACTATCGATGTGAGACTCACTGGTCTGTAATTTGCCATCTCCATCTTGGAGCCTTTCTTGTGGAGTGGGATGACGTTAGCTGTCTTCCAGTCCGCGCATTCAAATGAGGGGAACTGCATGCAAAGTAGGCAGGGACGCGATTCACTAAACAAATTTGCCGGTTCGACTGTGCTGGCCCATCAACCCAAAAAGCGACCGCTGAGGACCAGTCGCTGAAGCCCTTTCCGACTGCCTTCTGCCGCCCTGCTCTCAGCCCTGCCTGCCACGATCTCCCGCTTCCCCGATCTGCCTGCCCGCCCCGATTGTAGCTGCCCTGATCGCCTGCCTGCCACGATCTGCCTGGTGGGTTCATAGACAACCCCGCGAAAGACAAAGGCACGCGCCGACAACTGAGCGCAAGATGGAGGCGCGCGCCAAAGAAAATTACAGTTTTTAGGGGCTCCGACGGGGTTTTTTGTTGGGGAGCCCCCCCAGTTTACTTAATAGAGATCGCTCCGGCATTGTGGGGGGTTTGGGGGGTTGTAACCCTCCACATTTTACTGTAAACTTAACTATTTCCCTAAAAACAGGGAAAAAGTAAAGTTTTCAGTAAAATGTAGGGGGTTACAACCCCCCAAACTCCTCACAACGCCGGCGCGATCTCTATTAAGTAAACTGGGGGGTTTCCCCCCATGCCCCCCCCGTCGGAGCCCTAAAAACACAAATTTTCTGTGGCGCGCACCTTTGTCCCGGTGCGCTTTTGACCTGACACCGCCTGCCTGCCCTGACGCTGCCCTGATCGCCTGCCTGCCCCAATGTTGCAATGATCGCCTGCCTGCCCCGCCTCTCCCACCCTTCCCCGCAGTGTAAGACCATGGTTGTAACCCGCAGGCTTTAAGTGGGTTAAAACCACGGGCTGTAAAAAAAAGTTTTTAAAACGCGCCGGGCCGGAGGTCCAGCGCTCGCGCAGACCATCTAAAGATGGTCTGTGCACGTACGGGGATCGCTATAGAGCGATCCGTGCCTGCAGATGGAGGCGTTCCTCCGATCGCCCTCATCTGCATATTCGAGTTTGATGAATTTGTCGGACCTACCCGGATGGGGCCCGATCGGGCACCTTAGTGAATCTGGCCCTTGGTCATTTAAACTTACTCTCTATTTCCTATCTTTTACCCAGTTCCCAATCTACAACAGAACTTTGCCTCTGATCCCATGTTTTTTGGGTTTTTTATAAATTTTCTCAGGGGTCCCTCTTGAGAGACTTTTTCTGAAACTCTAGTTACACTATTTGCTGATTTCAGAAGCTCTATTCATGTTTTGGATGTGCCCGAGTCTGGACCAACAGTGCCATTGGATGCGAGTGTTGTATTGGGTTGCCAGTGACTTTTCTTTTTCCTTTTTTTCTTTTCTTCCTGCTCTGAATAAACTGCTGAAATTGGGGCTGTGGAGAAGCTGCTAGAATGTTGGGTAAATGCTAAAGCAGCTTTGAAAGTGTTCAAGCTAAAAGTAAAATACAATGCTTTAGAAACAGTGGGAGAAGGAGAGCAGAGAAACTGTTTGCCGATGATAATTAAAGAGCATTGCACAAGATGTCACATCCTAGCAGGCTGTTTGAATTGTTTGTTTGTTAATTTGAAGGGTTGTTTTTTTTTTTTTTTTAATTGTTTTGGGTGCTGCACCGCACCCAGAAGTCACAGTGTGAAACCCAAAATTGTGCGGCAGAATTCAATGAAGATCCTAGATGGGGGGTTTTCTTGTGAGCGCTTGTTAAAAGCCAATTCTATATAGCGAGTTCAGCAACTCTCCTCCCCCAACTCTCTGGAGTTGGGAGTTGCCAGGCAGCTGAGAGTAGAGTCGGTGCAACGGATGGCCACCAGGATGGTCTCGGGGCTCAAGGATCTATCGTACGAGGAAAGGCTGAAAAATTTGCGGATGTACTCACACGAGGAACGTAGGGAGAGAGGAGACATGATCGAGACGTTTAAGTATATTACCGGCCGTATCGAGATGGAAGAAGAGATTCTCTTTCTCAAAGGACCCTCAGCCACAAGAGGGCATCCGCTCAAACTCAGGGGCGGGAAATTTCATGGTGACACCAGGAAATATTTCTTCACCGAGAGAGTGGTTGATCCTTGGAACGAGCTCCCTGTGCAGGTGATCGAGGCAAACAGCGTGCAAGAATTTAAGAGCAAATGGGTCACCAGGAGTGGGATCCCTAGGATAGTAGACTTGGGGGTGAGTCAGTAGAGTGGGCAGACCTGATGGGCTATGGCCCTTATCTGCCGTCATCTTCTATGTTTCTATAATGAACTTGGATGAACTGTGTATACAGCTCCCCCACTCGCAAATTTGATTATTCGCTATTTTATTTTTGCCCCCTGTTTTTTTAACGGAGAAACACTGCTCCGGACATCCCCCAGACCTTACCTGGTAGTCTAGCGATCATGCGGGGCAGGAGCGATCTTCCTACGCTCCTGCCCCGTGCAGAGCCATCATCAAAATGGCTGCCGTGAGATCCCGTTGTAGTGTCTGCTGTGCTATATTAGTTTTGGTTTTTTTGAAAATTAAGAAAAAAAGAGCCTGGTGAAGAAAATGAACCGTGTCAAGCTAAAGCCCAGGTTCGTGGACAGAAAGGTGGAAACTGCATCACTGTTGCTTCTTTTCTGGGTTTTGTTTTTCAACTGTTTTTTGTTTTTCAATTGTTCAAAATTGTGTACTCAAATATAAACCGGGATTTGGGGGGGGTCCCAGTTTATATTCGGGCCAGCGCCCAGCCTCTCCCAGACTTATTGCAGGCCCCTGCCAGGATCTGCACCCTGAGCCCCCCTCCCTGCCCGTCGTACCTGCTCTGCCGATCCCTGATGATCCAGAGGTGCAGCGGGCAAGACCTAACCCAGGTGGTCGATTGCTGCCATGGCCGCCTTGATTTCCGGTTTCTTCAGCCGCTGAGCAGCACGAGCAGGAGAGCGCTTTCCCAGTGATCGGCGCTGAGCGGTTTTCTGACTGGCTCCCATGAATTCTCTTGAGCCAATTAAACCATGTCTACCTTTGAATTGAGCAATTTTGTTCTTTATAATAGTTTCTACACAAAAATTGAAATAATTTATAAAATTAGGCTAATTATCCTAATTAACTTATTTAAATGTTAATGTAAATTTTTCTGCTAATGAACAACATTCCCTATTTTAATGTTAATTCAAGCATATTACTGGGTAGAGCTTTGGATTCTTGCCCAGAACTAGCTAAGAAGAAAAAAAAAATTTTAAACATTTAAATTGAATCAGGTTGGGCAGACTGGATGGACCATTCAGGTCTTTATCTGCCATCATCTACTATGTTACTATATTAAAGGCTGCTTTATTGTACATTAGACCAGTGTTCTTCAACCACCGGTCTGTGGACCGGAGCCCGTCCGCAAAAATTTCCTGCCGGTCCACAGGGCCGGCAAGTGCATCGAGCCTCAGATAGTGCTCTTCAGCTGCCGGTCCACGGTGTGATCAATGCGGCGTCGCCTTCGGGCCGGCTCCCTCCTCCTCAGTGCTGCAGTGCACAAAGTCATGGGCAGAGGCTCCTACATGCATCCCGTGCCTGAACCGGAAGGCCTTCTCTCGGACGTCGCAACGTCAGAGGGAAGGATTCCAGATGAGGCGCCGGACACGCGAGGAGCCGCTACACTTGGCCTTGTGCACTGCAGCACTGAGGAAGAGGGAGCCGACCCAAGGACAACACCAGGGGGCAGGCCAGAAGGCAAGGCACAGCATGGAGAGATGGAGACAACAACGAATAGGGGGAATGATTTTATTTTTTAATTTAGTGATTGATTTACATCTGCTGTCTGTTCAGGGAGAAATGCATTTGTTTCTTTTCCTCTGGGGTTGTAAATATTAGTACTTTTAGTTTTTGGTCCTGCATTTGCATGGGGTTATCTGTGTTCTGGTAGGAATGAATGTTGAGAAGCATACAGTGTGCTTTGTGTAGTTTAATTTTGTGGTTATTCATTATCTGTTGTTAATACGATTATATTGTGTGTGTATGAAAAATGAATGGAAAAAATGGTGTTACAATTAGTACTATTTTGGGGGCGGGGTCTGGCCCACCACTTAGCCCAGTGTTCTTCAACTGCCAGTCCGTGGACTGGTGCCGGGCCACAAAATAATTATTTTATTTCCGCCGGTCCATAGGTGTCAAAAGATTGAAGAAAACTGCATTAGACAATAATAGGCACTATTGCTAACATAGTTTAGGAAGTAGACCCCATAAATGACTTCCTATATAGCAAATGTGAAAAATATCTCGATCCTAATAGACAATGAGTTTTATTTTGTAAATTATATTTGAGATAAGCTATTAAACTTACATTTAGATTTTTGTTATCGTTTTGACAGTTTATGACAAGATAAATGACGGCAAACAAAGCAAAATGAGATAGAAATATCACACTGTTGATCCATTTCTGTTATGAGCCAGGTTGCTGTATCTCTGGGGTAAAGATTCTCAAAGCTTCGCATCAAAACTGACAGGCCGCTGTTGAAACCATTCTTAGAATGATTTTTTTTTTTTAAAAAAAAAGGCGAGTCATTTTCCATAAACAATGTATGCAAATATGGTTCACGGAGCAGAGTGTAAGCTCTCTAAATTTACTTGAGATGAGTCGCTGATGGTAGCAATCAGCACATGTGAAGACTATACAGCATTTAAAAAAACAAAACAAATCAAAAATTGGCAGGAGAGATGCCCGCTCTCCTGCCATTTCACATAATCTCCCAACAACTCCTCCCATGCCCCTGATAACCCCCACCCTTCCCTACCTTATTCAGGGAAGCTGGCCGGAGGGACGCCTACCTGCTCCAGCTGCCCTCTTACAAAATGGCGGGCCTTCCCCTTCCCGGTACATCCTGGGATGCGCCAGGGAAGGGCCTAAGGCTCCGATTGCTCCAGGTTGCTAAACAGGAGTCCTCCACCTATAGTCTTGTCAGTACTCAGCCGCGAGAGCCGCGTGTGAGGGAGGGAAAGAGAAGGAGAGGCACAAGGGAGAAGGCGAAAGGCAGAAAGGGAGGCACAAGGGAGAAGGCAGGCAGCTTGGGGTAGAGGCGAGAGGGAGCTCCGCCCACCCCCACCGCATCAGAGGCAGCGTCAGCGCCTGGGCTCCCCCTTAAAAGGAGGCGCGCTGGAGCGCGAAGCACTAACTCAGCCACGAGAGCCGCGTGCGAGGGAGGGAAAGAGAAGGAGAGGCACAAGGGAGAAGGCGAAGGGTGGAAAGAGGCACAATGGAGAAGGGAGAAGGCAGGCAGCTTGGGGTAGAGGCGAGAGGGAGCGCCACCCACCCCCACCGCGTCAAAGGCAGCGTCAGCACCCGGGCTCCCCCTTAAAAGGAGGCGAGCCAATGGCGCACAACCGTTCGGTGCACGGTGAAGGCGAGCGGCAAAGGCGCTCACCTTAGCGAGAGCGCCTTTGCGAAGGGCCACGTCGTCAACACAAGGACACCTAGGAAACAGCAAGGTAAGAACATAGTTAACACAACTGAACTAACAAGCTAGAAGGCAGACCAACTAGCACATAGCTAGCGACAGAAAGCACCCAGCAGAGACACATAGCCAGCAACAGACAGCAACAGCCAACAACAGACAGCTAGTGTGTAGTTAGCAACAGAAAGCACCCAGCAGAGACACATTGCCAGACCACCAAAGACAAGATCAGGAATGGCAGGGAAGACTAGAAGCACCAAGACTGCAATCAAAATCAGCGCTCCGGCTGCTGAAGAGATCCAGATGAAGACCACAGTCTCCGGGCAGACCGAAGAGGATCCCCCACGATGGATGATGGAGGTCTCTGTGCAGACCGAAGCTGAGCCCCAGCTGAAGACTTTGGTCTCTGTGCAGACAGAAGAGGACACCCAGCAACAGCCCAACAGAGACATTCTGCAAGAACTGACGAGACTGAGGGCAGAAGTGTGGCGGCTAAGAAGTATCCGGGAGGGTGAGGCGTTCATCGATGAAGTCCTCCAAGAACTGTCTCAAGACTCCGAGCAAGTGCACGAAGACAGGTCCATCTTCGAGACACCCGAACCGACCAGACTTGCAGCATTGGAAGTAACTACTGGGGTACAAGAAGAGACTCGAGACGATGACACCTGGCAACTAGTCACCTCTGCAAGCAAACACAGAAGGCAGTCCTCCTCTTGGTTAACTTCAAGCAAGCACAGCAACCTAACATCGACACTGCAGATCACCCTGAACTACAGATTTCAGCTCCTACAAGAAAGACCCGCCAGCAGAACTCAGGAGGATATTCAGGAGCACATCCAGGAGTGTAATCTCGAAACCCGGCAGACGACCCCAACTCAAGAAGGAACGAATCAGCACCCCCTACCCCCCCCCCCCAAGAAGCGCAGAGTGTTTGTCATTGGGGACTCTATTCTGCGGGGAACCGAGGGACCGGTATGCAGACCAGATCTACAATCAAGAGAGGTCTGCTGTCTACCAGGAGCCAGGATCCGGGATGTGACTACCTGCATATGAAAAATAATCAAGCCCCAAGACCACTACCCAATACTCCTCATCAACGTGGGGGACAAACGACACTGCCAGGAACTCACCAGAGAAGATATAGGAAGACTTTAGAGACCTAGGTGAAAAGCTGAAGTAACTGGAAGCGCAGGTGGTCTTCTCCTTCATCCTACCAGTAAGAGACAAGGGGAGAGCAAGAGAAGAACAGATCAAGAGCACTAACGAATAGCTACGGGGATGGTGCAAAGAAATGAACTTCGGCTTCCTGGACCACGGAAAGGCACTTCAGGGACTGCAGGGACCAGATGGGCTACACCTAACCAGAAGAGGGAAGAATGTCCTGGGAAGACGCCTGGCTCACCTGCTCCGGAAGGCTTTAAACTAGGTGAGCCGGGGAAGGGGACCCATTCTCACACTAGTAGGGTAAGTAAATCCATCTTGGAAACTGAGTTAAGTAATCGCGCAAATACTAAAGGAGACAGAGGCAATGCCAAAGGAGACAAAGGCATAATCGAGGAAGGCGAATTATCTTGCATCAATACAGAGAGAGACAGAGCAAGAGACAGAGACTTAGTATCTGAGGTATGTAATCGAGTTGATAAAGTGGGGGACAGAGGGAGAAACGGAGACTCCATCTTGGAGTCAGAGGTAAGAAATCGCGTGAATACTAAAGGAGACAGAGGCAATAATAAGGGCGACAAAGGCAAGATTGAAAGGGACAAACTATCTCGGACAGAAAACACTCCATGCAAACAGAAAGAATGGACAGCCATGTATGCTAATGCCCGTAGCTTAGGCAACAAAATACTGGAACTGGAAACATAAATGAGAAACGCCGACCTTGATGTTGTGGCAATATCAGAAACGTGGTTCTCGGAGTCCAACGGATGGGATATGGTCATACCAGGATATAAACTTACTCCGTCGCGACAGAGAAGGCAAATCAGGAGAAGAAGTAGCTCTATACATTAGAGAAGACATCAAAGTTACTAAAATCACAGACATCAAGTATTCGGGAGAATCCCTCTGGGTGAACCTTGCCAGGGGCAATAACAAATGCCTATATCTTGGTGTTGTATACAGACCACCAAGACAAAAGGAGGATGCAGACGATGAACTAATTGAAGACATTGAGACCATCACACTGCGTGGAGATACAGTGCTGATGGGAGACTTCAATATGCCTGATGTGGACTGGAACAAACCTTCCGCTACAACCAACGGCAGCAAGAGGCTACTAGCCTCCATGCGAGGAGCACGCCTCAAGCAGATGGTATTAGAACCCACCAGGGATCAGGCAATCCTGGACCTGTTACTCACCAACGGAGACAGTGTCACAGAGGTATTGGTGGGAGAAACCTTGGCTTCCAGCGACCACAGCATGGTGTGGTCCCACCTCAAGAAAGGAACCACTAGGTCAAATACATCGACTAAGGTCCTAAATTTTAAAGGAACTAACTTTCAGGGCATGGGGGACTATGTCTACAAAGCGCTACAAAACCAAAGCACGACGAACAGTGTAGAGGTACTATGGTCGGCTCTGAAATCTACCCTGCAAGAAGCAACCAACATATACATAAAAACCGTGAGCAAACGACGCAGGAAAAATAGACCACTGTGTTTCTCCGCAGAGATCTCAGAACTAGTAAAGCAAAAGAAAAAAGCTTTCGTAACCTACAAATAATCACAATGACCGGAAGCTAAAGAAACCTATCTGGCGAAATTTAGAAAAGTTAAAACAACAGTCAGAGAGGCCAAACTCTGGATGGAAGAAAGCATAGCTAGGCAGATTAAGAAAGGGGATAAATCATTTCTTAAATACGTTAGCGACAGGAAGAAAAACACAAGCGGTATCGGGCGCCTAAAGAAACCTGACGGCAACTTTACAGACTCGGACGCAGACAAAGCAGAACTATTCAATAACTACTTCTGCTCAGTCTTCACCTGCAAAGCCCCAGGATCCGGACCTCAGCTACAGACAAAGGGGAGCTCGGAGGACCCATTCCGGGATATGGAATTTACCGCGAGCAACGTTTACCACGAGCTATCAAAACTAAAAGTAAACAAAGCTATGGGCCCGGATAATCTACACCCTAGAGTACTTTTAGAATTGAGAGATGTCCTGGCAGAACTGTTAGCTGCCAACGTTATCCCATTCCACAAAAAGGGATGCAGGTCAGAGGCTTAAAATTATAGACCAGTGAGTCTCGCATCAATAGTGAGTAAACTCATGGAAACGTTGATTAAAAACAGATTGGACACGATCCTGGATGACGAAATATTAAGGGATCCCCACCAGCATGGCTTTACGAAGGGAAGGTCTTGTTAATCCAATCTGATAAGCTTCTTTGACTGGGTAACAAAAAAAACTGGATGAAGGAGAGTCCCTGGACATCGTGTATTTAAACTTCAGTAAGGCTTTTGATAGTGTACCACACCATAGATTATTGAACAAGATGAACACATTAGGACTAGGAGAAACACTGTCTGCATGGGTAGAAGACTGGCTTAGAGGCAGACTTCAAAGGGTGATAGTGGACAAGTCAATGAAGCCGTCGACACAGTGCACAGCGGCCGCTAAGAGAGCGAATAGAATGCTGGGTATAATCAAGAAGGGTATTACAACCAGAACAAAAGAAGATATCCTGCCGTTGGTCAGGCAATGGTGCGTCCGCATCTGGAGTACTGCGTCCAATACTGGTCGCCGTACCTTAAGAAGGATATGGCGATACTCGAGAGGGTTCAGAGGAGAGCAACATGTTTGATAAAGGGTATGGCAAACCTTTCATACATTGAGAGACTGGAGAAACTGGGGCTCTTTACCCTGGAGAAGAGGAGAATTAGAGGGGATATGATAGAGACTTACAAGATCATGAAGGGCATAGAGAAAGTGGAGAGGGACAGATTCTTCAAACTTTCAAAAACTACAAGAACGAGAAGGCATTCGGAAAAGCTGAAAGGGGACAGATTCAAAACCAATGCTAGGAAGTTTTTCTTCACCCAGCGGGTGGTGGACACCTGGAATGAGCTTCCAGAGGGCGTAATAGGACAAAGTACGGTATTAGGGTTTAAGAAGGAATTGGATAATTTTATGAAGGAAAAGGGGATAGAGGGGCATAGATAGAGGACTACTACACAGGTCCTGGACCTGTTGGGCCGCCGCGCGAGCAGACTGCTGGGCACGATGGACCTCTGGTCTGACCCAGCAGAGGCACTTCTTATGTTCTTATGATGGTAAACGATATTCCCTCAAAAACGTCGAAGGTGACCAGTGGAGTGCCGCAGGGCTCGGTCTTGGGCCCGATGCTATTTAATATCTTTGTAAGGGATCTGACTCAGGGACTTTGAGGCAAGATTACATTATTTGTCGATGACGCTAAACTATGCAACGTTGTGGGCAGGGCAACAGAACCTGACAGCACAACCAGGCCCAACACTATGGAGCAGCACCTACTTTTACTAGAACAATGGTCCAGTACTTGGTAACTAACTTTAATAGACTAGAAACCCCTTACATTCAATCACATGTAATCAGAATATATTAGGCACAGATATAGATCAAGAATGATATGTGTAAATAAATATATAAATAACTTTTTTTTATAAATTACAAAATTTTTATTAATCTCAAAAATTCTCAAAATATCATCATATAATTTAATTTAAATAGAAACAGTTATCATTAACATATAAACACATAGGACAAACCACAAACCGACAATGACAAGGGCTTCATGATCATGAAAAACAACCAGGGATCCCAAGGTGAAAAATAATTATAACAAAGTCCAATCCAAAAATGTGATCATAAAAATAATTGGAATAAAGTAAACTCCAACACAAAAATGAAATCAACATGAAAATGATGCAACAATTCAAAAATTCATAATAGCAGTATTGGCAGAAAAGTGAAAAAGTAGAAAGTATGTCGTGAGCAACAAGAGTTCAAATAAGAACCAAATGAATAAACAAACAAAAAATCCAAGCAAAAAAGTCCAAATAAAATCAGCAAACACAACGCATAATTTTAAGATATAGTCCACAATCCAAAGAGTCAGGACCAATGCCAGGTGTTCATGCAGTCATAAAGCCCACAAACTATGAAAGACAGTTCCAAACGATTCTTCTTAACTCCTCCTTCCTCCTTGACACAGGCTGTGTTTCAAACTTTCTTTATCAAAAGGAGAAAATATCACTAAAACAGAAAATAATTATACATAAAAGTGAAATCATCAACAAGCCAAAATAAATAAAGAAAATGAACATAACAAAAAACAAAACAAACATACGAAAGGCAGACCTACCGGGCAGAAAGTCAAAGCATGGCTCGTCAGAAGCTCAACCTGCCGTCACTACGCAAAACGAATTGACGACAAGGAGAAGCAACTAGATTTAAATAGCCAAAAACAGCTGACAGTGTAGAAATAAACAACCAATCAAATGATTAAATTATCAGAGCGAGTCACCAAGCCAACAAGCAAGAGAAATACACACTAATGAGGCAGCAGCCATTCTGTTTCCCTATTGAGACCATTAGGGATCACCGTCCGCCAGGCAAAAATGAATCTTTGTTCATGATATGTGAGCAAACGAGACACATCACCACCCAGAGGTGATGCAAATCATTTGAGCACACAGAAGCGGAGTTCAGATACTGAATGGTTATACTGAGCCCAAAGATCAACTAGCGGGGCATCAGCCTTACATGTTCTAATACAACTCATGTGTTCAGCAATGCGAGCCTTGACAGCTCTCTTAGTCTGACCAATATATATTTTCTGGCATGGGCAGAAAATGCCGTACACCACCTGAGTGGAATTGCAATCGGTGTGCTGATGGAGAAAAAAATATTTATTCAATTTAGGAATGAACACTTTATCGGTATTCATGGAGTATTGGCAGTATCTGCACTGACTACAAGAAAAATGGCCCAAGGTGTCACTGGTAGCAACGGCAGTCCTCCGATGTTTCAAGCGTTCCCCTAAATTTTTTCCACGCTTGAAAGCAAATCGGGGACGTTCTTTAAATTTGGGGTGAAAGCTCAGTAAATGCCAGTGCTGACCAATGACCCTAAACTTTAATGCCAAAAAATGTAAAGTAATGCATCTTGGAAGCGGAAATCCAAGCAGAATGGTGAAAACTTAACAAGAACTGTTGCAGAAAGGGACTTGAGCGTAATCATCTGGGAAGATATGAAAGCTGCCAATCAGGTGGAGAAATCTTCAGCAAAGGCTAGACAAATGCTGGGTTGCATCAGAAGGAACTTTATCAGCCGAAAGCCTGAAGTCATACTGCCGTTATACAGATCCTTGGTGAGACCTCACCTGGAGTACTGTGTCCAGTTTTGGAGGCCACAATATCAAAAGGATGTGAAGAGAATGGAGTCGATTCAGAGAATGGCCAGTAGGATGGTCTCAGGACTTAAAGATCTCCCATATGAAGAATGTCTGAGCAGACTGTGCTTATATTCTCTCGAAGAGCACAGAGAAAGGGGGTTCATGATAGAAACATTCAAATACATCACGGGCCGCATTGAAGTGGAGGAAGAAATCTTTTTTCTAAAGGATCCCACGGCGACAAGAGGGCATCCACTAAAACTTAAGGGGGGAATATTTCATGGTGACACCAGGAAATACTTCTTCACAGAAAGGGTGATTGATCGATGGAATGGTCTTCCACGTCAGGTGGTCGAAGCCAGTAGCGTGCTTGACTTCAAGAGACAATGGGACAACAGGTGGGGTTGCTACAGTGTTATGCTTAAAAAGATGGATTCTCAAGGGAGGGAGGGTTCTTGAGAGGGCAGACTTGGTGGGCCGCCGGCCCTTTTCTGCCGTCATACTCTATGTTTCTATGGGTGGCATTGTTTCACTACCAACTTTTCAACAGTGATGGACAAGCAAGCACTGCAGGATTCCAGGGAACCTGCCTGTCCCTTGTGATTCAAAATACAATTTTGAAATACCACTCCCTATTGGCAGCAGTGCAGTTGGAAGACTTCTGCTCAGCTTAGAGGGAACAGTGCTGCTAAAAATCGGTGGTGGTGCCTTAAGTTATGCACATAGCTATAGAATAAGATATCCATGTCTAAATTTAGGTAAGGGCATTTGCATCACATTTCATTGGTGCAAATGGCTGTGCCTGAAGTTATACATGGTTCCCAGGAGTAAGCACTATTCTATAAACCAAGCCTAACTTTAAACACAGCTTACAGAATAGCGCATTTCTGCACTGTTCTTCTAGACGCCATATATAGAATTTACCCCATGGGGCTCATTTTCAAAAAAGATAATACAGCATAAACTGGCATCTTACTAGTCAAAACATCCAAGTGGGCATTTTCAAAACTGACTTTCTGAACATCTAGTGGGATTTCTTACCCACTGTGCATCCAGAGTAGAAATGGGCATGTTGGTAGGCGTGCCATGTGCGGGGAATGGGCTGGGGGGGGGGGGGGCTTAGAATTGGACATCCTGCAACTATAATTGAACCTTTCCCAAGACGTCGTAGATGGAACTTAGACATTTTCAACTAGACTTGTTTTGAGAAGCATCTAAGTGCCAAAAGGGTACCCAAATTAACCAGATGACCACTGGAGGGATTAAGTAATGAGCCCCACACACTCCCCCAGTAATCACTGACCCCCCTCCCACCCCCCCCCAAGAAAAAAAATTGAATGAACTAGTACATACCTGTCTGTGGAACAGTAGCACTTGGTATGGGAAAGCCTAATAGAGCATCACACAAGATCTTAAGTAGTCAGATGGGTAGACTAGTGAACCATAGAGAGCAGGAGCCAGGCCCATAAGCTACTCTAACCACTATATTTATGATGGAAAGTGTGAGCCCACCAAAACCCTACTATACTGCCTATATGTGCCATCTGCAGTCATAAGGGCTATGGGGGTGGTGGACAAGTGGGTATAGCAGGTTTGGGGGGAGTTTTGGAGGGCTCACCATATATTATAAGGGGGTTATGGTGAGATGTATTTCTGGCACTGTTTATGTGAAGTTTACAGCAGTTCCTTCTAATATGTCCTAATGCTTTGTTAGCATGTCTGTGTGGCCAGTCCATTAGAAAGCTGTCCCCTTCCATGTCCAAATGGGCTTCATTTGGCCGTTTTCTACTTGGTCAAAAATGGGGAAGAAAGATAGTTGTCCTGAGGTTGGACATCTAATTGAACGTCCTGGTGACTAAGACATTCAACGAGACGATTTTCACAACAACAAAAAAATTTGGACGTCCAGCATTTTTGAAAACGGACCCTTCTTGAAGTTCAGTTTTGGACATTTTGTGAGAAATGTCCACAGTCAGACTTACGGTAGATGTCCTATCAAAAATGCCGACTGTGTACAAGATGCAGGCAAAAATTTATTGTACCAAAATTAAAACGCAAATAAGTAAAATAAAACCCTTTTACCAATCAAGGGATCCTATTGTCTAGGTACGAACTCTGCCCAGGTCTCCACTCAGTTTGAATAAACGTATGCATATGCATATATAGTGGAAATATCCATACATTTAAGCGTATAAATTCTAGGCAAATTTTTAAAAGGCCATTTCAATGTATAAATCATTTCTAAATGCAGCACCTCCCCCCCCCATCCCCAATGGTTAATGTTATATTTTATTGTGAAAGAGCTGAATCTTTAGTGCAAAATTTAAAATTGATTTTTCAAGAGCTAGTTTGAGTGCACAATCCCATTCTTAATAACAGAATATTTATAGTATTTTGTTCCATTACAGTGATTTTATCACCAGTGGTCGACTGTGAAGGAAAGAACGTGATACGGTTATGATCATTCAATGGATTTGATTGTTTACTACATCAAAGGTCCACAAAGATAATCTCTGGGGCGCTAGTGAGTTGCCATCTGTTTCTCTTTCCTGTTCTCTTAGTTACAATCCACCTTGAAATCCATGAATTACTCATATGCACAGGTAGAAAATGTCTCCTTGTCTTGACGGTAGCTCTAGAAATTTCCAATACTGCAGATTCACTCCTTCAAAGAAAAAAAATAGCCCCTTATCCTGTTTTCCAACTAGGGATGTGCATGCAAATTGGAGGGGGGGGGTTGTTAATATTTATTTCAGGGAATTCCGCAATTGTGTTTGCCATGCATCAAATATGCTCATTATTTCCCAACAGATGCCTTGTGAGAATGGTACAACTAAGTTCTATTGGACGCAGAAGTTTTAAAACAGGTAATAAAGAACTTATCCCCCATGGGGATAAGTTATCAAAGCCATGGTAGCATTTTTAACACCGGCCGCGGCGGTAACAGGTCAGACGCTCATAGCAATTCTATGAGCATCGGAGCTGTTACCGTGGCGGTCAGCGCTAAAAACACTAACGCGGCTTTGTAAAGGAGGGGGTTAATAAATGTAATGCTATTAAGATATTTGTGGGGGCACCAAGACAGAATGGAAAAAAATAGACCCCAATGTGTGTGGCTCCTCGATTTATAATAAATCACATTGAGCATGTATCATCATAGGTCTGAAAAAAAAAAACCTCCATGTAACATTTAATTTTCAATTTACGAGGATCATTTAATAAATAATGCACACTATTTTTTTTTAATTTACATGTGTGTTTTTTTTAAGTATTTCTTTACAATCCTCCAATATAGTCTCCCTGCTTTGCAATGACCGAGTCCCAAGCTTCATTATTCCATCCAAGACACCATTTTTGTTCAGGTGCCGAATGGCTCGGGTAACAGCGGAAGAAAGCTCTTCCAGAGATGCAAAACGATATCCACGCATAGGTTATTTCAACTTTGAAAAAGGTCAGGCATTCTTGAATCGCATTGTTGCTATTGATGAAACGTGAGTCAGAGACTTTGAGCCGGAGCTGAAATCACCGTCCGACAAGTAGAGAGCTCCATCTTTCCCATGACCAAAATAATTTCGATGAGCTCAATCACAAGTCAAACAAATGATGATTTTTGCTTATGATCATGAAGGCATCCTCATCACAGACAAAGTTCCATGTGGAAGACGTGTCACAGCAGTGGTATTATGATTTTTTGCAAAAATGCACAGAAAAATGCACAAAAACCGACCTCAGTTGCTCTTGGCTGGGCCACTCACTCTTCACGACAATACTCACCCGCACATAGGGAATGTTGTCATTGAAAAACTACGCGAATACGGCTGGGAGGTATTACCTTATGCTCTCTACAATCCAGACATGAGTCCACCAGATTTTGACCTTTTTCCAAAGTTGAAACAACCTATGCGTGGACATCATTTTGCATCTCTGGAAGAGCTTTCTTCCACCGGTACATAGAAACATAGAAATTGACGGCAGAAAAGGGCCGCGGCCCATCAAGTCTGCCCATACCAATGACCCACTCCCTGACTTTTACTCCCCTAGAGATCCCACGTGGATATCCCATTTTCTCTTAAAATCTGACACGTTGTTGGCCTCAATCACTTGCTGAGGTAGCTCGTTCCAATGATCGACCACCCTTTCGGTGAAGAAGTATTTCCTGGCATCACCATGAAATTTCCCTCCCTTGACTTTCAGCGAGTGCCCTCTGGTGACCGAGGGCCCTGTAAGACAGAAGATATCATCCTTCACCTCTATACGTCCCGTAATATACTTAAAGGTACCCGAGCCATTTGGCAACTGAACAAAAACGATGTCTTGGATGGAATAATGAAGCTTCCCGAACGTTTGGGACTCAGTCATTGCAAAGCAGGGAGACTATATTGAAGGATTGTAAAGAAACACTTGAAAAAAAAAAAAAATAAATAAAGCATGTAAATTTTTAAAAAAAATAGTGTGCATTATTTATGAAATAACCGTCATATATTTTGTGAGAATGGTATACAGAATTAATGACATGGAGGGGGGAAAACCCAACATTTCTGGCTTTTTTCCTGTCATTTCAGGTTAAAAACAATATAAAAACATGGCATTTTGAACTGAGGTGTAATCCTTTATCTCTCAAACCTATTCTGTAGATTGTCGAGTTTTATGCTCCTTTAAAACAGTATAAACAGTTTTAGATATGGTCTAGTGTTTGTGCTTCAGCTTTTGATTTACTAAAGTAGACAACCAACACAGCGGGATTACTGAAACCCAGACACACAGATAGGTCAGCAAGATTGTCCCTTATCCCCTTCTTACTTTTGCATTAATTCTTATACGAGTTTTTGCGGCTATGGCTTCTTTAATCCTCTCAAGAATAAATGGTGAATTGCTTTAGTGATACAGGACTAGGTGAATTCACTTAAAATGAACTTGTTTTACAAACAAGAAAACTTGCCAACACAGCTTGACCTTGAGAAGAGGTGCTGGGAAGGTTTATATAATTCTTCTTGAATGTGGTTAAAAAAAAAAAAAAAGACAAGAAATCCTTGTTTTATGAAAACGCAGGTCATTCCTAGAGTGCTGCAGGGCTGGCACAAAACAAATATCTCAATTTTCCTATTTATCTAGCTCTGTTACTTCTGCATTGGCAAATACAATTTTTAAAAAAAATTGCATCCATAAACAAATTAAGGGGTCCTTTTAGTAAGGCACACTAAGGCGTCCATTATATTCTATGGGTGCCTTAACATTTAGTGTGCGCTAAATCGGTTAGCGTACCTTAGTAAAAAGGACCCCTATGTAAATTGTGAGAGAGAGGTACAAACAGAATGCATAAAATATAAGGAAATTAACAGAACGCAAAATAGTACCTCAAATAAGTCTATTATATGAGGGCTGTTCAAAAAGTATCGGACCTTTATTCATAAAAAATACTCTTATTCAGATACAACAATCTTATAGCAATCTCCTTCAAAGTTGTCACTTTGAGCTGCCACACACTTCTTCCAGCGGTTCTTTTTTTTTTTCAAAATCTTTATTCATTTTAACATATACATCAAGTGTACATTAAAATATGAACACAACATATTACATTATCACTTGATAATTCCATAACAATATATACCTAAAAGATTTATATCCCACCCCCATCTCATATCTATACATGAATAATATAATTCCTATGTATATTAATCAATTAAATTATGCACATATATATTAAATTATCATAACCCACCCATCCCCCATCCCCCCCATTCTGTCAATTATCATATAAGGAAAAAGAATAATAAATTAACATTAATCATTATGATAATTTATTATTGACCTCCACACATCTTTAAATCTATTAAAATGACCATTTTGTATTGCAAGTAAACGTTCCATTTTGTACAGATGGCACACTGAGTTCCACCAGAAGCTGTAATTACTTCTTCCGGCGGTTCTGCCACTGTCGGAAGCAGCGCTGGAACGCCTCTTTTGAGATTGCTCACAACTGGTCCGTCGCATTCTGCACGATGCCTTTTCTTGACTGAAATCTGGCATTTTCAGCTTGGGGGAAAAGGCAGAAGTCACACGGAGCCATGTCGGGAGAGTAGGGAGCCCGAGGAATCAAAGGTGTGTTGTGTTTGGCCAGGAAGCTCCGTATCAGATGTGAAGAATGGGCAGGTGCGTTATCGTGGTGGAGCTGCCAATTGCCCGCTGCCCACAGGTCCGGCCGTTTGCGTCTCACGGCGTTATGAAGGTGACGCAGAACCTCTTGGTAGTACTCCTTAGTGATGGTTGTGCCGTGTGGTGCGTACTCGTGATGAACTACACCACTGGAGTCAAAGAAGATGGTCAACATGACTTTGAGGGCCTACCAGAACGTGCTTCACGCTCCACTGATGTGCGGCCATCTCTGAAGCAGTTGTACCACTCCTTCATCTGTGTGGTGCCCATTGCTTCGACCCCGAAGGCCTGATGAATCTTGCGGATCGTTTCCACTTGGGAATCGCCAAGCTTTACACAAAATTTAATGCCGTAGCGTTGTTCAACTTTTTCTGTCATTTTGTCAAAAACAAAAAATTGGACGGCGCTCACTTATACTTCCTCACTCATCGGCGGTCTGCCAGCTACTGACAGCTTCTGTAGGCTGGAAAAAAATTAAAGCGTGCGCATTAGGGTCGCCTACATACGTGTACCAAACCACGCCTCCCTAGCTTTATTTGTTTACGCAAGAAAAATTAAGGTCTGATACTTTTCGAACAGCCCTCGTATAGAACAGCCCTCGTATAGGGAGAACCAACAAAGAAACACCTAGGAGTAGGTATTACGCAGTGAAATAAGGATAACTAGAAAAGGGAAGTTGGACATAACATAACAAATTCACTTATATACCGCCGTAACCTCCCAGTTCAACACAGTTAATGACAATCAAGAGACTGTATAAGCACAGTGTATTATAAGCACATTCAGAAAATAGATTACGTACAAACGTAAGGAAGTTCTTCTTCACCCAGAGAGTGGTGGAAAACTGGAACGCTCTTCCGGAGGCTGTTATAAGGGAAAACACCCTCCAGGGATTCAAGACAAAGTTAGACAAGTTCCTGCTGAACCTGAACATACTTAGGTAAGGCTAGTCTCAGTTAAATTAATCTACCGCAGCAAGTGGAATATAATAAATCTTCACTCAAAAAAATATTCCAATATATACCCACTACTACAGAGGAGTGAAATATGAGATAAGTATATATTTGTAAAAGGAGAAAAGACCTCAGTTTCTTCCAGTTTTTTTCTTTTTTTTCTTTTTAGAGAATCTGTGAAGCGGTAGCTCGATATTTCTATAGACCTCCCCTGATGCAGCGTTCTTTCAGCGAAACAGGGCCTGTCGGGAGTCTTATATATATATCTTTTTCCATGTTTGCAAGAAAGTCAACATGGTGGAATATCTATTGACCTGTTTGGATTCAGTTCCCACCTGGAGGACAGTGAATAAAAGAGATAAGTGATTATTGATATTCTGGACTGCAGATTAACAGTTTTTCAGATACTATCTTATAAAGGAGTTTTTTGACCAGGGATGTTTTTCCTATGCTGCCTGTAGTTGAATGTGGCAGACATAGAGATCCTCCAGGTGAACGTTTTTCTTTCCCTGGAAGAAACTGAGGTCTTTTCTCCTTTTACAAATATATACTTATCTCATATTTCACTCCTCTGTAGTAGTGGGTATATATTGGAATAGTCTCAGTTAAGCCACTGGTCTTTGACCTACGGGCCGCTGCGGGAGCGGACTGCTGGGCACGATGGACCACTGGTCTGACCCACTAGCGACAATTCTTATGTTCTTATTTGTCAAATAAGTAGGTCTTTAGCATTTTTCAAAAGGAAAGATAGGAGTTGGAGTTTGTTATCAGAACAGAAAAGGGTTTATCCTATGATCCAGCTTGAAAAGATACAATTCTATGGAAAAATCTTTTATAAATGCAAGCTTTTACAGTTGGAAATGTAGGCAATCTAAAATGCAGAGGAAAATGTTTTCTGTCAGTAAATTTAAAGTGATCAATAATATACACCTCCCCCTTTTTACAAAACCACGGTAGCGATTTTTAGCGCAGGCCGGCACGCTGAATGCTCTGCGCTGCTCTCGATATGGGATATGGGTGACTAAAACTACATCAGGTGTACACCTGACTGGGCCTCCGCGTGTGCGGATCACCGGACTCGATGGACCGTAGGTCTGATCCGTAGATGGCAGTTCTTATGTTCATATGTTCTTATCATAGGAACTCTATGAACAGTACAGAACATTCAGTGCGCCAGCCTGAGCTAAAAAACGCCATCGCAGTTTCGCAAAGAGGGGGGGGGGAGATAATATAGCCATTGAGGGGCATTTTCGATAGGACTTATAAGTCTGAGGTTGGATGTTTTGGGCAGGACGTCCACAAACCCAGGATAAAAATAGTCCATTTTCAAAGCTTCTGGATGTCTGTCTTTTATTCTTGATAATGACCTAGTCATACGTTTTGGCCATTTTCAAAAATAAAAATGTCCCCATGAAAAATCTCACAAAAGCAAGTGTTATAGATGGACCCAACTACCTTGTCTGATCGCAACAGAGGAATCCCTCATCAGCTGAGCCGTTTTCGGAAATTCCTACCGGCTCAGCCGATGGGGATTCCCCCTGCCAGGATCAGCTGAACTGCAGAGCCCTCCCCCCATCCTCCTCCTACCTTCCCCAAACATTTTTGGACTTACACACACATCACCCAACGCTCCCTTACCTTCCGCTGCAAAATTGGCAGGAGGGAAGTCCACTCCCTCCTGCCTCCTGGTCTCCCCCCCCCCCCGCCACATGGAGACACCCCCTTCTCCGTACCTTTTTAACTTTGGTGAGAGCAGCCACCAACTTACTGCCCGCATCGACTTTGGCACTCTCACTGACGTAACTTCCTAGACACGGGTCCTAGAAGCGAAGCCGGAAAGAACGCCAAAGCCAATACAGCCAGCAAGTTGGTGGCTGCTCGAGCCACAGTTAAAAAGGTATGGGGGAGAGGAAGGGGCGTGCGTGCGGCAGAGGGAGGAGTGGGAAGGTGGGGCAGAGAGGAGGAGGGGTGCCGGCACGCCGAGTAAGATGGTGCCTGAGGTGGACCCCCCTTACTACGCCACTGGAGGAAGCTGGGAACATGCAAATGTGAATTTTATTGTGATTGTGTTTGTTTTAAGTATGTGGTTAATTTTTTTTATTGATTTATGTATGTACAGTGGCATAGTAAGGCAGGCGGAAGGAGGACCACCCCGGGCGCCATCTTGGTGGGGGCGCCAGCGTCTCTCCGTTCACGATCATGCCCTCCCTTCCTTGCCCCCGTTCCTCTTAAAAATGTTCACGAGCATGAGCAACGTGCCAGCTTGGCTCCCTCTGAAATCACTTCCGGGTTGCGAGGCTAGGAAGTGATGTCCGAGGGGAAGCCAGTGCAAGCTGGTAAAGATTTAAAGAGGTACATGGGTGGGAAGGGAGGGCACAAGTGTGGTGCAGAAGGAGCAGGGGGTCAAAGAGGAGGGTGCGGGGGGATTGATGTAGAAGGAGCAGGGGGAGGGAGCAGAGAGGGAGGCGCGGGGGCACCACCTCCCTGGGCACATTCTACCCTCGCTATGCCACTGTGTATGTATATTTTTTTGTTTTAAGTGGGCTATTAGGTTCTTAAATAAATCAATTTGTGTCATAGGAGCCAACTTTTTAGAATTATTGGGGGGTGCTAAACCGCATGGAAATCTCCCCTCCCTCGACACGGTCAAAGTTTGTTTAATATCGGGGGTGCTCAAGCACCCACAGCACCAACAGAGCTGGCTTCTGATCTGTGTAAGGTATGGCTGTGCTGTGCTTGCCAGAGCCGATAGGGAAGTAGGTCATGGATATAACTCTATCCCCCTCTTTTACAAAGATGCGCTATGCTTTTTAGTGTGCGTGTAAATATTAGCACGCGCTAAACGCTAACGCACGCATGTTAACCTACGGACGCGTTAGCACGCCTTTGTAAAAGAGGGCCTATATGGAACCACTGCGTGCATCTTATTAGACGAAAGGTCAGAGTGGCACGTTAGTCCCGAGAGCAGGCTGTGGTGAATGCGATCAAAATTGGCTAAGGGGGGGATGGGAAGAGGTGACTTTGTAGCTGTTCTTTCCTAGGGTGCCTAATTATAGCACACTTGGGCTGATATGTGCGTTACCCCTACCAATGCCATTATGATATCAGCTGTACAGCTGGCCCTGTCCCCCGCCCCTTTCAGGGACACCCTTCACGATATTTTCTCTGAAATGCAGTGCCTCTAGGCTCCTTTTCTAATTCATTTGAGCTGTGATCTATAGCTAAAGACTAAAGAACCGGAGTGGTGATGGAAGCAAAGGTCACTTGAATGGTAGTAGTTAAGAGGTGGTAATGGATGCTGTGCAGAACATTTCAGCCTCACGTACAAGAGTTGTAACTAGCACGGAATTTAGCCAGACCACGAGGAAGGTGAAATTAACTAGGATGCTTTGGGCGGGACTTTTTTTGTTTTCCTTCAAAGTTTATAGAATTTGCCTCATTTCCTTTTCCACCTCTTTAATCTTGCAGCCGGAGCACAATGTAGTTTTAAGGACGCATTTTTTACTTGGATCAAAAATGTTACAAATATTTGCAAGAAAGACTGTGCTCTTTATAATTATTGTGCAGGGCTGACTGAGTGGGAATAAGCTATTAGTCTATCTTCGACAGCAGTTTATGAAATTGTTGAAGCGTCATCTTTATTTGTCAAATGAAGTATGCCTCTAATATTTGAACCGAGTCTCTCGGTTTTTCTCTGGCATTATTTTTCGATGACAATTTTTGCAATATTTATGTACTGTATTGGTGGTTTTCTCTTTGTATTGTCTGCATATTATGTATCGTGTTTCCCTGAAAATAAGCCCTACTTCCATAAATAAGCCCTAGTCCTGGGATTCACCGGCAACTCTTCAACCAGGCCCCACTGCGCAGCCGAACCCCTGCTGACCCTCCATCCTTCCCTCCCCGCCAACCGTGAGCTGGCAGAACTCTAAACAGGCTGATAGCCTTGTCCATCAAGGATTTCACTCTGCCGCCTTAATGATGACGTTGGAAATTTTTGGCTTATGCGGCGCTGTCTTTGCAAATCTCCAGTCCAAAAGAACAATTGCTTGATTAGTTATTCCACGTATCTACTACCACAGGACTATTAGGGACCCCTGAAGAAGACTATCTTGTCGAAACACAGACCGTGTTGGGTCCTACGCTCTCAGCGGACTAGGTCCTTAAGGTTTTTATGTGGATTATTTTACTTTTATGTGGATTGTTCACGTTGACTTTTGTCCATTTCAGGAATATCATCACTCCACAGTGTCTTTTGGTTTCTCTTGGATTTTCTTCTCTGTGGATCTCCTTTGTTTTGTTTTGCTTCCCTTTCCCCAATAGGGATGCGAAAGAGAGAACACTGTCACTACTGACTAATAGGGAGCTAGGGGGTAGCAGCGATGCCAAGGCTGCATCAGACAGGTATTACTTCATTGAGCAAGACACAGTTTAAAAAAAAAGAAGTCAAAAGAGTCTGCATACTGTATATAAGATCAAAAAAATCTGTATTAACTTAAATAGGAGCTCATTCCGAGACTCTCAGATCTGCTCTTGAATGGCCCAACTCACTCAGAAGTGCAAGCTGGAAGAATTTATCGCCAAAATAAACTTGGTGCATTTAGGGCCCGAGTCTATAAATGGCGCCAAGATTGGTGGCGCCGAGCCGATTCCCGTGCAGATCTTTAAAATATTTTAAAGTATATTACCTTCCAGATAAGAAACGACAGGAACATTTAGATCAAGACCAAAATGATCAAGATAAGCCTCTCGATGTTTCCGAATTGTTGGAAACTCCAGAGGAAATATTAGTGAAACCAGCAACTTTATTAGTAACAGTGGTTCTTGCTCCTGATAAGGAATGGATAATGAGGTTATTTTAAAAAAAATAAATCAAGAACATTTTTGGGACAAAAAATATCGATGTTTCCAGATGTCTCCAAAGATACTCAGAGAAGAAGGAGAAAAATTTTGCTAATGAGACCAGCAGTTACTTCTATGGGTGGAGTTTTCTTTTTGAGCTATCCATGCAAGTGCATAATCAGATATAAATCCTTTAAATTTGTTTTCTTTGATCCATCTCAGTAGTTTGTTTCTTATTTCTAAAACGCCTTGATAAAGTATAAGATATAACAACTTCATTTAACGTAGAATTATTCTCCTACCATTATAGGCTGTTCTTTTTCCTTGATTGACTAATTTGATTGTGTTATGTTTAGTCACTTAATGAATCTTGGAACCTCATAATTGAGGACTTGAGAATGACAGGAAATTTTCTGATCTTCTGGAAGTGTATTCTTTATTTTATATTTTTTCAATTTCTGTCAATCTTTCTGTTCAAGATGATTATGCTTGGAAATGTATTCGAAAACTAAAATAAAGACTTAATAAAATATTTTAATTGTCTGAAATGGCATGATAATTGAAAACAAACTCATATCAAGTTGATTTTATCACCAGACCTCAAACACCCAAGGCACCGCTTATTGATTTTACGTACTCTTACACTCTCTTGTAATTTCAACCTTAGATTACTGCAATGCCCTTTATCAAGGTATAACCCAGAAAGAACTCTGCCGTCAACAACTATTGCAAAACACTGCTGTCAAATTAATCTATCATGCAAAAATATTTGAACATGTCACTCCTCTCCTCGGTAAAGAACATTGGCTACATCACTCATCGTCTCACCTATAAAATATTCCTCCTCACTTTGAAAACAAGAAACTCTAACCAACCAGCATTTATAAATAAACTTTTGATCCCATATTCTTCATCCAGGGCCCTCCAATCTAACAATCAAAACCTACTTTCCATACCGTCAATACGCGAATTGTTTTATGATGCTACCTGAAGCCATTATTGCCATTCCCGTTAGCGCTGTGAGGGGGGTGGGGGAACCCCCCACCACTACATTGACAAATACTACACTGACAAATACTCGTGCTCACGTTGAGGGTGTGTGTGTGGGGGAACCCCCCAATTCACCGAAAAGTCCCACTCTTCTACTCTGACGGGCAGCATGGGGGTACACCCCCACACCCCCCCTCAATGTGAGCGTGAGCATTTCTCAGTATACTAGGGGGTTTCCCTCAAACCCCATCACAGCATTACCGGGAACAGTAATAACGGCTTCAAGTGGCAGCGTTCATCCCTGTGCGCAATTGTCTGAGCGGCTTTGTCGGAGCGCTTTTGTCCTGCGCTCAAACGTCGGTGTATCGGCTGGCTGAGGAGGTCCCCAGGACAGGTTTTGAAAGCCCTGTAACAGGGATTATCAAGGAATTAACTGTTATAATTATCCCCCCCAAAAAAAAAAAAGATTGTGCTTAAAACTTGTTCAGAAATAAACAGAGCCTTCAGATAAATCTTTCCTTTTGATTTTATGAAAAGGAGAGTAAACTGCATTTGTTTAGCCACAGAGCACAGGGAGACCTTTGCTCAGAAGTACCAACAAGGTTCATTAACTACATCTTCAGCCCGTATATTGTGTATTATTTATTATGTTTATTAAATGGTGTGAAGCAGACATTAAAGACACACAGCCTTTCAATATTAAGGAAATGTATTCCTTTTAAATCTTCTGCGGGAGCTTATCCACTTCGGCCAGAGTATGCTTCCATGACATAGGCATGAGTTATGCTTAAAACAAATGGGAACTGAAACGTGTTAGTCCATCATAAATCAGTATCTGGCTTTTGGCCAATCAGAGAGCTCATTTGACAGTGTTCTAACATTCTATAAATTTTCCATAAGAGATCTCATAGACAGGGTCTTTAAATCTTATGTAGTAGCTCACTCATGTTTTTTAAGTCAACGAGAGCCTTTTAATTGACATAGGAATTATACCATCCCTACTGAATGGATCAAGGTTCCCTGTTTAATCATTGAAAGATACTTTTACAGCTTTATTTAACACTTAACACTGATTTATGATACCTTAAAATGGTCGATGCATGGTGTGCTTGATTATTTGTGGGGGTGCATCAAGGCCAGGATTAGAAGCTGGTAGATTTTCTGCTCTTACCGGTTGATTGAGGTATGACTTATTTAAAATGTTTCTATTTGTTTACTCAAACTGTTCTTAAAATACAGAACAAAACATAGACCATTTTGTGATGGTTCTTGTTGATAAAGGAGATCCTGGAGTGGTGGACAGGTTCCCTGTGTAGAACAAGGTCCTCCATGTCCAGCAGAATATAGGTTGGTGGCCTTCTGCCTATAGCAACTCTTTCCATTGGTTGGAGCCCTCTAATGCTGGTGGCTGCCAGATCTTTGCTGCCACAACCTGAGGAGAGAATCGGAAACCAGAGGAACCTCAATGGAGGCACATGCGCAAGGCACTCGCCTATGATGAGCAAGGCGGTAGAAAGATTCCTGCCAGGTGCAGTAGTGACAAGATCGGGATCACAAAACATCTAAGGAGACAAGTAGAATCCAGTGAGAAGCAGGCAGCCAGGCACAAGAGCAGAGCAACTTTGCAGACCAAGATCTAGCATGGAACCAACAGTAACTGGGGTTATATAGGAATCCAGAACAAGATAGCTTCTGGCAGGAAACATAGAAAACAATAAGAAAGGCAAGGAGGATGTCTATTCAACCAAACAGAAGAATCTGTCCCTGTCCACCTTCTCTATGCCCTTCATGATCTTGTAAGTCTCCATCATGTTTTCCATACCTCTTATCATTCTTGTCGCTCTTCTCTGAACCCTCTCAAGTATCTCCATGTCCTTCTTTAGGTACGGCGACCAATATTGGACACAGTACTCCAGATGTGGTCGTACCATCGAGCAATACAGCGGCATGACTTCCTTTGTTCTAGTTGTAATACCCTTCTTAATAATACCCAACATTCTGTTTGCCTTCTTCGAGGCTGCTGCGCATTGCGCCGTTGACTTCATTGTTGTGTCCACCAATATACCCAGGTCTCTTTCAATGTTACTTCCTTCTAGTACTAATCCCCCCATTTGGTAGTTGAACATCGGGTTCCTTTTCCCTATATGCATGACCTTACATTTCCCTACATTGAAGTTCATCTGCCATTTATTTGCCCACTCCTCCAGTTTGTTCAGGTCCCTTTGTAGGTCCTCACATTCTTCCACAGTTCTAGCCCTGCTACAGAGTTTAGTGTCATCCACAAATTTTATAACTTCACATTTCATCCCCGTTTCCAGATCATTAATAAATACGTTGAACAGCAGCGGTCCAAGTACCGACCCCTGCGGAACTCCGCTCGTGACCCTCCTTCAGTCCGAGTAGTGACCCTTCACTCCAACACTCTGTCTTCTGCCTGCGAACCAGTGTTTAACCCATCTGTGTACGTCCCCTTCCACCCCATGGTTCCACAACTTCCTAAATAGCCGCTCATGGGGTACCTTGTCAAAGGCCTTTTGGAAGTCGAGGTAAATGATGTCTACAGGCTCCCCTTTGTCCAACTGGCTGTTTACCCCCTCAAAAATGTGCAGTAAGTTTGTTTGGCACGATCTTCCTTTGCAGAAGCCATGTTGGTTCGCTTTCATTAGCTTATTTTTTTCGATGTACTCACAGATGCTGTCCTTTATCGGTGCCTCTGCTTATTTTGGGTTGACTAGACATCCTCCTTGCCTTTCTTCTTGCTTTCTCTGTATATCTCAAGGCGAGGAGCTCTGCTGTGAACAAACATGATGTCAGTCTGTCAGATAAGGTACACTGACACCAACTGGTGGGAGGTCAAGAGTACGCCTGCATAACTCTCCCAGGAGAGGAGCTCCCTGCAGGCCACTGGCAGAACGTCACACACACTGATAATAAAACTGAGTTCCTAAGTTTGAAAATAGAGTACACTTTTCAACAAGGAACAGTCACTGCAATACTGTAAAAACATGTGTCATTTTTTTCAAACAACCCCTTCTTCATCCTCCTCATCCCAACCTAAGAGCACAAAGAAAAGAGGGAAGAAGTGACCCCTTTAGCACATGGGAACTATTGCATGGTAACTATTGCAAGGTGATTTCGTTCTAACACTATTAGAAGATTATATTAGTTATAGTCTATATTAGTTACCCACTTCTAAGAGGAAGATTTTTTTGGGTAGTCCTGACTTTAAACTTACAGCGATAACCCAAAATAGCGAACTCCTACTATAAACATACAGTAATACAAATATAGTAGTTCATGGCAGCTATGATCAAAAAGTCTGCTGCACACACGTTGCCAAACAGCTCATTAATATACAAGAGTTAAAAAAAAAATTTAAAAAGTGGAGAAAAAGAGAGACCTCAGAAAAATAATTCTGCTCCTTATTTTCAGTACATCAAGTCCTGCAAAGAAGCTAGCACAGTCATTGGTCCCTCAAAAAAGTCCACAAAAATCAACCAACTCTTTCCAATATTTTCAATAATAGTAATAAATATGCAGTTGGGAACTTATCCTCGTGGTTGCCAGGGTCTGTCCGAATGGTTGGTTTGCCTGTATTTTTCTATGGAGTGGAGACCAGTAACAGAATTTTCTTTCTGCCTGATTGACCGTCCCCGGCAACTATGAGGCATATTCTATAACAGTGCGTCTAACACTTAGAAATAGCTTTTGAGATCCGTGTCATAGAAAAATTGGGACAGACTCCATTTTACCTTTTGGTGGGAATTTTTATGTTTATACTATAAATATGAGAAAACTAATTCAGAAACATCGTGCCATAATAAGCAGTTTAAATTAACATGGGGTCCACTGGCAAATTTTATTCATTCTGATTAGTTGAATTATACCTTTATTTTTTCTTTTAAATTGCATATCCAAGATGGGTGGGAGGGAGGGGATAATTATTTTGTATTAATTTCTGATCGATTGTAAGTGCTATTTCTGATGATAATTGTATCTGCAATTTGAAAGCACTGTTATGTGCGCATAAATTCTAATTAGTGACAATTACTGTATTACTTGTTAATGGGCAATTATGGCTTGTTAAACTATGAAGTTACACACACAAATTGGGAATTCAAACAGATTTGCACACACAATTTTGGTCACACCAGTGGCATAACGAGGGTAGGAGGCACCCCTCCCCCCCGCACCCTCCTTTCTGCCTCCCCTGCTCCTTGCCCACCCCATACCATACTTGCACCCTCCCTTCCCCCCAGTACCTCTTTAAATCTTTGCCAGCACGAGGAGCTTCTCCAGCCTGCTGCTCATGTTTGCATTGGCTTTCCCTCTGATGTCATTTCCTGGCCCCATGACTAGTATTTTAATTGTTGAATGTACTATATACGAAATTGAATTTATGTTATTAGATGGTTTGAAAGGAACTTGGCTGGAGGACACCACAAAAAAAATTAATTTTGTCTGAATTTAATTTAAACAAAAATTGTTGCATCCAGACATTCATCTGTTGCATTACGGCTTTTCCAGAAATGTTCCTTTATGCCATTTTTTAAATTCTGTTGTCATGGGAGCAATGTTATAAATAATGTTCAAAGTTTATGGATGAGTGCACATTCTTTCTTGATAACACACCCATAACACACTGTTAAGAACATAAGAACATAAGAATTGTCGCTGCTAGGTCAGACCAGTGGTCCATCATGTCCAGCAGTCCGCTCACGCGGCAGCCCTCTGGTCAAAGACTAGCACCCTAACCAAGACTAGCCCTACCAGAGCACCTTCTTGTTCAGCAGGAACTTGTCTAACTTTGTCTTGAATCCCTAGAGGGTGTTTTCCCTTATAACAGCCTCCGGAAGAGCGTTCCAGCTTTCTACCACTCTCTGGGTGAAGAAGAACTTCCTTACATTTGTACAGAATCTATCCCCTTTCAACTTTCGAGAGTGCCCTCTCATTCTCCCTATGTTGGAGAGGGTGAACAACCTGTCCTTATCTACTAAGTCTATCCCCTTCAGTACCTTGAATGTTTCGATAATGTCCCCTCTCAATCTCCTCTGTTCGAGGGAGAAGATGCCCAGTTTCTCTAATCTTTCGCTGTACGGCAGCTCCTCCAACCTTTTAACCATCTTAGTCGCTCTTCTCTGGACCCTTTCGAGTAGTACCGTGTCCTTCTTTATGGACGGCGACCAGTGCTGGACATAGTACTCCAGGTGAGGGCGCACCATGGCCCGGTACAGCGGCATGATAACCTTCTCAGATCTGTTCGTGATCCCCTTCTTTATCATTCCTAACATTCTGTTTGCCCTTTTTGCTGCCTAATCTTATATATGTGCTAAAAATTGCACATGCAAATTTGGGTGCATGCATAATTTAATTACCAAACAAGCCAGAGCAGATAATTGGACACTAGCAATCAATTGTCAGCCTAATTGGCATTGATTGAAATTTATGCACGCATCTTTAGGTACTAGGATTTGCACATATGCAAAAAGGGGAGACACAGCCATAGGACGGGCATGTGGATCTGGGGCATTCCTGGAATTTGCACGCAGTGTTATAGAATAAGGAGGATCCATGCCTAGTGTAGATGCAAGAATTTACACCAGATTGCACTTGGTATAAATCGTCAAGCCTAAAATCTGATGTGGGTCCCAATGTTAAGCTCCATTCTATAAATGGAACGCAACTCTGAGCGCCATCTATATAATAGCGCCACGTGCAAACTTTTTCAGTGCTGATTTTTTGGGTGCCAGCTATTCATAGAATTTGGTCTTAGGTACAAGAAAAAAGGGTTTAACAAAAATCTCGCCCACAATGAATTCTCAATCAATATACGGTGTTCCCCCGCATATTCGCGGTTTGTGAATCATGGACTCGCTCATTCGCGGTCTGCTCCAACCACCTCTTCCTGTAGTAAAGTTAGGCTACACCAATCAGGAGCTGCTTTACTACAGGAAGAGGCAGTCAGAGCAGACCGCGAGTGATTTTCTTCATCCGCTGGTGCTGGTGCTGCCTTCTCCTGCCTCTCCAGCTGCCCTCTCCTGCCTTCCGACAGGCGAAACACCGCATTCGCAGTTTTTTCAAAATTCACAGGGGTTCCTGGAACGGAACTCCTGTGAATTTCGGGGGAGTACTGTAGTAAAAAGGGAAACTCACACCTCAGTTAAAATGTCTGTTATCTAAAGTTTTCCAAAAATCTTTAATCCAGCCGAGAAACTTAAATTTAAGAACCATCAACCAAGAGAAGGTGGGTATGTCTTAGTGCACATGACACTCAGATCAGAGGATCTCTTATGACGTATGTTATTTCAGATCCCCATCCTGGGATCTCATCTCTAATCATGTACAGTGTTCCCCCGCGAATTCACAGTTCACAAATTGCGGACTCAAGTCATTCGCAGTATGCTCCGACCGCCTCTTCCTATACTAAAGTCAGGCTACACCAATCAGCAGCTGCGTGTCAAAGCAGCTCCTGATTGGTGTAGACTGACTTTAGTAACAGGACGAGGCAGTCGGAGCATACTTTGAAACATTTTCAGCACCCGCCGGCACCCCAGCTGCCCTCTCCTGCCTTTTGACATTTGCAAAACCGCATTTGCGGTTTTTTTTAATTTGCGGGTGTTCCTGGAACGGAACCACCGCGAATTTCAGGGGAGAACTGTATACTCCACCCTTAAAGTAGTGTCGGTGTGGAGGAGCAGCTACTCCATCTCGGCTCGCTGTGCTTATCAGGCTCCGCCCCTTATAATCCACCTTTAGTTTAAATCCAAGTCTAACAATCTCATTACCTAATCCCCTTGTTAGCTCATAATGGCAACAAATTGATACAAAGAGCAAATCAAAGTATCAAAAAAAATGTCTATCTTGAAACTTAAAAAAAAGAAAAAAAGTCAACACTTATATTTAGAGGTCGACACCAGTTTCAGCGCTGATAGAGTTTAAATCACTCCCAATGCTCATGCTTGTTTTCACTTCAGCGTTTCAGTCACATCGGTCTTCAGGAAAGACCTCCGTTATCTGTTGCTAAACAACTCAACAGCTCAGTTCTGCAGAGACTTCTGATTCCAGCCTGAATCATTAGTCAAAATTTCTTAGGCCAATTACAAAACAGGAGGAACAGGCGACTCAAAGCTCTTCGAGTTATGTGCATGTGCCAAAAGGTCTGCAAACATCTGTTGTGGTACCTTGTCATTGGCAATCGGCATATATTTTACCATACTTCATACACTAAGACATGTTGACTCCTGAGGCAGATGGTTTCTCCATCGAAACACGACTCCGTGTCGAGTCACTTATTGATGTTCTGTTCAGTAAACCTGGTTTGGTATTGGAAGTCCATTGCCCTGACCCTACTTCTTTTGTCTGGATTTAGAAATTTGGCCATGGAGTCCTCTCTTCCTTGCGGTTCATTTTTTTACCTCATGGGGTACGTCATCAACATTCCTACCGTTTCAAACACCCCTGGTGGAACAGAGAAGCTGGATGCTCTGGAATTGGGCTAGGGCAGGGGTAGGCAATTCCGGTCCTCGAGAGCCGGAGCCAGGTCAGGTTTTCAGGATATCCACAATAAATATGCATGAGATAGATTTGCATCTCAAGCAGGCAGTGCATGCAAATCCATCTCGTACATATTTATGGTGGAGATCCTGAAAACCTGACCTGGCTCCAGCTCTCGAGGACTGGAATTGCCTACCCCTAGGGTAGGACTACTGGAAAAATCATTGCTAGTGACAAGGAAGCCAAAATGATTCACAGCAGAACAAAACCAGACAGTACAGGTGAGATGTGTGCATTCCACATATTGTTCTGGCAAGGAAAATAATGATTTTCCAAGGCAATCATACAAAAAAAAAAATTCCATCACACAGGCCTTGGTCAGCAGCCAGTCTGAATGTGATAAATAACAGGGCTGCTGGACAGGATGCGTTTTCTTTATTTTGATACCCTTACAGCCGTAATCATGCCTCTTGTCAGGTGTTATAAAGATAGAGACAAATGATCGCCCTTGCTCTGCTGTCACTGCATTCCAGCAGACGGCAAGACAAAGCACACCTGGAATATTCCATTTGTCTTGTCATAGCCTCTGAATCAAGAGTATCTCATTAGAACAGGATCCTTTGGACAGAAAAACATAAATCTCTTTGGTGTGACAATTCAGTTGCCACCTTTGCTTCTATCCCAAAAGTGGGATCCCACAAGTGTTAACTGTGTTGTCGAGGAATCTATTTCAGCAATAATTATCTCTCGAGTTCAGATGGACATCGTCAATTTGGAACAACTTTTTGTATCGTCCATTTCAGGTTTATTCAAAAATTTGATATACCGCCTTATCAAAATTCAAAGCGGTTTTACATAATATATAAAAACAAAGAGTAGAAAGGCATACGTTAAAAACAAATTATAATTATTAAAGCAGACAGTCAAACACACAGATGAACATTAACTTACCGAAACAAAATGAAAAAGGGTAGAAATACATTTGTGTAATGAAAAAGAGAGGGAGAAGGATCAAAACAAAAGGGGGGGGGAACAAAAAATAAATAATCTAGCACTTTGTAGAAAAGATTAAAATGAATAAGAAAAAGCAAGGAGCAAAGTTCCATTACAGTCCTTAAAAGGACTATTATACTCCAAATGCGTCTTTAAAAAGAAAGGCCTTCAAGCTACTTTTAAATTTATCAAGTGATGAACTTTCTCTTATATAATTGATGTCAGGTCAAAAGCGCGCTGGGACAAAGGCGCGAGCAGACAACTGAGCGCAGTGCGGAGGCGCGTGCTGAAGAAAAAGACTGTTTTTAGGGGCTACGATGGGGGGTTGGGGGGAACCCCCCCTCTTTACTTAATACATATCGCACCGCGTTGTAGGGGCGTTCTGGGGGGTTTGGGGGGTTGTAACCCCCGCATTTTACTGAAAACTTAACTTTTTCCCTGTTTTTAGGGAAAAAGTTACGTTTTCACTAAAATGTGGGGGGTTACAACCCCCAAACCCCCCACAATGCCGCCGCGATATATATTAAGTAAAGTGGGGGGGCTCCCCCCCACACCCCCTGTCGCAGCCCCTAAAAACAGTCTTTTTCTTCGGCGTGCACCTCCGTCTTGCGCTCAGTTGTCGGCGCGCGCCTTTATCTTCCGCGTTACTGTCTATGAACCATATAATTTGGTGCTGAGTTCCAGATGGTAGGGGCCGTGACAGAAAAGATATTAGTACGCATGGTGCCAATGTGTCATCGTTTCTAACATAGATCAAAAGAGGCATTTTTCTTTTTTCATTTCGCTAAGCGTTTCAGTCCTGTGGAAACCAACAGAGCAAAAATAAAAGTTAGATATGTCGTTTGTTTCTTTTCTTTTATTATTTCTGCGGGATCCTTTTACGAAGGTGCGGTGAGCGCTAACGCATGCTCACTTAGAGTGTTACCAGATTTTCCGTCTGGAAAATCCGGACCCCCTAGATCCGCCCCTAGGCCCACCAAGTCCCACCCATCCCCGCCCCATCACATCCCCGATCTTGCCCTAGCCCCGCCTCCAATCCCACCCCCTGCCGCCTGTCCTCATCGGGCAGCACATCCGCGCATGCGCGGATGCCCTCCTGTACGAAGGAAAGCTTTTCGAAACCCGGACAAAGTGCCGGGTTTTGAAAAGCCGTCCAGACCCCCCAGACATGTCCTCAAAAGGTAACCCTATGCTCACTGCAAGTTAAAATGGCGTACCATGGAGTGCCTTTAAAGCATCCTGTGGTAATTTTATTTACTTGCTTAGTTTTATATCCTGCCCTCCCCAGAGAGCTCAGAATGGGTTACAAGGTCACATATATACGTTTCGAGTTTATTAAAATTTTTGATTAAAATGCAAATCAAGATTTCTAAGCGTTTTACAAATTACCATAAAAAGAGGGAAACGAAATTGACAAAATGTCCACTTAACAACGCTTAACTGGCAAAAACATTAGGAAAATTGGGAGAACTACAAATTAAAAGTAAAGAATACAAAAAAGGTAAACCACAACAGGGTTGGGAAGCAGTCAGGATTATCGATCGACTCTGGCTATTATCGAGAAGGGAGTTCAAGAAGGGATTGGACAATTTTCTGAAGGAAAAGGGGATAGAGAGAGGGCTACTATACAGGTCCTGGACCTGACGGGCCGCCGCGTGAGCGGACTGCTGGGCATGATGGACCTCAGGTCTGACCCAGCAGAGGCATGGCTTATGTTCTTATTTAGGAGTCATATGCATCCTGGAAAAGGTAGGTCTTTAAATTTCCCTTAAATTTGGCTAAGTTTTTCTCCGACCTGATATACAGAGGTACGGAGTTCCGTATCGTAGGAGCTGTAACTGCGAAAGAAGTAGCCCGACGTGAGCCAATAATTTTCAATGATGGTATATGGAGAGGATCTTAGGACTCGTGTAGGTTCATGAGGGAAAAGAAGTTTATGGATAAAGGCCGGTTCTTTAGTTTCTAGAGATTTAAAGGAGGGAAGTGCTATTTTATAAACGATACGGTGTGGGATTGGTAGCCAGGCATAAAGTGATATTTGTATAATACAGTTGGTTCATCATAAATTAGCATTTTGACCTCTCAGACTTCTGGAGTTTCTCTTCAAAGGTCGTCATCAACATAGGTGCACAGGATGCAACATTTGATTCTATTATATGATTAGTAGAGCTGTACATCAATTTAAAATTTTATTTGCACAATTAATCGCATAAAGTACCTCCTCGCATTTCCTCCTGTATAGTGCAATATATAGATAGCAGACAGTGGAGTGCCGCAGGGGTCTGTACTGGGACCGGTGCTATTTAACTTATTTATAAATGATATAGAAATTGGAATGGCGAGTGAGGTGATTAAATTTGCAGATGACACTAAACTGTTCAAAAGTTGTTGAAACGCATGTGGATTGTGAAAAATTGCAGGCGGACCTTAGGAAATTGGAAGACTGGGCATTCAAATAGCGGATGAAATTTAATGTGGACAAATGCAAAGTGATGCACATTGGGAAGAATAACCTGAATCACACTTACCGGATGTTAGGGTCCACCTTGGGGATTAGCGCCCAAGAAAAGGATCTGGGCGTCATCGTAGACAATACGATGAAACCTTCCAACCAATTTGTGGAGGCGGCCAATAAAAGCAAATAGGATGCTAGGAATTATTTTAAAAAGGGATGGTTAACAAGACTAAGAATGTTATAATGCCCCTGTATCGCTCCATGGTGCGACCTCATCTGGAGTATTGCATTCAGTCTGGTCTTCTGGTCTCCTTATCTCAAGAAAGCTATAGTGGCGCTAGAAAAGGTTCAAAGAAGAGCGACCAAGATGATAAAAGGGATGGAACTCCTCTCATATGAGGAAAGACTAAAATGGTTAGGGCTCTTATGCTTGGAAAAGAGACGGCTGAGGGGAGATATGATTGAAATCTACAAAATCCTGAGTGGAGTAGAACGGGTACAAGTGGATCAATTTTTCACTCTGTCAAAAATTACAAAGACTAGGGCAGGGGTGCCCACACTTTTTGGGCTTGCGAGCTACTTTTTAAATGACCAAGTCAAAATGATCTACCAACAATAAAATAAATAAAAAAAAACACAAAGCACACTGTACCATAGAAAATGTTAATTATTATTCCTATTCCAGGGTTTTTCAAAGAGGTCAAAGCAGATGACTCTATGCACTATCACCTCAGTAACAACCATACAAAAATAGACAAATATACCCCCCTCCCTTTTTACTAAACCACGATAGCAGTTTTTAGCGCAGGGAGCTGCGCTGAATGCCCAGCGCTGCTCTCGACACTCATAGGCTCCCTGAGCTAAAAACCTCTATTGCGGTTTAGTAAAAGGGGACCTTAGTGTAAAATATAGACAGCAGATATAAATTCAGACACATTTTGATCACTAAATTTAAAATAAAATCATTTTTCCTACCTTGTCTGGTGATTTCATGAGTCTCTGGTTGCACTTTCTTCTTCTGACTGTGCATCCAATCTTTCTTCCTTTCTTTTAGCCTGTATGCTTCCTCTCCTCCAGACCTCATTCCTTCCCCCAACTTTTCCTTCCTCTTCCCTGCCCTTTCTTTCTCTCTGCCTCCCTTTCTTTTTTTTCTGTTTCTCTTCTTTCCTTCTGTCTCCCTGCCTGCCCTTTTTCTTTCTTTCTCCCTGCCCTCCCCCAAGCCACTGCCACTGCCATCGGGGACCAGGACCCAAACGCCACCAATAACAGGCCCCAAGCTCTCCCTGCTTCGGCCAGCCAGCATTCCTCTCCCCGACGTCAATTCTGCCGTCGGGAAGAGGAAGGCTGATCAGCCCAAGATCGTGATCAATGCTGCCGGGTCCTGCCTTCGCGGAAACTGAAAGTAGGCAGGACCCGGCAGCAAGAAGAGGAAATGCTTCATTTACTTGTCTCCCGCCTTAGCCCGTAGCGAACGCTTGCTTCAGGGCTCTCAACATGTGCGTGCCAGCTTCCCTTCTCCCCTCCCCCCCGGACATAACTTCCGGTTTCAGAGGGAAGAAAAGAGAAGCCGGCACGCACACTTTAGAGCCCGGAGCATAAGTTCGCTACGGGCTGAAATCTCCAAGCCGTTTGTTTTTTTTTTGGGGGGGGGGGGTTAATGTTCAGCAGCGGCAGATGACAGCTGGGCGGATCGCCCAACTAAAAGGGAGAACACTGGAGAGGAAGGCTGATCGGACCGTAGATCAGGACGGCAACACGAGTCTGCGATCGACTCACGTTGCCTTCCTGAGCTACTGGTCGATCGCGATCGACCCCTGGACTAGGGGGACACTCAACGAAGTTACAGGGAAATGCTTTTAAAACCAATTGGAGGAAAAATTTTTCACTCAGGGAATAGTTAAGCTCTGGAACACATTGCCAGAGGATGTGGTAAGAGGGGATAGCGTAGCTGGTTTTAAGGAAGGTTTGGACAAGTTCCTGGAGGAAAAGTCCATAGTCTGTTATTGAGAAAGACATGGGGGAAGCCACTGCTTGCCCTGTATCGGTAGCATGGAGTACTGCTACACCTTGGGTTTTGGCCAGGTACTAGTGACTTATATTGGCCACCGTGAGAACGGGCTACTGGGCTTGATGGACCATTGGCCTGATCCAGTAAGGCTATTCTTATGTTCTTATGACCCAAAATATGGAGGGGTTGTGAAATATGACCAAAAACACGAATAACCAAACGTGTAAGGAAAATTATGTGAGGCTAGTGCTATGATGTGCCGTGCAAGGAAAGCAAGTCTTGGTTCAAAGTAAAACCAGTGGACAGAAAGCCAAAGGAGAGAAATGCAAAATTAGTTCATAAGGTGAGAGAGAAAATAAGGAAACAATAATATGTGAAAAGTGACCAACATTGTACATTAACTTCATTCGCACTAATCCCCCCCTTTTTCTAAAACGCGATAGCGGTTATTAGCGTGGGGAGCTGTGCTGAATGCTCCACGCTGTTCCCGACACTCACAGAATTCCTATGAGCGTTGGGAGCAGCGCAGCTCCCTGCGCTAACTGCTATTGCAGTTTTTAGAAAAAAAAAAAAAAGGGGGGGGGAAGGATACATTTCAAAGAATCATCTGAGCTCTGTGGAAGAAGCGACAAAAAACATTTTGATTATTTTTTTTTCAGTTCACAGTGTATTTAATGAATATATGCAGATCTCTCTCTCTCCCCCCCCCCCCCCCCAACACACATACACATGGCAATAAATACTGATGACATAAGTCAGAAAAATCCTTTGGAAACACTTTTATGAAACAGAAACACTTTTTTTTTTTTAAACACATTATTTTTGTAGCCATTTATTTTCAAGGTAATGGCCAATTAACTGGTGGAAAGGTTGGTAGTCATAACAGACAATACTGCTTAAGTAGCAGAATAGGGAAAGAGCTTTGAAAAACATGCCCACTAAACTGTGATGTGTTATATTAATTGACTGTTAAGATATATTACAGGTAAATACATAGACGTCAGATGTGGTTTTTTAACTCATATTTCTGGGTATTACTTATGATGATAACTAAAGAACACTGTTGGAGCCCTATTTAACATAGAATATAAAATACATAAGAGTTCCCATACTGGGATAGACAGAAGGTCCAACAGTGGCCAATCCAGGTCACAAGTACCTGCCAAGATCCCAAAAGAGTAAAGCAGATTTTATCCTGCTTATCCATATCCTAGAAATAGACAGTGGATTTTCCTAAGTCCATTTCAATAATGACTTATGGACTTCACTTTTAGGAAATTATCTAAGCTTTTTTTTAAACCTTGCTAAGCTAACTGCTTTTACCACATTCTCTGACAATGAATTCCAGAGTTTAACTACATAGTGATGAAGAAATATTTTCTCCAGTTTGTTTAAAATGTACTACTTAATAGCTTCATTATGTTTATTGTTTATTGAAAGTTTCTAAACCGCTACTAATGATTGGATAGTCAATTCAGAGCGGTTTATATGAGCTTCAACAATGGTGTTATTATACATGAGGTATAATTTATGAACTTCTATAATGATGTTATAATACAAAAGTTTCAGAGCTTCAGTTACGGTGTTACAGTACTTGCCCCTTAATTACATTACATTACATTACATTAGGGATTTCTAATCCGCCATTACCTTGCGGTTCAAGGCGGCTTACAAAAGATTTATAAACAGGGTTACAATGAGATAACAATAGAATTGCTAGAGTGGTAGAGAGTAGATCTTTTGACATTTCTTTGGTAGTTAAGAACAGGGAGGTTTAACAGAAGATTTATGAACTACAATTGTCCTTGCTATGAAAGTAAAGGGTAGATCCTTTGTCTATTATTAGTGTTGTTGAGAGAGCATGAGGTTAGGGCTGTTTCAGGAATTTCTTGAAGAGTATGGTTTTTAGTTTTTTTCTGAATGTCCTGTAGTCTGGGGTGGACACCAGAAGGTTGGAGATCTGGCCGTCCAGTCTTGCTGCTTGAGTGGCCAGGAGGCCGTCGTGTAGTTTTGATCGTTTTACTTCTTTGGTCGGGGGGGGGGGGGTGGAGGGGTGAATGGGGAGTGTGTTTTTCTATGTCTGGTTGTGGATGCTGGGATGAGGCGGTTGTTCAGGTAAGACGGGCTGTCTCCGTTAAGAGTTTTAAATAACATGCAGTAGAATTTGAATTGTATTCTTTCTTGGATTGGTAGCCAATGTGAGTTGATGTAGGCTTCTGTGATATGGTCATGTTTTCTCAATGAGTAGATGAGTCTTAAAGCTGTATTTTGGATTGTTTGTAGTTGTTTGGTCATAAAGGTTGGGCATGGGAGGTAGAGGATGTTGCAATAGTCTAGTAGTCCTAGGATTAGGGATTGTACTATAAGCTGGAATTGTGTTCTTTCAAAGAATTTCTGAATTTGTCTGAGGTTTCTCATGATAGCGAAGGATTTCTGTATTGTGTTGTTTATTTGCGGTTGCATGGTACAGCATCTGTCTATGGTTATTCCTAGTAGTTTTATGGTGGTGTGGATGGGATAGTTGATTGAGTTGAGTTCTAGGTTGGCTATGGTTTGGATTTTGTCATTTTCGAAGAGAATGAATTTGGTTTTATCTGAATTGAGTTTAAGTTTGTGATCTTTCATCCAGGTCGTAATGGAGTCTAGTGTTAGTTGTAGTGTTTTGGTCAGGGAGGACGTTGATTGGTCATATGGTAATAGAATGGTATTGTCATCCGCGTAACTGTAGGTGGTTATGCCCATATTATCCAGATGTGTTCCGAGAGAGGCAGTGTATAGGTTGAAGAGGGTAGGGGATAGTGGGGATCCCTGTGGTACTCCGCAGGGGTTTGACCATGGTTTTGATTTTTCTTTATTAGATTTTACACTGTAGGTTCTGGATTTTAGGAAACCTTCAAACCAAGAGTATACTTTGTCTGAGATACCTATTGTATCTAATATTTGCAGAAGAATATTGTGGTCTACTAGATCGAATGCTGCAGTTAGGTCCAGTTGTATGAGAAGTATTTTTTTTTTCCTGTGCTTAGTTGTTGTCTGATTGTATCCATGAGGGAGCCAAGTAGTGTCTCTGTGCTGTAGTTTGTTCTGAAGCCGGATTGCATAGGGTGGAGTAGGTTATGGTCATCCAGATAGTTGGTGAGGAGTTTGGCTACTAGGCCTTCTGTGATTTTGACATATAGTGGTATTGAGGCAATAGGTCTGAAGTTGGATGGTTGATCTGGTGGACCTTTTGGGTCTTTTTGGATTGGGGTGATGATGATTTCGCTGAGGACCGAGGGGAAAATGCCATCTTTGAGCGTGGATTGAATCCATTGTAGAAGTAGAGTACGGAACTTTACACTGGAGGTAGTAAGGAGATATGAGGGGCAGTGGTTGAGGTCACAAGAGGCGTGGCTGTATTTTTTGTAGAGATAGTTGAGTTCGGACCATTGTATATTGGGGAAATGTGACCAAGTTCTGTCTGCTGCAGTTGAATCTTTGTCTGTGGGGTGAGTTGTGATTATGTTTAGGAGGGATGGGGTAGCATTGAGGGAGGCTCTGGCGTTTGTGATTTTGTTCTTGAAGTGTTCTGCCAGGAGGGTAGCTGAGGGGGGGAGGGGTATTATTAGTGGTTGTGTAGGGTTTGGTATCTGTGAGGTCTTTTAAGATTTGAAATAATTTTTTGGAGTCTTGGGTTTCTGTGCCTATAAGATTTGTGTAATGAGTTTTTCTCTTGTCCTTTAGTAGAAGTTTGTATTGTTTGTTGATTTGTTTCCAAGCGATTTTAGTTTGATCTAGGTTTGTTTTTCTCCATTTTCTTTCTAGTCTTCTACACTGTCTTTTGAGTTGGAGCAGTTCATTGTCGAACCATTGGTCTGATCTCCTGCTGGTTCTGGTTTTGGTTTGTAGTGGGGCTAGTTCATCAAGGATGTTGGTTGATAGATTTTTCCAATGAGAGATGAAGTCTGTTGGGTCGCAGTCTTGGATTGTTTCATCTACTTTTGACCAGAAAGTGGTTGGCTCGATATGTTTGCGTGAGGTGTATGTTATTTTATTGGATTGAGGTGTAGTCTTGGTCTTGGTCCAGTTGAGTTTGAAGTTGTATGTGTAGTGGTCTGACCAGAGGGAGGGGGACCAGGTTCCGTTGGGAGTTAGGATTGCTGGGGTGGATGTTTGGTGGGTCATGAATGCTGCAATGTCCAGTTGATGGCCTTTTTCATGTGTGGTTTGTGGGTTTAGGATTTGGAAGGATAGGGCATTGAGAAAAGATAGACAGTTTTTTGTTGGTGTGGAGGCTGGGTCTTCTAGGTGAAGATTTAAGTCTCCATGGATGAGGTTATATTCTGCTGTTAGAGAGTTTTGGTAGATGAAGTTTTCGAATTCCGGTCTCACTGTTGTCCAGTTACCTGGTGTTATATAACAGAGCATGCAGTTTAGTGAGTTTTTTAGTGTGGTGCTTGTAAGGTGACAGGCGAGGAAGTCCATTTGCAGGGTGGAAGTTTTTTCTAGTATGTTTAGGGTTAGGGAGTCCTTTATTATTATTGCTAGTCCTCCTCCTCTTTTTTTCTCCCTGCAGGTCACTGTTATTTTGTACCCCAGAGGGCATACCTCTGTTATTCTGGGGTCTGTTTCAGAGGTTAACCAGGTTTCTGTGAGGAAGAGGCAGTCTAGGTTTTCTGTTTTTATCCAGTTTTTTATATGTTCTGTTTTGGGTCCTAAGGCTCTGATGTTTACGTAGGCACAGTTCAGCGAGGCGATGTCTGTTTGATGAGAGTGAGTCGTTTTAGGGTATATGAGTGCTTTGGAGAGAGGTTGAGGTTTGGTTTTGGGATGCGTAGGTCTTCTTCTCCAGGTTAGGGTGATAGGATGTTGAGAGCTGGTATGATGGATTGAATTTCTTGTTGCGAGGGGTCTTCTGTTGAGATGCTGGGTATTGGTTGCAGTGGAATGTGTGGGTGTGGTGGGTGTGTTGTTTGCTTTTACTTTCCATCTGGTAATGAGGAGGATTATCAGTAGGGTAGCTTGAGTGTGTGTTTTCAGGGCTAGTTTCATGTTTGGTGTCTGGGGATGAGTGCTTGGAATGGATCAGAGTGGTGGCTAGTGAGTGGATTTGACCAGCGACGCTGTGGTTTCGGGGGGCGGAGCAGGGCTCCCACGCGGCCCGAGGTCTTTAGTGTGACTGAAGCAGCTCCCGGTGGCAGAGGAGCTGCTTTTGAGCGGGTAGTGGTGTCGCTGTGTTTTTCGGGGGGCGGAGCAGGGCTCCCACGCGGCCCGAGGTCGCCTGTGTAGAAGAAGCAGCTCCCGGTGGCAGAGGAGCTGCTTTTGAAGAGGCAGTAGTGTCGCTGTGGTTTTGGGGGGCGGAGCAGGACTCCCACGCGGCCCGAGGTCTTTAGTGTGGCTGAAGCAGCTCCTGGTGGCAATCCTAAAGGACTTGAGACATCCATGGTGGGGCATGCTCAGTTCCTATGGTATTATAGAAAAATCTCTGACAACATAGAATACCTCTTAGCATGTACAATAGAAGCTGCCATTTTGTAAATGGAATGAACCTGGCCACTTCTCTATGTGCAGTTCCATAAGGAGTTGCCCCAGTTTACAAACTGACACTTGTAAAAATCACCAAGTAGTGAGGTCACAATTTTAACTTAGTTTTATTTTGGAGGTGGATACAGAAACAGAAAAACTTATGGACCGATATTCAAAATGATTTAAATGGCTCGTCCAGGACTAAGTGGCAATCGGCGGCCTTCAAAAGGAAGTGATGTTGAACATTGTCTCTTAATAGCCAATCCCTAACCAGTGAGGATGGGGGATGGACTGGGGTAGAGTTTGGGCAGGGAGCAGCCACCTAACTTATTAAAGGGGATATTCAGCCAATTTGCTAGGAACCTGCATAAAAATAGGCTGTTCCAACTTTATGTGATGAAAGTAACTGGGATCGATTTGAAACATCAGCTGGTGCTTGGTTATTTTCTCGATAGTGGCTCCACCTGCCTCCACCCCCCCCCCCCTACTGAAATGGAAACAATCATCACCAGCCCAGTTCCCCCAAACCACTGCATGATAGGTCCAGGCTCCACCCCTCTACTGCCCCTTCCCCCCGGCCTATGTTGAACAGTCTCTGCTGATCCAGGTAAATGGACAGGAGCAACACCCACCTCACTCTTGGCTATGTCATAGTGGCCTCAAATTCATCAAAATAAGCCCGGGGATGCCACTGGTGGGGGGGTGAAGTCTACTTAGGTGTATATTTGGTGGGGGGTGCCAGGAATGGATCAGCCAGGGAAGATTCTTTCCATTCTGGTGGGGGGAGGGGGTGGATCTAGATCCAGGCAGCAATATTCAGATGGAACCCGCATAAATGTTTTATGGGAGCACTGGCTGAATATTGACTGGGACCCATATAAGCTCTAGTGGCCAGGTCCCTATGAATTAGCCCCAGACATTCAAGGGGAAATTCTACAAACAGCACCCAAGTTAAGAAACGCAGTTTAAAACAGTAAAAACACATTAGAGATAAAGTGCCTACCGGCGTCTAAAATATCTGTGCCAGAATCATGCCTCTGTAGGTGCTTTATTTATTTTATTTTTATTTATTTATTCCATTTTCTATACCATTCTCCCAGGGGAGCTCAGAACGGTTTACATGCATTTATTCAGGTACTCAAGCAGTTTTTCCTTCTCTGTCCTGGTGGGCTCATAATCTATCTAATGTACCTGGGGCAATGGGGGGATTATGTAGTTTGCCCAGGGTCACAAGGAGCAGCCTGGGTTTGAACCCACAACCCCAGGGTGCTGAGGCTGTAGCTTTAACCACTGCACCACTCTAGAAATCAAGATGTAGTAAAAGTGAGCCAAGTATAGGACAATCATGCCATTGTGACATCACTGATGAGGTTGGCTCTTAGGCATTGGTGGACTGAGGCATTGTGATGTCACAATACCAGTTGTGGTTACCAGAGGCTGAAACGTTTCACACAATATTTATTTATTCAATTTTCTATACTGTTCTGCCAGGTGAACCCAGAATGGTTTACATCAATTTATTCAGGTACTCAAGCATTTTTCCCTGTCTGTCCTTGCGGACTCACAATCTATCTACCTGGGGCAATGGGGGGATTAAGTGACTTGCCCAGGCTCTCAAGGAGCAGTGTGGGTTTGAATCCACAACCTCAGGGTGCAGAGGCTGTAGCTTTAACCACTGTGCCACACTGTGGGCGTGGCTATTGCTGGAAGTGGCATTAGGTAGCCTCAATAGCGTTACTATAGATCCGAGAAAACTCGAACATGTCCTCTTTTTAGAGGACTGTCCGTGTGCCCGGAGGGATTTCCAAAATCTGGCAGTTTGACTGGGTTTTGGAAATCCTGAGCTCGGAGGCCATGTCTGGAAGCCTTTGCGCATGCACCGCTGTCACCTTGATAATGTCATACGTATGTGTGTGACGGCATTGTGTTGATGTCCGCACATGTGTGAAGGCTGCCAAATGCGGCCTTGGGGAGATTAGGGGCGGGGCTGGGGATGAATGGGGTGGAGCTGGAGGCAGAGTGAGGCGATATGGGGCGGGACCAGGCATCCTCTTTTTTTCCAAAGAGGAAATCTAGCAACCCTAAGCCTCAAGCATTAGATGCCGGCAGGTGCCTCCAGAGCAGGGCAGGATTAACCAATAGGCCAAGTAGGCACGTGCCTAGGGCCCGAAATGGTCAGGGGGGGCCCGATGAAGGAAGGCATCAACATTATTTTTTCCAAACGGCGATATGCCTCTCCAGCATCGATCGGCAACACGGGTCCCCCCCCCCCGATCGGCAATGCGGCCCCCACCCCCGATCGGCAATGCCCCCTCCCTCATTGACAGAAAGTAAGACAAGCAAGCAATGAGGGTAAGAAAGGCAACAGGAACTGTAATTGTGCAAGCGGTGCTGCTTGCCCAAAGCTTCCCTCTGACGCAGCTTCCTGTTTCCACCTGGGCGCATGGTGGGGTGGGGTGGGGCGGGGCAGGGGTCCCGGTGTACTTGTATGCCTAGGGGCCTTCGACGAATAAATCCTGTCCTACTCCAGAGTCAAGAATCATGTCGAAAGGTAGGCACTGGACATGTAGGCCTTGAAAACCCTGGACTACGTTGCCGACACCCTTTGCCGGAGATGCAATTCTCTAAATGACGCCATTGCTCGATTGAGACATTATTGGTGGCTGTTTTTAATGTGCCTGCCGACAACGGCGCTGTTCAGAGAATCCAGGCCTCACCATTTTAAAACTTATGCACACCTTTCAACTTATGTACATCATTGCAAAATAGAAAATACACATGTATATAAGAACATAAGAACATAAGAACATAAGCAATGCCTCTGCTGGGTCAGACCTGAGGTCCATCATGCCCAGCAGTCCGCTCACGCGGCGGCCCAACAGGTCCAGGACCTGTGCAGAAATCCTCTATTTATACCCCTCTATCCTCTTTTCCAGCAGGAAACCGTCCAATCCTTTCTTAAATCCCAGTACCGTACTCTGCCCTATTACATTCTCTGGAAGCGCATTCCAGGTGTCCACCACACGTTGGGTAAAGAAGAACTTCCTAGCATTTGTTTTGAATCTGTCCCCTTTCAACTTTTCCAGATGCCCTCTTGTTCTTTTATTTTTTGAAAGTGTGAAGAATCTGTCCCTCTCTACTCTCTCTATGCCCTTCATGATCTTATAAGTCTCTATCATATCCCCTCTAAGTCTCCTCTTCTCCAGGGAAAAGAGACCCAGTTTCTCCAATCTCTCAGCATATGGAAGGTTTTCCATCCCTTTTATCAGACGTGTCGCTCTCCTCTGAACCCTCTCGAGTATCGCCATATCCTTCTTAAGGTACGGCGACCAATATTGGACGCAGTATTCCAGATGTGGGCGCACCATCGCCCGATACAACGGCAGAATAACTTCTCTCGTCCTGGTTGTAATACCCTTCTTGATTATACCCAGCATTCTATTCGCTCTCTTAGCGGCCGCTGCGCACTGTGCCGTCGGCTTCATTGTCATGTCCACCATTACCCCTAAGTCCCTTTCCTGGGTACTCTCATTCAATAACATCCCTCCCATCGTATAGTTGTACCTCAGGTTTCTGCTTCCCACATGCAGTACTTTACATTTCTCAACGTTGAACTTCATCTGCCATCTCGTCGCCCATTCCCCTAGTTTATTCAGGTCTCTTTGTAATTCTTCGCAGTCCTCTTTAGTCCGAGCTCCACTGAATAGTTTGGTGTCGTCTGCAAATTTTATTATCTCACACGTCGTCCCTATTTCTAGATCATTTATGAATATATTAAATAGTAGTGGCCCGAGCACCGAGCCCTGCGGAACACCACTTGTGACCCTCTTCCAGTCCGAGTAGTGGCCCTTCACCCCTACCCTCTGTTTCCTACCCGCCAACCAGTTTCTGATCCATCTATGCACATCTCCGTCCACCCCATGGTTCTTCAGTTTCCGGAGTAGACGCTCGTGAGGCACCTTGTCAAAGGCTTTTTGGAAATCTAGGTATACGATATCTATGGGGTCTCCTTTATCCGTCCGTTTGTTGATTCCTTCGAAGAAGTGCAATAAGTTAGTTAAGCACGATCTCCCCCTGCAGAAACCATGTTGGCTTGGTATCAGAAGTTCATTTCTTTCCAAATGTTCATCGATGTTTTCTTTTATCAGCGCTTCTGCCATTTTCCCCGGAACCGAGGTCAGACTCACAGGTCTGTAGTTTCCCGGGTCACCTCTTGATCCCTTTTTGAAGATGGGCGTGACGTTGGCTATCTTCCAATCCTCTGGTATCACACCTGTTTTCAGGGATAGGTTGCAAACTTGCTGCAGTAGTTCTGCTATCTCCTCCTTTAATTCCTTCAGAACCCTTGGATGGATTCCGTCTGGACCCGGGGATTTGTCAGTTTTTTAGTTTTTCTATCTGCCTGCGCACATCTTCAAGGCTCACTTCCATGGATGTTAATTTTTCTGCTTCATTTCCATTGAAGAATTGCTCAGGTTCCGGTAAGTTGGTTGTGTCTTCGTTCGTAAATACAGACGAAAAGAACATGTTAAGTCTTTCTGCGACTTCTTTCTCCTCCTTCACTACCCCCTTCCTGTCTCCATCATCCAGCGGTCCCACCTCCTCCCTAGCTGGCTGTTTCCCTTTAACATATCTGAAGAATGGTTTGAAATTTCGTGCCTCCCTGGCTAGCTTCTCTTCATACTCTCTTTTGGCTTTTCGAACCACTCGGTGACATTCTTTTTGATACTTCCTATGCTCCATCCAGTTCCCCTCAGTTTTGTCCTTTTTCCATTTCCTGAATGAATTTTTCTTATTGCCTATCGCTTCCTTCACTATTTTAGTCAGCCATACCGGGTCTTTTGTTCGACTCTTTTTGCTCCCCTTTCTGAATCTGGGTATGTACAAATTTTGCGCCTCGCTCACCGTGTCCCTGAAAAAAAGCCAGGCATGTTCTACCGTTTGCCATTTCTTGGAAGTGTTCCTAAGTTTCTTCCTTACCATTTCCCTCATTGCTTCATAGTTTCCTTTCCTGAAGTTGAAAGTTGTTGCTATGGTTCTCTTTCCTTTCGGTATTCCTACTTCAACTTTGAACTTGATCATATTATGATCGCTGTTTCCCAACGGTCCCATTACTTCCACTTCCTTTGCAGGGCCCATTAACCCATTTAGGATTAGATCCAGAGTGGCATTTCCTCTCGTCGGTTCTCTAACAAGCTGCTCCATGAAACAATCTTGTGTAGCCTCCAGAAATTCTGTCTCTCTAGCGCATCTGGAGCTTCCAAGTTTCCAGTCTATCCCGGGGTAGTTGAAGTCTCCCATAATAACTGTGTAACCACTTTTGCATTCTCGCTTCATCTCGGTTTCCATTTCTCTGTCGATATCTCCGGTTTGCCCGGGTGGACGATAGTATAGGCCCATCTTTATTTCATGTCCTTTCCTATCCGGTATTTTAATCCATAGCGATTCCAGCTTGTTGGTCATCTCCACTGTGTCCATTCTTGTCGATTGTATGCTTTCTTTTATGTATAGGGCTATTCCACCTCTTTTCTGTCCTGACCTGTCCTGGCGATAGAGCTTGTACCCCGGCAGTGCTGTATATATTTGGATATTAGGATATATGAACAGTCTTTATGAAGAGATTCACTCGAGGCGTTGTAAAGCAGGTACAACTCGGCATAACGCTTACAAGTTTAACAATAGTGAAACGACCACATTTAAACAAATGCAACCAATAGATTTTAGTCCCCCCCAAAGCACACGCTAACTACACCCCTTTGCTATCTTTGCATGGTATGGAACTCCACATGTATAAGCAGCTTTCTGAAATTGATATTTATACATAGACATGCTTGTAAAATAGCAGCCTTAGTCAACTGAAGAAATTTCTCTTCAAACTAAAGGGTTGTGGGCACTATTCCCTCTAAACTGGCCAGGAGTCCTCCAACTGCACTGTTGCCAGTAGGGGGTGATGCTTCAATATTGTATTTTCAATCACTAGGAACCATCAGGTTCCCTGGAGTCCTGCAGAGCTTGCTTGTCCCTTGTTATTGAAACTATGGTAGTGAAATAGCACCACTTACTGGCAGGACTGCAGGTGGAGGACTCTCCCTCAACTTCGAGGGACCAGAGGTTGTGTGTCAGATTTTAGACTCGATTGAAAGAACATTCACCTCATCTGCTCATGGCGAACTTTCTTTCACTTAGAGCTTCTAATTTTAAGGTTCTACTAATCTATTTCAAATGCTCAAATGAAAAAGCAACAGGAAACCTTGCTTAATTTTGAGATATATTTTCTGAGGCTGTACTCGTTATCTGAGCACCAGTTGAATTGCTTTTTTTTTTCATTCTGGGATAATGTTTGATCAGTGTGGAAAATAAGATAAATGACTTTCTTTCTTCAGTTCAAACACGGCTATAATCATTTGGAAAAAAAAAGATCACAAAAAAAATGAAAACATTCCTCACATCTTTTATTTACGGCTTTAACAAGTTCTTTAGAAATTTCTCTGATCATGACTTGAAGATCCTGAAGGGCAGTGAATTCCCTTGAGCTTTACAAATCCCCCAAAATGAAAGCATCTGCGATTCTGTTTAGCTTGAAAGATAGTTTCATCACGGTGAATGAGGAAATTTCACCTATCAAGAATGAAGATTCCACTAAGGTTTGAAATTATTATTATATGGAGAAATAGTACTTGAAATTGCAGAAACGGCAAACATAAAGATGCACTATTAAAGGGAAGGGAAATAAGATTTAATATACTGCTTTTTTGTCGTTACAAGTACTTATTTTGTATCTGGGGCAGTGGCATGGAGAGGGTAGGAGATGCCCCCTCACACCCTCTTTTCTATGCCCCCGCTCCTTCCATTTCCCCCTCTGCTCCTTTCGTGCCCCCCATGCCACACTCGTACGCTCCCTTCCCACCACCGTACTCCTTTAAATCTTTGTCAGTACGAGCAGCTTCTCCAGCCTGCTACACACACCGGCGTTGACTTTCCCTCTGACATCACTTCCTGGCCCACGACCCGGAAGTGATTTCAGAGGGAGCCAGGCCAGCACGAACAGTGGGCCAGAATAGTCGCTCGCGCTGGTGAAGATTTAAAAAGGTATTGGGGAGGCATAGAAATGAGGGAATGAGCATGTCATGGGGGAGGAGGAGAGGTGCTGGCGCTCTGACCAAGCTGGCGCCCGAGGCACTCCGCCCCCCTTCCCCTTACTACACCACACCACTGATCTGGGGAAATGGAGAGTAAGTGACCTACCCAGAATCACAAGGAGCTTAACTGAGAATCAAACCCTGTTTCTCAGGCTGCTACTTGTCCACTCGAATGGGGTTTTCAACCCAATTGACTCAAGTTGCCATAGTATTTTCAATCCAAAGACATAAAATCATCCTATGATTTTTCTTTTGTATCCGAGTTGCTTTGGAGACAACTGAAATTTAATTTCTTAATGTTGATACACAGGGTTCTTTCCAAACTGTAGTTAATGATGAAAAGGAATCTTAGAAACACGGACCAAAATTTTGAACAACACACTGAGCTCATCACCGACGATATCTTTAATTATGCTAAAACCAAAATGTAAAAGTAGCCTAATGGGAAATACAGATTACTTGTTAAAATTATTAACAGAGCTAATGCGCTTATATTTGTTTATGTGTATAGGAATCATCTTGAATATTGGACTGAAATGACAATGTGTAAAGATCAATTAAAAGTCATGGAGATGAGATATTGAATTTTCCAACCTTAATAGGATTCCATCTGCACTTGCTGTATTATGTTATCCACTTATAATTGAACTTCCATCAAATCATAGAATCTGTCACCTCACTGCTTCATTTTTTTTTTTTTTTTCCACTGTCTAATGAAACTTTTTTTTTATTTTCTGTTGAGAATAATTCTCAAAGTAGAATCCCATCAACAGTTCTTAAATACATGCTTGGTATAAATAAGGTTATCACTGCAGTATAGTTTTCTTCTGGTTTACTCTACGGGCCTCTTCTATTAAACTGCGCTGGAAGTTTGTAGCGTGGTGAGCCGCGCTGAATGGCCCGCGCTGCTCAAAACGCTCATAGAGTTTCTATGAGCGTCGGGAGCAGCGCGGGCCATTCAGCGCAGCTCTCTGCGCTAACAACTGCTAGCGCAGTTTAAGAGGGGGTTATGTCTTTCACAGGCGCGTGCACACACACACAATAATGTACTGGTAATTTTTTTTTTAGTGTAAACCTTTTATTTATTTTCAATAAATTTTATTGTATTTAAAAAAAGTTACTATCAAACGTACATAAAATATAAACAAAGCAATATTTAACGATTACAAACCTATAACAATGTATATCGAAATATATAGTCAAGCTGATAAACGGTTATAATATTTATCTAGTGGCGCCCAGCTTTACAAAAATGCGCTATTGTGCAAGATTTTGGGCTCCTTTTATCAAGGCGCGCTACGGGGGCTAGCGCGTCGGGACATTTTATCAAGCGTGAACCCCCCGCGGCAGCCTAAAATCCTAACCCCTTGTCAATGGAGGCGTTAGGTACTAGCGCAGCAGACGGTTTAACGCGCTGTATTCCGTGCGTTAAACCACTACCACGCCTTTGTAAAAGGACCCCTTTATAGCGATAACACTTTCATATTTACGTATAACACACACATAATACCACCATTCACTAAAGTTGAGTTTACATTACATTACATTAGTGACTTATATTCTGCCTTTACCTTGCAGTTCTAAGCGGGATATAGTATAAGACAGCTGGACATTTCCAGGAAGTTACAATTTAGGGGATGCTTACAGTTCTAAGCGGGATACAGCATAAGACAGCTGGACATTTCCAGGAAGTTACAATTTAGGGGATGCTTACAGTTCTAAGCGGGATACAGCTTAAGACAGCTGGACATTTCCAGGAAGTTACAATTTAGGGGATGCTTACAGTTCTAAGCAGGATACAGCTTAAGACAGCTGGACATTTCCAGGAAGTTACAATTTAGGGGATGCTTACAGTTCTAAGCGGGATATAGTATAAGATAGCTGGGATTTTCTAGGAAGTTACAATTGGGGGATGCTTACATAATAGATGCAAGGAATTACAATTTAGGGGACGTTTACATAGTAGATGCAGGAGGAGTACTGTATAGGGAAGGTTTAATAGAGGAGGCAGAGGGGAGGAGTTGGGGAAGGGAGGAGAATTGAGGAATACTAGTAGGGAAGAAGAGTTTAGGGTTGGTTACTTGTTAGGTGTTACTTGTTAGTTTAGTGTCATCCTTCCAATTACAAATTATAAGATGAGTGGCAGCAGCGAGGAGGATGTTAAAAAAAGTTTATTTCGATTAGCGGGAATGATATTCTTAGGATCTGAAGAACGCAGGATAAGAGTTTCATAGGTGAACGATGTGGAATTGTCAGTTTTCAATACTGTTTTAACTCTACGCCATATTAAGTTCCAGTAAATTTGTACATCGGGGCAATACATTAAGGGCTCCTTTTACGAAGGTGCGCTAGCGGTTTTAGCACGCACTGAAGATTAGCGCACGCTAACCCCGCGCTATGTGAAAAATACTAACGCAAGCTCTATGGAGGCGTTAGTGTGTAGCACGCGCGGCAATGTAGTAAAAGGAGCCCTAAGAGATGATAAAGTGTACCAGGTTTCACTTTTACAAGACCAGCATAAATTCGAAGAGGATTGTGATTTTATTTTTAATAATCGAGGGGTCCTTTTACTAGGGCACGCTAAATCAGTTGATCACGCACTAAATCAGTTAGTGCGCCTTAGGACTCCTTTCACAAAAGGTACGCTAGCATTTTTAGCGCACGCACAGGATTAGCGGGCGCTATAGCGCGTGCTAGCTGAAAAAATTACCATCTGCTTATCAGGAGGCGGTAGCGGCTAGCACATGCGACATTTTAGCGTGCCCTAAGCACACGCTAAAACCGCTAGCGCGCCTTCATAAAAGGACCCCCCGAGTGCCAAAAACCAAATATGAATACAATATAAAGAAAAAAAAAAAGCCCCAAGTCTAACAAATATTCCGTATTAACAAAGACCAAAAGCTTTAGATATGAATTTTTGGTGACGGGTCAAAAGCGCGCGAGGACAAAGGCGCACGGACAACTGAGTGCAGGGCTTAATTGCGCTGAAGAAAACCCGTATTTTAAAGGGCTCTGATGAGGGGTGTGGGGGGTGAACCCCCCCACTCTACTTAATAGGGATCGTGCTGCCTCACGCTGTCATGTTGGGGGTGGGGGGTGGGGGTGTAACCCCCCACATTATACTGAAAACTTAACTTTTTCCCTAAAAAACAGGGAAAAAGTTAAGTTTCCAGTATAGTGAAGGGGGTTATAACCCCCAAACCCCCCCAATGCCAGCGCGATCTCTATTAAGTAAAATGAGGGGTTCCCCATCAACACCCCCCGTCGGAGCCCTTTAAAATACGTTTTTTCTTCAGCGCGATGAAGTCCTGCGCTCAGTTGTCCGCGCTCGGTTGTTGGCGCGCCTTTGTCCTCGCGCGCTTTAGACTATGAACCGAATTTTTTGACAAAAAACCCCCAAACAAACAATCTAATAGAGCCCAGATCCTTCTAACCGCTGAAATGCTTCGCCTCTTAACTGCAGCAATTTCTCCATACTCCATTTTGGATGTTTTGGAAAAGAAAGTCCATTTTTTTTAATGGCCATTTCTTGGACGTGTTTGTTCTCGGTGCATGCATTTCAGGAAGCTGCTGAAAAACATTCCTCTTCCCCAAACAGGACGACCCAGTTTAAATGAACTACCATTCACATTGTTAATCTAACCCCCTCTTTTACTGAGGTGTGCAAACCGATTAGCGCGCCCTAAACGCTAACGCATCCATAGACTAAAGGCTCCTTTTACAAAGCCGCGCTAGGGCCTTAACGCACGGAATAGCACGCGCGACACTGCCGCGTGCACTAGCTGCTACCGCCTCCTTTTGAGCAGGTGGTAGATTTTCAGCTAGTGCGTGCTATAGCTTCAAAGTTTGGTAACTATCAACAGAGAGTGTATTTTTCTTGTATTTTCCAGATTGTTTGTATTTGCACATTTGGTTTTTCTGTTCTTCATGTTGCCCTGTTGTACCCTTTCTAATAAAAATGATTTAAAAAAAAAAAGTTTGTTGTACATGCAATATCATATACTTCAATGTGTATGACAATTTAAAATTAGGAGACAAAAAAAAAAAACCCCAGTTTGTACACGTAAACATACAATGTATGTACACAAGTAATTAGCGATACAAAAGGGAAAAGGGGTGAACTACAATCTTTGAGGAAAGTAAAAGTACATTTAAGGAAAAAACCAACATCAGGAGGGTAATGAAGAATGTTTTAGGTTCAAACAATTTTTATTGATGCAAACAACAACAAATACAATGCCAGGGCACCCCAAGGTGCTCAGTACAAACATATATGCATCATATATAATAGTAGAACAAACATAGACAAAAGAAAAGGAACATCAACCAAACTCTCCCCCCCCCCAGGGTGAGCGAGGGTAAGGAGAGCGGAAAGACACTCCGAGGCCCTGGACTCTTATGAGCCCCGAAAATGCCGCACCACCCCCTCCCCCCACTGAATCCCCCTCCACTATCCTTATCTGAGTTCCAGTACCCTACCAAACCCCTCCCCCCTCCCCAATCCTCCCTCCCCCCCCCCAATGGTACTCTCCACCCTTCCCCACCAGCATTCGCCAGTACTCTCCCAGCCCGACTATCCGGGCGCCCAGATTAGGACACCCATCTTAAGACCGCACTGTGGCCCTTTGATGAAGAATGTTTTATAAATATGGCTAAGCCTAAAAAGAGGATGGATAGGGGAGGTTGTGACCTATACATAAGGTCTAGTTAAAATTAGGTATTTGAGCCTGGGATTAATCCTATATAATAAAAAGCTAGCCGCGCATGCGCACTCAGACCGGCGTGATCTGTCTTCCCTGATCCGTAGGTCCGTGGCCAGAGTGCGTATGCGGCGGCTACACAAAGCGGGAGAAAGACTCAGGATGGGAGGATGCGCCGCAGCAAAGTGCTGCAAAGGTACTGCAGGGGAAGAGACACATAGAAGACACATATCGCTTCTACACAAACCTCCCTCCAGCGTTGGCAGTCGCAGCACGTTAAACAGGCTGGGTCGCGACTTTCTCCTGCAGTTGAGTCCCTCTGCCGTGTCACTAATGATGTCATCAATGACGCGACAGATAGACTCAACGGCAGAAGAAAGCCGTGACCCAGCCTGTTTAGTGTGCTGCGGATGCCAACGCTGGAGGGAGGTTTGCTATTAAAGTCATCTCGCAGGAAGGGTCGCAAAGTCAGCGGGGGTTGGGCTGAGAGGCGAGAGAACCGTCTGCCTCGGGTGCTTCAGGCAGCAGCAGCGTTTACAATTCGCTGCTGTTGCGGCTTCAGGCCTTCCTCTCTGGCCGGTCCTGCCTACTTCATGAACACAGGACCGGCCAGAGAGGAATACCTGAAGCCAGCAACAGCAATGAATTGTGAATGCTGCTGTTGCCCGATGAAGTAGTTGAAGGAGGAAAGTGAGCACAGGGGAGAGTGGCTTGGAGGGAAGAACAGATGGCAGGGCATGGAGGGAAGGAGGAAGGTTTGCCAGACCAAGGGAAAAGGAAAGAGGAGATGGAGAGAGGCCATATGGGACAGAGAGAGAGGGCGCGCACACTGGATGGAAAGAGAAGAGAGGGCAGTGAATGGAAGGGGCAACATAGAGGGTGAACAGTATTCTAGCACCCGTTAATGTAACGGACTTAATGACTAGTGATAGATGAATTATCCTATCTAGGACTCAAATGCATCTTTGTACAGGTAGCATTTTAATGTGCTTTTGAATTGTTTTAATGAGGTTTCTCCACGTAGATAGATTGGCAAGTTGTTCCAAAGCTGGGGTGCTATGGCTGAAAAAAAACCCGAGACGTGCGCTAAAACCGCTAGCGCACCGTCGTAAAAGGAGACCCAACACGCACACGTTAGCGTTTAGCGGGCACTAATCGGTTAGCACACCTTAGTAAAAGAGGGCCTATGTTTGGACCACCCCTTCTCATTATTTCACCCCTCACGTACCTCTGCAGTATTCCCGCTAATTGTATGCGATTACAACACTTAAGGAATAATACAGGTTTTGCAAATTTGCAGTTTTCTCCCCGTTTTTTCATTCTGTAGACCTCTTTGAACTGAAAGGCTAATGCAGTATATAAATAAAGATTTATGTTATGTTGCATTTATGCATCTATCTTAAAATTATTATTATTATCTTTCTAGACCACTGAAAAAAAAAAATAAATAAAGGTTCAAATGAAAATTGCACAAAAACCAACCACTGGGACATAGGAGGAGCCAGCATTTTAAGCAGACTGGTCACCCAGACATCCCAGCAGAACAGTGGGGCACCCTGGGGAATGCATTTAATTACCTGCTGGGACATTCAGAGGAGATCCAGAACGCTGCCCTGTGCCCCTGCAGCAGCACCTGAGCATCGAGGAAAATCGGGCAGGCATTGAGGAAGACGGACCCCTGACATCATCGGGTCCGTCTTCCCTGCTTGTGATTTTTGCCTTAAATTGAAACGCTGCCTACAGAGTCTTTGGGAGTGCATTTAATTAGCTGCTGGGACATTCAGAGAAGATCCAGAACGCTGCCCTGTGCCCCTGCAGCAGCACCTGAGCATCGAGGAAAATCGGGCAGGCATTGAGGAAGACAGACCCCTGATGTCATTGGGTCCGTCTTCCCTGCTCGTGATTTTTGCCTTAAATTGAAATGCTGCCTGCGGCTGCAGCCGCGCAGTTGTAGGGCGTGGCCGAAGGGGCATGCCCTAAGGGGCAGGTCCCGCCCCTTGGAGCAATGAGGAGCCAGGGAGCGGGAGCATCTTCTTTTGGTTCTTAACTTTTTGTTTGTTACCATGGGCAAAAGAAAAATTAAGCCTAAAAGTTCAACACCTACTGTTTTGGGACCTATGGACAGACATTTGACACTTTCTACAGAAACTACCTCACGACCTCTACTAGACATGAACTCTCCCATATCAGGAGCATTGATGAGTCCCCTCGAAAGGACCCCCCCCTCTTCATCCAGTATCTTGTGTTAGCGGGAATATTATGCCCGCTATGTCCACTGAATTAGGGGTATCTTCCACTCAGATAAGTAAATTAGATTTTTCTGAAATACCTAAACCACTTGATTTCTCAGGTCTAGTAGAAGATCAACCACTAGCGGTGGAAAAACAAGATATTACCCTTAAGGATTTATGGTTAGGTATATCTAGAGTTGAAGGGTTTCTCAGAGAGTCATTGAAACAATCTGTGAGTTATTCACATTCAGTGTCTCAAAAGTTTGAAAATGTGGATTCCAATTTAAGTATTTTGGATAAAAGATTAATTGTGGTTGAAAATCAAAGTAATACATTGCAAGCTGTCTCAGTATCTGTGGTTAAGGATTCTACGATGTTACATTCTAAAATAGAAATGTTGGAAAACATGCATAGAGTGAGGAATCTACGCTTGGTTAATTTCCCAGTGACTCACTTACTTTCTTCTGAAATTTTGTTAAGGAAATATTTTAAGGAAATACTGGGATTACCCAATTCGGAGAATTTCCCAATTAATAATTGTTGTTATATTCCACAAAAGAAAATACAATCCAACCAGGAAGTGGATCACCTGGTAGCAAGTGAAATAAACCTGACAGAGTTTTTGGAAGATACTCAGGATGTTATTCATAGTAGGTCCACTATGGTATTAACTTGCATGAGTGAGATAGATAAAATGTTAATTATGAAACTTTACTTCAAAAATAGGTTGACAAAATTTTGTGGAGATTTAGTCAGAATTTTTCCTGATGTCTCAAGAGCTACGCAATTAAGAAGGAAATAATTTTTGAAATTAAGAGTAAGAGTCTTAGCTCTTGATGCATCGTTTTATTTAAAATTTCCATGCAAATGTCTTGTTAAGTTACAAGACATTGAATATATATTTTGGGATCCAATTCAATTGCAACAATTCTTAATATTAAGAGAACAGAAATGACTTTCCTTTTAAAGTTTATTAATGACTCATTACTGAGAATATAGGTGGATTTAAGATTCCCAAATAGTATGGAATGGTTAAGATTCTCTTGGAATCAAAACCATTTCTGAATTTTCCTTTAATTTTGTTAATTGGATATTGAAATGCCTCTCCATTATTGTGGGCTTGAAAAGGAATGTTTGTGTTTGTATATGATTGTAAAATTTGTTGTAAGTAACCTTTATCTTTGATATCCTTGATATTGTAAATTTTTTAATTTATAAATAAAGTAAAAAAAAAGAACAGTGGGGCACCCTAGGGGGCACTGCAGTGAACTTCACATACAAGGTCCCAGGTACACATCTCATCATAACCCCATTATGGGGGTTGTGGGTGAGTTTTAGGAATTACCGTATTTTCACGCATATAACGCACGCGTTATACACGCTTTTACAAACCATGCGTGTTATACGCGTGAGCGCGTTTTACACCTTTTTTTTTACATAGTTCCCCCCCCTGACGTCCGATTCACCCCGCAGGACCGCTCGCACCCCCACCCCAAAGGACCGCTCGCACTCACACCCGCACCCCCACCCCCACAGCCTCCCCACCCCACCCCCCCATCATGGAGAAGCTCCTACCGTTGTCCTGCTGCTTCCTCTGCCGGCGGTCCCGGCCCTTCTGTGAACCCTGCGTCTGCGCTGCTTCCTCTTCCGGCAGTCCCGCCCTTTCTCTGGGACCGCCGGAAGAGGAAGCAGCGCAGACGCAGGGCTCACAGAAGGGCCGGGACCTCTGGCAGAGGAAGCAGTAGGAGAACGATAGGAGCTTCTCCATGATGGGGGGGGGGAGGCTGTGGGGGTGCGAGCAGTCCTTCGGGGTGGGGGTGCGGGTGCGAGTACGAGCGGTCCTTTGGGGTGGGGGTGCGAGCGGTCCTGCGGGGGGGGTGAATCGGACGTCAGGGGGGGGGGCATCAGGCTTTCAGGGTGGGGACAGGACTTCAAGGGGGAGAGGAGAGTCGGGGCGGGCGAAAGGAGAGTCGGGGTGGCCAGAGGAAAGTCGGGGCGGGCGAAAGGAGAGTCAGGCAGCGGCAGGAGAGTCGGGGCAGCATGCGCGGTATACGGGTGTGCGCGGTATATAAAAATTTATTTACATAAATTACAGTTTCCCGCGCGCTATACCCGTGTGCGCGTTTTATACGGGTGTGCGGTATATGAGTGAAAATACGGTACACCTGCTTTTTTGTCCTCTAATTTATAATTTTTAGAAATCTATTTGGAGTCAAATTAATAAATTACTTGAGAACCCAATAGCACTTTCATACGATACAATATTATTTGGTACATCAATGAGGAAAGAGAGTCAAATTTCCTCCAAACATAATAAACGTATTATGATTTTACTTAGAATGACAGGAGTTGCCATTCAACAAATTACAAGAAATTGGAAAAATTATGATAGATTAAGTTAGTTTTTGGTGGAATTCACTATGTCATATTTTCAAAATGGAGAGGATATTAGCTATTCAGCAGGGACGTTATAAAAAATTCATTGATGTTTGGGAGCCATTAACAAATTATAATGGAGGGAGGGAGAAATAGTATTATGATTTCAATATATGTAAGATTAATAAGTTATATTAAAGTGAATATGATGGTATTATTATGTACTTGTTGAAAATGTAAAAATGAATAAAGATTTTTTTTTTTAAAGGAATTACACTTGTTGAAAACCAGGTGCAATTCTCAGAGCCCAGTTTGGGCACACATCTTCAGTATTTTATAACACGGCATGCAAATTTTAGGAACGCTCCTGACCCACCCATGAGCCTTTTGGGTTACGTGATATGAGATTTGGGACACATAGCATGTATCAAGATCAGTGCACAGATTCAAGGTGGTGCCAATTGGCTCATAAGCCTCTGCCCGGAGGCTTAACCGGTGTGAACTCCGGTGGATGTTCCTATTAGACTCTATGGCCCCTAATGGGTTAAATCAAACTTCTGACTGGCTAGCTCAAGCGGATGTTTAGGTGTCTTGGGTTGTGGACAAGGGGTGTGTGGTTTTCAGTCTATGGCCCCGTTTAGTATTCTGTATGGGTCAGCTGAGTATTTCCCCGGAAGTGACGTCTTTTGGGTGGGGTATTTAATTCTCAGAGTCGGCAAACCTCGGCGTGCTTCTTTTGCCGATGGTTGGTATGTGACGGTTGTTCTGCATAAATGTAAGTAAAGCGATATTGCATTGATAAGGGAATTGTTTTTTAGCTCTGTCCCTAACATGGTGTATATGTGTGTTTGATATTTCAGTTTCCCCATTTCATCTTGATAAAGATTATCGAAACGCGTTGGCGTTTGGGGACTGTATTGCTACGTTATGCAAAAAAAAGCTAAGTAAAAGTTCTTTCACATTAGATATGCATAATACTTAAGAATTCCAATAGTAAAATAAGTAAAAAAAATGAACAAAACAGGAGGTGGAGGCACCGTTGGGTAAATGAGGAATTTTTCCGACAAACACAGTGGGTTTGATACCCGTTACAGGTCTTCCTTTACTCTTGATTTTGAACTTCTGTACATTTAACATTTAGACCTGTAAGAGTTAGATAAGTGACCTGCTAGTGTAAGCTTAGGACCAATAATAATTGTAGAAAGTTATAGAAGTAACAAATGAAAATTGTAGTTTTTGCATATATTAGTTTGCAAAAAGGGCATAAAAGTCCGTGTATTTCCTGTTTCTAACACTCTAGTAGACAGGCTATTAACTGCACTAGAGTCTGGTATACCGTAATAAATCTCTTGAACTTTCTTCACGCCTCTGACTTTGTGTGTCCAAGTGACCTTTCAAAACCATGCTGGAAATTGACCCCTTGCTTTATTAAATAGTATAAGCTGTGAGACGGTTGGCAGAAAATAACTCACTCAAATGCCAGCTTATACGTTTCCCATGTCCCATCGCCCACAATGCCAAGTTTTCCATTCCATAACGGAGATTTCTGAAAATCTTATTCCGCTACGTTATTAGAACCTGCAGCACTGATCTTATTGTCCACACTCAGGGACAAGAAATGCTATACTACCTTGGGATATAAACTCGAATCTAGGACTGGCCGAAGGGGAGGGGGGGAGGGGAAGGCTTCCTTTTGAAAGTGAGTAACTTGTGAGCACTGGTGCGGCGAGATTCAGTACCACTGAGTATATTCAGTAAGATAAAGCATATTTGTTAACTAATCAATCCAGTTTAAGCAGAGCTTGGAAAAGAAATTTAAAGTCTCAATAACAGTGCCAGGTACAAAACACGTATAACATAACCAGCGCTTCTTTGGTGACGTCCTGTTCATTGGTTAATATAAAAAAATGAACTCTTCCTTTCCATTCCTCTCTCCGACTAATCCAAGGATCGTTACTAAGCCCAGACTATCCCCAGGGCACGTACAAGCCTTTGAATCAGCAAACCAAATTGTATTCTGCGAGGTTTGATATTTATCACCGGATAGGGCTCATAAAAAGGAGTCGGAGTAGAGTAATAGCTACTTTAACCTTATCAACTTCCCAAAGATGGATCTTTAAAAAACAGACCTTAAAGATCTGCTTTAATAAATGAACCGTATGATCCAAACTTTATGCGACACTGCACTAATGCATCTTCTCTTGGGTCTCCTTTTTCCATCACTATCGCATGCTGAAGATTTCTCATTCTCTTTAATTATATTAAACTAATTATGACAATGAATTCAGTTGATGATGCAGCAATCAACTGTGTGCATTTTTCTGGCCGTGAAATCCCAGCATCCTATTGTTCGATGGCTTAATAGCACTGAATGAATTATTCAAAAAGACAAAGCCAACAATAATGAGAATATCAATAATGTATATGATTCTGTGTATGTACATAGTTCTGTATGTGATCATTTACATAGTTACAGTGTCCCTTGTGCAAAAAAAAAAAAAAAAAGGAGGTAGTCTCGAGGGGAAAGGAGGTTGAGTAGCATCTGCCCATGAAAACTGATCAAGATCTATTGGTCCCAACCTTACTGCTATATAAAACCACAAAGAAAGTGTCTTTCACACAGGTACTACTACTAATATTACTTATTTCTATAGCGCTACCAGACGCACGCAGCGCTGCACAGAGTCACAAAGTCCCTGCTCGAAAGAGCTTACAATTTAAACAGGGAAGACAGACAAACAGGATGTCATGGATACAGTTAAGGGGAACGGTTAATCAGCAGGCTGGGTTGGAGGGCAGAGGAGTAGAGTTAAGGATTGAAAGCTATATCAAAAAGTTGGGTTTTCAGTCTGTTTTTAAACAAGGGAAGGGGATTGGCAAGACAAACTCGGGTAATTTATTCCAGGCATAGGGGGCAGCTAGATGAAAGGAACAAAGTCTGGAATTGGCAGTGGAGGAGAAGGGTGACGCTAAGAGTGACTTATCTGAGGAACGGATGTGTATAAGGAGAAAGAAGAGAGGAGAGATATTGAGGGGCAGCAGAATGAACACAGCAATAAGATCTTGAACTGTATGCGATGGTAGAGAGGGAGCCTGTGAAGAAGCATGACCGTAGTGAGGTTGGTAGAAGATGAGTCAAGTAGCAGAGTTTTGCACAGATTGCAAGGGGGAGAGGCAACACTGAGGGATACCAGTTAGAAGTAGATTGCAGTAATCTAAGCGTGAGGTTATGAGAGCTTGGACAAGGGTCCAGGTAGTGTGCGCAGAAAGAGGTGAATTTTGGTGATAGAAGCGACAGGTCTTAGCAGCTTGTTGGATAAACGTAGAAAATGAAAGGTCAGAATTGAAGACCACTCCAAGGTTGCGAGCAGAGGAGACTGGAACAATGACAGTATTATTTACAGAGATGGAGAAAGGAGGAGGAGGAGCAGAGAGTTTAGGAAGAAAGAGGAGCAGCTCAGTCTTGAATTCAAACGAGGACAGCATATCAAGGCGTAAGCTGTGATTTACAGTATCAAAGGCAGCAAACAGGTCAAGAAAGATAAGGATAGAGTAAAGGCCCTTAGATCTAGCCATGAACAAGTCACTGCAGACCTTAGTGGGGGCAGTCTCTGTGGAGTGCTGGTGGCAAAAAACAGATTGTTGAGGATTGAGAATCTGTCGAGTTGAAAGGAAGTCCGGGTACAATACTCATCGTAGAAAAGGAAGATAAGTGAACTTGAAAATGAAATTTTGTTTTGGTATAAGTTTAATGAGTTGATGGTAGTACCAGCCACATTAGTGCTTTATTATAAAAAAAAAGTAGAGTAGGCCCTCCATATCCACAGGTTCTGCTTCTGCGGATTCGACCAACTGCGGCTCAAAAATATTCGGAAAAAAATAAAATTCCAGAAAGTTCCAAAAAGCAAGACTTGGGATTTGCCATATGCCGAGCTCTACGCTGAATCCATGTGAATGAAGTGATGTGTAGGCAACTCCTGAATTAGACACAAAAGAACCCTCTCCCCCCCCTCCAATCTGAAATTTAGGCTACGTTTAGCCCACACTAACCCCCTGTTTTACTAATCAAATTAGCACGTGCTAAATGCTAACGCATCCATATTCTAACATACACATGTTAGCGTTTAGCGCACGCTAAAATCAATTAGCGCACCTTAGTAAAACAGGGCCTAGGTCTTCAGGGGGCACAAATGTAACCATATTGAGGAGGGAGAATTAGAACTGCAGGAGCTAACCAGATCTGCCCCAAGATACACCTTAAAAGCCAAATGACATTTATAAAAAAGAGTCAGAACAGAGCTATCGGCAGCATTCATATATTTCAAATATGAAAGCTAAGGTTCATTGCCTGGAAGGGATTTCTAACAAATTAATGGAAAGAAGTCTTAAATCAGATTGTATTTTCTCTGAGTCACTCCCAAATATTTTGAAATGTGTTGCCCTTTCAAATAGATAATAAAAGAAAAGGAAATGAACTGCTGAAAGAGTAAGCTAAACTGCGTAGAACAACTACCATAAAGGCTGATCTGTTTAATGTGACGCCAAGTCATATGTCACAAACCGACACCACTGGTTTCAAGGAAGCACCTACCGAGATCCCCTAAAGAGGACGTACTGACAAGTAAAGAAAACACAAAATAATAATCTAATATAATAAAATGCTAGGCCGCGCATGCGCACTCAAAAGTCGTGTTCCCTGATCCGTCGCGGACATGAGAGTGCGCATGTGCGGCCCCGCCTCTCGCTGTGCATATGGCTTTCAAATAAAAAAAAAAGTTACACAGCTGCGGCGGCCTTCCTCATCCCCGGCTCTCAGTGCATGGTACCGGCTCCTCTCTCGAACCGAGAGGATCGAGAGAGGAGCTGCAGCGGCGGCTTTCAACTAAAAAAAAAATACACAACTGGGGGTCGCCACTCTCACCCGGCTCTCATGGTGCGGCTGAGCACTGGCGGCCGGCGAACCCTAATTGTGGCGGCGGCTTTCAACTCCAAAAACAAACAAAAAAAATACAACAGCTGAGGGTAGCAGCTCTCACCCGGCTCTCACGATCTCTCACAAGCCCCCAGCGCTGCTTCTTCAGGCGCGAGCGGCAGCTTGCCGCTCACGCCCCAACGCCAAGCGCTCTTTTAAAATCTTCAGGCGCGAGGGAAAGGGGGAATGCTGCTGCTGTACAGGGAAGTGTGGGGGAATGCTGCTGTACAGCGAAGGGGGAATGCTGCTGTTGCTGCACAGGGAAGTGGGGGAGGGGGGAAAGGGAAAGGGGGCCAGGGAGCAATCTTGGTTTTCTTTGGGGGGAGACAAAAGGGGGCCATGGAGAGAGACAGAAAGATAGGTAGGCAGCGCACGAGAATGAAAAACAGACACACAGAAAAACAGCAGGCAGGAAGAGAGACAGAAAGAAAGAAACACAGACAGACAAAGGGGGCCAGGGAGAGAGACAGAGAGAAAGAAAGACAGACAGTGGGAGGGAGAGAGATGAAGAAAGAGACAGGGGCAGGGAGAGACACAGAAAGAAAGAAAGATAGATAGACATATTCTAACACCCGTTAATGTAACGGGCTTAATGACTAGTAATAATAATAATAACTTTATTTTTCTATACCGCCATAGTCAGGCGACTTCTAGGCGGTTCACATTGAAAGAAGGCTGGACAGTCAGCGAATGATAAGGAGCCTAAAATAGAAAAGTTACATAGACAAGTTACATAGCAATTTAAGTTCCATGGGTAAAGAATACATGAAAAAGTGGAGCTTCCTGAGAGATTGAATAGCGTTTACGGGGGGTTTGTTTTAGTTTAAGGGTGGTCTGTTTTAGTCAATAAATTTGTCGAATAGGGCGGTTTTTATTGCTTTTCGGAATGCATTGTAAGTCATTTTGGGTTCATTTATGCAGTTTCGCAACCAGACTTGTCTATTCGCTTGGAACATGAAGGTTCTATTATCCAGGAAGGATTTGTATGTGCATGTAAAAGGCATGGGACTGGATATACTGCTTTTTTCTGTGTGGTTGCAACCAAAATGTCTGGAGCAAAAATCTCTTATTATTTCTCAATATTAATATCTATATCTCTCAGTGTTGACTAATTCATTGCAAAAAAAAAAATGCTTTTAAATGGAAGGCAGAAAGACCTCAGTTTCATGTATTCCCCAACTCATTATGGAGAGGCTCTACTCTGTGGGAATTAGTATAATCATTGGTCAACCACCTCCACCATAAATCAATACATCCAAATCATGAAAATATACAAAATTCTCATGAAACAAGGAACTTAGCTGTGTCAGAAACTCTTAGCACTGATCCCAACGGGGCCCGTTACGCCCTGGCTTCATCAAGAGATCAGGAACAAATTATCACAAAGCTATGTTCCAGACATTATTCAAACCCTATAATGCAAAAACATAATCAGCCAACATAGAAACATAGAAACATAGAAATTGACGGCAGAAAAGGGCTATAGCCCATCGAGTCTGCCCATACCAATGACCCACTCCCTGACTTTTACTCCCCTATTGATCCCATGTGAATATCCCATTTTCTCTTAAAATCTGACACGCTGTTGGCCTCAATCACCTGCTGAGGCAGCTCGTTCCAATGATCGACCACCCTTTCGGTGAAGAAGTACTTTCTAGCATCACCCTGAAATTTCCCTCCCCTGATTTTCAGCGAGTGTCCTCTGGTTATCGAGGGCCCTGTAAGACTGAAGATATCATCTTTCATCTCTATACGCCCCGTGATATACTTAAAGGTCTCAATCATGTCCCCCCTCTCTCTTCGCTCCTCCAGCGAGTACATCCGCAGTTTTTTTTAGTCTTTCTTCATACGTGAGATCCCTGAGCCCCAGGACCATCCTGGTAGCCATTCGCTGAACCGATTCAATTCTCAACACATCTTTCCGGTAGTGTGGTCTCCAGAATTGAACACAATACTCGAGATGAGGTCTCACCATGGATCTGTACAGTGGCATTATGACTTCAGGTTTTCTGCTGACAAACATGCACTCGCAACCCAAGTAAAACTATGGGCTCTTTTTCTTAAGTTGCGCTAGCGGTTTTAGCATGAGCTTAGCGCGCGCTAGATGCCAACGCCAGCATTGAGCTGGTGTTAGTTCTTGGTGCGTAGCAGGGTTAGCACGCGCCTTAGTAAAAGGAGCCCTATATGTAAAATTACACCCAAACTAGTCCGCTTGGAAAAACCAGAAAACCAAACTGGCAAAATGCCGTTAAAATGCACAATCATGTGTAGTTTGTATATTTTGATGATTTGGATGTATTGATTATGGTGGTTGACCAATGACTATGCTAATTCCCACAGAGTAGATCCTCTCTATATGAGTTGGGAAATACATGAAACCGAGGTCTTTCCACCTTCCATTTAAAAGTATTTTTTTTTTGCAATGCAATGCATAAATTGGTCAACACTGAGATATATAGATTTTACTGTAATATTGAGATATAATAAGAGATTTTTGCGCCACATGTTTTTGCATATTGTCCCTGTTTTTGTTTGCAACCAAAGCCATTCACATATTTTGGACAGGTACTTATTTGTACCTGGGGCAATGAAAAGTTAAGCGAATTGCCCAGAATCACAAGGAGCTGCAGTGGGAATCAAACTCACCACCTCAGGGTGCTGAGGTACGTGCTCTAATCAATAGGCCACTCCTAGTGATTGAAACAGCTGACTTCCTAGTGCACCATTTGCCAAAATATTAACATTGAGAGATCAAGGCAATGGAAATCCGAGGGTTGATATCTTATATTTCCAAGGCCCTGAAGCCCTTGCTCAGATTGATTAAAGTGGGATGTAGAAAGCTTTCAAGCAACATGTTATTGAACAATTTCAATTAATAAAAACATTGCAATCCTATATAATAAAACCCTAGCCGCGCATGCGCACTCTTACCTGCGTGCTTCCGTGATCTCTGATCTGTGATCAGTAGGTCTGTGGCCACAGGAGTGCGCATGCGCGAGTCCCCAGCCTTAAAGCACCTAACTACACTCGCCGGCAGGACTGGCCGCCAGCGCTGGACTCCCTGCTCTCTACAAGATCGCAGTGTCGGCTCCTCTCACGAGCCGCACCAGCGTCAGAGAAGGCTTCCGATGCTGGCGGGGATCGAGAGGAGCCGCGGCAATGCCTTTAAACTTTAAAAAAGTAAGTTCTTCGCTGTCTGACCCTCCCATCCTTTCCCGACCTCTAACCGGCTCACGTAGTCCCTTGCCGCCGCCCCCCCTTCCCTTCCCGTGGTCCCGACTCCAAACCTGCCGACCCCAGCAGCGTCTGCAGCACTCTACACACACTGCTTCGGGGCCTTCTACTGCCCTGATTTGCTCTGCCGCATCTCTGATGATGTCATCAGGGATGTGCCAGAGTAAATCAGGGCAGTAGAAGGCCCCGAAGCAGCGTGTGTACAGTTCTGCAGAAGCTGCTGGAGTTGGAAGGTTTGTCAGGACTGTCTGAAGGGAAGGGAGGGAGGGAGCGGCAAGGGACTAAGGGAGCCGACCAGACCATGGGATGGGAAAAGGAGGGGGTAGGGGAAACGCTGCTGCTGCATAGGGAAGTGCTGTGGGGGGAGGGAATACAGCTGCTGTGGCTGCTGCACAGGGAAGTGGGGGAGGGATCGAAATGCTGCTGCTGCACAGGGAAATGGAGGGGGAAGGAATGCTGCTGCATAGGAGGCAGGGAGAGAGACAGATAGATAGAAAGAAAAACAGACAGCGGGCAGAAGGGAGACAGAAAGAAAAGAAGAAAAAGACACAGGGGCAGGGAGAGACACTGAAAGACAGACAGACAAAGGGGGCCAGGGAGAGAGACAGACAGAAAAAAAAAAAAAAGACAGCGGGAGGGAGAGAGAGACAGAATTAAAGAAAGACACAGATATACATTAACGGGTGCTAGAATATAACGGGCTAAAATACTAGTTTATTTAGTAAGTGTTTGGGCCTGGTACGAGGAGTGTTCAATAATTTATATACCCGAATATGAAAATAAATAGCAAGTGTGTTGGAACACAGTTGTAGCTCAGTGTGAGTAACATTCCAAGAGACAGGATGTCAGGAGAGTCCTCATGCAAATTAAGTAAGAAACTGTTAGATTTGGAGCACTGTTCAGTGATAAAATTTCTCACACAAGAAGGGAAAAAGCCAAAAGAGATCCATGAATGCATGACTGCAGTTTATGGCGAGTTTGCCCCATCATCCTACAAAGTAAAATTTTGGAGTAAGCAGTTTAAGTGGGGTAGGGAGTCCATTGAAGATGACCCTCACGCTGGACAGCCTGTAGAAGCAACTTCCACAGAGATGTGCAAGAAAGTCGAGGATTTAATTTTGTCAGACAAATTCTCAAAAAGCTGAAGAAATGGGCATCTTGGCAGATACAGTTTTGAAAATAATTCATGAAAAGTTGGGCATATCCAAGGTTAGTGCAAGATGGGTTCCAAGAATGCCGATACTACGTCAGGCGGCCACGAGGCCCCAGTGCTGTCAGAACTTGGAGATGCTCCATGAAAACCAAGTGAATTTTTTTTTCATCATTTGGTGACTGGAGATGAGACTGAGGTCTATCACAGAGATCCCGAGTCCAAAATGGAGTCAATGCAGTGGAAGTACAAGTCATCCCGTACGCCAAGAAAGAAAAATTTGCAGGCAAATTCATAGCAACTGTCTTCAGGGATGGACTTCTGCTTCTGGAGTTCATGCCACACAAGGCAACCATAACCGTGGAGATTTATGCCAACACAGTGATCCCTTTGCAGGAGTCAGTCAAGGAGAAAAGACGAAAAAACTCACTGCAAGCGTGCTGCTTCTTCACGACATTGCGCCAGTGCATGTGTCACGACAATCACAGGCTGCCATCCAAGAATATAGGTTTCAGCAGCTGAACCATCCACCCTACACTCCTGATCTGGCTGCCTCAGATTATTTACTGTTCCGAGTTTTGAAGAAATCTCTCCATGAACAGTGATGAATGTGTCATGGAAGCTGTGAATGTTAAACAGAAGAATGCTTTTCAAAGAGGTTAAAGTCATTGCAGGAAAAGTGGGTGAAGTGTATGGCGCTATCATGGAACTGTATTGAAAAATAAATCACAATTTTTTTCCCAGACATGTCCTCCTTTTCGAGGACATGTCCGGGGCTCCAGATGACTTTTCAAAACCCGGCATTTTGTCCGGGTTTTGAAAGCTTCCTCGAAATCGCGTCAGGCAGGAAGGCATCCACGTGCTCACGTAACACCATTGCATAGCATCCACGCATGTATGGATGCCCTTCTGCCCGATGAGAGCAGGCAGTGTGGGGGGGGGGGGGGGACTGGTGCTAGGGTGGAATTGGGGGCGGGACTGGGGCGTAACAGGGTGGGGATGGGTGGAACTGGGCAGGACCAGGGGTGGGTCTAGGGGTCTGGATTTTACTGAAGTAAAATCTGGTAACCCCACACTGGCAATGACTATTGCCAGCTCCCATTTAACTCCCGGCTCCTCCTCAGCTTTGCCCCCTGTAATGTTCTCCTCCAGCCCACTTTCAACATGGCTGATTAGAGTCATTAATCAGCAGCCCTGCCAGCCTGAATACTGGGTGCCAGCCTGCTGAGTATGATTTAAGCGGATAGGAACCTCTCCTGTCCACTTAATCCCTTTGAATATTGACCCCTTTTTTTTTTAACGCACAGACGACATTAGAATTGGTTTACTTTAACATCTACCTAAGTGTATCACAAACTGTGTGCCGTGGCAAACTAAATGTGCCACGGCGAGATTCCCAGTGTGCCACGAGACGCCGGCGAGGAGGAGATTCACCAGCTAACTGCCTCTTGTGGCGAGAGGGACATCCTGTACGCAGTCAGCCGGCGTCTCTCCTCTGCCAGCAGCACCCCCCACCACTGGCGGCTCAGGACCCCAGCTGGAGGGCCTCATGCATGTGCGTATATCAACATGACGACATCACACATTCACGTAATGTTCCCGCATTTTCGGATGCCCTTCAGCGGCAGATAAATTATTATAATCTGCCCTTTAGAGGCAGATAAGTTATTGAACACCCTTCGTATATCTCAGAAAAAAAACAAATCTCTTTATGTGGGTCTTATGCTAAGTCCAACTTGGATTTGAGTAATGCATTAGTGGATTTGTTACAGTTGATATGTCTCTCATTATGCTTTTTCTAATAAGCAGATGCTTCTATGATATTTCAGGATCTGAAGTTAATAAGAAAACCATGCCAGACACGTTCCCACCCACGTTAGTTTGTACTGAGGGCATGAAGCCAAAAATGCTTGCCCACACTGCCTCAATTAAGCATATGTTGAGTTAATATTCAGCTGATATTTTCAGCATTTGTCCTTTTTTTTTTAAGCCAGTTGGGTTGGTCAGAAAATACCTGGATATTCTGCGCCATAATCCGGAGAGCGACAAATACTGAATATCCAGGTAAGGTAGTCAGTGTTATAATTTTTCAGGATAATTTAGGACAGCAATCTTCGCCAAGTTATCTGGATAGGTTATCTAGCCAGCAGACTGAGGGGGGAAGTTATCACTAATATGGATTATTGTAGTGTGAACCCCGGTTATTAGTAAATAGGTCTCATTGCATAAAATGGTAAAATAACCCATCTTAATGATAATCCAGGTTGATATCTTCCCCTTTTAGTGTGAAGTGTTTTGGTCTCTGGTAATAGAGCTGATATTGTGATGTCATTATGCCTCTTTCCACCAATGCCCAAGAGCCAACCTCATCAGTGATGTCACAATGGATTGATTGTCCTATACTGGGCTCACTTTTACTACATTTTGATTTCTAGAGTGGTGCAGTGGTTAAAGCTACAGCCTCAGTACTCTGAAGTTGTGGGTTCAAGCCCACATTACTCCCCGTGACCCTGCACAAGTCACTTAATCCCCTCTTTGCTCCAGGTACATTACATAGACTATGAGCCCATCAGGACAGATAGGGAAAAATGCTTGAATACCTAAATAAATTCATGTACAACCATTCTGAGCGCAGGAGAACAGTATAGCAAATTGAATAGTGTGAAAAGTTTCAGCCTCTGATAATCAGAGCTGGTATTGTGACATCATAATGCCTCATTCCACCAATGCATAAGAGCCAACTTCATCAGTGATGTCACAATGGCTTAATTGTCCTATACTTGGCTCACTTTTACTACATTTTGATTTCTAGAGTGGTGCAGTGGTTAAAGCTACAGCCTCAGTACCCTAAAATTGTGGGTTCAAGCCCACATTACTCCCCGTGACCCTGCACAAGTCACTTAATTCCCCCATTGCTCCAAGTACATTACATAAGATTATGAGCCCACCAGGACAGACAGGGGAAAATGCTTGAATACTGAATAAATTAATGTAAAACCACTCTGAGCTCCCTTGGGAAAACAGTATAGCAAATTGAATAGTGTGAAAAGTTTCAGCCTCTAATAACCAGAGCTGGTATTGTGACATCATAATGCCTCATTCCACCAATGCCTAAGAACCAACCTCATCAGTGATGTCACAATGGCTTGATTGTCCTATACTTGGCTCACTTTTACTACATCTTGATTTCTAGAGTGGCGCAGTGGTTAAAGCTACAGCCTCAGCACCCTGGGGTTGTGGGTTCAAGCCCACATTACTCCCCGTGACCCTGCACAAGTCACTTAATTCCCCCATTGCTCCAAGTACATTACATAAGATTATGAGCCCACCAGGACAGATAGGGGAAAATGCTTGAATACTGAATAAATTAATGTAAAACCACTCTGAGCTCCCTTGGGAGAACAGTATAGCAAATTGAATAGTGTGAAAAGTTTCAGCCTCTGATAACCAGAGCTGGTATTGTGACATCATAATGCCTCATTCCACTAATGCAGCGGTCTCAAACACGCGGCCCGCGGGCCACATGTGGCTCTTCAAGTTTTATTTGCGGCCCGCAGTCTGGACTGGATCATTCTCAAGTTTCAAGTTTATTTCACTTTTGATGAATCGCCTATTTCAAATTTCTAGGCGATGTACATAATATAATAAAGAAACTATAACATAATAACAATAAATTTCAATAATAACTAACATGAAAGATAGGAAAGAGGGTAAAGTTACAATAGAAAAGAAAAAAAAAAAAAAAAAGGGAAGAACAAAAGGTAGGGTAAAAATTTACCAAGGCACATTTCATAAATATTAATTAACACTGAAAAGAAAATTTAAGAATTTTATAAGTTAAAAGCATCCTTAAACAAGTAAATTTTTAGAAAGTTTTTAAAAGCTGAAATATCACGTTCTATTCTGATGTATTGGGGAAGGGAATTCCACCATTGTGGACCTGCAACAGTGAACATATCTGCTCTTCTTGTTCCAATGATTTTTAAAGAAGGCACAGTTAGTAAGTTTTGATCAGATGAACGCAGAGATCGTTGGGTTTCATATGGGATCAGCGATTTAGATATAAATTGTGGCTCGCTAGATGCTAGGGACTTAAAAATTAAAAACATCAGTTTATACAAGATCCTATGATTAATTGGTAACCAATGTGCGTCTATTAACAATGGGAATACGTGATCGAATTTTTTAGCGTTATAAATAAGTTTTATTGCCGTATTCTGGACAATTTGGAGTCTCCTTTTTTCTTTTTGAGTTATATTTAAAAATAGTGCATTACAATAGTCGATTTTTGCTATGATGAAAGAATGGATTAAAATCTTTAAGGAAGAGGGATTAAGAAATTTGGCAATAGATCTTATTTGCCGTAATTTGAAAAAACAATTTTTAACAATAGAGGAGACATGTTCATGGTAGGATAAATTATCATCTAATAATACCCCAAGAATTTTGACAGAAGATTCCATGCTGATAGGTATATTATTGAGGAGAAACGGTTTTAAAAGTGAGATGTCTTTTTTCCAGTTAAATAGGATAGATTTGGTCTTATTAATATTTAGAGCCAATTTGTTTAAATTCAACCAGTTATGTATTTGTTCTAATTTTTGGTTTATGGAGGAAATGTCTGTATCGTTTTCTGGATTTAGAGGATGAATCAATTGAATATCATCCGCATAAGAGAATGGAATAAAACCTATAGCCTGACAGATTTCTAACAATGGTGATAGAAAAATATTAAATAATAAAGGGGACAGAATGGATCCTTGTGGGATTCCGAATGTTGAAGTATAAGTCATTGTTGAATCTGACGGATGAAGTTCGGTTGTTGAGATAAGATTTAAACCAATCTAAAACTTTCCCAGTTATTCCTTTATCTTCTAGTCTATTTAGGAGCAATTCGTGGTCGATGGTATCGAAGGCAGCTGAAATGTCTAAGGAAAAGAGGATAACAGATTTATGATGATCTAGATAGTATTGGATATTAGTGGTTAAACCTATTAGGGAGTGTTCAGTGCTATGAAACTTTCTAAATCCTGTTTGATGTGGGTGTAATGCATTTGTTTTATCAATGAAATCAGAAACTTGATTAAATATTAGTTTTTCTGTAAGTTTGGCAAGAAATGGTATGTTAGCTATCGGACGGTAATTGGAGAGCTCATTAATATTAATTTTGTAGTCTTTAATAATAGGGGTAATTGGAGCAGCAGCGTGTCTGGCCGGTTCGTTCCATTCAAAGCCGCGGGTTGGCAGCTCCTTGCGCTATCCACTCCTGCATCGGAAGCCTCTCTGACATCACAACATCAGAGAGGCTTCAGACGCAGGCGTGGATCTCGCAAGGAGCCGCCACCCGCAGCTTTGAATGGAACGAGCCGGCCAGACACGCTGCTGCTCCATTGGCGTACCAAGGGGGAGCGATCCGCACAGCTGGCCACCCTCCACTGTTCTCCCTAGAGTGCGGCTCGTCTAGAACAGTGGTGCCCAACCTGCTTCCCTTCCCTTCTCACCGCTGCCATCGGGGAACAGGCCGGCACCATGCTCTTTGATCTCCCTGCTTCTCTCGCCGCCCGACCTCAATTCTGACGTCGAGAGGTTCCGTTCTAGGAACCCCCATGAATCTTGAAAAACCGCGAATACGGTTTTTCGTGGGGGAGACTGGAGAGGGCAGTGGGAGAGGCAGGAGAGAGCAGCCGGAGCGCCGGCGAGTGAAAGAAATCACTCGCTGTATCCTCCGACCGCCTCTTCCTGTACGAAAGTCGGGCCTTACCAATCAGGAGCTGCGTGTCAAAGCAGCTCCCGATTGGTGAGGCCCGACTTTAGTGCAGGAACAGGCGGTCGGAGCATACAGCGAGTGATTTCTTTCACTCGCCGGCGCTCCAGCTGCCCTCTCCAACTGTCCTCTCCTGGTCGGTGGTTTGCGGTCAGAAAACACCGCGAAGACCGGGACCACGAACCGCCGACAGCGAATTCACGGGGGGAGCACTGTATATATTGTCATCTGTATGTATTTCTATATTAATAAGTGATTAGGTGAAGTGCACAGTACACCAACATCAAGGTCATATCCGCAGATAGTTAGACCACGAGTATGAAGAGAACCATCACAGCACTCACTTGTTCCCCAATTGCCCGCGTACCATATGCAATTCAATTTAAAACTGTATAATATAGACATCAGGCTTCTCTCATAAGTATGTACTGAGGATTCTGATGGTTTCCGATGATGTTACACTGTTGTTCCAGCCTATTCATTGGTATTACTCGGTTCCACAAACTGCGTTGCCAAGTCCTTGGCAGTGAATCGCGCTCAATGTCCCAAAACACCTTTGTGAAATAAAATCATTCCTAACGTTGTCCATTCATCCTATTATGATGTCCTCCAATTTCCTCCTATTTCATCACTTATTAATACAGAAATACACCCAGACAAAAAGTATATAAGATTAGTAGACAGATGTACAAAGATGCAGACTAAATTTATTAAACCAAAATAATGAATGCGGTTAATGTTACCACCTTGAACCAAACCAAAGGACCCGACACGGTCCATGTTTCGGTAAATACGCCTTCATCAGAGGTTCCAGGTGGATAAGGTATCAAATCAAACCACAAACAAAAACTTAACCTCAAAAGAAACAAACAGCTATTGCACAATCTTGGCAGAGTATTCCAAAAGATTGTGCGATAGCTTTTGTGTTTCTTTTGAGGCTAAGTTTTTGTTTGCGGTTTGATTTGATATCTTATCCACCTGGGACTCCTGACGAAGGCGTGTTTACCAAAACACGGACCTTGTCGGGTCCTTTGGTTTGGTTCAAGGTGGTAACATTACCCGCATTCATTATTTTGGTTTAATAAATTTAGCCTGCATCTTTGTACATCTGTCTGCAGTTTTCTTTGTTTTGGTTTGCATTCTATTCACTGCAGATTGTGTTTGGATTTTTTTTTTCCCCTTTGTTGTTTCCTTAAAGATTAGTAGAGCATTGTTTTTGACACTGTTTTTACATGAATGCTCAATAAACAACATAATTCCCAATAAGTAGGTATAGGTTAAACTATTCATAGACCCTAACCCCCCCCCCCCACACACACACACACAAAAACGACGCCAACTAGGGCAGCACTCAGCGTGAGTCTATGTTCAAACATTTTATTAAAGGAATAGAGTAAAAATGCATATAAATTATACAGAAAGATATTCTTTACAAATAATAAATAATTCACAAATGTTAAAATTCTAATCCATCCATCTAATATAATAAAACCCTAAGCCACGCATGCGCACTCCCACCTGCGTGTTCCTGTTTTCTGTGCGCTGTAGGGCACCGCAGGTAGGCGTGCGCGTGAATCTCTCTCTCTTTCTCTCTTCCCCTGAGGCAGATGTCGGCCGCGGTGGCTGTCGGCAGCTGCAGACCGCGGCAGCTGTCGGTGGCTGCAGGCCGCGGTGGCTGTTGGCGGCTGCAGGCTGTGGCGGCTGCCGGCGACTGCAGGCCGCGGTGGCTGGTGGTGGCTGCAGGCCGCCGCGGCCGCACGGAGCCACCAGCAGCAGGTGGCGGTCAGCCCGAGAAATCCCTGACCTATAGACCGGGTTGAAGTTTAAAGTAGTGAGTGTAGGAGGGGCAGGAGAAGCTAGACTGAGGGAAAAAATGATGATGCACAGGGAAATGGAGGGAGAGGGAATGCTGCGGCTGCTGCACAGGGAAGGAGGGAAGGAGATATGAAGAAAGACACAGGGACAGGGGCAGGCAGAGAGACAGAAAGACAGACAGACAAAGGGGGCCAGGGAGGGAGAGAGATAGAAAGAAAGACAGCGGGAGGAAGAGAGACAGAAAGAAAAAGACAGGGGTAGGGAGAGAAACAGAAAGAAAGACAGACATATATTCTAGCACCAGCGGGAGGAAGGGAGACAGAAAAAAAAGAAGAAAGACATAGGGACAGGGAGAGACACAGAAAGACAGACAGACAAAGGGGGCCAGGGAGAGAGACAGACAGAAACAAAGAAAGCGGGACAGAGAGAGAGACAGAAATAAAGACAGACAGACATATATTCTAGCACCCGTTAATGTAACGGGCTAATATACTAGTATATTTATAAAATTCTATCATTCCTTCAAACATTTTATATAATAAACCATAATCCCCCCTATCCATTCTCCCCCATTTCCTCCCTTCCATCCCACAATCAATTCCCCCGTCCCCGGATGAAAGCTGACAAAAATAAAGAAAAATAAAGAACTGGAATGTAATTTAAACAACCTTAGCTTCAACGTAAATCATTGAGAATTAAACTTCTTGTTCTAGGTGAAAGGTTTTGAATATACGGATCCCAAACTTCCATAAAAAGACGAGTTCTTCTAGATCAGGGGTCTCAAAGTCCCTCCTTGAGGGCCGCAATCCAGTCGTGTTTTCAGGATTTCCACAATGAATGTGCATGCACTGCTTTCAATGCATATTCATTGGGGAAATCATGAAAACTTGACTGGATTGTGGCCCTCAAGGAGGGACTTTGAGATCCCTGTTCTAGATGAACGCCTAACCTCCCAAATCTCAAACAAAAGTAAACAATGCAACTGGTTCCTCCAATGCCAGAAACTTGGAGATTCTTTCCGTAACCAAAATTGCATAATGCACAGCATGCGTCTATAAATGTTAGGCATACTGTATAGGATGGGGGGGGGGAGAGGGGGCAACTCCGGTCCTCGAGGACAGTATCCAGTCAGGTTTTCAGGATTTCCCCATTAAAAGAAGTGCATCAAATAGATCTCAGGCATATTCATTGGGGAAATCCTGAAAACCCGACTGGATTGCGGCCCTCGAGGACCGGAGTTGCCAACCCCTGGTATAGGATCATGCTTAGCACTGCCTAAGTGGTCTTAGACATCGCTAACATCTGTGCCTATGTTAGGTCCACATCGGCCCATATTCTACAATCGTGGGCATAACTAAAAAAAAATCACCTGGGATCCACTCCTAACTGCGCCCACTTTTAGATGGGCACTTGAGATAAGGTACAAGTTTCAAGTTTATTAGGTTTTTACATACCGCCCATCAAGATTATCTAAGCGGTTTTACAATCGTTTATAGAATTACACCTACCGAGTTTTGCATCCAACATTCAATTAACATCAATTATGAGGTGTTAAGTGACCATTATTGGCGACCCGTCAATTGAGCACAGGACAAAAGCGCTCCGACAAAGACATTCTGACAATTGCGCGCAGAGCGTATGCACACCTCTGGTCCCATCGCTGTAAACCCGTAACATTAGCACTGTGAGTGGGGTGTGGGGGGGGGGGGGGAATTCCCACTACATGTACAAGTCCTTGCGCTTCCATTGGGGGGGAGTCCCCCCACCAACACTGAAAAACTCCCGAGCTCCGAAAACTGAACGATGTAGGTGCCATTAATAGAATCAGGCCCCCCCCCTCAATAATTTTTCATGCAATATTTTGCAAGTAGATGAAAGTAAAACCTGCAAGAGCCATTTGACTTAGGCTTCCGCTGCTGATCGTTGGAAACTACTGTCATCCAACTTGAAATAAACATGGTACAGAAGCCCACAAATAGCTGGGCAGATGAGCTTCCATCAAAAAAAGCCAGTTAATCTGGACAAGTCGCTATATACCTGAGTAAATGGCTTTGAAAATTTCCCTTCTAGCAGGTTTCTCTGCTTCTATCAAAAAGCAAGGGATAAGCACCGAGAATGAGAGAAAGGAAGGGAGGGTTGAGCATTTGGTATGGACGGACAGACTGGCAATGCCATATGGTCTTTATCTGCAATCATTTTTCACTGTGTCTATTTTTCTAGGGATAAATAATTGCTAAGAGCGTCACTTTTGAGACACAGCTGTCCACCCTGTCATGGATTTTTATAGACTAGGGAAGAAATCCTCTTTTCCTTGACCCGGATAGCTTCAGTTGTTAAAGCTTCAGACTTCTACTTGGCAACTAATTTTCCCCCCCAAAGTCCATAGCGAGGATTAAAGAAAAGTTTTAATACTTTTTTTTTTTTTTTTTTTTGCGACTGTATGTTCTCTTCTTCTGTATCTACACAGCGACGTGCCGCTTCTTTGCCTGCAGGATCAGTAACGGAGGGAGGAACCCCAGCCCCTTTCCCCGAACTGCAGCTAGAATATATAGAGTAGGGCACCCGACACTGTCTTCGCTCCTCCCCCATTCCAGCAGGGGAGAGCCGACGGAGGAGGGCTGCAGTCCGGCCATCAGACCAACGGTTGGCTCGGGGTCCCGTTCAGTTTTGACTGTTTTGTTTTTATTTTTACTTCTTTTTAGTTTATGATATATTTTTTAATCACACTTATTGTTTTACCACTTATTTTGTTTTATTTTATCATTCAAATTTCATTTAAATTTCCCCAGAATTCTATTGCTTCAACGATTCTCCCTCTGCATCTATTCTTATCTCCCCTCTTTTTTCAACCTTTCAAAGTCCTTTAGATCATTGTAGTCTTATTAGAATGTTTATTTTCTTATTTTTCTCATCTATTCTCTATTTTATTTCTTCATTACTCTACTAATTGTCATTTTTCCAGGTACTTTAGTTAGATTGTGAGCCTTCGGGACAGTAAGGGAATTTCTAAGTACCTATTTTACTTATAATTTTAATGCACCCTATTGTCTATTTTTCTGTAAACCGCTTAGAATCCTAACGGAGTTTAGCGGTATATAAGAAATAAATTACATTACATTACATAGGGGCAAAGTTTGTTTCCGTCCCGCCCGTGCAGGCTTAGGGTTGGCAGACGTCCGGATTTCCCCGGCACGCCTCTTTTTCGAGGACATGTCTGGGGGGGGGGGGTCCGGACGGATTTTGAAAAGCTTCCAGCTACCAGTGATGTCGGGGCAGCATCTGCGCATGCAACGCGGCGACGTCACACGCACGCATGCAACATCACTGCGTCACGCCAGCGCATGCGAAGATGCCCTCCAAGCAAGCGAACAGGTTGCAGGGGGGGGGGCTGGGCTGGTGATGACGGAATGGGATGTTATTCAAATGAGTTGGGCGGGGCAAAACTGGGTTGGCCTGGGGGGCAGAGCCATGGGTCTGCATTTTCGTTACTGAAAATCTGGTAACCCTATGCAGGCTGTGTCCGTGTTTCCAAAGGCTCTGTCCTAGGGGCACTGTCCCAGTCCCCACCCCATCCCCATAGGCTCCATCCTCAACCCCACCCCATCCTCATAAGAACATAAGAATGGCCTTACTGGGTCAGATCAATGGGCCATCTAAGTCCAGTAGCCCGTCCTCAGAGTGGCCAATCCAGGTCACTAGTTCCTGTCCTCATTTGCACAAGCCTCAAACACTTATGATTTTATATTTAAATATTTTTATTAAAGTATAAGGAGAGACAATATTCTGTACAACTGTTTATAAAATCACAAATGAAGCCTTCCATTTCTATCTGGTTTTGGTACAACCTTCCCAAAGATTCAGTTGCCCGTTACTTCATATGGGAAGGTAATTGGATTGTCTTTCAGACACGGATGTAGAAGATAACCTAAACTGGGTAGAGGATGAACAAGAAAATAAGGGCCGGATTCTGTACAGGGCGCCGGTTTCTGCAGCCATCTAAGAAGCAGCTGAGAATTGCAAACCGGTGTCCTATACAAAATCGCGCCCAGCCCTGCCTAACCAGCCTAATTCTCTAACTGGCGCCTATGTCACAGGCATCGGGTTAGAGAATCACACCTGACCCCTTGCCTTGATCAGCTGAGCGGCTGCAGCAGGGAACACCAGAACCCCCGCAAAGTCGGCCGGCAGGAAGGATGCCATTTTCTCCGTCACCGCTCCCTCTCTGGGCCTCCAACACGAAAGCCCCTTAGAAAAATTTAAAATAAAACTCAAGACTTTTCTATTTAAAGACAGACGCCTATACTCTTTAATTCCAGCTCTCTTGCTAGTGCGACCGTATGGCTCCAGAAAAAAGGGGACGGATTGAGACATCCGGGTTTTACTTCCATTGAAAGCAATGGAAGAAAGGAGAACAGATTGAGACATTTTGGTTGCTTTCAATGGAAGTAAAACACGGATGTCTCAATACGTCCCCTTTTTTTTGGAGCCATATGGGAACACTTTGACAAATCACTTTCTCTCTCAGAAATACTTTGGAAAATCAAAACGCGTCTTTTGAAACAAGTCCTACCCTGGTGTATCTTCCTTTATTTTTCTTACCTTTGCTTCCAGGCCTAGGCGGTTACCTAGGGCCACGTAGATGACCGGAAGATACCCCTGGTGGTAGGAGACACTCTAATCTTGTGTGTCCCCTACCACCAGGGGTATCTTCCAGTCTTCTACGTGGCCCTATGTAACCGCTTAGGCCTGGAAGCAAAGGTAAGAATTGGCATCAACCATCCAAATACAACACTCAAGCACAGGGGTGTCAAAGCCCATCCTCAAGGGCCGCAATACAGTCGGATTTTCAGGATTTCCCCAATGAATATGCATGAGATCTATTAGCATACAATGAAAGCAATGCATGCAAATAGATCTCATGCATATTCATTGGGGAAATCCTGTAAACCCAACCAGATTGCGGCCCTCGAGGAGGGACTTTGACACCCCTGCTCAAGCAGAATCTCTCAAAGTCAAGAAAGGTCTTTATTCTGACCTCAGTGGTCAAAAGGGTATATAGTATAAGGCAAAACTCATTCAGCTTTTCACAAAAGAAAATAGTTTTCAAAATAAAGTCCAAAAGAAAGACATATGCCTCTGGCAAACAGTACAGATACTATTATAAGCTTCCCAATCCAGCTTTAGTCCAGCACTACAATAGTGGTTTCTCAGCAATCAACTCCCTGCATGAAAGCATAGACCTCAGTCTTGATTGCAGGGAGTTATAACCCAAATGTAGTTTGAAAAAAAAAAAAAAAAAAAAAAACACATGCTTTTTTGTCTTGCCTGAGACCATCCACTCTGGCTCAGACTTCAAAACACACTGGCTTTCTGGAAACAAAAACTTCCTTCTCTGTGACATTATTTCTAAGCAGGAACAAGGTTTTTTTCACAACACAGTGCATATAAGAATGGTATCATTCCCAGCAGCAGACAGTTTTAAATATTTTCTCTCAGGCACAAAAACACAAGGTAAGCTTTTCTTGAGGCTAGCAGTACACATTAGTAGGCAGCTCAGCTGAAACCAGATTCTGTGATTGCTTCTCCACCACGGCAAACACAGTGAGTTTCAGCATACAAACAGTCACTCTGTCTCAAAGCCTTTTTGCCCAAAGTAAACACTCAGCAGATTGTAAAAATCAGGTAAGTACCCACATCTTGGCCAGCAATAATATCCAGCTCAAAAAAACAAGGAACTCAAAATACAAAGCATACTTTGAAAGAAAAGAAACCACCAGCTGCCTCACAGCTTCTCACCTTTCAGTTAAGTTCCACGAACTCTGCTTGGTCCTCTGAAGTTGGGCGGGCTTCCTGGATCTACATCTCCATAAAATCCTCTGAAGCATGAAAGTTGGAAGTAGGGCAACTTTCTTCTACCTCCTACTTGGGCCAATCTACCATCTCAGAATCTGCCTGCTCCCTCCAAAGCTCCTGCCTTGCTTCATCCTGCTGAAGTGTCTCTGCCAGGTCACTCTCCACTCCCCTTCTTGCTTCATTCATCGGACCAAAGCCACTCCCCTTCAGCCTGTAGAGGGGGGATGGGCTTTTGCTACCCTAGCTGTTGTACATGGGTGCACATGCTGGATTTCTGCCTGCTCATAACCACCCTGATCCAGCTTACCACTGTTCTTACAACAAGGACAAGGGAGGTCAGACTCAAGTTGCTCACTAGAGCTGATCTGGTCAGCTCTTCTGCACCGGATCTTCTTGGCAGTTCTAGGTGCAAATCCAGCACGGGTGCTTGGTTTGTCACAATTTACAAACCTCCCTTCCCTTATTTTCCCCTTGTTTCATGTATATCAGTGCATAAATGCTCCCGTACTTTTAGCTTTAGATATGATATATCTTTTATATTTGACTTTTTATTTTTTTAAATCTCATTTTATTAACCGTTTAGCTACCTGTATGATAAATGGTATGTCAAAAATAAAGAAAAAACTTGAAACTTGATGCCTACTTCCACCCACCAGAACCCCTGAACTCCCACTCGTGAAGTAAGCTGGGCTGGAGGGATGCCCTCTCCCTCCTGTCCCAGAATCTCCCCTCCCCCAAAGTAAACCTGGCAGGAGGGATGCTCACTCCCTCCTTCCACGGACTCCCCCCCCCAAAAAAAAAAAAAGCTGCTGTCCCCTGTGAAGTAAGCCAGGCAGGAGGAATGCCCACTCCCTCCTGCACCACCCCCAAACTAAAACCCCCCAAAACCAAAACCCCCGACAACCCCCAAGCCTCAGGTCCCCCCCCCCACTACCCCTAATTCTACCCCCCTCCCCTCCCCGGTACCTTTCAGTTGAATGTCTGGCTGGAGGGATGCTCCCACCCACCAGCCGGCTGGTCTGCCATTCCAAAATGGCGGGCCTTCCCCTTCCATTCTGAGATGCACTGGGAAAGGTCCTATTTATATATTCAATTTTCTATACCATTCTCCCAAGGGAGATCAGAACAGTTTACATTAATTTATTCAGGTACTCAAGCATTTTTCCCCTGGCTGTCCCGGCGGGCTCCCAATCTACCTAATGTATCTGGGGCAATAGGGGGGATTAAGTGACTTGCCCAGGGTCACAAAGAGCAGCGTGGGTTCGAACCCACAACCCCAGGGTGCTGAGGCTGTAGCTTTAACCACTGCGCCACACACTCCCCTAAGGCCCTGACCATTACATACATACACAGTACTTCATGGGCTCTTTTCTGTTTCCGTTGTTAGAAATCAGAATAGAACATAATAAATATGCATCTCGGCTAAGGTTTATTTCACATAGTACAGGAAGAAATGCACTTGTTTCTCTTTCTTTCAGTATTGCATTGCTCACAGTCTAGATTTTCAAGGCGTCTTTCTGTTTGCGTGATTTTGTTTCTGGTTGGTGGCCCTCAGTATCCATAGGGATGGGCTGTCATTTGCAGCAACGCAGGAAACGTCTGCAACATATCCCATACAATTGCATGTTGTTAGTGAACCAAAATGAGACTGCTGCTAGAGGTCATACTGGAGCCAAGAGGGGCAGAAGCAAGTGGGCATTGGAAAACTATGAATCTTAAAGTCAAGCCTGGATGAGCTTCCTGGGGTGAAGGATGTGAGATCTGGTTGGTGCGTCTATTTCCCTTTGAGGGGAAGGGGATTGAGAAGGGAGGGGCCTATTGATCTTTAGGGGCTCGAGAGGCAGGGAAGGATGAGCCAGGGAACACTATGACTACTTCAACGGGTACCCAGAAGTAATACCTGTGCCAGCTGATATTCAGCTCCTGTACCCACATATCTATCTGGACAAAGTTGGCACTGCTGTGTAAATGGTCCTACACGTCTTGTTATCTATGTGCACACTGGTATAGGGTTACCAGATGTACGGATTTCCCTGGATATGTCCGGGGCTTCAGATGACTTTTCAAAACCCGGCATTTTGTCCGGGTTTTGAAAGCTTCCTCGAAATCGCGTTAGGCAGGAAGGCATCCGCGTGCACACGTAACACCATTGCATAGCATCCACGCACGTATGGATGCCCTTCTGCCCGATGAGAGCAGGCAGTGGGGGGGGGGGGGGACTGGTGCTAGGGTGGAATTGGGGGCGGGACTGGGGCGTAACAGGGTGGGGATGGGTGGAACTGGGCAGGACCAGGGGTGGGTCTAGGGGTCTGGATTTTACTGAAGTAAAATCTAGTAACCCTACACTGGCAATGAATAATGCCAGCTCCCATTTAACACCCAGCTCCTCCTCAGCTTTGCCCCCTGTAATGTTCTCCTCCAACCCACTTTCAACATGGCTGATTAGAGTCATTAATCAGCAGCCCTGCCAGACTGAATACTGGGTGCCAGCCTGCTGAGTATGATTTAAGCGGATAGGAACCTCTCCTGTCCACTTAATCCCTTTGAATATTGACCCCTTTTTTTTTAACGCACAGACGACATTAGAATTGATTTACTTTAACATCTACCTCAGTGTATCGCAAACTGTGTGCCGTGCTAGACTAAGGGCTCCTTTTGGTGTCAGGTCAAAAGCGCGCCAGGACAAAGGCGCGCGCAGACAACTGAGCGCAACGTGGAGGCGCGTGCCGAAGAAAATGACTGTTTTAAAGGGCTCCGACAGGGGGTGTGAGGGGGGTGTGGGGGGGTGTGGGGGGGGAACCCACCCACTTTACTTTATACAGATCACGCTGCGTTGTGGGGGCGTTGTGGGGGGTTTCGGGGGTTGTAACCTCCCACATTTTACTGAAAACTTCACTTTTTCCCTAAAAAAACAGGGAAACAGTTAAGTTTCCAGTATAATGAGGGCGGTTACAACCCCCCAAACCTCCCACAACGCCGCCGTGATCTGTATTAAGTAAAGTGGGGGGGGGGGTTCTCCAACAAAACTCCCTATCGGAGCCCCTAAAAACACTCTTTTTCTTCGGCGCGCGTTTCCGTCTTGTGCTCAGTTGTCGGCGCGCGCCTTTGTCTTCGGCGGTTATGTCTATGAACCCTCCTTTTACTAAGGTGCGCTAAAGAAATTAGCGCACGAGTGAAATTACCGTGCGCTAAACCCGCGCTACGCTTCTAGAACTAACGCCAGCTCAATGCTGGCGTTAAGGTCTAGCGCGCGTGGCAATTCAGCGCGCGCTATTCCGTGCGTTAAAGCCCTAATGCGCCTTTGTTTAAAATGCCCTAAATGTGATTCCCAGTGTGCCGGCGAGGAGGAGAGTCATCGGCTGACTGCCTACAGGACGCGCCTGTACGCAGTCAGCCGGTGCCTCTCCTCCTCTCTGCACCTCTCCTTTGCCAGCAGACACATCCCACCCCCCACCACTGGAGGATCAGGACCCCGTCTGGAGAGCCTCCGCACAAGCGGGGATGTTGACATGATGACATCACACATTCGCGTGATGTCATCGCGGTGGCCCTGAGTATAGTGTGCTGCGGTTCCGGAGAGTTTTACGAGACACTGATCCACCCGAAGGGAGGATCCAAGCCAGCCGCTCAACACAGCTTAGTAAAGACCCCCCTCCCCTACCTGGTATCTGCGTGCAAAACCTGAGCGTTTTCTGCAGCATCCAAATATATATTAATATGCAAAGTAACCCCACACTTTAGATAAAGCAAAATATTTTTGACACTACATTTCTATTTACCTGGTTTCCTTTCTTGTTCTTTTTAACATAGACCCCCCACCCCACCCCATGTTGATTTTCTGTTTCTCCGCTGGATGTCTCGATGAGAAGGGACAGCCTCTTGTGGTGGGTAACTAGAGTAAAATTGCTTCTTTGTTTCTAGGCTGCTAATTATAAGCAGCGCTTACTTTGATTCTGGCAGCTGTTCCAAGCAAGAAAGCCACCCTACAGGACGATTGCCATGACAGCAGGAGTGTGAGACTGTACTGTAATTATGGAATATTGAAGCTAATGAGGGTGCATGCGAAAAGATTTCTTTTATCCCATGCTGACAGGAATGTACTGTGCCCAGAACGGTCTCTAAATTAGATCCTGGTGCCCCTATAAACTAATTATAAATAAGAATAATTTTATGATCCTTTTTTTTTTTAATGATTATTTTTCCGCTGCGTCACTGCAGATAGCTGTTCTATTGCGTAGATAACATCCTTATCTGGCACGGGAAGTAGCTGGTGCTCTCCGCCAGCTGTATAATCCAAGTGATTGAATGCCACTGTCTGTTTACTAATACTTATAAGACTGAACCCATTATGTGAATTCCAGAAGTTGTGAAATTCTTGAAAGTAACTTTTTTTCTGGTACATTCAAACTGGCGATAAGGGTTGGGACAATGCAAAACTGTTTCTGAGCATCATTACATTACATGGGTAGGAGAGGGAAAACAAGACAGAACTAAGGGCTGGATGCTCAAAACTTCGCAGTACAAACCGATGGGCCGCTGTCGCGGCCATTATTGTAGCAATTTCAAAAAAAGCGAGTCATTCTCCAAAAAATGTGCATGCAAATGAAGTTCGCAGAGAGCAGCGAAGGATTGAGAAATTTACACGAGATGATTTGCTGATGACAGTGATCGGCACATGCGCAGAATATACCATGAAAAAGGCGTAAATGCGCGCAGGTGCTGGGAAAAGCAATGCCATAAGTGGTGTGCCAATCATAGGCATGCCAGAGCTTTCGGATGAAGGGAAGGGAGGGGAGATGCAACAAGCGCGCCTAAAACTGCTATAATTCATGTAAATCTTGTGATTTGTTTTTAACGTCAAATTTTATCATGAACCACAGCCAGAAACCACATAAGACATGGCTATAATGCACGCGCTCAAGAAGCATGCTTTTGTTACCCCCACCTCCCAAAAAACACTATAATTTTCGTGAATCATGTAATTTTTTTTCATGAGCCACAGTCAAAACACACTCCAGAGATGTGTGTTTCACAGTAGAGAATGACACGGTGACAAAATTCATCACCGTCCCCGTCCCCGCGGATAACCGCGGGAAATAATCCCATGTCATTTTCTAGTGTCTATTTCAACCTCGGTCCTTCTACACCAGCATTCTTCAAAGCAAAGCTTGCGGGTCAGTGGTTGTGGCCATTCATACTCTGATTCTTATGGGAGCCAAGGATAATGAAGCCATTGTGACATCACTGATGTGATTGGCTCTTAGGCACTGGTGGAATGAGGCATTATGACATCACAATATCTGCTCTGGATACCAGAGACTGTCATTCTGTAGTGTCTGTTTCAACCTCAGTCCTTCTACCCCAGCATTCTTCAGCGCAAAGCTTGCGGGTCAGTGGTTGTGGCCATTCATACTCTGATTCTTATGTGAGCCAAGGATAATGAAGCCATTGTGACATCACTGATGTGATTGGCTCTTAGGCACTGGTGGAATGAGGCATTATGACATCACAATATCTGCTCTGGATACCAAAGACTGTCATTCTGTAGTGTCTGTTTCAACCTCGGTCCTTCTACACCAGCATTCTTCAAAGCAAAGCTTGAGGGTCAGTGGTTGTGGCCATTCATACTCTGATTCTTCCCTCTCTCCTTAAAGAATGACATGAAGATGGTTTCCCGCGGTTATCCGCGGGGACGGGAACGGTGATGAATTTTGTCACCGTGTCATTCTCTATTTCACAATACTGGCACCCCAAGACCAGTCACTGATTTTTGCTCACCAAAAGATGACGCTGCACTTGGAGAATTACTCGGCAATGATGAAGAATCGACCAGAGTGCTTGTTAAAATATTGATGAGCCCATTTGCATGGCAGAATCGGAGACTGCTAGGAAACTCGGAAAAGACCACAGAAAGCTGTTTTGATAATCCACCGCTAAAAATACGTGCATGCATTTAGCATGCATGTATTATAGTGGCTGGAACCAGTTTAGCGACCACGTTAAAGGCAATCTTAAGTTTTGAGAATATGTTAACAAGGATGTATTCAACCAAACTACAGTACAACCTTGGTTTACGAGCATAATTAATTCTGAAACCATGCTTGTAATCCAAAACACTCGTATATCAAAGCGAATTTCCCCATAAGAAATAATGGAAACTCAGACGATTCGTTCCACAACCCCAAAACTTTAATACAAAATACTATACGTGCTTGTATTGCAAGACTTTGCTCATTTAGAACAGTCACTACACTCTTGCAGCGTCAGAAAGAGAACAACCATCGGCTCAGTTGTGATGTGTGTATATTGTATGTACTCATATTGCAAGACCTTGCTTGTATATCAAATTACAATTTAATAAAATGTTTGGCTTGTCTTGCAAAACACTTGCATACCAAGTTACTTGCAACCCAAGGTTTTACTGTATATCAAAGTCTCTCCAGGGCAGAGTTTCAAATGGATCTAGCTGCCTGACTGCACAGTTAGGTGGGTAGGTCTGAATGACTGGAAATAGTCCCCAGGGAGCAGCTAAATACAATATATTTGATTTATTATATATCTATTATAAAACACTGCTGAAAGAGGATAACAGCAAATAAGATGCAACAGTTATAATCCAATATACAATACCAATATAAACAGGCATAAATGATAGCCATTAATTTTCGCCAGGAAGCAATGTTCAGTGTGTGGCGCATTGATTAAAGCTACAGCCTCAGCACCCTGGGGTTGTGGATTCAAATCCAAACCCCATATGGATACCAACATACACCTCTGCAACACTACCAGGCTTAAATCGTACACACCAACCACTCATACACTATAGAGCAACAGGGACACCACAGACAAACTAAAGAAAGAAAAGAAAGGTGGAGAAAAAGCCTCAGTTCAACTTCATCTGGCATAAAAAACTCCACCCTTCACAGCAAACCCTGCACTCAAAAGATTCCACAAGATGTAGAGAAAAGCACTGTGGTCGCCTGCAGAGTGAAGCTGAACGACACGCCAGGGCAAACAGCCCCCCAAATGTGAAAAAGTGAACAAATGAGCAACTCAAGCACTACAGTCCAGATTCTTGTGTCGAAGCCAGGAAAAAAAACAATCAACCACTTAGCTGCTTTCTGCGTCCAGGGTGTAACTCAGTCCAACCTCCACTCCCTGGGCCATGCAGCCACTGAACCCGACGGGGAGCCCTCCGTTTCACGTTGGTTGCTGCGTCAGGAGTTTTACTTGCACTGGTCCTCCAGGACACATTCCAGACCCACCATGCTGTACTGGCTCTCACAGATAACAGGGGAAACAAATCCACAAGAAACAAAGCAGCAAAAAAAATGAGTGGAATTGTCCAATCAGAAAGGTGCACAAATAAAAGTGTCTTTCAACTCATCTGATTGATCTTTATTCATCCAAAGTCACTCGACTCGACATGTACATGTTTCGGCCCTAAGGTCTTCGTCAGGAGTCTTGAAGATCTTTGGGTATATGAACTATGATGTAAACCACTTGGAATGCCGTATGTGTCCAAATAAAGCAAAACGTCGTAGTGTCGCGACCTTGCAGTAAATGAAAATCTTTCTGATTGGACAATTCCACTCATTTTTTTGCTGTACTGGCTCTCACAACACTTCACAAATTAATGCTAGCGTAATGAGGTGTATGTTGGTATCCATATGGGGTTTGGATTTGAGCACGAAATAGTGTTTAACTGACCCTTTTCCTGAGTTGATTTGTGTTGTGGGTTCAAACCCACGCTGCTCCTTTGTGACGCTGGGCAAGTCACTTAATCCCCCCATTGCCCCAGGTCCATTAGATAGATTGTGAGCCCACTGGGACTGACAGGGAATATGCTTGAGTACCTGAATAAACTCATGTAAACCGTTCTGAGCTCTTCTGGGAGAACAGTATAGAAAATTGAATAAATAAATAAGCTTCCAAAGCAGGCACGTCTAGGGTTGTGTTTAGACTGAGAAGGGGGGGGGGGGGGGGGGAGGGGGAGGAACCTTTATCATGTGAAGTCAAAATTTCAATACCAGTTTAACATACAAGGGGCCGCTGAAAAGTTCTCCATCCAACCAACAAAGCAAGGGCAGTCTCCATCGAGGGATTATGCACTTAGTCCATCGATTTGCCACTTTTTTCATTCCGTCAGAAAAATATGGAACGGGAAAAAAGTGGAAAAATAGCTGGATTCAGTGTACAGCCCTCGACGGAGGCTGCCCCGACTTTGCTGGCTGGGCTGAGAACTTTTCAGCGGTCCCTTGTATTTCACCGACTGAAAGCAAGCGCCCAACCCCTTTGCATGAATTTATTACCCTAACTCGGGAAAATGCTTTGACCCTAGTGATATACCAAGGGTAGGAGGCACCCGGGGTGGTGGCACCACCCCGTACCCTCCTCTCTGCCCCCTGTTCCTTCCACGCCCCCCCCCATGCCACACTCATGCCCTTACCTTCCCATCCCCATAACCTCTTTAAATCTTTGCCAGTGCGAGCGGCTTCTCCAGCCTGCTGCTTGCTCGGGTGTTGGCTTTCCCTCCGACATCACTTCCTGGCCCCGCGACCCAAAAGTGATTTCAGAGGGAGCCAGACCAGCACGAGGAGGGGGCCAGAGTAGTTGCTTGCATTGATGAAGATTCAAAGAGATGTGGGGAGTGGGAAAGGGAGGGCAAAAGTGTGGCATTGGGGGGGGGGTGGTAGAGAGGTGCTGGCACCCCCACCAAGATGGCGCCCAGGGCGGTCCACTCCCCTTTTACTATGCCACTGTATGACCTTGTCCAACACGTTGATACTGTGGGCTGTCTTTCGGTTCAATAGGAAGGACACTCAAGACCATTCTAGGCCAAAATCACACCTTATTAGGGTGTGTCAATTTTGGAGATGTCATAACTTTAAAAAACCAATCAATAATATTATATACTCTTTGTGTCTTTCTAACTTTGTGTCTTTCTAACTTTGTTGGTCAATAATATTATATACTCTTTGTGTCTTTCTAACTTTAAATAAGTTTTAAAAAAGTTTACTTTCAAAAAATTATAAAGAAAAATCACAAAAGCACAATATGAGCTGTGTATGAAAATATTAAAAAATTAATAAAGGCTGGACCGACGAAGAGGAACAGCAGCTGGGACCAGTATGGCGACCAGTGCTGTATGCAGAACTCAAGGTGAGGGCGCACCATGGCCCGGTACAGTGGCATGATAACCTTCTCCCATCTGTTTGTGATCCCCTTCTTTATCATTCCTAACATTCTGTTCGCCCTTTTCACCGCCGCCGCAGCACATTGCGCGGACGACTTCATCGACTTGTCGATCAGAACTCCCAAGTCCCTTTCCTGGGACTCCAAGTACCGCCCCGGACATCATACATGAGATTTTTGGTACCAACATGCATCACTTTACACTTATCCACGTTGAACCTCATCTGCCATGTCGATGCTCATTCTTCGAGCCTGATTATGTCACATTGCAGATCTTTGCAATCCCCCTGCGTCTTCACTACTCTGAATAACTTCACGTTGTCCATAAATTTAATCACCTTGCTCATCGTACCTATGTCCAGGTCATTTATAAAGATATTGAAGAGCATGGGTCTAAGCACCGAGCCCTGCAGCACCCCTGGGTGAAGCTCTTTCAGTCCGAGTATTGTCCATTTACTCCCACTCTGTTTCCTATGTTCCAGCCAGTTTTTAATCCACGTGAGTATTTCACCCTCGATTCCATGGCTTGCAATGTTCCAAAGTAGTTGTTCGTATTGAACCTTGTTGAACGCCTTACCATGAAACAAATTTTTAGAAAACTTAAAATAAAAACTTCATAAATACGTCCAAATGAAACAAATGATATTAATAATGTTGTTCTTGCGGTTGATTCTGAAATGGACTCCTCTAAAATCACAGATATATTTTTCAAATCAACCTGAGGTTGAATATTTCCCCCTTCCTGCATCTCCTGGGAATTTTTCTGCACAAAAGGCAGATAATAAATTTTATTTAAAGGGGGTATAAACTCAGAAGAAGAATTCAATATCTCCACCAGGTATTTTTTGAACTTATTGTATGGGGAAATCCCAGGAGTCTTAGGGAAGTTCAGAATTCTCACATTAAGGCAGGGGTGTCAAAGTCCCTCCTTGAGGGCCGCAATCCAGTCGGGTTTTCAGGATTTCCCCAATGAATATGCATGAGATCTATTTGCATGCACTGCTTTCATGGTATGCTAATAAATCTCATGCATATTCATTGGGGAAATCCTGAAAACCCGACTGGAATACGGCTCTCCAGGACTGGAGTTCCCTACCCCTACTTTAGAGCAGGGGTGTCAAAGTCCCTCCTTGAGGGCTGCAATCCAGTCGGGTTTTCAGGATTTCCCCAATGAATATGCATGAGATCTATTTGCATGCACTGCTTTCATGGTATGCTAATAAATCTCATGCATATTCATTGGGGAAATCCTGAAAACCCGACTGGAATACGGCTCTCCAGGACTGGAGTTCCCTACCCCTACTTTAGAGCAGGGGTGTCAAAGTCCCTCCTTGAGGGCCGCAATCCAGTCGGGTTTTCAGGAATTCCCCAATGAATATGCATGAGATCTATTTGCATGCACTGCTTTCATGGTATGCTAATAAATCTCATGCATATTCATTGGGGAAATCCTGAAAACCCGACTGGATTGCGGCCCTCGAGGAGGGACTTTGAGATCCCTGATTTATATGTATGTGTTTTTTGTAACCCGCGCTGGGTAAGGGCAGTATATCAATAAATAAACCATAAACCTATAGCATCTGTGGTAAATTAAGGTGTGGTAAAAATCTAAATTTTGCTACACTTTAATAATTAACCCTCCTCCCCCTATTAGTTTTCCTTTCAATCACATCCTCAAGCTCTAGCATCAATTTGAATCCCATGCAAAATAAAAATAGAACCCCAATTGCTAGGCTGGGAGGGGGGGTCAGAGATCCTAGATGAGAAATCATACATTTTACATCAACCCTATTGCAATTAAAACGCCGAAAAGCTAAAGCAATTATCAGGTTGGCCTGCTGCTTCGTAACAGACACAGGCCCATCATCCAGAAAATGCTACCAGCGGCTTCCCAGAAATGGCTGATTTTTGCAAAGCTTCAACTTGGTATCTTGTCTGTTTCTGTGTTTTAGACTCTTTGTTTTATCAGCCACCGTATACAGCTTAATAACTTTTCATTTTGGTGAGGATATTGGTTTGTGGAACTCTTGATGGTGTTTTGTTCCGTGAATCCTTTGTTGCTAGGAAACAGAATCAGTTCTGTCAAATTCCCTTAGTTCCTGATCATTTTTCTTGTTTACAGGCTCGTATATCCATGACCAACTAAAAAAAAAAAATAAAATAAAATGTGTGATCATACTTGTACTAGTTAAAGGCAAAGGAAACAGACACCTTTTACATTCTCATCCACTAAGTTTTATGCTTATCTGTATTATGTCTTGCATACATCATGAAACCGCCATTATGTACAACATACAGAGACAGACAGCAAATTAGTATGTTTTCAATGAGGGATATATTGCTTAAAATAATTTCAGAAATGCCTTCTTGTTCAAGTAACTATGAATGAAATTATGTGAGGGATGAAGTAGATACAGTTACCATGACTACAGGGAACTATTTTAAATATAATGAATAATGAAGCAGTCATTTTGTTTTTATCAAGTTCAAATCACCCCAGGATTTTCCAAAGTGTCTGGCAAACCATAAGACACAGCAATAGATACTGGATGGAGAGAATGACACGGGGACAAATTTTTTCCTGTCCCTGCGGGAACTCATTTTCCTCTTGCCTTGGTGAGTTCTTTTCCTATCCTTGCCCCATTCTTGCAAGTTCTGTCCTCATTTGTACAAGTCTCAAACACTTTAAAATCATACGTGTGTGGTTGAGGTAGAGCTTACAGGAATGGGACAGGGACAGTGACAAAACTCACGGGGAAGGGACGGGGAAATTGAGTTTCTGTGTGGACAGGGACAAATTCTCTAATTAGATGCACACTGCACAACGAGGCTGTGTTAGTATGTCTTTGTGTGCATGTGTACCCAAGGGAAGCATTCAGATACCCAAATTCAAACAGATCTAGCCAACTAACCATGACGTATTTACTTTGATCCCCAGAGATCAAGATCTTCCCTTATTGAGGGGATATCTTAGCTCTATCACTGATCACCTTAAATAAAGTGGCATACCAAGAGGGGGCGGGGGGTGGTCCGCCCCGGGTACACGTCTTAGGGGGGGGTGCACAGCTGGCCAGGTCCAGGTCGTCTGGTGCCGGTCCGTGCAGGGCCGGCAAGATCACATTAGGGCCATCGGCAGCGTCTGGGCTGCAACAGTGATGAACGGCATTGGTGGCCCCCCACGACTACGCAATTCATGATCGGTAACGCCCCCCCCCCCCCCGCGATGACACTTAAGATTGGCAACGGGCCTCCTTCTACTCCCGGCATCAACAGAACTTCAGATCGGCAACGCGGTGCTCAGTCCAAAGCTTCCCTCTGACTGAACTGCCTGGGCGGAAACAGAAAGCTGAGTCAGAGGGAAGCTTTGGACTGAGCACTACGTTGCTGATCTGAAGTTCTGTTGATGCCGGGGGTAGAAGGAGGCCCATTGCCGATCTTAAGTGTCATCGTGGGGGCGGAGCGTTGCCGATCTTGTTGCCAAAATCGGAAAGGTGAGAGGAAGGGAGAGAGATGGGCCTGTGGTGGATGGAGAGATTGAGAGAAGGGGCAGATGATGGAAGTGGGGAGAAGGGGGAGAGAGAAGAGGGCAGATGATGGAAGTGGAGAGAAGGGGAGAGAGAAGAGAGCAGATGATGGAAGTGGGGAGAAGGAGGAGAGAGAAGAGGGCAGATGATGGAAGTTGGGAGAAGGGGGAGAGAGAAGAGGGCAAATAATGGAAGTGGAGAGAAGGGGAGAGAGAAGAGGGCAAATGAATGGAAGTGGGGAGAAGGGACAGATGATGGAAGTGGGGAGAGAGAAGAGGGCAGATGATGGAAGTTGGGAGAAGGGGTAGATGATGGAAGTGGGGAGCAAGAAGAGGGCAGATGATGGAAGTGGAGAAAGAGAACACATACTGGATGGAAGGAGGGATAAAGAAAAAGGACATATGCTGGATGGGGGAAGAAGATAGAGTTAGTGAGATAGTGGAGGGGTGAAGGAAAGGGGTGGCATGCTGTGGGTAGACACAGTGAAAAGAGGGAAACTAAGGACTGCATAGTAAGAAAGAATTTAATTTAGACAGAGGCAGAAAATAAAGAAGGAAAACCAGAGAAGGAAAGGGAAGAGAGAGAAGAGAGAGAGATGCCAGAGAACGGGGAAGGAGACAGAGATATCAGATCTGAGTGGAGGAAATGAGAAGAGAGAGATGCTAAAAACCACAGGGGGGAGGGAAAGAGAGATGAAAGGAGAAAGATCCAGACCATGAAGGAACAGAGGGAAGGTGATGGATGCCAGACCAAAGGGAGGAGCCTAGAGGAGAGATGGCAGGGAAGACAGATAGTTTCTGGAAGGGGAAGACAGTGGATGGAATGGGCAGATGCTGGATTGAAGAGACAGGGCAGATGCTGGAAGGAAAAGAGTGAAAAGAAGATAAAAGCAGAAACCAGAGGCAACAAAAGGTAGAAAAAAATCATTTTATTTCTATTTTGTCATTAGAATATATCAGATTTGAAATATATATCCTGCTAGAAACATAACTGGGGACTGCAAAGCCCAGGCAGTGCTTCTTTAGCTAGATGGAAGGGGTAGAGAAAGAGGGCACATGATGGAAGGAGGGGATAAATAAAAGGGGGGCACATGATGGGGGAAAAGGATTGAGTTAGGGAAATACTGGAGGGGGTGAGGAAAAGAGGTGGTGAGCTGTAGGTAGACAGTAAAAAAGGAAATTGATGAGAGGGTAGTAAGAACGTAATCTAGATAGATGCAGAAAATAAATTGAAAAGGAAAATGAGGGAAGAAAGGGATTGCAGAAGAGAGGTGTGGGAGAGGGAAGGAGAGGAGAGAGATGCCAGACCAATGGGGATGAAAGGAGAGATGGAAGGGGGAGGCATACAGTTTATGGAAGGGGCATAGAAGGAGAGAAGATGCCATATAGGGGCAGAGAGACGGCAGATAGTGGATGGAAGGAAGATAGTAACAAGAAGATGAGGAAAGCAGAAACCAGAGAAGACAAAGGTAGAACAATAATTTTCTATTTATTTATTGCTTTAGGAAACATGTATCACTGTTTCTGTGGTGTTGCATTGTATGCAGAGTCCAGCTTATTGCTGGTTCAATTTAACCTTTGTCTATGTATTTCTATTTTATCCCCCCTTTTACAAAACTGTGGAGCGTTTTTTAGCACCAGCCGTGGGGGTAGCAGTTCTGAGGCTCAGAATTCTATGAGCATCAGAGGTGTTACCACCGTGGCTAAAATGCACACTACAGTTTTGTAAAAGGGGGAGGGGTTAGTTTGTGATGACATATTCCATACTAGGCGAAGGTGTTTTCTGTGTTCTGTGTGTTCGAAAGACATAGTTTTCTCTTAGGATTGACGGTGTAGGATTGATCTGTACTAGTCTGGCTTGTTTAGTTTTACAATGGGTGTATTGATGTTGTACTGCTCACTGCAGTATGTAAGATGCTGCCTTTTCCTAGGTACTCATGTGTGACGTGTGGATTGTTACTAAAAATCATGTTTTTCGTACAGATGGGGGGGGGGGTGTCAAAAAAATGATGGGCCCCGGGTATCACATATGCTAGGTACGCCACTGCTTAAATAGATAATAATAGTGCTATTAAGTGAACGCTCAGACCCACAATCTGAACTCTAGTGATTTTTCACGGAGCCAGTTGCAAATGAGACCATCATAGCATGTTCACTGTCTCTGTCACCTACAAACTCTACATAGATAAGAAGATTGTTACTTATCTGTATTGCATGGTGGCAAAAATTCAGCTCTGCAACTGCTCCGGGTACATTCTTAAATTCTAAACTGCCATCGTACTCTCTCTGACAACCCAACCTAGGTTTCACAGTTGGCTTCTTCAGGAGGGGACCTTGAGGAGATAAAACATAATCAATCAGACTACTACCCAGTGAAAAGAAGATTCTACCGTCCACTAAGCACAAGAAGCTCTAAAATACACCCTTACAATTCTCTTCCAAACCTTATAACATTCACTAAACTTCCAAATCACGGCTTACCGGGTAACAGGACTCCTCCACCCAGCTAACAGACAGCTCCAGCAACTCGATTCCAACACAGGTCACGCCCACTAAGTACCTCCCAGGGGATATCTTAGCCATATTGTTAGATTTTGGACATTCAGGCTATGGGAGTTGGTCAGGGCTGGCACTGATTTTCAGCTCTAGCCATCCCAATTTTAGCTGACTAACCCAGATCAGTAACATTGCTGTTTTAAAACTAGTCAGGTTTGGCCAGTCAAAGCTAATCCTAATTTTAAAGCCATCATTTTCAAAGCCCTGACAATTGCCCACAAGAGAATCTACTCCACCACCCCCTCCTACATAAAATCCAAACTTCCCATCTACAACCCCACTCGCACCCTCCGCTCAAAGTCAGAGATACGCCTATGCATCCCCCCCGGAAGATCCCTGCTCACAGAAACTGCCCACAAACGATCCTACAGCCACTTCATTCCACACCTCTGGAACCAACTCCCCCCCCCCAACTTAGACAACAGAACACATTATTAACATTCCGTAAATCGGTAAAGACCCTCCTCTTCAATTAAAGATCTCCTCTGTCTCTCCCCCCCTTAGGCCCCACCCTCCACTCTCCTATCACCTTCCCGAAATTCCAGTATGACCCTCTCTTACTCTATCCACTAACAAATTGCTCCTATACGCTTATAACTTTCCTAAACTAAACTACTGTATTTCCCCCTTCTCTCTCTCTGCTTAATCTCCCTGTATTTAATCCTCTCCAAAAACTATAAATTCAACCACTAAACCTGTTGTACCTTATATGTCTAGCTACTCCGCACTGTGTATGTTCATTTGTAAACCGTTCTGAGCTATTGGGAGGACGGTATAAAAATCTAAATAAATAAATAAATAAATAATTTTAGCTAGGTTGTGACTGAAATTGAGCCTAAGACAGTTAAAACATGGCAGAGAAGCTTGACTGGTCAACCATGAGCTGATTCAGTTATGTAGTAATGGCTTGTGTATACTTGGACCAAAAAAAAAAAAAGAGAGAGAGATGGGATTCTCAGCAGTAGATCGCCTGACACTCTTTCCATTATATAAAAGTGAACAAGACTTGGAGTTATATTTCAGTGGATTTCTGCCAGCAAACAAGTATTTTACCCACAGTAAAAAGGCCTTTTAAAATTTTGCCCTCAGTGTTTTATCACATATAGCTGATGCCCCGGCGTTGCACGGGTATTTAATTATAGCAATAACACTGTAAATGGATTCAAATAAAGATACTTTATAGTGGTGAATGAAATTATTTTTTTTACAGCTTAATAAAAAGTACAATATTCAAATGATAATGTGAAATATTTGACAAAATGAATACAATACAACTAACGCAAAACGTGATTATAAACAACAATTTTAGTTTCACCTCCTGGAGCAAGAACATATAAATTCTTGGGTGAACCCACCCTTGAGCAAGCAACATAGAGTTGTGGGCCGCGAGACCCCCAGAACATATCACCCCAGGTAGTGAGGGATCTGCATACCAAGTTTCGTTCAAATCGGTCAAGCCGGTTTTGAATTACAGTGAGAATGGCAGCTTTTTACATTTTTTCCATTGACATGAATGGGTGATATCTGATTTTCTGTTTGTAGCTCCGCCCATGTGTGCAGGTGGGCCGCGAGACCCCCAGAACATATCACCCCAGGTAGTGAGGGATCTGCATACCAAGTTTCGTTCAAATCGGTCAAGCCGGTTTTGAATTACAGTGAGAATGGCAGCTTTTTACATTTTTTCCATTGACATGAATGGGTGAAATCTGATTTTCTGTTTGTAGCTCCGCCCACGTGTGCAGGTGGGCCGCGAGACCCCCAGAACATATCACCCCAGGTAGTGAGGGATCTGCATACCAAGTTTCGTTCAAATCGGTCAAGCCGGTTTTGAATTACAGTGAGAATGGCAGCTTTTTACATTTTTTCCATTGACATGAATGGGTGAAATCTGATTTTCTGTTTGTAGCTCCGCCCACGTGTGCAGGTGGGCTGCGAGACCCCCAGAACATATCACCCCCAGGTAGTGAGGGATCTGCATACCAAGTTTCGTTCAAATCGGTCAAGCCGTTTTTGAATTACTGTGAGAATGGCAGCTTTTTACATTTTTTTCCATTGACATGAATGGGTGAAATCTGATTTTATGTTTGTAGCTCCGCCCACGTGTGCAGGTGGGCTGCGAGACCCCCAGAACATATCATCCCAGGTAGTGAGGGATCTGCATACCAAGTTTCGTTCAAATCGGTCAAGCCGGTTTTGCGTGATCGCGGCACATACACACATACATACACACATACATACCTCCGATTTTATATATATAGATGAATGCTTAGGGTTGCCAGATTTTACCATTGTAAAATCCAGACACTCTAGACCAGGGGTGGGCATACCTTTTGACTCGTGGGCCACAATGGGTTCTTAAATTTGACAAGAACTGTGGCAGAACGGGATCTAGGAGTAATCATTAGTGAAGATATGAAGACTTGTTCAATTTTGGAAGCCACATTATCAAAAGGATGTGCTGAGAATGGAGTCGGTTCAGCGAATAGCCACTAGGATGGTCTCAGGACTCAAGGATCTCCCATATGAAGAATGTCTAAGTAAGTTGCAGCTATACTCTCTCGAGGGACGCAGAGAGAGGGGAGACATGACAGAGACGTTCAAATATGTTACTGGCCGTATTGAGGTGGAAGAAGATATCTTTTTCCTTACAGGACCCAAGGCAACAAGAGGGCATCCATTAAAAATCAAGGGTGGGAGATTTCACGGTGACATTAGGAAGTATTTCTTCACTGAAAGGGTGGTTGATCATTGGAATGATCTTCCACTTCAGGTAGTTGTGGCCAGCAATGTGCTTGATTTTAAGAAAAAATGGGATAAACATGTGGTTTCACTTCGAAGAAGTGCTTAGGGGGGAGGGTTCTTCGAGTGGGCAGACTTGTTGGGCCGATGGCCCTTTTCTGCCGTCATATTCTATGTTTCTATGTTTCCGCGAGCTCGGTTCCTGTCCCCACCCCGTCCTTGCAAACCATCTGATCCCATCCACACAAGCCTCGAATTGTTTTATACTGAACTTATTTTTATTTATTTATAATTTCCAAAAATATATCAAGCATTCAACACTTGTACAGCAAGATAGATTAAGACAATATAGCTTATACATCAAAACCAAAATAATACCTATATCAAGAAATTAAATTTACTGCTTAATCTATCTCAAGTTCTCAGTTCTAATCTTGGATCCCTTTTGTCTTATTGAGGACTTGAGATAGAACTTATTTTATTAAAGTATAAAAAACCCCAATATTCTGTACAATTGTCATTGCTCTCCTCTGACGCAACTTCCTGTTTCCGGTTGCATCAGAGGAGGACTTTCCAACAGCCACACGCGACTTCAAGGCTCCGGCTCGCTATCATTTAATAATAAAATTTAGACAAATTCAGCGGGATGGATTAAAAAACTAAATGAGCCAAATATGGCCCGCGGGCCGTAGTTTGCCCATGTCTGCTATAGACCCACCCCCAGGCCTGCCCTAGCTCCGCCCTTCACAGCCTGCTTTGGTCGGGCAGGAGGCAATCCACACATGCCACGGGTGCCATGCAATGACATGACATGTACACGCACGTGTGTGTGACATCATCACGTGGCACCGGCGCATTCACGGATTGTCTCCTGCCCAACGTGATTGAAAGGAGGCTTTCCAAAACCTGGACAAAGTGCCAGGTTATGAAAAGTCATCTGGACCCCCGGAAATGTCCTCAACAGGGCATCTGGTAACCCAACGAATGCTGCATATCACAAAGAAATATTCCCTTCTCAAAGAACATATATTATGCATGTGTCCAGCAATGATGATCTATTATGCTACTCTAAAACTAGAGGTGGACAGCCAATACATATTCTGGTCAAGTTTTTCTCATTCTGGAATGAATGTCAGCAAGAATACACACTCCATGCAAAAGAATACACGCTATGTGCTGGATTCATTAAACGGCGCTGAAAGATAGTCCATGTAAAGTCAGCTCAGTGTTATTCTATCAAGGGTGCTCTGGGATAAACGCTGTTTATAGAATAGCACCTAACAGGGATTCGCATATTCAACTTTGGGCACGAGGACTTAGCACCAATTGAAACCTGGTGCAAATCCTGGCAACATAAATTAGATTGTGGTAAGAGCGGATAGTGTAGCTGGTTTTAAGAAGGGTTTGGACAGTTTCCTGGAGGAAAGCCCATAATCTTTTATTGAGAAAGACATGGGGGAAGCTACTGCTTGCCCTAGATTGGTAGCATGGAATGTTGCTACTGTTTGAGGTTCCAGAATCTTGCTTTTCTTTTGGAATCTGAATGGAATGTTGCTATTCCTTGGGTTTTTGCCAGGTACTAGTGACCTGGATTAGTTACCATGAGAATGGGCTACTGGGCTTGATGGACCATTGGTCTGACCTAGTAAGGCTATTCTTATGTTCTTAAGTGAGCCATGTATTGAGCCATTGTGACATCAATAATGAGGTTGGCTCTTAGGCATTGGTGAAATGAGGCATTATGACATCACAAGCTCAGCTCTGGAATGTTGCTTCTCTTTGGGTTTTGGCCAGGTACTAGTGACCTGGATTGGCCACAGTGAGACCGGGCTACTGGGTTTGATAGACCTTTGGTCTGACCCAGTAAGGCTATTTCTTATGTTCAGATCTCTGGAATACGAGGTGTTTACATCAGCAAGGAAATAAAGTTAGCGATTTCTATTTATTTATCTAGATTTTTATCTCATCCTCCCAGTAGCTCAGAACGGTCTACAAGCAAACATTCACAATGGAATACATTTGGACAATACAAAGACTATACAGTAATTTAAGTACAGGTTAAAAGTGGACTATACAGCAATTTAAGTAGAAATTTAGAATGGAGAAGATAGGGTAGAGGGGAGGGGGTTTAAGGGGGGTGAGGCGTAGATTGTGGTTGAATTTTAGCTGAAGAGGAGGATCTTTACCGCTTTCCGGAAGGTCATCAATGAGTTCTGTAGTCTGACTTGTGGGGGGAGTTGGTTCCAGAGGTGTGGGATGAAGTGGCTGTAGGAGCATTTGCGGGCGGTTTCTGACAGGAGGGACCATCCTGGGGGGATGCATAGGCGTTTCTCCATTTCTGAGCGGAGGGGGCGGATGGGGATGTACAGGGTTAGCTTGGATTTTATGTAGGTAGGGGTGGTGGCGTAAATTCTTTTATGCGCTATTACCAGGGCCTTGAATGCGCAGTGTTGGTTAATAGGGAGCCAGTGTTCAGGGCGGAGGGCTGGGGAGATGGGATCGTGGTAGTTGAGGTTGTGTAGGAGGCGGATTGCTGCATTTTGTACCCGCTGGAGGCGTTTGAGATCTTTTTTGGCTACTCCATTAAATAGGGAGTTGCAGTAATCCATCCTAGAGAGGACATAGACGTAGAGGAGTTGGGCTAGGTCAGGTGTGGAGATGTAGGGTTTGATCCTTCTCAGTTTCAAGCTGAATAGGTTCTTTCATTTCATTGCTCACTTACTTTATTTGTTTATTATTTTTGATTTATAAACTGCCCATCAGATAAATGTTCCACACTAAGGAAGCCTCCTCTCTCCCAGCACCTTCATATACTGGCCCCTTAATGAGACTTTTGTTGTATGTCTCCAGGGTCGCCTAAGATTTAATTTTGCTTGGGGCAAAAAAAGATCCAGAAGGATCCTCAGGCTGAGTTCGTTGCTTATTAAATTTAGCTGCTGTCAGATCACCATGCCAAAATTCTTAGGCTGTCTCCCTTGTCTAGAAGAACATATTCACTTGGAAATGCTGGTACTCAGATGCCTCCTATTACATGTAGGCGACCTTGGAGACATACAACAACTTTTCTACTTTTCAATTTTTTTCAGCCCTACCCTGAGTTTTGCTGGTCATGATGGTAGCCATAGCATTGCTGAACTGATGCTTCTGGACATCTGCAGCTTCAACCAGGACAATTCTTGCAAATAAGTTTTTAAATACAAATATTGAGAGTGAATTGTTAAGCCTTCAAAGCAAGTATACTATAACCCCCCTCCCCCCCCCAAGGAAAAAGGATCTCAAACACCCAAACACTACCAACCAGTCAGTGTCTTTACTGGGTATGAATATTATCATAGGGCCAAAAAACCTTGTTGAATTTTATCGTTCACACTTTGGTACTGTTTTATATTGGCATCATTAATATGACTGTACAACACATTCTGCAATAAATAGAATAAATAAATTTAAGCACTTAGCTTAGAAACATAATGGCAGATAAAGGCCAAATCGCCCAGCCAGTCTGCCCATCTGCAGTATCCACCATCTCCTCCTCTCCCTATTGGCTAAGGCTCTTTACATCTGCATTGTGAGGTCATAGAGCATTATTGTTATAAGCTAAGGGGCTTATAATTAAAAAAAAAAAAAAAAAAGCCAAAAAGCGGCCTAAGTCGGTACTTGGACGATCAAAAAGACAGATCATTCAAATACCGATAATCAAAACTGGTTTTAGATGTATCTAAAATCAGCTTAGGTCTTTTCACTGCCTCTGTATGCCCAGAGTGAAAATGGGCATTTTTGGAGGAGTGGATAGGGCGGGAGGCATTTTTGTGGTGTGAGAAGAACGTCATTAGTGCAGCACCATACAAGCTTATTTATTTATTTTAAAAATTTCTATACTGTTTTATATCAAAATGGTTTACAACGGTTTACATAAAATGTTAAAACAAATCAGGACAAGTGGAAACGATCAGCATTAATTCTAACAACAATCAATACTCAGAAAAATGCATCAACAAATAATTGTGTTTTTTAACAGTTTTCTATATGAACTCCTGTCGCTGCATTTCCAAATTTGGCCAACAGGGGGATGCCATAGTTTTACCCTTGCACATGCAAAGGTCATTGCATTGGCTGTGTGATTTTGAAGAGTCATGGCTCCTGAAGAAACTTGGCAGTGCTAAAGATAAGTGCTCTTCTTTACTTGATTTTTTTTGCACACCAGATTGATAGATTTCAGCCTGTATTGAACAATTCATTCACCAACAAGACCAGGGATGAACTCTTCACCCCAGTAAGGACACGAAGAAGAAATTCAGTTGTGTCTTGGGTGTTTGAGCTCTTGGGAAAATAAGAGTTTGAACTTTGCATCAGTTGGTTGTCAGTAAACTAGATTACCAAACTGTGTTTTTCCATATGATAACATTAGTGCATGGCATTAATTCAGACAATGGAAAATCGGCCATTTTCCAGCTACGGCAAAAAGTGGCCTAAACGTGAGCATAAGTGTGTGCTAAGGTCACTTTTTGCTGCAGCTTTACAAAAGGTCTTCTTTGTGAATAATCTGCACACTTTCGAAAGACAACACACTGTTAAGAACATAAGGGAAAAAAAAAACAACCTTAAAAAAAATTTCATTCCCAGAAACAACAGGGAAAATAACAAGAAACACCCCCTAGTGGTCAATGCCAGGAACAGTAAAGTCAAATAAGCGGACATAATCTGCACATAGGAAGAAAGCATGATGAGTTAAACTTGCTGCTCTGTTTCCAATCCTGATGTGTTTGTGTGCTGTCACTGCTCACAGCAGCATGTGCCGTGTGATCGCGCTGGCCTCTGACCCTCAACAATATCTGGAACCAATCGGGCAAGTGAAGCAGAGTGTAATCTTAATACAATTCTGCTGGATGTTTCTTAAACTAAAGGGAAGATGTGGGACAGGTGAAGTATGAAATAAAATATAGTGTGTGTTTTAATTGCCTTTTCTTATGTGGCAGTAATACCGAAAGTTATTTTTAACACAATACCTAGGTTATCTCTCGTCTGCTTGGTTGATTACCTAGCGTGCTTCGATGAAGATGTGCCAAATGCAACCATAGTAACAGTACTTTAATGCACTAAGAGACAGGTGAATCTGTTCATCTTAATTTTTTTTTTTTTTTTTATTTACATGAATTGTTTAACTTATTTATAAATGATCTGGAAATTGGAACGACGTGTGAGGTGATTAAATTTGCAGATGATGACACTAAACTGTTCAAAGTTGTTAAAACGCTTGCGGATTGTGAAAAATTGCAGGCAGACCTCGGGAAATTGAAAGGCTGGGCGTCCAAGTGGCAGATGAAATTTAATCTGGACAAATTGCAAAGTGAGGAATAACTCAAATCACAGTTACCAGATGCTAGAGTCTTCCTTGGGAGTTAGCGCTGAAGAAAAGGATCTGGGTACCATTTTTTTTTCTAGTAATTTATATTCCGCATATCCTACAATTCTAGGCAGATTACAGATTAATCAAGTAGTCAAGCATTTGTCCCTATCTATCTAATGTACCTGGGACAATGGGGATTAAGTGACCTGCCCAGGGTCACAAGGAGCAGTGGGGGATTTGAACCCCCAACCTCAGAGTGCCAAGGCTGTAGCTCTAACCACTGCACCACATACTCCCACAATCGTTTTGGGAAGGAACATCTGTGCACGCGCGGACGCAACATGGTGACGTCATGCGCACATGCGTATGTTGTCATTGCATCATGTCCGCACATGCGCGGATGCTGTCGGGAGGTGGGGCTGGGGGCGGAACTGAGAGTGATACAGGCAAAATGGGGCGGAACTGTGCGGGCTTGGGGGGCGTGGCCATGGGTTCGGATTTTCCTTTGGGAAAATCTGGTAATCCCACACAAGAAGGCATCACAGGCATATGTGTTGAACAAGGATTCCTGATCTTCCAGGAGCAGAACCAGAACTGGAAAAGTTGCTGATTGGCACTTTGTGCTGGTATGGAGAACCACTGCATCCCAGAAGGATCCAGGTAGAAGAGGGGAAGATAGAGTTTTACCTCATGCAAAATTGTCATTTCTTTAATAAGACATTAACTATTTTTTCTGCGGCCCTCCATAAGAACATAAGAACATAAGCAGTGCCTCCGCCGGGTCAGACCATAGGTCCATCTAGCCCAGCAGTCCGCTCCCGCGGCGGCCCAAACAGGTCATGACCTGTCTAAATCATCAGAAGGGGCCCCCATGCCACCTTGGTTTCCTGATGAGTCCTATCTTCCCATCAAAGTCCTAGCCCTCCGGTCTTGCACATGCACGACTTGGTTGGGTTTCTATACTTTCTCAGTATCCCACGATCCCTTTATCCCCCAGGAATCTGTCCAGTCTCTGTTTGAATCCCTGTACCGTACTCTGCCCGATCACTTCCTCCGGTAGCGCATTCCAAGTGTCCACGACCCTCTGGGTGAAAAAAAACTTCCTTGCATTTGTTTTGAACCTATCTCCCTTGAGTTTCTCCGAATGCCCCCTCGTACCTGTTGTCCCCTTCAGCCTGAAGAATCTGTCCCTATCCACCCTCTCTATGCCCCTCATGATCTTGAAGGTCTCTATCATATCACCCCTGAGCCTCCTTTTTTCCAGAGAGAAGAGCCCCAGCCTGTCCAACCTCTCGGCGTATGGGCAGTGTTCCAGCCCTCTTACCAGTTTCGTTGCTCTCCTTTGGACTCTCTCAAGTACCGCCATGTCTTTCTTGAGGTGTGGCGACCAATATTGAACGCAGTATTCCAGATGAGGACGCACCATCGATCGATACAATGGCATGATGACTTCCCGCGTCCTGGTTGTTATGCCCCTCTTTATGATGCCCAGCATCCTGTTGGCTTTTTTCGAGGCCGCTGCGCACTGTGCAGATGGCTTCAGTGATGCATCCAAATACTCTATTTTTTCTGCAGCCCTCACATTTAAAGTTTAATATCTTTTCTTTCTCAAAACTGGCACATTTCAATCATTATATGGAAAATAAAATCATTTTCCCTATCTTTGTTGTCTGGTGACTTTATTTTTCTGTGCTTCCAACTATGTTTCCAGGGCCTTCTTGTCCTTTGACTGTTTTTCTCTCCGTCTTCACTTTCTGCCTTGCATCCATCTTTGTTAAGACCAAACACAGGGACTCGTTGCATAAACACTAGTCAGTAAAATGGCTATGTTAAAGTGAAAAACTGACCGTAAAGTAGCAAAAACCAGTGAGGAGAAAGCGAAAGATTATATGCTCAGAGAAGCGAAACTCTGAAGAGGGGGTGAAAACCTCCTCTTGGGAAAAAGAGTTTACCATCCAGTCACTGCATATACTTCATAAAAAATCGCTCTCTGATCACTGTTGAAACATTTATGTCGCTTATAACCTTATTTTGCAAAGATGGCAATGGTATTCAAAATTTCAAATGCCAAATTGGTTGCTGGATTATTGTTACACTTATCTTATGTAAAGCGGTCTTAGGGGTCTCAACGCGGCCCCGTTTCGTGTTCTGCTTCAGGAGACCCAGAACACACTGTGAAACACGCTGTATAAATGTAATGACTTTCCAAGCAATTATCTGAAATACAAAAATTGCAAAAAAGATTCTTTTAACAAAACCACACACCACAGGACTAAACTCAAAAAGACTGTGATGTGGGAAAACTAGAACATCTTATTGGCAATAGCGGGGGAGAAACGTCAAAAGGTTACATACCAATTGCAGATTTCAGGAACTCCAAACAACGGAGAACGCTGACCGCCTCACCCGATTTAAACTACGGGAGAGGGGGGGAAGGGCCTCCGTTGTGGAGCGTGATGACGTCAAAACGTCAAAGGTTACTGTACCAGATGTACAACTGTCATTATGAATAAAGCTAGTTGAAAGTTGAAAAAGCGAACAAAAGCTAAAATGAAGGGCTGAAGTCAAAGAAAGGCAACCCATTCTATCTCATTGTTTAGTCCATGGGGTTGTAGCGTGTTCAATTCAAAGATCCATTTTTGTTCTTTACGCCACAAGAGTTTAGCAATGTCACCCCCTCTGGTAGTAGTTACAATGTCCAATGGGGGTCATAACTGACAGGGAATATAGATTTTTATTTTGTAAACATCCTAAAATTCCAGTCATTTATTTTGTCCCCAAAATTCACAAATCCCTCACTAACCCCCCGGGGAGACCGATAGTTTCAGGCATAGGGTCAGTATTAGAACCCCTGTCATCTTTTTTAGACCTTTACCTTAAAGACCGTGTTCCTCTAGCGCCTTCGTATGTCCTGGACTCAGCCAGCATGATTAAGTTTTTGGCTACATTCACCAACATTCCAAACAGTGCCATACTTTTCACTTTGGACATCACAGCTTTATACACAAACATTCCTCAACGTTAAGCTATAGATATTATTAGAGTTGAACTACAGGCACTAGATATCTCTGATACCAGGATAGAATTCTTAATACATCTCGCTACCATAGCGCTAGGTATGAATTACTTTCAGTTTGGAGATACTTTTTATAAGCAGGTCAAGGGCACAGCTATGGGAGCAAAAATGGGCCCGTCTATAGCCTGTCTTTATGTTTCCAAATTTGAAAAAACATTTTTATATCCTTCAGAGTATTGGCAACATCTTGTATTTTTGAAACGATATATCGATGACATTCTGGGAGTATGGACAGGGACTTCAGAAGAATTAGATCTTTTTCTAATATGGCTCAATAGTTGCGATGTCAATTTGAAATTCACCATGACTAAAGATTGTCATCAAGTGCTTTTTTTGGACATTAACATCTTGTTGGTAAATGGCATCTTTCAGACTAGCAGATATCGTAAACCCACGGACTGGAACAATCTTCTTCAATATGATAGTTTTCATCCAAGGCATCTGAGGGATAATATCCCATCGGGGCAATTTTTGAGGCTCCGACGGCTTTGCACTTCAGTGCAGGATTACATTTCTAAATCAGATGTCATGAAAGTTAGGTTCCGGGAGAAAGGATATCCTGCTGCAGTCATTCACAAAGCCTACAAGAGGGGGCTGTATGCCAATCGTTCACTGCTATTAGAATCTCATCCCAAATCAGAAGAACAATCTTTAGTATGTGTTTTACCATATTCTCAATTGTCGTTTCAAATTAAACGAACTATGAAACAACATTGGCACATTATGCAATACCACTCAGAGTTCCAAGAACTTCCTCGTTTTGCTTTTTCAAAAAATTTGAATTTGAAACAACGATTGGTTCACTCTCAGTTTTTGAATCCAGCTACAGGAGTTGCCACCACGGGGGGTGGTCACAAGCCGTGTGGTCACTGTAAAATATGTCAGTACAGTGTCACATTACATGAACTGAGTCTTACCACTAAGAAGAAACACACTCTTATGGATTCAGATTGCAACTCAAAACAAGTGATATACATAGTACAGTGCCCGTGTGCCTTACAGTATGTGGGGTGCACGATCCGCAGTGTTAAGATCCGGATCGGGGAACACATAAGCAGAATTAAATCTGGCGTACAGGAAGCTCCCCTTGTTCAACATTGGCTCCAATACCAGCATGATGTGACTGAATTGAAATTTTCTATATTGGACATTGTAACTACTACCAGAGGGGGTGACATTGCTAAACGCTTGTGGCGTAAAGAACAAAAATGGATCTTTGAATTGAACACGCTACAACCCCATGGACTAAACAATGAGATAGAATGGGTTGCCTTTCTTTGACTTCAGCCCTTCATTTTAGCTTTTGTTCGCTTTTTCAACTTTCAACTGGCTTTATTCATAATGACAGTTGTACATCTGGTACAGTAACCTTTGACGTTTTGACGTCATCACACTCCACAACGGAGGCCCTTCCCCCCCTCTCCCGTAGTTTAAATCGGGTGAGGCGGTCAGCGTTCTCCGTTGTTTGGAGTTCCTGAAATCTGCAATTGGTATGTAACCTTTTGACGTTTCTCCCCCGCTATTGCCAATAAGATGTTCTAGTTTTCCCACATCACAGTCTTTTTGAGTTTAGTCCTGTGGTGTGTGGTTTTGTTAAAAGAATCTTTTTTGCAATTTTTGTATTTCAGATAATTGCTTGGAAAGTCATTACATTTATACAGCGTGTTTCACAGTGTGTTCTGGGTCTCCTGAAGCAGAACACGAAACGGGGCCACGTTGAGACCCCTAAGACCGCTTTACATAAGATAAGTGTAACAATAATCCAGCAACCAATTTGGCATTTGAAATTTTGAATACCATTGCCATCTTTGCAAAATAAGGTTATAAGCGACATAAATGTTTCAACAGTGATCAGAGAGCGATTTTTTATGAAGTATATGCAGTGATTGGATGGTAAACTCTTTTTCCCAAGAGGAGGTTTTCACCCCCTCTTCAGAGTTTCGCTTCTCTGAGCATATAACTGAAGTATCTTTCGCTTTCTCCTCACTGGTTTTTGCTACTTTACGGTCAGTTTTGCATCCATCTTTGGCATTAACTTAATGTTCAATTTTTCTGCTTTCTTTTCAAAATCTACGTTTCCATGTCTTCCCTTCCCTTCCTATCTCTCTCTTCTTCCGTCCTATTTCCATGATCTGGCATCTCTTTCCTTCCTTTCTCTTCCTCCCTCCTTCCTTTCTTTCCCCTGGTCTGGCATCTGTCTCCTTCCCTTCCCCCATGCCCTGACATCCCTCCCTCCCCCTCCATGGTCTGATATCTCCTTCCCTTCCCTCCCATGAACTTGGCTTCTTCTCTTGTTCCTCTCCTCTCCCTTCTCCTTCCTTCCCTCTCTTTCCCCAATTGGGTGCAGCAGCAACAGAAGCAGCATTTCCCTTCCCCCTTTCCTGTGCAGGAGAGGCATTTCTCTTCCCCTTTCCCTCCCTCTCCCTTTCCCTGTACAGCAGCAGCAGCATTTCCCTAGGGTCCCCCTTTCCTATGTAGCAGAAGCATTTCTCTTTCCCCTCCCCTTCCGTTCTCTTCCTTGTGGAGCAGCAGCGTGTCTGGCCGGCTCGTTCTGTTCAAAGCCGCGGGTGGCGGCTCCTTGCAAGATGCGCGCCTGCGTCTGAAGCCTCTCTGATGTTGTGACGTCAGAGAGGCTTCCGATGCAGGAGTGGATAGCGTGAGGAGCTGCCAACCCGCGGCTTTGAACAGAACAAGCCGGCCAGACACGCTGCTGCTCCAAAAGGAAGGGAAAGGGGAAGAGAAATGCTGTTGATCGCGTCCAAACCATGGGCCGCAAATAACACCTGGAGAGCCACATGTGGCCCGCGGGCCGTGTGTTTGAGACCGCTGACATATACCATCCAGGCTAGAAACCTGTACCAGCTAAAAGACTGGTCACATCTCAGACAGAGGAATATTTAATTTAACTTGTCCAGCCACCTATGAGCACTGAAGCCTGACTGCTGTGAGCTGTCATCAAGCTGGCTGCTATTATTCCATCAAGGTACTGAAGCAGAATTATAACATCTGTAAAGAGGAAACAATAATCTAGTTAATAATACACATTTCTGTGCTGGAGAGGAGAAACAGAGGACATATGTCAGTGTGCCGCAAACTTTTTAAGCTGCTGGCACACTAATCTCGGGGCTGTAGGAGGGCACCCAGAAATTTGTGGAAGTCGATGCGATGACGTCAGGTCCATGTGTGACATCATCACATCGACGCACGCACAGATGTCCTCCAGCCGCGGCCCTGAGCCTCCTATTACTGCCAGAGGTGAGGAGAAGGAGCAGAGGCACCGTCTGACTCACCATGAGAGGCACGTCCCGTATGCAGTCGGCTGGTGCCGGCGCCTCTCCTTCTTACTGGCATCTCGGGGCACACTAGTGTGCTGCGGCACAATTTGCGATACACTGACTTATGCACTTAAAAGGTAGGCATCTACACCTACAACAAGTAGGCGTGGATTCAGGATGCATTTGGGGTTTGGTTTGACTTAGGTGCACTCATTTAGGCCAAGAAAACCCCGGGCCTATATATTCTCGCGGGCAGAGTAGCACAGAGTGGTCTAGAATGCCCTTAACCCCTGGCACAACCCATCATTGGACCTGTCTTCCTTGCCCAGATGATGCTAAGGCATCCCAAAGCCACATGGAGGGAAGACAGATGGGCAAAAGTAAAGGTTCTCAAAGTAAGAGGAAAAGAGGCTAGTTGCCAAACCAACCCTCGGACTGGAGTTTCCCAGGGGAAGGTAAAATGAGCAACACCTGAGCCCATAGAGGTGAACAACAAAGCCAGACTCACAGCTGAGATTGAGGATTTTCTTTTAGCTCCAAGAGTTTTTCACTTCACTTGTTAACCACTGCTGTTTGCTCTTCCTTTTTCCTTTTTAATACATGGAATATATCTGATCTGGGCTTACAGGAAGGTTTAAAAAAAAAAAAATAACATCCACAACTGATGTAAATTTTTGACCTTTGCAGCTGCTCCTCTAAGTTTTCTTTTTTTACCATTCCCCTCATGTTATCATAGTCTCTTTTTTTTAAAGTTAAATGCTCATCGGTTAAGACTCTCTTATCTGTACTCTTCTACAGACAACCCCAGACTGTTCCTTCTACTTTGCTGCGTTGTATGTCTAGAACAGACTGCCTGACTCGATACATCAAGCTCCGTCTCTGGCAGTATTCAAATCCAGTCTCAAAGCCCACTTCTTTGAAGTTGCTTTCACCTCCAAAATTCTAAGCACCAATATCTGTCTAATCATTCCTTCTATAATTCCCACACCTGAGCACTGTGTATTGATGCACCTTCTTGTTCAGTTTGTCTGACTCAGCTAGATTGTAAGCTCTTTTGAGCAGGAACTGTCTCTTCTATGTTTTGATGTACAGCACTACGTATATCTCGTAGCAATATAGAAATAAGTTCGCTCATCATGTTATGATCAGTGTTATCAAGTGGCCCCAGCACCATTAACTCCTGCACTAATTCATGTGCTCCATGCTTCACCTCTTGTCGGTTCCTGAACCGGCTGCTCCATAAAGCAGTCCTTAATTTCATCAAGGAATTTCACTTCCATAGCATGCCCTGATGTTACCTGCGAAACAGGGAGAGAAAAATGGTGGTCGCTACGGGGACAGGGACAAGGCCATTCACTGCCCTTTGGAGCGGTGAATGATCTTGTCTCTGCAGTGAAGGGAATGCGTGCAGTCACCGATCGTGCGGTCCAGCAGCCCCCTCTCACCCAATCGCCCCCATCCAACCATCTCCCTCCCTCCCCCTCACCTTATGTGGCGAATTTCATTTTTCTTCTCTCCCAGTGGCACGCTTTCCACAAGTCATGCACGGCTGCTTGAGTTGAATCTTCTCTGACAGAAATTCCTGTTTCCGGTTGCATCATACTACCCTCTCCTTGCTTCCCACCCAGGCTGGCCCTGCACTGGAGCGCCCCCAAAGTGGGATCAGTTCTACGGCTGTCCCGCCTTCACTTAGCCATCTAATTGCAAAAGCCACACTACACCAAAATGGCAGGGAGTGCACGGCCCGGATCGGGATCACACAAGGAAGGAGCCGGGAGCACACCACAGGGGGGTATCAGCAATGGCTCAACAGACAGCTCTCTTTGCTCTAAAGATCTGGAGCGTGTGTTCCCTCACAGTAGGAAGGAGGGAGTGAAAGGGAAAGAGATGCTGGGCCAAGGGGATAAAGTAAGAGGGAGACAAATATTGAACCCACAACAGGAAAGAGAAAGGGGAGAAGGACAAGCAGGTGAGCCAGATGCTGGAAGTGGGGGGAGAAAGAGGGGAAGGAGCTAGATGGGACTGAAGAGAAGAGAGACACATTGGTGTGGAAGAGGAAGAGAGAGGAAATCTGGACACAGGAAGGTAACAGAAACAGAGGGGAAATTATGTGCATAGGGACAGAGACATAAAGGGGAGATACATGGGGATGGTATATGGACACGGGGGGGGGGGGGGGGAAATGCCGGTCACAGGAGGGAGTATACAGATACAGAGGGGAGATATTAGAAATGTAGACATTTGGAACACAGAAGGGAGATGGTTTGTGCAGATGGGATCAGATGGTTTGCAGGGACGGGGCGGGGACGGAGACCGAGCTCACGGAGACTGGACGGGAATAGGGACTAAGCTCGCGGGGATGAGACGGGGATGGGGACCAAGCTCATGGGGACGGGCGGAGATGGGACGGAGATTTTTTCCCCGTGTCATTCTCTAAACTGATGTCACATTTACCCAGTCAATATCAGGGTAACTGAAATCGCACATTATTATTGTGTTACCCAGTTCATTAGCCTCCCTAATTTCAGAGAACATTTCATCATCTGACTGTTCATCCTGGTCAGATGGATAGTCAGTTACGCCTCTCACGATCATTTTTCCCTTTCCCTCCACCAACTCGATCCACCCTATCACTGTGATATAATTTGTACCCTGGTATCACAGTGTCCTACTGATTATCGTCCTTCCACCAGGTCTCAGAGATACCTATTATATCTATCCTTTCATTTAGTACAATATATTCTAACTCTTCCATCTTGTTTCTTATGCATTTCAAACAATGTTTGTCATTCCTATTTGCAACTTGCTCACCTTTAGATGTTTTCAAACAGGAGCTTAATAATTGAGTGGAGAGAAGGAGCATTAGTAGAGGCAACAATGCATGACAGTACAAGGCATGTAATTGGCTGCTTAAGAAGGCAGCTCATTGTGCTGTATATAGATCTTTATGCAGTCTCCGAGGTAAAGGAGATGTCCCCATGAGCCTTTTAATGTCTCGACAGTTCCATGCAGTACTGTGACAGAAGTAGCACGGTAGTGGACTGCTCGGAACGTCATCGTTTCTCTTGACTATTTCTGCACTGTTTTGAGAGCACAGAAGCTCTGTTGAGAGTAGACAACTCAAATTGGTTTTAGGCAGTTCATTGAACTGCTCACGATTTAATCATTTTGATTCATTTGCACAGAAACATATTACTGTTATCCACTCAGGACATAATTGTTTAAATAGTGGCTTCCCCCCTAATTGTAAGAAAAGTTAGCCAACTTCAAGTATCATTATATTACTGTTTCATCCATTTTAACAGTACAATTTTTTTTTTCTTTTTACTTGATGGAGGAATAGCCTAATGGTTAGACCAGCAGACTAAGAAACACAGAAGCCTGGTTCAGATCCCACTGCAGTTTCTTGTGAAGTTAGGCATAAGAACATAAGAATAGCCTTACCGGGTCAGACCAATGCCTGTCCTCACAGTAATCATCTAGGCACTTCTGGTCTTCTTTCTCACTCATACACCTTTAAAAACCCAACCAGGTTCCTCCGAGCTCTTCCCTGGTTGCAACAGGGTTCTCCAAACCCTCCCTTGGACTTCTGGGTGTTCGGGGAGCTTCCAGTTCCATTACCACTCTCTCCACTGGTTGCTACCGGCCCTTCAGGTGCCTTCACCGCCAGTCACTCACCAATCACTGTCAGTAGAGGGTCTCTTGTTCTTCACTGGGTCCTATCCATCCTTCATTGGTCCTCCGTATCTTCGGGCTGCTTCCTGTATCATTATCGGTTTCTCTGCTGGTCACCACTGGCCAACCTGTACAAAGTTCTGGGCTTTGAAAAACCATCTGGACCCCCCGGACATGTCCTCAAAAGGAGGTTATGTCCGGGGAAATCTGGACGTTTGGTAACCCTAATTAATGAACATGATATAAGCTGACCTACTAATGGATTTCTGGTATGTTGACATAAAGGTCCCAATTCTATAAAAGGAGGCTACCTATTCAGGCTCCTAGTTTAATTTTTTTTTATTGGTTTAATTGAAAGTGCCATTGAAAACTGATTAAAAAATGTTTAAAAAAATTATTAGCTGGTAGGCACCAATCGCCTCATGGTAGGCGTCGATACCGAGGTGCCTACACAGAAAGTAGGCATGGTTAGGGGGTGGAGTTTGGGCTTGGATTAAGTTAGGCACCTTAGGTGCCGGCATATATGACCAAGAAAACTCTGGCTTAATATAACAGTGCCTAACATTCCCCCCCCCCCCCTTTACAAAACCGCGATAGCATTTTTTAGCGCAGGCTGGCGAGCTGAATGCTCTGCACTGCTCCTGTTATCCTTAGGAACTCTACGAGTGTCGGGAGCAACGCCTACACAGGTTACCTCCACGCTCATCTTGGACTTTGTTTTTTCATCCATCTGGTTTTCTGATACTTTATCTACCTACGATTGGGACCCCTGAGGAAGAAGTGTTTCTTCGAAACACAGACTGTGTCGGGTCCGGTCCGTTTGAACATTAGGACCAGTTTTGGGGATGAATTTTTGTTGTTTATGTTTTTATCTTATTTTTATTTTTTGCTATTTTAATAAATTCCTGTACCCTGGACATTAGCCTGCAGTTTTTTGTTTTGTTTTCCTAAGGGTTAGCTACAGTAACCAATAAAGTATGTGCCTTTTATTAAAACAGAATTAAGAAATACACATCAAAACAAAGAACATTATCAACTCAAGGAAAAATGGTAGTAAAGCACCGAAATCAAAAAGAGCAATCAACAAGATTATGAACAAATCTGACTATCGGGTGTTATATCTCTAATACGGACCTAATTATCTCCTGTACACTGAGAAACCTAGGAGGAATTTTTACTTAACAAAAAGTTCTCCAAATGAAAGCGGTCAAAAGAGACAAATTGCTTCCCTTGCCAATAAATCAAACATTTACAGGGGAACCTTAGAAAAAGAAAAGAATCCCCCAGCCTCAATAATTTCCTTCATAGCTGTAGTCTTATCCCCTCTTTTACTAAAGTGCACTAACCGATTAGTGCACGCTAATTGAATTAGCGCGTGCTAAACGCTAATGTGTTCATAGACTAACATGCACGCGCTAGCGTTTAGTGTGCGCTAAATCGATTAGTGCGCGCTAAATCGGTTAGCGCACTTTAGTAAAAGAGGGCCTTAGTTGAAACAAATGTTTTTGGGGTGTGTATTCATTAGCTCACATTTACCCCCCCTCTCTTTTACTAAACTGCAATAGCGGTTATTAGTACGGGAGCCGCACTGAGTGCTCCTCGCTGCTCTCGCTGCTCATAGGAACTCTACGAGTGTTGGGAGCAGCGCGGAGCATTTAGCGCGGCTCCCTGCGCTAATAACCGCTATCACATTTAGTAAAACGGAGGGGGGTTAGTTCATTAAAGTGCTTTAAAAGTTTTAGAGTGTGCAAAATTGATTTTATGTGCATCGACTAATAAATTAATACACGCATGATCTACTTGCCCATGTTAAAAATGTTCTATTAACCTGGATGTGTGAAACAAATCATAGAAAATCGCCCGATTGGGAATACTTCTGAACATTCTCAAAAGAACATAAGCAGTGCCTCTGCTGGGTCAGACCAGAGGTCCATCGCGCCCAGCAGTCCGCTCACGCGGCGGCCCATCAGGTCCAGGACCTGTATAGTAACCCTCTATCTATACCCTTCAATACCCTTTGCCTTCAGAAAATTATCTAAGCCCTTCTTGAACCCCAATACCGTACTCTGTCCTATCACACCCTCTGGAAGCACATTCCAGGTGTCCACCACCCTTTGGGTGAAGAAGAACTTCCTAGCATTGGTTCTAAATCTGTCCCCTTTCAACTTTTCCGAATGCCCTCTCGTTCTTGTAGTTTTCGAAAGTTTGAAGAATCTGTCCCTCTCCACTTCTCAAAAGGAACTGTAAACTATTTTGGCTGTTTAAGGGGTCGCTGGAATGTTCTCAGCTCAACCAACAAACTTGGGGCAGTGTCCTTTAGGGGCTCAGGGGTAGGGAACTCCGGCCCTCGAGAGCCATATTCCAGTCGGGTTTTCAGGATTTTCTCAATGAATATGCATGAGATCTATTTGCATGCACTGCTTTCAAGTTTCAAGTTTTTTTTTCAAGTTTAATATATCTCTTGATTGATCGCTTAGTCAGATTTCAAAGTGATGAACAATTTAAAATACATTCATTAGCAATTACAAAATAAACAATACAATACAAACTTTGAATAGTAACGTGCTTTCAATGCATATTCATTGGGGAAATCCTGAAAACCCGACTGGAATATGGCTCTCGAGGACCAGAGTTCCCTACCCCTGGGCTATACACTTAGGTCCTGTTTTACTAAGGTGCGCTAACCAATTAGTGCGTGCTAAACTCTAATACATGCATGTTAGTCTTTGGACACGTTAACATTTAGTGCACGCTAATTCGATTAGGGGGTTAGTCCAGTGATTTTCTCCTTTTTTGGTTCTGTATTTTTCCCCCAAAATGGAAAAAAGTGGAAAATCACTTTACTAACCCCCCTTTTACAAAACCGCGGAAGCGTGTTTTAGTGCAAGCTGGCGCACTGAATGCTCTGCGCTGCTTCTAACGCTCATAGAGTCGGGAGCAGCGCAGAGCATTCAGTTCTCCAGCCTGCGCTAAAAACCGCTTTCGCGGTTTTGTAAAAGAGGGGGGTAAGTATATATATCCCCTTGATGGAGACTGCCCCAACTTGGTTGGGTTGAGAACTTTTGAGCGGCCCCTCATACACGTCTCTAATATTTTAATGACAGTCACAAAAACTTTTTTAAAGTGCATTTCGGAGCCCAAAATGTTTCAAAGTGCATCTAAAATAAAATACTCCATAGGATTTTACAAAAAATAAAAAATAAAAATCCCAAACAAACACATAGGTTAGTTTTCCCATCGCTAGTCTCTGCTGCTTTGCTCATAGGCTTGACTTCATGTTTTCCATACCTACTGCCAAGTTGAATTCTCCTTGCCAACAGTGCCACTAGGTTAACTATTCAAAATGGGTACTGTTCCATTTTTCTCACCAATTTAGTTCATTTTTACTGTAGTTTAAAATGTTGCCATTGTTTTCTATTCACTGAGTAATGAAACTGCTTCAGCGTGAATTACTCGTTTTTATTTTTACATCATAGCTTCGTGATATTATTGTGAGCCCTTAGGGGACTGTTATGTAGACATTCTTCCTGGAAAAGTTGCTGGTTCAGGACAAGGCACTGTTTTTTGTTGACCCCACCGGCACTGGAAAGATAGCTATTATAAACAGCTTCCTGTGACACTTACCTTTCTCTCCTCTCTTCTACCTTCCAAAGTATTTAGATCAATGCTGTCTTGTTAAAATGTTTATTTTATTTTTATTTTTCCTCTAACTCTACTTTTCACTTCTCTATTACCCTCCAGGTACTTTAGTTAGATTGTGAGCCTTCGGGACAGTAAGGGAATTTTTCAAGTACCTTTCTTATTTCTAATCTTAATGTATATTTTCTGTAAACCGCTTAGAACCTAACGGATGTAGCGGTATATAAGAAATAAATTACATTACATTACATTACCTCGTGAAAAATATGTTGTGTGTCAAATTAACTTCTCAGTGCAGACCTCAGCTAATCAGACCCAGGACATCTTTCTAACGAAACTTGAAAGGTACCAAGAGTTTTAATTAAAATCAAGTATGTAATTGTGCTTAGTTTATTCCATGGAGATTACTCACAAAATAATATTAAACACTCGGCTTCACTTTCTGACAGAGTAAATGAAAGCTGATTTGTCTCGCCCTGTAATGTTTATTACCGGCGAAACTACGTTTTAATTGTTGTTGACAAAGGTTCTGATTTATGGGGTGCAGAAAACAGAACACATTTTTAGCAAGCACGTCATGTGTCTCCTTTTCTCTATTCCCTCTCCCCCCCCCCCTTCAGAATTTTTCATTAAGGAAGTGGATGAACTGGCAGACTGTGTTGGATACTGTTTAGTCCAAGACACATCCAACTGAATCACCAGATTGCGTCCCAATGAGTAAAAAGTGCCATCTGTTAGGTAGAAATCTGAGCAGAAGGCCTATACGCTTGGCAACCCTGGTTAGGCAGGAAGTTCAACGTGAAGAATGGGAGTAGTGAGGAGCTCTTCCTGAAATTGGCTGGTCTCGTAGTATTGAAGTGTTGCATTTTTAACCAATCATATGTCAAAATTTGGCACCATGTCAAGGAACTAACACCATGGGTACTGTACAGTCGGTAGGCTTTTGTGAAACTGCACTGTACAATGGATTCCTTGCAGGTGATGCATTCTTTTTTTATTGCACCAATGTGAGAAATTGCGCAGTGGTTGTATACGTGAGATTACAAGACTGTACAGGCCATTGGTTCAGATATGATTGCTAAAATTAGGAAAGGAAGATCTTGTAATGGTGTCTTACATAGAAGGCTCATAAATAAACCGAGTGGCCTAGGGGTAGGCCCCATGTCAACTGGTTGGAGACCAGTTGAATCACTGTGTAACACAATTTTTGTTCCTCGGCAGTAAGTGTAATTTCCTAATTGCTCATGCCTACAAAGTGTACAAAATGTCTGTTATTTCCATAAAACGTTGCTTTTGTGACCAGGATAGTCATATTTTGCAATTTACCTATTTAAAACATGAAAATGCCGAATTATCATCTTTTGATTCTTATAAAGTCATAAAAAGCAACAGGTGAATCACAATTAACATATATTTATATTGAAGTTTTACAGAAATAACCACAGAAGATTTAGAAGTGAGTAGTTTTTTGAAATTTGTGATTATATTGTAAGGAACATGTTCTCATTGTCCTTGATAACAGTGTTCAAAGTCCAGTATATCCTGGTGGAAGAGCTTATCTTGCTCGAGTATGTTCCCATGTTCTCCCTGGATGTCTCAAGATGAGCACCAAGGGCATGGATTTTTGAGAGATATCTTACAGCCCATTTTACTGTAATTCTTCACCAGATTCTCAACCAATTCCATATAGTTTTTGGCCTTGTGATTGTCTGGGAAGCCCCAAACCACTGTGACAAGTTTCAAGTTTATCAAATTTTTTTAATCAAATCATAGATTCTAAGGGGTTAATAATCAAAAAAAGTGTCTAAGTCCCCTTTTGGCCTAAGTCCTTAAACGTTCAAAGCAGAAGCAGGGAAAATGTCCATAACCAAAACAAACGTCCTTGTTTTGATTACGGCCTGCCTCTATTAAACGCCCAGATCACCACTACGTCTAAAAGTATACCCCCACAACGTCTACACTTTTTGACCATAATGAACCAAAAAAAATGGCTAAGCCCCAAGCCAGTCCTTCGCCTAAAAGCTGGATTCTGTAACAAGTATCTGTCAAAAACAACACCGGTTACAGAACCCCCCCCACACACACAATGATCCAGGCAGGAGGGTGCCCAAGCCCTCCTGCCATGTCGAACTGCGAAACCCCCCCCCCCCCCCCGACAACATCGTGGCAAGAGGGAGCTCAAGCACTCTTGCCCCATCCAACACGTGACCCTCCCCCACCCCCCCGACAACATCAGGGCAAGAGGGAGCCCAAGCCCTCTTGCCCCGCCGATTAACATCGGGCCAGGAGGGAGCCCAAGCTCTCCTGGCCCCAGCAACCACCCCCCGTGACTGGATTGGGCCAGGTGGGAGCCCAAGCCCCCCTGGCCCTGGCGACCCCCTACCCCCACCCCCACTACATTACGGGCAGGAGGGATCCCAGGCCCTCCTGCCCTCGACGCAACCCCCCTCCTCCCAACGACCGCCCCCCCCAGAACCCCCAATCGCCCCCCCCCCCCGCCGGTCCGCGACACCCCGGCCGACCCCACGACCCCTCCACCCCCACCCCCCTTCCCCGTACCTTTTAAAGTTGGCCGGACGGACGGGTGCCAAACCCGCCCGTCCGGCAGGCAGATGACACCAGAATGGGCCCGGATTGGCCCAGCCATCCTAAAGCCCCGAGCACAGGTGGGGCCTAAGGCGCCTGGGCCAATCAGAATAGGCCCAGGAGCCTTAGGCCCCTCCTGTGGCGGGGCCTTAGGCACATGGCGGTTGGGCCAATGTGCCTAAGGCCTCGCCCACAAGAGGGGCCTAAGACTCCCGGGCCTATTCTGATTGGCCCAGGCACCTTAGGCCTCACCTGTGGGTGGGGCTTTGGGACGGCTGGGCCATTTCGGGCCCATTCTGGCGTCGGCTGCCTGCTGGACGGGCGGGTTTGGTACCCATCCTTCCGGCCAACTTTAAAAGGTACGGGGAAGGCCCAATCCAGTCACGGGGGGGTGGTCGCTTGGACCAGGAGGGCTTGGGCTCTCTCCTGGCCCAATGTTAATCGGCAGGGCAAGAGGGCTTGGGTTACCTCTTGCCCTGATGTTGTGTGTGTGTGTGTGGGGGGGTGATAGATCACAGCAGGAGAGATGCCTCATCTCCCCTACCGCGATGCCATCACTCCTCTACCGGAACTGCCATGACCCGCGGCAGGAGAGATAGGTCATCTGGCTGGTTAAATTCTGACTAGCGATAGTTATTTATTTAACTTTTTTAGCCTGATCTCTCAAAGGAGCTCAGATTTAGAGAATGACACAGTGACAAAATTCATCACCATTCCCGTCCCCGCGGATAACCGCGGGAAACCATCTTCATGTCATTCTTTAAGGAGAGAGGGAAGAATCAGATTATAAATGGCCACAACCACTGACCCACAAGCTTTGCTTTGAAGAATGCTGGTGTAGAAGGACTGAGGTTGAAACAGACACTACAGAATGACAATCTCTGGTATCCAGAGCAGATATTCTGATGTCATAATGCCTCATTCCACCAGTGCCTAAGAGCCAATCACATCAGTGATGTCACAATGGCTTCATTATCCTTGGCTCACATAAGAATCAGAGTATGAATGGCCACAACCACTGACCCGCAAGCTTTGCTTTGAAGAATGCTGGTGTAGAAGGACTGAGATTGAAATAGACACTAGAAAATGACATGGGATTATTTCCTACGGTTATCCGCGGGGACGGGAACGGTGATGAATTTTGTCACCGTGTCATTCTCTACCCACAATCTCAGGATGCTGAGGCTGTAGCTCTAACCGTGGTGCCAAATGCTGACTCCATCCCCAAAACAGCTGGTTCTGACTTTGGCGCTAACCAGTTATTTTCAACGGCGCTAACCGGTTACATTTTCCTGAAAAGGACCAGTCAGCCCCAAACAGGAGATTAAACTAGACAGGAGCTGCTTCTGGGTGGGTAAATCACACTGAATATATCAAACTCTTGGTGAACAATCTGTGGATTTTAAAGAATTATGGTATGCTATGGGAGAGGCAGGTTAAAGAAGTGGTTCATAGATCATAATAAGTGGTGAAAGAACATTTCTCAGTAATTTAGCCTCAAGAAACATTAATTAAAGGTATCTCAGAACAAGAAAATATGTGGCCATAAAAGTAATAACAAGGGATACATAGGCCAATTTCTATGTATTTTTTAGAGATGGGCATTCATTTTGAATGAATGGTAAAATGCAACGAGTGAGGGCATTTTCAGAAGAGGATGACATGTCCCGTCCCCGCGAGTATTGTTGCAGCCCTTGGCCCTGCTCCATTCCTGTAAGCTGTGTTTTAACCGCACAAGCCTCAAACACGTATGATTTTAAAGTGTTTGGGGCTTGTGCAGACGAGGACAGAGCTTAAGCATTGGTGGAATGAGGCCTTATGACATCACAATCTGAGCTCTAGAATGTTGCTACTTATGATTTTAAAGTGTTTGAGGCTTGTGCAGACGAGGACGGAGCTTAGGCATTGGTGGAATGAGGCGTTATGACATCACAATCCGAGCTCTAGAATTTTTCTACTTATGATTTTAAAGTGTTTGAGGCTTGTGCAGATGAGGACAGAGCTTGTAGGAACAGGGCAGGGACAGGAAAAGAACCCACAGGGATGGGACGGGATGGGAAAATGAGTTCCCGCGGGGGATGGGGGATGGGGAAAAATTTGTCCCGCAGGATATGGGGAAAAATTTATCCCTGTGTCATTCTCTAATTTTCAGTCTTTGTACTTTTAAACAAACTAAATGGCCCAGGTTCTGGAATGAGCTGAAAAGCCATTCATGTCCAATTGTTTTCATCACTATGAGGGGGGGGGGAGGTGGGGAGAAAGCGAGAAAAAAAACCCAGGAGCCACTTGAACAATCATAGTTAAACTTTTCAACAAGTAACCAAGCAAGCCTATTTCTGCCATGCTATTGTTGCGTCAACTTGTGTTCGAGTCCTAAACTACAGATCTAAAAAGAAATCCATTTTATGCTAGTCCAGGAAGGTCCTCCAGCTTCATCCCCATGGTTGTTTTTCAATGTGTCCAGCCATCTGATTGCAGGTCGCCCTCTTCGCCGGGTTCCTTCGTCTGATGATGTCAGCAGGAAACTAAACGCACCAGCAATTAGCACCATTTTCTGTCCTGCCTGGAAAGTGCTGGTTTCAGAAAAATTAATTTTCTGAAGTCAAAAGAGGATAAACAAAATAGGAAGGATTAAAAAAAAAAAAAATGTAGGATAGGTTTGATCATTTTCTGAAGCCTTTTTTTCCACAGCAGGGTTTTAAAACATGCCAGTTAAGTTTGTGACTCGAGCATTTTGTAAGATCAGGAGCTGGTCTCGAACAGGAGACAGCTGTTCTTTTTTTTAATGTGACAAAATTGCCCAAGAAGTCAGCGATGGAAATTGAAGATGAAGAATCAAAACGTTGATACAAGTAATTCCATTAAGCCTGTCCTAAGTTTCAATTCGGCGTTTGGAGCCATTTTTTTGTCAAGGGCATTTGTTTTGCCTTTTTCAAATTTATATGCGTAATATAAGCCAGATGAAAATAATTTAGGATTGGAGTATATCACAAATCCTCTGTCTTGCAGTGCGCTTTACATTCACAGAAATGCATATCAGTCAATTAGAATGACATATCCAGCAATTTCACTCATATAAAGCACCCTGCATGGCAGCAATGTGTCTAGGGTTTGGTCCCAGTTGATTTAAGAATTCATCATTTCCATACAATTGCAAGGCACATTTTAACTTGCCCTGAACTATTAATTCGGTGCCCAAATTAAAAACAATAAGTAAATGAAAGTTAACCAATACAATCCCATACACGAATACAAGATGTCCAGGGCGGTATTTGGAGAGTGCCCCCAGGAAAGAGAGTTGGGAGTACTGGTCGACAAGTCAATGACGCTGTCTGTGCAATGTGCGGCAGCGGCGAAAAGGGCAAATAGAATGCTAGGAATGATAAAGAAGGGGATCACGAACAGATCGGAGGTTATCATGCCGCTGTACTGGGCCATGGTACGCCCTCACCTTGAGTACTGCATCGAGCACTGGTCGCCGTACATGAAGAAGGACCCAGTACTACTCGAAAGGGTCCATAGAAAAGCGACCAAAATGGTTAAGGGGCTGGAGTTGGCGTACAGTGAGAGATTGGAGAAACTGGGCCTTCTTCTCCCTTGAAAAGAGGAGACTGAGAGGGGACTTGATCGAAACGTTCAAAATACTGAAGGGAATAGACTTAGTAGATAAAGACAGGTTGTTCACCCTCTCCAAGGTAGGGAGAACGAGAGGGCACTCTCTAAAGTTGAAAGGGGATAGATTCCGTACAAACGTAAGGAAGTTCTTCTTCACCCAGAGAGTGGTGGAAATCTGGAACGCTCTTCCGGAGTCTGTCATAGGGGAAAACACCCTCCAGGGATTTAAGACAAGGTTGGACAAGTTCCTACTGAATCAGAACGAACGCAGGTAGGGTTGGTCTCGGTCAGGGCACTGGTCTTTGACCTGGGGGCCACTGCGGGAGCGGACTGCTGGGCACGATGGACCACTGGTCTGACCCAGCAGCAGCAATTCTTATGTTCTTTTGTCTTCTATCAGTATTTCTCCTTGTGACCCTGGGCAAGCCACTTAATCCCCCCCATTGCCCCAGGTGCTTTAGATAGATTATGAGCTCACTGGGACAGACAGGGAAAAATGCTCAAGGCCAGGAAGTGACATCAGAAGGAAAGCTAACACCAGTGTGAGCAGCGGGCCAGAGAAGCTGCTCGTGCTGGTGAGCATTAAGAGAAGTGCGACAGTCATCCGGGGCCAGCACCTCCCTTCCTCAGTGCACACCAAAAATCTCAGAAGGCACACAGTTTGCGATACATTGACATAGGGCATCCAATACCAGAGAACATCCTGGAAGGTTGAAATGTTTTTGGACTTTGCCACTTCTGATGTCAGATTTGTGTCCATTTTTTCTTTTTCATTTTTTTTTTTCTTAAGGTTGGCTTGAGTATCCAGTGTTGACAGGAGAAGAACAATTACAATTAATTACAAAATCCTTCTACTGGCGTTTAAAATTCGTTCAAGTAACCAACCTAAATTCATCAACGGTCTTGTCATACCTTACTGTTCATCTAAAGCTCTACGTTCGACTCAATGCTGGCGTTAGCGTCTAGCACGTGCGGCAACTCTGCGCCCGCTAAGCGCGTGCTGAAAACGCCATCGCAGCTTAGTAAAAGGAGCCCTATGTCCGGATCGTTATAGCTTTAAGAGATTGCTTTAAACAAAGCTTTTTGTCGATGCATATCTGGGAATTGCTCTCTAGGATTTTATTTTGCGCCAAACTGTAATGATAGTGAAGGATGCTACCAAGGAGTTTTTTAGGTTCCACGTCTTCAGTTGCTTTGGATTATTGTACAATGTTACGTGTGTGCTATTTTTATGTATATTATCTTGGAAACTGCTGAGACTCCAGGCGGTATATATATTTTTAAATAAATAAATAATAGTGCTACCTAAGTTAATATGGAGACAGATTTGGCATTTGGGTTTTGGGCACAGCCTAGACTCTGAGTTACTATTATTATTGTAGAGCTTTTTGATTGCTGGTGGTTATGTTTGCGGCTAGGAGCTATATCCGTCAATATATAATGCTGTTATGCTTCTTATTGCTTTTTACTATTTTTTTGATATGCTTTCTTCTCTACAACCTTTATTGAGTGAAAGGCTCTTTACAATGTGCTCAGTGCTCCTCCACCCAGGTCATTAGCAAAACGATATACACTTCTCTCTGGGGCTCTTCTCTCTGGATAGAGACCTTCAAAATACTTAGGGGCATAGAGAGGGTGGACAGGGACAGGTTCTTCAGACTAAAAGGGACGACAGGTACGAGGGGGCACTCAGAGAAACTGAAGGGAGATAGGTTCAAATCAAATGCAAGGAAGTTTTTCTTCACCCAAAGGGTCGTGGACAAATGGAATGCGCTCCCGGAGGAAGTGATCCGGCAGAGTACAGTACAGGGATTCAAACAGGGATTGGACAGATTCCTGAGGGAAAAGGGGATCGTGGGGTACTGAGGGAGGTGCTGGGGTGTTGCATAAGTATAGACAGCTCACCAGGTCGTGCAGGTGCAAGGCCGGAGGGTTAGGACATTGATGGGAAGATAGGACTTCGATGAGAAACCTAGGGGGCAAGGGGGCCCCTTCTGGTGATTAAGGCAGGTCATGACCTGTTGGGCCGCCGCGGGGGCGGACTGCTGGGCGGGATGGACCTCTGGTCTGACCCGGCAGAGGCACTGCTTATGTTCTTATGTTCTCCCTCCGTATTCGCGGTTTGATTATTCACGTTTTTTAGCTTGCTGGCTCCTCCCCCCTCCCCCCCCCCAAATTACATCAGCTTGCATAGAGAAATCACTGATTCCAAGCGTTTACAGAGAAAATCGCCGATTCCCAGCACTTTCTTCACCATGTTTTGCCTCTCCTTCAGGAACAGGCCAGGTCTCCCACCATGTTATTCGCGGTTTCACCATATTCACGATGGTTTTTTAAAAAAAATAGAAAACAGCAAATAACAATATGAAAAAGTTATTCACGGTTTTTCTGTATTTGCGGTTCTGTTAATCCCCTATCACAGCGAATACGGAGGGAGAAGTGTAACCGTGTATGTGACTGCTGAGAACCATCATCACACATGTATGTTCCCACCTATATATATCTAATAAACTTCACAAAATATCCAACTTTAAATTGCTACTTATCTTTAGCATAGATGTTCCACGGCCTTTGATAGTGTTCCACACCGTAGGTTATTAAACAAGATGAACTCGCTAGGACTAGGAGAAACACTGACAGCATGGGCACAAGACTGGCTTAGCGGCAGGCTTCAAAGAGTAGTGGTAAACGGTATTCCCTCAAAAACATCGAGAGTGACCAGTGGAGTGCCACAGGGCTCGGTCTTGGGCCCGATGCTATTTAATATCTTTGTAGGGGATCTGACTCAGGGACTTCGAGGCAAAATTACACTATTTGCCGACGACACTAAACTATGCAACGTTGTGGACAGGGCATCAGAACCTGACAGCGCAACCAGGCCCAGCACTATGGAGCAAGACCTGCTTGTATTGGAAAAATGGTCCAGTACTTGGCAACTAAACTTTAATGCCAAGAAATGTAAAGTAATGCACCTTGGGAGCGGAAATCCATGCAAAACATTTACCTTGAACAGTGAAAACTTTAACAAGAACTACTGCAGAAAGGGACTTGGGAGTTCTCATCCGGGAAGATATGAAAGCTGCCAGTCAGGTGGAGAAAGCTTCAGCAAAGGTCAGACAAATGCTGGGTTGCATCAGAAGGAGCTTTATCAGCCGAAAGCCGGAAGTCATACTACCGTTATACAGATCCATGGTGAGACCTCACCTGGAGTACTGTGTCCAATTTTGGAGGCCACATTATCAAAAGGATGTGAAGACATCCCATATGAAGAATGCCTGATCAGACTGCGCTTATATTCTCTCGAGGAACGCAGAGAAATGGGGGACATGATAGAAACATTTAAATACATCATGGGTCACATCAAAGTGGAGGAGGAAATCTTTTTTCTAAAGAGTCCCACGGCGACAAGAGGGCATCCACTAAAACTTAAAGGAGGAAGATTTAATGGTGACACCAGGAAATACTTTTTCACTGAACGGGTGATTGATCGATGGAATGATCTTCCCCGCCAGGTGGTCGAGGCCAGTAGCATGCTCGACTTCAGGAGTCGATGGGACAAACAGGTGGGAGTACTACAGAGTTATGCTCAAACGATAGATACTCCAGGGAAGAAGGGTTCTTGAGTAGGCAGGCTAGTTGGGAGGGAGGGTTCTTGAGTGGGCAGACTTGTTGGGCCGTCGGCACTTTTCTGCCGTCATATTCTATGTTTCTATGATGTGCAATGAGGATCAGCAGTTCATAGTTTTTCGTTTGTACAAAAGTGCTCATGCAAAATCAGGAAATTATACTAAAACATTCTATCATTTCATTACTCTTTTTCTTAGTTCTCCGGTTCTCTGAGGTTAGGAGCTAACAATAAGCCAGGAAACATAGAGCTACTCCCCAAGGTCTGTTAAAGGCTAGCTTCTTTGACTAGGATGGGTTGTAGACAGGGCAGGATTAACCAATAGGCCAAATAGGCACGTGCCTAGGGCCTGAAATGGTCAGGTGGGCCTGATGAAGGAGGGCATCGACATTGTTTTTTCCAAACGGTGATGGGCCTCTCCAGCATCGATCGGCAATGCAGCCCCCCCCCCCCCCCCCCGATCGCCAATGCGGGCCCCCCCCCCTCGACAGAAAGTAAGACAAGCAAGCAACGCGGGTAAGAAAGGCAACGGGAACTGTAATTTTGCAAGCTTTGCTGCTTGCCCAAAGCTTCCCTCTGACGTAGCTTCCTGTTTCCGCCTGGGCGCATGGTGGGGTGGGGCGGGGCAGGGGCCCCAGGGGCTTTCGACGAATTAATCCTGCCATGGTGATATAGTCTAGTGGTATCAGATGGAAGCTGTAGGTGACACCAGAGAAGTTCTGTTATTTTCTTACTAAAACTGTAGTCCCTAAATCCCCAGACAGAAAGATACATACTGTTCACTAGACAGAGACACAAAGAATTAAATTAACATGGTCCAGTTCACAGATTTACCCCCTCAAAAAATGAGGATAGAAATATATAATTTCAACAGCACAGTTGTCTTCCTGGAGAAGTTATGCTCTCATAATTTCTCCCTTACAATAAAGAAAACTTCTATGACTGAGAAGTTAGTTGAAACTCAAAAAAAACATGAGATTTAAGTTCAATGTAAATGAACTCCTCTCCAAGCGAACGCCACGCATATTTCATTTCGCCCTGGAAGAAAAATGCATCATTTCCTCATTTTGTCTCTCTTTCACGCCGAGTGAAGTGTTTTGAATTAATCATGCTGCATTATTAATAGCTAGTGATTTGAAAACATTAGAGAAACTGAGTTAGGATGATTTACATGCTCTGCTCTGCAATTCTGCGACTTCCATGCAGTAGACTCCAGCGGACTGTAATCAAAGAAAAATGGCTCTGCCAAAGGACTACAAAGCTAGACTCGCTGGAAAGATCCGTCGACATACAAGGCCAGATTCTAGAAACGGCACCTAAGTGCCGCTCGGCATGGTTGTCAATCAACTGCTAAGCCCAATTTATAGAATCCTGCCTAGCGGTGCCTAGGCATGCTTAGGCATTGCTAGGCATTCTAGAGGAAGACGCTTGTTTATTAGGCCAGGTTTAACTGGGTCTAATTTGCCAGCACCTAACTAGGACACCTAGTGACGTCTAAGCCAACCAAGTAGGCATTGTTAGACATTGGAGCCATCACCAGGGGCTCCTTTTACGAAGCTGCGGTAGCGGCTTTAACGCGCGCGACTTTTAATCATGCGCTAACCCCCGCGCTAGCCAAAAAAACTACCGCCTGCTCAAGAGGAGGCGGCAGCGGCTAGCACGTCCGGCGGTTTAGCGCACGCTATTATGCGCATTAAACCGCTACCGCGGCTTCGTAAAAGGAGCCCTACGTATCCTAAGAGTTTGGCACTGAAATTCTTAATTGGTTATTTTTTTTGGGGGGGGGGGATTGGCTGAAAACTGGTGCAGTCAATTACAATGCCAATTAAAATAAAAGTTGTTTGTGAATCCTAAAGTTAGGCATTGCGAGGCAGCCACCATTAAAGCACTTAGCAGCACCTAACATAGGCGTCCTTTATAGAATTTGACCCACAGAGATTGTCAACATCCTAAATAAAGAACTACTATTATAATTGTCATAATTACATATATATTAGTATAGTCGCATCAGACATCTGTGATCAAAATTCCACTGCACATAAGAAACTGCACAGCCCAAAAAAGCAGGTGGAGAAAAAAAAGAGACCTCGGAAAATTTTACTCCTTATTTTCAGTACATTTAAGTCTTGTAGTAGAGGCAGCACAGTCATTGGTCTCTAAAAAAAAAAAAAAAACACTCCACCATGAAACTATTTACTTAATTTTCAGTTCTGCAATCTTAAATCCAATTGTGCAGCAAGGTATTTATCTTCATAGTTGTCAGGGACGGTCAACCATTGAAGTACATTTCTCCCTCCGTATTTGCGGTTTCAGCAATCGCGGTTTTGATTATTCGCAGTTTTTAGCTTGCTGGCTCCTCCCCCCCCCCCCCCCCAAACGACATCAGCTTGCATAGAGAAATCGCCGATCCCAAGCTTTAAAGAGAAAATTTGCCAATTCCCAGCACTTTCTTCACCGTGTTTTGCCTCTCCTTCAGGAACAGGCCAGGTCTCCCACCATGTTATTTGCGGTTCCACCATATTCACGGTGGTTTTTAGTAGAAAACAGCAAATAACATAGGAAAAAGTTATTTGCGGTTTTTCTGTATTCGCGGGTCTGCTAATCTCCTATCACAGTGAATATGGAGTGAGAAGTGTACACAGATGTTCTACCCCTGAAATCCATACAGTATAGGCTCCCAGAGAATGTTCAGGCAAAGCTACACTACGTCAGCCAGATGCAACAGCGGTCTTGTTTCACGTGGAGCTATATCAAGGGCTCTGGCCACCTATTCTCATTGGAATAATGGTAATCAGCTAATATAGTATATCCCGTCAAAGACTCACCACCTTTTCCCATTCCTCTCCTCCGTGTGCGTACCCCTCCCCTTCCCCCATACCTCTAGTTGAAGCTGTTCGTGGAGGTCAACAACCCCGTCTTTGCAACCCCGTCGGCTCTCCCGCCAACATTACTTCCGGGTACCATGCCTAGTAAGTGATGTCAGAGGGAGAGCCGACCGGGCCGCGAGGAGCACGTAATTGACCGCCAGAAGCAGCAACTTCAACCAGAGGTACAGGGGAGGGGGGGACGTGCAAGGCAGGAGGGATCAGGTAAGGCATGGGGGCGCAGGCAGGATGCGGGGTGGAGATGAGGGTGGGGGAGGGGAGCCTCTCACCCTCACTATGCCACTGATCATGTCTTTTATATTTCACATTTTTTTAAAGCTGGATATAATAAGATCTTGCTCTTATTGAGTCTCATGGAGCCTGTGCAGTGAAGTAGATGACAGTGCTCACTAATTAATGAGGGACATTGGCTAGCCAGTGCCTTGAAAATAATGCCAGCAAATTTGAATCTGGTCCTGTATTGAACTGGTAGCCTCTCTGTGCTGGTCAAAAAACCCCAAACAAACTAAGGCCAGTACTGGGCAATCCTGCACGGTCTGTGTCCCTTATATGATGATTTGGTTTAGGATGAGATAGGGAGGGCTTTGATAGAACCTCCAGTTGCAGGATGGGTAGGATAGGCTGGAGTGGGAATCTAAAGACAGTACCTGGCGGACTTCTATGGTCTATTGCCCAGAAATAGTATTTAAACATGAATATATAAAGAGCGTCACTATCTTCATCTAGAAGCATCTAGAAGCAGACTGGATGGACCGTTCAGGTCATTATCTGCTATCATTTACTATGTATGTTTATTACCGTGTTTTACCGAAAATAAAGACCTACCCCCAAAATGAGCCCTAGCATGATTTTCAGGGTAGGTCCTAATATAAGCCTACCCCAAAAATAAGCCCTAGTTAGATCGACCCCTGAAGCCCCTCCCAAATGTCCCCAACTCTCCCCGACTCCATCCCTGACAATAGTGCTGCCTGATTTGCCGGCAGCAGCACTTTCTCCACCCCCCCCACCCCCCGGTACAGCATCTTTCCCTCCCCTCTCACCCATCCCCTTGCGCAGCATCTTTCTAGGGGGGAGGGGGGAAGAAAGGAAAGCGGAAGAATTGGAGTGGAGGAGAGGAAGGGAGAGATGATCGTTGAACATGAAAAAAATACGACATCCCCAAAAATAAGCCCTAGTGCGTTTTTTTGAACCCCAAATTAATATAAGACACTGTCTTATTTTCGGGGGAACACGGTATGTACAGTATGTCTCTTATCTCAATGATCGTCTTGGAAAAAGAGTTCTGATTAAGGAAAAACTGTATCCCCCAAAGGTAGAGGAAGAATCCCCTCCTCCACCTTCCAAACTTGTACCTGTCAAAGAGAACTTTACCTGCAAATGACAATTACGGTGTTCCCCTGCGAATTCGTGGTTCGCGAACTCGCTCATTCGTGGTCTGCTCCGACCGCCTCTTCCTGTAGTAAAGTCGGGCTACACCAATCAGGAGCTGCATGTCAAAGCCGCTCTTGATTAGTGTAGCCCGACTTTACTACAGGAAGAGGCGGTCGGAGCAGACCGCGATTGATTTTCTTCACCCGCCGGCACTCCAGCTGCCCTCTCCTGCCTTTTGACAGGCGTGTAAATTAACAAATAAACAGTAAGGGTCTCATAATTGAAAGAGAAAAAGTCCAAAAACTGGCCTAAGTCGGCACTTGGACGAACATTTCTCAAAAACGTCCAAGTGCCGATACTAAAAACGGGTTTTAGTCCACAAATCATGGATCCAAGAAGTAATAACAGCGAGCATTAATATAAGAAAAAAAGAAAGAAAAAAACCCCAGGAAATTCAGGAAATCCAGTCAGCTGAAAAATATCCAAATTAATTCAATGAGCTCTCATGATGTCCCTGCATTCAGGCGTGTAGCCGACAAGAAGGTAGTCAGTTGTGTAGGGTCAAAGAAAACGTATTTTTGCTTTTGATATATTATCACACATTTACATTTTGTATTCTTTAGATAACTCTATCTTTCTGTACAAGTGGATACTTGATATTTTTTTATGGAAAATGTGATAAATAAATTAAAAAAAAAAAAAAAAAAAACGGGTTTTAGACGTATTTCTAAATGACCTAGGCCTTCATAGTGCCGCTGAATGACCAAAGCTAAATGGGGCATTTTGAGAGGAGTGTTGAGAGCGGGAGTTGGGCGGGACGTGGATCGGCTTAGACTTAGTCGTACAACATGTATAACCGAAAGTTATACAGCCCACGATAGACGGAACTTGGACGTTGTGACTTAGACCATGTAAAACATGGTCTAAGTCACAAAAACCCACCTAAACTCACCAGATAAGCACTGAAAACACATAACACAGAGCCCCACACACTACCCCAGTGATCACCGACCCCCCCCCCACCCCCATAAAATTATCAATCACATTTTTAAAATTCCGCCTCCAGACTATCATCACCTGGCTGCCTGGCATAGGAAAGCCTAGTCGTCCAGCACAGAGGCAGCTTAAGTCGTCTTGGGGGTGGATTAGGGACCCATAGAGAGGAGGACCCATGCCCATAAGCCCCTGTAATCACTGCATTGATACTTAAACATATGCACTCCCCTATACACCCCCCAAACCCTTTTGTACTGGCATATAAGTGGTTCCTGCAGCCATAAGGGCTATTGGGGTGGTAGATAAATGGGTCTAGGGGATTCTGGAGGTGGTTTGGGGGGCTCACCATAACCTATAAGGGAACTGTAGTGAGGAGAAGACATGGCACCCTTTTTGTGAAGTTTACAGCAGTGCCCTATAAGGTACCCCACTATTTAGGTGGCATGTCTGGGTGTTCAGTCCATCACTTTACAGACCCCTCCCATGTCCAACAGGGCTTGTTCTAGGCGTTTTGGACTTGGACGAAAAGCTAGACAAAAATGTGGTATAAAGATGGACGATTTAGCGACTTGGACGATCAGATCTGCAGCACGTATAATTAGACGATTTTCGAAAGTAAAAAAATTTTGGATGTATTTTTCGAAAATGTGTCCTAGGCTGTTTTTTTACTTTGGATGACTTGCGAGTTGGACGTAAACGGACTTAGACGTCCCTTTCGATTATGCCCCTCCATGAGTTTTTAACGCCATGTAAATTATATTCTTACCCTGTCAATGAGTTGACTTATTGTGAAAGTATGCTGAGAGGACTGTGTCTGAAGGAACTGCAAACAGCAAGAGGTTGTCTCGTACACCTAGAGCAGGGGTAGGGAACTCCGGTCCTTGAGAGCCGTATTCCAGTCGGGATTTCAGGATTTCTCCAATGAATATGCATTGAAAGCAGTGCATGCAAATAGATCTCATGCATATTCATTGGGGAAATTCTAAAAACCCGACTGGAATACGGCTCTCGAGGACCGGAGTTCCCTACCCCTGACCTAGAGTCTTAAGATCAACTCTCCCTTAAAGACATTTGGAGCACTGAGACAAAGCAGCAGATTTCTGCGTCTCAATGGCTACGAATTTGGACTTGGAGGATAAACTGTACAGCGTCGGCATCTACGAAACAAACATGTATTTTTTTGTTGCATAGAAGTTTTTGGATCCCTGTTAGATTACAAAAGTTAGATAGTTCAAAATCTGATAGATGCTGGTACTGTCATCTGGATACAGGGACACTGGATCATATAATTTTCTATTATCCCTTGATACTTAAATTTTGGAGATCTATTTGGAGATCTATTAATACAATCTTGGAAGTTCCATTTTCATTGTCATATGATATAGTCTTGTTTGGAACGTCATTATTGCCCAAGAGTCCGATCAATGCAAACCAGAACAAATTACTTCTCATCATGACAGGAGTTGCTATGCAACTTATTATGAAAAATTGGAAATCTTGGGATAACTTAAATTACAGTTTTTGGTGGGAAACCTTATGCCAAATATATAAGTTTGGAACATATGAATTTGTTATAATTGGGACACCATAGTAAATTCAAGGAGATTTGGGGTCCATTAACAAAATTTTGTAAGAATTAATTATTAAGTATTATTATCATTTCCCTTTGATTCATGAAAAGACTGCTGTGTACATCCAGGAGGGGCGGGTGGGAGGTTATGGGGAGGGGGGGGGTGTTAAGTACTTACATATTATTTGATTGTTTGGAGTGCTGTCTATTATATTATTTGCTTGTTAACCTGTCGCACTATATATTGGATTTCAAAAATGAATAAAGAATTTAAAAAATAAAAAAAAAGATCAACTCTCCCCCTCACACACACACAACCCACAAACTACCTGTGTAAGCCTTGAAATCATTTCAGACCTCGGCCCCTGGGGGGTCCACTGCTCAATTACTCTTAGTCTCCTCAAAGGAGCTAATTCTCCCACTGTGTACACAGTTCAGTAAAGATGGCTGCTGCGTGGGCACAGAATTTTTAATCAGTTTCCTAAGTATGACACTGAAGCTCATTTCTTCTGTTCCCTCTAGCTTGATTAATCCCGTTGCCTGCTATTCACCGACTCTGGGTTCTGTTGACATTGTTTAACAAAAGGTTCTAAATGAAATAAGTTTTTGTAAGCTTGTTTACTTCAGAATGACTTGCCATTTCTGATTAAATTCCGTGTGGATTTATGTCTGTGGTCTCGCTGTGTTTGTGTGACCTTTAAGGCACATCTGATAAAAACCAAAGGTTACGCATTTCAGGAGTGCCAGTTACTAACGATAAGGCAACACGGACCACAGTCCCAGTGAAAGTGATTCCCCCACCCCACCCCCCTCGCTACTTGAAACTTGGCTGAAAATTAACATGAATAAAATTAATGGTTTAATTTTGCAGGGAAAAGAAGAGAGTTTATGGTGTCCCACTGGGAAAAAGAGCTTTTTGTCTTTGTTGATGACCTAAACATGCCTGCCAAGGAGAAATATGGTGCCCAGCCTCCCATTGAACTGCCTAAGCAATGGATTGACCATGGCTACTGGTTTGACAGGTGCAATAAATATTAATTAGTGTGCTTGGCTACAGAGTAATGATATACACTGTTTCTCTGAAGCGTTAAATTGTACTGTTAGTCTTTATAATCCCTCATCTGCTCAGTCACAACAGGAAAACATTTTGAGTTACAGGATTCCCTGTATATGGAGAGAAATAAAGGTTTATATGCTGGCTTGAGTTATAGTTACGGGAAGGCATTCCTGAGCCTGGCAGCTTTGCAGCATGTATTTTCACATTTTATTTTAAATAAAAAAAATAAAGCCCAAAAGGTAGAAAGCTACTTTTGTATTTTGAGAGCCAGCCCTCGGTTTTCTGTCAGCACTTCCTAGGGGCATGTATTTGTTAAGCACACATTTGGATCATTAATTTTATGTGCACAAAAAAAGGTACATGCAACGTCAAATTAACATGCATTAACCTATGAATTAACGCACATAAATTCCAATTTCTCTGTGTTAAAAAGTTTACTATTCCTGAATAATTTTAGCATGCTACTTCTGACTTACTTTTTGTGAACTACTTTTGGAATAGTTATGAAAGGAATTCTATGCACTCTCCCCTCCATATTCACAGGGTCAGCACGTGCGACTTTGGTTATTCGTGAGTTTCTCCTCCCAGACCTCTCCACACCTTACTTTTAAATCCTGGTAGTCTACTGGTGAAGCGTGGCAGGAGCGATCTGGGGACCAGCGCCAAATATCTGGTTTCATTTTAATCATAGCGGTCGGCATTTTGCTTCCGTTTAGACCACTGTGGATAAAAATTGGGGGCGGGGGGAGAGGGAGAGAGAGAAGGATGGAAGAAGATGGATGGAGGAAAGATGAAGAGATATAGGACTCAGAGGGAGGGAGGGAAGAAAGAGAAAGATAATGGACTTGGAGGTAGAGAGGAGGAAGGAAGGAAGAAAGAGAGAGAGAGAGGTATTGGTTTCAGAGAGGGAAAATGGAAGAAAGGGAGGAGAGAGAGAAATAATGGACCTAGGGATAGAGGGAAATATGCTGTACAATAGAAGGGAAGAAGAGTTTATTTAACCTGGAGTCAGAGAGAGGGAGATATTGTGCCTTCAACCAGTGCTGTAGCCACAGGGGGCCTTGGGGCCCTGGGCCCCCCACTTTAGGTTCAGGCCCCCTCCAAAACAGCAATATCTATTCAATGGCTGATGGAGTAGCTGAAATCTACTTCTTGAGTTTGTGCATGAACTGAGCATGCTCAAGGAGTGCTGTCATCGGAAGCTGGAGGCATGTCACTGTCTTCTTCGCTCCTGAGGCAGTTTGAGGAGGAAGCGATGGCTTTGATAGTGCATTTTTTTGACTGGTTGGGCTTCAGCATGCCAGCAAAGGTATGATGTCTTATGTAGGTGTGGGGGGGGGGGGTAAGGAGAGTGAAATGCATGCTACCCCAGTCTACCTCTGTACCTCTCCAATGGCCTGCTGGCTACATCCCTGCCTTTAATCTCACGATTAATCGGGGAATTACAATTTTTAATCACATGATTAATCACTATTAAAAATGTTAATCAAAATGCAGCCCTAGTTTTTATATTTCAGTGCAAGCAGGTTTACCTTTTTTGAAATGAACTGATTGACATGACAAATGTTCCTCAGTTCAGTTACGAGAGAGCAATTAAAAGCTGCCTCTTTTCGAGTCTTCTTATATTTAGTCCAATGTATCTTCTACCTCATACATTATCCAGAGCCGTAATGAAATAAATGGATCTTATCTAATTGTTTACACCTGAAATATGAACAAAATAACTGTACATTAGTAGAACAAGTGGCATTAATTCAATGCTATTTCCAGTATCCTTAATTAAAATAGTTTATACTTGTACCTAAGAGCTCTTTCACAAGATTGATTTGCTTGGATATATTCATAACATTCATTTGAATATCTTGCTGCATAATGGAATAATTTTATTTATGTATTTTCTGTAGTAGAACGAGTTTGCAATTTGACAAGAAATACATATCTTAACCAGGTAGAGTAGTGTGGTTGCCGTATTAACTGGGTAGTGAATTTTGTGTACCAAAATCAATTTTAAGACTTAAGCTGTCACTACAGAATGACACGGGGACAAATATTTCCCCCTTCCTGTGGGAACTCATTTTCCTGTTCCATTCCAGCAAATTCTTTTTCTGTCCCTGCCCCATTCCTGCAAGCTCTGTCCTTATCTGCACAAGCCTCAAACACTTCAAAAGCATAAGTAGAAACATTCTAGAGCTCCGATTGTGATGTCATAATGCCTCATTCCACCAATGCCTAAGCTCCGTCCTCATCTGCACAAGCCTCAAACACTTTAAAAGCATAAGTAGCAACATTCTAGAGCTCCGATTGTGATGTCATAATGCCTCATTCCACCAATGCCTAAGCTCCGTCCTCATCTGCACAAGCCTCAAACACTTTAAAATCATGTGTTCGAGGCTTGTGCGGTTTAGGTAGAGCTAACAGAAATGGGGCAGGGACAAGGACAGTGACAAAACTCACGGAGACGGGAAGGGGAAATTGAGTTCCTGCAGGGCGGGAACAAAAGCTTTTGATGAATGACGGCAACGGACAGCGGCTTCATTTGATATTGGGATAATCTTCCTTCCGAAAGAAAACTGCACGTCCGATAATTATAAAGACCCCTGAGGCAGGCCTAGTGCCGAAACACTGGCAGTGTCTGGTCTCTCATTGAATTAATAATTATTGGTCCCAGTTCTGTTGGCTTTTTACACTCCTTTTTGGGTGTTATTGACTTTTTTTGTGTATTGTGATCCCTTTCTTGGTGTTGGACTAGAATGCATATACTTACAGCTATGGAGTGAAGTTGGTTTTTTCGTTTAAGGTCATTGAACTTCCAGGCACATTTGGGTTTTTCTTCTCCCACCCATTCATGAATTTGAAAGATTTATGGCTGCAATAGTAACAGTTTCCATTAAGCACATCTCTGAGTTCAATTGCAAACGAGCTTTAATTTGTGCTAAGCATCATCATATTTAATAACATAAGAATAGCCATACTGGGGCAGACCAATGGTCCATCTAACCTAGGCCCGGATGCATTAAAATCATCATTAAAACAGTGTGGGCCACCATGGGACCGATTAATTGTCTGATTTGAAAACGGCGGTCTATGTTCAAACGACTTTGCATGTAAATTAGTTTTGCAGAGGTCTGCCATAATCCCATCCCATCAGTCATTGGAAAAGTGACTTTGACACATACGCAGAGCAGGCGGGGGATGCCCAAACAGCTGAGTGGCAGGGGAAGCCTTGAAGCGGCCTCCTGCTACTCAGCTGTTTGGGGCAGGAAGACTTTTTCTTTTCTATTTAATGTGTTACACATGTACAATATCTGTCCCCATTTAAAAAAAAGGTGGTGCAGGCTCCCCCAACGATAGTTCCCCCACAATGACAGCCCCCCCCCAAAAAAAAGAGATGTAGGAGGGATGCCCACTCCCTCCTGCTTCAGAAACCCATACCCACATATCCTCCTGACCCCCCCCCCCCCATGAAGATCATGGTCACCCGGACCCCCATGCTCATGACCCCCCCCCCTATGAAGACTGTGGCCACCCGGACACACATGCTCCCAACTCCCTTTCCCCCTGCAAAGATTATGGCCACCTAGACCATCCTATACTCTCGACCTCCCCCCCAAAGAACAGCAGCAGGAGGGATGCCCATTCCCTCCTGCCTCGGTTACCCAGACCCTCCACATCCCCTGCCCTGCCCATGTACCTTATACTGAAGAAGACAGCAGGAGGGATGCTCAGTCCCCCGTCTGGCAGGCCCGCCTCTTCAAAATGGTGGATCTTCCCCTTCCCTGTGCATCCTGGGATGCACTGGGAGGGGCCTAAGACCCAGATTGGCGCAGACGCTTAAGACACATATTACACATACATGTACACATGCGGGCACACAAATATATGCATGCACACACCTCGTACACACACACACATGCGCAAGCACCCACACACAGAGCTCTGCCTTGTTTACCAGTTCCAGATCTTCTCCTTCTCTCATACCATCTCGTCCTTCTCACCCACCTTAGCATAGATCAAGCTTTAATCATTCATTATCCTCTGAGATCCTTGTCATAACAATATGAGTCGCATTTAGTCCCTAGATTATGGTTTCCATAGAAAAAATGATTTATAATTTGATAATATTTGTAGCACAATTCAAATAATGACTACAATATGTTGGGACATAGTAGATGATGGCTGATCCAATGTGTCCAGTTCTTCCAGTCTATACTTCTCCGGATAGAGCTCGGTGGTTTGTCATAGACCAGTGTCTCTCAAACTTTTTTGAGCCGGGGCACACTAAAGGTAGTGGCCATGGCTCGAGGCACCCAGAAGTGCGCGGACGTCACCGTGATGACATCACACGCATGCGTGACATCATCCCGCTGACATCCACGCAAGCGCAGAGGCCCTCCAGACAGGCCCTGAAATGCCAGTAGGGCGTGCCAGCAGGGAAGTCTAACAAATATCAACTGAGTACCCCCAACCACAGACCTCCCAAGCTCCACCCTAGACCTACCCAAGCTCTGCCCCCAGATCCCGCCCCCTTTACTAATTGTAATGCAATTTTTTCCATTCATTTTTCATATGCACAGAAGATATAAATTCTCAAAACTGACACATTTCAATCACTATATATAAAATCATTTTCCCTACCTTTGTTGTCTGGTGACTTTATTTTTCTGTGCTTTTAACTATGTTTCCAAGGCCTTCTTATCCACTAACTATTTTTCTCTCCGTCTTCACTTTCTGCCTTGCATCCATCTTTAGAAACCAAAAACTCACTCCAACATATCAAGTCATCCAGAAAAAGGCGCAGGGCTCCTTTTACTAATGCCTCCATAGAGCTTGTGTTAGTATTTTTCGTTTAGCGTGTGGTTAACGCGCGCTAATCTTTAGCGTGCGCTAAAAACGCTAGCTCACCTCAGTATAAGGAGCCCTTAATCAATGACTGGTGATACTTCCATGCGCTCAGAGAAGAGGAGCTCTACCGGGGAGTAGTAACCCCCTGGCGGAGCTCATCATCCAGTCATTGCGTACGTTTTTTTCACAATCACTTGAAATAGGTCTTTTCTTCTGATGGAAATAGTTTATCTTTAATTTATGCCCTATACCAGTGGTTCCCAACCCTGTCCTGGAGGAACACCAGGCCAATCGGGTTTTCAGGCTAGCCCTAATGAATATGCATGAAGCAAATTTGCATGCCTATCACTTCCATCATATGCAAATCTCTCTCATGCATATTCATTAGGGCTAGCCTGAAAACCCGATTGGCCTGGTGGTCCTCCAGGACAGGGTTGGGAATCACTGCCCTATACTCTTCTCTGTTAGGCTTGTCTCTTTTCCTTGTCACATATACATTATCTTGCAAACATCAGATATCAAGATCACGTAACATTAAGAATGATCTTCACTTAGCTCTTAGCTCAGTGTGGCCCCGTTTCGGAATCTGCTTCAGGAGACCCGATGTAGGAGTTCAAAGCTTGTTCTCACTGCGGCGCTACCGACTAGGAAGTCTGATGCGACGTTGCAATTAATAGTTCATTTTCTTTCAGTTTTGAGATTATAATCAGTGCTGGCACCGCCGCATCTTAATAGTAACGAAACAGCATCTTTCTCATCTCCTTTCCTGTTACCCTAACCTATTACAGTTGATTGCATCCATCTTTGGCATTAACTTAACACTCATTTCTTCCATTTTTCTGCTTTCTTCTCAAAATCTACTTTTCCGTGTCTTCCCTTCCCTTCCTAGCTCTCTCTCCTTCCCTCCCTCTTTCCACGGTCTGACATCTCTCTCCTAACGCGTGCATGTCAGTCTATAGATGCGTTAACGTTTAGAACGTGCTAAATCTATTAGCCCGCGCTAAGCGGTTAGCGCACCTTAGTAAAAGAGGAAGTTAAGGTTTCGTAAAAACTTGAAAACGTTTTTATATCACTTGAAATATTTTCATTTTCGATTGCTTCTGTATTTTCCTGTAGATTTTATGGCCTCTTTGAATGTAAATCGCCTTGAACTTTTTTGGTATAGGCGCAGGGGTGTCCAACCTGCGGCCCGAGGGCCGCATGCGGCCCGGTGAAGTATTTTGTGCGGCCCCCGGTCAAGGGCGATGCAGTTTTTTCCTCTACTGCCGTCGGATGTTTACCATCTTGCTGGTTCCCTCCTCTGTCTTGCTGCAGCATTGTGCGGCCCCAGAAACATTTTTCTCAGCCAATGCGGCCCAGGGAAGCCAAAAGATTGGAAGGGCGATGAATAAGTTGTGTATTAGATTAGATTAGATGTTTATCTATTTTAATAATTTATAGCCTGCATATCCAACAATTCTATGCGGATAACATCAAAACGCATATAATAAAATTGTGACAAAAGCATACACATACCATCAACAAATAAAAGCGACATAATAAAACCAGTAAAAAATAACACAGCAAGAACTAACAACAATCTTATCTCTAATTAACATAAACAGTAAAATCATTAAATCGAATACCAGCAAAACTATAGCTTACTAAATCGCACTAAAAACCCAAGAAATCAGCTCTTCCACAAATACTAACATTTAAAAGCCAACATACACTGATTCATGTTGCAAACATGCGTGCAAACAATGCAGTTACTATAATGCATATGTGTAAACACAAAGGACTTGAGTCTCTACACGGCACCAACTGTGCCTAAGTTCTAGACACACCTAAAACACGCCTACCCCCTATTTTGCAAAGGTGCGCTAAGCTTTAGAGCGTGCGCTAAATATTAGCATGCGCTAAACGCTAACGCATGCATGTTATCCTATGGATGCGTTAGCGGTTAGCGCGCACGTTGATTTAGCATGCGCTAAAACGCTTAGCGCGCCTTTGTAAAAGAGGGCCCTAGTGGGGCCTAAGCGGACTCAGAGGTGGGCTCCAGTATATTAGTCCAGGTATGTATATAAAGATGCCTAAGTCTATGACACCTATTCTCCACCCCCTAACCTCGCCTTCTTTTCAGGCATCGCAGGGCGTCTTGACTTAAGCGTTGCCAGGCACCACGTGGATATTTTTGTGCAACCGTAATTATCAAGTAAAATAAAATTCTAATAGTTTTTTTTAATGGTGCAGTCAATTACTATCTCATTTAACCCGTTTAAAACAATTAAGTTAGGTGCGAATTGTGGTGACGCGTCAAAACCGCAGAGGACAACGGCGCGCCGACATCTGAGCACAGGAGAAAAGCACACCGCTGCTTCCGCCGCTTTGAGGCCTTCCCTTTTGCGCTCTAAGAGGAGTGTGGGGGGGAACCCCCCACTACACTTAGAAGTCCTCGCACTCCCGTTGGGGGTGGGGGTGGGGGAGGAAATCCCCCCCCCACTACACTGAAAACTCCTGAAGACCGAAAATGGGAAGTAGAACGGGAAGTCGGGGGTTCCCCCCACACACACACCTCAAAATGTAAAACAGAACGCCTCAAAGTGGTGGACGCGGCGGCATGCTTTTCTCCTGTGCTCAAATGTCGGTACAGGATTGTCGGCGTACCGCGCTTTTGACGGCGTACCATGAATTTTAGCTAGGTGCTGCTAGGCATCCATCAGTGCATAATAAGGGGGGCGGTGGACCACCCCGAGCACCTTGGTGGGGGAACTGGCACCTCTCCTCCTCTTACCCCCCACTCCTTCCCACTCTTCCCCTGCCACATGTGCGCGCCTTCAATTCCCCGCCACCATACTTCTAGCTCTTCACTAGCGAGATTCAGCTCCAACCTGCTGCTCGAGACAGCCTCGGCTCTCCTGTCTGACGCTACTTCCGAGTCCCATGACTAGGAAGTGACATCGGAGGGAGAGCCAACGTTGACGTGGGCAGCAAGCTAGAGATGCTGCTCACGCCAGGGGCTTAAACAAGTATGTGGGAAGGGAAGAGAAGTGTGCGTGGTGGTGGTGGGGGAGGGGGTACAGAAAAGGGCGAGGAGGGGGTGTCACCGCCCAGGGCACATCCCATCTTTGCTATGCCACTGGCGTCTATAATTAGGGTGCTCAGCGATGCCTAACGTAGGCGCCATTTATCGAATCAGGCCCTAACTGCCCAATATTCAGCGCTGGTTAAATAGCGCTAAGCCGGTAATGGTGAATATTCAGCGAGAGATGGCTGGCTGTTTCTGCTGAATATTCAGTCAGCAAATAGCCCACTCACCCATCATGTCATGTGACATAGATAATGCGAGATTTTACTTAATATGCTGCTTTTTCTGTGTGGTTACAGTCAAAGAGCGTTCCAGTTTTCTACCACTCTCTGGGTGAAGAAGAATTTCCTTACGTTCGTATGGAATCTATCCCCTTTCAACTTTAAAGAGTGCCCTCTCGTTCTCCCTACCCTGGAGAGGGTGAACAACCTGTCTTTATCTACTAAGTCTATTCCCTTCATTGTCTTGAATGTTTCGATCATGTGTCCTCTCAGTCTCCTCTTTTCAAGGGAGAAGAGGCCCAGTTTCTCTAATCTCTCACTGTAAGGGGATGGAGGAGTTGCCGTACAATGAGAAATTAGAGAAACTGGGCCTCTTCTCCCTTGAACAGAGGAGACTGAGAGGACACATGATCGAAACATTCAAGTTAATGAAAGGAATAGACTTAGTAGATAAAGACAGGTTGTTCACCCTCTCCAAAGTAGGGAGAACGAGAGGGCACTCTCTAAAGTTGAAAGGGGATAGATTCCGTACAAACGTAAGGAAGTTCTTCTTCACCCAGAGAGTGGTGGAAAACTGGAACGCTCTTCCGGAGGCTGTTATAGGGGAAAACACCCTCCAGGGTTTCAAGACAAGTTCCTGCTAAACTGGAACATACGCAGGTGAAGCTGGACTCATTTGGAGCACTGGTCTTTGACCAAGAGGCTGCCGCGTGAGCGGACTGCAGGGCAGGATGGACCTTTGGTCTGACCCGGCAGCGGCAATTCTTATGTTCTTATTTTAGATAGAGTATCAACTGAAGAAAAAAGTGGAAACGTAATCAAGTGTCCAAAAAAATAAATCCTAAATTAACAAATAAAGTGGAACACTAAATGTTGCATATAATGTGCATTTAAAACAGAGGAGAAAAGACCTCAAAAAACCCCTGGACTACAATCAAATAGATCATAACCAATTGGGGTTGGTTTTCATCACAGGTCAAAAACCCCCTGTATATGAATTATTTAAATGATATTTAATAATTTTTATGTGAATGAATTTTTTTGTAATTCTTATGTTAATAAATATAAGATAATGATTAATTCTTAAAATCTCTCATAACATGTGAGCATCAGAAAAACCAGCTTGGAGATATAATACTGTCCCAAAAATATAGTTTTGTAACGTCAGGCACTTATCTTAATAACCCGATGGAGGCCCCATCCGTTTCGCTCCAACGGGCTTCTTCAGGGGTATTGATAAGGCTTATTATAGCGCTGGACAAAATCAAATTGTGCTCAGAAATTCTGCGATTTTGCTACATGATCCTTCTTTCGGAAAAAGTTAAGTTTACATTATAATGAGGGGGGTTACAACCCCCCAAACCACTCACAACGCCGCCGCGATCTGTATTAAGTAAAGGGGGGGGCTCCCCAACAAAAAACCCCGTCGGAGCCCCTAAAAACTCTCATTTTCGTCGGCGCGCGCCTTTGTCTTCCGCGGTTTTGTCTATGAACCAATAGAAAGTATATCGATTGAAGGACTGGAGCCGATCTAATAGACTTGGATACTCTGGTCCACGCTTTCCCTTTCCCTTAAATGTCTTCCCCTCCGATTCGGAATTGTAGTTCTCCCCCTCAACCCCTTGTAATCAAATGTATACGACACAAGCAATGTTCTGTCTGTTGTCCGTCCTGTAAATCTTAGGGCTCCTTTTATCAAGCTGCGCTAGCGGGATTAACGCGCGCGACTTTTCAGCACGCGCTAACCCCTGCGCTGGCCAAAAACTACCGCCTGCTCAAGAGGAGGCGGTAGCGGCTAGCGCAGCCGGCGGTTTAGCGTGCGCTATGACGTGCGTTAAACCGCTAGCGCGGCTTGATAAAAGAAGCCTTAATGTTCATTTTCCAATTTTTAAAATAATTTTATTATTGCAAACCGCCTAGAAGTTATTATAACAAATGATAATAAAACTTGGAAACTTTAAACAGAGATTCCGGAATTTGACTTTTTTATTGTTATATTTTTTATTTATTCATTTATCATAATTTCAACAAAATAAACTTATTGAAGAAACAAAAGTTTTCCCAATTTGCAATATAAAATAAAATACTCGTTCAAATTTTAGATACATACAAACTTTTGAAAATTAACACAAAAGAAATTAGTAGCTCGTCTACATTTTAAAATCAGACCAGTAAACATAGAAACATAGAAATAGACGGCAGATAAGGGCCCACGGCCCATCTAGTCTGCCCACCCCAATGACCCTCCCCTACCTTTCTCTGTGAATAGATCCCATGTGCCGATCCCATTTGGCCTTAAAATCAGGCACGCTGCTGGCCTCAATCACCTGTAGTGGAAGACTATTCCAGCGATCAACCACTCTTTCAGTGAAAAAGAATTTCCTGGTGTCACCTCGTAGTTTCCCACCCCTGATTGGGATCATTTGGAACTCTGCATTGTCACTCCCTTCCCTTCCAAGAAAAACTGCAATTGGAAGAGCTCATAAAAGACATGTGTTCAGATCCAAGTAAATCACAGGATATTCTTCCCTGTATGAAATTTTAAGACATTAAGGGGGGGAGGGGGGGTGGATATTTTTGATTATAATTGAAACAAATCATTTTCATAAATAAATAAGGGAGGGGGTAATATTTTATATTATGATGATCAATTTTAGGATTTCAAGTGTATTTGAATGCTTAAATTGATAAATGTCAATATTGTACTTGATTTAAGATTTGAAATGAATAAAGATTAAAAAAAAAAAAAAAACAAGGATAACGCAATTGAAATTTTGTCCCCAGTGTTTTAACATTTTCTTTCAATTCTAGGAATCTTTTCCTTCTTCGTTCTGGAGACATCTGAAAATATAAAAATCTTGCCATCCATATAGGAGACTTCTTTTAACCTAAAAAATAGGCAAAGAAGCGCTTCCTTATCTTGTAGAAATACAAATGTCATTAGAAGCGTTGTTCGAACTACAACTTCTTGTTCTGAAGTCTCCAGAATCCTATTGACTTTATTTTTTAAAATTCTCTTCATAAGTATATGCTAGCATAGATGGCATGCATGTCGCACACGCAAGAGTCTGTCAGTGTTAGGAGCGTCTGTGTGCGTCAGGATACAACCGCCCAGACAAGCATCGTTCTTTGATGTGATTGGTCCTTGAAAACTAACGGCAAATCATTTTAGTTATTTTTTTTTTTTTAATGCAGTAGTTATTCTTATCTTTGTGAACTTAGATTTTCGACTCTGACAGAACCAAAAGAGATCGATTGCAGATGGTGGTTGATGAAATGCGTGTTTGCTTATCGACTATCGAGCCGCGTTTTGAGTTCATTTGCACTCAAAAACAAGCACAACCATCGCATAGATTAGCAATTCTATTCTATCTACTTTAGTTTCCCCATTGTTACAATTACCCATATATAGCTTAAAGAACTTGAAATAAATAGTTCTCAAAACCCATGTTTACAAAACCGCAATAGCAGTTTTAAGTGCAGGCCGGTGCGCTGAAAGCTCTGCGCTGCTCCCGACAATCGTAGGAACTTTATGAGTGTCGGAAGCAGCGCAGAACATTCAGCGCGCCGGCTTGCACTAAAAACCGCTATTGCAGTTTTGTAAAAGGGGGGGGGGGAGTTAAATTTTTGCTGGTTTTGCAATTTTATCATTTCAATAGTGTGCCATGAAAAACATTTGCTCCATTTAGTGTGCCAGAGAGGCGCTGGTCTAGAAGAAATGTTTAGTAGTAATGCTATGTCTGCAGTCTCTCACCATATAAAATATCGTTTTAGTGATGTTTCTGCGCACCTGCGTAGTTTTGTGGTAGGATTCAAATACCTAGGAAAAAAAAATCCCTACTAGATGTATAAGAACTGGCTGTCCTTCAAATAATTTTCTTTTCAGGCTTTGCAAAGTCTGCTGTTTGCTTTGGAAGAACAAAACTTTCCCTTAAAAGTTTTGAAAGATAGATTGTGGCATTTCCTTTATAAAATAACTCTTCCTGACAAAATCTGGAAAATATTAGTCAATCACTCACCTTTTATTGACAACCTGTGAGCAGACATTCTTGCTTTCATTCTTTGTAGACATTGAATAACTTTTCCTTCACTTCAGTGTATTTATAGTTCTTTATACTTTCAGAACTTCTGTTAATGCTATGAAGAAATCATATCATGTTTGTTTATCCACAAAAAAAGTGACATTTTCTTTATTCAGTATTGCTTTGTACCAAAAAAAACAAAATGCCTTTGAAGTAATGTAGGTTTTCTTCATACAATAAAGACAGCAGTGCAATAGTTAAGGACATGTTGCTGGTTATAGCCATGGCGCCTCCTGGTGGTGGAAGACCTGCAGTTAAAAACTGTGAAGAGCAAATTCCAGAGGCAAGTCCACTGGCATTTCAACTAGGGCTTTGATATATCCCTGATACAATATTCAAGAGTAAAACAAAGCTGCTTTTCTGTGCTGGTCAAGTATTTTCATCTGTGGATAAACTGAACTGCTGCTAGTGACAGGGATGAAACATATTTTGTCTCAAGATTTCTGGTACGAGCACGATTCAGTTGGGTAATGCTGAGGGCTTGCGAATTCAGAAGTAATTCCCAGTGCACACATTTGCTAGTATTCTCATTTTATATAAAATGCACAACTTTGAAAAATGAAGACCATTTACTGAATAAAGATATGTACAGCATTAACTTACAAGCAGACCTAAACTAAATATAACATATTGAATATAATAAAGATTATTTAGTCTTGTTGCAGTACTGCAAACCACATTCAGAACATATCACACAAAATACTGTATAAGCAAACGAGTTTTGGTTATACTAATCTTTTTTTTTTTTTTTTGTCATCAGCAAATTTAATTATCTCACTAGTTATTTCCATTTCTAGATCATTGATAAATATGTTAAAAGCAGTGGTCCCAGAACAGACCCCTGGGGAACCTTTTTATAAAAAATTTTTTTCTTGATTTTCAAATTTTGAAAGTGTAATACAAATTTATTAAACATGAGCATTATGCATAACGCACTTAAAATGCACAAAATTAATACATTACCAATCCTATTCTCCCTCCCTTCCTCACATAACTATTACACTGCATATGCATATCTTATTGCAATATTATAGATAAATACCTTTAGCAAACCCAAATACCTTCCCCTCCCCCCACCCCGCCCCCTGGATGTGTAAGGTATCTGTAAAAAGGGAAATGCCTGACATTCATTGCAATTCAACATATGCATTCAATGGGCTCCACACACCTTATTGAATATCATACCAGACCCCAAACTCTGCATTCATTCTCTCATATTTATATGTGGAACAAATATTTGCCCATCAAAATGTGTAATTCAGAACATATCACACAAAATGTGTCTTTCTCTGATACTGTATAAGCAAACGAGTTTTGGTTATACTAATCTAATAACATTTCCCATCACAGAAAACAGCTTCCCCATCTGTAATTTCTATCCCAATAACATGATGGCACATTGTTTGAGGTGTTTAAAATTGAGTTAGGTATTGAAAAGCAAGTATAGATGTTTAAAATTTAGAAATACACAAATTAAAGATTGGGACAGTGTCGGGTGTCAGTTTTGATAAACTAGACTAACTAGATTGAAGAACAAACTTAGGTCCCTTTATTTCTAAGTGGTAGCTTTTGAGCTAAGCAAGCTACAGGCAGGAAATTACTTGGGTCTTCCAAGAAGGACATTTAATACATCTTCTGTCTTTAGCCATTAGATACGGCTGCATTGTGTTTACTGACTGATGGGTAAAGAGTGAGTTTAACTTTTAAACAAGGAACAATTGAAAAGTAGGAGATGGCTAAAGTAAGATGCAGACTTAGGAAAAAATTCAATAAAAGGTTCTCAATAGATCAGCGCTATAGAATCACACTTAAGGCCGGATTCTGAAACCGGCACCCAAGTTGGTGGTTGCCTTAAATGCTGCCGCCGATCGCCTGTCAATCATTTAAGGGTGCCGGTTACAGAATCGCACCTCTTCAGTCAAGATAGGCGGCTGAAATGCAAGCCTGGAAAATCCCTGGCCTAAATTTCAGCCAACTATATTTGCCTCTAGACTGCAGCAGCCTATGGTGGCAGGGGAATTCCCCCCCCCCATCAGCTAAGCGGCAGGGACTCCCCAAAGCTGCGATTCTGTAACTGGCACCCTAGAATAATTGATAGGCAATCTGCAGAATTGCGGCTTTGGGGAGTCCCTGCTGCTCAGCTGATGGGGAGGGGACAATTCCCCTGCCACGATCGGCTGCTGCAGTCCAGCAGCAAAGATAGGCGGCTGAAGTGTAGGCCAGGGTTTTCCAGGCCTACATTTCAGCTGCCTATCTTGGTGTGATTCACGGCTGGGTAGCTGCTTTGGCTCACTTAATGCCACTGCTGGCATTGGCCACGCCTACTTTTACATTCCGCGGCCTAAAGCAGATTGCCATGATTCCAGCGGCCATTTCAGCCACCTTTTATTTAGGCAGCGGTAGGCACTTCAACACTGCCATTTCTGACTGTATTTTTCAATTACGTAGGCATCGGTAGGGCGCCTATCGATGCCTAGATTTAGGCGCTGGTTATAGAATTTCCCTCTCAGTGCAGATACGACCTAATTTTGGGTCCGGACTTAATACCCAATGGAACCAAGTATAAATGCTGCCACTCAAGTTGGACACACTGAACCACCATTCCGTAACAATGCGCACAATTTTTTGGGAACACATGTCACTTGTCCATGCTTCTCCCATGTCCAAGCATCCTTTACATTACAAGCTATGGGATCTGGGCACCCAGCATTATAGAATAGCATGAAGCAAATGTACACGCAAAACCTAATTGTTGCCAATAATCACCAATAATTGGTTGTTTGCACCCAACTATTGATAGTTGATGGCTCGTTAAGCAAATACGTTACATGTGCATCTTGGTAGCAGGCACAAATTTGGGAACATATAGAAATCAGGGGTTACTGTGATTGAGAGACATCCCATCCATAAATCAAGTAATTTTATAGCATGATATGATTAACCTAAGAATTATATCTAAGGACTATAATTTCTTATACTGAACTCCGAATGAACTAAGGACATCTGGCTTCAGAATACTGAAAAACCATTATCAAACAGAATTCTACCCTCGAAGCAGGGCGGGATTAACCAATAGGCCAAGTAGGCACGTGCCTAGGGCCCAAAATGGTCAGGGGGGCCCGATGAAGGAGGGCATCAACATTGTTTTTTTCCAAACGGCAATGGCCCCACCCCAATCGGTAATGCAGCCCCACCCCCACCCCATCGACGGAAAGTAAGACAAGCAAGCAACGTGGATAAGAAAGGCAACAGAAACTGTAATTGTGCAAGCGGTGCTGCTTGCCCAAAGCTTTCCTCTGACTCAGCTTCCTGTTTCTGCCTGGGCGCATGATGGGGTGGGGCGGGGCAGGGGGGCCCAGTGTACTTGTGTGCCTAGGGGCCCTTGATGAATTAATCCTGCCCTGCCTCCAAGATATACACAACAATACAGATGTTACAATGAAACAAGAGAAAAGAACCATACCTAAGCAATTGGAGCTGGGGATGAAACAATAGGAATACCATCTACCTGAAACTCCCAGACAATGACTCTCTTTAGTTCCATCAGGGCTTTGCCCAGCTAGGAAGCATGTGACTAGTGAAACCAGTTGACATCAACAACCCAATTTTGAACTAAACTCCCGAATTATGATCAAACAGCTATATACCACGTTACTTCCAGCTGCTATAGTCTATAAAAGGGAAGATCCACCTACATTCCTTTCTCTTGGGATCACCACTGGACCTGCAACACACCTTGCAGGGCATTTCCTCTGCAACTAAGTCTTCGTGTTCCACTCCCAGCCGTTCTGCAACTGAAGAACCTTTCTTCTAGCAAGAATATCATCTCTGGGTGCGGGTCGCCGGACTGGATGGACCTAGAGTCTGATCCGGCGAAGCCATTTCTTATGTTCTTATGTTCAAGCCACTAGAAGCAACAATAAGAATATCTTTGGATTTTTATTAGAGTGAGTTATTTTTAATCCAGCTTAATTAATTAATCATTCTGCTTCACTAACAATATTTTATCTTGTGGCACATTCACCTTTTGTAAAGATCCCTAAAACTGAGAGCTAAAATCACCGTGTTGCCTGCACAATATTGTAAATAATGCTTGTCCTGTAAAATAAAAATCTAGTTATTTCATAATACTGTTACGTATATGTTCTTGAATATTATACAGAGCTAATTTATAAGTAGGTAATATATTCCCCAAATTAACATTTATTCATGTTATATTTTTATTTGTGGAGAATGTGGGCATCGATCTCACTGCCTCTTGCATGCATTCTTATTGTTGCTTCTGGTTAGAGGGTGAAGGCGGTCTGGTCTCACGGCATTCCCATGGTAATGGGGAGAATGGATTCCCTCTAAATTGCACCACCCTGCAGCCATACCGATCACTTTTACTGTTTCTTTAAACAAGCAACAGCAAAACAGCCCACCTTGTTCTCCTGCCTGTCCGCCCTTGTAGCCTCAGTCTGACCAGCAGCTGGCTCTGCCCCAGAACCAGAAGAGGACATTAGAGGCCAGTGGCGTAGCAAGGGTGAGAGGAGCCCCGGAGGGATGGTGCCCCACCTCCATCCTCTTCTTTGCCCCCCCCCCCACCTCCACACACTCCTTCCCCGCCTTCTCCTGTCGTGCATGCGATGCTTTCCTTCCCCCCATACCTCTGTAACGTTCCTAGCGCGAGCAGCGACCCCCAAGTTGCTGTCGTGTCAGCATTGGCTCTTCCTCTGACGTCACTTCCTAGGGGTGAGAAAGGCAGATGTGCAGACTGAGATGGCAAGTGCAAGCTGGCAGGAGAATGAGGTGGGCTATTTTGGCACAGCTGCTGCTTGTTTAGACACAAAAGAAGCAGCAATTGGGGTACAGAAGAGACAGGAGGGAGATGTGATGAAAGTGAGGAGAGGTGTGAGAAAGGGAAGTCACTGGATGGAAAGGGAGAGAGAGGCAGATGCTTTAGAAAAGAGGGGAGAGAGAGGAGAGAAAGAGGGCAGATGGTGTGAGGAAGAGGCAGAGGTGGAAGGTGATGGTAGGGGGAAGTGAAAGGAGAACTGCTGGATGGAAAAGAGAGAGGGGGCAGACACTGTATAGGTGGCAGAGAGGGGGTAGGAAGAGAGGTGGCCGACACTGGATGGAAGGGGAGACAGACAAGAGGAAGATACGGCGCAAACCCAATATGATTTTCTTCAGATTACTCCGAACTGCTTCAAGTTGTGGCCTCCAAAACCAAACTCGTTTTTCCATCTCCTCATCTCTGGATACTCTCAATTTAAGTTCTGAAAATACACCGATAGCTGATGGTGAATATATGATTTTCTTTGGAACATTTTTATAGCTTATTTAGAAGACATATGCAAAAAAAAAAAAAAAAAGATAAGGAAAGAGCTAATCAAAAACTCTTGATAGTTAAAGACTCAGCTTTAACAAATTGCTAAGCTTCAGTATAATATATTTCACAATTATTCAATTCAGTAAGTTAGAACTGTATTTGCAACAGAATATGTTTATCGCATTCTCTTCGGGAGTCTTTCTAAGCAGGGCTATTTAATAAGTAAGTGCTCTATCACTGTGTCAAAAGGAAGCAGAAAGGCCAAAAAAGCATTAAACTGTGTTGACCCCATTCCATCAAAATGAGTGAAATGGATAAGGTAGGCCAAATATTTAATCAGTTCCGGGAGCCTTCATTGCAGTCTTCTGTCTGAACAAAATTACTGTTTAAAACAAAAAAAAAAATAAATAAGCTGTCTGCTGTAGAAAAAAAAAGTTATGGAAATAAAACTAAAAATCGTTTCATTAATTGCCACTCTCGGATAGCTTAACCTTGAATTATATGGCATTAAATGCATCATTAAATAATTGCTCATACTATTCTCGTCATTATTATTATTGTTATTATTCATAGTGCTCTTAGGAGTAAAGATAACTTTTAGCAAATGTGGTTTCACACATTGGCTAAAGGATTGCTGACGCCAGTGGGGAATAATATGTTCACAGTTCATTGGCTAATTGAAAAAAAATATTTAAAGTAACAACACAGGGTGACCCTCATAAACACAACTTCCAACCAGCCGAGTCTAAGTAAAAAGTCTATGTCCTAGCCAGTGCTATAGAACCAGCATAGCAACTAGGTGACTGCATGCAAGGCTGACTAGTCAATATCATGACACTATTTTGATTTTGGCAATGCTGAAGACAGAAGGAAAACCGGCTCTCTTCTGCCAGCAAAAATGTTGACGACTCTGTGGGGTAAAATTGGTTTGATATAGGGGGGAAAAAAATGTTGTCAAGGTGGCCTAGATATGCTCGTATGCCTAGAGGCAAAGGGTGGAAATCCAGGCTAGAAGGATAAGTGATGCAGGTCTTTGAACATACTGAAGTATTGCAGCATTACTAGGCCATGCTAAGCCATCTTAAGTGATTTTGTTGACATGGTAACATATATAAATTGGAACATAAGGATTCAGAAACTCTCTGAAGTCTCTTCTCATCCCAAATGATGAAGATGTTTCTAGTAATGAACAAAACAAATAGTCACAAAAGCTAGTTTAAAGTTGCCAATCTATAATGGGTATCATTTTGTCTAAGCTTTTTTTTTTTGCCAAGCTTGAGTATCATGCCTAGAATAAATAATATGGGAATCTTTTCCTAAGCTGCAATAAGCACTAATAAGAACATAAGAATAGCCTTACTGGGTCAGATTAATGGTTCATCAAGCCCAGTAGCCCGTTATCAATCTAGGTCATTAGTACCTGGCCAAAATCCAAAGAGTAGTAACATTCCATGCTACCGATCCATGCTAACCATGGCTAAAAATGGCTTATTGCAGGGTGCATTGAAGTAATATCCCCGGTGCTCACAATCTTTGACTACTGCAATGCGCGGCGGCTATGAAAAAGGCAAACAGAATGCTAGGAATGATTAAGAAGGGGATCACGAACAGATCGGAGAAGGTTATCATGCTGCTGTACCGAGCCATGGTATGCTCACACCTGGAATACTGCATCCAGCACTGGTAGCCGTACAAGAAGAAGAACACGGTACTACTCAAAAGGGTCTAGAGAAGAGTGACTAAAATGGTTAAGGGGCTGGAGGAGTTGCCGTACAGTGAGAGGTTAGAGAAACTAGGCCTCTTCTTCCTTGAAAAGAGGAGACTGAGAGGGGATATGATAGAAAAATTCAAGATAATGAAGGGAATAGACTTAGTAGATAGAGACAGGTTGTTCACCCTCTCCAAGGTAGAGAGAACGAGAGGCCACTCTCTAAAGTTGAAAGGGGATAGATTCCGTACAAACGTAAGGAAGTTCTTCTTCACCCAGAGAGTGGTGGAAAACTGGAACGCTCTTCTGGAGGCTGTTACAGGGGAAAACACCCTCCAGGGATTCAAGATAAAGTTAGACAAGTTCCTGCTGAACTAGAATGTACACAGGTAAGACTAGTCTGTTAGGGCAATGGTCTTTGACCTAAGGGCCACCGCGTGAGTGGACTGCTGGGCACGATGGACCACTGGTCTGACCCAGCAGCGGCAATTCTTATGTTCTTATTTGATACAATAGACCATCCTTTACTAATTCATTGCCTATAGGAAATAGGCATTTCTGACCAGGTTCTGGACTGGTTCATTTCATACTTCAAAGATCGTTCGTCTAAAGCTTCTTTTAATGACACCCCCTCAAACATCTCGCCAAGCGAATTTGGCATACCTCAAGGATCGATTCTCTCCCCTCTCCTATTTAACATCTTTCAAGCCCCTCTAATCACTTTAGGACAGTCTATTGGCTTCAGCATTTTCGCGTATGTGGACGACATTCAGTTAACTCACCTGATCGACCTCGACAACCCTGATGACATTTGTTCTATAAATCAAAAGTTGGAGAAAATCAGTAATAGGCTCAATGCTAATATGTTATCACTCAACCTCAATAAATCAAAAATCATGGTTTTTCCCAGACAAGGAAGGTCTTACTCTCATCTCCCCTATCAAACTTAGATCTATTCCATTGCAATCAGTTCAGAATATTAAGTTACTAGGGGTTATCTTTGATCAAAAATTATCTTTCCGCAACCAAATAAGCACCATGGTCCAGAAATGTTTCTACTGGCTTCGACTGATTCGTTCTCTAGCCAAGTTGCTCGACCTATCATCGTTACATATCCTCATCTATTCACTAGTGATCTCAAGTCTCTGGACTACAGTAACGCCCTTTCTAAAGGATTTACAAAAAAAGAAACCATGCGTTTACAAATCGTGCAAAATTTTGCCATAAAAGTCATTTCTAAAGCAAGAAAATTTGACCACGTCACTCCCCTCCTGTATAACGTGCACTGGCTACCCATCGAGTATAGAATAACATATAAAATAATGTTGTTAACATTTAAAACTATAACAGCAGGTCAGCCAGAATTCATTAACAAATTTCTGATCCCTCATTCCACTCATCGTTTGCTCCGATCTGCTTTCCATTCCATCATTACAGCACATTAATACTATGAGACCTAATATATTCTCTGTTACTTCTCCCTCCCTGTGGAATTTGGCCCCAAGTCATTTAAGAGAGGCAACATCCCTAGATACATTTAAATCCAGTCTAAAAACATTTCTTTTCAAAGACACCTTTGAAACTTGACCGTCCTTTTAAGAGCATGTTAAAACAATATTAGTTCTGGCCTCCTGGCCGACCCTTTTTGTTACCCGTCCTATTGGGGTTTTTTTTTCCCATAAATGTTCTTTACTTTACATATATTGAAGTTCTTCCCCCCTTTTTCCTCTTGTTCCAATTTGTTTCATGTTTATTGTCTGTCTATGTCTTATGTTTTTACGTTCATTGAGTCAGTTCATTCCCCTTTTAAATATTTACTTTTTGCTGTAAACATGCAATTTTACTTTTGTAAAACCGCTTTGAATTTGGATAAGGCCGGATAGCAAATTTCAATAAACCTTGAAACCTTGCAGATGCAATGCGGTGATGTCAAATGCCTTCACGCATGCCTGTGATGTCATCACATCACACCTGTGCATGCACAGATGTCCTCCTGATGTGGCTCTGAGTACGAGAACAGGTTGAGGGGGTGGGGCTGAGGGGGGCGAGGCAGGGTGGAATGGGGCGGAGTTGGGTGGAACTGGGTTATCCTGGGGGCAGGGTCATGGGTCCAGCTTTTACAATGGTGAAATCTAGCAACCCTACTCACGGTCATTTGCTAATTTTGAACTTAGCACATAGCCATTAATAGGAAAAAGGAAATTGCGGCCATTTTAGAGCCATGCTAAAAAGTAGCCTCAGCACCTGGAAAACCCACAGACCACTTTTTAGCAGAGCTAAGTAAATGGATTTATTAGTGAGTTTATAATATCTCCATCCCTGTTGATTTTCACTTCTATTTATTTCCTTTCTCACTTGTATGTTTCTATAATACATGGTTTCTCGTCGTTATGATGTACTTATCTATTGCAAAGAAATACATGAGAAAATAAAGTTTCAGAAAAAAAAAAAAAGATAGGGAAGATACAAAATGATTGGTCAGTTGGGAATACCAGCCCTGGAATTGGAGGGGACCACTCAGGTCCCAACAAAAATAATCTATCTTTGCCTTTTTGCTGATGACACCGAGATTTGCAACAGAGCGGACTCCCCAGTGGGTGGGTGCAATATGAGAAGAGATCTACAGAAATTAGAAGAATGCAAAGAAGTGCAAATTGATGCATGTGGGGTGCAGAAAAACAAAATAGCAGTACAGTGTTACCCCGCAAATTTGCGGTTCGCGAATAGCAGACTCGCTCAATCGCGGTCTGCTCTGACCGCCTCTTCCTGTAGTAAAATCGGGCTATACCAATCAGGAGCTGCATGTCAAAGCAGCTCCTGATTGGTGTAGCCCAACTTTACTACAGGAAGAGGTGGTCGGAGCAGACCATGAGTGATTTTCTTTGCCCGCTGGCGCTCCAGCTGACCTCTCCTGCTTCCCCTGCCTTTTGACAGGCAACAAACCATATTTGCGGTTTTCTGAAATTCGCAGGGGTTCCTGGAATGGAACCCCCATGCATTTCGGGGGAGTACTATATGTGCTAGGGGGTGAGAAATTGACATGCACAGATCAAGAAAGAGACCTTAGGTGATGATGTCTGAAGACCTCAAGGCAACGAATGCTAAGCTGCATCGAGAGAGGCATAACCAGCAGAAGAAAGATGTGTTGATGCCCCTGTACAAGTCATTGTTGACAGTGGCGTAGCAAGGGTAGGAGGCACCCAGAGCAGTGACGCCCTCCTGCCCTCCTCTCTGCTCCCCCTCCCCCGCTCCTTTTGCACCACGCCAACCCTCCATGCCTTCCTCTCCACTCCTCTGCTCCTTCTATGCCAACCCCCCCTGCTCGATCCACACTCCCATACCACACTTGAGTCCTCTCTTGCTACTCCCATACCTCTTTAAATCTTCACCAGCACCGAGCAGCTTCTCCGGCCTGCTGCTTGTTGCTGGCTTTCTCTCTGACATCATTTCCTGGCCTTGCGACCCAGAAGTGATTTCAGAGGGAGCTTGGCCGGCGCAAGATTTTAAAGAGGTGTGGGGAAGGGAGGGTGCCAGCATGGTGTGTGGGGGTGGGGTGCGGTGGAAAGGTGCCGGCGCCCCCACCAAGATGGCGCCCGGCATGGTCCACCCCCCCTTACTACGCCACTGATTGTTGAGGTCACATTTAGAGTACTGTGTCCACTTTTGGAGGCAGAATCTCTACAAGGACATAAAAAGACTTGAGGTGGTTCAGAGGAAGGCAACGAAAAATGGTGCCCTAAGATGTATGAAAAGAGATGGGAGGACTTGAAAATGTGTACACTGGAAAAAAGAAGAGAGAGAGGTGATATGATACAGACCTTTAAGTATTTGAAAGTTATTAATATTCAAACAAACCCTCTTTCAGAGACATAGAAATGATAGAACTAGAGGACCTGAATGGAGGTTGCAGGGAGGTAGACTCAGGAGTAATGTTCGGAAATACTTTTTCACAGAGAGGGTGATGGATGCATGGAACACTCTTCTGAGAGAGGTGGTAGAGTCTAAAACTGGGAATGAATTAAACAATGTGTGGGATTGACAAAGGAGATGCTTAAATAGAAGGAAGATGGGACTGCGACATGGCTGTTGAAGTGTTACCTTTGGCAAGAATAGTAGGAGCTGAGGCTAATTCCCCCCATGCTGGATTTGGCCACTGTTCTTTGTCTCTCACTATATGTAGGACAGACCATTCAAGACAGACTTGAATGGTCTGTCCTGAATATAGTGTGAGACAAAGCAGAGTGGCCAAATCCAGCATGGGGGAATAAAGCCCAATGCCAGGCAGACTTGTACGGTCTGTTCCCGCATATGGTGAGAGACAGTGGCCAAATCCAGCGTGGAGGAATGGAACCTGATGCCGGAAAGTCTTGCATGGACTGTATCTCCCACATGACAAGAGACAAAGAAAAGCGGCCAAATCCAGCACGGGGAAATGAAGCCCGATGCTTGAAAGACTTGCAGGGTCTGTCCCCCAAACGTGGTGAGGGACAGGTAAAAGTTCGACAACTCTACTGTGTTGATCATGTTATTTTATTGGAGGGATGGGAGGGGGGAGAGAATGGCACCGTGCAGCTGAAGAGGGAGGGAAAGGCATCTTTACTTGTAAATTGAATATTCTCAGCAGTACACCATATATCATCCCCATCGTGTTTGGATGCATACGAGACTGGTGGTGACTTCACAACCAGCATTTATTTACACAAGAGTGACCTAGGCCTACACGGAGTGTTGGGCGAGGCTCTGGTCACCTAGTTGGGCAGATTGAATGGACTATGAGGGTGGTTTTCTGCTATCATATACTATCCCCCTCTTTTACAAAGGTGCGCTAAGCTTTTTAGCGCATGCTAAATATTAGCATGCGTTAAACGCTAACGCGTGAATGTTATCCTATGGACATGTTAGCGGCTAGCGCATGCATTGATCTAGCGTGTGCTGAATCCGTGCTAAAACGCTTAGCGCGCCTTTGTAAAAGAGGGCCTATGTTTCTGTATTTTGAGACGGTTCTAGTAGTTAGTCATTGAAGGGAAGGGGTAAAACGCGGACCTGACGGACCTTGCGGATCTAAAACCGCACGTTCTTAAAAATCTGAGGTCCGTGCCACTTGTCGTTCTGGCTCCGACAGACCTCTATGACGGATCCGTCTCAGCATAGGGAGGGAAAAGTATTAGGGTCCGTCAGCGCTAAATTGTCATAGAGGTCTGTCGGAACCAGAGACTAAAACCATTCCCCTTAATGAACTTTTGCAGAAAATCTCTCTTGCAAAAGATACCAGTGGCGGGGACCCAGCCCAACCATCTGGGCTCTATAAACATTCAATTATTGCCAGCAAAGTTGCACAAAATTTGCATTCACAGATTAGCATTAGCACGTATAAGATTTTCTGTGCTCTTTAAAGAGTATATACATTGTTGTTTTCAGTAAATTTAAAAATCTGAGGTCCGTGCCACTTTTAGTCTCTGGCTCTGACAGACCTTTATCAAGTTCAAGTTTATTAGGATTTTATATACCACCTATCAAGGTTATCTAAGTGGTTTTTACAATCAGGTACTCAAGCATTTTCCCTCTCTGTCCCGGTGGGCTCACAATCTATCTAATGTACCTGGAGCTATGGAGGATTAAGTGACTTGCCCAGGGTCACAAGGAGCAGCACAGGGTTTGAACCCACAACCCCAGGGTGCTGAGGCTGTAGATCCAACCACTGCGCCACACACTCCTCTATGACATGTTAGCGTTGACGAATCCTAATACTTTTCCCTCCCTATTCTGACGAATCCGTCAGAGCTAAATTGTCATTGAGGTCTATCAGAGCCAGATACTACAAGTGGCACGGACCTCAGATTTTTAAGGACATGCGGTTTTAGATCCGCGAGGTCCGTCAGGTCCGTGAGGTCCATGTTTTACCCCTTCCCATCACTGAAACATCAGCATATACCTGGGAGAGTGCAATGTGTGTTCAGAAGAGTATCAAAGTATATGCTGGCCTTCGAGACTGCTTTAGAGTAATTTTACTCAGGGGTGCTTATTTTTGCCTGCCAAAGGTCAAAGGGTAGAGGGTTTTCAGACAATTCAAGGTTCGTGTCACTCAAAATCCAATGGCAATTAGTTGTAAATAATTCAAAAACTCACAATTCTGAAATAATTTGATGTGCTTTACTCTCTCAATTGAGGTGGTATCAGTTCTCCAGGGTCTTAACAGATTCATAGGTGACTTAATGAAGGAGAATTTTTGGTCACTCTTTGAACTCATGTTAAACACAATGGGAAGAATTTTCATAAAGTTTGCACTTTTGCAACCTTATTAACACAAATCAATGAAATGCAAGCAATACTATTGATTACGAAGTTTATTGCTTAGAACCAGTTATAATTTTTCACTCCCCGGTGTGGGAATATGCAAATTTGTTGGCTTTTAGAAACCTCTACTGCAGCCAAAACTGTATTTGACCTCACAGCTGAGGCAAATAGGAAGATAGACTAAGAAAAAAAAAAAAATCTTTCATCAAGAAAATATAGTCAGATGTCTTCTTCTCTCAGGGGGCATTTTTGCTGTTAGAGTATATCGGGCAGCAACAGAAATATCAGTGGGTACTTTGACAAGACTGCTCAGGAGTTATGATCAAAGGCCAGAGGTTCATTACCCCAGAGCGAACACATTCTCTCACTCACAGTACATGAAGGCAGGACATCCACGTTCATTTTATCTAGAAAGGAATTCTAAGAGCTGCATGCTTTATAAATAGATGCTATTGACCTTAAATCTAAAGTTATTTATATATATATTTCTTTTTAATGCTGGACATGCTCTCCGATTCTACTGAAAGAAAATTTTCTTCACTTTTTCACTTTCTTCCATCTGATAGACTGACACGCAGTCATTCTGCGTGAATAGTTTAGCATATATTTTATTGGCATTTGTCTTATCTGTATATTTATGGAATTTGTGATGGCCCGGTGGTTCTGCGGCAGTGCCTTCGTTTGATTTGCACGCTCAGCTCCCAGAGTTGAACATGTTACAGAAGTAATATTGACAGCCTGGGGCTAGGAAAGAGAGAGAGCCTGTTATAGAGGTAGCATTCACAGCCCAAGACTAGGATAAGGAATTATTTCCATCATACCAAAGTTACACCTGGAGGAAAACTTGCACTTACCAATTGTCAAATGGGGCAGCTGCCCTGGGATCTTACATGAGGGGTGAGATGGACACCCAGTTGCCCATTGATAAATTTAGCTCTTCTCTGTCTCCTTCCCCCTTCTCTCCCATAAATTCCCTTCTTCCTCTGTCCTTCCTCTCCATCGCTAGTAGCAGCAGAAATTCAGCTGGCACCTTCTGCCAGATTTAGGGTCTTCCCTCTTGCATGTTCCGCCCCCCACCCCCTTCTGATGCAATTTACCTGTTTCTGCATAGGCAGGAAGTGCTAGGGGAAAGGGCTCCATGCCGAAAGAAGGTCACCGAGCTGAATCGCTGTTGCTACTGGCAGCGGAGAAGAAGGATGGATAACCACAGGGACAGGAGATCGACAGGACTCATGAGGGTTGGTAGACAGAAATAGAGAGACTATATTGAGAATTGTAGAAAGCAGTGGTCCTGAGGAGCCTGGGCCCCATCACTTTCAGCTCAAACCCCATATACTCTAATGCACCATGATAAAAACTTAGTCATTGGCCTACAGATTCTTTGAGAATGGGCCACCGTTGGTATCTTCCTTCACCTCCCCTCCCTTTTCCTAGTCCAGCAGCTTCCTTACTCCCTTCCACTGACAGCCCTGCTGTTTCCAGCAAATAAAGAAATGGCATTGCAAACGTGTGGAGCTGCTATCTAGGTTACACAGTTGATGGCTCTGCTGATCCAGCCCCTTCTGATGTAGACTGTGTTTTGGAGGGGCAGCTGAACCAGCAAAGCCATCAATAGCATATCCTAGACCAGGCGTCCCCAAAGTCCCTCCTTGAGGGCCGAATCCAGTCGGGTTTTCAGGATTTCCCCAATGAATATGCATTGAAAGCAGTGCATGCACATAGATCTCATTGGGGAAATCCTGAAAACCCGACTGGATTGCTGCCCTCAAGGAGGGACTTTGGGGACCCCTGTCCTAGATAGTAGTTATAAGCCTTCATGAAACTTTTTTGTTTTTTAGGTGATGCTAAGCGTGATTCTATAATAGAAACATAGAAACATGATGGCAGATAAAGGCCAAATGGCCCATCCAGTTTGCACATCCGCAGCATCCACTGTGCCCTCCTCTCCCTTTTGGCTAAGGCTCTTTACACCTGCATTGTGATGTCATAGAACTTTATGGTTAGAGAAACATTGTAACATGAGGGCAGATAAAGGTCAAATGGCCCATCCAGTCTGCCCATCCGCAGTAACCATTATCTCTTCCTCTCTCTGAGAGATCCCACGTGACTATCCCAGGCTTTCTTGAAATCAGACACAGTCTCTGTCTCCACCACCTCTTCCAGGAGACTGTTCCATGCATCTACCACCCCTTCTGTAAAAATGTATTTCCTTAGATTCCTCCGGAGCCTATCACCTCTTAACTTCATCCTATGCCCTCTCATTCCAGAGTTTCCTTTCAAATGAGACTCGACTCATGCGCATTTATATCAAGTATGTATTTCAACGTCTCTATCATATCTCCCCTTTCCCACCTTTCCTCCAAAGTATACAGATTGAGATCTTTAAGTCTGTCCCCATACGCCTTATGATGAAGACCACACATCATTTTAGCAAGCCTTCCTCTGGACCAACTCCACCCTTTTTATATCTTTTTGAAGGTGCAGTCTCCAGAACTGTACATAGTATTCTAAACGAGGAACCTACGCTTTATAGAATTGGTGCCGGCATCAGCGCTTAAATTTGGGCTGGCTTTATAGAATCAAGGCCTTACAGACTCCAAAATAGGTGGCGGGAAGGTTTTTTTTTTTAATATATAATGGCCGCTTGCAAAATTAGTTTGTGGCATTAACTCAGAAAATCAGTCATTTTCTGACTGCGGCGTATGTGGCCTTAGCGCACGGGGAGACCTGCGCAAGGGGTGGGCTAAGGCCACTTTTGCTGCAGCTTTAGTAAAAGGGCCCCTTAGTGAATCAAGCCCAATGTTATGAAAGTGAGGGTATATTATTAATACATATATCTTGCTCCTTTGACTTATTTGACAGAGTAGTGAGGACCCAGAAGGAATGCGAAGACCTACAACGAGGCATAAACACACTCGAGGAATGGGCTGCCAAATGGCAAATGAGGTTCAATGTGGACAAGTGCAAAGTGATGCATATCGGTAACATAAATCATATGCACGAATACAGGATGTCTGGTGCTGTACTCTGAGAGAGCCCCCAGGAAAGAGTCCTGGGAGTACTGGTAGACAAGTCAATGAATAGTAAGCAAACACCGGACTTGGATAAACTTAGTTTTTGAACAGAGCCCTCAGATACCTGTGCTGCTTGATACAACTTAAAGCAGATCTTTACAGGTCGGCACTTTCTCTTTCATTGGGCTACAGTTCACACTTTTTTTTAATATATTTTAATTGCATTTAAAAAATTTTTTTCTTATTGCATGTTTCTAATTTTAATTTCCATGCAAACAAAAACAAAGCGACACTTATCTTGTGTTTTGGTCGCTTGTCAGTTAGGCTCGAAGTGTTGGCCCGACGGGACCCGTTTCGCCACTACGGCTTCTTCTGGGGTCGATGGGTTCGAGCTACAATGATAATAGATATAAATAATACGTGTCTAATTTATTGAACTGTTTTAAAATGCATGTTTACTAAGTTCTAAAACTCGAAATTCTTTAAGGTACTCACCGCTCACAGCGTGATCTGCATTATCAGATCTGAAAAAATGGAGTCAGCAGGCACGCGAAAATGCGCATGCTCTTATTCAAACTGACTGTGACATCATCGTTGTTCTCCTTTTGTCATTGGAGATTTTAGACCAATTGTAAAAGGAAATTTTTTATTTATTTGTATCATTTATTAATATTATTGGTAACTGTTTCATCAAAAGATGTCATTTTTTTAAGATGTTATTTTTCAAAAAACGTTATTTTTTAGGATGTTATTTTTTCAAAGAAAAGCATACCAGTCTATAGAGCTATTCAAGCCGTTCGGCTTCAATGTATTGAGAGAAAAGATCCATTCACATTCTTTTTGATGTAATTTCTTTTGTCTATTACCTCCCCTATTTGTTTGTGCTATGGTGTCAAAACAAAAACATTTCAGATCTTTGAAAAGATGACCTTTGTTCAAACAGTGTTCTACTAAAGGAGCTGATGTTTTAGCATGTTTTAAATTCGATTTGTGCTCTGCTAATCTCTGTTTTAATGCTCGAGTTGACATACCAATGTACCACAAATTGCAAGGGCAAATAATTGCATAAATGATGTGGTCAGACGAACAGGTAAAAAAATGCCCTATAGTGAATTTTTTCCCGCTCGTTGGATTAATAAAAAACTTTTTTGGATCAACCACCTCACAAAACGAACACTTGCCACATTTAAAAAAACCTTTTGGAAGTACACTGGAAATTTCCCTGGGAGTTTGTATAGACTGTGCTGGACTGAGAAGATCTTTTAGATTCTTGTCTCGAGAAAAGGCTATTCTCAATTGGTCTTCCTGGAATAAAGGATGTGTCTTCATGATCTTCCAATTTTCTTTAATTATATTTGCAGGAATATTTCCTCTGGTTGAATAGCGCATAACGCATGTTTGAGTGTCTTCCTGTTGGCTATTGGTAGTTTTATCATACTCCTCCAGAAGGGCTTCTCTATTGTAGTACCTGGCTCGTTTATATGCTTGTTTTAAAACTATCTGTGGATAACCTCTTTGTCCCAATTTTATCTTTAATTTTCTTGATTGATTTTTAAAATTTCTAATTGAAGAACAATTTCTTCTTAATCTTAGAAATTGAGAGAAAGGTAAGTTCTTTCTTAGAGCAAGTGGATGGCAACTTTTAAAGTCTAACATGGAGTTCCTATCCGTCTGTTTGAAATGAACATTAAATTCAAAATGATCGGATATCTGTGTTATGATCAGATCTAAAAAAATGATCTCATTTGTGGCATATGTCATCGTGAACTGTGTGTTGGTGTCACAACTATTTAGCCACATCTTAAACTGTAAAAGATCATGCTCAGTTCCTGTCCACAGCATCAAAACATCATCGATGTAACGGTACCATTTGAAAATGTAATCCTCAAAAGGAGAATGTTTTATCCATGTTGTTTCAAAATTGTCCATAAAAAGGTTTGCTATAGATGGAGCAAACGTAGCACCCATTGCAACTCCCTTTTTTTTGTTTGTAAAACTGATTGTCAAACAGGAAGAAATTTTCACTCATTGCCATTCTCGTGAGGAAACATAAGAAATCTGTAGGAATAGAATGTGGACGACAACGGGTTTCTAAGATGTTTTTGATAACAGAAAGAGCCTCATCTTGAGGGATTGAAGTGTATAGGGAGACAACATCTAGGGAAACCAACAGGAAAGGAAAATGCTCAGTGGATACTGTGTTAAGTTTGTTGATAATATCTTTTGTATCTTTTATAAAAGATCTCATTTTCCCTACTTCTGGTTTCAAGAAAAAATCAACGAAAATTGAAAGTGGTTCTAAAAGAGAATTACGTGACGACATGATTGGCCTGCCTGGAGGTTTAGATAAACTTTTATGAATCTTTGGTAGCATATATAAGACAGGCACTGTTGGAAATTTGGAATTCAAAAACTTATGATCTTTATAAGTTAAAAAACCCTCTCGTAAGCCTTTATCCGTCTCTATCTGAATTCTTCTTTGGAGACGCTTTGTAGGATTTAAATGTGGCAAGTGTTCGTTTTGTGAGGTGGTTGATCCAAAAAAGTTTTTTATTAATCCAACGAGCGGGAAAAAATTCACTATAGGGCATTTTTTTACCTGTTCGTCTGACCACATCATTTATGCAATTATTTGCCCTTGCAATTTGTGGTACATTGGTATGTCAACTCGAGCATTAAAACAGAGATTAGCAGAGCACAAATCGAATTTAAAACATGCTAAAACATCAGCTCCTTTAGTAGAACACTGTTTGAACAAAGGTCATCTTTTCAAAGATCTGAAATGTTTTTGTTTTGACACCATAGCACAAACAAATAGGGGAGGTAATAGACAAAAGAAATTACATCAAAAAGAATGTGAATGGATCTTTTCTCTCAATACATTGAAGCCGAACGGCTTGAATAGCTCTATAGACTGGTATGCTTTTCTTTGAAAAAATAACATCCTAAAAAATAACGTTTTTTGAAAAATAACATCTTAAAAAATGACATCTTTTGATGAAACAGTTACCAATAATATTAATAAATGATACAAATAAATAAAAAATTTCCTTTTACAATTGGTCTAAAATCTCCAATGACAAAAGGAGAACAACGATGATGTCACAGTCAGTTTGAATAAGAGCATGCGCATTTTCGCGTGCCTGCTGACTCCATTTTTTCAGATCTGATAATGCAGATCACGCTGTGAGCGGTGAGTACCTTAAAGAATTTCGAGTTTTAGAACTTAGTAAACATGCATTTTAAAACAGTTCAATAAATTAGACACGTATTATTTATATCTATTATCATTGTAGCTCGAACCCATCGACCCCAGAAGAAGCCGTAGTGGCGAAACGGGTCCCGTCGGGCCAACACTTCGAGCCTAACTGACAAGCGACCAAAACACAAGATAAGTGTCGCTTTGTTTTTGTTTGCATGGAAATTAAAATTAGAAACATGCAATAAGAAAAAAATTTTTTAAATGCAATTAAAATATATTAAAAAAAAGTGTGAACTGTAGCCCAATGAAAGAGAAAGTGCCGACCTGTAAAGATCTGCTTTAAGTTGTATCAAGCAGCACAGGTATCTGAGGGCTCTGTTCAAAAACTAAGTTTATCCAAGTCCGGTGTTTGCTTACTGTTTGTATTTTGGGACTTGTAACCATTACTGTCTAGTAGTGAATCACTTCAAATCAAAAATGGTTGAGGAGTGGAAAAGCGCTCATAGTTTTTCGTATGACACTATGGGATCATTATTAAATGTTCCTACTCATTTTGACATCTCACAATTTACCAATTCCAATATTTCACCTTGGAATGAAGTCACTAAGCTATTCAAGTCTATCATCAGTATGGAAATTAATAGTAGTATGTTAATTGAATACTGCAAAATTGAGAGAATCCCGAGAGGCCTACGCATGAATAAAGCACCTCAAATTTTTAAAGAAGAAGCTGATTTTGTAGAAGTTTGGAATAAAATATTAAACAAGTGCTCACTGGACTTAATGTTGTTAATCATCCAATACAGTAATAAGACCATCAACAACAATAAATCTAAGCTGGATGCGGATTTAGTGAGCTTGAAGTCTTCCTTAACCAGTGAAGATTTTGATAATCATTATAAGAACCTTGAAGAAAACATGTCTAAATTCAGGGAGTCTATCAAAAGGAATAAATTCCGGAAGTTCAAAAGAGATGAACAAGACTATTCTAACAACAGAATTTATTCATGGATGTTAAAAAAAGACACACAAAAACCAGATGATATTTCTGTATCGGTGAGTTCCGAGGGTAATTCTATATCTTCAACAAGCAGTCATTCTTCTTCTTCCTCTTTTTTATCAAGAGGTCAACCGGCAAGGAGAGGTCGAGCAAGAGGCCGCAGAGGGGGACAACGCAACAGACCGAACACCAGGTCTCAGACCAGACAAAATCAATGGTGATTAACTTGTCAAAAAGAAATTTAGATGAACAAGAATTCTCTTTACTCTCCCATGGTCTTTCTTTTGTTCCAACTACTACGTTTAATTTTTTCCAATTTAATATTGATTTTGAAAAATTCTTAAGAAAATTACAAATTAAAGTATTTTTCAGTAACACAACAGTTTCTAATGATAAAACTATTGTTAGTCCTACTTCCACATGGTCTCCCCCCATCCCGTTAGATCCTGTGATAAATGCCTTCAAACAATGCGTTCTGCGTGACATTAAATTATGGTGTGATACAAAACCTCGTCACCAGGCAAATTTAACTGCCGCAGAACGCAATGCTTTATTTGAACTAAAAAAAGATAGTTCTATTATAATAAAAAAGGCAGACAAAGGAGGGGCCATTGTTGTCATGAACCAAGAAGACTATTTTCATGAAGTTTTTCGACAATTGAATGACCTGGAAACTTATGAAAGGTTAGCTTTAAATCCTACAAAGCGTCTCCAAAGAAGAATTCAGATAGAGACGGATAAAGGCTTACGAGAGGGTTTTTTAACTTATAAAGATCATAAGTTTTTGAATTCCAAATTTCCAACAGTGCCTGTCTTATATATGCTACCAAAGATTCATAAAAGTTTATCTAAACCTCCAGGCAGGCCAATCATGTCGTCACGTAATTCTCTTTTAGAACCACTTTCAATTTTCGTTGATTTTTTCTTGAAACCAGAAGTAGGGAAAATGAGATCTTTTATAAAAGATACAAAAGATATTATCAACAAACTGAACACAGTATCCACTGAGCATTTTCCTTTCCTGTTGGTTTCCCTAGATGTTGTCTCCCTATACACTTCAATCCCTCAAGATGAGGCTCTTTCTGTTATCAAAAACATCTTAGAAACCCGTTGTCGTCCACATTCTATTCCTACAGATTTCTTATGTTTCCTCACGAGAATGGCAATGAGTGAAAATTTCTTCCTGTTTGACAATCAGTTTTACAAACAAAAAAAGGGAGTTGCAATGGGTGCTACGTTTGCTCCATCTATAGCAAACCTTTTTATGGACAATTTTGAAACAACATGGATAAAACATTCTCCTTTTGAGGATTACATTTTCAAATGGTACCGTTACATCGATGATGTTTTGATGCTGTGGACAGGAACTGAGCATGATCTTTTACAGTTTAAGATGTGGCTAAATAGTTGTGACACCAACATACAGTTCACGATGACATATGCCACAAATGAGATCATTTTTTTAGATCTGATCATAACACAGATATCCGATCATTTTGAATTTAATGTTCATTTCAAACAGACGGATAGGAACTCCATGTTAGACTTTAAAAGTTGCCATCCACTTGCTCTAAGAAAGAACTTACCTTTCTCTCAATTTCTAAGATTAAGAAGAAATTGTTCTTCAATTAGAAATTTTAAAAATCAATCAAGAAAATTAAAGATAAAATTGGGACAAAGAGGTTATCCACAGATAGTTTTAAAACAAGCATATAAACGAGCCAGGTACTACAATAGAGAAGCCCTTCTGGAGGAGTATGATAAAACTACCAATAGCCAACAGGAAGACACTCAAACATGCGTTATGCGCTATTCAACCAGAGGAAATATTCCTGCAAATATAATTAAAGAAAATTGGAAGATCATGAAGACACATCCTTTATTCCAGGAAGACCAATTGAGAATAGCCTTTTCTCGAGACAAGAATCTAAAAGATCTTCTCAGTCCAGCACAGTCTATACAAACTCCCAGGGAAATTTCCAGTGTACTTCCAAAAGGTTTTTTTAAATGTGGCAAGTGTTCGTTTTGTGAGGTGGTTGATCCAAAAAAGTTTTTTATTAATCCAACGAGCGGGAAAAAATTCACTATAGGGCATTTTTTTACCTGTTCGTCTGACCACATCATTTATGCAATTATTTGCCCTTGCAATTTGTGGTACATTGGTATGTCAACTCGAGCATTAAAACAGAGATTAGCAGAGCACAAATCGAATTTAAAACATGCTAAAACATCAGCTCCTTTAGTAGAACACTGTTTGAACAAAGGTCATCTTTTCAAAGATCTGAAATGTTTTTGTTTTGACACCATAGCACAAACAAATAGGGGAGGTAATAGACAAAAGAAATTACATCAAAAAGAATGTGAATGGATCTTTTCTCTCAATACATTGAAGCCGAACGGCTTGAATAGCTCTATAGACTGGTATGCTTTTCTTTGAAAAAATAACATCCTAAAAAATAACGTTTTTTGAAAAATAACATCTTAAAAAATGACATCTTTTGATGAAACAGTTACCAATAATATTAATAAATGATACAAATAAATAAAAAATTTCCTTTTACAATTGGTCTAAAATCTCCAATGACAAAAGGAGAACAACGATGATGTCACAGTCAGTTTGAATAAGAGCATGCGCATTTTCGCGTGCCTGCTGACTCCATTTTTTCAGATCTGATAATGCAGATCACGCTGTGAGCGGTGAGTACCTTAAAGAATTTCGAGTTTTAGAACTTAGTAAACATGCATTTTAAAACAGTTCAATAAATTAGACACGTATTATTTATATCTATTATCATTGTAGCTCGAACCCATCGACCCCAGAAGAAGCCGTAGTGGCGAAACGGGTCCCGTCGGGCCAACACTTCGAGCCTAACTGACAAGCGACCAAAACACAAGATAAGTGTCGCTTTGTTTTTGTTTGCATGGAAATTAAAATTAGAAACATGCAATAAGAAAAAAATTTTTTAAATGCAATTAAAATATATTAAAAAAAAGTGTGAACTGTAGCCCAATGAAAGAGAAAGTGCCGACCTGTAAAGATCTGCTTTAAGTTGTATCAAGCAGCACAGGTATCTGAGGGCTCTGTTCAAAAACTAAGTTTATCCAAGTCCGGTGTTTGCTTACTGTTTGTATTTTGGGACTTGTAACCATTACTGTCTAGTAGTGAATCACTTCAAATCAAAAATGGTTGAGGAGTGGAAAAGCGCTCATAGTTTTTCGTATGACACTATGGGATCATTATTAAATGTTCCTACTCATTTTGACATCTCACAATTTACCAATTCCAATATTTCACCTTGGAATGAAGTCACTAAGCTATTCAAGTCTATCATCAGTATGGAAATTAATAGTAGTATGTTAATTGAATACTGCAAAATTGAGAGAATCCCGAGAGGCCTACGCATGAATAAAGCACCTCAAATTTTTAAAGAAGAAGCTGATTTTGTAGAAGTTTGGAATAAAATATTAAACAAGTGCTCACTGGACTTAATGTTGTTAATCATCCAATACAGTAATAAGACCATCAACAACAATAAATCTAAGCTGGATGCGGATTTAGTGAGCTTGAAGTCTTCCTTAACCAGTGAAGATTTTGATAATCATTATAAGAACCTTGAAGAAAACATGTCTAAATTCAGGGAGTCTATCAAAAGGAATAAATTCCGGAAGTTCAAAAGAGATGAACAAGACTATTCTAACAACAGAATTTATTCATGGATGTTAAAAAAAGACACACAAAAACCAGATGATATTTCTGTATCGGTGAGTTCCGAGGGTAATTCTATATCTTCAACAAGCAGTCATTCTTCTTCTTCCTCTTTTTTATCAAGAGGTCAACCGGCAAGGAGAGGTCGAGCAAGAGGCCGCAGAGGGGGACAACGCAACAGACCGAACACCAGGTCTCAGACCAGACAAAATCAATGGTGATTAACTTGTCAAAAAGAAATTTAGATGAACAAGAATTCTCTTTACTCTCCCATGGTCTTTCTTTTGTTCCAACTACTACGTTTAATTTTTTCCAATTTAATATTGATTTTGAAAAATTCTTAAGAAAATTACAAATTAAAGTATTTTTCAGTAACACAACAGTTTCTAATGATAAAACTATTGTTAGTCCTACTTCCACATGGTCTCCCCCCATCCCGTTAGATCCTGTGATAAATGCCTTCAAACAATGCGTTCTGCGTGACATTAAATTATGGTGTGATACAAAACCTCGTCACCAGGCAAATTTAACTGCCGCAGAACGCAATGCTTTATTTGAACTAAAAAAAGATAGTTCTATTAGAATAAAAAAGGCAGACAAAGGAGGGGCCATTGTTGTCATGAACCAAGAAGACTATTCTCATGAAGTTTTTCGACAATTGAATGACCTGGAAACTTATGAAAGGTTAGCTTTAAATCCTACAAAGCGTCTCCAAAGAAGAATTCAGATAGAGACGGATAAAGGCTTACGAGAGGGTTTTTTAACTTATAAAGATCATAAGTTTTTGAATTCCAAATTTCCAACAGTGCCTGTCTTATATATGCTACCAAAGATTCATAAAAGTTTATCTAAACCTCCAGGCAGGCCAATCATGTCGTCACGTAATTCTCTTTTAGAACCACTTTCAATTTTCGTTGATTTTTTCTTGAAACCAGAAGTAGGGAAAATGAGATCTTTTATAAAAGATACAAAAGATATTATCAACAAACTTAACACAGTATCCACTGAGCATTTTCCTTTCCTGTTGGTTTCCCTAGATGTTGTCTCCCTATACACTTCAATCCCTCAAGATGAGGCTCTTTCTGTTATCAAAAACATCTTAGAAACCCGTTGTCGTCCACATTCTATTCCTACAGATTTCTTATGTTTCCTCACGAGAATGGCAATGAGTGAAAATTTCTTCCTGTTTGACAATCAGTTTTACAAACAAAAAAAGGGAGTTGCAATGGGTGCTACGTTTGCTCCATCTATAGCAAACCTTTTTATGGACAATTTTGAAACAACATGGATAAAACATTCTCCTTTTGAGGATTACATTTTCAAATGGTACCGTTACATCGATGATGTTTTGATGCTGTGGACAGGAACTGAGCATGATCTTTTACAGTTTAAGATGTGGCTAAATAGTTGTGACACCAACATACAGTTCACGATGACATATGCCACAAATGAGATCATTTTTTTAGATCTGATCATAACACAGATATCCGATCATTTTGAATTTAATGTTCATTTCAAACAGACGGATAGGAACTCCATGTTAGACTTTAAAAGTTGCCATCCACTTGCTCTAAGAAAGAACTTACCTTTCTCTCAATTTCTAAGATTAAGAAGAAATTGTTCTTCAATTAGAAATTTTAAAAATCAATCAAGAAAATTAAAGATAAAATTGGGACAAAGAGGTTATCCACAGATAGTTTTAAAACAAGCATATAAACGAGCCAGGTACTACAATAGAGAAGCCCTTCTGGAGGAGTATGATAAAACTACCAATAGCCAACAGGAAGACACTCAAACATGCGTTATGCGCTATTCAACCAGAGGAAATATTCCTGCAAATATAATTAAAGAAAATTGGAAGATCATGAAGACACATCCTTTATTCCAGGAAGACCAATTGAGAATAGCCTTTTCTCGAGACAAGAATCTAAAAGATCTTCTCAGTCCAGCACAGTCTATACAAACTCCCAGGGAAATTTCCAGTGTACTTCCAAAAGGTTTTTTAAATGTGGCAAGTGTTCGTTTTGTGAGGTGGTTGATCCAAAAAAAGTTTTTTATTAATCCAACGAGCGGGAAAAAAATTCACTATAGGGCATTTTTTTACCTGTTCGTCTGACCACATCATTTATGCAATTATTTGCCCTTGCAATTTGTGGTACATTGGTATGTCAACTCGAGCATTAAAACAGAGATTAGCAGAGCACAAATCGAATTTAAAACATGCTAAAACATCAGCTCCTTTAGTAGAACACTGTTTGAACAAAGGTCATCTTTTCAAAGATCTGAAATGTTTTTGTTTTGACACCATAGCACAAACAAATAGGGGAGGTAATAGACAAAAGAAATTACATCAAAAAGAATGTGAATGGATCTTTTCTCTCAATACATTGAAGCCGAACGGCTTGAATAGCTCTATAGACTGGTATGCTTTTCTTTGAAAAAATAACATCCTAAAAAATAACGTTTTTTGAAAAATAACATCTTAAAAAATGACATCTTTTGATGAAACAGTTACCAATAATATTAATAAATGATACAAATAAATAAAAAATTTCCTTTTACAATTGGTCTAAAATCTCCAATGACAAAAGGAGAACAACGATGATGTCACAGTCAGTTTGAATAAGAGCATGCGCATTTTCGCGTGCCTGCTGACTCCATTTTTTCAGATCTGATAATGCAGATCACGCTGTGAGCGGTGAGTACCTTAAAGAATTTCGAGTTTTAGAACTTAGTAAACATGCATTTTAAAACAGTTCAATAAATTAGACACGTATTATTTATATCTATTATCATTGTAGCTCGAACCCATCGACCCCAGAAGAAGCCGTAGTGGCGAAACGGGTCCCGTCGGGCCAACACTTCGAGCCTAACTGACAAGCGACCAAAACACAAGATAAGTGTCGCTTTGTTTTTGTTTGCATGGAAATTAAAATTAGAAACATGCAATAAGAAAAAAAATTTTTAAATGCAATTAAAATATATTAAAAAAAAGTGTGAACTGTAGCCCAATGAAAGAGAAAGTGCCGACCTGTAAAGATCTGCTTTAAGTTGTATCAAGCAGCACAGGTATCTGAGGGCTCTGTTCAAAAACTAAGTTTATCCAAGTCCGGTGTTTGCTTACTGTTTGTATTTTGGGACTTGTAACCATTACTGTCTAGTAGTGAGACAAGTCAATGAAGCCATCCGCGCAATGCGCAGTGGCGGTGAAAAGGGCGAACAGAATGCTAGGAATAATTAAGAAGGGGATCACAAACAGATCGGAGAAGGTTATCATGTCGCTGTACCAGGCCATGGTGCGCCCCCACCTGGAATGCTGCGTCCAACACTGGTTGCCGTACATGAAAAAGGACATAGTACTTTTCGAAAGGGTCCAGAGAAGAGCGACAAAAATGGTTAAGGGACTGGGGGAGTTGCCGTACAACAAGAGGCTAGAGAAACTGGGCCTCTTCTCCCTGGAGAAGAGAAGACTGAGAGGGGACATGATCGAAACATTCAAGATGTTGAAGGGAATTGACTTAGTAGAGAAACAGAGATTGTTCACCCTCTCCAAAGTGAAGAGAAGAAGAGGGCACTCGCTAAAGTTAGAAGGGAAAAGATTCCGTACAAACGTAAGGAAGTTCTTCTTCACCCAGAGAGTGGTAGAAATCTGGAACGCTCTTCCGGAGGCTGTTATAGGGGAAAGCACCCTCCAGGGATTCAAGACAAGGTTGGATAAGTTCCTACTGGAACAGAACATACGCAGGTAAGGCTAGACTCAAATAGGGCACTGGTCTTTGACCTAAGGGCTGCTGTGTGAGCACAATGGACTCAATGGACCACTGGTTTGACCCAGCAGCGGAAATTCTTATGTTCTTATGTATGTTCTTATGCTGCAGACGAGAAAGAGTTATCATACAGCACTATTTCTTTTAAATCTTTATTTTCTTTGTTGTTGTTTTTACAGATTATTTAGGGAGTTCCTTGTTGAAGGCTGAACCTACATTAATGCAACCGAGATCCGTGGTGTCTGCTGGGTAATAAGACTTCTGGACATCAAAACAGGAAGCTGTTCTTCCAAATACTTAAGGTAAGAAATGCAAAAACAGATTCCTGGTGATTTATGTTAGGCGTACAGCAGAGATACCGTTTTATGTTTCAGTAATGTACCGATGCATTATTGAAAGAAACAATGGCTTTTCTCTCTTAGATGGTTACAATGTTGCCTAGATTAATGAAAGTCTATTTTTAAGCCCAGGTGCTTCGAGTTAAAACGAGACACAAGATTCATGGCATAAGTGTGGACGTCCTGCTGAATTAAATTGAATCAAATTACAGATGGTGTCATCAGGGCTAGGATGATACCAGAGCCACAGAAATGACAAGTAATGGCGAAAGAGCAGTACATCATTCGTGTCCCTCAGACTTTTTTGCCTTATAAGCTGGGTTATTTTAACTTTCCTAAAGTGTTTTCATTTTTATTTTCTGCTCCTGAAATGAGTATCATTTAATGCCAGCCCTACTGACCAGTGTTCCCTCTAAGCTGCGCTGGCGTGCGCTGGCGCACAAAATATTACATCTAGCGCACAAGTTTCACGTCACAGCGCACGGCGGGCAGGGCGGCGAGAGGAGAATCGGGCGAGTTGGCTCATAACTTGCTGGCGCCCGATATTTTTAGCGCACAGCGAAAAAAATTTTGCTCACAACACCCGCCCGCTTAGAGGGAGCACTGCTACTGACCCTTCTTTATTTTAAGGTTTACCCATTTCCTCGCAGGAACAAATACGGCAGGTCATTTCAAACACTGCTCTGCTATTCTATACTTGCCAGGATCGGGCTGTCAATTCGAAATGAGTGTCATTCATCGATACAATTGTCAAGAAAGAGTGCACACTGTCTGGGGAATTCTCTAAGGTCCGCCTAAAGTTATGCTCCTACATCAGCGCCCCTAGCCAGTGTAGGCGTCTCGTAACTTAATTGTTTAATAGACTTAATCAGTGCCAATAACAATTAGCATCTCATAATTGACATAAATTGCACTTACCGTATATACTCGAATATAAGTTGATCTGAATATAAGTTGAGATCCTCATTTTCCCCCAAAAAGAAGGAAAAATGGTTGACTCGAATATGTTGGGCAGCTTAATATTCAAGTGCCCTGTCCTGCTAGGAACTACATCCAGTGCAACCTCCCTCCCCTGTCAGGCTCTGCACCCAGCTCCCTCCCTGCCAGGCACTGCACACAGCCCCTTTCCCTCCCTCCCACCCGGGCTCTGCGCCGCAAAAGAGGCGGTGGGACCCCTGGACGACCAGGGAAGAAAAGGGTACATTAAGGAAGATAAACAAATTGCAGACAAACTAAATTCCTTCTTTGCGTCTGTCTTTACGGATGAGGATACCGCAAAAATACCAGAAGCAGTGAAAGTGTTTAGTGGAGTAATAGAAGACAGCCTCACCACAGTTGAAGTGGAGTTGGACCAGATATACTACCAGATCGACAAACTTAAAAGTGACAAATCCCCTGGACCGGATGGAATTCACCCGAGAGTCTTAAAGGAATTGAAGGTTGAAATCGGAGAGTTATTGCAAAAACTCGCCAATCTGACAATCAGAACTGGACAGATACCAGATGACTGGAAGATAGCGAACGTCACGCCAATTTTCAAAAAAGGATCGAGAGGAGAACCGGGCAACTACAGACCTGTGAGCCTTACGTCTGTCCCTGGAAAGATTGTTGAAGCACTGATCAAGGATAGCATAGTCCGGCACTTAGATACACACGAATTGCTGAAACCCAGTCAACATGGGTTCAGGAAAGGGAAATCATGTTTAACGAATTTACTTCAATTTTTTGAGACCGTGAACAAGCAAATTGATAGTGGAATGCCGGTGGACATAATATATTTGGACTTCCAGAAAGCATTCGACAAGGTTCCACATGAAAGACTTCTCAGGAAACTACAAAGCCATGGAATAGAGGGAGATATACAAAGGTGGATAGGCAAATGGCTGGAAAACAGAAAGCAGAGAGTGGGCATAAATGGGAAGTTCTCAGACTGGGAGAAAGTGACTAGTGGTGTGCCCCAGGGCTCAGTACTTGGGCCGATCCTATTTAATATTTATATCAATGACCTGGAAGACGGAATATCCAGTGAGATCATTAAGTTTGCAGACGACACAAAGCTATGCCGGGCAATCAGATCGCAGGAGGATAGCGAGGAACTCCAGAGCGACTTGTATCAGTTAGAGAAATGGGCAGAGCAATGGCAGATGAAGTTCAACGTGGAGAAATGCAAAGTAATGCATTTAGGTAGTAAGAATAAGGAACACGAGTATAGAATGTCAGGCGCAACTCTGGGTAAGAGCGAACAAGAAAAGGACCTGGGTGTACTGATAGATAGGACCCTGAAGACATCGGCACAATGCACGGCAGCGGCAAAGAAAGCAAACAGAATGTTAGGCATGATAAAGAAAGGAATCACGAGTAGATTGAGGAAAGTCATAATGCCGCTTTATAGAGCAATGGTCAAACCACACTTGGAATACTGTGTCCAACATTGGTCTCCAAACCTAAAAAAGGATATAAAACTGTTGGAGAGGGTGCAGAGACGAGCAACGAAGCTAATAAGAGGTATGGAGAACTTGGAATATGAGGAACGACTCAAGAAACTGGGACTGTTCTCCCTTGAGAAGAGGAGGCTGCGAGAAGACATGATCGAGACGTTCAAAATACTGAAAGGCATCGATAAAATAGAGCAGGAAAATAAATTATTTACATTGTCCAACGTGACAAGGACAAGAGGACATGGTTTGAAGCTAAGGGGGGACAAGTCTAGGACAAATGTCCGGAAGTTCTGCTTCACGCAGCGAGTGGTAGACGCCTGGAATGCTCTCCCAAAGGAGGTTATTAAGGAATCCACTGTGCTAGGATTCAAAGGCAAATTAGATGCACATCTCCTTACGAGAGGCATAGAGGGATATGGGTGACTAAAACTACATCAGGTGTATACCTGACTGGGCCTCCGCGTGTGCGGATTGCCGGACTCGATGGACCATGGGTCTGATCCGGATAAGGCAGTTCTTATGTCCTTCCTGCCCTGTCCATCGTACCTCCTCTGCCGCTGGAATCCCTGGTGGTCCAGAGGTGTAGCAGGCAGGAGCAAGCTTTCCGCACTCCTGCCCCGCTGCTAACTCAGCCAGTCGGTCACTGCCGCGAGTTCCGGCTTCAGCCGCTGAGCGGAACCAAGCACTTTGGCACTGCTCGGTGCTGAGCAGCTTTCTGAATGGCTCCCATGAATTCTCCCTGACCTGAATATAAACCGCGACCCCCATTTTGGGGCCGATTTTTTTGGCCCCAAAATCCTGGTTTATATTTGAGTATATACGGTAATTGGATGCTAGGCAGTTTGTTAGGCACCTTGTCCAAGGTGCCTACCACAAAGTAGGTGTGATCAGTGGCATAGCAAAGGGGTGGGTGGGGAGCGGACCACCATGGGCGACATCTTGGTGGGGATGCCAGCACCACTCTGCCCCCCCCCTCAGAGCAAGCAACTTCTCTAGCCTGCTGCTTACACTGGCCTGACTCCCTCTGAAATCACTTCCGGGTCGAGGGACCAGGAAGTGACATCAGAGGAAAAGCCAGCACGAGCAGCTGGCCAGAGAAGCTTTTTGCACTGGCAAAGATTTAAAGAGGTATGGGAGGGAGAAGGGAGGGTGCGAGTGGGGGCACGGAAGGAGCAGGAGAGGGGTGTGAAGAGGAAGCCACAGGGCGCCTCCTACCGTCACTATGCCACTGGGGGTGGTTAGGGGCAGACTGCGGGCATGTTTTTGAATATAGGTGCCTGTTTTGGACTTAGGCATTGGTAGATGCCTTAGATCAGGGGTGTCAAAGTCCCTCCTCGAGGGCCGCAATCCAGTTGGGTTTTTAGGATTCCCCCAATGAATATGCATCAGATCTATTAGCATGCACTGCTTTCATTGTATGCTAATAGATCTCATGCATATTCATTGGGGAAATCCTAAAAACCCGACTGGATTGCGGCCCTCAAGGAGGGACTTTGAGATCCCTGACTGGAGGAAGAGTTACTCTTTCTGGAAACAAAGAGGTCAAATTAAAATTGGACAAGTGGGAAGGGTTGGCCAAGCGCATTGGTGGCATGTCAAGGGGGAGGGGAAAACTGGGCTGAGCAAAGCCTACTGGCCTCGGAGGAGAGAGGATGGATCCAAGCCGATTATTTAAACCTGCAGTGCTGGACTTCTCTGTACCTGGATTTGTAAACATCTGGTTTGGAAAAATAAGGAATAGAAATTATCATTTGACAAGCTGAGCAGGAGAATATGTGATCTGCTGCGTTTATGTATGCTGAGTAGGGCGGCAAAAGGCAGGAGAATCGGGGCTGAATCGGGGTTGAGCAGGGTGGCAAAAGGCGAGAGAATCGGGGCTGAGAGAATGAGAATTGGGGCAGAGAGTAGGGTTTTAGCACAAGCAACTGGTCCTCACCAGTCGCTAGTTTCTTGATCGGCCAGCCAGTTAGTGTGCCAGAAGAAAGTTTAGCGAATCGCGTCCTTCCTGCTTTGCATGCTAATTCCCCTCATTTGCATGCGCGGATCGGATCGGTACACAGGTTAGTGAATTGGGTCGGAGGGAAATCGGGTCGCAAAGGGCTCGCAAACCGATCGGGGTGCTTAGTGAATCTAGCCCTTAGTTCCGATCTGCTCTGTGTTCTATGTAAAATGATTTTTCACGTGTACTAATGTCTAAGGCAATCTGAATAATTAAAGCTTTGCAGGCAGAAGAGCTATAAAAATTGAAGAAGCTATCTTAAAACTCCTAAAAACTGTACGATTAACTCTCGGAGCCTGATATGTCCGGTTAAATAATTCAACTGTGCTAATTACCCTGTTTCCCCGATGATAAGGCAGGGCCATCAAATAAGACAGCCCCCCCTTTTTAGAAAAAAATGTAAAATAAGGCACCCCCCCCCCCCCGCAAATAAGCCACCCACCGATACCTGCGCTTACCTGAATCGGGTGGTACGGTGGGTGACTCCGTGTGGTACCTCCGTCTACCGTATTTGCCTCCATGGCTGCGTGCCGCGCCTCGTCATGAAGTGAAGAGGAGGAAGTGACAGGACTGCAGCGCGCGCACGTGACTCCGCGCAAGGAAACACAGGCAGCTTCCCTCATCCCTCCCTAACGGAGACTGCAGGAGTTTGTTCACGGCCAGAACATCCAAAAGTGAGACACGCAGACAGGTTTCTTTTGCTGTGAGCAATACCACTTACTGTATATAAAGCCTGTTTAAAATGCATACGGTATATAAACAATGGTTTCACATTGTCAAGTCCCCTCTGATGCTGCACTACAGAATAATCTCTTTACTGTGTTTCCCTGATGGAGAACATTGGGGACATTAAATGGTACAATATATGGTATGATGGATAAAGCTGGCCATACACGGTACGATTTTTCGGCCGACCGATTCTTCAGCCGTCAAATAAGACAGCCCCCCCTTTTTAGAAAAAAATGTAAATAAGGCATCCCCCCGAAAATAAGCCCTAGAGCATATTTTGGCCTTCCAAAAAAAATAAGACAGTGTCTTACCATCGGGGAAACAGGGTAGCAGTAAATTTTCATATCTTATTCTCCTAAACAAAGGAGAGTTCAAGCTAATTGTGTTTACTGTAGTGACGGCATCGGGAGCGCTGGCAAAATAAATAAAAATCCAGGCAGAGGAACGTATCAAACATCACCAATCTGTTTACCTAGAGTGGATCCTATACAAAGGTGCCAAGTGTGGAGCTGAATCAGAATGATCTGTTTGGCAATTTACCTATCATTTATCATTGTGAGAGAGACCCAGTACTTTCACCATTAAGGTCTGTAGGTTGCTTTTAGATCTATCGCAAACATGGTAAATCTTAGGTTTAATTCTATGGCTGATCCTTGTGATTTTAGACAAGTTACTTACACACACACCTTTTTTTAACAAAACCGTAGAACAGTTTTTAGTGCCGGCCGCGGTGGTAACAGCTTCAGCGCTCATAGGAATTCGATGAGCATCGGAGCTGTTACCACTGCAGCCAGCGCTTAAAAACTGCGCTACGGTTTTGTAAAAGGGATGGGGGGTGCCTCAGGTACAAATTTAGGGGCTCTTTTACCCCTCCTTTTACAAAGCTGAGCTGGCGGCTGACACTGCGGAAACCGCCCCGAAGCCCATAGGGATTTAAAGGGCTTTGGGGCTATCGCCACACGGCTTTGTATATGAGGGTGAGGGGTGGGGGGTTACTAAGCTGCAGCAAAATCTGGGCTTAGCAGTTGCTAATGAGAGACTTTCCTGCACAGTAAACCCAGATTTAAGCACAGCAGTATATTAAGGATTTTTTAAATTGTTATACAGGCCCCTTGCTAATTTTTCAATTTGTGCATGGGACTTGCAAAAAATAAATGAAAGAATTTTAAAAATGGGAGAAATCCGCTTGATATTCAGCATGATTCAATCAGCCAGGAATAGTTCCTGGCCAGTTAAATAGCATTTGGTCATCAAACTGCTAATATAGAGCAGGTTTATCTCTGCTGAATTTTAGAAACTTAGACTTGGCCAGCCATATTGCACCATGACTGCCAATTTTAAGCACTGACCGGCCAGGTTTAGCAGCCAAATCTGGCCGTGCAAAAAGCAGGTCTATCTTTGGCAGCTAAAACTTACCCAGCCAGCGCTTAAAATTGACTTAGCTAGCCAGCCATAGATACTGTGGCGTAGCAAGGGTAGGAGGCAACCGGAGTGGTGCCACCTTACCTACATCCTCCTTTATGCCTCTCCCTTCTTCTTCTGTGACAGCCCCCCACTCCTTCCATACCCCTCATGCCAGCACTCGCACCCTGCCTTCCTGCCCTCATACTGCTTTGAAACCTCACCAGCATGAGCAGCTTCTCCAGCCTATCGCTTGTGCTGGTGTTAGCTTTCCCTCTGACATCACTTCCCGGCCCCGTGACTCGGAAGTGATTTCAGAGGGAGCCAGCGCAAGCAGCAGGTTAGAGTAGCTGCTTGCACTGGTGAAGATTTTAAAGCGATGCGGGGGGGGGGGGGGGACAGGGAAGGGAGGGCATGAGCGTGCCATGAGGAGCGAAGAAGGGCTGGTGCCCCCATCAAAATGATGCATGGGGGCGATCCCCCCCTCCATTATTACACTACTGTATAAATACAGTAGACTGGATATTCAATGACAATCTCTGGAAACAACCCAGTATTGAATATTGGATGTCAGCCTCAACCAGCCCCAACCAGGCCCCAACCAGGCTTCAACCAGCCCCAACCAGGCCTCAACCAGCCCTCCATAAGAGCAAGAAGAGCAATTACAGAAGCATGCATTTGATTAAACACTACAATATATTCTGATTTTTGGCACTTATAATCTTTCAGTTTTTAGGGCTTCAGAGAATCATGGGCTTTAAACAGGTCAAGGGCCATGTTCCAGGAAATATCTCAAAAAGCATGAACCAAACCATCACATTCCTTCCTCTCAATCATTTGCCCAATAGTTTTAGCAAAAGATGTTGTGCTTCATATCCCATATGTGAAATTAAAGAGTCTTTAAACAATCTTAAGCAGTCTTAAAGAAACAGGTGAGTACTTAGGCAGCAAGAGTTAATTAAAAGATTAAAGGGTCCTTTTACTAAGGCATGATGGGCTTTTGCTAAATGCCACGCAGCCCATAGGAATAGGGTTTATGGTTAGCTTTACTTGATATATTGCATTTCCTTCAAAGATAAGAAAGTGGTTTACAATAAATACAAAATTTAGGGAATGTCTACCACCCCAATAGCCCTTATGGCTAGGGCTGCCCGATTTCCTATTTGAAAAAAGAGGATGCCTGTCCCTGTCCCGTTCCACCCTCCGGCTCCACCCTGTTCTTCCCCCAGCCCCGCCCCCCACAAACCTCCCCGAGCTTGAAGGCCGCATTTGGAAGCCTTTGCGAACACGTGGACATCGACACAATGATGTCACACGCATGCACGCATATGACATCATCACATGCGCAAAGGCTTCCAGACGCGGCCTCCGAGCTCAGGATTTCCAAAACCCGGACAAACTGCCGGGCATTGGAACTCCCTCCAGGCGAACAGACAGTCCTCTAAAAAGAGGACATGTCTGGGTTTTTCCAGATGTATGGTAACCCTACTCATGGTACCTATATGGCAATATAGTAGGGTTTTGATGGGTTCACACTTCCCACCATAAATGTAGTGGTTAGAGTGGCTTATGGGCCTGGGTCCTCCTCTCTATGGTTCACTAGCCCATCCACCAGGTTACTTAAGACACCTGTGTGATGCTCAACTAGACTTTCCCATACCAAGTGCTGCTGTTCTAAGGCCGTTTGGCCTTAGAACAGCTTGGACTTTATCTAGTCATGTTTCTATAACCACAAAGCTCTATGACCTCATAATACAAGTGTTAAGAGCCTTAGCTTTTAACAATAATGCTCTATGACCTCACAATGCAGGTGTAAAGAGCCTTAGCCAACAGGGACAGGCGGAGATAGTGGATGCTGCGAATGGGCAGACTAGGTAGGCCTTTTGGCCTTTATCTGCCATCATGTTTCTATAACCATAAAGCTGTGACCTCACAATGCAGATGTAAAGAGCCTTAACCTATAGGAAGAGATGCAAATGTTAAGAACCTTAGCCTATAGGGAGAGGAGGAGATAGTGGATGCTGCGTATGGGCCATTTGGCCTTTATCTGCCATCACGTTTCTATGAAAGATCTTTCACCACTTCCAATTAGCAATTTCAACTGTCAGAAACACTGCTGAGAACTGGAAGTTTTGTGGAGCTGCTGAGATAAAGACAGGATCTGACATGCCATGAAAAATCTCTGATAGAATTATCTAGAAGCTGGTCAGATTAACAGATGATCTGCTGAATAGTTTAGCTGTCTCTGCAGTAGTTGTCCTCAGGTCCACAGTATCACACTATTTGTACATAGGTGATCTGCAAAAGTCATTCAGTAAATATGAAAAAGGAAAACTTTAATATGCCTGAATCTTCTTGGAACAATGTGAAAGGAAAATCTATAGACAGGTATGTGCTCTTTCATTCAGATTTTTGGGGTGTTGGAGGAGGTTAGTGAGGAGCTGGGGAGAGTACGTGTGTGTGTGTGGTGGGGGGGGGGGGGTCATATCTTAATGTATCCAGTGGTCTGGTCAGTTTTGGTAAAGATTCGATTATCACTGTAAGATGTCCAAGTTAATTACACCCAAAAGCCTGTCCAAAACATGCTCATAACACGCCTCCCAACACACCCCCTGGAGCTCTGGATGCACAGCGAGTGAAAAGTCTCACTTGACGTCCAGGAAAATGGTTTCGATTACTGGCACTTGAACGTCCCGGTGACTAGGACATCCAAGAGCCAACTCAGGCATTTGGGGGGGGGGGATGTTTTAGTTTTGGGGATTATGAGCCCTGTATTTTCTCAGACCGCAGGGTCTTGTGTAAACTCCACTGCTTGCACACTGAACTTTCTTCTCTCTAAGCTAAGTGGGAGTCCTCCAACTGCATTGCTGCAGTGGAGGAGGGGGGGGGGTGATGTTTCAATACTGTGTTTCAATCGCTAGGGACGAACAGGTTTCATGGAATCCTACAGAGGTTGTCGTTAATGAAAATGTGATAGTGAAACAGCACCCCCCACTGGCAGGAGTGTAGGTGGAGGACTCCCACACAGCTTTGAGGGAACAGAGCCTATCACACTTAGCCCGGCAAAATCATCTGCGGATTTGTTGTTTAGGGGAAAAAATACTTTGAATGCTGGTTTTAAGATGAACTGTGCTGTAAAGATTATTTAAAATGTGATTATTCACCTGTAACCCAAAAGGTTTGCAAAAGTCCTGTTTGTCATATTATGTGCATGTTATTACTGTAATGCCGCCTAGATCTAGGCGGTTGATAACATTTTTTAAATAAATAAATGAATAAAATTAATTTAAGGCATGACATGGCCTTTTTCTGAGGATATTAAAGTGACTTTCTGTACCAATGACTCAGTATTAGAGAGTTGCACGGGGACAGAATTCCCACTCATCCCTGCCAGGATCCTCTCCATCCCCGCCCGTCCCCGCCAGGATCCTCTCTGTCCCCACCCGTCCCCTCAAGGAATTACCTCCATCCCCGCCCGTCCCCATAAAAAGCAGCAATTACTTCTTGCAGGATCATCAATTCCACAGTTTCTTTTGTGTTTGCGCTGCTGTTTTCCTTGTGGAATCTCTTTGGTGGAAACCTATTTTGTTTTTTGTTCAGGTAATTAATTTATAAACCCCCTCTTTTACTAAGGCTGACGTGTCCATTATATTATATGGACGAACCCTACTTCCAAAGCCTTCCATCCCCATGGGAGTCCCGTTGGCTAGAGGGGTGTCCCCGTGGGAGTCCCGTGGGTTAGGGGGGATTCCCGTGGGACCCGGGGGATTCCCGCGATCCCCGTTCTCATGCAGACCTCTACTCAGTATACAAGCAATAACCAAGAGACACAAGCACTGCTCATAATTAAACAGCTCCCAGTTCATTTAATGGTTCCCTCTAGCCATTCAGTCTGCCTCTGACAGGCTTTGGAGTTACCTTGAAATCTGAATTGCAACAATGTCCCCCCCACCCCCCCTTCATTTCCTGTGGATTACAGATTCTACTACTTAGAAAAGATAGTTGGTACAAATGTACTAATATCAAACATATAATCTCTTTGTAAAAACACCCAGGTAAACTAATTCTAAACACAATTCTAAACAGTAAAACCATGCACAATTTTATTTGCATATATTGAAGTTCAAATGCCAGGAGATGTTTATTTAGCAATTATTTCAGTAAAACCTCTAAGGAATTGCCAAATGTCAGGGATAGAAATTAAAATATCAATAGATGACAGAAAGGTCAAAATAGAGGACAAATTAGAATTAAATTACCTCCCTTGCTGTAATCCTCATGCTGTCTGTGCCGGAGAAGAAATCATTAAAATACAGGTTACACTTTTTAGTTAATGTGTTTGCTGAGAAAGCCAGATGAATGTCATACCTCTGTTTCAGTCTGGATTCTGGTGGCGCAGGAAGACAAAATCACCCAGGGCCAGATTCTGAAAACTTTAGCACGGTTCTGGATTATTAAAATGGCTTACCGTGGTCTTTGACGAGTTTTTTAGCAGTCTCCGATACTGCCATGCAATGTAGTACAATGAGCTCATTAATATTAAAATGAGCACTTAGAGCAATTCTCTATCATCACCAAGTGATTCCCTAACCTTGTTATGCCACATCTGCAGCCAAAATTTACCGACAGGTCTGAGCTGTTGTAGCCTTACTTTCTGATCAGCTCCTGAGCGCTGATTGGCTCAGACACAGACAGGAAAGTAAGGTTTGACAGCTCAGACACACACACACAAATTAAAATTTTAAAAAACCCAAATAGATCGGCAGGAGAGATGCCCACTATGTAAAGTCCCATGCACCTGGGCAGCCAAAATCCATGCAAGACGTACACCTTTAATGGTAAAATCCTACAAAGGACTGTAGCAGAACGTGACTTAGGGGTGATCATCAGTGAGGACATGAAGACTGCCAAGCAAGTGGAGAAAGCTTCATCTAAGGCTAGACAAATCATAGGTTATATACGTAGGGGTTTCGTCAGCCGGAAGCCCGAAGTCATTATGCCATTGTATAGATCCATGGTGAGACCCCCATCTGGAGTACTGTGTACAATTTTGGAGGCCGCATTACCGCAAAGATGTGCTGAGACTTGAGTCGGTCCAGCGTATGGCCATCCGGATGGTCTCGGGACTCAAGGATCTCCCGTATGAGGAAAGGCTGAAAAAATTGCAGCTAGACTCACTCGAGGAACGCAGAGAGAGGAGGGACATGATCGAGACGTTCAAATATCTCACGGGCCGTATCGAGGTGGAAGAGGACATCTTCTTTTTCAAAGGCCCCACGGCAACAAGAGGGCATCCGTGGAAATCAGGGGCGGGAAACTACACGGTGACACCAGGAAATACTTCTTCACCGAGAGGGTGGTTGATCACTGGAATGATCTTCCACTGCAGGTGGTCGAGGCCAGGAGCGTGCCTGATTTTAAGTCAAAATGGGATCACCACGTGGGATCTCTTCACAGAGAGAGGTAGGGGAGGGTTATTGGGGTGGGCAGACTTGGTGGGCCGTGGCCCTTATCTGCCATCTATTTCTATGTTTCTATCTCCTGCCATGTTGCACAATCACTCAACATTGCTAACTCCCCCCCCTCACAGTGGGAAATGCCCAATCTTTTCCACCATCCCCCCGACAACTCCCCCATGCCTCCTACTCTACACCCCCTCCCTACAGGAGGAGAGATGCCCACTCTCTTCCGCCATCGCCCAAACCACCAACAACTCCCCCGTGCCCCCGACAACCCTGCCCCTCCCTACCTTATTCATGAAGTCCAGCCAGAGGTCACCTACCCTCTGGCTGACAGGCCTGCCTCTTACAAAATGGCAGTCCTTCCCCTTCCCGGTGCATCCTGGGATGCACTGGGAAGGGGGCCTAAGGCTCTGATTGGCCCAGGTTGTTTAAGGCCTCTCCTATGGATCAATAGGAGAGGTTCTATGTCAGAGGCAATAGCAGAGGTGATCTCAGGACTCTGGACCTTCTAGCAAGTCATAGCCTTTGCTCTGAAGACATGACCACTCCCTGGTCCTTAAGGATGTGCCAAAAACTAGAATTCTCGATTCCCAATTTTTTAAACACTCCACAAATATGTGCAGTTTCATCCGTTTTTCATAGACTATGTTGTGAAATTATTTGGCATGGTGGTCTCTATAGCCTTCTCACCTTATGCAAGGCATAAAAGTTAAAAATAAATAAAAGCATCATCTTGAACCCATTCCTAGTGGGCCTGCAAGCCCCTGGTGATCTAATGGGTCCTCCTAGCTCCCGATTGTGGAATTAATGGTAAAAGTTACTCCCCGGCCCTCCCCTTTTAAGCAGTCTTGGCTGCTCTCTCTACATATCCCACCCCCAAGATTATGGCTCCCCCTAAGGGACCGGGGTACATAAGGGACAGGCAGCAGCAGATGTCAAAATGGTGCTGCCTGAACCCTAGCCGCAGTATTGAAGTATTACCAGTAGGGGTCAGGCTACCAAATAAGGAAACTAAATTGGTGGGAAGGGGGTTGTAAAAACAATAAACACCAGGTATCAAAGAGCCCCTTCAAAGAGGACTGAGGGCCCTCCAAATTAGGTCATAAAGGCTATTTAAATCTTACTGCCACCACATGAAAACAACAACAACTGTGCTTCTAGAAGTATAGTTAGTTATTTATTTTTAAAAAAAACCAAAACAAAACAGGCCTTAGTCTATAACCATGTATATAAATTGCAGGATTGCCCTTGATCTACCTGTGACTCTTCCATAGCCACGCCCCTTTTTGGAATTTGCATCAGAGGGAAGGTTCGGGCTCGGAGAGGGCAAGGGGAATGAGTTGCTGCTCACTGTGGGTGAAGACCTAAAGGATTTAAAGGTACTGGGTGTCAGCCTTGCATTACTGAGTGCTGCTGTAGGCATCTTCTGTTGGCCTAACCAACGCCAGCAAGGGCCTATGAGATATTATATTAAACAGATCTGATCCTGGCCATGTCAGTGCAGGTAGACCTAAGGCTCCTGGCTAGTCTTAGAAAAGACATTAGCATGCCACTAAATGACTTCTAAATTAGCAGTACTTGAGGTTAACAAAAAACCTTGGCAGAGTGCTGGGAGGAGCCAGAGTTTCAACAGATGTGCTAAAGACAGATACTTAAGGTAACCAGCCAAAGAATGGTGCCAGCTGCCTGTTCTTAAAGACAGATAGTTATTGCCAATTCAGAGCCATTGTTTCAAACAGTTTCCAAATTATGAACAGAAAGATATCGGGAAAATATGTACTTAACAACAATAGATGCTATTTTTAGAACCAGTCTCAGACATATAAATGTAACTTAGAAATGTGATGGCAGATAAAGGCCAAATGGCCCATCTAGTCTGCCCATCCACAGTAACCATTATCTCTTCCTCTCTCTAAGAGATTCCACGTGACTATCCCAGGCTTTTTTGAATTCAGAGTCAGACACAGTCTCTATCTCCAGCACCTCTTCTGGGAAACTGTTCCACGCATCTACCACCCTTTCCGTAAAAAAGTATTTCCTTAGAATACTCCGGAGCCTATCACCTCTTAACTTCATCCTATGCCCTCTTAGTGCAGAGTTTCCTTTCAAATGAAAGAGATTCGACTCATTCGCCTTTACATTACGCAGGTATTTAAACGTCTCTATCATATCTCCACTTTCCCGCCTTTCCTCCAAAGCATACAGATTGAGATCTTTAAGTCTGTCCCCATATGCCTTATGACGAAGACCACACACCATTTTAGTAGCCTTCCTCTGGACCGACTCCATCCTTTTTATATCTTTTTGAAGGTGTGGCCTCCAGAATTGTACACAATATTCTAAATGAGGTCTCACCAGAGTCCTACACAGAGGCATCAATACCTCCTTTTTCCTACTGGCCATACCTCTCCCTATGCAACCTAACATCCTTCTAGCTTTCGCCGTCACCTTTTCAACCTGTTTGGCCACCTTAAGATCATCACATACAATCACACCCAAGTCCCGCTCTTCCGTCGTGCACATAAGTTCTTCACCCCCTCTGGATGCCTGCTAATTTCCCTCTCGGTCCCCTCTCTTCCTCCATGGCTCACCTTTTCGGAGACACAAAGGAAAAACTGCCTTTTCTGTCTTTCACAAAAGCACAGAAGCAGCTCTATAACAAAATATCTTCCTATACCTTAGTACCATGCATACATATGGTGTATCTTTCTTCTGATCATTGCATCTCTGTAATATTAAGCTTATTTCTACACAATATATTGTTATGCAACCACTCTTGGCTACTGTTGTCATTAATTTACTTTCCGCGGCACCTCTTTAAGGGAACTGAACCCAGGACTTCTCAGCACACCCGCAAAATAATACACAAAAAACACACACATTTAATACTGGGAGGGTCAAAGAAATGGAGTTAAGTAACCATTCCCCCCTCCTCCCCCCAACTGTTTGGGGGTGAACGAATAGATGCCGGTTGAGGGTGGAGGGGAGGTGGCTCAGAGCTGCCCACAATTGGGTGTCTAGCTACGCCCGTGTGATGCACAATTGAGCACTTTCCAAAACTCAGTCCATTTTTTGGCCAGTAACTTCAGTCATCTAGGCAAGATTCATTAAAATTTACCTTATTCTTGTGCCAAAACTGACTAAGTCCGTGGTTTGTTAATGGCTTTGTCGAATACTCTATGTAAAACTCAGCCCAAAAGCCACTACCTCTCGGGCAAAACTGACAAAAATGGGCTGGGTAAGTTTTGGAAAAGTGGTTCTTCAGTTGACAAATAAATGTAAGCGAGTTTCAATAGAACTGTCCCTTGATAATTTCTCCCGAAATGTGGCTAGAGGAAATAGTGGTTAATGTTTAAGGGAAATTTTTCCTTATTTTCTTGTTTTGTAAAATCCTTTCTTTATTGTTATTATTTGTATAATGATAAAGTTTAAATTTGAAAAGAAAAAAAAGAATTGTCCTTCACGTGTCTTATGATTTTGAGCAGGACTTGAGTGGTATTATCTTCTTTATTTTCAGAACTCTCAACAGTGGCATAGCGAGGGTGAGTCACGCTTGGGGCGGTGATGCCCCTCCCCCCTCTTCTCCAACCGTCTTCCCCCCACCCCCCGCTCCTTCCCGACCCCTGTGCTGTGCACACGCCCCCCATTCCCTTCCTCCATACCTTTTTTAATCTTCCAGGTGCGAGCAACGGCACAAACTTGCTGCCTGCGTCGTGTCAGCTATCTCTCTAACTTCACTTCCTAGGCGCGGGCTTTTTTTTTTTCTTTTTTTGGGGCAAGATATTTTGCATGTGTAATACGCACAAAATATCTCTGCCATAAAAAAAAAACAAAAACCCGGCAGAAGCCCTGACAGCAGTGACAGGAGGCTGCTTCTCCTGTCACTACTACATAAGAATTGCCACTGCTGGGTCAAACCAGCAGTCTGCTCACGCGGTGGCCCCCAGGTCAAAGACCAGTGCTCTAAATGAGTCCAGCCTCACCTGCGTACGTTTCAGTTTAGCAGGAACTTGTCCAACTTTGTCTTGAATCCCTGGAGGGTGTTTTCCCCTACAACAGACTCCGGAAGAACATTCCAGTTTTCTACCACTCTCTGGGTGAAGAAGAACTTCCTTACGTTTGTACAGAGTCTATCCCAGTGGTTCCCAAACCTGTCCTGGGGGACCCCCAGCCAGTCAGGTTTTCAAGATATCCCTAATGAATATGCATGAGAGAGATTTGCATACCTGTCACTTCCATTATATGCAAATCTCTCTCATGCATATTCATTAGGGATATCTTGAAAACCTGATAGGCTGGGGGTCCCCCAGGACAGGTTTGGGAACCACTGGTCTATCCCCTTTCAACTTCAGAGAGTGCCCTCTCGTTCTCCTTACTTTGGAGAGGGTGAACAATCTGTCTTTATCTGCTAAGTCTATTCCTTTCAGTATTTTGAATGTTTCGATCATGTCCCCTCTCAGTCTCCTCTTTTCAAGGGAGAAGAGGCCCAGTTTCTCCAATCTCTGCCCCAACTCAATCGCTCACTGGTACTGAGGGGGGGGGGTGTCCGGGGGAGGGTCCTGTGCCGTTTTGAGGAAAAAAATAAATGGTCACGTTAGATAAAACCCCGTTTGTGATCTTTTTACCATCAAATTGGTCCTGAGCCCTTTTTACACTTTGAAGAAAGTGGTTTAACTTTTAGGCCTTCTTCTATCAAACTGCGATAGCAGTGTTTAGCGCGAGGAGCTGCGCTGAATGGCCCGCCCTGCTCCCGACGCTCATAGAAACTCAATGAGCGTCGGGAGCAGCGCGGGCCGTTCGTCGCGGCTCCCTGCGCTAAAAACTGCTATCGCAATTTGATAGAAGAGGGCCTCAGTGAGTGATTTTTTTTGCAGTTTGCATTTCACGTATTACCCATGTGTTGTTTAACCTATTATCTCAAGTTTCGGGAGGGGGGGTGGGGTTTGGGGGGGGGGGAATCATACAATGGCACCATTTATAGAATTGCGGCTACCTCAAATATAGCAGCTGGAAATGTAGGCCTGGTTTTAGAAGGCCCTACATTTGCAGTGCCTAAGTTTGCCGTGAATTGCGTCCAGGAAGGTGCCTAATAACGCCTAAGGTCATTTCTGGCGTTGATCATGCCTACTTAGACCTTAGGCTCGACGAAGGCGCTGTTTTTTTTTTAAATGATTTTTTAAATCATTTTTGAAAGGCTTTGCCACTTGACCCTGCCCCTTTTTACGCAGTAGAGGTTTCTAATGGAGCCCCGAGCGCTAAATAGAATTCCTATGAGGGTTGGAGCAGCATCAGAGCATTTAGCACTCCGGGCCGTGGTAGAAACCTCTACCGCTGCTTAGTAAAAGTGGGTAAGTTAGGCGTCAGAAGGACACCTCAAAGTACCTCAAAGAACGAGACTTGGGGGTAATCGTCAGTGAGGACATGAAGTCTGCCAATCAAGTGGAGCAGGCTTCATCCAAGGCAAGACAAATCATGGGCTGCATACGAAGGGGTTTCGTCAGTCGTAAGGCGGACGTCATTATGCCATTGTATAGATCCATGGTGAGGCCCCACCTGGAATACTGTGTGCAATTCTGGAGGCCGCATTATCGCAAGGATGTGCTGAGACTGGAGTCGGTGCAAAGAATGGCCACCCGGATGGTCTCGGGACTCAAGGATCTACCATACGAAAAACGGCTTGACAAATTACAGCTATACTCGCTCGAGGAGCGCAGAGAGAGGGGGGACATGATCGAGACGTTCAAGTATCTTACGGGCCGCATCGAGGCGGAGGAAGATATCTTCTTTTTCAAGGGTCCCACGACAACAAGAGGGCATCCGTTGAAAATCAGGGGCGGGAAACTACGAGGTGACACCAGGAAATTCTTTTTCACTGAAAGAGTGGTTGATCGCTGGAATAGTCTTCCACTACAGGTGATTGAGGCCAGCAGCGTGCCTGATTTTAAGGCCAAATGGGATCGGCACATGGGATCTATTCACAGGGCAAAGGTAGGGGAGGGACATTAAGGTGGGCAGACTAGATGGGCCGTGGGCCCTTATCTGCCGTCTATTTCTATGTTTCTATGTTTCTATGTTTACCTAACTTTTGGCGCCCTTTATGGAATATGCTCCTAAATTAGTCCAATAAGAAAAGGTATTATCTTATTCGTTTTGTTTTATTTCTATTTAATTTTATCTATTATCTCAAACAGTGACTAACAAGGCTACCACCACACCATTTCACTCAGTTTGGTATTCCAAAATCATACGTGACTGGAAAGAGGATCTGGAGAAGGTGCTGAGAAGAGCCAGACAAAATGGGACTCCCACTGTGTTCCTGTTTGCTGATCATGAAATAAAGGGAGAACATCCATTATTGGACTAAGTTAAACTGTGAGGAAAATATATATATATATATATATTTTTTTTTTTTTAAAAAAAGCCTTTTACTTAAGCCCTAACCATTGTGGCCAAAGAAATAATGCGATAAATCCTGTTGAAATGGAAAAATATGGCCATAGAGGCTGAAAAACTGAAAGATATTTTGCCACAAAATTACAGTATTAATAGCGTGTGAAGCCTTTTGCTAAATTGTCTGTTCCTGGCATTCAGAATGCACATTAGGAAAATGAAAGTTTATAGCTGATCGTTAAGGAGAATGAAATAAAGATGAGGGTTTTAAACTATAAATCAGTTTCACAAAATAACTGCAATTCAAGAAATGCATGAAGGAAATTAATAGGGAAAGGATGAGTTTTTTTTTAAACTCGATTTTATCATCTGGACTGCACACGAACAACTGCCTCTTTTGCTGTAGGATGAGTCATTTTTGGAAGGCGTCAATATGATCCTTAATACCGGTTAAATCCCAACCTTATTTAAAAATGAAGAAGCAGCGGAGATCTCAGAAAAGGTTAATCTTTGGGGGTTATTATTATACAGTAGTCTGGGTAACATGCACGTTTTTCTTGAGCTGGTGCATGACTGTAATTTCACGATGTGAATGCTCCATTTTGCGTCAGACAACTGGGACATTCAGTTTCCTGAGTATTCTGCAAAAAGCTCTGTTTGAATGCTAACCCTTTTGTTAAATATGTATGGCAGCCTCCCCCCCTCTCCCCACCGCAAATATTCATGTATTTGCTAGAATGTAAAACAGGAAAGCAGTAATTTCACAAAAGCATAGACTCAAAAAAACAGCTGTATCACTTATGACTTTATACATGTAACGTACATGATGCAGGTACCACGATATACACTTGTAAGTGCTAATCTAGCAACATACATGAATTTGTCAGCATTGATATGCATAAAGGTTGTATTTCACAAGACTGCACATAAAAGAGATGAGTAAGAACATAAGAACATAAGAATAGCTGTACTGGTCAGAGCAATGGGCCATCAAGCCCAGTAGCCCGTTCTCACAGTGGCCAATCCAGGTCACTAATACCTGGCCAAAACGCAAGGAGTAGCAACATTCCTTTCAGAACCCTAAAGAATAACAAGATTCTGGAATCCCAAAGAGCAACATAAGATTCCGGAACACCAAAGAGTAGCAACATTCCATGCTACCGATCCAGGGCAAGCAGTGGCTTCCCCCATTGTCTGTCTCAATAATAGACTATGGACTTTTCCTCCAGGAACTTGTCCAAACCTTTCTTAAAACCAGCTACGCTATCCGCTCTTACCACAACCTCTGGCAATGCGTTCCAGAGCTTAACTATTCTCTGAGTGAAAAAATATTTCCTCCTATTAGTTTTAAAAGTATTTCCTTGTAACTTCATCAAGTGTCCCCTAGTCTTCGTAATTTTTGATGGAGTGAAAAATCGATACACTTGTACCCGTTCTACTCCACTCAGGATTTCGTAGACTTCACTCATATCTCCCCTCAGCCGTCACTTTTCCAAGCTGAAGAGCCCTAATCATTTTAGTCTTTCCTCATACGAGAGGAGTTCCATCCCCTTTATCATCTTGGTCGCTCTTCTTTGAACCTTTTCTTGTGACGTTATATCTTTCTTGAGATGAGACCAGAATTGAACGCAATACTCTAGATGAGGTTGCAGCATGGAGCTCTGAGGGGAGTGGGGGGATGAGGAAGAGGGAACAGGAGAGCAAGGCGTTATAAGTGTACTGGGGAGTTCCCCACACCCCCCCACCCCTTCTGAGCACAAATAGGAAGGCCTGACAGCGGTCACAGCAGCTGTGCGCATTTGTCCTGCCTGCAATTGTTGGGGCGTGATTGCCAGCGCGCCAATGTCTGGTGCGCTTTTGACGGTGTACCACCACCTCCTCTTGAGTCCAGTTGGTTCCAGTACACCTCCTCGAGGTCCTATTGGTCCCATTAAATCAGGGATCTCAAAGTCCCTTCCTGAGGGCCGCAATCCAGTCGGGTTTTCAGGATTTCTCCATGAATATGCATTGAAAGTAGTGCATGCACATAGATCTCATGCATATTCATTGGGGAAATCCTGAAAACCCGACTGGATTGCGGCCCTCAAGGAGGGACTTTGAGACCCCTGCATTAAATGATGACCATCATGCCAACTTTCATATCGGGTCCTGTGATGAGTTGGGCCAAAATGAATATCTATTCCACTATTTCACAACAAAGTTTGGATCTTTTCCAGATAAGCCCCGCCAAAAAGTTAACCCCCGCCACAGTTTTAGCTAACACCATGCTAAGTGAATACTTGGGGAAAGTAATATACAAGGGGGGGCTCTGCCCCCCCTTGGAACCCCCCCGAGTCATTATTCAAATCATGTGAATAATTTCCTCGGAGGGCTTCAATAGTTTAATAATTTATAAGGTGGCGGGGCTTAAGTTTTCGCCCGTGCACTTTTTGCTTTAGTGGCGGGGCTTATCTGTAAAAGACCCCAAAGTTTAGTTTCTTCTGAATTTGATATACCGCTTTGCCAAACAGATCGCAGCGGTGTACGAGAAGAGACATTTATGTGCTATTTAATGGATGTGGCTGTGCCAGCTTTTTCCCCCATCCAATTTTGAACATTTCCCTCCCCCCCCAAATGAACAATTCTGCTGCGCATAGCCAGCAAATAGATGCCCATTTCCCATGTGTTTTACAGTACCAAGAAGGCATTTGAAGTTATTTGATATTTTGCTTAGTCACTCAAAAACTGATTTTGTCAAATTGGAAAACTTCACATTTGCTTCATTTTCATGCTTAGTGGAATTCACTTTTGGTTCACCATAGTTGTGAACTTGCTATGGCCACCATAGATGTGAACTTGCTATGGCGGACAGGATGGGGACCCCTAGAGTGATTAAAAAAAAACCTGGTCTCTTCTATTCTCTTACTGTGACTCTAATTCTCATGATTGTTAATACAGTAGACCCCCCGCGAATTCACAGTTTGCAAATTGCGGACTCAGTCATTCATGGTATTTTCTGACTGCCTCTTCTAGTCACAAAATACAGGGAATGACTGAGTCCATGAATCAGCCTTCTGCACAGCTGATTCCTCCTCCTCTCCCCCCTCCCGTCAGCCAATCAGCCTTCTACACAGCTGATTCCTCCTCCTCTCCCCCCGTCTACCAATCAGCCTTCTGCACAGCTGATTCCTCCTCCTCATTCCTCCTCCTCTCCCCCCCATCAGCCAATCAGCTTTCTGCACAGCTGATTCCTCCTCCTCTCTCCCCCCTTCCCCAATCAGCCTTCTGCACAGCCAAACCTCCTGCCAGCCTTAATATAGTTTTTTTCATACCCCCGCTGCTCCTGCAGCCCTCTCCCGCCTCCAATCCACTCCTAAGCCGCATTCGCAGTTTTTAGAAATTTGCGGGTGCTCCTGGAACGGAACCTCCTCGAATTTCGGCGGAGTACTGTATTACAATGTTTTCTTTCTCATTGTATTGAGCCCTTTATGGATACTTAGAAGTTTATTATTACTTTTCCACATACTGTATATGTACTTTGCTTCCATTTTTTGTTTGTTATTTTCTTTTTTTTTCTCCAATATGTGCTTATTTAATACTTATGTTATGGACATTGTTTAGCATTTCTTGTACTAATGTTTTAAAAATTTCAATAAAATTTCATGGGGGGGGGGCAACAAAACATAAGAACATAAGAACATAAGAAGTTGCCTCCGCTGAGGCAGACCATAGGTCCATCCTGCTCAGCGGTCCGCTCCCGCGGCGGCCCATCAGGCCCATTGTCTGAGCAATGGTCTATACCTATCTATACCCCCCAATCCCTTTTTCTTCTAGGAATCTATCCAAACCTTCTTTGAAACCATTTACGTCGGTAGATTCTGTTCTAAAATATTAGTGACATTTCAGACATCCTGACTTGGACACCTAGGCTCCGATTCTATAAATAGCGCCTAAAGCAAAGGTTCCGAGGAACGCAGCGTATAGCGCATAGCGCATATCAATCACGAGTTTGGCACTGTTTACAGAATCATGCCTAGAGGCACCTAAATTGGACTCGGGCGCCAGTAGGCATCAAAATCATAGGCTTTCTTGGCCTAAAGGCTGCTACCTAAGTTCGGTTTAAGCACCTACATGGAAAACATGCCCACAATTCGCCTTTAACCAGACCCACTTTCTGGTAGGCGCCTTGAGCTAGGCAATTAGCTGAAAGTGGTAGGCGCTTAGCAAGATAGACACCTACAACTCAATTACTTTTAATTTTAAGCCAATAATTGAGCCAATAAAACTTAGTATCGGAGCCAATTAAGCTAATTAAATAATCAAGCTCCCTTTTATAAAGCCACGCTAGGCTTTTTTTATTGCCGGCCACAGCCACATTAGCTCCAACGCTCATAGAATTCCTATGAGCATCAGAGCTAATACCGTCCAGGCCAGCAATATAAAAAAGCCTAATGCAGTTTCGTAATAGGGGGAGGGGATAAGTTAGGCACCTAGATAGACTAGGAACACCAGTCTAGATGCCTACCTTTAAGCGTCTTTTATAGAATCTTGATCCTAATTTCTACTTTGAGTGTCCTTTCTAAAATGCCACTCAGGGGCTGATTCTATAAAGGGCATCTAAACTCAGGGCAAGATTAATTCGTCGAGGGCCCCTAGGCACCCAAGTACACTGGGCCTCCTGCCCCGCCCCATCCTACCATGCGCTAAGGCGGAAACAGGAAGCTGCGTCAGAGGGAAGTTTTGGGCAAGAGACTTGGCTATAGGGCTTCGAGGTAAAATTACATTATTCGCCGATGACGCCAAACTATGCAACCTAGTAGGCAAAAGCACAGCGCCCGACAAAAGCTCAATGACCGACAGTATGACGCAGGACCTACTCCTGCTGGAGCATTGATCAAAGACTTGGCAACTAAGTTTCAATGCCAAAAAATGCAAGGTCATGCACCTTGGCGGCAAAAATCCATGCAGGACTTACACCCTAAATGGTGAGATCCTAGCAAGGACTGTAGCAGAACGTGACTTGGGGGTGATCATTAGCGAAGACATGAAGACTGCCAAACAAGTGGAGAAAGCTTCATCCAAGGCCAGACAAATCATGGGTTGTATCCGTAGAAGCTTCGTCAGCCGTAAGCCCGAGGTCATAATGCCGTTGTACAGATCCATGGTGAGACCCTATCTGGAATATTGTGTACAATTCTGGAGGCCACTGTATCAAAAAGACGTGCTGAGAGTTGAGTTGGTTCAGCGAATGGCCACCAGGATGGTCTCAGGACTCAAGGATCTCCCGTATGAGGAACGGCTGGGTAAGTTGCAGCTGTACTCACTCGAGGAACGCAGAGAGAGGGGAGACATGATTGAGACGTTCAAATATGTCACAGGCCGTATCGAGGTGGAAGAATATCTCTTTTTTCTTAAAGGACCCTCAGCAACAAGAGGGCATCCATTGAAAATCAGGGGAGGGAAATTTCATGGCGACACCAGAAAATATTTCTTCACCGAAAGGTAGTTGATCGCTGGAATAATCTTCCACAACAGGTAAATGAGGCAAGCAGCGTGCTAGATTTTAAGAAAAGATGGGATTGGCATATGTGATGTCTTCATGGAGGAAGTTAGGGGGTGGGTCATTAGTGTGGGCAGACTAGATGGGCCGTGGCCCTTTTCTGCCGTCATTTTCTATGTTTCTATGTTTCTAAGCAGCACCGCTTGCACAAGTACAGTTCCCGTTGCCTTTCTTACCCGCGTTGCTTGCTTGTCTTACTTTCCGTCGATGGAGTGGGGCCCGCGTTGCCAATTTGGGGGGGGGGAGCCTGTGTTGCCGATCGATGCTGGAGGGGCCCATCGCCGTTTGGAAAAAACAATGTTGATGCCCTCCTTCATCGGGCCCCCCTGACCATTTCGGGCCCTAGGCACGTGCCTACTTTGCCTATTGGTTCATCCTGCCCTGCCTAAAGTTAGGCATGACACTTAGGCCCTCTTTTACAAAGGCACGCTAAGCGTTTTAGTGCAGATTTAGTGGGCGCTAAATCAATGCATGCGCTAACCGCTAACGCGTCCATAAGATAACATGCAGTGTTAGCGTGTAGCGTGTGTTTAGCGCGCTAAAAAGCTTAGCGCATCTTTGTAAAAGAGGGGGTTTCGTTGGTAAAATACTCTTAATAAAATAAAAATAATAGGGAAAAAAAGGCTGTCATTTTGAATGTAGAGATCACTAAGAATATATTCACAAAAATACAGAGATCTCTATTTGCAAGTATTATAAAGTCACCCAAACTTTGGTTGAAGCAATAACATATGCTCAGAGATGTGTAATCTTGCCAAGGACCGAAGTCCCTATAGCCAGACCCACCACCCGATCATCACATAGTAAATCAGTTAGGGTGACAGGTCGCTCTCAAAACTGCCCACTCTGTCATATGATGACGATGGTTTGTGATAGTTTGCGAAGCAGGAAGTGAATGCAAACTATCACGATAATCGTCTTTATATGACAGAGTGGGCAGTTTTGAGAGCGACCTATCACCCTAACTGAGGGTTCCTTGACAAAGACTATCGAAACGTGGTCCGCTTTGGGACCCTTGTGAATCCTGAGAGCTAAGTACAAGCATTTGCTCCAATAAGTTGATTATCTATTGAGAATTTCACGTTTTGAAATATTGACTAGCACCTTTACTCATATGCGATGATCAGGAGGTGTGTCTGGCATAGGGACTTCGGTCCTTGGCAAGATTACACATCTCTGAGCATATGTTATTGCTTCAACCAAAGTTTGGGTGACTTTATAATACTTGCAAATAGAGATCTCTGTATTTTGGTGAAAATACCCTTAATAGCCTCAATAATTGGAGAAAAAAATGTAATTGGAACGATTCTATAAAAGATATGTGCCTATCGCAGGGTGCTTAGCGGCGCCTAATGCCTAAGTGGGCATTTCTATGGGCAGAGCGTAACTTAAACGCCGCTAAGTGCGATTCTCCAAACACTGTAGGTGCCTGAAATGTAGGCCCCTTTAAAACTCCGGCCTACATTTCAGGTGCCTGTTTTTACCTAGGCGCTGCTAGCCACGATTCTGTATACAGCGCCTAAATGTAAGTGTTATTGACATGTGGCCGGCGCCGGCCAGTTTAGGCACTGTTTATAGAATCAGTCCCTCAACGTATACTGCTGCTTTAAAAAGGAAAAAAAAACCCCAGACTGTATGCTACAATATTTGATCGGCTCTGTGCGGGTCATTTTTTTTTCTACCTTTCATTCTACTCATTCTCTGCTAATGTGTCTCTCACTGTATCGGATGTTTGTGACCACCAGGCCTTTGCTTTCAGTGCAGCAAACAATTTCTCGTTAACAGGCTTGGCACTTGAGAAGGTGGCAAATCATTTTCTTGATGAGGTAGAAATGTCACAGGAGATCAGATTTGAGACCATGCGTATGTGCATGAAGGTTCCATCAAAGCGTTGCATTTTTTTTCCTGTCTGAAAGGTATTTAACCAAACCATTAACTCTCCATTATCACTTTTCAGAGATGTTGCTATTTCTTGTCTTTTTTTTTTCTCTCTCTCACATGTAGCAGCTTCTTTTCCTGGTTAGTGGCAAAAACAAGATCCGGTGCACAATCTAACCAGGGAGTGTGTTTACATTTCATGTATAGATTTTCATTCTTAAACCACTTCAACCGGAAATATTGGAACACACACATGTTTATTTTAAAATTCGATATACCGTTCACAAGAACGGGTACAAATAGATCGATTTTTCACTCTGTCAAAAATGACAAAGACTAGGGGGCACTCAATGAAGTTACAGGGAAATACTTTTAGAACCAATAGGAGGAAATGTTTTTTTTTCACTCAGAGAATAGTCAAGCTCTGGAACGCGTTGCCAGAGGTTGTGGTAAGAGTGGATGGCGTAGCTGGTTTTAAGAAGGGTTTGGGAAATTTCCTACCGCTGTCTAACCAGCCAATCAGGATGCACATTTTCTAAAAACAAATAAACTCGTGGCGCCTCTCGCGGGTGCAGGGAGGTGCCTAGGGATGCTTAAGCTTGTCTAAGGCTGGGCGTGGGCGTGGTTTCACCTGGAAGTGGCCTTAGGTGAGCTTAAGCACTAGGGGTCTCCCTAGTGCCGCAATAGGTGCCTGAAATGTAAGCCAGCAAAATGCTTGGCTACTTTTCAAATAGACGTGGCCGCTAAACTGATTGCGGCAAGGAAATCTCACTGCCATAATCAGCTGAGCAGCAGCGGCAGAGGACCCCCGAACCCCACAGCATGTCAGCCGGCAGGAGGGATGTCTACTCCCTCCTGCTGCCACACTCGAACCTCACCCCCCCACACACACACAGAACCACACACTGTCTGCGACACTCCCTCCTGCCAGAACCCCCAAAACAATCCCCCGCAGGAGGGATGTCCAATCTCTCCTGCTGCCAGCCCCAAAACAATCCCTGGCAGGAGCGATGCCCACTCCTTCCTGCTGGTACCCCCCAAACACATGACCTCCCCCAACACCACCCCCCCGTACCTATATCTGCAAGGCCTGCCGGAGGGATGCGTACTCCCTCTGGCCGGAAGACCCGCCTCTTCAAAATAGCAAGCCTACCCATTCCCAGTGCATCCTGGGTTCAGGGGTTCCCTGCCGCTGCCACTGCCACTCAGCTGATCACGGCAGGGAGATTCCCTTGCTGTGATCAGCTTGGCGGCAACGCAATTCTCTAAACGGCACCTGTGACATGAACACCGGTTAGAGAATCGGTGTGGTTAGGCGGTGTTTATGTTTATGTTTGTTTAAGATTTGATGTATCGCTTCTGCATTTTACTGACCTAAACGGTTTACATAGTATCAAACTAAAATGAAATTACGGTAGGTACTTGAGAAAAACCACCCTATCTGTCCCAAAGGCTCATAATCTAGCTAAAGTACCTGATAAACTAAAAATATGTAAGAACAACATATAATACATTTCCAAGATCAAAAATCAAAGAAATAGAAAATAGAAATAATGAAAGAAGATAAAATATTAAAAATAAAATTAAACAAATTTAAGAGATAGAAAAGTCTCTGAAGTGGCCTGGTAGCAAACAGTCATATTTTACCGGCACAGCACACTTCACTGGTCCGCCACTGGCAGAGCTTGAGAGCATCCGTTAGGACAGCCGTGATTTTATATAGGACGCCTGTGTGTGATTCTCAAATTCCACTTAGGCGGCCGCTGAGACCGGGCGTCCTATACAGAATCAGGCCCTTACTGCATAAAAGGCACACATTTGCATACAATGCCATGCGACCGCAATAACGGTTACCAGAGTTCTGCAGTAGCAGCACACGCTAATGCCTGCATTATCTGCAAACTATGCATTATATGCAAACTAAGCCTCTAGTTCTCTTGGGGGTATCTGGGAGGGGGGGGGGTTGTTTTTTCTCTTGCTAAATGATTACTCTCCACAGTGTTTAACTGAACTGATTGAACTTAATTTACTGTTCGGGACCTGCTGTTAGACTACTAGGCTTGGAGTCAGCGATGAATTATGGCTATTGATTATTTTTTGCCTTGTGCAGGCTGTTAATTTTTTTTCTTTTGTCATTTGTTTTGATTTGATTGTTTTATTTAGTCGATGTTAAATCTCATTCATCAGGCTGTGCAGTCAGCATGCTTTTCTCTCTGTCTATATATCTGACCCGAATGTTGTGTTTTATGGATAATTGCATTTTATGTTGTTTATTTATTATGTATTTTTAATTTGTAATCTGCTTAGGTTTTAAGCAGAAGATACTGTATATATAAGTATAATAAATCTGAAATCAGAGGAGCTCTGTTTTGTTCAGTCTCTGGAGGCTGCCACAGATTCTCTGTACTGAGACCAATGGCGCTGTCTGTTTTTTAGTCAGTCATTGTAATGGTCCAGTGTGTGCCTTACTATGTACTTTGGGTTACCAGACATCCAGATTTCTACAGACATGTCCTCTTTTTCATACTAGTCCATACTGACACCTATTTTGTAGGTGACAGGGGATATCTGGGGGTCCAGACGGCTTTTCAAAACCAGGCACTTTGTCCGTGTTTTGAAAAGCTTCCCTCAAAATCGCGTCGGGAAGGGGCATCCGTGCATGTGCAGATGCCGTCTGGGGGTGGGGCTGGGGGGGGGCGGAACAGATTGTGACAGGCAGAACGGAGCGGGCCTGGGTGCTTGGCCATGGGGGCCAGATTTTCCTTCAGGAAAATATACTGTATATTGCAACCTCTCACAAAAGCAGATAACTTTTGTATGCTCATTTGGAGGAGGAAAAAAGACCTCAGGGGTCCACCGGTGTCTTTTAAATCCTCACAAATCTACCCAAATGTCGGATTCATCTCAATCACTGGTCTGATAAAAACCTCCTCTCCATTATATGAAACGGAACAACTATATTATATTGATCCATAAATATTCATCAAAATCTTAATAACATACAAATGGTTACATGCAACTAGAAGAACTGGGATCACCTTAATTTTAATTTTTGGTGGGCAAATTTATGTTTAATTTATAGATTTGAAAAAATGAATGCGGATATGCTGGGACATACTAAGAGATTTAAGTTAATCTGGGGCCCTTTGACATCTTTTATGGATTCATTGTTGTTGTCTTTTCCTTTGTTCCTGTTGGTTTATTGTACACATAACCAGGGGGAGGGAGGGCGGGAGGGGGGATTTCTTTGTATGATTCTATTCCCTTATGAAATGTTGGTTGGGTAGGTTTTTTTTTTTTAATTGTTGTATGGATATTGATTGATTATAAATGCATATATGATTAATATTATTTGTATAGATACTGTATTGCATTTTTGTTGGTTTTGAAACTCAATAAAGATTTATTTAAAAAAAAAATAAAATCTTAACAGCCCAGAACTAGTGTCACTGTTTGTTCCGTTTAATATAATGGAGAGAAGGCTTTTTAGGCCAATGATTGAGATTGTTCCGGCATTTGGGTGGATCAGTGAGTCCCTTGTGAGGACTTAACAGACACTGGTGGATTTCTGAGGTCTTTTTTTCCTCCCCCAAACAAGCATACAAAAAGTTACCCGGAGTTGTGAGGGCTTGTAGGTGAGACTTTTGTCCTTCAGGATTCGTCCCATTTTTGCATAATTAAGGGTTCCTACTTCTGTATATAAATTGGACATCATTATGCTGCTATTGGCTACATAGGGCTCCTTTCATTAACATAAGAACATAAGCAGTGCCTCCGCTGGATCAGACCAGAGGTCCATCACGCCCAGCAGTCCGCTCACACGGCAGCCCATCAGGTCCAGGACCTATGTAGTAATCCTTTATCTAATCTAAACCTTAGGTTTGTATACCGCATCATCTCTACATTCGTAAAGCTCGACACGGTTGACAAGAGTTAGGGTAGAAAGGAACTCCAGTGGAGGGAAGAGGCAAAATGAAGAGAAAAATTTTGAGAACTAGAATAACCAGAGAGGGAGGAAGAGTTACATTTTTGAGAATAACCAGGTTTTCAGATGTTTATGGAAGAGTTGGAGGGAGCTCAGATTCCTAAGAGGGGAGGTAAGGTTGTTCCAGAGCTCAGTGATTCTGAAAGGAAGGGAAGAACCTAGTTTTCCTACAAGGGAAATGCCTTTTAGAGAGGGAAAGGAAAGTTTCCTTCAGGAAATTATCTAATCCCTTCTTGAACCCCAATACCGTACTCTGTCCTATCACACCCTCTGGAAGCGCATTCCAGGTGTCCACCACCCTCTGGGTGAAGAAGAACTTCCTAGCATTGGTTCTGAATCTGTCCCCTCTTAACTTTTCCAAATGCCCTCTCGTTCTTGTAGGTTTCGAACGTTTGAAGAATCTGTCCCTCTCCACTCTCTCCGTGCCCTTCATGATCTTGTAAATCTCTATCATGTCCCCTCTAAGTCTCCGCTTCTCCAGGGAAAAGAGCCCCAGCTTCTCCATTACGCACTAAAGCAATGTGTACAAACTTTCTAAACCGCGGCACACTCATCTCGGAGCTGCAGCTGGACTGCAGCCAGATGTGCACAGACGTCGACGCACATGCGTGACATCATCACGTCGAAGGCCTCCAGCCGCAGCCCCGATCCCCCTATTACCACAGGTGAGGGGTACTGCAGAAGGAGAGGTGAGGAGAAGGAGCAGAGTTGCAGGCGCCGGCTGAATGACTCCAGGACGTGCCTCTCGGCGCGAGAGGCACATCCTGTAAGCAGTCAGCCAGCACCAGTGCCTCTCCTCCTCGCCGGCATCTTGGGGTACACCTGGAATCTACTGGGGGAAACACAGTTTGCGATACCCTGCACTACAGTGTGCTTATCACAGCTGAGAACAGCTTACCACAGGACACACTGAGGCATCTGGGCGTGTCTGGGAGGCAGAGAGGAGGTTTATCTGTGCTAATCAGCTCAGCTACATTACCACATGCTAACTGATTAGCAAGGGATTAGCACGTGAGCCAAGGTTGCCAGATTTTCCACTCAGAAAATCCAGACCCCCCCTAGACCTGCACCTAGTCCCGCCCATCCCAGCCCTGTAATGTCCTATCCTGCCCCCTAGTCCCGCCCTAACCCCGCCCCCTGCCGCCTGTTCTTGTTGGGCAGGGAAGAAGTCCGCGCATTGGCGGACTTCCTCCCTGCCTGACGCGATTTGAAGGGGCTTTTCAAATCCAGGACACAGTGCCAGGCTTTGAAAAGCCGTCTGGACCCCCAGACATCTGGTAACCCTACATGAGCCCCTGTCACCTACAAAATAGGTGTCAGTATGGACTAGCACGCTAATTTTTAATAATGGCCGCGTGCTACGGGGGAGATTGCTTTGAAACAGCCCGTTTTGACAAAACATTAATTTGTGGCAGCTCAATTGACAACCCCCCCCCCCCCCCCCCGGTACAAATTCAGGTAAGTGACTAACTTTTAGTACATGTGGTGTACTTTTAACTCACATTATTAAAAATTTTTAAATCATGGAAAAATACAATCAGAAAACTACTCTTTTGAACTACTGAAGAGATATGGTGAAATGAACTCCCACTGACAAGTCACTGAGAGTGTCACCTCTGATGGCTCAAAGGATATAAATGAGATATTTTGAATAAGCAGTGCTACTCTATATCGTTAGTGCATGGCCATTAACTCAGAAAAGGAAAGTCAGCCATTTTCGGGCTGTGCTAGAAATGTCCTTTCTACTGCCGCTTAGCAAAAAGAGCCCACAGTGACAGTGGTATAGCCCCACACTAATTCCCCCCCCCCTGCCGCACGTAGCCTTACTGGGTCAGACCAATGGTCCATCAAGCCCAGTAGCCCGTTCTCACGGTAGTCAATCCAGGTTCCTAGTACCTGGCCAAAACCCATGGAGTTGCAACATTCCAGCATCTCAAACAATAGCAAGATTCCGGAACCCCATTGAGAGCAACATTCCAGAGCTGATATTGTGATGTCATAATGCCTCATTCCACAGTACCTCAGAGCCAACCTCATCAGTGATGTTACAATGGCTTGATTGTCCTATACTTGGCACACATAAGAGCATAAGAACAGCCATACTGGGACAGACCAATGGTCTATCACGCCCAGTAGCCCGTTCTCACAGTGGCCAATCCAGGTCGCTGGTACCTGGCCAAAAACCAAGGAGTAGCAACATTCCATGCTACCTTCTCCCCCCTTTTGTGGTCTGGCATCTTTCTGTCTTTCCCTTCTTCCCCTGCTTCCTCCTTCCTTTCCCCAGTCTGACATCTCTCTCTTCTTCCCCCTTCCCCATCCAGTGGTCTAACATCTCTTTCCTTCCCTTTCCCTCCTCCTGTGGTCTGCTATCTCTATCTGCCCCTTCCTTTTCTTCTCCTGGAGGTCTAGGGCATCTTTCTTTCCCTTTCCTCCCCATCCCCACTGTCCAGCATCTCCCTTACCGTGTGCCATGAACAACATTATGAACATGCTGCCCACATCATGTCGGCTATCCTCTCTGACATCACTTCCTAGGTGTGGGGCCCGGAAGTGACATCAGAGATAGGTGACATCGCCGTGGACAGCAAGTTCATAATGTTGCTCGTGCAGGAAAAATTAAAGAGGTACGAGGAAAGGAAGAGAAGAGGTGAACACGCGCAGCATGGGAAGTCGGAAAGGAGCAGGGGGGTGGAGAGGAGGATGGGTGCCGGTGCCCCTACCAAGATCGTGCCCAGGGCAGATCATCCTCCCCCCCCCCCCCCTTACTAAGCCACTGCATAGATGAAGATCAAAATGGCCCAGTCAGTGTACCAAAGTTACTCTGGTCCAGACTGTTAAGGACATAGGAGCTAGCTCTATGGGGGCTGAGCACTCCCAATATGGAGGGGCAACTTGGCACCCCCCCCCCCCCCAATAATCATTTTACAATATTGTCATGTCAACTGTTCATGCTAGAGATGTAATAGTGCATTCAGTATGGAGTGAGGTTTTATTGCAAGAAGAATAGTTAAGCTCTGGAACCCATTGCCAGAGGATGTGGTAAGAGTGGATAGCGTAGCTGGTTTTAAAAAAGGTTTGGACAAGTTCCTGGAAGAAAAGTCCATAGTCTGTTATTGAGAAAGACACGGGGGAAGCCACTGCTTGCTCTGAATCAGTAGCATAGAATATTGCTACACCTTGGGTTTTGACCAGATAATGGGTAACCTGGATTGGCCACCGTGAGAATGGGCTACTGGGCTTGATGGGCCATTGGTCTGACTCGGTAAAGCTATTCTTATGTTCTTATGTATCCTATCTCAAGAACACATTGAATGCTTGAGTGTTTGGAACGTACACCAAAGTGTACGTGCTTAGCTATTAGCGAAGTATGTTAAATTTCTGTTATTTTCCACAATAAAGTACAAATATCGAAGGTTCATTTAATAAGAAAAACGGAGCTTTATGTAGTCAGTAGCTTCAAGGGACCCCAGGATGGGCTTTAAAATTTTTTGAAGTTATTTTCTAATCAAGCACAATCAAATTCATAGGAAACACTTCAATTCGCACAGTTTTTTCAACCGGGAGGAGTCTTAGGCATATGAGTTAATCAGGGCCTTTGGCCTCTCCCCATGCATCCCGGATATAGAGGGAAAAGCCTAAGGCCCAGAGTGGCTCAGATGCCTAAGGCCCCTCCCCTGGAAGGGGCCTTAGATAACTGAGCCAATCAGGGCCTTAGGCCCCTCCCCATGCATCCCAGGATGCACTGGGGTGGGTCATCAGGGGCGGTCATCGAGCAGGGCCATCATTGCGGGGAGGCTAACACGGTATGGCTTTTTTTTAAAAGGGCAGATATTATATGTTTGTAACACACGCACATCTGTGCCATTAAAAAAAAAGAAGAACCAACAGCTGGGTGGCAGGAGACTGCTTTGGGACTTCCCCTGCCACTCAGCTGTTCGGGGTTCCCCAAACCGGCTCTGCGCAGGTCTGGAAGTTGCTCTCAGAGCGACTGGTCAGACGGGATTATGGTGAACCTCCGTGCACATCATTTGCATGGAAACTTGTTGGAACATCAATCGCTGTTCCAGAGTTGGCCAAAAAATCGGCCAGCAGCGACTCACAAGGTATTAATGACTGTGTTTTTGTGCATCTAGTCCTGATACTCTTCACACTACAAGGGGGTGCTGAAAATTTCTCAGCCCAATCAAGAAGAGAATGACGTGGATATGGTGCAATCGATGATCTGAAACAATGTCAAACACAGAATTTCATTTCTGCAAACTGGCACTTATTGAAATGAGATAACACTCTTTTCAGCTACAGTGGCATAACGCTCAGAATATTGATTGGTTGGGCTGAGAACATTTCAGCACCCCCTTTGTAATCGAATCACAGAGGAGGTAGGAATTAGAGAATGACACGGTGACAAAATTCATCACCGTTCCCGTCCCCGCGGATAACCGCGGGAAACCATCTTCATGTCATTTTTTAAGGAGAGAGGGAAGAATCAGAGTTTGAATGGCCACAACCACTGACCCGCAAGCTTTGCTTTGAAGAATGCTGGTGTAGAAGGACTGAGGTTGAAACAGACACTACAGAATGACAGTCTTTGGTATCCAGAGCAGATATTGTGATGTCATAATGCCTCATTCCACCAGTGCCTAAGAGCCAATCACATCAGTGATGACACAATGGCTTCATTATCCTTGGCTCACATAAGAATCAGAGTATGAATGGCCACAACCACTGACCCTCAAACTTTGCGCTGAAGAATGCTGGTGTAGAAGGACCGAGGTTGAAACAGACACTACAGAATGACAGTCTCTGGTATCCAGAGCAGATATTGTGATGTCATAATGCCTCATTCCACCAGTGCCTAAGAGCCAATCGCATCAGTGATGTCACAATGGCTTCATTATCCTTGGCTCACATAAGAATCAGAGTATGAATGGCCACAACCACTGACCCTCAAGCTTTGCTTTGAAGAATGCTGGTGTAGAAGGACTGAGGTTGGAATAGACACTAGAAAATGACATGGGATTATTTCCCGCGGTTATCCGCGGGGACGGGAACGGTGACGAATTTTGTCACCGCGTCATTCTCTAGTAAGAATGTAGACCCGCAGTGGAAGAAAGAAGGGAATGGAGCGGGTCATAAGGGATCAGGAGACTATATTTTATTTCTGCTTGTTTCCGTAAAACATGTCTTTCAGTTAATTCAGAACGTTTATCTAATTTTCTCAACATCAGTTTCCTGGTTTTGTCCAGTTCCCCCCCTAGGGTTACTCCCCCACCCTTCCTTTTCTTAATGCCAGCCACCGTAGTTTGTAACTTTATACATTTTTTTTAAAGCAGCGACTGTATCACTTAATGGAGATGAAGGAGCCGTTCAAAATGAATTCACCGGCAGGACTGTAGTAACTCTTTTTAATGAGTCACAGAAACCAAGGCGATGGCATGGGAAAGGCTGAGATGCCTGGGGGAAAGAGAAATTTTTCTCTTCTGATCCACAGTGTGCATGAAAATACTGCTCTTCACCAGCAAGCAAGCACTGATTTTGGAAATATTTTTTTTCACACCTGGCAGTATTGTGTTTGGAGGCATTTATTTATATATATATTTTTTTTTTTTCTTCCTTATTGTGCATCTGCCTTCCTGATGACACAAATGAAAAGCCTTATTACTGCCAGCACCCTGCTGAGGCACAGTACAAAGTGTCTGAAGCTCACAATAATGTAGAATCCCTTTGTATAAAAAATAGTTGTTTCTTTCTCTTTGGGGAATAGGAGGCGCCCGCTCTTATTTCGTGACCATGGTCCCTATTTTTGGAAACTTCTTCCCATGAAAAAAGCAGTCTGCCATTTTAAATCCATATGTTTGATTTTACTGCACCTGATTGTGGCAGCAAACAGCAGGGGACATATCCTGATTCTATTACATCTGTAATACATTTTATTCATAGCATAGCTTTTTTTAGAAGCGACCTCCCCCAGCCTAATTGTACCTCTCTCTCCCATTTCCCTCTTTTATTTTTATTTTTATCTCGATGTATTTATTAATCTTTCCTTCCCATCCTTTCCTAATGTATCATGTATGTTCATGCGTAAATGTCTCCCCTTTATTTTTTTAGTTTAGATAAGTTTTTATTCTTCCTTTAATTTTTACTACATATTATTGTAAACCGTTTAGATACCTATATGATAAACGGTATATCAAAAATAAAGAAATAAAATAAAGAAAGAAACCTGAAACCTGTTTTTTTGGGGAGGGGGTTGGAGGGGGGGCTCCTGAATCTTTTCAGTCCAGGTTTTTAGTGTCATCCAGGTGAATCTGTCAGGCCTCAGATGGAAAACTGGTAAGTTGTGCAATCGATGGGTGCCCCCTACTGGTAAGAAAGCAATGTAAATGAGTTAAAAAATATGTGCAAAACTCTTGTCTTCTAACATAGTAACATAGTAGATGACGGCAGATAAAGACCCAAATGGTCCATCCAGTCTGCCCAACCTAATTCAATTTAAATTAATTTATTTTTCTTCTTCTTAGCTATTTCTGAGCAAGAATCCAAAGCTGTGCTTAGGTTCCAATTACTGAAGTCTATGTCAAAGCTCACTCCAGCCCATCCTCCATCAAACGGCCATATACAGACACAGACTGTGCAAGTCTGCCCAGTACTGGCCTTAGTTCATCAATATTTACTATTATTTCTGATTCTAGAACCTCTGTGCTCATCCCACGATTTTTTTGAACTCCGTTGCTGTTTTCCTCTCCACCACCTCTCTCGGGAGCGCATTCCAGGCAAGGTGGACAAAGCGATGGGACCAGACGGGATCCATCCCAGGATACTAAGGGAGCTCAGAGAGGTTCTGGCGAGTCCTATTAAAGACTTGTTCAACAAATCTCTGGAGACGGGAGTGATTCCTGGGCATTGGAGGAGAGCGTATGTGGTCCCTATTCATAAAAGTGGTCACAGGGATGAAGCAGGAAACTACAGGCCGGTGAGCCTCACTTCAGTTGTTGGAAAAATAATGGAAGTGTTGCTGAAAAAAAGGATAGTGTACTTCCTTGAATCTAATGGGTTACAGGATCCGAGGCAACATGGCTTTACAAAAGGTAAATCGTGCCAAACGAACCTGATTGAATTTTTTGATTGGGTGACCAGAGAGCTGGATCGAGGACATATGCTAGATGTAATTTACTTGGATTTCAGCAAAGCCTTTGATACAGTTCCTCATAGGAGGCTGTTGAACAAACTTGAAGGGCTGAAGTTAGGACCCAAAGTGGTGAACTGGGTCAGAAACTGGCTGTCAGACAGACGCCAGAGGGTGGTGGTTAATGGAAGTCGCTCGAAGGAAGGAAAGGTGACTAGTGGAGTCCCTCAGGGTTCGGTGCTGGGGCCAATCCTGTTCAATATGTATGTGAGTGACATTGCTGAAGGGTTAGAAGGAAAAGTGTGCCTTTTTGCAGATGATACCAAGATTTGTAACAGAGTAGACACCGAAGAGGGAGTGGAAAATATGAAAAAGGATCTGCAAAAGTTAGAGGAATGGTCTAATGCCTGGCAACTAAAATTCAATGCAAAGAAATGCAGAGTAATGCATTTGGGGATTAATAATAGGAAGGAACCGTATATGCTGGGAGGAGAGAAGCTGATATGCACGGACGGGGAGAGGGACCTTGGGGTGATAGTGTCCGAAGATCTAAAGGCGAAAAAACAGTGTGACAAGGCAGTGGCTGCTGCCAGAAGAATGCTGGGCTGTATAAAGAGAGGCGTAGTCAGTAGAAGGAAGAAGGTGTTGATGCCCCTGTACAGGTCATTGGTGAGGCCCCACTTGGAGTATTGTGTTCAGTTTTGGAGACCGTATCTGGCGAAAGACGTAAGAAGACTTGAGGCGGTCCAGAGGAGGGCGACGAAAATGATAGGAGGCTTGCGCCAGAAGACGTATGAGGAGAGACTGGAAGCCCTGAATATGTATACCCTAGAGGAAAGGAGAGACAAGGGAGATATGATTCAGACGTTCAAATACTTGAAGGGTATTAACGTAGAACAAAATCTTTTCCAGAGAAAGGAAAATGGTAAAACCAGAGGACATAATTTGAGGTTGAGGGGTGGTAGATTCAGGGGCAATGTTAGGAAATTCTACTTTACGGAGAGGGTAGTGGATGCCTGGAATGCGCTCCCGAGAGAGGTGGTGGAGAGTAAAACTGTGACTGAGTTCAAAGAAGCATGGGATGAACACAGAAGATTTAGAATCAGAAAATAATATTAAATATTGAACTAGGCCAGTTACTGGGCAGACTTGCACGGTCTGTGTCTGTGTATGGCCGTTTGGTGGAGGATGGGCAGGGGAGGGCTTCAATGGCTGGGAGGGTGTAGATGGGCTGGAGTAAGTCTTAACAGAGATTTTGGCAGTTGGAACCCAAGCACAGTACCGGGTAAAGCTTTGGATTCTTGCCCAGAAATAGCTAAGAAGAAAAATTTAAAAAAATAAAATAAAATTAAAAAAAAATTTAAATTGAATCAGGTTGGGCAGACTGGATGGACCATTCGGGTCTTTATCTGCCGTCATCTACTATGTTACTATGTTACTATCCACCACCCTCTCCATAAAGAAGAACTTCCTTACATTGCTCTTGAGTCTTCCACCCCTCAGCCTCAAATTATGCCCTCTGGTTTTACCATTTTTCTTTCTCTTGAAAATATTTTGTTCTACGTTGATACCTTTCAAGTACTTGAATGTCTGAATCATATCTCCCCTGTCCCTCCTTTCCTCTATCCAATCCAATCCTTAGTCTTATATACTGGGTCATTCCCAGATGGGACTCAAACCGGTTAACAAAGTAGCTCAAAAGTACATAGGAAAAAAATAATTGAACCAGAAGAACATGCTCTAGGACTGTGGTTTCCAACCCTGTCCTGGAGGACCACAAGCCAGTCAGGTTTTCAGGATAGCCCTAATGAATATGCATGGAGCAGATTTGCATGCCTGTCATCTCCATTATATGCAAATCTCTCTCATGCATATTCATTAGGGTTATCCCCAAAAGCCAACTGGTCGGTGGTCCTCCAGGACAGGGTTGGGAACCACCGCTCTAGGGTATACATATTCAGGGCATCCAGTCTCTCCTCATATGTCTTTTGGCGCAAACCACCTATCATTTTTGTCGCCCTCCTCTGGACCGCTTCAAGTGAAGACCTTTTATTAACTTTATTTTTATTTTTTGTATACCGCATTACCATGGAAGTTCTATGCGGTTAACAGATGAAGAGACTGTACATTACAGCGAAGTTACACTTTTTTTTTTTTTTTGGCATAGCTACATTTACATTTTCGGCGACACTACATTTACGGTGAAGTTATTTTTCAGGTCGGTTACAATTGCAGAGAAGTTACATTTGCTGTAAGTTGCATATATATAGCGGAGTACATACAGTAGTGTTACATACAGCGGTGATATATACTGCGGAGTTCGATAAAGCAGAGCAGAGGCATTTAGTAAGGGAGGTAACGAAGAAGGGGTGATTAGTTGGATAGGGTGATCCATTTTGTTAAGCCATTTGGTGGCTGACAGGATTGGAGGAGTCGAGAGTCTGAGGTAAGTCAAGGTCCGAGGAGGAGGCAAGGAAGAGGGGGGGGGAGAAGTTAGATGAATTTATCAAAAAGGTAGGTTTTGATTGACTTCCTGAACATTTGGTAGAGGGGGGGGAATTGGAGATGAGTGCTGTGAGGCATTTGTTCCATTTGCCCGCTTGGAATGCAAGGGATCTGTCGAGAAATTTCTTGTAGAGGCAGCCTTTCAGGGAAGGAAAGGAGAACAGGTAGGTGTTTCGTGTATGAGAGGGGCCAGCAATTTCAAGGTACTTGGATAGGTAGATTGGAGAAGAGCCTGCTAGGGTTTTGAAGCAGAGGCAAGTGAATTTGAAAATGATCCTTGCCTCCACCGGCAGCCAGTGGAGTTTAGTGTAATAGGGGCTAACGTGGTCATATTTTTTGAGGCCGAAGATGAGGCGGACAGCAGCATTTTGAACTATTCTTAAACGTTTGATGGTGTTTTTATAGGATCCCAGGTATATGATGTTACAATAGTCCAGTATACTTAAGATTAGTGACTGGACCAGAAGATGGAAGGAGAGGTGGTCGGTGGCGTTTAATGGTGCGAAATTTCCAGAGGGAGTAGAAACATTTTTTGACCTGGGCACTGGTATGATCTTCGAAGGTCAAGCATCTGTCTAGGAGGACTCCAAGGATTTTTTTGGTGGGGTTGATAGGATAGTCTAGGCCAGGGGTCTGCAACCTTTAAGACATAAAGAGCCACTTGGACCCGTTTTCGAAAAGAAAAAAAACTTGGAGCCGCAAAACCATTATAAAACAAATCTAACACTGCGGGGCCGCCGGACCAATCAGCAAGCAAGGCTTTCATCTGTGTATGTGCTGAGCTCACTGCTCAGCATGGCTATTTCCTGCCGCGACGCCGGACTTGTAAGCTGCATGCCTGCATCGCCAGAATTTAGGTAGGCTGTTTTCATCCCCGTGGGAGTCCCGTGGGCCAGGGGGCGTCCACACTACCGGAGCCGCGGCAAAGGTGAAAAAGAGCCGCGGGTTGCTGACCCCCGGTCTAGGCCGTTCAATTTCAGGGAGGTGTTTGTAAGTTTATGGTTAGGACTTGCCAGGAAAATTTTGGTTTTTTCGGTGTTCGGTTTTAATTTGAATTGTGAGGTCCATAGTTCTAGCTTGGTGAGGACGGAGGAGGTGAGTTGTTCCGTCTGTTGTGTGAATGAAGTAAGGGGAATGATAATGGTGATGTCATCTGCGTATATGAATGATTTTAGGTTTAAGTCAGCAAGTGTCCGTGCCAGGGGGGCCAAGTAAATGTTAAAAAGGGAGGGGGATAGAGGGGAGCCTTGTGGGACTCCACAGGGGTTGCGCCAGTGATGGGAGAAGGTTCCATTGCTGTAGACCTGGTAAGTACGGTTAGTTAGGAAGCTTGAGAACCAGTTTAGTACTTGGCCGGTAATGCCAATCGAGTCAAGGCAGTTGAGCGGGATATTGTGGTCGACCAGATCGAAGGCGCTGCTTAAGTCGAATTGGAGTACTAGGGCGCTTTTGCCCAGTGAGAACAGGTGGAGGAGGTAGTTGGTCAGAGCAGCTAGGACAGTTTCTGTGCTGTGGTTTGTGCGGAAGCCGGATTGGGAGTCGTGAAGGATGTGGAACTTTTCTAAGTAGTTCATGAGGTCGTGGTTAATAAGGCCTTCCATGAGTTTTTGGAAGAGTGGGATGTGGCGATGGGTCTGTAGTTGGCGGTGGAGGAGATAGGTTCCTTGTTGTTTTTTGAGGCGGGGGAGACAAGAATGTGGCCAAGTTCAGTCGGGAAGTGACCTGTGGACAGGCATAGTGAGACCCAATTGAATAGGTCGGCTTTGAATGAGGGGGGGAGCGGATTTCATGATAGTGGGTGGGCAGTTGTCTAATAGGCAGTTGGAGTTAGCGTATTTTGAGTAGAGATTGATAAAGAGGTTCCAGTCTTGGCTTTCGAAGGAGCTCCAGGTCATGTCTGTAATTGAACCTATTGTGTCTGTTGCAGGAAGGTTGAATATTGGCTCAGGGCTGGGGGCTATAAGAGACGATTTTAAGGTGTGAATTTTGTTGGCAAAATGGTCTGCTAGGGTTGTAGCAGGGGGGGGGGAGGTCAGAGCAGGAGCGTTTGTGTGAATCTATGTCTAGGAGGGAGTTGACTATTCTAAAGAGCGCTTTACTATTTAGAGAAGGGGAATTGATTAGTTGGGAGTAATGTTTACTGTGTTTTTCGTTGATCAATCTTTTGTATTCGTTGACTTTCAGTCGCCAGTTGAGTCTATCGTTGTCAGTCCCTGATTTACGCCATGTTCTTTCACCTGACATGGTTATCAATGGTCAACAGAGGGAAGAAGAGATAGTTATGATTATTATTATTGTGCCAGGCACACATCCCACAGTACAGACACATATAAGAGGGAGACCCTGTTTTTACATTTTACAGTCTGATAAGAATAGCCTTACTGGGTCAGACCAATGGTCCATCAAGCCCAGTAGCCCGTTCTCACGGTGGCCAATCCAGGTCACTAGTACCTGGCCAAAACCCAAGGAGTAGCAACATTCCATTCAGAATCCTAAAGAATAGCAAGATTTTGGAATCCCAAAGAGTAACAAAAGATTCTGGAACCTCAAACAGTAGCAACATTCCATGCTACCGATTCAGGGCAAGTAGAGGCTTCCCCCATGTCTTTCTCAATAACAGACTATGGACTTTTCCTCCAGGAATTTGTCCAAACCTTTCTTAAAACCATCTACACTATTTGCTCTTACCACATCCTCTGGAACAGAGATAATGCACCAGGAAGGAGATGAGAATGATGAGAATAGGGTTACCAGAGGTCCAGATTTACCTGGACGTGTCCTCTTTTTAGAGGATATGTCCGGACAGCTTTTTAAAACCTGGCACTTTGTCTGGGTTTTGAAAAGCTTCCAGCTCGGGACCGTGTCAAGAGGGCGTCTGCGCACATGCGGATGCAATGCGGTGATGTCAAGCGCATGTGTGTGACATCATCGCATCAAACTTGCATGGATATCCTCCCAACATTGCTCCAATCACGAGAACAGGTGGAGGGGACAGGGCTGCGCTGATTCTGGGGAGGAACAGCGCGTGACTTGGGCAAAAGGGGGAGGGGCTGGGTGGAACTGGGTGGGGCTGGGGGAGGGGCCATTGGTTCAGATTTCACAGGAGTAAAATCTGGTCACCCTAGATGAGAAGGGATTGAAAGCTGTGATGGGGTGATTAGTAGAGGATACACTGAAGGGCAGTGATAATGACTGGAAGAGGGTTCAAAGTCTGGGGGATTCAGAATGTGCACTCAGTGGCATAGTAAGTGGGGGAGGCTTACCACCCCAAGCTCCATCTTGATTGGGGCACTGACAACTCTCCTCCCTCTCACACCATGCTCATGCCTTCTCTTCCCCCCCTACCTCCTTAAATCTTCGCCAGCACGAGCAACTTCTCTCGCCTGCTGCTCACCCTGGCGTTGGCTTTTTCCTTCTGATGTCACTTCCTGGCCCCACAACCAGGAAGTAATTTCAGTGTGAAGCCAGGCCAGCTGGAGTAGCTGCTTGCACTGGCAGTTTTGGACAATCTTGTTGGTAATCACCGACTTCTGACCACCAGCCTCCCTTATTATTTATACTATATTTTTATCTTTTTATATTCTTTTTTTTTTCAATTAATTATATCTTCTTACTACTTATAAAACAATAAATATTTTAAATATTCTAAATCTTTCAATCTTTCTTCCTTTTTCTTTAGAGGCAGTTCCTTCCAACTCTTCCGTTAACTTCTAAAAACTATTTTATTCGCTAAACATTTTGAAAACTAACTCTTGTATTTCAGTTTACTTAATTAAAAAAAAAAATTATTGTTAACTGCATCGAGCTTCCTTTGGTTGAAGACCTGGAGGGGCATAATAAAAAAAAACGTCTAAGTCCCCTTTTAGCCTAAAGTCTTAAACGTTGAAAGTAGAAGCAGGGAAAATGTCCATTATCAAAAAAAAGTCCAAAAGGAGGTTTTTTTTGATAATGGCCTGCCTCTACGTTCAGCTGTTTAAACGCCCAGACCACCACTATGTCTAAACTTACACCATATAATCAACCTACAAAAAGCCTAAGTCCCAAATGCCCAAAACAAGGGCTTTTAGGCGAAGGAGGAGCCAGTCCTTCGCCTAAAAGCTGGATTCTGTAACCGGAATCAGTCAAAAACAACACCGGTTACAGAATCCCACCCCCCCCTACAATGATCCGGGCAGGAGGGAGCCCAAGCCCTCCTGGCCCGCGGCACCCCGAACTCCCGACTACGTTCAGGGCAAAAGGGAGCCTAAGCCCTCTTGCCCCGGCGGCACCCCGACTCCCCGACAGCATCGGGGCAAGAGGGAGCCCAAGCTCTCTTGCCCTGCGATCCCCAATCCCCTCCCCCCGCCGAGTCTGATGGGGCCAGGAGGGAGCCCTAAGCCCTCCTGGCCCGGCGTTCTGCAACCCCCCTCCCCCCTCCACGATCCAGCCAGGAAGGAACCCAAGCCCTCCAAGCCCTAACCCCCACCCCCCACTAAAATACGGGCAGGAGGGATCCCAGGCCCTCCTGCCCTTGATGTAACCCCTCACGACTGCCCCCCCCAGAACCCCCGATTGACCCCTCCCCGCCGACCCCACCATCCCCACCCCCCTCCCCGTACCTTAAAAATTGTTGGTTGGACGGACGGGTGCCAAGCCCATCCGTCCGACAGGCTAGCCATCTCAGGAATGGCTGGCCTTAGGGCCTGATTGGCCCAGGAAGCTCAAACTCTGCCCACAGGTGGGGCTTGAGGCACCTGGGCCAACCGGAATGGGCCCAGTTGTCTTAGGCCCCTCCTGTGGGCGGGGCCTTATGCATATGGGCAGATCAGGCTTTTTGATCGTCCAAATACCCATTTAGGCCACTTTTTAGACATCTTTTTTTTTTATTATGAGCCCCCTGATGTATAAGGTTAAGTTTTAGTTTTAGTTTAGTTTAGTCATGGGTAGCAGGCAGTGCATAACGCATAGAGTTAAATTCGTCTTCATACTTTCTTCCAATAAAATTTTTTAAAAATTTAGAGTGGTACAAAATACTGCAGTCCGTCTGATTTTTGGACTGAAAAAATGGGAGTACATTACTCCTTATTACCAAAAACTGTACTGGTTGCCCAGAGTTTTATTTAAATTCACATGTATTTGTTTTAAATCCATTTTCGGGATGTCTCCAGGTTACCTGGTTTCCCATTTCTCTTTATTTATTTTTTTTTGTGTAGAGTTCATTTATTTTCTTACCCTACCGTCAAGTCGTGTTGCTTTAAGAGATTTCTCGAGAGGACCCTCTCTTTTCAGGCAGACAAAATGAATGTCTGGTTTGGTGAAATCATGCCAGGACACCCATCTTATTACTCTTTTAGAAAATTATTAAAGACACAACTATTTGACAAATTTGTAACCAAAGCTCCCTAATCTCTTTAAAAATATAATTATGTACTGTTTATACTTTTTAAGAAAATTGATGTACTTTTATGAATTCTATATTTCTTGAATGTTCAGCTTACTTGTTGTGAACTGCCTAGAACCATCCGTGGTCTAGCGGTATATAAGAATAAAGTTATTATTATTATAATGCTCCATTTATTGAACAAAACGCGTGTCTGGATCTTAGGCACTAACACACATTAGATTCACTTTCAGATCCGGAAAACACTTGCTGTAAAAAAAAGCGCGCTTCTAAATTTCAAGCGCTCACACTATTTCAAGCTTTCAGTACTTATCTTGAGATAATCAGCTTTGAAAATGCGACATTTCCAGCCGCTTCCAATCTCAAATTATCGATCACGCTCTGTGCAGCCGCCTCACTAAGCACCAACGCGGCCAGCGTTTCATGGTTCAACCAATTTTTTGAAAGCGCTGCTTCAGGGAATGGACCGTCAGTCTGTATTGGAGAAAAATATCCATTCAAAGAGAAAAACCCTGAAGCAGTTGGATATTAACACCTTATGAGTCTTCATACTATCTTCCAAGAAAATGTTTTTAAAATTTAGAGTGGTACAAAATACTGCATTCCGTCTGATTTTTGGACTGAAAAAATGGGAGTACATTACTTCTTATTACCAAAAACTGTACTGGTTGCCAATTGAGGCCAGAGTTTTATTTAAATTCGCATGTATTTGTTTTAAATCCATTTACGGGATGTCTCCAGGTTACCTGGTTTCCCATTTCTCTTTTTTTTTTTTTTTGCGTAGAGTTCATTTATTTTCTTACCCTACCATCAAGTTGTGTCTGAGGCTATTCCACCACCTAGTAGAATAGATAGTAAAGTTAGCTTTTTCAATGGTCTTATGACATTGTTTTCTCAATGGAATAAAAAACACTGAAACAATGTCAAACATATAATTTCATTTTGCAAATTGGCACTTAATGAAATAAGATAACACTCTTTTCAGCTGTAGTAGCAAAATAACGCTCAGAATTTAGGAAGTTGGTTGGTTGGGCTGAGAACTTTTCAGCACCTCCTTGTATGTAATAACAGTGAGCCAAGTACAGGACAATCAAGCCATTGTGACATCAATGATGAAGTTGGCTCTTATTGACAGAATGAGGCATTATAAGAACATAAGAAGTTGCCACCACTGGGTCAGACCAGAGGTCCATCCCGCCCAACGGTCCGCTCCTGCGGTGGCCCATCAGGTCTATGACCTGTGAAGTGGTTCCTGACCATTTCTATAACCTACCTCTACATCTATCTGTAACCCTCAATCCCCTCATCCTTTAGGAATCTATCTAAACCTTCCTTGAAACCCTGTAGTGTGCTCTGGCCTATCACAACCTCCGGAAGCGCATTCCATGTGTCCACCACCCTCTGGGTAAAAAAGAACTTCCTCGCATTTGTTCTAAACCTGTCCCCTCTCAATTTCTCCGAGTGACCCCTTGTACTTGTGGTTCCCCACAGTCTGAAGAATCTGTCCCTGTCCACCTTCTTTATGCCCATCAGGATTTTGAAGGTTTCTATCATGTCTCCTCTAAGTCTCCGCTTTTCCAGGGAGACATCGCCATCTCAGCTCTGGTTACCAGACACTGAAACTCTTCACATTACCAGGGGGTGCTGAAAAGTTCTCATCCCAACCAAGAAGAGAATGAGGTGGATATGGTTCAATCAATGATCTGAAATAATGTCAAAACATAAAATTTTGTTTCTGCAAATTGAAACTCAATGAAATACGATAACGCTCTTTTCAGCCGTAGTGGCAAAATAACGCTCAGAATTGAAGAAGTTGGTTGGTTGGGCTGAGAACTTTTCAGCACCCCCTCATACTATCCCTTCCCTGCCCTGCCTTAAGCCTCCAGCCCTGTTCCTTTTCTCTGTTGCTAACATTATATGCACTCTGAAGTGATGTGAACACATTTTGGCTGTGAGGGAGTGTGTGTGTGTGTGTGGGGGGGGGGGGGGGGATACAGTCTTCAAACAGTCAACCTAGCTACCTTAATCCAAATTAGGCTGGCTAGATGCTGCTCAAAATTGACAATGCTTTTGTTTTGCAAGCACAATTTTTTTATTAGAACTTATCAAATATTCATAAAAACAGGCAACAACCGTAGGGTTTTATCCTGCTGAACTGCCCTTGGGGATGTTCAGTTGGGAATTAGAAAAAAAAAAATAAAATCCCACATGTTAACTTGCTGAAACTATCTACTCGTGCTTGATTCTTACGGAAGCAGAACGGTCATTTTGTAGAATTAATGAGGGCAATATAGTCTTACCTCAGGCAGGCGTGCAACCGAAATAAGCATTTTTTCAGTTCGTCCTGTGAACAACGTTCATTCTGACACAGCATTTGTAGCTACTCTTTATCATTTCGGGTTGGCGGGCAGGTTCTTTGAATCCCTGCAGAGAAGACTCTGTGCCACACCGACGTCTTCTCTTAAACGAATTAAGATTTTTAAAAATTTATTTGCGTGTCACTTGGCTCGAATTATTAACCAACAAGAGCAGATACTTGGCTAGACTTGAAAAATTAGAGTTCGCTCCTTCATAGGTGAGTGAAACTGTGTTTGGTTTCCAAGTTTCCAGGTTTATTAAAGTTTGATTTACCGCTTATAGGCCCTGATTCTGCAAAAACACGTCTAAAGTTAGGCGCCATTTAGGTGTCTAGGTTAGCTGTCTTTTGTAGAATCAGGCTCAGCGGCGTTCAGCGCTGTTTAGACGTCTAACGTTTTAGGCGTCCTTTAAAGAATAAGGTTTTAGGTGGGATTTAGACGTCCATGTCCTTAATGTTATCATATTTTATTATTATGTTATTAGAATGGTGTTTTTATGCTGTTTTTCATTATAATTGTAATACTGGGAGTTGGATCTGTTTATTGCTTTTATTTATTTCTCTTGCATAGAACTCGGATCTATTTGAAGCCCAACTAAGCTCAAAAGTATACCTGGTTTTCATTCACCTACAATATAGGCATGATATGGACACCCTAGGTAGCTCAGTATTATGTAAATGAATTGAAGGACGCCCAAATTGAATCATTGCCCAAACCACGCCCATTCCACACCCACGCCTATTGAGATAGGCGCGAGTTTTAAACATGGGCATCCATGAAATTGTAGCAATTATCGCTTGTTAAGACCCTTAATTGGCTCGACGCCGAAAGCATGCCTAACTGTAGACATGACTTAGGCGCCCTTTATAGAATCGGAGCCATAATGTCTAAGATTACAATATATTCCTCACTGTATACTGTTTAACCAATTTTCATTTCAGATATGTATAATGCTTCTTAATGGACCTCAGCAATACCCTCCTCCATCCGTTATAACAAGTTTTTAAACGGGGAGTCTTGAGAGCAAAAATCCTCACCGGTCCAATTATTAATAACTTTTATGCTCCAACTTTTAAATTTTTAAATTATTGAATCTTCAATTATTAGATATGTACAGTACTTATCTTTTACATGCAGTGGTAGGACCCGACATGTTTCAATTCATAGTAGGATATTGGTAATATTGTACTGATATGAGCTATATTTATTTGTAGTATGGATCCCTGACGAAGCGGAAGCGAAACATGTCGGGTCCTACCGCTGCATGTAAAAGATAAGTACATATCTAATAATTGAAGATTCAATAATTTAAAAATTTTAAAGTTGGAGCATAAAAGTTATTAATAATTGGACCGGTGAGGATTTTTGCTCTCAAGACTCCCCGTTTAAAAACTTGTTATAACGGATGGAGGAGGGTATTGCTGAGGTCCATTACGAAGCATTATACATATCTGAAATGAAAATTGGTTAAACAGTATACAGTGAGGAGTAAATTTGAGACGGATTGAAGAGAGGTAGTGACGTTTTGTCTCAATATAAAACCATCAGCCTTTATTGGTGTTTTAAGATTACAATATAAACATTTAAAACTAAAATTTTGGGGACTAAAATGAAGACACATGACATAGAATGACGTACAGGAACAAATAATAATAATAACAACTTTATTTTCGTATACCGCAATACCACAAGAAGTTCTAAGCGGTTTACAAAGGAAGAGACTGTACAAAAACTTCCATGATTACGACAACATAATAAGATTCTGACAAATTCGTCAGGAACGGTCCAGAGAAACATCAGCATAGATAATCAAACAAATTTATTAAAAAGGCTGCTTCTCGTCATGACAGGAGTTGCTATGCAGCTGATCATGAAAAACTGGAAAAATTGGGATAATATAAATTACTAGTCTTATAGCCCGTTACATTAACGGGTGCTAGAATATATGTGTGTGTGTCCGTCTTTATTTTTTTCTCTCTCCTTAGCCGCTTTCTGTATTTCTGTCTGTCTTTTTTTTTTTTTTTTCCTTGGCTGTCCACTACCACCCCTTGCCTGCTCCCCCTGTCCATTCTCCCTTCCTTTTACCTCCCCTGTGTCCTCCACCACCCCATCACTGCTCACCTTATCCAGCAGAAGCCCTTCTCCCTTTGTTTTACCTCCCCCTGTCCATCATCACCTCCTTCCTGCTCCCCCTGTCCAGCAGTAGGCCTGTCTTCATTTGTCTGCCCCCCTCCCTGTTCATCAGCACCTCTTCCCCTGTCCATCAACCCCTTTTCTGCCCCTCCATTTCCGTGTGTTGCAGCATTTCCCTCCCACCCCACTTCCCTGTGCAGTATTTTCCTCCCCCCCATACCTTCCTCCTGAACTCCATGCCCTACTTATGTTAAAATGCTTTCCGGGTTTGGCTGCTGCGGCCTGCAGCCGCCGAAAGCCTCCGTGGCCAGCAGCCGCAGACAGCCGCCGCGGCCGACATCCACCTAGGGGGGAGGGAGAGAGAGAGCTTTGCGCGCATGCGCACTCCTATCTGCGGTGCCCTACAGCTCACAGAAAACCGGCACACGCAGATGGGAGTGCGCATGCGCGGCCTAGCGTTTTATTATATTAGATCATTTTTGGTGGGAAACTTATAAATTTTGGTGGGAAATTTATAAATTTGAACATATGAATTTGTTAAAATTGGGACGCTATAATAAATTCAAAGCAATTTGGGATCCATTAACAAAATTTTGTATGAAATGAACATACGTTATTTCCCTTTGAATTCTGTTATGCACATCCAGGAAGGGTGAGTGGGAGGGTGCGGGAGGGGGGTGTTATATATTTATTATATCATTTGATTGTATTGAGTGCTGATTATTGTAATATTTGTTTGTTAATCTGTTGCACTTAGGGCTCCTTTTATCAAGGTGCGCTACAGGGGTTAGCGCTTCGGACATTTCATCACGTGCTAACCCCCATGGCACACCAAAAACTAACGCCTCGTTAGCGACTAACGCGGCAGGCAGTTGAACGTGCGGTATTCCGCGCGTTAACCGACTATCGCAGCTTGATAAAAGGAGCCCTTAATGTTGGCTTTTGAAAATGAATAAAGATTTTTTTTAAAAAAGGTAAGTTCTAATTGACTTTCTAAAGGTTTGGTAAGAAAATGCATTTGAGATATACCCAGTTAAACTAGACTAAACTAAACCTTAAGTTTATATACCACATCCTCTCCACGGAAGTGGAGCTCGGCACGGTTTACAAGAACTTAAATATAAGAAGAGAAAGGAAAAGGTTTACATGAGCTTATATATAGAATGGAAGAGTAAGGGGGAAAATAGAATTACATGTTAGAGAAGAGCCAAGTTTTCAGTTGCTTGCGGAATAGTTGGAGAGAGCCCAGGTTCCGCAATGGGATAGTAAGGTCGTTCCAGAGACCTGTGATTTTGAAGAGAAGAGATTTTCCCAGTTTACCTGCATAGAAAATACCACGTAGAGAGGGGAAGGATAGTTTATATCTTTGGGCGGGTCTGGTGAAGTCAGGACTCGAGGAGTTAAAGGATAGTGGGATTAGGGGAGGAAGGATGCCGTGAATGATCTTAAAAGCCAGGCAGGAGCATTTGAAATGGATTCTGGAAATCACTGGGAGCCAGTGAAGATTGACAGGAGTGGGGAGACATGGTCAGATTTGCTTTTTGCAAAATATCAACTTGGCTGCAGTATTCTGGATAAGCTGGAGTCTTTGAAGACTTTTTTTTGTTAGGCATAAGTAAATGGCATTGCAGTAGTCAAGTTTGGAGAGGATGATGGATTGGACGAGGACGAAAAAATGTTTTTGGCGAAAGTAGGATCTTACTTTTCTCAGCATGTGGAGGCTGAAAAAGCATGATTTTGCCAAGGAAGATGAGGTGGTCGTTGAGGGAGAGAGAAGAATCAATAGTGATGCCAAGGACCTTGCTTAAGAATTCAAGGTGCAGAGCAGCGCCTGTGGATAGTGCGAAGATGGTGGGCAGGTGTTCTAACTTTGGGCCGAGCAAGAATAATTTTGTTTTTGATTCATTTAGTTTCATCTGTACCGAGAGGGACCAGGAGTGGAGTCTCATTATGCAAGATGTAATGTTCTCGTGGAGGTTGGTGAGGTTCTGGTCTGTTTCAAGGAGGACAAGGATGTCATCAGCGTATGTGTGGGGGAAAGTTGGAGGAGCTTCAGGGAGGACATGTAGATGTTAAAGAGAATAGGGGATAGGGGTGATCCCTGAGGGACACCGCAAGATGGTGTCCAAGGTATGGACATGGTGCCATTTGTGTTGACAGTGTAGGAGCGAGAGCGAAAGAAGTTTAAGAACCACTTTAGGACGGTGGAGTCAATTCCTATCTCAGAAAGTTGATAAAGTAGTATGTCGTGGTAGATGACATCGAAAGCTGCAGAGAGATCGAATTGTAAAAGAACAGCAAATTTGTTACGAGAATGTAGTTGTTGAACCTTTGAAATTAGGGAAACTAGGAGGGACTCAGTGCTGAAGCTGGGTCTGAAGCCGTGTTGGTAGGGGTGGAGAATGGAGAATCTTTCTAAGTAAGAAGAGAGCTGGGTAGCGACTATGGCCTCTAGCAGTTTAGTTAGGAGAGGGCTATTTGCTATGGGGCAGTAGTTTGATGGTAAGGAAGGGTCGAGATCGGCATTTTTCAGAAGAAAGGATAAGGCAATGTGTCCCGTTTCTGTGGAGAACAGGCCCGATAGTAGAGCAGTATTTATAAGACTGGTAAGGGAGGAGATGGCCTGCGCAGGAATGTTTTCGTAAAGGTAGGATGGGAAAGGATCTAGGATAAATTTGCAGGATTTCAGTTTGAGACAAAGTTTAGAGATCTGGGGTTCGGATACGAGTTTGAAGGCAGTCCAGGATCTATCAGCAGGGATAGGGTTGGAGTCATTGGGAGGCAGGGAATTGTAAGAGACAGGTGGGGGGAAAGAACTCCTTATGGTAGTAATCTTTTCGTTGCAAAATTTGGCTAGGTCATTTGTGGATGGGAGGGAAGGGGGAAAGGTGGAGTCGTTTTTTGAGGTTAGGTTGCGCCAGATGTTGAACAATGTACTATTTTGGTTTTTTGATCTGGTGATTTTATCTCCATAGAAATTCTTCCTTGCTTTTTTTAATACAGTGTTACAGAACTTGATATTATGTCTCCAGGATTGTCTGTCAGAAGGGGATTTCGATTTTTTTCCATTTACGCTCCAGGGCTCGACATTTCTGCTTCAATTCCCTGTGGTATGGAAGATACCAGGGAGCCTTGCGGGAATAGGAGATAGGCTTAGTAGATAAAGGGGCAAGAGCACAGTAAGTGGTTCCGGAAAGGGTTACCCAGTTGTGCCAGTTGGAATCTGGGTCGGCATGTTTAGGAAAAGGGGGAAGTTGGTTGAGAAATTGGGACCAGAACAATTTACTCGTGATTTTTTTTGCGGTAGGTAATAGAGTTAGTGGCTCTGGGTGGAGTGCCAAGGTGAGACATGAAAATGGGAAGGCAGATGGAGCCTAGAAGGTGATGAGACCAGGGGATATGTTCCCAACGGGCTTCTTCAGCAGATGTTTTATGTTCGGTCAGGTCGAGGAAGCTGATGATGTCTAGAGTATGCCCCTTGTCGTGGGTAGGGGTGGGCAAAGGAGCAGTGAAGTCTAGGGAGGTGAGGAAGTCTTTGAAATCAGTTGCATCCTTGTTGGTGTTATTGTCTAGGTCAAGGGTGTCCAACCTTTTGGCTTTCCTGGGCCGCATTGGCCGACAAAAATGTTTCTGGGGCCGCACAAATGCACAAAAGCTGCAGCAAGACAGAGGAGGGAGCCGGCAAGATGGTAAACACCCGGGGGCAGCAGAGGAAAACACTGCATTGCCCTCGACTGGGGCTGCACAAAATACTTCATGGGGCCACATGCGGCCCTCGGGCCGCAGGTTGGACACCCCTGGTCTAGGTGGAGGTTAATATCGCCAATGATCAATAGTCTCTGGAATTTTAGGAAGGCCCTTGTTATGGTCTCGAGAACAAGTTCGGAGGATTTGTTCCATGGGGGTAGGTGGGCGGTAAAGTAACAGGATACCTAATGGGTAGGGATGAAGTTCATCGTTGACTGAAGCTAGCATGAATTCTAAAGAGGTATGGCTGCCCTTTTCAAGAATATTTGTAAAGCAGAGCCAGGCCTCCTCCTTTCCGGTTGATTCTGGGAGAGAAGAGGTCATAGTAGCTAGAGGGGCAAAGTTTGTTTTGTGTGAAAAAATCATCTTTTTTGATCCATGATTCAGTGATGCACAAGAAACCCGGATCGAAGTCTCCGAGTAAATCTTTTAGTATTTGGATCTTATTTTGGACAAATCTGGCGTTATAGTAGAGTGTTGGGACTGGGGTGAGAGAGTCAGAGGTAAGATTGGGTAGGTTGGCTGGAGGAACATGCTTTAGAGAGGTGTGGTTAACTCCTTGGTGTTTTTTGAAGGGGTGGGTTCTGGTACGTACTAGTGCGGGGATTCTGAGGCCAGGGCAGGTGTTGTTGGAGTATGTGGAGTCGGGAAGGTTGGGGGGGGGGGGGAGGTTTTTGGCAGTGGGTGGAGTTTGCCAGGCAGGAGGGAGGAGAGTTGAGTCGGGTGAGGACTGAGTGAAAACGGGAGAGGGACAAAAACTAAAGAAGAATTTGCACCCAGTTGTTTCTAGTGAGATACAAACGGGTGGGACTTAACAATTGCTAATAGTGAGATACAGACTGAGGTGGAGCTTAGCATTTGTTACTAGTAAAATAGAAACAGAGGTGGTGCTTAGCTGGGGAACGGTGGTAACTAGACTGTACAAGCAGTAGCTATATATGCGGTAACAGTGATGGGCAATACAAGCTATATATGTGATGGCAAGCTAAACATGCAGTAGCTGGCTATACATGCGGGCTATACATGCAGTACAGACTATACATGCAGCTGTGGGGGGGGGGGGCAGTTTCGGTGGAGGTTCTGTGGAGGAGCTGGCCCGATTTCAAAAACGCTGCCGATTGCAGCTAGTGGGGGGCCCGTAGAGCTCTGTATAGAGCTCCTATATTAGAAGGTAAGAGAGCAGACATTTATTCCATTTAATAGCTTGGAATGATAAGGTTCTATCTAGGAATCTCTTAAAGACACAACTCTTCAAAGAAGGAAAAGAAACAAATAAGCACTGTGGCCCAAATTCTGTAAATGTTAGGCACCTATTTCGGAGGCGCCCAACTAGATAGGCCCGTATCTAAATTGATGAACAAGCTCAATTAAGCTTTTTAATCAGCAATAAGTGAAACTTACCCCCTCTTCTATAAAACCGCGCTAATGGTTTTTAGCGCAGAGAGCCGCTCTAAATGGCCCGTGCTGCTCCCAAAGCTCATAGGAACTCAATGAGCATCGGGAGCAGCGAGGGCCATTCAGTGCGGCTCTCTGTGCTAAAAACTGCTAGCGCAGTTTCATAGAAGAGGGGGGGTTAGGCGCCTATCAAGGAAGAGCGATTCTGTAACAAGGCGCCGCTAAAAATTTAGGCGGCCTTCAAAAAAAAAAAAAAAAAAATAGGCGCTATGCACGTTAGGCCTGGCTATGGGTTAGGCGCCTTACCTTTAGGGCTCCTTTTACTAAGGTGTGCTAGAGTTTTTAGTGCACGCACAAAATTACTGCGCGCTAAACTGCGTGGTACGCTTCTAGAAAAGGTCTAGCGAGCGGGGCAATTTAGCGCGTGCTATTCCGCGCGTTAAGGCCCTAACGCACCTTAGTAAAAGGAGCCCTTAGTTGTGCCTAGAGCTGGCCTATTTCTTGGGCGCCTCCAAAATAGGTGCCGTTCAGCGTGATTCATTAAACAGCAGCCAATTTTACTTGAATCACGCTGAACAGCGCCTAATGCGGCACCTAATTTTTGGGCGCTTCTTATAGAATTTGCCCTTAAGTGTACGAGTGTAACCGGCAAAATCAAAATGATATGAAAGATAAATTGGAGAGGATCCTGTTATAGTTTCGAAGCAAAGGCAAGCAGATTTTTTTTAAATATATTTAATTTTTATAAGCTTATACATAACTTGTTACAGATCAAGAAATATAATTTTATAAAAATGCTAAATATAGAAAAAAGAAAATATAACTCTTATTTAGTCCATAATATAAGAGATCAAGAATAGGAATTAAACTGAGGAAATTATTAACCTACTAGTCTTTAAGCCCGTTACATTAACGGGTGCTAGAATAGATGTGTCTGTCTGTCTGTGTTTCTTTATCTCTCTCTCTCCTTGGCCGCTGTCTGTATCCTTCTGTCTCCCCCCCCCCCCCCCCCGAGCAAAGCTGTCTGCCCCCAGGACACACCTCCCCCCAAAGCAGGCCCCTTTCCCTCTCCCTAACTGTCTCTCCATGGCCCTCTTCTGTCCCCCCCCCCCAAGCAAAGCTGTATGTCCCCAGTACACCCTCCCCCAAAGCAGCCCCCTTTCCCTCTCCCTATCTCTCCATGGCCCCTTCTGTTTCCCCCCAGCACACCCCTCCCCCCAAAGCAGCCCCCTTTACCTTTCCCCCTGGCTCCCGGTATTGATTCCCTTCTTACCCTCCCAACATCCAGGTGTCTTCTGGCCTGCTCCTCTTCACCAAAGCAGCCTGCGATCGTGGTGGCCGGCTTTAGCGAACCTCGCAGGCTGCTCTCCAACTCGGTAGCACGTTCCCTCTGACGCGATCCCGTGCATCAGAGGGAGCATGCTACTGAAGCTGGAGAGCGGCCTACGAGGTTCGCTAAAGCCGGCCACCACGATCGCAGGCTGCTTTGGTGAAGCCACGGCGGCAGCGGCGAATGAGGGCGGGAGGTGACACGGCGACTCCTTCTTCTGCACAGAGGTGGAGAGCGGCTTACGAGGTTCCTTACAGCGGCTGGCGAACCTCAGCAGGCCGCTTTGAAGAGGAGCGGGAGGGAGGAGGCGCTGGTGTCTTCTGCACAGTCATGCGCAGGCGCCGTGAGGACTGGCACAGAAGCACACCTCACGGCGCCACCGCTCACGAATTTTCAAGAGCGCATGCACCTCTAGCATTTTATTATTATTGATTGCAAGCAGATTTAAAGATGACCCTTGCTTCCACAGGTAGCCAGTGTAGTATTTTTTTTATAGTAAGGACTTACATGGCCTGATTTTTTCAGGAAGGGAGGGCTGAACTACAATTGAGAATAGGATAGAAGAAGAGCAATTGATAGACCCCCCCACCCCCACCCCCGTCCCACATATCTCAAAGGAAAAATCTTCAGGGCTCACTATAAACAGGAGCTGAGATTTCACAGTAGCCTATGGTGATTGAAGTTTCAAAACAGATGGACCAGATTTCTAGTGCTTTAATTAGATTATAATGCGCTGTCATTAAGAAAAAAAAAAAAAAAAAAAGCAAGCAGACCATCATTGAAATCACAAGAGCAATTGAAACTTCCTCCTGTGTAGAGGAATTTGTTGAGTTTTATTATTTTAATGGCATTAGTTCCTGTAATATGACATTCCATTTAAAGCAATGAGCTCCACAGTTTTTTGTTTCTGCTGCTTCTTACAAGGAAAATTGTTTCACGTAATATGAAACTATTCTTTTAATTATGGTCTATTAAAACCACGAAGAACACCAACGCAAGTTCTCTACCTGTACCACTTCTTTTCATTAGTAGATTAGCCTTTGGAAGAATGTCTTATTCATAATTGGGAATTCTTTTTTTCCTTGAGGTACTTGGACCTATTTGAGAGATACGGTAATTTAAATTTAATAGAACTGTGAGGATAATAATTATTTCTTGCAGTTTGGCTTCAAAAGCTTTATGAGAATTTTTAAAGAAGTAAACACTGGTTGAGGCCTAGCCAAGATTTAAGGTTTAAGGCAGAAGGCCGACTACAATATTATACTGACATAAATTTATCTCAAATAGCAAGAAATAATTTAAAAAATATTAAAGAGCACTTTTACTAAAGAGCATTAAGACCTTAGGGCTAGATTCTACATATGGCACAAAAAAAAATATATTCTATAAGCCACACTTAAAGTTAGGCCCAATGTCTAGAATAGTGCCTATACCCAGGAATCGCTAATAAATTTAGGCACAGCCATTTGCACCAGGGAAAGTGTGGTACAAGTACGGATGCCTGTATTCTATAATTATGTGCATAACTAAAAGGAACACCCCGATCCGCCCATGAACTACCCCCATTTCCATGCCCCCTCATTTGAGCCATGCATAAAATTTAAGCATAGATCCTGTACCTAAATTTATGCGTATAACTCTTAATTGATTTAATTAATGACAAAAATTGCTTGTTAAAATGCCAATTATTCACACTAATTAGCTTGATATTCAATTAAATTGCATGCACAATTTGGGTATACAACCAAAACCATGTACACAATTTTTAGCACTTTTTATAGAATTACAAGAGGGTTAATGTGCTGTTCGCATTAAATTTGATCTTAGCGCATGAGAAAGTCCTATGTTAGAACCTGCTAAACCCAGATTTTATTAGGCAAGTCTCTCTTATCTGTACCCTTCTCCTCTGCTGCCAACTCCAGACTACGTTCCTTCTCTCTTTGCTGTACCATGCGCCTTGAACAGATTATCTGAGTCAGTATGTCAAGCTCCATCCCTAACAGTATTCAAATCTAGGCTAAAAGTCCACTTTTTCTAGGCTGCTTTTAATTCCTAGCCTCTACTCACTTATAAAGCACCCGTGCCAGAGAAACTCCTTGATCTCCTACTTGTCCTGCTTATCTAATTAGATTGTAAGCTCTACTGAGCAGGGACTATCTCTTGAATGTTTTAATGTACAGTTCTACATACATCTAGCATCGCTATAAAGATGATAAGTAGCAAGTAGGAGTAGTACTTTAGTAAAAGGGCCCCTAAATGAACCTACACCAAAGAAAATCTGGTTAGTCCTTAGGAGACTGTCATTCTAAGGGGTAGGAGGATTTGTTATTCAGCCAATCAGAAAGTAACTGTTCCACTATGTCGGCCATTGGTACTGACTGAAAAATTGGTTTTAACATTTTTATACTTTTTTCTCAAAAAGCTAGGGTTATTTATATAGCACTAGGGATTGGGGGAGTGGCCAGTGGTTTATCGAGGGTAGTTATCCATGGGGACGGTGGTGAGTTTTGTCACCATGTCATTTTCTAGTTAGGCGCCAGCAGGCACAATCTAGACGTCTAAACAAAAGGTTGACCCTTAATGCTCCACAGAAATAAAAATCTGATAAAAACAAAAACACTGTGGAGAAGATGATGTTCAAGATGCAGGTTTTATTAAAAGTTCAATCCAATAATCCACAAAAGGAATACCTAGGACCCAAAACGGGGACTGTGAACCCAACACGATCCGTGTTTCGACAAAACTGTCTTCTTCAACCGCGCAGAGTTTTGCCAAGAGTCGTTTTTAACCTCTGAGCCACGAGTTTCTGTATCAGGGCCTTCAGGGACTCCTGAAGAAGACAGTTTTGTCGAAACACTGACCATGTTGAGTCCACAGTCCCCATTTTGGGTCCTAGGTATTCCTTTTGTGGATTATTTGATTGAAATTTTAATAAAACCTGCATCTTGAGCATCATCTTCTCCACAGTGTTTTTGTTACAATCTACGCGCCTGCCACTGCCTAACTTTAGGTGGCCCTTAACAGAATTTCCCTCTAAAAATGTAAATTCTAATATTAATTCTAACACTTCATGGATATATTGTAAAATTTCACTTTATTTTGTATCGTCGATAGCAAATTTCATATATGAGATACCTGATTTCCCCCCCCCCTCCCCGGTTTTACAGTAGCGTAGAGAGTTTTTTTGTGCCGGCCACGGCAGTAACAGATGCGACGTTCATAGCATTCCTAGGAGCATTGGAGCTGTTACTGCCAAGGCTAATGCTAAAAACCTTGCTACGGTTTTCTAAAAAAAGGGGGGGGGTTACACATTTAAGAGGTTGTTTTGCAGTTATTATATCAAGTGGGCAAAATTGAAATGAATGCATTTACAGGATTTGAAGAGCATTTCAGCCAACTATATGAGGGCCACAGTGGAGGACTTTGGGTGCAATCCAACGACGAAACAAACTGTGGACGAATCATAATGTTCTTGATCTTCCTTTATTCCTTTAATCATCGTCAAGATAAATATCCACATCAACCTTATTAAAAGTTAACAGACCCGACACGGGCCGTGTTTCAGCTAACAAAGCCTTTTTCAAGGGTCCAGGTGTTAGTTAATACGCTAGTATTGTGGAATTGGTTTCCAAGTCACAAATATCGATTTGTAGGAAGAAGTAGTGCTCACTGCCGATACACAGAAACTGCTCCCTGGGACTGCGCATTGGGGACCACTGCTCTAGTGATAAGAATAATAAAAGGACTGTGCAGCTGTGATTTGTGAATGGACTAGTATACTTTTCTTCCACTGTTGGATTTGATATATTTGATAAACTCGTAGTCTTGTTAGGACCAGACCTTGGACTGGAATTCTTGGCCATCTTGAGCCTCTGCTGCCATGTTAAAATCACAAACTTGATGCATTCCATATAAATTATAAGAAAAAAAAAATAAATCATGCACTGGAAACAGTGGACTGCAAACACAAACATGCATATAACTAGGGTAACAGAGTTCAAGAAAGCATAGGGCAGGCACGAGGGATCTCTTAGAGCGAGAGGAAGAGATAATGGTTACTGCAGATAGGCAGACAGGATGGGCCATTTGCCCTTTATCTGCCATCATGTTTCTATAACCATAAAGCTCTATGATATCACAATGTAGGTGTAAAGAGCCTTAGCCAATAGGAAGAGGAGGAGACAGTGGATGCTGTGGATGGGCCATTTGTCCTTTATCTGCCATCATGTTTCTATGTTTCTATAGCCATAAAGCTCTATGACATCACAATGTAGGTGTAAAGAGCCTTAGCCAATAGGGAGAGGAGGAGACAGTGGATGCTGTGGATGGGCCATTTGGCCTTTATCTGCCATCATGTTTCTATGTTTCTATCCATAACATTTTGAGCTTGGCACCCCTTAAAGACATACCGCAATATATGTATGAAGCTTTTGATCATTATTGATGAATAAAGAGCTATCCACTAATTAGACCAAGTAGTTGGGGTTTTCTAGGTGTGGATGGCCTTGATTAAAATGTGTTTTGCTTTCTTGCTCGTCAGGTAGCTGTTATCCAACAGGAAGTGACAGAGCTGAAGCCCCTGGCGACAGAGCAAAGCGAAGAACTTGTAAGCATCATTGCAAATGAGACTTTAGAGGTAGACCTATTTAAAAAGTGGAGGAGAAGCCGCAGCAGCTGCGCTAACAAGGCCACTCAGCCAACTAAAGCTATTAAGGCATGTTGACATAACATCTGCAAGTGTTGCAGGGACCACAGTTGTAAATTAGATTTAATATTGATCAGGTAGCTCGCAGTCAAGGCCAGAGGGAAAATTGAACACAAATTTCTTTGTAGAAGTTTGTGCTGTCAATTCCATTTGCTAATTAACATGGAACAATAGATAAACAGAAGTCTGCACGCTGATAGCATATGAGGAGAGTGTGGCGCAGTGGTTAAAGCTATAGTGTCAGCACCTTGGGGTTATGAGTTCAAACCCACGCTGCTCCTTGTGACCCTGGGCAAGTCACTTAATCCAACCATTGATTCAGGTACATTAGATAGATTGTGAGCCAACCAGGACAGACAGGGAAAATTGCTTGAGTTCCTGAATAAATTCATGTAAACCATTCTGAGCTCCTCTGGGAGAACAGTATAGAAAATTTAATAAATAAAATCTATATACAGTAAAACCTTGGATTGCAAGTGTTTTGCAAAACATTTTATTAAATTTTAACTTGATATACAGGGAATGTCTTGCAATACAAGTACATACAGTATACACACATCACAACTGAGCCGATGGTTTTTCTCTCTCTGACGCTGCGGGAGTGTAGTGAACGTTCTAAACAAACAAAGTCTTGCAATACGAGTACATACACTATACACACGTCACATCATCACAACTGAGCCGATGGTTCTTCTCCCTCTGACGCTGCGGGAGTGTAGTGACCGTTCTAAACAAGCAAAGTCTTGCAATACGAGTACATACAGTATACACACATCACAACTGAGCCGATGGTTTTTCTCTCTCTGATGCTGCGGGAGTGTAGTGAACGTTCTAAACAAACAAAGTCTTGCAATACGAGTACATACATAATACACGCGTCACATCATCACAACTGAGCCGATGGTTCTTCTCCCTCTGATGCTGCGGGAGTGTAGTGACCGTTCTAAACAAGCAAAGTCTTGCAATACGAGTACATACACTATACACGCGTCACATCATCACAACTGAGCCGATGGTTCTTCTCCCTCTGATGCTGCGGGAGTGTAGTGACCGTTCTAAACAAGCAAAGTCTTGCAATACGAGTACATACAGTATACACACATCACAACTGAGCCGATGGTTTTTCTCTCTCTGACGCTGCGGGAGTGTAGTGAACGTTCTAAACAAACAAAGTCTTGCAATACGAGTACATACATAATACACGCGTCACATCATCACAACTGAGCCGATGGTTCTTCTCCCTCTGACGCTGCGGGAGTGTAGTGACCGTTCTAAACAAGCAAAGTCTTGCAATACGAGTACATACATAATACACGCGTCACATCATCACAACTGAGCCGATGGTTCTTCTCTCTCTGACGCTGCAGGAGTGTAGTGAATGTTCTAAACAACCAAAGTCTTGCAATACGAGTACATACAGTATACACACATCACAACTGAGCCGATGGTTTTTCTCTCTCTGACGCTGCGGGAGTGTAGTGAACGTTCTAAACAAACAAAGTCTTGCAATACGAGTACATACATAATACACGCGTCACATCATCACAACTGAGCCGATGGTTCTTCTCCCTCTGACGCTGCGGGAGTGTAGTGAACGTTCTAAACAAGCAAAGTCTTGCAATACGAGTACATACAGTATACACACATCACAACTGAGCCGATGGTTTTTCTCTCTCTGACGCTGCGGGAGTGTAGTGAACGTTCTAAACAAACAAAGTCTTGCAATACGAGTACATACATAATACACGCGTCACATCATCACAACTGAGCCGATGGTTCTTCTCCCTCTGACGCTGCGGGAGTGTAGTGAACGTTCTAAACAAGCAAAGTCTTGCAATACGAGTACATACAGTATACACACATCACAACTGAGCCGATGGTTTTTCTCTCTCTGACGCTGCGGGAGTGTAGTGAACGTTCTAAACAAACAAAGTCTTGCAATACGAGTACATACATAATACACGCGTCACATCATCACAACTGAGCCGATGGTTCTTCTCTCTCTGACGCTGCAGGAGTGTAGTGAATGTTCTAAACAACCAAAGTCTTGCAATACGAGTACATACATAATACACGCGTCACATCATCACAACTGAGCCGATGGTTCTTCTCTCTCTGACGCTGCAGGAGTGTAGTGAATGTTCTAAACAACCAAAGTCTTGCAATACGAGTACATACAGTATACACACATCACAACTGAGCCGATGGTTTTTCTCTCTCTGACGCTGCGGGAGTGTAGTGAACGTTCTAAACAAACAAAGTCTTGCAATACGAGTACATACATAATACACGCGTCACATCATCACAACTGAGCCGATGGTTCTTCTCCCTCTGACGCTGCGGGAGTGTAGTGAACGTTCTAAACAAGCAAAGTCTTGCAATACGAGTACATACAGTATACACACATCACAACTGAGCCGATGGTTTTTCTCTCTCTGACGCTGCGGGAGTGTAGTGAACGTTCTAAACAAACAAAGTCTTGCAATACGAGTACATACATAATACACGCGTCACATCATCACAACTGAGCCGATGGTTCTTCTCCCTCTGACGCTGCGGGAGTGTAGTGAACGTTCTAAACAAGCAAAGTCTTGCAATACGAGTACATACAGTATACACACATCACAACTGAGCCGATGGTTTTTCTCTCTCTGACGCTGCGGGAGTGTAGTGAACGTTCTAAACAAACAAAGTCTTGCAATACGAGTACATACATAATACACGCGTCACATCATCACAACTGAGCCGATGGTTCTTCTCTCTCTGACGCTGCAGGAGTGTAGTGAATGTTCTAAACAACCAAAGTCTTGCAATACGAGTACATACATAATACACGCGTCACATCATCACAACTGAGCCGATGGTTCTTCTCTCTCTGACGCTGCAGGAGTGTAGTGAATGTTCTAAACAACCAAAGTCTTGCAATACGAGTACATACACTATACACGCGTCACATCATCACAACTGAGCCGATGGTTCTTCTCCCTTTGACGCTGCAGGAGTGTAGTGACCGTTCTAAACAAGCAAAGTCTTGCAATACGAGTACATACAGTATACACACATCACAACTGAGCCGATGGTTCTTCTCCCTCTGACGCTGCAGGAGTGTAGTGACCGTTCTAAACAAGCAAAGTCTTGCAATACGAGTACATACAGTATACACACATCACAACTGAGCCGATGGTTTTTCTCTCTCTGACGCTGCGGGAGTGTAGTGACCGTTCTAAACAAGCAAAGTCTTGCAATACGAGTACATACAGTATACATGTGTCACATCATCACAACTGAGCCGATGGTTCTTCTCTCTCTGACGCTGCGGGAGTGTAGTGACCGTTCTAAACAAGCAAATTCTTGAAATACGAGTACATACAGTATACATGTGTCACATCATCACAACTGAGCCGATGGTTCTTCTCTCTCTGACGCTGCGGGAGTGTAGTGACCGTTCTAAACAAGCAAATTCTTGAAATACGAGTACATACAGTATACATGTGTCACATCATCACAACTGAGCCGATGGTTCTTCTCCCTCTGACGCTGCAGGAGTGTAGTGACCGTTCTAAACAAGCAAAGTCTTGCAATACGAGTACATACAGTATACACACATCACAACTGAGCCGATGGTTTTTCTCTCTCTGACGCTGCGGGAGTGTAGTGACCGTTCTAAACAAGCAAAGTCTTGCAATACGAGTACATACAGTATACATGTGTCACATCATCACAACTGAGCCGATGGTTCTTCTCTCTCTGACGCTGCGGGAGTGTAGTGACCGTTCTAAACAAGCAAATTCTTGAAATACGAGTACATACAGTATACATGTGTCACATCATCACAACTGAGCCGATGGTTCTTCTCTCTCTGACGCTGTGGGAGTGTAGTGACCATTCTAAATGAGCGAGTTCTTGCAATACAAGTATGTATAGCATTTTGTATTGAAGTTTTTAGGTTGTGGAACGAATTGTCTAAGTTTCCATTATTTCCAATGGGAAAATTTGCTTTGATATACGAGTGCTTTGGATTACAATTGTGCTTCTGGAACGAATTATACTCGCAAACCAAGGTTCAACTGTATATATATAAAATCAGGTGTATGTATGTTCCAATTCATATAGTCATGCTACAAGTGCCATAGATATCTTATATAACTTGAAAGAATATCTGTTCAGGCCTCAGTTACATCCCTTCCTACCGCTAAATCATTTTGTTTATAGTGGGGAATTATGGGTGAAAAATCATCACCGGCCTTGTGTTGCTTCTTAATTAATCATTATTTATAGTTTTTATAATTTTATACTTTTTAGGATCAAATATTTTAAAATTTTAGACTGTTAGAAATATAGATATTGGTTTTCAATGTAGCTTAGTTTGTCACTTCATAAATCACAACCTGGGAGACATGGAGTCCCAACATGTTTCGCGAATGCTTTTTCAAGGAACTCCCTACCAGTGCCGTTCGTGTCATCCGACCCTCCCTAGTTCTTAGAGCAAGAATATAGCTACGAGTATAGGCGATATTGTAAAATTGACCATCATAGATTGAACTGTATGTATGTTCGAGCATAACTCTGAAACACATGGACAGATTTCAACCAAACTTTGAAAAAATACTGTGAGGGTGACATGTAGAAATAATCAAAAACAACAGATATTAGTGTCAAATCCATAGTTTTTGGGCTCACTGAGATGAATACTGACACTCCCGATGCCGTTTAAGTACAAGTTCAGCCCCATAGAGAGGGCCATTCTTGCTGCTAAAAATGAAGATGGCCACAATTCCTTTTCCTGTCTAACAGAACATTGGGATAAATAGTCGGGCAATGCTGGGAGCTCAGCTAGTAAATAAATAAATGTCCTGGCCACCATCCCGTTGCTTGAAACAATCTTTCTGGTATTCTTGGGGGAGGGGAGGTGTTATACTTTCTGGTATTATACTTTCTGGTATCTGGAACAAATGTGTCCAGAGTAGAATGAGTGCCCTTCCCGTCTGAGCAAGGTCATATTATGATTACCCCAATTATAAAAAATGTGAAAGAACCACCAAATTCCCCATCCAACTACAGACCGATCACAAGCATCCCCTTATTTACCAAAATAGCAGAAGGGTTGGTAAAGGCGGAACTCGCAGCATACCTTGAAAAATTCAACATCCTAAGTGTCAATCAATCAGGTTTCCGCGCAGATCACATCACCGAAACTATCATTGCCTCCCTGCTTGATCACCTCCATACGCTCTTCAGCAAAGGCTCAAGTGCACTGATAATACAACTGGACCTGAGTAGTGCCTTTGACCTGGTCGACCACACTATTCTACTAGAATGCCTGGCCCACATCGGCATTTCTGATCAGGTCCTCAACTGGTTCCAGGGGTTCCTAAGAAATAGATCTTACAAGGTTTTCCAGAACATACAGCTGGGACAACACCTGTGGGGTCCCTCAGAGCTCCCCCCTGTCACCCACCCTGTTCAATATCTACCTGGCCTCCCTAGGCAACCTGCTACACAACCTCAAGCTCAAATTCTTTATATATGCAGATGATATCACAATAGCCATCCCACTAACCAATTTCTCACAAAAACTACTTAACCACATTACAAACATTCTTAACCAGATTGAACTATGGATGCTCTCTTTCAGACTGAAACTTAATCCCGACAAAACAAAATTCTTCCTAGTCACCCCCAATGACAAAATCAAAAACACTACAATTCAATGGAAAGGAATTACTTTCCCTCTTGAATCCACCCTAAAAATTCTGGGAGTCACGCTGGACAAAAATTTATCCTTAGAAAACCACACTGACCACATGGTCAGGAAAAGCTTCTCCGTACTATGGAAACTGCGCACCATAAAAAAATACTTCGACGACACCTCTTTCCGCCTACTGGTACAATCTTCCATCCTCAGCATCCTTGACTACTGCAACATCATTTACCTTAACGCCACGAAAAAAACCACCAGGAGACTAAAAATAATCCAAAATACCGCCGTGCGTCTCATCTTTGGCCTTAAGAAATGGGAACATGTCACCTCCTTTTACCACCAACTACACTGGCTGCCATTTGAGTCAAGAGTCCTTTTTAAATTCGCATGCTTCTGCTACAAATCGGTAAATGGTTCTACTCCTAGCTACATCAACCCCCACTTCAACCTCTATCACATAAACAAGAAATCCCGTAGAACTCAACTGTTCGCCTTCCCCTCGTTAAAACTCTGTCACTTTAAAAGATTCATAGACAAAACCTTCGCCTACCAAGCAGCCAAGCTCAACCCATGGCTGGCCCAAATGATACTCGAGGCCCCCTCCTACTTCGACTTCAGAAAATCACTGAAAACCTACCTATTCAGTAAACAAGACCTCTAATGGCCCCACCCGTTCACATTATCACCTTGCCCCCCTTCCCCCCCCTCTCCCCCCTCTTAATAGCTTCTCTCTTCCCTATCTTCAACAAGCTCCTTCCATCTTCTGTCAATTTCGGTTTTTACTTATTACATAATCGATTATTTGTTTGTAAATCTGCTTGTTAACGTAGATCCTAATGTAATTGATGTAAACCGCCTAGAACTCTCCGGGTATGGCGGTATATAAAAAATAAAATTATTATTATTATTATTATTATAACATGGTCGAGCCTGCTTTTGACACCATTGAAATGTATGTGGCAGAGGAGTGAGTTGGGTGCGAGGAAGGGAAGAGACCAGCAGAGAGTCTGGCATTTGAGAATGAATGTGTGGCTCGTGGACTCATCGGGGAGGTGTAGTGTGAGGAGGGATAGGGAAAATTAGAATTTTTGCCATGTTGCTGTTATTCTTGGGCAGGGTCACTGAGAGTTTGTGCAAATTCTCACCTGTCTCACATGAGGAGGTGGGAAGGAGTTGAAGGTTTCAGGTGGCTATGGGCATATGTTTATTTAAGAAGGTGATTTCTACAGGTGGGAGTTGGGATGCCAGAGGTTGTGCTAAGAGTGGTTAATGTAGCTGGTTTTAAGAAAGGCTTGGACAATTTCCCGGAGGAAAAATCCATAGTCTGTTATTGAGACGGACATGGGGGAAGCTGCTGCTTGACTTGGATCGGTAGCATGGAATGCTGCTACTTTTTGGCTTTGGCCAGGTACTAGTGACCTGGATGCTATTAGCCACCATGAGGACGGGCTACTGGGCTAGATGAACCATTGGTTTGACCCAGTAAGGCTATTCTTATGTTCTTACTACTAATGTTCACAGCTAGCCAAGTAAGGGGGAGAGTTAATCTAGGATGAAGCCTTCAGTATATATTTGGTGTGGAGAATGGAAAAGAGCGGGGGTAAATGGGATATTTTCTACTTGTGTTACTGTCACTAGTAGGGGTGGACCCAGCATTACCTGGGTTCTCGCAGATATGTGGATGGTTTCTCAATCTGGCTGATGTGGGTGCCTTTCTGGAAGCTAGGTCAGTATGGATTGGCTGAGTTAATGATTGCTAAGAGAAATGGTTGCTTTGGGAGAGGGATGGAATTAATATAACAAAATTAACCTTAACATGTAATCTTACATGTGCCACTTGCTAAAATAAAAAACTGTGGCCAATATTCTGTTACATTCTACTTTATCTTGGTCTAATGTGTTATTCTTGGGTACATCTTGTTCCATGGTTGCACCAATTCATCACCGTTCCCGTCCCTGCGGATAACCGCGGGAAATAATCCCATGTCATTTTTTAGTGCCTATTTCAGCCTCAGTCCTTCCAAACCAGCGCTCTTCAAAGCAAAGCTTGAGGGTCAGTGGTTGTGCCCATTCATACTCTGATTCTTATGTGAGCCAAGGATAATGAAGCCATTGTGACATCAATGATTTGATTGGCTCTTAGGCACTGGTGGAATGAGGCATTATGACATCACAATATCTGCTCTGGATACCAGAGATTGTCATTCTGTAGTGTCTATTTCAGCCTCAGTCCTTCTACACCAGCATTCTTCAAAGCAAAGCTTGTGGGTCAGTGGTTGTGGTCATTCATACTCTGATTCTTCCCTCTCTCCTTAAAGAATGACATGCAGATGGTTTACCGCGGGGATGGGAACGGTGATGAATTTTGTCACCGTGTCATTCTCTACTGTGAGTGTTCTTTTATCTATCATTAAAGATGTGGATCACACTGAATTTACACCTAATGCTATTGAAAGATAGTGGGGATTCAGTAGGTCCTGGTCAGGAGGACCAAGATAGCGCCCCCCCCCCCCTGTCCACATGCCCCTCCAAAGTTCAACATCCACTTTATGATATGCACTCCTCCTGGGTCTGACACCCATCTCTCCTCTGCCACCCCCCCCCCCCCCCCCCCCCCCCCCCCCCTCCGCTCAGCTTCTTACCCGCATGCCAGGTCCTCCACAGCTATAGAGTCGGAGATGGTGCTAAAGGGACCTTTCTTCTGTCGCATCCTGCCCACAGGAAGTTCCAACGCCATAGCAGGATGAAACAGAGGGTAGGTCCCACCGGCAGCCTTTAGCGCTATCTCTGATGATGTAATTGTAGAGGACTCAGCGAGCAGATAAGTAACTAAGCGCAGGGAGTGGGAAGGTGCCAGACCTCAGTGCACGGAAGGAAGGGTTCAGCTGCAGGTGGCCCCTACCATTAGGTGGCCCTGGGGTACATTAGACAGATTGTGAGCCCGCCGGGACAGACAGGGAAAAATGTTTGAGTATCTGAACAAATTCATGTAAACCGTTCTGAGCTCCCCTGGAAGAACAGTATAGAAAATAGAATAAATAAATAGTGTGAAAAGCTTCAGCCTCTGATAACCAGAGCTGGTATTGTGACATCACAATGCCTCATTCTACCAATGCCTAAGAGTCAACCTCATGAGTGATGTCACAATGGCTTGATTATCACTTCTACTACGTTTTGATTTCTAGAGTGGTGCAGTGGTTAAAGCTACAGCCTCAGCACCCTGAGGTTGTGGGTTCAAGTCCATGCCGTTCCTTGTGACCCTGGGAAAGTCATTTAATCCCCCCATTGCCCAGGTACATTCGATAGATTGTGAACCCACTGAGACAGACAGGGAAAGATGCTTGAGTACCTGAATAAATTCATGTAAACCATTCTGAGCTCCCCTGGAAGAACGGTATAGAAAATTGAATACATAAATAAATAATAACGTCTTCTTCAGGAAACTAGACAGCCTGTGGCACGACCTTTCATAGAACAGATAGCAAATTCCTTCACTGTTATTTAAGGAAAATCCATGAAAAAAGTTGGAAGGAACAAGCTTGCGCGAGAATGCTCGGGACTGTTAAAGATTTGTTTTCTTCTTTACTGTAAAAGTACAGCACAGAGAATATTACTTTTTATAAATCAATACCACTGTTGCAGTAAAATAATTTCATCCAGTGGCCACAGATGAAACAAGTATAAGCCAAGAAAAATGATGTGATGTGGTATGAAAAACAACGTTACTGAGCCGAACGCTTCATCACCATCTTTCAGTGTAGTCTAATAGAGCAGAGAAGTTTGAAACCTGCAGGCACAAACTGGAGTCCCACTGCCACAACTTAATCACTGTGTTACTAGGAGCAAGTCTGCAACTTCCCTTCTTCCAACAATCTCTCCTCAGCCTTACTTCCAGCCTCAGAAATTACTGCTGCTGAAAGCATTTCTTGCCACTGTTGCTTTTTTGCATTGTCCGTATACCTACCGTATTTGCCGGCGTATAAGACGACTGGGCGTATAAGACGACCCCCCAACTTTTACAGTTAAAATATAGAGTTTGTTATATACTCGCCGTATAAGACTACCCCTTCTTCCGCACACCTTCTGCACAACCTTCTGCCTGCCTGTCCCCCCCTTGAAGGTCTGCACCCCCCGAAGGCCTGCACCCCCCCGAAGGCCCGCCCCACCCTGAAGGCCTGATGCCCCGACCCACCCCGAAGGACCGCTCGCCCCCCTGGCCTCCCCGCACCACCTATGAAGCAGCCGCAGCAGGATCGCGAAGTCAGCGTCAGCGATCCTGCGCTGCTTCCTGCGCCACGGTCCCGCCCCTCCTCTGACGTCAGAGGAGGGGCGGGATCGCTGACGCTGACTTCGCGATCCTGCTGCGGACTGCTTCACAGGTGGTGCAGGAAGGTCAGTGGGGCGAGCGGTCCTTCGGGGGTGGGGGGGGGATTGAACGGCAAGGCCGGGAGCACCCCCTTAGGGCTGGCACCCGGGGCGCACCGCCCCCTCCGCCCCCCCCCTTGGTACGCCACTGCATGTAAACAGTACCCGGCGTATAAGATGACCCCCGACTTTGGGGAGGATTTTAAGGTACTGAAAAGTCGTCTTATACGCCGGCAAATACGGGTAAGTTCCCTTTCTTTTTAACTGACTTTCCATAGAGAAGAAAGCTTATAACATTACTATATCTACATGCATGTGTCTATGGGCTTTATTTTAGAACCGCGATTCATGTTTTGGATGTCTGAAAGCTGGCAGTTCATAGAAACATGACGGCAGATAAAGGCCAAATGGCCCATCTAGTCGGCCAATATTGCACAGATGTACAAATCCTGATTTTATAAAGCTGGGATCCAGACACCTAAAACTGCAGTACATCCGTATGGCGAGAGGGTGTGGTCTGGATGTGTTTTGGGAGGGGCTAAAATATGGACATCTGGCTTAGAGAATAACATGGGGACAAATTTGTCCCTGTCCCTGCAGGAACTCAATTTCTCCGTCCCATCCCCATGAGTTTTGTCGCTGTCCCTGTCCCTGTCCCATTCCTGTAAGCTCTGCCTTAACTGCACAAGCGTCGAACACTTATGATTTTAAAGTGTTTGAGGCTTGTCCAGATGAGGACGGAGCTTAGGCATTGGTGGAATGAGGCATTATGACATCACAATCCGAGCTCTAGAATGTTGCTACTTATGGTTTTAAAGTGTTTGAGGCTTGTGCAGATGAGGACGGAGCTTAGGCATTGGTGGAATGAGGCATTATGACATCACAATCTGAACCCTAGAATGTTGCTACTTATTGTTTTAAAGAGTTTGAGGCTTGTGCAGATGAGGATGGAGCTGAGGCATTATGACATCACAATCTGAGCTCTAGAATGTTGCTACTTATGATTTTAAAGTGTTTGAGGCTTGTGCAGATGAGGACGGAGCTTAGGCATTGGTGGAATGAGGCATTATGACATCACAAGCTGAGCTCTAGAATGTTGCTACTTATGATTTTAAAGTGTTTGAGGCGTGTGCAGACAAGGACGGAGCTTGTAGGAATGGGGCAGGGACAGGAAAAGAATTCCCACGGGGACGTGGAAAAATTTGTCCCTCTTGTCATTCTCTAATTTGGCTTCAGTTTCAGAAGAGGAAAGGATGGCTAGTTGAAAAAGATGGGCGTTGGTATTTAGACATGGTACTAAGCACACTCAAGTTACAGAAGGGTGCTCTGATTGAGCAGCCATCCACTGAAGGGATTAAGGCAAATCACCTCCTTGATTCCCCAGTAGTTGCTGCCTCTCCCCCTTCTCCTAGAATTTGAAACTGGCGGGAGATACTGGGCTCTGCGACAGCCTCAGATACTTCATAGTACTGAAATATGGTGTGTTTTTTTAATTCAATAATTATTAAAATTACACAATCAATAACAGGAAATTTGTATAAGAATACAAAAGAAAAAGAAAACATTCTCACGTTATAGCAAGCAAACTCATGTCATGGAGCGCTGTAAAGAAGTGCAAAAGGCAATATATTAAAAGGAAAACTTGCTGGCTATGAGGGCTACAAGTGTTTTAAATAAATAAATAAAACCTAAAAATTGTCTGCAGGTTTGAAAGAAAAAAAAAAAAATCAACTCCATTAACTTATTCTCTTTACCACAGCAGTAATAGCAAAAACTTCTGCATTAGTTTGTGGAAAACTCTTTAGATGAGAGGGTCCAAAAATACAGGACTTTTTTTTTATTGCGTGTGACCAGGCACTTACAAGGAAATTTAAGGAAAAATGTGCCCCCCTCCAACTAAAAACCAAAGAAACACTCCAACTGGTCTGCAGTGAAAATCAATCAGAACAAACAAAGAAAAAACTGCAGACAAATGTACAAGATGCAAGCTATGGGGCTCATAATCGAAAGAGAAAAACGTCCAAAAACCTGCCTAAGTTGGTACTTGGACGATCATCTGCCAAAAATGTCCAAGTGCAGATAATCAAACTGGGTTTTTGCCGTATTTATAAACGACCTAGGCCTTCACAGTGCCGCTGAATGACCAGAGCTAAATGGGGCGTTTCAGGAGGACTGTCGAGGTCGGGATTTGGGCGGGACGTGGGCAGGCTTAGACTTAGTCGTACTGCATGTATAACAGAAAGTTATGCAGCACAAAATCGAAGGAACTTGGACATTGTGGCTTAGACCATTTAAAACATGGTCTAAGTCACAAAAAACCACCTAAAGTGACCAGATAAGCACTGCAAACACATAATACAGACCCCCCAAACTCTACCCCAGTGATCACCGACCCCCCCTAAAAATATTAATTACAACTTGAAAATTGTGCCTCCAGAACATCATTACCTGGCAGCCTGGCATAGGAAAGCTTAGTCGTACTGCACAGAGGACTCTTAAACCATCTTGGGGGTGGGTTAGGGACCCATAGAGAGGTGGACCCATGCTCATAACCCCTGTAATCACTGCATTGATATTGAAACATGTGCACTCCCCTATACACCCCCATAACCCTTTTGTACTGGCATATAAGTGGCTCCTGCAGCCTTAAGTGCTATTGGGGTGGTAGATAAGTGGGTCTAGGGGATTCTGGAGGTGGTTTTGGGGGGGCTCACCATGACCTATAAGGGAGCTATAGTGAGATGAAGACATGGCACCCTTTTTGTGAAGTTCACAGCAATGCCCTGTAAGGTACCCCTGTAAGGTGCCATGTCTGGGTGTTCAGTCCATCACTTTGCAGACCCCTCCCATATCCAACAGGGCTTGTTCTAGGCGTTTTTGACTTGGACGAAAAGTTGGATGAAAATGTGGTATAAAGATGGACGATTTAGCGACTTGGATGATCAGATCAGCAGGACATATACTTAGACGATTTTCGAAACAAAAAAAAAAATTTGGACGTATTTTTCGAAAATGTGTCTTAGGCTGTTTTTTTACTTTGGAAGACTTGCGACTTAGACGAAAACGGACTTAGACGTTCCTTTCAATTATGCCCCTCCAAGTTTATTGAAATAATTAACATAGAAACATGACGGTCAGGGCTGGATTTAGATGAAAAGAGGCCCTAGGCTATTCTACTTATGAGGCCCTTTCACCTCCCATTTTTAAGTTTGTAAATTACATGAGAGATAATAAAATACATCATTACTGTGATATATATCAATATGTTAAATGAAACATGTTGTTATTGGTACTAACCTTTATAAAAAATGTGACATGGATCTTGAAGCCCTAGGCTGAAGCCTAGTTAGCCCTATAGGAAAAATCCGGCCCTGATGACGGTAAATAAAGGCCAAATGGCCCATCTAGTCTGCCCATCCACAGTAACCATTATTCTTTCTCTCTCCGAGAGATCCTACGTGCCTATCCCAGGCCCTCTTGAATTCAGACACAGTCTCTGTCTCCACCACCTCTTCCGGGAGACTATTCCATGTATCTACCACCCTTTCCGTAAAAAAGTATTTCCTCACATTACTCCGGAGCCTATCACTGCTTAACTTCATCCTATGCCCTCTCATTGCAGAGTTTCCTTTCAAATGAAATAGACTTGACTCATGTGCATTTATGCCAAGTAGGTATTTAAACATAAGAACATAAGAACATAAGCAGTGCCTCCGCCGGGTCAGACCACAGGTCCATCCTGCCAGCAGTCCGCTCCCGCGGCGGCCCAAACAGGTCACGACCTGTCTGAATCACTAGAAGGGGCCCCCTTGCCACCTTGGTTTCCCATTGAGTCCTATCTTCCCATCGAAGTCCTAACCCTCCGGTCTTGCACATGCACGACCTGGTTGGGTTTCTATACTTATTTCCTGGTTAGCTTTCTATACCTTTGTTACATCCCAGCACCTCTCTCAGTATCCCACGATCCCTTTATCCCTCAGGAATCCGTCCAATCCCTGTTTGAATCCATGTACCGTACTCTGCCTGATCACTTCCTCCGGTAGCGCATTCCAGGTGTCCACGACCCTTTGGGTGAAAAAAAACTTCCTTGCATTTGTTTTGAACCTATCTCCCTTCAGTTTCTCCGAATGCCCCCTCGTACCTGTTTTCCCTTTCAGCCTGAAGAATCTGTCCCTATCCACCCTCTCTATGCCCCTCATGATCCTGAAGGTCTCTATCATATCTCCCCTGAGCCTCCTTTTTTCCAGAGAGAAGAGCCCCAGCCTATCCAACCTCTCGGCGTATGGGCAGTGTTCCAGCCCTCTTACCAGTTTCATTGCTCTTCTTTGGACTCTCTTTGGACTCTATCTCTATCATATCTCCCCTCTCCCGCCTTTCCTCCAAAGTATACAGATTGAGATCTTTAAGTCTGTCCCCACCTTTGTACAAACCAGAGGACCCAACACGGTCCGTGTTTCGGTTAACATGCCTTCATCAGGGGTCCCTAATTTGAAAGGTATCAAGGAAAATCGCAACAAAAAATAAACATGAGCCTGTGTGTTACAAAAATAGTCCAGCAAACCCTCCACGGAGATACTGTTGAGGCGACTAGTATTATTACACACAGGCTCATGTTTATTTTTGTTGTGGTTTTCCTTGATATCTTTCCAACAGTGGCCAACCCAGGTCCCAAGTACCTGGCAGAAACCCATAGAGTAGCAATGTTCCAGAGCTGAGATTGTGATGTCATAATGCCTCATTCCACCAATGCCTAAGAACCAACCTCATCAGTGATGTCACAATGGCTTGATCCTATACTTAAGAACATAAGAATTGCCCTACTGGGACAGACCGAAGGTCCATCAAGCCCAACATCCTGTTTCCAACAGTTGCCAACCCAGGTCCCAAATACTGAGCTAGATACCCAAGTAGCAAAACAGATTTTATGCTGCTTATCCTAAGAATAAGCAGTGGATTTCCCCAAGCCATCTCAACAATGGCCTATGGGCTTCCCTTTTAGGAAATTATCCAAACTCTTTTGAAACCACATTAAGCTGATTTTTCACCACATTCTCCGGCAACGAATTCCACATTTTAATTAGATGTTGAGTGAAGAAATATTTTCTCCGGTTTGTTTTAAATCTACTACTTAGTAGTTTCATTGCATGACCTCCCCCAGGTCCTAGAATTTGTGAAAAAGAGTGATTCACATCTACCCTTTCCACTTTACTCAGTATTTTATAGACCTCTATCATATCTAAGTTTATTAAAATTTGATATCCCACTATACGGTTGTAACCATCTAAGCAGCTAACAATCTATATAAAATTATCCTACCAGAGGATAGTATTATTTAAAATATCACACGAAAGTGAAGACCAAGGGAAGAACTACAACTTTAAATAGAATAAATAGGGAAGGAAAACACCCTTGAGCCGTCTCTTCTTCACGCTGAAGAGCCCTAGCCACTTTAGCCTTTCCTCATAGGGAAGTTGTCCCATCCATTTTATCATTTTCATCGCCCTTCTCTATTCCTCTCAGTAAACTTTGTATTTAGAGGTCAAGTTATCTATGTGGGCTACTGTTAGGTTGTGTTATTTTTCCACAACATATGCTGTTTTAGCACAGGTCCCATTTTATGCTATGAGTATGGTTTAGAGGTCTGCACGGGACCGGGGATCGCGGGAATCCCGCGGGTCCCCGTGGGAATCCCCCCGTAACCCACAGGACTCCCACGGGGACCCCCCTCTGGCCCACGGGACTCCCACGGGGACCCCCCCCCCCTCTAGCCAACGGGACTCCCACAGAGATGGAAGGCTTTGGAAGCAGGGTTCGTCCATATAATATAATGGACATGTCAGCCTTAGTAAAAGAGGTGGTTTATAAGTTAATTACCTGAACAGAAAACAAAAAAAGGGTTCCACCAAAGAGATTCCACAAGGAAAACAGCAAAAGAAACTGTGGAATTGATGATCCTGTCAGAAGTAATTGCTGCTTTTTATGGGGACGAGTGGGGATGGAGGTAATTCCTTGCGGGGACGAGTGGGGACGGAGAGGATCCTGGCGGGGACAGGTGGGGATGGAAAGGATCTTGACGGGGATGGGTGGGGATCGGAGAGGATCCTGGCGAGGATGGGTGGGGACGGAGATGATCCTGGCGGGGACGGGTGGGGATGGGGAGGATCCTGACGGGGACGGGTGGGGACGGAGAGGATTCTGATGGGGACGGGCAGGGATGGGTGGGATTTCTGCCCCCGCACAACTCTCTAGTACGGTTGCCAGATTTAACATTCATAAAATCCATACCCCCTAGACCCGCCCCCAGGCACGCTCATCCCTGCTTCGTTATGCCTCAGTCCTGCCCCTTATCCCGCCCATACTGCTTGCTCTTGCCCAACACAATTTCGGGGGAAGCTTTTCAAAACTCAGACAAAGTGTCGGGTTTTGAAAAGCCATCCAGATCCTCGGACGTCTGGTAACCCTAGTAATGAGTCCTGGTTACTAATAACTTGGGAGTTCATGTAGGCCCGCTGGTGGTGGGGCTGTTCTGACAGAGGGTGTAGTAAAGAATCTTGACTTGTCGGGGGGGGGGGGGTTGAAAAGAAGGGAAGTCTTTTCTTGTTGAGAGGGTAGGAGGAGCGCCACTTACAGATTCAGCTTCAAGTTTTATTTAAAATTTTATTCCATCACTTATCAAAACTTCTAAGCGAGTTACAGGTAGACAAAAAGGGGATTAAAATAAGCATCAATAAAATACAAGTAATTATATCATAAACATTTTAAGAAAGGTTTGGACAAGTTCCTGGAGGAAAAGTCCATAGTCTGTTATTGAGAAAAACATGGGAGAAGCCACTGCTTGCCCTGGATCAGTAGCTTGGAATGTTGCTACTCTTTGGGGTTCCGGAATCTTACTACTCCTTGGGTTTTGGCCAGGTACTAGGGACCTGGATTGGCCACCATGAGAACGGGCTACTGGGCTTGATAGACTATTGGTCTGACCCAGTAAGGCTATTCTTAAGTGCATTTAGAACAGATCTTGAGACGACTAACATAACTAACATGAAACGAAACGTAAGTGGGGAAGAAATACAATTAATACAGTAAAGAAGAACAATTAAGGAAAGAATAAACGGTATGGGGATGCTGAAAATTGTTTCTTATGGAAGTTAAAGAAAGAAGGAAAAAAAGTATCAGATTCAAGTTTTGAATGCTTCTTTGAATAAATGACTCTTGAGAAGGCCTTTAAGGCGGTCTAGATATTTTTTCTTCTCTCAAAGAGATGGGTAGAGTGTTCTAAAGCTGAGAAGCAATTGCTGATGGACCACTGGTCTGACCCAGTTGATGGACCACTGGTCTGATCCGCCAAAAAGAGTAGCCTCACTTCCTATCTTCTATACTTCATTTTTCTAGGGACCACTGGTCTGACCCAGCAGCGGCAATTTTTATGTTAACTACGGAGAAAGTGTCCTGGCGTTTGGCACCGATTATTCTCAGTGAGGGAATAGTTAATAGTCTGTGGTCTGTAGATCTAAGGATACGGGAAGGTTCATAAGGAATGAGATATTTTTTGATAAATTGAGGAGTTTTAGTTTGTAGTGTTCTGAAGGTTAATAGACATTTTGTAAGAAATCCTATATTTTATTGGCAGCCAGTGTGCTTTTTGTAAGAGAGGAGTCACGTGATCGAATATTTGATTTTAGCTTGATGGCGGCGTTTTGAACTATTCAGCCGCTTTGTGCTTTTTGTTTCAGTTGCTTCAATATACTTTGACCCTCTTTCTGTTCTTCTTCAAGTATAGGAAGGAAGCATGATAGTAAACAGGATATTGTAATGATTTTGACTTTAGCCATCAATTAAATTATCTACGTTTTTGGTTTTGCAAGCACTACCAGAAAAGTAATAGCAGACTCCTCTTTAACGAGAAGACCTTTTTAGCACAATAACTGCTTAGGAAATGATGAACCTCTTTCACTATTCAGGATTTTGCTGTTTACCATAACAACCTGTCTACTTGATTGCAAGATAGTGATAAATGTCATAATATTTTATCAGGGCAATAAAATGGAGCCTGAGAAAACAACAATTTAATTCTGGATGCAGAAAGCATCAGATCAGATGAATATTGAACAGATTGACATTAATTGATAAAGATCACTGCTTCCTCGAGTTTCGCTTGATGTTGAGAGCATTCACTCTACATGTTTAAAAAATGTTGCTTGAAAGTGCTACTTAGGGCTACATCCATTGACTTTTAACGTGTACACCTTTGTCACTTGCTTTTTTTAACTTTAGTAATCGTAATAAAGCACTTAGGTCCACATTCTTTAAACAGCACCTTAAATTAGGCGCCCTACTGGCGTGTAACTTAAGTGGCAAAGCCATTTAAAATTCATTTTAAAACAAAAAACCGACGCCTAGAATAAAACAACCAAAGACGGGAGGCAAATGAGATGTCAGGGGGGAATCAACCAAACAGTTACTTTATTATAAATACAAGTCACAAAATCACATAAGGTCTATAAGTCATGCCCATCATAACAAAAGATTCCCTTAAAATGTCCCATTTTAAGAGACTCTTTTATGATGACGTATTAATTAAAATTGTGTTCAAATTATATGGTGTTCAAAAAATATTGATAATTTCATATTATGTTAATATTATTCACAAACTTTATTTAATACTGGATCGTAATTGTATACTTCGCGGTATTTCTTCGTACTTGTTCGGCCTCGATCGACAGTGTCAATTGGCGGCTTGTAGGTAGCTCTGGCACTGTGGGCTCCTTTTATTAAGGTGCGGTAGGGGTTTAACGTGTGGAATACTGCGCATTAAACCGCCTGCCGCGCTAGCCGCTAATGCCTCCACTGACGAGGCGTTAGTATTTTGGCTTGCCGCGGGGGTTAGCGCGTGATGAAATGTCCGATGCGCTAACCCCGTAGCGCACCTTGATAAAAAGGAGCCCTGCGACTAATCTTTAAATTGAATCTGCGAGTTTATTACTACTCATTACAGTTAATTGTCCATAAAAAATACTTGCAGTGGTGCAATGAAAATATGAAAATTTGCTGGTAGTGTTCGTCGTCATGAATATACGGTAATTTAACCTCACATACTCTGTAATTAGTTTATAAAATTTTCTGCTTTCGATAAAACTCATATATCTAGAGTTATTTATCTTTTTCTTTTTTTTTTTTTACTGTGGCCCACTGAAAAATGCTGAAGTACCCAATGTGGCCCTCGTGGCGAAAGGTTTGGAGGCCCCTGACGTGGAGAAAGAGGTGACCTTCGAGCTCGGTGGAAAGTGGCTGGATTTAATTTGTGGTGTGTCTCGCTTGTGCCCACCCGGTGTGGCAAAATGAGCAAGAGCGAGGCGGTTGCATTTCAGCTTCCCAGAAGCGAGCCTTAAGTGTACCCCGGTTGAGTTAAAAAAAAAAAAAAAAAACACATTTAGCCAAAGTCTTCAAAAGCTGAAATGGAAAGCACTTGTGACTCCCATGCAGCGAGGTGGATGTTAATGGTGCTGGAAGAGCTGGAAACCATTAATAGGGCTGACAGTTAGAAGCAACACATGAAGTCCTTCATCTCCAAATCTTTTACCCTGTGTACTCTTTTCAGATCCTGCAAGATAACAACAGGTGCAATTTTGTTCATCAAGATTTTTTTTTTTTTGTTAAACCAGCTTCATATAGAGAATGGAAATTTTACATAATGCTCAGTGAGTTTCCTCTGCTGCTGAAAATACACAATAATGTTGTTTAAATGCTAATTTTCTTTACCATCAGGTTTAACAGGGCTAAGGCAGAAATCTATGCTCCCTTTGTGGCAGAGGAGAGCTAGCATGGAAATCTGTAGCTCAAATCCATTCCCCCTGATATTTCAACACCACGATCAGAACTGGCCTTATATGTTGGATGCAGCATTGAAATCCGTACCCAAGGATTTGGTGTTAGCCCAATATCCAGATACTGGTGCTGAATATAATGGGTATAGACCAGGGGTCTCAAAGTCCCTCCTTGAGGGCTGCAATCTAGTCGGGTTTTCAGGATTTCCTCAATGAATATGCATGAGATCTATGTGCATGCTCTGCTTTCAATGCATATTCATTGGGGACATCCTGAAAACCCGACTGGATTGCGGCCCTCAAGGAGGACTTTGAGATCCCTGGTATAGACTGCCTGGTGGAAGTTACCTGGGTACTGTCGCCAGCATCTGGTTAACTATGCAGCTGATTCAGAACAGGTGCTTTACTGGTCCAGCTAACTTAAGGGCACTGTTTCCTCTAAGCCGAGGTCCGTTTACAGCTTTGCCAGAAGGGGGTGCTGTTTCACTATCACATTTTCAATTGTGAGGGGAATGGGAAACCGCTGCAGGACTCCAGGGAAGCTGCCTATCCCTAGTGATTGAAAACTCAATACTGAAGCACCACCCCCTACTGGCTGCAATGCAGTTGGAGGACTCCCACTCAACTTAGCGGGAACTGTGTTGAGGGTCCTTTTACTAGTCTGTGTCAAAAAAAAAAATGGCCTTAAAACGCCCTTACACAATTTTTTCTTACATTCTATGGCAGTGGCGTACCTAGCATATGTGACACCCGGGGCCCATCATTTTTTGACACTCCCCATCTATATGAAAAAATATGATTTTTAGTAACAATCTACATATCACACAACAAGAGTGTACCTAGGGAAAGGCAGCATCTTAAACACTGCAGTGAGCACTAGAACACCAACACATAGATTGTAAAACTAAACAAACCAGATCCTGCACAGTCAATTGATCCTGTACTGTCGATGCTATCAGAAAGCCATGTCCCTTTCATACACACAGACAGATACACCCTTGCCAATATGGAATAATCACAAACTAAAAATAGAAATATGTAGACAAAAGTTAAACTAAACTGCCAAGAAACCAGACTCTGCATACACCACAAAAACAGTAATACATGTCCTTTAATACTGTGCAAAATATAAAGACAGTAGATGTAAATTTGAAAAAACTGATACATAACAATCACCACTTTACAAATTAACAAATAAAAATAAAACAAATAATGAGAAATAAGAAAATACCATTTTATTGGACTAATCCCCGTAAGCTCGGTCCCCATCCCCGCAAACCACCTGATTCCATCCACACAAGCCTTGAATTGTTTTATATTGAACTTATTATATTAAAGTATAAAAAGAAACAATATTCTGTACAATTGTCAATTTATAAATCAGCGTCTTTTCCCCACTCTCTGTTCCCCATTTCCCTTCAGCGTCCTCAGCCCACTCTCTCCACTTTCCTTCAGCGCACGCACATAAAAACAAGCAAGTAATTTTATATCATTTTCATTCTATTAATTCATAGAAATTAAAGTCTAAATAATGCCAGTCATATAACAAAACATGATTTTACAAAATAATTCACTGCACAGTCAAGCCTGCAAGGATTACTAGATGTATTTCAGCAAGCTCCCCTCCCTCCCCCCTCTTACCTTCATGGCCAAGTCAAAATGATACTACCAACAATAAAATTTAAAAAACACAAAGCACACTGTACGCAGAGAAAATGTTATTATCATTTATATTCCGTGGGTTTTCAAAGAGGTCAAGGCAATGTCATCTCAGTAACAACTATACAAAAATAGACAAATATACTCCCTCCCTTTTTACTAAACCGCAATAGCATTTTTTAGCACAGGGAGCTGCGCTGAATGCCCACGCTGCTCTCAACGCTCATAGGCTCCCTGCGCTAAAAACTGCTATTGCATGTTTAGTAAAAGGGGCCCATAGTACAAAATATAGACAGCATATATAAATTCTCAAAACGGACACATTTTGATCACTAAATTGAAAATAAAATCATTTTTCCTACCTTTGTTTGGTAATTTCATCAGTCTCTGGTTGCACTTTATTCTTCTGACTGTGCATCCAATATTTCTTCCCTTCTTTCAGTCTCCTGTATGCTTCCTCTCCTCCAGACCTCATTCCCTCCCCCAACTTTTTCTTTCTTTCATCCTGCCCCCTTCTTTCTTTCTCTCTCCATGCCCCCTTTCTTTCTCTATGTCTGTCTTTCTCTCTCTCTCTTCCCAAGCCCCATTTTTTTTCTTTCTTTCACCCTGCCCCCTTTCTTTCTTTCTGGCTCCCTGTCCCCCCCCTTTCTTTCTTTCTCGCTCCCTGTCTCCCCCCCCTTTCTTTCTTTCTCCATACTCTCCCCCATGCCACCGCCGCCACCACCACCATGCTGCCACCACCACTGGAGAAAGGCTGCCACTGGCCATCGGAAACAGGCCGGCGCCGAAATCGCCCTGCTTCGTTTTCCGCAGGCCGACCAACTCTGGCTGTCTGACGTCAATTCTAACGTTGGAGAGGACGTTCCGGGCCTTTCCCCGGTGGCAGGCCAGCTGTGCACTCCCTTGGGCCCGTGCACCTGGGGCGGACTGCCCTCCCCCGCCTCCCCTAGGTACGCCACTGTTCTATGGCCATTTTTATCACAGCACAAAAATGGCTGATTTTTATTTTTCCTATTAATGACCCATGTACTAATGTTGCCATTAAAAAGAATTACTGCATGAGCCCTTACTGACGCCTATTTTGGAGGTAGTAAGTAGAGAATGACACAGTGACAGAATTTGTCCCCAACCCCATCCCTGCGGATAACCGTGGGAAAACCATCCGTGTCATTTCTGTATCTCAACCTCAATCCTTTTACACCAGCATTCATCAGTGCAAGGCTTGAGGGTCAGTAGCTGTACCCATTCATACTCTGATTCTTCCTTCTCTCCTTAAAAAATGGCACGGGAATGGTTTCCCACGGTTAACCACAGGGATAGGTACGGTGACAATTAAGGACTCATGCTGTAATCCTGTGCTAACCAGTTAGCACATCGCAATTTGGCTGCAGTAACTGAGTAGCGCAGGAATGCCCACTCTCTTCCCCCTCCAACAAAAATGTTTAAATATTTTTACTGCACAGATTTGGAACTTACCGTAAGACACCTGAGCACATCCCATAGTACGGCATTTTAGGCTGTGGTAACTGCATGCTAACACCACAGCTTAGTAAATAGGACTCTTGGAAAGTTGTAGGGTTTCAACAGTGGCTTAGACAGCAAGCCAATTTTGGGTGGCCGTGAGCCTAGGGTTACCATATGGCTCCAGAAAAATGAGGACGGATTGAGACATCCAGGTTTTACTTCCACTGAAAGCACTGGCCTTGTCCCTGCAGTTGAGGGAACGTGCGCAAAATATTTAAAATCCAATCACGCGGTCCGAGCAGCTCCCTCCCTCCCTTGCCTTTACCTTCACTGGCAATTTTTCTCTTAACAAGCATCCGGAGCATTTCATGAAGTCGCGTGCGGCTGGCTAGCTGGCTGCCTGAAACATCTCCTCTAACGCAACCGGAAATAGGAAGTTGCGTCAGAGCAGAGGAGAAGTTTCAGGCAGCCAGCCAGCCGCAAGCGACTTCAGGAAATGCTCCGGCAGCTTGTTAAGAGAAAAATCGCCAGTGAAGGTAAGGGCAAGGGAGGGAGCTGCACGGACCGTGAAATTGGATTTTAAGTTGCCACAAAATGATTATCTAAAGCAGGGGTAGGGAACTCTGGTCCTCGAGAGCCGTATTCCAGTCAGTTTTTCAGGATTTCCCCAATGAATATGCATTGAAAGCAGTGCATGCAAATAGATCTCATGCATATTCATTGGAGAAATCCTGAAAACCCGACTGGAATACGGCTCTCGAGGACCGGAGTTCCCTACCCCTGATCTAAAGGAAGGGGAAACAATATTGATAAATAGCAAGAGGTGCTTTGGGGTTTGATGCCTCACACTTTTTTTGCTTATATATGTTCACTTCAGAATGGCTCTGTATTGGTGCCACATTCTGTCTGCAATTGTAAATTTTATAGGACAAACAGCATCTCACCACAGCAAGAGACACAACTTAGAATGTAAAATAGTTCATAGAGAATGATTTTACAGAGCATGTGGACATTGGTATCCACAATGGCAGTTATTTCTCTTTTTATGATCTCAACAGGCTGATGTATGAGAGAGTGCTGTATATGGACACGGGGGGGGGGGGGGGGGGGGAAGGGCAATGCCAGACACAGGAGGGAGTATACAGATACAGAGGGGAGATATTAGAAATGGGGAAAATAGGAACACAGTAGGGAGATGGTTTATGTGGATGGGATCAGATGGTTTGCGGGGACGGGACGGGGACTGAGCTCGCGGAGAAGGGACGGGGACCAAGCTCACGGGGATGAGCTCATGGGGATGGGGCGGAGACAGGGACAAATTTTTTCTCTATGTCATTCTCTAATCCAGATCCCCTAGACCCGCTCCCAGGCCCGCCCTAGTCTCACCCTGTTACACTTCAGCCCCCCCAGCTCCCCCCCTCCCCGCTGCCTGCTCTTGTCGGGCAGGAGGGCATCTGCACGTGTGCGGGTGCGACGTGATGACATCACGCGGATGCCCTCCTGCCCGACGCGATTTTGAGGAAGCTTTTCACAACCCGGACAAAGTGCCAGGTTTTGAAAAGCCGTCCGGACCCTTGGACATGTCCTCGAAAAGGAGGACATGTCTGCGGAGATCTGGACATATGGTAACCCTACCTATTATCAAAGCCACCGGCTGTGTGGCCAAGACTCCTCAAGAAGGCATAGTCCGCTACAGCATAGAGTCGTTCTCTGCAGAATTGTACCTCTTCTTTCCATCAATAAAGATTTCATTTGGACACATCCCGACTGACCCACTTGTTTCTGCCTTGATTTTTCTTCCTTTGATGGAGATCGCTCATGCCTATTCGTTGTGGGTTTCTAGAAACCAGAGAGGCTCAGAAAGCCCTAAAACTAGTGTTAAAGTTATAGGTTTGTAATTTGTTTGATGATGATGTAGAAGGCCTGTGTCATTAAAATTCGGTTTCTGTGCTTTATGAGGTGGGAATATTAATTTTCTGAACATTGATGTAGAGCAGTTGGTAACCAATTTCCATAATGATGTTTTCTGTTTCAAGGGCATTAAACCTAAAAAGAAGGTGGACTCTAGTGGAAAAACTGTAGATGATTATTGGCCAGCTGCCAAAAAAAAAGATTGCACAGGGAGAGGGAATTTTAGAAACGCTATAAGCTATTTTGCCTCTTTGTCCATTTTAAGTAAATATTTTTGTGTGCTGAAATAATTCACAGATAACTTTGCTGCACACTGAAGGAGATGTTGAAGCAGCATTCAGTACAGAATAAATTAGAATTGTACATTGCATTTTTGATTGCATTGTGTGCCAAACACAGTGGCAAATTCTCTGAATGCTGTAAGTAAAAGGTACATTTGTCTGTATTTCAAAATCAAAATAATTCTAAATCTAGTCTATTTGGTTTTATGTTCAAACATTTTTATTGAAGGAATAAAGTAAAAATACATTTATATAAATAGATATAGATATTCCTTACAAATGATTTCACAATATTTTTAAAATTCTAATCCATATATTCTATAAAATACATCATTCCTCCAAACATTTTAAATGACAACCATAATCCCCCCCCTTATCACCCCCCTTCCTTTTCCCCCTCCCTCCATCCCATTCCCCCCTCCCTCCCAGGATTGGTAGGTGAGAAAAAAGAACCAGGTTTTCTATTTGGTTTTAAAGAGGGTTACCAGACGTCCGGGAAAATCCAGACATGTCTGGGACTGTCTGGGTGCCTGGACGGACTTTCCAAACCTGGTAGTTGGAAAACCCCAACCTCCCGGCCATGTCCTGGAGGGTCTCTGAGCATGCGCAGATGGTATCACAGAAGCGGCCTGGAGGTTGGAAAACAAAGATGAGGCATTGTGGTGGCGGGGCTTGAGGTGGAACAGGGCAGGGCTAAGAGGCAGAATGGGGCGTGCTGGAGGTAGAAACCGGGCGGAACAGGGTGGGGCCATGTGTCCTGGGTTTCTCCGAACAATATTCTAGTAACCCTAGTTTAAAAGGCAAGAGTATTTAAGAAACACGGTACTATTTTGTATCATAACTCTACTGTACCTAGAGGAAAAGCACACAATGTCATACGATACCATGGCTAGGGTTACCAGACATCCAGAAAAACCTGGCAGTTTGTCCAGCTTTTGGAAGTCCCGAGCTCAGGGCCACATCTGGAGGCCCTCTGTGCATGCACGGACGTCAACGCAATGATGCCATACACCTGCATGCATGTAATTTCATCGCATCGACGTCCGTGCATGCACAGAGGTCATCCAGACCTCGGGGGAAGGAGGTTTGGCTGGGGGCAGGACTGGGGAGGAACGGGGCAGAGCTGGAGGCAGAATGGGGATATATACATAACTATCAAATAACATAAATATATATAGTACATTATATAATTACACTCATAAAATTAATCAGCAAATCATTAGCATTGCATTATTAGCATGAGTCTGGTTCATTACACATCTTTAAAAAATTTAGTGTGCATTAAATCAGTTTAATACATGGTAACCTAGAGGATGACTGAATTTCTGTATTGGTTTTCAACGATGTAGTAAAAAACAGGCCAAAATTTGGATTTGGCCATGTTTTAGTTTCAGACGAGAATGCTGGTACATTTTTTGGCTGAAACCAAACTAACCCTTCAACCAAAGCACCACCACCTACCTCTCTGTCCTCCCCTAGACAAAAAGTGCCGTCCTCTCACCACCTATAGGCCTTCTCTGGGCCTACCTTAGAAGCCCTGGTAGTCTAGTAGCCTAGTAGGCAGGGTTAACAGATGTCCAGTATCTACCCAGACATGTCCTCTTTTTAGAGGCAGTTGGTCCGGGCCTTGTCTCTTTGGGACCATATCTGGAGGGTCTCTGTGCAGGTGCGGGTATGATTCAATGACACTGCATGCATGTTCGCAATCGTATGGCATCATTGCATCACATCTTGCGTGTGCAGAGACCCTCCAGATACGACCCTGAAGAAATGAGGGTTTATGTGGGATTGGGTTGGAGAACGGAATGGGTCGGGGCTGTGGGCAGAACAGGGTGCGGGGCTGGAGGTGGAACAGGGCGGGGCCATGCGCCCTACTATGGTTGCGAGAAGCGACTTCCCATTGCTGCTGTATCATTCATCTCCATAGTCAAAAATAGTTGCCGAAGCCTGCCATTTGCAGAAACAAAATTCATCTATTTTGACAATTGTTTCAGGAGTCATTGAATTAACCTATCCACCTCAATGGCATGATTGTTGGTATGGATGAGTGTGATTGAGAAATTGTAGGATGTCGGTTGTATTAAAACTGGTGTCATGATCCTCTTTGTACAATGGGCAACAGACTAAATTTATGAATCATTCTAACTCTTGGGATCTAGTGCAATCAGTCCCTCTTAGCTGAAGGTATATTGATTGTTATCTAAGTTCAATTTTCATCCAATTGTTCCAATGTTCATCGTTTATTGTTTACTGTCATATACTGACACGTTTATATTCAAACATTTTATTAAAGGAATAGAGTAAAATACATATAAATTATACAGAAAGATATTCTTTACAAATAATAATAGTTCACACAAATGTTAAAATTCTAATCATCTATTTATAAAATTCTATCATTCCTTCAAACATTTTATATAATAAACCATAATCCCCCCTATACATTTCCCCATTTCCTGCCTTCCATCCATAATCAATTCCCCACTCCCGATGAAAGCTGACAAAAATAAAGAAAAATAAAGAACTGGAATGTAATTATCAACAACCTTAGACTTCAACATTAAATCATTGAGAATTAAACTTCTTGCTCTAGATGAAGGTTTTTTTGAATATACGATCCCAAATTTCCAATAAAAGATGAGTTCTTCTAGACCGAACGCCTAACCTCCCATATCTATAACAAAAAGTAAATGATGCAACTGGTTCCCTCCACTGCCAGCAAATTGGAGATTCATTTTGTATGCCAAAATTGCATAATACATTTATGCCAATCATACATTTCCTTTGACCAATACCCCACAAACTTTGCTTTACCAAAAATTACTCCCTTTGGAGAACCCAACAGGAACAACCTCCATAAAGAACACAAATATAATAGGATGGCAGACCAGAATGACTTGATTAAAGGACACAACCAAAAATCATGAGATAATGTGCCAAGATCCTTATCACATTTGATACAAAATAGGGAAATTTACCAAACCCGCATGAAAAGCTTGAATTTGGGAAAAATAAGCCTATGTAAAACTCTATAAGAACATTCCCTCCAAACAGATCTCGTAATAACTTTTGGTATTCTATTAATAGCTTGAGTAAAATCAAGAAGTGACATCTGAATTCCAACTCCTTATTCCAGTTTTGTAAATTTTTCATATGTACGAGAAGGAAGTAACATTCCACCACCACTTATGTAATAAAGAAACTGAAATAGGCACATCTTCAATTGAATAAAAAAAAAGAAAGAATTCTTATCTCAAACTCCACTTGAAAAATCCAATCTCCACAATTTTATTCAAATAATTCACCAATTGCATGTAAGCATATAAGGCCCCAGTACCCCCTCCTACTGAAACAGAAAGACAGGAAAACTCCTTATCTTCCCTGTCTCATCCAATACCTGTGCTAAATAATAAATACCTTTATGCCCCCAATTCCTAAACAATCCTAGATGTATACCAGGTTGAAAATCTCCATTACCCTGAATAGCTAAAATATATGTTATACGTGGATTGTAACCCCATAATTTAATTTAATTACGCCAGACTGACCTCATTGGAGTTAAATAGAATTACCTCTTAATGAACTGGGTAATATTAGACTGATATACCTGAAGAAGAAATAATAAATGAAAAGGGTAGATAAAAAGCTTTTTCATATGCTATTAGGAGTAAAATAAATAAACAAAAACTACATATAAGCTCCTCTAAGTTTGCCAAAAGGTGCTTAAAAAGATACAAAAAGGAGGCAAAAATGTCAATAAGGACTCTATGAGTGTGTCTGTCAGCTAATCACTCCTAACAAACCAAACCACACAGGTACCAAATATCAATTGAAGGAAAGGGGCGCTCTCAGTGTGAGGTTGTTAGCGACGGGAGAACAAACTCCAGCCGCTTCCACTTACCAGAGACGGAGGTGAATCACCCCGCCTGCACACCATCATCGGGCGTCCCTAGTGTGCAAAATCAACTGTGCAGAATTAATAACAATAAATAAGTCACAACAGTGAACTAGTGAGAGAGTGAATCAAACTGAAACCCACTCATAGAGTCCTCGCCTCAGCCTAATCCCCAAGATACAAAATGAAACCACAGCCAACTTAGCTTTTTAAAGCGAGCCAAATGAAGTCAATGAGCATTTGCGGGAGCCAGAATAGTCATAGGATCAACCGGTTTCGGGTGAAACCCTTCATCAGGATCATAAGGCTGGAGCAGAACCGGCTGCTCCAGCCTTAGATCCTGATGAAGGGTTTCACCCGAACGTTGCTCCTATGACTATTCTGGTCTCCGCAATGCTCCATTGACTTCATTTGGCTCGTTTAAAAGCTAAGTTTGGCTGTGGTTTCATTTTGTCTCTTGGGATTAGGCCTGGGAGGATCCTATGAGTGGGTTTTCAGTTTGATTCACTCTCCTCACTAGTTCACTGTTTGTGATTATTTATTGTTATTAATTCTGCCAGTTGATTTTTGCACACTAGGGACGCCCGATGATGGTGTGCAGGCGGGGTGATTCACCTCCGTCTTGTAAGTGGAAGCGCGTGGAGTTTGTTCTCCCGTCGCTAACAACTCACACTGAGAGCGCCCCTTTCTTCAAATTGATATTGGTACTGTGTGGTTTGTTGTTAGGAGTGATTAGCTGACAGACACACTCATAGAGTCCTTATTGACATTTATTGCCTCCTTTTTGTATCTTTTTATGGGTAAATAAAACACTCATCCAACACCCAATCCCTAATATGTCTTAGTAAACAAGCCTTCCCATAAATACGAAGATCCGGAAGACCCATGTCACCCCCTTATCCCTGATCCTAGTAAAAAAAATCAAAAGATAATTTTGGCTTTTTCCCGCGGCAACAAAATTTAGTGATAACAATTCTTAATTTCAGCCATCTCTACTTGTCAATTCCAGGGGAAGCATCTGAAAAGTATTATAACCATTTTGGAAAAAGAACCATTTTTAAAAAGAGCAATATGCCTACCTAGGGATAATGGCCCAAAGACTGCCATTTCAACAAATTTTTGTTTGTGTGACTCATTAAATCTGAAATATTAGATTTATATAGAAATTTAGAATCTACTGATATAAATTCCCAATATTTAAATTTATCTTCCATCATCGAAAGTGAAAAATCAGGACCCCACTGCAGGCGTAAATTATCATTTGTAGCCAAGCTTCAGATTTATCTATATTACTTATCGAATACAGAAAAATCACCAAACTCAACAAACTTTTCATATAAGACTGTAAATGAAATCTAGGATTTGTTAATGCACTAAAATATCATCTGCAAAAGCCGGCAATTTTAAGTTCAATAATGTTTTATTTTCAAACAAAGTACAAAAATAACATTGCACAAGAACAATACAGGAAAAATACAGAAGTGCAAGCATACCCGATACAAACGTACAGTAAGGCCTCCGCAGCAATAAGGTGCAGGCTAGGAAAGGCATAGGTAGTATACAGAAATGAGGAAAACCAAAATGCATGAGAAAGAAAACAGTTCAGGTTAAGGAGTTACAGAAATATCCAATAACAACTTCCAAGTATGCTCAAAGAGCGCAAGGCCCTTATTTTTAATGGCCGCTGCATTTCATATTTGCTCTAACACATATTTTATTCCACCACATAGAATAAGTCACCAGTGAGACATTCTATCCAATTTTTGCCGGACTAACTTGATAGCCAATTGCAACAACAGATTAAAAGTTTCGAGTCACTTACAACGGTCAATTGAAAGTTGGTGTGTGCCGAGGATAACAATGGCAGGAGTGAGAGGTTCACTAATATTAAATATCTCTAGAAATGGACTTCCTGATGGATTGCCAAAAGGGGTTAATCATTGGACAATAAAAAAGTTGGTGCAAGAAAGGTACCAGTGTCCTTTGTTACAGGACCAACATCGACCATTTTCAGAGGATTTAAAATGTGTGACAGCTTATGCGGAGTCCATATAGCCCTGTGTAGTACAAAGAAGAGAGATTGTTTGAGTGATGAGAACATGAATTTCCGTGTTAAGGAAAACCACAAGAGTCCAGTAAAGGAGGATTTGCAGATCCAAACTCCCAAGTGTGCTCAGTACCAGTGGCCGACTATGTAGCTCAGCTTGAAGCCATTTATACCATCGAGATGCAGAGCCCTTGGCGGTGTTCAGGTGGAGTACAAGGACAACAAACTTGGAGTTTCAGTAGTGAGATGAGTCAGGCGTATAGAGGAGGACAGGCAATGAACCAGTTGGATACCAACGCAAATGTTGTGAAGACAGTAGCGGTGTTGTAACTGATTAAAGGTCAGCCAAGTAGTTGTCTGTTCTCAAGTCTTGTACTGTCCATATGCCACATCTCTGCCATTCAGACCAGCCAATAGGTTCATTCTGTATTTTAAGGCAGCATTGTTCCATAGAGGAGCAGACATAGTAAGCGTCCAAGGATAAGGCAAGGATCTTCTCTATCACACCCAATTGCAGTCTTTGCACTATGAAAGATGGGACTCGCATTTTGGGGATGTGTTGAATGGCTTAAGATGAAGGGGTTGAGGAAATGTACAGGACGACTCCCATGACAACCATAATGGTGTATAGCAGGAGAGGTGACAAAAACAGTAGGAAGATTGTTGCATGATGAAAGCTATGTGGTTATTTATGAAAATCAGGGAAAATGACTCCACCACATTCTTTACTAGCCTTAAGCTTTTGCAACGTAATTCTGGGTGGTTTAGAGCCCCCCAAAAACGCAGTGAGAGATTTTTCAACTGTGGAGTAGAAAGAGAGGGAAAATAGGATTGGAATCATGTTCAGAAAATAATTTATCTTGGGAGCGATCATCATCTTTATTGTGCTCAGTCGTCCCCACCATGTAAGGCGTAAAGGTGTCCAACGTGATAGTAGATCTTTAATAAGGAAGGTTAGCTTCGTCACATTCAACAAGATGGTTTCATCAATCGTGGGTGCGAAAAATATGCCTAAATATTTCAGTACAGTGTCAGACCAAGTGAAGTCAAAGTGCAGAAGATCATGTTTAACCTCAGGATGATTGAGAAGCATAATTTCGGATTTGGATTGGTTAAGTTTATAGCCTGACACAAGGCTATAAACTTAACCAATCCAATCAGAGATAGCATGGAGAATGTGAGGTAGAGAGGCCGGAGTGGTGTAGAGTAATATATCATCAGCGTAAGCCAAGTACTTGACAACAGCAGAGCCCATGGTTATGCCACTAATGTTAGGATTGTTCTTGATAGAGAGTAAAAGCGGCTCCAATGCGATGTTAAATAACAAAGGAGAGAGAGGGCAGCCTTGACGAGTTCCACGGCTGGGATGGAAAGGAGATGATAATTGGTTGTTGATCAGGATTTGAGTGGAGGGGGAGGTATACAAGATCTTAATCATATCAATAGCTGGCTCGTAAAAACCAAAATGTCGCAAGGAATGGAAGAGAAAACTCCACTCCACCCTATCAAAGGCCTTTTCGGCATCTAATCCAAGGGCAACGTGAGATGTATCCAGGGTCTCCACATGTTTGAGTATATTAAAGAAGAGTCTTGTGTTGTCGTGCGATAGTCTACCATGCATAAATCCAGTTTGTTCGTTTGAAATCAGCTTAGGAATGATTCTTTGCAATCGTCCAGCAAGGATCTTAGCATAAAGCTTGGCGTCAACGTTTATCATGGAGAGAGGTCTATAGCTTTGAACTTGTTGTTTATCTTTGCCAGCCTTAGGTAGGACCACTATCACAGATTCGGTGAAAGAACCACAGACCTCATTGCGTATGAACCAGATAGTCAAACAAACCCAGCATTGGAGTGAGTAGGAGAGGTTGAAAAGCTATGTAGAACTCCATCGGAAGCCATCTGGGCCAGGCGTAAGATCATTCTCAGTAATAGGTGAGCAACAAAATATCGTATGTCAGCGCCAGTGATCACAGGTCCTTCCAAGTGATTGAAGAAGTTATCAGTATCATTAAGGGAAGGCGATTGCGACGTAATATAATGACTGATAGTAGTCATGAAATTCTTGCCAGTATATCTGCTCTATCAGTTAGGATAGAATCGTCAGCAAATTTTATTGATGTGATGAATGTCCGTTCTGTCTTTGCGACTTAATGATAACTAGCCAGTAGATGACCAGAAGAAACGTTGTTCAGCATAGTAGGTCGCCTCTCTCATAAATATGTCTTTTCGGCTGAGTTCGCTAGCAGGTTATTGTCTATTGCAAGCGTAACTTCATTAGCTGACCAAGAAGGGCCTTGTTATGCGGGTCGGTGCAGAGGAAGGTTTCCAGTGAATGTGTTTGAGACTCCAGAGAGGAACGGAGGAGTGCAGAGGATTTATTTTTCTTGGCCTTATAGGAAATGATTATACCCCACAAATAAGCTTTGAGCGTGTCCCAAAGAGTAGTCCAGCAAGTATGTTCCACAGAGTTGAAAAGAAAAAATTCTTTAATGCTGTTGGTGACAAACGTCACAAATTCAGAATCTTCAAGTAGAGATGAGTCAAATCTCCAACAAGGTTTTAATGGTGTGAGACCAATAGTGCTAAACTCCAAGCTGATCAGGGCATGGTCAGACACAGTAATAGGATGTATGAGCGTGCTGGAAACAAAAGGCAGTAATGAAGCAGATACTAGAAAAAAATCAATTCTTGAAAAAGAAGAGTGCGGCGAAGAAAAAAAAGTAAATTGGGATGAGTCCGGATGTGTGATTCTCCATGGATCAGCAAGGTTCAGATGTTGAATAATGTCAGAGAGAGCCTGCCAAGCCTTAGAAGACTTGGGGAGCGCAGAGGATTTCCTATCCAATGTGGGATCAATGACTAGGTTGAAATCACCACCTATGAGTGAAGGGGTTGCTCCCATCGCAGTGACAGCGTTAGCCAAGTCATGGAAAAAACCCGGACAGTCCTTATTGGGAGCGTAGATGTTAAAGATTGCCAGAGATGAATGTTGAAAAGAGAGTGTGACTTTCACCCATCTGCCCTCAATGTCACAAGCTTGGTCAGTGACAATGAGATCAGGATGTTTCTTAACTAGTATAATAACTCCATTTTTTTTATCTTTAGCAGGTGAAAAGATGGGAGGTAAAGCCCAGCTACACGTAAATTTTGTAGCTTCCTGTGCATCGAGATGCGTCTCTTGTAAGAGGACAATGTCCGGGTGAAGCTGGGAAACATATTGAGAGATTTTGATCTTCTTCAATGGGTTATGCAGTCCTTTCACATTAAGCGAAACACATTTAAGAGGCATCATATATGAAAATAAAATCAAATGCAATTACTGTACTTATAGTCAAGACAAAAGCAGCACTTCTGTATAATGTACACTCTCTGTGCCAAGAGGAAAACATATTGCACAGAGAATAGACCAACGGGTCAGTGAGTGAGGGAAAAAAGGCAAACATAAGCATGCAACAGCAAACCAATGCACTTAGCTACACATTCATATTGATTACATATGTTGAAGTATATAGCAGGCAGTAATATCAAAAATGAATTTGAGCAATAATATCCCATTAGAGAAAAGGAAAAGGACATAAATAAACCAAGCCATTAAATACTGAAAATGAGCGGAGGAGAGAAACTGAAAAGATGAAGACGCTGCCATAGGAGAACACTGAGAGCAGGGCAGACATCGAAAGTCACCAAAGGGAGAAAAAAGGACGAGTATGAAGAAAGTAAGTAGAGCAGATAGCCAGAAAATCAAAAGGAACAGAATAAGAGATATTAGTAATAAATTGAATATTAAAGGAGTTAGAGCAAAAATAAGAAAGCAATACAGGAGCCGATGGTTTTCAATCACTGAGAGAAATGCAGACTAAGAAAGCGATTGAAAAGTCAGGTAGCATCAATCGTGCTGGGTGAGATAGATTCCAAGTAGTCCCCAAGCAGGTTCGGATCTGTGAAGTCTTTGGTGCGGTTCTGGATCGTAACTCTCATACGAGCAGGATAAAACATCCCAAAGCGGGCGTTGAGGGCTTTAAGTCGAGGTCTGTATTCGAGCAACTGCTTGCTTAAACACGCAGATGATTTGCTCAGATACGGGACGAACATGAGATTCCGACCCTCAAATTTCAGCGGCGCCTTCAGTTTTGCTTTTTGCATGATCTCAATGGTCTGGTTAAATCGGAGAAGGCTCAGTATAACCGGTCTCGGGTAGTTCTCACGTGGGGTGCGCTGAGAGTTGATGCGGTGAGCGGCTTCGATCTCGAACGGTTGTGAGAAAGAAATATCAAGCAAGGTAGGTATGGCATCCTGCAGGAATTTTATTAGGTTTTGGCCTTCCGAAAGACCAAGGATACGAATGTTCCTCTTACGGGCCCTGTCATTCGCCTCGTTCAGTTCGGTCTCCAACGGTGCCACACGCTTAAAATGGCGCTGAAAGTCCTTCACATTTTCTTTGGTGACACGTTGTTTTGTCTCAAGTGACTCTACACGGGTGCGGAAGTGGAGGACATCAGTTTTCATGATGGACATGTCCTGTTTAATATCTTCGATATTGGTATTAGTCTCCGATATCATGTCCTTCAGTGCACGAATCTCCTCAAGAAGCGTGGTCATCGGAATTTCTTCCGATTTCGAGGCCTGCGGCTTCGAGGGAGAGGGAGGATCGATTTTTGTGCGTTTTCCACTTTTGGATGCCGATATCGTTGTAATGTCTCTGTAGCACCCGCAATGAGCAAGTAGGAGAAATTTAAGCGATGTTGAGAAAGCGTATTCTTAATTTTAAAGCAGTGGTTTACCGGAGCTCAAATTCAAGCTGCCATTCCTCCTGAAGCTCACTAGCGCCCCCCCATAAAGCAGCAATTTTAAAAGAAGAAGACCTGATATCCACTCTGCAAATATCTGGATTAGCAAGAATTTCACGAATCAATGGGTCCAGGGTCAATACAAAAAGTAACGGAGGCAGATTTCACCCATTCATGTCAATGGAAAAAAATGTAAAAAGCTGCCATTCTCACTGTAATTCAAAAACGGCTTGACCGATTTGAACGAAACTTGGTATGCAGATCCCTCACTACCTGGGGTGATATGTTCTGGGGGTCTCGCGGCCCACCTGCACACGTGGGCGGAGCAACAAACAGAAAATCAGATTTCACCCATTCATGTCAATGGAAAAAATGTAAAAAGCTGCCATTCTCACTGTAATTCAAAAACGGCTTGACCGATTTGAACGAAACTTGATATGCAGATCCCTCACTACCTGGGGTGATATGTTCTGGGGGTCTCGTGGCCCACCTGCACACGTGGGTGGAGCAACAAACAGAAAATCAGATTTCACCCATTCATGTCAATGGAAAAAATGTAAAAAGCTGCCATTCTCACTGTAATTCAAAAACGGCTTGACCGATTTGAACGAAACTTGATATGCAGATCCCTCACTACCTGGGGTGATATATTTTGAGGGTCTCGCGGCCCACAACTCTATGTTGCTTGCTCAAGGGTGGGTTCATCCAAGAATTTATATGTTCTTGCTCCAGGAGGTGAAACTAAAATTGTTGTTTATAATCACGTTTTGCGTTAGTTGTATTGTATTCATTTTGTCAAATATTTCACATTATAATTTGAATATTGTACTTTTTATTAAGCTGTAAAAAAATAATTTCATTCACCACTATAAAGTATCTTTATTTGAATCCATTTACAGTGTTATTGCTATAATTAAATACCCGTGCAACGCCGGGGCATCAGCTAGTGTTATAATAATAATTAAAATAATGGGGGAAAGGGAGGGAGGGGTAAAAGGGAAGGGGGTAGGCAACAGGGGGAGGGTATAGAGGTATGTAATGGGTAATATGGAAATTTATTTTGAAGGAACGATAGACATATGTTTGAAAATTAATATTGTGAACATAAATGTAATGATTATTTTATCTAATATAATAAAATGCTAGGCCGCGCATGCGCACTAAAAAAAACGTGTTCCCTGATCTGTCGGATTTTTTTTAGTGCGCATGCGCGGGTTGTACGTCACCAAACTCGGCAACGCAAGCCATGTCCGCCGTCGGCCTCGAGCTCCTGGGGGCCGGCGGCTCGAGTCGCCCAGCCGGTGCTGAGTCCCCCCCACTCCCACTTCAGCTGGCACGGACGGTTTGAGAATGAGGGAGAGAACAATGCAGCCAGACGGACCGCGGGAAGGGAAAGGGGGGGAGGGTTTCGAGGGAGCCGGCTGGCCGCATAAATTATTTTAATTTGAAATCTGCCGCCGTCGCCGCGGCTCCTCTCTCATCTTCCGACATAATATAAGTGCAGCTCATGAGAGGAGCCGCGGCGGCGGCTTTGAAAACGGCTCCCTTAGTTCGCTGCATTTTTTTTTTAAGTTTAAAACTGCCGCCGTGGCTCCTCTCACGATCCCGGCCTGTGTCAGAGAAGGCTTCCGACGCAGGCCGGATCGTGAGAGGAGCCGCGTAGGCATCTTTAAACTTAAAAAAAAATCCAGCAAAGAACTAAGGGAGCCGTTTTATCTCCATGCTGCTACGAAGGAACAGGTGAGGGGGAGGGAAATGCTGATGCTGATGCACAGGGAGCAGGCAGGCATGGCAGGCAAGCAGGGGAAGAGGGAAAGGGGCTGCTTTGGGGGTAGGGGTGTGCTGGGGGCACATAGCAGTCATGGGCAGGGGATCACAGAACAGGCAGGCATGGCTCAACAAGGGGAGAGGGAAAGGGGGCTACTTTGGGGTGAGGGGTTTCCTGGGCCAGACAGCAATCATAGGGGGGAAACAGAAAGGGGCCACGGAGCAGGCAGGCATGGCACAAAAGGGGGCAGGGGCATTGGGAAACGGGGCTGCTTTGGGGGGAAGGGTGTTCTGGGGGCACACAACAATCATGCCGGGGAAGAGAAGGGGGCCACAGAGAGATAGGCAGGCATGGCGCAAGACAGAGACACAGACAGAAAGAATGACAGACAGACAGACAGCATCCAAGCACAGAGAGAGAAAGGAAAAAAAAAAACAGTCGTCTACTCTAGCACCTGTTGCACAGGGGGAGAACGAAAGAGATGCTGATGGACAGGGGGTTGAAGAAAAGGAACGGAGGACTAATGTTGGACAGGGGGAGAAGGAAAGAGGTGCTGCTGGACAGGAGGGAGGTAAAACAAAGGGAGAAGGGCTGCTGCTGCATAAGGAGAGCAGTGAAGGGGTGGTGGTGGACACAGGGGAGGTAAAAGGAAGGGAAAATGGACAGGGGGAGCAGGCAATGGGTGGTGATGGACAGCCAAGGAAAAAGAAAGGCAGAAAGAAAAAAAGCGGCTAAGGAGAGAGAGAGAAAGAAATAAAGACAGACACACACACATATGTTCTAGCACCCGTTAATGTAACGGGCTTAAAGACTAGTTGTATTATATTATTGTATATTTATTGGATTTCTTCAATAAAATGTTATAAATTAAATAAACATGATGCTTAATGGAATATCATCCTCATATGTAGAAGCATATAAGAATCTTTCATCAAAGGTTACCACATGTAGACATGCTGAGGATGGAGTCATGGTAGTCCTCAAGCTGGTTCCTTGGATCTGAAGACAAAATTTGATAGTAAAAATAAAAATAATTGTCATCCTTGCAAAGTTACCCTTGCCAGAGATTTCAAACATTCTATCCTTGCAGTGGTTAGCTTGGTATGTGTATCTTATCCTATCTATGTATTTCTAGCCTACCTTCTCCAGATAATCACTGGGATAAGCATCAGTAGAATAATAAAATAATTGGGAATGTAAATGATAAAACTCAAATCAAATATATATAAAATAAAAAGGTTTTAAGTGGTTTACAAAAAGACATATAGGAGGATTGTTGCCGAAACCAAATCTGCATCTGAAATTTGCCATTCAGTTTTGGCCAAAATAACAATGGTGTCTTCTCCAGCCATGCAGAGAATGGGTCCAATCTTTCCCTTTAGCAGAGAGTGGGTCCTTCCTGCACCGACAGCCAGCCACCCTTCTCCACCCAACTACTACCTGAAGGCCTACCCCGGGCTTACCTTTAAATGCTCTGGTGGTCTAGTGGCCTCTTCTCGGAAGTTCTTGCAGCCATTTTAGCTGAGGAACCAGTGAGGTCAAGTACTACTGCTAGAGGCTGACCCCCCTAGTGGTAGTACCACAAGATTACCACTAGAGGTCCTGGCAGCCATTTTTAATTTATAACATTTTATTGAAGGAATCAAGCAATTCTGCAATAATAAAATACAAAGAAATATTCATTACCAGTAATTTCACAATTCTGATATTTCCATACATATTACTATCATTTCTCCCAAAAATTTTTCATATGACCTACTCTATCCCACCCTTTCACCCCCCTTTTTCCCTTCCCCCCTCTCCCCCTTCCCTTTCTCCCCTTTAAGTTTAATTTATTTATTGATTTAATAGGCCGGGCGCCACAAAGGCCAGAAATGAGTGGGTTTTATTCTCACCCTGACCACCATTAGACTACCAGGGCTCTTCAGGTAGGCCTAGGAGGGCCTACTATGACTTGGGGAAAGTCAGCATTTTCTAGAATGTGGAGGGCACAGATCACCATTTTGTTTGGTGGGCAGAAGGGAAAGGGATTCAACATGCTTGGGTAGGTGGGAGAGAACTGTCGGACTGCACTGATGTGGATCCTGGCCAATATTCAGCCTGGAGTGACCTAAGGTTACCATATGGCTCCAGAAAAAGGAAGACGGATTGAGACACTAAAAGCAATGGAAGTAAAACCCAGATATCTCAATCCGTCCTCCTTTTCCTGGAGCAATATGGTAACCTTAGTTCCTGGCTGAATATATGTTTTGGTGGCCAGGAGACCCAAATATTCAATGCCAGTATCCAGACGTGGCTTGACATTGAATATCTGTGGCTGATTTTGCCAGCATCAGTCAGCATTAAAAAAAAAAAAAACACTTACTGCCACCAACTGAATATTGGTTAATAATTGCTATATAGGTGAATAAACAGTAACATCGCCATCTTTCTCTCATTTAGATCTCCTTCACATGACAGGGTCAGTCAGACTGATGTGACTTGTTCATTCAGAATTCCAGTGGAAAGCTGAAATCTGTCTGCCACTTTCTGCTTATATGATACCACTGATGTGTTTTGGCATCATATCTCCATCTGCGGCAGCAGGGAAGACGCCCTCTGGCTGTTTTGCTCTTATTCACAGAATGAGACAGGAGAGAGGACTCCCATTGGGTACCGAGAATGCTTAGCACACAGACTGTCAAAAAGCATCTCATGTTCACAGGCATGGATTCTGTGAACCCCTTATAGACAAATGAACTTGGGGAAATTTTGGAGATCCCATAACGCTCTGGAAAATGGTTGAATTGCCCCAAGCTGGAAGCCTAGGGTTGCCATAAGGCTCCAGAAAAGGGAGGACAGATTGAGACACCTGGGTTTTACTTCCACAGAAAAAAATGAATGTAAGGAGGAGAGATAGAGACATCTGGGTTTTTTACTTCCATTGAAAGCAATGGAAGTAAAACCTGGATGTCTCAATCCATCCTACTTTTTCTGAAGCCATATGGTAACCCTAAATAGCACGGAGTTTTTTTTGTAACACATTTTTTTTGTATCGTTCAATGTTCTAACATTTTTATTGAAGGAATACAGTAAATATACAATACAAATAGATATTCATTACAAATGATTTCACACATTTTGAAAATTCTAATTCATACATTCTATTAAATACTATCATTCCTCCAAACATTTTTATATGACAAACCCTAGCCCCCTTTCCCTTCCCCCCCCCCCAGAATGGAAGGTGACAAAAACAGCCAGGTTTTGGGATACCTTGAAGGCATCAAAAGTTTCAATGTAATTCATTAAGAATGTTTGGAGGAATGATAGTATTTAATTGAATATATGGATTAGAATTTTCAAAATGTGTGAAATTATTTGTAATGAATATATATTTGTATTATATAAATGTATATTTACTTTCTTCCTTCAATAAAAATGTTAAAAACTAAGAATCAAACTTCATGCTATAGGTGAAAGTTTTCAAAAATAGGTCTGTTATTTCACGGAGGCTTGTAGCAGAAATGTTAGGAGACTTTTTAATCTTGTAACCCCTGACAAAGCTTCTGAAAGTGAAATGGCAGAACTCCCGTCAAGTTTAAGATAGGTACTTTAAAAAAAAAAAAAATCACTATTTATTGATAAGAAGAAAGTTCTCATGTCAAGTAGCTTTTATGAGAAATCAGAACTGATGATGATGTTCATACCTAAGGTGACCCGTTTTCGGATCCCCTGTCCTGTTGTCCCCACACACAGCTTCAGGACGCCAAAAAGTCCCGTTTTCAGGGCCAGCGTCCCGAAGCTGTGCACGGGGACCACAGGACAGGCGATCGCTTCCTGTCCCTCCCTGCCGCACCCAAAAAAAAAAAAGCCTCCCTCCAGGCCCGATTTAAACCTCCTTCCAGGTCCGCTGCCACTGCTCCTCTGCTTACCTCCCTGCTGCTAATCGCGCCCAGACGCCTTCTTCCTGACGTCAATTCTGACATGAAGAGGACGTTCCGGGCCAGCTAGGCAGCGATTGGCTGGCCCGGAATGTCCTCTCCAATGTCAGAATTGACGTCGGGAAGAAGGCTTCTGGGCGTGATTAGCGGCAGGGAGGTAAGCAGAGGAGCAGCGGCGGTGGACTGGGGGGAAGTTTAAATCGGGCCTGGAGGTAGGCTTTTTTTTCCCATGGTAGGGGGGGAAGGTGGTAGGCAGGCAAGCTGGCTGGTTTTTGCGTGGCAAAGAGGTAGGTAGGTAGGCAGGCAGGCAGGCAGGCTGACTTTGGGGGAGGTAGGCTAGCAGGCTGGCTCTGGGGGAGGTAGGCAGGCAGGCTTTGGGGGAGGAAGGCAGGCAGGCTGGCTTTGGGAGAGGTAGGCAGGCATGCAGGCTGGCTGGCTCTGGGGGAGGTAGGCAGGCTGGCTCCGGGGGAGGTAGGCAGGCAGACTGGCTGACTTTGGGGGAGGGAGGTAGGTAGGCTGGCTCTGGGGGAGGCAGGCAGGCAGGCTGGCTGACTTTGGGGGAGGCAGGCAGGCTGGCTCTGGGGGAGGTAGGCAGGTAGGCTTTTTGGGAGGGGGTGGGACAAAGGCTGGAAGGCAGTGAGGGGGACATAGGAAGGAGGGATGAAGGAAGGAGAGAAAGAGGCAGAGAAGGGGGGCGGTTATAAGTAGAAGAAAAACTAGAGAGATAAAGGCCTGGACCAAAGGGGAAAGACAGGAGGCAGAAGCAGGACTTTGGGAGATGCAGACAGAGGGGGAGAGCCCCTGAGGAAGAGCAGAGAGAGGCAAGATCATAACAGAGGAGAGAGAGAGAGGAAGACCTGGAACAAAGGTACAAAGGAGAACTGACACTGGATCTGGGGGTACTAAGGACATAGGAAGGAGGCACTGGGGACACTAAGGACATAGGAAGGAGGCACTGGGGGCACTAAGGACATAGAAAGGGGCACTAAGGACATAGGAAGGAGGCACTGGGGACACTAAGGACATAGGAAGGAGGCACTGGGGGCACTAAGGACATAGGAAAGAAGTAGGGAGGGAATAGTGTTGGGCCTGAGTGCAGAAAGAAATGAAAGAAAGGATGCACAGTCAGAAGGAAACGCAACCAGAGACTCATGAAATCACCAGACAGCAAAGGTAGGAAAAATGATTTTATTTTCAATTTAGTGATCAAAATGTGTCAGTTTTGAGAATTTATATCTGCTGTCTATATTTTGTACTATATTTGTCTATTTTTTCTATAGTTACTGAGGTGACATCTTTGAAAACCCCCAAGTATAAATGATAATAGGGTGCTTTGTATTTTTTTTAAATTTTATGGTTACCATTATGAAATAATAAGATATTGTGTGTGCATGAAAAATGAATGGAAGAAATTGGGGGCGGGGCTAGGGCAGGATTGGGGCGGGACTGAATATTAATAGATGTCCCATTTTGATGAAAAAAAGAAATGGTCACGTTATTCATACCCCAGTAAAAACACCAGCAAAATACAGGTGTTTGAGGTTCATTACTCACACAATGTGATATACAGTACATAGGTTTGTTCTTTATATCTTGTGTCAGAATTGTGAGGGCTATTTTTTGTTGAGCAAGACTATTGGTTTTGAATTTTGTGATTTGTGTCTTATATAGGGTTACCATATGGCTCCAGAAAAAGGAGGAAGGATTGAGACATCCGGGTTTTACTTCTACTGAAAGCAATGGAAGTAAGGAGGACAGATAAAGATAGGGTTGCCAGATTTTTCTTTCGGAAAATCCGGACCCCTAGCCCTGCATCCAGGCCCACCCTAATCTTGCCCCCAAGCCCACCCTACCCCGCACCCGCTGCCTTCTCTTGTCGGGCAGGGAGGAAGTCCACGCATGTGCGGACGCTACATGATGACAACACATGCATGCGTGCGCATGATGTCATCGCATGATGGCCGCCCATGCGCGGACTTTCTCCCTGCCTGACACAGCTTCTCAAAACCCAGACAAAATGCTGTGTTTCGAAAAGCCGTCCGGACCCCCTGATGTCTCAATCCGTCCCCCTTTTTCCTTAAGGCAACCCCTATAACCTACAAGCAATAGCACCCATCATTAAGAGTCAGTCTTTGCCGTCGCTGCGTTATTTCAATTGTTATAAATATTCATACATTCGCTCATCTTTCATGAACAGTCATACTCTCAACTGGCTGTACTTCACACTCCTACATCTGACACAGCAGGGGCTCAGGCAGGGAGTAGGAGATCAGACTGCACATAAAGCTTTCTTGAATAGCTTCTTTTTAATCTCGGCTCCTCTAGCATCTAGCCCATAGCTACCGAAGTTCATTAGGCACAGGCTTTAAGTAGTAGACAAAAAAGCAGACACCTCGCATGGGTAATCATTTTTAGCTGTAAATATCGCAGGAAGAATTTACTCGTGAGAAGCACAAAATGATAACGTGCCAAAATGGAGAGACACTTTTCAGAAACACAGCCATGCAGCAGAACAAGAGAGTCAAAAGAGAGAATATACAGTACACCCCTGAAATTCGCAGGGGTTCCGTTCCAGGAACCTCCACAAATTTTTGAAAAACCACAAATACGGTTTTTCGCCTGTCAAAAGGCAGGGGAGGCAGGAGAGGGCAGCTGGAGTGCCGGCGGGTGAAGAAAATCACTTGCGGTCTGCTCCAACCGCCTCTTCCTGTAGTAAAATCAGGCTACACCAATCAGGAGCTGCTTTGACATGCAGCTCCTGATTGGTGTAGCCTGACTTTACTACAGGAAGAGGCAGTCAGAGCAGACCATGAATGAGCGAGTCCGCAATTCGTGAACTGCAAATTCGCGGGTGAACACTGTAACAAAATTAATTGATTGGTCCCAGGCTCAGTTTAGCTGTACTGTCCATCAGGGCTGCTGGAGTTCTAGTATGTCCTACACTAAGCATTATTTATTTATTGATCGATTGATTAATTGATTGAGTGGGATTTATTAACTGCCTTTATGAAGAGATTCACCCAAGGAGGTATACTGCAAGTACAGTTCAACATAAAACTTACAATTTTGTCAACAGCATAACTAGGGTGACCAGATTTTCCGTTTGGAAAATCCGGACCCCCTGGACATGCCCCCAGGCCCGCCCAGTTCCACCCATCCCTGCCCTGGCCCGCCCCAGCCCTGCCCCACCCCCAATCCCACTCTAGCCCCACCCCACGCTGCCAGTTCTCATTGGGCAGGAGGCATCCGCGCATGCGCGGATACGACGTCATCAAGTGTCATCCGCACATGCACAGATGGCCTCCTGCCTGATGGCAATTTAATACAAGCTTTTCAAAACCCGGACAAAGTGCCGGGTTTTGTAAAGCCATCTAGACCCCTGGACATGTCCTCAAAAGGAGGACGTGTCTGGGAAAATCCAGACGTCTGGTAACTCTAAGCATAATAGTAGTAGAAAGACCAAATATAAACATAAATACAATAAGAACATAAGAATAGCCTTACTGGGTCAGACCAATGGCCCATCAAGCCCAGTAGCCCATTCTCACGGTGGCCAATCCAGGTCACAAATACCTGACCAAAACCCAAAGAGTGGCAACATTCCATTATCTCCGAGTAAGCAAGATTCTGGAATCCCAAAGAGCAACATAAGATTCCGGAACCCCAAAGAGTAGCAACATTCCATGCTACCGATCCAGGGCAAGCACTGGTTTCCCCCATGTCTGTCTTAATAACAGACTATGGACTTTTCCTCCAGGAACTTGTCCAAACCTTTCTTAAAACCAGCTACGCTATCTGCAATTACCACAACCTCTGGCAACGCATTCCAGAGCTTAACTATTCTCTTAGTGAAAAAAATGTACTCCTATTGGTTTTAAGAGTATTTCCCTGTAACTTCATTGAGTGTCCCCTAGTCTTTGTCATCGATCCACTTGTACCCGCTTGTACCCATTCTACTCCACTCACGATTTTGCAGACTTCAATGAATGAAGTAAACTCAAAATCAGCAAATCGAAACTTAAAACAATAGAACTACATGAAACAGTTTCAAAAGTATACTTATTTAATAGCCCTTAAATTCAAATAGCAGATAAATAATACACTTTGAGCGTAATACTTATGGATGGGTAAAGGGTAAAGGGAATGGGACTTGATATACCGCTTTTGCTATAATTATAATAATAATAATAATAACAACAGTTTATATACCGCAGGTCCGTGAAGTTCCATGCGGTTTACAATGATTAAAAGGTATTACAGATTGAGTGGAATAAACATAGTACAGAGTTGGTGAATAAGAGTTCTAAAGATCATTTGTTGAGGACAAAGATTGTATTGGTCAGTTACCTAAGTACTTCAGGAACAGATGTGTTTTTAGGCGTTTCCTGAATTCCCTATAAGTAGTAGGCACGAGCAGTTGTTCCAGGTCTTTACCCCATAATGCTGCTTGATGTGAGAAAAGATGTTGGTGATGACTTTTAAATTTACAACCTTTAACCGGCAGAGAGACAAAGTTAGGGTGTGAGCTTCTCCTATGTCAGTTGGTTGCAAAAGAGAAAAAGTCTGTTATATATTTAGGGGCTAAGCCATAAACAACCAAACTTGAAGCAAAAACAACCAAACTTGAATTTTTTTTAGACAGGTTCTTCTTTTGTACCTGGGGCAATGACAGTGGCGTAGTGAGGGTGAGAGGCGCCCCTGTTCCGCCCTCATCTCCGCCTCCCGCTCCTTCCTCAATCCCCCTGCCGTGCGCATCCCCCTTCACCTTCCCCCATACCTCTAGTTGTTCACCGCCACGAGTAACAGCTTCAGCGTGATCCTTGTGACCTCAGCGGCTCTCCCTCTGAGGTCACTTCCTACACGCAGCACTTGGAAGTGATGTCAGCAGGAGAGCTGACGCTGTCGCCAGGAACACGTCAAAGTTGTTGCTTATGGCGGTGAACAACTAGAGGTATGTGGGAAGGGAAGGGAGCAGGCGCATGGCGAGGGGAGGAGTGGGAAGAGACGGAAGGGGCGGAGAGGAAGAGGGATGCCTGTTCTCCCATCAACATGGTGCCTGGGACGGACCAACCCCCTCGCCACCCCCTTACTACACCACTGGACAATGACGTGTTAAGTGATCTACCTAGAGTCACAAGGAATTGCAGTGGGAACTAAACACACAACCTCAGGTCGATAAGGCAGCTGCTCTAATCATTAGGCCACTCCAAAACACCTAATAGGCAACCATTAAAACGTTCAAGTAACATAGGGGGAGAGTATGGCGCAGTGGCTAAAGGTACAGCCTCAGCACCCTGAGGTTGTTGGTTCAAACCCACGCTGCTCCTTGTGACCCTGGGCAAGTCACTTAATCCCCCATTGCCCCAGGTAAAATGGATAAGGAGATCCACCACCCAGCTCGAGCTGGTGGTGGTGGGGGGGGGATGGTTTTAAGTGGAGCCGTATGGGGGAGCTGTCAGATCAGGCCAGTCTATGGCAGGGATCTCAGAGTCCCTCCTTGAGGGCCGCAATCCAGTCGGGCTTTCAGGATTTCTCCAATGAATATGCATTGAAAGCAGTGCATGCACATAGATCTCATGCATATTCATTGGGGAAATCCTGAAAACCCGACTGGATTGCGGCCCTCAAGGAGGGACTTTGAGACCCCTGATCTAGTAGGAAAATCAAGAGGAGAACACATTTAGGGGTTCTTTTATTAAGGCACACTAAAGATTAGTGCGTGCTAAATGCTAAGGCATCCATTCTATTCTAAGAGTGCCTTAGCATTTACTGCGCGCTAAATCGGTTCGTGCACCTTAATAAAAGGATCCCTAAATGTGTTCTTTTGATTTTCCTACTAGATCAGACATGGGCAACTCCGGTCCTTGAGGGCCAGAATCCTTTCGGGTTTTCAGGATTTCCCCAATGAACATGCACTGCTTTCAATGCATATTCATTGGGGAAATCCTGAAAACCCGACTGGATTCTGGCCCTCGAGGGCCGGAGTTGCCCACCCCTGTACTAGATACTATCCTTATTCCATTCTGTGATTACATGTTTTACAAATTAACTTATCTCATTGGATGATCCTTTGGAAAAGGAGAAAAAATTGGTTTTTATTAGACATTACATTGCCACTGTTCCTTCATCGGATGAGCTGCCATTCTAAACTTATTCCATTCATGAATTCTTCTCTTTATCTTTTTTTAATCTTCTTTGTACTTTATTTTTTCTCCTTTGAGATTACATTAACAGTTCTCCTAATTCTGAAACCTTTTCAAGTCGATGCTCCTTTTGTGGCTTATTCATTTGCTCACTTTCCCTTTAGAGTCCTTTTAAGGCTTTGTTCTCTCTGCTTCTCCCTTGGAGTCTTTATCCTTCTTTTTTTCATATAGTTCACTGTGAATTCTTTCACAGCGTCTAGTGGCTAGGAATATAAAAGAGAAAGGGGAGGATGACCCAGCATGATGAAAATCAGAACCCCGCACAGGAAAAAAATGTGTTGACTGTTGCTGAAGAATTAGCTGCAATGAATAAATATATTTTGTTTATTTTTAGGTAGCTCATGCCTTTTTCAGAAGGAGATCAAAGCAAGCTATATTCAAGCATGGTAGTTATTGCCCTGGCCTCAAAAGACTTGCTATCTAACCCCCCTCCCCCTTTTATCAAGCCGCGTTAGGGTTTTTTATCGATGGCCACTGTGGTAAAGACTCTGATGCTCATAGGAATTCTATGAGTGTCGAAGCTTTCACCACAGCGGCCAGTGATAAAAAACCCTAACACGGCTTGATAAAAAGGGGGCCTTTAAATTTGTACCCGAGACAATGAAGGGATAAGTGACTTGCTTAAGATCACAGTTGTCATTAGGGAACTGAGCCCCTGTATCTCAATCTGCTGCTCTAAAATGTGGTAATTCATTGCACTTGCTAACAGCTCTCTGGTAAATGTAGGTGGCATGGCCACCATCTGCCTTACATTTACCAGAAAGGTCAGAGGGTTTCCAAAGAGGTGCCGTGCTACAAGCAATGCCAGATAGCTTGGGAACATTAATGCAGTGCAGGCCAAGACCACATTAATTAAATGCTGTGCACCAAGCTATGGTGGTACGCCCCACACAAACACGTTTCCTCTTTCCTGATCCCGCCAATGTTCCCCGGCAGGAGGGATGCCCAGTCCCTCCTGCTGACACACCCCTGAAATTTTGCCCCACTGAAAGTCTGCCCCCCTAGACCTCCCAAAGTTTGTCACCACCCCTTAACCCCCCCCCCCCAGGCCCCCCACCCCAACCAGGACCCTACCCAGACTCCCTCCAACCTTGTTTCATTGGACGAACGGTTTCTGCCTGCGTCTGGCTGGCATACCCGCCTTTGAAGGAATGGCAGCTTGCTCCTTCCCGGTGCATCTTGGGATGAACCAAGGAGGGGCCTAAGGTCCTGATTGGTCCAGGCGCTTAAGGCCCCTCCTGTAGGAGGGGCCTTAGGCATCTGGGCCAACCAAAATGTTAGGCCCATCTCCCAGTGCATTCTGGGATGCACTGGGTGTAGCCTAAGATTCCCATTGTCCAGATCCCCTAGGGTCCTCCTATGGGGGGTGGCCTAAGGGATCACAGATCAGAGAATTATGCTGAACTTGTGGAGAACTTGCTGACAGCATATCAGCTAATGGGTGCCAGAATGTCTCTTAAAATGCACTTCTTACATTCTCACCTCAACCCCACCAATCTTGGTGATGTCAATGATGAGCATGGAGAAAGATTTCATCAACATAACATAACACCGGACTTCTAGACCGCATAACCAACAAAAGTTCTACGCGGTTTACAAAATTTTATCAAAAAGATACAATAGAAAATATAGGATCAGAAATTTTGGAAAGAAAAAAGTTTTCAGTTGTTTTCTAAATTGTTCATAAGAAAAAGATGTACGTATTAAATGTCGAAAATCTTTGTCGTGATGTGCTGCTTGATAGGCCAGCGTGTGGTCAAGATGGAATGTAGATATCAGGGAAAGTTCTTGCGTAAAAGCAGGTGCCTCAAGTGTCTCAAACATTTCTGAACATGCTGACGTCACTTTTGTATGAGTTAAGAGAGGCATAAATATATGCTGTAACATGTCTCCTTATTCTCTTCGTGGTTTTTTTTTTTTTTATCAGAGTAAACTCTCTAACACAAGTTTGGTGGGGCATAGTTCGTGCTCGCAATATTGTGTCGATGTGGCAAACTGTCTAAAAAAAATCAGTAGCGTGTGTCTCAGAAACCTGACGTGCTGGCTGGATTTCAATTACAGATCTGAAATCAGCATCATTACATTAACTAAGAACACTTCGTAACTTTTCAGTAGCAAAGAAAAACTTTTTTTGTTGTTGACTAATGTAATTGCTGAAACACGCTTTTACACCTGCTTTGCAGTAAATCCTTCAAAGACGTCATCAAGTTTCAAGTTTATTGATTCTTAATGAATCGCCTATTATAGATTACTAGGCGATGTACAAAACCATAAAACATATAAAATAGACAATGGTGATAATGTAAAAACTAATTTTTGTTATAAATTAAAAAAGAAAAGAAAAAAAAAATTACAAACAAAAGTACTTACATATTAAAACAAATATTAGTTTTAAACAAAAACAAAACAAAAAAAAAAACATACAAGAGTTGTGAGGAAAAATAGGGGAGAAATTACAATATTTTAGCAAGAAAAGGAGGGTTACAACTATGGAAAAAACAAATAGGAGGGGAGGTTAAATTTGGTAAAAAAAAGGAAAAAAACAAAAAACAAAATTAAAAAAAACCTTAAGAATCATACGCATCTTTAAAAAAGAAAGTTTTTAATGCTTTTTTAAATTCGACTAAGTTTTTTAAGTCCCTAATATACTGAGGTAAAAGATTCCATGATTGAGGGGCCAATACTGAAAACATATCATTACGCCTAGTACCAATTACCTTTAAAGAGGGGACCGTGAGAAGGTTAGAAGAAGAGGAGTGAAGCGAACGAGAAGTATTGTAAGGGATTAACCATCTATTTATAAACAGTGGCTCATTAAAATTTATGGCTTTAAAAACTAGAAGTAATACTTTGAACGTAATGCGGTGATTTACCGGAAGCCAATGAGATTTTATTAATAGGGGAGTGACGTGATCGTATTTTTTAGCATTGTAAATTAATTTAACAGCAGTGTTTTGAATTAATTGTAATCTTCTTTTTTCCTTTTGAGTGGTATTAATGAGAAGGGAAATACATCAAATAAAGCATAACTCTAAATATGTGTGTGTATTTGATTGTACTCATAAGAACATAAGATTTGCCGCTGCTGGGTCAGACCAGTGGTCCATCGTGCCCAGCAGTCCACTCACGCGGCGGCCCTTAGGTCAAAGACCAGTGCCCTACTAGAGTCTAACCCAGGCATAGGCAACTCTGGTCCTCAAGGGCCGGAATCCAATCTGGGTTTCAGGATTTCCCCAATGAATATGCATTGAAAGCAGTGCATACAAATAGATCTCATGCATATTCATTGGGGAAATCCTGAAACCACGATTGGATTCCAGCCCTTGAGAACCGGATTTGTCCGTGTCTGGTCTAGCCTTACCTGCGTATGTTCTGGTCCAGCAGGAACTTATCTAACCTTTCTTGAATCCCTGGAGGGTGCTTTCCCCTACAACAGCCTATGGAAGAGCGTTCCAGATTTCTACCACTCTCTGGGTGAAGAAGAACTTCCTTACGTTTGTATGGATTCTATCCCCTTTTAACTTTAGAGAGTGCCCTCTCATTCTCTCCACCTTGGAGAGGGTGAACAATCTCTCTTTCTCTACTAAGTCAATTCCTTCATGTCCAGCCTTGCTCCATCCAAATTATATCTATCAGAGCTCTGGAATTCGTTGCCAGGGGAGGTGATTGAAGCAGTTAGTGTATCTGGATTTTAAAAAGATTTGGACAAGTTCCTGGAAGAAAAATCTTTAATATGTTAAGAAGATAGGCGAGAGGAAAGCTACTATAGCTCCCCCTCCGTATTCGTGGGTTCAGCACTCACGACTTCGATTATTCATGATTTTTATGTTGCTAGCTTCACCCCCTCCCCCCCCCCCACAATGATGTCATCCTGGAGTGCTGTGGAAAGGTTTGGCGCTTTTTTCCAACATGCACGGTGCAGAGAAAAAATTTCAGTGCTTCAGCGTGTGTGCAGAGAAAAGTTCAGCACTTCAGCATGTATTCGCGAGGGATTTAACCACAATACCGCAAATAAAATAGAAAAAAGTTATTTGCGTTTTTGTTTTTATTTTCGCAGGCTGGCTCTGCCTTTATCTCCCACAAATACGGAGGGATACAAATACTGTACTTATCCTTTGGATCAGTAGCATGGAATCTTATACTCTTTGGGGTTCTGGATTCTTGCTACTCTTTATGATTCCTGAATCTTGCTCTCTTTGGGGGTCCTGGAATCTTGCTGCTTTTTAATATTCCGGAATCTTGTTATTCTTTGGAATTCCAGAATCTTGAACTTTTGGGGATTCTTGAATCTTTCTATTCTTTGGGGTTCTGTCAGGTACTTGTGATCTGGATTAGCCACTGTTTGAAACAGGATACTGGGCTAGATGGACCATTGGTTTAACCTGCTATAGCTATTCTTATGTTTTTATCTTAAGAGGTGAATGTTTAAGTATGTGCTATTATGTCACCCTTACTGATGTGTATGCGTCAGAGAAGAAGCTTCCGCCCACACACACGCGACTACAGGCAGGCTCCAGCTGGCTTTGAGCAAGTTTACTTTACTAACGCGCCGCAAAGATAAGGGGGAGGGAGGGAGATTCTCGGGTCGCGCGAGGGGTGCTGAAATGCGGTGAGGTGGCGAGAGGGAAGGGTGGTGGTGGGGAGAAGACACTGAAGGGAAGAAAATGGAGAAAGGCAGAGTGGGGAGAAGATGCTGAAGGTAAAAAATGAGGAAGGCAGAGTGGGCAGAAGACGCTGAAGGGAAATGGGGAAGACAGAGTGGGCAGGAGACGCTGAAGGGAAAAAATGGAGGAAGGCAAGTAGGGGATAAGATACTGAAGGGGAAATGGGGAAGACCGAGTGGGGAGAAGACGCTGAAGGGAAATGGGGGAAGACAGAGGGAGAGAAGACGCTGGAAGGGAAGAAGGCAGAGGATGCAGACTAATGGGAGCGGAGGGAAGAAGATGAGTGCCAGACCAATGGGGGGGGGGGGGTGAAGGGAGAGGGCACAGTAACAGAGCAAATGGAAGATGCTGAGAGAAGACAGACAGTGAATGGAAGGAATTGAATGAGAAGATGAGGAAAGCAGAAACCAACAAAGTAGAAAAAAAAAATTATATTTATATTATTTATTTGCTTTAGGGTAAAGTAGTATATTAATTGTGTTGATAAAAATTTGTAAACAAAGCCCTGTCAGCTGAACATCTCTTTCTCTAGTTCAGCAGCCAAAACTTTGATTTATAAGGAAGGAATAAGCTAAATATTGCAGTACTGAGGCTTGTATTGATGCTGCGGAGATAGTAGTCGCGGGGATGGGGACGTGGTGGGGATAGTGGTCGCGAGGACAGGGCGGCGACAGTAGTCGCGGGGATGGGGACGGGTGGTGACAGGGACGGTGGTCGCGAGACGGGTACAAATTTTTTCCCAGTGTCATTCTCTAGTGTACATATATCGTGGAGTAATTTTCATATGCAAAACAGACTTTACAGTGAATAACCTTTCAAAAATGTATCCCTAAAATTTCATCTTGTTCTCCTTCCTACCTCAGTGTTTATTCTTCTTAATTTGCCCTATAATTCTTTGCTCAAACATGTTTATACCGTTGCTACAAACCGATTTGCTCTCAGGCTCAGTGTCCTTTCCTGAAATTTACTTTACGTGATCTGCTTCACATAACAAGACTCTGTCACTTCCATTCACTTCTGTCCTCTTATATTTGTCCTAGTGGTTTGATTTCTGTTCCCATTCTAAATTATTCATAGTGAACACATACGCCTGAAATGTTGCATCATTATATCGGGCTGTTCAGGATTTCATTTCGTCTTGTATTTATAGAGTGCCTTTTCCTCATATAGGGGCAAAAAATTATTTTCATCACAAATAAAAATTCCCTTACAAAAATCCCTAAAATAAACCAAAGTCATCCCCCATTCTTACTAGGAAGTGAACTAATAATACATTTCATATAACCTAAAATCAAGCAAGAGAAAGAATACCTTACTTTCTAGAGCAGGGGTGTCAAATGTTAGTCCTCGAGGGCCTCAATCCAGTCGGGTTTTCAGGACTTCCCCAATGAATATTGTGACAAACCCAGCACCAGCACTAGTCCGGTCCCTGATAGGATCGGATGCAGAAGAGCAGACCAGATTGATTCTGGCACTCACCTTGAGGCTGACCTCCCTTGCCCCCATAACCAAAGAGATAGTGAACTGGAACAGAGGTAGGCAGATTGGCAACAGCAGCCTCCTGGCTTTAGAGCAGCTAGAGAAGCCACGAGGAAGGTAGCTGCAGTAGAAAAACCTAGGCAGAGAAAAACTGCTGTAGAGCCAAAACCCATCCCCCGCTACAGGCTGAAGGGGATTGGCTCTGATCTGTTTAAAAGCAGGCTGAGTCAAGCAGGAGGAGGAGGAGCGAGTGACCAGGGCGAGTCACTCCCACAGCTCAAGGCAGGTGAAGAGCTGTGGAACAGAGCAGGAGAGGAAAACGTGCTGGATTATTCCATGCAGGATTTGGAGGAAATCCTGCCTACTTCAAACTACCAGGTTCTAGATCGTGTGGAAGGCATGGAGATAGAACTGGCTGGCCCTATGTTAGAAAGCCAGACGGAAGGTATGGAAGTTGCATGAAAGAATGCAGCAACTGAGAAACCATTAGTGGTTTGTGTTTCTTTCTTTCTTTTGCTGATGTTTGGTTTGTTTCTGCTGTGCAAAACTATGCCTGCAGAAGTTAAGATATGTTTGAACTTTATAAGTATTTTGAGAGTAAGAATAATACTTGCTTCAAACTGAGGAATGGAGTTTAAAAGCAAGTTTATGAACCTGAAGCTCAAACTGACATAGTTAAGTTTGGTTTTTGGAAACTTTAGAAATCCTGCTGTGACTCCCGGTCTGAAGCTAATTAGATTATCTGTCTCAGCTGTGTGATTTTGCCTGCATGTGTGAGCTGAGAGAAAAGCCTGAACTGTTACCAGAGTTTGCTGTGGCTATGTTTGCCTAAGGAGTTTTGATTTATTTTGAATTTGCAGTAAAGCTTTATGTTTGCAAATCTACTATTTTTGTTGAATGACCTGCAAAAGTGATGTTTGTTTTCTGTTGCATACTTTTGACCTGTGGGTCAGAATAAACAACTTATTCTTTCCTAAAGAACTTGTTTTGGCTGGTGATATGGTGAAACCTTTTTACTTACCTTGCATCTCTTAGGCCCAGGCAATTGCCTGGGCCACCTGAAAAAGTCCTGAAGGTACCCCTGGTTGGAGGGGACACGCCAGAATCCCTGTGTTTGTCACCCGACAGCCCTACTCTGCGGAGGGTTGGTGACAATATGCATGAGATCTATTTGCACGCACTGCTTTCATTGTATACTAATAGATCTGTTGCATATTCATTGGGGAAATCCTGAAAACCCGACTGGATTGCGGCCCTCAAGAACCGACATTTGACACCCCTTTTCTAGAGCAAACTTCTACAATGCAATAAAATAACACAACACATAATATCTAAAATAATAAATAGAAAATGTTTTTACTTTTTCTATTTACTGCTAGGTGCCACCGGTTAGTACAAATCTGATATCAGAACTGCTATGGCTTGGTCCAGTGGTTCCCAAACCTGTCCTGGGACCCCCAGCCATCAGGTTTTCAAGATATCCCTAATGAATATGCATGAGAGAGATTTGCATATAATGGAAGTGACAGGTATGCAAATCTCTCTCATGCATATTCATTAGGGATATTTTGAAAACCTGACTGGCTGGGGGTCCCCCAGGACAGGTTTGGGAACCACTGGCTTGGTCCAAAGCTGGATCATCTTCCCTCTTCCGTTTCATTACCGTCAGGGGCATCTTTACAGATTGAATTTTCCTCTATAATCTTGGGTGCTATCATAGATTCATCCCTTTCATTTAATGAACAAATTAATTCCTTAGTAAAAAAATGTTTTTTCAGCCTTCACATGCTGAGGAAAGTCAGGTCCTGTTTCCATCAGCAGCATTTTTCTGTTCTCGTTCAATCTATTATCCTTTCACGGTTAGACTATTGTAATTCTATTTATCTAAGTTTAACCAAGAAAAGCCCGCAGAGACTCCAGCTGAACCAAAATACCGCGGCTAGGTTAATTTTTGATAATCCGCTGCTGGCTACACTTCACTGGCGTCTGATACTCTCCAGGATGCACTTTTTTTAAATTTTATTTTATTTATAAAATTTTTAATATTTACCAAGCATAAACATCTTGTACAGCAAAGTGCAGTCAAAAACAAATAAACTGAGTTCCCAAACTTGAAATACACAGTTAAATTTAAATTAAAAATACATAAAGTAAATAAACTAATTTGGTCGCACACTAGTCCTCAATAATTGGATCCAAGATTTTAAAGAGTAGAGCGAAATAAATCAAATAAGTTAACAAGAAAAGCCATGTCTACTACAGTACTGAGAGTTAACCTTCCTTTGGCGCAGCTATTCCTTTCTCAAGACGTTTCACCGAGAGAAAACTTATCAAATGAGATGGCTCAGTAAAATATACTTCAAGGATAAGTATCTACCTACACATTTACATGGATATCTCAAAAAGAAAATACCCCCCTATGTGAGTCACTCCAGGTTTCAAAAGTAAAAATTCCTTTCTTTTCTTTTGAGTCTTTCTAGAGACATCAGGAAATATCTCAATATGATGTCCCAGGAAGTCCTTGGATGTATTTTTAAAGAAAAGTTTTAATATCCAATCCTTGTCTGGAGCCAAAGCCACAGACAACAAGAGAGTGGCTGAAACAGCCAATTCTCTATCCGATTGTTCCAGTATTGCAGAAATGTCCAATGGTCTATCCCGGGATTCCTCAACTTTGGATTGGGGTTTAACAGGAAGATAATACACTCTTGTAAGAGGAGGTAAAGAGCTTTCAGGAATTTCCAATATTTCCATAAAGTAACGTTTCACCATTTCTCGAGGAGAAGTTGATAAGATCTTGGGAAAATTTATAAATCTCAAATTGTTAGCTCGACCATTATTCTCCAGAGCTTCCAATTTCCTCCTAAGAATTACATTGTCTTTAACCAATAAGTCTTGATTTTGTTTTAATGATATTAACTCTTTACTTGTATTTTGTGTCTCTGTTTTTAACTGAAGTATGTCTTGTTTTATCAATTTTATTTCTCCTTTCTGTTCTTTCAATTCTTTGTCCAAACTTTTAATTTGAGGATTTAAGGAGTTCCCTAAGTTCACTACCAAATCCCATAGCGCTTCAAGTGTGACTTCTGGGGGTTTAATAGGAGAAAAAAGTTGCAGTTGTGTAGTATGAGACTGTTCTGAGATTAGATTTACTTCAATGAGGTCTTGTACTTCCCTAACCTCAGTTGTCCCAGTCGCAGGTCCTGGCAGAGAGAGCATATCACTCTGAGTTGTCTCAGTTGGCAAGCCTTCCATTACTCTGGCCTCTGGAGACGAGAAAACTTCCTCTTCGGGTGCATTCTGGTCCCATGGAGAGCTAACTTGCTTGCGGCGTCGGTTGAAGGGGTGGCGTCCTGACGTCAGGGCTAAGAGTAACATCGGGCCCTGAGGTTTTCACCACCACGCTACTCTCCGGCGGTGTCCCTAACGGGCTGGCTCCCAGCGCTTCCTGCTCCCGCTGTAGATGCCGAAGAAAATCATCAATAGTCACCGAAGGGGCTATGGGTCGCCGGGAGGCACCACCAGCGTTCCTGCCCCGTCTCTTCGGCATAATTATTATAAGTAAATTAGATCTCAGCGGCGTCCTCACTGCAGCAGAGATGCAGCGGCCATCTTGGATCACCCCAGGATGCACTTTAAGGGCTCCTTTTACGAAGGCGCGATAGGGCCTTAACGCACAGAATTGCGCGTGCTAGCCGCTACCGCCTCCTCTTGAGCAGGTGGTAGTTTTTCAGCTAGCGCACACTATAGCATGCGCTAATCTGGTGCGTGCACTAAAAACGCTAAAGCATCTTTGTAAAAGGAGTCCTAAATGTGCCTGTTTAACATTTAAGATCTTATTCGGCATATGCCCTTTACTCATTCCTCTGTCCTGGAACTCTCAAAGACTGGGCTTGGTTAGAACTATGCAAAAACATAAATTGTCTTTCCCTTTTCTTATGTTCAAACATTTTTATTGAAGGAATAAAGTAAAAATACATTCATATAATACATAAAGAAATTCCTTACAAATGATTTCACATATTTTAAAATTCTAATCCATAATCTATAAAATATTATCATTCCTCCAAACATTTTATATGACAAACTATAGTCACACCCTTATCACTCCCCTTCCATTTCCCCCCTCCTTCCTTCCCTTTCCCACCTTCCCAATCCCCCTTTCCCTCCCTCTCTTAAAGGTATAATCTGTATTGGGGAAACTGGGGAAATCTTTTTAATTTAAACTAATTGAATTATGGAACGATATCCCTCTATGGTTGAGAGATTTATGTTCATGTCAATCTTTCCGTAAAAATTTAAAAACCTGGCTATTTTTGAAATTGTATGTTATCAAGTTCATTGTTTCCCTCTCTAATTCTTCTATTTTATTTACTGTAAACCAAAAGGGAACTTAGACGTTCTTTTTTATTATGCCCCTCCACGTGTGTGTGTGTGTGTGTGGGGGGGAGGAGGGATTGGTGATAGAGTTCATTCCAGCAACAGACCTGTGGAGGAAGCCCTTAAAGCTGGGGCCATGGAAAATTACCTGCTTGTCTTCCTTTTTTCCCCAACCCCCTACCATCAGCCCTGGGAGAATATCCAGAAAAAAAGAGTTTTGTATATTTTTGTATATGGATCTTTGTAGTATAGCTTCATTTTCCAATTACTGCAAAAGCACAACTTAAAAGTATTTTTAACTAGGACAGACAAAAGATTTCACAATTTTTTTCAAACTTATGTGGTTAAGTCAGAGGAATTTAAAAAAAAATCATTTTCTATGGTGGTCTACTGCTGCTTAGAGAACAAATCTAGCACAATTGACTATATAATTAATGTTTTTCTTAGAAATAATTAGAAGTGAGATATGTTGGGGCCAAAAGAGCACACTTGCTGTTTTCAGTAGATAAAATTACAGATGGTATTTCATTTCAGCTGTGGTTTTATTGGAATAATTTGATAATTTCTCTTCAGTACTATAATTGCCATTTTCAGAAGCCTCTTTTTGAAACATATTAAGACCCGTTTTTAGATAGCATGCAGAAATTGGAATTGATATGTCCAGGTCGGGTCATATGCAATTTGAGTATAATGTTGATGTTGAGCAGAAATGCACATGTATGTCATGGTTGCATATGGCGGGAACAGCATTTTACAATCATTAACATGAAAAACATCAACTGGGACAACTAGGCAACTTAAATGTGTAATTGATGACAAACAAGTAAAGGGTATTTCAGAATGTTAATGCCCAGGAAAATGATCCAGGTGTCATTGTTGAGGATACATTGAAACTCTCAGCTTTATATGTGGCGGTAGCTAAGAAAGCAAATAGAATTGTAAGAATTATCAGGAAAGGAATGGAAAACAAAGATGAAAATATAATGCCCTTGTAGTATGCCCTTGTATGATACCCTCACAATACTTCCACAAATCTCACAAGGCTGCTACGTGAAGTCTCGGCAGCCATTTTGAAAAGGCATTGATGGTGCCTAAGCCAGCTGCAGTGGGCAGGAAAAAATAGGGGTCTTTCCTGCCTCTGAAGAAGCTACTAGACCAGTAGGGAAGGTAGGGAATGACCTCTGCCATCTGAATATTAAAGCCAGGACTTCAAGGACTTATTGCACAGTACTAGTTACCTGAGGTTTTTCACCAAAGCAGGAAATGTTAAATAATGCACCAGGAGTTATCAGTTTGATACCAATGCTGATGCATAAGTCGTCGTCTTCTTTTTTAATTTGCTCTGGTTCTGTGAATAATTTTATGCATAAGAACATAAGAACTGCCATACTGAGACAGACTGAAGGTCCATCAAGCCCAGTAGCCTTCCAACAGTGGTCAACTCCGGATCCAAATACCTGGCAGAAACCCAAATAGTAGCAACATTCCAGAGCTCAGACTGTGATGTCATAATGCCTCATTCCACCAATGCCTAAGAGTCAACATCATCAGTGATGTCACAATGGCTTCACTGTCCTATACTTGGCTCCCATAAGAACATAAGAATTAATATACTGGGACAGTCTGAAGGTCTATCAAGCCCAGTATCTTGTTTCCAACAGTGGCCAATCCAGGTCACAAGTACATGGCAAGATCCCAAGGAGAAAAAAACAGGTTTTATGCTGCTTATCCAAGGAAAAAGCAGTGGATTTCCCCAAGCCTTCTCAATAATGACCTATGGACTTCTCTTTTAGGAAATTATCCAAATCTTTTTTTAAACCCTACTAAGCTAACTGATTTCACCACATTCTCTGGCAATGAATTACAGAGTTTAATTAATTATTCACTTTTTTATACCATTCTACCAGGGGAGCTCAGAGCAGTTTACATGAATTTAATCAAGTACACTTCCCCCTCCCGATTCGCGGTTTTACGACTCGCAATTTTGAATATTCATGATTTCCTAAAACCGGAATCACCCCCACCTCCCGGACCTTACCTGGTGGTCTAGTGGTCTATCGGGGTAGGAGCGATATTCCTATGTAGGAAGATCGCTCCTGCCCTGAAAATTGCTAGACCACCAGGTAAGGTCCGGGATGCCGGGGGGAAGGCGGGAGAGAGGTGGGGGTGGGTCAGAGTCAGCCCAAAAGTTATTTGCAAATTTTCATTATTTGCGGGCCGATTTTGCCCCTAACCCCCGTGAATATTGAGGGAGGAGTGTATGCAAATATTTTTCCCCGTCCTGGCAGGTTCACAATCTATCTAATGTACTTGGGCAAGTCTGACAAAGATGGCAAAATAATGTTTACAAAGCATGTGTGACAGAGGTTCCTTGGGTTAGTTCAGCTCCTCAGAGAGAAGGTTTCCTGGAGGAACCTCCAGCACTCCCCCTCGTGACCAGCTGAAAGAAAGGCAACAACAGCTTAGAAAAGGAAACCGCTTCAGGAGACAGGGAGGGGAGGAAAGTGCCAAACCAGAAAGTAGAGGAGGAGGAGCGTTTAAAAGGTAGAGCCAGGATCAGAACCAGAGGTCCCACGGTGAAGGAAAGACATGGAGGAATAGGAGAGAACTGTACCTTATTCCCAACTGAGGTAAGAACCTGTTGTACTGAAGTTTTGGTTATTTTTTTGCTTGCACAGGAATAAGTATCTTAAAACCCTCTCAGGGTTGCATGAAATGTGCTCTTGGCTGGATGTGAAGAACTGTCACCCAGAACTCTCTGGACTGACTAATCCAGGGGTGTCAAAGTCCCTCCTTGAGGGCTGCAATCCAGTTGGGTTTTCAGGATTTCCCCAATGAATATGAACGAGGAGAGACTAAACAAACTACAGCTCTACACTCTAGAAGAACGTAGGGAGAGGGGAGACATGATTGAGACATTTAAATACATCACAGGACATATCGAGGTGGAAGATGATATCTTCTTTCTCAGGGGACCCTCTGCCACTAGAGGGCATCCGCTCAAACTCATGGCGACATCAGGAAGTATTTCTTCACAGAAAGAGTGGTTGACCATTGGAATGAGCTTCCAGCGCAGGTGATCGAGGCCAGCAGCGTGCTGGACTTTAAGAATAAATGGGATATCTATGTGGGATCCCTACGAGGATCGAACTGGAATATCGGTCGCTAGGTATAGACTTAAGAGGATGGGTCAGTAGGGTGGGCATACTTGATGGGCTATAGCCCTTTTCTGCCGTCATCTTCTATGTTTCTATGTTTCTATCTATTTGCATGCACTGCTTTAATTGTATGCTAATAGATCTCATACATATTCATTGGGGAAATCCTGAAAACCCGACTGGATTGCGGCCCTCGAAGAGGGCCTGGACTAATCTAAACTCATGCATAGACTTGGAGGCAGAGTTAAGAGCAGACTGAGCTATAGGTTATAGCAGTGGTTCCCAACCCTGTCCTGGAGGAACACCAGGCCAATTGGGTTTTCAGGCTAGCCCTAATGAATATGCATGAAGCAAATTTGCATGCCTATCACTTCCATCATATGCAAATCTCTCTCATGCATATTCATTAGGGCTAGCCTGAAAACCCAATTGGCCTGGTGTTCCTCCAGGACAGGGTTGGGAATCACTGGGTTATAGGTAGAGCGTGAAATTAAGCTGTTCTGAATATAACATAAGCCAACTAAATACAATTTTTTTCTTATATGCATGAATGGTGACAATGTTACTGCTTATATCAATTATGCTAGTCCAGGGACAGGCAATTCCGGTCCTCAAGAGCTGGAGCCAGGTCAGGTTTTCAGGATATCCAAAATAAATATGGATGAGATAGATTTGCATCTCAAGGAGGCAGTGCATGCAAATCCATCTCATACATATTCATTGTGGATATCCTGAACACCTGACCTGGCTCCGGCTCTTGAGGACCAGAATTGCCTACCCCTGTGCTAGTCCAATAAAAAAAGGTATCACTTTTTTTTGTTATTATTTATTAACACCTGTGTCCCTGCCCCCTTGCATTCTGCATATCCTGCAGCTTTATACGTGTAAATACTGTCTTCCTAAAATGGGATATTCTACAGGTATCCAAGATACACAGATAAATGCCAGTATTTACATGTATAAAACGTGACTAGGGCTTCTAAAATAACCACCATAACCACACTGCCTGAACCTCTGCCACTAATACTAGTAATTCATCTATTTTTTTCCCCCCTTTCAGGAATCTGATAAAAATATTTCCTTTAAGGTTATTGCCAGATAAGAAGAGATTTTATCAGCAATTGTGAATTTCAGCCAGCTGTCATTAAGAATATCTCTTCAGCCTGTGAAGGGCTTTGTAGCTGGGTCAGGGCCATTGAAGTCTATGACAGGGTTGCCAAGGTAACCGCTGTGTTCTAAGATTCTTCTTGTGCATCAAACTTTCATCGTGTTAAATTTGTATAGGCAAACTGCAGTGAGACGAATGTTAATATGCAGCCGGGACAGCTAGGTTCAGGTATCTGTGAAAGATTGATCCATATCTAGAAAGAGGGAAGTTTGCAATGTCATTTAGATAGGCAAATTTGTCTGGCTGAAAGTGACTGCCTTCCTGAGTCCGGCTAAGAGCGTGCATGGACTTCCGCAGTGTGTCTACAAATTTTAGCCAAGTTTAAAAGGGAGGCATTCAAGGAGGGGGGGGGGGGGAAGTTGTGTTTAGATCGGAAGGAGGAACCCAGGAACTTACATATGTGGGATTTCTGAAACCTCTTTCCCTTCCATCACCTCTACCCACATAGATAGCAGGTGTGAAGTACATAAGCACTTTTAAACCATGCTCTTTACCCTGCAAATGTGCGTGTTAAAAGCACTTACAGAAAGCATTTTGCAATTGAAATTCTTTGGCTGGTTAGCCGTGAGGGTGCTGGCTTAACTTTTGGGTTGTGGCCACAGGTTGCCACTCCAATCCTCCCAATCTCTCCAATGCCTCCTACTCTGATTCCTCAAACCATCCCCCAGACCCAATATCCCCCTCCATATCCTCCCCTTACAATCTCCCAATCTACTTCCTCAACCCTCCCCCCCCACATTCTGATCTCCCCAGTTCTGATTTCCACACCCTCTCCCAGTTCCGATCCTTCCAATCCCTGTCCCAACCCCTGGCTCTCCCTTGCCAACCCTAGGACTTATTTGGAGGTGATCCCTGGAAGTCTAGTGGGCTCATGGCAAGGACCAGGTGAGGCACCGGCTATGCCTCAAGGGCATCAAATGCCTGCCTCACCTGTTCCCCTGCAGTGGCTAAATCCTCCATCTCTAGGTCCGGCAATACCCCTCTCTCTCAGGCCACCCTCCCCCTGGTCTAACTTCAAATATGGTTGTCTCTTCTTGAGAACCAGCAATGTTTCACCTAACACTACCTGGAACAGACCAATATCTTCCCTTTGCCGCACCTCAATGGAAATAGGAAATTATGTCATAGTGGGGCTGAGTGCAGCGGAGGAAAGATGCGGAACTGATGCAGGTAGTGTTAGGTGAATTGCTGCCAGTGCTCAACAGGGGACGACTTCCCCCAAGAGGAAGGGTGGCATGAGAGAGAAAGAGGGGGCGTGTTATGTCATTGGGAGGGACAAAAACTGGCCCCAGATGCTCAAGGTGCCACATTTCCTTAAGCAGGCCCTGCTAGTGGGATAGGGCAGGAACTGTACCCTTTTTGCTTCTTTCCCATCTGGCTCTGGGTTCAAAATGGCAGTGATGACTCCTTAGCAGTAGTGGGCAAAAAAAGAAGAACCCCCTTATCTTAGAATAAAGATGCAACCAAAAAAGAAGACAAGGTAGATGTCTAAATCAACCAAAATCAATCTTTATTGAAATGAAGAAATGTTTATGAAGTCCCAACAAGGATCCCTGTTTCAGCGTTTTTTGCTTTTACTAGTTTTGCGTCGCACACTCTAAGTGGAGAAGGATACAATACAGACGGCTGTTTTATACCTTTTATTGTGGTTTACTTTATACCTTAGCAACCATGGACCTCTGAGGAAGGAGTGTTTTCTGAAACACGGACCGTGTCAGGGCCCTTGGTTTGTTATAAGGTGGTATTTTCAACTGCATAAAATATTTGGTATAATAAACATTGCCTGCATCTGGTACATAGGAGTCTGCAGTTTGTTTTTTGTTTTTGCTTTGGCTGGTGATACTGCAGTTTTCATTGGATTCCTTTGTGTTATCCTTAGCAATAGTACCATCATTTTGAACCCAGAGCCAGAGGGGGGGGGGAGGCTGGAAGGGGACTCCTCTTGCCCTACTTCACTAGACTAACAGAGATCACCTTGAGTAAGTCCCAGAGGTACCAATGATTCTGAAGAGAGGGTCTGGAGCTGGGTAAAGAGTCTGGGGGATCAGAATGGGGGGTTATAGAGAGATTGAAACTAGAGGCGGTTGGGGGAACTGACAGATCCCCTTATGCAGAACCCACATAAATGTCTGATGTGGACCCCAGCTGAATATCAGCCAGGACTCACATAAGTGTTGACAGCTAGCTCCTGGTCAGTCATGCTGATGCCATGTCATAGTCTGACATAGAATATCTGGATTAGAGAATGACACGAAGACAAATTTGTCCCCATCCCCATAGGAACTCAATTTCCCTGTACCATCCCTGTGAGTTTTGTCACTGTTCCTGTCCCTGCCCCATTCCTGGAAACTCTGCCTTAACCGCACAAGCCTCAAATGCTTATGGCTTGTGCAGATGAGGACCGAGCTTAGGCATTGGTGGAATGAGGCTTTATGACATCACAGTCTGAGCTCTAGAATGTGGCTACTTATAGTTTTAAAGTGTTGGAAGCCAGTGCAGATGAGGACAGAGCTTGCAGGAATGGGGCAGAGACAAGAAAAGAACTTGCGAGGACAGGATGGGAAAATGAGTTCCTGCAGAGACGGGAAAAAATTTATCCCCACGTCATTCTCTAATCTGGATCTAGTTTACTGTGCACTTTTATAGATGACACGCTTTCTTAAGACAATATATTTTGCCCACCTATTTATACCACCTTTTTTTTAATATTGGCTCTTTGTGTTATATTATTAATCTAGAGAGAAGTATATTGACTGGTTTTACCTCACTGTGCACCCTTCTAGAATGATATAATTTGTCCACATTTTGATGTCACTTGCTTTTACATTGATGTTCATTATTTAATTTAACCCAGGTCCCAAGTACCAAGCTGGATCCCAAGTAATAAAACAAATTTTATGCTGCTTATCCTAAGAATAAGCAGTGGATTTCCCCAAGCCATCTCAATAATGGCCTATGAACTTCCCTTTGATCCAAACCTTTTTTTAAACCCCGCTAACCTAACTGATTTCACCACATTCTCTGGTAATGAATTCCAGAGTTTAATTACATGTTGCTTCTTATACTGTTTACTATATGTGTCTGTTTTACATACATGAAAAACAAGGACAATATACTTCTCTAAAAAGTCAGCAAAGACAAACTACAAAAATGTGGAACAGGTATGTATCTTCTTTATAAAATCTCAAAATTTCATCCTTCTGTTAATTTGACATTCCTATTTAAGTGTTCTGACTGAATCTGTCTCACAAAAATATTTAGATCATGTCATAAATATAGCGAAGGATGGAAAGGCCTCGGAGATAAGGAGTTTAATCAGAAGTGTTATTCAAAGCTAAATTCTTTATATTTTTTGATAACTTATACCTTTTTGCATTACACGATTTTAATTGATTGCATAGTTATCACCTGTTCAGAAGAGGTGGTGGACCAATAATTAAAATTATTCCCACTGAGTAGATCAGCTTGTGCTGCTCTATAGTGAGTTGGGTTAGAGGAACCGGAGGTCTTTCCACCCTCCGCTATATTTATGACATGATCTAAATATTTTTGTGAGACAGATTCAGTCAGTACACTTAAATAGGAATGTCAAATTAACAGAAGGATGAAATTTTGAGATTTTATACAGAAGAAACATACTTGCTCAACATTTTTGTAGTTCGTGTTTTACACACATGCAAGGTTTATAGATATTTTTAATATGTTTTGCTTTCATGTTATGATTTTATCGATATTCCTTTCTGTTCTGCCCCACAGTTTGTTTGGCAGCCTCTTGGCGGTTTGTTTGATGCTGTCTCTTGGTGAAATATGGCCACAAGACCAACCAGAAACCGAAACATCTTTTCGTACCCAAAGATCACAGGCTGCAAATCCTTTTTGGACAGGACCTTCAAGTTCCAAGCAGGCAGACAGCAATCCTGGCTGAATAACTACATAAACAGACACAAGAGAAGCTCTCTTTCCTACTTCGTTTCCCCCCCAGTTAAAGGTTGTAAACTGAAAAAACACCATGAACACCTTCCTTCACATCAAGCAGCATTGTGGGGTAAACACCTATCAGGGGTGTCCAATGTCGGTCCTCGAGGGCCGCAATCCAGTCGGGTTTTCAGGATTTCCCCAATGAATATGCATGAGATCTATGTGCATGCACTGCTTTCAATGCATATTCATTGGGGAAATCCTGAAAACCCGACTGGATTGCGGCCCTCGAGGACCGACATTGGACACCCCTGACCTAGATCAACTGCTTTCGCCCACTACTTATGAGGAATTCAGAAAACGTCTAAAAACTCAACTGTTCCTAAAGTATCTAGACAACTGACCCACTCATCTTCTTTCTCCTCCATAGTGATTCCTCTGTCCTATTAATCTCTTTCTCCTCAACAACACATTTCCGGTCCTATTAACTCTCCTCTTCCCCCCTCTTAAATTCAATCAATTTGTACCTCGCTTAATCTATTGTAAACCGCATAGAACTTTATGGTATTGCGGTATATAAACTGTTATTATTTATTATTATTATTATTATTATTATAAACAGAGCCAGTCTGACCTAGGCACATTCTGAAAATCAATTAAAACCGCTCTGTTTGACAAATTCATCTCCTAAACAGAAGCTTCTCCACTCTCAAGGCTATTTTCTCTCTCTTTCACGATGTAATTTGATATCCTCTATCTATTTCTTATGTAACCCTCACTTCTTGTCTCCTGTAATTCGCTGATTGTCCAGCCTTCTTCGAATGTGAACCGCCTAGAAGTCTCTCGACTATGGCGGTATAGAAGAATAAAGTTATTAATATTATTATTATATTTGACTTTGAATTAAACATAGAAACATGATGGCAGAGAAAGGCCAAATGGCCCACCCAGTCTGCCTATCTGCAGTAATCATTATCTCTTCCTTTCTCTATGAGATCTTATGTGCCTATCCCACACTTTATTGAATTCAGACACAGTCTCCATCTCCACCACCACTTTCGGAAAACTGTTCTACGCATCTACCACCCTTTCTGTAAAAAAAAGTATTTCCTTAGATTATTCCTAAGCCTATTACCTCTTAACGTCATCCTCTATGCCCTCTCATTCCAGAGCTTCCTTTTAAATGAAAGAGACTCGACCCGTGCGCATTTACGCCATGTAGGTATTTAAACATCCCTGGGTACTCCTAGACTTAGGGCTCCTTTTACAAAGCCGCGCTAGCGGTTTTAGCGCACGCACTGGATTAGCGCGTGCTAGCTGAAAATCTACCGCCTGCTCAAAAGGAGGCGGTAGCGGCTTGCGTGCGCAGCAATTTAGCGCAAGCTAGTCTTCGCGTTAAGGACCTAGCGCGGCTTTGTAAAAGGAGCCCTTGGCCTACTTTCACATCACAGGTTTTGGATCTCTTTATGTGACTCTATATCCATAATGGACATTAGGATATACAACTTTGTTTTTAGTTTTTATGATTTGTACAATAAAGTATCTGATTGGTTGAATATCTGACATCTCATTTGCCTCTTTCCATTGTACGTTTGTGCTATTTGTGAGGCAAAATTCTTCTTTCCCCTTCTTCTTTGCTTGTTCATTTAAACGTCCCTATCATATCTCCCCTTTCCCGCCTTTCCTCCAAAGTATACATATTGAGATCTATAAGTCTATCCCCTTACGCCTTATCACGAAGACCACACACCATTTTAGTAGCCTTCCTCTGGACCGACTCCATCCTTTTTATATCTTTTTGAAGGTGTGGCCTCCAGAATTGTACACAATATTCTAAATGAGGTCTCACCAGAGTCTTATAGAGGCATCAATACCTCCTTTTTCCTACTGGCTATACCTCTCCCTATGCACCCTAGCATCCTTCTAGCTTCCGCCGTCACCTTATCAACCCGTTTGGCCTCCTTAAAATCATCACATGCAATCGCACCCCAGGTCCGCTCTTCTGTCGTGCACATAAGTTCTTCACTCCCTAAACTTTACTGTGCCCTCAGGCACCTCAGGCAATTCTTAGCATTTAATTTTAGCTGCCACATTTCAGACCATTCTTCAGACTTTGCTAGGTCTTTCTTCATGTTATTCACACCATCTGGGTTGTTTTATTTCTTCCTTGATTCATTCGTCTGCTATTTTTTTTTTTCTTTTAACTATATCATAAAATAATCTATGCACTTGATTATGTTAATCTGGCTAGTCTAAATTAGACCCTGTTCAGAATGGTTTGAATTAGTAATTCGTCTCGCATATATAGGGGGGGAGGGGAGAGGTCATCCAGTAGCCCCTAACCAGCCATAACTGGAAGCAGCAAAGACCAGTGTAAAGATTCAGACAGGAAAACCGATCAAAAAGCTGGCAGAGCTGAAGGAAATGGGCAGGCAAGCTGGAGCTCCTAGAGGAACAGCTGTCTCAGAAACTCTCAAAGATGAGAGCGCTGGAGGACAGCAGTCAGCCGACAGCCTAAGTGATTGATAATCTCTCATTCTTATCAAATGACCATCGTTATTCTTGTGAGCTCAGAACCTCGAGCAGGCTGCAATAGGCCACCAGGCTCCAAGTGCAAAACAGATTTATTTTTCTAATCATAGCCTTGTAAGCCCTCCTATGGCAAGACAGCAACCCCAGCTCCCGGGGGGGGGGGGGGGGGGGGGGAGGTGCAGCAGTGCTGTTAGAGATGCTGTTTGTGATGGGAATTCCTAAACTTCCCCGTTTCATTTGGAAGGGATGGAAAGGAAAACAAGCTATGGTTTGACTATGATGGAACAAACAGCATTTCCGTAATTCTTTTTTCTGTTTCCCAGTAGCTCATTTTGTGCCCCACCAAACCATCCCATGACAGGCACTAGCTAAATAGATAAATAACATATTAACTCAATAAATAAAAACAGCTGGAATGACAAAAATATATTTCAGTAATTTATGTCCCACAAATGTACAATATATATATATATATATATATTTTCTAGCACTTGTGAGGGCCAGCGGGGTTGTCGGTGCTATGCTAAAAAAAACCTCTGTGTTCTCAGTTACTATGGTTTCAGTCTTTCCCAGCTTCCACTGTTTTAAGCATTTCGATTCTCCAATTAGGTAGAATTTATGATCTGCTTTTCTCGCCACTGTACGGCTGCTTGGGGCAGGTAACGATTAAAGCAGGTGGGCGGAAAATGCTGGGACAACATGATCTAGGGCAGGGGTGTCAAACTCAATCACATAGAGAGCCCAAATCTGGGGCATAGGCTGGGTCGTGGGCCACATTTTTTATTGGGATACTTAGGGGTCCTTTTATTGAGGTACGCTAACTGATTTAGCGCACGCTAAATGCGCACCTTAATAAAAGGACCCCTTAGTCTTGGTAGAAGTGTGGGGTTGCGGCCTCTCCAGCCCCGCGCCGGCTCTGTGATGTGGACACAATGGATGGAAGAGACGTGTCTGTGCCGGGATGAGCCAACATGCATGGCTGACACCATTTGTGGGAAGTTTGAAAGGGAGGACCACCTGTGGAGTTGATCTTTTGTTCGGCAGAAACAGTAGGGCCCTACTTTTGGGGATGGGGGAGTGCTTTGGCCTCTTGTGTGGCCCTTGGCTTTGAAGAGGTCCGGCGGCACGGCCCCGGCCATCCTTCCTAGTAGATCCTGCAAGGCAGCCATCTTACTTCCTTCTGCTCCTCTGCGAGAGCAGCCTAGCCTCCGCATGGGGCACTTTGACATCTTTTCTCATCACTTGATAGGGCCCTGGGGTGGCTCTTGCTGGCTCCCCACGGTGTGCATGACTGGCATGTAGGCTCTGCCCGGTCGCTCTGCTTTTGTGGATCACTTCTCAGCCCACCATTGTGAAGCGCTTGTGCCTTCGGGTGCCTCGCGCATGTTCCCACACTTTTTGGCTCATCTTCTGAAGCGGCTGAGGCTTTGGAGGGCGGCAGTTCCAGCCTAGCACACCGGCACCTCTCCTGCATTGGGAGGCAGAGGTCGCAGTCCGTTGCTTACTCTGTCACCAATGGCAACATCAGGACAGTGGGCTGTAGTTCCGCCACTTGGCGCTGGTGCCTGTCTGCCGCAAGCCAGCTTGGCTGGGGTTTTGTGGTCATCTGGCGGGCCAGATTTTGGTGCACCACGGGCCAGATATGACCCACGGGCCAGTGTTTGACATTTTTGGTCTAGGGTAAAGGTGAAAAAGGGCACCAGTATACCTTAGGTCTTCAGCATCTGCGGATCAGTTTTAGATTTGTGTCCCCCACCACCATCAACCACACCACAAACCATTTTAAAAAGACCCCACAGGTAGGAGAGAGAGCATACTTCTGAGGTGTCTGAAGTTGGAGAGAGGGGCTTTTCTTGCCTATTACCTGCTGCTTCCCTGTCTTTTCAGCGGGCAGGCACTGAGAGGGGCACCTATACCATCAGCGAGGCCCCTGCCATCTGACTTAAAAACGCTGCAGCTTCTGTGGCACGTGGCCAAAGGGGCGTGCCCTAAGGGGCATGCCAGGCTCCTTGGGAGCTCCTCGTAGCCACTTGGAGACAGTTGGAGTGAGGTTAGTGAGTGGTCTCCCCTTTGATTTATGTCTGTATAATGATATTGCAAAAACTTTCTTCTAATGGGGAAACGTAAAGCAAAAGTTAAAGTCTCAACTCCTGTATCTTCAGGCCCAATGGATAAGCATTTGACATCTATTGAGGTTAATACTAAACAGACTAAGAGATCAGAACAATTTTCAGGAGCCTCACTTAGCTCTCCTAAAAGAACATCTCCTCGCTCTCCTTTAAATCCTGTTCAACTGACACCCAAAGTTGGTACTAGTGCTTCTAAGGAAGGCTCAGAGCCCCAGACTGCCCATGTAGTATCCTATGAAAAAATGCCTCAAATTATACCAATGGTTGAGGATCTGGAAGGCTCTGAAGAAAATAAACAGGAAGTGACTCTAAAAGACTTGTGGCAAATTAATATTAGGATGGAGAAAATGTTGAAATTAGTCAAGACTCAGTCTCAGAATTTTTCAAAGGAGATGGTAGGAAAACTAATGAATGTTGATTCTAATATTAAAGTTTTGGATGAACGCACACTTAACATAGAGAAGCAAGTTTCTAACCTACAAGCATCTTCCATGTCAGCAATAAAGGATTCACATTCTATACATGTTAAACTAGAAATAATGGAAAATGCTACAAGGGCAAGAAACTTGCGACTGATTAATTTTCCTGAAACACATTTGATCTCTCCTGAGATTCTTTTTCGTAAGTATCTCAGAGAGGTTTTGGGGTTGACTAACTCTGAATCAGTACCTATTTCAACACTCTATTATATACCTAAGAAACAAAAAGACCCCACACATTTGTTTTTTGATCTTCCAACTCCTCCTTCGGTGACCTCCTCAGGCCAGGGCCCCCTCCCAGTTCCCCACATCCTCACAACCTCCTCCCCCCAAAAAAAACCCAACCCCTCCTATATCTAAGCCAGAGGTAAGAAATTTATGGTTTATATTTTTCTTTCTCTTCAACAGTGTTTACAATCCACCATTTTTATTAATAGCATTTGGATCCAGTGAAGGTTGGCATAGAATCTGGACCATGGTGAAGGTAGGATGAGCAGCTCCATTAGACATTTCAAATTCTTTTATTAGTTGGGGGGAGGGCTACTTTGAAAGCCATTTACAGTGCAGACCTACCAATGAACCACTGGTTTTTGCATTTGGAACCACTTTTTAGCTCCTTCTGACTTATGCAAATGAGGTCCTGAAATGAGTCTCTGCACATGGCCCTGCATCGGTGGTGTAGCCACACTCCAAATTTTGGATGGACTTAGCACTGTAGGGGTGATTCCTGCTTTGCCTATTGGAACTCTGCCCCTATCCCAACTCAAATATCAAATACCTGAGCTGGCGGGGATCTCCAAGCTTTACCAGCCATCTGCAGAAATCCCAACTATTACTGAGTTTTTGAAAATTTTGATAACTTTATTTTAGCAATATTATCAATTTTTTGAAAATTTGATTGTAATGTTTTATGTTTTAGATTTTGAGTTTTATGGTATATGATATCTTTATAGATACATTGTGATGTATTGTATTTGAGGTCCGCAGCTTTTTTAGACTGCCTAATACTTTGGTATAAGTGGTATATCAAGAAATTAGATCCAATCCTATCCAATCCGCCAGCACAGCTGTCGGTGCATAAGCGAAAACACGCACTGGTTACTGGTGTTGGGGGCGGCTCACTTCAGCTGCCACCAACTGAGCTACACTGGAGGTAGTTGGAATGTCTTTGGCTGGTGGGGGCTTGAGGATCCCCATCAGCTGCAAAAAAGGTATGTCACTGCTGGATGGAGTTAAACTAGGGTTACCATATGGCTCCAGAAAAAGGAGAACGGATTGAGACATCTGGGTTTTACTTCTACTGAAAGCAATAAAAGTAAAACCCAGATGTCTCAATCCGTCCTCCTTTTTTTGGAGCCATATGGTAACCCTACACCATCTGTGGCTACGTAAATACCCTTCACATTTTTCACAGGTGACTACTGACCATTTATCCAGGTAAATAATGATTAAATCAGGACTACAGAGCTGTAGTCCTGAGTTAATCATTATTTTTAAATTAATTTATAACATTTTATTGAAGGAATCAAATAAATATACAATAATAAAATACAAAGAGATATTCATTATAATTAGATTCACAATAATAATATTCCAAATATATTTCTATCATTCCTCCAAAATAAATTTCCATATGACCTAATCCATTCATTTCTACACCCCCCCCCTCATTCTAAATGTTCAAACATTTTATTAAAGGAATAAGTACAAATACATTTAAATTATACAGAAAGAGATTCTTTACAAATAATAAATAATTCACAAATGTTAAAATTCTACTCCATATATTATATAAAATACTATCTTTCCATCAAAAATTTTATATAATAAACCATAATCCCCCCTATCCAACCCCCCATTTACTCCCTTCCATCCCATAATTAATCCTCCCTTCCCGGATGAAAGATGTCAAAAATAAAGAAAAATAAATTTAATCATTTTAAATTTGACCATTTGACTAAAAGTATGCATGGGGGTTCTAGAAAACACAATTTTAACTGCATGGACATTCTTGGCGTTTTCAGTTGGTGGAGAAAAAAATGCATGTAGAATGTGTTTTTAGATCTACTAGAAAAGACAGGGTGCAAATGTCTGAATACCCTAATCCCCTCCCATTGCACCAGATTTTTGCCACATCTGTACTGCAGAAATGAACATATCAATAATGCACCTTGAGCTCTAATTTTACCATTTCACACACATTAATTCTTTCATATATTTCTAAACAGGCCCCCCCCAAAAATGGATGTTCCCAAACAAACTTCAACTGAATGCATCCAAAACCAAATTTTTCTGGATATGTAACCGAAACTGCGCCTATCCGCGACCTTCAATTTCCTGGGACTCAACCTCACTAATAGCCAAGGAGAAAGTTGGCAGTCTGGGAGTGATACTCGATGCCAGCCTCTCACTTTTGGACCACATGTCCCAGGTAGTCTCCACTTCATTCTACTACCTTCAACAACTGAGGAAAATTCGAGCATACTTCTCTGAAACAGATTTTGCACACTTGGACTATTGTAATACAGCTGTTCAATATATTCATTAATGATCTGGAAACGGGCACGAAGTGCAAAGTTATCAAGTTCATGGACGATACAAAACTCTCCAACAGGGTCAAAACTGTTGAGGAATGCAAAGAACTGCAGAGCGACCTGAACAAACTGTGTGAGTGGGCAAAAAGATGGCAGATGAGCTTCAATGTGGAGAAATGCAAGGTCTTTCACATGGGGAAAAGGAACCCCATGTACAGCTATACGATGGGAGGAAGGGTGATGGGGAAAGGCACCCTAGAAAAAGACCTGGGGGTTTTGGTGGATACAACAATGAAGCCAGCGGCGCAATGTGCAGCGGCCTCAAAGAAAGTGAACAGAATGCTGGGTATTATCAAAAAAGGTATCACTACCAGAATGAAGGAGGTTATCCTGCCATTGTATCGAGCAATGGTGCGACCACATCTGGAATACTGTGTCCAATACTGGTCACCGTACCTTAAGAAAGACATGGCGATACTTGAGAGGGTCCAGAGGAGAGCAACTAGGATGATAAAAGGAATGGAGAACCTTTCATATGCCGAAAGGTTAGACAAACTGGGGCTCTTTACCCTGGAAAGGAGAGGAGACATGATACAGACATATAAAATCATGAGAGGCATAGAGAGGGTGGAGAGGGACAGATTCTTCAGACTAGCAGGGACAACAAAAACAAGAAGTCACTCGGAAAAACTGAGAGGGGACGGATTCAAAACGAATGCAAGGAAGTTTTTCTTCACTCAGAGGGTGGTGGACACCTGGAACACACTTCCAAAGGAGGTAATAGGACAGAGTACAATACTGGGTTTCAAAAAGGGACTGGATGACTTCCTGGAAGCGAAGGGGATTGCAGGGTATAGATAGAAGGTTACTCTACAGGACAAAAGCGAAAAGCGTATGTGAGTTTTAGGGTAGGAGCACTATCAGGTCCTGGACCTGAGGGGCCGCCGCGTGAACGGACTGCCGGGCATGATGGACCTCCGGTCTGACCCGACAGAGGCAAGTCTTATGTTCTTATGCTCTTATGTTCTTATTTGTAGGACCTTGTAGGATTATCCAAGAAAAACCAACAAATGCCTTCAGTGCATACAAAATGCACCTTTTTAGCATTTTAAAACAGGTCTAATATATTATATTTATGGTTTATAGTTGATTCATGATAATTATATTCTTTTGGAGGTTGGGTTTGGGGAGAAGTGGGGGGACATAGGGAGGGCTCTAGACTTTAGGTTTTTACAAAGTCAAGATATGGGTTTAAATTTTGGGTGTAATTATATGGGAAGTTGGGTTGGATTAGGGGGTGGAGGGGATGGGATAGATGGTGGTGGAGAATTTTGAAATTGTGGTGGAATGGAAGGATGGTTTGGATAATAAAAGAATTTGGGGTAATGGGGGGTTGGGAAAGAGGTTTTGGATGGAAGTTGAGAAAAATCTTTCTTTTTCTATTTGACATGGGGTGTGGAATGCTATGGAGTATATTTTTATTTAGTCTTGATGGGGACTGGTGGCTGGGACAGTTCCTATCTTTTGATTGGATTTTCATTTTCAATTTTTGTAGTATCTTTTTTTGGTCAAACATTCCTATGGTTTTAAAATTTATTGCTTGGAATGTGGGGGGTATTTCCTCTCCATTAAAAAGAAAAAAGATATTGCAAAGCTTAAATAGACATAATGCATCTTTTGGGAGTTTTTTTTACAAGAGACTCATTTGACATCACAAGAGCATTCTAAACTTCTAACTTGGTGTTTCGGTGATTATATTGAGGCCCCGGAACCTTCATAGAAAAGCAAGGGTAATTATTCTTTTTCATAAAAAATTAGTGGTTGAAAAGATACATGTTAATATTGACCCGGGAGGTCGTTATGTTATAGCAAAGGTTAAGATTAATGGGGTAAATGTTTAGCTTTGTAATTTATATGCTCCAAATTCTTATGATAAAAAGTTCTTTACTACAATTTTAAATTATTTTTTTGCAACAGGATTCTTGTCTTAATGTGATAGGGGGAGATTTTAATAGGATGGCAGATCCAATGATTGATAAATCGGTTCTTTGGGCAGCTGATAGGTTGGATGTAACTAAAGGGATTCCTTTATTTTGTGATTCTTTAAATTTATTGGATATATGGAGGGTGATGCATCCATTAGATAGAGATTATACTCATTGTTCCAGGGCTCATAATACTCATTCCAGGATTGATTATCTCCTTTGCTCTGATATTTTGTTTCCCAAAATTCAAGAGTCTGGTATAGGACCTACAGAGATTTCAGATAATGCCTTTGTTTGGGTTACATTGTCTTTGGTTTCTGAATCTTTGGGTCTTCCTCAATGGAGATTTCCATTAGATCTATACCATGATGTTAAATTTCAAAAACATATTCGTGATTGCTGGAATTCTTATCAGATTAATAATGATAATAAGATTCTCCTACTTTGATTTGGGAAACGGCTAAGGTGGTACTGAGGGGGAAATAATTGCTTATTCTAGTCAAAAAATGAAATCTCGTGATAGGGCTATATTATGTTTAGAAAAACATTTAATTAAAATTAGAGGTATTCAAGCTAGATGTGAGTCAGATGATAATTCGGCTCAATTATTAGCTTTACAGATTCAATTGAATGAACTCCTTCATCAGAGGGCTGTTAAATCTGTGAAATTTTATCAATAGAAATTGTATAAACATGGTAATAAATCAGGGAAATTATTGGCTCGTTTAGTGAAAGGAAAATGTTTGTCATCTAGGGTTTTGCGAATTCAACCCGTTCAGGGTCAATTTTTTATAAAAGATAATGATATTGGTAAAGTATTTCGGAGTTATTATTCTTCTTTGTTTCCTAATAGTCAAGATACAGGTTTATCCAGAATGGATTATTGTAACTCCCTATTTAATGGACTAACCAAAAATAATCTCAAACGCCTCCAACGGGTCCAAAATGCAGCCATCCGCCTCCTACACAACCTCAACTACCACGATCCCATCTCCCCAGCACTCCGTGCTGAACACTGGCTCCCAATTAGCCAGCGATGTGCTTTCAAGGCCCTGGCAATCGCCCACAAGAGAATTCATTCCACCACCCCCTCCTACATAAAATCCAAGCTTCCCATCTACACCCCCACTCGCACCCTCCGTTCAAAATCGGAGATACGTCTATGCACCCCCCCCGGAAGGTCCCTCCTCACAGAAACAGCCCGCAAACGATCCTACAGTCACTTCTTTCCACACCTCTGGAACCAACTCCCTCCCCAACTCAGACAACAGAACTCATTATTAACATTCCGCAAATTGGTAAAGACCCTCCTCTTCAATTAAAGATCACCTCTATCTCTCCCCCCCTTAAGCACCCCCTCTCCTCTCTCCTACCTTCCCCCTAAATTCCAGTACAGTCATCTCTTAGTCTATCCCCTGACAAACTGTACCTAATCTCACTTAACTGTACTTAAACTACACAACTACCTAATCTCACATAACTGTACTTAAACTAACTACTTATATTTGAACTCTACTCTTAAATTGCTGTATTGCCTGTACTTAAACTCACATCACAGTCTTGTAAGTCCAATCATCCAAACCTGTTGCACTTCTTATATGTCTAATTACCCTCAATTGTGTATGTTCACTTGTAGACCGTTCTGAACTACTGGGAGGACGGGATAAAAATCTAAATAAATAAATAAATAAATAAATAAATATCAAGTGATACTTATTTGTCCAGTTCAGAATTACCTTGTATTGGACAGGTGGAGCAGGCACATTTGAATTGTCCTATAGGGGAAGAAGAGTTATTATTGGCTATACAACAAAGCCCGTTATGTACAGCACCGGGTATAAATGGTTATAGAGCAGATTCTCGATAATAATATAGCAACTCCTTTAGTGTTGATGTTTAATAATCAGATTGAGAAACAAATTTTACCTAAAACTCTTTATCAGGCTCAAATAATTGTATTTCCAAAGCCGGGTAAAGATCCTACTAAGGTAGAATCATATAGGCCGACTTCTTTGATTTGCTATGAAGCAAAATTATTAGGCTAAGATTTTGGCTAATAGACTGGCAAAGTTGTTACCTAATCTGATTGCTGAACCTCAAGTAGGATTTGTAAAAGGACGTACAGCTGTTAAGAATATTAGATCTATATTATATTCTTTAGAGTGGATACGTTATAAGAATATACCATCTTTGTTGATTAGTTTTGATTCTGAGAAAGCCTTTGATAGGGTTAGATGGGAGTTTTTGTTTGCAGTTTTAACTACATATGGTATCATGGGTTATTTTCAGGATGCTATTAAAACCCTTTATTCAGATATTCAGGCTAGAGTATTTGTTAATGGTTGCTGTTCAGAATTTTTTGCAGTGGGACAAGGCATAAGGCAAGGATGTCTTTTGTCTCCTTTACTTTTTGTGTTGACCCTGGATCCATTGATTCATGACATTCTCGTTAATCCAGATGTTTGCAGAGTGGATATCAGGTCTTCTACCTTTAAAATTGCTGCTTTTGCAGATGATATTTTAGTACATTTAACAAATCCTAGGATTTCATTACAATCTTTATTGGAAAGTTTTGTTGAGTTTGGTGATTTTTTCAGGATTCAAATTAAATATAGATAAATCTGAAGCATTAGCTACTAATGATACTTTAAGATTGCAGTGGGGTCCTGATAAATTTAAATATTTGGGAATTTATATTCCAATAGATTCTAAATTTTTATATAGATCTAATATTCCAGATTTGATGAATCACACAAAGCAAAAATTGTTAAAATGGCAGTCTTTGCCTTTATCTTTAGATGGGCTTATTGCTCTTTTTAAAATAGTTCTTTTTCCTAAATGGTTATATACATTTCAAATGCTTCCCCTAGAATTGACAAATAGAGATTGGCGGAAATTAAGAACTGTTATCACTAAATTTTGTTGGGCCGGGAAATAGCCAAAATTATCTTTTGATTTTTTACTAGGATGAGGGACAAGGAGTGGCATGGGTCTTCCTGATCTTCGTATTTATGGGAAGGCTTGCTTGCTACGACATATTAGGGATTGGGTGCTGGATGATGTTTTATTTTCTCCTATAGTATATGAAAAAACCTTTTATCACCCTTTTCATTTATTATATCTCCTTCAGAAATATCCGTCTAAATTACCGGTTCATTTTAGAGGTAATTCTATTTTATCTTCAATGAGGTCAGTCTGGGGTAATTTAATTAAATTATGGAGATATAACCCACGTATAACAGATATGTTACCTATTCAGGGTAATGGAGATTTTCAACCTGGTATGACATCTAGGATTTTTAGAAATTGGGGGTTTAAAGGTATTTATTATTTAGCACAAGTATTGGATGAGATTGGGAAGATTAAGAGTTTTCCTGACCTTTCTATTACAGTGGGAGGGGGCCTTGGGTCTTTATATGCGTATATGCAATTGGCGAATTATATTAATAATTTGAGGAGATTGCATTTTTCTTGTGGAGTTCATGATAGAATTATTTCTTTTTTATTATTATTTATTTATTTCTAATTATACATCAAATTTTACAAGAATATATCTTGCTTCAATAAACACAGGGAGGAAAAACAATCCAAAAATAATACAAATACATTCTTACAAATATACTTTCTTTATCCCCTTCTTAGACCACTATAATGGGGGGATGAATTATTTCTTTTTTTTAATCAATGTGAAGATGTACCTATTTCAGTTTCTTTATTACACAAGTGGTGGTGGAATTTATTACCTACTTGTACGTATGAAAAAAATTTAACAAAATTGGAATGAGGAGTTGGGAATTCAGATTTCACTTCTTGATTTTACTCAATCTATTACTAGATTGCCAAAAATTATTACGGGATTTGTTTGTAGAGAATGTATCTATAGAGTTTTACATAGGGTTTATTTTTCCCAAATTCAAGCTTTTCATGCGGGTTTAATTGATACCCCAATTTGTATTAAATGTGATAAAGATCCTGGCACATTATCTCGTGCTTTTTGGTTATGTCCTTTAATCAAATCATTCTGGTCTGCCATCCTGTTATTTTTGGGTTCTTTATGGGGTAATCCTGTGGAGGGTTCTCCAAGGGGAATATTTTTGGAAAAGCAGCCAAAGGTTTTTGGCCAAAGGAAATGTCTTTTATTTCAGAAAGCGTGTATGATTGGGCATAAATGTATTATGCAATTTTGGCTACAGAAAGAATCTCCAGGTTTCTGGCATCGGAGGAATCAATTGCATCGTTTATTTTTATTTGAGAGTTGGGAGATTCGACGTTTGCCTAGAAAAACTCATCTTTTTATGGAGGCTTGGGATCCTTATATTCAAAATCTATCACCAAAACAAGAAGTTTAATTCTCAATGATTTACAATGAAGTTAAGGTTATCTAATTACATTCCAGATATTTATTTTATTTCTTTATTTTTGTTAACTTTCATTCGGGGTGGAGGATTTCATTTGGAGGGAAGGGTAGGGGGGTAGGGGATGGAATCAAGGGGATGTAGAAAGGAATGGATTAGTTCATATGGAAATTTAATTTGGAGGAATGATATAAATATGTATGAAACATACTATTATGATTCTTATTGTAATGAATGTATTTTTGTATTATCTTATTATATTTCTTACTGGATTCTTTCAATAAAAATTGTTATAAACTAAAACAGGTCTAGCTTCAAATGTCTAAAAAAAAAATAAAAATCCCAGGACCTTTTGTTAAAGGTTTGATCTAAGTCATGGGTGGGCAACTCCGGTCCTCAGGAGCCAGAATCCAATTGGGTTTTCAGGATTTCCCCAATGAATATGCATTGAAAGCAGTGCATGCAAATAGATCTCATGCATATTCATTGCGGAAATCCTGAAAAGTCGACTGGATTCCGGCCCTCGAGGACCGGAATTGCCCACCCCTGATCTAAGTCCTAAGCCCGCCCTAAACCTGACCAAAACATGCCTCTAACATGACCCCTTAATTTGTACGCACTGGAGACAAAACAACTAGAAAGGATAGTCATACATCTGAGAACCAGCCGCTGGCATAGCAAAGGGTGTGTATGTGGGGGGAATGGTCTGCCCCGGGCACAGTCTTTGTAAAAGGTGCAGGCACCCATCATCCTCTATGCCCCCTCCTTCCCACCCACCCCTGCAGTACACGTGCACCCCTTCCCTTCCCCTCATACCTCTTTCATTTTTCCTGGGCAAGCAATATTATGAACTTGCTGCCTGCAACCGTGTCACCGCTTTCTGACATTACTCCCAGCCCTGCACCTAGGAAGTGATGCCAGAAGGATAGCTGACACGACGCGGGCAGCAAGTTTGTGCTATTGCTTTCGCCTGGAAAATGAAAAAGGCATGGGGGAAGGGAAGGGGGGCGTGCGACCGGAAGGAGAGATCGGGAAAGAGCGGGGGGGAGAGGCACCACTGTTTGCTAGGAAAAAAATGTCCTGTAAGCAGCAAAAGATATTGCATAACAAAAAAAAACCACCCCTTCACTTCATCTGGCAAAGCTTTCGTTGCAAACCAATACTTTTTAAATGTGTGGGATTTTTTCCATTGGACTATCATTAGTCTGTCACAAACTGATTTAAGGAGAAAGTGTCCACGCTATTCTAGAACTATTAGGACTGCATAACCTACTTTGATGCTTTTAACGTAGGCGACATATCAAAACTTTTAAATAAATAAGTAAGTTTAATAGTGTGATGCCTGCAATTAAGGCTGAAACCGAATCATGCTGAAAAATTGATCAGCGGACTTGGAGAAAAAAAATATAGCATTGGACAAACTTCACAGTACAGCTGTAAGATATGCTGGAGATGCACTCTTAAGTGCTTCCTTGGTGGCTTATCTAAGCCCATTTGCTCCTCAGTTCAGACAGGTAATAATGAGCAATCAGTTTTACCTTTGGACAAAAAATTCACGGCGACTGAAAAGGTCTCGCTCCGTTGATGAGATCTGGGATTTTAGAACTGTAGCGGTCAGTTCAGCTGCTCTTACTTTTACCATTTAGTTCCCTTGGGAATGATGTATTGTTTAGAAAGCTAGTCATCAAAAAACTCCACAGTTTACTGTAAAGTCTCCGTTTCCACCAACTTTGAACTTTATCATAGTACTGTCTGTTTTATTTATTTATTTAAAAATTTATATATCGCATACATAAAATCTTGTTTCCCTACGATTTCCACATAGAATGTAGACATGTCTGGATGACATCATAGATATCCCCCCAATATAAAATATTAAAAAATCAAGGCGAAAACACGTACACATTACATTACATTAGGGACTTCTATTCCGCCTATAGCTTGCAGTTCAAGGCGGATTACAAAAGAGCTAACTGGATATTTCCAGTGAAGGTACAACAGTTTTGTTTTGGTTTTTTTTGTTACAAGGGAGGAGAGGTACCTGGATTAATTCCGGAAGAACTTGCAAATTGGATAGTGATCAATTCTAGGGTAGATAGCCACCCCAATTCACATTAGCATGCAATGCAAATCTAATACCATCAAAGCAGAAATACAACATGCTTTAAATCAGTGGTCTCAAACTTGCGGCCCGCCAGGTACTATTTTGCAGCCCGTGGTCTGTACTAGTGCTGCCCGCTCTTTGTAGCATCCTCCGGCTTCCCCCCTGGCCTCCCGCTCTTACCTTCAGATAATTACCGCAGCTTGCAGAGAGGATTGCCGGTGCTGTAGCGATCCTTGCAGGCTGCCGTCGTACTCCACAGCACGTTCCCTCTGCCGCGATCCTGCCCCTGATGTCAGAGGAAGGGACTGGACCACGGCAGAGGGAACGTGCTGCAGAGGCCGATGGCAGCCTGCAAGGAACGCTACAGCACTAGCGATCCTCTCTGCAGGCTGCGGTAATTAGCTGAAACAAAGACTGGGAGGCCAGGGGGGAAGCTAGAGGACGCTGCAAAGAAGGGGGGAACATGCAGGCCTTCAAGAGGGGGGGTAAGATATATAGACTATAAAGAGTTCTACCTCATACAAAATTGTCATTTCTTTAATAAGACATTAACTATTTTTTCTGCGGCCCTCCAAGTATCTACAAATCCAAAATGTGGCCCTGCAAAGTGTTTGAGCTTGAGACCACTGCTTTAAATCATACATTACTGACAGGGAAATCTAAAGAGGATATTATCAGAGGAATAAGCATTAGCTTAGGAAGGCATTGGCAAATAATTGCGTTTTCTGCATTTTCTTAAAGTTCATCCTCCCTAATAACTCAGACCCTATCCATGAATTTCCAATAACACTGTATATACGAGTAGGCATGGTAAGGGTGAGCGGCGTCCGGGGTGGTGGTGCCCCTCCCCCCTCTTCCCCGCCCCACCCCCGCTTCACATACACTCCCTTTCCCCGTACCTTTTTAACTTCTCTGGTATTGGCTCGCCCTTTGACGTTACTTCCTAGGCGTGGATCCCGGAAGTGACGTAGGAGAGAGCGTCGAAGCCGATGCAGGCAGCAACCTCATGTCGGGGAAGTAAAAAAAAGGTACAGGGGAAGGCAAGGGGTACGCGGCAAGGAGAGGAGCGGGGAGGGAGGAAGAGGAGAAGGGATGCTGCACCCTTAGGAAGACCACGCCCGGGGTGGCCAGCTACCCCCCCCCCCCCGGCACCTCCTTACTACGTCGCAATAAGTAGGGGCCCTTTTACTAAGCTGTGTAGGTGCTCTAGCCAAATGTGCATGTCATGGGGCAGAGAGTGGGTGTTCTTGCACTAACCAGTTAGGCTGGGATCAAACTCACAACTTCAGGGTGCTGAGGCAGCCGCTCTAACCACTAGGCCACGCCTCCACTCTTGAATCTGGTCCCAAGCCCTTCATGAAATTTTCACCTGGAGTAAAATAATCTTGAAAAGGATTAACAAAATTGAATCTGCCCAATATTCAGTGCTATTTGGCTGGCCAGGAACAGCTCATGGCCAGCCAAATAACATATAGCTAGATATTTAGTGGGAGATAGGCAGCTATTTCTCGCTGAAGATCCCAATCGGCAATACGCGACCTTAGAATTACATGGTTCTAACTGTACCGAAAGTTGGCTTGCAGTTAGAACCTTGTAATCCCATGCATAGACTAATTTCTGTCCTTTATTATATATATTTTATTAATTTTTCCAAATAATTTCCAAGTATACAACACTTGTACAGACAGTTATATTAAGGCAGTCTAACTTATAACCAATCAGGCAAAACCAAAAAATCAGGAAAATAATTTTCTCTTAATCTCAAATCCTCATATTGTCCAAGAGATCCAAGATTAAGGGCTCCTTTTATCAAGCCGCGCTAGCGGTTTAACGCGTGTAATATCGCGCGCTAAAACACCGGCCGTGCTAGCCGCTAACACCTCCCTTGAGCAGGCATTAGTTTTTAGGCCAGGGGTTAACGCGTGATGAAACATCAAGCGCGTTAACCCCGCTAGCGCGGCTTGATAAAAGGAGCCCTAAATCTGAGTGAATTTTAAATAATAAAAGATAATAAATGTATATAAGAAAACTGCAGGTTGCTGTTGAGAAGGAGACCTATTTCACTTCCTACAGCTATTGTGTTGGTTCTTCTCTTCCAAGGTGTTTAAGAGATATGAAACTAGATAAGTGAGAAGGTTCAAGAAAAACATATTTTAAAGATTGATATCTTATAACACATATACAGGGAAATCTTAAGTGGAATATAAACCATGTAATTTCTTATGAAATGAAGGAACAGTTAAGTTGCAATAAATCTTCATGAGTGTTGTAACATCTACATGTCAGATAGAACCCGGAAATTATCGGAGTTAAAAATACTGAAAATTGTCACATAGAACTCTATAATTCTAAGGTCGTGAATAGCTGGTCACCAGGTTAGGTCAATGGCATAGCTGTTCAATGACAATAGTCAGCAGCTAGCTGGTTAAGTTCAACGACCATATAGGCCCACCTATAAAGCAGGTCTTTCTTTGGCCACTAGAACTTAGCAGACAGACAATGAATATCGGCTTAGCCGGCTATGATTTGACCAGCCAAAAATAACCCGTAAATTCAATGCTGGTCATCGGATATGGCTTTGGCACTGAATTTCCAGTTTCACCGCCGATTGTGGGAGATAGCTGGTTGGCTCTCATGATCTGGATATTGCCCTCCACCCCCAATGTATCTAGAAGCAAAACAAAAGAAAGGCAAAGCCGATGTCACAATACAACACAAGAGATTTTACTGAAAGTTCCTATGAGAAGTCCCAACTAGGATGCTGGTTTCGGCAGAACACTGCCTTCCTCAGGGGACATACCAAACTAAAATAAACATAATAGATAAAACAATTATTAAACATGCATAATATGATAAACAAATCATATAAAAGATTAAAAACATCTAATCATTTTTGGAAAAGCAGCAGCTTGTGGGGTTTTTGGCCAAAGGAAATGTCTTTTATTTCAGAAAGCGCATATGATTGGGCATAAATGTATTATGCAATTTTGGCTACAGAAAGAATCTCCGTTTCTGGCATTGGAGGAATCAATTGCATCATTTATTTTTATTTGAGAGTTGGGAGGTTCGACGATCGCCTAGAAAAACTCGTCCTTTTAAGGAGGTTTGGGATCCTTATATTCAAAATCTTTCACCAAGAACAAGAAGTTTATGATTTATGATTAAGCTAAGGTTATTTAATTACATTCCAGATATTTATTTTATTTCTTTATTTTTGTCAACTTTTATCAGGGGAGGGGGATTTCATTTGGAGGGAAGGATAGGGGGAAGGGGATGGAATCAAGGGGGGGTGTAGAAAGGAATGGATTAGTTCATATGGAAATTTAATTTGGAGGAATGATATAAATATGTATGAAATATTATTATTATGAATCTTATTGTAATGAATGTATCTTTGTATTATCTTATTGTATTTCTTACTGGATTCTTTCAATAAAAATTGTTATAAACTAAAAACGTCTAAAGAACAGAACCATCATTAGTATACATAAGGAAATCATTAGTATACATAAAAAATGTGGTAAATATTGTAAATCATGGTCAACTTGTGCACCATACAATGAAACCACAGCACTTTGAAGAATGAAAATCCTGTTAATTAATTTAGCTCACTGTCTATTTGGGACCCAGTGCTAATTGAAAACCTCTTGGAGGAGCTTGATCCTATCCTGGAGTCTGTGATGCTGAGACAGGCATTTAAAGAAAATGGAGTGAAACAGATTCAACGGAGGGACAACGGAGGGATTTCAGACTGTACACGACCACCTGTCTTCAGAATCCTCATTATCTGCCTTACGTGTCAGTCAAAGCATGTTTCCTCTCTACACCATCTTCTGAGCAAGAAATTTCTAGGAGTTAAGGAACATTTACAAATGCAAGCAATTTCTGAAGAAGATATGGAATGCTGGGAAGATCTAATTGGGCTCTAGGTGTATGTTTTTTCATCATTCTATTGGTTACAGTCTTGATTTGGTTAGGGCATTTAATTTGCACAGCTATGAAACAGAAGGGGATAAGGAGGGGGGGGGGGGGGAGGAAAAGAGACCCAGACAGCAAAAAGGAAAATATTTTAATGAGATCCTATAGCTTGCATCAGTCAAATCAATTGATGTCATAATGTTATGTTTGCTTTCTACTATCAAAGCTGCTTTAAGTAAAAGCAGGATAGCATGACATTCACTGCAGCAGAGAGAGGAAGAGAATACTGATGTATGTAAATTTGACTGATATATGTAAATTTGACTAACACATACCTTGACACTTTGGGAAAACCAAAGCTCACACTGGAATATAGCATACATACTAAAATACCACATAGGGGTAATTTTGTAACAGGATTCCAATGTGAGAAGCTAAAAAAGGCATCTGTGTTAAGCCTACTTTATAACCACAATCCACTAAGGAGTTCAATAATTCAAAGCTTGTGTTAAAATACCACAATAATAAATACTCCACAAGTCAAAAATAAATAACAAAACCAAATACAAAATAATAATAATTAAAAAAAATACCATACAGGTACATGTAAAGTGCAAATAAAGTGCTCAGATCACCAACCTAAAGTGCTTATAAGTACAAATAATCGTATTAGCGCAGGTTTTCTGAAGGGACCATCAGAACACTATTAGGTCACACACACTACCCTGAACTACAGTTTAAACTATAATTATATAATTCAGCAAAAACTGGTATAGTTGTCACTTATCTTATACGAGTTTGACTTTGAAAATAGGACGATGTCTCCATAACTTTCTGCGCTCATACAGATATCCAACTCCAGTCACCCCAAATGAACAAATGTGTTTAAAAACCACTTTAGCAAACCCTCTACTCGAGTTTCGCATGTGCTTCATCAGGAGGAGGCGCTGCATGTAAAAGAAATTTACATATTATAATACCCTATAAGTCAATATCATGGGGTAACACGATTTTTGTTCCTGGGCAGTAAGAGTAATTTCCTAAATGCTGATGGCTAAAAAGTATACAAAATGTCTGTTATTTCATAAATCTTTGCTTTTGTGACCAGGATAGTCAAAGTTTGCAATTTACATATTTAAAATGTGGAGACGCCGAATTTTCATCATTTCATTTTTATGGTCATAAAAAGCAACATATAAACCACAATTAACATGTGTTGTCCATTCATTATGAATTTTTGGAAATCAATTTGGGACCAAATTAACTGTTTATTAGATAACCCTGTGGCATTATCATATGATACTGTGCTGTTTAGTATGGCAATGAGAATAAAAAGTCAGATATCTACAAATAATAACAAATTATTACTTCTAATGACTGGGGTTGCCATTCAACCAATTACATATAATTGGAAAAATTGGAATAGATTAAATTATAATTTTTGTTTGAACTCCTTATGTCATATTTATAAAATGGAGAGACTTATTGCAATACAACAGGGTTGTTTCAGGAAATTTCAAGATATTTGGGAGCCATTAACAAAGTATTGTAATGATTAGAAAAATCTTGTTTCCCTTAAATTTACAAGTTCAATTATGGGGTGGGAGGGGAGGGTATTTTTATTGTTACATGTTGTATATGTATTGTTTATATGATAGATAAGGGTGGGGAGGGGGGAGATAAGAGATTATTATATGTATCATTGTTGATTATTAAGTGATATATTTATGGTTATTTGTATGGATATGTTTTCATACTTAATATAAGTTTAAAAATGAATAAAGATTTATTAAAAAAAACAAACATGTGTTTATATTGAAGTTATACAAAGATGACCACAGAAGATTTAGAAGTGAGTAGTTTTTCCAAGATTTGTGATTATATTCGTATTATGTCACGTTCACGAATCAGCCCCCAGATGTAGTCTGACATCAGGTTCTCGTTATATTGTCCTTAGTAGCAGCTTTTGAAATCCAGTATATCCTGGTGGAAGCGCTTACCTTGCTCCTCTGAGTAGGCTCCCATGTTCTCCTTGAAAGTCTCAAGATGAGCATCAAGGACATGGACTTTGAGACACATCCTATAATTCTTCACCAGATTCTCAACCAACTCCACATAGTTTTTGGCCTTGTGATTGCCCAGAAAGCCCCGAACCATGGCGACAAGCTGTTCCAAGCCGCTTTCTCCTTCCTAGTTAACTTCCTGGGAAATTCCATGATCTTCTTTATCTTTGCTCCAACAAAAACACCAACCTTGTCCTGTACCGCAGACAGATTAGGGAAGATGGCTTCAAGGTACTTGAAGGCTCCTGAATCTTTATCTAGAACTTGGACAAATTGTTTCATTAGGCCCAATTTGATATGCAGTGGTTCCCATTTGACATTATTTCTTCCCACAAAGATCTCGGTCTGGTGTGGCCAGACCCACCTTTGGTAGTGTGTCTTTGTGTCCCTGCTATACCAAAAGCAAAGATAGCAGGGAAACGTGGTATAACCACCTTGGATAGCCATTAGGAATGCCACCGTTTTGAAGTCTCTGGTGACCTCCCAGCTATAGTCCATCATACTTCAAGGTGCTTAGTAAGGTCTTGATGCTGTTGTAATCAATGGCATAGAGAGGGTGAGCGGCACCCATGGTGGCGGTGGCTGAGGCGATGGTGCCCCTCCCCGCATGCCTTCCCTGATTCCCCCCTGCTGTGGGCGGGCCCCCCTTCCCTTCCCCCATATCTCTAGTTGTTCACCGTCATGAGCAACAAGAACTTCAGCGTGCTCCTCACGACCCCATCAGTTCTCCCTCTGACATTATTTCCTAGGCACAACACCCAGAACTGAAGGCAGCAGAAGAGACGATGCGGTCACGAGGAGCACATTGAGGTTGTTGCTCGTGGCAGTGAACAACTAGAGGTGCAGGGGCAGGGTGGAGAAGAGGAAGGGGTGGAGGCGGGGGTGGAGAGGAGGAGGGGGTGGAGAGGAGGTGGGGAGCTGGCGCCTGACCAATCCATGTCCGGGGTGGACGGCCCTCCTGCCCTTACTATGCCACTGGTTGTAATTCTCTTTGAGGTGCATCGAGTGAGCCAGTGGAAGAGACGAGTACTTGTTCCCATTATGGAGCGGCATGGCTTTAATGCTTCTAGATGAGCTGTCAGTGACGAAACTTCACTCTTTCAGGTTACAGGCAATTCCAGTTGCCTCGGACTGATCACATGGTGGCAGAGGCAGAGCCCATTTTGATGGGCGAAGAAGGTGGAAAAAGCTTGGTGGCACTTCCTCTGATTTGTGACTTGCGCACTTTCATCCAACAAGTTCTACTGCTCGAGTCTAGATGTCAAAAACGCAGCATTGGACTTGACCGGTGTGGTCTGGATTATTAAGAAGAGTGTTTGCTCCATTCTGCCAGAAGGAGTTCAGATCCCGGCTCAGGGCCCTACACATATACAGTATCTTGTGCCAAACCCTAGCCCAGCAGTCGGGTAAACAAGGGGTCTGTTACATTAGGAATTTTTAAGGTGAACTGTAAATAAAACAACCCTCCATACGACCGATCAATATTTAAACCATTTATCGTGAACTGTATTTGATGACAGTAAGAATGAAATATGACATCAGTATAGCTTTAAAGTAGAGACTGAAAGATAAGGAAGAAGAGCAATGTGAGATTAAGGAGCATCTTTGTGTATGTGATTTTTTAAAAAGGTTTTTAAACATTGAGTAACCTCTCTTGTTATAAAGAAAGCAGTTACAAGAGACAGAATAACAAATTCTGGAAGAGTTATCCCTATCCCGGGGAAACATCCCAGAGGATCTACAGACCGCAGATATTCTCTCTTCAAGCAAGAAACTATCCCAAGAGATTCAGCAAAGACAAGAAACAACAACCAAGACCCTGAAACAAATTGATGAAACCAGAGATTGCTACAGACCTGTAAATAGCTTTTCACACTATTACAGTTTAGGCTGAACTGTTTAGTTTTGCAAATGCAAGAATTTGTTTGCTTTCCAGCAAATGGTGCCTTTAAGTTTTGGAATGTAGCCTGGCATTCGGTAAGCAAAGAATTCACTTATGTGTTGAAGAGGAACTATTGGATGATGGATGATGTAATTTATGGGGTCACTATTTTTAATATTTTGCTAGGGATGCATTGTTTGATTTTTCATTATGTTGACTTTCATTGTGTCTTATTGAACTCGCTTGCAAACCATTCACGCATGCTATTTCTTTGACATCTCTAAGCTGGCTTACATTGATTCCATGTTTCAATGCTCCTTGGCTTGGGTTGTTAATCTATACATCAATTCAATCAACAATAGTGAACCCTCTCATTTATTATATGAAAGATAGACAACTTGAATGACCATTTCACACACAGGTTTGCTAGAATTCCACGTTTTTGGAATCCAAATAACCAAACTTTTATTCCTAAAGTTTGCAAGAGTCTATTCTATTTCTCTGATGGCTTCTATTATTAAAAAATGTCATTAAACAAAGACAGTGTTCTTCTTCTCCAGCGTTCTCATAAATCATAGGTAGGGTGCAATTATTTTCTGTCTCCCATTCTATAAAATTGAAAATTAGTCTGGGCATATTCCCCAAACACACCAGCTGCCAGCTGATGTGAGAAGCCTGTGATGAAAGGAATGGAATCGAGTTTTGTATATAATTCATTTCATAGAAACTCTATCTCACAGCACTTAAATATAGTCACTAATAGAGCAGAAACAAGGCAATGGTTTTGTATTCACAAGCACATTCCACTGCACTGGAAGGTTAGGGCAAGAATGATTGCATAAAACACAGAGAACAGTTCGGCCTCAAAAAAAGGTTCAGTGAATGACATGGAGGGGGTTTAAATATGGGATCCTAAGGGCTCCTTTTATCAAGCTGCGGTAGGCGGTTAACGCGCGTTCAACCGCCTGCCGCGCTAGTCGCTAACGCCTCCTTTGAAGAGATGCTAATTTTTTGGTGTGCCGCAGGGGTTAGCGCATGATGAAATGTCCAACGCGCTAATCCCCATAGCGCACCTTGATAAAAGGAGCCCTAAGATTCTGTAGAGCCAGGTATATGTTTGTTCCTAAGTTCCTGCTCCTGGGGTCTCTCTTTTACTTAGGGGCCCTTATACTAAAACTCAGGGTCTGATTCTAAAAACAAATAAAGCGCCAAACCATATGTGCCAAGGAACGCAGTGCCTAGCGCAGGTCAATCTTAAGTTGGGCACCGTTTATAGAATTGTGCCCAGCAGCTGCTAAAGTGGAGATAGGGTTTCCTTGGCCTAATACCAGCACCTAAGTTCGAAACAGACACCCACATAGAAAATCACACCCAAATCTGCCCCTAACCATGCTTACTTTCTGGTGGGTGCCTTGGCCACTAACAGTTATTGATGCTAGTTGACATCAATTTGAATTCTCATATGTATAAATTTTTAAGGGGAGGGGCACGGGCGGCTCAGGGGTGTTCACTTCAGATACACACAGCATTATAGAATAACGGGGATCTGCACTCCATTTAGACACTAGGATTTGCACCTGATTTCAGTTAATGCAAATTGGGCCAGAGTGTGGCGTACTGGTTAAAGCTACAGCCTCAGCACCCTGAGGTTGTGAGTTCAAGCCCATGCTGCTCCTTGTGACCCTGGGCAAGTCACTTAATCCCCCCCCCATTGCCCCCAGATACATTATATAGAATATGAGTCCACCAGGACAGACAGGGAAATATGCTTGAGTACCTGCATAAATTCATGTCAACCATTCCCAGCTTCCCTGGGAGAACAGTATAGAAAATTGAATAAATAAATAAGAATAAAATCCCAGCACTAAGCACGGTTCAATAAACCATTTATAGAATAGCATTCAGTGCTCATTTTTTTCGGCAACCAAATAAGTGCAAAGGCCTTAGAGCAGGGGTGTCAAAGTCCCTCCTTGAGGGACGCAATCCAGTCGGGTTTTCAGGATTTTCCCAATGAATATGCATGAGATCTATTAGCATACAATGAAAGCAGTGCATGCAAATAGACCTCATGTATATTCATTGGGGGAAACCTGACTGGATTGCGGCCCTCGAGGAGGGACTTTGACACCCCTGCTTTAGAGTGACTGTTGGAGATGTGTACAGCATCTCCCCTGTAGGTTCATAAGAACATAAGAACAGCCACACTGGGTCAGACCAGTGGTCCATCGAGCCCAGTATCCTGCTTCCAACAGTAGCTAATCCAGATCACAAGCACCTGGCAGAAACCCAGATAGTAGCAACATTCCAGAATTCCAAATAGTAACAAGATTCCAGAATCCCAAATAGTGGCAACATTCTGGAATCCCAAATAGTAACCAAGAGTCCAGAACCCCAAATAATGACAACATTCTGGAATCCCAAATAGTAACAGGATTCCATAACCCCAAATCGTAGCAATACTCCGTGCTACCGATCCCAGGGTAAGCAGTGGCTTCCCCCATGTCTGTCTCAATTGCAGACTATGGACTTTTCCTCCAGGAACTTGTCCAAACTGTTTTTAAACCCATCTACCCATCTGCGCAGAAATGCTCCCTAACATGCTTTACTTTCAGCTGCCAGGAGCATGGCTGCACCTAATGCTATCTATTGAGATGTATTATACAAATCCACATTAACTGTACATTTAACAATTAGCATGTGCAACCCAACCCAACCCAATCTCTGCTCATATCCTGCTCAGACCCCACCCCATCCTGTTATAAACAGCAAAGCATAGCTTAAGCAAACAGTATATTGAAAAGGTGTCGAAAAGTGGCGTCAGATCATAAAGTTGGAGTCACCCGCATTCCCAATTTTTACATTTTTGCCTTCATCTCCTCCCCTTAGCCATGACCATCAAACATACCACTCTCGAGGCCAAAACTGCAGCCAGCAATCCAAGAACATTTTATTGCACCCTTTCCCCCACTCCGGTCTCCTGCGTTCCCATCCTGCCATTTGTGCCATAAGCCATCCAGTGTTGCAACGAGGGCAGAGTGTCTCTGATCCGGTGTTCTAATATAGGACTTTTACTGTACAGATTGTATTAGTGTGTGCTAGCCCTGGGTAACTAGGTGACCTATTACTGAATGAGAGGACATATGGAAGAAAGATTGACTAAATAAGACCTTTACTCACTGGAGTAAAGCTTTTTACACCTATGGACTGGCAGAAATAAAAGAATTATTCTGTGGACCAGCATCGGTCCGTGGACCGTTGGTTGAAGAACACGGGGCTGTCGTGAGCTAGACCCCGCCCATCTCTACCCAATCTCCACCTCAGACCCCGCCCCCATAATAGTACTAATTGCACCTTGCACGACCCGTGCCTCATCTGGAAGCCTTCCCTCTGACATTGCAACATCAGAGAGAAGGCTTCCGGTTCAGGCGCAGGATGCCCATAGGAGCCACTGCCCGTGGCTTTGTGCACTGAATCAGTTAGGAAGAGGTAGCTGGCTCGAAGATAACGCCGCATCGATCACACCGTGGACCGGCGGTTGAAGAACACTGTTTTGGGCCTAATGCACGTGCTGGCCCTGTGGACCGGCAGGAAATTTCTGTGGACCGGCACTGGTCCATGGACCGGTGGTTGAAGAACACTGCTTTACTCCATTGTACCTACCCTTTTCCCTTGACTTAACTTTTATGGTGAGGTTTCAACAATTTTCCATACGTTGTTAAATTCCCTACACAAATCATGACTACAGTTCTTTTCAGATAATCAGAATGTTTCCCCAATGTTCATATGTGAACGATTTACTGATCATCAGTCCACCACCATCCTATTACACAACCCATTACTTTATTGAGTTTTCTTTACAAACCATGGATAAAATAAAAAAAATCCTTGCCACACAAACATCTATTTCTTCAGCCCTGCTGCCACATAAACCATTTACCAAAGAACAAGGTCTACAACTATAATTTACTTTCTCATTCCCTTATATCAATCAAGAGTTAAGGTCCTATTCAATACGGATTTTTATTTTTTTTTTCTTTTCTAAGAGGCACAAAATCGAGTCTATTGCTAATAGCTTCAGGAAGGAAAGTCAATTCTTCTGTCTTCAATTTCAGTTTTTCATGATTAGAAATCGCAAGGACCTCTTGAAAAGTTACATGAAAATAGCTATCACATATTTTTTTGTTCTGGTTTTTCACATAATTTCCCTCCCCCAAAAAGTATTGATTTATTTGCTTGGATTTAGCTTATACCTTTTTCAGCCAATAGTGCGGTGTGATTTAAATTCAGGTACATTAGCCCCCCTTCCCCACAATATTTAGTGTCATTTAACATAGAAACATGATGGCAGATAACGGACAAATGGCCCATCCAGTATGCTCATCCACAGCATCCACTGTCTCCTCCTCTCCCTATAGGCTAAGGTCTTTATACCTACATTATGAGGTCATAGAACATTATTCATATAAGCTAAAGCTCTTAACACTTGCATTGTGAGGTCATAGAGCTTTATGGTTATAGAAACATAGAAACACAACAGCAGATAAAGGCCAAATGGCCCATCCAGTCTGCCCATCCTCAGCATCCACTATCTCTTCTTCTCCCTAAGAGACCCTTGTGCATATCGCACGCTTTCTGGAATCTAGACACAGTCTTGGCTCCACCACCTCTACCGGGAGACTATTCCATGCATCTACCACCCTTTCCGTAAAAAAGTATTTCCTTAGATTACTTCTGAGCCTATCACCTATGTTCTCTCATTCCAGAGTTTCCTTTCAAATGAAAGAGATTTGCCTCATGCACATTTTTGCACATTATGCACATTGCTATCATATCTCCCCTCTTCTGCCTTTCCTCCAAAGTAAACATATTGAAATCTTTAAGTCTGTCCCCATACATCTTATGACGAAGACCACCGACCATTTTAGCAGCCTTCCTCTGGACCGACTCCATCCTTTTTATATCTTTTTGAAGGTGCGGTCTCCAGAATTGTACACAATATTCTAAATGGGGTCTCACTAGAGTCTTATACAGGGGCATCAATACCTCTTTTTTCCCACTAGCCATACCTCTCCCTATGCACCCTAGCATCCTTCTAGCTTTCGCTGTTGCCTTTTCAACCTGTTTGGCTACCTTAAGATCATCACATACTATCACTGACCAATTAAATTGCGTTTAACCAGCTACCTGTGAATATTAAGTGGGAGATAACTGGTTATCTCTGCTGAATGTGCGTGGTTAGCACGATATAGCTGGTTAGCGCTGACATATCATACTATATTAGCCATACTTTGTAATACTATGTTTGCTGTGCTATTCTCACTATGCTATGTTTAACTACACCATGTTTTGTTAACTATGTTATGCCATCTTTGTCAGACAAAGACATGCCATCTTTTACCATACTATGTCTGGAAGTGTGGTGCAGTGGTTGGAGCTGCTACTTGTAGCCCTGGACAAGTCACCGAATTCCCCCATTGCCCCAGGTACATTAGATAGATTGTGAGCCTGCCAGGACAGACAAGGAAAAATGCTTGAGTACCTGAATAAATTTATATAAATTGTTCTGAACTCCTCTGGGAGAATGGCATAGAAAATTGAATAAATAAATAGTGTGAAAAGTTTCAGCCTCTAATAACCAGAGCTGGTACTGTGACATCACAATGCTTCATTCCACTAATGCCTAACAGCCAACCTCATCAGTGATGTCACAATGGCTTCATTGTCCTATACTTGGCTCACTTCTGCTACATCTTGATTTCTAGAGTGGTGCAGTGGTTAAAGTTACAGCCTCAACACCCTAAGATCAGGGGTTCAAATCCACACTGCTCCTTGTGACCCAGAGTAAGCCTTTTAATCCCCCCATTGCCCCAGGTACATTAGATACATTGTGAGCCTGCCGGGACAGACAGGGGAAAATGCTTGTAAACCGTTCTGAGCTCCCCTGAGAGAACGGTATAGAAAATTGAATAAATATTCAGCACTGGATTTAGTGGTTAAATAAGAATGCATAAATAGCAGGCCTATCTTTAACTGCTAGGAACTTAACTGGTTAACGTTTAATATTGCCTTAACCTGTTAAGTTCCAGCAGCTCTCAATGTGCAAAGCAGTGATTTACAGAGACACATGGGAGGCAGTCCATATTCCTTAGAGCTTATAATCTAGTCAAGACAGACAGAGAGGATCTACAGACAAAAAAAAAATACTGAGAAAGTCTGAGCATTTCTCTAAAGGAGGGAAGGCTAGATGATGTGGGGAAGGAGGATATAGAACTAGAATAGACTTAATAAGGGGAGATTTCAGGTTATATTTCTCACAGATTTGTTATATCTGCAGAGTGAATTATTTTTTTATCCTTGTGCGCGAGTTTTGTCGTTCTAGTGACACATTTTGTTTCTGAGGCAGGCCTTTCAGCCGAAACACAGGACATCCAAGTGCCGATAATCAAAACCATCTTTCTGTACGTCTAGCGGGGTGTTCCAGCCTCTGTATGTTCAAAGTACGAGATGGGCACGGTGGAGGTGTGTTATGGGTGGGCTTTGGGCGGTCTCAAGGGTGGACGTCTTGCAGTGATAATCAAACATTTTGCAAGACCTCCTGGACGGAACTTATACGTTTGGAACTAGACCTGTTTTAGAAGGGTCTAAGTTGCCCAAACGGACCAGATGATCACTTCATGCATCAAGGTAAGTCACCCCCAACACTCCCCCAGAGCTTACTGACCCCCTCACACTCACAAAGATCAGAATACAAGCGTACATACTTGTCTCCAGAATACCAGCACCTGGTATAGGAAAGCCTAGTAGAGCTGCACATAGGTGTCTTAAATAGCTTGGTGAGTTGGCTAGTGAACCATAGAGAGGAATAGCAAGTCCCATAAGGCATTCTAACTATTACATTTATGGTGGAAAATGTGAGCCCACCGAGAAAAACCCAAAACTCTACTCTACTGCCATATAGGTGCCACCTACAGCTATAAGATCTATTGTGGTTGAAGATAGGTGGGTATAGTAGGTTTTGGGGGGCTCATTATAACCTATAAGAGAGGTCTGGTGAGATGTTAATCTGGCACCCTTTATGTGAAGTTCACAGCAGTGCCTTCAAGATGCTAGGTGCAAGGCCATGTCTAGGTGGCCAGTCAATTACAGCATTATAGGACTAGCCCCTCCCACGTCCAAATGGTCTTGTTCTGGGCACTTGGGACTTAGATGAAATTTTGGTCAAAAATGTAGTATAAAGATAGACATCCTAGCGGTTTGGGCATCCCAATGGCCTGGAAGTCCAGATAGAGGATTTTCCTTAAAAAATTATTTCTAGACATATGGTGGTTTGACTTTCAATAATAAGCATTTTTTTACTGCCGACTTTGGACATCTAGCACCATATGTCCAAATCGGACTTAGATATATGTTTTGAAAATGCTCCTCCCTGAATCTAAGTTTTATATCTAGAGCAATGGAGAATTATGGATTTGTCTCATGGGAACTGAATTTAGCCCACTATCGTGGCCATTAGACCAGGATTATAGACACAGGATGGGCCTGGCCCACCCAGTTTGGACTCGGTCCCACCCAGGCAGCAGCCACAGGCTACCAGCAGTGGATCCTACATATTTGTCGGTAGCTTACCTGGATGCCTTCTCTCTGACATGTTTGGATTTTGTGTCAGAGAGAAGTCTTCCGGGTCAGCTGCTGGCAGCATGTAGGAACTGAAAAGTAATGCTTCATGGGCTGGGCGTGGGAAAGGAGGGAGAGAGAGAGACTGCTGCACAGGCTGGGGGTGGGTGGAAAGGGAGCAAAAAGAGGTTGCTGCATAGGTTGGGAACAAGGGAAGAGAGATGCCCATCTACTTTGGGCTCAGGCCCACCCAAAATTGGTTATCTGGCTATGCCACTGTATTAGACTACTCTTCCACTGTTTTTGGGAACTGCATCAGTATGATTTTGTCACTTTTGTCCTTTCCCTTGCTGTCTAGTACATGCCTTACTTTTGGGGGGACCCACCCAATAAGGATGCTTTTGAGTTTTTGAGTGTTAAATTATAAGGAGAGTTATTTCTGAGATTATCAGACAATAAAAGGGCAATTGTATAATCTAGGCATCTACATTTGTATACCTTATATACTCGAAAATAAACTGAGATTTTGGGGCCAAAAAATGGCTCAAATATTGGGGTCTCAGTTTATATTCGAGTCCCTACCTGATGACAAATGATTTACCCTCCCCTTCCCACATGATTATCGTTACTATTGTACCCATGGCATTCCTGATATTTCCTCCCTTCCCCTGAAGAAGTTGCAGTCTTCTGAGGTTGCTGCAAGAATTTGTGGCACCCATTTTTGGTACAGGGACTGCATGGGCAGGAGTGTAGCAGGATTGTTCCTGCCCTAGCTCACTAGTGTTATAAGGTAGGCCCAGGGAGAAGCCTATGGGAGGATAAGGGGGCTGGGTGCAGACCAGCCAGACAGGGCAGGACACTTCAACCAGTGGCGTAGGGAAGGTAGGAGGCACATAGAGCGGTGGTGCTCCCACATTCTTTTATGCTCCCTGTTCCCTCTCTGTTTCCACCCTCCCCCCCCCCCCCCCCCCCCCCCCCCCCGCTGCATGCCTTCCCTTCCCTCTTTTCACTAGCATGAGCAGCATCTCTAACCTGCTGCCCGCGCCAGCCTTGGTTCTCTATTTGATGCCACTTCCTGTTTTTGGGACCAGGAAGTGACTTCAGAGGGAGAGCCGAGGCTTACCTCTGAAAGGCTCTAGCCATTTGTCTTCATACTATTACAAGTGTGAAACAAAGAAGTTAAATACCCCTTACAGTGAATACAAAAGATAGCTTGGTTTCATAACAGTGTCAAACAGAACTTTATTCTGGAAGATATGCACAATAATACAGTAGAAGGAACAGCAGTGTCAAACAGAACTCTATTTTCCAAGCTATGAACAGCAAATAGAGCATGGGTCTCAAAGTCCCTCCTTGAGGGCCGCAATCCAGTCGGGTTTTCAAGATTTCCCCAATGAATATGCATGAGATTTATGTGCATGCACTGCTTTCAATGCATATTCATTGGGGGAAATCCTGAAAACCCGACTGGATTGCGGCCCTTAAGGAGTGACTTTGAGATCCCTGAAATAGAGGCTGGAGCAGAACAAAAAGACACAGGATTTGGAGCAAAAGTGTTAATGCAAAAGCTGAGATGTAACATAAGAGATGCCAACTGCATGAAACTCCCAGACAATGACCCTCTTAATCTTGTCAGTATCTGGTCATCAGGAAACAAAGAACCAGTTTGAGCTGAATTCCTGAGTTGTGATTCGACACTATTCCTGACTTGTGATTGGACCTGACTTCCAGCTCCTAGGTCCATTAAAAGGGGAGTTTCATCTAAGCTCCCTCTCTCTTTGAATTGCCGCTGGACACCTGCCCACCTTGCTGGGCTTCTCATCTGCAGCCAAGACTCTATGTTCCACTCCCAGCTATTCTGCAACTGAAGAACTTTAATTCATGCATGAACGTCATCTCCTCCAGGAACTATTTCTCCCAAACAAACAAACAAAAGACCTCTTTCACCCTTCTAATCAGAAGCAACAATAAGAAGAAAAAAACCCCTTTTGAGCCTTTATCAAAGTGAGTTACTTTTAATCCATCTTAATTAATCATTCTGTTTCTCTAACAATATTTTATCTTGTGGCACATTTCCCTTGTTTAAAGATCCCTAAATTGTAACTACAATTACTGCATTGCCTACACAGTATCATAAATAAACTTGCACTGAGCAGTAAAATTCGAGTTCTTCCCTAAATGCTCTATTTGTTCTTAAATATCACACAGAGCTAAGTTTTAAGCAGGTAGTGCGATTCCCCAAATTAATATCTATTTATAATAATACATATATATATATTTTCTGGTTATAGTAGTACCCAGGGCAGTCCACCACACCCCCACTATGCCACTGACCTTGGGTAAGGGAGGGAAGGCAGGAAAGCAGATGCCATGGGGAGGGAAGGAAAGAGAGACAGAATTACTTGAATATACTGTATACCATCCGTTTACATTTGAGTTAACATTTTTCCCCTAAAAAAAGGGGGCAAGTCTTCTTGGTTTATATTCGGATAGTTTAATATTTGAGTACCTACAGTAAATGTGTAGAATACTAGTACCAGTGCATTATTATTACAAAAGTTGCATTTAATAACTAAAAAATGTGTTGTTTCAATTTTTTTTTTTTTAACTATTAGGAATTTTCATTTAATATAATACACAAAGCAAAAAATATGGAACAATCGCATAATAACATATAATTACAAAGAACTGCATAACCATCAAGCCCACATTATTGAGAGAAGACTGTTTTAACTTCAAAGGTAAACAAAAAGGCAAATAAAAAGAAAGGGCTCCTTTAACGAAGCCGCGTTAGCGGCTTTAGCGCACGGGACTTTTCATCACGCGCTAGCCAAAAAACTACCGCCTGCTCAAGAGGAGGCGGTAGCAGCTAGCGCAGCCGGCAGTTCAACGCGCGCTTTTACACACGTTAAACTGCTACTGCGACTTCGTAAAAGGAGCCCAAAGTTTCCCAATTGGACCCACTAGTTCCATAGAAAATTTCCTCTAAACTCTTAGCACTGAACATTTTTTTTGAAAAGACCCTTAGGGGTCCTTTGATCAAGCCATGCTAGCGGGGCTAGCGCGTCGGACATTTCATCACGCGCTAACACCCGCACCTGGCTAAAAAACTAACGCCTGCTCAATGCAGGCGTTAGCGGCTAGCGCAGCAGGCGGTTTAGCATGCGGTATTACACGCGTTAAACCCCCTACCGCAGCTTGATAAAAGGACCCCTTAGCCAAATCAGAATAAATCACTTCAAATTATTTCTCATTACCCTACAAGGGGGCACTTGGAGAAATTGAAAGGGGACAGGTTTAGAACAAATGCTAGGAAGTTCTTTTTCACCCAGGGGGTGGTGGATACATGGAATGCGCTTCTGGAGGTTGTGGTAGGCAGGAGCACGTTACAGGGCTTCAAAGAAGGTTTGGATAGGTTCCTAGAGGACAAAGGGATTGAGGGGTACAGATAGGAGTAGAGGTAGGTTATAGGGATAGGAGTAGAGGTAGGTTACAGAAATAGTCAGGGACCACTGCTCAGGCAATAGGCCTGATGGGCCGCCGCGGGAGCGGACCGCTAGGCGAGATGGACCTCTGGTCTGCCTCAGCGGAGGCAACTTCTTATGTTCTTATGTTCTATAAGAATGACTCTAGTTGTGTTGGTTCCGCACCTGGAGTACTGCGTCCAATATTGGTCACCGTACCTCAGGAAAGACATGGTGATACTTGAGAAGGTCCAGAGAAGAGCTACAAAAATGATAAATGGTATGGAGGACTGTTCATACGCTGACAGGCTGGAAAAGCTGGGGCTCTTCTCCCTGGAAAAGAGGAGGCTTAGGGGAGACATGATAGAAACTTTCAAGATCATGAAGGGCATGGAGAAGGTAGACAAGGATAGATTCTTAAAACTACGGGGAACCACAAGCACAAGAGGGCACTCAGAGAAACTGGAAGGGGACAAGTTTAGAACCAATGCCAGGAGGTTCTTCTTCACACAGAGGGTTGTAGACACATGGAACGCGCTCCCGGAGGAAGTGGTCGGGCAGAGTACGCTACGGGGATTCAAAGAGGGATTGGATGGATTTCTGAAGGATAGGGGATTGAGGGATACAGAAAATGGTAGATATGAGTATGGAAAGAGTATAGATAAAAACAAGGGGGCTATAGGGATAAATCAAGATAACCTGACAGGTCATGAACCTAATGGGCCGTCGCGGGTGTGGACTGCTGGGCGCGATGGACCTCTGGTCTGACCCAGCGGAGGCAAATTCTTATGTTCTTATTTTGTAACTGTATCAGACGCTTACAGGGGAACTTAAAAAAAACCCATAGCTCCCAGAAAAATAACTCTGGATTTTAATGCCAAAAAGTCCTTCCTCCGGAGTTGCATGGGTCTGGTCACGTCAGGAAAAATCATAATCTTGCCCCAGAGAATTTAGCCTCTTTATTTTTAAAGTTAAAGCTTTAAAATCAATATTTTATCCCCTTCATTTGAACGTGTTGTTTCAATTTTTAACGCCAGCTTCCAACCTCGCTACGCTCATGTCGCCTCTCTCCTTAAGTCACTTCACTAGCTCCCTATCTGCCATCACATACAGTTCAAGATCTTATTGCTGACCTACAAGTGTGTTCATTCTGCTGTCCCTCAATATCTCTCCTTGCTTCTCTCTCCTTATACACCTCTCAGAGAATTCTGTTCCTCAGATCATCTGCTCTTAGCTATACCCTTCTCCTCCAATGCCAATTCAAGATTTCGTTCCTTTCATCTAGCTGCCCCCTCTGCCTGGAATAAATTAACCGAGTTTGTCCGTCAAGCCCCTTCCCTTGTGTAAAAGCAGACTGAAAATCCACCTTTTTGATATAGCTTTCAATCCTTCACCCTATTCCTCTGCCCTCCAACCCAGCCCGCTGATTAACCGTTTAACTGTATCCATGACATCCTGATTGTCTTTGGGAAGCAGAGCTGAGATTGTGATGTCATAAAACCTCATTCCACTAATAAGAGCCAACCTCATCAGTGATGTCACAATAGCTTGATTGTCCTGTACTTCCCACTGCCCTCCAACCCAGCCAGCAGATTAACCGTTCCCCTTAACTGTATTCATGACATCCTGTTTGTCTTTGGGAAGCAGAGCTGAGATTGTGATGTCATAAAGCCTCATTCCACCAATAAGAGCCAACCTCATCAGTGATGTCACAATAGCTTGATTGTCCTGTACTTCCCACTGCCCTCCAACCCAGCCAGCAGATTAACCATTCCCCTTAAATGTATTCATGACATCCTGTTTGTCTTTGGGAAGCAGAGCTGAGATTGTGATGTCATAAAGCCTCATTCCACCAATAAGAGCCAACCTCATCAGTGATGTCACAATAGCTTGATTGTCCTGTACTTCCCACTGCCCTCCAACCCAGCCAGCAGATTAACCATTCCCCTTAAATGTATTCATGACATCCTGTTTGTCTTTGGGAAGCAGAGCTGAGATTGTGATGTCATAAAGCCTCATTCCACCAATAAGAGCCAACCTGATCAGTGATGTCACAATAGCTTGATTGTCCTGTACTCCCCTTTGCCTTCCAACCCAGTCAGCAGATTAACCATTCCCCTTAACTGTATCCATCACATCCTGTTTGTCTGTCTTGCCTGTTTAGATTGTAAGCTCTTTTGAGCAGGGACTCTTTGTGACTCTGTACAGCGCTGCATGCATCTGGTAGCACTTTAGTAATAATTAATAGTAGTAGTAGCTTCCATCTGGATTGGCCCAGTCTCACCACAGTCAGAAAGAATATCAGCCCTTTGTATCTCACATTTTCTCAAGTATGAGTAATGTAATGTAATGTAATGTAATTTATTTCTTATATACCGCTACATCCGTTAGGTTCTAAGCGGTTTGAAGAAAATATACATTAAGATTATAAATGAGAAGTAAGCCCAGTGATGTTTTAAATTCTCAGTTCATGCAGCTCATAATAATACATGGAGATCGATCAATCAAAATCAATCTCTCACCATGTGATATTCTTCCCAAAATGAGACAAATCTTTTTTAATTGATTTTTCGCCTCATATTTTGAAGAATAAAAAAACAACAAGCTCCTACAAATTTAGTTGACAGTAGAAAAGCTGAATTCTTCACTAAATGCATAATTTCTTTATTAGAGCATAATCACTCTAAAAGCAGCCAAGCTAATGTCCTAATTTATCATGTACAGTAACTGTCAGAATGGATTAGATTTGCCCTTAATAACTGAAGAGATCGTTAAACAGATTTTTTTATTTTGAGAAGAGATTAGTTATGGAATGTGCTTATATAGCCTCTGATCCACTCTGGGTGGTTATTTGGGCTTACCAACCCCAGAAGTACAGAAATGTGTAAAACCTCAGGATAAAGTGATTCTGGCGAGTGAGGAGAGCAGATGTCCCAAAACATTGAAGAGGTATTTCTACCATTTAGGGACCTTGAGGATCGTGTAGTAGGGACCTGATTCTATAAATGGCGCCTAGCAAAGCCTAACTCCTAGATACTGTTCGGCATGGTTGTCAATCAACCGTTAAGCATCATTTATATTATCACACCTAGCGGTGTATAGTTCAACTTAAGTGTTGCTAAGCACCAGTATATTAGACCAGGGTTTTCCAGGCCTAATTTCAGTGTTAGATAGTAACCAAGGGCCCCCTTTTATCAAACCATGGTAGAGGTAAATGCTCCGATGCTCATTCAGTTATGAGTGTGGGAGCATTTACCTCGCCAGCCCGCTGTAAAAAGCTCTACCGCTGTTTGATAACAGCGGGATCTAAGCAAATGTAACTAATTACTGTACTGAAGTAAAAGCTTTGATATTTTTACTTGTATAGAAATACATGAACATAAGACATAAGAATAGCCTTACTTTGTCAGACTAATGGTCGATCAAGCCCAGTATCCCGTTCTCACGGTGGCAAATCCAGGTCACTAGTACCTGGCCAAATCCCAATGTGTAGCAATATTCCATGCTACCAATATAGGACAAGCAGAGTCTTCCCCCATGTCTTTCTCAATAATAGACTATGGACTTTTCCTCCAGGAACTTGTCCAAACCTTTATTAAAACCAGCTACGCTATCCACTCTTACCACTTCCTCTGGCAACATATTCCAGAGCTTAACTATTCTCTGAGTGACAAAAAATTTCCTCCTATTAGTTTGAAAAGTATTTCCGTGTAACTTCATCAAGTGTCCCCTAATCTTTGTAATTTTTGACGGAGTGAAAAATCGATCCACTTGTACCCGTTCTACTCCACTCAGGATTTTGTAGACTTCATCATATCTCCCCTCAGCCGTCTCTTTTCCAAGCTGAAGAGCCCTAACTGTTTTAGTCTTTCCTAACTGTTTTAGTCTTTCCTCATCAACCAAGATGGTAAAGAGGAGTTCCATCCCCTTTACCATCTTGGTTGCTCTGAAGTAATAATTTTGCCAGTTTTTACTACTTTTATCTAGTTACATTTGATGCTTGAAGTAAAAAATAAAAAAACTCAAAGTGGAAGGGCGAACAGGATTTGGCGATTGCAAACCTTGTCTTGCAAACAGCGGATCTTTTCATCTTAAATTTTGCTGTTCAGTGAATATAGGAATATAGCCTAAAAGAGCAGTGGAGATGCCTATGCTTGAACTAGTTAGATGAGCTGGTTCACGTTAAAGCAGAGGTGGAAGCTGGTAGCAAATTCTTGATGTGGTACTTTTATTTTTTACTCAAAAAGTATTATTTAAGGTACTTTAGTACTTTTCTTGATGTTGTAGTTAGGTGCCATCAACTTGTGCTCGAGTCCTAGCGACTTGATGAATTGCAAATCTAAAAATAAATCGGTTTTGTGCTAGTCCGGAAAGGTCCTCCAGCATTATCCCCTTGGCAGTTTTCAACGTGTCCAGCCATCTGATTGCGGCTCTCCCTTTTCGCCTGGTTCCTTTGATCTTCCCAAGCATGATGTCCTTCTCCAATGATCTCTCTCTTCTGATGGTGTGACCAAAATAAGACAGTCATAACTTCATCGTTTGGGCTTTGGGTGACAAAATCGGTTTGATCTCTTCCAGAATTGATTTGTTAGTTCTTCTGGCAGTCCACAGCACATCTAAAATCCTTCTCCAGCACCAAAGCTCAAATGAGTCAATCTTCTTTCTGTCTCGTTTCCGTAGTGTCCAGCTTTTGCATCCATAACTGACCACTGAGAAAATGAGTGCGTGGACAAATCTGATCTTCGTTTGGAGTGTTACCTCCTTGCCATTGAACACTTTGTCGAGAGCCTTCATTGAAGAGCGACCAAGATTCTGCAGAGTATTTCCTCCCTGCTAATTTCTGTTTGTCAAATTAGAATATAACTTGTACTAAAAACCTTGCACCGTAAGGGCAACTATAGTAAATTGTAACCAGTAAACTGTATATTATGCATATTAATATTAGACCTTAGTAGGTATCAAGTTATGATAAAAACTTGTAAAAAATGATGTATGTTAAATCTGTAACCTGTTTTGAGCTCCTGGGGGACAATGGGATAGAAATTGAATTAAATAAATAAATAATTGCTTCTTTGTTTAAAAAAAGAGCCCAGGAGATTGAAATCCTTTACAACTTCTATTCAGTTCTCACTGCAGCTTCTCGATTTTCATATAGGCTCACTATCAGCTGAGTTATGTGTTTGGGTGTTTCCATTTGCACTAGAGTTCTCCATAGTTTATTGTGTTCCACACAGTCAAAAGTTTTGCTGTAGTTGATGAAGCAAAGGTATAGGGTTTTTTGATATCCTTTGCTCTTCTCCAATATCCATCTAATATTGGCAATAATGTCTCTTGTTCCTCGACCTTTTCTGAAACCATCCTGAACTTCAGGTCGTTCTTGCTCAATGTATGATTGGAGCGTTCATTATATTATTTTCAGCAATATTTTGCTGCTGTGTTGAATTAATGCAATTGTTCTGCCCTTGGTGTCACCTTTCTTCAGAATAGGTATGAACAGTGATCTTCTCCAATTGGTTGGCCATGTTTTTTCCTTCCAAATCTGTTGACACAGCCGAGTGAGAGCCATGATAGCACCTTCTGAGCCTTTTATTAATTCAATTGGAATACCATTGATTCCAGGTGACTTGCTTTCGATAAAGCTTTAGCCACTGCTATAACTTCCTCTTTTAATATGTCTGAGTAAATTTTTTAATTTATCATTATACATTTTACTTTTACTTAAGTATCAAAATATGAATTTACCTTCACTTTTACTTATGTATTTTGACCTAGTACTTTAAACAACACTGCCTAATTTACTAGTGCCTAAAACGGATGCCTAGTGAGGTCTAAATCATTCCATGCCTATTCTCCACCCCTAACCACGTCTACTTTGCAAGTAAGTGATGTTAGGTGCCTCGAATTAGGCATCACTCTTAATCGTTTTTTTAATTTTTTTTAATGTTTTTAATGGCGGGGTCAATTATCATGTCAATTAAAAACTCATTACATATTTTGAGTTCCACAAAGAACTCAGCTAGGCGTCCCCAATCTAGACACTTACTGGTATCTAATCTAGAATCAGGACCTAGGAGCCTATTTTGAGTTCCACGCAGAACTCAGCTAGGCGTCCCCAATCTAGACACTTACTGGTATCTAATCTAGAATCAGGACCTAGGAGCCTATTTTGAGTTCCACGCAGAACTCAGCTAGGTGTCCACAATCTAGACGCTTAGTGGTGTCTAATCTAGAATCAGGACCTAGGAGCCTATTTTGAGTTCCACACAGAACTCAGCTAGGCATCCCCAATCTAGACGCTTAGTGGTATCTAATCTAGAATCAGGACGTAAGAGCCTATTTTGAGTTCCACACAGAACTCAGCTAGGCGTCCCCAATCTAGACGCTTAGTGGTATATAATCTAGAATCAGGACCTAGGAGCTCATTTTGAGATCCACGCAGAACTCAGCTAGGCGTCCCCAATCTAGACGCTTAGTGGTATCTAATCTAGAATCAGGACGTAAGAGCCTATTTTGAGTTCCACGCAGAACTCAGCTAGGCGTCCCCAATCTAGACGCTTACTGGTATCTAATCTAGAATCAGGACCTAGGAGCCTATTTTGAGTTCCACGCAGAACACAGCTAGGCGTCCCCAATCTAGACACTTACTGGTATCTAATCTAGAATCAGGACCTAGGAGCCTATTTTGAGTTCCACGCAGAACTCAGCTAGGTGTCCACAATCTAGACACTTACTGGTATCTAATCTAGAATCAGGACCTAGGAGCCTATTTTGAGTTCCACGCAGAACACAGCTAGGCGTCCCCAATCTAGACACTTACTGGTATCTAATCTAGAATCAGGACCTAGGAGCCTATTTTGAGTTCCACGCAGAACACAGCTAGGCGTCCCCAATCTAGACACTTACTGGTATCTAATCTAGAATCAGGACCTAGGAGCCTATTTTGAGTTCCACGCAGAACTCAGCTAGGTGTCCACAATCTAGACGCTTAGTGGTATCTAATCTAGAATCAGGACCTAGGAGCCTATTTTGAGTTCCACACAGAACTCAGCTAGGTGTCCCCAATCTAGATGCTTACTGGTATCTAATCTAGAATCAGGACCTAGGAGCCCATTTTGAATTCCACGCAGAACTCATCTAGGCGTCCCCAATCTAGATGCTTACTGGTATCTAATCTAGAATCAGGACCTAGAAGCCCATTTTTCACTATGTTTCAAAACAAACAAACTATACAAAGCTTGTGTTCAGCATAAATGTCAAAACTTGACCAATTTTAATCACATTTAGGATATATCATCCTGAATAAATTTACAATACGCCTACACTCACACCGGCCACCTCACCTAAATGACATCAGCTCATTACCTGGTTCTTCAACTGTCACAATGTTTACTTTAGTGAGAACTGATCAGGCCCTACCATTTCCTGACTGGCAATCAGTTGAGCCTGTTGTTCACAATTTCTTCACAATATATTCTACACTTACCCTTCTCTACCTCTTTTTTGGAAACAGTTGTATCAGTCTATGAGAAAGATAACTTTTCTCCAGACACAAATTTTTAATAAGGGTTAGATCCTCCTGACAGAAAACCAAACCAAACTGGTGTCTGTGCATATCATGATGATAATTGCTTGGTGGTGACAATATTGTTTTAAGTGAGGTGGCTGGCATGCATTTAGGTTTATTGCACATTTATTCAGGATGATATATTCCAAATTTTATTGAAATTGGTCAAGTTTTGGCAGTTATACAGAAAACAAGCTCTGTGTAGTTTTTGGGTGGCTTTTTTTTTTTACACAGGGCCCTGATATTCAAAGGAATTTAAGTGGGCAGGAGAGGCCCCTGCCCACTTAAATTGCTCAAGGCCATCCAACTGCTGGTATTCAGCAGCACTTAACCACAATGCCACTGAATATTGCCTCTGACTAGCCCCAAAAATTAGGCAGGTCAGGAGCAGTACTGGGGGTGGCACTGGGGAGAAGCTGGCAGGTATGGACTGGATGCACTGAGAAGGGGCCTGATTAGCCAAGATGCCTAAAGCCCCTCCCATAGAATGGATCTTAAGTGTCTGGGCCAATCAGAGCCTTAGGCCCCTCCCCAGTACATCCCAGGATGCTTTGGAAAGGGGAAGGCCTGCCATTTTGAAAAGGCAGGCCTACCAGCTGGAGGGAGTAGGCATCCCTCCAGGTGGCTGTGGACCGAAAGGTATGGGAGTGTTAGGGGAGTTTGGGGCGGGTTGGGTATCCCTCTTGCTGGGGGTTTATTGGGAGGTAGGAATCGCTGGTGGGAGGGAGTGGGCTTCCCTCTTGCTGTCTTTCAGAGGAAGATTCTCAAAACTAATTGGGGGGTCTTTAAAAAAAAAAAAAATTGTGGGTGGAGGGGTCTGAGCTGTCAAGCCTTACTTTCCTGTCAATGCCTGAACCAATCAGAGCTCAAACACTAACTGGAAAGTAAGAGTACGACAGCTCAGACCCTGCCAGAAAATTTTGCTCACAAACATAGGACGAGGTTAGGGAATCACCCAATGATGACAGAGAATCGTCCAGCGTGCTCATTTAAATATTAATGACCTCATTGTAATACATTTGTATGGCAGAGTCGGGTAGAATACTTTTATGCTAAACTGGTTGGAACTGGTTGGGCAACTATCGTTAAAAGCACAATAGGTTTTGAGAATCTTCACCTTGAAGACATGCCGTGAAGTTACATAGTAATACTCTTAAAACAATAGGAAGAAATATTTTCCCACTCAACAAATAGTTGAGTTCTGAAAGGTTATGGCAAAAGCAGTTAGTTCTGTAAATGGAAACTAACTTAGTAAGTGCTGTTGAAAAAATGAAAACAAGAGAATTGACCCAATGATCTCCACAGGCTTTTCACTTGGCTTTTTGAGCCCATGTCCTGCACACAGCTTCTATGGAACAGTTTTATTTCCGACTGGCATTTTTATCCACGTATCTTTACCATAGGATTTCATAGGAACCCTTGAAGAAGACATTCTGTCGAAACACGGACCGTGTTGGGTCCAGGGTCCAAAGCTTTTCAGCAGACTGCGTCCTAGAGGGTTTTTATGTGGTTTGCCAAGTTTTAATATTATTTTAATATTAATAAAGTCCATCTCAGGAACATCATTTCTCCATGCTGTTGAAAAAAACAGCATCTATCACATGTCAAGCACAAGTTAAGTGCTATTTGTAAAACTGCGCCTAGCTAATTGCGTTAGGCACTGGTACCAGAAACCAGGGTTTTCTTGACCTAAAATACCAGTGCCTATGGTAGATGCCTACAAGCGCCTAATTCTATCACATCCCTCCTCCGCCCATAATCATGCCTACTTTTTGGGTAGGTGCCTCAGTGTAGACGCCTACCTGAAAGTTCATTTTTTAAATTGGCTTTAATGGTGCTGTTCAATTAATAACAACAATTGAACCAATTTAAAAAAATTAAGTTTGGTGCCTACACTGGTAAGCATCCTGATCTAGGCTCCTACTGGTAGGTATCATTTATAAAATCTGGGCCTTAGTGCACATGGATTTTTAAAAAAAAATATTTGGACAAATTCCTGGAGGCAAAGTCTATAAACCATTATTGAAGTAGACCTGGGGTTGGCCAGGGTAAATAAATGGAATTTTGCTAATTTGGGGGATTCTGCCAGGCATAGGCACCAGCTCTTTGGGCGCTATGGGTGCCAGAACATCTCCAATATTCTTTCCAGCACTGCCCAGACATCAAAGCTGAAATCTTCCTGCTAGAGAGCTGCAACAATAAGCAGGATGTAAGGCTGTGTCTTTCAAGCCACAGCTTCTGCCTCCCCTTGCAATCTATTGGTTAAACATTCCTTAGCCAGCCAATAAACTGCAAAGGTAGTAGGACTAGTAGCTTAGGAGACACCATTGGTCAGACATTCTTTAGCCAACCAATAGGCTGCAAGAGAAAGCAGAAGTGAAGGTTGGTGTTTTCTAAGCTATTGGTCTTGCCTCCTCTGCAGCTTATTGGCTGGTTAAGAAATATCTGAGCAATGAGCTAACAGCAGGGAGCAGAGGAGAGCGGCAGAGTAGGCCAGACAGACTTGCAGCTTTTGGTCTACCATAGAGAGGATGAGACAGAGGGAGGCACTGGGAGAGGAATGAGGAAGGAAAGAGTAGGCACAGGCATTGAGAGCTGGAAGACATGGGTTGTGAAGAGAAGAGAGGCTGAGGGAAGAGGTATTGGCATGTAAAAGGGAGAACAGAGCTGAAGTGAACGCAAGCTGGGGATGCATGGGCTGTGATACAAACAGAAGTGGATGGGGAATGTGTTGAAGAAAGAGAAATAGATGAGAACAGAGAGAGAAAGTGTGGGTTCAAAGAGGGGGGTTGATAGAGGAGATAAGTTGAGAGAAGGATTAGGTTGGAAGGATGGAAGTGGCAGGAGAGGTGAAACTAGAAAGAAAAATATATATATATCAAGAAGAAGCAAAGAAAAGATCATTTTCAGATTTTTTTTTGAGGGGAGGGGCATGGATGAATCTATCAGCTGCTACCCACAACTGAACAAACCGAAGAATCACTGGGTGGAAATGTATTACAGTACTCCCACGATATTCACGGATTCCAGGAACCCCCAAGAATCTTGAAAAACCTCAAATACGGTTTTTAGCAGGGGAGACAAGAGAGGGCAGCCGGAGAGGCAGGAGAGAGCAGCCGGAGTGCCGGCGAGTGAAGGAAATCACTCACGGTATGCTCCGACCACTCTTCCTGCACTAAAGTTGAGCCTCACCAATCAGGAGCTGCTTTGATACGCAGCTCCTGATTGGTGAGGCCCGACTTTAGTACAGGAAGAGGCAGTCGGAGCATACCGCCAGTGATTTCCTTCACTCGCTGGCACTCCAGCTGCTCTCTCTTGCCCGGTCATTCGCGGTCGGAAAATATCACGAATGACTGAGACCGTGAATCACCGACCGCGAATGACCAGGGGAGCATTGTATATTGTTAATCGAGATGGGTCAGTTATGGGTCTCTGCTCTTTTCTTCCAACCTTGCAGGCACAGGAATAAATAAGGTGCCTCATTGGAAGGACAGGGAAAGGGGGGGGGGAGGATATGAAAACATGGAATCCCATGAACTGGAAATCTCCCTTGTACAACTTACTTACTCTCAGCAGCTCTGGTATTGAGATTGGCCATGATCAGGGATTGAACTAAGCAGGGGTATATTCCCCATTATATCCCACAGGAGGTAGAAATGAGCACTGGGCTATGTGAGCCAAAAAAAAGTGGCATGGCAGCAGCAACAAGAAGAGGTGACAGGAGATCATTCACAAATTTGGAGGAAAGGGGAACAGGGAGCATATTTATTTTAGTGTTTATATATCACTTATAGCCTAAGTATTCAAGCATTTTTCCCTATCTGTCCTGGTGGGCTCATACTCTTATCTAACATACCTGGGGCAATGGGGGGATTAAGTAACTTGCCCAGGGTCATAAGGAGCAGCATGGGTTTTGAACCCACAACCTCAGGGTACTGAGGCTATAGCTCTAACCACTGTACCACACACTCCACAGTGGTGTAGTGGCTAAAGCTACAGCATCCTAAGGTGGTGGGTTCAAATCCCATGTTGCTCCCTGTGATCCTGATCAAGTCACTTAACCCCCCCATTGCCCCAGGTATATTAGATAGATTGTGAGCCTGGAAGAACAGGATAGAAGATTGAACAAACAAATATGATGTGAAGCCATGAAACTTACATATTATCTCACAAATCGTGTGCGCTTCTTGGTTTGGCTCACTGGCGTTTCTCGTGTTTAGTTGCTAAATCCTTGTTTTTCTTTTGGCTCTTGGCTCCCTGAGTTGGATGCTTATTCCTTGGCCACTGAAGCAATATCATGCAGGCAGTCCAAACATGCGGCTCAACATGAGTGCATGCTTTTATGCCCTGGGTTGTTGGAATATGTTTTCCCACTCAACAAGTCATTTCTGAGGTTTGAAACTGTGATCCTTGGTGGGCTTCCAGAGCTCTGGGTGAGCGTGTGGCAGAGAATCTCGCGTAGACTCTACAGGCAGAGGATGACATTGGCCTGGAATCTGTGAGCACCAGGGGAAGTGCTGCAGTGCAAAAGGGAAGGGGGAAGCAGTCCCAGAAAACAGGAATGTGCCTGGAGCCAGGTTGAGCAGAGCAGGGAAATAATCCGTGCCTGTGGTCAATAGGGAGTCACAAGCTGAAGATGAGTCAAACCTACCAAGGAAAGGAAGTGTCACCTGTGGAATGAAAAGCGGGAAGCAATGAAGAAGGGATGAATGAGCTTTTCCCATCGAACAGCAACTGGTTAGGGAAAATTGCACTGGAGCTTGCTGGGGTGGGTAGGAAAATAGAAGTCTGGGTCAAGGGAAAATGAGAAGCAAAACAGGCTACAAAGGACTTAGGGAGTGGAGCAAGAAGAGAGCTATTAGACTCCCTGCCCCCAAATATAAAACATCAAATTATGCCTGTGCAAAAGGAGAAATTTTTTTTTTTTTTAAAGTGCAGAAGGAGGAAGAAAGAGGACAAGTAGGAGAGAGGAAGAAAAAGAAATTGGGGGAAAGAGAAAAAAATTGAAGGAAAAGAATGTGGTGTGGATGATGGGCTGAGGGACTGGTTGGAGAAAGTGCAGTAGATGACCTGAATGAAGAGAGAAAGACAGAGAATCCGTGCCGAGCTCTACGCTTGTGGAGATGGTGCGGTATACAAACCTAAGGTTTAGTTTAGTTTAGAGAAAGAGAAAAAGAGAGAAAGAGAGAAAGAGAAAGAGAGAAAAAGAGAAGAGAGAAAAAGAGAAAGAGAAAAAGAGAAAGAGAGAAAAAGAGAGAGAGAGAGAGAGAGAGGTGGGGGAGGAGAGAGTGGCAGGACCTTATCTTTTGTTCACAATACATGCCCTGCTCTTGACATTTAGATACAGGCTGGTCATATTCACTACCAGATATATTTTGTTTTTATTTGCTGGGTTAGGGGAAATTTGTTGTGAGATTTGAGCTCAGCTCCCCCTATCATTTTCAAAAGTTGGCACTTGTGACCGGCCTTGCCCACCGTTAGAAACCAGGATGTTTGGCTAGATGGACCTTTTCCAGACCCCGTATGACAATTCTCATGCTCTTATTTATTTTGCAATCATTTCCTGGTGGCAGCGGGCAGGAATAAGACTTTTATTTTGAAAGAGAGTCTGCCTAAGTTTGGGTGATCCAATATTTTACCTGTTTGAAATGTATATTGTATCTTTTAACTTACAGCGATTTACAAGAACGTATGTCGTTCTCTGTCTGAGAAACCCAAATTGCTCATTTCTTTCCTGTTCTGCTTTGGATTTACAAAACAGCAATTGCCTGGTAGAAAATGATAAATGGCATTTTTACTGAAGGAGGATAGGAGTGCTGGTTTCGGAGATCCCCCCCCCCCACCCCTCCCCATGCCAACCCTGCTCCTGAAAGAAAGACCATGGCGATGAAATTATTCAACTTTCCACCCTACTGATTTTCTCTGGTTTTAAAGATCAATTTAGTACGAATGTAAGTTTGATAAAACACGATTATACTTTTCGTTCCAACAGCTAATTTCCTGCCCTTGCAGGGAGTCAATTTACAACTAGAATAGGCTTTTATTGTGAAATGAAGCGAAAATCTTGAGATTAAATTTTGCAAACATTTGAGTTAGCACAATAAGCTCCATTTAACAGACAGTATAACAGGTTGTGTGTTTCTTGTTTGTTTCACTGAAACACAGTTAATAGTTATATTACTGCCACTCCAGGATACTTAGCTTTTCATCAGGAGTTTATTGCATTGCAATATTATTTCAAGTGAATTGAAGTCATTTTAATTTCTGACATTATTAGGTAGATTCATTGGGTCAACACATAACAGTTTCTGACTGCCCAATGAGATAAAAATTAACTAAATTAAGTGAGACTTTGAGATAAAGTATGGTTTTGCTCAGCTTTTCTTGCAACTTGAGCTAAAATATAAAACTTAGAGACCACTTCTGTCAAATAGAGATGTATCATGTGAAGTGCAAATAGATCCAGGTAAATTTCAGTTTGGAGGGATTTCAATGGAACGTCTGCATAAGGCTGGAACTAGGGCAGGAGGATCAAGGAATTTCTCCAAGGTGTTGTATATTTTCAGGGCCTCAAACTCTGGTCTGTGAGGATGAGCATAAGAACAGTCATACTGGGTCCATCTAGCCCAGAATCCTGTTTCCATCAGTGGCCAATCCAAGTCACAAGTATTCATTCATTTTAATCTAATATAATAAAACAGTAAGCCGCGCATGCTCACTTCCTATGCGTGCATCCGTTTTCCGTGAGCTGTAGCTAGGAAGTGCGCATGCGCGGCTTACGGTCTGGCCTTCCCTGCTCTCCACCTGCGGAGCGACGTCTGCCGGCCGCTAGCACCCCCTGCCCTCTCTGTCGCCTGGCTCCCTTGCTGGGGTTTTTCGCGGTGGCGGCTCTTGTGTCCGGCCCTGTGTACTTACCCGCCAAACAATTTCTGCCGTTCCTTCCCTTACTCAAATCAGGTACAGTTTAGCTCTGCCTATGTTAAAAGGAGCTGCTTTGAAATTGGAGTCCTGCCGCCACCGTAACACGTTCCCTCTGCCGCGGTCCCATATGTCAGAGAAGGGGTGGGACCAAGGCAGAGGGGAAAGTGCTACGGCAGTGGCAGGCCTCCGATTTCGACGCGGCTCCTTTTAACATTGGTGGATTCACTGCACCTGATGGAGGGAGGGAAGGAAAGGTGGTTGTGCGCTGTTGAGCCCCTCTTTGCCCTCAGACCCTCTCCTAACTCACTATCTGCGCATTGTGCATGCTCTTGCATGCTCGCTCCTGTCTCAGACCACTGGGGGGAGGTGCCTGTCTTCAGCTGCCGGGATGGAGGGAGGGAAGAAGAAAGAAGGGGCCCTGGCAAGCGAGTTATCAAAAGCCAACCATAGCCTGGGACCCCTACATGATATGAATAATGACCAGACTACAAAAGGTAAGAAAAATAATTTTATTTTCTGTTTTGTGATTACAATATGTCAGATTTGAAATGTGTCTTGAGGGGGAGGGGCTGCCGCTGTGAAGGGCTTTGGTGGGGAAGCCAGCCAGACCGCGAGTGTGGGGCCGTTGTAAGCGCGGATTGGTCAAGGAGCCGCCCGCAAACATCTTTGCTCTGGGGGGGAAGACAGAAGGGGCCATGGAGAGGGTTAGGGGGAGGGGTGTGCTGGGGGGAGGCAGAAGGGGCCATGGAGAGATAGGGAAAGGGGGCTGCTTTGGGGGGAGGGGTGCTGGGGACAGACAGCTTTGCTCTGAGAGACATTTGGGGGGGAGGTGGGTGCTGGGGGCAGACGGCTTTGCTCGGGGGGGAGGGGGAGACAGAAGGATACAGACAGCGGCCAAGGAGAGAGAGATAAAGAAACACAGACAGACAGACATATCTATTCTAGCACCCGTTAATGTAACGGGCTATAAGACTAGTTATTTATAATCCGCATATCCTAGAATTCTATGCGGATTATAAATTATTCAGGTACTCAAGCATTTTTCCCTCTCTGTCCCGGTGGGCTCCCACTCTATCTAATGTACCAGGGGCACTAGGGAATTAAGTGACTTGCCCAGGGTCACAAGGAGCAGTGCAAGATTTGAACCCACAACCCCAGGGTGCTGGGGCTGTAGCTCTAACCACTGCGACATAAAACAAGGAGTGGAGATGTCCAATGAAGGCTGGTGAATTCAATCTTTCTTTAAAAAAATCCTTTATTCATCCAAAAAACCTCAGTGACTCAACATGTACCGGTACATGTTTTGGCCAAATCAGCCTGCTCCAGGAGTCTTAAAGATCTTCAGAATGAAGTGATCTTATAAAAGGACTTCCTAGTCGTTCATTTTATACTTATATCTTCTTGTAGAAATCATATACAGTATTCCCGTGGTATTCATAGGGGGGGGTTTAAAATTCTTTATTCATTTTTAAAACTACAGTTGTGCACAATAATTAGTACATTTACACAGAATATTAAATTAGAGCACAATAAACTTACAAAAAATTAATAACAAAAAATTATTTGCCCCCACCCACCCAATTAATCAATCAATAAATAAATAAATACCTGTAAACAACCTAAACATACCTCTTAATTCCATTCCAAAACGTACTCCCTCCCACAGATGTGTATCTTTTTCTTTTTAATCTTTATTCATTTTTATACGTACAATAAGTGTGATCATACATAAACACATTTGCACATTGAGAATATCACTTAATATTCAGCAATAATATCAGTCATAAAATCTTATCTCCCTCCCTTCCCACCCCTTCATAATAAGTAATTAAATTACTTTATATAAGATGTTATACTTAAAATCCCCCCCCCCACCCTGAAAAATGAACTTTAAGAATTAAGGGAAAAGTAACAACTAATCATTACAAAATTTTTTTAATGGCTCCCACACATCTTGAAATTTCCTAATATATCCTTGCTGTGTTGCTATTACACTTTCCATTTTATACATATGACATAATGAATTCCACCAAAAATTATAATTTAGTCTACTCCAGTTCTTCCAGTTATAAGTAATTTGTTGAATGGCAACCTCAGTCATTATGAGTAATAACTTGTTATTATTTGATAATATCTGACTCTTTGCTCTCATTGACATACCAAATAATACAGTATCATATGACAATGCCATTGGATTTTCTAATAAACAATTAATTTGGTCCCAAATTGATTTCCAGAAATTCATAATAAATGGCCAATAGAATAATAAATGATCTAAAGTCCCTGCTTCGAGATGACAGTGCCAACATTTATTAGACTTAGAGCTATCCAATTTTTGTAACCGAACAGGGGTCCATAATGCTCTATGTAACAGAAAAAACCATGTTTATCTCATCCTCCAAGTCCAAATTTGTGACCATTGAGACGCAGAAATTTGATGCTTGATCTCAATGATCCAAATGTCTCTCAGAGCAGTGTTTGGTTTTTTTTTAATAAATCCAGTCAGTAATTTATACCACCGGGCAGCCTGGTGACCCAGGAAGTCCGCCTGAAAGCATAAGAACTCCATACTATATTGATTATTAAGGTTTTTCCACTCAGGGAACCCCGCCTGAATGGCCTGCTTCAGTTGCAACCATCTAAAACTTTCTGATTTATTGAGGCCATATTTATGATGCAACTGTGAAAACTCAAGCAGTTTACCATTAGAGATAACATCTTTTAAAAAGATCATCTAAGAAGGCCAGTCTTTACAGTATTTAGTTAATGGTTCTCAAACATCCATAATTTTTTTGTAATTTCCCTGCTGAATGGCCATGCACTGTTCCATTTTAAAGACATAGCAGAGGGACTCCCATCAGAATGAATAATTTAATCTGTCTCAATTTTTCCAATTTTTTAAGCAGGGAAGATAGGAGAGGGCAGCCGAAGAGGCAGGAGAGGACAGCCGGAGCACCAGCGAGTGAAGGAAATCACTCGCTGTATGCTCTGACCACCTCTTCCTGTACTAAAATCGGGCCTCACTAATCAGGAGCTGCATGTCAAAGCAGCTCCTGATTGGTGAGGCCCGACTTTAATGTAGGAAAAGATGGTCGGAGCATACCGCGAGTGATTTACTTCACTTGCCGGCACTCCAGCTGCCCTCTCCTGCCTCTCCGGCTGCCCTCTCCTGCTCGGTCATTTGCGGTCTGAAAATACCATGAATGACCGGGACCGCAAATCACAGACCGCGAATTCACAGGGGAGCACTGTAACTGATAAAAGAAGAAGATATAAGTGTAAAATTAATGACTAATAAGTCCTTTTTTTTAAGATCACTTCATTCTGAAGATCTTTAAAACTCCTGAAGCAGGCCAATTTGGCCAAAACATGTACATGTCGAGTCACTGAGGTTTTTTGGATGAATAAAGGACTTTTTAAGAAAGATTGAATTCACCAGTCTTCATTGGACATCTCCATTCCTTATTTTATGTCATTGTGTTTTGTGGATTTGGTTCTCCTGTTCTTTGCTCTAATCACTGCACTAGATGTCACAAAGTAAAAACCGAGACAGGTGGCCCCACTTCCAGCCCCGCCCTGCTCCACCGCAGCCCTGCCCCATTCTGTCCAGCCCTGCCCTGTTCCACTGCAGCCCTGCCCCATTCTGTCCAGCCTCGCCTTGCCCTGTTTCACCCCAGCCCCGCCCCACACACAAACCTCTTAAGCTCGCGGTTGTGTCTGGGAGGGCCTCTGAGCATGCATGGATGTGGCGCCTGGTAATTAAAGAAACACCATTTAAAATGGCAGAATTTAAAATGGCACCATTTAAAAGGCACCCAAATATATATTCAGAAATAATTAATTGCCCCAAATGCATTAAAAGCTGTCTGTTTTGAAGTTGAGCATTTAAAAATAATCACCTGCGTGCACATTAGTTCATATCTGTTTACCATTTAAATGGCACCATTTAAAATAGTGCATAATTGTGCCTCCATAGGCACTTTAGGCTGCCTAATGCCACTGTGGGCGTGGCTAACACCAGAAGTGGCATTAGGTGGTCTAAAGCGCCTACATAGGCATGATTGTCAACAAAGATAGGCACCGGAAACGTAGGCCTGGAAAACCCGGCCTAATTTTCGGAGCCTATCTTTTGCGGGGGGAGGGGGTGATTCTCTATACAGCACCATCGCGTGACTGACATGCAATCAGTGGCCACCAATGTCACCACCCTATAGAGAATCTGGGCCATACTGTATAGGCCCCGATTCTATAAATGGTGCTTAAAAATTGGTGCAATTTATAGAATTGTGTCTAGTGGCACCTAAATTGGACTTAAGCACCAATAGGCGTCAAAACCATAGGCACTGCCTAGTCATGCCAGGGTTTTATTGACCTAAATACCAGTTTCCAAGTCCAAGTTAGGGGCCTACATAGAAAACACACCCAAGATCCACCCATGAACCGCCTTTAACCATGCCTACTTTCTGGTAGGTGTCTACTGAGTTAGACGCCCACCCGAAATCTGTAGACGGAGTGGAGTGCACTATATGAAAGCCTGAATATCAGCAATTTCTATAGCAGGGCCACGGATGTGGAATTTATTGCCAGGAGTCATACGTTTGTGTGGTGAAAAAGATGAATTTTAAGATGTTAAAGACCCACCTTTTTGTTCAGGCTTTTTATTAATTAGGTTGAACTTTTAGATAGTTGATGAAGTCTTGTAACAAAGATATTGACAAAGGTGCTATTTGTGTATGTGTGTTTCCTCTAAGTGTTATATGTGAATTTGTATGTTTTTACTGTAATCCGCTTTGCTCTAAAGCGGAATAGAAATTTTTTAAATAAAATAAATAATTTTGAATTCTGTATGTTTTCTCTTTTTTTGTAATCCACCTTCATCAGTGGTCTCAAACTCAAACCCTTTGCAGGGCCACATTTTGGATTTGTAGGTACTTGGAGGGCCTCATAAAAAAATAGTTAATGTCTTATTAAAGAAATGACAATTTTGCATGAGGTAAAACTCTTTATAGTTTATAAATCTTTCCTTTTCGCTAAGTCTTAATAATAATATTGTCATTTATAGCTAAAGAGATATATGATCAAGAAACTGTTTTATTTTACTTTTGTGATTATGATAAACATGCCGAAGGCCTCAACATAGTACATGGCGGGCCGCATGTGGCCCCCGGGCTGTGAGTTTGAGACCACTGATCTACATGTTTTTAAAACAAATAAATAAATAGCAGTGTACACATCTGTTCCCCATCCCCCCACCCCTTTTACTAAACTGCGATAGCGGTTCTTAGCGCAGGGAGCCATGCAGAATGCTCCGTGCTGCTCCCGACGCTCATAGAGTTCCTGTGAGCGTCGGGAGCAGCGCGGAGCATTCAGCTTGGCTCCCTGCGCTAAGAACCTTCTCTGCAGTTTTACCTCCTGAGTGACTTATCTCTTAATCCTTAAGTTCATTTATTAATGTGCTTTTACATATGATAATTTTTGAAATGTGTTTTTCTAGCAAAGATTTCCTTCATTCTTCATTTGAAGATACTCTGCTGTCTGCACTAAGCCCATGTATTTATGTCACTAGGTGACTTATAAGCCAAGAATGAATTTCTCAGTGGGGTCCCAGTATGGGAACTCATTAAAGCCCCTGATTAAATAGTTAGAGCCTTGTGTTCAGCAGATGTCAATAAGACATCCAGAGAGAATGTGTGCATTAACTTTTTTTTTTTTAACTCCTAATGACTGTTTCAAATTGTTTTTATTATCTAGTCTGGTGCTGGGGGTTACAAGCAATTCATGTCAAACCTTTCAACAATTACTGGAGAATAAGTGACATCTCAGTGCACATATTAAATGCAATAGTGCTCGAGAAGGCTGCCTTGCAACATTAACAGTCTCACAGCAAACTGCCCAGAACAAGAAGTTCATTTGTTTTTCAGCTGGTCCGTGATAAATTTATTCGAGCCATGATAACTGTTATCATGTACATATCTAAGTGTTCCCTCTTCTACTTTCAGGACCTCATTTCTGTGTTATAGTCTAATAATACAGTAGGTTTATACGGTAGCTGGGTTGGCATCAGTGACTTAGAAGTCCACAGAAATGAACTGGGTTGGTGCCATATTATACTGTTCAGTACAGTGAAAAGGAGAAAATGAGGGACAAGCGAATGAGGAGCAACTTTGTGAGGCTGTAGATCACTATATATCAGCTCCGAAGAACAAGGCCAGGGTAAACAAGTTGATCTTGGTGGGGGATAGTGGTGCCCCTCCCCTGCCCTGTTCACCCCCCCCCCCCACCTCCTCCTGCCGTGCGCATGCTGCTTTCCATCCCCCCGGACATCTATAATGTTCCTGGCGCGAGCAGCAACCCCCAAGCCGCTGTCGCGCCAGCGTTGGCTCTTCTTCTGATGTCATTTCCTTGGTGCGGGTCCAGGAAGTGACATCAGAGGAAGAGCAGACGGTGGCAAGATAGCAGCTTGGGGGGTTGCTGCTCATGCCAGGAATGTTACAGAGGTATGGGGGAAGGGAAGCAGCATTTACACATGGCAGTGGGGGGGAAGGAGCGGGGGGGCGGAGAGGAGGATGGATGTCTGCGCCCTCACCAAGATGGCACCCAGGGTGGACCTCTCCCCTGCCCCCCCTTACTACGCAACTGGTCAGGAACTGCCTTCAAGGTACAGGGAGCTCACCTTAACCCCTCCCATCTTCCCTCCACTCCCTGATATAACCCCTCTCAATTCCACCGCTCATCTGGTATTCTTTTCCACTCCAAAATATCAACCAAGAATACAGTACCCTAAAATGTAATGCTTCTGGAAATACCCAGCTATCATATTTGTTATCTTATTTGTAATATTGCCTAGAAATGTCCAGTTGTTCTACTTGTTATCTAATTTACAATATCTCCTGGAAATATCCAGCTATCTCAGCTCATTTGTAACCCAAAATTGTAACCTTTCTGGAAATGTCCAGTTAGCTCTGCAAGGTACAGGCGGAATAGAAGTCACTAATGTAATGTAATGTAATGTAATGAAAAAGCATAATTTGTTGTGGGAGAGTTAGAATATATTGTACTAAATGAAAATATAGATCTAATAGGTATCTCTGAGACCTGGTGGAAAGAAGATAACCAATGGGACACTGTCATACCAGGGTACAAATTATATCACAGTGATAGGGTGGATCAAATTGGTGGAGATATAGCATTATACGTCAAGGAGGACTTAGAATCACATAGACTAGAAATTCTATAGGAACCAAAACAAACCTTGGAATCCCTATGGGTAGAAATTTCATATGTAAAGGGGAAAAGGATAGTGATAACACACTTTTGGTGTAACATGTAAGCCCTCCGAAACCCATCCAAAACCTACTGTACCTACGTATAGGTGACACCTGCAGGCATAAGGGCGATTGCTGTGGTGTACAGTTGGGTACAGTAGGTTTTGGGTGGGATTTGGAGGGCGTACCATAAGGGGGTTATGGTGAGATGTGTACCTGGGACCTTTTATGTGAAATTCACAGCAGTGACCCCTTAGGTACCCCACTGCTCTGCTGGGAAGTCAGCATAGGCAGTTTACTACGAATGCTGGTACCTCCTATATACCCCAATGACTTTTTGTGTGCGTTTTCTTATTGGATATTGTTTTTCAAAAATGATTCAAAAACATAGACACACTAAGCCCCAAAACATCTAAGAAATGACCATTTTCGAAATAACAATATAGGCATTTACTGGTTTTGAAAATGGCTACATTTGCTACTGGAGTTTTGGAACGTTTTCTGCAAAACATCCAAAAAAATCAGATTTAGGCGGCATATTGAACACGCCTCTCCTCATATATTCACTAATGAACTAGGCTGTGGAAGTAGAGCCTAGAGAAATAATTATGTCTGCTTCCTCTTGAGTTTGGGATGTCAGAAGATGCTAAATTAAATTAAAATGATCCAATCCAATCCTTAGTCTTATTTACCAGGCCATTCCCCAGAGGGACTCGAACCAGTTAACAAAAGTTTACTCAAAGTAATATTAGGGAACAATAGTCGGACAGGAAAGTTCATCCATTACCATCTCTTATTTGTCATCTAAAAATTTATTGAACAGATATGTTTACAGGGTTTTTCCAAAACATGTCAAAGAGGAAAGAAGTCTGATTTCTGAAGGAAGATCATTCCAGATTATGACCATGGTAAATGCCAGAGAATGGGAAAGTCTGCTTAAAGCTTGAATCCCTCTAATAGAAAGGAATACTAGTTTAAATTTATGTATGCCTCTAGTAGAAAGAGGTCGATGAGAGTTGAAGGAAATGGATAAAAAACCCCCATATAGACTCTTAAATACTACATTGGCACATTTGAACTGAACCCTCCAATATACCGGGGCCAATGGGGTAACATGATCGTATCTGTTCTTACCAAAGATCAATTTGGCAGCCGTGTTCTGAATCAGCTGTATTCTCTTTAAGTTGCATTTACTTAAACTAATATAAAGAGAATTTGCATAGTCCAGAGAGAAGCCAATATAATAGCCTGGACCAATGCAGCAAAATGATGTTGATAAAACAAACCACGAACCCCTGGCCCTTTTCCTCTCAACAGAAGGAAATCTGAGAGCACAATGGTACTTCAGGAAGGTCTAGTTTTGTTTCTTCAGTAAATTCCCCTCACATATTACACAAGATATTCTGTTTGCAAACTTGACTTTGTCTAGAGATAGCAGATGTTAACCATCTCCCTGTCCAACATTAATGCTTCAGTACAAAATATTTCAACTCCTCATCTATGGCATATTGACATATTGCACATTAAATATGATTATGAGCTTGCTTGTATCAGATTTTTATGGGTCCATAAACTGTAATGAACACAAAGAGCGCCAACAAAATAATCCCAAAACTTGAAGTGAGATATTTTTCTGTAAGGATAGATTCAATTTATTGAAAAAAAAATTTTTAATACTGATATTGAGAGAAGAACAACCTGTCATTCACAAGGAAGCCTTCTAAAGATACATTATTTTCTTTAATATGTATAGATTTATCACATTTTCATTGTAAGCAAATTTTTATAAACATATAGGGCTCCTTTTACTAAGGTGCACTAAGCGTTTTAGCGCGCGCTAACCACATGCTAACCACTAACGTGTGCTTGTTAGTCTATGGATGTGTTAGAACTTAGCGCACGCATAGATTTAGCACACGCTAAACGTGTGCTAAAACGCTTAGCGCACCTAAGTAAAACAGGGGGATAGTGGATCTTGTCTGATTCTCAGTGCCTGCTATGCACCAAATCAGAGTTGGAAGCAGAGGATATACCCAGAAGGTACAAATTGCATCCATTTAAAGACATTTTGAACAAAAGCATGTGAAGCATGGTTTAAGAAATTCTTTCCAACTCTTCTGCATGTATGTATCTGTGGGTGTGCGCACGTGTTTGTGTTGTTTGACCTAGAGCAGCGGTCTCAAACTCAAACCCTTTGCAGGGATTTGTAGGTACTTGGAGGGCCTCAGAAAAAATAGTTAATGTCTTATTAAAGAAATGACAACTTTGCATGAGGTAAAACTCTTTATAGTTTATAAATCTTTCCTTTTGGCTAAGTCTTAATATAATATTGTCATTTGTAGCTAAAGAGACATATGATCAAGAACCTGTTTTATTTTACCTTTGTGATTATGATAAAGATACCGAGGGCCTAAAAACATTACCTGGTCAGGCCGCAAGTTTGAGACTGAAGGGACACATATCAAGTCCTTAGGCCTTGTTTTCAAGCTGTAAAAGCCAGACCCTGTTTGTCTTTCCTTTTTTGAAAATACTACAAGGACATGTATGTTTGAACAGAGATGTTGTGAAGTGAATTCAATTGTTTTGTTAAGCCGTATTTGCAAACAGATTTAGATTAGGAGCTTTGCTGGTCAAGGCTTTTTCTTACCTTTTGGACTTCAATCTCCAGATAGAAAAAATGCTGATGTGTTTAAAGTTTCATGTGACCTGTGTCCATATATGGTTTGTGTTTACGTCACATGCTGACAAACCTGATTCATGTAAAAGATATAAAAGATGTGAAACTCATAATAAAATTTGGACATATTTTGGAAGATGATTTCTGGTCTTTAAGATATGTCCCCAGGTACCTGACTTCCAAATGACAGAGACAGAGAAAGTATGGGGCAGGAATTGGGACCTAAATCCTTTTCAGAGACCACTGAATTAAGGGGAACGGTTAATCTGCTGGCTGGGTTGGAGGGCAGAGGGGAGAACAGGACAATCAAGCCATTGTGACATCACTGATGAGGTTGGCTCTTATTGGTGGAATGAGGCATTATGATATCACAATCTCAGCTCTGCTTCACAAAGACAAACAGGATGTTATGGTTACAGTTAAGCCAGTGGTCTCCAACTCAAACCCTTTGCAAAGCCACATTTTGGATTTGTGGGTACTTGGAGGGCCTCAGAAAAAAATAGTTAATGTCTTATTAAAGAAATGACAATTTTGCATGAGGTAAAACTCTTTATAGTTTATCAATCTTTCCTTTTGGCCAAGTCTTAATAATAATATTGTAATTTATAGCTAAAGAGACATATGATCAAGAAACTGTTTTATTTTACTTTTGTGATTATGATAAAGATACCGAGGACCTCAAAATAGTACATGGCGGGCCGCGAGTTGGAGACCACTGGCTTACACCCTTCCCTCACAGTGACCGGCACTTCTCTCTCACTTTCCCCCCCCCCCCCACGATGACCGGCATTTCTTACGACACCCTCCTGGCTGCTATCACTGACACTGACAGGGGAATGAAAGCAAAGTCTCCGAGAGGGCAGGATGGAGCGCCTGGGCATGTGCAGATACTCGAGGACCCACACTGGCCCAGCTTACTTTCATTTCTGTGTCAGTGGCGGCAGCAGCCATGAGGGAACAGCAAAAAATACTAGTCGCTGCGGAGAAGAGGGCAGAAAGTGAGAGAGAAGTGCCAGTCACGTTGGAGGGAGAGCGAAAGAAGTGGCAGTCACTGCATTCAGATTGGGGGGGGGAGAGGGGGGTAAGTGGGCAAAAATGCATATGCTAATGCCAGAAGAGCGGATATATAAATAAACAAGTATCGTGTGTCCCCAAACTAACCTACGTCTGCAGTTTTAAGCCTATGACAATAATGCAAGCTAATGTGCTATTTAGAGAATTAACTACAGGTATTTTATAGAAAAATTATAGTCTATGTGTAGCTTATAAAGCAATAAGTCATATATAGTATGTCTGCACTGCAAAACTCCCTGCTCTTTCTTATTTGAAAAATTCAATGGGAACTGCCTTAAGAGTTTTTCCCTAATAAACAGTCTCCTAAAATCTATAATTCAGTGAGACATTAAGTACTTATTTCTATACTATTGAATTCCATAAGCCCCACTGTGAATTCAGCAGGGCATGCTTGTGCTACCCAGTTTTTGTTTTCAGTATCTCCGCATGAATGAAGATTGTATTTTCTTGCTAATGGAACAAATCATGGCAAACTCGTTTACTCTTATCCCCTCCAAAAATTATGTGCAGTTTTAGCACTGGATTATGGAAAAATAAATTTTTAGAGGCAGATTTTGGGCCATGTCAAATTTCACTAGGGTGGTAATATCGAGAGGACTTTGAATTACCATCAACAATACTGGATTTATTGGTCAGATACATTAAGGGGGGAATTTATCAAGGGATGCTAAGGCCTGAATTCTATAAACAGTGCTGTTATCGGCGGCCCCCTAAAAAAACAGCCACTGGTTGCATGTCAACCACGCAACGGTGCTGTTTGCAAAATCGTGGCTACATGAAAGGTAGGCGCCAGAAATGTAGGCCAAGGTGTTAAAAGCTTACATTTCCAGCACCTATCTTTTCACGAGAATCGTGCCTATGGAGGTACCTTATGGCACCTAACACCACATCTGGCGTGCCAGGCGTCAAAAGGAACCTCCACAGGCTGAATAACGGCAGCCTTTTTTTGGAGGCACCCTTAGGTGCTTCTGCTTTTTAAAAATCCTATTTTAATTGTTGCAGCCAATTAGTGTGCTAATTAAGCCAATTAATTTAAGCGGCGATAGGGTACCTACCACCACCTAACTTCAGGCGCCATTTACAGAATATCGGCCTAACTGATTTAGCATGTGATAATCGCATTAGATGCGCTAAAATGCTAAGATGCCCATAAGAATATAATGGGTGTCTTAGGGCCTTAACGCACGTAATTGCGCGCCTTAAATTCCCGAGTGCACTAGCCACCACCGCCTCCTTTTTAGGAGGTGGTAGATTTTCAGCTACCACGCGCTATAGCGCGTGGTAATTTTGTGCGTGCGCTAAAAACCCTAGCGTACCTTCGTAAAAGGAGCCCGTGGTGTTTAGCTCATGCTAATCATTAGTGTGTGTTAAATCGGTTAGCAACCTTGGATGAATTCCCCCTGATCAAGTTTCAAGTTTTATTTAAAATTTGATTAATCGCTTAATCATACTTCTAAGCGATGTACATAATTTTAAAAAAATTTACAGCTTTCAGGGGAACAATGCATGCAACGTAGACTTGGCGTACAGGACATACGCTACAAAAGGAAAAAAAAAGGTAAGAAATACAATAGTTCATAGGAAATGAAACAAATAGGGAGGGTTTAAGCAGAAGGGTTAGAAGAAATCAGAGGTCAGAGTTTGACAGAGCAATCCAAATCTGGGGAGCATCTTTAAAAAGAAAGTATTTTAACTTGCTCTTAAATCTAAGGGGTTGAATTTAAACTTGAATGGATAATGTTGATCTAGTCTTACTATGGTATTGGTTCATATTGGTCATGCAATTGCCTTTTGAAGCTTTTAGAAAGATGCTGACACCATTTTGGTTAAGCTTTGATGAAGTTACTTGAGAGACATTCGCTGGCTTTTACAAAGCAAATGTAAAGGTTTTTACCACGGGCCAGCGAGGTAAATGCTCTGACCCTCATAGAATTCCTTTGGGCTTATACCTCGCCGGCTCATGGTAGAAACATCTACTGCAGCTTTATTAAAGGATACCATAGTTAAGTATCAAGAAGGAAGTATACCTACCACTAGGAGCAAATAACGATACCCAGACCTCAACCCTGCACAACTGCTTATCTGAAATTAAACACTGGATAACCTCTAACCTCAAACAAACTTCAACTGAACACCTCTAAGACTAAACTACTATGGATTAGGCAAGAAAAATATTCCTACACCTGTCCTTCCCTAACCTGGGAATCAACTACCTTGATGGCAAAAGACAAAGTATGGAGCCTAGGAATTACTCTCGACTCAAGCCTGTCACTCTCCAAACACATCTCACAAGTAGTCTCTTCATCCTTCTACTACTTCCACCAGCTCCGAAAGATAAGAAACTACTTCACAGAACAAAACTTCACCCAACTACTCTATGCCTTTGTCCTAACTCGCCTGGATTACTGCAACTCTTTATTCAATGGTCTTACAGCAAAAAAAACACCAAACAATTTCAGTGTGTTCAAAATGCAGCAATAAGACTACTGAAAAACCTACAAGCCCATGACCCAGTCTCTCCAACACTAATACCAGCCCACTGGCTGCCCATAAACATACGTTGTATTTTCAAAGGCCTAGTGTTGGCATATAAATCCCTCTACAATATTATACCCAAATACTTCTCAGACAAACTTCCTCTCTACACTCAAAAGACAACGCTACACTTCCATGATGAAATATGCCTACATACACCATCAGGACTCTCCCTCCAACTCCAGACAGCCTGAAAATGATCCTTTTCCCATTTCTTACCAAACTTCTGGAACATCATACCTCCTCAGAGCTCTTAAAGGACTTCTTAACTTTAGAAAAGCTGTAAAAATCTACCTTTTTGTCTAGTCACTCCCTCAACCCTTCACCAGCATCAGTAGGTAATCTTATATGAAGATATATTGTAACACACTGTATGTAAACCCTATATTGTAAAAATATTTATATGAGGGGCCGCTGAAATGTTCTCAGCCCAACCAAGAAGAGAATGATGTGGAGCCATGAATCTTACAAGTTATTCCACACTTTTCTTGACACTTTTTATTTCAATGAGGCAAATGAATCTAGTAAATGGGCCCAAGTATAGGGAAACCAAGCCATTGTGACATCACCGATGAGGTTGGCTCTTAGACATTCTTGGAATGAGGCATTATGACATCACTATAGGAGGGGCCGCTGAAAAGTTCTCAGCCCAACCAAGAAGAGAATGATGTGGAGCCATGAATCTTACAAGTTATTCCACACTTTTCTTGACACTTTTTATTTCAATGAGGCAAATGAATCTAGTAAATGGGCACAAGTATAGGGAAATTAAGCCATTGTGACATCACCAATGAGGTTGGCTCTTTGGCATTGGTGGAATGAGGCATTATGACATCACTATAGGAGGGGCCATTGAAAGGTTCTCAGCCCAACCAAGAAGAGAATGATGTGGAGCCATGAAACTTACAAGTTATTCCACACTTTTCATGACACTTTTTGTTTCAATGAGGCAAATGAATCTGGTAATTGGGCACTAGTATAGGGAAACCCAGCTATTGTGACATCACCGATGAGGTTGGCTCTTAGACATTGCTGGGATGAGGCATTATGACATCACAATATGAGGGGCCGTTGAAAAGTTAGCCCAACCAAGAAGAAAATAATGTGGGGCCATGAAACTTACAAGTTATTCCACACTTTTCTTGACACTTTTTGTTTCAATGAGGCAAATGAATCTAGTAAATGGGCACAAGTATAGGGAAATCAAGCCATTGTGACATCACCGATGAGGTTGGCTCTTTGGCATTGGTGGAATGAGGCATTATGACATCACTATAGGAGGGGCCGCTGAAAGGTTCTCAACCCAACCAAGAAGAGAATGATGTGGAGCCATGAAACTTACAAATTATTCCACACTTTTGACACTTTTTATTTCATATCATTGAAACAAAAAGTGTCAAGAAAAGCGTGCAATAATGTGCAAGTTATTCCACACTTAGACAACTGGCAATTGAATTCAGTGATTTAAAAAAACCCTGAGAAGATGCTTTTGGATTTAAATGGTGTCTTGTCTGCCTTTGATGTGGCAACTGGAGTCTTGTCCACTGACTAGATTCCTTTCATTTGTAATGTCCTTCCATCACGTGCCCAGTTGCTCAAGCGTCTTACTGTTATTGCAACAGTTTTGTCCATTGTTGCTGGCATCAAGGAGCATTTCCAACATTTGATATTTATTTTCCTGTTCATCCACTGCACAGTGTTGGTTCTCTTCTACGCCCATGTCGGAAAGACAATCCAATTGCCTTCCCAGATCGACATAGGAGGCTCTATTTGTGATTTATAAACAGTTGTACAGAATATTATCCCTTTTAAGAATTTAATAAAAAGATTTAAATATAAAATCATAAGTGTTTGAGACTTGTGCAGATGAGAACAGAGTCCACGGGGATGGGGTGGAAACGGGGACAGACCTCTTGGGGACAAAGTGGGGTTGGAAACAAAGCTCACAGGGACGGGATGGGGACAACTTTGTCCCTGTGTCATTCTCTACATCTGCGACCACCCCTGCTTCTAAAGAAGCATTGAAAAGGTCAGCCAGTGGAACTGCCAGAACTTCCCTTAAGTTTTTTCAGTGCCCTCAAATATATCCCATCTGATCCCATTGCTTAATCTAGCTCTTCACAAACACCTTTTTGAAAATTATTTAAAGTCTTCTACACTTTTGTTCTTATTTGCGTTTGCGTTTGTCCCCAAGAGGTCTGTACAACTGTGATCTTACTCCCTGCCCTTCATCTGTGAACCAATATCATGGAGGGGTAATTTGTGAACAGTGGAAGGTGCAAGTCTTACTGGGCAGACTGGATGGACCATGCTGGTGTTTATCTGCTGTCATTTACTATGTTACTATGTATGAGTACCGGTGAGCTCTTGACGGGATACACTAATAACTATTAGCTGTTTTCAAGGAGAACAGATGGCCAGAGCCCTTGATATACTGTATTTTCACACATATAACGAGCGCGTTATATGTGGTTTTTACAAACCGCGCATAACCTTGCACGTTATACGTGTGAGAGCGTTGTACAAAATTTTTTTTACATAGTTCCCCCCCCCCGACGCCCGATTCATCACCCGGAAGGAGTGCTCGCACTCCCACCCCGAAGGACCGCTCGCACCCCCACCCGAAGGACCGCTCGCACCCCCACAGCCTCCCCCCCTCCCCCATGGAGAAGCTGTCTACCTTGTTTCCGGATGCCAGCCCAGCTGCTTCCTCTGCCGGCGGTCCTGCCCCTTCTCAGAGCCCTGTGCTGCGCTGCTTCCTCTTCAGGCGGTCCCGCCCTTTCTCTGACATCAGAGAAAGGGCGGGACCGCCGGAAGAGGAAGCAGCGCAGCAGGGCTCAGAGAAGGGGCGGGACCGCCAGCAGAGGAAACAGCTGGGCTCGCTGGCATCCGGAAGCAAGGTAGACAGCTTCTCCATGGGGGAGGGGGGGAGGCTGTGGGGGTGCGAGCGGTCCTTCGGGTGGGGGGTACGAGCGGTCCTTCGGGGTGGGAGTGCGAGCGCTCCTTCGGGGTGGGGGTGCGAGCGGTCCTTCGGGGGGGGTGAATCGGACGTCGGGGGGGCATCAGGCTTTCAGGGTAGGGACAGGACTTTAAGGGGGAAAGGAGAGTCAGGGCGGGCGAAAAGAGAGACAGGGTCTCCAGAGGAGAGTCGGGGCGGGTGAAAAGAGAGTCGAGGTCTCCAGAGGAGAGTCGGGACGGGCGAAAGGAGAGTCGGGCAGCATGCGCGGTATACGGGTGTGCGCGGTATATAAAAATTTCTGTACATAAATTTGTGTTTTCCGCACGCTATACCCGTGTGCGCGTTTTACACGGGTGCGCGTTATCTATGTGAAAATACGGTAGCTCTTTGCAAAACAGGGCCGCTGTCAGGTCTGGCTGAAGCAGTTTGAGTTTGCCTGCATGTTCTCTGATGGTGGTGGTTGGTGAATGTCCACGAACATCAATGGCTGACCGTTTATGGCATCTACCAATATAAGTACTTGGCTGCATATCTGGATTTACTATTGCAGAATTGGAAAGTTATATAAAGAGTTTTTGGTGACGTTCTTTTAGAGACCAATGACTGTATTTGCTCCTCTACAGGACTTTAATGTACTGAAAATTAAGGAGCAGAATTTCTGAGGTCTCTTTTTCTCCACCAATTTTTTTTTATTTATTATGTGCAGCCTTTTGAACATTGAAGTCTGATACCACTATACTATTGTAAAAGAGATGAATAATTAGAAAAGTTCTGTGTTTAAGTAGTACTATGTTAGAGCATCGTTCTCTGGAAAATCTACTTCCTTTGATTTTCAGAGATGTCCCCATGTGTCCTTGTGATTTATAGGTTAGGCATTATTGTACCTCGTTAAAATTTGCAAAGGAAAATACAGTGTCTTGTGATAATTTAAAACCACTTAATGCAGGTTTTCTAGCCATTTGAGTTACAGTAATTATGAGTCATCTGTTTTCACCATAGGACCTGAATGTTATATATCCATGGAGACTTCATTATAATTAATGTGCAATTATTATTATTGTAAACTGTGTCATAGCAGCAGTTATTTCTACTGAAAACATTTTTTCAAAGAAAAGAAGTACTACTCCCACCTTGGTATAAAATAAAAATAGATACTAAATTGTTTAGGAGTCATTAAAAATTAGTCCTTCACAAGTTTTTATTTTTTCTCTACTTCTCCTGGAGCACAGCAGGCAGGTTTAATCAAAGGTCACCTAGCACAACATACCTTAAATTCAGCACTGTATTTCAAATAAAGACCATTATTAGGAAGCATTCAAGTAAAGATATCTTTTTCTGGGGAAAAGAGGGTTTGTTTTTTGGGTTGTTTTTTTTTTTAAATATCAAGTCCAGCTAGTCTGCCCATTTTTATTGCAGGCTATGCTAGTGCAAACATTACTTGATCTTCAAACCACCCTTACTTACAGGTTGGATGCCTGGAATGCGCTCCCAAGAGAGGTGGTGGAGAGGAAAACGGTGACGGAGTTCAAAAAAGCATGGGATGAACACAGAGGATCTAGAATCAGAAAATAATAGTAAATAGTGAATAACTAAAGCCAATACTGGGCAGATTTGCACGGTCTGTGTCTGTATATGGCCGTTTGGTGGAGGATGGGCTGTGGAGGGTATCAATGGCTGGGAGGGTGTAGATGGACTGGAGTGAGCTTTGACGGAGACTTCAGTAGTTGGAACCTAAGCACAGTACTGGGCAGAGCTGTGGATTCTTGCCCAGAAATATCTAAGAAGAAAAATTTTTTTTTTAGATTGAATCAGGTTGGGCAGACTGGATGGACCATTCGGGTCTTTATCTGCCTTCATCTACTATGTTACTATGTAACTGATTTTTGATCTCCACTATTTCTACTACACAACAATGGGGTCCTTTTATTAAGCTAGGTTAGGCACAGCTTAAAATGTATTTATTATTAAACTTATAGACTGCAAATCTAACATTCTAAGTAGTTAACATAAAACATTTATAATAAAATCTCAACAAAAAAAATCATTAAAAAAACACAAGATAACATAGTCATACACAAACAGCTAGATAACTATCAAGTTCCAGCAAGCATACTTACAACCAGAGACAAACTGTTAACTTATATTTATTTATTGGGATTTATTAATCCCCTTTTCATGAAAAGATTCACCCAAAGCGGTTTGCAATACATTGAATAGTACATGTGGGTTGCACTCAGGGATCCTGCGGTAAGTAAAATAGTGAGGCGAGGGAATCAAAGTACATAACAAAACAAAAAGCGAAGAAAAGCACCAAGGGCCTCATAGAACGGGACAAAGTACTCTTTTTGATTTTGATTGATCTGACATGGGTCGTGTTTCGATTCAAATGCCTGCTTCAGGGGTCGGTACAGAAAACAATGCAATGTAAAAAATGATCCAATAATAGAGAACCAAAGCAAACAAAGGCGGGGAAGAATCAACAAGGTCTGCAGTGAAGAATACCAAGACAAAACAAGGGAAACTGCAGACACAGGTACAATGATGCAGGCTGAATTTATTATATCACATAAGTGTGGTTAAAAACAACATATTAAAACAAACCAAAGGACCCGACACGGTCCGTGTTTTGATAACACGCCTTCAGGGGTCCTAATAAACCAAAAATAAAATGACTTAAAATGTACACATTAAAAATCATAAGAACTAGTCTTATAGCCCGTTACATTAACGGGTGCTAGAATATATGTGTGTGTGTCTGTCTTTATTTCTTTCTCTCTCTCTCCTCAGCCGCTTTCATTCTTTCTGTCTTTCTTTTTCCTTGGCTGTCCATCACCACCCCTTGTCTGCTCCCCCTGTCCATTCTCCCTTCCTTTTACCTCCCCTGTGTCCACCACCTCCCCTTCACTGCTCTCCTTATGCAGCAGCAGCCCTTCTCCCTTTGTTTTACCTCCCCCCTGTCCAGCAGCACCTCTTTCCTTCTCCCCCTGTCCAACATTAGGCCTCTGTTCCTTTTTCTTCACCCCCCCCTGTCCATCAGCACCTCTTTCCTTCTCCCCCCTGTCCAGCAGTAGGCGTCCCTTCCTTTTTCTCCCCCCCCCCCTCCTTCTTATCCCTATGATACACTTACCTTGCTCTGCCCCTGATCAGAGGTCCCGACAGCCGCCCAGTTGCACCCATTGGAAAAGTTCCCTCTGCCGCATCCCACACCCCTCCTGACGTGACTCCCGCTGTCTTTCTTTCTGTCTCTCTCTGTCCCTGGCCCCCTTTGTCTTTCTGTCTTTCTGTGTATCTCCCTGCCCCTGTGTCTTTCTTCTTTTCTTTCTGTCTCCCTTCCTCCCTCTGTCTGTCTGTCCAAAGCAGCATTCCCTCCCCCTCCCCCCACACCAGTTCCCTGCAGCAGCATTAGCGTTTCCTGTACCCCCCCTTTCCCTTCCCGCGGTACAGACTACGAACCTGGTGATTCCAGCGTGTGCAGCAGTCTGGCAGCAGTCTGGCATGTCACTGATGACATCATCAGAGATGCGGCAGAGCAAATCAGGGCAGTAGAAGGGCCCAAAGCAGCGTGTGAAGACTGCTGCACACGCTGCTTGAATCGCCAAAATAGTCAGATCCACGGGAAGGGAAGGGGGGCGGCAAAGGACTCGGGTCCTGATCCGGGGCGGAAAGTTGCTGGGCTCCGCGGTGGGGGTGCTGAGCGGCCGCGATCCCTCTCCTCCAAGACCCCCCCCCCCCCCCGCCTGCCCGCTCGAGGAACGGAGATCGGCGGCTGGCTGCGGTCCCGGCTTGTGGAGGCATCGGTGGCTGGTGACGTAAGCGCGCATGCGCACTCCTACCTAAGGTGCCCTACATCTCACGGAAAATGGATGCACGCAGATGGGAGTGCACATGTGCGGCCTAGCATTTTATTATATTAGATATAAAATTACATAGACATATAACAATGAACATATGAAAAAGGTATATAATAAGAGAATAATGAGAACTCAATACAAAAATTTAACAGATTAGAAAACAAGCACACAGACATCCAAAATTAAGTTAACAGAACATAATAAACAACCAATGTGCCATGCAACTTATAAAGAAATGATAAAGATTAATGTATAATAGAGCTGATAGAGGAATGGTAACACAAAAGAAACCAAAAGTAAAACTCAATCAAGAGTATATATAATAAAATGATTGAAAGATAATAAAGTACAGCATATGAATGATAAAGAAGTACCAATAGTGAAATGAAATAAAAAAGACAAGAAATCAAAAAAGAAATAAGATCGAGGAGGTAGAGAGTAAGACAAGAAAGAAAGAAATAAATGGAGAGAGTGAAACGTACCCAAGTTGAAAAAAGATCAAATGAAACCGCATCCAACTGTAAAATAAATAAATAATATTGCTGTTTAAAAGTGAACAAGTGATCACAAAATGTACACAAACTAAAATCCCAATGGCAAGAAAATTGGATCTAAAGCTATGGGTTGAGTCAATAGGCAGCAGAAAGACGTAACATAAGCCTCTTAAATAGCAAAATAATATGTGGCCCCAGCAGAACAGACCACGGGGAAAAATATATATATATATATATATATATTTTTTTAAACTTAATAAGTGCCACTAAAGAGTTAAAATAAAGTCATAAAAAACAAAACAAACTAAAATGAAATTATTAATGACTTTATTTTAGCTCTTTAGTGGCACCCTTGATGATATTATACATACCCTTGTTTGGCTCTCACCCCTGGTTCCTTTTGGCTTTATCATTTCTTTATAAGTTGCATTTCACATTGGTTGTTTATTATGTTCTGTTAACTTAGTTTTGGATGTCTGTGTGCTTGTTTTCTAATCTGTTAAATTTTTGTATTGAATTCTCATTATTCTCTAATTATATACCTTTTTCATATGTTCATTGTTATATGTCTATGTAATTTTATATTCTTAATATTTTTAATGTGTACATTTTAAGTCATTTTATTTTTGGTTTATTAGGACCCCTGATGAAGGCGTGTTACCGAAACACGGACCGTGTCGGGTCCTTTGGTTTGTTTTAATATGTTGTTTTTAATCGCACTTATGTGATATAATAAATTCAGCCTGCATCATTGTATGTGTGTCTGCAGTTTCCCTTGTTTTGCCAATAATAGAGAACATCAGAATGGTACCAAATTAAGGAACTAGTACCCACAACACAAGTATATGAGGTTCAAATAATCAAACAATACCACACCTTCAAAAACACTATAGCATTCCTATGCTCAAGATGAGCGTCACTGAGCCTCCAGAGAGAAATATGCAGTAACAATGATAGAGTTCAAAGACCAGACAACTAGCCAATCACAGAGCGGCACGGGACCAGACAGGAAGCGCAAAGGTTGCGCTCCTGTGTTGTGCGTCACTCTGCAAAGAGGCAGACAACCAGCAGGAGACCGCACTGGACTACCGCCACTTAAAAAAGGTACCGGGGGGGGGGGGGGGGCAAAGTGTACTTAGTCCATAAAACGTACCCCCTTTTTGGGGGGTGGAAAAAGTGCGTCTTATTGTCCGAAAAATACGGTAAATCTTGTTTAAATAGTTACCAAATAAACCAGGATCCCTATTTACCAAACTTCTCAAAAAATGCTAAATCAAAAAGATGCGTCTTAACTATTGATATGAATTTTACATAAGATTACTCAGAACGAATCGTAACTGGGAGAGATTTCCACAGGCGAGGAACTGCTGCAAAAAAGGCAGACTTTTGCATAGATGCCAAACGGACCAAATGAACAGCAGCAGGCAAAGCCAGTTGGTGAGCAGTCAATGAATGTAGGCTACGAAAAGGCTTATAGGGAGCTAATAATTTTCCTAAGTAATCTGGTTGACCTGATTGTAATACTTTATATGCAAGTGTTAAAGCCTTATGTATAAGGCAAAATTTAATGGGAAGCCAATGATAGTCCTTTAAAAAAGGAGAGATATGATCACACATCCGAGCTTTAACAACTCTGATAGCAGCATTATGAATAATTTGTAGTTTCTTAAGAGATACTGATGGTAATCCGATATAAACAATGTTGCAATAATCTAATTTGGGCATAAATGAGAGACTCGCAACTTGAAGTATCGATGTAAGTATGAATAGAGCAAATATTTTGTAACGAGAAAAAAAAACCAAGATTTCACAACTGATGGAAACAACGGGCTTGATGGACCTGTGATCTGGCTCAGTATGGCAGTCCTTCTGTTCTTGTGTGCTTTATGACACCAGCCTACTTTGTAATCTTGTGAGCTGTGCTACTTGTTTGTAGCTACTTAACTACTTGGATTTTTTTTTGTGTGTGTGTGTGACTTTTATGAAGAATATTTTAGACAGCCAAGGACCCTATAAGTCCCCTGAGGAAGACATTTTTATTTTGCCGAAACACAGCCTGTGTTGGGACATTTTTATTGTATACATTATTTGGTCTCTATCCTTCGGGGTCAATTGTGACTGTGCACACCCTTTGTAGATGTTTATGATTATTGTTTTCAAGTTACGTACTTGGACGCTTATTAAAAGGGGATAGATTTTGTACAAATATAAGGAAGTTCTTCTTCACCCAGAGAGTGGTAGAAAACTGGAACGCTCTTCCGGAGGCTGTTATACGGGAAAGCACCCTTCAGGGATTCACCACAAAGTTAGACAAGTTCCTGCTTAACCAGAACGTACGCAGGTAAGGCGAGTTTTAGTTAGGGCACTGGTCTTTGACCTAGGAACCGCCGCGTAAGCGGATGCTGGGCACGATGGACCACTGTCTAACCCAGCAGCGGCAATTCTTATGTTCTTATGTTCTTAACTGGTTCATGCAATCTTCTGTTCCACAATGTTTTGTTCTTTTGCTGCTTCATTTCCTTTGTGGAACCTTTTGGTGCTATTTGAATTTTGTTGTTTTGTCTTAATAAGCCAATATCATTTTTCGTTCTTAGACTTACTGTAGTCGATCAGTTTTCAGTCCCAGTATTGAGGTAGGAAAGATGTATCATTCTCCCAGACATTTTCTAAATAATCTAAATAAGTCTTTCTGGGCCTTAATTCCTTCCCAGATGAGATATATGAACTAATCAGTGTATTTAGTGAACAAACCAACTCTTTGTGCCAGTCCAATTCGACAAACAGGTTTTGGCCGCCTGAACAAGCAGTTTACCTCTAACTCTGCTTTCAGGAAGGATCACAATAATTGGCAGAATATTTCGCTGCTATCCATCCCCTGAGAAGCCTTTGATAGCATCCTATTGAGAAAAGATTTCGTTACAGGAGGAGCCGACCTTAGAAAACAACGAGCCAATTCTCACACAAGCAATTGAGTTGCTACTCTGAAAGCCTCCATTCTGCTAGAATGATGATGAAATTTGAAAAGCTTCTTTCCTCTCCCCCCCCCCCCCCATTACATTTGACAAGTGCTTCTGTTTAGGACAAACAACTCAGCCATCAAGTTTGCCATCATCTTGATGAGGATCTACAAAATTGTAGACTGATTACAGGAAGCAGCGTATCGGTTCAAAACTGAAATAGACATAAAGAGGATGTATCCCGTTCATAATGCTTGACAGAATTATCATGAGCGATTTACTGATTTGAGTGAACGCTGTATGTGCCGAGCTGATCAAGATGAAATCAAGGACGCGTCCTATCATCAGGGTCATTGTCTTGCAGAAGCATCTCTAGCTTCCAAAGGTTTTGCTGTAATTATAATACAGCTGTCCCCTGGCCATGTGAGTTTCTTTTAATTGGAAACAACACCTGAATACTGGTTCTAACTTACTGAACATGCAGGACAAATGTATCATTTTCAACCAGATTACATTATTTTAAAAGACCATGCCATTGCTTTGCTTCTATTGTTTCTTTGTGTTCTTGCCTTCACGGTAATCTAAAGCCATCCTAATGGAGCACGTCTGTGCCTTGTCGTCCTTCTCACTAGATTATAGTAATAAGACTAAAAGCGCACTTAGCAGGTAAAATCTTCATTAAAAATGTTATTTTGATTTCACAGGAGTCCAGCAATATGCAAAAGCCTGCAGAAATACAAGTCTGATATATTTGAGTGGGGTTTTGGTTGCATGAAACTTGCATTTTTGAGATATGCAGCTGTAAAGATAATATACAGATATATAAGATTTGGATATACAGTAAATTCTCTGTTAACCGAAACTCAAGAAAAGGACCTGGGTGTACTGATAGATAGGACCCTGAAGCCGTCGGCACAATGTGCGGCAGCGGCAAAGAAAGCAAACAGAATGTTGGGCATGATAAAGAAAGGAATCACGAGTAGATCGGAGAAAGTCATAATGCCGCTTTATAGAGCAATGGTCAGACCACACTTGGAGTACTGTGTACAACATTGGTCTCCCAACCTAAAGAAGGATATAAAACTGCTGGAGAGGGTGCAGAGACGAGCAACGAAACTAATAAGAGGTATGGAGAAATTGGAATATGAGGAACGACTCAAGAAACTAGGATTGTTCTCCCTTGAGAAGAGGAGGCTGCGAGGGGACATGATAGAGACGTTCAAAATACTGAAAGACATCGATAAAATAGAGCAGAAAAACAAATTATTTACATTGTCCAATGTGACACGGACAAGAGGACATGGTTTGAAGCTAAGGGGTGACAAGTCCAGGACAAATGTCAGGAAGTTCTGCTTTACGCAGCGAGTGGTGAACGCATGGAATGCTCTTCCACAGGAGGTTATTAAGGAATCCACTGTGCTAGGATTCAAAGGCAAATTAGATGCACATCTCCTTATGAGAGGCATAGAGGGATATGGGTGATTAGAACAATCAGGTGTATACCTGACTGGGGCCTCCGCGTGTGCGGATCGCCGGACTCGATGGACCATGGGTCTGATCCGGAGATGGCAATTCTTATGTTCTTATGTTCTTATGTTCAAGCAACCAGAACTCTGAAGCAACCAGAGGGAAAAAAAAAATATCAAAGAAATACTGTGATACTTTAAATAAAAATGAAAATAAAATCAATTTATGGCGTAAATTTAAGTGTAAACTTGGCACACCACACCTGAGTACGCCCACGCTTTGCCTAACACATGTCCAATAGTTTGTCTGGAACATTTTATGGCATGGCATAGTATGGGGTATAGTATTAGTTAGGCCTATTTTTAACAGTAACTCTCAAGCAACCGGAAACGACATTTATCCGGCTGTGGTATGTAAAGGGTTATTACACGCTATGGAAACTGCATACCATTAAACCTTTTTTTGAGTTTTCTGCTTTTAAATTTCTGGCACAGTCTTTATTATTGAGTCTTTTGGATTATTGTAATATCATGTATTTAACAATTCCTATGAAAGACATCGTTCGACTCATATTGATTCAGAATACAGCGGTTAGAATGATCTACAGTCAAAAAAATATATATATGATCATGTGACTCCATTTTATTGTGAATGGCATTGCTTAAGTTGGGTTGCTTTTGCTATAAGGTTATGTATGGTACCGCTCCATTTTATATGGTTAATAGATTTTCTCTAGCATCGTATAAAAATAGTATATTCACCTTTCCGTCAGTGCAGGGCTGTAAAAGTAAGAAATTTCTGGACCCTACTTTAGCATTCCAAGCAGCTTCACACGACAGAGAATTTCAATTGTCATTGCTTGGAGATTGTTCTTATAAATATTTCAGAACTCAACCGAAAACTTATCTCTTTTCAAAATACTTGGTCAAATAATTTTTGGGGGGTCATTCTTAAATTGTTTTTAGTTTATAATCTTGTGTAAACTGCGTAGAACTCATGGTTATGCGGTTAAGAAGTATGATGTTATGTTATCTATCAATCCCCATAGGTGCTGCTTAACTGAGAGTCTACTGTACATTGATATAACATAAGAACATAAGCATTGCCTCCGCTGGGTCAGACCCGAGGTCCATCGCGCCCAGCAGTCCGCTCACACGGCGGCCCAACAGGTCCAGGACTTGCACAGTACTCTTCTATCTATACCCTTCTATCCCCTTTTCTAGTAGGAAAATGTCCAATCCTTTCTTGAACCCCAATACCATACTCTGCCCTAATACGTCCTCTGGAAGCACATTCCAGGTGTCTACCACATGTTGAGTAAAGAAGAACTTCCTAGCATTTGTTTTGAATCTGTCCCCTTTCAAGTTCTCCGAATGCCCTCTTGTTCTTTTATTTTTTGAAAGTTTGAAGAATCTGTCCCTCTCTACTCTCTCTATGCCCTTCAAGATCTTGTAAGTCTCTATCATATCCCCTCCAAGTCTCCTCTTCTCCAGGGAATAAAGATAGATGTAATTGGCCTTGTAACTCATGTGCATCATGGGAAAAGTGTTACAAGCTGAAACTCCCACTGAGAAAATTAAAGTTGAAAGGGGATAGATTCCATACAAACATAAGGAAGTTCTTCTTCACCCAGAGAGTGGTGGAAAACTGGAACGCTCTTCCGGAGGCTGTTATAGGGGAAAACACACTTCAGGGTTTCAAAACAAAGTTGGACAAGTTCCTGCTAAACTGGAACATATGCAGGTGAGGCTGGACTCATTTAGAGCACTGGTCTTTGACCTAAGGGCCGCTGCGTGAGCAGACTCCTGGGCATGATGGACTACTGGTCTGACCCAGCAGCGGCAATTCTAATGTTCTTATGTTTTTAAGAGCTAAGAAGCCTAGCAACTATAAGATGATATTTTTTACTCTTGGGTAGTTGTCATTTCTTGACATGGTATCTGAAAATCTGAGACATTTTTTAGGGAAATTCTGTAAGAGGCGCCTAAAGTTAAATGTCTAACTTAGGCCCTATTTTGCTATGCCACGGTAGAGGTTGCTACCACGGCCCGGAGCACTGAATGCTCTGACGCTCATAGGAATTCTATGAGCGTTGGAGCAGCGTCGGAGCATACAGCGCTCCGGGCAGTGGTAGAAACCTCTACCACGACTTAGTAAATGGAGGGGGGGGGGTTAATTAGTAAATTGGCTTCAATAAGAAGCTCATAATTGAAAAAAATAAAATTTAATTGGGAGATAAGCACCTATCTTCTTAGGCATAATTCGCCAAAACGATAGGTGCCTATCGCATGGCGCCTAGCCACGGCGAACACCAAAGTAGTCATGTTTAGGGGTGGAGAAAAACTTAGGCGCCGCTAGGCACGATTCTCTAAAGCAGTGCGTTGCAAACTATTTAAGCTGCAGCACACTAATCTCGGGGCACCCAGAAATGGGCGGACGTTGTCGTGACGCCATCCACGTGCGTGGGTAATGTCGTCACATCGATGGCCATGCGTGCGCAGATGTCCTCCGGCTGTGGCCCCGAGCCCCCTATTACCGCCGGTGGTGGGAGTAGGGGGTGCTGCAGAAGGAGAGGGGAGGAGAAGGAGCAGAGGTGCTGGCGAGAGGCACATCCTGTAAGCAATAGCCAGCGCCGGCGCCTTTCCTCCTCGCTGGCATCTTACGGCACACCTGGACTCTGCCACAGCCCACAGTTTGCAATACATTGCTCTAAAGGACTTAGGCACCTATAATGTAGGCCTTTAAAACCCTTGCCTGTATTATAGATACCCAAGTTTTAAGTTAGACACCGCTAAAGGCACCTAATTGTGATTGACATGTAATAAGTGCCTATTTTTTTAGGTGCCAATTACAGAATCTGGCCCCCTATTAGAAACTGTGAGAACAAAAAATTCTTCAGCCTGTAAACTGAGAATAATTTCATGTTCAAGTGGGGTGTAGGGAGTATGAGTGAGGCAGGGCTTGGATCCTTGATAGACACATAGAGCAGTGGTCTCAAACTCAAACCCTTTGCATATTTTGGATTTGTAGGTACTTGGAAGGCCACAGAAAAAATAGTTAATGTCTTATTAAAGAAAGTCATGCAAAGTTGTCATTTCTTTAATAAGACATTAACTATTTTTTTCTGCGGCCCTCCAAGTACCTACAAATCCAAAATGTGGATTATTTGAAAGCTGAAATTATCAGAAGCAATTAAGGAAAGATTTATAAACTATAAACTATAGTTTATAAATCTTTCTTTAATTGCTTCTGATAATTTCAGCTGTACACAGCTGAAAGCAGTGCAACATGCAGAAAGTGAAAAACTATCAAAGTATCAACTGCAAGAGACAAGATTATGGACCAACTATTTTGAGGCCCTCGGTATTAAAAAGAATGATTCTTTATGGAAAACTTGTGCCTTAAGTGTCCGGCGGTCACGTCCGCAACCGCCTTCAGCTCTCACCTCCTCCAGCACCGGACACACGCACAAGCTGCACTGCCTCCAATGGATACCTTACGCTCTGGAACGTTCTCCGCCTCACTGCTGTAAACCCCACACAAGCACTTTCCTGCGTCTGTACGTGATTGTGAGGTGGAGTGGAGAGGACAATTGCGTACAGACGCAGGAAAGCGCTTGCGTGAGGTTACAGAAGTGAGGCGGGCAATGTTCCAGAATGCAACCGCCAGACACTTAAGGCACATGTTTTCCATAAAGAATCATTCTTTAAAATATTGAGGGCCTCAAAATAGTACCTGGTGGGCCGCAAGTGGCCCCCCGGCCATGAGTTTGAGACCACTGACATAGAGGATTAAATGGGAAATAAAGCAAAGTTACTTACCGGTAACAGGTATTATTCAAGGACAGCTGGCAAATTTTCTCACAAGTGGGCGATGTCCTCCAAAGAGCCCAGTACCAACTGTGTAAAAGTGCACTGTCTCTTTAAAAAAAAAAAAAATAACTTCAAAGTAGACTACCTGCACCACATATGAGTGAGTGCCTTTCCCGCCCGACACCAGCTCGTGGGCTCCTTCAGTTCAGTAACAGAGCTAAGAAGCCAACTACGGGAGGTGGGAGGGTTGACAGAATATCTGCCTGCTGTCCTTGAATAACACCTGTTACAGGCAAGTAACTTCGCTTTATCCCAAGACAAACCGCTCCTACCAGGGAAGTCACCAACAGCTCCAGACCAGCCGAAAATGTTTGCAGAGCAAGAGGTGGGCGTCCCTTGCTGTGCATTATAGAGAGTGCTCATTTTAATACTAATGAGCTCCTTGTAATACATTTGCATAAGATTCTTGGCGGCTGTTACAACGACTGCTATAGGCCCCCCGAGAACCCTTTTTGGGCATCAGAGGCTGTGCAAATTTGCAAGTAATACTGGCTACAACCAGTCATACTTGCAAGACAAGCTTGTGAGCATCAGGGCCAGAGAATGAAAACAAAGTAGCAAATTGGACCCAAACCATAGTGACAAATAAAAGATGAGCATTTTTTTCTGCGGACGATATCAGCTTCTGAAAAAGGAGACATGTTAATTAGAAGGTGACTTGCTTTCACATCTAAGGAAAAAAAAATACCTTTGAAAAGGGAACTTTTAGAATTCACCAAATAGCTAGAAATGGCATTTTTCTAATTAGGGAAAAATAAATGGCATACAGGACCTAAACAGAGACAGGGGTGATATAGTAGACATTTAAATACTTGAAAGCTATTAATGAGCAAACAAATCGTTTTTCAAAGGTGGGGAAGCTGTGGAATTATAGGAAATGAAACAGAAACAGAAAAATGAAAGCAGATAAAAACCCTATCCAGGCTGCCCATGCCTTCCACTCCCTTAGAGATAGGGTTACCAGGCATCCGTAAAACCTGGAGATGACCTCTTTTTAGAGGACTGTCCGAGTTCCTGGACAAACTTTCCAAAACCTGGCAGTTTGTCCACGTTTTAGAAAGCCCCAACGAGCTCCAGCCGCCTACGGAGGGCCTCTGAGCATAGGTGGATGATGTAACACATAACCGCGCATGCCCCAGGCCCGCCAAAAGTGGTCGGAACTCGTCGGGGAAGATGAGAGGAGGCTTTGTTGGGGCGGGGCAGGGGTGGGACCAGAGGAAGAACAGGGGGGGGGGGGCCATTGTACTTGTCCCAAGCTTTCTTGAAATCAGGTACAGCACTGGCCTCCAACGTGTGAACCCTGATGTCTTCCTATTGCAGCCCTCAAACAGTCAGCCGACATGCTCTTCAAATCTTGTAAATGCATTAAGTTCAATCTTGCCCACTTGATATGGTAACTGCAAACAATTTAGGTGTCTTGCTCAAAATTCTCCATTACAGCCCCCCAATTATGGAATTCGATGCCTAATCACCTCCGGGAGGAAATCAAGCTTGAAAGATTCAAATCAAGCCTAAAGACCTTCCTGTTCAAAGATGCATTTGACTTATAACTCTTGACAGCCATATCTTGTCTTCTATCACGGACGTAATTCACCCTTCTTACATGTGTTAATCTTCTATGTCTTCCTATCCTTTTTAAAACTGTATTTCTTTCCTTTTACCTCTTGTAATCGTTGTTAGTCCATAATATTAGTCCATAACTCTTCCTCGCCATGACCCTTCCACCTCGCCCCCTAATTCCAAGGCCCGAAACTAATTATACTTTCTGCCTTGAATCTCATGTACTGACATAATGTATCTTTATGGTAACCCACCTGCACCCCATGTACTGACAAAACGTATCTTTATTGTAACCCATGTACTGACTAAATGTATCTTTATGGTAACCCACCTGCACCCCATATACTGACAAAACGTATCTTTATTGTAACCCATGTACTGACTAAATGTATCTTTATGGTAACCCACCTGCACCCCATGTACTGACAAAACGTATCTTTATTGTAACCCATGTACTGACTAAATGTATCTTTATGGTAACCCACCTGTATCCCTTACACTGACAAAATGCACCTTGATAGTAAACCACTTGTATTGTAACCCACTTGCATCCCATGTACTGACAAAATGAATCTTTAATGTAACCCACTTGCATCCCATGTACTGACTAAACGTATCTTTATTGTAAACCGCTTCGAACTTCACGGTATAGTGGTATATAAGAAATACATTATTATTATTATTATTATTTATGATGTTTTGTGTATAACTAATGTTTGTATATCCCCTATTTTAAAAAAAAATAATAATTTTATTATGGTAAACCGCTTAGAAATTTGATAAGCGGGATCACAAATTTTAATAAAACTTGGGGCTCCTTTTACAAAAGTGCACTAGCATTTTTAGCGCACGCAGAAGATTAGCGCACGCTATAGCGCGCAACAGCTGAAAAATTACCGCCTGCTTAAAAGGAGGCGGTAGATAGGAAAAAACTGTTGAGCTGGTTTTGAGTTTTACATCCTTGCTGTGTTACATTCTTGTTTGCTCAATAAAATATATTTGATTAATAAAAGGAGGCGGTAGCGGCTAGCGGGTGCGGCACTTTAGTGCGCACTAAGCACGCGCTAAAACTGCTAGCACACCTTTGTAAAAGGAGCCCTTGGAATATCTTGGTTGAAGAAGAGTTTATTATAAGGAAATGTTGTGTGGCCACTAAGGTGGCCATGGAAAGGTGCGGAATGTACCAACCTCAGAATTATTACAGCGTACACCTTGAAAGTTTGCACACCCCACAAAGACATAAAGGCGAATAGAATTTGAGTGGTGCATGCCAAGTTTTCTGCAAACATCTGAAAACCTGGCTTTTCTCAAAAATTGTAAGTCTCCCTCCAACTTTGATATCCCAAGTCCTCAAAATCTCTTCATATCTGGCTTCCCTAGTCCTCTAATTATTCTTCAGTCTTCGACCTCTAACCCTTTTTTGTAGTTCCTTCCTATTACATCTCAAGTTTCAAGTTTCAAGTTTAATTTTATTTGATGTATCGCTTATTACAAACTAAGTGATTAACAAAATATAACAAACATTGTTAAATTATATAATATTGAACATTAAGGGGTAAAATAACAGTATCTTAGTACTACTTTAATTAAAAGGAATAAGACATACAAGACAAAATTAACATACTATGAAACATATGGAGTGAACATGAGGGCTTAAAGTTACAAAAATATTTTCCCGAGAGGGAGAAAAAGTGGTCTGTGAGGGGAGGGAGGAAACATTAGGAAGGGATTAAAAGTTCTAAGATAGAAATTAGCAGTGAAATGAATTTAGAGGTCAAAAGAGATTTTAAAAAGAAATGATTTTAAATTAGTTTTAAATTGATTTAAATTTTTATTTTTTCTGATATATAAAGGAAGAGAGTTCCAAGTAAGAGGAGCCACTACAGAGAAAATATCGTGGCGTTTTGTCCCTACTATTTTTAAGGAGGGAACCATTAATAATTCTTGGGTTTCAGAACGTAAAGAACGATTTGAAGAATGGGGGATTAATAAACGATCTATGAATTGTGGTTCATTAGTATTTAGTGTTTTGAAAATCAGTAGAGCTATTTTATACGTTATTCTGTTATTGATGGGCAGCCAATGTGATTTAATTAACAGAGGTGTTACGTGGTCATATTTTTTAACATTATGGATTATTTTAATTGCTATGTTTTGTAGACCATGCCGAGCTCTACGAACGTGGAGATGATGCGGTATACAAACCTAAGGATTAGATTAGATGAGAGCGGACAGGTGAGCCATGGTAGCAGACAGGTGATAACTACTGCTCTACCTGTACAAGTTCAAGCTCAAATGATTTAATATACCGCAAATATAAAACCAAACGGTAAATCTAAGCAGGATTCAAAGAGGGACTGGACAAGTTCCTGAAGGGATTGAGGGATATAGATAGAGGTACATATAGTAACATAGTAACATAGTAGATGACGGCAGATAAAGACCCGAATGGTCCATCCAGTCTGCCCAACCTGATTCAATTTAAATTTTTTTTTTTTTCTTCTTAGCTATTTCTGGGCGAGAATCCAAAGCTTTACCCGGTACTGTGCTTGGGTTCCAACTGCTGAAATCTCTGTTAAGACTTACTCCAGCCCATCTACACCCTCTCAGCCATTGAAGCCCTCCCCTGCCCATCCTCCACCAAACGGCCATACACAGACACAGACCGTGCAAGTCTGCCCAGTAACTGGCCTAGTTCAATATTTAATATTATTTTCTGATTCTAAATCTTCTGTATTCATCCCACGCTTCTTTGAACTCAGTCACAGTTTTACTCTCCACCATCTCTCTCGGGAGCGCATTCCAGGCATCCACTACCCTCTCCATAAAGCAGAATTTCCTAACATTGCCCCTGAATCTACCACCCCTCAACCTCAAATTATGTCCTCTGGTTTTACCATTTTCCTTTCTCTGGAAAAGATTTTGTTCTACGTTAATACCCTTCAAGTATTTGAACGTCTGAATCATATCTCCCCTGTCTCTCCTTTCCTCTAGGGTATACATATTCAGGGCTTCCAGTCTCTCCTCATACGTCTTCTGGTGCAAGCCTCCTATCATTTTCGTCGCCCTCCTCTGGACCGCCTCAAGTCTTCTTACGTCTTTCGCCAGATACAGATTAGGATAGAGGTAGAGATAGGATTATGAAAGGGTATAGAAAAAGGAACAATAGGGATTGAAAGGCTTTTAGACAAAGGATCACTTACAGGTCATGGACCTGATGGGCCGCCGCGTGAGCGGACTGCTGGGCGTGATGGACCCCTGGTCTGGACCCAGCGGAGGCAACTTCTTATGTTCTTATGTACAATAAAAGTTTAAAATAAATAAATATAAAAATTAAACAGGGCAGGGAACAAAACAAAATACGGTTAAACAGTCGAACCAACAAGGAAATATGAGGAAAGGAGGGAGTCGGTAGGTTACAATAAAACGGAAAAGATTGGGGAAAGGGAAGGAATGAGCAATATAGTAGGGGAAAAACTAAAGTTTGTTCTGCCTACATTAGTTGAGATAAAGTCAAAGACGGAGATTTACCCCCTCTTTTACTAAGATGCGCTAATCGAATTAGCGTGCGCTAAACGCTAACGCGTCCATAGACTAACATTCACACGTTAGACTTTAGCGTGGGCTGATCGGTTAGCGCACTTTAGTAAAAGAGTGCCTTAGAGAAAGGTTGCCTAGAAAATTAAGAACAGAAAGCCAAGGAGAAGTAGTATGCCTTTAATTGTGCCTTGAAATTCACATATGATTTTTCTGAATGGAGATTTTAAAAAAGGGCAGAGAATTCCAGAGAGTGGGAGCCACGACAGAGAATGAAGAATTCCTACAAAAATCGAGGACGAGCTGTCGAAATGAGAGAACGACTAATAACTGTCTCGCTTGCGATCTCAGTAATGATGGTGATTTTTAGGCAGAATCAAATAGCAGGATTTATGGAGTTTGCGGTGCGTCTGAGAGCCTTGACGGGATCTGGGCTGATCAGAAGATTGACTGATGGTGAAAAATAGGCCATTTAACTCTGTTTTTGTAACATCTCTCCTCTATGGCCTTGAAACTGTCAAGGGCTGATCAGAAGCGGCTTATGAATTTAAAGTGAGGCACATTTGTAAGAGCAGGGAGGTTTAGTGGCAGGGCTGGCTGACAAACGAGTACATTCTTAGCAGACCTTAGCAGGAGCACATCAGCAAAAAGGTGCATTGTTTGAGATAGCTTGCTAATCTTGGGGAACCAAAGAAGAATATTAAGTGTTTAAAGTGCAATTTTCAAAGCATTTGACAGAGGTTAAAAGCAATGTTAACCATCTGCCTCAGAAAAATAATTGTCCTCCCTCACTGTGACTGAAAAATATTACATGTATGTTAGTTAATAATGCATGTGCTTTTGCCTATACTGACAGGAGGCATTCCTGTGGTTGTGTACCAGTAGAAAAAAGTGCAGGTGACATTGCATTTTGTACCTATGGAAAGTTTCATACAAGAAGAAAGTGCATGCCAAAAAGGGGGCAATATAAACAGGTTGAAAATTGTCTTTAACAGGAAACCTATTCTTTTCTTGAAGTTGGGCCATTTTGCCTGTAGGGGGAGCTCTAACAAGCTTAAGGAAGGATACTATAGACAGGAAGTGAGGTCACATGAGTAGAGCACCTATGGGATATGTAATTTCCGAAGTTCTGAGCTGAGAAGCCAGCTGAAGGCAAATGTTTTATAACTTGCTAAATTAAACAGTCAGAGCTGAAGAGAAAGAAAGGGGCATAGGAACATCAGATCAGGGTCCTAAGCCTGGCCCAGAACTGTGAATTTTACTCTCTATTTAAAATTCCCTGCTGTGCTAACCCACAAATAGAGTGCTAAAGAGGATGGCAGAAACTTATCTAATTGAAAGTATGATCCTGGATTTAAATATCAACTAGACAGCTGCCTAGTAGTGCATGTCCTGAGTTTTGGGAATCCAATATATAACACATAGGGAACCTTTTACTAAGGTGAGTTAGCGTTTTTAGCATGCGCTAACCCCGCAATATGTGCCAAAAACTAACGCCAGCTCAATGGAGGCGTAAGCGTCTAGCATGCGTGCTAAAACCGCTAGTGCAGCTTAGTAAAAAGGAGCCCATAATGTCTCTGTTGTTGGGACCAGGGCTGGAACTGGTTTAGATCAGTTTTAACTCTAAGGGCTCCTTTTATCAAGGTGCGGTAGGCGGCTAACGCGCAGAATACTGCACGTTCAACCGCCTGCTGTGCTAGTCGCTAACGCCTCCATTGATAAGGCGTTAGTTTTTCGGCTTGCCGCAGGGCTTAGCGCATGATGAAATGTCCGACACGCTAACCCCTGTAGCACTCCTTGATAAAAGGAGTCCTACATAAAGAATACTAACGGTTGTCCTGCTTCATCTTTAGGAAGGGAGAAAAGGTGAGTTCCTGCTCAGAAGAGATAAGTAACGAGACTGATAGTGTATATCTGTCTAATAGTAAAGGATCTGTGTCATATGAATTCTACTAGCATCGAACTCAGAAAAACTCTCTGTGAGATCATATAGGACTACGGTAAATTCTATATATGGTGCTGTAAAACTCAACATGGAATAAAAATACACTATTCTGTAAATTCAAGGTGCTTTGTCTGATTTACAAGTTGGTTCATACACACTGTCCATTGGCAGTTAGTTGTCTTTTCAGTGAGTATCAGCCTTCCAAGCGGGCAAATGGAACAAATGGCTCACAACCCTCATCTCCAATTCCCCCCCCCCCCCTCTAATCAAATGTTCAGGAAGTCAATCAAAACCTACCTTTTTGACAAATTCCTCTAACTTCTCCCCCCCCTCTTCCCTGCCTCCTCCTATGACCTTGACTTAACTCAACTCACTGCCATACGTAACACTGCTATATGTAACACCGCTGTATGTAACTCTCAGCAAATGTAACTACTCTGCTAATGTAACCTAGCTGTAAAAATAACTTCACCGTAAATGTATCGTCAATAATGTAAATGTAGCATCGCTGAAAATGTAACTTCGCTGTTAACATCGGGATCTGGATAGTCCCTTCTGTTGTCATCATCCCTCCTTTCTCTGCACCCACCATTAATAAAAACAAAACACCTTATTGTGGTAAATAGCCGCAGCTCTTTATTACATCACATTAACCAATAAATTAACTTGCATAAATTAACATCATTAACATATTGAACATCCATTGACAATCAACCTCAGCAAGCTCCTCCCGAGCTACCCTGTGTAAACAGTACCTTTGCCCCCAACCCTGCCACCAACAGCAAGCGTCTGAGGGGTGGCATGACCTCATGCCCCTTTAACCCGGGTCACCTGACCCCAAGGCACGACTCCCAGCCGGCCCACCGCTCATCGCCGGATGAGCCCCAGCACCCAGTAGCTCGGGAGACCCGCCTCCCACGCCACGAAAACCTCAACCAAAATTCTGCCTTGGAGGACCTGCAACGAACTTAGTCCTCCAAGGCTCGTTCTAACAACCCAATGTAAAACGCCCCTTTTACCTACACTATCCAATCCCTGCCTCTCCTTTTGGTGCAAGCCCCTCCCCTTTTTCTTTACAATTCTTCCTTTCTAACGGTTCTCCACACACGTCCCCCCCCACCCTAACTAGCCTACATGCCACACGAGGGCCTCCCAGCCCCGTGTTAATCTACGCCCTTTGAGACAAGCTCTCGGGCTCCTTCAAATGTACAGTCTCTTCATCTGTTAACCGCATAGAACTTCCATGGTAATGCGGTATACAAGAATAAAGTTATTATTATTATTATTATTATTCTAGGAAACTGCATTCAGAGGAGCACTTCTGTTCGAACGTGCCCTCCTTGAGACATGTGAAATCAGGGACTCATCGATCTATGACATCAGTTCAAGGTACTGTGTTGTGGAATACTTTACCTCTTGAAATGGTGTCAGGTCAAAAGCACGCCGGGACAAAGGCGCGCGCAGACAATTGAGCGCAGCGCAGAGGTGCGCGCCGCAGAAAAGTACTGTTTTTACGGCTCCGATGGGGGGCGTGGGGGAGAACCCCCCCACTTTACTTAATAGAGATCGCGCCGCGTTGTGGGGGCATTGTGGGGGGTGTGGGGGGTTGTAACCCCCCACATTTTACTGAAAACTTCACTTTTTCCCTGTTTTTAGGGAAAAAGTTAAGTTTACAGTAAAATGTAGAGGGTTACAACCCCCCAAGCCCCCCCCAACGCCGGCGCGATCTCTATTAAGTAAACTGGGGGGGCTCCCCAACAAAACCCCCCGTCGGAGCCCCTAAAAACTGTAATTTTCTTTGGCGCACGCCTCCATCTTGCGCTCAGTTGTCGGCGCGCACCTTTGTCTTTCGCAGGGTTGTCTATGAACCCTTGAAATAAAGACAGTGTCAACCTTACTAAGGGCTCCTTTTACAAAGGCGCGTTAGGGCCTTAACGCGCGGAATAGCGTGCGCTAAAATGCCGCACACGCTAGCCGCTACCGCCTCCTCTTGAGCAGGTGGCAGTTTTTCAGCTAGCGTACGCTATAGCGCGCGCTAATCCGGTGCATGCGCTGAAAATGCTAGCGCACCTTGGTACAAGGAGCCCCCAAATTTTAAGAGATTATTGAAGTCAGAGTTATTCAGATGTTATCTAGCTTCATAATTTCTCTGGTGCGATAAGTGTGATTAGTGACCAGTTGATTTGCAGATTTGTTGTATAGTATGCATAACATTTTGTTGTCTGTATTTTTTTGCACTTATTTAATTTATAATATTTTATTGAAGGAATCAAATAAGTATACAATAATATAATACAATAAAATGTTTAATACAATTATATTCACAATACTAATTTCATACATATTTCTATCATTCCTCCAAAATATATTTCCATATTACCCACCTCATACCTCTATACATTCCCCCATTCCCATCCCCCCTCCCCATCCCCCCTTCCCTACCCCCTACCCCCCTTATTTATGTTTAAACATTTTATTAAAGAAATAGAGTAAAAATACATATAAATTATACAAAAAGATATTCTTAACAAATAATTCACAATTGTTAAAATTCTAATCCATATATTATAAAAAAAAAATTTTTTTAAAAAATTCTATCCCTTTCATCCCATAATCATAAGAACATAAGAACATAAGCAATGCCTCCACTGGGTCAGACCTGAGGTCCATCGTGCCCAGCAGTCCGCTCACGCGGCGGCCCAACAGGTCCAGGACCTGCGCAGTAATCCTCTATCTATACCCCTCTATCTCCTTTTCCCTCAGTATCCCACGATCCCTTTATCCCTCAGGAATCCATCCAATCCCTGTTTGAATCCTTGTACCGTACTCTGCCTGATCACTTCCTCCGGTAGCGCATTCCAAGTGTCCACGACCCTTTGGGTGAAAAAATCAATTTCCTACTCCAGCTTGGTAAAATTGAGGGCTAATTAGGTTGCATGTGGATCTGTGATCGCGATCTATACAGAATCTGGGGGTTACTGGTTATCAGTTTATATAGTGACTATGTTATCGTAGTGGGAATTGGGCGTTGGATGAACTCTTTCGGTTTGAATGATCTTAAACCCATTTATTCTTCGTGGAACAAATGCTGGCAAAGAAAAAAAAAAAAGTACGAATGCCCAAAGATACGCTGTACCTAATGCAAGTCCCAAAACTGAAGGTATTGGGGGTGGGGTGTTCTCTGAAAACCAATGCAAATTATGTGGCCAACAAAATAGCTGCCTACTTTTCCCCCCCATCAGATCTCCACAAGAGATGAAATACATGAGCTGTCAAGACCACTCAGTTTCTTTCTTCCGATGTGACACGAGTTACAAGATTTCACTTAATCCAGGGGAGGGACGAAGCGGAGGGCAGAGGGCTCCACCAAAATGACTGCCCTGCCTCATACAATCAATGCTCCTGAATGGAAGAAAGAGTTCAGTTCATTTTGGTTCCACTGCCATTGATTTTTAAGACAGAAAGCCAATTCCTTCTTGCCATCCTTTGGCTCTTTTAGAAGCGAGGACCCAGCGCACTAAATGAAAAGGAATTTTCTTCAATTTTACTGTCATTCTCACAAACCATTTCTGAAAGCTGCCCAACTTTGGGAAACTCTCCTGAGCTTCTAGTGGCAGATAGAAAACAGATAAAAAAAAAAAAAAAAAAAAGAAAACAGATCAAGACAAGCCACTATGGTTCAATCCAAAAGAACAATGACAAATAATAATGTTGCCTCAGAGCAGCTATTTGCATTTCAAAAGCCCCAGACAGATGCTTCATGTGAATTCTTTAAATCTCCTAATCATAGATTTCCACTCCTTCCACTGAGACCCCATCACCAATACACAAGCGCCGTAGCATCAAAACCTGATTGCCCATGACACTGGAAATTCTAATGACCCTATTAAAAATATCGATCACACAGTTGTCTCAATTTTACATAGCTTTGGTCAGTTGCCTAGGATTTCATTAAATGTGCAATAAACTCAATCAGATCAAATGAAGACCTTAAATGTTGTAAAATTTCTGAATCATATAAATGTCTGAACATCTGGAGACATTCAGCGTGCGACATTTGTCTTCGTGCTGCAAAAAATATGTATTCAGATTATCTCTTTGGATATTAAGCTTTGTCTTGGACATAAATTTTGTGGGATTTTTTTTTTTTTTTCAGGGGAAGAATTTTTGGGCCTAGAAGTTTCTTCTTGCTCCTTTGGGCTTTCTTCCTAGCCAAAATCATGCCTGAAATTTGACACCAAGAGGCTTTATTAATAACTACCTAAGAATGTTCCCTTATTTTAAATATTTTTATTTATTTTATTTAAAATATTTATAATCCGCTTAAGTCCTAAGCGGCTTACATTAAAAACATACATAGAATGAATGGACAGACATCAACATCAGATAAGGTGAAACCAGGTTAAAAACCCACACTTCGTCCCTTACAATTAAACTCTTCTTCAGAACCGATTCCAAAAATTCTCAACCCAATGGAATTTCTGATATCAATTAAACGCTTGAACAAAAAAATATGTTTTAAGCAATTTCTGAAAATGTAGAACAGTTTTACAGAGTCGTATTACTCCAGAAACTCCATTCCATAATATTGGACCTGTTACTGAAAAACAGGACTTCCTGGTAATAGCATATTTCACTATTCCTCTTTTACACACGTACAATAACATACAATTATCTGACTATACAATGCCAAGCACTTATTCAGATAGTCAGGTAAAGCACCATAAATACTTTGCTGGGCAATTTTCAAGATTTTAAATTGTACACAATAGTAAACTGGCAACCAATAAAGTTTTTTCAAAATTGAGGAAATGGCTTCAAAACGGGATGTCCCCATCAGGATCTGAGCTGCTGAGTTCTGCATACTCTGTAATGCTTTCACACGAGTCAAAGGCAGCCCCAGATAAATACCATTACAGTAATCTAGCTTTGATAAAACCATCGTTTGGAGAACTTGTCTCAAATCCTAATTCACTTTTGAGTTTGCTCCTCACCATAAAAGTTACTGAGACTCGTGCCCTGATCAAAAGAAAATTTCAACAGACTTTCCCACCAAAATTCAAATTCATGACCAACGGACTTTCCTGGCTGAAATCAGCTCAAACCCCACCCAATCAAGTTTAAGGACCTACTATATATAAAGACTTCACAGTCTATCCTGAAGAAAGCCACAGTTCTGGTTCCACTTATATCGATGAGGCAAGAACTGGAAAACTGTAACAAACAACAACAATTATTTATTATTTCTATAGCGCTACAAGGCATATGCAGCCTTGTACATTGTTATCGGTTAGAAATGTCCCCATCCGATGATTCAATAACGCACACTTTGGGGTCCTTTTACTAAGGCGCGCTAAATCGGTTAATCGGTTAGAAATGTCCCCATCCGATGATTCAATAACGCACACTTTGGGGTCCTTTTACTAAGGCGCGCTAAATCGGTTAATCGGTTAGAAATGTCCCCATCCGATGATTCAATAACGCACACTTTGGGGTCCTTTTACTAAGGCGCGCTAAATCGGTTATCGGTTAGAAATGTCCCCATCCGATGATTCAATAACGCACACTTTGGGGTCCTTTTACTAAGGCGCGCTAAATCGATTATCGGTTAGAAATGTCCCCGTCCAATGATTCAATAACGCACACTTTGGGGTCCTTTTACTATGGCACGTTTACCAATTTAGCGCGTGCTAAATGCTAATGGGCATTTTAGCGCACCCTAAATCGGTTAGCGCACGCTAAATCGGTTAGTGCGCCTTGTAAATGGACTCCTTTATTTTTATAAATAATATTGAAAATGCTATAAAATGTATGTGATTCCTCTGCATATAGTAAATCTATATTTTGGCACAATAACTATAATATATTCTGCACAGTTTTTCTCTCTATTAGAGAGACACAGAAATTGCAGTTATCCAGCATGGCTCTGTGCCCAAGGGAAATGTTGCTATCCATTGTTTTTCAAAATGCAACAAAATATCTAAGCGCTATATTTCTGTTGCAAACTTAAATGTGTACCATAAGGGACAGACATTTTTTTATTTTTTTTAGAAACCAGCATTTTCCATTTTCTTCTGATTTGGCAACTCCACTGATGGGGATGAAAGGGTAGTTTATCTTCCTAACCAATCATAAATGTCTTTTCTGAGATTGTCAACAAATGTGAAATTTATTGCCAGTGATAATGGATGTCTCAGTGGGTCTGGGCACCTGTCCACAGGAACTGCCTCAACTCCATCAGCTCATTGCACACAAGTCTCTGAATGGCCATCTGATTACTGTAGCCCAGAGGTCATTGTGCTTCCCAGCTGAATAGCACTACAATTTCTCCAGTTATGTATAGAATTACGGGTGAGCTTAAATGCTCTGTATTTACTGTTTTTTTACACAATGTCTGGAGTTAAGGAGAAAAGCTAATTTAACACCCAGGTATCATCTATACCAGGGGTGCACTACTCCGGTCCTCGAGGGCCAAATCCAGTCGGATTTCCCCAGTGAATTTGCATGAGATCTATTTGCCTGCACTGCTTCCATTGTATGCATATTGATCTCATGCATATTCATTGGGGAAAGTCTGAAAACCTAGCCTGGCGAGGGCCAAAGTTGTGCACCCCTGATCTATATTATTGGAACCAGTAGTGTAGTAAGGGGGACATGGGGGTGATCTGTCTCGGGCACCGTCTTATTGGGGGTGCCAGCATCCCTCCTCCTCTCCATACGCCCCTGTGCACCTTCACTTTCCACCAACGTACCTCTAGCTCTTTGCTAGCATGAGCAGCAACTCCCCCTTCATGCTCACACCAGCGTAGGCTGTCCCTCTGATGTCACTTCCGGGTCCCAGTCCCGCACCTAGGAAGTTACATCATAGGGAGAACCAACGTGGGCAAGTTGGTGTTGCTGTTCATTTCAGGGAAGGGAGCGGACACGTGGCGGGGGGAGGGGGCAGGGAAGAAGTGAGGGGTGGAAAAGAGGGTGGGGAGTGGCGCTACCATCCCAGGTGCCTCTCACCCTCGCTACGCCACTCAACGGCCCACTCAACTACTCTTTTAGAAGAACTGTGTCTGACGTCAGTTCCTCCTCCACTTTAAACCCTAATCAGATGACATATTAAAATCCAAAATGGAGAACCAACCCTCAAATAGAACGCAAATCAATAGCATCAGGTTGTATAAAATAAAGAAGATGTGAAAAATAAAGACGTAAGTTGCTGATTTACATTTTCGCATTAGCTTGAAAGAACTGTTTTTATAATGTACTACACAAAGTTGGCATCCACTAATCAACTGTTGAATGTGTTTCTAGTAATAAAAAATATTGGAGGAGCCTCGACTGGAACCTAGGCACCTCCGGCTGCGCTAGGGAGACCAAGTTCCTGGATACTGTAGGCGATTGAATCCTGGAACAACTCATCAAGGAAAATACGAGAGGAAATGCAATTCTGGACTTAATTCTAAATGGACTGTGAGGACTGGCACAAATGTAGAAATAGAAGGGACGCTAGGAAGCAGCGATCACAACATGATCTGCTTCAACCTGGATGCAGGTGAGAAATATCGGTCCAAAACGACGGCCACGGCACTGAACTTCCGAAAAGGGATGAGACTCATGGTGGGGAAGAAGATTAAGAAGAGGATAAGCACTGTAAAAACACTAGAGCAAGCTTGGTCCCTTTTTAAAAGACACAGTCACCAAGGCACAAAATCTATATATACCGCGTATCAACAAAGGATCTAAGAAGAAAAAGAACAAGGAACCGTCGTGGCTCACTGTAGAGGTAAAGGAAGCGATCAGAGACAAGAAAACTTCGTTTAAGGAATGGAAAAGGTCAAAAACGGATGAAAATTGAAAAATGCACACACAAGATCAACGCAGATGCCATAAGGTGGTAAAAGGGGCCAAAAGAAACTACGAGGAAAAAATAGCCAAGGAGGCGAAAAACTTCAAGCCGTTCTTTTGATATATTAATGCGAAATGACTGATGAGGGAAGTGGTGGGGCTGTTGCATGACCGTGGAATAAAAGGAGTGCTAAAGGAGGACAAAGAAATCGCTGACAAACTGAACACATTTTTTCCATCTGTTTTTATCGAAGAGGATATACACAGCATACCGGAACCCATCAGGCTAAATACTGGAAACGAAGACGGGAAATTGACAGGGATAATAGTCAGTCTAGAAGAGGTATGCAAGCAGATTGATAGGCTTAAGAGTGATAAATCCCCAGGACCAGATGGCATCTATCCGAGGGTCATGAAGGAACTGAAAGGGACTATAGCTGAACTGCTCCAGCTAATAGCCAATCTGTTGATCAAATCAGGAAAGATTCCGGAAGACTGGAAGGTGGCGAATGTACGCCGATCTTCAAAAAAGGTTCAAGGGGAGATCCGGGAAACTACAGACCGGTGAGTCTGACCTCGGTACCAGGAAAGATGGTAGAGGCACTGATAAAGGACCGCATCATTGATCACCTTGATGGACACGATCTGATGAGGACCAGTCAGCACGATTTCAGTAAAGGCAGATCTTGTCTGACGAACTTGCTGCACTTCTTCGAGGGTGTAAACAGGCGGATAGACAAGAACAACCCGGTCGACATTGTATATCTGGATTCTCAGAAGGCATTCGACAAAGTTCCACATGAACGACTACTTCGTAAAATTGCATGCCATGGAATCAAGGGTGAAATACTCACGTGGATTAAAAACTGGCTGGAGCATAGGAAACAGAGAGTGATGGTAAATCGACAATTCTCAGACCGGAAGAGCGTCACCAGCGGGGTGCCGCAGGGTTCGGTGCTTGGACCTGTACTCGGACCTGTGCTCTTCAACATCTTTATAAATGATCTGGACATTGGTACGACGAGTGAGGTGATTAAATTTGTGGATGATACAAAGTTACACAGAGTAGTGGAGACACAGGGGGATTGAGAAGATCTGCAATGTGACATAATCAAGCTCGAGAAATGGGCATCGACATGGCAGTTGAGGTTCAATGTGGATAAGTGCAAAGTGATGCATGTCGGGAACAAAAATCTCATGCACGAATACAGGATGTCCGGGGCGGTACTTGGAGAGACCTTCCAGGAAAGAGACTTGGGAATTCTGATCGGCAAGTCAATGAAGCCGTCCGTGCAATGCACGGTAGCGGCAAAAGGGGCAAACATAATTCTAGGAATGATAAAGAAGGGGATCACAAATAGATCAGAGAAGGTTATCATGCCGCTGTACCAGGCCATGGTGCACCCTCACTGGTCGCCGTACATGAAGAAGGACACGGTACTACTCGAAAGAGTCCAGAAAAGAGCAACTATAATGGTTAAGAGGATGAAGGAGTTGCCGTACAGTGAGAGATTGGAGAAGCTGGGCCTCTTCTCCCTTGAAAAGAGGAGACTGCGAGGGGATATGATCTAAACATTCAAAATACTGAAGGGAATAGATTTAGTAGATAAAGACAGACTGTTCACCCTCTCCAAGGTAGGGAGAACGAGAGGGCACTCTCTAAAGTTGAAAGGGGATAGATTCCGTACAAATATAAGGAAATTCTTCTTCACCCAGAGAGTGGTAGAAAACTGGAACGCTCTTCTGGAGTCTGTTATAGGGGAAAACACCCTCCAGGGTTTCAAGATAAAGTTAGACAAGTTCATGCTAAACTGGTGAGACTGGACTCATTTGGAGCACTGGTCTTGACCTTGGATGGACCATTGGTCTGACCCAGCAGCAGCAATTCTTATGTTCTAACATAAGAACATAAGAATTGCCGCTGCTGGGTCAGACCAATGGTCCATCCTGCCCAGCAGTCCGCTCCCGCAGCAGCCTTCTGGTCAAAGACCAGTGCCCTGACTGAGACTATCCCGAACGAAGAGAGAGGGGAGACATGATTGAAACATTTAAGTATATCACGGGCCGTATCGAGTCAGAAGAAGATATCTTCTACCTCAAGGGATCCTCGACCACCAGGGGGCATCCGTTAAAAATCAGGGGAGGGAAGTTCCATAGCGACTACAGAAAATACTTCTTCACTGAAAGAGTAGTGGATCATTGGAACAAACTCCCACTGCAGGTGATTGAGGCCAAGAGCGTGTCAGATTTTAAGAGACAATGGGATGTTCACATGGGATCTCTAAGGGAGTAAAATCAGAGGGGCGGGAATTTGGAATGGGCAGACTTGGTGGGCTATAGCCCTTTTCTGCCGTCTTTTCTATGTTTCTATCCCTATCAGGGTACGTCCTTGTTCAGCAGGAACTTGTCTAACTTTGACTTGAATCCCTGGAGGGTGTTTTCTTCTATGACAGACTCTGGAAGAGTGTTCCAGTTTTCCACCACTCTCTGGGTGAAGAAGAACTTCCTTTTGTTCATACGGAATCTATCCCCTTTCAACTTTAGAGAGTGCCCTCTCGTTCTCCCCACCTTGCAGAGGGTGAACAACCTGTCTTTATCTACTAAGTCTATCCCCTTCAGTACCTTGAATGTTTCGATCATGTCCCCTCTCAATCTCCTCTGTTCAAGGGAGAAGAGGCCCAGTTTCTCTAATTTTTTGCTGTACGGCAGCTTCTCCAAACCCCTAGCCATCATCGTCGCTCTTCTCTGGACCCATTCAAGTAGTACCGTGTCCTTCTTCATGTATGGCGACCAGTGCTCTACGCAGTACTCCAGGTATGGGAACACCATGGCCCGGTACAGCGGCATGATAACCTTCTCCGATCTGTTCGTGATCCCTTTCTTTATCATTCCTAGTATTCTGTTCGCCCTTTTCGCCACCACCGCACATTGTATGGACGGCTTCATCGACTTGTCGATCAGAACTCCCAAGTGCCTTTCCTGGGAGGTCTCTCCAAGTACCGCCCCGGACATCCTGTATTCATGCATGAGATTTTTGTTACCGACATGCATCACTTCTTATGTTCTAATTGAAACACGGACTTGTCGGGAGAGACGATCCTTGTAACGGTTTATTCAGATAAGTGAAATTACTAATTCAAATAAGGAAAAGTGGCTAATTTATAAAAGAGATAATTCAATTGAAAAAAATAAAAGAAATAAGAAAAAAAAAAAAAAAAGATGATCCAATGACGAAAGTGGCTAAAGCGTTTGAAAGCCAGCGAAGCCAGCTGAGGATCGATGAAATGAATCTACCTTTGTGGGGGTGAAATCTGTATTCTGTCTTAAGTGATTGTTTAGGGCTCCTTATACTAAGGTGCTCTAGTGTTTTTAGCGTGCGCTAAAGATTAGCGCGCTCTAAATAAAAATTACTAACGCAAGCTCTATGGAGGCGTTAGCGTTTAGCACGTACGGTATTGTAGTGTGCGTTAAGCGTGCGCTAAAACCACTAGCGCACCTTAGTAAAGGGAGCCCTTAGACTCCCCTTAATTTAGGAGCTTGTGGATATTTGGCTCGTTTATCTTGGGCAGACTGGATGGACTGTACAGATCTTTATCTGCCGTCATCTAGTATGTTACTATGGAGATCATTTTCAAAACATAGAAACATAGAAACATAGAAACATAAACATAGAAACATAGAAACATAGAAATAGACGGCAGATAAGGGCCCACGGCCCATCTAGTCTGCCCACCTTAATGTCCCTCCCCTACCTTTGCCCTGTGAATAGATCCCATGTGCCGATCCCATTTGGCCTTAAAATCAGGCACGCTGCTGGCCTCAATCACCTGTAGTGGAAGACTATTCCAGCGATCAACCACTCTTTCGGTGAAAAAGAATTTCCTGGTGTCACCTCGTAGTTTCCCGCCCCTGATTTTCAGAGGGCATCCGTTGAAAATCAGGGGCGGGAAACTACGAGGTGACACCAGGAAATTCTTTTTCACCGAAAGAGTGGTTGATCGCTGGAATAGTCTTCCACTACAGGTGATTGAGGCCAGCAGCGTGCCTGATTTTAAGGCCAAATGGGATCGGCACATGGGATCTATTCACAGGGCAAAGGTAGGGGAGGGACATTAAGGTGGGCAGACTAGATGGGCCGTGGGCCCTTATCTGCCGTCTATTTCTATGTTTCTATGGTTTAAAGGTTGAATTGGTTGAAAGTAAGGGACAAGATACATTACAAGGTACTGGTACATGTTTTCATGTGCTTACATAAGTTGGCCCCCAAACACCTGGTCCAGAGCATCTTGCCGCGTGAGCCGGCTCAACTGCTTCGCTCAGTTGAGCATTGCGATCTATCTGTTCCATCTGTGCGGGACTTAAGGCTTTCCTCTTCCAGGAATAGTGTCTTTCGTTGTATCGGCCCCAGGGAGTGGAACAACCTTCCAGGATATATTTGCCAACAGCAAAATTTACAGAACTTTAGAAAAATGCTGAAAAGAAACCTGGAATGCCTGTAGTGGCTCGTACAATCTAAGATTTTGTACCTGGAGCTATAGAGGGTTAAGTGACTTACCCAGGGTCACAAGGACCTATAGTGGGAATTGAACCCAGAACTCTACCAAAATTATTTCCTTTAGTGTATACTTTTTAATCTGATTATGTTGTTGAACACAATGAATCTTGCGAGAGATCAGGGACTACTGAACAACCATTCTTTCTGGGTCCTTTCCTATTGAGGGAAGATAGTTTTTCAAGGCCCCTAGGCTTCTGGGAAATCTTCTTGCCAAGTCCCAGTAAGACGATAACCACACCATCATTCTCTGGATGGCATTTTCCCAAAATTATAATACTTGATGTAGATGAATTATTTGATAAACTGTATATTTATATCTGGTACAATTGATACAGAAAATAGACAAATGCAACCTGCAGACACTAAGGCCCTGATTCTATAAAGGGCGCCTACAGAGCACCTAAGTCCTATCTAATGCTGAGCGGGACTTAGGGCTAGATTCACAAAGCAAACCGATCGTGTACCAATCGGTTTGTGACCCCTTAGCGACCAAATTCCCCTCCGGCCCGATTCACTTACCTCTCTGCCGACCATCCTCCAATCCGCACATGCAAATGAGGGGAGGGACATTCAAAAGTAGGGAAGGCAGCAATTCACAACACAATCAATCTGATCCGACTGGGCTGGCCGATCAACTGAAGAAATGACTGCTGGGGACCATTCAAAAATGTCTTTCCGACTGGAAGCCCTGCAATCTGTCCTACCTGCTTCCCCTGAATGCCACCCTACTTTGCCCTGATCTTCCCCCTGAATGCCACCCTGCTCGATCTTCCCCCCGAATGCTGCCCTGCTCTGCCCCGATCTTCCCCAAATCTCTCCTGCCCTTCCCCAGCCTGCAAGCCCATGGTTTTAATCCACAGATTTAAAACGAGTTAAAACCACGGGCTCGCAGGGCTAAAAACAATAAAAAAAAGTTAAAGTTAAAAAAAAAAAGTGGCCCCAGCTTGGACGGGCATGCGTACATCATCTACAGATGATCTGCACATGAGTGTGGATCGCATAACAGTGATCCATGCAGGCAGATGGGGGCGTTCCTCCGATCACCCCCATCTGCATATTGAGGCTTCGAGAATTCGTCGGACCTGCCTAGATCAGGCCCAATTGGGCAGGTTAGTGAATCTGGCCCTTAAGAGTCCAAACTAAGTGATTAATGAGCCATTTAAGGGCTTAACGAGTGATAATTGGCACATGGACATCCAAAGGATGTTGACGTCACTTTGTAGACGCCTCCACAATTTAATGGATGCCCATTGGGAAAACTCACGCCTAATAGAATAGGTGTGGGTGTGGCATGGGCATGGTTTGGGCGAGGCTTCAATATGAGCATCTTCTGAAAGACTCTAGCCATCTGTCTTTAGAACACTGAAAGCCTAAAACAAAGGGTGCTAATTGCCCATTCAGTGGATTACAAAAGAGAGGCAGGGTGGTGTACCAGTGTCAAACAGAATTCTACCCTCCAATATATGCACAACAAAAGGACATCAGTCATGACAACAGACCTTCAGTCTCCAAGATATGCACAACAATAATAGGTGCAGGTTAACAACCTCTATTCTCCAGGAACCATACCTAAGCAATCAGAGGTTGGAATGAGATAAAAGCCACTGAAATTCCCAGACAATGATTCTATTTAATTCCATCAGTCCAGCTAGGAAGCATGTGACCAGCTAGACAAGATATCATTACCAGACCTAGCAAGAAACCAATTTTGAACTATCCCTGAATTCTGATTGTGCTGCTAAACGTACCACCTGACCCTAGCTCCTGTAATCCATAAAAAGAGGTAGATTCGCCTAAGCTTCCTCCTCTTGGGATCGCTGCTGGACTTGCAACACACCTTGCTGGAATCTCTTCTGCATCTAAATTTCCATTCTGCAACTGAAGAACTTTTCTTCTAGCAAGGGACCATAATTTCCTCAAGCTATGCTCTGCAGACACTAGACCTCCATTACCAGAGTGAGTTACTTTCTTCCAGCATAATAAATTAGTTAGTCTCTTTCTAACAGTATTTTATCTTGTGGAATATTCTTCTTGTGTAAAGATCCTACATTGTAACTAAAATTACTGCATTGCCTGCATAATCTTGTAGATCAACTTGCTCTGTAAAAATAATCTAGTTCTTCCTTAATTGTATTGAATTGTTTATTTATTGTTCGCCTTATACAAAGCAAATCACAGATTAACACACATAATAAAATTTCAACATACAAACAGCAAAAAAAGATCAAACAATAAAATACTAAGCATAAAATAATGTCCCATAAAGCAAAATCCAATGAATCAGGCGCACTGCACCAATCCAGCATTGCACCTTCCGCCATACTTCATCGCACAGAAAAGATGACGCTTTAACAATTTTTTTAAAAAAATTTCATTAGATCCCTTGTTGTCGTATATACTGCGGAAGCTTGTTCCATGCCTCAGGACTAACACAGGAAAACACTCCCACCCTCATTGTTTGCATTTTGATCTCTTTTCTTGAGGGATCAAATAGATTGTCTTGAAATATTACACAGAGCTAAGATACAAGTAGGTAATGCCTTCCCTAAATTAACATCCATTTATATTATATTTTTTTGTTATACATTCAGTATGCACAATATTGGCCCCAGGACACAATTGTTAAGGGACTTACTCATATAGGAAAATATTACATAGCACATATTTTTGGGGTCCTTTTATTAAGGTGTGCTAACTGATTTAGCACATGCTAAAGATTAGCGTGCGCTATATGCTAAGATGCTCATAGGATATAATGGATGCCTTAATATTTAGCACATGCTAATCTTTAGCACCCACTAAATCGGTTAGTGCACCTTAATAAAATGACCCCTATATCTGGTACAATTGGTATAGAAAATCAGTCAGTATAGATCAGGGGTGGGCAACTCCGGTCCTTGAGGGCCGGAATCCAGTTGGGTTTTCAGGATTTCCCCAACGAATATGTATGAGATCTATCTGCATGCACGGCTTTCAATGCATATTCATTGGGGAAATCCTGAAAACCCGACTGGATTCCGGCCCTCGAGGACTGGAGTTGCCCTGCCCTGGTATAGACCAATGCAACCTGCACAAAACAATTGTTGCAAAATTTCAGCCTACTCTCTTCGAAAACATGGTTCAGAAATGGGTATGTGATACGGAGGGGCATTTTCAGTGAGATTCTAAATCTGAGTTTAGAAGTTTGGGGGGAAAACATCCAAATATCAAGTAGAGTAAATGGCCATTTTCAACTCAAAACAATTTTTATTGATGACAAAAGAACAATAATAACAGCATAAGCGAAAAGGAACAGTCAAGGCATCAACAGTTTTCCCCCTTGTTCCAAACTAAGACAACCCCCCTCCCCCCACCAACACATGTCTATAATCCCACATCCCAATGGCCATTAGCAAGAAGAAGAATAAGAAAAAAAAGGGAACAGACAAGAACCGAAGAGAACATCTAATTTCCCCCAACACTCTCCACCACAGGCTAGCCCCCCCCCCCCCCACCAATCCCCCAACCCCCCAGGATAGAGACGAGGTAGGAAAGGAAACCAAAAAGCAATGGAAAACAGGGTATACTTAAAGCAAATTCAAAATTTGGCTGCACTTTTGAGGTGGTAAAGAATTAAGATAGGGATCCCAAACAGCTAAAAAAATGTTTTTTTTCCGCTTAGAGGTGCCTCTTGCATCTTTAGCTTCCCAACACGGTAACTCAAGGATAGCCAGACTCTAACCCCAATATGAGGGGGGATCCTGTGAGGTCCACACTTTCAAAATCGCTTTCAAACCCAAAATACCAAGCTTCCGGACCCACAATCGAGCTCCCTTCCCTCAAACTAAATGGCCATTTTCAAAGCAGAAAAATATTTACATATATATTTTTAATGGCTATTTCCTAGATGTGTTTCTCCTCAGTGCAGCTATCTTTTTGAACTAGTTGTGAAAAAAAAAAGTCCAAATGAAAAGCACACAAAAATCAATCATGGGAATTGGATTGGGATAGGACAGGGGTAGGCAATTCCGGTCCTCGAGAGCCGGAGCCAGGTCAGGTTTTCAGGATATCCACAATGAATATGTATGAGATGGATTTGCATGCACTGCCTCCTTGAGATGCAAATCTATCTCATGCATATTTATTGTGGATATCCTGAAAACCTGACCTGGCTCCGGCTCATGAGGACCGGAATTGCCTACCCCTGGGATAGGAGGAGTCAGCATTCTTAGCAGACTGGCCTCACAGACATCCCAGTAGAGCAGTGGCGCACCCTAGGGGGCACTGCAGTGAACTTCACATAAAAGATCCCAGATACACTACACATCTCACCATAACCCCCTGAACAATTAGAAAACCATAATAGGAGGCTTAATTTACGTCTATTGAACTTTCCAAAATCTCTTGGAGTGACACTCTTTGAAATGTATAAAAAATATTTGATTAAAGCTTTGAAATTGTCCACTGAAGCTATTCCCCCTTTAAATAGTATATATTATTTGCTGAATAAGAAACAATCTGGTGCCACCCCTGAAGATGAAGATTTAAATTTGCCTGAACCTTTAAATGTTACTGAATTGTTGGAATCCACATTATCTTCAGACATGGAAAGAGCCACGCTATTGTATGGTGAGCCCTCCAAAACTCACCCAAAACTTATTGTACCCAACTGTATCCCTCCTAATAGTCCTTATGCCTTCAGGTGTCACCTATATGTCGGTACAGTATGTTTTATGATGAGCTCACACTTTCCACCACAAGTGTACTAGTTCGAGTGGGATATTGTCCTGGGTCCCCTTCTCTGTAGGCCACTACATCAACTACTCTAGAGTCCCACTTGCTGGTCTAATAGGCTTGGCATGGGGGGGGGGGGGAGAGAGAGAGAGAGAGAGGAGGGATGCCTCCAATGTTCATCTGGTCAGTTTGGCCACCTTTTTTTGGCACTTATTCATTATTGAAACAGGTCTATTTTCAAACATCCAAATTTTTCCCTGGACATTTTCTGTGATTTTTCCATTATTGCAGAAAAACATCCAAATCATAAGTCCGCCCTAATGCCACCCAAAACATGCCCCAACACATCAGACAAACAGCATAGAAAACCATCTAAAAATATGTTTCAAAAATGACAATTTGGACATTTTTAGCAAATAAAACATCTAAATGCCACATTTGGGGTGTTTTTCTCTTTTGGAAACGAGCCCTTTAGGGCTCCTTTTACTAAGCTGCACTAGCGTTTTTAACACGTGCCAGACGCTAGCGCCTCCATTGAGCTGGCGTTAGTTTTTTCACGTAGCACAGGGGTTAGCACACGCTATAAACATTACCACAGCTTAGTAAAAGGAGCCCCCAGTGTTTGTTGCTAAGATCCAAGTGCAGGGTCTCAGCTGGGAGCTGTGGATTGGCTGTTCTCAGCCTCTTAGTTGAGACTGACAAACAATACAGAGCATACAATATAGAGGCTAGTGCCCTGCTGGCTAGACTCACTGAGGTTACCACGATATAATGATCATTGCCAACACAGAAAGATTAAACACCCTGCTAATAGATGAATTAATTAATTAAGCGCAAAATGAACTTTCTAAAATACAGTAAATGACAGAGCTGTATAGATTGCTCGTCTCACCATAATATTCCTCTCAACGATGTGAGTGAGGAACAGGAAGACAAATACAACCCTGAAAGCCCAGCACTTAATAGAAGCCAGTCTTTATTTCCCAATGTCTGTTGGTTTCAGACTGTAGGAGCAAGCAGCCGTTTCCCCCCCCCCCCCCCTTTAGCCCAAACAGTGCATGCAAGGGGAAAACAAAGCTCAGCAAGTTAAACAGGTAAGAAATACAAGCTCAGGACAGCAGGAGTTATATTCAGAAAAAAACCAGCACTTAGGCATATCAGTAAGCAGGGCAGCAAAAAGTCCAAAACAAACAGAAACCACAGTTCTGACAGTTTCATCCGTAACGGCAGGAGTCAGAAATCCACAAAAAAGCAGTTCATGCAATTCCAAAAGTCATAGCAGGAATCAGGGAAACAACCCAGCAAACCTCCATTTTAACTTCCAACAGCAAGCCTATCTCACCCCATCCTCATGCTCAGTCCTGCAGGCAAATAGAGGAAACTAGTTAGCAGTTTCTTCAGGCTCCATCTGTTCTTGACCTCCCCGGGCTCTCTCTGCTTTGCTCTTGCCTGGCTCTTAAGAACATAAGAACATAAGCAGTGCCTCTGCTGGGTCAGACCAGAGGTCCATCGTGCCCAGCAGTCCGCTCACGCGGCGGCCCAACAGGTCCAAGACCTGTGCAGTAATCCTCTATCTATACCCCTCTATCCCTTTTTCCAACAGAAAATTGTCCAATCCCTTCTTTAACCCCAATACTGTACTCTGTCCTATCACACCCTCTGGAAGCGCATTCCAGGTGTCGACCACACGTTGGGTGAAGAAAAACTTCCTAGCATTTGTTTTGAAGCTGTCTCCTTTCAAATTTTCTGAATGCCCTCTTGTCCTTGAGTTTTTTGAAAGTTTGAAGAATCTGTCCCTCTCCACTTTCTCTATGCTCTTCATGATTTTGCAGGGAAAAGAGCCCGAGTTCCTCTAATCTTCCTTCCTAATGTTCCTTTAGATGTGCTTGCTGGAACTTGCCCACAAGATGGAGAGCCTCCAATCCAGATTCTTGATCAGGTAGAGAAATGGCCACCAGAGGGAAGGGTAGAGTTCCCTCAGTTGGACTCTGATCCTGAGGAGAACTGGCCACTAGAGGGGAAGGTCTGTATACTCCGTCACATACTCTATCTCTCAGCTCAACCTTGTCCGGTTGAGCAGCTGACTCGTACGATTCCACCACCCGAGAGAGGAAGTCTGCGTTAGCATGCTCCCAGCCTTTTCAGTGATGGACCTCAAAGTCAAAGGCCTGGAGTCGAATGAACCAGCACATGAGGCAGCCTTTGGATTCACGGTGTTGGGCAATCCATTGAAGGGGAGCATGGTCCATAATGAGGATGAAGTGGTGGCCCAGCAAGTAGTATTATAAGGCCTCGAGTGCTAACTTCATGGCTAGAGCCTCTTTTTCAATAGTGTCTTCTCTTGAGGTAATAGTTACAGCTGATAAAAACAATGGAATGTCCTTTGTCCCCCAGCTCCTGGGCCAAGACATCTCCAAGTCAACTTCCGAGGCATCCGTTTGAACTATGAATTGATTGGGGAAGTCAGAGTTCACCAATACTGGTTTGGAGCATATGGCATATTTAAGGGTATGGAAAGCTCTATCCAGGCCTTGTGGCCAATGAATTACCTCAGGGGCTGGTCTTCATAGCAGCTGAGTCAGGGGCTCAGCCCTCTCCATAAAGTCTGGGATGAACCATCTATAATAGCCGACTAGTCCCAGGATGGTTCGTACATGCTTCTTGGCTTTCGGTACTAGTGTGTAGGTAATGGCTTCTACCTTTTTGAGCTAGGGTTTTATCTGGCTCCTCCAACTGTATACACCAGGTACTGGATCTTGTGCCCCCCTGGGAAGCACTTCTTTGGGAATGCGGTCAAGCCAGCCTCTCTCAGACTATTCAGTATAGTTTCCACATGGACCAGATGCGACTTCCAATCAGAGCTATAGATTACTGTCATCTAAGTAGGCAACAGAATATGTTCTGTAAGGTTTTAGCAATCAGTCGACCATGCATTGAAATGTCCTGGGGACCCCATGAAGGCCAAGCAGGAGTACAGTGAACTGGAAGAGTCCATGTGGGATAGAAAAAGTTGTTTTTTCATTGGCTTGTTCGATGAGGAGGACCTGCCAATACCCCTTGGTGAAATCTAAGCTGGAATTGAATCTGGCTGTCTCCAAGCGCTCAATCAACTCATCAACCCAGGACATTGGATATGATTCCAGTTTTGACACAGTGTTGACCTTCCAGAAATGTATACAAATCCAGAGACTCACATTGGGTTTGGGACCAGGACTATAGGGGAGGACCAATTGGTGCTAGATTCCTCTATTATGCCAAGCTTTAGCATTTCTTCCACTTGTTGCCCTGAGGGGATTTGGTAGGGTTTTTGTTGGATTATAACACCTGGTTCCGTAATGATATATAGGTAACTAAGTGGGTCCAACTTAGGTAGGCTGAAAACACATCCTGGTTTTGTTGTATCAATTGGGCTAAGTCTTCATGGGGGGCTGGGGTGGTGGTTTTAGCGACAGGAACCTGTTGGGATTCCTGAATTTCTCCCACGGCGGGTCCAAAGTTTTCTTTTTGGACCAGAGCTAATGTGGTAGGAAACTAACTTTTTAACAGGTTGACATGGAGGATATTTTTTTTCTTTTGTCAGGTTGAGAAATCTTATAATGAACAGGTCTGATTCTATCTACCACCTCATATGGACATAGTAACATAGTAAATGTTGGCAGATAAAGACCTGAACAGTCCGTCCAGTCTGCCCATTAGTTATACCCTTGTCATTTACATAATAGTTTGTTCTCTGACATAGGTAAGAGGACCAGCATTCGATCACCAGGCTTGAAGTCTTGGGGTCTGGCCATCTTGTTATAAGCCTATCTTATATTTATGCTTAATTTGAAAATCAAGGATATACCCACTGCTCCCTTGGAAGCAATGGGAGAAAAGAATAGAAATATACAGTATTTTTCTTGCTACCCAAAATATTCCTAAATATAAAGGAAATAACAAATTAATGTTATACTGGAATGAATGAAGTATACAGACTGTAAAAGAGACATACGCGGTCTCCTACACATTGTACTTTCCCTTTGAAAGCATGGCCAGTGTACAAAGTATGAATACTTTTGTATGCATATACCGTATTTCACACCTGCTGAGGGCATGAAAGTACTTGTAGAGATTTCAAAATGAAATATGTGTGTACACTGTCACTCCCTTAGCCTAGCAGTGCCCTCTTTTCCTTCTGAAAATTTTCCAAAATACACTTTTATGTGAGTAAGCACATGTTTACCCTCATAAAATCCTTTGAATATTTCCCCCCATGCTGTTTTATTTCAGGTGACATTATATCTTATGTAAAGTCAGCTCTTAGTTGTGGAACGTGATCTCACCCAGGGTGCAAAAAAAACCAAAACCAAAACACTCTGCCTGTGGTATTCAATAAAAGAGGGTCCAGGGTATTAAAAAAATATATCTCATTGACACTCAAAAAGCCAGGTGGCAAGGTATAAACAGAGAAAGTTTGGAGAGCAGGAACCTGTTTAATTTCTAAATTTCAACAATCATAACAAATTGCCAGCAGGCAGGGTCTCAGCTGAGCAAAGATGGCCCAGATGGTGCTTGGAGCTGCTGCGCATTTTCTCAGAGGGGGACTCGAAAACACAATGATTTATTGTCGTGACTTTTAGATACACTTCTCTGTTCACTGAAATGTTTTTCGTTGATTTTATTTTTTTAGAATGACTGGTAGAGCATCCCTGTTCGCTGAAGGGAGGCACAGCCAGGACCATTGCCAGAGGATACTATGCCCTATGTAAAGAACATAAGACTTACCATACCGGGACAGAATGAAGTCCATCAGGCCCAGCATCCTATTTCTAACAGTAGCCAACCCAAGTCCCAAGTACCTGGCAGAAACTCAAAGAGTAGCAACATTCAGAGCTGAGATTGTGATGTCATAATGCCTCATTCCACCAATGCCTAAGAGCCAACCTCATCAGTGATGTTGTCCTACACTTGGCTCACATAAGAATTCCATTCGAAATTGGAAAACGTGGTAATCTTCATTATTCCCTATATAGCTTTACTACTGTTATTTTCTTTTTTCTTTTTAAATTAACTGATTAGTTTAATATCACTTAGCTTTTATCCTTGCTGGTTCCCCTTCCCGTCGCGTTTTGCCTATCTTTCTCAAGGTCGGGGGAACTGCAAAACAAACAAAAAAAGTCAATTAAACCTCTTTCTTAAAATACCGTGTCTTAATTCATTAAAAAATATATATATTATAGTTTATTATACCTTACCATTACTTTGAAGTTATGACACTGGGATGACAGTGTTATGACACTGGGATGACATCAGGGGAGGAGCTTATTTGAATGCTCTGTGTGAACACCACGGCCATCTTTGGGATTGCCAGTGGCAAATATAGATGGAAAAATTTAACTTCAAAATAATGGTAACGTGACATAATCAAGCTTGAGAAATGGCAAATGAGGTTCAACGTGGATAAGTGTAAAGTCACGCATGTCGGTAACAAAAATCTCATGCATGAATACAAGATGTCTGGAATGGTACTTGGAGAGACCTCCCAGGAAAGAGACTTGGGAATTCTGATTGACAAGTCGATGAAGCCATCTGCGCAATGGGTGGTGGGGGCGAAAGGGGCGAACAGAATGCTAGGAATGATAAAAAAGGTGATCACAAACAGATCAGAGAAGGTTATCATGCTGCTGTACCGGGCCATGGTGCACTTACTGGAATCATTTAGAGCACTGGTCTTTGACCTGAGGGCCGCCACATGAGCAGACTACTCGACACGATGGACCACTGGTCTGATCCAGCAGCAGCAATTCTTATGTTCTTAGTTTAATTACATGTTGTATAAAGAAATATTTTCTCCAGTTTATTTTAAATCTTAGTAGCTTCATTGCATGCCCCCTAGTCCTAGTATTTTTGGAAAGAGTAAACAAGCGATTCACATCTACCCTTTCCACTCCACTCAGTATTTTATAGACCTCTGTCTTATAGTGATAAGTGCTTGAGTCGTGTCTTCTCCAAGCTGAAGAGCCCATGCCACTTTAGCCTTTCCTCATAGGGAAGTTGTCCCATCCCTTTTATCATTTTTGTTGCCCTTCTCTGTACCTTTTCTAATTCTTCTATATCTTTTTTTTAGATAAGGCGACCAAAATTGCACCCACTAGTTGAGGAGCGGCTGTAGCATAGAGAGAAACAAGGGCATTATAACATCTTCATCTTTGTTTTCCATTCCTTTTTAAACTTCTTCGCATGACAAACGAGCCTGACTAGGGTATTTTAATCATTTTGCATTTTTTTGGGAGAGATGTATGTGTCAGGCCATTTTAAGAGAATTACAGTAGTCAAGACTTATGTGAGGAGGACATCCAGGGGGATAAGTGTGTTATGTTTTGTTACAATATGCCTGCAAACTGCTTTTGTTAAACAAAAGTTCAAACCATGGCAATTTACAGGGTAATCACAGCAGAAAATGCAATAAATTCCATGAATAATCTAAAAATCCATCAACTAGATGTTTCTTCTTTTGAAAAATGTCCTTTTTTTTTCACAGCTGCTGTTTTTATCTTTTTATGCTTTTAGGAATGTATGGTTCAGATCTGCAGACAATCTCTCTTGGCCCTGTTGCTCGAAAAAATGATTGAAATTGTACAATTCTGTCACAGTTATTAAAAAGAATAGCCTTTGGGCAGACTGCTTGGGCCAAGGGGTCCTTAGTTGGCAACAGCTACAGTGTGACTACGTTATGTCACCGGAATGGTTTAATTTCATTGTATTTCTTTCTTGTTATTACTATTCAGTCATTTCTGTAATCATTTTTGTACTTCTGGCTATTATTCCACACCTTACAATGGTATTTGATGCCTTTTTTTTTTGGGGGGGGGGGGAGGGCTCACTTTCCTGTGCTTCCCACTGCCTTTGTGGTGGCTTTATACGGCAAAAGCATGTAGGGAAATAAAACTTTATTTCTTCACCAGTGTTTCCTAATCTTCTGCATCACATTTAAATACTGTAGGAAGAACTTGTATCAAAAGGCCATGGAGTCATTATTTCTTCCTGATGACACTCATTTAAGAACCATTAAAATGCAAATAGAACTATGATTTTTAGATCAGAAAATTAACATTAACAGTTGGATGATTGATTAAAGGTCACAGCTACTGTATAACTTAATTTCCTGGATAATAATTGTACTCAGTTTTCTCTAGATTGTTTAGGTTTCGGAATTAATTTTATCTGTTGCTGAGCACTGACAGGTGCAGTAATTACTGGTAGATCCTCTTTGTTCATTGGTTTTTTTTTCCCCTTTTTATGTATTTTTCCTTCCAGACAACAGAGGAAGGTGCATGAGTGATATTCTAGAACTGTCATCTTGCAATAAGCTGGCACGAGGGTCTGGAGCTGATTTGTAAGAAGGTCAATATAAATACCACAAGCCCCAAAGGTTAATTTTGTTTGCAGCCGACACGTTACCTTTGCGGGAACTTTCCGGTTCCTCTTGCACAGAATGGAGTCAAAATGACCAATGAATCTCCCGAAGGGCTGAGATCTAACCTGTGAAGTCACACCTACACGATTCAGTTTCTAATCAGATTTTCTGTAATGGGGGCAGTCAGCCGCAGCTAGCGCTGCCGTCGTTATCCAGATGTGTGCCGGAAACCAAGCATGATAGGCAGTGACTTTGGCAAAAAAAAATATATATATATATATATATATGTAGAATATAAAAATGCAAGCAATATCTGATGCAAATGAGTTTTAGTTTTAATTAAATACTGTAAATGAAAGACAACACAGATTAAAGGGAATGCAAAGTTTTTTTTTAATCTAGGGACATAAAGAATATTTGACATTTCATAGCTGTGCTAGACAAGCTATACAAAGTGCATATTTTCTATATATGGATTATGTATTTGATATGCATATCAAGAACAATATTCAAAGCAATTTCGTTGTATTAAAACAGATTAACGTGTCTAGACTGCTCTGTCAGAAAACGATCCTTTTCAACCCAGCTAAAAGAGTATGCATCGTTAGCTGGGTGGTGATACGATATTCCTAAAGACATGCTTATGTCAGGCAGGAAAATAGGATAAGTACAGTCATTTTGGAAAAAAATGCATGCTCCATTCCACCTTTCAGGACAACCCTTAGCAGCTGCAAAGTGCACTGGCACTTTTCAAAGTGCACATTTATTAAGGTGCGCTAACCAATTTAGAATGCTTTAAATACTAAGGCACCCATAGAAACGGATGCCTTAGCATTTAGCATGCACTAATCTTTAGCACGCACTAAATCGGTTAGTGCGCCTTAATAAAAGGACTAATTCTCAAAGAAAAACCACCTGCAATGTTTACGTTTTGAAAATTTGCATAAAGCATCCAAACGCTTTACAACAATATCGATGACTTGAATATTTTGCTCCCACTGTGTTTGGATTTTAAATTTATTTTGCCTTTTCATTTCTCTGCCCAAGTGTGTTTGTCAGTCTTTTTCTACCTAAGGTAATGGAGGAAAAAAAAAATGACAGAAGTCACAAATGGGAGAAGACGGACCGGAACCCTGATTTTACTGATTCACAATATTATCTTAAACCACTAAGCTGCTTTTTCATTCCAGAACTGTAGACAGGGAGAGAAGAATATCAACAGCAAAGATAAAGACACGTGGAGGGGCATAATTTTTTTTTTTAAGTCTAAGTCTCTTTTTGGCCTAAGGTGCTAGGTGCTCAAAGTAGGCAGCAGGGAAATGTCCATTCTCGAAAAAACATCCAAAATGTGGAGTTTTTTTTTAGAATGGCTTACCTGTACGTTCAGGCGTTTAATCGCCCAGACCACACTACGTCTATCTTTAAGCCCTATTCCCGACCAAAAATTTGCCTAACTTCCAAACGCCCAAAACAAGACCTTTTAGGCGTGGGAGGAACCAGTCCTTCGCATAAAACCACAATTCTCTAACCAGCATCTGTCATAAGTGCCGGTTAGAGAATCGTGGAATTGTTCCCCCTCCCCCCGCAACAATCACGGCAGGAGGGATGTCAGATCCCTCCTGCTTGAGCCCGCCTGATCTCCCGCAACCTTCACCAGCAGGAGGGATTGGGCATCCCTCCTGCTGCCAATGCTGCAGGGGGGGTGGGGTGTTTGGGGTTGTCTAGTAGGAGGGACTGGGCATTCCTCCCGCCGGCGAATGTTGCGGGAGGTTGCAGCAGGTTCGGGAAGGAAGGACTGGGTATCCCTCCTGCCGGCAAACTTTCAGGAGGTTTGCGGCGGTTTGGGCTGGAGGGATTGGGCATCTCTCCTGCTGGCGATCGTTGCAGGGGGGGGGGGAACAGGTTGCCCGGGCTGCTACACTGATCATAACAGCTGCGATCAGCTCAGCGGCCTAAATCAGAACTTATACCTCTTTTGACTTGGTCTAAGTCAAAACGTATAAGTTCCGTCCAGGCAACCTCATCAAACTTTCGATTATTGCTGCCGGAATACTAAGTTTGGTCAACCCGCATCCTGCCCACTTCCCACCCTACCCACTGCTCCAAAAATGCCCCTTTTCGGTCTGGGAGCACAGAGGCAGGAATAAGGCCTAAGCTGCCTCTAGATACGTCTAAAACCCTGTTCGATAATCAGTACTTGGACGAATTGTCTTTTTGATCATCCAAGTGCCAATTTAGGTGGGTTTTTAGACATATTTTCTTTTCGATTATGAGCCCAGTAGTGAGAAATCTTTCTAACAATAGGCCTGACAGTTCAGAGATGATACCCAAAAAAATATGCTGTCATAACCAGTGCTCCCTCTAAGCGGGCGGGTGTTGTGAGCAAACTTTTTTCACTGTGAGCTAAAAATATCGGGCGCCAGCAAGTTATGAGCCAACTCGCCCGATTCTCCTCTCGCCGCCCTGCCATCTGCCGTACGCCTCTTCCGATCGCCCCCCTCCCTGCTCGCACCCCCACCCCGACGTCCGATTCCTCCCCCAGCCTCCCCTTACCTTTGCGACGCGTTACATGGACTGCCAGCTCGCCTGCCTGCAAGCACGTGTGTGCGCTGTGACGAGAAACTTGTGCGCTGCGATGTAATATTTTGTGCGCCAGCGCACGCCAGCGCAGCTTAGCGGGAACACTGGAACCAAAATGCCAATTTCTTAATGAATCCATCCTGATGATTGCCGAACATGTCTTCTTTTTAGAGAACTGTCCAGGATCCCGGACAGACTTTCCAAAACCCAACAGTTTTTCCAGGTTTTGGAAAGCCCTGACGAGCTCCGGCCGCATCTGGAGGGCGTCTGAGCATGGGCGGATGACATCACACACATCCGCGCATGCTCCAGGCCCTCCAGACGCAACCAGAGCTTGTCAGGGAAGAAGAGAGGATGCTTATGGGGGTGGTGCTGGAGGCTGAACTGGGAAGTGGTGGGGTGGAATGGGGTAGAGCCAAAGGCGGAACTGGGTGGGACCGGGGTAGAATGGGGCGGGGCCTGTGGAGGAACAGGGCGACCTGAAAAATCGTAACCCTAACCAGGATAGACAATTGCTTGAAGAAACTGAGCATTTTTAAAAAATTAAAATGCTATTTTCTGTCTAAGCCAGACATAGGCAAACTATGGCTCACGGGCTATATCTGGCCCGTTTAGATTTTCAATATGGCCCGCCGAACATCCAGCCCTTCTCCACAGCTTGTCCAGCGGGGTGGATTCGACACTAGGCGGGGCTTTTCCTGTGGAGCACCGGTCTTTTCTTCTCAGCTCTACTACTGATTGGTCAGAATGGTCCCTGGGGTGGGAAGAGTAAGAAAAAGGTCTGCCCTGTAAGCACTGATTGGGGGAGGGCTGTGCGTGAGGCGTTTCAGCTCCTTCTGGATCTCATTGGATGAGTATGAATTCATGTCATGTCCCCAAGTGCTTTTCCGGTCCCGCCTCCTCCTCCTTCCCTTCGCTCGGCACTCTTGACCTCATGCCACAGTAGCAGTTTAAAGATGTGAAGATGTTGCTGGAGGAGGAGATCCCGGGTGGCGGGCCTTGCTTGACAGCTTCATGAACCTGGAGAAGGTAGCTGACTACTGCGAGAACAACTACAACCAGGTGGGAAGAGGTTGCGGCCTTCTGGTCCCTTGCAAGCCCCCTTGTGATACAGATGCGAGTGCTGCTTGGAGGGGAGCCTTGGCCCCCGAGAAGAGGATGGAAAGAGAGCGGTTTTAAAGTAACAAAATGCAAATCCTGAAAAAATCTGCGAATCTGTGCTCCAATCAGAGGACGAGAAGGGCTTTTTCCCTTTCTCTTCCATACTGCTGAATCAAATGAGGTGAGGAGTCTATATCGGTGAGTGATTGGATACTTCTGAGCATTATGTATATATGACAGGGAAGTTTTGTGAACTGCATGAAATAATTAATTAAGTAAGTCGGTTGATGTTGGGAAATTATGCCAATGTGTTTTAAATAAGATACGATTGGAATATAAGTGGAAGTTTGGGAAGGTTTAACATGAAGAGAATTTTAGGAACTACAGAAATAGAGGTATAGTGAGGCGCGGGAGTGAAAGGGAAAGGCTCGCAGAAATGACAGTATCATAGCAACTCCTCACATATCGTGGGTCGCCCCCCCCCCCTCCCTGGTTGCCCAGCCCCTCTGTCAAATTTAAGAACCCATTGTGGCCCATGAGTCAATAAGTTTGCCCACCCCTGGTCTAAGCTATTTATCTCTTTGCAGATGACCTAATAGAAACAAAAGAAAAATGAAGGCAGATAAAGACCATATGACCTAACTAATCTGCCTATACATGCCATCTACCATCCCTTCTTCTCCCTTAGAGATCCAATGTACCTGTCCCAAGCTTTCTTGAGTTCAGAAACACTTTCTGTTCCTTATTCAAATAACAAAATTCAATAAAATATATTAAAAGAGATACACTTTTTCTCTCCACCACTTCCACTGGGAGGTTGTTCCAAGCATTCACCACCTTTTCCATGACAAGGAATACACAACACAGGAAGCAATCTACAAAAAATTAGAAAAATGGTCTAATGCAGTGACTCGCAAACGTTTTCAAGCCGCGTTTGGAGGACACAGACCTTGATGCAATGGCATCGTGCACATATGTGATCTCATCGTGTCAACATCCACACATGTGTGGAGGTCTTCCAGATGGGGCCATGAGCTTGCTATTACTATGCCAGTGGGGGGGGGAGGGGTGTGCGAGAGGAGGAGAGACGTCGTCACTGGTTGACTGCCTAAGGGACATGCCCTCTCGCTGCAAGAGGCACATCCTGTAGGCAGTCAGCTGGTGCTGGCGCCGGCACCTCTCCTTGCTGGCATCTCATGGCACACCCAGAATCTAGCTGCAGTGCACAGTTTGCGATACGCCGGTCTAATGTTCGGCAGATTAGATTTAATACGAAGAAGTGCAGGGTGAAGCACTTGGCATTTAGAAATCCTAAGGAGCTGGTGTGCACGGACCCAGTAAGGGAGAGGGCGTCCTGGTGGGGGTGCCGGCACCCGTCCTCCTCTCTGCCCCCCCCCCCACTACCATGCGCACGTACCCCTTCCCCTCCCTCGTACCTCTAACGTTCGCAATGTTCGCATCAACCCCAACCTGCTGCTCACACCAGCGTCGGCTCTTCCTCCGAAGTCACTTCCAGGACCTGTGTCTAGAAAGTGACATCAGACGAAGAGCCGACGCTGGCGCGAGCAGCAGGTTGAGGTCGCCTCTTGCGCGGTGAACGTTAAAGAGGTACGGGGGAAGGGAAGGGACACGCACGTGCGGCCGGAGGGGGCAGGGAAGGAGCGGATGGGGGTGGGGTGAAGAAGAGGGCAGGGGGGGGGCACCACCGCCTCGGGCGCCTCGTACCCTTGCTACACCACTGGATGGACCAGAAGAGCCACCTCAAAGAGACAGTATCTGATAATCTCAAGGTAGGGGGCCATAGCCAGAAGGATAGTTCTGTAGGTTGCATAGATGCCCTTTTAATAAATTGTGGCGGTATTTAGGGAGAAAATAAGCTTCGTATTATTAATGAGGCAACTTTTCCATGATCTAGGCTTTTTCCCAAAACGTCAGGAAAATGCACACACACACACACACACAAAAAAAAAATCACAATGCAAGTCATGGAAAATAGTCACAATAACATGGAATTAGGAGAGAAAACTGCTGCAAATGAGCTTATCGGAGGTATCAACCCGCTGAATGGAGAAAACATAAAACCTCCTTTGTGCTCGGCGTGAGAAACAGATACAGCCATGATCAGACGGCAGAGAACATCCGAAAAGTGTTCATGCCATTGCCCAATCACACCCGTCAACCTGAGTGACAGCTGCGGCAACAAGAGAGAGATTTCTATCCCTGCGGTCAGACTGGGCTGTTTCTTGACACACATCAGAAAAGCTTCTCTCGTTCACTTAGCTTTGCTTTCTGCTCTGAGTTCATTTTGGTCTGGCATCCATTGTGCAGCCTTCATTTCCTGTGCAGTGTTGAACAGCAGCTCTGTAAAGGGTTTGAGCTGTGTTTGTTGCTTCCTTCCCTCCTCTCTCTCCTTCCCCCCCCCCCCCACCCCCATCCCTGTTTCTGTCTCCTCAATATCTAGCCCATGGCAGTCAGTGATTTTAAAGTCACTGAGTGCTGAATCTATCCCAAATACGGATACCACCATTGAATATTCTCATCAACCACAGAACTGTAAATTAGAGAATGACACGCTGACAAAATTCATCACTGTTCCCGTCCCTGCGGATGACCGCCGGAAACAATTCCGTGTCATTCTTTAGTGTCTATCTCAACCTCAGTCCTTCTACACCAGCATTCTTTAATGCAAGGCTCGAGGGTCAGTGGCTGAGCCCATTCATACTCTGATTCTTAAGTGAGCCAAGTATAGGATAATGAACCCATTGTGACATCATTGATGAGGTTGGCTCTTAAGCATTGGTGGAATGAGACATCATGACATCACAATCTCAGCTCTGGAATGTTGCTGCTCTTTGGGTTTCTGCCAGGTACTTGGGACCTGGCTTGGCCATTGCTGGAAATAGGATACTGGGCTTGATGGACCTTCGGTCTGTCCCAGTAGAGCAATGCTTATGGTTTTATGTTCTAACCATCCTGTTTCATTCTTAGTGTCTATCTCAACCTCAGTCCTTCTACATCAGCATTCTTCAATGCAAAGCTTGAGGGTCAGTGGTTGTGGCCATTCATACTCTGATTCTTATGTGAGCCAAGGATAATGAAGCCATTGTGACATCACTGATGTGATTGGCTCTTAGGCACTGGTGGAATGAGGCATTATGACATCACAATATCTGCTCTGGATATCAAAGACTGTCATTCTGTAGTGTCTGTTTCAACCTCAGTCCTTCTACATCAGCATTCTTCAATGCAAAGCTTGAGGGTCAGTGGCTGAGCCCATTCATACTCTGATTCTTCCTTCTCCTTAAAGAAGGACATGGAGATGGTTTCCCACAGTTATCCGCGGGGATGAGAATGGTGATGAATTTTGTCACTATGTCTACTGTAAATTATCCACAAAAGGCAATCCTACTTGCTTATTAGACACCAGCACCAAATATTGCCATCTTCTCCCCAATTCTTCCCATAAAACACACCGGTCAGTGCCATGGAAGTCAGAGAGTAGCAGAACTGTGTGTATGATGAGGTGCCAGTGAATATCTAGGGACGGCCCACTGATCTAGAATGAAGCAAGCAGGAACCTCTTCTGCCCTCTTAAACCCCTTGAAATCCTACCCCTGTGTGTTTATGATTCTTTTTTCTAATGCTACTTTTTAAACCAATAGGAGGATATATTTTTTTCACCCAGAGAATAGTTAAGCTAACGAACGCTTAGTGGTATGAGTATGTGGTATGAGTGGCTAATGTAGCTGGTTTTATAAAAGGTTTGGACAAGTTCCTGGAAGTCCATAGTTTGCTAATGCTCTAGTTCATTCTCTTGTCTAGATTATTGTAACGCGCTATACAAAGGGATCACCCAAAAGGAGCTAAAGCGCATGCAAATCATCCATAACGCTGCAATAAAACGTATTGAGAATGCAAAAAAATTTGATCACTTCAAATCACTCCTAATAAAAAGCCCATTGGCTACCAGTATCACACAGAATTATATATAAAATACTGCTTTTGACATTTAAAGCACACATTACAAATCTCCATGAATTTTTGAGCAGACTTTTGATTCCATAGGCTCCTGTTAGAACCCTGAGTTCTAATGCACAATATCCGCTACTCATTACAACAGCTTACATAACATAACAATCGGCTTATATACCTAAGGACCGTAAAATTCTATGTGGTTTACAAAAAGTAAGGTGTACAATTTAGATGGAAAAATTAGTTGCCCAAATATTTGACAAATAAGTAAGTTTTTAAATGCCGCCTAAATTCCAAGTAAGAACTGGAGGACATGATCAAACGATCTAAATCCTTGCCCCATAAATCCACCTGATAAGACAAAAGATGTTGGTGTTTTTTTATTTTTTTTTAAGTTTACAACCTTTTACGGGTGGGAAAACAAAATTTAAATGCAAACTTCTCCTGTGTTTATTAGTTGCAAAAGAGAAAAGATCAATTAACTATTTATGGGTAAAGCCAAACAGAACCCTATAAACAAAAACAACCAAACTTAAACTTCACCCGCACCTCCACCGGCAACCAGTGCAATTCCCGAATAAAAGGTGTTATATGGTTATACTTCTTCAGTCCAAAAATCAATCCACCTGCGGCGTTCTCAATTATACATAGTCACTGCATATTTCTCTGAGATTTTGCCAAATAAGCAATTTTGCAGTAATCAAGTTGACTAAGTATAAGAGATTGCACCAAAAGTCTGAACGATGAAATATCAAAATAAGCCCTAATGGATCGAAGCTAACAGAGGGTAAAAATCCCTTCCTAACCAAAGAGTCCACCTGATTCCGCATGGTCAGGCCCTGGTCCAATATCACTCCCAATATCTTAATGGTTGACTGAACAGAATAGCTATGTTTATTAATGATCAAAGATGTATCACTATCGCACGGACATGGAGAAGCAATAAGACACTTTGTTTTTTTCTGACTTCAGCTTTAGTTTAAACTCAGTCATCCACTGTTCCAAATACTTCCGCTACCATTAGAGCTACTTCTGAGAGGGAGTCAGCATAGGGGATGATGATCGTAATATCGTCCGCGTAACTACACTTCTCCCTCTGTATTCACAGTTTCAGCATTTGCAGTTTTGATTATTCATGATTTTTAGCTTGCTGACTCCTCCTCCCAAATTACATCAGCTTGCATAGAGAAATCGCTGATTCCAAGCATTTACAGAGAAAATCGCTGATTCCCAGCACTTTCTTCACCATGTTTTGCTTCTCCTTCAGAAACAGGCCAGGTCTCCCACCATGTTATTTGCGGTTTCACCATATTCACGATGGTTTTTAATAGAAAACAGCAAATAACATATAAAAAAGTTATTCACGGTTTTCAATATTTGCGGTTCTGTTAATCCCCTATCACAGCAAATACGGAGGGAGAAGTGTAAATAATTTTATCCCCAAATGATATAACCCAGAGACAACATATAAACATTGAAAAGTAGAGGGGACAAATGGTGAGCCCATGAGGAACACCAGATGAGTTATTCCAAATTCCTGAGAGATTATCATTGAAACAAAACTGATAGGTCCAAAATGTGAGAAAGCCCCGAAACCACTCCAACACCTCTCCTCCAATGCCAATTGCATCCAAGCATTCCAATAGTTTGTTGTGGTCTACCAAGTCAAAAGCAGAACTCATGTCGAACTGCATAATCAAAGCATTTAAGACCCTTACTAAACAAGTTGCGTAAATTGTCCAAGATAGGAGCGATCACTGTTTCAGTACTAAACATAGGTCTAAAACCTGACTGGGATTCATGTAAAAGAGAATAGTGGTCACAATATTCTAACAATTGAGAGTGAACCAAACCTTCCATGAATCGATCAACAATCTTTTCTGTTAGAGTTCCTACTCTGTGGAACATAATACCCACCAATTTATGCAAAGAAACATCTTTAGAATACTTTAAAACAAAATTTAAAACATTTTTATTCAAGGACGTTTACGAGATTTAATCAAATCTTAGTAACGAATATTAGCTCTTACTTTTACTTTGACTCTTTCTTACAGAAGGGCCCCTTCCAATTGTGCTACCCTTCTCTATCCTATTTGACATGTAGTTCTCCCCCTCCTCCCTTACATTCCAGTATGTTGTATTGCCCGTGTACCCTGATTTTACTTTTTAATATACAGTGGAACCTTGGTTTACGAGCATAATTCGTTCCAGAAGCATGCTCGTAAACCAAATTACTTGTATATCAAAGCAAGTTTCCCCATAGGAAGTAAGGGAAACTCGCTTGATTTGTTCCCCCCACTATAAGGCCACTAGTACTGCTCCACCTTACTCTTCGCCTCGGAGGCCACCAGCACTGCTCCACCCCCCCCCCCGAGAACTGGCATTGCCCCCCTCCCGCGATCCGCCATCCCCCACCCGCCCAAATAGAATCGCTTACCCCAATCTGGCACTAGCACCAGGACGTGCCGGTGTCAGTGCCAGTGCCCAAAGATCCTGCCTCTTGCATCTGCACATGCTCAAGGCCTTCTGGCTCTCGCTCTCCCCGAGAATCTTGGCGAGAGTAGGAGCCAGAAGGCCTTGAGCATGCGCAATTGCTCAAGGCCCAGCCCAGGCAAGAGACAGGATCTTCGGGCACCAGCACATCCTGTGCGTTGGTGCTGGTGCCAGATCGGGGTAAGGGATTGTGTTTGGGCGCGCGGGCAGGGCATGGCGGATCTCGAGCGGGGGCGACGCGAGCGGGGGGCAATGCCGTTTTGCGGGGGGGGGCTCATAAATCGAGTCAATGCTCGGTTTGCAAAGCACGATTTGCGAGAATGTTTTGCTCATCTTGCAAAATACTCTCAAACCTCATTACTCGCAAACCAAGGTTTGACTGTATATTTACCTGCATTCCGCTTAGAAATTGGATAAGCGGAATATCAAATTTTAATAAAACTTGGAAACTTGCCCTGGAATGGAGTTACTATTCTAGAATCTTGCTATTCTTTGAGATTCTGCATGGAATCTTGATACTCTTTGGGGTTCCGGAATGTTGCTACTATCTGGGTTTCTGCCAGGTGCTTGTGATCTGGATTGGCCAGTGTTAGAGACAGGGCTAGATGGACCATTGGTCTAACTCAGTGTGACTATTCTTATGTCCTGCAGACACTGCACTGTTTAATGTTCTTACCTTTTCCTGCCAGACCTAACCTTTAGCTCACACCTTTCAAGTTGTAGCTCCAAGTGAGTTACGTTCAGATGCACTTGATATTTCCCTATTCACAAAGGGTTCACAAGCTGAGGGATCCTTGTACTATGCTGCAGTAAGCACTAATGCATACTTACCGCAGGTTAAAAAGCGCTATTGCAGGCTGTCACACCTGCCGGGGCCGCAAGGAGACTGCAGGGGACCACCAACAGGTGGCAGCACAGACCTTGGTGTGACTCACAAGGAGGGAGACCCTATAAAATCAATACCGCTCTCTGGTTTAGAAAACCCCTCAAAACAAACCAAAATGCTTTAAACAATTGCAATTCCTTTTAATCCACAGTTCAGGAAAACAAACATCCACAGGCTTTCTGCACTGACTGCTACTCAATTTCAATAGTTCCTCAGTGAGTAAAACCAAAACAATTTCACTGGCTTTTACTCTGATAACCACCAGTTCAAAGTAGCCAGTTTGTATTCCCAAAACAAACTTAAGAACTTCTCCCAGGTAAGTAACCCCAGAGTTCAAGATAATGTCCTGGGCAGCTTTATGCAGCTTCAAACAAGGAAAGACAAAAAAAACCCCACAATTCCACCACTTCTTTATAGAGACCTGGGCTTTGGATAACAATCCTTCTCTTCATCAGGCTCTTGCAATTTCAACACTAGGCCAAGGGAACTGGGACAGAATTGCTGGGTTCACCCTCAAAATCCCTACCCGAGATATTTGGTGAGCCCTGCCCAATTTTGGAACCCACTTTGTTGCCATAATCCACCTCAGTTCCAAGGCAATAAACAAAAAAAAAACCACACCAGCTTTCTCAATGCTCAGTCCCAGCTGGTGTACAGCAAATCAATCAGGGATGTGCACAATTCTAGCCCTGCTCCAGTCCAGCCCCTACTGCTGTGAAAAACAAACTTCTCCAAGACAGTTCCTTGGTATCCAATTCATTTAGCACATTGTCGCAACAAAAATATCCAAGAAAAAAAAAAGGCAAAATAAATCACTGGCAAGAAACTGCCAAACTTACATCCATTTGTTCTGAGTCATCTCCAGGCATTTCAAAAGCTGCTATTTCCATGCTTTCTTCTGAGGCTTCCAGCTCTGGAGTACTCTGGGAACTTGTTCTCCTGACAGGTTCTGGCTCAAGGATGGGTTCTGAGCCAGAGTCAAGCTCATTTCCTTCAGGATAGGCAGCCCTGACTTCTGCAGCCTCTGAGGCTCTATATTCAGCTGGTTTTCTGCCTCTGGGATCTGCTTTAGTACTGGACTTAACTCTGACAGGTTCATCACTAAGAATGGAAATGTCACAGGGCACACACAGGCATCCCACAGTAATTTCAGGATCATCAAACGCTTGGAGGGGGTGTTATTGGGGGGCAGAAAGTGGGGTTAGCAAGTGGGTATTGCCGTGTATTACAACAAAGAAAAATGGGGAGACCCAATGATCCACAGTGAAAACAATCCACCAATGAAAACAAAAACAAAAACTGTGGACACAGATGTTCTGGAGATAATTTATTTAACACTGACATATAAAACCATGAAAATTCAATTAAAAAAGTACAATGATAAAAAATACTGTGATAAAAATCCAACCAGACCCTACACGGTCCGTGTTTCAGCAAACACGCCTTCCTCAGGGGGGTCCAATGGTTTGCAACCTCACATATAAAGAATTGGACTGAAAACAGTCTATTGTCTTTATACATGTGAGCAAAGAACACCGCAGACAAGCTGAAGTAGCAAAAAAATGCTTGGAGGGGGTGTCATTGGGGGGGGGCGGAAAGTGGGGTTAACAAGTGGGTATTGCCGTGTACTAACTGATTTGTGCAGGATCAGCATGTAAGCCCTTGCTGCCTACAAAATTCGTGGTGCTAATAGCCCATGCTAATGGAGAAATTAGTGAATGGCCATTTTTGGAAAAACAGAAAAATCTGCCTTTTACCAGCAGTGGGCCTGCACATGGGAGAGACCCACGTTGAGGCTACCATAGGCCATGTTTTGGTGCTGCTTAGTAAAAATGGCCCCTAAGTTTGCTCTTGAGGGTTAAATGACTTGCCCAGGTTCACATCTCTCCGATGTAGGGCTCCTTTTATTAGGGTTATCATATGGCTCCAGAAAAAGGAGCACGGATTGAGACATCCAGGTTTTACTTCAATTACTTTTCAATGGAAGTAAAACCCAGATAACTCAATCCGTCTCCCCTTTCTGAAGCCATATGGTAATCCTACCTTTTATCAAACCGCGGTAGAGCTTTCTACCGCAGGCCGACAAGGTAAATGTTCCATGGCTCATAGGAATTGAATGAACATTGGAGCATTTATCTTGCCAGCCCGTGAAAAAAAGCTCTACTGCAGTTAAGAGACTTCTCCCAATGAACTGATGTTCTTCTGATGTTTTACCTTTTTTTGGGGTGGGGGGAGGGAGGGGGTTAGTAAATCTCAGGCATAAATTCATTTATAAGTAAAAAGACTTGTCCTCAAAATTAGGGCTCTTTTAACAAAGCTGTGGTAGCAATTCCCTCGCAGCAAATGAGCCAGCGCCCCATAGGAACTGAATGGGCGAAAGAATCGTAAAACATTTTAAAGGCAAATTAATTATGTACAGAACTCCTGAAGGTCTACTTTTTTTAAAAAAAAAGAGCTTTGATGCCATTTCAGATAAATCCAGGATTATCCTGGATATCACATTATGTATTAGGACTTACTTACCCACACCGAGCGTAATCTGGACATAGGCAATACAATTACAACTGCATAACAAAACATCCATACATACTTAGGGATATAATACAGTGATGCCTTGGAATCCAAACTTAATCTGTTCCAGAACCCCGTTCGAGTTCCAAAATGTTTGACTTCCAAGACAATTTTTCCCATTGAAAATACTGGAAACTGGATTAATCCGTTCCTGGGTCCCACAAACTCAAATTTTAACAGTAAATACACTGGATTTTAGGGGCAGAAACACACACATACAATGTGCAGGGCGTTTGGATTCCAAAGCAGAGTTCGGATTCTGGGGCAAAATTTACTACAAAAAAAAAAGTTCTGTATTCCAAAATGTTCGAATTCTGGGGCGTTCGGATTCCAAGGTACCACTGTACTTACAATGTCAACACAATACTCATTAGAACAGTGTCCCACAAACTTTTCAGCCAGCGGCCCACTAAACCCGAAAGGCACCCAGAAGTGCGCGGATGTTGACGCGATGACGTCACACACGTGTGTGATATTGCGTCGACATCCACACATGCGTGGAGGCCCTCCGGCCGCAACCCCGAAGCTATCACTTTGGTGGAGGATCCTGGAGGAGGGGAGGTGTGAGGAGAGACGCCGGCGAGGAGGAGAGTCATCGGTGCCAGCCGACTGCCTACAGAACGTGCCTCTCGCCACGAGAGGCACATCCTATAAGCAGTCATCCGGCGCCTCTCCTCCTTACCGGGGTCTCGTCGGGGCACACCTGGAATCTGCTGCGGCACACTAGTGCATGAGAACATCCTAACAGGCAGCATTAGGAGATAAGCGGAGATGGACCGTATGCACAAGTAAAATAGTGTAATAGGAGCTCTGATGGATGAAAAGCATGACTAACAAGGAAAAATTGCACCTGCAGTCAAAAACGGGCCTGCATCTGATGTCAGCTAGAGCAATGGCTTTCAAATCTGTCCTGAGGGACCACCAGCCTGTCGGGTTTTCAGGATATCCAAAATGAATATGCACGAGAGAGATTTGCATGCCTGTCACTTCCATTATAGGCAAATCTCTCTCGTGCATATTCATTAAGGACAGGTTTGAGAACCACTGAACTAGAGAACATGTGATAAGCAAGTCCTGCAAGTGCGGCTGATGTTAATTCTTTTGCACGTGAGTAGCTAGCTAGTTGCCTCCTTCATTAAAGGCTTGGGAGAAGAGCCAGGCTTCACCTGCTTGTTGTTCTTAAGTTTCAGCTTATTGGGGGTGGTTTTTTTTACAAAGACTAGGAGACACGCGGTGAAGTTACTTTTAAACACCAATAGGAGGAAATATTTTTTCACTCAGAGAATAGTTAAGCTCTGAAACGCGTTGCCAGAGGTTGTGGTAAGAGCAGATAGCGTAGCTGGTTTTAAGAAAGGTTTGGACAAGTTCCTGGAGGAAAAGTCCATAGTCTTCTGTTGAGACAGACATGGGAGAAGCCACTGCTTGACCTGGATCGGTGGCATGGAATGCTGCTACTACCGTGTTTCCCCAAAAATACGACAGTGCAATATTAATTTTGGGTCAAAAAAACGCACTAGGGCTTACTTTCGGGGATGTCTTATTTTTTTTCATGTACAACAATCATCTCTGCCTTCCTCTCCTCCACCTCAATTCTTCCTCTTTCCTTTCTTCTCCCCCCCCCCACCTTGTGTAGCATCTTTCCTCCCCTCTCACCCATCCCTTTGTGCAGCATCTTTCTATCTCTCCCTCCCCTCTCACCCATCCCTTTGTGCAGCATCTTTCTATCTCTCCCTCCTTCCCTCCCATCCCCCTGGACAGCAGAACCACACCGACCCTCCCACTATGACTCCCCTTTTGAAGGAAAAACACTGTCTACCTGTTAACCAACGAATCACATACAAAATAGCTCTACTTTCACATAAAATTTTAACAAACAAAGCCTCCGCTCCAAGGCCTCGTAAAGGGGGGTTGTTGAATCGACGAGTCTGATTTTATCAGCATGTCAGGCAGCACTAGTGTCAAGGATGGAGTCAGGGAGTGTCGGGGAAATTCAGGAGTCAATCTTAACTAGGGCTTATTTTGGTGGTAGGGCTTATATTAGGAGCATCTTTAAAAATCATGCTAGGGCTTATTTTCGGGATAGGGCTTATTTTCGGGGAAACAGGATATTTGGGTTTTTACCAGGTACTTGCGACTTGGATTGGCCTCCGTGAAGATGGGATACTGGGCTAAATGGACCACTGATCTGATCCAGTACAGCTATTCTTATGTTCTAATAATAAGTTCCAGTGTGACAGGAAATCTACAGCTCAGAAATGAGTTACAGTTTTTAATATCACTAAAAGGATGGTTTGAACATAACTTTTCTTTTTACCATTATCCTTTTTCTCGAATGGAGAGGTCTAGGATTTGTTTTCTCATTTTCTACAGTATAATCCTCCTATACTTTAAACAGCAGTAGGGAGCCCCGAGTGAAAGGAGGCATCCATGACATAGCACAGGACCCAGGGTTCTCTGGCAGCAATTTTTAAAGGGCAACAAAAAAGAACTTCTGAAGCGCTATTAATTAAATGCTTGACAGGAGCTGAAATTTATTCAAAAGGTAGGCAGGTGACGAGGGGAAAGGAGGGAATAAAGTCAATTACAGAAGCCATTTTCCCAGAGTACAGGAACTAATGAGGTATGGCCATCTCTGGAAATAGTAATGACCTGTATTCTACATGAGGCTGGCTCTTCCACTATGGCAACTAGGCAGTTGTCTAGAATGACAAAAACAATTTTTTTTTTTTTTTTGGGGGGGGGGGGAGAGGGCAAATAAATCCTGTAAACCTTCAAGTTCCATCCATAAAATGGAAGGCAGAGCACTGACCACAAACTCACCACCAGCACTCCCTGATTGTTGAGCTCAGATATCATGAGCACAGCAATGATGATGCTAGATAAGAACATAAGAAGTTGCCTCCACTGGGTCAGACCAGAGGTCCATCGCGCCCAGCGGTCCGCTCCTGCGGCGGCCCATCAGGTCTATGACCTGTGAAGTGGTCCCTGACTATTCCTATAACCTATCTCTACTTCTATCTGTACCCCTCAATCCCCTTATCCTTTAGGAGCCTATCTAAACCTTCCTTGAACCCCTGTATCGTGCTCTGGCCTATCTAAACCTTCCTTGAACCCCTGTATCATGCCAGCCCTTGTTTTAAAAATGTTTGTGGTTATAGCAGAGCGGGAGAACTTCACCTATAGTCCTCCCAGTGGGTGGCACTGTTTCATAACCATATTTTCAATAGTGAGGGACAAGCAAGTTCTGCAGGACTCCAGGGACCTGCCGGTCCCTAGTGATTAAAAATGCAATATTGAAGCACTGTCCCCTAATGGCAACAGTACAGTTAGAGGCTTCCAGCTCAGCTTGGAGGAAACAGTGGTTACAGCATTAAGCTGTTGGTGGATCCCATCAAGTCAGCAGCAGAGGCAGTGCTGGCTCAAAGAACTGAGTCAACCTTTGCTTTATATCCTACCTTGGTGTCCACATTAGACCACCGCGCCCCCCCCCCCCCCCCCTCAAGGAGTAAAACAGATTTTACGCTACTTATCCTAGGAATAAACAGTGGATTTTCCCAAACCATCTCAATAATGGCCTATGGACTTCTCTTTTAGGAAATTATCCAAACCTTTTTTAAACCCTGCTATGCTAACTGACTTCACTACATTCTCTGACAACGAATTCCAGAGTTTAATTACATGTTTTGTGAATAAATGTTTTCTCTGGTTTGTTTTAAATCTACTACTTAATAGCTTCATCACATATCCTCTAATCTTAGCATTTTTTGGAAAGAGTGAACAAGCGATTCACATCTACCCTTTCCACTCCACTCATTATTTTATAGACCACTATCATATCACTCCTGAGCCATCTCTTCTCCAAGCTGAAGAGCCCTAGCAGCTTTATCCTTTCCTTATAGGGAAGTCATCTCATCCCTTTATCATTTTCATCACCCTTCTCTGTACCTTTTCTAATTATGCTATATCTGTTTTGAGATATGGCAGCCAGAATTGCACACAGTATTCGAAGTTTGGCCTTCCATAGAGAGATACAAAGGCATTATAATATTTTCATCTTTTTTTTTCCTGATAATTTCTAAAATTTTATTTGCTTTCTTAGTCGCCGCCGCATGCTGTGCAGAGGGTTTCATTGTAGGCTACCTTAGTTGATCTGCAGATTACAATTTATAATGCTTTATATGTTGGGCTGATTGATTCTTGGAATGTTTGTTATAGGCTTTTCTATTTTATTAATGGGGTTTTTAAATAAGAACATAAGTATTGCCTCTGCCGGGTCAGACCAGGGGGTCCATCGTGCCCAGCAGCCCGCTCCCGCGGCGGCCCTCGAGGTCCATGACCTGTAAGTTCCCACCACCTGAATTGTTTATGCCCTAATCCTGAAGTACCCTGTATAGTACCCCTCTATCTATACCCTGTAATCCCTTTCTCCTTCAAGAAGTCATCCAGGCCCTTTTTGAAACCCATTAATGTAATGTTTTATCTGTTTTTATTGTTAATTTTTAAAGTAAATCTCTGTGTTCCATAGAAGTTAAGCGGTATATCAAATTTTAATAAACATAAACATCATGTGGAATCAGTAGTTATATAAGATAGCAATGCAATCCTGTACCACATGTCATTAACAGAATCTGAAATTTAACTCCTTAGTATTATGGCAAGCCAAACCTCTTCTCAAATCAATGGTGTAACATATTCCCAGTGTCTTGCACCATAGAAAAGCTTAACTACTAGATTACATAAGAACATAAGAATAGCCATACTGGGTCAGACCAATGGTCCATCTAGCCCAGAATCCTGTTTCCACAGTGGCCAATCCAGGTCACAAGTACCTGGCAGAATCCCAATAGTAGCAAGATTCTAGAGTTGAGATTGTGATGTCATAATGCTTCATTCCACCAATGCCTTAGAGCCAACCTCAGCAGTGATGTCACAATGGGTCACAATTGGCTCACATAAGAATAGCCATACTGGGTCAGACCAATGGTCCATCTAACCCAGTATCCTGTTTCCACAGTGGTCAATCCAGGTTACAAGTACCTGGCAGAAACCCAAATAGTAGCAATGGCTTCCTCCATGTCTGTATCAACTGCAATCATTTCAGATTCATTATTATCATTACTATATAAACTGAGTTGCAATAATTTAACCGGGGCAAAATAAAGGCATGTTATCAATACACACACAAAGTTGAGAGTTTGTAGTTGTCAGCCAAGTAAAAGATTATATTTCAAAATAGAATTTACTATTAACCTCTCCCAACATAGGTTCAGAAACAAACACTACAGAAACATGCTTGATTGATCCAATCTTAAGAGTTAGATCAGTATTAAGCACAGGTAAATTCAGAAAAATTGGAAGGGGATAGATTCAAAACAAATGCTAGGAAGTTTTTCTTTACTCAGCGGGTGGTGGATACCTGGAATGCGCTTCCAGAGGACGTAATAGGGCAAAGTACGGTACTGGGGTTTAAGAAAGGATTGGATAATTTCCTGTTGGAAAAAGGGATAGAGGGGTATAGATAGAGGATTACTGCACAGGTCCTGGACCTGTTGGGCCGCCGCGTGAGCGGACTGCTGGGCGCGATGGACCTCGGGTCTGACCCGGCAGAGGCATTGCTTATGTTCTTATGTTCTTATGTAAATAAATGTTACTACTTCAGTTTGATGTCTCAGCAGTATTTGACATGGTCGACCAAACTCTGCCGCTAAATAGACAAGCTGCAATAGGAATCTCGGACATGGTATAACAACAGTTCCAAGGCTTTCTGACAAAAAGATGCTACGGAGTGTTAAAAGATGGAGCTTTCTCTAACTACTGGTCTCTATCATATGAAGTACCACAAAAATCTCTCATCTTGCCGCTATTAGGGTTATCAGATTTTACATTTGGAAAAGCCGGACCTCTAGACCCGCCCCCTAGGCCCACCCAATTCCACCCATTCCTGCCCTGTTACGCCCTATTCCTGCCCCCAATCCTACCCTAGCCCTCCCCCCCCCCCAATGTGCAGATGCAACGTGATAATATCATGCATGCCATCCGCACATGCGCAGAAGCGCTCTTGCCTGGACAAAGTGCTGTCCAGACATCTGGCAATCCTAGCCATTATTATATAACATCTTCATGACCACATTGAAATCGATATGCCTCAGACCAGGGGAATGGCTTTTCTCATACGCAGATGATGTCTTTCTACTAATCCCTGCAATTCTGAACCAAGCGAGCATGACTACGATATTGTCCAGAATGCTAACTAAAATGCAAGAATGGGCGAAGAGATACCATCTCAAACTAAATATTATAAAAACCAAACTATTATGGTTTGGGCGACATACCAACCTAATCCCATCTTCGATTACTCTTACAACTGTAACCACCTTTAATAATGAGAAAACATCCAAAGTATTGGGAGTCACTTTAGATAGCTTGTAGAGAATGACACACGGACAAATTTTCCCCCATCCTCGCGGGAACTCAATTTTCCCATCCCGTCCTTGCAAATTTTGTCACTGTCCCTGCCCCTGCCTCATTCCTGCAAGCTCTGTCCTCATTTACACAAGCCTCAGACAGTTTAAAATCATAAGTGTTCAAGGCTTGTGCGGTTAAGACACAGCTTACAGGAATGGGACAGTGACAGTGACAAAACTCGTAGGGACAGGATGGCGAAATGGAGTTCCTGTGAGGACAGGGAAAAATTTGTCATTCTCTAATAGCTTGATAAGTTTTGAAGATCATGTTAACAACTTAGTCCGAAAATCCTTTCTTATACTGCAAAATCTAAGCAGGGTAAGACCCTATTTCTTTGAACAGCACTACAGAATACTCGTGCAGTCAAAGATATTGTCACTACTAGACTACTGCAATGCTCTACTCTCAGGTATCTCCATGAAATTGTTGAAAAAACTCCAACTGATACAAAACACTGCATCAGAACTCATATACTACAAATCAAGATTTGACCATGTCACACCACTGTTTACAGAACTCAGTGGTATAGCAAGGGTGAGAGGTGCCCCTCCCCCACCCTCTTCTCTGCCTCCCACCTCTTCATGCTCCTTTCCTGCCCTCTTCTGCCATGCATGTTCCACTTCTCTCCCCGTGCTTCTGTAACGTTCCTGGTGCAAGCAGCAACCCCCAAGCTGCTGTCATGCCAGCGTCAGTTCTTCCTCTGATGTCATTTCCTAGGCACAGGTCCAGGAAGTGACATCAGAGGAAGAGTCAACGCTGGTGCAATAGCAGGTTTAGGATTGCTGCTTGCAACGTTACAGAGATATGGGAGAAGAGAAGTGGCATGCATGCATGGCAGTGGGGGCCAGGGAAGGAGCGGGGGGAGTGGAGAGGAGGAAGGGTGGTTGCGCCCTCACTAAGATGGCACCTGGGGTGGACCACCCCCCTGCACCCCTTTACTATGCCACTGATGGAACTACACTGGTTACCAATAGAAAACAGAATAGAATTAAAATTACACATCCCCCTCCCCATTCGTGGTTTCCACACTCACGGTTTCATATATTCGTGATTTTTTTTTGAGGGGGAATCATAATTTACCACGTTCCCACCTCTCTCTAGCCTTCCTCCTGGCATCCTGGCCTTACCTGATGGTATAGCAGGCTTTCAGGGCAGGAACGAACTTCCTACGCTCCTGTCCCATGTAGATCGCCAATAGGAAATGGCTGCCATGAGCTCCCGTCGTAGTCTCAAGAAACTGAGGTAACACACAGCAGTCACTTCCTATTGCCGATCTGCATGGGGTAGGAAGATCGCTCCTGCCCTGAAAGCCTGCTAGACTACCAGGTAAGGCCGGGATGCTGGGGGGAAGGCGGGAGGGAGGCGGGGGTGGGTCAGAGCCAGACGAGAAGATATTTGCGGTTTTTCTCAATTCGCGGTCCAGCTCTGCCCCTATCCCCCGTGAATACCGAGGGAGAAGTGTAGTAACTTGCCCAGATTTACTGAACTAGGTAGACCTGTGGACCCCAGTGGAACTCTAATAACCTGACCCTATCGTTCCCAACTCTGAAAGATATAAAATACAAGACATCATACAACAAATCATTTAACTACCAAATAGCAAAATGTGGAATTCACTTTCCATCGAAATTCGCACAACCACAGTATACACACACTGTTTCTCAAAAATCTAAATATATGGCTTAAAAAAAAAATCCCTATGAGGGATCCAAAAAGACATAAGAACATAAAAATAGCCTTACTGGGTCAGACCAATGGTTCATCAAGCCCAGTAGCCTGTTCTCATGGTGGCCAATCCAGGTCCCTAGAACCTGGCCAAAACCCAAGGAGTAGCAACATTCCATTCAGAATCCTAAAGAATAGCAAGATTCTGGAATCCCAAAGAGCAGCATAAGAATCCGGAACCCCAAACAGTAGCAACATTCCAGGCTACCGATCCAGGGCAAGCAGTGGCTTCCCCCATGTCTTTCTCAATAACAGACTATGGACTTTTCCTCCAGGAACTTGTCCAAGCCTTTCTTAAAACCAGTTAAACTATCCGCTCTTACCACATCCTCTGGCAACGCATTCCAGAGCTTAACTATTCTCTGAGTGAAAATAAAATATTAAAAAATTCCTCCTATTGGTTTTAAAAGTATTTCCCTGTAACTTCATTGAGTGTCCCCTAGTCTTCATAATTTTTGACTCAGACTAGTAATACAAGTCACCCGAAACAAAGATAATGTTAGTGGCCAGCCGCTCTTTATGATATATTACCTCAGACTGTATGTATAATTTGATAACAATTTCATAACTTTATGTAGAATGTATAATTCTTTGTAACATACTTAACTCTATGCAAAATGCTATGTAACAATAAGTTGCCTGTAACCCACCTAGAACTCTAATTAATGAGGATTCAGCAGGATATAAGATTGCACATAGCATTATATCTACAAATAATCCAAAAGTAGATCATGCATTTCCTAACATTTGTGGCCACCTGAGCAGGAAATGATAGTCAGTTATCAATAACACCCAACACTATCACAGTGTCTTTAAGAGACACAGCATGCCAGCAATCTTTGGGATAAATGGAGGCGGTATCTGTGTCCTTGAAAAGCAAATAGCCCGATTTCATCGGATTCAATTTCAGACACTGTGTTAGTAATCCATCTTGAACAGCTTTCAAACATGAATGCAAATTAACTACAGTTTTAGGGGTATTTTCAAAGCACTAAGATGTCCAAAAAAGGCATAGATCAGCACTTGGGCAAGGGCCGATTTTTGAAACCATCTTTCTTAGGGTTCCCAGATTTTACTTTATTAAAATCCGGACCCCCTGTTATGCCCCAATCCCACCCGATTCGATTTTGAGGAAGCTTTTCAAAACCTGGATAAAGTGGCGGTTTTTGAAAAGCTGTCCGGATCCCCGGACATGTCTTCCAAATCTGGAAGTCTGGTAACCCTAATCTTTCTGGACATCTTGTGCCGATAGCAGGAGGGAGTGGGCATCCCTCCTCCCGTTTATTTTTTTTTTTGGGGGGGTGGGAGGAAGGAGCGCCGATGGCAGGAGGGAGTCGGCATCCCTCCTGCCATTTTTTTATAAGCGGTGGGGAAGGGAGTCCTGACAGCAGTGACAGCTTCTCCTGTCACTACTGTCAGGGCTCTGCCCTGACTCAGTCGCTCACTGAGCGAGTGAGTCGGGGAGTTTGCATGCAGACTTAATAGTGAATCAATCGCTGTTGGAAAATCGGCCAGAGAACCAGCCAACAGCGACTGAGTCGCTATTGTTAGTGAATCTAGGCCATTGTACCTCCAAAGTTGGTGCTACTCCCGTTACAGCTTCTGCACCAGTGCAGACTGATTGCTTGATCTAAGGTGAGGGACTGGTTTCATTTACAAGATCCTATACAGAAATAAAACAAAAAGCAAAGGAAATAAGGTGATACCTTTTTTATTGGACTAACTCAATGCATTTTATGATGAGCTTTCAACCCTTCTTCTTCAGATCAGAAATAACTGGGCAAATGTTAATAAATATCTATAATAATAAAACCCTAGAGCGCGCATGCGCTCTTGATACTTCATGATTCCTGGCGCCGTGAGGTGTGCCTCTGAGCCGAATTCCATTTTCGAACACGGAGGCAGGCCAGAACACAGAGCAACTCCCCCCTTGCCGTCACTCACCGCCAGAGTGCCACCTCACTGCTACCGCTGATTCGGAAGGGGGGGGGGCACAGGCACACCTGCCAGCATCTTCCCTCTTGCCTGCTCACCCACCTGCCGCGGCTCCTCTCTCGAACGGGCCAGGCGGCCCAAGACAGGTGGCTGCCGAAACGCACCAAGCTTACCCGGGGGGGGGGGGAAACGGCAAGCGACGGCGAGGAGGGAGTCGGAGCAGGCCGCAGAGGCTGTCAGTGCCTGCAGGCCACAGCAGCTTCAGGCAGATGTCGTTGGAGGGCAGAGTTGTTGCTGTCGGCTTCATGTGGATGTCGGTGGAGGTAAGGGTTGCTGCTGGACAGGGGAAGAGGTGCTGATGGACGGGGGGGGGCAAAAAAAGGAAGGGAGGCCTACTACTGGACAGGGTGAGTAGAAAAGAGGTGCTGCTAGACAGGGGGGGCAGAAAAAGGAAGGGAGGCCTACTGCTGGACAAGGGGAGCAGGAAAGAGGTGCTGCTGGACAGGGGGGATTAAAACAAAGAGAGAAGGACTGCTGCTGGATAAGGGGAGCAGTGAAGGGGTGGTGGTGGTGGACACAGGGGAAGAAAAAGGAAGGGAGAATGGACAGGGTGAGCAGGCAAGGGGTGGTGGTGAACAGTCGAGGAAAAAGAAAGACAGAAAGAAAGAAATACAGAAATAGGCTAAGGAGAGAGAGAGAGAGTGAAAGAAAGAAATACAGACACACACACACACATATTCTAGCACCCGTTAATGTAACGGGCTTAAAGACTAGTCAGTATATATAAAGAAAAGCATTTCAGTGATAGTTTCACTGGAAGAGAAAGGGTTAGGGGATTAAGTGGGACACAGAGAGGTGACCAGGCAGCTTTAAATGTCTTTGTAGTGTGAAAGAAAGCCCAGATTTTTCTTGAGTCCTGTCTGGTAGGTGTCACAACATTTCATCATTTTAATTTGAAAGGTTTCACGTTCTTGGATTGTCTTAAAATTTCCTTTCAGTCTTCTCACTATAAAACTGTTGGTGCAGTGGTCAGTTTTTCCAAAGTGTTGGTTGGTAGTAACCCAAATGCTCTCACACAAATTTACTGCTGCACTAAGGCAGATATACGCCAAGGCTGCCGACAGGCTCAAATTTGCAGAACAGGATTGGTCCAGACTTGAGTTTACCCCCAATGCATGTTGGGACTCGTAGTCTTGTTTTCGTAGGGACATCAATAAGGAAATCAGGACTACAAGTCCCTACATGTAGTGGGATAAACCCAGGACTGGATCAACTCTTGTCTTGCGAAGATCCAGTTGGCAGCGTGTGCACGTACTCGTGTTATATAAAGTTTCAAGTTTAATTAATTTTAATATACTGACCATCGACGAGCACCTGGTCGGTTTACAATGTTAAAAATGAAAGGTTAAAATAAATTATAATAGGGGGGGAGGGGAAATGTGAACATTAAATGGACAAATTACAAATACGAACCTGAGCTTGAGGGTGAAGGGGGAGGGGAAAGTTAATAATTACATCATTAAAAACAAATTAAAAAGAGTGGAAGAAGGGGGGGAGGGTATAACATCAGGAAAGGGGATCGCTTCTTAAAAGTGCATGCACATTGGAACTCTGTTCATACCCAGCCCAAATTACACCCCCGGTTTGCATAGTCGCTCCTGTAGGCAAATGTGATCATACCAAAGTTTACACTCGTGCGCTTCATGCTGGAAATGGCTTTATCAAATTACCCCCTAACTGCAATTATTATTATTATTAAATTCCCCTAATTGTGATGAACGGCCGGTATCTTTTTTTTCGGGTGACTGAAGTGGTAACATAGCTCTGCGACACATCTTTAGTTGTCGCTTCCAAGCGGCCTGAAAAAATTTCTCCCAACTTAAGCAGAATATATGAAGAGCCACTTTGGAAGGTCAAAAAAAAAGGGGGGGGAGGGCACTGACGTGCAACCTGTGCTTTTCTTTTGGAAGTACTGTAGCTCTATCGCATAATTACTCACAAGCAGACTTTGAGACTTCCGTAGGCTTTCAGCATCATAGTGTGGAAAGAGAGATAATTTGTTTCTTTTCTGCTGGCATAGTGGGAATTCCCGTTTCTTCTGTTAAATTGCCAAGCCAGATATTATTTGATATTATAAAATCTTGCAATCGTCAAAGGACAACAGAGCGTTCTCCCTGCTGCCAAGAAATAGAAGCGGCAACATCAAAAGAAGAATAAAGTCTGTGTCTTAGGTCACTTGCTTTTTAAGTCCTTCTGTAAAACTACTTCCATTTTAAGAGACTACTGCCATTGAACTGCTGTGGCTGAAAGATCTTTTGACCCAGGTCGGAAGCTCTTGATTAATAAAATGTCAAAAGTATTAGGAGTAATTCTAAATTCCGAGCTCGCCATGGGAGAGCAGATTACCTCACCGTTCAAAAGATTTTTCTTCAGACTGAGGCAGTTGAGGACGATAAGATCAGTCCAGAGCCCGACTAGTTTTCGGACAGCGACTCAAGCCAGTTCTACTTCCATATCTAGAGCATTGCAACTCTTTACAAAGAAAGGACTTCAGAGGTTGCAGCGACTCCAGAACACAGTGGCTAGACCGATTTTCCGCAAGGCCCGATTTGAGAGGGCCAGTCCGCTGCTTATAGAACTTCACTGGCTGCCATTCAAATATAGAATTCAATTTAAAACTGGATGTATGGTTCACAGGGCTATATATGGAGAAAGCTTGATTGGGCTAAATTCAGCCATGCAAGTTTCACATTCTGGTTCACAGGGCTATGTATGGAGAAAACTCGATTGGGCTAAATTCAGCCACCCAAGTTTCACCCTCCTTCTATAACTCAAGAATGATTCAATGCTATAAATTGCCTCTTCCCTTGCCACGTCAAGTTCGGAGGAAATCACTCTTCGAATCCACCTTCGCGTTTCAATGCACCGAAATATGGAACTGCTTCCCGACCTGCTTATGTCAGACCTCCTCCTATCTTCAATTTAGAAAGACTAAAAACACATCTGTTTTCATTATATATATATATATATTCCAAGAGCCTACAGACCCGATCCAGCCAAGAGTGTGAGCTCCACCTCCCCCTGCAGTCCACCAGGAAGATCAACTGTTTTTTTACACCTAAGCAGCAACAGGACCAGCAACCACTACCGAGAGCCCTTTGCCATGATCCAGCCAGACAAGTAAGCTCTTCCCCCAGCATTCCGTTGGAAAAATCAATATGCTTGCTTTTAAATATTATCAGAAGTAGGAGATCAACTGCTTTTACACCTAAGCAGCATCAAGACCAGCCGCCACTATCGAGAGCTTTTGTCCCAATCCAGCCAGACGTATATGCTCTTCACCATACAATTTGTTGGAGAGATCAATCTGCCTGCTTTTAAATATCAGCAGCATTGGGAAAACAACTGCTTTTACACCTAAGCAGCAGCGGGTCCATCCGCAACCACCAAGAACCCACAGACCCGAACCTGCCAGGAATGTGACGCTGAAACCGTGGATTGAAGACAAAGTTTTATTTTATTTTTCTTTCCAGCTTATGATTTATCTTTAATCTTATCTATTGTTTTGCCTTTTGTCTTTGTTTTGTTCTATTTCTATCATTTAAATTTCTCCAGAATTCTACTGTTCAACGGCTCCCCCTTCTGCTTCTATTCCTTTCTTTCCTCTCTTCTACCTTCCAAAGTATTTAGATCAATGCTGTCTTGTTAAAATGTTTATTTTATTTTTATTTTTCCTCTAACTCTACTTTTCACTTCTCTATTACCCTCCAGGTACTTTAGTTAGATTGTGAGCCTTCGGGACAGTAAGGGAATTTTTCAAGTACCTTTCTTATTTCTAATCTTAATGTATATTTTCTGTAAACCGCTTAGAACCTAACGGATGTAGCGGTATATAAGAAATAAATTACATTACATTACATTATAGTCTTGCTATGATTCATAATGTCTATGTTGCTAACCTTGTTAATCTTAAGTAAGCTGCAATGATTCCCAGTTGACATTTGCAGATAATATCCAGAGAGGAATAATCAAAAACAACGTCTAAGTCCCCTTTTGGCCTAAGGCCCTAGGCACATAAAGTAGGCAGCAGGGAAATGTCCATTCTCGAGAAAAACGTCCAAAATGTGTTTTGGCTTTTTTTTTTTTTTCCGAGAATGGCCTACCTGTACGTTCAGCAGTTTAATCGCCCAGACCGCCACTACGTGTATGCTTACAATACATTCCCGACCAAAAAAATCACCCAAGTCCCAAACGCCCAAAACAAGACCTTTTAGGTGAAGAAGGGGCCAGTCCTTTGCATATAAGCCCAATTCTCTAACTGGCGTCTGTCATAAACAACGCCGGTTAGAGAATCATGGAACCATCCCGTCCCCCATCCCCCCCCCTCCACCACCACCACCACCACGATCGTGGCAGGAGAGATGCCCAATCACTGCTGCCGGAATCCCCCAAACTGGCATGCTCTTCACTGCCAGGAGAGATGACCAATCCCTCCTGCCGGACACCTCCCCACCCCCCAAAGTGCTCTTCACCGGCAGGAGGGATATCCAGTAGAGAATGACATGGTGACAAAATTCATCACAGTTCCCATCCCCGCGGATAATCCATGTCATTTTTTAGTGTCTATTTCAACCTTGGTCCTTCTACACCAGCATTCTTCAAAGCAAAGCTTGCGGGTCAGTGGTTGTGGCCATTCATACTCTGATTCTTATGTGAGCAAGGATAATGAAGCCATTGTGGCATCACTGATGTGATTGGCTCTTAGGCACTGGTGGAATGAGGCATTATGACATCACAATATCTGCTCTGGATACCAGAGACTGTCATTCTGTAGTGTCTGTTTCAACCTCGGTCCTTCTACACCAGCATTCTTCAAAGCAAAGCTTGAGGGTCAGTGGTTGTGGCCATTCATACTCTGATTCTTATGTGAGCAAGGATAATGAAGCCATTGTGGCATCACTGATGTGATTGGCTCTTAGGCACTGGTGGAATGAGGCATTATGACATCACAATATCTGCTCTGGATACCAGAGACTGTCATTCTGTAGTGTCTGTTTCAACCTCAGTCCTTCTACACCAGCATTCTTCAAAGCAAAGCTTGCGGATCAGTGGTTGTGCCCAATTATACTCTGATTCTTCCCTCTCTCCTTAAAGAATGACATGAAGATGGTTTCCCGCGGTTATCCGCGGGGACGGGAACGGTGATGAATTTTGTCATTGTGTCATTCTCTAATGCCCAGTCCCTCCTGCTGGACACCTCCCCTAAAGTGCTCTTCACCGGTAGGAGCCCAGCTTGTGTATCTAAGATTTATTTCCCTATGTATATCACTTTCCACCTGTGTTCATTTGATTTCATTTGCCATTTGAATGCACTGGTTCCCTGCCTGTGGGGTCCTCCTGCTACCCTTACAGCATGCCTGTGTTTTCACAAATCGGAATAAGCCAGTGTCATTTGCAGATATCAACATCTCCCTCTTGCTGCCTTTATCTATAGCACTAATGACTATATGAAACTCTGCTGGTCCCTGTACTGAACCCTAAGTCATGCCACTGCCGGTATTTACTTTTCTCCACTGGGAAAGCAGATTGTTTAGACTGACTCTTTGTTTCTTATCCTTTAACCAATTTATCAATCCACTGTACAAGGTTGTTTCCTATCCCATGACTTTTAAGGTCTTCAGTAGTCTCTAATGATAGATGTTATCAAATGCCTTCTGCAAATCCAGATATACTCTTTATCGATCGGCTCAGCGTTATCTGTGTGTTTATTTGCATCTTTGACAAATTCTAATAGATTAGTAAAGCACAACTTCCTTTGCTAAATCCATGCTGGCTCTTCCCCAAACCATGTTTACCCATATGTCCTGTACTTCTGTTCTGAACAATCCTTTCCACAGTGTTCAGTGGTCATTTATCTACCTGTCAGTTTAAGCCAAAAATAAAACGGTATATATATTAAGAAAAAAAGAACTCTAAACACATTTGAAAGTCAAGTAGGAGTTTTACATACAGATAAATGCAGTTTTCAGACTCTTTCAATGCACTGACCCCCAAATTCTGTACATGGCGCCTAAGGAAGTGCGTGCAGATCGGTGTGTGTAGCTGACATGTGCGCACAACATAATTTATTAACTTATCTAACTGGTGCCAGCAATTGGCAAATGACACCTCATAATTGATGCAAATTGGCACGAATTAAAAGTTACATGCACAACTCAGAAAGCATGATTCTGTAAAAACTATGCGCCGGTTGCAGTGCGTGAATTTGGAGAAAAAAGGGGCGTGGCCGGGGCAGATTACGGGCGGATCGTGGGCGTTCCTAAACGCTAGGCACATTGTTATAGAATGCGCCTGATGCACGCACAACTTAGACCCAGGCGTTTAAATCTGGTTTTCGTTGGCTTAAATGGGCACGCCTAAGTCATGGGATGCACGCCTTGCACTAAGAGTGATTCTTTAAAAGGTATACACAACCAGTGGCGTAGCGGGGGTGACCGGCACACGGGGCGGTGGTGCCCCTCTCCCGCCCTCAACCCCGCCCCCTGCATGATCCTTCTCTGTAACTTTTTAACTTCGGTGCGAGCAGCGTCGGCTCTGGCGCTTTCTCTGACATCACTTCCAAGAGTGCCGAAGCCGACACTGTGAGGAGACCCTGCCCCTCACTCTCTCCAAAACCCACTGTCGCCCAATCCTCCTCCCCCTAGAATCTTCCAATAAAGGCCCAAGTTCCTCTCCAAACCCTGATGATAAGTGAAGCCTGCAGCCTGCTGACCATAACCCCTACCTTTCTGGAATGCTTCTTTACCATTTTAATAATAATAATAATAACTTTATTCTTGTATACCGCATTACCATGGAAGTTCTATGTGGTTAAAAGATGAAGAGACTGTACATTTACAGCAAAATTACATTTTCGGCAATGCTACATTTACAGTAAAGTTATTTTTACATACAGCAGAGTTACATACGGCGGAGATACATACTGCGGTGTTCGATAAGGCAGAGCAGAGGCATTTAGTATGGGGAGTAACGAAGACGGCGTAATTAGTTGGATTGAGTGATCCATTTTGTTAAGCCATTTAGTGGCTAACAAGATTGGAGGAGTCGGAGAGTCTGGAGGTAAGTCGAGGTCAGAGGAGGAGGCAAGGAAGAGGGGGGGAGAAGTTAGAGGAATTTGTCAAACAGGTAGGTTTTGATTGACTTCCTGAACATTTGGTAGGGGGGGGAGTTGGAGATGAGGGCTGTGAGGCATTTGTTCCATTTGCCCGCTTGGAATGCTAGGGATCTGTCGAGGAATTTCTTGTAGAGGCAGCCCTTCAGGGAAGGAAAGGAAAACAGGCAGGTGTTTCGTAAATGAGAGGGGCCTGCAATTTCAAGGTGCTCCGATAGGTAGATTGGTGAAGAGCCTGCTAAGGTTTTGAAGCAGAGGCAGGCGAATTTGAAGATGATCCTTGCCTCCAGTGGAGTTTAGAGGGAATCTGTCTTCACTACCAGATGGCAAAGGAGGGTTTTTCTGCCAGTACTGCCACCAAGTGATACAGCTTAACAGTGACAAAATTCATCACCGTTCCCGTGGATAATCACGGGAAATAATCCAATGTCATTTTCTAGTGTCTATTTCAACCTCAGTTCTTCTACACCAGCATTCTTCAAAGCAAAGCTTGAGGGTCAGTGGTTGTGGCCATTCATACTCTGATTCCTATGTGAGCCAAGGATAATGAAGCCATTGTGACATCACTGATGTGATTGGCTCTTAAGCACTGGTGGAATGAGGCATTATGACATCACAATATCTGCTCTGGATACCAAAGACTGTCATTCTGTAGTGTCTGTTTCAACCTCAGTTCTTCTACACCAGCATTCTTCAAAGCAAAGCTTACGGGTCAGTGGTTGTGACCATTCATACTCTGATTCTTCCCTCTCTCCTTAAAGAATGACATGAAGATGGTTTCCCGCGGTTATCCGCGGGGACGGGAACGGTGATGAATTTTGTCACCGTGTCATTCTCTAGTTTCTACTTACCATTAAATGGTTTACAGAGATTTACTCATCAATTCACTAGGTCAGATGGTCTGCAGACTGTCTTCATCAGGGATCTCAAAGGAGAGGTTTCTAGGGCTCTATTTCTCATAGTGTTTGTACAAAGGTGGTGACACTAACTGCAACCAATAATTGTTTTAATAATCCTAGCCTGCATCTTGTACTTTTATCTGCAATTTTTCTTTGTGTTGATTGTTGTTCACTGCAGACTGGTTGGATTTTTTTTTTTTTTTGGGGGGGGTTGGTTTTTGCAATCCTATGGATTTCAATATAGACATAATTAAACCTAATCAATCATCATATATGCATATATTTATACCATAATCAATCTACCTGCTTATATATACATCCAGCCCCACTTGGTGTTTTTTTGTTGTTATTGTTCCGCCTGAATTTTCAACAGCACTAATCTGTACTGTGTCACTGAAAATCCAGTTTATGACCCAAGGAGCAGTATTTACAGTACACTCACAAAAGTACGCAGGACATTGGCGTGCCGACACCTGCACGCAGGATGAAGGTGCACCGCCGGTTTCACCGCTTTTACACCTTATTGTTAGCATTCTGAGGGGGGGTGGAACCCTCCCCAATACACTTATAACTTGTTGCATTACCTTGGGGGGGGGGGTTGGGCGGCGGAATCCCCAGTACACTGAAAACTTCCGATCTCTTGCTGTTCAGGAGTTTTCAGTGTAGTGGGGGGGTTCCCCTCCCACACACACCCCCCACCAGTGGGAGCGCGAGCAGTTATGAGTGTAGTGGGGGGGTTCCCCCCACGCCCCCTCTCAGAACGGTAATGGTAAGGCATAAAAGTTGCAGAACCGGCAGCGTGAATTCGTCCTGCGCGCAGGTGTCGGTGTGCGATTGTTGGTGCACCAATGTCTTGCGTGCTTTTGGACATGCCACCCTATTTACAATGTGCTGAATATCAGGCCTGTGGTTCTGTGAGAAACAAAAGTAGCTCCACATAATGAGGCGTCTTTTGGGGCCATTTCTCCATTTCCAGTGCAACTGGACTGAGCAAACTAGATTGTAGAAGTGTTTTCCTCGCTTTTCCCAAGAGCAGTAAATGAAATGAGGTTTAGACATAGAATATTAACTGCCTCCCGTGGTCCAGCTATTGTGCTTACGTCTTTTGCCTACTTCCCCCGAGCCATTTTTAAAGACAGCTCAGCAAAGAATTGTCTCCTAGGGACTGACCTTTCCGCTAGTATTATTTCTTCCAGAGTAAGATTTCCTTGCTATTAAACTCTTTATTAGGGTTTCCTCGACTGCTCAGTTCTTTTAACCAGGCCACTTTAGAGATAATTTTATGATTTTTTTTTTCCTGGGTGTGAAGCCTGTTTTACACATGGAAAAGGGCTTTTGCTGTATAAAATCACAAGGCCAATTCTGGAGGCCGCACCTTCAAAAAGATTTAAAAAGGATGGAGTCGGTCCAGAGGAAGGCTACTAAAATGGTATGGGGACAGACTTAAAGATCTCAATCTGTATACTTTGGAGGAAAGGCGGGAGAGGGGAGATATGATAGAGACGTTTAAATACCTACATGATGTAAATGCGCATGAGTCGAGTCTCTTTCATTTGAAAGGAAGATCTGGAATGAGAGGGCATAGGATGAAGTCAAGAGGTGATAGGCTCAGGAGTAATCTGAGGAAATACTTTTTTACGGAAAGGGTGGTAGATGCGTGGAACAGCCTCCCGGAAGAGGTGGTGGAGACAGAGACTGTGTCTGAATTCAAGAGGGCCTGGGATAGGCACGTGGGATCTCTCGGAGAGATAAAGAGATAGTGGATGCTGCGAATGGGCAGACTGGATGGGCCATTTGGCCTTTATCTGCCATCATGTTACAATGTTTCTATGATGTTAAAGTTCTATGACATCACAATGCAGGTATAAAGAGCCTTAGCCAATAGGGAGAGGAGGAGATAATAGTTACTGTGGATGGGCAGATTGGATGGGCCATTTGGCCTTTATCTGCCATCATGTTTCTATGTTTCTAAAAGGAAGCTTGTCAACAAGATTGCACACACTTATAGGCACACTATGTGAAGGCATTCCAGGCGAGATGGGGCAGAGTTTAGGCTCAGTTGCAAAGTGTGCATGTATTGTATGAAATACACAGGTACACATATAGAGGACATGCATATATCTGCACCTTCTTCTGAACAGGCTTAAATTTGTGTGCTATTATAGTTAATTCTAGCTGCCTAGACTAAACGAAAAACCAAAAAAACACAGAAAAATGAAAGCAGATAATGACCATATGGGCCTATCCAATCTTCCCATGCAAGCCATCTACTTCTCCTTTCAATCCCTTAGAGACCCTATGTACTTGTCCCAAGCTTTCTTGAATTCAGATTCCGTCTCTACCACCCGCACCAGGAGACTGTTCCACAAATTCTCCATCCTTTCCATGAAGAAGTATTTTCACATGTTACTTCCGGGCCTGTCTCCTTTCACCTTTAGCCTGTGCCCCCACATTCCAGAACTTCCTTTGAATTGAGACTCGCCATATGTGCATTTATGCCAAGTAGGTATTTAAATAGATCTCTCTATCATATCTCCCAAGTCATAAAATAGATTTCTTATTATAAAATGACATCCTTTTAGGCCAAGGTAAAGCAAGAATTTAGTTTTTGTTAGAGACTTGGCTAATGTCTTAATCTTTACTTAACCCTCCCCCCCCCCCCCACCTCTTTCACAAAACAGTAGCGTGAATCAATACGTCGTGCTCCGTCCCTAGCAGTGTTCGAATCCAAGCAAAAGGCCCAATTTTTTGGAACTGCCTTCAACTGTTCACTCCCCCTCACTGCTGTCAGATACCTAGACCCGCTGTAACCTCCCCCAACCCTGAAATGTCCTGTCTCAATTAGATTGTAAGCTCTTCTGAGCAGGGACTGTCTATTGTATGTTAAAATGTACAGCGCTGCGTACGCCTTTCAGCGCTATAGAAATAATAAATGGTAGTAGTAGTTTTGCGCCAGCTGCGGCAGTAACAGCTCCGACGCACTGCGGTTTTGTAAAAGGGGGGGGGAGTAGGGTTAGTTTACAAAGAGTGATTCTATCATGCAGGGCTGGACCGCCACTCTTATGGACACCAGGGAAACCTATACTTGTGAACTCCCATTCACTCATTATACCTACCCTTGGGATTGCCATTCATAGTCTTCCTTCTCTTCTACCCTCACCTCTCCTAAAGAACCTTAGGGAAAATGCTGGCTCCAGGTGTAGTGGCAGTAGCAGTCAGCGATTGTTTATAAAGATAGCAAACACATGATCCCAGTCCCCCTCCCCCCCTTCCCCCAATTCTAGCACAGAACTGGACTGGAAGAATAGCCAGCTAGCTATAATAGAGGGCTAAAAACCAGACGATGGTCCTTGTGACCTTTGACAAGTCACTTTACCTTTCATTGCAGCATCAGGTTCAACTTAGGAGCAGTGGCACAGCTAGGGTAGCGGTGGCCCCCCCCCCCTTGCCCACTTCTCCACTCCTATCCACTCCTTCCCCGCCCCCTCCTGTCGCGCGTGCATGCGCTTTCCCGTCCTCCAAACCTCTTTAACATTCACGGTGCGAGCAGCAACCCCAACCTGCTGCTCTACCTCTGACATCACTTCCTAGGGGTGGGACCAGGAAGTGATGTCAGAGGACTGTTGATCTTGTGCTGTGAAAAAAAAGTACAGTATAGAGTCAATGGGCCTACTGTTACCTCTCTTAAAACTTTGCTTTATAATCACAGTGAATTGTATGTTTCTTTTGATCTAGATAAGGACAAAGCTTCAATTTGGGCTCGGCTGTCTCCATCCCCCCCCCAAAAAAAAAAAAAGATGAAAAAAAAAGAATTAAAACCCCCACTTATTTCAGTGCTGTTATGATTGAGAGCTTAGTGTTTGTGGGTATGGGGAGGGGGGAGAATAGCTGCAATATTTGTTCGTTGTGATAGCTTAGTGTTTGTCTACTGTACACTGCCAGGAGTGGTATATAAATTTGATTAAATAAATATTTGGTTTACGCAGAGCAAACCACAAGGAATTAGCAACTCTGATTTGAAAATCAGTGCCAAGTGGCTTCAGGTGTGATAGATACCTTTCCTCTGCTTGCCAAGCTCTTGTGTTAGAAATGACAGTACACAGCTGAAGGCTCTTGAAAGCAATAATCCAGTTTAAGCAACTCACATTGTCATCATGACAACCTTGTAGTGTGACAACCAAGAGAACATAAGTCCTTAGACTAAATCTTACCAGAAACTTAAACAGAATTATTTCATAAACAATTAGTAGAATGTGCTTTATTCGATCGTTATTACTCAATTTGTTTTATAAGTTATTGGTAACATAAGACCTACTCAGAGCTAATGGAGAAGATGCTAAAATGGCACAAAATGGAGTCAGAGACCAAGAAATGCAGCAGAAACATACAGAAATATTTCTCAATGTATTGGGAGCCATAGGCTTGACTGAAAGGAATTTTTAGGCATCCCTGGATCAGTCGCCATACAGGGACAGATCACAAAAGTCCATCAAGCCCAGTGTTCTGTTTGGAATAGTGGCCAACCCAGGTCACAAGTACCTGGCAACACAGGCACCAGTTTTGCAGCACTGCCCGATTCAAGGAAAAAAATTATGATTCAATTTGGCCCATTGAATTGATTTTTTAAATTCAATTTCATTCACTTTTCCTGCCCAATCAGGCGTTTATTTTCAAACGTCCTAGTGGGTTTATTTTGTAGCCTTTTCACCCACCCCATCCCCCTTTGACCTCTCCAACCCCACTCCTGTGCTGTGGTGTAAGCAAAATAAACAAAAAAGACTTTTCCTCTCTCTGTTAGGTCCTAGCTCATGCTCGCTGTCTAACACTAGCTTTGGCAGGATACACATTTCAAATCTGACATATTGTAATCATAAAATAGAAAATTATTTTTCTACCTTTTGTCATCTAGTTATTTTATTATTAAAATCATGTTGGTCCCAGGCTCTGGTTTCTGTTTTTCTTCTGTTAACTCCTGCCCTTTTAACGTTTACTTCTTTCTCCTTGCCCACCATCCATTTTCCATCTCTGTACCTTCCCTTCCAATAAGGGAGCCAAAGGAGGCCTCAACGATGAGACAATCAAGGCACAACAAAGGAGTCGTAAAGAGGAGAAGTCAAGAATTCAGCCATGGGTGTGCAGTTCAAAGTTCACTTTGTTGATAGTAGCACTGCGAGGATTTGAAGACTCACTGTCTACCATCTCTCTCTCTCCCTGCCTTGTGCCTTGGGTCCAACCTCTCTATTCCCCTCCACACAGCATCTCTCTCTTCCTCCCTTCCATTAACATGTGCAATATTTTTTTCTCTCCCCAAGCACCCTCTGCAATAAGGGAGCTACAGAGAGGAAAATGATCTCATAAACCTGTAGGATTGATCAGGGTAGACCTTAATCCAATTTTAATTACATTTCTATCATTGATCCTTAAAAACCTCTCTATACTCTTTTAATTATTATTTTTAAAATTTTACTGTGTTTTCTGTTCATGCAAACAATCTCATGCTAAAATAAACAGCCCACACTTATTTCGAATGTTGAAAGGCAGCCCTGGACTGACGGGACCCGTTTCGCCGTGCTTAACGGGCTTCATCAAGGGTTCTCTCAGGCTGCTACAATGTTCATACAACCGAACGCTGTCATTCGAAGGGCTGTAATGGGCAAAAATGGCGGAACCTTGACTAAGATTGGATTAAGGTCTACCATGATCAATCCTACAGATTTCTGAGATCCTTTTCCTCTCTATAGTTGCCTTATTTTAATATGAACAGTGGGACTTGTTTGTTGTGAAAGATCAAAAGAATACCCTAGCAGGATCCTCTTCTGACATTTGTCCTGAAAATCTGTTCTAGTTAGGACATCAGCTACAAAATTATTAGCGACACACAACACGTGCGCACACACAGATCCCATAATTCTTCTTATGATTCCAGCACCGGAGGAATATCATTATTATTCTCGTTTGTATAACACATATGCAATGCTGCACAAAGTCAACATGACAGACAGACCCTGCTCCTTGGAGATTACATTTTAATCAATACAGACAGACAAGGCAAACAAGATTAAAAAAAAAAAAAAAAAAGCAAGAGACTTTAAGGAAGAAACCAAGCCAGGTGGGAAAGAGGTACTTTACTGGATTAAACTTTTAAGGAATAAGGCATTATAGTAATCTATATGTTTTTATATGATTCTTAATATATCACACTTTAACAATGTGTATCAAAGCAGAGTACAAATAAAATTAAATAAGAGACTTAGAAATGAGTTCCATTATAAGTGAAAGAAAAGGGTTAGCAAGAAGGAGAAATCAAAGGATAAAGTTACTAGCGGTCTCTTTTACAAAGCTGCGCAGCAACAGCCCCGAAGCCCTTTAAATCTGTATGGGCTTCGGGGCCGTTAGCGCAGTGCAGCCGCTAGCGCAGCTTTGTAAAAGAGGCCGTAGGAGTTATAGGTAATGAAAGGAGAGAATGGCAGTAAAAAAAAACCAAAACGCAAACAAAGAGCTATCCAGGGTCCTGATCCTGAAATCATGAAAGGGAAGAATAAAGAAATGGGTTTTAAGGGCTGGTCTAGATTTTTGATAAGAGAACTCTGACCGTAAGGCAAGAGGGAGGGAGTTCCATAATTGAGGGGTGATTAAAAAAAAAAAAAAAAAAAGTGTATTGTCTTGATGTGTCAAGATAGGTTTGTCCTACAGGTGAAGTAGCGAAACAGCCATGCAATGAACCTAGGGGACAGCGAAATAGCAGTCATGTAATGAACACTATAACCAAGCATGGTTACAAAATACAATCACTGAGGAGAGAGAAGATGGAATGCCAGGATGGAAAGCTTTGTGTGCTAAGGTCGGAATTTTGAAATGGATGTGCAGCTGCTGATTAGAGAGCGGTGGTGCGACATGGTCGAATCACTGCAGGTTACAGAGTAGATGAATGGCAAAATCCTGGGCTACAATAACACAATCCACCACCAACTAACTCCCATTAAGTAATATGCAACATACAACGCCATATAAATGCAAAAAGGTGGAAGCTGATGCCTTAGTGCTAATGTCCAAATATACAGTACTGGCTTCAGCAATTGCAATCACTGGTAACCTAACCACCAAAGCAAAATAGTGGAGAGAAAAGCACAAGGCGGAATAAACTCCACTCATATTAAGATGTGCGGTAACTCTATCTAATGAAAATTAAAGATCATCTGACAAAAAAATGGCCAGCACCAGACAAAAAAAGGCAGCAAAAACCATAGAATATGTTTTCAAATAATAAACGTCTTTACAACTGATCAGTCCAGTTCAACAAGTGCTGTGCTCCAAAACCAGACCCAACAAAAGGGCCCCTTTTTTACGCCGAGATCTATGCCAGGGATAATGGTTAACCGGCAAAACCATAGATGCTTAATTTCATAGGCATAAACCTCTTTGCAGATGACAATAGTCTAGTCTAGACATATTCAATTTTCTTTTATATATATAAAATCTGAGGTATGTATGTGTGTATGTATGTATGTGCCGCGATCACGCAAAAACGGCTTGACCGATTTGAACAAAACTTGGTATGCAGATCCCTCACTACCTGGGATGATATGTTCTGGGGGTCTCGCGGCCCACCTGCACACGTGGACGGAGCTACAAACATAAAATCAGATTTCACCCATTCATGTCAATGGAAAAAATGTAAAAAGCTGCCATTCTCACAGTAATTCAAAAACGGCTTGACCGATTTGAACGAGACTTGGTATGCTGATCCCTCACTACCTGGGGTGATATGTTCTGGGGGTCTCGCGGCCCACCTGCACACGTGGGCGGACCTACAAACAGAAAATCACATTTCACCCATTCATGTCAATGGAAAAAATGAAAAAAGCTGCCATTCTCACTGTAATTCAAAACCGGCTTGACCGATTTTAACGAACCTTGGTATACAGATCCCTCACTACCTGGGGTGATATATTCTGGGGGTCTCGCCGCCCACCTGCACACGTGGGCGGAGCTACAAACAGAACATCAGATTTCACCCATTCATGTCAATGGAAAAAAAGTAAAAAGCTGCCATTCTCACAGTACTTCAAAAACGGCTTGACCGATTTGAACAAAACTTGGTATGCAGATCCCTCACTACCTGGGGTGATATGTTCTGGGGGTCTCGCGGCCCACCTGCACACGTGGGCAGAGCTACAAACAGAAAATCATATTTCACCCATTCATGTCAATGGAAAAAATGTAAACAGCTGCCATTCTCACAGTAAATCAAAACCGGCTTGACCGATTTGAACGAAACTTGGTATGCAGATCCCTCACTACCTGGGGTGATATGTTCTGGGGGTCTCTTCACCCAAGAATTTATATGTTCTTGCTCCTGGAGGTGAAACTAAAATTGTTGTTTATAATCACGTTTTGCGTTAGTTGTATTGTATTCATTTTGTCAAATATTTCACATTATAATTTGAATATTGTACTTTTTATAAAGCTGTAAAAAAATAATTTCATTCACCACTATAGAGTATCTTTATTTGAATCCATTTACAGTGTTATTGCTATAATTAAATACCCGTGCAACGCCGGGGCTTCAGCTAGTCTACTATAATAAAATGCTAAGCGCGCATGCGCACTCTTACCGCCGTGTTCCCTGATCCCTGATCTGTAGTTCCGTGGTCGGCAGAGTACGCATGCGCGCTTAGCTTTCCAGTGGCCTACAAGACAGATTGGAAAGCGCTGGCTTTCCTGCTAATGCAGACCTCCAGGAAAAACTGAAAATAACCTTCGCTGGAGAGAGCCCTGGAGCTGGCAGGAGGGGGAAGAGGTGCATGTGGCGTACACCATTACCCGGGTGCCCTGGATCGCCATCTCGGCGGCGGCTTTTTTTTTCCCCCCACCTCGACTCCTTCCCGGCGAATGGAGGGCTGTTCCACAGCACAGATAGAGGAGCAAGCAAGGCTGGGGAGGGAGGGGGAGCGGCAAACGGAGGGTTCAAATCCGCCCCTTCTATTGTCTGGACAAGTCGCCCCGCTGCATCTATTCCCATGGCTCGGAGGACGCCTCTGAAGGAGATTTCCAGCTGGGGAGGGGGAGGGGGAGCGGATGGTCGGGGCCTGGGCTGTTCGGTCCGTGCGGCCGCCATCAGGTGTGGGAAGAGAAAGGAGCTGCCAGTGGGTACACCCTGGATCGCCATCATGGCGGCGGGGTTTTATTTTTCCCCATCTTGACTCCTTCCTGGCGAGTGCGTTCCAGGATTAGGGATCGGCCTTTTCGGATGGTAAGCCCGAATGGAGGGTTCAAATCCGCCCCTCTGAAGGTGATTTCCAGAGGGGGAGGGGAAGTGGATGGTCGGGACCCGGGCTGCTCGGTCCATGCGGCCGCCCTCAGGCGTGAGAAGGAAAAGGAACTGCCAGCGGGTACCCATCGCCTCCGGACCCGGGGAAACCGGATGAGACTTTCCCATAACCTAATTTCTTTAATATACTGTATATCTATGTGGGTTTTGAGTGGGGGTTTTCATAAACACAAAGAGACATTTGGAAAGAAAGAAAGGGGGCCAGGAAGATAGAAGGGAGCAAGGGAGAGAGACAGACAGAAAAAAGACATACAGCCAGCAGCCAAGGAGAGAGAGAGGCAAAAACATCCAGTGGCCAGGAAAGAGAGAAAAAGAATGACAGACAGCATCCAAGGAAAGAGAGAGAGAAAGAAAAGAAAACCCCAGACAGCGGCCAAGGAGAGAGAGAGACAGACAGAAAAAAAGACATACAGACAGACATCTATTCTAGCACCCGTTTATGTAACGGGCTTAAAAACTAGTATATTTATAAAAGCATGTTGAAGAGGGCATCAAGATAACATTACAAGGAACATAGTTACCAAAACTATAAAAATGGACTTTCAAAAACAGAAGGTCTAAGCTGAAAATGATAACTAGCAATTGATAGCAACTCTGGGATATGTGAAAGAATCTACAGCCGATGTAAATGGATTATAGATATAGATCAGTGGTTCCAACCCTGTCCTGGAGGACCACCAGCAAGTCAGGTTTTCAGGACAGACCTAATAAATATGCATAGAGCAGATCTGCAAGCCTGTCTCCTCCATTATATGCAAATCTCTCTCATGCATATCCTTAGGGCTATCCCAAAAACCCGACTGGCTGGTGGTCCTCCAGGACAGGGTTGGGAACCACTGATATAGATTACAGATAATAGATTATATATGTAAATAGATTATATTTAGTTGAAATTTCCAACTTCCTTAGGAGGTGTGTAAAAATAGTGTATAGAATATTTATCTGCTATAGTAAACCTAGTCTTATATGTGTTTGTACGTAGGATGATTGATTTGGTATAAACATGTGTATATAAGTAGGATGATCAATGTGTAACTAACATAAGTAGGATGATGGATTATGTCATAATCATGCCAGTATTAATAACTCTGAATTGTAACACTACCACAGAGCTCTATGTGTTTCAGTACAGAGTCCATGTATTATAACACCTCACAGAAGCTCTATGCAACTCTGAATGGTAACATCTCTACAGAAGCTCAAGTATCATAACATCCTTACTTAAGCTCATTTATTGAAGCGCCTTTGGAGAGGCTCATGTAGACCACTCTGAATTGACTCCTCAGTCATTAGTAGCGGTATAGAAGCTCTCAATAAACAATCCTGTGTGTGTTGGGAAGGGAATGGGAGGGATCTAAATGGATCTGATCTGTTCCTCAGAAGTTATAGACTATCTCCATCTATCTCTCCTTTCACAGCAAATTGAAAGTTTTCTTGTATGAGGTAAAGCAACAAATACAACCAAAAACTTTCTTTATTGTGTGTTATCAATTATAAAACGGTAGGGCTACTTACTCTCTCTCCCCTTTGCCACCCCAACCCCATAGCTGTCGGTAGCAAGGCTTCCTGATCTTCTTGATATCCCAATATCAGTGTACAGGATGCAGAGTATCTGCACATATTACCAAAACTTCAAGCTATTCAACATTGTTCCATTTGCTCTATGTGTACGTATGCACCTATAAACAGAGGGGTAAAAATCTGTACCCCCCCCCCCCCCATTTCCCCATTGCTTCTCTTATTAACTAGTAACTTTAGAAGTGTGTACACCTTAGTGGTTTTCCTCCAGTGTGTTCACTTATAATGTGGATTAGGCTCCGCAGCACTGTCAGTGTCTCTGCAGTTCTTACATGGTTTTGGCCACATATTGTGATTTTTCATGATATAAAATGAAAGTTGCACATTTGAATTAGGTTATGAAGTTTGTATATAAAATATTTTAACCCATCTATACACAATTGCAAAACCACAAGAGATGGGGGGCCCCCAATAATGTGATCACTAGACATTGGTTCAACTTAAGGATGCTTCTGGATCTGGGATAGTCAATTGTGCTCTACAATATAGTATCTGAAATTCTGTACATTCCTTTGTGCAAAAAAAAAAAAAAAAAAGGTTAACATGTATTCCAGCACTTCAGTAGGTAAAAGATTCATTCAAATGAGCTGCAGTGATAAAATTATTTTCCCGTGCAGAAGCCTCTCGCTTTCATGTGCAACAATGCCATCTGCTGGCTCAAACGATAACTGAGAATGAAGTCAGAAATGGTAAAAGTACCTAGACTAATTTTTAGGACATGTTCCTGAAGCACAGTGAAAGATGCCCAAGGCTAACTACTGAATGTATCTTGTTTTGTAGTGGACCTACATACAATACAAATATGGCTTCAGAAAAATCTTCTTTTTTCCTTCTCTGGACCAGATGATCATAACCGTCACTTCCTGTTGAAACTTTTGGATACATTTTACCTGTGAAAGCATCAACAATAATGTTATTTGCACATTCTCCTCTAATGGGATTGAGTTTGCTCTCACGCGGGACACCTTATGACATTCATCAAATGATAACCTGTTAACACCAACCCAGAGGTCTCTTCTAAAGGACTTAAATGTGCTGGGAAGCTCAGTAAATCTACGGCATTTAAATTGGTGGAAATTTGGAACAGACTCCCAGATTGTTAGGTCAACTACATCAATTTTGAAAAAAAAATTTTTAAACTTGTTTGTTCACACAATAGTTATCCAAAATTATTAGCTGACGAACAGTAATTAAGTATATCTTACTTTTAACACTTTAACATCTATCTAATCTCAATTAATAGTATCCTTTCTATAAGGCCTATTAGTATGTAGGGGGAATTCTTTTTCCTTCCATTCACTTTTTTTTTCTAAAAACTGAACTCTGAAATATTGTCTTCTCACTTTATTATGTTTATTTGATTGTCCAGTAAGTTATGGGACAAGTCAAATTTGTTGGACTTCCAGAAAGCCCTGAAGATCAATTCCTTTAATCAGGTAAGGTTTTGCTATGCTGTCATGTGGAAAATGTGTATATAGTGAACACCTTTAGGAATTATATATATTGTGGCCGGGCTAGTTCCCAAGTAGGTGGGGAAGCCTGGCTCAGACCACAGGTAGATTTATTGTAGCGCCTTTTATGTGGCTGGTTGAAAAGAAAACCCGGAAGCCGGATCTTGAGTAGAATCCACCAAGTTTATTACTGCTCTCAGAATCATGGAAAAAAAAACCATTAAACTGGGTAGGAATTTTCATCAGTGTCCTTTGGTACCATTACCAGTATCACAGTCCAAAACTACTTTGCACTGGGCTTCAGGGTCAGAAAACAAACAGTGCTGGTTAAAAGAAAAAAGTCCTATTCCAAAACAATAATTCAAGTGGGTCCTGACTTCCTTTATACAGCTGAGCACAACATGTGCCAGCTCTCAGGTTCCTCATAAGTGGCTTCAGTTCAAGAGGAAAAACAAAACTATTAACTTTTCTTTTATAAGTTCCATAGAAATATGGCAAAACAAACTTCCCAGAATATCTTCCCTTAATTTGGCAGAGCTGCTTCTGCCCTGCTCCAAGCCTTGCTTTAGCTCAGGGTTTTAATTAACCAAGACTGGATTTCTCCTAGGACGGGACAAGGACCTTTCAGGTTTCACTCCCTCCTATATCCATGTCCTCCTCCAACTCCTTCTCATCGGGGATATTATTCATTTCCCATTCATTAGTCAGGGACTCCAGGCTGTTTCTCCAATCCCATATCCTAGGGCCTAGGCTGTTCCTCCCATCCCCCTCCTTGCCTGCTCATCAGCTCTTTGATAACATTTCCTCTCTGAGGCAAATCTCCTGGGACCCCCTCCCAAGGTTGGTTGAGCAAAGTACAGTACCTCCCAGAGATTACACTCTCCTTCCTGCTGGGCTGGCCTCTCGGTAACGTTCTAGGCTGGGGAATAGGACCTCCCTGGAAGCTGCAGTCAGGCGTGTGCCTGGCTCTCCTGATTAGAGCCACCTGAGCTTCCCTGATTGACCTGCTTGCTTCTTACTTGAGGCAATTTGTTTGACACACCCCAGGGTCTGACTCCACCCCCTCCTGGGTTGGTTTTAGGTTTCTGGGCTTGAGGAAAGGAGTAATAGGGGAAACTACTAGTTTTCAGTGCCCTCCCTATCTGGCTCTTGGGCTGTGCTGTTACCTGCCTTTTCTCTCTCACTCCTGGCTGAGCCAGCTGTCCTGGCTCCATGCCAGGTTTTGCAGGGACCAGGGCTGTGTGCCTGCTGGGTTTAGTAGTCCTTTTAGCTGGGACAGGAGCTTCCCTGTCACAATATATATATATATATATATATATATATATATATATATATATATATATATATATATATATATATATATATACTGTATATATATGTGTGCGTGTGTGGAGGGGGGGTGTCAGAGACAGGTTATTCTGCTGCATATTTAAAAATGTTTATTGGATTTTTATTTAATTGTAAATGAGTTAAATGTCTGCATTGTTTTTGACTTTTATGACATGCTTTTTATGTATGTTTCACAGGTACTTGCCAGGAATTTTGATGATTTAGTAGGAAATATTTTAAATACATGACTTGCATAATCCTGCTCTATTTCTCTTTGGATGCTCACATTTTTAATGGCTACCCTGGCCCATTTACACATTAGCTGTTTTCTGACCGATGCACCTACCGTATCATTCTAAGTGGGAAATATTGATGCTCGTCAACCTCAACATTCCAGTGGGCTTTGCCTTAAAAGGGGAGCTATCGTTTTAATCCAAAGTGGCTAATTATTTAGGAGAATCAACTAATGACAACACAACCAAAAGGCACAATGAAAGAAGTACGGAGAGTCACAGATGGGACTGGTAGACGAAGCCCTAAGTTGAAGAAAGCAAATTTTTTTGGGAAGGACCCAACACGACCCATGTTTTTTTTTTTTTCAAAGTGCCTGCATCAGGGGTTATAGGGTGGTTTCAAGAAGAGACTGATTCCTATATGTCACAGCCACAATTTTATTACAAAGCAGAAAGACACGGGGCAAGCCACTGCTTGCCTTGGATCGGTAGCATGGAATATTGCTACTCTTTGGGGTTCCGGAATCTTATATTGTCTTTGGGATTCCAGAATCTTGCTATTCTTTAGGATTCTGAATGGAATGTTGCTACTCTTAGGATTTTGGCCAGGTACTAGAAACCTGGATTGGCCCCCATGAGAATGGGCTTCTGGGCTTGATGGACCATTGGTCTGACCCAGTAAGGCTATTCTTATGTTCTTAAACTCTGTCGGCAATTCTATGATGTGTGTACAGAGGCAATATGACCCCCTGATGCAGGCACTTTGCTGAAACATGGGCCGTGTTGGGTCCTTCAATCAAACTTTACTTCCTTCAGCTTAAGGCTGAACCTATTAGTCCCATCTGTGGAACTCCTATACCTCTTTTGTTGTGTAGATACTGAGAGTCCCTTTTACTAAAGGGTGTTAGAATCTTGGCTTAGCGCATCTTAACATGGGACTAGGCCGCAGCTGAGCCCCGATTCAACGTTGCGTATTTTAAGGTTTTGTTTTTAAATGTAGATAGATAGATTTGGTCGTTCACTGTTTGCGTTAGCACACAGTACTGGTAAACAGTTAACATGGTAGGCAGTAAGGCCCCAATTCTATAAATGACACCTAAAAATTAGGCCCCAAAGAATGCAACGCATAGCACCTGTCAATCTTCAGTGAGGCGCCATTTATAGAATCATACCTAGCGGTGTCTAAAATGGGCTTAGGCACCAGTAGGTAGCTGTCAGGGTTTTCTTGGCCTGAATATTGGTACCTAAATCCATTTAAGGCACCTACATGAAAAACATGCCAAGATCTGCCCACGATCCGCCCCTTAATCATGCCCACTTTTTGGTAGACACCAACTGAGGTAGGCACCTAACACCCAATTCATTTTAATTTAAGCTAATTATCAAGCCAATTAAGCTTGTTATCGGTGCTGATTAAGCCTATTCAATAATTAAGTTAGGCTAGGCATGCCAATCTAGGTGCCTAACTTTAGGCTTCATTTATAGAATATGGACCTAAATGCTCCCACATTAACTCTGCATTAGCCAGTTAGCACATGGTAATTCGAATGTGCTAGCTTATTAAAGCTTCCACATCCATTCTCTGTTCATGGCATGGCCTCTCCCAAACATAGTTTTAAGAAATAGGTAATTCATGCGTTAGCACAAAAAAACCACAAAACACCCTTTAGTAAAAGGGTCCCTTAATCAGATGAAAGTACATCTACTACCTAGGGTTGAATGCTTCCTCTGGAAACACTAATTTTCCACTGCCATGGTTTAGCAACAACATCACCACGTCCCACTCTTGCTGAACATGGGGTACATCACTTATTCGCATCACTAACTGCTCTCCCAATGTTGGCGCAATAAAGATGTCCCCACCGGCACTAGCGAACCCTCTTTTTAAGCAAGCTGATATACAGTCCTATAAAACCATATTGCCTATCCAGGACCCTGCTTTCAGCTGGCTCCTTAATTATTTGCATTGAATTCTGAGCCGAAAAGTTACTCTTCAACCTGAAGCCTGTTAACACCTTATCACGATTTGTCAGTGGCAGAGCTTTCTTTATAATGCGCCAGACAAGAAATGCCACTCAGATAAAAGACAGAAATAGGTTCTATGAGGCGTCAAATACAAACTCTATTTCCAAAAGCCTTTGCGACCACAGACAAATCAATAATGCAGTCAACCCAGGCTGCATTGTTTATACTGTATGTTAGCACCCAATGCCAAAGAATGGCATACATGCAAGACTATAGATTAACAAAAACACAAATTTCTGTCTCTCAGTTTGTCCAGGCAACATGCCAGGCTACTGCAGTGGGACATAGGTACCCACATAAAATGCTAAAATAAAGTGCCAGGAGATCAGCCATCAGGCGAGAAAAGGAATTAGGAGATAGTGGAGGGATTTGTGCAAAGGTGTCTAGGAATCACAGGCTTATACTTTAAGCCAATGCTATGGTGTTAATTTCTATTATTGCATTTATTTGCAATGTATTATGGCTTCATGAAAATGGAAATATGACTAAAAAAGAAAAGGAACCTGAGGAGTTGCTTGGTAGGATAAGATACTGCATAAAGAGATCATGACACTGCATAATATGTGTTTGCTTCCACAGTTCTTCATCTCTGGGAAAAAAATTTATATAATCATCTTTCCTTTTAATTCACCTTGACAGTTTCTTTCTGCTGCTTTGGGCTTCCAGCTAAATCAGAATTGGCTTCTGCTTGAGCTATAATACCATAGACAGTTATTCAATATGGTGCTTTGTCTCCCATTTCTTAATCCTCCCCATCTAGAGTAGCTAGTCAAGGATCACAGACTACAGCTCCCTCCAAAGCCTGGTACACATGCTTCCTGATGTTAGCCAGTAGGTGTCACTGTTGAGCAGTGGCAGAGACACTCTCCCCCCCCCCCCCCCCCCCACATGTGCATTCCCTTTATGAATCAGGGCAAACATGTGTAGAATTTGGACCTGCCCGAGCCACACCAAAATCACATCCCCAACGCACCTCTTTGCAATTTCTAAATATTGTGGACATCCATGTGTAAACTGAGCCCTCTCTAAAATTGCCATTTACACGTAGATGCTGTTTCCACAAGGAAAAGCAAAGAGGGCTTCTAAAAGAACTGCCTAAATTGAAGTGTTCTAGGAGGCATAACCTGGTCTGGACTCTCTGGAGGAGATAATGCAGAGTAATGCATTTGGGGATTAATAATCGGAAGGAGCCGTACATGCTGGGAGGGGAGAGGCTGATATGCACGGATGGGGAGAGGGACCTTGGAGTGATAGTGTCCAAAGATCTAAAGGCAAAAAAACAGTGCGACAAGGCAGTGGCTGCTGTCAGAAGGATGCTGAGCTGTATAAAGAGAGGCATAACCAGTAGAAGAACAAAGGTGTTGATGCCCCTGTACAGGTCGTTGGTGAGGCCCCACTTGGAGTATTGTGTTCAGTTTTGGAGACCGTATCTGGCGAAGAACACAAAAAGGCTTGAAGCGGTCCAGAGGAGGGCGACGAAAATGATAGGAGGTTTGCGACAAGACTTATGAGGAGAGACTGGAAGCCCTGAATATGTATACCTTAGAGGAAAGGAGGGACAGGGGAGATATGATTCAGATGTTCAAATACTTGAAAGGTATTAACGTAGAACAAAATCTTTTCCAGAGAAAGGAAAATGGTAAAACCAGAGGACATAATTTGAGGTTGAGGGGTAGTAGACTCAAGAGCAATGTAAGGAAATTTTTCTTTATGGAGAGGGTGGTGGATGCCTGGAATGCGCTCCCGAGAGAGGTGGTGGAGAGGAAACGGTGACGGAGTTCAAAAAAGCGTGGGATGAACACAGAGGATCTAGAATCAGAAAATAATAGTACATATTGAAGAACTAAGGCCAGTACTGGGCAGACTTGAATGGTCTGCGTCTGTATATGGCCGTTTGGGGGAGGATGGGCTGGGGAGGGCTTCAATGGCTGGGAGAATGTAGATGGACTGGAGTGAGCTTTGACGGAGACTTCAGTAGTTGGAACCTAAGAACAGTACCGGACAGAGCTTTGGATTCTTCCCCAGAAATAGCTAAGGAGAAGAAGAAAAATAAAAACCCCAACAAATTTTTAGATTGAATCAGGTTGGGCAGACTAGATGGACCATTCGGGTCTTTATAATAATAATAATAATAACAGTTTATATACCGCAGTACCGTTAAGTTCTATGCGGTTTACAAAAGATTAGTGAAGTACAAGTTGAGTTGACGTACAAGTTGAGTTAACTTAAGGGATGTGGGAACAATAGGGAGAAAGGGCAGGAACACCGTTAGAGAGGGGAAAGAGAGAAGTGGGTCAGCTGTCTAGGTATTTCAGGAATAGGTGAGTTTTTTATCTGCCGTCATCTACTATGCTACTATGTTACTATGTGCATTGAAGGTTTAAATCAGGGGTGTCAAAGTCCCTCCTCGAGGGCCGGAATCCAGTCGGGTTTTCTGGATTTCCCCAATGAATAGGCATTGAAAGCAGTGCATGCAAATAGATCTCATGCAGATTCATTGGGGAAATCCTGAAAACCCGACTGGATTCCGGCCCTCGAGGATCGGAGTTGCCCATCCCTGACATAGACACTCTAATCCAGGGGTGTCAAAGTCCCTCCTCGAGGGCCAGAATCCAGTCGGGTTTTCTGGATTTCCCCAATGAATAGGCATTGAAAGCAGTGCATGCAAATAGATCTCATGCAGATTCATTGGGGAAATCCTGAAAACCCGACTGGATTCCGGCCCTCGAGGATCGGAGTTGCCCATCCCTGACATAGACACTCTAATCCAGGGGTGTCAAAGTCCCTCCTCGAGGGCCAGAATCCAGTCGGGTTTTCTGGATTTCCCCAATGAATAGGCATTGAAAGCAGTGCATGCAAATAGATCTCATGCAGATTCATTGGGGAAATCCTGAAAACCCGACTGGATTCTGGCCCTCGAGGACCGACTTTGACACCTGTGGTTTAAATATATACTCATTCTTTTTTTTTTCTAGCCTCACACCAGCCACAGAAACAGCAGGTACAAAATACAAATTTTGGAAAAGAAATAACGTGTGGCTTCCATTTCAAGTTTCACTAAAGATACACAGGTACAACAGCACTCATTCACTTTACCTCTCTGCAACTTACTGAAAACTGACATCAAACTGCAGTGTTTGAGCTTACTGTGGGATCAATAAAACCTATTAAATGCGACACTATGACATGCACCCACCTTATGTCACGCTAGCGGTATACAGACGCTTCTCCTAACTTGTTAGGTAGCAACTTGAGGCAAATTTAGTTTAATAACAAAAGCATAAATATGCATGAATACGTCAAGAACGCCTCTTTTGCATTTCAGAGGAAATATTCTCTACAAACACAGCAAGTCAATGAATTATACAAGCGGCTGTGCTTCAGCCATCACCTTTCCTCCTTCAGAACAAGCTTGTAAGACATGAGCAGAGCCCTCCATGGGCCTAGCATGATGTCTACTGAATATGAAGATGTGTTCGACAGAATCACGGTCAGAAAAGTAAATAGCTTACAGGCCAAAGTGCCTAAAGACTGTGTCTTAGCGCACTGGCAGATGCTGGAGATTAATATGCCTGGATTGTCTTTCTCCATTAAGTACTTCATCAATCTTCTTCCCTTTCAGAACTCAAGTGTTTCCCTCTGCCCTGTCATGTCTGCTTTCTCAGTAGCAGCGGGTAACTCTTGGAGACTAGCTTCTCTATTTGCTTGTTGCTACACAGCGTATTTGCCACGGCAGAGGTGATCAGGATATTTTTTTAGGAAAACAATCGTAAAGAATAAAAAGGGTAACAGCACTCCCATGTCAGTGTACTCTTGCCCTTGGTGGGGAATTTAGCTTTCCCTCCGGATGTTGGCCCGTCCATTTTTGGTCATTGGCGGGCTCAGGGCGTGGAGCAGTTACAGCATGTTCTGCAGGATGAGGGGGCCCTTCTTTCTTGTGATGACCTGGAGCGGCGGGGGGATTCCAGGACATGGCCTTCCTTTTGTCTATTGTCAACTCAGGCATTATGTGAGCTCTCTCCCGGGGGTTCCCTGGGTGGGGATTTTGGGACCCGCTTCTGTGCTTTTCTGGCTGTGGACCAGGACACTAGGGTCTCGATTTCTTATTTTCATATCCTGAATAGACTCCAATTGTAATCTGGTATACCTGTTTGACATCTAAACTCCCCCCCCCCCCCCAATCTGTGTGCTGTAGTATTCCTGTTGGTGAGGGAGGGAGGGAAGGGGTGGATTGGGTTCTTTCTGGGGGGTAGGGGTGTTGATCATGACCATGAAGGACATAAGAGTCCAGTTTTTCGTGGTAGCTCATTGCTATTGTAAACCTTGTTTTATGCTTTTGTTGTACCTGCTGTTGTCACTGTTTTAATTAAAAGATTTAAATATAAAAGGGGGAAATGGTCCTGTCTTTATCTTCCTTTATCTACTTGTAAGTTTGGTGCATTAAGGTGGTTCTCCCATTCTTCTCTCTGAGATTTGGAAAGAAGTTAGAAACATAGAAATAGCCACGTTGTTTTTCACCTACACATCGAGGGGGAGTGGGAGCGGGAAGGGGGTATATCTTTTGTTTGGGTATTATTCCTGATGGTAATGGATGGGGGAGGGAATTTTTATCTTTTGTATAGATACTGATTGATTATAAGTGCTTGGTTGATTATCATTATTTGTATATAAATTGTAATGCACTTTTTGTTGGCATTAAAAACTAAATAAAGTAAAAAAAAAAAAAAGAAACATAGACATAGGGTTACCAGATTTCTTAATGGAAAACAGAGGACACGTGGCTGCGCCCAATTCTACCCCATCCCCACCCAAAACTCATCTCTTTTTCCCCGAGCTCAGGACCACATCCGGAGGGCAACCAAGCATGCGCAGATGTGAGGCGATGATGTCAGACGCATGCGCGCATACCTATGTGGCATAAATATGCAGAGAGAAAGGGCATAGAATGAGGTGAAGAGGTGACAGATCAGTATGGCAATTTTTATGTTCTTATTACTCCTGAGCCTATCACTTCTTCACCTCATTCTACGCCCTCTCACTCTGGAGTCAATTGAAAGAGACTTGCCTCATGCGTATTTATCACTGTAACTACAATCCCCAAATATAACCCAAGAAAAGTGGGTATCACTACAACCGATTGCCTACAACCCCACAATAGTAGGAGGAATCAATAGATAGATAGATTGCCGGCGTATAAGATGACTTTTCAGTACCTTAAAATCCTCCCCAAAGTCGGGGGTCATCACAGTTCTTCAACCGCCGGTCCGCGGTGCCGGTTCGCAGAAAATTCCTGCCGGTCCGCACAGGACCGGCGAGATGGACCCGTTAAATTTTCTGCCCCGATGGTGTTTGCAGAAATCTTCTGTTCCTCCCAGCCTCGGGCGATCAAGACAGGCGGTCATTCCCTCTGTGAGTCTCGCCTATGCGGAAACAGGAAGTTGAAACAAAATAGGCGGGACTCAGAGAGGGAAGGTCCCGACGTTTGCAGCCTGTCTTGATCGCTGCCCCTGCTGAGTCGCCGAAGAGGGCCGCGGGGAAAGTGCAGGCAGAGAGAAGATGGTCAGCGTGCGCGGGGAGGTCAGCGTGTCGATTGGGGCCATCAGCAGCGTTTGTGGTGAGTCTGCCCACGTGCAGGATGCGGCGGGTAGGGGCCTCCGACTCGTCTTGGGCGGCTGGGCCTGCGGTGCAAAGCTGTTTTTGCCGGCTTGGGGAGGGGGGGTCGCGAATCGGAAGAAGGGGTAGTCTTATACGGCGAGTATATAACAAACTCTATATTTTAACTGTAAAAGTTGGGGGGTCGTCTTATACGCCCAGTCGTCTTATACGCCGGCAAATACGGTATATCCAATACATAGTGAGGTCTCAGTGCTACAGTCCAAGCTATAGTGCGCTGGAAACCAGGGCTCCTGGCTTAACATGTGGAGCGAGACTCAAATTAAAGTCACGATGTGCACCATCATAGTGCACAACTCATAATAATTAATAATATATAAAATGCTAGTGCTAATACACAAGTAATAACTTATAACAAAATATTGCAGTGTTATCAACGTTTCAAGTTTAGAGTTCAAAACTAGCGAAGTGAATATATTATTCTGAGGTAGCTGCCCAGTATTTGCATGTCCATTGTTCTAAATTGTTAATTCAATTTCCCAACTCGGCATAGCACAAACACCAAATTTAACTTAGGTCATGCGTATTTATGGCATGTAGGTATTTAAACGTCTATTAAGAAAGTGATTAGAAGTAACAAAATTATACTCGCAAAATATCAAAATGTTACTTACCAGAGGTGGATTACATTCCAGAGATAAGCATTAAATAAAAAAACTGGAGAAAAAAGCCTCAATAACCTTTGAAAGGCAGCAGAGTTGATTTGATTTTAAGCTGCACGTTATATTTTCATTGGCAAAGAAACTCCACCAAATAATGTACTTATCAACTGGAAGTAACATCCACCACTGTGCACAGGGTATAAAACTCTCAAATAGAGCAAAAAAGACTTTCAACTTAGCTTAAATATATGGCTTGATCTGAGTCCAACACCCTTTTTCTTCAAGTGCACTGCTCTGTTATGGCTCCAATGACTCAGGGAAAAGTGTAATCACAGTCAACAAGCCAAGTTTCTGCTCTCCAACAAAGGCTTTGTTTCGCCGAAAGTCAGCTGCATCAGGGATTTCAAGATGCTGAAGTTTCTAAACTGTGCTTCTTTAAATATTTAAGCTAAGTTGAAAGTCTTTTTTGATCTATTTGAGAGTTTTACACCCCTGGACGCATTTTACGAAGCACAAACATTGACCCTTGATACTTCATAGAACCGAAAAGCACCAAAAACAAAAACACTGGAGAAGTTGTCCAAGATGCAGGCTTTATTGAAGATACAGTCATTTAAGCCAAATGATGGGGACTATGGACCCAACACGGTCCGTCCTCCTCAGGGGTCCCTAAAAGTCCTATGGCACAAACACGTGGATCAAAGGCTAAAGACGGTCCTGCTCAAGAACTCTGTGTGGTAGAGTAATGCTCAAATGCATCTTGGACATCTTCTCCACAGTGTTTTTGTTTTTGGGACGTATTTTTCGAAAATGGACTTTTTCCCGTGTCCGACTTTGGGTGACTTGCGACGTAGGCCCATAACGGACTTAGACGTTTCTTTTGATTATGCTCCTCCACATACTAACCAAAGGAAGCTCAAATCTCACTAATTTTTCATATGATTCTGTGCAAAGGAAATACTTACTGTATTCAATATGACTCACCTTCAGCTACTCCTGGAAAGGTGTCAGCTAAATCCAAAGACAATAAGTAAATCTTAATTTCATGTAATTTGGTCTATAGCCGGAAGGATGCTGGGCTGTATAGAGAGAGGTCTAGCCAATACAAGAAAGGAGGTGTTGATGCCCCTGTACAGGTAATTTTGGTAAGGCCCCACTTAGAGTATTATGTTCAGATATGGAGGCCATATTTGGCTAAGGATGTAAAAAGACTTGAAGCGGTCCAGAGGAAAACAGCAAAAATGGTAAGGGCTTTGCGCCAAGACATAGGAAAAGAGACTGGAAGACCTAGAGGAGTGGAGGGACAAGGGAGATAGGACACAGAAAAACTTGAAAGGTATTAATATAGAACCAAATACTTCCCAGAGAAGGGAAAATGGTAAAACTAGAGGGCATGAATTGAGGTTGCAGGGTGGTAGACTTAGAAGCAATGTTAGGAAATTCTTATATACGGAGAGGGTGATGGATGCCTGGAATGCCCTCCTGAGGGAGGTGGTGATGAAAACAGTGACGGAATTAAAAAAGAGTGGGATGAACACAGAGGATCTCTAATTGGAAAATGAATGGTATAAAACAATCTGAAGCACTCTTGCATGGTCTGTGTCCCACATATGGCAATTCAGTTTAGGTTGGGCTGGGGAGGGCTTTGATTGAAGCTCCAATGATACGGAACGTGAGGACAGTGCTGTCCCACATATGACAGAATGGTTAGGATAGGCTGGAGTGGGCTTCATTGGCAACCCTGGTGATGGGAATCTAAAGATGGTAACGGGAAGACTTCTATGGTTTATGGGCCAGAAATATTAAAGAGAAAAAGACAATTTAACCATGAATGTATAATGCATGTGACTACTGGACAAACTGGATGGACCATTCAGGTCTTTATCTGCTGTCATTTACTATGTTATTAACATGCTTTACTTTAAGGGACCATGAGCTACATAAGGAGATCCAAATATGCAAATACATGCAAAACGCCTCATTATTATATACTGTACAGTATACTGAATAATGTAGCTTGTGTTCAATTCACAAGGTGCATTATTCCAGGAAAAATAACAGCTCAAAGATTGCATATTTTTCCTGCCTGGGACTATTAGTTTCCTACCCAGTAACCCTGGACCACCAGTTATTACTGAAGTAGGCCTAGGGGGTCTATGGGGGAGGTAGAGGAATTAAGGGGTCCTTGTGGTCCAACAAGGGGTGGGAGAGGGGCTTTATCACTTGGTCAGAAATGAGGGGTTTGATGGCATTGGGGAAAATAAGACCCCACCCCAGAACACTCTTCTATTTGCACTGCTCCGGCCCCTTTTAAAAAGACTCCCTGGAAGCAGGATCATGCAGCTTGTAAGGTTGACTGAAAATTTCACTGTTTGGACTCCGTCTCTGGCAGTGTTCAAGGCCCAGTTGAAAGCCCACCTTTTCGAGAGTGCCTTTGACTCCTAACTCCATCCCCAACCCTATATGTCAAGTCTGTCTGTCCAAGTTAGATTGTAAGCTCTTCTGAGCAGGGACCATCTATAAATGTCAAAATGTACAGTGCTGTGTATGCCTTACAGTACTATATAAGTGATTAGTAGTACCGTGTTTCCCCGAAAATAAGACACTGTCATATTAATTTTGGGTCCAAAAAAACTCACTAGGGTTTTTTTTTTTGTGTGTACAATGATCATCTCTCACCCATCCCTTTGTGCAGCATCTTTCTATCCCTCCCTCCCATTCCCCCCCCCCCCCCCGTGCAGCATCTTTCTATACCCCCCCCCCCCCCGTGCAGCAGAACTCTGAAAGCAATTTTATTGTGTTGCTGTAAAATCAGGGATCTCAAAGTCCCTCCTTGAGGGCCACAATCCAGTCGGGTTTTCAGGATTTCCCCAATAAATATGCATTGAAAGCAGTGCATGTACATAGATCTCATGCATATTCATCGGGGAAATCCTGAAAACCCGACTGGATTGTGGCCCTCAAGGAGGGACTTTGAGACCCCTGTGTTAGATCTAATCTAAGCATTTGTTCATGTATGCCACATCTTCCCTATAAAATAAAGCTTTAAATGGTTAACAAATAAACAAATTACAGATCTTCCTTAAAGAACTGAATTTCAGATGTCATAACATTTCTGAAATAAAAAAAGTCTTAAGATCTTTGTGGAACAGATAAAAATGGGCTTTTCTGAGGCAACTACAATACCAAACAGCTCCAAAGGAAAAGCCACTTGCCTGTTTATCATAATGGAAGCCTATGCTGAAGTGTGTCTGGCACTGTTGTGACAACTTTTAAAAGACTGTTACACTCAGTGTTTGGGGTGTCACAGCCCAACTAAAGCTAGCATTTGGGGCTAGAAATCCCAGGACTGCTGCAATGGGTGATCTTCACTAATTTTGGGGTGTTGTACAGATAATACGAAGCCATTCCCTCCCCCATGCAGCAGAACCCTGATGACTCCACCAACCCATCCCCCTGCGTAGCATCTTTCCATTTCTCCCTTCCAACCCCCGTGCAGCAGAACCCCGCCGACCCTCCCACCATGAGGCCGACATACCTCTGTTCCAAACAGCAGCAGTGGCAGCACTGAACAGGCTGCTTCGCGGCCTTCCCTGTGATGATGTAGCAGAGGGATGGGAAGGCCCCAGCGGGGAAGGCCGCAAAGCAGCCTGTTCAGTGCTGCCGCCGCTACTGTTTGGAACAGAGGTTTGTCGGCCTCACGGTGGGAGGGTCAGCGGGGTTCTGCTGCGTGGGATGGGAAGGAGGAATGGAAAGATGCTGCGCAAGAGGGATGGGTGAGAGGGGAGGAAAGATGCTGCACATGGAGGGAAAAGTGCTGCCGCCGGCAAATCAAGGAGTGTCGGGGACATTCGGGAGAGGCTTCGGGGGGTCGATCCAACTAGGGCTTATTTTTGGGGTAGGTCTTATTTTCGGGGAAACACGGTGGTGGTAGTAGTAGTTAGTGACTCCTGTGATAATTTGAGCTCCAGTAAATTGCTTTTTTTTTTCCCCCTCCCTCTTCACAATCTTTTAAAAAGAAATACAAAAGTACTTAGCAAATCATAACACAATAAAACAAAACTGGTAATTTAGACATTGTAAGAGATTTAGCACTAAGCAATTAGCTTCTGGAACAGCCAAGTTGATAACAGTTGACAAACAAGGAAATAATTTGATTCTTTTCTCAGCAATTCGGATAATTGGTTCCACAGGGATGGGGATCTTCCATGAAGGGTTAGATGACACTCCCTTGTTGAAGCCACACTTTGTAGAATAGCTTTGCTTCTGAAATGTTTCCATAAGGGATGCACATTCCAGCTTAAAATGAGATGAGAAATACAACAACATATGCTATTTTATTTCACCAAGCAACAAAAGAAAACTGCACAGGAAATCATGCTTCTTTTCCATTTCATTCCCCATTAAAATCTATGAAGCACGCAAGGGGAAGCCAAAAGGTTGGACACCCCTGCTTTATATTATATTCTGGAGGTCATAGGTAGCCAGTGAAGTTTGTGATTTCTTTAGTCTGAAGATCAGCCTGATTGCAGTGTTTTGACTAAACTGTAATGTGTGCAACTGGGTGGTGTTTAGGCCTACAAATAGGCAGTTGCAGTAATCAGAGGGTAGGGTAAAATGGCCATTTTTTTCAATGGAGGAGGGTAAATAGGGGAGTTCTGTAGGGATCTGTACTAGAACCGGTGCTATTTAACATATTTATCAATGATCTGGAAATTGGAATGATGAGTGAGGTGATTAAATTTGCAAATGACACTAAACTGTTCAAAGTTGTTAAAACGCATACGGATTGTGAAAAATTGCAGGCGGGCCTTAGGAAATTGGAAGACTGAGCATCCGAGTGGCAGATGAAATTTACTGTGGACAAATGCAAAATGATGCACATTGGGAAGAATAATCCAAATCATAGTTATCGGATGCTAGGGACCACTTCAGGGGTCTGCGCCCAAGAGAAAAATTCTAGGTGTCATCGTAGACAATATGCTGAAACCTTCTGCCCAATGTGTGATAGTGACCAATAAAGCAAACAAGATGCTAGGAATTATTAGACAAGGGATGGTCAACAAGACTAAGAATGTTAGAATGCCCCTGTATCGCTCCAAGGAGCAACCTCACCTTGAGTATTGTGTTCAATTCTAGTCACCGTAACTCCAAAAAATATATAGCAGAAGTAGAAAAAGTTCAAAGAAGATCAACCAAGACGATAAAGGGGATGGAAAGACTAAAGAGGTTAGGGCTCTTCAGCTTGGAAAAGAGATGCCTGAGGGGAGACATGACTGAAGTCTACAAAAAATTGAGTGGTATAGAATGGGTACAAGTGAAATCGATTTTTCACTTCATCAAAAAAATTACAAAGACTAGGGGACACTCGGTGAAGTTATGGGGAAATACTTTTAAAACCAATAGGAGGAATTATTTTTTCACTCACAGAATAGTTGAGCTCTGGAACACGTTGCCAGAGGATGTACTAATAGCAGTTAACATAGATGGTTTTAAAAAAGGTTTGGACAAGTTCCTGGAGGAAAAGGTCATGGTCTGCTATAGAGATAAACATAGGGGAAGCCACTGCTTGCCCTGGGATTGGTAGCATGGAATGTTGCCATTGTTTGGGTTTTAGGAAGGGCCTTAGGCACATGGGCCAACCTAAAATTCCACAATGTCAGGGGGGGTTGCAGCAGGTGATGGCAGGAGAGATTGGGCATCTCTCCTGCAGCAATCGTTATGCCGGGGGGGGGGGGGGGGCGGTTCCATGATTCTCTAACCAACGTTGTTTATGACAGACGCCGGTTAGGGAATAATACTTTTAGCGAAAGACTGGCTCCTCCTTTGCCTAAAAGGTCTTGTTTTGGGTGTTTGGAACTTGGGCGATTTTTGGGTTGGGATTGTGTTCTAAACATACACGTAGTGGCGGTCCGGGTGATTAAACTGCTGAATATACAGGTAGGCCATTCTTGAATAAAAAGTCCATGGACATTTCGCTGCTGCCTACTTTGTGCACCTAGGGCCTTAGGCCAAAAGGGGACTTAGACGTTGTTTTTGATTATGCCCCTCCACGTCTATTCAGAAATACAGAAAATGATGGCAGATAAAGACCATATGGTCTATCAAGTTTGCCCATCCATACCATCTGTTCATCACTCCTCCTGCAATTACCAACTATTCCTTAACAAATTAGAAAATGCTCAAACTTTTCCTAAGTACTTCTTAATAGTTTAACAATATGTTTCTTCCTATTATCATAACAACTCTTATGTAATCCGCCTTGAACCGCAAGGTAAAGGCGGAATAGAAATCACTAATGTAATGTAATGTAATATATCCTTTCCTCTCCCTTAGAAATCTTCTGTGCTTATCCCATGCTTTCTTGTTTCACCTCTCCACTGGGCAGGCTGTTCCATGCATCCACCATCCTTTCCAAAAAGATGTACTTCTTTAAGATTACTTCTGAGTATATTCTCTTTCATCTTCCTCCTAAGGCCTTTCTATCCAGAGACCTGTCTCCTATGGATTTATTTAGCATTGCTGGCATATTGTAAATGACTATTGTAAGAATATGCTATCCAAGGAAAGGTTGTGTTCCTCTGTCAACCAATCAAGGGACCCGACACGGTCCATGTTTCGGGCAAACCTTCGTCAGGGGTCCATGGTGAAAAAGGTTGGGACATACCATAAAAAATGAAGATAAGTAACAAAGTGCCTGTATATTGTGTTCGCCGAGGATTACTGCAAAAAGTAAAGCGTCTCATTTTTTATGGTATGTCCCAACCTTTTTCACCATGGACCCCTGACGAAGGTTTGCCCGAAACACGGACCGTGTCAGGTCCCTTGATTGGTAAAAGGGTTTTATTTTATTTTACTTATTTGCATTTTAATTTTGGTGCAATAAATTTTTGCCTGCATCTTGTACACAGTCTGCAGTTTTGTTTGTTTCTCCTGCTTGTTTTTTTCTGCAGACAAAGTTGGACTTTCTCCTTTGTTTTTTTCCTCTGTCAACAGCATAGGAGGAAATATTTTTCCACTCAAAGAACAGTTAAAGCTCTGAAACCCAATACTAGAGGGTGTGGTAACAGTGGTTAGCCCAACTAGGTTTAAAAAAGATGTGGACAAGTTCATGGAGGAAAAATCCATAATCTGCTATTAAAATAGACATGGGGAAAGCCATTGCTTATCCCTGGGATTGGTAACATGGAATTTTGCTACTTTGGGGATTCTGCCAGGTAGAGACCTGGATTGACCACTGTTGGAAGCGGAATATTTGGCTAGATGGACCATCAGTCTGACCCTGTATGGATATTCTCATGGTTTTATGTTCTGTGACTATTTCTTAATAGTTAGATGGGGTAATATGATTTATAAAAGTATACACAACAGACAAATAATAGAATAAATCCCTTAATAAACCAGAGTCTTCTTGTGTTGCAGATATACTCATTTCCGCTTCCTCAAGCATTATGTTTTGTCATTGCATTTTTATGTCTTCAAAGGGTTGTGGGTGGTCTATTTTAAATTCCTTATTTGCTCTATATATTCCTACTTTATTGTCTCTAGGTCTTGATTTAGCACAGGCATCTTTGTATGACAGAAAAGGGTTAATTCTTAAAATACGGCTGAAATATATTTTCCCACCATTCAATCTGCGATCTGCGAACCTTGAATGAAATAATGATCACAGGGCCAGATTGCAAAGCCTAAAAACAAACTACAAATCACTGGGCTCAGATTTCACGGGTCTCGGCTCCTGAAGCATGAATTCTCAAGCAGTCCACCTCCAGCTGAAATACCTTAAAGTTGATGAATTTTACTGAGAACAGGCAAGCATCACCCGTGCTTGAAATTACTACTCCGTTGCATTTCACCTGTGTGTTCAGATGAAGATGACTCAAAAAGTTACAACAGAAGAAAGTTAAAATAAAAGGTGCATTGTGTGCTCCTGCCTCTTAATTTATGACATTATTATGGTTTGGGAGAAAGTTATGTACCATGATGCCTAACTTTGTAAGAAAATTGATAACCTTTCAGGGGGCTCCTAATCAAAAAATAAAGATGTCCACAAACCGTCATGTCAGCACTTGGACGTCCTAACCACTAGGATAACCAACTGTCAATTTTTAGAAACATCTTTCTGGAAATCTTGCGAGGTGTTCTAGCAGCTGTGCATTCAAAGATTCAGGGGGCGTGTTATAGATTTCTAGGTTTCACTTTACTCAATGCTTTCTGACTAGTTTTATGCAGAAAAACAATTAACCCCCGTGGTATTATTATTCAAAATTACAAAAGTACACAAAACGTATACCACACTACTCAACTGGAGAAGTATAACACATTACATAGGCCTCAGAATCGGAGCCTATCCAATCACAACCGAAAAGTTCAAGTTCAAGTTCAAGTTCATTAGGATTTGATATACCGCTTATCAAGGTTATCTAAGCGGTTTTACAATCAGGTACTCAAGCAAGTCAGCGTAGTTATGCTCCTACATGCTCCAGTCATCGGCCAAGAACTAAAATTATAAATTCAACTACTGTACCTTATTTTAACTTTATTCTTTTAACTTTTTTATTGTTATAACTTGATTGTTCTATTTTGTTTTTCTTTTTACTTTGATTTAACCCCTTTAAAAACATAAATATATTACTAATGCGCATTTGCACTTCTCCGGTATATTGAAACGGTGACAAAAAAAGTCATTTATAGAAAGCAGCACGGCATGTGGCATTTATAATAAGCAGCACGGCATGTTGAAAGATAAATATAAAGATTTCTCAGCTAAACATAAGATAAGTGACTTCTTTTTTTGTCACCGTTTCAATATACCGGAGAAGTGCAAATGCACATTAGTAAAATATTTATGTTTTTAAAGGGGTTAAATCAAAGTAAAAAGAAAAACAAAATAGAACAATCAAGTTATAACAATAAAAAAGTTAAAAGAATAAAGTTAAAATAAGGTAGTTGAATTTATAATTTTAGTTCTTGGCCGATGACTGGAGCACGTAGGAGCATAACTACGCTGACTTTTCGGTTGTGATTGGGCAGCTGTACGTAGGCTCCGATTCTGAGGCCTGTGTACTCCGGTTGAGTAGTGTGGTATACTTTTTGTGTACTTTTGTAGTTTTATGCAGAAACATGCCAGGAAAAAGAAAATGTCCATAGTATTGCTGGGTCTACCCTTTCTGTCAGTTGGCTTTCTATACTATAGCAAGGAACTAATTAATGGGGGTGATGGGTCTTAAACGCGCGAGATAGACGCGTGCTGACAAATGAGTGCCGACAATTCAGCGCAGGACTTCATCACACCGAAGAAAAACCTTCTTTTAAAGGGCTCTGACAGGGGGGTCTGGGGGGGAATCCCCCACTCTACTTAATAGGGATCGTGCTGGCGTGGGGGGGGGATGGAACCCCCCACATTATACTGAAAACTTAAGTTTTTCCCTAAAAAATACAGAAAAAGTTAAGTTTACAGTATAATGTGGGGTTACAACCCCCCAAACCCTCCCCCCCAACGCCAGCGCGCTCACTATTAAGTAGAGTGGGGGTGTTCCCCACCAAGACCCCCGTCAGAGCCCTTTAAAAGAAGTTTTTCTTCGGCGCGATGAAGTCCTGCGCTGAATTGTCGGCGTTAGTTTGTCGGCGCGCATCTGTCTCGCGCGCTTAAGACCATGAACCTTAATGGGAAACTATATTATCTTCTGGTAATATCATTAATAATATCAAATAATCACCAATGCTGTTAATTTCTACAAAACAACAAAATAAACTCAAAATATATTGTGCTATTGTGATGTGCTCAGACCCTCAACCATAACGCCAAGTGAGGTAGCATGGCGACAGATGCCAACGAGACCATCACTGGTTTCATAGTCTCATACCACCTCAGCAGTTACTTAAACATACTATAACTACTTCTCTGAAGCTCTTCAGTAGTAATGTCACTTCCTGGCAGCCGCACCGTGCTGTGAAAGAATCCTTAGTGATCCTGCTACTACATTGTTCCCATTTCCTCGACCCCCCAACTCGAGTTTTGTAAGATGGTTCTTCTTCAGGAGGAGACACGGTCCACGGGCTGCTGAAACCAGTGACGGTCTCGTTGACAACCGTCGCCGTTCTACATAGGAACATAAGATTTGCCGCTGCTGGGTCAGACCAGTGGTCCATCGTGCCCAGCAGTCCGCTCACGCGGCGGCCCTTAGGTCAAAGACCAGTGCCCTATTTGAGTCTAGCCTTACCTGCTTATGTTCTGTTCCAGTAGGAACTTATCCAACCTTGTCTTGAATCCCTGGAGGGTGTTTTCCCCTATAACAGCCTCCAGAAGAGCGTTCCAGTTGTCCACCACTCTCTGGGTGAAGAAGAACTTCCTTACGTTTGTATGGAATCTTTTCCCTTCTAACTTTAGCGAGTGCCCTCTCGTTCTCTTCACCTTGGAGAGGGTGAACAATCTCTCTTTCATGGCGTTATGGTTGAGGATCTGAGCACTTCACAATAGCACTATATATTTTAAGTTTATTTTGTTTGTTTTGTAGAAATTAACAGCATTGGTGATTATTTGATATTATACTATAGCAAGCACATCATTTACTAGTGAAATGCACTCAAAAACAAATGTGAACAGTAGCAGTACAGTGTGAATGCAGAAATATTACCTCTTCTTCTTCTGACCCCCATGAGCTAAACTGATCCATAGCAGCCCCTGTACACTTTAACTTCATGTATAATGAATGCTCTTCTTCAAAGGTTAATTCCCATGTCATGGTGAGCATTTTTAACTTTTGCTCCAAACACCAATGAAGATGTAAGGACTACATTTGTTTTCACATATTAAAAAGTATCTTTATAACTGAGCACATGTGCAAACAGTAGACTCTTCCCTGTGTGGGTACCATCAAATGTTCCCACTGAAAGTAATGTCCAACTAAAGTTAGCTGGATATGTCTGGCCCCAAACTCGATGGGGCTCAGAATCGAAACAGAAATACGTCTAAAAACCGGCCTAAATTGACACTTAGACGATCAGTGAGACAAGTCGTCCAAGTGCCAATAATCGAACCAGGTTTTAGACGTATTTAAAAACAACCTAGGACTTCACAGTGCAGCTGAACGACCAGAGCTAAAAGGGGCGTGTCACGAGGAGTGTCGAGGGCGGGATTTGGGCGGGATATGGGCCATCCTAGACTTAGTCGTACCGCATGTATAACCGAAAGTTTTATAACACTGCCTAGGCAGAACCTGGACGCTGTGACTTAGGCCATCTAAAACCAGGTCTAAGTCACAAGGAGGTATCCAAAGTGACCACACACTGCCCCCCCCCCCTAAAAATCGTAGTAACAACTTTACATATCTGCTTCCAGAACATCAGGACCTGGCAGCCTGGCATAGGAAAACCTAGTAGAGCTGCACAGAGGTGGCTTAAGTGGTCTTGGGGGTGGGTTAGTGAACCATGGAGAGGAGGACCCAGGCCCATAAGCCACTCTAATTACTGCATTCATGGTGAAACATGTGCACCTCCAAAACCCTTTTGTACTGCCATATAAGTGGCTCCTGCAGCTATAAGGGCTATTGGGGTGGTAGATAGGTGGGTCTAGTAGATTCTGGGGGTGTTTGGGGGGGCTCACCATGACCTATAAGGGATCTGTAGTGAGATGTTTATGTGGGACTCTTTTTGTGAAGTTCACACCAGTGTCCTGTAAGGTACCCTACTACTCTGGTGCCATGTCTGGGTGTCCAGTCCATCACTTTTCTGGCCCCTCCCACGCCCAAAAGGTCTTTTTCTAGGCGTTTGTGACTTGGATGAATTTTTGGTCGAAAATGGGTTATAAAGATGGATGACATAGCGGTCTGGGCGATCAGACGGCTGTATGTAGTTGGACGATTTTCGGGAAAAAAAAAAAAAAAAAAGGTTGGACGTATTTTTAAAAAATGGACCTTTTCCCGTGTCCGACTATGGACGACTTGCGACTTAGGCCCAAAATGGACTTAGACATTTCTTTTGATTATGCCCCTCCACTTGCATAATTTTATGTGGGTATGTTTTATAGAAAACTTATCTGAATAAGTTCCACTGAATATTCAGATATAGTTAACCAGATAATTTTATTAGGATAATTTTTCCATTCTCTGGCTCAGGGCATATCAGCTCCAGTATATACACATGTTAACTGGGGCTTAGGGTTTTTTGTTCACTCTAACATAAAAGCAAATTCTTTCATATGGTTTATTAGATTTGTCTCATACTTAGAAAAAATTCATTGCTCAAATAAACATTTTCACCTGAATGTTCAGATGAGACACAAAGGACATTTGAGGAACATAACCATATATAACTAATAGTATTTATATGTGTAATTTGCATAATTGTGTAACAGCCGAAACCTCCAGGTACAACCTGCTTGATCTATAGGGTTCATTTTTTCATTATGTATAATGGATGATCACTGCACTTACTGGCAAATACACAGCATTCCTACAGGTATTTTAGACAGCAGATAAAGACCTGAATGGTCCATCCAGTTTGCCCAATAAGTACAAACATTATAAATTCATGATTAAATTAAATTGTCTTTTTGATACTTTCGGTCCATAGACCATAGAAGTGTGCCTGGTATTATCCTTAGGTTCCAACTACTAGATTTGCTGTCAAAGTTCACTCCAACCTATCTAAATCATCCTAAATTACTAAAATTCCTGTTGAGCCCATACTAAATCGAACAGCCATATATGGGACATAGACCGTGTAAGTCTGCCCAGTTCCGGCCTTGGTTCTTCAATGTATACCCTTCATTTTCTGATAAGAGATCCTTTATGTTCATCCCACACTTTTTGAATTCCGTCACAGTTTTGCTCTACACCACCTCCCTCTGGAGGGCATTCTAGGCATCCACTACCCTCTTTGTGAAAAAGAATTTCCTAACATTATTCTTGTCTACCACCACACAACCTCAATTAATGCCCTCTTGTTTATCATTTTTCCCTCTCTGGAAAAGATTTGGTTCTGTATTAATACCCTTTAAGTATCCTATCTCCCCTGTCCTTCCTATCCTCTAGAGCAGGGATCTCAAAGTCCCTCCTTGAGGGCCGCAATCCGGTCGGGTTTTCAGGATTTCCCCAATGAATGTGCATTGAAAGCAGTGCATGCAAATAGATCTCATGCATATTCATTGGGGAAATCCTGAAAACCCGACTGGTTTGCGGCCCTCAAGGAGGGACTTTGAGACCCCTGCTCTAAAGTATTATATATTCAGATCTTCCAGTATCTTCTTGTACGTCTTTTGGCTCAAATCCCCTACCATTTTTGTCACCTTTTTCTAGACCGCTTCAAGTCTTCTATCCTTTGCCATAAAAGGGCTCCAAAATTGAATACAATACCCCAAGCTGGGTCTCAGCAAGAACCTGTACAGGGGCATCAACACCTCCTTTCTTCTACTGGTTACGCCTTTCTCGATACAGTCCAGCTTCCTTCCAGCTACAGCCACCATCTTGTCACACTGTTTCTTTGCCTTCAGATCCTCAGACACTATCACCCCAAGGTCCCTCTCCCCATCCATGCATATCAGCCTCTCACCTCCCAGTAGATACGGCTCCCTCGGATTTCTATTCCCCAAATGCATCACTCTGCATTTCTTTCTATTGAATTTTAGTTGCCAGACATTAGACCATTCTAACTTTTGCAGATCCTTTTTCATGTTTTCCACTCCCTCAGGAGTGTCCACTCTGTTACAAATCTTGGTATCATTACAAAAAAGCAAACCTTACCTTCTTTTTTTTTTTTTTTTTTTTTTTTTTTAGTTCAATGGTTTTATTGAATATTATAGGAATTATAAACAGAAAGCAGTTCAAACATATAGATCATAATAAAAATCATGTATCAAATATTCGTATCTACAATCATTTGAATAAAACTAGATTAATGAGAAGGATCCAGAGTATCTGGAACTGCTTAGAAAAGGAATAGAAGAAGACAGAGAAGCAGGAGGGATAAGAGAAAGAGAGAGAAATATAAAGGAAGAGAAAGAGAATGAGAAATAGAGAGAGATATAGAGAGAGAAAGAGAGAGGCAGAAGTGTCTATAGAGCAGAACGAACATATGAATCTAGGAATGTCCAAGGTGATTTGTTTCGTGTCAAATTTGTGGAAGATCGAGAAAACAATTTCTTTTCATATGCATAAGATTCAAATTTATGGTACATACTCAAGGAGTTCCACCAAAAGGTGTAGTCTAGCAATGAGGATGATTTCCAGTTTTTCAGAATATGCATTAGAGCTGTCACGAACATGGTGTCAATGAGTTTAGGTGGGCAATTTGATTGTGCAAAACATGGGTGTTGAGAACGAAGAATTATAATATCCATGGAGATCACTTCTGAACATTTAGTGACAGATTTTATGGTATCCCAAATACGAAGCCAAAAGGAATGAACCATATTGCAAACCTTACCTTCTAACCCTTCGGCAATGTCGCATACAAACATATTGTACAGAATCTGTTTCAGCACCAATCCTTGAGGCACTTCACTACTCACCTTTCCTTCTTCTGAGTGAATTCCATTAACCATCAGCCTCTGGCGTCTTATCGACCAGTTTCTAATCCAGTTCACCACTTTGGGTCCTAACTTCAGTCTGTCAAGTCTATTCACAGGCCTCCTAAGAGGAACTGTGTCAAAGGCACCTCCTGGACTTTCCATCGAGAGAGTGCTGACACCACAGCCGATACAGCAGGCAGTGTGGTGGACATCCCTTACATCATCGGGGTCTTTACCATCCCTTTCCTTATAATTCCTAGCATCCTGTTTGCTTTTTTGGGCCACTGCCACGTACTGGGAAAAGGTGACTAAAGTAGCGAGTAAAATAGCGGATCCAAAATGTTGAGCGTGTGCAGATTTCTCATATCGTGGGTCCAATGTCTTTGGGAGATGTATCGACCTAGTAAAGCCCTACGATCTGCTGGTAGTATGAAACTCGTATGTCAATCATCTAAGAACATAAACTATGTGTCTACAGAAATAAAACTGTTTACGATTGCTGGGATGTCCTTATGGAACAGGTTATCTGGTCAAATAAGATTATGGGCGCCTTTTACTAAGATGTGCGAGGGCTTTAACGTGCAGAATAGCTTGCGCTACATTGCCGCGCGTGCTAGACCTTAACGCCAGCATTGAGCTGGCATTAGTTCTAGAAGCATAGCGCGCGGTGTAGCATGTGGTAATTTCCTGTGTGCGCTAAAAACGCTAGCGCACCTTAGTAAAAGGAGCTCTATGTGTGGAACATCCTGTCTTAAAAAAAATTGCTTAAGACCAAGCTATTTGTTGATGCTTATTATTAAATACGGATCGACAATTATTCCTTGGAAACTGTTTTGTTTTTCCTTAACTACAGCTGATAAGTATTTGATGATAGTATCATTAAGGGCATTTTCTTGTGTTGATAGCTATTTGTGTGATGCTTTTGGGTTGTTATGTTTTTAGTGTATGCGTGCTTCATGCTTTTATGTATATTACCATATTTTCTCGCATATAACGCGCGCGTTATATGTGGGTTTTACGTACCGCGCATACCCTCGCACGTTATATGGGTGAGCGCGTTGTACAAAATTTTTTTTACATAGTTCCCCCCCCAGCGTCCGATTCACCCCCCGCAGGACCGCTCACACCCCCACCCCGAAGGACCGCTCACACGCACCCCCCCCCCGAAGGACCGCTTGCACGCACTCCCACCCGCACCCGCACCCCCACAGCCTCCCGACCCCCCCCCCCCATCATGTAGAAGCTCCTACCGGTGTCCTGCTGCTTCCTCTTGGCGGTTCCGACACCCGATACGATCGGGGCAAGAGGGAGCTCAAGCCCTCTTGCCCCAGCCAACCGCGGCACCACCGACACGATCGGGGCAAGAGGGAGCTCAAGCCCTCTTGCCCCAGCCAACCACGGCACCCCCGACACGATCGGGGCAAGAGGGAGCTCAAGCCCTCTTGCCCCCCCGACTCCCCGACACGATCGGGGCAAAAGGGAGCCCAAGCCCTCTTGCCCCGCCGACTCCCCAACTCACCGACAATATCGGGCCAGGAGGGAGCCCAAGTCCTCCTGCCCTCGACGCAAACCCCCCTCCCCCCAACGACCGCCCCCCCCAAGAACCTCCGACCGCCGCCCCCAGCCGACCCGCGACCCCCCTGGCCGACCCCCATGACACCCCCACCCCCCTTCCCCGTACCTTTGTGTAGTTGGCCGGACAGACGGGAGTCAAACTCGCCTGTCCGGCAGGCAACCAACGACGAAATGAGGCCGGTTTGGCCCATCCGTCCCAAAGCTCCGCCTACTGGTGGGGCCTAAGGCGCCTGGGCCAATCAGAATAGGCCCAGGAGCCTTAGGTCCCACCTGGGGGCGGGGCCTGAGGCACATGGGCCCAACCCGACCATGTGCCCAAGGCCCCGCCCTCAAGAGGGACCTAAGGCTCCCGGGCCTATTCTGATTGGCCCAGGCACCTTAGGCCCCACCAGTAGGCGGAGCTTTGGGACGGATGGGCCAATCCGGCCTCATTCCGTCGTTGGCTGCCTGCCGGACAGGCGAGTTTGACTCCCGTCTGTCCGGCCAACTACACAAAGGTATGGGGAAGGGGGTGGGGGTGTCGTGGGGGTCGGCCAGGGGGGTCGCGGGTCGGCTGGGGGGGCGGTCGGAGGTTCTTGGGGGGGCGGTCGTTGGGAGGGGGGTTTGCGTCGAGGGCAGGAGGGCCTGGGATCCCTCCTGCCCGTAATGTAGTGCGGGGTGGGGGTAGGGGGTCGAGTGGCCAGGAGGGTTTGGGCTCCCTCCTGGCCCGAACAACTAGCGGGGGTGGTTGCCAGGGCCAGGAGGACTTGGGCTCCCTCCTGGCCCGATATTGTCGGGGAGTTGGGGAGTCAGCGGGGCAAGAGGGCTTGGGCTCCCTTTTGCCCCAATCGTGTCGGGGAGTCGGAGGGGCAAGATGGCTTGAGCTCCCTCTTGCCCCGATCGTGTCGGTTGTGCCGCGGTTGGCTGGGGCAAGAGGGCTTGAGCTCCCTCTTGCCCCGATCGTGTCGGGGAGTCGGGGGGGCAAGAGGGCTTGAGCTCCCTCTTGCCCCGATCGTGTCGGGGGTGCAGCGGTTGGCTGGGGCAAGAGGGCTTGAGCTCCCTCTTGCCCCGATCGTGTCGGGGGTGCCGCGGTTGGCTGGGGCAAGAGGGCTTGAGCTCCCTCTTGCCCCGATCGTGTCGGGGAGTCGGGACCGCCAAGAGGAAGCAGCAGGACACCGGTAGGAGCTTCTACATGATGGGGGGGGGGTCGGGAGCCTGTGGGGGTGCGAGCGGTCCTTCAGGGTGGGGGTGCGGGTGGGAGTGCGTGCGAGCGGTCCTTCGGGGTGCAGGTGCGTGCAAGCGGTCCTTCGCGGTGGGGGTGCGAGCGGTCCTGCGGGGGGGGGGGGAATCGGACGTCGGGGGTGGGGGGCATCAGGCTTTCAGGGTGGGGACAGGACTTCAAGGGGGAGAGGAGAGTCGGGGCAAGCGAAAGGAGAGTCGGGGTGGCCAGAGGAGAATCGGGGCGGGCGAAAGGAGAGTCGGGTGGCGACGGGAGAGTCGGGCAGCATGCGCGGTATATGGGTGTGCGCGGTATATAAAAATTTCTGTACATAGATTTGTGTTTTTCGCGCGCTATACCCGTGTGCGCGTTTTAAACGGGTGCGCGTTATCTACGTGAAAATACGGTAATCGTGCTTTTATGTATGTGAATTTGTAAACCGCTGAGATTTTTGGCGCTATAAAAATTTCTTAAATAAAAGCAGTCTGAGAAAGTTACACATTTGACCTTCTGTACCTTCATTTTTTTTTTTTCTCTTAAAAGGATGGGATTTGGATCGCTGTTTGGACAGATTGTTTGCTTTCACGGAATTCATTAAATCCTCATATATGTTTCTAGTGACTTCAGTCACCTTTTCCTAAAAAATGGTCACACATCACCAGAGTGCATTTGAATCTGGGTGTCTCGGTTCCAGTCTCTACCTTCTGTGTAAACTAGGGCTCTACAAGTGCAGTGTCAACATTTTTCAATTTTTTATCTGTAGGAATATAACACATAGATTCGGCTGCACTAAATCTGGGATGACAGTGCTATAAAAACAATAAACACTTCTCTGAAGAGAAATAAATCCTTATAAATTCATAATGTTTAAACATGAACACTTGGTTATGAGGGCTTTGCTGCATAATATATGCAGCAGTTTATGATATTTTAATATTTGTAGGAATAATAAATTATTGCAAAGAACAAACCAGCGAGGATAACGAAACCATTTATTTCAACTGAAGTGCTTCAATATTGTTCATAGCATTAACCAGTTATGAAACTAGAAAATACATATTACTTTTTTCCAACTTTGACTACTTTGTCGCCCTCTCAAGGAAATGACTAATTGATTTAATAGAAGAAATTAGAATAGAAATATATAATATTTATTATTATATAATCCATAATCTTCACTTTATAAATATTTCACCATCTGAGAATCATAATGTAAATGCATCAGCTCTAAACAAGATGAATAATACTATATAGAGAGCGGTTCAGAGCCAAAAGTTCTCTTTGAAAGAGCCATCGTATATAATTATAAGGGACTTTGTTTACTTAAGCACTTTTTCAGGAGAGACTCAAAATGGGACGAAGTTAAAAACCCTTTAGTGGCTCAGGTCCGTAAATTCAAGGCAACATATTTCCTGTCCTTAGGGGCAGGATATCTTGGCACATACTGTACACTTCTCCCTTCATATTCGCGGTTTCAGCATTCGCGGTTTTGAATATTCACGCTTTTTAGCTTGCTGGCTCCTCCCCCCCAAAATGACATCAGTTTGCATAGAGAAATCGCTGATTCCTAGCATTTACAGAGAAAATCGTTTATTCCCAGCACTTTGTTCACCGTGTTTTGCTCTCCTTCAGAAACAGGCCAGGTCTCCCACCATGTTATTCACGGTTTCACCATATTCACGATGATTTTTAATAGAAAACAGAAAATAACATATAAAAAAGTTATTTGCGGTTTTTCAGTATTTGTGGTTCTGTTAATCCCCTATCACAGCGAAAACGGAGGGAGAAGGGTAGGTATTATGAGAAAGTGGTCTTCATGTTTTTGCTACAAAGAAAATCTTTATGTACTGTGGGCCGGATTCTGAATACTGCGGCCAAAGTCGCGTGCACAGATGTGTGCACGCAGCTTAATTGTCTAACAAACCAATCAGTGCCGATAACTGCCAATTAAAGAAGCAATTATTGCCACTAATTAGAATTTACGCACACAACTTTTAAAGCCTATTTTATATAGCGGTGCATGTAAATTCTGCTGCACGGATTAGAGAATGACACGGTGACGGTTAACCGCTGCTAGCCGCGTTTAGCCGCGGGTAACCCACAGAAATGGGGAAAGAAAAATAGCAGTCGCTGCGGGGACGGGGACAAGGCCATTCACCGCCCCGTGGAGCGGTGAATGGTCTTGTCACCGCAGTAAGGCATCAAGGATCGCGCGGTCCCCACAGCCCCCACTCGCCCGATCGATCGATCGATCGATCGTAACGTTTAGCCAGCTCCCTCCCTCCACCTCACCTTAGTTTGCAGGCTTTCTTTTTCGGCGACTGGCAAGCTTTCAAAGAGCCGCGCACGCGCGGCTACTCGAGTTCAATCTTCTCCTCTGACGCAACAGGAAACAGGAAGTTGCAGCAGAGGAGAAGATTGAGCTCGAGCAGCCGCGCGTGCGCATTTGCAGAATTGGGTCCTTAGTGTGGCTTTAGCTCTCATATTCAAAAGCTTCTAAACTTTCTTTCCTTCCTTCTAGCGAAATTGGCGTAAACCCAGAGGTATTGATAATAGAGTTCGCAGGAGGTTCAAGGGCCAGATCCTGATGCCAAACATTGGTTATGGGAGCAACAAAAAAACCAAACACATGTTGCCCTCGGGATTCCGCAAGTTTCTGATGCACAATATCAGGGAGCTGGAGGTGCTCCTGATGAGTAACAAGTGAGTTGGGCCTATGGTGCAGAACAGCCTTTTGGAACTCATTCTCGTCAGATGAGGTGTGGATGGTCCATATCTAGCAATGCAGTAGGACTGCTCATATTGTACAAAACTGCTTTTCTTTCAGACAGGGAGCGTTGCCTTGTCAGTTTGTTTTGGCTCTGCAAGCCACCTTGAGCTGGTTTGGATCGTGTGGTATATCGGATTCAATTAAACATTATTGTGCAGGTGGTTTATTTGACCCCCACTCTGTCTTTTGGTAATATGCCTCCCTACCACTCACTAGCCTAATCCTTATGTGGCCAGGCATAGGTTTCATATTATCTTTCGAGAGACCAGGGCGTTTGTTTTCCTTTGTGTTATAACAGTTGGTAGTAGCAGACTACGTGGCCACCCTTTGCCTGGTTTTCTGTTACCACTGCAGCTGAAGGCTGATCCTTACTCCTTTTGCCATTAGGTGGTGGTCATGGCCAAATCATCCTTACACTCGTGTCAGGCAACTTGCTACCTGGCCTATCTACTACATGTCCTAATCTGTTTTATTCTGGCCAGTTTTGTACTTTCTCTTGGCACTTGATTCAGGCAAATTTCTGCATGGATAATCTGAGATAGGGGCAAAGGCTATATTTCATAGGCAGAATTTCAAGGAAATGGGGGAGGGGAGCAGAATCCTAGCAATGTGTGCCAGTCTACATCTAAGGTGAGGTGGAGGGAGGGAGATGGCGGAACGCTGCAATCGGTCGGGTGTCTGCTGTTTTTGTATCACTGCCTGCCTGTGCTCATGTTCCAGATCCTCCTGTTGCTCATTGTACTGCAGCATCTGCATGACTATGTGCTCAGGTGGGCATTTTTAGTGTGCACAATTGACCTGATTTGAGCTATAGGTGAATATGGGGGACACGTCATTGCAAGGGAGGACAAGTCAATTGATTTATTTTATGTTGTTTTTGCTACAGGGCAGAGGCACTGAAACAGATTCTCAGTGCAGTAGTAGTAGTGGCAGGACTCTCTTCTGTCTTCATGGTGTTTCACAGTACTGAGGCTTATATGGATGCTGCGGGGACGGTAACGGGGCGGTGAATGGGATGGCAGTGGTGGTGACGGGGTGATGAAAGGGATGGCAGTGATGGTGACGGGGCGGTGAAGGGAACGGCGGTGATGGGGCAGTGCAGAGGATGGTGGGCCGGGGACGGTGCAGTGACCGGGACAGATTTTTTCCCCGTGTCATTCTCTAGCACGGATCTCAAGAGGGATCATGGCTAGAGGAAGAGCATGGGCGAGTCATGGTCATTCCTAAAAAAATTAGGAGAATACACAACTTAGGCGCAGGCATTTCAGCTTGGTTTTCATTGGCATAAATGTCCGCACCTTAGTCATGCAGATGGGCAGTATGCACGATTCTGTACACTGTGCCTAACTCCAGAGGTGGTTAATAGAAACGTTAACCTTTTCAGTGCTGATTTTTTAAGTAGCATATATAGACTTGCACAACCAAATTTACACAGGGCCGGATTCTGTAAATGGCACTGCTGTTGGTGGCCCCACAGGAAAACGGCACTATGTGCGTGTCAGTCACATGAATGGTCCAGTTTACCAAATCATGGCCATGTCCAAAGTAGGCACCGGAAATGTAGGCCCGGGTTTTACGGGCCTATGTTTCTAGCGCCTACTTAAGCATCCATAGAAACACCTACCGGTGCCTATGACAAACCTCCAGCATAAACCACACCTACTATGGATGGAAGTTGAATGCTGGTATTTTTTTAATGACTTTTTAATTTGTTTTAAATGATGTGGTCAATTACCCTGCTGCTTATCACCAGTTAAAGCAATTAAGTTAAGGGACGGTACGTCACCTACCTCCGCCTAACCTAGGATACCATTTGTAGAATTGCCCCCTTACCCCCTCTTCTACGAAACCATGCTAGCGGTTTTTAGCGCAGAGAGCCGTGCTCAGTGGCCCGCGCCGCTCCCGACACTCATAGGAACTCAATGAGCGTCGGGAGCAGCGCAACCCATTCAGCGCGGCTCTCTGCGCTAAAAACCGCTAGCGCGGTTTCGTAGAAGACGGGGTTAGTTTACAGATTTGCACACACAGTTTATATAATATTGTTAGTTGCACACATAATTTCATAATTCAATGATAACTGGCATTAAACCAATTACTGATTATATTTAGTCTTCACTGGGGCTAACTGGCACTAACTAGTAGTTACATGTATAACTGCCATTAGTCGCTCTCCTATAAGTTGCATGCCTAACGGACGGGGAGAGGGACCTTGGGGTTATAGTGTCCGAAGATCTAAAGGCGAAAAAACAGTATGACAAGGCAGTGGCTGCTGCCAGAAGGATGCTGGGCTGTATAAAGAGAGGCGTAGTCAGTAGAAGGAAGAAGGTGTTGACGCCCCTGTACAGGTCATTGGTGAGGCCCCACTTGGAGTATTGTGTTCAGTTTTGGAGACCGTATCTGGCGAAAGACGTAAGAAGACTTGAGGTGGTCCAGAGGAGGGCGACGAAAATGATAGGAGGCTTGTGCCAGAAGACGTATGAGGAGAGACTGGAAGCCCTGAATATGTATACCCTAGAGGAAAGGAGAGACAGGGGAGATATGATTCAGACGTTCAAATACTTGAAAGGTATTATCGTAGAACAAAATCTTTTCCAGAGAAAGGAAAATGGTAAAACCAGAGGACATAATTTGAGGTTGAGGGGTGGTAGATTCAGGGGCAATGTTAGGAAATTCTACTTTACGGAGAGGGTGGTGGATGCCTGGAATGCGCTCCCGAGAGAGGTGGTGGAGAGTAAAACTGTGACTGAGTTCAAAGAAGCGTGGGATGAACACAGAAGATTTAGAATCAGAAAATAATATTAAATATTGAACTAGGCCAGTTACTGGGCAGACTTGCACGGTCTGTGTCTGTGTATGGCCGTTTGGTGGAGGATGGGCAGGGGAGGGCTTCAGTGGCTGGGAGGGTGTAGATGGGCTGGAGTAAGTCTTAACAGAGATTTTGGCAGTTGGAACCCAAGCACAGTACCGGGTAAAGCTTTGGATTCTCGCCCAGAAATAGCTAAGAAGAAAAAAAAAAAAAAAAAAAAATTTTTAAATTGAATCAGGTTGGGCAGACTGGATGGACCATTCGGGTCTTTATCTGCCGTCATCTACTATGTTACTAATATCCATCATGTGCAACTGCAAGGGAGGAGAGAAATCAGGCAATTACACGTGCTGGTTACAGGATACTATCATTTACATGCCCAACTGCTTCAAATAGGTGTGAGCATTTACATCCAATATTGAGCTAGTGTAAGTGTGCATGCCTAAAGTCAGGCACATAAATGTGAACTTAGGGCATGATTCTCAAAACTTGCGTCCCGATTGCAGGTGGCGGTAGGCATCCTACCACCATCTAGCAGCCAATTGGGATGCGTGTTGTTTGTTGTTGTTTTTTTAAGTGTCTGAAGCAGGACGTCCACATTGTAGGCCTCTGTAGCGTGTCTTCGGAGACGAACATAAGACCATAAGAATTGCCATCTCCGGATCAGACCTTAGGTCCATCAAGTCCGGCAATCCGCACACGCGGAGGCCCCGCCAGGTGTACCCTGGCATAGTTTTAGTCCCCATATGACTATGTGCTTCTCATAAGGAGATGTGCTTCTAGTTTACCCTTACCCTTACAAGTGCCCATGCTTAAGCATGCCCAAGGCGGGGCGTGGTTTTGCCCGTAAGTGGCCTTGGGCGGGCTTAAGCGTCGGTAAGCGACTCCGTAGACGCAAGACAGATGCCTTAAATGTAGGCCTGCAAAATGCTGGTGTACATTTCAAGTGTCTGTCTGGGAGTGTAGACACAATTCTGAACAGGATGCCGATGAGCGACTGACCCACGATTGGCCTCCACCAATATCGGCGTCTGATACAGAATCAGGCCCTTAAGCTCTATTTTACAGTATAAAGGCAACTGCACAGGCACATAACTTTAGGTGATCTGTATAGAATTAGCCCTTGTAAAAATTCAAATCATTGGTTGATAGCACCCAATTGACTAGTTAGTTTAAGCGTGGATTTGGGCTCTATGCCTACATTTGGGTGCCCACCTCTGGGGATTAGGTTAGAGAATTGCTGTTACTTGGCAGTCATTTGTATTTAAGAATGGATCTGCCCTGCACCCTATTGTGGAAAATGCACACCTAAATTTTATAGCATGCAGCTCAAAAGGGAGTATGGCCATGGGAGGGGCATGGGCGGGCCAAGGGCATTCTCAGAATTTAGACATGATGTGTATAGAATAGGATCTTTCCCAATGCTAAGAGTTGCGTGCCTGTATTTACACCAGGTATAAATGGGGCACCGGTGGCGTACTAAGAGGGGGAGGGGGAGGACCGCCCTGGCGCCATCTTGGTAGGGGCATCAGCACCTCTCCTCCTCTCCACCCCCCACGTGCCTTCAATTTCCCCCCACCATACCTCTGGCTCTTTACTAGTTTCAGCAGCAGTTCCAACCAGCTGCTCGCGCCAGCCCCGGCGCTCCCCTCTAACGTTACCTCTGGGTTCCGTGACTAGGAAGTGATGCTCGCACGGGGGAAGCTTAAAAGGTATGGGAGAAGGGGAGCATGTGTGGTGGGGGGGTGGAGAAGGAGTGGGGGAAAACAGAGAAGAAGGCGAGGGGGCACCTCCTACCCTCACTACGCCACTATGTGGCACCCAGAGTTAGGCATGAGAACTGCACTAAACAATTACTCTATAAATGGTAATGTCTACAGAGTACCCTTTGCAGAATACTAGTTTAATATGGATTTTCCCGGCACCGTACCTTGGGAAGAAGAATTAGGAAGAACGGTGTCAGGTCAAAAGCGTGCCGGGACAAAGGTGTGCGCAGACAACTGAGCGCAACGCGGAGGTGCGCGCCAAAGAAAATGACTGTTTTAAAGGGCTCCGATGGGGGGAGCGTTGTGGGTGGTTTGGGGGCTTGAACCCCCTACATTTTACTGAAAACTTCACTTTTTCCCTAAAAAACAGGGAAACAGTTAAGTTAAGTTTCCAGTATAATGAGGGTGGTTACAACCCCCCAAACCCCCCACAACACCGCCGCGATCTGTATTAAGTAAAGTGGGGGGGGAGTTCCCCAACAATAAACCCTCGTCAGAGCCCCTAAAAACACTCTTTCTCTTCGGCGCGCACTTTCATCTTGCCCTCAGTTGTCGGCGCGCGCCTTTGTCTTCGGCGGTTTTGTCTATGAACCAGGAAGAAAGACCGTTTTTGAAGTTGGAATTTTTGAACTTTGAACTGTTGGGCGATTGAGTTTGGACACCGAGTTTCACTTTTGGGTGAGCTCCCACAACGGAATTTGCTGCCTATGATGCCAGCGCTACCCCCTCACGAAGCTGGCACTCCTGCGGAATTATACGGACAAGATCACAACAAGATAAGTGCTTTCTTTTTGATTTTCAAGCGATTTGTTTTTAAACATTTTAGGAGGCAGGAAGGGAGTGCGATGATGCACCTTAATTGATTCACTATTGCCGGTGCTAATTGCTGTTAATATGAGTGAGCACAATCATTCACTATGTTATTCACTGAGTATTTTGTTACATAGGGATTATTTTAGTGAGTATTTATTGGACATTACTTGAAATCTCTTTGAGAGCTGTCTCCTATATTTTTGGGGTGGACCTTACCTTGGGTGCCATTTAAATGAATCCCCCCCCCATGTACCCCTTTTTTTTTTTTTTTAAGTTTATTAGGTTTTTATATACCGTCTATCAAGATTATCTAAGCGGTTTTACAATCAGGTACTTAAGCGTTTTCCCTATCTGTCCCGGTGGGCTCACAATCTATCTAACGTACCTGGGGCTATGGAGGATTAAGTGACTTGCCCAGGGTCACAAGGAGCAGCGCGGGGTTTGAACCCACAACCCCAGGGTGCTGAGGCTGTAGCTTCAACCACCGCGCCACACACCAGTATACTTTACTCGATGTAGGTGTAACGTTCTGCATGAGTATTTAAAGTTGTTGAGGCTGAGTCAATTTTAGCCTGTCATCCCGAAACACATAGAATGGGTTACAAAATAATATACATTTAACCATATACAAATAAAACAATCATATCACCAAGGGCTCCTTTTACAAAAGTGCACTAGCGTTTTTAGCACACGCACGCTAGCCGAAAAACTACCGCCTGCTCCAGAGGAGGCGGTAGTGGCCAGCGCGCATGGCATTTTAGCGCACGTTATTCTGCGCATTAAGGCCCTAACGCACCTTCGTAAAAGGAGCCTCCAGTCCTCCACATCAATATCTCAATTAAATGAATGCATAATAATCATTGAAAAACTTTAGGATGATTATCACCCAGAATTACTTGGTCATGAGAGGAGCTTCCTTCCTCTGTCAGATGGATAATTATTAAATCTTTGCTTTTAATGGTCTTTGCATTTCAATAAAATATACTGCATATTAGGTTAGAGTATGAGGGTGCACCAAGTACTGTCAACGTTATAAGCATTTAGTAGTGAAAAATGAAGTTTATTACAAAATGATGCAAAATGATTTTTTTAAACATAACTCAAAACCAGATCAATATTAATGCCATGTGGCTTTTTTTAAAGACTGATTTTATTAACATGCAATCCAGATAAGAACAAAATTATATCTGCAGGTAATTATTTTCCCTTAGAAAAATAAAAATTCATGGCTTGTATATCATTTTAATAAATACCAATGGAGAACAGATTTACTGCAAACATATTTCTATAAAGGATCAACTTTGATAGTTACCTTGAGGGGAATTTTAACAATGAGGCATCTAAAACTTTTTTTTAAAAAAAGAATCTATTTTATGCTTTTCTTTTTATATATAAAGGTTATAAACCAAAGACCTTAATAATCTCTCAAGAAGAAAATAGGAGCAAACAGAGCAAAAGCCCAGATGTTCCACAGTCAAAGAACGGAAGTCCATAGCACAAAAGAAGAAAAGATTGTGGAATACAATGATCTTGATAAGGCGTTTATTATGACGAGTCAGATAAAAATACAAATCCAAAATAAAATAATCTCCACTTCATGAATGTAGTGTGATATGGACCCTATATGGTCCGTGTTTCGGCAAAAAGCCTTCATCAGGGGTCACTCAATGGTATATAAATAAATATAGACAAAGCCTTGTCCGTGAAGTGCTTCAATTCATTTTAGCGTCTTCACAGAAAAGATTTTATCTGTACAGTTTCGCTATTCTGATCACTGAAGTTCCCACGGCGGTTACAGCAATATCACCGATGCACAGCTTTTCTGTTTGCGAATTTTACAGGACTCCTGAGGAAGGCTTAATTTGCCGAAACAGGGCCCGTGCTGGGTCTAGGCTCCAGTATTCGTTGGTGTAGTTTTAATATTTGAAAATAAAGCATTTGAACTTTATACTCCTGTGTCCAGGAACTGGCTCCACGTGGTGTGCTTTGTGGACGTCTCTTGTTTCTTTGTGGAAGCCTGGTCTTTTGCCTCTGTCTTGGGGTCTGCAGTTGTCACAGCAGGTCCCTTCAGTGATGTTGTGAATTGTACAGGTTCTATAAATGGCACCTTGCGGCACCTGCATTGTAAGCATTGCTCAATGCAGTTGTCAATAAACTGCTAGGCACTGTTTATAGAATCCCACCTAGCAGCGCCTAGGTGTACTTAGGCATCGCTAGACGTTGGTATATTAGGCCAGGTTTTACTTAGTCTAATTTATCGGTTCCTAACTCAGATGCCTAGCGACACCTAAGTCAACCATGCCTACTTTTCAGAGAGGCGTCGGAGGGCACTTCAACTTAGGCATTGCTAGGTGCCTTAAGAGTTTGGTGCCAAATTCTTAATTGTTAATCTAAATTTTTTTTTGATTGGCTGAACACTGACATGGTCAACTACCGTGCCAATTTTAAAAAGTTGTGCGCGGATTTCGAAGTTAGGTGTTGCTAGGCGTCCTTGATTAGGGTGCCTAGTGGCACCTAATGTAGGTATCCTATACAGAATTTGGCACTTGGTGCCTCGTTTATCAATTAAGTTAGGCGCATTAGTGCATTGTGCATGTGAATTTGGGCACGCAAATTTATAGAAAGAGAGAGTATGAGTGTGGCCTCTTTGCAAAGCATACATGTGTTTCCAAAGAGTATGCACTTTTCCCACTAGTGCACACATGCAATTCACTATTTGTAAAGCGGATGCACTATTATCGGTGAACAAAAAAATCCATAAAATGTGTTTTTCTGCTCATTTTCATCCATTAATAATAAACAACTACACAGGGCATGTCAACATTTTCTATCTCAGTACAAACAACAGCCCATCCCTAATTATAACTATATACACTTTTACCCCTTCAGTAAGGCTGTGTGAATTGCTGGGCGTAGCTTAGGAGACTCCGTGAACCGAGTCCCTGGGGACCAGATCAAAATGGCAGCCCCCTCCATATTCTACAGCGGAAAGTAATTGTTGAACTGCATTACTGTCTTCAATCATGCAGCTTCTGTCAAATATTTAACGTGTACAATGACAGAAGCTATGTTTCCATTGATTTTCACTCAACACGTGACTCATGCTACAGAGATGGATCTAGAAGCAATTTTGTATATTTCACCTTGTCAACAGACCTGGTTCAAGCAGTCCTTATGCACAAACAGGCTTATGCTCTCATTTTAATACAAAGGTCTCAATTGTCTTTGGATTTATATCAGAATCTCTAGGCATCCACCGCATTGACAGCTTTGAATCTGTACGGCAATGACCTGCAACGGCTGAAAACGTTGTATGAGCAACCCTCGGCTTCTGCTCCCCCGATATAATAAACATCAGCTTGCCACACCTTGACTGACTGAACCTAAATGTTAAAAGAACCGAAAGACAGCCAGCTTAAATTTCAGGAAGCCAGCGATAAAGTACAGGAACTATTTCCATAAAGCTGACAGGTAGAGTGACTCGGTGAGAGGTGGGAGCGGCGGGGGTGGGGGTCGACCTTATTAAATGAATTCATCAGACGGTTTTAATATTGAGAAATCACTGTCAAAGTAAAAGATGCTCGCTTGAGGTTCGCTTTGTGCTAATGCCTTGAAGAGATTTAAGATGCATCTCATCTCAGCCTTTCCTCTTGTCCTATCAGCTCTTTATATGGTAGTAATACATTTTAAGCTGCACTAAAGCAGCCAAGCAATTCCCAGGGATAAAGACTGTAAAGTGCACTGAAGTACAAAACTTCAAATATGAAGAGGACTTTAGCATTAACCCCGGAAGGTTGTTGGACTTCCATTAACAAAAGTGCAGAAGTAAGCGGTAAGCAACTTGCAAAATTTTCAATTTAGCATGCTAATATTTTAAATGCACTGCATGATGGAACAATTCAGAGCAGCAAAGGTGTGCAGACCCCCCCCCCCACCCCAGTTTTTATTTATTTAATTTGTTTTCTCTCCCGTCCACCCCAAATTGCTCAGAACGGGTTACAGGTTAACATAAGAATTGCTGCTGCTGGGTCAGACTAGTGGTCCATTGTGCCCAGTGGCGGCCCTTAGGTCAAAGACCAGCGCCCTAACCGAAACCAGCCCTACCTGTCTTCGTTCTGGTTCAGCAGGAACTTGTCCAACCTTGTCCTGAATCTCTGGAGGGTGTTTTCCCCTATGACAGACTCCCGAAGAGCGTTCCAGTTTTCTACCACTCTCTGGGTGAAGAAGAACTTCCTTACGTTCGTACAGAATCGATCCCCTTTCAACTTTAGAGAGTGCCCTCTTGTTCTCCCTCCCTTGGAGAGGGTGAACAACCTGTCCTTATCTACTAAGTCTATCCCCTTCAGTACCTTGAATGTTTTGATCACGTCCCCTCTAAATCTCCTTTGTTCAAGGGAGAAGATGCCGAGACGTTCAAGTATCTCACGGGCCGCATCGAGGTGGAAGAAGATATCTTCTTTTTCAAGGGTCCCACGGCAACAAGGGGACATCCGTGGAAACTCAGGGGCGGGAAACTGCACGGTGACACGAGGAAATTATTTTTCACTGAAAGGGTGGTTGATCGCTGGAATAGTCTTCCACTTCAGGTCATTGAGGCCAGCAGCGTGCCTGATTTTAAGGCCAAATGGGATAGACATGTGGGATCTATTCAAAAGATAGGTAGGGGAGGGTCATTGGGGTGGGCAGACTAGATGGGCCGTGGCCCTTATCTGCCCTCTATTTCTATGTTTCTATGTTTCTCTAATCTTTCGCTGTACGGCAACTCCTCCAGCCCCTTAACTATCTTAATCACTGTTCTCTGGACCCTTTCGAGTAGTACCGTGTCCTTCTTCAGTTAATAGGTTACAATATGCCATAGTGTACAAGTTTTTAGCCTAACTCAACACATACTAAGGATATAATACCAATATACATAGCATATAGTTGACAGGTTGCAATTTGCCATAGTTACGGTGCAAGGTTTTTCAATTCAAGTTTTTATCCTAACTCGACACATACTAGTTTTTGCAGGATCTAGCCCCTTTTGTGCCAGCCGGGCATTCAGTGGGATTATATTATTTGCTTGCAGCACAAGGGGTTTGATTCTATAAATGGTGCCTAGGTTAGGTGCCGTTAGGCACCCTGATCACGAATGCCTAGTGACGCCTAACTTAAATTCACATGCTGACACCAAAGCCGAAACAGCAGGCAGTGTGGTGGACATCTCCTACGTCATCGGGGTCTTTCTTCGGCAGACACAAGTCCGGCGTCCCTGTGGCATTTCAGAGAGGAGCATGCTGAGTGGCAAGTTGGACAGGAGAAACTCTCACCTCTTGGACTTTCCATTGGACAGGGGATGAGAGGCTTGCCACGAAAGCAGATAACAGCAGTCAGTATGGTGGATATCCCCTACATCAGTGTTCTTCAACCACCGGTCCATGGACCAGTGCCGGTCCACAAAATTTTCTGCCGGTCCACAGGGTCGGCACATGCATCAGGCCCAAAACAGTGTTCTTCAACCGCTGGTCCACGGTGTGAAAGATGCAGCGTTATCTTCGAGCCAGCTCCCTCTTCCTAACTGATTGAGTGCACAAAGCCACAGGCAGTGGCTCCTACAGGCGTCCTGCGCCTGAACCGGAAGCCTTCTCTCTGATGTTGCAACGTCAGAGGGAAGGCTTCCAGATGAGGCACAGGACGTGCAAGGTGCAATTAGTACTATTATGGGGGCGGGGTCTGGGATGGAGATTGGGTATAGATGGGCGGGGTCTGTCCCACGACTTAGCCCAGTGTTTTTCAACCGCGGTCCACAGAACAATTATTTTATTTCTGCCGGTCCATAGGTGTAAAAAGGTTGAAAAACACTGCCCTACATCACTGGGGTCTTTCTTCATCACACAAAAGTCCAGTGGTTACAGGGCATGGCCAGAGGGGCACAATTTGCCTTTTGGAAGCCCTTTGGAGCTCTGCTGAGCTTTGAATTATAAAATGTAATTTTCCTGAAAATATGGGGAAGCATAAAAGCATCATTAAGCCAAAGGTTTTTACACCGATTGTGATAGGACCTATGGATAAGCATATGGCACCAACTGGTTCCAGGAAAATTTCTGGATCTCAGATACTCTCCCCTTCTAAAGTCTTGTTGAGTCCTCCAGAAAGAACTCCTCCCCCTCCATGAACTCCTCCAGAAGTGGGGGGGGGAACCCAAAGAGATTTCCCAATCTCTTTTGGCGCCTCCATTGAGTTCGGTATCTCGACCCAATATTGTGTCTTTTATTAAAAAAAAAAAATCTAGAAATAACTTTTGTTTTTGAATCTCAAAGGGACACACTAATGCGTCCAAAGACTAACATGCACGCGTTAGCGTTTAGCCGGCACAGGTGTCAAAGTTGGTCCTTGAAGGCCGCAATCCAGTCAGGTTTTCAGGATTTCCCTAAGGAATATGCATGAGATCGATTAGCATACAATGAAAGTAGTGCATGCAAAAAGATCTCATGCATATTCATTGGGGAATCCTGAAAACCCGACTGGATTGTGGCCCTCGAGGAGGGACTTTGACACCCCTATGTGGTTAGTGTGTGCTAATATTTGTAAAAGGAGCCCTAAGCCTAGAGACTACTAAGGAAATTTCTTTACAGGATATATGGAAGTTAAATATATCTATGGAGGGTATGCTTAAATCTGTAATTTCTCAGACAGCAGATAACTGAGAAATTTGAAAATGTAGATTCTTATTATTGGATAAACATGTTTCAAGGTTGGAAACGCAGGTTTCTAATCTGCAGGTTTATTCTGTCATGGTATGAAGAATTCACAATTTTTTTCATGCAAAGTTAGAGATGAAGGAAAAAGCAGGCAGATTGTGTAACCTGCATCTTCTTAATTTTCCTCCAGAGATATTATTTAGAAAGTATCTTAAAGAAGTATTGGGTTTAGCAAACTCTGAAACAATTCAGTTGAGTAATTGCTATTTACTACAAAGAAAAAAGCTTCACAGTGATCAACAGGATCAATTGGTAACTGGGGAGGACTTAATAGCTTTACTTGAAGATTCTCAAGATACTATAAATATCAGATCCGCACTCTTTGGTAACTATTTTTCATGAAAGTGATGCCATTATTAATCACAATCCAATATCACAGGTCTAAATAATTTAAATTATTCAATGAATAATTATTTAATTGTGTAAAGTGCTCAGACCCTACAACCAACATTGCTCAGTGTAATCAGTCAACTATGGTTGCCAGTGGGATCATCATCGCCTTTACAGTCATCAATCATTAAATAAATACAACACTAGGATCTTTTCCAGATAAACCCCGCCACTAATGGAAAAAGACCCTAACCAAGACCTTCAACTTTAAAAAAGGAAGATACGATAGCATGAGAGCCATGGTAGGAAAACGGATCAAGAAAAGGATATCCAAAATCGAAACGGTAGAACAAGCACGGTCCCTACTAAAAAAAACTATCACCGAAGCACAGAATCTATACATCCCGCAGATAACCAAAGGAAGGAAAACTAAAGCCAAAAGAGAACCAGCTTGGCTAACCAAAGAGGTGAAGGATGCAGTTAGGGAAAAGAAAGACTCGTTCAAAAAATGGAAGCGCGAGAAAACAACTGAGGCTTGGAACAGTCATAAAGACGACCAGAAGAAGTGCCACAAGGCTGTGAGAGAAGCCAAAAGGGCCTATGAGGAAAAGATAGCCCAAGAGGCCAAAAACTTCAAACCATTTTTTAGATATGTTAAAGGGAAAAAACCTGCAAAGGAGACAGTGGGCCCTCTCGACGACCAAGGAAGAAAAGGATACATCAAAGAGGACAAACAGATTGCAGACAGATTAAATTCCTTCTTTGCTTCTGTCTTTACCAAGGAAGACACCACATCGATACCAAAACAGTGAAAGTATTCAAGGGGGAAATAGAGGAGAGCCTCACCACAGTGAAGGTGGATCTGGACCAGGTATACTATCAGATTGACAAACTAAAAAGTGACAAATCCCCTGGCCCAGACGGAATTCACCCGAGAGTATTAAAAGAACTAAAGGTGGAAATCGGAGAACTACTGCAAACCCTCGCTAACTTGTCAGTTATAACCGGACAGATACCTGAAGACTGGAAGATAGCGAACGTAATACCAATCTTCAAAAAAGGATCAAGGGGAGAACCGGGAAACTATAGACCAGTGAGTCTCACATCGGTCCCTGGGAAAATGGTTGAGGCTTTGATTAAAGACAGCATTGTACAGCACCTTGATAACCATGACCTGCTGAGAGGTAGTCAGCATGGCTTCAGGAAAGGGAAGTCATGCTTGACAAACTTACTTCAGTTTTTCGAGGGAGTGAACAAACAAGTCGATAGCGGAGAACCGGTTGACATAATATACTTGGACTTCCAGAAAGCGTTCGACAAAGTACCTCATGCGAGACTTCTCAAGAAACTACAAAGTCATGGAATAGAAGGGGATATACTGAGATGGATAGGAAAATGGCTAGAAAACAGAAGACAAAGAGTGGGCATAAATGGGAAGTACTCAGACTGGAAGAAAGTAACTAGCGGTGTGCCTCAGGGCTCAGTTCTTGGGCCTATCTTATTCAATATCTTCGTAAATGACCTGGAAGAAGAAACGACCAGTGCTATCATCAAGTTTGCAGATGACACAAAACTATGCCGAGCAATCAGGTCACAAAAAGACAGCGAAGAACTCCAGAGAGATTTGAAGCAACTTGAGAGATGGGCTGAAAATTGGCAGATGAGTTTTAATGTAGAAAAATGCAAAGTGATGCACCTGGGCAGTAAAAACAAGGAGCATGGGTACAAACTGTTAGGTATAACATTGGGGAAGAGCGATCAAGAAAAAGACCTGGGAGTACTGATAGATAGAACCCTGAAGCCATCGGCTCAATGTGCAGCGGCGGCAAAGAAAGCTAACAGGATGTTAGGCATGATAAAGAAAGGAATCACGAGTAGATCAAGGGAGGTCATAATGCCGCTTTATAGAGCAATGGTCAGACCACACCTGGAATACTGTGTCCAACACTGGTCTCCATACCTGAAGAAGGATATAACACTACTGGAGAGGGTGCAGAGGAGAGCGACGAAGCTAGTAAAAGGTATGGAGAACTTGAGCTACAAAGATCACCTCAGAAAACTGGGACTATTCACCCTTGAGAAGAGAAGACTGAGAGGGGATCTGATAGAGACTTTTAAATTGCTAAAAGGAATTGACATAATGGAGCAAGCTCACTCACCAACAGGGGGAAAGGATGGTGAGCAAGAAACAGCGTTATTCACATTGGCAAATGTAACCCAGTCTCGGACCAGAGGTCATGGCCTGAAGCTGAGAGGGGACACGGCCAAGACAAACGTCAGAAAGTTCTGCTTCACACAGCGAGTGGTGAACGCCTGGAACTCTCTTCCGAAAGAGCTGGTGGAGGAAACCACCGTTCTAGGATTTAAGGGAAAATTGGACGCACATCTTCTTGCAGAAGACATTGAGAGATACGAGTGACATTGTATTCGCCAGGGTGTGCCTGGCTGGTCCTCCGCGTGTGCGGAACGCCGAACTAGATGGACCCCGGGTCTGATCCGGTGCAGGCATTTCTTATGTTCTTATGGTTAACCACAAAATTAAACTACACAAAGCACACTGTATGCTTTTCAACATTCATTCCTACCAGAAAACAGATAACCCCATGTAAATGCAGAACCAAAAACTAAAAGTAGTAATATTTACAAACAAACCCTAAGATGCAAGACTCTACAAGCAGTACAACCCCAGAGGAAAAGAAACAAACGCGTTTCTTCCTGAACAGACAAATCAATCACTAAATAAAAAAAATAAAAGCATGTACCCCCCCTACCGTTGTTGTCTCTCTCCCTCCATATGCCTTTCCTTCTGGCCTGCCCCCCGGTGTTATCTTTGGGCTGATCCACTGTGTGATCAACGCAGCATCTTTGGGCCAGCTCCCTGAGTGCTGCATTGCACAAAGCTGTGGACAGCGCGTCCCGTGCCTCATCTGAAAGCCTTCCCTCTGACATTGCGACGTCAGAGACAAGGCTTCTGGTTCAGGCGCAGGCCGCATGTAGAAGCCTTTTCCCATGGTTTTGTGCACTACAGCACTCAGGGAGCCGGCTCAAAGATGTCGCGTTGATCGCACTGTGGACCGGCGGCTGTCTTGGACCCGATGGACCGGCAGAAAATTTCTGCGGACTGGCATCGGTCCACGGACTGCCGGTTGAAGAACACTGCCTAAGACCATCGGAAATATGTGTTTTCCAATGGTCTTAGGCGACCCAAAGGGGTCGCTACCCACAGGTTGAGAACCACTAGTCTAATCCGTTCTGTAACCTCTCTTCTAGAACCTTCTTCCATTCAAACTCTTATTCATTCTCTAATCATCTCACACATCAATTATTTTAACTCCCTCAACCACGGAATTACTCAAAAAGAAATTCACCGGTTACAGCTTATTCAAAATATAGCCATCAAATTCATTCAAAATGCAAGGAAATATGATCATGTCACCCCGCTTCTCTGTGAATCACACTGGCTACCGGTCTCTCATCGCATTACATACAAAATTCTTCTGCTCACATTCAAAATCAAGTTGACTCATCGTCCATCTTTTTTAGACAAACACCGCATTCTCTACGCCTCCTCTTGAGCCTTGAGATCCGCCAACCAGAACCTCTTAACCGTTCCATCAATTAAAGAACATTTCTACACGCATAATGCCAACTTCTCTGCTGCTGCTCCTACCTTCTGGAACGCTATGTCATCACATCTCTGTCTCGAAAACTCCCTTGATGAATTCAAGTCTAAACTTAAGACATTTCTATTTCAAGATGCCTATCAAAACACAAGCTAGACATCCCCTTAGTTATTCAGAAGCGCTCACCAAGAACCGCTTTAAAGAAGTGACCTCCCGTCCCCATTTGTTTGTTCCCTTTCCCCTCTTTCCTCCATTTTAATTTTAATGTCAACTTCGATGTACCTGTATTTATGAAACTTTCCCTCCCTTGGTACCTTTGGTATCAACTCCCTCATCACCCAGTCGTCTTTGTCTAGTTTACTTCCCTCCCCTATTTTTTATTTTTTTATTATTTTAAAGTGTTAATTTTTGCTCTGTAAACCGACCATACTTGTTGATAGCCGGTCTATCAAATTATAAATAAACTTGGAAGTGTATGAAAATGTATATAAATATTATTTAAATAATAATTTTTTTAAAAAACATTAAAAACAATTTTAAAAATATCAATTAAGTTTATACGTGGATATTGGCATGGTGCCTAGCAATGCCTAAGGGCTCCTTTTACTAAGCTGCGCTAGCAGTTTTAGCACGCGCTTAGCGGGTGCTAAATTGCCATGCGCGCTAGACGCTAACACCACCATGGAGCTGGCGTTAGTTTTTACGCATAGCACGGAGCTTAGCGTGCGCTAAAAATGCTAGCGCACCTTAGTAAAAGGAGCCCTAAGTCATGGCACCCTCAGATGCCTACCTGAAAATTAGGCATGGTTAGGGGGTAGAGAATAGGCGTGGTTAACTTAGGCCTCGCTAAGCATTGCAATTAAGTGCTGGTAAATTAGGCCAGGAAAACCCTGGCCTCAGGGCCGCCATCAGGGCAGTACTACCAGTCCTGCATTCAGGGGTCCGGAGCTGACAGGGGGCCCGGGCTCCCCAGTGTTCTCCCCAGCGCTTTTCAGCCAGGCGCAACGCCCAGTAAATTTAGATGCCCGCCCGGCTGTCATCTGCCGAATCCTGCTGCCGCCACTGCTTAATGCACAACCTGAAGAGCCGCCGAAAAACCCGCCGGACTTTAAACAAAAAAAAACCCCAGCAAGCGACTCGAACCCGGCTTCCCTCCGAAACCGGAAGTTACGTCGGGGGGGGGGGGGGGGTAGAGAAGAGAAGCCGGCATGGACCATTAGAGCCCCGGAGCATGCAGGAGATAGGCAAGCCACGAAGGGAAGCTTACTTGCTCTTGCTTACTTCGGGCCTTTCTCGCTGCCGGGTCCTGCCTACTTTCTGTTTCCGTGAAGGCAGGACCCGGCAACGAGAAAGGCCCGAAGTAAGCAAGAGCAGCAAGTTGTAAACTTCCCTCTGTCGCTGCCCTTTGGGAGATAGGTCAGCGATCAAGGGAAACTTGCAACTTGCCTTTGTCTGTAGCGAATCTGCCGGGTGTGTGAGACGGGGGGGGGAATGGGAGGAGTAATGCTGCTGCACCCAATTAGGGGGGAGGGGGAAGAGAAATGCTGCTTCTGCTGTACCCAATTGGGGGGGGGGAAGAGAAATGCTGATGATACGGCTGTACCCAATGGGGGGAGGGGGAAGAGAAATACTGCTGCAACCAATTGGGGAGAGAGAGGGAAGGAGGGAGAAGGAAGATCAGGAAAAGGAGGAAAGAGATGCAAAGACCATGGGAGGGAGGGAAAGGAGATACCATACCATGGAGTGGAAGAGAGAGATGTCAGGGCATATGGGGGGGAAGCATGGCCAGATTAAAGGATAGGCCCAGTAGGCACAGGCCTAGGGCCCGAAATAGTCAGGGGGCCCTGCCAGTGCTGTGCTTTGGGGCCTCACCCTTGCTGGATTCGTTGGCAGCAGCAGCAGCCTCATCATCATCCCAGGCGACCCCCAACCCGATCTGACCCTCCTATCTCTCCCTCCTTCCCTCATCAGTGACGTGCCAGAGGGAATCATGGCAGGAGAAAGCCCTGAAGCAGCCTGCTTTGAGTAGAGCAGTGCTGTTTAGAGTCTTCTGATGGGAGGGAGGGAGAGATAGGAGGGTCGTGGGGGGGGGAGAGTAGCAGTCTGCCCCGGGTGTTCGACCAGGCGTCATGAACTTCTTCGGCTAGCATCAGCATTTACAATTCACTTCTGTTGCCAGCTTCAGGCCTTCCTCTCTGCCGGGTCCTGCCTACTTCTGTATCCATGAAGGCAGGACCCGACAGAGAAGAAGGCCCAAAGCTGGCAACAGCAGCGAATTGTGAATACTGCTGCCTGAAGAAGTTCATGACGCCAGGTCATGGGTGACAGAAGGAGGAAAGGGAGCAGAGGGGGAGAGACTTGCTGCACCCAACTGGAGGGAGAAAGAAGATGAGGGAGGGAATGAAACGAGATGCCAGGGATTGGAGGGAAAGGAGGGAGGAAGAGATGCCAGGGCATGGAGGGAAGGAGAAAAGTATGCCAGACCAAGGGAAAAGGAAGGGGGAAAGGAAGGAGGAGATGTCAGAGCATGGAGGGGGAGGGGGAGATGGAAGAAATGGAAGGAGTGAGATGCTAGAGAATCAGGGAAGGGAAGATACCAGACTGTGGGGTGCGAAGTTTAGAAAGTTTTTAGAAAGTTTTATTAGGATTTATATACCGCCCATCAAGGTTATCTAAGCGGTTTTTACAATCAGGTACTCAAGCAAAGAAAGGAGAAGAGAGAGATGCCAGAGCATAGGGGACGGGGTGGTGACAGAGAGAGAAAAATGGAGAGGTGGCAGAGCTGAAATCAATCATGTACAAAGAAGAAGAGAAGGGGCACAGGATAGACAGTTTATTGAAGGAGCATAAAAAGAGGGAAGATGCCATATGGAACGGGGAAAGGGTGGACAGTGGATGGAAGGGGCTGATGCTGTATGGAACACAGAGCGGACAGATGCTGGCTAGAAAGAAGAGTGAAGACAAGATGATTAAAGCAAAAACGACAAAAGGTAGAAAAAATTGTTTTGTTGCTTTACGTAGAATCAAGTAGTATTGTATCTATTGATTAAAGTTTATAAATAGGAAATGGAAATAAGGCAGTTTTTTGGGGACTAAACCCCTTTCCTCAGGTCAGGACAGGATACCATAACAGCAGGGGTGCCCAAATGGTTGAGTGCGATCGACCAGTAGATCGCAAAGGCAATGTGAGTCGATCGCGTTGCCTTGGCAATCTTTTTCTTCCTGCCTCCCTGAGCCAGGCCAGGCGCATAGAAGCGCCGGACTCACAAGACATCACTTCCGACGTCAATTCTGACGTCAGAGAGGAAGTTCTGGGCCAGCCAATCACTGCCTGGCTGGCCTGGAACTTCCTCTACGTCGTTAGAATTGACATCAGAGGTGAAGTCTTGTGAGTCCGGCGCTTGTACATTCCTGGCTTGGCTCGTAGAAGCAGGGAGAAATCAGCATGGTGGCTTAGGGGGTAGGGAAAGAATCGGGGAAGTGGAGAAATTGGCGCGATGGCTTGGGGGGCAGGGGGAGAGAGAAAGAAAGAGAGACAGAAAGAAAAGGGGAGGGGCAAAAAGAAAAAAACATTGGATTTATAGTCAGAAGAAGGAAGTGCAAACAGAGACTCATGAAATCACCAGACAAAAAGGTAGGAAAAATGATTTAATTTTCAGTTTAGTGATCAAAATGTGTCTGTTTAGAGAATTTATATCTGCAATAGCGGTTTTTAGCGCAGGGAGCCTATGAGCATCGAGAGCAGCACAGGGCATTCAGTGCATCTCCCTGCTCTAAAAACCGCTTTTGCAATTTAGTAAAATGGGAGGGGGTATATTTGTCTATTTTTGTATAGTTGTTCCTGAGGTGACATTGCATAGAATCGTCTGACTTGACCTCTTTGAAAACCCGCGGAATATAAATGATAATTAACATTTTCTCTGCATACAGTGTGCTTTGTGAGGTTTTTTTTTTATTTTATTGTTGGTAGATCATTTTGACTTGGTCATTTTAAAAGTAGCTCGCAAGCCCAAAAAGTGTGGGCACCCCTGCTGTAGAGCCATTTCTTGTATGACTGGATGAGCTATATCTATCTTTTTTTTTTAGTTGTTTAAATTCATGCAGAAATAAATGGCTAGATTGAACCTAATGACTTCATTAACGCCTGTCCCTTTTTTTTTAACTTCTATACCATTTGAAAGAGGGCAAATACTTCTTAAATTTAGTAAAAATATTCTGGCACAAGTGTCAAACCTTAAAAAAGGAAGTCATATTGAGTATTGGAAAATAATAATAATAATTAACTAATAAAAATAGGGCTCCTTTAGTGGCTTTAGCGTACACCACGCGCGCAAGATGCTAACACCAGCATTGAACTGGTGTTATTTTTCCCACATAGAGCAAGGGTTTGTGCGCGCTAGACATATGTTAGTTTAGAATAGATAGGTATAGATTAGTTTAGTTTAGGTTAGGTTAGGGCCCTGCTGAAAGAGTCTACCTTGACGTGGTTGCAGGCTTACAAATCTTTTGGTCAAAGAGTGCGGTGACAGAGAAAAGTATGTGTGTATTCGGCCCATGGAAGAAGGGGGGGTCGGGGGGAAGGGGTTCGTGGGGGGCCCAATAGGATTGCTCAGTAAGGGGCCCAGAAATTTCTGATGGCGGCCCTGCCTGGCCTACTATACTGGCACCTACCACAAGGATGCCCTGCGACACCTAAGCCCACCTAGATTCCACTAGTCATGATTCTATAAAGAACGCCTAGCAGTTGACTGACAACCACGCAGAGCAGCACCGTTAATAGAATCGGACCTAAGGATTCCATTCCTTGGTCTAACTTGACTCCGCTGTTTCATCTAACAGGGCTGCTGAAGAATTTTACATCTCCTTAATTATGATGACATTCCACACAGAGGCAGATCCAGTTTGTTACTGTAAAAGAGCTGACATTCTCCCTGACACAAGCACATTCTGCTGTTGCATATATTCCTAAAGAACATTAGCGCTGCAGCGATGCTCTGGTTATGATGTCATAAAAGCTTTGACTACTCTGTAGTTAATTATAGGTCTCTCAGAGCATTATCTCCATGCCATCAATTCATGTATTTTTGCCTAAGGACTGTGCACATTCCCCTGGTGAGCAGGATTGTATTTTGCATATGCTTATAGTCTTTCAGTGTCATCAAGTCAAGCATATTAGCTGTTCCCTTTCTCTATGATAAAGATAGTCACCCTCTTTTTTCTCCAAATCCACCACTGAAGTGAAAGAGAAATTGTTATATGTCATGTGGTGAATTGATGAGCTATGGAATTATGGATGATTATTGGCCTTGATTTAGTAAGCTTTTTCTCGCAGACACAGGGAAGAAAGCCATAATAAAGCAGGTCCTACATCACAGGTATGAAGTTCTTGATAATTATCCTTTAAGGGAGTAATTTTAGAAGCTTTAGAACAATGGTTTACAGGTTCAAGTAGGCCTTAGGCTCCACTTTTCCATGATTAAACACTGGCATCATAAACAGGGCCATCGGTAAAGTGTCACCTTGCCAACTTCAGATAGACAGTTATACGATGCAATCTTGGAACAATGCCAAGATACTATTGCTTTCAACTCTAAGGTTGCCCAGGGGAATCCACATATAAAAACAGAACAAACGGCTTAGGATTTAATAGGACTTACCCATAAAGAGGGGCTTCTACAAGGAAAAGTCCCCTATCTATAAATATTCACTAGCATGATTGTGACAAGGTGAAGTTCCTGTCATGAGCCAGCAGAGGGAGCCTGAGCAGTGGGGTTTGGAGCTCATTTACATTGAGACCTTGTAAAGGCTGCTGGGGACTGTCCACTCACCCTGAGTGAAATAAGATACTGAAGACGACTGTTCCCAAGCTAAGAACAGAGAAAAGCAGGAGCTCCTTCAGGAGCCAGGTGTCCCTCAAGGGGAGGAATTCTGGCTTCGGTCTAACTCTTAGTAAGCCTGATAGATGGTTTGCCTGGTAGAGTTTGGAGTCCAAGGGGGCTCAGGCTTGATGGCCAGAAGAGGGTCTGGTGGAGTTGTATGAGTAACCAGGAGAGTCCTCATGGAAAGCAATTGAGAGACCAGTAGAGTCCATAAGGCATGAGTCTGGGAAAAGATGCTTGGCCTGATCCCATGATTACAATGATGTAGATAGAGTCTAGTGAACATTTGCTTTGACCATACCAGCACTATTACCTTAAAGGGTGTTCTGTGATCTAGGTGGCCTCATTTATATCCCTTTGCCCATGTGAATGTATAGAATAATAGCCCTCACACTTGGGTATACATATAGCCAAAAAGTGCTATCTGAGTACCTAAGCACCGTTTTGTAAGGGTACATGGAACATACTTAAAGTTTAAATATAAGGAGACATATACAAGGGCAGGTTATGGGTGGTAGAACCTGACCAAAACAGGTAGAAACCAAAGCCAACAATGAAACTGCCTACCCCCCAACCTCAAGGCCCTCCTTCAACCCAACAAAAAAGAGCCCCCTCCTGGACCCACTCGCCAGTGGCAGCCCTTTACCAAGACCACATCCCACCCCACAGCAGCTCCCCTCCTGAACCCATCGATGTGATGGCAGCCCCCTCCTGGGCTTGCCTTGTTGTTGGTTGTATAGTGGGCCCAAAAGTGTCCCATTCACTCCTGCCTGTGCCAGTTCCAATTTCAAAATGGTTTCCAGGAAGTCCCAGAAGTCATTTTGGCCAGGAACCAGCTGAGTGCAGAACAAGTGGGGACATTCTTGCACCCACTATCCACCAATGACAAGATAGGCCCAACAGGAGGTTATCATAGACGGGTCAGGTTCAGGAGGGGGGTCACCACGAGGGGGGGGCACTGATCAGACGTGTCAGTGGTGGATCAATGGGTGGAGTTGGGCAGATTGGGGCAGAAGAGGGCAAGGCAGGCTGGGTGCCAAACCTGAATCTCCTGCTGAGTGAGTCGGCCCCCTTGGCACTCTGAAATCATGACATTACGAAAGGAGGGAATCTGAGCATAACTGTTTAAGAAAATGAAGTTCAGATAAGTAAATTCTTAAAAGCAATTGTTTTTGAGGAAAAATATATGATGTGGCCAGATTCACCTTCTGATGATATAAAAGTATATTATATTCAAAGCTTCTCGTTATTAGACTTTTAAAAATATGCATATAAATAGGTGCTTTTTTTTCATTCCACACAGGTGCCTTGTTATAAAATTACCACTCCAATTCCTTGTTCTGTGAAATATAAATAATTAAATGAATAGGTAGATACAATTATGCTGGGTTTTGCCATATGAATTTATCACACACATTACTAAAGCATTACAGCTCTCCTAAATAACTGTCTAGAAAAAGATGAAAAATAACCCGAGTTCAAATAATCTTATGCTAAATATAATCAGGTATAAACCTCCCAGGTATTATAAAACATATTTGCTAGGAATATACAAGCTAAAAATCATGCCTTATACAATAAATCTAATCAATTCACTGTAAAAAGACAGCTATCACTCCAAGTGGCCAAAAAAAATAAATATAACTCTTAATAGGATAAAATGAATGTTATCTTATTTCTAGCTTAATATTTTCTAAAGGAGAAGGTCCAGAATTGTTACTTGCCTTGACATGGGTTTTGGCCAGGTACTAGTGACCTGGATTGGCTACCATGAGAACAGGCTACTGGGCTTGACCTCCTTGAAAATTATCGGAACACACCGTGCCTCTATTTTTTCAGTAACAGCACCAACGATTTGGAATTCTCTCCCTTTGTTCATGAGACTTGAACAAGATTTGCAGAAATTCAAGAGTAGTTTAAAGTGTCTTCTTTTTAAAGAAGCCTTCAACTGAATTTACTAAGTCTATCATGAGACAACATCTTACGATTTTTCTTATTCATGAAAAACCAGTTCACCAATATTTTTCTCTTTCGATCTCTCACTACCACTTTCTGCTTTCTCCTACCCTCCCATTGTACTTCCCTTTTATGTACTTTTCTTCAAAAATTGTATTTCTGCCTCCCTTTCCTATTGTCTCTCAAGTTTAATTACCCCTGTTGGTCTAATTAAAAATATTATGTATCAGTGATTTCTTTAAAATCTCATTTTTATTTCTGTAAAACGCTTTGTAATTTGAATAGCGTTTCATCAAATAATTTGAATAAACTTGAAACTTGAACTTGAAACTTAAGGCTATTCTTATGTTCTTATGGCACTGGTAAATTGGTCCAATAAAGTTCATTCTAATGCCTAAAATATTCTGTACAATAAAGACAGTAGACCTTTTTTCTCCAAATCCACCATTGAAGTAGAAGAGAAATTCTTATATGTCCTGTGGTGAATTGATGAGCTATAGAGATTTTAAAACATTCTGTGATGTGGGGAGTTGAGGGTACCTCCAGTCAGTGCAGGATTTACATGTTCTTGTCCTTCCTTCTCTTGCTTTGTCTAGCAATATCTTTTATTTGTTTGTTTTGGGGCACTGGCCATTGACCAATTCATTTTACAAAGGAATACTCTCAGTCAAGGCCTGGAATAGCCTCTGGGCCAATCAAAGCCTTCTCCCCAACCTATCAAGAAAAGCATGGAATAACTTGTAAGTTAATTCATGGCTCCACATCATTCTCTTCTTGGTTGGGCTGAGAACTTTTCAGCAGCCCCTCATACATCCAATATTAACAGATTAAAGATCTTTATTTCTTAAGATTTATTTATTTCCACAGTAATTTTAGATGCAGCTGTTATGTGCGGTACAAACGTGTACACAAAACACACACATGGTCACTGACTTTAAAATTCAAGCAAATGTTTAAAACTCAGATAAAATGCTCCCACATTCATGCTACTGACAGTTCCAACCTGCCAGAAAAGTTTGCACACAAGGTGGGCATTCTTTCCTGTTTATAACATGTATACTGTTTACATGTATATCCAAAAAATCAAGAAAAGGATGCCCAAAATAAATCACAAAAAATTGCACCCTCCAAAATACAGGACAAAAAAGTCACCTTTCTTTACAAAAAGGGAGAAAAGACCTCAGTGTCTAATAGGGGCTCTTTAAGCTTCCCATATAGACAGGCTAGTTTTAAACAGAATTTAATCCTAGCAGACACATCCTTGGTCAGAAAAACTCCCAATTAGTAAGTGAACCTCTATTCTAATTTTCTAATAGTTTTATATATTTTCTTATAATTTTATATATTTTTTTAAACTTTTCTTCAAACAACAATTGTCAAAAATAGAAGTCACTTATCTGAGCACTTCGATATTCAGGTGTAGTCCTGGAGTAAAGCAAGCAGGAAAAACTGCTCTATGGAAAAAAGCTATCAGTCAAAACATTCTTCAAAATATCCAACAAGGGCCCCTGTTTCGCAACAAAATGCTTCGTCAGGGATTTGAGCGATCACACACCCTAGCAAAGAGACTTCAGCTGCAGATTTTTGTTTTTGCCCTTACTGCTGCTTGATTGGAGTCCCGGCGATCATGGCTCTGCACTGTACTTACTGGGCCTGAACACAAGAACTATGTCTACCACTCCGCTCTTGTGCGTAAGTGGTAGGTGTGTTCGTCTCTCTTTTATCGCTGATCCTCAACACAGTGTGCAAATAATTTCCCTGCGGGTTGTGCTGAGCATTGCCCAGTAAAAACTAAATCATTCTGCAATCCGGTGCTTTGCACCGGTTTGTGGTGTTCTGTGCACGAACCCCTGAGACTCTCACTAACGTCAGCTAGGTACCCAATTGGTTCAAGTTCTTAGCTAGCAAGCTAGATAGAGCACATTCGAACACGCAGCCTATAGTGCAGAGCAAACCAAGTGTGCCTCCATTATCCTGTGGACACAAAAAAACAACAAACCAGCAAAAGAGGACACCGAAAACCCAGGTGTCAGATGGAACTTTCTAGTCACCACAGTGACCCAGCTCCTGAGATTTTTCAAGCCCTGAGGTACAGTATTTCTCTGTCTCCAGAGGACACAAGGTCTAAGACATCTATTTATTAAGCTGCATTAACACATGTTAATGTACGTTAAGTAACACAACCTCTATAATTCTCAGTGGGACCTATTTAGTAATTACAGTATGTGCTTAACATGAATTAATGAGCATTATTTGAAAAAAAAATGAAGAGTTAAGTGGCTTGCCCAAGGTTAGAAGGAGAAGCAGCAGGATTCTCAGTCTGCTGCTCTAATCGCTAGACCCTTGCAGCTTATTACCAGGACTGCATTACAGTTCTTTCCAACAGGAGTATAATGCTGAATTCCAACACTGGAAGAAAATATTTAACAAAGTAATAAAGTAAGTGTCAGCAGATAACATAGAAACATGATGGCAGATAAAGGCCAAATGGCCCATTCAGTCTGCCCATCTGCAGCATCCACTGTGTCTTCCTGTCCCTATTGGCTAAGACTCTTTACACCTGCATTGTGATCTCATAGAACTTTATGGCCATCGAAACATTGTAACATGATGGCAGATAAAGGCCAAATGCTGCCCATCTGTAGTAACCATTATCTCTTCCTCTCTCTAAAACAGGGATCTCAAAGTCCCTCCTTGAGGGCCGCAATCCAGTCGGGTTTTCAGGATTTCCCAAATGAATATGCATTGAAAGCAGTGCATGCACATAGATCTCATGCAGATTCATTGGGGAAATCCTGAAAACCCAACTGGATTGCGGCCCTCAAGGAGGGACTTTGAGACCCCTGCTCTAAAAGATCCCACTTGCCTATCCCAGGCTTTCTTGAATTCAGACACAGTCTCTGTCTCCACCACCTCTTCCGGGAGACTGTTTCACGCATCTAACACCCTTTCTGTAAAAAAGTATTTCCTTAGATTATTCCCGAGTGGGAAGCATCTCTCATACCTGCTGCCCTGACATCGGTAGCTATAAAAACGAGGAAAAATCGGTTGCTGATAAAAATGAGCAAAACTAATTCAGGAACAGTCAGCTGCAAACCCAGATTAACTAAACACTTCAGCAAAATACAACAGCTGACAATATCAAATGCTGATCACAGAGTGAAAGACTTCATAGCCCAAATCGACCTTTATGAGCTGTGCCTGTACATATCCTACACAAAATTCTGATTGCAAGGGACAAAGCAAATTTCCCTCCTCCAGAAAGTCCAATAATTGCTTGTACTAAGAAAGGATAAATTAGAAAAAGGTCTGTAATTTTTTTTTTTTTTTTAATACCGGGCAAATAGCTACTGATGTCAGGGCGGCAGGTATGAAAGATGCTTTCCACTCAGGGAGTTTCAAGTTTCATTCAAATTTTGATGTATCGCAATATCATTAATTCAAAGCGATTTACAATTAAAACAGGGTCTTAATTATTGACTAAAACCAGCACAGACGGACATGACGTACCAATACATAAGGGAAGAAGGGAGAACTACAATAAGTATAGAAAGGATACATAAAAGGAAAATACAATCGGAGGGTAATAAATTTTAAAAGTATTGATAAAAATATAATAGAAAATTAAGAACTTAAAAAAAAAAAAAATTTAATTCAATTTCTCAGAGCCTAAGACAGAGCAGTGGCGTACCTAGGGGGGGGCGGGCCGCCCCGGGTGCCAGCCCTAAGGGGGTGTTCCCGGCCTTGCCGTTCAGTCCCCCGCCACCCCCGAAGGACCGCTCGCCCCACTGACCTTCCTGCACCACCTGTGAAGCAGCCCGCAGCAGGATCGCGAAGTCAGCGTCAGCATCCCTGCGCTGCTTCCTGCGCCGCGATCCTGCCCCTCCTCTGACGTCAGAGGAGGGGCGGGACCGTGGCGCAGGAAGCAGCGCAGGGATCGCTGACGCTGACTTCGCGATCCTGCTGCGGCTGCTTCATAGGTGGTGCGGGGAGGCCAGTGGGGCGAGCGGTCCTTCGGGGTGGGTCGGGGCATCAGGCCTTCAGGGTGGGGCGGGCGGGCAGGCAAGCAGGCTTTCAAGGGGGAGGGGGGTGACAGGCAGGCAGGCAGGCCTTCAAGGGGGGACAGGCCTTCGGGGGGGGTGCAGACCTTCAAGGGGTGCAGGCCTTCAAGGGGGGCAGGCAGGCCTTCAGGGGGGTGCAGGCCTTCGGGGGGGGTGTAGGCCTTTGGGGGGGTGCAGACCTTCAAGGGGGTGCAGGCCTTCAAGGGGGGGAACAGGCCTTCAAGGGGGGAAAGGCAGGCAGGCCTTCAAGGGGGGGGACAGGCCTACAAGGGGGGGGGGACAGGCCTACAAGGGGGGGGGACAGGCCTTCAAGGGGGGGTGCAGGCCTTCAAGGGGGGTGCAGGCCTTCAAGGGGGAGACAGGCCTTCAAGGGGGGGAAAGGCAGACAGGCAGGCCTTAAAGGGGGGACAGGCCTACAAGGGGGGGACAGGCCTACAAGGGGGTGGGACAGGCCTTCAAGGGGGGGGACAGGCCTTCGGGGGGGTGCAGACCTTCAAGGGAGTGCAGGCCTTCGGGGGGGGGTGCAGTCCTTCAAGGGGGTGCAGGCCTTCAAGGGGGGGAAAGGCAGGCAGGCAGGCCTTCCAGGGGGGGAGAAGCTACAAGGGGGTGGTACAAGCCTTCAAGTGGGGGACAGGCCTTCGGGGGGGGTGCAGACCTTCAAGGGAGTGCAGGCCTTCGAGGGGGGTGGTGCAGGCCTTCAAGGGGGTGTAGGCCTTCAAGGGGGGACAGGCCTTCAAGGGGGGAAAGGCAGGCAGGCAGGCCTTCAAGGGGGGACAGGCCTACAAGGGGGTGGGACAGGCCTTCAAGTGGGGGACAGGCCTTCGGGGGGGGTGCAGGCCTTCGGGGGGTGCAGACCTTCAAGGGGGGGCCAGGCAGGCAGGCCTTCAAGGGGGGGACAGGCCTACAAGGGGAAGGGACAGGCCTTCAAGGGGGGTGCAGGCCTTCAAGGTGGGACAGGCAGACCTTTAAGGGGGGACAGGCCTTTGGGGGGGGACCATGATTTAGAAGTACACGGAGGGAAGGGGGTGTTCAAAGAGACATGCATATGCCAAACTTTGGGGGGGGGAAGAAATAATGGGTCTGAAAATAGAGGAGAGGGAGAGAGATGATGGACCATGGGATTTAGGGAGGGAAGGAACAGAAAGGGAGAGAAATTGGACACAAGGGATGGTGTGGAGGAGGGATAGAGATACTGGATAGGAGGGTAATTAGGAAAAGAAACGGAGAGATGGTGGACTCTGGGATGGTGGGGAAGGAGGGAGAGATGCCGGATGAAAGGGTATTTAAGAAAAGGTGGATCTGTGGAGGGAGATGAAAAAAAGGAAAGATACCAGACTTCCTGGGAAGGGAAGGGAAATGGAAAGGGAGGACAGAGTTGGCAGATGGATGGTTAGCATGCAGAAAGAAGGAGACCCTGGCAAGCAAGTTATCAGAAGAAAACCAGAGCCTTGGACCAACAAGATTTGAAATATAACCAGACAACAAAAGGTAGAAAAATTAATTTTATTTTCTGTTTTGTGATTATAACATGTCAGATTTGAAATGTGTATCCTGCCAGAGCTGGTGTTGGACTGCAAACGTGAGCTAGGATTTAACAGAAAGAGGAAAAGTCCTTTTTGTTTCTTTATTTTATTTACACCACAGCGCCAGTGTGGTTAGGAGAAGCCAAAGGGGGTGAAAAAGCTATAAAACCCACCAGGAGTTTTGAAAAAAATCACCCAACTGGGCAGGAAAATCGAATTGAAAAACCAATTCAATAGGGCTGAATCGAATCAAAAATTTTTTTTCCTGTATCTGGCAGCATTAGTTTGCGCTACTGTCTTAGACTTTAGGACCTGGGATTGGGGAGAGATGGCATCCTCAGTACTTTATAATGCAAGTGAAACGAGGATTTGGTCAGACTTTTGAAGGGTCTGCAGAAAAAAAATATTGTATAGGCCGGGGACATGAGACAGCAGGAAATGGGAACTTTTCTTCCTTCTATTTTTGTGAATGGAAAGGCTGAGGATGTCAGAGAGGTCAGTTAAAATATGTGCTTTATAAGAAAATATAATAATGTGTTTTATAAAGTTTATAGCATAGCTGGCCTACCCAGTGAGGTGTTCCTAGTGGCAGCGTGTCAATGTGTTGAGAGGAAGAGGTGGTCTGGGAAATTCTGCTGAGCAAACTCCGGGCCCATTTCCACCCCCCAGTTAGTCCACTCCACTCAACTGATTCACACACTGAGTGGGTCTTTGGGTGTTGTTTTGGGATCTCTTCCAGTGGTTTATCTCCTTCTGGTCCAAGGAAGGAAACTTTGTTATCCTTAGCATTGACCTACAGAATATGTTTGTAACAGCGCTGCTTGTGTGGCATTAGGCTATGTAGTGATCGAAAGAAAAAAACAGACCTTTGCACATTTTTGCACTATATGGTGGGTGTATGAGGAGATTCACATTTCCTGCACAGCTAAGTCCATGTGAAGTTACCTTGTGCTGTATTTGACATCTAGCAAGGTCTCTGTTTGAAAGGAAAGATCTAAACTTAAAAATGAAGTGGCCAGAAGTTATGGTAAAAGCAGATAGTGTAGCTGGTTTTAAGAAAGATTTGGACAAATTCCTGGAGGAAAAGTCCATAATCTGTTATTAAGACATGGGGGAAGTGTCTGCTTGCCCTGGATCGGTAGCATGGAATGTTGCTACTCTTTGGGTTTTGACCAGGTATTAGTGTCCTGGATTGGCTACCATGAGAATGGGCTACTGGGCATGATGGACCATTGGTCTGACCCAGTTAGGCTATTCTTATGTTATGTTCTCATCTGTAGGGGCCTTTGTTTTCACTTCTTATTTTAATGTATTTTTTTTTCTGGGAACTTATCAGTGTTTTTTATAATGGGAACAAAAATGGAAGAGAATTAATGTGTGTGGAATGGGGGGGTAACTAATATCTTCAGCTAAATAATTCAATCCACTTCAAACAGACATAGGAGAACTTGTGCACCATTCACACACCCTCCAACCAAAAACGTCAAAAGAAAAAAACTGTTCGACAACCTCCTAGCCATTCGAGCTGCAACACTCGACCCCCAACTCTACAACCAATTGATATCAACCACAGACTGCAAAACCTTCAAAAAGAAATAAAAACCCTTCTATTCAAAAAACACATAAAACCGAACTAACACAATCAGAACTGTCCCAAGCATCACCTGCAACTACTCCATATGTACTTCTGATGTCATGACAATTCAGACATAATTTATGTTATGTTATGTTTGGAATAATGGTTACATATATGAGGTTCAATAAAAGAAAATTTTCACTGCCTGTTTCTATTCTGACCATTTATTCCATTTCATGGTTATTGCAAAAAAAAAAAAAAAAACAATTTTTACATTGGGGGGGGGGGTGTCAAAAAATGATGGGCCCTGGGTGCCACATACCCTAGGTACGCCACTGAGACAGAGGACAAGTGAGTTTAAGCAACCAATGGGATCAACAGAGACTCCGATAATTAGGTCTCAAAAGCATCCTTGTACAACCAGCATTTTAACAGTCCTTTAAATTTACTTAGTGATTTTTCTTCCTTAATAAATGATGGTAAGGAATTCCATATTCTGGGCGCTGTAACTGCAAAAATCGTATCTTGTCTTGTATTTATTATACTAAGTGGTGGAATTACTAGCCATAGATAATAAAGCGATCTCGGAGGGCAGAGCCAGATGCTTTTAGTCAACCAAGTAAAGCAGGGGTCAGTAAGCCTGGAGGTTGTGCTTAGACTCATGAAAAGCTTGTGAACATTTACATTCTCTGATATGATAACATCAGGGTAAGATATATTGAAATATCCTTTGCTGGAGTCTGTTCATTTGAAAAGGTTCTTGTTGCAGGTTTCCGGGCCTCGCTGCATCTTGTCAGGTAGAAACCGATGTTTCAGCTATCATGCTGTGGCCTTCTTCAGGGTATGCTCTGACGTCTGCAGCGTGACTTTGGAAATAGTGGGTCCACTGACCTGACTGGGAACAGGGCAGTCCACCAATTTGAATTTTGGCGGGAAAGTCAGTTGGTCAGAAATTTGAGTTTTGCTGTGAAAGTCCAAGAAGTGGAAAAGTTTCTGGCAGGTTTAAAGATGCTCTCAAATTGGTGGACTGCCCTGTTCCCACTCAGGACAGTGAACCCACTATTTACAAAGTTAAACTGCGGACTTCAGAGCATACCCTGAAGAAAGCCACAGCGGTTTTTACCTGACCCGGAAACCTGCAACAAGCACAATGCCAGCTGTGGAAACCCTGAGTGAATATCTAACCCAGCTCCACGGGGACAGCATCTTTGAACCTGACAGAGACTTTTCCACTTTATGGACTTTCACAACAAAACTCAAATTTCTGACCAACTGACTTTCCCGCCAAAATTCAAATTGGTGGACTGCCCTGTTCCCAATCAGGTCAGTTAACCCACTATTTACAAAATCAAACTGCAGACTTCAGAGCATACCCTGAAGAAAGCCACAACATGGTGGCTGAAACATCGGTTTCTACCTGACAAGATGCAGCGAGACCAGGAAACCTACAAGCACAATGCCAGCTGCGGAAACCCTGAGAGAACATTTGAAAAGGTCGATGCTCCCCTGGTGGTTTTTACTTCTGTAACCTCTCTTTTCTTTTGGTGGTATTGTCCCAGGCAGCTAAGGCAAGGGGAGGGGAAGTATATGCTACTTCCTTGGGATGGACCAGCAGATGTTTGGAAACCTTAGCCCTAAAGGTATCACGCACATTTCACACTCCATTCCAATTAATAAAGTAGCTCAGTCCACGTTTTGTGGTGCAAATAGAAAACTTTGTTGAAACTTCCAAATTTTAGACAAAGGTACAGCAAAAAAATAGATAAGATGATGCAGTAGAAATTAGCTTCTGTAGCAGCCACTAGGGTAAGTCTTCAATGACTATACACTGAAGGAAAAGGAAAATATCACATTTCAAAGACAAATCCGCATTCAGCTCCTTGGAGATTCTTTGACAAAAGACTTGGGCTTTCTACTATTTCACCGATTCCTCTCGTCTTATCCCAGGGAAATGGATATCCCCTGTCTCATACTTCACAACATGGCAATGAAGTAAAGACCTTAACAAATAATGTATTAGATTTTTGGCTTTCACTCCCAAATCTGATGATGACTTCCAACCTCCTGGTTACTGTACCTAACTTCTTCATATGACCCTCATGGAAAGATACTCCCCAGTTTGGAAATTAGGTATGACTTCCCCCCCTCCTCCTTACCTTGAGCAGCCCTCCCAAGATCACTATCCTGATTGCCACCCCCTCACTATACATTTCTACAGATAGACAACATCCTTCTATTTCTGGGGTCACTCATAGGAAAAAGGGCAATGCCTTTTTCTCTGACCTCACACCATTGAACTCTCGCAGCCTAGAGAATTGCCCTGTATCAGGTTTAAGGGACACAGCAACAACTTTGCTGAGCCTTAGAAAACTTTAAACTTTATTCAAGACATTGTAAGGATCAAAAGTCTCAGATAAATGTTCATAGATTTTATTAGAAAAGGCCACATGAAAATAGGGCTTTTGAGATTTAAAAGCCCCTTAGCAAACCGTAAAAGCTCTTTTGGCTTTTTCAAGGCAGAATTAATTATTCTGGAGAAGTAATTCTTTCTGTTCTTTATGATGGTTAATTCTGTTCATTATGATGGTTAATTTATACTTCTGAACTGAGTCCATAAAGACTACCTTAATAGAGTTGTTAGGATGTTCATGTCATAATCTTTCTGTTCTGTGCTTTATCTGATTTAAGAGCAGAGAGCTGAGGGGTATACCATGGGCAGCTGTTAACAAATCATTTATAATGTATCCTGAATGGTAATATCTAATACTCTGAATCCTGGTTCCAATAAAAAGCCATATCCTCAACTGCCTCATTTTCTAAAAATTTGTCTCTGTCCTCCAGATTTTGGAGAAACAGTTCTAGGGTGACAGATTCACATGAATTATGTTTAACATAGAAACAAGATGGCAGATAAAGGCCAAATGGTCCATCCAGTCTGTCCATCCACAGTAACCATTCAGTGGCACTGCCCGGTGAAGTGCCACTTAATATCAGTGGCTGGTCTGTTCTGTGAAGTTTAAGAAAGCACTTGAACCATGCTGAATATTGATTGACCCTTTAGAGTTCCTGCCATCAGTGAGACTTGATAAAAGGAATGCCAAGTCCTTCACTGCTCGTAAAAAGCATCCCATGCCCTCAGTAGATGCTAAGGGCATATGGATAACTAGATAGGAATTTTTAAAACAATCCCAGTACCCCTCATCTCATTTCCCAAACCGAATCCCCCAATTGAAGATTGGTAGGAGGGATGCTCGCTCCTTCCTGCCTCATCGAATACCCCACCCCCGCTGAGCCTACCACCCCGCCAGGACCCCCATGTCCCTGGAGGGATGCCCACTCCTTCCTGCCAAGATGACCCCCCCCCACACCCAAGTCTGCCAACTAATCCCTCCTCTCCCCTTCGTTAACAACAAGAACAAAAAAAATTGGCAGGCGGGATCCCACTTCCTCTTGCCACCGGATATACCCCAGCTCCTCTAAACCCCCGAATCTCTCCCGTACCTTGAAATTAGTTGACAGCAAGAGGGATGCCCAGCCCCTCCTGCTTCTCAGGTCTTCCACTGCATAATGGTGGGCCTTCCTCTTCCCGGTGCATCCTGGATGCACAGGGAGGGGCCTAAAGCCCTGGTGTCTGCTGATTTCCTTGATAAGTGATAAGGTAGTGGCTGAGTGTGATGACTGAAAAGTGATCCTTTGGCCTACCAGAGTAAATTTAGCCCCTGCCTATGCCCAGCTCAGAAACAAAATTGTTCCAAATAAATTCTTTTTGTAAGCCCTGGTTGCAGGTACATGACCTGAAGGGTACACCGTCAAAAGCGTGGAGGACAACTGCGTGCCAACAATTCCACGCCATCATCAAGTAAATTCATGCCATATCACTTCATGCTTACAGAGAATTCATGCTTACAGAAATTTCATAGATATCTATTTTATCAAATAATGCTTCCTCTTCCTCTGAATCACTGTAGAAATATTTCATCAAGCTTTCTATGGCCTCAGTGGCTACACTCGAGTGTCCTATTTCATGTAACACTCGAGCCTGTCAGTAGCCAGCCTCCTCATTGGCCAATAGAATCCATTTTGTTTCAATTTTTGCATATAATTTAAATAAATATATGTTAAGTTAACTTAACTTATATATTTATTAAAATGATTGCGGAAGCCAGTAGTCCCCGTATTGCCAGTGGATTGAGGGTGGGGTTTTGGGGGTTTGGGGGTCTTGAGTTGGGGTGGGTGGGCGGGTTGCTTTTGGGATTGGATCTGGAGGGATCCAGGCTATCAGAACACAGGCCTGGACTCTCAATGTTTTCTAGGGTCTCTTGTTGGGTGTTGGACTTTTGTTTTGTAATGGAAAAATGTGATTCCTATGTCATGCGTGTCTTTTTTCTGCTCTTGTGAATAAAGTTTATACAAAAAAAAAAAATGATATGCTCGAGTGTTACATGAAATAGGACACTCGGGTGTAGCCGCTGAGGCCATAGAAAGCTTGATGAAATATTTCTACAGTGATTCAGAGGAAGAGGAAGCATTATTTGATAAAATAGATATCTATGAAATTTCTGTAAGCATGAAGTGATATGGAATACAATTAAACACAACAGAGTGTGGCATGAATTTACTTGATGATTGATGGACTATAGCCTTCACTCATAAATTATACTACATTAAAGCCATTTATTTTTGATGATAACAATCCCACGCCGACATTTGAGCGCAGGGCAAATGTACGCTGCCGTTTCTGCCACTTCCAGGCTTTCCATTTTATGCTCTGAGGGTGTGTGTGGGAGGGGAACCCCCCGACTACACTTAGAACTCCTAGCGCTCCCTTGGGGAGGAGTTGGGGGAACCCCCAGTACATTGAAAACTCCCATTCTCCTTCCCGTTTTTGCCCCCCCCCCCCCCCCATGGGAGCACGAGGACTTCTAAGTGTAGTGGGGAGTTCCCCCCACACACACCCTTAGAACGCAAATGGGAAGGCCTCAAAGTGGCGGAAGCGGTGGCACGCATTTATCCTGCACTCAAATGTTGGCACGGGATTGTCAACGTGCCGTTGTCCTCCACGGTTTTGACGAGTCACCGACCTGAAGAGCTGGCCAGTGCCCCAAGACTGTGTGTGGGATCAGGATTAGATATACTTTGAAAGAAAGACAGGAGAGGGAAGATATAATTGAGACGTTTAAATATTTCCATGGCATAAGTGCACAAGATTTGAGACTCTTTCAATTGAAAGGAAGCTCTGGAAGGAGGGGGTCATAGGATAAAGGTGAAAAAGTACAGACTAATGAAATATTCATGATGGAAAGGGTGGTGGATAAATGAATGCATCTCCGGGTGTAGATGGTAGAGACAAAACTGTATCTGAATTCAAGAAAGCGTAGGAAAAATATAGAGGATCTTGAGGAAGAGATAGTAGATGGTTTGGGTGGGCAGACTGGATATGGTTTTTATCTGCCTTCATTTTTTCTGTTTCTATGAAAATAATTTAAAAAGATCTTAGAAAAGCAGTGGAATCTTTGCTGTTTGTTAGGGAGAGTTATAATATTTTGTATAACTATATATGACTTGTTTGTATTATAAACTGTTAAGAACTATGAGATTGGCTATATTTACTGTATGTTGAAATAAATATCTCTACAGAAGCTGTGGTCATCGTTACTGAAGAGTGACATCTAGTGGCCAGATTCGTGGCCTAAGATCAGATGATTCTAGATTCAGAAGCCAGCCCTAGTGCCTGGCCCTGATCCCTCTTAAAAACATTTGCACAAAATTAAAGGGGTGCTCTGGTAACCCACTAAACTCAGAACTGGCATCTATGTCCTACCTCTGGACCCTCCTTCCTCTTATATCAGTGGACAGAAAAGAGCAGGAATGATTCATAGTCACTGCTGTTCCACTGGTATCATAATCCGAAATGGTGCTGGACAAAGGCAGGTGCTACTTTGGAGCATTGCTGTAATCCAAACTGGCAGCAGCCTCCAGTTTTCCACTACCATTTTGGATCAAAGCACTGGCAAGGCAGTAGCAACTGGCAATTGTTCATGCCCACCACCTCCCACCCAGAGATATGGTAAGCTGTAGAAAAGGGCTCTGGTGAGAACGGATGATGTGAGCAAGCTAAACTAGCTTAAATTTTTGAAATTGGGAGGGGGTAACTTCATGGGTTCCTTCTAATAAAATCTGATTGCTGAAAAGCTAATTTTACCTTCATAATATGTATGTGCAAAGTACATATAGTGAACGATGCAGAGATTTAAAAATTAATTCCTCCTGCACAGTTTGCCCTTTTTCCACATCATCCCACCTCTATTCCCTTGGTCTAATAGTATACATGTTATGCAAGCACACATACTTTGAGCCTCTAAAGATAGAATACTTTTTAGCCTTTATATGATTGTTTAATTATCCCCTAGAAAATTCTCCTCCCTGGGTATAAATATACAGTAGAATCTCAGCTATCCGGCACCCATGGGGATTGGTGGATACTGGATAACTGTAGTTTTAGGTTATTTGAGAGTTAATGTAAAAATAGTTCTCTCTCCATTCCCACCTCACTCTATCATCCCCCCACCCCCACTTGTAGGTCAAGCATATTCTTCCCTTCTTTCTTGGCCACTTTCTCTTCCCTCTTCTCCTCCCACTCCCTCCTTCCCTTACCCTAAGCAGTAGAGCTGGTCCTGTCAATCCCTTCCCTCCCTCCCTCCATATCCAAAGCAGTAGAGCCATTCCTGAGAACCTCCTCCCTCCGTTCCTGAAGTAGTAGAGCCGGTCCTGACAACCCCCCTCCTTCACTCACCTGATGCTGTAGTGGCAATCAGCGAGCAGAGGAAGCGCCGGTAAACAGGTAGCTTCTAGCCAGTCCTGGCAGGGCCGCTGCACTGGAAGTGACACGGCAGAGGAAAGACCCTGCTGGGGCTGACCAGAAGCTGCATGTTTACTGGCACTTTCCCTGCTCGCCAGCTTTCGCTACATCATCAAGTGAGGGAGGAGGGAGGGAGGGAAGGGGGTTGTCAGGACTAGCTCTGCTGCTTTGAGAACAGAGGGAGGGAGATTGGTGGCAGCCACGATGCTTCGGGAGCTGAAGGGAGGGAGGGAGATTGATGGCTCCTGCTGATGCCTTTGAGGCTGGAGGGAGGGGAGGTTATTGGGTCAGGAGCACCACTTTGGACAATGTCTTAGGAGCGCGGAAGACAAATTTTTATTTTTTTTTTTGCCAGTTGGTTGAGAATGGCGGTTAATTGAATGTCAGTTAGCTGAGATTCTACTGTATGATGTCACAGAAATGCCACCAAAAGCATGCTTTTTCAACTGACCATAGAATATGGTTTGCTTCTCCTCCCTTCCTTTTAATTTTAATATGTATCCAAACTCTGATCTTCCCTTTGTGTCATGTTTGTCTGTCCTTTGCTACTATTTTAAAATACAATGTATGTTCCCCTTATTTTGTTATTTTTTCTCTTGTTTTATTTTTCAAATTGTATATTATTCATATGGAAATCGCTTAGGCTTTATAAGTGGTATATCAAAATTAAACTTGAAACTTTTTATCCTGTGCAAATAGGACCCAAGGAGTAAAAAAAAAAAAAAAAAAAGTTGATATGACTTTCAAAATCAACAAGGATTATTGGACACATTCTCAGTTTCTTAGGCTATGGTGCCATCATGAGGCCATGTACTGTCATTTGCACATGTAAAACTTCATATTCTATCTTTTAGCTTTATGTGCTTACAGCATAACTTTTAATATCAATGCTGGTAGAAACTTGGATGTACCAAGCTTACAAAGAGATTAAGCTACAAATACTGTACACCAGGGGTGTCGAACTAAATCACATAAGGGGCCAAAATCTAAAGCTTAGGCTATGTCGCAGGCCAAATTTTTAAAGATACTTAGGGGTCTTTTTATTAAGGTACACTGATTAAGCGCACGCTAATGCGCACCTTAATAAAGACTTTTCCTCTCTCTTTAGGTCCTAGTTCATGCTTGCTTTCTAACACCAGCTCTGGCGGGATACACGTTCAAATCTGACATATTGTAATCACAAAACAGAAAATAAAATTATTTTTTCTACCTTTTGTTTGGTTATTATTCAAATCACGTTGGTTCCAAGCTCTGGTTGTCTTCTGATAACTCGCTTGCCAGAGTCTCCTGCCCATTTGTCGTTTTCTTCTTTCTCTGTGTTAACCATCCATCTTCCATCTCTGCCCTCCCCTTCCATTTCCTTTCCCTCCCCCGGAGGTCGGCCATCTTTCCTTTTTTTCGTCTCTATTCCCAGAGCTGCAGCGATGGACCCCACTATCCCCGATCCACCATCTCTCCTTTTCTCAACTACCCTTTCATCCAGCATCTCTCTCTCCTTCCCCACCACCCCAGGGTCAACCATCTCTCCCTTTCTCTTCCCAACTACCCTCCTATCCAGTATCTCTATCTCCCCCCTTCCACACCATCCCTTGTGTCTAACTTCTATCCCTTTCTATTCCTTCCCTCCCTCCATCCCATTGCCCACCATCTCTTTCCCTCTCCTCTGTTTTAGACCCATTATTTCTTCCCCTCCCCCATCCCAACCTTAGTCTGGCATATGCACATATGTTTGGACCCCTCCTTCCCTCCCTCCATATACTTCTACATCAGGGCCCACTGCCGCCGCCACATCCCCCTCCCTCCCCTCCCCTCCCGAAGACCTGCGTGTTTTCCCCCTTCTTCTTCCCAGTCTCACCTTCAAGATCTGTCCCGCCGTTCCTTCCCTCCCTCCATCCCGGCTTCATCTTCTAAGCAGCCTGCCAAGGATCGCCGGTCGGCTGTAGCGATCTGAGCAGGCTGCCTCGGCCTCAGCAGCATGTAACCTCTGCTGTGGACCCACCCTTCTTCTGACGTACGGGATCGATGCAGAAGGGACATGCTGCTGAGGCTACAGCAGCCTGTTAGGATCACTACAGCTGATCAGTGATCCTCGGCAGGCTATTTAGAAGATGAGACTGGGAAGCCGGGATGACGGGAGGGAAGAAACGGTGGGCCAAATCTCGGGCCAAATTTGGCCCTAGGGCCAGAGTTTGATACCCCTGGTCTACATGGAGTAGTCTTATGATAACAGTTAAGTGCTGCCTACCTGTAAAGAAATTAATGGCATACAGAGTTTCATCATAGCTGTGGTAACTTGACTATATTATAACACTACCAACATTGTTGGAGGGAGTACTACCACTGCTTATCTGCTTATCATTTCTATAGCACTGATAGACGTACACCCCACTGTACATTGTAACATTCATGAGACAGCCTAATCAAACAGACAAACAGAACAAGTAGATTAGCGAGTGTCTCAGGCATGGGTGGAGGTTAGGAGTTAAAAGCAACCTCATAAAAGTGGGCTTTTAGCCTACATTTGAATACTGCCAGGTATGGAGCTTGACATATTGACTCAGGCAGTCTGTTCCAGACGTACGGTTCAGCAAGAGAGAAGAATGTAGTCTGGAGTAGGCAGAACATAAGAATTGCCACTGCTGGGTCAAACCAGTGGTCCATCGTGCCCAGCAGTACGCTCACGTGGTGGCCCTTAAGTCAAAGACCAGTGCCTTAACTGAGACTAGCCTTACCTGCATACGTACTGGTTCAGCAGAAACTTGTCTAACTTTGTCTTGAATCCCTGGAGGGTGTTTTCCCCTATAACAGACTCCAAAAGAGCGTTCCAGTTTTCTACCACTCTCTGGGTGAAGAAGAACTTCCTTATGTTTGTACGGAATCGATCCCCTTTTAACTTTAGAGAGTGCCCTCTCGTTCTCTCTACCTTGGAGAAGGTGAACAACCTGTCTCTATCTAAGTCTATTCCCTTCATTATCTTGAATGTTTCGATCAAGTCCCCTCTCAGTCTCCTCTTTTCAAGGGAGAAGAGGCCCAGTTTCTCTAATCTCTCACTGTACGGCAACTTCTCCAGCCCCTTAACCATTTTAGTCACTCTTCTCTGGACCCTTTCGAGCAGTACCGTGTCCTTCTTCATGTACGGCGACCAGTGCTGGACGCAGTATTCCAAATGAGAGTGTACCATGGCCCGATACAGCGGCATGATAACCTTCTCTGATCTGCTCGTGATTAATAAGAGAGATTGCCCAAAGAACAGGGCTCCCAGGGAGTATAGTGAGAGACAAGTGAGGAGAGATATTGAGACATCTCACCCTGGTCCCTCTTAAAAAAGCAGCTAATCCTAGAAATTGTTGCAGTTTCCACAGAAAGACTTTTGGAAAAGCTTGTGTGAGCCAGACTTAATATTGTACAGGATTTACTCTAAGGGGGTCTGACTTTAATAACTAGAAATCAGTTTATTTTCTGTTTTATAGTCAGCTGCCTTCCTCAAGTTGGCTTATTCCTAGTCTGGCTTGTATGTGTTTTAAACTTGTATGTGTTTTCAGATTGCAAGTACTGCAACTAAATTTTATTTTGAACTGTTTGGGGCACATTTTCAAAAAAGATAGACGTACAAAAGACAGGTATTTTTGAAACTGCCTTTCTAGACGTCTTTTTGGTCATTTTGTCTCCAGTGCATCTAAATCTTGTGTGTTAAAGGCGTGTTTTGGACAATTTACAGCAATAATCAAACATTTTCCAAAAGGTCCAGGACACAATTTGGACGTTTTGGGATAGACCTGTTTTTAAAATGAATAAGGGTCAAAAAGGTTCGCAACCTCGTTGTGACTCTTGATTTGGACAAGCGGAACTTTTTTGGTCGTGGAGAATTGGCTGACTTCCATTGTGCACTTTGATGCTTGTTTCAGGGCTGTATTGGTACACCCATGTTTCATCACTAGTGACAACATGGCCCAAAACATTGTCTTGCCTCTCCAAAAGGTCTTGGCAAACTTCAACTCTCCTTTGCTTTTGTTCATCGGTGAGCTCCTTCGGGACCATTTTTTGCACACACCTTTCTCATGCCAAGATTTTCAGTTAAGATTTTTCTGTTTCCCTATTAATGTTTATTTGGTCTGCTATGCTTCTCATAGTCAGCTGACGATTTTGATGCACAATTCGACAAATATTTGCAATGTTTTTGTCAGTTCTGCTTGTTACTGGCCACCTTGACATTTCTTCATCAGTGACAATTTCTCTCCCCTCAGAAAAGCATTTACAGTACTCCCCCTAAATTCACAGGGGTTAGGTTCTCAGAGTGATCGCAAAAAGTGAAAAACCGCGAAAACAGAATGTGTTACAAAAATGCACTCCCCGCTCCATTTTTGGCTGCTGGGCTCCATCGCGCGTACGCGCTCTACCGCTGCAACTGCTTTCTCTCTAACCCCCTCCCCAATCTCCCTCACAGCGGTTGTGCTGGAAGTAGTAGCTGCCACTGCAGCAGCTGGCTGGCCAGCTTCCATGGCACAAGGGGTGATGGGGGGGGGGGGGCAGATGAGCACCGGGCGCTGGGAACCATGTCCTCCAAGTCGCCTCTCACATGGACGCAAGCTGCTGCTTCTCCTCATGGGTCCTTCACCTGAGCACTGGCCCTTCTCGAAAGGGCAGGAGGAAGAATAAAAAAAAAACCTCGCGAATGACTGAGGATGCGAATGCTAAATCGCAAATTTGTGGGGGGAGTACTGTAATCTATTTGTACACAGATGTTTTCTTCATGGCATTATCCACATAAACTTGGACTAACATGTCCCTGATGTCACTTCTACTCTTGCCAAGTTTAACAAGTAATTGAATGTTTGTTCGTTGCTCTAATTCAAGCTTCGACATTCTTGCGATGGCACACAAACACGCAACAATAATAAATGCCACTCAGCAAGACACTACCATATGTCAACACAAACACAGCTGTGAGACACTGATATACCAAGGTTATGAAACCTTACCGCAGGGGTGTCAAACTCAATCACATTAAGGGGCCGAAATCTAAAACACAGGCTAAATCACAGCCAGACCCCAACCAATCTCCGCCCCCATAATAGAATTGTAATACCAGATTCTGGAACTTGGAGGCTGAGTGAATGGCTGGCTGAAGACTGAACTCCCTCCTCTTAGCATCTAATACAAGCAGTAGCATACCTAGGGGGGGGTCCGCCCCGGGTGCACGCCCCAAGGGGGTGCACAGGAGAGAGCTGGACAGGGGACCTGCGGGGTTAAATATAACTCGAGCCGCAAGGCTTGTCTTCTGCTCCTACTGACCTGCCGCTCACATATAGCCGATCGGAAGTCTTCCCCGATGTCAGCGCTGATGTCAGAGGGAGAGCTTAAGCAAAGCTTGCCCTCCGACGTCAGCGCTGACGTCGGGGAAGACTTCCGGTCGGCTATGTATGCGCGGCAGGACAGGCAGGAATAGAAGACAAGCCTTAAGAAAAATGGGAATCAAACACTGCTGCAGGCCAGAAGTAGGTGAGAATTATACTATAAAACCAGCAGCTACCCAAATCTATGAATAGGCACCGAGCAAAATGTGTCCTTTTAACTTTGGCTATTGTTGAACTTACAAGAACATGAAGCAGCTGGGTACCTTACTTCACAAAGATACAAAGATAACACAGTATTATAGCAGCAAGTTAGATCCATACCTGGCCAGGAAATGACTGTGGTCCTCACTCCTCTCCATCTGTCGGCACATAACCCTTCTTTTCCTGTGAATTATTTCCCCAACAAGCAGGAACTATAAACTACAGACTTCTGTGTTGTGGAAAAGTGTTTTTCTTTTTCCTGCTTGTTTTTGTACACTTAAACTCCTCTTGCTGCTGTTATGGGAATACACAAGTTTGAGTAATGATGTATGACAGTGAAGCAATAATGCATCAGCTGATTATTTTAGCAGCTATCTTGGGACTGTATGGTTAAGTAAATTGTGTTTATAAAATTAAAAAAAAAAAAAAAAAAAGAAGACAAGCCTCGTGGCTCGAGCTACATTTTGCTGAGAAAGTTGCTAAGATGGGTTGGGAGGCAAACGCGGAACACAAAAGGGGGGAGGGAGTGCGTTTTTGGACACAGAAGGCATGGACTTGGGAGAGAGGAAGGGAGGTAAAGAGATGCTGAGGTGGGGGAGGGAATGCGTTTTTAGACACAGAATGCATGGACTTGGGAGAGAGGAAGGGAGGGAAAGAGATGCTGAGGTGGGGGAGGGAATGCGTTTTTGGACACAGAAGGCATGGACTTGGGAGAGAGGAAGGGAGGGAAAGAGATGCTGAGGTGGGGGAGGGAATGTGTTTTTGGACACAGAAGGCATGGAAAGAGATGCTGAGGTGGGGGAGGGAATGCGTTTTTGGACACAGAAGGCATCGACTTGGGAGAGAGGAAGGGAGGGAAAGAGATGCTGAGGTGGGGGAGGGAATGGGTTTTTGGACACAGAAGGCATGGACTTAGGAGAGAGGAAGGGAGGGAAAGAGGTAGTTGTGTACACGGGGAATAGAAGAAAGGAGAATTAATGGTCATAGGGCGGGAGTGAGGTACAGACAGTGGCATACCAAGGTGGGGGTGGGGGTGGGGCAGTCCGCCCCGGGTTTACGCCCCAAGGGGTGCACAGCTGGCCACCCTCCAGTGTTTTCCCTAGGCTGGCAAACTGCATCTCTTTAGCCACTTGAGTTCCACCACCACCATCGGAAACAGGCCGGTTCCGAGTTCTCCCTGCTTTTCCCTGTGGGGCCGACCAACTCTTGCCACCCGCATCAATTCTGACGTCGGAGAGGATGTTCTGGGCCAGCCAATTGCTGCCTGGCTGGCCCAGAACGTCCTCTCCGACGTTAGAATTGACGTTGGGTGGCGAGAGTTGGTCGGCCCCGCGGGGAAGAGAAGCAGGGCGAACTTGGCGCCAGCCTATTCCCGATGGTGGCAGTGGCAGCCTATTCCCCAGTGGCGGTGGCAGCATTTTCCCAATGGTGGTGGCATAGGGGAGGGCAGGGAGAAAGAAAGAAAGGGGGCAGGGTGAAACAAAGAAAGAAATGAGGCACGGAGAGAGAGAGAAAAACAGACATACAGAAAGAAAGGGGGTATGGAGAGAGAGAAAAAGAAAGAAGGGGGCAGATTGAAACAAAGAAAAAGTTTGGGGAGGGAATGAGGTCTGGAGGAGAGAAAGCATACAGGAGGCTGAAAGAAGGGAAGAAATATTGGATGCACAGTCAGAAGAATAAAGTGCAACCAGAGACTGATGAAATTACCAAAGGTAGGAAAAATGATTTTATTTTCAATTTAGTGATCAAAATGTGTCCGTTTTGAGAATTTATATATGCTGTCTATATTTTGCACTATGGCCCCCTTTTACTAAACCGCAATAGCGTTTTTTAGCGCAGGGAGCCTTTGAGCGTTGAGAGCAGCGTGGGGCATTCAGCGCAGCTCCCTGCGCTAAAAACAGATATCGCGGTTTAGTAAAAAGGGAGGGGGAATATTTGTCTATTTTTGTATAGTTGTTACTGAGGTGACATTGCATAAAATCATCTGCCTTGACCTCTTTGAAAACCCGCGGTATATAAATGATAATTAACATTTTCTCTGCGTACAGCATGCTTTGTGTTTTTAAAATTTTATTGTTGGTAGATCATTTTGACTTGGCCACAAAGGTAAGGGGGAGGGAGGGGAGCTGCTGAAAGACATCTAGTAATCCTTGCAGGCTTGACTGTACAGGGAATTATTTTTGTAAAATCATGTTTTGTTATGTGACTGGCATTATTTAGACTTTAATTTCTATGAATGAATAGAATGAAAATGATATAAAATTACTTGCTTGTTTTTATGTGCGTGCGCTGAAGGAAAATGGAGAGAGAGTGGGCTGAGGATGCTGAAGGGAAATGGGGAAGAGAGAGTGGGGAGAAGACGCTGATTTATAAATTGACAATTGTACAGAATATTGTTTCTTTTTATACTTTAATATAAACAATTCAAGGCTTGTGTGGATGGAATCAGGTGGTTTGCGGGGATGGGGACCGAGCTTACGGGGATTAGTCCAATAAAATGGTATTTTTTTTATTTCTCATTGTTTTATTTTTATTTGTTAATTTGTAAAGTGGTGATTGTTATGTATCAGTTTTTTCAAATTTACATCTACTGTCTTTATATTTTGCACTGTATTAGAGGACATGTGTTACTGTTTTTGTGGTGTTGCATTGTATCCAGAGTCTGGTTTCTTGGCGGTTCAGTTTAACTTTTTGTCTACATATTTCTATTTTTAGTTTGTGATTATTCCATATTGGGCTAGGGTGTATCTCTGTTCTGTGTGTATGAAAAGAACATAGTTTTCATTGACTACAGGATCAATTGACTGTGCGGGATCTGGCTTGTTTAGTTTTACAATGTATGTGTTGGTGTTCTAGTGCTCACTGCAGTGTTTAAGATGCTGCTTTTTCCTAGGTACACTCTTGTTGTTACTAAAAATCATATTTTTCATATAGATGGGGGGGGGGCAAAAATTGATGGGCTCCGGGTGCCACATACCCTAGGTACGCCACTGAATACAAGAGTTTAATATATAATAAATAATAATTTTGCCTTGTTTGGGAGAAAATCTTCAAAGATGACATCCACAAAACAGAAGATACAAGAAATCTCAACAAAATCTTTAGGGAAAAACAAAAGACTAAAGGAAGATCCACAGACATCAAATGAAAGTTTAACATCTATAGATGCATTGGATGTAATAGATGTTATAGACAAATTGGAAAACATAAATTTAACTCTGGTGGAGATAAGAAAGAAAATGAATCATATGAACAGCAAACTGGATATAATTACCAATAGAATTGACAAAGTGGAAAACAGAGTTGAAAAAATAGAGCAAATATAACAACATAAAGATCATAAAATGTTAAAAGAAATGCAGAAAAAGATGATAGATCTTGAAAATTATTCTAGAAAACAAAATTTGAGAATTATAGGATTAAAAGAAGAAAGTGAAGGGAAAAATATGATCTCTTTCCTAAAAGAAATTATACCAGAGATTCTTCCACTCAGGATAAAAACACCAATAGAAATAGAAAAAGCCCATAGAATTGGAGTACAGAAATCTCAAAATCAAGGTAAGCCAAGAACAGTTATTTTCAAATTAATGAGATTCCAACATGTTCTGGATATTTTAAAAATGGCTAGAGAAGCACAAAATATAGTGTATAAGATTCTAAATTGATCTTCATTCCGGATTTGGCCAAGGAAACTGTTCAAATAGGGCAAAGATTTTTACAGCTAAGACAACCACTAAAAGAAATAGGAGCAAAATATGGACTATTCTACCCAGCACAAATGAAAATCACCTATAAAGATAAATTTCATTTATTCGAGGACCCAGAAAAACTTAAGGAGTTCCTATCTTCTCAAGAAATACCCATGAACTAATAATTAATATATTGGTAAGATCATAAATTTAGATTGAAAATATTAAAAATTCTAAACTATAGAAAAATGAATATCTATATTATGATTTATTTTTAACCTTAAAAATGGCCGCTATAACTGACTTTTAACTATAATAGAACTATTGGAATTAGAAACATTTTAAAATAAGAGAAGATTCTAAGTTTAAACAAAAATACCTGGTGATGTAATTAATATATTCAAGAATATGCTGACATCTGAAGAATCTAGGGATGGAATTGTAAGATCTTCTGATTCTAGTGCCTTCACTTGGTCTTTGTTGGAGTTTGGAGGAAAGAGAGACATGTTAAATGGAAGGAGGATGTTTTTGGTGAAGCCATCCATAGGAAACAGATCGAAGAAAGAGATTGTTGCAGCTGCCTGGATGGCTTGAAGAGAGATGGTGCATCTGAAAGGGCCGTGATCCCTGGAGCTTGGCTGCGCGGCTTGGAATAAATCCACCGCAGCGGCGCGCACAATTATCGACAGACTGAGTTGAGATAGAGCCGGGGCGGACGTGAGAGTGCAGGAGCGAGATCGGGTTGATGGATGGCTGTTTCACAGTGTTTGTTGGCTGCCAGTTTTGTGTTCAGGTTCTTCCAGTAAGGCCTGTGGAGTGACCAAGAGAGTGCTTGTTGGTTTTCCACAGCGCATTGATACTGATCACTGTTTGGTGTCTTCCGGTTCCGGGTTGGGGTGGAAGAAATGATAAGACGATCCCCAATCTCGGTTTAATCTGATCTTCGTGTCGCGTTACTTCTATCCTTTGGACCTGGAGAAGAAAGAGTGGAAGTTGAAAAGATTGAATGGGACTGGGTCCGGAATGTTACAGATGGAACCCGGGTAGATGCACAACTGCTGTCGGGTGAGCTGACAGTGCCTCAAAAGACACAACTTTATAATCGGGTTGGCAGGGTGAATTGAACTCGTGGTATACTGCTTTACTTTTGTATCCTTTCAGAGATAGAACTGAAATGACAGTTTGATTCAAAAGCATACTCCTGATTTTAGTAATAAGAAAAATATATTAACAGAATTACATTTATGGTTTTAGATGGATTCTATACTATACTTATTTACATATGTAAATTTATTTATATTTATAATTCGTATAATAGATAACATGAGATAAATGAATGGCTGAATCTGAAATTATATGAAAGATATAATAAATTGAGTGTCAGGAAGAATGAAAGATTGTAATGTATTCAAGTTCAATTTATAAGATACTTTATTATATAATTGTTCTTCCTAAATGAATAGATAAAATGAAAAGAAAGATTGGATAATACTAATGTTATATGAAATATTTAATAGAGTGAATGAGTGATTGCATGAATTCATAAATTAATTAAATGGAATTTCTAATTTAATGAGACTTGAAGCATTGTAATATTGCAATACACTTATGGTTTAAAATTAATTTATTATTATTAAGGGGGAGTGTAAAAGAAATTCTAATGTACTATTGATTTTTAGATTGATATTGATAACAAAAGGAAATTTTAAATTTACATTTCTTTATGGAATTTAATTAATGTAGATTTTATGTAATGGGATAGAGATATAATTAAAAGAGTAATTAAGGGGGTTTTAAAAAGATGGAATGATCAATTTTTATAGTAAAGAGAAATAATGAAGTAGGATGCTTGGGGGAGGGGATGGGTAGCTGGTCTGATCTTATGTCTTTAAGTTATCATAATATAAGGAAGGGAGGTTATGGGAGGGAGAGGGAAAGGGATTTTGCAATCTTTTAAATATAAAATTTAATGAATCAAGGGCATGGGGGATGTTTCTTATTGTAAATTAAGGGAAAAGAGTTTTACACAGAAAAATTATAGAAAGATGAAGTATTTGTTGAAGTTCATGTGTTACAGGAATAAATAACTTAATGGAGCTTAAATTGTTCTCGCTAAACATTAATGGCCTCAACCATCCAATAAAAGGGAAGAAAACACTTTTGTTTTTAAAGCAGCAAAATATAGATATATGTTTTATCCAAGAGACTCATCTATCAGGTGTAGAATCCAAAAAGCTAGAAGGAGATTGGGTAAAACATTGATTTTTTTGCCCCAGCTGTGAAAAAAAGCAGATGTAGCAATATTAGTACATAAAAAATATAATGCTATGTTTAAATTGATTGCTGCTGACCCTGCAGGGAGATGGGTTCATGTAGAAATGAGCGTGGGAAATACTACCATGGCGCTATTCAATATATGCGCACCTAATTCGAACCAGGTGGAATTTTTAAAATCTCTACATCCATTGTTGTTACCACTGGCTGCTTCTAATTTAGTTGTGGCAGGGGATTTTAATGCTGTTATGGATCCTTTAATGCAGTGATTCCCAACCCTGTCCTGGAGGAACACCCGGCCAATCGGGTTTTCAGGCTAGCCCTAATGAATATGCATGAGAGAGATTTGCATATGATGGAAGTGATAGGCATGCAAATTTGCTTCATGCATATTCATTAGGGCTAGCCTGAAAACCCAATTGGCCTGGTGTTCCTCCAGGACAGGGTTGGGAACCACTGCTTTAATGGACAAAAAACCTAGCAGAATTATGAAGTCATTAGGATTGGATAATTTGGTACAAAATTGTGATTTAAAAGATATATGGCAAATATTTCATTTTAATGATCAGGAATTTTCATTTTATTCCCAAGTTCACAAATCATTTTCAAGAATCCTATATAATAAAAAGCTAGCTGCGCATGCGCACTCCTATTTGTGTGTTCCGTGCGCTGTAGGTCTGTGGTCGCAGGAGTGCGCATGCGCGAGTCCCCAGCCTTCTTCCCAGAACCTACCTTGGCCGCCAGCAGCGGCGGCTCCTCTCACAAGCCCCCAGCGCTGCTTTCAGCTCCTGCTGCATGGGGCCCATACCGAGCCATCCCACATTACCATTAAATCTTCAGGCGCGAGTGGTGGCTTGCCGCACACGCCCCAACGCCAAGTGCTCTTTTAAAATCTTCAGGCGCGAGCGGCGGCTTGCCACATGTGCCCTGACCTCCAAACGCCGAGCGGCAGCTTGCCGCACGCGCCCTGACCTCCAAACCCCCCTGCCGGCATCTATTTTTCCTCCTTCTCCTTCTCGCCTGCTCACAGCGTTTAATTGAAAAGCGCTGCACTGTGCTGCCACTGGCCTCACAATCTTCTCTCCCCTGCGGTCCGCCCTCTCACAACTTCCTGTTTCCGTTAGGGTTGGCCGCAGTGTAGAGAAGACACCGAGGCCAGCAACAGCGCGGTGCAGCGCTTTTCTGTGAGGCAAGTAGATTTCTGTGGGTCATATGCACAGGGGGAGCAGGAAAGGAATGCTGCTGGATGGGGGGAGGGAAAAGGAAGGGAACAGGGGGAGCAGGTAAGGGGTGGGTGCACAGGGAAGGGGGGAATGCTGCTGCTGCACAGGGAAGTGGGGGGAGGAATGCTGCTGCTACACAGGGAAAGGGGGAATGCTGCTGCACAGGGAAGGAGGGAATGCTGCTGCTGTACAGGAAAGTGTGGGGGGAATGCTGCTGTACAGGGAAGGGGGAATGCTGTTGCTGCTACACAGAGAAGGGGGGAATGCTGCTGTTGCTGCACAGGGAAGTGGGGGAGGGGGAAAGGGAAAGGGGGCCAGGGAGAAATCTTGGTTTGCTTGGGGGGGGGACAAAAGGGGGCCATGGAGAGAGACAGAAAGATAGGCAGGCAGCGCACGAGAATGAAAAACAGACACACAGAAATACAGCAGGCAGGAAGAGAGACAGAAAGAAAGAAACACAGACAGACAAAGGGGGCCAGGGAGAGAGACAGACAGAAAGAAAGACAGACAGTGGGAGGGAGAGAGACAAGGGCAGGGAGAGACACAGAAAGAAAGAAAGACAGATAGACATATTCTAGCACCCGTTAATGTAACGGGCTTAATGACTAGTAGACTATATATTTGTTTCAAATGCATTAGTTCAACAAGTAACACAAACCTCCATTGATCTAATTATTTTGGTGGGGTGTAGATTAAAATTAAAATAATTGACCAAGATTATAATAAACCTGTATGGAGATTTGATAATACAATGTTGGTGGAACCAAGTTTTATTGAGGAAATACAGTTAAAAATAAATGATTATTTTCAAATTAATAATGTGGAAGATATCTCTACATACAGGAAATGCTACAGGATGCTTTTAAGGCAACTATGAGAGGTCAAATTATTTATTTTTCGGCACATATCAAAAAACAAATTAAAAAGCAATTTTATAGTTTGGAACAGGATATAAAGATATTAGAATCATAATTGATTGATAAATGGGAATACTCTACATTACAAGATCTCTTGAAAGCTAAAGGAAAATATAATGAGATTTCTTCTAAAATGATAAGAAAAGACTTATTTTCTCAACAGGCATTGTATTATGCAAATTCAAATAAGGCAGGAAGATTATTGGCAAATTATTTAAAAGCAAAAAAAATCCCAAAAACAAAAATAGTGGTGATAAAAGACAAAAAAGGGAATACATATTCTCAAATTGGACTGATTCTTAAAACAATTTTTACATTTTTACAAAGACCTGTATTCTTCTGAGCCTTATTTAGATAAAGAAAAGGATGGTTTAGAATTTTTATAGTTAATTAAGGGACCAAAAATTCCTGAGCAGATAAAAGAAAGTCTAGAAAAGCCAATATCATTGAAAGAATTGCAAACAGCTTTGAAATCCCTTAGAGTTGGATCTGCTCCAGGTGGTGATGGTTTCACAGTAGAGTTTTATAAATCATTTCAAAACATCCTATTACCTTATCTGTTAAATTTATATCAGGTCCAACTAACTAATGGTTGTATCATAGGTACTATGGAAGAATCTGTTACTATAGTTTTACCTAAGCCAAATAAAGACCCCACATTGGTTTCAAATTACAGGCCTATTTCCTTAATTAATGTAGTTGGAAACTTCTAGCAAAAACATTGGCTTTACGCTTGGCCAAGGCTCTCCCTTTTATCGTTGGTATGCACCAAACAGGATTTGTTGCTCAGAGACATTCCCCTAATAACACCAGATTAGCTTTTCACATGTTAAATTTAACAAAAGCTATGAATGATCCGGCCTTTTCTGTATCCTTAGACGCAGAGAAGGCTTTTGATCGGGTAGAGTAGGCCTTCATGTATCAAGCAATGGATTAGTTTCAGGATTTATACAAATGATCCAAACTTTGTATAGCTCCCCTGCTGCTAGATTATATATTAATAATAATTTTTCAGAGCGTTTTAATCTGCAAAGGGGAGTTAGACAAGGCTGTCCTTTGTCTCCTTTACTTTTTGATATTGTATTAGAACCCTTGTTACTAGCTATTCAGCAAGTGAAGGAGATATAGGGTATTCCTTATTCAGATCGGGAATATAAAGTTTCCGCTTATGTGGATGATATACTGCTTCATTTGAGGAATCCGGAAACAACCATTCCAAGCTTATTAGAACTGATAGAGAAATTTGGAAAATTTTCAGGGTACAAGATAAATTGGAGTACATTACATTACATTACATTACATTAGTGATTTCTATTCCGCTTGTGCCTTGCGGTTCTAAGCGGATTACAAATTAGAAGACTGGACATTTCCAGTAGCGTTGCAGTACATAGAATCAAGAAAGTGTCAAGTTACAATTGTTAGTCTGGACATTTCCAGGAGAAATTGAAAGCAAATAGTAGATAGTGATAAGTTGTGATGAATAGAAATAATACAGTCAGGATTCTGAAGTATTGCTATGGTGGTGGTGGTCATGAGAGTATTTTCTAGTGCTATTGTGAGGTTATGATGATGGGAAGTGTTTTTTGAAGAGATGAGTTTTGATTTCTTTTCGGAATACTTTAATGTCTGTTGAATTGATCAGTAGATTGGAAATGGTGGTATCAATCTTTGCTGCCTGTGTCGCTAAAAGGCTGTCGTATAGTTTCTTTCGTCTTGTTCCATTGAGAGGGGAGTAAATGAATAGGCTCTGAGTTCTCCTTAATCTGTGTGAGAGGTTACAGTGTAGTCTGTTGTTTAGGTAGCTGGGTGCTGTTCCGTGTGTTACTTTGTATAGTAGACAGTAGAATTTGAACTGGGATCTTGCTTTTATTGGTAGCCAGTGTGAGTCTAGGTATGCATTGGTGATGTGGTCATATTTGCCGAGGGAGTAGATGAGTCTGAGGGCCGTGTTCTGAACAGTCTGTAGTTGTTTTATCATGTAGTTTGGGCATGAAAGGTAGAGGCTGTTGCAGTAATCTACAATACTTAGTACTAGGGATTGTACTAATATCTTCCACTTAATGTTCATTGTACAAAAGGTGTTCACTCGGGGCTGCGGGTGGCAGCTCCTGCATGCCCCCCCCCCCCCCGCAGCCGACCCGGAAGCCCTCCCTCTGACATTGCAACATCAGAGGGAACGTCTCCAAGCCAGCCGCAGGAGGCATGCAGGAGCTGCCACCCGCTGTCCCGAGTGAACACCACAGCAAGGAGGAGGGAGCCGGCAAGAAGGCAATCATCCAGGGGTGGCAGAGGGAACAAACACCTTGAGCGGGCCGCACGGGGCAGCAGGATGGATACCCTTACTTTGGGACACGCTCGTATAGCGAGTCAAATTCGGTTTACGAGTTGCTGATTTTACAAAATGTTTTGCTCGTCTTGCAAAACACTCATAAACCGCGGTACTCGTAAACCGAGGTTTGACTGTATATGGTTGAACTCCAAGATTCAAATTGGCGGATATAAAGTCATCTGGAAGCAATGGATGATGGCAGGAATACGTGTATTAGAAGACGTTATTTCTAATGGTAAATTGCTTGAATTTTCACAGTTGCAACATAAATATGGTCTTAATAATTCACAAAATTATAGATGGTTGCAACTGAAGCAGGCTATTCAGGCGGGGTTCCCTGAATGGAAAAATCTCACTAATCGATATAGTTTAGAGCAGTGTTCTTCAACCACCGGTCCATGGACCAGTGCCGGTCCACAGAAATTTCCTGCCGGTCCACAGGGCCAGCATGTGCATCAGGCCCAAAATAGTGTTCTTCAACCACCGGTCTAAGGTGCGATCAGTGCGGTGTTATCTTTGAGCCAGCTCCCTCTTCCTAACTGATTCAGTGCACAAAGCCACAGGTAGTGGCTCCTACGGGCATCCTGCACCTGAACTGGAAGCCTTCTCTTTGACGTTGCAACGTCAGAGGGAAGGTTTCCAGATGAGGCACAGGACGTGCAAGGTGCAATTAGTACTATTATGGGGGCGGGGTCTGGGGTGGAGATGGGCGGGGTCTGGCCCACGACTTATCCCAGTGTTCTTCAACTGCCGGTCCACAGAATAATTATTTTATTTCTGCCGGTCCATAGGTGTAAAAAGGTTGAAAAACACTGGTTTGGAGTTCTTATGCTTTCAGGTGGACTTCCTGGGACACCAGGCCGCACAGTGGTACAAATTAATATCTGGAATTATATATAAAAAACCAAAAAATGGTCTTCGGGACATTTGGAGCATTGAGATCAAGCATCAAATTACAGTGTCTCAATGGCTACGAATTTGGTCTTGGAGGATGAGATGTGCAATGTCTGCAACTATGAGAAAAACTTGGTTTTTTTTCTGTTACATAAAGCATTTTGGACCCCTGTTCGTTTACATAGATTAGATAGCTCTAAGTCTTATAGATGTTGGCACTGCAATCTCGAAGCTGGGACTTTAGATCATTTATTATTCGATTGTCCATTTATTATGACTTTTTGGAAATCAATTTGGGACCAAATTAATTGTTTATTAGATAACCCAGTGGCATTATAATATGATACTGTACTGTTTGGTATGGCAATGAGAGCAAAAAGTCAGATTTCTTCAAATAATAACAAATTATTACTTATAATGACTGGGTTTGCCATTCAACAAATTACCTATAATTGGAAAAACTGGAGTAGATTAAATTATAATTTCTGGTGGAATGCCTTGTGTCATATTTATAAAATGGAAAGATTTATTGCAATACAGCGAGGATGTTTTAGGAAATTTCAAGATGGGTGGGAGCCATTAACAAAATATTGTACTGATTAGATGACATTTTTTCCCTTAAATTTACAGGTTAAATTATGAGGGGGGAGGGTGTGTAATTTTATTGTTACATATTGTACAAGATATTTGTTTATATAATACGAAAGTTTGGGAAGGGTGGGAGATAAGATATATCATTTGTACTATTGATGATTATTAAGTGATATATTTATTGTTAATCTGTTTAAACATGTTGACACACTTATTGTAAGTTTGAAAATGAATAAAGATTTTAAAAAAAGAATTGTAATACCATTTTTTCCATTCATTTTTCAGATATACACACAATATAATCTTATTAACAACACATAATGGTTAACCACAAAATTAAACTACACAAAGCACACTGTATGCTTCTCAACATTCATTCCTACCAGAACACAGATAACCTCTATGCAAATAGGGGACCACAAACTAAAAGTACTAATATATACAAAAAAACCTAAGATACAAGACTCTGCATGCAGTATAACCCCAGAGAAAAAGAAATGAATGCATTTCTTCCTGAACAGTGCAAAATACAGACAGCAGATGTAAATTCTCAAAATTGACACAATTCAATCACTAAATTGAAATAAAATCATTTCCCCTACTTTTTTATCTGGTGATTTTGTTTTTCAAACCATCTTTTCCCAGTCTCTGGCTGCACTTCCTTCTGTCTGTGCTCTTAACTGAGTATCCAGGGCCACCTTATCTATTTTCTGCTTTTCTCTCCTTTACTTTCTGCCATACATCCATCATTAGCATTAGCTTTTAACATTCAACTTTCTTCTGTTTTCCTGCTTTCTTCTCAAAATCTATCTACTTTTCCATGTCTTCCCTTCCCATCTATCCATGTGTACCATCTCCTCCCTCTTTCTTCTCCCCTATTCACATCTATCCATATGAAGCATTTCTTCTTATCTCTTTCCAGCCACACCTATTGCTGTGCACCATTTCCTCCCTCTCCCTCCCCTTATCCACTCATCCCTCTCCCATGGTTAGACAACTCTATTTTCTCTCTTCCCCCTCATATGGTCTGGCATCTTTCTTCTTTCCTTCCCATATCCTGGAATATCTCTCCTCTCCCTTGCTCTAGCATATCTCTCTCCTTTCCTCCCTCTTCCCAAGGTCTAACTTCGCTCTCCTTCTCAGCCTCTCCTTTCTGCGGTCTGGCATCTCTCTATCCCCTCCTTCCCATTCCAGTGGTCTGACATCTCTCTCTTCCCCATGCATCTCTACCTCATTCCTTTCCCACCACCATGTCCAATAATTCTCTCTTCCTCCCTCTCTCTGCCCAATTTTACTCTTTCTCCTCATGTGCACCATCTCTTTCCCTCTCTGACACACAAACTCTTTCTATTCCCTCCTCACGTCAGCATCTCTTTCCCTCACTCTCTCCATTTTTCTATTCTATGGGTCATGCTCCCCTCTTCTTCCCTTCATTCTATGTCCCAAGTTCATGCCCCCTCCCCCCCTATCATTTGTCCAAAGTTTGTGCTCCCTCTTTCTTGAGTCCCAACATGCCCCTCCCCTCCCTCCATCTTGTGCCTCAACTAGATACCTCCTTCTGGCAGGTGTTTACCTTCTGGCCTGCTCCCTCCTCCTCACCGCTGCAGTAGTTTCTGTGCACAAAGCCGTGGGTGGCAGCTCCTATGCGCATCCCACGCCTAAACCAGAAGCTTTCTCTCGCAAAGTCAGAGGGAAGGCTTTCGGATGAGGTGCGGGACACGGGAGTGTGTGGTGCAGTGGTTAGAGCTACAGCCTCAACACCCTGAGGTTGTGGGTTTGAATCCCGTACTGCTCCTTGTGACCCTGGGCAAGTCACTTAATCCCCCTTGCTCCAGGTACATTAGATAAGAGTGGGTGCCCCCCTGGACAGTTAGGGAAAAATGCTTGAGTATCTGAATAATTTGTAATCCACATAGAATTGTAGGATATACGGAATATAAATTATTTATTATTATTTTTTTTTTTTTAAAAAAGGTAAAACACCCAGGGACAGCAATGAGGAAAACGCCACATCACGTTCAAGCTGGCACACAGTCACCGTGGGCTGCATACAACGGCCAGGCAGGCCGGATTCAGCCCATGGGCCTTGTGTTTGACACATGTACCTTACCGAGTTGTTTGTACAATGCTGCCAACATAAGCACATGGAGGTAAGTTTGCAAACTTAATTGCCAGACCTCATATACATTGCATGAATCTATTCTCCTTTGGTTACAACTTATGCTGCATTTGTACTTTATAAATATCAGCCCAACTCTGGTACAATTCTAACAATGACCAGCACAGTATATGCACATTCTGCATCCACCTCTGGGATGCAATTAGCCTCAATATTTTTATTGCTGGTACTACTCAACAGCTTCAGGCAGGAAAAGGGGAACATTAATATTCTACACTAGTACTTCTCAACCTTGCCTTGGAGAAACATCTTGTCAATCATGTTTTCAGGATTATCATCATGAATACGTATGAGATAAATGTGCACAAGGTAGAAACATAGGTGCCAGCTCTGCTGGTGCCCAAACTCCCCCAATATTTTTAGGACCTTAAATGACCAGGGCCAGTTCCTTTCCATCTCCCTCCCTCCCTCCCTTCACCTTCCTGGTTTCCTTAGAAAATTGAAATCTTCTTTTACAGAGAACCCCGGTGTGGCAGCCATTCTCACAGGCTGCCAGCGCTGCCTTGAAGCTTTCAGTCTGCTGGCTGTCTAACAAGGGGGGTGGGGGGAAGCAGTCTGCACCAGGTACAGCCCATAAGGGAGTGCTCCGAGGGACGGTGTCATGAACTTCTTCCAGCAGCAGTACCATTCACAATCTGCTGCTCTTGTCGGCCTCAGGTCTTTCTCTCTGCCGGATCCCACCTACATCCTGTTTCTGAAAAGGCAGGACCCGGTCGAGAGGAAGGTATGAAGCCTGCAAGCGCAGCGAGTTGTGAACACTCACTGCCGACTGGGAAGGGGGTGACAAAGAGGGAGGAGATAATTGCTGCACCCAGACTGGGCCAATGGAGGGAGAAGGTACATTAGGTAGATTGTGAGTCTGCCGGGACAGACAGGGAAAAATGCTTGAGTACCTGAATAAATTCATGTAAACCATTCTGAGCTCCCCTGGGAGAACGGTATAGAAATTGAATAAAAAAAAAAAAAGAAGGAAGAACATGGAGAGGAAGGGAGGGAGGGAAAGGAAGGAAGGGAGATGCCAGATCACTGGAAGGGGAAGGAGAAAGATGCCACACCATGGAATGGAAAGAGGGAAGAGAGAGATGCCAGACTGCAGCAAGGAGAGCAGAGAGGTACCAGAACACGGGAAGGAGGAAGGGATCAAGAGAGATGTTGGATCACGGGAAGGGGTAGGGAAGGAGAGATGCCAGATCATGGGAGAGGAGAGAGATACCAGGCTGTGGGAAGGAGAAAGATGCAAAACCATAGGAGGTGGGGGAAGGGGAAAACAGAGATGTCAGACCACAGGAGAGGGAGAAAGGGAGGTGATTGTGCACAGGGATGGAGAGGATGGGAGGAGGAGATAGTGCACAGCAATGGGTATGGAAGGGGAGATAGAAGAAATGCTTCTTATGGATAGATGGAAATAGGGGAGAAGAAAGAGGGAGGAAATGGTGCACATGGATAGATGGGAAGAGAAGGTAAGACATGGAAAAGCAGATAGATTTTGAGAACAAAACAGAAAAATGAAAGAAAGTTGAATGTTAAAAGTTAATGCCACAGATGGATGTAGGACAGAAAGTGAAAGAGAGAAAAATAGCAAATGGATAAGAAAGCCCTGGAAACACAGTTAAGATCATAGATAGAAAGAAGTGCAACCAGAGCCTGGGAAAAGATAATTAGAAAAATAAAATCACCAGACAACAAAAGGTAGGGAAAATGATTTCATTTTCAATTTAGTGATTGAAATGTGTCAGCTTTGAGAATTTATATCTGCTGTCTATATTTTGCACTGTTCAGGAAGAAATTATTTTGTATTTCTCTGGTGTTGTACTGCATGTAGTGTCTGGCATCTTAGGGTTTCAGTTGTGTATATTAGTATTTTTTGTTTTGGGGCTTATATTTGCATAGGGGCTGTGTTCTGCATGTGTAACCAAGGCCAGGTGTTCTGGTAGGAATGAATATTGAGAAGCATAAAGTGTAGTTTAATTTTGTGGTTTTGGAAAAAAACATTCCAAAAGGCCAGTTGAGAAAATAGTATTTTTAGACCAGAAAAACGTTCCTAGATGTCTTTGCCCTCAGTACGTCTCTCTTTTTAAACCCTTAAAAAAACAGAAGTCTAAATGAAAAATGCACAAAAAACAGCCATTGGAATGTAGGAAGGCCTAGCATTCTTAGCAGACTGGCCACACAGACATCCCAGAAGAGCAGTGGGGCACCCTAGGGGGGCACTGCAGTCAGCTTCACATATAAGGTCCCAGGTACATATCTCACCATAACCCACTTATAGTATAAGGTGAGCCCTTCAAAACACACCCCAAACTTACTGAACCCAACTGTATACTACACTAATAGCTTTTATGTAAGCAGTGGGATTGGGGTGGGGTTTGGAAGGATCACAGATTCCACTATAAGTGTAGTGGTTAGAGTGGGATAGGAGTACCCATCTCTGACCACTAGGCTACTCCAGGAACCTGCTTACTGCTCCAATAGGACTGGCCGTAACATCTGAAGCTGTCACACAGGAATGTATGTACTGTTTCATTCACATCTTTCAGGGGTAGGAGGGGGGGTCAGTGACCACCAGGGGAGTAAGATGAGATCATGCGTTCTTCCCTTCGGTGGTCATCTGATGTCGGAGAGAAGGTTCCCAGGTCAGCCATGTGTAACGGCTGCCCGCACCCCAGCACCCCAGCTGCTGCTCCTTCCTGAAGGCAGGAAGGAGCAGCAGCCCACCTGGAAGGAGGGAACTGGGATCCCTCGCTGACCCAGAAGGCTTCCCTCTGTCAGATCTGACATCGTAGGGAAGCCTTCCGGGTCGACTTTGGCAGAGGGCAGCTGGCAGGAAGGAGGGCATGGGAACCCCAGTGGTGGCTATGGCAGCTTCGGCAGAAGCTGGCAGGCAGGAAAGAGGGCATGGGATCCTCAGCGGCCATTAAGCAGGGAAGGGGGGGCGGGAGACCCACGCAGTACGTACCTCTAAGGGTACACATACCTCATGTTGAGAACCTCAGGTTTAGAGGTTTTATTCATCAACACTGACCAGATAAGTGCCACTGCATATTCCTGGATAGCCCCAGACAAATGACAAAGGGCCAGGAACCTCATCTGGATGTTTAAATTGCTTTGAATATCGAACCCCTAGTTTCTGTAACAAAAACTAAGGTACTTACTTTATAGAATATATGCTAATCAGGTGCCCTTTGAGTGCCTTTATATAGGTGCAGTTATTGAATAACTCCCAAAACTAATTTTAACATGTAAGGTGATAGGTGCAAATACTGGAAAGGCCAGTGTGCAATAACTACCCTTCTTTTCCAATAGAAATGAGTATCATGTTCTTTTCTAGTTCCCTTGCATACCTATTAACTGCATGCTGACCCAGTTTTTAACAAATACAGTGACTATTAAAACCATTTCCAATTACTAATCCTAATCCTTTGCTCTCATGTTGGCAACTAACTTGTCGTCATTTCTCACTTCCTTTTTAGGATAGCAAGCAGCAGGTGTTTATCACTGACAGAAGGGTCAAGTTGCTTCTCTTCTTCAAAATCTCCCAACCCTGTAGGCAATTTATGCATACAAGTACACACAGGCAGGACTGTCTTAAGTTTGGAGCAGGGCACACAAGGAGATTTTCATAGGTGCCACACTCACAGACATCCTTTCTCTGTGATTTTATGGTAGCCAGGTTCATGAATGTCCCAGGAGCTGCCCCAGTTTTGAAAGTGAGCTGAAGCAAGGAAGAAGCAGAGACCCACATACCCAAGCCCAGCTTATGTTCTAGCCGAGGCATTCAAGAGATGTTTTGGAAAAAGTGTGTAGAGGACCACATATCTGATCTGCAGATTTCTTCAAGGGAAAAAAAAGCCCAAGACACCGTCCATGAAGTGAAGAGGACTCTGATAGAATGAGCTCTACAGGAGGCTGCTTATCAGAGAACATATACACTGACAAAACGGTCTCTCTGATCCAAAAAGCAATTTTTTGATCGTCCAAATAAAGGTAAACAAATGATCTGATTGGTGAAAATCATTAGTGACTTGTATGTTTTGAAGGAGGACCCAGCAAACATATAGGAGAGAAACTCTTTTCCAAACTCTTATTTATGAAAGAATTGATTAAAATGAAAGGAAAAATCACTTTGGGCATGAAAATGGAACTGTACAGATAGTAATTCCGGTCTCTGAAAAACAAAGAAATGGATCCCTGAAGAACAAAGCTTGAAGGTCAGAGATCCTTTTGGCAGAAGAGCATGCCACCAGGAAGACCAACTTCAATGTAAGATCTTTCAAAGTAGCTTTGTTGAGGGGTTCAAAATGAGATTTCTGAAAAGACTTGAGAACCAGATTAAGATTCCACCCAGGACAAGAAAGGCAAAGGGGAGATTTAAAAGGATTACATCCCCTTAAGACATGAACTACAGTAATTCGTTCCAGAAGCATGCTTGTAATCCAAAACACTCGTATTATCAAAGTGAATTTTCCCATAAGAAATAATGCAAACTCAAACGATTCGTTCCACAACCCAAAAACTTTAATACAAAATACTATACGTACTTGTACTGCAAGACCTCGCTCGTTTAGAATAGTCACTACACTCCTGCAGCATCAGAGAGAGAGAAGAACCATTGGCTCAGTTGTGATGATGTGATGTGTGTATACTATATGTACTTGTATTGCAAGACTTTGTATCAAGTTAAAACACTTGCAAACTAAGTTACTTGCAATCCAAGGTTTTACTGTACTTCCAGATGACAAAGGGGAAACAGTGACCCATGTAGCAAGTATGAACAGCAAAAAGGAAGTAGGACACGTAAAAGTTCAGGATTCTCACAAACTTTAATTCACTGTACAAAAAGCAGTACATCAGAGTGTTAAACACAATTACATAAGTCTCTCGACATGGCCATGTTTCAGCCAGTTTGCCGTCGTCAGGAGAACAAGCGATACTTATAAACATATTAAACATATAAAAAAGAATCAACTAAATAAATTTAAAACAATTGAAACATCTATAAAACAAACATATAATTTCTAAACACAAGCATATAAAACCATACAATGATTAACAAACATCCTTTAAATGTTTCATAAGAAAAGAATGCATTGTAAAACTATAAATATGAACATGTTTAAAAACAATTAAAGCATAGATGCAATAAATTTGTGATAAACCGAAGAGCAGATATCTATGAAAAAGAAATTCATATTAGAAAACATATCTTAAATATCAAATAGAGCCATGAATGAGATATTGTAAGGAAAGTCACTGAATGAGGCATAAACTGACAATAAAAAACAGAGAAATGATGTACAAAACTCAAGGTAAACAAGCGAGAGAGAATATTTGAACCTATTCTGCAGAAGTATGATTAAGAAATCCTGAGCAGATTACATTTTTTAAGACCTCATACTTAAAAAAAAAAAGTGTGTGATAAAGTATGTCATACCAATACTGGGAAGAGAGTACTTTTCAAATGTGCAGGTTCATAAAATACTCATAAAATACTTCATATTGGCAGTTTAAATGAAATATTTTGCAGAATATTTAAGAAAAAATATCACCCCTTTTCCTATATCATCTTGCTACAGAATTATGAAACTATTCCTCCTCTTCTGCATCTCCATACAGAAATCTGGAAACCACCACTGTTAACTGTCAACAATGATTTTGAAAAAATAAAATTATTAAATGCTTATCATTTCCAAAAACTGAAGAACATTAGTAAGATTGCTTGATCTAAAATCACGTAGGAGCTTCAAGTATTGCTGTTACATCCAAAATATCCAGATTCCCCTCTATGTGCTCTTTTATCCTCTCATCAGTTCCAATTTGTCATCTTTCCTTAAAAGGAAGATAATTTTGGGAATTACATTACATACATTAGTGATTTCTATTCCGCCTTTACCTCGTGGTTCAAGGTGGATTACATAAGAATTGTTATGATAATAAGAAGTACATGTTGTTAAAACCCTTTCAGGACCAAGGGACATATTTGTCCCATAACTTTAAAATCCTATAAATTTTGATTGGGATAGTCTACAGTTCTAAATTTGATATGTACGGATTCCATATGATACTGCCTTTATGTAAACAAACTGGTTCCGACATTCATTCATTAGTGTCGTTGCCAGATTGACGAGAAGATTCACTTGCCACACTGTCCATAAGCCAGAAGTGTGATTTAAAAAAAAAAAATAATAATAATATTTCACAAAAAAAAATCAATATTTTGGCATCTGCAAGCCCTTTTTACCATAAAAATGTCGTCAAAACCACAAAAATTGGCCTACGATCCTTATGGTCCTGAAAGGGTTAAGATATTAAGAAGTACAGTGGTACCTCGGTTTACGAGTGCACCGGTTTGTGAGTGTTTTGCAAGACGAGCAAAACATTCACAAAATTGGTGCCTCGCAAACTGAGCTTGCCTCGATGTATGAGCGCCTCCCCCGCGATCCAACACCCCCCACCCACGATCCAACACCCCCCACCCACCCAAACACTTCGTTTACCCTCCATCTGACACCCAGCACCAACGCACAGGACATGCCGGTGCCCAGAGATCTGCAGTCCTTTTTGCTGGGCCTTGAGCATTTGTGCATGCTCAAGGCCTTTGAGTTCCCGCTCTCTCCGAGATTCTTGGACTGCAGATCTTCGGGCACCAGCAACAGCATGTCCTGTGCGTTGGTGCCGGTGCCGGGTGCCAGATGGAGGGTAAGCGAAGTGTTCGGTGGGTGGGGGGTGCCGGATCGTGGCAGGGGGGTGCCAAATCGCGTGGGGGATGCTGGATCATGGCAGAGGGATTCCGGATCACATGGGGGGGCCTTCTTGAGCGGGGGGAACAATGCCGGTTCTCGGGGGGATAGAGCAGTGCTGCTGGCCTCGGGGGGTGGGGGTAACAAATCAAGTGAGTTTCCCTTACTTTCTATGGGGAAACTCACTTTGATATATGAGCAATTTGGTTTACGAGCATGCTTCTGGAACGAATTATGCTTGTAAATCAAGGTTCCACTGTACTTAAGGAATAGTTTGAACATTTTCTAATTTGCTAAGTAGTTGGTAATTGCAGGAGGTGTTCAGAACATGTTTGGTTGTGTTATATTGGTTTTATGTATTTTTTGAAGAGTAGGGTTTTTGTTTCTTTTTTGAAGGTTATGTAGTCTGTGGTCGAAGTCAGCAGATTGATGAGTTGTCGGTCCAGTTTCACTGCTCTGGTGGCCAGTAGGTTATCATACATTTTTCTTCATTTGACATTTTTGGTTGGCGGGTGTGTTGGTTTGTTTGGTTGGTGGGAATCTCACGTAGAGAACATATTACCATGTTGACATGCTTGGTTGGCGGTAATCTTACGTAGAGAACATATTACCCCTGTACTGAAACAGCTGCACTGGTTTCCAGTGGCACAAAGGGTTTGTTATAAAATGTTATCAGTAATACATAAGAGTTTGTATGAACTTGTTCCATTGAACTTTCAATCTCTATGGGAGGTGTACCAGCTGAGGAGGAATCTGAGGTCTGAGGGTACTATGAGACTGACTTCCATGAAGGAGAAAACTGTTCGATATGCCAAATCTAGAACAACAATGTTGTCTGTGGCGGGGGGCAAAATTATGGAATTCCCTCCCTGGCATTCTGAGGACCTGTTCTGACCGTTCACAGTTTAGAAAGATGTTGAAGACACAACTGTATGTGGAGACTTCCTCTGAAATTTTGCTAGTAAGCATATTTGATAAGAAGTTTGCATTGTGATTATTGCACCTTATTAAGTTGGGATGGATAATACGTAAATTTGTTGAGTTTTCGATGTAACTTAAGAGAACTAAATTACTATGCGCTCCTTTTATGAAAATGTGCTAGTGGTTTTAGCGCGCGCTAACCCCGCACTACATGGAAAATACTAACACCAGCTCTATGGAAGCGTTAGTATCTAGCGCACGTGGCATTGTAGCGCGTGCTAAGCACACGCTAAAACCGCTAGCGCACCTTCATAAAAGGAGCCCTATGTGATTGTGATGTAAACAAATGTATTTTGTAACTGTATTGTCCACTAACTATTGTGAATGTTTTGTTAACCACTTAGGGCCTGTTTTACAAAGCCGTGCAGCAACAGCCCCGAAGCCCTTTAAATCTCTATGGGCTTCGGGGCCGTTACCGCGCTGCAGCCGCTAGCGTGGCTTTGTAAAACAGGCCCTTAGTTATAAGCAGTCTAGAATTTTTATAAATAAATAATATCATGTATTAAATAGTGGTATAGGGTTAAGATTTGGGTTATATCTTAAATAAATCTATAGGGCCTACAGCAGGCAAGCAAGGGAAATTCCTAAGACAAATGGTTACATAAATGTCTGTTTATTCTCAAACATTTCCATCCTCACCGATGAAGGATACTAGACTGCACAGATAGAAGTAAACTATGGGCTACAGGCTGTTGGGGGTTTTACATCAATGTCTTCCAGGAAGTTCTTATAATTGATATGTATTCCTTTATATTTATTCTAATACTTGGATCCCTATTTCTTAATTTTGTGGACTAAATAATGTATTATTATTTCTTCTCCTTACATTACTGCTGTAAGTGGTGTTAGGTTTATTAATTTCTTTATTTTTATTGCAAATCTGCATTCAAGTATTAATGTGCTTGTTTAAAAATTTTGAAAAATCGAATAAAGAATATATTTAAAAAAAAAAGAACTATGGGCCAGATTCACTAAAGATAGCAATTCAATCGCTGTTGGCTGATTCCTTGCCGATTGATTCACCATCTTTTCTGCATGCAAATCATTTGCATGTAAACTCCCCAACTCAATCACTCAGTGAGCGACTGAGTCGGGGCAGCTCTGACAGTAGTGTCAGGAGAAGCAGCTTCCTATCACTGCTGTCAAGGCTTCTTCCAGGGTTTTTTTTCTTTCCCATTTTATTTTTTAATGGCAGAGATATTTTGTGTGTATTACACATGCGAAATATCTTGCCATTCAAAAAAAAAAGGAAAAAAAAAACTCTTCCCACAACAGCGCCCCCTTCTCCCCAACTTCCCAAAAATGGCAGGAGAGATGCCCACTCTCTTCTGCTACCAGCTGCTCCAGCCGATGCTGCCCTCCTCGCCTGTGCAAATATGGCAGGAGAGATGCCAACTCCCTCCTACCATCGGGACCCCCTCAAACTTACCCAATGCTGCCCCCCCTGCATGATTATGGCAGGAGGGATGCCAAATCCCTCCTACCGTCGGAACACCCCACTGCCATCGACATGTGCCCTAACCCCCCTCCCCCATACCTTTAGAAGTGATCTCCAGCAATGGGAGCAGGAGTAACTGCAAAGTCCTCCTGCTCCTTCTCCTCTGCCTGGCTGCGATGCAAATGTGGGACTTAGGCCCTACCTGGTGCATCATGTGATGCATGGGGAGGGGCCTAAGGCCCTGATTGGCTCAGGCTGAGCCTAAGGAAGTCCCTGATTGGCTCAGGTGCCTCAGGCCACTCCCAAGGGAGGAGCCCGAGGTGACTAAGCCAATCAGGACCTTAGACCCCTCCCTGTGCATTACATGATACACCGGGGAGGGACCTAAGGCCCACATTCGCATTGCGGCCAGGCGAAGAAGGAGCAGGAGGAGTTTGCGGTTACTCCTGCTCCCATTGCTGGAGATCACTTTTAAAGGTATGGGGGAGGGGGGTTAGGGCACCAGTCCATGGTGGTGGGGTGTTCCGATGGCAAGAAGGAGTTGGCATCCCTCCTGCCATACTTGCGCAGGAGGGGGGCAGCATCAGGTAACTTCAGGGGGGAGTTGGCATTCCTCCTGAAATATTCACACAGGCGAGGGCAGCGTCGGGTGGAGCGGCTGGTGGCAGGAGGGAATGGGCATCTCTCCTGCTATATTTGCACGGGAGGGGGAGGTGGCAGTGTTGGGTAAGTTCAGGTGGGGGGTCCTGCCATATTCGTGCGGGCGGGGAGGTTAGCATCGGGTGGAGCAGCTGATGGCAGGAGGGAGTGAGCATCCCTCCTGCCATCTGTGGGCCACGGAGGGGGGGGGGGAGATCGTGTTTCTCAGGGGTGGGTGCCGTTGACAGGTCCGCCTGTCTTTTCATTTGTTTTTTATGGGGTAGATATTATGCATGTGTAACACACCGTAAAATATTTGTCATGGAAAAAAAAATGAAGACAGGTAGAACTGTCAAAAAACCAGTTACGGACATGTCTGCAGCAGTTGGGTTTTAGGATAGTAAAACCTGATTCAAAATAGCCAAGCAATTGCTAATGAATCAGTTGCTTGGCTATTTTGCATTTACTAATTTGCATGGCTGGATCGGAGGAGATTGATCGGGGACCAGTTTAGTGAATCCGGTCGGGGTACGATTGCAAAACCAGTAAAACTGTTTTTGCGATTGTCATTACAGGATCCCGGTAGGTTTAGTGAATCTAGGCCTACGTAAACTTCCCTTTAGACATCTCTTGTTTCACACATCTCTTAGTGAATGAGGGCAGTTGCTTTCTCACAGGTTCAAGAAAGGCTTTGGTTTTTTGAGGGAAAATCATATTTTATGGGACCTAAGGGTGTTTGTATTTATGATCATGTTATCTCTGTATCCTAATAGGTATTGCACTCTGTGTAGCGTCTCCCTGCAGAAATATTTCTGAATACTGTAGCCTAGTTTCCTGAACATTGCTGCATTCTTTGGGTCACTCAGTTCTAAGCACATGCTTTCAGAGCACATGGCGCTTCATACAATACAAGCGTTGACGTACCTGAATTTGGTATAGGTCTGCAATGAGCCATTATGCTCTAGACCAGTGTTTTTCAACCGCTGTTCCGCAGCACACTAGTGTGCCGCGAGATGTTGCCTGGTGTGCCGTACGGTCAGGGCCGCCATCAGGGCAGTACCACCAGTCTAGGAAGAGGGGCGGTCCGCCCCACGTGGACAGGAGAGAGCTGGACGGGGGACCCGCGGAGTTCAATACATCTCGAGCCGCGAGGCTCGTCTTCTGTTCCTGCCTGCCCTGCAGCTAACATATAGCCGATCGCAAGCGTTCCCCGATGTCAGCGCTGACGTCGGAGGGAGGGCTTAAGCAAAGCTTGCCCTCCGACGTCAGCGCTGACGTCGGAGAATACTTCCGTTCGGCTATTTGTGTGCGGCAGGGCAGGCAGGAAGCAGAAGACAAGCCTCGCGGCTTGAGCTTCGTTTTGCTGAGAAAGTTGCAAAGATGGGCTGGTAGGCAAACACGGAACACAAAAGGGGGGAGGGAGTGCGTTTTGGACACAAGGCATGAACTTGGGAGAGAGGAAGGGAGGGAAAGAGATGCGGAGGTGGGGGAGGGAATGGGTTTTTGGACACAGAAGGCATGGACTTGGGAGAGAGGAAGGGAGGGAAAGAGATGCTGAGGTGGGGGAGGAAATGTGTTTTTGGACACAGAAGGCATGGACTTTGGAGAGAGGAAGGGAGGGAAAGAGATGGTTGTGTACACGGGGAATAGAAGAAAGGAGAATTTTTGGTCATAGGGAGGGAGTGAGGTACAGATAGTGGCATACCAGGGTGGGGGGGGCGGCGGTTTGCCCCACCCCGGGTTTACGTCCCAAGGGGGTGCACAGCTGGCCACCCTCCAGTGTTGTCCCTAGGCCGGCAAACTGCGGCTCTTTAGCCACTTGAGTGCCACCGCCGCCAACGGTGTTGTTGGCGGTGGCAGCATTATAAAATACTTTCTTTGTGTTTATTTGATTCCTATTCAAGAGAATTACTTTATATATAGTCAATATAGGCACAGAATTAAATTTTTTAACATTTTCTAATGGTGGTGTGCCTTGTGATTTTTTTCATGAAACAAGTGTGCCTTTGCCCAAAAAAGGTTGAAAAACACTGCTCTAGACATCCAGCTATTCTTTGCAGTCTAAGAGGACTATCCTCTGGCTTGTGACCTTGGGCCATCTGCTATACTCTAGTTGTGGAATCTTGGATCTTTGCCAGAAGTAATGGGTAGGAGCCTAGGCGCTTCTACATCCACTGCAGAAACAAGCTGCCTTAGATTACACTCCATCTGTGAAACAATTTGTTAGTCAAGGAATTAGGGGTCAAATGCTCTACTTTGCTGATTTGCAAAGTGTTCACATAGCTGAGTGATGCTGACCTAGTCAAGGTTTTTTTGGTGGCCAAGGTCCTTATTTATGTGAATACTTATAGCAACTTAAAGCATTTGTTAAGTACTCCAGTGCTAAACAGAGCCAATAGATTTTATTTACTTAAAAATAATATACTTATACAAGCAGTAACAACGGGCTTGGTGGGCAGTCTGTACAAGGGTCTGATAGTGCCACAGGGTCTCCATTTATTGCACAGTGGTGTCTCTTTGGATCAATGATTTTAGATTTATGATTTTGGATTTGATGACATTGAAAAATTATTGAATCTGTATATGGTACTCAGATTGGTTTAGAATAAAATAAAAAATTATGGGTCTCCCCTCAGAATGGGACCTGTCAGAAATGTGGTGTAATAGATGCCTCATATACGCATTATGTTTCTGGACTTCAGTGTAGTCATATTTGGACAATATGTATCATCAGTCATGGACTCCAGCCCATACTGTCTATCTACTGGATGATACAATGGATATATTTGAAGGCGCCAGAGTTGTAGGTCTTTTCTTATGTAATTCAGCACTCATTGCCAAAAGACATGTAAATGCAGCAGTGAATAAAAGCAATTACTCTTAATATGACTCAATGAAAGAATGATATGCATGAGTTATTGTGGATAAACAATCAATGAAGCTCCGAGCATGACAAGAACGGATATTTCTAAAACTAAGGACACCTTTTGTTGATGCACTACTGCTGTGAATAAGTTCTGTCATTTTGAATGATTTAGAGGTGTAACAAAATGTCAATATTTAACTATGTCTGTTTAGTTAGAGAAAGAGAAATCAGCACAATTTGAATAAGAAATTTAGTGAGAATGGTTAAGGGAAGTAAGATGCAATAAGAAATGTGAAATATGATATGGGCACAAGTTCATTATTAAAGGTTGGGGGGGGTCTAGATTGGTATGGGTAAGTTGGAAATTAGAGTTAATGCTAGCAGTTTTGAGTTATGAATGGTATGTTGCTGTACAAAATCCTTCAGAGGAACCCATAACACTTAATATATAGTAAAATAATAAAAACATGCGTCAAAATGTAGCATGCATATAAATCTTCTTAAGGGTTCAAAAACATCTCAAAATCCAGATTTATAGGATCCTGACATGGCCATGTTTCGTTCTCTGCTTCAGGGAACCCAAACCGGAGTTCAAAAATTTATAGAACCGGGTCCCTGTGTGATTGCAGTAGTTCTTTCGATCCAAAAAAAATTGACATGTTTTATATCATGAATGTCTAAGAGTTGTTGAACTGTCCCTCAGACTCTGACCTCCTTCTCTGGTCATCCGGCTGGGAAGCTGAGGAATAGATCTGGAAGGAGCCATGAAAACTTGATCTTGTGCCCTTCCCAAAAAATGTCCAGAATCCAACAGTCAGCCGAAAGCTGTTCCTATTTCTTCCAGAAAACTGACAGCCACATTCCGATATGAGGAGCTGTCATCCTGGCGTCATTGTTGCTTCTTAGGGGAGGGGGCGAACCACCACAGGCTGCTGGTGCCTGTAACTGCCAAATCTTTGTCTGGACCCCTGAAAGGGCCTCTGAATTGAGTAACTGGAGGAAAATTGGTGTGATCTTCTAGAGCAGTGTTTTGCAACCTTTTCAAACCAAGTACCCCCTAAGCCTAACAAATGCCAACTGAGTACCCCCGCCCAAACTCCACCCCAGACCCACCCAAACTCTGTCCCAGACTCCATCCCCATAATAATACTATGAATTGTAATGCAATTTCTTCCATCCATTTTTCATATACATACAATATAATCTTATTAATACATAATGGTAACCACAAAAGTAAAAAAAAAAACAACACAAAGCACACTACACAGAGAAAATGTTAATTATCATTTATATTCGGGGGTTTTTCCAAGATGTCAAGGCAGATGACTTTAAAATATGCAATGTCACCTCAGTAAGAACTAAAGAAAAATAGACAAATATAGTGCAAAATATAGACAGCAGATAGAAATTCTCAAAACTGACATTTTGATCACTAAATTGAATATAAAATAAATTTTTCCTACCTTTGTTGTCTGGTGATTTCATGAGTCTCTGGTTGCACTTCCTTCTGACTATGCATCCAATATTTCTTTATTTCTTTCTGCCTCCTGCATGTATCTTCTCCTCCAGACTTCATTCCATTCCCCAACCAACATCTCTCTCTGTTCCTCCAGGAGTCCAACTTTTCTTCCTCTCTCATCCCCCAGATCATGTGTAGCATTTTTCACCACTGTCCACCAGCCTCATGCCCATTTCTCCTTCTATCATCCCTCTCCAACACCATGCCACATCTTTCCCTCCATCACTATGCCCCCTTGCATCCCCTTCAATCTATCCCCATGTTCCCTCTCCATTACCATAGCCAACATTTCTCCCTTTCATCCTTCTATTCCCTATGCACCTCTACCTCACAGCCTCTCTATGCCCAATTTTTCTCTTCCTTTCCCCATGTGCACCATCTCTTTCTCTCTCACTCACACACTCGGGCCCAACAATTGTCCCTTTCTATTCCCCCCTCCCTCCTTCCTATATCCCAAGTTAGTGCCCTCTTCCTTCCTCCCTCCCTCCTATGTCCCAAGTTAGTGCCCCCTTCCTCCCTCCCTTGTGTAAAATGGCCATTTACTGTTTTTCTTATTAATGCCCCCTCCTTTCCTTCTGTATCCCGAGTTCGTATCCCCTCCCTGGCTTCTAGCCTTTGTCCCACTCCCTTCCTCTCTCCCCCGAAGCTGACCCACGCTGAAGTCTGCCTGTCCCCAAGCCGACTTGCCACCAATTCCTCCTTCCCCAGTCCGCCACCACCCTCCGCCAGCTCCATTTAATTATCCCCCTCCACCACAACTCCGGGAAGGAAAAGGCCAGGCTCGTGCAGCGATTGCATGCTGCTGGCTCACAAGCCTTCCCTCCACCCATCCCCCGACATCAAATCTGACATTGGAGAGAAGGTCCGGGCCAGCAGAGATGGGCTGGCTCGGAAACTTCTCTCCAATGTCAGAATTGATGTCCGGGGGGGGGGGGGGAGGCTTATGGGCTAGCAGCGTGCAATTGCTGCATTCGCCTAGCCCTTCCCTACCCGGAGTTGCAGCAGCAGCGGGGGATAATTAAATGGAGCTGGAGGGGTGGCAGGGAGGAACTGGCAGTCAGCCTGCGCACCCCCAACAGGCGGTCCGCGTACTCCCTAGGGTCTGTGTACTAAACACTGTCCTAGAGGCATGAAAATTGCCTCTGCTGCCCCCAGCAGAACAGCTCCTGCTATCCAGGAGGGATTTAAGATGGTAGTCCGCCACACTGGCCATGAGGTTGTCTACTCCTTTGGCAAACAGCATCTTCTCTTTGAACGGCTATCTGCTGAGTGGCCTTGGAAGCTGAGTCGCCCACCCACTGTCTGAGCCAAAGAATCTGGTGGGCAGAAATGCAGTAAGCTGAAATTTTACTCAGGACTCTGATGAGGTCATAAAGGGCATTAGCCACATAATCCACTCCCTCCTTAAACATGTAAACTAAACTAAACTAAACTAAACCTTGGGTTTATATAACCGCACCATCTCCACGAATGCAGAGCTCGGCACGGTTTACAGGAAGAAGGATGAGAGAGGAACTACAGTGGAGAGATTAAAGAGTTAGGTGTAAAGGGGAAGGTGAGAGGCCTAAGAGGGGGGAAGTGTTACAGTTTTGAGAATAGCCAGGTTTTTAGGTGTTTGCGGAAGAGTTGGAGGGAGCTTGAGGTTCGGAGTGGGGAGGTGAGGTTATTCCAGATCTCAGTGATTCTAAAGGGGAGGGATGACCCAAGTTTGCCTGCATGGGAAATACCTTTTATGGAAGGGAAGGATAGTTTAAAAATTTGGGAGGATCTGTAGGAAGTAGGGGTTGGGGAGTTCCAGGATAGAGGGATAACGGCAGGAAGGATGCCATGTAGGATCTTGTAGGCCAGACACGCACATTTGAAGTAGATCCTGGGGATTACTGGGAGCCAATGGAGCTTAGACAGGAGTGGTGAGACGTGATCAAATTTGCTTTTCGCGAAAACAAGCTTAGCTGCGGCGGTCTGAATCCGCTGAAGTCTGTGGAGGCTTTTCTTGGTTAGGCTGAGGTAGATAGAATTGCAATAATCCAATCTGGAGAGGATGATGGATTGTACTAGGACTGCGAAGTGTTTTTGGTGAAAATAGGGTCTGACTTTCCTTAGCATGTGAAGGCTGAAGAAGCATTTCTTCACCGGGGATTGGAGATGTTCGTTGAAGGATAGAGAAGAGTCTAAGGTGACACCCAGAACTTTGCTTGAGAACTCGAGCTGTAATGGGGGGCCGGAGGACAATGGGATGGAGGAAGGTAGATGGTCTAATATTGGGCCGAGCCAAAGGAGTTTTGTTTTGGACTCGTTTAGTTTCATATGCATTGTGAATGCCCAGGATTGGAGGTTCTTTATGTATGAGGATATGTTCGTGGAGAGGTTAGTGAGGTTCGAGTCAGTCTCAAGGAGGACGAGGATGTCATCAGCGTAAGTGTAAAGAGTTTCAAGGGGGGATAGTTGAAGTAGTTTCAGGGAGGACATGTAAATGTTAAAGAGGATTGGGGAGAGGGGTGAGCCTTGTGGGACACCACAAGTCGGGGTCCAGGGGGAGGATGAGGTGCCGCTCATGTTAACCATGTAAGAGCGGGAGCGCAAGAATTTGGAGAACCAATCAAGAACTATGGAGCTAATGCCTATCTCGGAGAGTTGGAAAATTAGAATGTCGTGGTGGACAACGTCAAAAGCTGCGGAGAGGTCGAATTGTAGAAGGACAGCAAGCTTGTTACGAGAATGCAGTTGCTGAACCTTAGAGATTAGAGAGGCCAATAGGGATTCAGTGCAGAAGTTGGGTCTGAAGCCATATTGGTAAGGTAAGAGGATGGAGAATCTTTCTAAGTAGGAAGAGAGCTGGGTAGATATGATAGACTCGAGCAGTTTGGTGAGGAGAGGGATATTTGCTATTGGACGGTAGTTGGATGGTATGGAGGGGTCTAGGTCAGCTTTTTTCAGTAAAGGGGTCAATGCGATGTGTCCCATTTCAGTGGAGAATAGGCCTGATAATAGGGCAGAATTTATGAGTTTGGTAAGAGATGTGATGGCCTGTGCAGGGATTTTCTCAAATAGGTAGGAGGGAAATGGGTCCAGGATGCAGTTGCATGATTTTAACTTGAGGCAGAGTTTAAGGGTCTGAGAATCAGATATGAGCTCGAAGACAGTCCAGGATCTGTCGGCAGGGATGGGGTTGAGAGCAGCTAGGGTGGGGTTGGGTTCGGGGGGCACCAGAGAATTGTAGGAGATTGCGGGCGGGAAGGAGCGCCTTAAGGTAGAGATCTTATCATTGAAGAATTTTGCTAGGACCTCGGCTGAAGGAGATGAGGGAAGAAGAGTGGAGTCATTTTTAGTGGTTAGGGAGCGCCAAATGTTGAACAATGTGCCATTCTGGTTTTTGGATTTGGAGATCTTGTCTCCATAGAAGTTCTTCCTTGCTTTTTTTAATATTGAGTTGTAGAGTTTGATATTGACTCTCCAGGCCTGTCTGTCAGATGAGGATTTGGATTTTTTCCATTTTCGCTCTAAGGCTCGACATTTTTGTTTCAGGTCTCTATGGAGTGGAATGTACCAAGGGGCTTTATGGGGATAGGTGATGGATTTAGTGGTTTGGGGAGCGAGGGAGTGGTAGGTGGACTTGGAAAGGGCGATCCAGTTGTGCCAATTGTTTTCAGAGTCTACAAGCTTGGGAATGGAGGGGAGGAGGTTGAGGAATTTGGTCCAGAATAGATCGCTCGAAATTTTTTTCCGGAAGGTAATAGAATTGGGGGATCGGGGTGGGGATCCGAGATGAGACATGAAGATGGGGAGGCAGAAGGCCCCTAGGAGATGGTCTGACCATGGGATGTGTTCCCAACGGGTGTCTTCGGCAGACGTTTTATAAGCGGTGAGGTCGAGGAACTGGATGAGGTCTAGGGTGTGCCCTTTTTCATGGGTAGGAGTGGATGTGGGGGGGGGGAGAAACCTAGGGAGATGAGGAAGTCATTGAATTCTATCGTGTCCTTGCTGGAGGAGTCGTCAAGGTGGAGATTAACGTCTCCGATGATTAGTAATCTTTGGAATTTGAGAAAGGCATTAGTTATGGTCTCGAAGACAAGGTTAGAGGAATTGGACCAAGGGATAGGTGAACGGTATAGTAACAGGATTCCCAGTGGGTGAGGACAGAGCTCATCATTGATTGAGGCTAGCATATATTCTAATGAAGCGTGGGTGCCTCTCTCGAGGAGCTGGACATCAAAGAAGGATTTGTAGAGGAGTGCCAGGCCACCTCCTTTGCGGTTGATTCTGGGTGAAAAGAGGCCTTGGTAGCCATGGGTGCAGAGTTCGTTTTGTGGGAAGAGGTCGTCTTTTGAGATCCATGATTCTGTGATGCACAGGAATCCAGGATCAAGGTCCTCAAGGAGGTCCTTCAGAATTTGAATTTTATTGCATGCGGATCTGGCGTTGCAGTAAAGGGTCGGGACAGGGGTGAGAGAGTTAGAGGCATGGCAGTTTTTCAGATTTGAAGAAAGGCTCAGCAAGGGCTGTTGGGGGCGGAGTTGGTCTCCCACGCCGGCCAACTCCTTCTCTTGCAGTGGCTGGAGCCGAAGAAGGGTTGAGCAGGAAAGATGGCAGTTTTTCAGATTTGAAGAACGGCTCAGCAAGGGCTGTTGGGGGCAGAGTTGGTCTCCCACGCCGGCCAATTCCTTCCCTTGTGGTGGCTGGAGCTGAAGAAGGGCTGAGCAGGAAAGATGGCAATTTTTCAGATTTGAAGAACGGCTCAGCAAGGGCTGTTGGGGGCGGAGTTGGTCTCCTATGACGGCCAACTCCTTCTCTTGCCTTCCATGCGGAAGCTCAGAATTTAGGGACAGCAATCCCCAAGTTCCAAGAAACTAGACCGAAATCTGGTATGACAGACCCATGCCACAAAAGAGGCAGCTGCTGCAGTTTTGATACCTAAAGCCAGTCTTTAGGTATCAAAAATTGTCTTTCAAGGACCACATTCACTTTATGGCCTGTGCGTATTTTAGCATCACTCCAATCTCACTGGGAAGGGAACAGCGCTTGGTCACTTCTGCTATTGCAGAGTTCACCTTCAGCTGTACAAACAGCTAATGGAAGTCTGGAGCCATAGGATAGAGCTTAGGCATAGCTCTTTCCACCTTTAGAGAGCCTTCAAGCGATTCCCATTGGTCAGTGACTAAGGAAGTGATGTCCGGGTGAGCAGGTAAAAAGAAGCAGAAGAGAAACTCCCCCCCCCCCCCAAAGTTTGCTTGCAGAGAGAAAAACTGAAGAGGGATCTGTTTCCACTGCAGAAGGGGAGGAGTTCAAGATCTTATGAGGTATGCTTAGAGGGCCAGATCTCATCTTCATGGATAACCAAATGTGGGGTGCTGCAAGGTTCTCCTTTGTCACCTATTTTATTTAATATCTATATGACATCTTTAAAAAAATTTCTGTCTTTCGCATGCAGAATCTATTTTTACCTATGCAGATAAAATTTTTATTTTATTGGAAGTCAAACATGATTTTAGTGACCTGGTTACAGGCATAGATAGCTGTATCTCTAAGCTCCAGAGTTGGGCGAATTCCATTCAAATGAAACTGAATGCTTCAAAGCTAAGCTACTTTGGATCGGACCTAGATTAGTTAATCTCCCTACTAATATTGCATTGAAATCAAATATTATATTACAACTTGACTTCACTTCTAGAGTTTTGGGTATTATTCTGGATTCCTCTCTCACTTTTAATGACCAGATAAATTCCTTAGCAAAGAAATGTTTCTTTAGTTTGCGCATGCTGAGGAAAGTCAGGTCACTATTTTATCAAGAACATTATTTATTACTGGTACAATCCACTGTGTTGGCCCAGTTGGACTACTGTAATTCTATTTATTTGGGTATTAAACAGGGCAGCTTAGATCGTCTCCAGTTAATACAAAATACAGAGGCCAAATTTATTTTTGGAAAGAGAAAGTACGACCATGTTTCCCCATTGCTGAGAAAACTCCATTGGCTTCTGGTCCATCATAGGATACAGTTCAAGTGTGCATGTGTGGTTTTCAAACTCCTTTATGGAATATTTGACTCTTTGATTCCCTTTAGTTGGAATTCCTTTAGATCCTGCTATTCAAGAATTACAACAATTCACAAATTAGCATTTCCTTATCTGAAAGGTATTAAATGCACTGGGAAGCTTAGTGAATCTTTTACTTTTAAATTGGTGAGAATTTGGAATGGACTTCTAGATTCTCCAAGACTGGTAGATCAATTATATCAATTTCAAAAAAACTTTAAAAACCTGGTTGTTTTCACAATAGTTAATTTGATTTTAGTTGTCGTATAGTAATTTTAAGCAATTCAACTTACTTTTTTCTAACTTTTTCCATCCATCTAATCTAACCAATTTTTGCATTTATCCCACAGTTTTTACTTGTTATGTTTCATTTTTTTAACGAACTATAAACCGAGTCAAGCTCCTTAGGGAGTAGATTCGGCATATAAAATGAAGATTAGATTAACTAATACCCTTCTGAAGGTTCAGTTAGTGGAAATCAACAGCTACAGTACAGAGTCCTGTGTATATGTAACAGAAATAATATACTTAAAAATAATACATAATTCATACTCTACCATTCTTGGCACTATACAAGAAAAAAATTTACATTATAAAACAAGCCATCAAAAAACAACAAACTAAAAAAAAAAAATAAATCACAAAATACATTTTTTAAAATATGTGGATTACATGTTCATGTTACAGACCACAGTAAACAAATTTGTGCTGTGAATGTAGTCAGCTTTCAACCCAATGAGCCACTGTGGTTGGCATATTTTCTTTTTAGGTTAGCTGTGTTATGTTAATCAGACCTATTCTAATTTACCTATTCAGTTCAAGGTTGGATGACATTGCAAGAGGTTGGGTTAGTTACCCAAGAACTTACAATGGTTTGACACGAACATTCAATAGGGTTGCTAGTACAGATCAATACAACTATTAATTCAGGGGTCCTTTTACTAAGACACATGGAATATAATGGGCGCCTTAGCATTTAGCACATGCTAAATCAGTTAGTGTGCCTTAGTAAGAAGACCTCACAGTTAGGTCATAATTATAAATACATAGTTTCAAGTAGGTCAACATTAGCTCATCGTTATGTCCCAGGAGTTATATATTAGACAGTTTAGAAATGGGCTTTTACAACTACCATTTTAGTTACCTCAGGGGTTGGCTCCCTGTTTTAGTACAGAAATGCTTTTAAAAGTTTTTTGAGCCTGAGATAGTGGTCACAATTCCAACGTTAGAGAGAAAGTTCCAGGCCAGAATTGACATCTGGGGGAGGGGAGAAGGCTTGTGGGCCTAGCTTTTGCAGCGTCAGGGAAGTAGGGAGAAATCAGCGGCGGCAGTGGCTTGGAGGGCAGGGAGAGAGAAAGAAACAGAAAGAAAGGGGGGCAGGGAGAGAGAAAGACAGACAGACAGAAAGAAAGGGGCAGGGAGAGAGAGAAAGAAAGGGGAGGGGCATGGAGAAGGGAAAAATGTTAGGGGGAGGGAATGGAGTGTGTCAGGGGGCTGGCAGGGAGAGAGGAAGAAAAAGTTGGAATCATGGAGGGACAGAGAGAGATGTTGGCTGGGGAATGGAATGAGGTCTGGAGGAGAGGAAGCATATAGGAGGCAGAAAAAAGGGAATATTGGATGCACAATCAGAAGAAAGTGCGACTAGAGACTCATGAAATCACCAGACAACAAAGGTAGGAAAAATGATTTTATTTTTTTTAGTGATCAAAATATGTTAGCTTTGAGAATTTATATCTGCTATCTATATTTTGCACTAGGGCTCCCTTTTACTAAACCGCAATAAACGCGCTGGTCTAGGAACTGGCAACTCAGCTTCAATGTCAAAAAATGCAAAGTTATGCACCTGGACAGCCATAATCCATGCAAGACTTATACCCTTAATGGTGAGATCCTAACAAAAACGGTAGCAGAACGAGACCTAGGGGTGATCGTCAGTGAGGACATGAAGGCTGCCAATCAAGTGGAGCAAGCTTCAGCCAAGGCAAGACAAATCATAGGTTGCATACGCAGGGGTTTCGTCAGCCGTAAGCCGGAAGTCATTATGCCATTGTATAGATCTATAGTAAGGCCCCACCTGGAATACTGTGTGAAATTTTGGAGGCCGCATTATCGCAAGGATGTGCTGAGACTGGTGTCGGTTCAGAGAATGGTCTCGGGACTCAAGGATCTCCCGTATGAAGAACGGCTAGATAAATTACAGCTATACTCGCTCAAGGAGCGCAGAGAGAGGGGGGACATGATCGAGACGTTCAAGTATCTCACAGGCTGCATCGAGGCGGAGGAAGATATCTTCTTTTTCAAGGGTCCCACGGCAACAAGAGGGCATCCGTGGAAAATCAGGGGCGGGAAACTACGCGGTGACACCAGGAAATTCTTTTTCACTGAAAGGGTGGTTGATCGCTGGAATAGTCTTCCACTGCAGGTGATTGAGGCCAGCAGCGTGCCTGATTTTAAGGCCAAATGGGATCGACACATGGGTTCTATTCACAGGGCAAAGGTAGGGGAGGGTCATTAGGGTGGGCAGACTGGATGGGCCATGGCCCTTATCTGCCGTCTATTTCTATGTTTCTAATAGCGTTTATTAGCGCAGGGAGCCTATGAGCGTCGGGAGCAGTGCGGGGCATTCAGCGCAGCTATCACGGTTTAGTAAAAGGGAAGGGGACATATTTGTCTTTTTTTGTATAGTTGTTACTGAGGTGACATTGCATATTTTAAAGTCATCTGCCTTGACCTCTTTGAACCCCCCCCCCCAAATATAAATAATTAACATTTTTTCTGCATACAGTGTGCTTTGTGGGTTGTTGTTTTTTAAAAAAAATTTATTCTTGGTAGATCATTTTGACTTGGTCATTTTAAAAGTAGCTCCCAAGCCAAAAAAAAAAAAAGTGTGGGCACCCCTGACCTACACATTCAGGGATGGAGTGTCACAGTACAAACACATATTAAATGGTAACCCAATTCCTCCTGGCTACCAAAGTTGGTAAACTTCGGTGATATGCTAATACTGAAAGGAAACAACCTGACTAACTTGCCTCGAACCAGTAAGTACCCGTGAAATAAACTAAACATAAGAGTATGTATGTAAGTGCGTTTAAAAAAAAAAAACCCAACAAAACTTTTGCCCTTTCTTTAATACCTGAAATCAGTTCCTTGCTATCTTGCAAAAAGCCAGGTCCAAGACAGAAGAGTACCAAACTACATCCAGCCTCACAAAACAGCCACGACGGAAAGGGTTCGACGCACGCGCAGTTCTCCTATTTTCAAATACGCCTCCATCCAGGCTCCCGCCGCCTCCAAGACCCCGCGAACAAACCCTGGCGTAGTCGTCATTTTTTAACTGTATCTGAACCAATCCGAAGCGGCCTTCATCCCGTCGCCGTCCAATCGCGCCGCGTGTTGTTAGGCGGTGCCTCGAGCGCGGCCCCCTCTTGTCTCTGTGGAAGCGGTGTGCGGACTTTTACGGTCTTTATTTGGCCTGCGCTTGTGGGTTTTTTTTTTATTTTTCTCTCGCCGGACTTGTGGCTTTGTTGGCGGGGCTTCAGCCACGGAAGGGGGAGCCAGGCCAGCGGTGCTGAGGAACGGCGGAGGGGACGGGAGATGCCGGAGTTCTTGGACGACCCGTCGGTGCTGACCAAAGATAAGTTGAAGAGCCAGCTGGTGGCCAACAATGTGAGCCTGCCGGCGGGCGAGCAGCGCAAGGACGTGTACGTGAAGCTCTACTTGGAGCACCTCACCCCCCGCAACCGCGTGAAGAACCGCAGCCCGGACTTCTCCAGCGACGAGGAGCGGGAAGCTACCCCCATCCCCGTCGGCACCAACCCGTTGGGCAGAAACAGACCGGGCAGGGTAAGATGGGCGGGAGGGGCAATGGAATCCGCCGTCGAAGCTCTCTGCTACCGGTAGTGGCGAATGGGGTGACTGTTTATGTGCAGCGCGCGAGGAGGCGGGTCCGCCTCGTGTCTCAGTGACTTCTGTCCATGGTGCTCACGGAGAGAGCAGTCGCAGAGCCCCGGGTCCCGGTGCTCCCGCTTTTCCTGGCCTCGCCCCCATTCCCCGTCGTTCCTCGTTTGTCCTGCTGTTGGAGCCTAGGCCGTAGCTCAGATCTTAACTCTTTAAAGGCTTTTATGGAGAGAGAGCGAAAGGCGCGCGCGAGTTCTTTTATGTGGTTAGCTACTTTTTCTGCTGACATTTTGGCTATGAGTTTGTAAATAAAGGCGTTTTGGGTTCTTTACTGGCGCTCGATTCTTGCGCAGACAGTATAGCAAATAACACCTTTTTTTAAAGCACTCTTATCGCAAATAGAATGTTCAGCGCTTGCCTTTTTTCCCCTCTGTAAATTGTGCGTAGTGTGGATAAAACTGTAGTTTTTCTAGCCGTTTAGTAAGTATAATGTGCAGAAGTGTGAGGTGCTCGACTTAATTATAATTAATTGGGGGGGGGGGAGGGGAAGCAGCGGATGTTTGTTCTCATTGTATCAGTTTCCCGCTTTAAATGTATACTTTAATGAGAGCGCCCGCTGGAGGCAGAAACTATGTTGCAATTTTGACGTTTTAAATTCCGCGAAAAAAATTACTTAATCCCGCCTTTTTACATTCGCGACTTTTAAAGTTATTGCAGCTTGCTACCTAAAGCGTCAGTAGTTTTTAATGTTGCTTTTCATCAAATAAACTATGATGGTCTTTAATTTGTTCTCGGATCAATATAGTGCCTATCCCGTTTTTAATATATTTATGCTAAAACGGGGTTAGCCACCATAGCTTTTCATTGACGAGATAGTAATGTAAAGCTGTATTTTAGAGCTCAGTTTCTAAGAAAAGTGTGTGTTCATACAGTTTTCTAGACTGATTTTCTTTCCTTAAGTTTTGTTGACATGAATCTAACTCTCCTGTCCACAGCCAGTGGATCACAAAAAAATGTATATTGGTACTAGATCCTCGATATGTCACGTTAGGATAAAAAAGTGTAACCTATTAACTGTATATTATGTATGTTAACCTGCAACCAGTCCTAAGCTCTTTGGGGAAGATGGGATAGAAAACAAATTAAATAAATAAATACAGTACTGTATTATGCAACCATGCTGGCAGAGGTTCTGTTTCCTTAGTTGCTACAAATAAGATAACAAGGTAGGAGCCAACTTTTCAAAACTATTGGGAGTGCTAAACCACATGGAAATCACTTCTCCCCGAACACTGTCAAGGAATTTACTTGGTATTGGGGATGCTCAAGCACTCACTGTGCCAGTACAGTTTGTTCCTATGGATAACAATATATCATGTAATTCAGTTTGTTTTTGTTATATTAATTAAAAAAAAACATACACATGACCTTAAATACATTATACTGTAGTTGCGTTTTAATTTGTGATCTTTGGAGCATTTTAGATGGGTTTTTCAAGGTTGCTAAAAGAATACAGAGGTGGAATTTATACTAGTGACTAGCTGATCACCCGGCGTTGCCCCCCCCCCCAACAAGCCCCTCTCTATGGGGCTGAACTTGGACTTAAATGACATCAGGAGTGTCAGTATTCATCTCAGTGAGCCCAAAAACTATGGGTTAGACACTATCTGTTGTTTTTGCTCATTTTTACATGTCACCCCCACAGTATTTTTCCCCAGATAGTAAGTGATATGTGTACCAAGTTTGGTTGAAATCTCTTCATGCATTTATGGATTAAACACTAATATCTGTTGTTTTCGATGTCCGTCTCCCCCCCCCCCCCCCCGTATTTGTCCCCAGATAGTAAGTTTTACGTATACCAAGTTTGATATAAATCTGTCCATGCATTTCAGAGTTATGCTGAGTATTCATCTCTGCGAGCCTGAAAACTATGGGGTAGACACTGAAATATGTTGTTTTTGATACTCTTTACATGTCATCCCTTCCCACCCCCAAAGTGATTTGTATACCAAGTTTGGTTGAAATCTGTCCATGCATTTCAGAGTTATGCTGGAACATACATGCACTTGATAAATCTTAACCAATTGTTAGTGTAATCCTTATTCACTTCTCTCTAAATCACTAACTATTCTCTGTACTCTTTTTAAATCTCTAATATTGTAAAGCTATATGGTGCCTGTGTATATATTGCGGCCTCATATACATTGTAAAGGGATTATTAGTCTAATACTAACATATACTTAATGATATATGTATATGTATAGAATTATATGTTAGTATTAGACCAATAATCTCTTTACAGTGTATATGGGGCCGCAATATATAAACAGGCACCATATAGCTTTACAATATTAGAGATTTAAAAAGAGTACAGAGAATAGTTAGTGATTTAGAGAGAAGTGAATAGGAACATACATACACACATCTGATTTTATATAGCTCAGTGGTCTCAAACTCAAACCCTTTGCAGGGCCACATTTTGGATTTGTAGGTACTTGGAGGGCCTCAGAAAAAATAGTTAATGTCTTATTAAAGAAATGACAATTTTGCATGAGGTAGAACTCTTTATAGCTTATAAATCTTTCCTTTTGGCTAAGTCTTAATAATAATATTGCGATTTATAGCTAAAGAGACATATGATCAAGAAAGTTTTTTATTTTACTTTTGTGATTATGATAAACATACCGAGGGCCTCAAAATAGTACCTGGCAGGCCACATATGACCCCCCCCCAGGCTGCGAGTTTGAGACCACTGATATAGATAGATAGTCACGTTCTAAGCTTTTATTTTTATCCAGGAAACACTTTGAGTCACAATACTGTATGATGCTTTGGCCTTGCTAGATGACCAAATGACAATGTGAGAGACTATAGCTTAAAAAAAGTAGTTTTAAGGTTTTTTTAAATTTTATTTTAGGATCAAAAAGTAGTATTGTAGTTTCTCAGTAAGCTTTAATAGTGTATGCATATAGCAGATAAAGCTTTTTTAATTTATTTATTCATTTATCATAATTTCAACAAAATAAACTTATTGAACAAACAAAAGTTTTCCCAATTTACAATATAAAAGAAAATAAAGTACTCATTCAGATTTTAACTATATTCAAACTTTGAACAGTCCACATTTGGGGGAGAAACAATTCACATACCATTGGGAATGGAAAATTAAAAAGATTTAGAAAAATAACAAAAATAAATTTAGTAGCTCGTTTACATTTTTAAAATCAGACCAGTAATTTAGGATCATTTGGAACTCTGCAATTTCACTCCCTTCCAAGAAAAACTCCAATTGGGAGGGTTCATAAAAGACATGAGAGTTCTGATCCAAGTAAATCACACATTTACAAGGATAACGCAATTGAAATTTTGCCCCCAATGTTTTAGCTTCTTTCAATTCTAGGAATCTTTTCCTTCTTGTTTGTGTCGTTCTAGAGACATCTGAAAATATTGAAATTTTGCCATCCATATAGGAGGCTTCTTTTAACCTAAAAAATAGGCGAAGAAGCGCTTCCTTATCTTGTAGAAATACAAATGTCACTAGAAACATTGTTCGAACTACAACTTCTTTTTCTGAAGTCTCTAGAATTCTAGATAAGTTCATAGGACTTAACAAATCAACATTAGATTGAACAACTTCTGAAGAAGGTTTTTAAATAGAAGCAGGTATAAAGTATATTTTATATAGAAGAAGGAGGAAGCCCATTTTCAGGATATTTAAAGACTTCTTTCAAAAATTTATATAACAGTTCTTTTGGGGACTTTGTAAGTGTTTGGGAAAATTCTTAAATTCAGCTGTTTGGTATAATTCTCTATATTTTCCTCAAAAGCACCAATTTGTCCTGAATAATTGAAGTACAAGAAGACTGAACTCCTTGAACAGATTGTTCTAAGGATTTAATTTTCTCCCCTTGGGCTTTTAAATCCTCTTCAAACTTTTGCATTTTCACATTTTGATTTTGCACAAGTGGTGAGATTTCCAGGCATACCTTATGGAGTAGGTCCAGTGCAGTCCAAATTGATTCCAATGTGATTTCAGCAGGTCTCTCAAGGGGTTGAAGAGTTGGTAATTCCCCTTGCACTGCTGGAATTCCTGTAGCTTCTTATCGGTGTAGATAATCCGTCCGTAGAGTCCTGGGGAGCTAGCAAGTCCGATAGCTCCGTAGACAGCGTTGCTTCCGCTGTCTGCATTGCAGCCAGCATTTCATTTTCATCCGGCTGAGAAGAAGGCGCTGATCCCTTGGGGCTGAGCAAGATTTTGCTCCCTAATGCTGACACTTCCCTCGCGTTCTGCTCTGCAGGAATGCCCCGAGGCGAAGACGAAAAGAAGCTAGTGATCGTTCCCTGTCGCGGAAAGCTAGGCTCTGGCGGTCGTGCTACCGCCGCTCTACCTCTTCTTTTAGGCAAAATAGTAAGCTCCACAGAGCTAAGAAGATTCGAATATCGAGCAGGAGCTGCAGTCACTGCATCTGACAACCAAGACGCCATCTTGTTTCTCCCCAGCAGATATAGCTTTTTTTTAAAGAGACTTTGCTCACAAAGGGACCCTTTTAATAAAGATTAGTATATGTGAAATAAGGAGCTCATTTTATAACTATAGGCTTCTTAGAATTTAGCACACACTAACAGAATTAGTGCATGCTCAGTTTAAGTAAAAAGGCCACTTGTTAATTCTGTGTGGCCAGGTGCTGATGCTGGGGATAGGATATACTCAAGGAAAATTTTTAAGCTATTGCCAACTAATACATGAAGCAGATACATTATCCCAGGATAAGCAGGCAGCATATTCTCTACATGTGGGTGACGTCATCTATGGAGCCCCGATCGGACACTCTTGCAAGCAAACTTGCTTGAAGATCTTCAAGTTTGCGAGTGTACCGCGCATGCGCCTTCACACCCTAGCCAGGGCGTGTGTCTCCTCAGCGTGGCCTCAGTTGTTTGTTTTCCACGGCGCCAGAAGCCCTGTTCCTCTGCTCTGTGAGATCGGAGTGCCTCTAGCAGCGCGGCTTGCTTCAATTTTTTTTGTTTCCGGGTGAGTCGCTATGCATTTCAAATTCATACTTTAAAAAAAAAACCTTTTTCTTTCTTCGTCGTTGACCCTGGGCAGCCGACAAACCTCGCATGGCTGTGGTGAGACTCCAGCCTATTACCGAATTTTAAAAGTGCAGCCAGTGTGGTCGGGTGATTTCTATTACTGATCCCCACCGTTGGTGCATCGAGTGCTTCGGGGCTGACCATTGAACTGAATCCTATCATTCTAATTTCAGTATTCCACAAGGGTCCATTTTATCACCTCTACTATTTAACATCTACTTGGCTCCACTCTTAACCCTTTGTCAATCAATTGGGTTTACCGCTTACGCCTACGCTGACGATCTTCAATTATTGCACCCCATCGACCCCATTAGCCAAAATGAGATTCTTTCTATTAATCAAAAATTAAATAAAGTTCATGACTGGTTGAATACTAATAAGCTTTCTCTAAATATTTCAAAAACTAATACTCTCCTCTTCCCTGGGAAAGAGGGGGCACAATTAATTTCTCCAGTCACCATAGAAAATACCCCACTTTTACCAATCACGACTACTAAAATCTTAGGTGACCTTATAGACAATAAGTTAACATTTCGACCACAAATTAGTGCATTGGTTAAAACTTGTTTTTATAAATTAAGGATGATTAGATCGCTGGCCCCTCTACTTGACACTAATTCCTTGCATGTACTGATCCATTCACTCGTAATATCAAAATTGAATTATTGTAACTCTTTATTAAAAGGGATTTATCATAAAGACTTAAAACGTTTGCAGTTGATCCAAAATACAGCCATTAAGATAATCTCGGGCGCAAAGAAATTTGACCACGTTATCCCATTGCTTCAAAAAGCCCACTGGTTGCCTGTCCTACACAGGATAACTTATAAAATCGCCCTTTTCACATTTAAAACTTTACAGACCAATACACCAGCATTTATAGACAGACTTTTGATCCCATATGACCCTCCGAGAGCTTTAAGATCTATTTCACAATACAGTGGTGCCTCACACAACGAACTTAATTGGTTCCAGGAGCAAGTTTGTTATGCGAAAAGTTCGTTATGTGAAACGCGTTTTCCCATAACAATACAATTAAAAAAAAAATAATTCGTTCTGTAGCATAAAATATGCTAAGATGACATAAAAAAAGATAAATTTTTTGTTATTATTTTTATTTAGATACATCTAAAAGCATAATTGTTTTTTAAAACAACACACATTTTTTAAATTTAAAGACAGACTAAGTAGAGTCTAATTTTACAGTGAGAGAGGGCAGTTAAGCGCAGTGCCATCAGTTATCCTGCCCCTCTCAGTGAATTGCCTGGGATGGAGGGAGGGAGAGAAGAAGGCAGATGATGGAAGTGGGAAGAACTTGTGCCGTCAGCATCAGGCACAAGCGGGAAAGCAGCAGCGGTGAGGGGCTAGAAGTTATCTTCCTTTCATTCATGTCCTTGCCACCCCGTCCCTTGGTCGGTCCCACAATTTCACAATTTCCTGCATATCTCCTCCCTCTATTCTTGTAGCCCATAATCTCCTCTCCTGACATCTCCCTGTCCTTTTACTTCCACTATCTTCCTATCCCATCTCTATTCCCTTTTGTCCCTCTCCCCATGATCAATCATCTCACCACCTCTCTCTTCCCTCACCCTCAGGGTTCAAGATTGCTTCCACTCTTTTTCCTGTTGTTCTCTCTGCCTGTCACCCTATGATTTAGCATCCCTTCTGCCCTTGTCCAATATTTCCCCTTCTCTCCCTCCCTCTCATCCCCTGCTCCAACATACCGTATTTCGACTGCCCTTCCATCCCCAGGCCTGCCAACTTCCACTCATTTACTGCTTTCTCCCACCTCTGCCAAAGCCCGCCCCCTCCCCGCAGTGATCGGCAACACCAGGCACCCCCCCTCAATCGGTGAAACAGGGCCCCCCCTCGATCGGCGAAACAGGGCCGGCGACTGCTTTCTCCCGCTGCTGTTGAAGTCTGTAAACAACTTTAACACAAGCCACGGGGCTCTAACAGTGCGTATGCTGCCAACGGCTTCCTTCCTCCTTCCTCTCCCCTCATGAAGTAACTTCCCATTTGGTTGATGGAGGAGGAGGAGGGTAACCGGTAGCGTCACGCACACTGCGCGGAAGGATGCAGCTCGGGCGACTTCGTTGTGTGAAACGAAGTTCGTTGTGGGAAGCAAGACCTGAAGTTGGTTGTGCGCAGCGTTCGCTGTGCGAGGCGTCCGTTATGCGAGGCACCACGGTATAATCTTAACATCCCATCTTTAAAAATAATTGGTACTCGTCATACCTCAATCTTTTCTGTGACAGCCCCTATGATTTGGAATACTCTTCCTTTACACTTAAAAATGAAAAAAAACTTACAAAAATTTAAAAGCAATTTAAAGTGCTTTCTTTTTAAAGATGCTTTTAGTTGATCAACTGTGTTTTAGTAATTAACTTAATCTTGTTTCTTACATTTATTTTCCCAATTCCCTTTTGTGTTTACCTTAAATGTTTCTTACATTTTCTATACCGATTGTATTTCTCCCCCCCTTCCTATTTGTGTCCAGGGGCTTTACGGTCCTTTTTACCTAGTACGTATTTGTTGTCGGTCATGTAGTTTTTTTTTATTATTATTCAATTAATAATAGATTTGTTATCACGGTAATGTAAGTTTTATTTGTTAAATCTTTGTTTAAATGTTAATTTTTATATTTTGTAAAACGCTTTGTAGTTTCGAATAAGCGTTCAATCAAAAACCTGAATAAACATAAACATAATCCTGCCTTCATGCTACCCTCCAACTGCAGGCGTTTCGTTAGAGACGGGCTCGGATCCTTGAGTTGTTTGGAGCCATGGATCCAGCGGCCGGGGCGACCACGACCTCGGCCCTGGCGGGGGTCTTGGCCTCGTCTTCATCGAGGTCACCCTCTTCTGCCAAGATTTCGGTGGCTGTCCCGACGAAGCCTGCAGTGGATAAGTCTCCTCTTCCTCCCTCAGGTTCGCTAGTGAAGAAGCCTTCCCTGGGGTCTCAGGGGTGTGCGGTGAACCGTGCCCCGTCCAAACCTCCTCCTAAGCGTGCCTCCACACAATGGGAATACTCTTCCTCGAGGTCACCCTCGTTGGAGCGCCCTTCTGCACCTGTACAACCTGATCCAATTATCTTGGTGCCGATGTTCGAGGACATGCTGAAGGCCATCCTGAAAACCAGATCTCGGTTCTGAGCCAGCTTACCTCTGCCTCAACCTCGCTCTCGGCAGGCCAGCCTGAGCACCCGCTCGATGTCCCCCGGGGACGGTCTCGCAGGCTCTCTTCCAGTGGGTCTTTTGCTTCGAGGCTTGGGTCTCCGGCCCGTGTGCTCCCGCCCTTGAAGCGGCTGAGCGACTCGCCTGCCAGAGTAGGTCTCCTGCCCTGCGAACCTCGAGGCATTTTGGGACTTCAGTGCGGTCGAGACTCACCTCTCCTTCTCGAAGGCAGCCCTCCCCGTCGGTCTCCCCGGGCCAGGGAGGCTTGAGGTTGAGGACCCCTCCCTTGAAGCCATCAGGGAAGTTGGTCTCTTCTCCCATTCCTCGCACTCCAGGCTCTTCCCCTGGTAGGGTGCTCCATGGACGCTCTTCTGCCTCACCGGGACTTCGAAGCAGGACATCCTCTCTGTCCTTTTCTTGAGACTCGGACATGCCTGCTCTTTATTCTAGGGAAGCGTCCCCGCCCTTTTCGGCGGCTCGACGTTCTGGGTCTTCCTCTCCTCCTGGGGTCCTTTCTTCCTCTCGGACCTCCTCCTTTGCGAGATTTGTCTCGGACATGGGTAAGGCTCTTCAACTGGACCTCCAGTCTGACTCCCGGTACACCCAGGAATATCTGGATGAGTTGGAACTCCCCCATCCTCCTAAGGAGTCCTTGCGGCTGCCTCTCAATCTGGTTCTGAAACAGACCTTCTACCGGAACCTAGAAACTCCTTACGCCATTCCGGCCATCCCTTCCAAGATGGAATCTAGATACCGCACGGTTCTGTGTAAGGGGTTTGAAAAGTCACAACTTTCACCAGTCCCTGGTTGTGGCGTCTTCACTGAAAAAATCTAACCCCTCCAGGGTTTACGCTGTCGTCCCTCCAGGCAGGGAGGGTCAGACGATGGACAAGTTTGGTTGCCGGCTCTACCAGAACTCTATGATGGTGAACCGTGTCCTGAATTATTATTTTACTTTCACCTCTTATCTCAAGCACTGCCTGAAGGTTTTGCAGTCTTTCCTTTCTGAAGTGCCATCAGCCGGCATTCCGGCACCTTCTGGAGACGCTGTCCCAACTCCGTCTCTATATGCTCCAGGCCGCGTATGACGCTTTTGAGCTGTCGTCTCGGGTCACGGCCTTTGTGGTGGCCATGCGAAGATTGGCATGGCTGCGAATCATGGACATGGACCCCAATTTGCGGGATTGCCTGGCGAATCTTCCCTGTGTGGGGTCCTAGCTCTTTAACGACTTGATTGAGGCGGCTACGAAATACCTTTCGGAACATGAGAGATCCTTTGCCTTCCTGGAACGTTTGAGGGCGAAAGCCCGACCTGCTAAGCAGTATAAGCTCCCTCCGTGGCACTATCCGCAGAAGTCCACCCCACCTCTTTCTCGTCCACCTCCTCGGCGACCTCAGCAGCAGCAGCATCCTTCCAAGCCTCAGACGCCTGTGGCGGCGAAACCGGCGCCGTCTTTTTGACAGTTCCGGTCCGAGCACGCCAATGTTCTTTGTCCATCAGCCTTCCCCTCTGCCCATCGGGGGTCGGCTCCATTATTTTTACCATCGGTGAGAGTTGCTGACAACCGACTCCTGGGTTCTCACTATCATTCGAGAGGGGTATTCTCTTTACTTTTGACACATGCCTCCAGTTCAGCCTGTGTGAGAGTTTCCTTCCTACGGGCCTCAGCTTCCCCTCCTGCTGCAGGAGGCCCAGGCTCTCCTCCGCCTCTGGGCAGTCGAGGAGGTCCCGGAGTGCCAGCGGAACGCAGGATTTTACTCCCGGTTTTTCCTGGTCCCCAAGAAAACCGGGGACTTGCATCCCATTCTCAATCTGAGGGCTCTCAACAAGTGCCTGGTCAAGGAAAAGTTTTGCATGCTCTCTCTTCCGACTTTGTATCCCCTAATGGACGAGGGGGACTGGATCTGAAAGAGACCTACACCCACATCCCGATTCATCCGGCCTCTCGCTAGTTCTTGAGATTTCGGGTGGGGAATCTCCATCTGCAGTACCGTGTTCTCCCCTTTGGCCTTGCGTCTTCCCCAAGGGTATTCACGAAGTGTGTGGTGGTGGTTGCCACAGCCCTGCGGACGCAGGGTCTTCAGGTTTTCCCATACCTTGACAACTGGCTCATCAAAGTGTCATCTCGAGCAAAGGTTATCTCAGCGACCCAACAGACTATTTTGTTCCTTCAACGTCTGGGTTTCAAGATCAACTTCCCAAAATCCCAGTTATGTCTGTCCCAATCTCTCCAGTTCATCGGGGCGGTGTTGGATACGCTTTGTCTCCGCTCGTTCCTGCCTCGACCTCATCAGGAGACTCTGACCCGCCTTTGCCAACAAGTGTCTCTTCTTTCAACAATCTTGGCCAGGCGCATGATGATCTTGCTGGGGCACATGGCCTCCACCGTTCATGTGACGCCTTTTGCCAGACTTAACCTTCGCGTTCCGCAGTGGACCCTGGCCTCGCAGTGGTGTCAGGATCGCGATCCGATCTCTTGCCGGATTGCGGTGACTCCTTCCTTGAAACAATCTCTCCGCTGGTGGATACGCTGTTCCAATCTTTCCAGAGGTTTTCTGTTTCATGCACCCCCGGCGCAGAAGGTCCTGACGACGGGCTCATCCGCCTTCGCTTGGGGGGCTCACCTTGACGGCCACCGGACGCAAGGGCCTTGGTCCAGCGAGGAGTGACGCTGTCACATCAATCTGTTGGAGCTTCGAGCCATTTTCAACGCTCTCAAGGCCTTCCTTCATCTGCTTCGCGACCACGTGGTCCTCGTACGGACGGACAACCAGGTGGCCATGTATTATATCAACAAACGGGGGGCATGGATTCCCTGTTTCTTTGCCGGGAAGCTCTGAGGATTTGGGATTGGGCGATCCGCCACAACATCTTTTTCAGGGCGGTCTACATTCAGGGCCAGCAGAACTGCCTGGCCAACAATCTCAGTCGCCTTCTGCAACCTCACGAATGGTCCCTCAGTTCGTTGACTTTGCGTCAGATTTTTGATCAGTGGGGGACCCCACAGGTAGATCTGTTTTCTTCCCCCCCTAAACCACAGGCTGCCACGGTTCTGTTCTAGGATCTATTCTCTTCACCGACTCAAGGCAGATGCGCTCCTCCTGGACTGGTCGGGTCTGTTTATGCATTCCCTCCGTTTTCTCTGATTCTGAAGACTCTTAGTCACTCAAGTCCGTTCACGCCACCATGATTCTAATAGCTCCTCGGTGGCCCAGGCAACCCTGGTTCTCCCTGCTTCTTCAACTCGGTGTCAGGGAGCCTCTTCTTCTTCCGGTTTTTCCTTCTCTGCTTTCTCAGAGTCACGGATCTCTGCTTCATCCCAACCTGCAGTCCCTGCATTTGACAGCTTGGTATCTCAGCACCTAACTGCCTCGTTCCAGTTCTCTCAATCTGTTCGGGATGTTGACGAGGCTTCCAGAAAGCGGTCCACTCGCCAGTGTTATTCTCAGAAGTGGACCAGATTTTCCTCTTGGTGTTAGGTGCTGCACCTGGAGCCGCGTTCTGCCTCCTTGTCATCCGTGCCGGACTATCTGTTGCACTTGTCTCGGTCTGGACTCAAATCGACTTCTATTCGAGTACACCTCAGTGCCATTGCTGCTTTTCACCTGCCGCTTGAGGGGAAACCGCTCTCTGTTCATCCGGTGGTTTCCCGGTTTATGAAGAGCCTTTTCAATGTCCATCCTCCTCAAACCTCCTCCGGTGGTTTGGGATCTGAATGTTGTCCTTGCTCAGTTGAAGAAGCCTCCCTTTGAACCTATTGATCGGGCTCATCTGAAGTATCTCACTTGGAAAGTGGTGTTTCTTATTGCGCTCACATCTGCCTGCAGGTTCAGTGAGCTGCAGGCTTTGGTTACGGATCCACATTTCACAGTCTTTCATCATGATAAGGTGGTTCTCCGCACCCATCCAAAATTCTTGCCTAAGGTGGTTTTGGATTTTCACCTCAACCAATCCATTGTTCTTCCTGTGTTCTTTCCTGAGCCCCATTCTCATCCTGGAGAAGTGGCGCTTCAAACTCTTGACTGTAAGAGGGCATTGGCTTTCTACCTGCAACGCACTCAGGCTCATCGGACAGCTCCTCAACTTTTCATATCTTTTGATCCGAATCGGTTGGGGTGTCCCATGTCCAAATGCACCTTATCCAACTGGTTGGCTGCTTGTATTTCTTTCTGCTATGCTCAGGCTGGTCTCCCTCTGCAGGGTCGGGTCACGGGGCATAAAGTTAGAGCGATGGCAGCATCTATTGTTTTCCTCAGGTCCACGCCTATTGAGATCTGCAAGGCCGCCACTTGGTTCTCGGTTCATACCTTCACCTCTCACTACTGTCTGGATACCTTTTCCAGGCGAGACGGCCAGTTTGGCCAGTCTGTTTTGCATAATCTGTTCTCCTAAATTACCAACTCTCCCTCCATCCCTTTTTGGTTGGCTTGGAGGTCACCCATATGTAGAGAATATGCTGCCTGCTTGTCCTGGGATAAAGCACAGTTACTTACCGTAACAGGTGTTATCCTGGGATAGCAGGCAGATATTCTTGCAACCCACCCACTTCCCTGGGGTTGGCTTCTTTGCTAGCTATCAGAACTGAGGCCACGCTGAGGGGACGCGCGCCCTGGCTAGGGCGGGAAGGCACACGCGCATGCGCGGTACACTCGCAAGCTTGAAGATCTTCAAGCAAGTTTGCTTGCAAGAGTGTCTGATCGGGGCTCCGTAGATGACATCACCCACATGTAGAGAATATCTGCCTGCTGTCCCTGGATAACACCTGTTAAGGCAAGTAACAGCTATAAAGTCATACTGGCCAAAGCTATTGAAGAGGGCAGAAGAGGCTCCTGCCTGCTTAAATCACCTGTTAAACTTAACCCCCACATTCAGGAGAACTAAAATGGGTAGTGCTGCTGCAAAAAAAATAGGGTGATGGTATAGTTTATTTATATTCCGCCTTTTGTACAAGATGGATCATAGCATGACATGCATAATTTAAAACAATACAAAACATAGAACATTTATACATTCATACTATAATACTGTCAGTATAACATACAGCAATAAAAAAAACTTAATTGCATTAAATATTTCCAAAAGGAAGAGAAGCTGACAACTAATCAAATCCAACAAAGTCTATGTCATTAAAAGGCATATTTCATCTGACAAAAAAAGATGTCACTTTAGCAGTTTCTTAAAATGGCTCAGGTCTTTCTGCTGCCACAAATATACTGGAAGCTTATTCCACTTCATCACCCATCACAGGAGAAAACAATTCTTAGTTTCATGCTATAAAATTTTAAAGGACGGAATAAGCAGGTAAGACATTTTTTTTTCTGGAATGTGTTGCCAGAGGTTATGGTAAGAGCACATAGCATAGCTGGTTTTAAGAAGGGTTTTTACAATTTCTTGGAGGAAAAATCCATAGTTATTGAGAAAAAGCCATAGGGGAAGCCACTGCTTGCCCTGGATCGATAGCATGTAATATTTCTACTCCTTGGGTTTTGACCAGCTACTAATGACCTGGATTGGCCACCGTGAGAATGGGCTACTGGATGTGATAGACTATTCTTATGTTCTTATGCAGAACACAGTAACCTAGATGGAACATATGACACAATACTGAGGTGTCTTGAGTTTTGCAGGTGCTGGCACAGAATATTGGCCGGTACCCGCCTATCTTTTTTCATTGTCTAAAAATGCCCTCCCCCAGTCCCCTGACAAAGCCTCACCTTTCCCCAGGCCCATCTGATGTCCATGGGTGTCATTGGGGAAGAAGTGCTAACCACTTGTTTGCCCCTTGCAGCTTCTATGAGAAAATAGCTGGAACAATCTCTTGTGGTACTACACAAAATACTACGGTGGTCAGCATCGGGGAAAATTAGCCCCAGATATGCAGCACTGCGGCCCTCACATGGCTTGACATTATCTGGGCTAATCTAACTAGCAGCAGTCTGCATTTTAAAAAAATGTTTCAAATTCAAGGGTTTGAACTCACTCTAATTGTAATGTGCTAGTTGACTTGCAGTGGTGGTTTCTATTGGCAATACTTGACATGTGTAGTATGTTTACTTGATTTCATTGACAAACATGGACTCTATAATTTATTTGATGGTGTACTGTTCATAAGGCTCACTGTTTTGCCAGTACATCATATTTTAAAAATTTTATCAGTAATGAAAAGCTGCCTCAAACTACACTAACAAATATTTCATACTATTTTCACCTATAGCTTCCATAGTTCTGCTTGACATATGCAGCACTTTACTTTATTTTTATTCGAGGCTCTTTATATTGCATTTTCACTAGAAGTACGAAAGCAGTTTAGTTTTTAATGTAGTTTCTTTTCAGTTTTGGTTATTATAATCAATGGTGAAAAAACTTCCCTGTAGGCACCAACTGCAACCCATATTTCAGCAAGTCCTGAAATGCCCGAGAAATAATTTGACTATCACTATTTAATCAGACAAATATACAGCGCATAAGTGATTGGAATTATATTTAATTTAAAAGAATTAATTGAAATAAGTCTGAGCAGACAAATCAGGGTGAATAATAGCATCCTATAGAGCAGTGATGGCTAACCTTTTTGAGCCCGAGTGCCCAAACTGCCACACAAAATCAAAGAATTTCCTCAAAGTGCCAGCACGTCAATTAAACCTTAATAACAAGATTTTAGTATCTAAAAACTCTTTATAAAGTTGCCTGAACTATGTAGCATCATTTTTAAAGGTTGGAATCTTTGTATTGTCAGAGAATCAATTTGATTCACAATCCTTTGGTTTTCATTTCAATTTATTGGCAATTTATAATGTTTTAATGATTTCATTCATGGGCCGAATACACACATACTTTTCTCTGTCGCCGCACTCTTTGACCAAAAGATTTGTAAGCCTGCAACCACGTCAAGGTAGACTCTTTCAGCAGCTCCCCTCCCTCCCCCTTACCTTTGTGGCCAAGTCAAAATGATCTACCAACAATAAAATTTTAAAAACACAAAGCACGCTGTACGCAGAGAAAATGTTAATTATCATTTATATTCCGCAGGTTTTCAAAGAGGTCAAGGCAGATAAGAACATAAGAAGTTGCCTCCACTGGGTCAGACCGAGGTCCATCTCGCCCAGTGGTCCGCTCCCGCGGCGGCCCATCAGGTCTGCGACCTGTGAAGTGGTTTCTGACCACTTCTATAACCTACCTCAAGTTCTATCTGTACCCCTCTATCCCTTTATCCTCCAGGAACCTATCCAAACCCTTCTTGAACCCCTGTACAGAGTTCTGGCCTATCACTTCCTCCGGAAGCGCGTTCCATGTGTCCACCACCCTCTGCGTAAAAAATAATTTTCTAGCATTTGTTCTAAACCTGTCCCCTTTCAATTTCTCCGAGTGACCCCTAGTGCTTGTGGCTCCCCACAGTTTGAAGAATCTGTCCTTATTCACTCTCTCTATGCCCTTAAGGATTTTGAAGGTTTCTATCATGTCCCCTCTAAGTCTCCTCTTCTCCAGGGAGAACAGCCCCAGCATTTTTAACCTGTCAGCGTATGGAAAATTTTCCATACCTTTTATCAGCTTAGTCGCCCTCCTCTGCACTCCCTCGAGTACCGCCATGTCCTTCTTGAGGTACGGCGACCAGTATTGAACACAGTACTCCAGGTGCGGGCGCACCATTGCGCGATACAGTGGCATGATGACTTCCTTCGTCCGGGTTGTGATACCCTTTTTGATGATGCCCAGCATTCTGTTTGTTTTCTTTGAGGCTGTCGCACATTGCGCCGATGGTTTCAGTGATGAGTCGACCATCACCCCCAGGTCCCTTTCCAGGTTACTCACCCCTAGCAGTGTTCCCCCCATTTTGTAGTTGAACATCGGGTTCTTTTTCCCTACATGCATGACCTTGCATTTCTCTACGTTAAAACTCATTTGCCACTTTTTTGCCCAGTCTTCCAGTCTCGTTAGGTCCCTTTGTAGGTCTTCACAGTCTTCCGTGTTTCTAACCCTGCTGCAGAGTTTGGTGTCATCAGCAAATTTGATAACCTCACATTTTGTCCCTGTCTCCAGATCGTTAATAAATATATTGAATAGTAGAGGTCCCAGCACCGACCCCTGCGGAACTCCGCTCGTGACCCATTGCCAATCTGAGTATTGGCCCTTGACTCCAACCCTCTGTTTCCTGCCCGCTAGCCAGTGTTTGATCCATCGGTAGATATCCCCTTGCACCCCGAGGTTCCACAGTTTTTTAAGTAGCCGTTCGTGAGGTACCTTGTCGAAGGCTTTTTGGAAGTCAAGGTAAATGATGTCTATGGATTCACCCTTATCCATCTGACTGTTTATTCCCTCAAAGAAGTACAGCAAGTTCGTGAGGCATGACCTTCCTTTACAGAAGCCATGCTGGCTCGCCTTCAGTTGTCCATTGTTTTCTATGTGTTCGCAGATTGTGTCCTTTACCATTGCTTCCATCATCTTTCCAGGAACAGAGGTCAAGCTCACAGGCCTGTAGTTTCCCGGGTCACCCCTTGATCCCTTCTTAAAGATGGGCGTGACATTTGCTATTTTCCAGTCCTCTGGGATCTCCCCAGTTTTTAGGGAGAGGTTACATATTTGGCGAAGTGTCTCTGCTATTTCGTTTCTCAGTTCTTTTAGTACCCTTGGGTGGATGCCATCCGGGCCTGGTGATTTGTCGCTCTTTAGTCTGTCTATCTGTCTGAGGACATCCTCTTTGCTTACCTCAGATGACTTTATGCAATGTCACCTCAGTAACAACTATACAAAAATAGACAAATATTCCCCCTCCCTTTTTACTAAACCGCGATAGCGGTTTTTAGCGCAGGGACCTGCGCTGAATGCCCCACGCTGCTCTTGAAGCTCATAGGCTCCCTGCGCTAAAAAACGCTATAGCGGTTTAGTAAAAGGGGGCCATAGTGCAAAATATAGACAGCATATATAAATTCTCAAAACGGACACATTTTGATCACTAAATTGAAAATAAAATCATTTTCCTACCTTTGGTAATTTCATCAGTCTCTGGTTGCACTTTATTCTTCTGACTGTGCATCCAATATTTCTTCCCTTTTTTCAGCCTCCTGTATGCTTTCTCTCCTCCAGACCTCATTCCCTCCCCAAACTTTTTCTTTGTTTCACCCTGCCCCCTTCTTTCTTTTTCTCTCTCTCCATACCCCCTTTCATTCTGTATGTCTGTCTTTCTCTCTCTCTCCGTGCCCCATTTTTCTTTGTTTCACCCAGCCCTCTTTCTTTTTTTTTTTTGGCTCCCTGTCCCCCCCCTTTCTTTCTTTCTCCTTGCCCTCCCCTATGCCACCACCATTGGGAAAATGCTGCCACCGCCACTGGGGAATAGGCTGCCACTGCCGCTATCGGGAACAGGCCGGCGCCGAGTTCGCCCTGCTTCTCTTCCCCACGAGGCTGACCAACGCTCTCCACTCGACGTCAATTCTAACATCGGAGAGGACGTTCTGGGCCAGCCAGGCAGTGATTGGCTGGCCCAGAACGTCCTCTCCGACATCAGAATTGACGCGGGTGGCGAGAGTTGGTCGGCCCCGCAGGGAAAAGCAGGGAGAACTTGGCACCGGCCTGTTCCCAATGGCGGCGGTGGCACTCAAGTGGCTAAAGAGACGCAGTTTGCCAGCCTAGGGAGAACAATGGAGGGTGACCAGCTGTGCACCCCCTTGGGGCGTAAAACCGGGGCAGACCGCCCCCCACCCCCACCTTGTTATGCCACTGTCTGTACCTCATTCCCTCCCTATGACCAAAAATTATCCTTTCTTCTATTCCCCGTGTACACAACCATCTCTTTCCCTCCCTTCCTCTCTCCCAAGTCCTTGCCTTCTGTGTCCAAAAACACATTCCCTCCCCCACCTCAGCATCTCTTTCCCTCCCTTCCTCTCTCCCAAGTCCATGCCTTCTGTGTCCAAAAACACATTCCCTCCCCCACCTCAGCATCTATTTCCCTCCCTTCCTCTCTCCCAAGTCCATGCCTTGTGTCCAAAAACACATTCCCTCCCCCACCTCAGCATCTATTTCCCTCCCTTCCTCTCTCAAGTTCATGCCTTGTGTCCAAAATCCCATTCCCTCACCCACCTCAGCATTTCTTTCCCTCCTTTCCTCTCTCCCAAGTTCATGCTTTCTGTGTCCAAAAACCCATTCCATCCCCCACCTCAGCATCTCTTTCCCTCCCTTCCTTTCTCCCAAGTTCATGCCTTGTGTCCAAAACGCACTCCCTCCCCCTTTTGTGTTCCCCGTTTGTCTCCCAGCCCATCTTAGCAACTTTCTCAGCAAAATGTAGCTCGAGCCGCGTAGGCTTGTCTTCTATTTCCTGCCTGTCCCGCCGCGCACACATAGCCGACCAGAAGTCTTCCCCGACATCAGCGCTGACGTCGGAAGGCGGGCTTTGCTTAAGCCCTCCCTCCGACGTCAGCGCTGACGTCGGGGAAGATTTCCGATTGGCTGTGTGAGCTGCAGGGCAGTCGGAGGAGAAGACGAGCCTCGCGGCTCGAGTTATATTTAACCCCGCGGGTCCCCCATCGTCCCCGTTCAGCTCTCTCTCCTGTGCACCCCCTGGTAGTACTGCCCTGATGGCGGCCCTGCGCATGCCAGCTGCAAGGCCTTCGCGTGCCACAGTTGGCACGCGTGCCATAGGTTCGCCATTGCTGCTATAGAGGATAGCTCCAAGAGTATGGTGTAACATAATGGAAAAGCACAAAATTCAGGTAAGGGTAGAGCTGTTCATAATAGACTAAAAATTCTACAGTACCCAAGACACACCTTGAAATCCCTATGGATGGAAATTCTATTTGTAAGAGTGTACTTACCTGTTATCAGAAATTAGGGAGGCTAACAAACTGGGTACAAAAATAATGGATGATTGGGTAAATGTAATATTAGGACATGCTAGAAAGATAAAATTCCTTGATGGAGTAGCTGGTTCAGGAACCAACAAGAGGCGAGGCAATTCTAGATCTAGTCCTTAGTGGTGCACATGGTTGGTGCAGGTGGTAATGGTGCTAGGGCTATTTGATAGTAGTGATCATAACATGATCAGATTTGACATAGTGGCTCATTTTCAAAGCACTTAGGGCTTCTTTTACAAAGTTGCGCTATGGCCTTAATGCGTGGAATAGCGCGCGCTAATCCAGTGCGTGCGCATGCTAAAACGCTTAGTGCACCTTCATAAAAGGAGCCCTTAGACACACAAAGTACCATAGATTTCTGTGGTACCCTATGGTATACCTTATATATTCAAATATGTCGATCTGAATATATGAGGGTCATTTCATAAATAATGCACACTATTTTTAATTTACATCTATATCTATTTTTAATTTACATCTATATCTATTTTTTTTCCATGTGCTTTGATTGAGGAACATAGAGGCCAAAAGAGAAACTGGACAAGTGTTGAAGGTACATGTTTGATATTTATCCTAGAGAAACGGTGTCTTGGATGGAATAATGAAGCTTCCTGGACGTTAGGACTTGGTCATTGCAAAGCAGGGAGACTATATTGAAGGATTGTAAAGAAATACTTGAAAAAAATAAAACATGTAAATTAAAAATAGTGTGCATTATTTATGAAATGATCCTCATATATTCAGATCGACATATTTGAATATATAAGGTATACCTTATATATTCAAATATGTCAATCTGAATATATGAGGGTCATTTCATAAATAATGCACACTATTTTTAATTTACATGTTTTATTTTTTTCAAGTATTTCTTTACAATCCTTCAATATAGTCTCCCTGCTTTGCAATGACCAAGTCCTAACGTCCAGGAAGCTTCATTATTCCATCCAAGACACCGTTTTTGTTCAGTTGCTGAATGGCTCGGGTACCGGCAGAAGAAAGCTCTAATAGAGATGCAAAACGATGTCCACGCATAGGTTGTTTTAACTTTGGAAAAAGGTCAAAGTCTGGTGGACTCATGTCTGGACTGTAGGGAGTATGAGGTAACATCTCCCAGCCATATTCGTGTAGTTTTTCAATGACGACATTCCCTATGTGCGGGTGAGCGTTGTGAAGAATGAGTGGCCCATACAAGAACAACTGAGATTGAGTTTTGTGCATTTTTCTGTGCATTTTTTGCAAAAAATCACAATACACTGCTGTGACACTTCTTCCACATGGAACTTTGTGATGATGATGCCTTCATGATCATAAGCAAAAATCATCATTTGTTTGTCAAAATGTTTTTGGTTGTGGGGAAGATGGAGCTCTCCACTTGTCACTGAAAAACAATGCAAATATGGCTGGGAGGTGTTACCTCATGCTCCCTACAGTTTGTTGTTCGCTGCCACGGCTTCAGCCGTTGAGCAGGAACGCGCTTTGGCACTGTCGCTCGACCAAGTGGCTTTCTGAAAGCAGGAGCCATTCAGGAAGCCGCTCAGTGCCGAGCAACAGCACCAAAGCGCACTCAGCTCAGTACCGCTCAGCAGCTGAAGCCGGAACTCACGGCAGCGACCGACTGGGTTAATAGCAGGGCAGGAACGCGAAAAGCTCGCTCCTTCCTGCTACACCTCTGAACCACCAGGGATTCCAGTGGCAGAGGAGGTACAGTGGACAGGGCAGGGAGGGAGGACAGGGTGCAGAGCCTGGCGGCCCAGCGGAGGCCTGCAATAAGTCTTGGAGGGGATTGGGTGGGCGCTGGCTCAAATATAAACCGGGACCCCCATTTTTAGGCCAATTTTTTGGCCCAAAAGTCCTGGTTTAAATTAGAGTGTGTGTATGTGTACTGTATATATATATATATATATATATATATATAGATAGATAGATAGATAGATAGATAGATAGATAGATAGATATTATATTGCATACTAAATCTTCTATTTTTTGGTGGCAAGCAGACTCCTTTCAAAAGAAGGTCTACTTTTGAGCGCGAGTTGGGTGCTAGATAGGTTTGAGTTACATGGACACGACTTAGGTGTCACTTAGGCGTGCTTGAGGAGTCCGCATATAGGTGAACGGGGCTTCTATTTTGGGGGGGTATAGAGGACTCCAGTTTGATATTAAGGTCAAAAGATGTTTAATAATGTATTACTTAAGCAAAGCACAGGAAAATATATTGCATACTAAACCTATTTTGGGACATAAAGAGGACTCCTCTTTGATAATAATAGAAAAAGATGTTGAATAATGCATTACTCAAGCAAAGCACATGGAAAATATATTGCATACTAAACCTATTTTGGGGGATAAAGAGGACTCCTCTTTGATAATAATAGAAAAAGATGTTGAATAATGCATTACTCAAGCAAAGCACATGGAAAATATATTGCATACTAAACCTCATTCCCAAAAGGCTAAGAAAATAAGAAGAGAATCCCTACTCACAACAGCTGTGGTTCAGAGCAAGTGGACATGTCTGATGCACAATCTTTGAAGTTCACAAACACTTGGCAAATCAAAGCTTTGACAATGTAGCCACAAAAAAGCTGAACAAATATAATGTTAAATAAATGAGCCTCTGAACTGAAAACAAGGCTACAGTCACTGCTAAATCACAAAGACAGAAATGGTTCAAAGAATTGTAAATCACAGGCTCCTCCATTAAACTGGAGGAATGCAGTAAAAACTCAGGAGAATATCCAATTGAGAAAAATCTGCATTTCAACCGCACTCACCAGTAGAGCATACAAAGTTCAGTTGCTTCCAGTGGCAAACACTGAAAAAACTGGACGTAGTACAAAAAACATTCACAAAAGAATCTCCTCATACTTAGCTCAAGAAGGTGAAATCACATCTGAATGCTGGGATCCACAAAGGTACTTGAACCACAAAGCCTCAATCTCGTAATTGTAATCCAACTTCAGGCTACAGGGCAGCTCACTTTTTCCTTTCCTCAAAAAGAGCCTTGTTTTGCCAAAAAAGTGCTGCTTCAGGAGAAAAGGAAATTAAATCACTGGCACGGAAACACCGCTTTAACAAAAAGAAAGTTTAAGATACTACGACCATGACTCAAGAGAAGCTTATAGATTTAAAGTGCCAGTCAACTATGCCAATCAAGTGACGTATCACAGATGATATATGCACAGGAACTAACCAAACTGAATGGAAGTGGGAGGAGAGAGAAGGGGTATTAGACACTGAATGGAAGGGGGAGGAGAGAGAGGGGGTATTAGACACTGAATGGAAGGGGGAGGAGAGAGAGGAGGTATTAAGACACTGAATGGAAGTGAGAGGAGAGAGAGGGGGAGCTGACACTGAACGGAAGTGGGGAGGAGAGCAGATGCTGGAAGGGAGAGGAGTGATTGTATTGCTATTATTGTCAGGCTGGTATTTTATTTTGATTTTATGCTGAATATGTTGTATATTGTTTTTTTTGTAAGATGTCTGAAATGTCTGTGAAGTACTATTCTGTGTGTGTTGTACTTCGCTTTGAAAAAGGCAGATTATAAATAAACCATATCTTCTCTCTTATGCCCACATAGTTATTTAATTTCAAAATTCTCTTAAGAAGCAAGATATATTTGTGGCTTGTCATACGGGACTCAAGGTATCTCATAAATTTAATTTCTTCACAGAAAGCTACAAAGAAAACTGATAAACCCAGACCGGAGGAGAATACTGATCCAGATATAGCCAAACTTAGTAATGAGGATCTCAAAGAAGAACTTCTTAAATATGGTGTGATCTCTGGTCCTATTTTAGGTATGTCTTTAAAACTTTGATATTGGTTCATTTATATGTTGACTTGGTACACATATCAACTTTATATTTATTTAAAGCTTGTGTCTAAGGTCTAAATATTTAAAGTTTATTTAAAATTTTCTATCCCACCCTAAGGAGAACTTTCATGGCAGCTTATAATCTAAAACATAGTAAAATAACAGTACAATGTACAAAAATAATCCATACATAATACATAAGTTGGGGTTCGAGGGGAGAAATACAAATAGATTTAGCTAAAAGAAATTAATAGTAGGGATATTCTTCTGTTTTCCAAGATACCAATAGTGCTACCCGTTAAACCTGAGAACTTTTGAATTCCAATTATAAATAAAATATTCTTATTTGTCTCATTGGTATATGTGGCAATAAACATATGCATAGCAGGATCCTTGTTTTTAGTGATATGTGGCAATGGCAGCAAAACTCAGTTCCTGCTACAGAATTACCAATGCAACTGAGGAAACATGGGAGCTAAGTACAGAGATAGTGGGAGATGCCCGGGAGGGGCAACCTATCCAGAATCGGGCTTACACTAACCCCAATTCTGTAATCGGCTTCCATGTTACAGATGCCAGTTACAGAATCTGGTTAGAGTAGACGCCGCCCACCCGACACCTTTGATCGCCGGCAAAAGGGTGGCCAACCCCTACTGCCGGAACGCCACCCACCCAACACCCCCGATTGCCGGCAGAAGGGTGCCCAATCCCTCCTGCCGGAGGACGCCCCCCCCCCCCACCGCGCTAACACGCCCCGATGACCCCCCCTAACCTCCCCTCCCCCCAAAAAACCTAACCTTCTTAATTGTTGGCCGGCTGGATGGGTCTTGGTGCTGTCCAGCCGGCAGGCCCGCCTGGTCGAAATGAGGCGGGCCCGCCCCTTCCCGGCCCATCCCCACTAAGCCTAAGGGCAGGATGGGCCAGGAAGAGGCGGGCCCGCCTCATTTCGATTAGCCGGCTGGACGGCACCAAGACCTGTCCAGCCGGCCAACAATTAAGAAGTTAGTTTTTTTGGGGGGGGAGGTTAGGAGGGGTCATCAGGGAGTGTTAGCATGGTGGGGGGGGCGTTAGCACGGGGGGGTCCAGGGGAGGCGTACTCCGGCAGGAGGGGTTGGGCACCCTCCTGCCAATGATCGGGGGTGTCGGGTGGGCGGCATTCCGGCAGGAGGGATTGGGCACCCTTCTGCCAGCGATCAGGGTGGGGGGACAGGCGGCCGCTATACTTATCACGGCAGAGAGATCTGTTGCTGCGATGAGTATATCGGCGTCTACATACATTGTAAGCGTTTCTTCCTCTACTAGGGAGATGCGTAGGGCTGCCTAGGTTCGCCTAAGAACCTTAGGCGAGCTTAGGAGGTCTTGCGGGTCTCCCTAGGCTCCCAGAGGCGCCTTCAATATAGGCAGCCTGCCCGGGGAGCATTTTTTAAAAAAACGTGCATCCCGATTGGCTGATTAGACAGCTGTAGGACGCGTACAGCTCCCTAAAATCGGGACGCACTTTGTAGAATCAGGGCCATACAGTATGTTCTCCTTTACCCTCTGAATGATGTTCCTTCCTTCTCCCTCTCATACCTCTTACACTGCTGATCAGGCCTCAGATAACAGCAGAGTACCACCCAATCTATCGTAAGGAGGAACTAGAGCAGTGATTTTCAAACTCTTTCATCTTGCTGTTCGTTGACAAGGTGTGCAAGGCATACATCAGTTTTTTACAGATATACGAGGTCTGTTCAAAAAGTTGCAGGACAGTTTGAATTACGTGCCAACAGGAAGTTCTTTTTCCGTTTGTTGTTTCGTCTCCAATCTACAACAGTTTTTGTGAAAGTGTGTTTTCGTGATTGGCTATTTTTCATCATGTGCGAACTTTCAATGAGTGTGAAGTTCTGTTTTAAATTGGGTAAAACCACTACAAAAACTTATGAAATGTTGAAAGTGGCTTCTGGGGGACATGTCATGAATCCTAGAAAGTTTTATGGATGCGTCAGAATTCACAAATTTTGTGCAAAATTTTGTTCTTCCCCTAATCATATTACTCTCCTGACTTGGCCCCTGACGACTTTTTCTCGTTTCCTAAACTTAAATCCACGCTGAAAAGAAAGTATTATCCCAGGACAAGCAGGCAGCTATTCTCACACTGGATGACGTCATCCAATGGAGCCCCAATGCGGACATCTCACAAGCATACTTGCTTGTAGAAACTTTTAGAAGTTTCGAGTTGCCCACACTGCGCATGCGCGAGTGCCTTCCTGCCCAATGCACCGGGCTTGTCTCCTCGGTTCTTTCTCTTCCGCGGAGCTGAAAAGTTTGCCTTTGAAATTCTCTGCGCGAAGTTCCTTAATTGTGCCTTATGTGCCCGCGGGTTTGAGTTTTTTGAGCTCATTCTCGTTGGCTCACGTTGCGTTTTGTTGTTTTCAGAAAAAAAAAAAAAAAATTTCTTTCGATCGGTCAACCGGGCAGGTCGCGTGGCTCCGGCCCCGCAGCTTCGACCTTGCGGCGAAGCTTTTTCGGCTTATGTCCCGTCTTGTTACCGGTTTTTAAAAGTGTGTCAAGTGCCAGCGCGCGATTTCGTTAACGGACCCTCATCGACGCTGTCTTCAGTGTCTCGGGCCTCAACACCTTCCGAAATCGTGCCGGCCTTGCTCCACACTTACAGCACGTGCTTTTAAGCGTCGCTGTATTTTGTGGGAGTCGCTGTTTAGTATGGAGGCGCCCCCGGTGCTGCCCTCTTCACAGAGCGCCACGCCTTCGACTTCCGATTCTACATCTTCGGCCTCGAGTCTGCTCAAGCCTGCCTCGTTCGTGCCGGCTTCGATTCCGACGCATGCTGCGGTGCCTTCCGATGTCTCCTCAGGTCAGGTAGCCCAGCCTCCCATCCCTCCAGTGGTGCTTAAGATGCCCAAGGCCTCTAAATCCAAGCCCCCTGGCAGCCGAGTGACCGATATCCATGCGGGAGGTCCCATTGCTGATGCGGATCCCTCTTTGCCGGTGTGGTTCCATGCCCTGATGGAGAAGCGATTTGTCGAGCTCTTTATCAAAATTGGGTCGACGCTTCTCTCCCAGATCCAGCCTGGGCACGCGGAAGCCTCCCACGAGGTCGAGCCGCCTCCGGTGCCTCCTTGGCGCACACTCTCGCTGCTGGGAGCAGAGTCTCGGCGAGTGTCTGGTCTGGCTTCGGGGCATGTCTCGCAAGGAGCTGAGTCTTTGCCCATGCCACCTTTGGAACCGATACCCTCGATGCATGGCTTGCCTGGGCCGGATCCTTCCTCCGCGATGCCGGACCTCGAACCTTGGGGAGCGCCTCAGGGGCCTCGTCTCAGCCTCTGCTGCTTCGATCCACAGCTTCCAGTCCCATCTACTCAGTGGCTGCCTCGTCTGGGCGTCGCTCGCCGCGTCGCTCGAGGTCTGCTTCTCGACACAGCTCCAGTCGTTGATCGAGGCATTCATCGAGGCACTCATTGAGGCATTCATCGAGACACGCCTCGCCTTGTCGGAAGCAACCTTTCCGGGAGTTTTCCCCGGAGTACTCGCCCCCTCCTCCTATGCCGGAACTCGAGAATTGCGGGGGTTCGTTCTCTCCGTGCCGGTCCTCGGCTTCGGCGGACCAGGCCGCCTCATCTTCTTCGAGCCCGCCTCGAGGCCCGGCCCTGGCGGACCAGTTGTCATTCTCGTCCTTCCTGAGGCAGATGGCCGTGGATCTAGATATCACCCTGGATTCGGGTTCCAAGTTCTCGAAGGAGTATCTGGAGACGATGCATCTTCCTCAGCCTCCTGCCGAGTCTCTACGCCTGCCTCTACATAAGCTTCTGGACCAGACTTTCATGAGATGCTTCGAGACCCCATACTCCATCCCGGCGGTCCCGGGGAAGTTGGATGCTCGATATCGCACGGTGCACCATAAGGGCTTCGACGGGGCCCAGCTCTCGCACCAGTCCCTCTTGGTCCCCCTTTCTGAAGCGGTCTCATCCCTCCCAGGTCTACGCTTCCACTCCTGGTCGGGAGGGCAAAACCATGGACAGATTTGGCAGGCGCATCTACCAGAACTCGATGATGGCTTCTCGAGTCCTGAATTACAGCTTTCATTTTGCAACCTACTTTGAGTTTATTCTATCCATTCTTCAAAAGTTTTTGCCCTATCTGGACTCTCAGGCTCGCTTCGAGTATTCGGAGGTGCTGGCATCATTGTCCCAACTCCGCCTGCAGATGATGCAATCGTCTTACGACGCTTTTGAGCTCTCGGCCAGAGCGGCTGCCTGTTCGGTGGCCATGAGACACTTGGCATGGCTTCGCACCATTGATATGGACCCGAATCTCCAGGACAGGCTGGCGAATGTTCCCTGTACGGGAGCGAACCTTTTCGATGAGTCCATCGAAGCGGCGACGGAGAAGCTGTCCAAACATGAGAAATCTTTTCAATCTATTCTCCGCCAGAAGCCCAAGCCTGCTATCTCTCGTCTGTCTCGTCCTCCTATGATTTATCAAAGGCACTACCCGCCGAAGCAGGCTCCCGCCATTCGGCCGCCAGTAAAGAGGCAGCATCAGCAGAAGCCCCAGCAAAAACCTCAGCCTTCTACTGTCCCTAAGGCTCCCCAGCCTTTTTGACTGTCTCGAAGGGAGCATAACTTCCATCGTTCTGCCCTCCCCGCTTTTTCCCATCGGAGGTCGTCTCCATCATTTTTACCATTGATAGACGACTATTACCACCGACCTCTGGGTCCTTTCCATCGTAAGAGAGGGATACTCTCTTCAGTTCCATCATGTTCCTCCGGAATATCCTCCAAGAGAGTATCCTTCCAACTTAACCCAGACCGTCCTTCTTCTTCGAGAGGCTCAGGCTTTGCTCCGGCTTCGGGCCATCGAGCCGGTCCCTGTGGACCAACAGAACAATGGTTTTTACTCCCGGTACTTCCTTGTCCCGAAGAAGACGGGCGACCTGCGTCCTATTTTGGACCTCAGGATGCTCAACAAGTTCCTGGTCAGGGAGAAGTTTCGCATGTTGACACTGGCTTCCCTCTATCCCCTCCTCAAGCAGAACGACTGGATATGCTCCCTGGATCTCAAGGAGGCCTACACTCATATTCCCATCCATCCGGCCTCCCATCAATATCTCAGATTTCGGGTGGGACACCTTCATCTTCAGTACAGAGTGCTCCCTTTCGGTCTAGCTTCATCTCCCAGAGTCTTCACCAAATGCCTGGTTGTGGTGGCCGCAGCACTCAGGAACCATGGTCTGCAGGTGTTTCCCTACCTCGACGACTGGCTGATCAAGGATTCCATGTCTCAGGGGGCCGTCCAGGCCACTCAGAGGACAATCTGGTTTCTGCAGAGTCTGGGATTCGAGATCAATTTTCCCAAATCCCATCTTCAACCTTCACAGTCTCTCCCCTTCATCGGAGTTGTTCTGGATACTATTCAACTCAGGGCGTTCCTTCCTCCTCAGCGCCTGGCAGCTCTTCTTCATCTTTTTCACTCGGTCTCTTCTCGTCCGTCCATCTCGGCGAGACACATGATGGTGCTCCTGGGCCACATGGCCTCTACGGTTCACGTGACGCCTTTTGCCAGACTTCACCTGCGGATTCCTCAGTGGACCCTGGCTTCTCAATGGTCGCAGATCTCCGACCCTCTGACTTGTCACATTCAGGTCACTCCTGCTCTGCTGCAGTCGCTTCGTTGGTGGATGCTCTCTTCCAATCTTTCCAGAGGTTTGCTGTTTCACATGCCTACCCATCAGAAGGTCCTCACGACCGACTCCTCGACCTATGCTTGGGGGGCTCATCTGGACGGGCTCCGCACCCTGGGCTATTGGACGAGTGCGGATCGTCTGTGCCATATCAATCTCCTGGAACTCAGGGCGATTTTCAATGCTCTCACTGCTTTTCAGCATCTACTTCACGACATGGTGGTCCTCATTCGTACGGACAATCAGGTCGCCATGTATTATGTCAACAAGCAGGGAGGCACGGGATCGGCCTCCCTCTGTCAGGAAGCTCTGAAAGTTTGGGATTGGGCGATTCGCCACAACGCCTTCCTCAAAGCTGTCTACATTCAGGGGGTGGACAATGCCTTGGCGGACAACTTGAGTCGTCTTCTATAGCCTCGCGAATGGACTCTCCATTCCACGCCCCTTCATCAAATCTTCTTCCTGTGGGGAACGCCTCAGATAGACCTCTTTGCAGCTCCCCACAACTTCAAACTGCCTCAGTTCTGCTTCAGGATCTACACTCCTCATCGTCTCTAGGCAGATGCTTTTCTTTCTGTATGCGTTTCCTCCGTTTCCTCTCATTCAAAAGACTCTGGTCAAGCTCAAGTCCAACCGGGCCACCATGATTCTGATTGCTCCTCGGTGTCCCAGACAACCTTGGTACTCCCTCCTTCTGCAACTCAGCTGCAGGGAGCCCTTCCTTCTGCCAGTGTTTCCATCTCTGCTTACGCAGCATCAGGGATCTCTGCTTCATCCCAACCTGCAGTCGCTACACCTGACAGCTTGGTTCCTCTCAGCGTAACTTCCCTTCAGTTTTCACCAGCTGTCCGGGATGTTTTGGAAGCTTTAAAGAAGCCGGCTACTAGGCAATGCTATTCCCAGAAATGGACTAGATTCTCTACTTGGTGTTTTTCTCATCACAAGGAACCTCAACATGCCTCCTTGTCCTCTGTTTTGGACTACCTTTTGCACCTGTCTCATTCTGGTCTCAAGTCTATATCGATCAGAGTCCATCTTAGTGCAATTGCTGCTTTCCACCAGCCTCTTCAGGGGAAACCTATTTCTGTACATCCTGTGGTTTCCAGATTCATGAGAGGACTTTTCCATGTCAATCCTCCCCTCAAACCACCTCCAGTGGTTTGGGACCTCAATGTTGTTCTTTCTCAACTTATGAAGCCTCCATTTGAACCTCTTAACAAGGCTCCTCTGAAATTTCTCACTTGGAAAGTGGTGCTTCTCATTGGCCTCACTTCTGCCCATCGAGTGAGTGAACTTCAAGCATTGATTGCGGATCCGCCCTTTACAGTGTTTCATCATGACAAGGTGGTCCTTCGCACTCATCCCAAATTCCTCCCCAAGGTGGTCTCGGAATTTCATCTGAATCAATCCATTGTTCTTCCTGTGTTTTTTCCGAAGCCACATTCTCATCCTGGAGAATCAGCTCTTCACACTCTGGACTGTAAGCGTGCTTTGGCTTTCTACCTGGAACGCACCAAGCCTCACAGAACTGCTCCTCAACTTTTCATCTTCTTTGATCCGAACAAGTTGGGACGCCCTTTCTCTAAGCGCACCATCTCCAACTGGATGGCGGCTTGTATCTCTTTCTGCTATGCCCAGGCTGGATTACCCCTTCACAGTAAAATCACAGCCCATAAGGTCAGAGCAATGGCAGCCTCTATAGCTTTCCTCAGATCGACACCGATTGAGGAGATTTGTAAGGCTGCCACTTGGTCCTCAGTTCATACCTTCACCTCTCACTATTGTCTGGATACCTTCTCCAGACGAGATGGATAGTTTAGCCAAACAGTGTTACAGAATTTGTTCTCCTAAGTTGCCAACTCTCCCTCCATCCCATTTGGGTTAGCTTGGAGGTCACCCACTAGTGAGAATACCTGCCTGCTTGTCCTGGGATAAAGCAATGTTACTTACCGTAACAGTTGTTATCCAGGGATAGCAGGCAGCTATTCTCACGTCCCACCCACCTCCCCTGGGTTGGCTTCTCTGCTAGCTATCTGAACTGAGGAGACACGCCCGGTGCATCGGGCGGGAAGGCACTCGCGCATGTGCGGTGTGGGCAACTCGAAACTTCTAAAAGTTTCTACAAGCAAGTATGCTTGTGAGATGTCCGCATCGGGGCTCCGTTGGATGACGTCACCCACTAGTGAGAATAGTTGCCTGCTGTCCCTGGATAACAACTGTTACGGTAAGTAACATTGCTATTTGGCATAAAGCAAAATTCAACGCAGCAACTTTTGGCAATTTCTGAAGATGCATTTAAGGACTGTTTCTGAAAGTGGAAACAATGTTGGGAAAAGTGTATACGTAGGCAAGTTTTAAGATTGTTTAACAATTTTTTATAAAATCAGTCCTGGAACTTTTTGAACAGACCTTGTATTTTAGCAAACAAGTATTTACTAAAATACTCCAGCTCTCAGATAGCATTTCTAACACAGCTGTTACTGCACTGAAGCCAATATAAATATTACAAAGATAATTATAAATTCCCACAATACATATTTTATACTTAGTAATGGGATCAGTCAGAAGTGACCGTTGTCATCTGTTACCACTTGTACAGACAACTTTATATCCATGACTCGTCATCAGTCCCAAAAATTTAATGATTTCATCTTCATTTAAAAAACTTTCTCCTCTGTAGTGTCCCTTCAGACTAGCACAGAAACGGATTGGTTTATGCTCATCTTCCAGCAGGTGGAGACTGAGACATTAACTTTTGGCTTCAGTACAAGTGGGCTTTGCAGTCCCTCTTACAATCAGTCTTTTCTCAGTCTCCAGCAGGTGGAGTAGTAAGTTGTGCAGTCTGTGCTAAGGTTTAGTTGGGCCTTTTGGTTAGAGAATTTTTCTGGTCCCTTTTGCTGTCCGTATAGAGCTTAGGGGACCCTCTTGGGGGTCCTACCGACCTCAGGGGTGCCACACTCAAAAGGGTCACTTGTGTCACTGAGACGATCAAAGTGCTTTAGTTTATACTACAGATTTCATTGTACAGCAGACTTTTTTAATTTTGTGGTCATTATCTTTTTAAATAGGTCTCTTTGATAAGTTATAAAGTGTATTTTGTATTCCTGGTACACAATCCCCTCTTAATACCACTACAAACTTAAAAAAAACCAATATATTTGTTTCCAGCAAGCACCCGGAAGGTGTATGAGAAAAAACTGGCAAAGCTGGTAGAACAAGGTCCAGAGATTCTGACCTCTACACAACCACCCACAGTTTCTTCAACAGAAGATGACACCAAACAGAATGGAAATACTGACTCTGAGTACAGTGACAATGAAGAAGGTACAAATTTACTTTTGTTGAAACTGTAATAAGAAATTTAATGTATACTAATGTTTCCATTATTTATGCAAATTTAATATGTAAACCAGGGCTGCCCAAGTCCGGTCCTCGAGATCTACTGGCAGGCTAGGTTTTGAGGATATCTACAATGAATATGCATAAGAGAGATTTGCCTGCACTGCCTTCTTGGTATGCAAATCTCTCTCATGCATGTTCATTGTGGATATCCTGAAAACTTGGCCTGCCAGTAGATCTCAAGGAACGGACTTGGGCAGCCCTGATATAAGCAATCAAGGAAGGCATATAATCATTCATAGTGTATCGCCACTGCATGGTGTGGAAATTGCCAATTAAATTTACACTGCGCACTTCAAGAAGGGAATATGCAAATAAAGTATGTAACATTGTTAATGGTAGTGTGGAATTTATCCTAGGACTTATCCCAGGACAAGCAGGCATGATATTCTCACATGTGGGGTGACGTCATCTACGGAGCCCCGGCGCGGACAGCTTTTCAAGCAAACTTGATTGAAGTTTCAAGTTTGCACACTGCACCACGCATGTGCGTGCCTTCTCGCCCACTAGAGGGCGCATCCCACCTCGTGGTCCTCAGTTCAAATTTTTCCGCGGAGCAAGAAAGCCCTGTGGATCTGAGCTCCAGTGTTTTTGCCTTCTAGCTGCCGCGTTTAGTTTGTTTTTCCCTTCGAATTAGTTCGCGGTACTGTTTTCCTTTCGTTTCTTTTCAAAAAAAAAAAAAAAAAAAAGTCTTTCGTTTTTCGTCGGGTTCCGGGGGCTCCCGGAAGCCGTGGCCGCGGGACGTCGGTACGTTCCCGGCCTTCTTCTTTTTCTTCGTGGATGTCCCGTCCTGTTACGGGATTCAAAAAGTGCAGCCGGTGTGAGAGGTTGCTTTCCATCACTGACCCTCACCGGTGGTGCATTGTCTGTCTTGGGCCCGAACATCCGACAGACTCGTGTGATCGCTGTGCTACCTTCCAAAACAGGGCCCTCCGTCGCCGTAAGGCAAGAATGGCCGAATTGTTCGCCGTCGACGCGCCGCCTAAGGCCTCGACGTCGGCCTCGGCTTCGGCCCCGGCCTTGACCTCGGCCTCGGCGTCCTCGGGGGCCTCGGCCTCGCCTCGGCCCTCTTCCTCGAAGGCGTCGTCAGTGAAGCAAGCTTCGGGTAAGTCCTCTGTTCCATCCCCTTCAGCAAAGAAGCCATCCTCGAGTCAGGCCAAGGCGGGTGGGTCGACCCCGGCCCCGCATCGGACCTCGACTCCGCACACCCCGAGGGAATACTCGAGACCGAGGTCGCCCTCCAGGGAGTGTGCCCCGGACTCGGAACTCCCCACCTTCGTGGGGATTCCGGCCTTCCAGGATCTCCTCCGAGCACTGATCTCATCGGAGCTGTCGGGAGCCCTGGAAGTGTTGCAGCGTGCTGCGGTTCCGGCGGCCTCGACCTCGGCCTGGACGCCTTCGGTCTCGGAGGCCCCGGCCTCGGCTCCCTCGGGAGCCCCGGCCTCGGCGACCTCGGTCTCGGGTACTGGGACCCCGTTCACCTCAGTCTCGGCCCCGCCCCGGACCTCGACCTCGGGGGAACCCCCTGAGCGGAGTGTAAGGCCCAAAGAAAAGTTGCGCAGAGTGCGCCGTCTTTCCTCCTCTTCCTCCGGGTCTTCCAGACACGCCTCGCCCTCGACGCGACCTCGGACGGGGCGTCGATCGAGGAAGTCTAAGCGGCCCCGAGGCTCGCCTCGGCGCGACCGTTCCTCGTCGTTCGGGGGCGAGGCGTTGCAGGTGTCGGAGTTGCGCCTCGACAACCCGAGGCTCCTCCGCTCACCCCATGGGAAGTCTTCCCGGGCCGCCTCGCCGAGGAAACGGGAGAGTGTCCCACGAACCCCGGGGTCCTCACCCAAGGGTTCTGCGAGGAGGATAACTTCCCCTTCCCCCTCGAGGGCCCTCGAGAGGGGATCCTGGGATTCGGGATCGGTTAGGGATCCTCATTATTCCCATGAGGCCTCCCCCCTCTCCTCGGTGGGGCGGTCGAGAACCCCCTCTCCCCAGGCTAGGCCGTCCTCATTTTCATCCTTCGTTCAGGACATGGCCCAAGCCCTGGGGATTGACCTGATGGTAGGCTCTCGGTATTCCAAAGAATTTTTGGAGGAACAGGACCTCCCCATTCTTCCTAGGGAGGTGCCTAGACTCCCTCTCAACAGTGTCCTTCTGCAAACCTGGCTGAAGAACTTGTCAAACCCTCTTACAGTCACGTCTGTGCCTTCAAAAATGGAATCGAAGTATAGGACGATTCCCCCTAAAGGGTTCGATAAGGCGCAGCTCTCACACCAGTCTCTTCTGGTGGAGTCTGCTCTTAAAAAATCACAGCCCTCACGGGTTTCTGCGGCGGTTCCACCAGGCAGGGAGGGGCGGACCCTGGACAAGTTTGGCCGTCGCCTCTATTCAAATTCCCTGATGGCCACCAGGGTTCTAAATTACGCCTTCACCTTCTCCTCCTTTTTGCGTGGGATGGTGAAGGACCTTCCTCAATATCGAAACTCGTTACCGGACTCCCAAAGAGCAGGATTCGACAAGTTTATGTCCAACCTGTCTCAATTGCGGTTGTACCTATTCCATGCAGTGTACGACGCCTTTGAGCTGGTTTCGAGGGTGTCGGCCCTCGCGGTGGCCATGCGCCGCTTGGCCTGGCTTCGCACCCTCGACATGGACCCAAACCTGCAGGAACGCCTGGCAGACTTGCCTTGTGTGGGGTCCGAGTTATTCGACGAGTCATTGGATGCGGCGACCAAGCGCTTGTCGGAACAGGAGCGCTCTCTAGCATCCCTGGTCCGCCCCAAACCTAGGCCCCCGCCGCAGAAACCCTTTCGGCCTCCGCCGCGCCGATACCCTCAGAAGTCGACCCCGGCTTTCTCGAGACCGCCTCCGAGACGTCCGTCTCAGCGAGGCAGAGGGGGACAACCCCAAGCCCCGGCGCAGGGCCCTTCTAAGCCAGCGCCTTCCTTTTGACGGGCTGAGCGGACGGGGCGGGTTCCCCTCCGCACTTTCTCAGGAACCCCTTCCTATCGGGGGCCGTCTTCGGTTCTTCCGGGAGGCATGGACCGGGATTACCTCAGACGCTTGGGTGCTCCGGATCGTCTCCGAGGGCTACTCGCTCAACTTTGTGTCCTCGCCGCCGGACAGTCCCCCAAGTTTAGTCCCCTGCAACCGTTCGCAGCTACCGACCCTTATAACCGAAGCCAAAGCCCTCTTGAAGCTTCGGGCGGTCGAGCCGGTCCCCAAGGACCAGTGGGGTACGGGGTTTTACTCCCGCTACTTTTTGGTCCCAAAAAAGACCGGGGACCTGCGCCCCATACTGGACCTCAGGAAGCTCAACAAATTCCTGGCCCGGGAGAAGTTTCGAATGCTATCTCTCCCGGTTTTGTACCCCCTCTTGGGGGAAGGGGACTGGATGTGCTCCCTCGACCTGAAGGAAGCATACACCCATGTTCCGGTGCACCCCGCCTGTCGAAGATTCTTACGATTCCAGGTGGGGGACCTCCACCTCCAGTACAGGGTACTGCCCTTCGGCCTGGCCGCGTCCCCACGAGTATTCACGAAGTGCATGGTGGTGGTTGCAGCAGCCCTCAGGTCACGTGGACTCCATGTGTTCCCTTACCTGGACGATTGGCTCATCAAAGCCCCGACCAGGGAGGGGGTTATCTCAGCGACCCGACAGTCTATTGCCTTCCTGCAAACTCTCGGGTTCGAGATAAACTTTCCAAAGTCTCAGTTGAGACCGTCGCAGTCTCTTCAATTCATAGGTGCGGTGCTGGACACGGTGCGCCTACGCTCCTACCTGCCGACCCAGCGGGTGGAAACCTTGGTACGGATGAGCCGCCAGGTCTCCCAACTATCGAGGGTGTCGGCCAAGCGCATGATGATGCTGCTGGGCCATATGGCCTCGACGGTACATGTCACGCCGTTTGCGAGGCTACACCTGAGGATCCCTCAGTGGACCCTCGCGTCCCAGTGGCGCCAGGAGTGCGAACCGGTGTCTCGCCTCATTTCGATAACTCCGCCCTTGCGGAAATCGCTGCGTTGGTGGACAGACTCTTCAAATCTGTCCATGGGGCTATTGTTTCGCACTCCGCCTTTTCGCAAGGTCCTGACCACGGACTCCTCGGAGTACGCGTGGGGAGCCCATCTCGACGGTCTTCGCACGCAGGGCCTGTGGTCGTCAGAAGACCGTCAGTGTCATATCAACGTGCTAGAGCTGCGAGCCATCTTCCTAGCACTTCGAGCCTTCGTTCACATATTGCAGGACCAGGTGGTCCTCGTCCGCACGGACAATCAGGTGGCAATGTATTATGTGAACAAGCAGGGAGGAACAGGGTCATGGCCCCTCTGCTCCGAAGCTCTTCGTCTCTGGGAGTGGGCGGCCTCCCGGAACATCTTCCTCCGGGCGGTCTACATCCAAGGAGAACGGAATTGCCTGGCGGACAAACTGAGTCGACTTCTGCAACCGCACGAGTGGACTCTACACTCAGCAGTTCTACGCGAGGTCTTCGCTCGCTGGGGAACGCCACAGGTGGATCTGTTTGCCTCTCCGGAGACACACAAACTACCACTATATTGTTCTCGGATGTACTCGCAGGACCGTCTGGAAGCGGATGCCTTCCTACTCGACTGGGAAGGGAGGTTCCTGTATGCATTCCCTCCGTTCCCTCTGATCATGCGAACGTTGGTACACCTAAAATCGTCCACGGCCACGATGATTCTCATAGCACCTCGGTGGCCGCGTCAGCACTGGTTCTCCCTGCTGCTCCAGCTCAGTGCCAGAGAGCCTCTTCCCCTGCCTGTCTCTCCTTCTCTGCTGTCTCAGAGTCAAGGATCCATGTTGCATCCCAATCTGCAGTCATTGCACCTGACAGCCTGGTTTCTTGTTCCCTGACTCCTCCGGACCTGTCTCAATCGGTGAAGGAGGTGTTGGAAGCCTCCCGCAAGATCTCGACGAGGCTTTGCTATGCGCAGAAATGGACCAGGTTTTCCACCTGGTGCTCGTCTTTTCACCTGGATCCGGTATCAGTCCCGGTATCCTCGGTTTTAGAATATTTGTTTCATTTGTCGCGCTCCGGCTTGAAAACCACTTCGGTGCGGGTTCATCTCAGTGCGATTTCTGCTTTCCACCAACCTCTGGAGGGACGCCCTCTGTCACTCCATCCCTTGGTGACACGCTTCATGAAAGGGTTACTCAGGGTTTGTCCCCCTCTTAAGCCTCCGTCTGTCGTGTGGAATTTGAATGTAGTTCTGGCTCAACTGATGAAACCCCCGTTTGAGCCACTCAACAAGTCCCTCTTGAAATTTCTGACTTGGAAGGCGGTGTTTCTAATTGCCCTCACCTCCGCCAGGCGGATCGGCGAGTTGCAAGCCTTGGTTGCGGACCCCCCTTTCACGGTCTTTCATCACGACAAGGTGGTTCTCCGCACCCATCCTAAGTTTTTACCTAAAGTTGTTTCTGACTTCCACCTCAATCAGTCCATTGTCCTTCCTGTGTTCTTCCCGAAGCCCCACTCCCATCCTGGCGAGACGGCGCTTCACACGCTTGACTGTAAGAGGGCGTTGGCATTTTATCTTCAACGCACCAGGCCTCATCGGAAGGTTCCTCAATTGTTTTTGTCCTTCGATCCCAATCGATTAGGGCATCCAGTTTCCAAGCGCACTCTGTCTAACTGGTTGGCCGCTTGCATTTCCTTTTGCTACGCTCAGGCTGGCCTTCCTCCCCCGGGTCGAGTCACGGGGCACAAGGTCCGAGCGATGGCAGCTTCGATAGCTTTCCTCCGATCCACTCCGATGTAGGACATATGTAAGGCTGCCACTTGGTCTTCGGTTCATACATTCACCTCTCATTACTGTCTGGACACTTTATCCAGGAGTGACGGCCGGTTTGGCCAGTCAGTTTTGCAAAATCTGTTTTCCTAAATTGCCATCCTCCCACCTGCCCTTTTTTGGTTAGCTTGGAGGTCACCCACATGTGAGAATATCATGCCTGCTTGTCCTGGGATAAAGCACAGTTACTTACCGTAACAGGTGTTATCCAGGGACAGCAGGCATATATTCTCACAACCCGCCCGCCTCCCCGGGGATGGCTTCCTTGCTAGTTATGGAACTGAGGACCACGAGGTGGGATGCGCCCTCTAGTGGGCGAGAAGGCACGCACATGCGTGGTGCAGTGTGCAAACTTGAAACTTCAATCAAGTTTGCTTGAAAAGCTGTCCGCGCCGGGGCTCCGTAGATGACGTCACCCCACATGTGAGAATATATGCCTGCTGTCCCTGGATAACACCTGTTACGGTAAGTAACTGTGCTAAACAGGCAGCATATTCTCACATGTGTGACAGACAATGGTAAAAGTGTATTTATTGCCACTTTTTTAAGTTTTTAGAAACTTCGCAACTGCCTGCACCATGATTGCGCGAGTGCCTTCACGCCGGCTCGTGGTACCTCACTTCATTTTCCGCAGAGCGAAGAAGTACTATTTTTCTGAACTCTGTCCAGTGTGCAATTGCCTTCCTGTCAACGATCTTAGTTTTGGCCTTTGGTCATTTTTTCTTATTTTCTTTATCTTTTTCGGTGTGAAAAAAATATTTCATTTTTTTTCTTTGTACCTCAGTTGGGTCTTTCAGCCCTCTTTTTTCTACTCAGTGGTTGTTTTTCCACTTCGTTATCATCATTGAGTTTAACCTTGCCACCGAAATTTTCGAAATCATCGAGCAATTTTAAGAAGTGCTGTCAGTGCCACAATTACTGGCTCACATAGTTGGTTTTTGCAGTGTTTGGACCCTGAGCATTGGGTAGACACCTTTACTCGTTGTTCCACCTTGCAAAAGCACCCGTTGAAGGCTCGTCCAACAAGAAAAGCTATTTGGCTCCACCATGGACTTGGGGGATAAATCCGAGCCCTCTGTAACGGCATCGACATCAGATGTGATTCCTGCATCGGCGAAGCCTGCTGAGAAGAATTCCTTTTCCCAACAAGTGTTATAAGCCTCTACAGCATAGAGTCCCTTGATGCAAGCCAATAATTGACGCCATCTGTCTCCTTCGGGGTGTACATCCTCATCAAGGTCACCCATCTCTCGACACACTGCCGCACCGATGGTACCAGCTGTTGAGCCATGGGTACCAGTGCAAATCTTCAGGGAACAACTCAATGAGTTTTTCCGCAGGGAGCTCAGTGACATGTTCAAATTGCACTTGGCACCATTGCTTACATCGACTCCCTTGGTACCAGCCCAGCCTAAAGCATAGCACTCTGAGGCCACATGATACCAGTTCCAGGTCTTCCAGTAGACATCAATCCGCTGCATCGCAACATTGATTCTCTTCATCAAATAGATGATCTACATTGAAGTATCTTTGTTCCCCATCATATTGATCTTTTGCTTCCAGGTACAAAAGATCTTTGCATTGTTCATCTTTATCAGATCAGTACCAACAACATCGAGGAAGCTCCTCTCGCTGCTCTCACCGGTCTCCTCCAAAATCTTCATCTTACAGAATCACCTGGAGTTGACAAAATTTGATTCTGATCTCTCGCGCACTGAATGTGAGCCTACTTTATCTGCTTCTGAATCATATAGTATACCTTCAGATTCATCTATGCCTCCTCCTCCTAGAAGATCTTCTCCTGAAGGACTTTCCATTACTAAATACATTAAACAATTGGGTAAGGCTTTTCCTGTCAAATTAGAAGCTGACACAGCCCAGAGCAGAGCTTTTTGATGCCTTAGATTACGATGAGCCTCCTAAAGAGCTTCTCAAGTTACCTTTACACAATCTTCTCAAAGAAGCACTCTTTTTAAGAACTGGAAGACTCCTCTTTCTCTTATCTGATGTATTTTATCTGCTTATACTTTTATCTGCATTGTATGTTTTAGCTCTGCTTTTTGTGAGAACCGCCTTGAACTTTCCCAGTATGGCAGTATACAAGAATAAATTATTATTATTATTATTAGCATAGCTCTAAGAATGATTGATTTACGTTACAGAATAATATCTTGTCCTTGCTTTGACAAGCCGCAACTACACATCAATCGTTGCTTGTGGAATCGACCCTTAAAAAAAATCCTCCAGCTCCAGGGTTTATGCTTATGCATCACCAGGACGTGAGGGTCGTACCATGAATAAATTTGGTTGCCATCTTTACCAGAACTCTTATGTTGGCCAATATTTATTTATTTATTCAATTTTTTTTACCATTCTCCCAGGGGAGCTTAGAATGGTTTACATTAATTTATTCAGGCACTCGAGCATTTTTCCCTGTCTGTCCCAGTGGGCTCACAATCTGTCTAATGTACCTGGGGCAATGCGTGGATTAAGTGACTTGCCCAGGGTCACAAAGAGCAGTGTGGGTTTGAACCCACAACCTCATGGTGCTGAGGCTGTAGCTTTAACCACTGTGTCATACTCTCTCCCTAGAGTACTTAATTACAACTTCTATATGTCTCTTTATCTTCAACATCTTGTAAAGAAGTTGACTGATTTTGAGCAGTATATTCCCACAGACCGTCTTGCAGATTTTCAGCAGATTACACACACAGTCTACGTCAAACCAGAAAATATATGGCAAGATCGGCATTTGATGCATTTGAAATGTCATGCAGTGCATCTGCCATGTTTGTTACTATGAGGCGTATTGCTTGGCTGTATGTTTCAAACATGGACATTAATCTGCAAAAACACTTAGCCAATATCCCATGTCTTGGTGAACTCTTCGACTGCTACTCAAAAGCTTACTCAGCATGAGCATGGCACGATGGACCTCAGGTCTGACCCAGCGGAGGCACTTCTTATGTTCTTATGGAACGCTTTAAACACTAAACTAAACCTTAAGTTTATATACCGCATCATCTCCACGAAAGTAGAGCTCGGCAAGGTTTACAAGAACTTAAAAATGAGAAAGGGTAGGAAAAGGTTTACATGAGTTTATAAATCGAGTGGAAAAGTAAGGGAAAAGAAATTACATGTTAGAGAAGAGCCAGGTTTTTAGTTGCTTGCGGAATAAATGGAGGGAGTTCAGGTTCCGCAGCGGGATAGTAAGGTCATTCCAGAGACCTGTGATTTTGAAAAGAAGTGATTTTCCCAGTTTACCTGCGTGGAGAATACCATGTACGGAGGGGAAGGATAGTTTTAATTTATGGGCGGTCCTGGTGGAGTCAGGGCACGAGGAGTTGAAAGAAAGTGGGATTAGGGAAGGAAGGATGCCGTGAATAATCTTAAAAGCCAGGCAAGAGCATTTGAATTGGACTCTGGAAATCACTGGGAGCTAACTAAGAGTCAACCATGAAAGCCTGCTTCTTATTCATATAAGAGACGGTATCCTGCAACATCCTCTTCTTCCAAGCCTCCACCTCAGAAGAAACGAAAGCAACAGAGGCCTCCAAAGGCCCAGTCTTCTGCCCCTCAAAAGCCAGCTCAGTCTTTTTGATGTGCTTCTAGAGAGCATGACCAAAATCCCTCCTCTGCCTCTTCCCCAACCCATTGGAGGTTGACGTCAATTGTATCATTGACGCTGAACTCAATACGGATTCTTGGGTACTCAGTGTCATCAAGGAGGGTTACTCTTTCCATTTTGTAACCAGTCCCCCAAACCACCCTCCAAGAGAGTCCTCTTTCACATCTCAACAGACGTTCCTTCTTCAGGAAATTGAAACTCTACTTCAACTAAATGCCATAGAAGTAGTTCCCCCTTCTCAGAAAAATCAGGGGTTTTACTCCAGGTAGTTTCTAATTCCAAAGGTCTTCGTCCAATTCTCGACCTCAAATATTTAGTCAAAGAGAAGTTTTGCCTGATATCTTTAGTGACACTATATCCTCTTCTAGAACAAAATGATTGGCTATGCTCTCTGGACCTCAGAGGTTTACACACAAACATCCTGCTCACAGAAAATTTCTGCGTTTTCAGATAGCTCATCAACACTTCCAGTACAAAGTTCTGCCAAGCCTCTTCTCCAATAGTATTCACCAAGTGCCTAGTGGTGGTAGCAGCAACCCTACATACTCATGGGTTTCAAGTGTTTCCATATCTAAACAATTGGCTGATAAAAGCTACATCTCAGTCAGTACACTCGGCAACACAGTTGACGATAACTTTTCTTCAACTTCTAGGGTTCAAAGTTGACAACCCAAAGTCGCAGCTTCAGCCCTCTCGACTACTGCAATTCATAAGAGCCCTACTCGACACCATTCATCTACTTTGTTTCTACCTCGACAAAGATAAGACGCTTTGCTTCATCTTTGCAATCAAGTCTCTACTCTACAAACCATTTCAGCAAGACAGATGATGTGACTCATAGAAACATGATGGCAGATAAAGGCCAAATGGCCCATCTAGTCTGCCCATAGGTCACATGGCTTCCACAGCACGTTACCCCCTTTGCACAATCTAAGATAAGATCAGTGGATCTTAGCATCTCAGTGGTCTCAAGCTCTCGATCCCTTATTCCGAAGGATCACAGTCACCTCACCTCTTTCTTTGTCAATCCCTTTAGTGGTGGATGGATCTGTTAAATCTTTCCAGGGGTCTCCCATTTCACATCCTACCACATCAAAGAGTGCTCACAACAGACGCATTTGTGTATACTTGATGGGCTCACCTTGATGGTCTCGGGACACAAGGTCGATGGTCTGCGCAAGAGAAGACATTCCACATCAACCTATTAGAGCTGCAGGAAATTCAAAAGTCTCTAAAAACCTTTCAGGAGAGTCTTTCCAACCAAGTCCTCCTTGTTCAAATGAACAATCAAGTATCTGGGCAATTGCTTGAAACATATTTCTCAAAGCCATATATGTTCAAGGGAAACAGAATACTCTAGAAGACAAGCTCAACAGATTTCTTTGACAACACTAGTGGACTCTCAACTCCAAAGTGTTACACTTCATCATCTCACTATGGGAGACTCCTCAGATAGACCTTTTTGTGTCTCCCCACAACCACAAATTGCCCCAATTCTGCTCCAGACAGTACTCTCCTCATTGTCTCGAAGCAGATTCCTTTCTTCTGGATTGGACAAACAAGTTCCTCTATGCATTTCAACCAATCCCTCTCATTCCCAAACTTTAGTCAAGCTCAAGCGTGAATCAGCCACCATGGATCCTGATAGCTCCTTGGTGGCCCAGACAACCTTGTTTTTCCCTTCTACTTCACTGAGGGATCCAGTTCCTTTACAAATCTTTCCATCTTTACTCAAGAATTAAGGATCTCTTTTACATCACAGTCTGCAATCTCTGCATATGACAGCTTAGTACCTCTCGGTCTGATTTCAGCAGATTTTAATCACTCTAACTCAGTACAAGCCATTATAGCTGCTTCAAGAATACCACCTACTCAGCAATGCGATCTACAGAAGTGGACAGGATTCAATTTGTGGTGTACTCTCCATCACCAAGATGCTTCCTCCTTTTCTTTCATTGTTGGATTATCTTCTCCATTTATCTAATTCTGATCTGAAAACCACTTCGGTCAGAGTTCACCTCAGTGCTATTAGTGCTTTCCATGTTCCTGTCAACAATAAACCTCTAGCTACCCATCCGCATGTTTTCAGGTTTATGAAAGTACTTTTCAATTCTAAACCTCTCTCAAGCTGCCTTCAGTTGTCTAGGATCTTAATGTAGCCACTTTGATGAAACCACCATTTGAACCAATAGCATCTACTCATCTTAAGTTTCTCACTTGGAAAGTGGTCTTCTTGAATTCTGCCTCTTCTGCCCGTCAAGTGAGTGAGCTTCAAGCATTGATTTCTGACCCACCTTATAACGCATTTCATCGTGACAAGGTGGTTCTACCATCCTAAATTCCTCCCAAAAGTAGTCAAGGAATTTCACCTAAATCAATCCATTGTGCTTCCAGCTTTTGTCCCAAAGCCTCATTCTTACCCTGGAGAAACAGCTCTTCACACATTGGACTGTAAGTGTGCCCTGGCTTACTACATACAAACAACTAAGCCGCACAGGGCTTCTCAACTGTTCATCTCTTTTGATCCTAAAGGATTGGGCTGGCCTGTAACCAAGAGAACTATTTCCACATGGCTAGCAGCCTGTATTTCCTTCTGCTGTGCTCAGATTGGGCTACAGTTCGAGAGACATGTTACAGCACACAAGATCCACACTATGGCAGCATTAGTAGTTTTCTTACGTTCCACTCCCATTGATGAAATTTGTAAAGCAGCTACTTGGTCCTCAGTTCACATATTCACAACTTGCTACCGACTAGAATCCTATTCCAGAGAATCCTATTCCAGAGGAGATTTCAGCCAAGCAGTATTACAGAATTTATTTTCTTCTTAATGGCCAACTCTCCCTCCATCCCATTGCAGTAAACTAGGGAGTCCCACATGTGAGAATATGCTGTCTGTTTGTCCTAGGATAAAGCATAGTTACTTACCATAAAAGGTGTTATTCGGGGACAGCAGGCAGATATTCTCACATCCCTCCTACCTCCCCTGGTTGGCTTCTTAGCTTGCTTACAGAACTGAGGTACCGCGAGCCGGCATTGGGCAGGAAGGTACTCGTACATGCAGTATTGGCAGTTGCGAAGTTTCTAAAAAGTTAGTGGCAATACACTTTTACCACTGTCCATACTGGGCTCCGTGAATGATGTCACCCACATGTGAGAATATCTGCCTGCTGTCCTTGCATAACACCTGTTATGGTAAGTAACTGTGCTTTATCGTCTGAAAGGAAGCTTTTGAATCAGAGGGTCATGGCATGAGACTGAAAAGGCATAGGTTTTGGAGTAACATACAATGACAAAGACGTTTCCTCTTCCCCCTCCTGATTTCTTCTATTATTGCGGTACATAGATGAAAGCACGCGAGACAAAGATGCGCTGACAATGCCGCCCAGACAATCGCGCACAGGATGTCATCCCACTGGAGTTAAACACTATTTTAAAGCGCTCCGAGGGGAGTATGTGGGTGGGGAAGTCCATTGGGGAGGAACACCCCATTATAGAAGATACAGCCTTTTTCCCTCTTTTTTAGGAAAAAATTACAGTTTCCTTTGTAATGGGGGGTTCACCCCACCCCCAATGGGAGCGCCAACAGTTGTAAGTAAAATGGGGGGAGTTCCCACCCCACACCCTCCTCGGAGCGTTTTAAAATAGTGTTTAAATCCAGCATGCTGATGTCCTGTGTGCGATTGTCGGCGCGCCTTTGTCTCGCATGCTTTTGACCTGTCACCATTATTGCATATATGTCATTATCCCAGGACAAGCAGGCAGCATATTCTTAACTGATGGGTAACGGCACCAACGGAGCCCCAGTACGGACAATTTTAGAGTGATTGCACTCTAAGAACTTAGAAAGTTCTAGTTAGGCCGCACCGTGCATGCGCAAGTGCCTTCCCGCCCGACGGAGGCGCGCAGTCCCCAGTTTCTTAGTTTCCGCGGAGCTAAGAAGACGCGTTTTTTTCAACGGCTGTTGAAACTTTTTTCCTCGCCTTCCCACTCGCGCGTTTTTTGTGAAATTTTTTTTCATTTTATTTCTCCCTTTTCTTGTTTTCAAAAAAAAAAAATCTAATTTTTCCTTAGATTTTCGGTCGGCCCCGGCGGGTGTTGGCAACATCGAAGCCTCGACCTTCGATTTTGCGGTGGCCGTTTTTCCCTTCATGCCCCCTTCACCGGGCTTTAAGAAGTGTCAGCGGTGTGCACGCCCTATATCCTTGACCGACCCGCACAATTGGTATCTTTAGTGCTTGGGTCCGGATCATAGGGCTTCGTCTTGCACCTGTTGTGCTTCTCTCCAAAAGCGAACCTTAAAGAATCGCCAACTTCAGCAACAACTTCTTTTCGGTGCCGCTATGGAGGGTCCTCCGACATCGACCCCGACATCGGCTGCTTCGTCGAAATCGGCGCCGGCTCTTTCGACACAGCAAGATGTGTCTCCGGCATCGCATCCCCCAGGTAAGCCGGCTAAGAAGCCATCCCCTACACTGCTGGGCCTGCCGGTCGACCAAGCAGTGAGCCAAGTCCTGCAGACCGTGTGTCGGCCGCGTAAACGCTCCGCTCCTATTGAGGTGACTGCCTCGTCATCGGCATCCTCCTCCCCCGAGCGTAGAGCGACACCACAGGTACCGAAGAAAAGAAAAGCAGTACCGGTGCCATCGGTCCCATCTTTGGACGACCGCATCGCGGCTATTCTCCAAGTTCAACTTAAAGAGCAGTTACAGCAACTCCTCCCGGCTCTCTTGACACCAAGCCTTCCAGTGTCTGAGCCTTCGGTGCCAGTTGTCGAACAGCCTATTTTGTCGGCATCGACCTTATCGGCACCAGTACATTCTGCCTCTTCGGTGTCCATGCCTATTCTCTCGGCGGAACCGAAAGCCTTGCGTCGGGCGGTTCACTCGGTCTCCGAGCTAGTACCGCTCTCTGACCCGAACCTCCGTACCGCTTTACATTCTTCCCCAGGTACAGTATCGATGCGATCAGGCAAGTCGATACGCAAGACCCGACATGGGGACGTATCCACTTCTGTCTCCCAGGGCCGACTTCCTTCGGTGCGCGACCCTGACCTGTGGGATGATTCTGATGAACCTCTCGGGACCGATGATGAGGTTTCCTCTGATCCCTCTATTCAGGAGCCTGATAGTAAGCCAGAACAGACTTCCTTTACAAAGTTCCTCAGGGAAATGTCGGAAACACTCTCTATCCCGTTGGAGTCTGATTCCAAAAAGTCCAAAGCATTCCTTGACAAACCCCAACCACCCACCTCCCCGGGTTGACTTCTTAGCTGGCTTATCTTAACTGGGGACCGCGTGCCTCCATCGGGCGGGAAGGCACTCGCGCATGCGCGGTGCGGCCTAACTAGAACTTTCTAAGTTCTTAGAGTGCAATCACTCTAAAATTGTCCGTACTGGGGCTCCGTCGGTGCCGTCACCCATCAGTTAAGAATATCTGCCTGCTGTCCCTGGATAACACCTGTTACGGTAAGTAACTGTGTTTAATGAAAGGTTTCTGATCTTTAAACAAAATGTAATATTAGACAAAAGAGAACCTGAGTTTTTAAATTACTGCATCCTTTTATTTAAGAAACAAAGTTATCCAGTACCCATATCACCCATGTTAAAAATAAATAACTGACCTGCCAATTAACCAAATTTAATTGATGATTAAATTCAGCTGATTGAACACAGCCAGACTTGATTGTACCCAACCCTGTTGAATCTAAAACTCACTATACATGGAACCTTATGATGAGTGAAATAGTTTCCACAAAGTTTCTATAGGAATGCTATGCCATGATGAAATGAGGTTTCCAGAAAGAAAAAAAGTTATTGAAATGTATCAGTTTGGAAAGGTTTACAAAGCCATTTCTAAAGCTGTGGGACTCCACCAAACCACAGTGAGAGCCATTATCTCCAAATGGAAAAAACTTGAAACGGTGGGGTAGTTGTCCTGCCACAGTAACTCCAAGGGTCCGGCACCAGCTCATCTAAGAAATTGCAAATCATCCCAGAAGAAACTGCAGGCTTCTCTAGCCTCAGCTCAAGTCAGCGGGCAAAAATGGGAGTAGAAAGGCAGCAACTCACATTTGTTAAAACACACCTGGATTATCTCCTAGCTATATAATAGAGTTTCTTGCACCCTTTTCTACCTTTTTGTCGGTTTGTTTAAAAGGCAAAAAATCAGCTGTTTGAGCAGAGACTTTAAGAAGCAGTATCCAAAACCCATGAAAGGCTTTCTATAGATTCTGTGGGGTAATAACATTAATATTTTCCCTAGAATCTAGAATAAGCCTGAAGCTTGAGAAGAGAGAACCACTGAAGAGCAAGTTGAAAACTCCATTGATGTTCAACCAGCAAAGAGTCGAGCAAAATGAGGTTTGTTTTGCTTTTAATATTTACTAAGATAAAGCAAATTATCATGGTATACCACCTTTATTTTTAAGAAGATGGATGCATTTTTCCTTTGTGTTTTAATCAGTGGGCTTCTCTTATATTGTTAGCATAATGGGACAAATATTCAGCTGGCAGCAATCAGGGTGTTTTTGGCAGCTGTTGGAGTTATCCCTTGAATTTTAATTCTAGGCCGGGCACCAAAATGGAATACCTAGGCATATGTAGCTGGCTAACACTTATGCAGTTACAGTCATGTGAAAAAATTAGGACACCTCATGAAATATTCAGTTCTTTCTTAAGAAATGTTCACATATCAATGTCAAATCTTTTTTTTTATTTATCTATGGGGAAAAAAGTGATGTAATTGCAGGTAAATAACAAAAATTTTCCTTGATTTACTCATGAAACTTACTCATGAAACAAAAGATATCCACAAAAATGTGTACAGTGGTACCTTGGTTTACGAGCATAATTTGTTCCAGAAGCATGCTCGTAAACCAAAATACTCGTATATCAAAGTGAGTTTCCCCATAGGAACTAAGGGAAACTCGCTTGATATGTTCCCACCCACCTCCCAAGGCCAGCGGCACTGCTCTATCCTCCCCCCCCCCCCGAGAACTGGCATTGTTCCCCCCGAAGGCCCCCCCTACATGATCCGCCACCCCCCAAGATCCAGCACCCTCCCCCCACGGTCCGGCATTCCCCCCGCTCGCATCACACTCCACCGCCGCGATCTGAAATCTCCCAGCACCCACCCGAACACGCTACTTACCCCCATCTGGCCACCGGCACCAACGCCTTTGAGTTCACGAGAATCTCGGAGAGAGCGTGAACTCGAACGCCTTGAGCATGCACAGATGCTCAAGGCCCAGCAAAGAAGAGGACGCAGATCTTCGGTTCCAGCACCAGCATGTCCTGTGCATTGGTGCCGGTGGCCAGATGGGGGTAAGCAGCGTGTTCGGGTGGGTGCTGGGGGATTTCAGATCGCGGCGGGGGGGTGCGATGCGAGCGGGGGGATGCCGGATCGCGGGGGGGAGAGTGACAGATCGCGGTGGGCGCCACTCGCAAATTGAGGCAACCTCGGTTTCTGAGGCGCTGATTTTTGCAAATGTTTTGCTGGTCTTGCAAAACACTCGCAAACCAGTGCACTCGTAAACCGAGGTAACACTGTATTCTAACTGAGGAATAAATTAGGACAACCCCACATATCCTCCCACTTAGGGCTCCTTTTACTAAGGTGCGATAGTGTTTTTAGTGTACGCAGGATTTTAGCGCGCGCTAAACCCGCGCTATGCAGTTAGAACTAACGCCAGCTCAATGCTGGCGTTAAGGTCTAGCGCGAGCTAAAACCGCTATCGCAGCTTAGTAAAAGGAGCCCTTAAAGTGGCTCAAATCACACACATGTATATCACATCAGGTGCACATGATTTAACTTGCATGGTAGGTGTGCAAGGTGGAAACCTTTGCTTTCTAAGAGAAACATCAAGGCCAGACTGAAATTTGCTAGAGAGAACATAGACAAACACCAGGACTTCTGGAATAGTGTTCTATGGAAAGATGAGTCTAAAATTGAATTATTTGGACACCAGAAAAGAGGACATGTTTGGCGTACACCAAATATAGCATTCCAGGAAAAGAACCTCATATCAACTGTGAAGCATGGAGGTGTAATTGTCATGGTTTGGGAATGCTTTGCTGCTGCAGCACCTGGCCAGCTCACCATCATAGAATCCACCATGAATTCTACCGTGTATCAGAGGGTGCTTGAGGAACATGTGAGACCATCTGTAAGAAAATTAAAGCTGAAGCGGACTGGACTCTGCAACATGACAATGTCTCAAAACATACCAGTAAATCCATCAAAGACTGGCTGAAAACCAAGAAATGGAAAATCCTGGAGTGGCCGAGTCAAAGCCCTGATCTTAATCCCATTGACATGCTGTGGGGTGATTTGAAACGGGCTATACATGCAAGAAACCCCTCAAACATCTCACAGCTGAAAGAATTTGCATTGAGGAGTGGGCCAAACTTCCCTCTTTTGTTTCATGAGTAAATCAAGGAAAATTTTTGTTGTTTACCTGCAATTACATCACTTTCTTTTCCAGAGATAAATAAAAAAAAAATTTGATATCGATATAGAAACACAGAAAATGACGGCAGAAAAGGGCCACGGCTCATCTAGTCTGCCCACACTAATGACCCACCCCCTAACTTCCTCCGTGAAGAGATCCCACATGCCAATCCCATTTTTTCTTAAAATCTGGCACGCTGCTGGCCTCAATTACCTGCAGTGGAAGATTATTCCAGCGATCAACCACCCTTTCGGTGAAGAAATATTTTCTGGTGTCGCCATGAAATTTCCCACCCCTGATTTTCAATGGATGCCCTCTTGTTGCCGTGGGTCCTTTAAGAAAAAAGATATCTTCTTCCACCTCGATACGGCCCGTGACATATTTGAACGTCTCGATCATGTCTCCTCTCTCTCTCTCTCTGCGTTCCTCGAATGAGTATAGCTGTAACTTATCCAGTCGTTCCTCATACGGGAGATCCTTGAGTCCTGAGACCATCCTGGTGGCCATACGCTGAACCGACTCAACTCTCAGCACATCTTTTTGGTAATGTGGCCTCCAGAATTGTACACAGTATTCCAGATGGGGTCTCACCATGGATCTGTACAACGGCATTATGACCTCAGGCTTACGGCTGACGAAACTTCTACGGATACAACCTACGATTTGTCTAGCCTTGGATGAAGCTTTCTCCACTTGATTGGCAGTCTTCATGTCTTCACTAATGATCACCCCCAAGTCTCATTCTGCTATAGTCCTTGCTAGGGTCTCACCATTTAAGGTGTAAGTCCTGCATGGATTTTTGCTGCCAAGGTGCATGACCTTGCATTTTTTGGCATTGAAACTTAGTTGCAAAGTCTTTGACCAATGCTCCAGTAGGAGTAGGTCATGTGTCATGCTGTCGGGTATTGAGCTTTTGTCGGGCACTGTGCTTTTATCTATTGTGCTCTTGCCTACTATGTTGCATAGTTTGGCGCCATCGGCGAATAACGTAATTTTACCTCGAAACCCCTTAGCCAAGACTCTTACAAAGATGTTGAATAGGATCGGGCCCAGTACCGAGCCCTGCGGCACTCCGCTGATCACCTCCGTCGTTTCGGAGGGGGTGCCGTTTACCACCACCCTCTGAAGTCTACCTCCAAGCCAGTCCTTAACCCATGCAGTTAATGTTTCACCTAATCCCATCGAACTCATCTTGCTCAATAACCTGCGGTGTGGGACGCTATCAAATGCTTTGCTGAAGTCCAAGTACACGACGTCCAAGGACTCCCCTATGTCCAGATTTCTTGTTACCCAGTCAAAGAAGCTGATCAGATTGGATTGGCAGGACCTTCCCTTAATAAATCCATGTTGATGGGGATCTCTTAGATTCTCCTCGCTCAGGATCGTATCTAATTGGCGTTTGATTAGAGTTTCCATAAGTTTACTCATTATCGATATGAGACTCATCGGTCTGTAGTTCGCAGCTTCCGTTCTGCATCCTTTTTTGTGGAGTGGAATGACGTTAGCCGTTTTCCAGTCCAACGGGACTTTTCCTGTACTTAGGGAAAGATTGAAGAGCGTGGATTACAGTTCCGCCAAGACGTCTCTACTCCCTGAGCACCGTGGGGTGTAGTTTGTCTGGTCCCATAGCTTTGTTCACCTTGAGTCTTGATAGCTCATAGTAGACACTGCTGGGCATAAACTCGAAATTTTGAAACGGGTCTTCCGAGCTTTCCCTTGTCTGCAGCTGAGGGCTGGATCCCGACACCTCACTAGTGAAGACTCAGCAGAAGTATTCATTTAAGAGTTTGGCCTTATCGCAGTCCGATTCTACATAGTTCCTGTCGGGTTTCCTAAGGCGTACTATCCCATCTGTGTTTATTTTTCTGTCATTAATATACCTGAAGAAGGATTTATTGCCCTTCTTGATGTTCTTTGCTAGATTCTCCTCCATTCGGAATTTGGCCTCTCTGACTGCTCTTTTGACTGCTTTTGACTTGTTCAGATAGTCCTCCCTAGATTCTAGCTTCCCTGATTGTTTGTAGGAGATGAATGCTCTTTTCTTCTTTTTTATGAGGTCCAAGATCTCCACAGAGAACCACTGTGGCTTATTGTTTCTTCGCCGTTTACTTAACTGATTTTATATAGCGGTTGGTTGCTTCGTGTATGGTTGTTTTCAGAGTTGACCACATTACCTCTACATTATCTGTTTCGGTTTGGTTTTACAGTGCCTAATGGATGAAATCTCCCATGCTTTCAAAGTTTGTGCCCTTAAAGTTGAGGACCTTGGTTAATGTGCTTGATTTAGTGAAACCTTTCCTGAGGTTGAACCATATAATGCTGTGGTCACTGGAGGCCAACGTATCACCTACCGAGACCTCTGTGACGCTTTCTCCGTTGGTGAGTATCAGGTTCAGTATCGCCTGATCTCTAGTGAGCTCTAATACCATTTGTCTGAGTCTTGCTCCCTTTATAGAGGTTAATAGCTTTCTTCTGCTGCTGCTGGTCGTGGAGGAAAGTTTGTTCCAATCCACATCAGGCATCTTGAAGTCACCTAAGAATACTGTGTCTCCACGCAAAGTGATATTCTCTGTCTTCGACTAATTCTATATCCAGGTCATCCTGTTGTCTTGGAGGTCTGTATACTACGCCAAGATACAGGCATTTGTCCTTCCCCCTGGCCAAATTCACCCAGAGGGATTCCCTGGTGTACTTGACATCTGCGATTTTGGTAACTTTGATGTCCTCTTTAGTGTATAGTGCTACCCCTCCTCCCATTTTGCCCTCTCTGTCTTGACGAAGTAAGTTGTAACCCGGTATAGCCATATCCCACCCATGGAAGTCCATGAACCAGGTCTCGGATATCGCCACGACATTTAGGTCAGCGTTCCTCATTTCCATCTCTAGTTCCAGAATCTTGTTGCCCAAACTGTGGGCATTGACGTACATAGCCCTCCATACCTTATGTTTGCTATGACTCTGTGGAGATATTCCCGCTTGAGCTAATTTGACTCCTTTAGTACTGTTTGCAATGTGTGTATTTACCTCAGACTCAGAAATGGATTGGCAACTTACCTTGCCAGGTTGGTTACTTATGCCAATACTTGAGTGGGTACCCTCCCCCAACTTACCTAGTTTAAAGCCCTATGAAATAGGCGGACTAGTTGGTGTACTAATTTTTTCACATGACTGTATATCTCTGAAATTTTGTATTCATATAGTAGTATTAGACTACATACAAAATTTCCTCAGTACAAAGAGGAGCTTGTTTTCTCTCTCTCTCTCTATCTATCTATCTATCTATCTATCTATCTATATATATATATATATATATATATATATATCAAGTTTAAGTTTCAAGTTTAATAATTGTTTTGATTAATCACTTAATCATATTTCAAAGCGATGAACAAATTAAAATTACAATTTATGGGAATCAATACATTACAGAACAATACATAATATATATATATTATTATTTTTATTTTTTTTTTAATACTAAACCTTGCCACTCATGCTTGGCCATAATTTTCTGCATATGTACCAGGCTTACTTTTTTTATTTAGATTGTAGATGCAGTCATACCGGAGCTAAATATCAAAAGGAGTAACAGACCTCCCCCAAAGGCATTTACCCAGGATGAACCTGTATGGGTCAGCAATGACATTTGTAAATTATTGCATGCTAAACACCTTTTTTTCCTGTTCATTCACTAAAAACTTGGGTTCTAATTTTCATGGTATTATAAATTTACAATTGATAGAATATGGTGGGGTTTTTTAAATTATTTTCTTCACACTAATACCTATGTGCAGCATAACTACTAACACTTTTGTTATCAAATCTGCTTATCTGCTTCATTTTCTATTCATAGCACCTTAAATACCTTTGAGATCAGAGCCTTGGAAAGCAGGGGACTGGAATATAGCTTTTTATCTCTATGCATGTTTAACTTTTGGCCATGGGTGTATGGGCTTCATTGTAAACATTAGCATTTTATTTGCTGATCTGTTTGATACTTGAATAGAACTATACTGAACCTACTTTTACTGAGCCTGACTGGACAAGTGGATTTTCAGAAAGTGGACCTCTAAAGGTGATTACTAAGGAGTCTTCAAGAGTATCAAGAAAAACATCAAGGAAAAGGGTGACGAGGCTTACTGAACTTAGTAATCACTGTTTATGTGATTGTCAGGGTCTTGGTGTGTATTGTATTTATTTGTTTGTGTTTTTGACTAACAGATGGGGACAGCAGAACAATTACCTTTTGATGATGCGGTAATTACAGAGAGTACTCCCATAGCCGAAACTATATCTTCGAGCAACCAGACCCTAGTAAATATATTTCATAAATTATGCAAGTGCTGCTGTTCTGTAATATATCTTGATCAACTTGGATAGGTGTGGAATCTGCTAAAATATGTATTTGGAATTTCTTTGTTTTGTTTCAACTTATGAATTGAATGTTAAAGATTTGATTCCCCATTTGCAAATTATTATTGCAAATGCATGAAAATGCATTTCTGAAGATAAAGGATTTATTTTGTGTTTTTAGCAGAACTTTAGTAACGAGAATAACATTCAGCGTATTAATCATTCTGTTGTGAATGAATGCATAGGTACCTAGAATATTTTTGTTTGGGAAGTATAAAAATCCTAAAGGGATAAAAAGCAGTTTAGAGAAGACATCTAATCATGTCTGAGGGGAAAAAGCATTCTTAGATTCCTTTCCTCTGCCCTTATGCTCTAATCTATTCTTATTTCTTGTGCTCATTTCCCTTTATTCCTAGGGAGAACATTTTTTTTCTCCTCCATATCTTGTCTTCCCATATGGCCACTTTGAGGGTAATTAAGTATTCTAGTGCAACAGGAATATCAATCTTGAATAATAGGTATTTACCCTCTTTTACTGTGAAGTCTGTAGAGAACCTAATTTACATATTCATCAGCTCCTCCTCTTCTCACTCTGGGCTGTGCTAGATTTCCTCAGCCTTACTCTCTACAGTGAAGTTGTAGGAGATTCTCTGTTCTGTTCATATTTATTTTCTTTATTTTTCTGAGTTTTCTTCCATTAGCGAGGCTTTTGGTGCTGCATAGGCTCTCGGTTCCCCCAAGACATCTCTGGCTGTGAGAAGATAGACGTTCAGGGCAGAGGTCTGCAGCTCGCTGGCACATGCTCTGCATGATTCTTGTGACCAGCTTGCATTAACAGTCCGTAAGCTCAGGGACCGTTCTCTTAGGCACAAGCTCATTCTGATTTTGCTCGCAATAGATTTGAGCACAGGCTGTGAGGATTCCATGGAAATTTTATATCAGGATTGGCGACGACTGCATTACTCCCCCCCACAAAATCACATGGGGTCCGGTCCCTCAGGGAGACCGGATGGCAATATGAAGAAACAAGCTGGCTTTCCTTTGTCAGGCTTATCTGAGGTAGAAATCTTCTCATACTGTGACTAGAGGTTTTCTGTTAGCAACTCCCAGCATCGCACTGTGAGTAAGGCTGTTACAGCCTATGGGAAAATTGAGGGGTTCCTTAAAAGTTAGTTTTAATTTTTTCTGAGGCTAGGGATAAGGTCCCCCACCTCCAAAAACAAAAAAAAAAAACCTTCTCTGAATTCTTGTTTTTCATATTTGCTTCCACTGGCCATTTAGATTCCTGATTTGATTTTAAAAGCCGCTATCTGCCTCAAAACCCATCATTTTTTTGTTTGAAAGGGCATAGATGGACTTCTCATGTGGAAATCCTTTGGATTCATGCCTGATTTGTGGGGTCATTGTTCCATGTGTGGCACATGAAGGAGGGCGGGAGCTTTTGGTTTCACCCCTTCTCGTGCCTTTGGGGGTTGGAGCTCATATGAAACGAGCCTGGGCCAGAAATTTTAGCTGGAGTCAGATAATGGAGGGTTTGTGTCTCTGGTGAAGCACAGCCGTGTGCCAGTGGACAAACCCCATCAGGCACCATGGGAGATCCTGCCAGGTCCCTCTGGTCAACCTGAGCAGTTTCTTGCTCCTGAATTCATGCATATGATGTATGAAGCTTTGTGAAACTATGGAACCTCAGAGGTCTTGGCAAGCATGGCATCTGGGCTTCTTCCCACAAAGGGTGCGGGGTCCCTTAGTTTAAGCCATGCTCAAGTGTTGGGGACCCAGGTAGCGCAGGATTCAGGTGGAGATGCTCTGCTTTCTCAGTCGGGGTCCTCCATACTTGGAGATTCATCATCTCAGCTTGGTGAGCTAGACCACGATCAGATGGCAGCCCTGGACCTTGGAGAGGACCCAACGGTGTGCAGGCTGTTCAAGCCATCTGCTCTGCAGGGAATCATTACAGGATCCCTCCAGGAATTAAAGCTGGAGCCACCGCAGACCTGTGTCATGCAATGCTTGCTCATGAGCAGCACAAAGGCACAGCTGACATGCTGTCCCTTGTATCCAGACATTACCAGGATGCTAACTGACCTTTGGGAGGGGCCCTGAGGGTAGCCAAGTCCTGACAAAGCTTTATACAATGGATGTCAAGTTCTTTAATACTCCAAAGGTGGATTCCATAATGGCTCAAGTTACTAAACGTACCTCCCTTCTCGGTGGAGTGGTTCTTATGAACTCCCAGGACTCCAGATTGGACTTTGTCATTGAGACAATTTGAATCCACGGCACTAAGTCTAAAAGCGGCAGCAGCGGTGTCATTTGTCCCTCAAGCATGCCATTCAAAGCCAAGAGGGAGACCTGGACAACAGTAGTGACCCCTAGTTCCTTCTGATAGGGGTTGATTATGTAACGGATACACTGTATGATCTTTTTAGGGTCTTGAATAAGGTCTCAGCATACACCATCTCCACCCACAGAATGCTCTGGATCAGGCAATGGGTGGGAGGTTCAGCCTTTAAGACGACGTTGAGCAAACTCCCCTTTAAAGGGCAATTGCTGTTTGTCAAGGATTTTGAAGATCTGATGGCCAGTGTGGCAGATTGTAAACCAGAGTCTTTACCGTACAGCAGATTATCAGTCCCGCAAGGGTCCTGTGTGGGAAATTTTTATGGTTCAAGGCATTTCAACAGTACGCAGGAGCGTTGGCTTATCAGAGACCATTCCAAGGCCCTAAACAGAGGTTTGGGGGCGCCAGTTTCCACCAGGCATTTAACAATTAGAAAATGGAGAGTTTCCAATAAATTGGGGACACAAAACTCCAACATATAACAATCACTCAAAAAGGAAGGATACTGGAGATGCTTTTAAGATAATAGGAGAGCAAGAATATAGAGAACAATGGGAGTCCACATAATTTTTTATATAATAGCTTAAATTGATTCCATTCAGGAATCCTAAAAACACTCCAGTGTAAATCAGCGAAACATACTTCTGGAGAGTTTATTGTCTTTAAGCTTTGAAAATTGTGTGATCTTTGACGAGAGTTCCTTAAACTAAGCACCTTGGATCTAAAATGTTAGGCTAACTCCTCAACAGAGGGAGGGATATCCTGGGATGCTTGCCCAAGGGGGAGAGATGTTAAAGATTGAAAATACCAATAATTATTTTGTGTTTATTCTGTTTTGTCCTATTTTAGCTGAATAAAAATCTCATCATTTTTTGTTTTATCTTACAAATCACGATCCTCAACCCGTTTATTCTTCTGCCAGGTTCTCGCTAGCTTTCTAAGTGAACACTTAAAATCCAATAATTCTTCATTGTAACATTTTTCTGATTTTCTGACCTTTTTATGCATAGACATTTGGGAGTAATTTTATCTTAAGATTGCAGTACTTAAGTTATCTTTGATTTCTTAATTATCATTGCCTAGTTTTTTCTGCTCTCTTTATTGCTCGTTTCGATTCATCAAAGCGTGCCGTCTTTTACTGAATAGTCTTTGAAATTGTGTATGTTTTAAAATCTCTTTAATGACTTGTGTATTTAGGTGAGCTTACTTGGAGGCAGGCAGTGAGTTCTAATGTTTCAGTGTGTGTCCTTGACTGATTGTAGCCTTGCTTTAATAACCTTTTTGTCTTACTACTTTGGTTTGTTGTTTTTTTTATGGCTTCTGTAATTGTGTAGTCTTGAATGACTGAAACACTTTCCTACTTATATTTGAGTTCTTTTCTTATTGGTATTTTGTGAACCACTTTAACCTACCTGTTAGTAGAACACAGTATAGCAAGTTTTTAATAAACGATAAACCTACTGTCAAGTCAGATGTGGCATAGAAAACCCTCATGGTCACTATCATTTTCCCCTTATAAGGCTGATTGGCCTTGCCTGGTGCATTGTGCCTCAATTTTGGAGGTTGGGGTGGGGTCTGGACAATGGGTAGGGAATTGACACCAGGGACCTCCTTTTTTTTATTTTTATTCACATCAATTGGGAGGAAGTGGGAGATGTGGCACTAGAAATCAGTTTTAAAGTTGAGAAGAAGGAAGGGGGGCCAGTCAGTCCTATTGGTTGGGGAGGGGTGCATTAGACACCTTGAAAAGTGTTTAATATCCCAGATTTTTTGGGGGGAGGAGGGATATAAGAACATAAGCAGTGCCTCCACTGGGTCAGACCCGAGGTCCATCGTGCCCAGCAGTCCGCTCACGCGGTGGCCCAACAGGTCTTGAACCCCAATACCGTACTCTGTCCTATCATGTCCTCTGGAAGCGCATTCCAGGTGTCCACCACACGTTGGGTGAAGAAAAATTTCCTAGTATTTGTTTTGAATCTGTCCCCTTTCAACTTTTCTGAATGCTCTCTCGTTCTTGTAGTTTTCAAAAGTTTGAAGATTCTGTCCCTCTCCACTTTCTCTATGCCCTTCATGATCTTGTAAGTCTCTATCATATCCCCTCTAAATCTCCTCTTCTCCAGGGAAAAAAGCCCCAGTTTCTCCAATCTCTCAGTGTATGAAACGTTTTCCATACCTTTTATCAAATGTGTCGCTCTCCTCTGAACCCTCTCAAGTATCACCATAACCTTCTTAAGGTACGGCGACCAATATTGGACGCAGTACTCCAGATGTGGGCGCACCATCACCCAATACAACGGCAGGATAACTTCTTTCGTTCTGGTTGTGATACCTTTCTTGATTATACCTAGCATTCTATTCGCTTTCTTAGTGGCCGCTGCACACTGTGCTGTCAGCTTCATTGTCTTGTCCACCATTACCCCCAAGTCCCTTTCTTGGGTACTCTCATTCAATAACATCCCTCCCATCGTAGAGCTGTACCTCAGGTTTCTGCTTCCCACATGTAATACTTCACATTTCTCTACGTTGAACTTCATCTGCCAATTGCCCACTCCTCTAGTTTGTTCAAGTCCCTTTGTAATTCTTCGCAGTCCTCTTTAGTCCGAGCACCACTAAATAGTTTGGTGTCATCTGCGAATTTTATTATTTCACATATCGTCCCTGTTTCTAGATCATTTATAAATATATTAAATAGCAGCGGTCCGAGCACTGACCCTGCGGAACACCACTTGTGACCCTCCTCCAGTCCGAGTAGTGGCCCTTCACTCCTACCCTCTGCTTCCTTCCTGCCAACCAATTTCTGATCCTTCTATGTACATCTCCTTCCATCCCATGGTTCTTCAGTTTCTGAAGTAAGTGTTCATGGGGTACCTAGAAGTTTAATAAGTTCGTTAGGCATGATCTCCCCTTGCAGAAGCCATGTTGGCTGGTTATTAGAAGTTTATTTCTTTCAAAATGCTCATCGATGTTGTCTTTTATCAGTGCTTCCGCCATTTTCCCTGGAACCGAGGTCAGACTCACCAGTCTGTAGTTTCCTGGGTCACCTCTTGATCCCTTTTTAAAGATGGGTGTAATATTGGCTATCTTCCAATCCTCCAGGATCACGCCTGTTTTCAGGGATATATTGCAAATTTTCTGCAGTAGTCCCGCTATTTCCTCCTTTAGTTCTTTCAGAACCCTTGGGTGAATTCCGTTCAGGCCCGGCGATTTGTCAGTTTTTAATTTTTCTATCTGCCTGCATACGTCTTCAAGGCTTACTTCCATGGATGTTAATTTTTCATCTTGGTCTCCTTTGAATATTTGCTCAGGTTCCGGTATGTTGGATGTGTCCTCTTTTGTAAATACAAACGAAAAGAACATGTTTAGTCTTTCTGCCACTTCTTTCTCCTCCTTCACCGCTCCCTTCCTGTCTCCGTCGTCCAGCGGTCCCACCTCCTCCCTAATCGGCTGCTTCTATCCCAGGTTGGGGGGGGAGGAGGGAGTTCAGGGGACAATGCAGACCACTGACAACTTTTATTTATTAAGAAATAAGTTGCCCTTCCTGTGAGAGCTGAGCCAATAACTGCTCAGGCACTGATGAGGAAGGTGACACTTCACAGTGAGCTGCAGACTACTGCTGTAACTTTAACACGGCAGTAATCTGCATGTAGGTATTTTTGGAGCAATAGTTTTGAGGTACAGCTGTGGGCTGAGCTGGCTCTACTGCTAGGCTTTCTGCATCAGCCATTGAGTCACTGATATAGGGATATGGATATTCTAGAATGTTCATATATAATCTCTTGAGAGCATAAGAGCCGTAATCCATCTTGGCGCCACCAGATGGCATCCCCCACTTGTGTTGTAACATTTATCCAGTAGAATAAATATGTATCAGTGAGTTCTAGGGAGGTAAAATTCCTAGATGTCATGAATGACTGCTTCTTGGAGCAACTGCTCCAGGAACTGACATAGGGAGAGCTATTTTAGATGTGGTCCTTAGTGGAATGCAGGACATAGTATGGGAGGTAACTGTATTGGGTCCACTGGGAAACGGTGATCATAACTAGCTAAACTCCATTGGTGGCCAGTTACATGGCAAATACAATTCAAGATATTGACCTTGGTATTTAGATCCGTTTGTGATCTGTTGCCTAAGGTGATTGCCTCTTTATTGCAGACATATGTTCCTAGTCGCCCTTTGAGATCGCAAGCTAGAGACCTCTTGGTTGTTCCCCCACTTAGTTCAGTCACTAAAGTGGAAAATCGATCCCAAATGTTTCAGGTGGCTGGACTTTCATTATGGAATTCAATTCCAGATTCCATTTGTCTAATTTCTGACTTTTTGATATTCCAGAAAAGTTTGAAAGCTTATTTTTTTCCGATTGGCCGTTTCACAACTTGACAGTGTGTAATTTGGCAGTTATTTGGCCTTATTTTTAGGGCATTGGTTTTAGATTGTAAGCTGTATTCTGTATTTTATGTTTTTTTGTTGTTTTTATTTTCCCATATATACTCGAATATAAGTCAATTCGATTATGTCGAGACCCCCATTTTTCCCCCCCAAAAAAGGAAAAATGGTTGATTCGCTTATAAGTCGAGTGGCTTAATATTCAAGTGTCCTGCCTTGTCAGGCTCTGCACCCAGCCCCCTCCCCCAACCCCGTTCCTACCAGGCACTTTACCTAGCCCTCTTCCCTACCAACCCCTGCCAGGCTCTGCACCCAATCCCCTTCCTTCCCTCCCTCCCCTGTCAGGCTCTGCACCCAGTCTCCCTCCTTCCCCTCCTCCTTCCCTGTCAGACTCTGCACCTTAGCCCTCCTCTCTCCCAGGCCCTGCACCCTGTACCCCCTCCCTGCCCTGTTCTTGTACCTCCTCTGCTGATCCCTGGTGGGCCAGAGGTGCAGCGGTTAGGAGCGAGCTTTCCACGCTCCTGCCCTGCTGCTAACCCGGTCGGTGGTGGCTGCCGCAAGATCAGGTTTTATCAGCTGCTGAGCGGCACCGAGCAAGAGCGCACTTGGTACTGCTGCTCGAAGTTGAGTGGCTTCTTGACTGGCTGTTTTCTTTCTGTTTGTTGTAGAATATCGCGCCCTGAAACAGTTATTTGCATATGAAACATGCGTGTCAGCGGCAATGCATTTTAGTAACCACTGGTATAAGTCAAGCTATATGCCATATCAGAGTTCACATATAAGTTTTGATAATTTATAAGTTATGTCACATCAAGTTATATAAAGATATAGATAAGTTTCAATCAAAAATATATGCTTGAGCCAAGGAAGAAGCTTAGCAGCATATAACTCTTATAAGCTTGATACTTTGTGTACTATAGAATGCCACTTCTGATGGCTCTGTTGCTTAAAAAAAAGTATGAATGTTTCTCAGTAGTTCACTGTTTTAATTTTAGGCGGTCTAGAAATATTATAAATAAATAATAAATAATACTATCAGTGTTCTCCCCAGAAATTTTTTCCAGCCGGGTGGCATGAAAAAGCAGCCGGGTGGGGCGGGATGGGGAAAATTAAGGGCTCCTTTTACTAAGCTGCAATAGCGTTTTTAGCGCGTGTAGAATTGCTGCGCTACACGGCTAGAACTAACGCCAGCTCAATGCTGGCATTAGCGTCTAGCACGTGCGGCAATTCTGCGTGAGCTAAGCGCATGGTAAAACCGCTAGCGCAGCTTAGTAAAAGGAGCCCTAAATGTGTACTATTTGTATTAGTTAATTATTATTAGTTATTTTCCAATGCTCAATATGGCAGCCTTTCTTAAGGTTTGACACTTGTTCCATAATTTTTTATTAAATTTAAGAAGTATCCAATTCTAGAAGTGAATAATTAGATATTTGCCCTCTTTCAAATGGTATAGAGCAGCGTCTCTCAAACTTTTTTAACTCCGGCACACTAAACGGAACAAATGTTTTTTGTGCGGCACACTAAACGGAGCAAATGTTTTTTGTGGCACACTAAATGCAGCAAATAGTTTTCATGGCTGGAAAAAATTTCTGGGGAGAACTGTTGCCGTTAGTTTTCAAGGTCCAATCACATCAAAGTCTGATGCTTATCTGGGCAGTTGTATAAGAAAAAGAATGGATAAGATAACATGAGAAGTGAAATTGTCATGAATCAGAGGGATACATACCCTGTAGGTCCTAAAAGCAGGCTTGTGGATTAGATATAAACTATGAAGGCAGTGGTGTACTTAGCATATGTGACACCCGAGGCCCATCATTTTTTTACACACCCCCCATCTGTATGAAAAACATGATTTTTATAACAATCCACACATCACACAAGAGTGTACCTAGGAGAAGGCAGCATCTTACATACTGCAGTGAGCAGTACAACATCAATACACCCATTGTAAAACTAAACAAGCCAGTCTAGTACAGATCAATCCTAACTGAAAACCATGTCTTTCGAACACTCAGAACACACCTTCGCCTAGTATGGCATATGTAATCACAAACTAACCCCTCTCCCTTTTACAAAACTATAATGTGATTTTTAGCCATGGTGGTAACTGCTCAGACTCTCATAGAATTCTGAGCAATTACCACCATGGCCAGTGCTAAAAAAACGCTCTACAGTTTTGTAAAAGGGGGGATAAAATAGGGCATGGCTTGGACGCGCATGGGAAAGGTCGGGTAGTAAAGGTGCTCCGTGGAGAAAGATTTTGAAAGAGCTTAAAGTCATAGGAATTTGGTCTAAAATTGATCAGAAAATAGCGAATAAGCAATAAGAAGAAGGGATGGCAACGAGTAAACAAAATAAAAGTGATTTTTCCACTCCGGGAAGTAGCAAAAGGGCGAAGACGGATCAGGAGTCGGTTGCCAAGAATGGAGACGGTGAGGTAATGAGGGAGTTGAAGGAGATCAAAGAGATTGTATTGAAGACGGGAAAAAAAGGTAAACAATCTGACAACAGAGGTGTCGGCATTAAATAAAAAAATGGAATTGTTGGAAGTAAAGGCACAAAACTTTGAAAAGAGAATGGTAGAGGTGGAAGCAGAAGTTTGTATTGGGAAAACAGAGAGGAAAAAAATTGAAATACTTACCAGAGAATTGGAAGATTGTGCTAACCGCCAGAGAAGGAGTAATTTGAGGTTACTAGGGTTACCGGAAGGGGAGGAAAAAGGAAATGCGGTCTCCTTTATTGAAAATTTACTCCCTAAATTACTTCCGTTAAAGTCAAAGTTTGAGGTGGAAGTGGAAAGGGCGCACAGAGTCCCCACAAGAAGATTAGAACAGCAAAGGGGACCTAGACCATTAATTTTTAAACTATTGAGACACCAACAGGTCGTAGAAGTGTTGCAGCTGGCAAAACAAAATAAAAATTTTAAATATCAGGACGCTCAAGTACATCTGGTGCCTGATTTTGCAAAAAAATACTGCATTAAAAAGAAAGAGGTTCCTGGAGTTAAGACCCCATTTGAGAGAGATGGGTGCTAAATTTGGGTTAGTTTACCCTGTGATAATGAAAGTGACTGTGGGTAATAAATCTTTAACTTTTAATGAGCCAGAGGAATTACAAAAATTTATTAATGAACAAGAACAACCAATGTCATCATAATAATGGAGGGAGAGAAGAGTTAAATTTTTGATTTACATTGATTGATGAAAGAGTAGAAGTTTATGTACAATATGAAGTATTGAATATTGAACTGCAAGGAAACGATGATAGAACACGTTTAAAAAGTGATTCAAAATGGTCAGCTCAACGGTCATGGTAACAGAATAGTATGTGAAGGAAAACATTCCACAGTGGAAGCAAATGATTAGAATGTGGAACATTCACTGAAGGTGATTGACAGATGTAATGGAAGTGAAAAGTTATGAGAATATGGATAATTTGGCAATATAGAGATATACTGCAAATCGCTATGGATCTTCAGTGATCTGGTGTGAAATTTCAAGCACAAGGAAAAGAGACGCATGGATTTTAAGATGGATTTGATGGTGATAGGGGTTATTATGAACGAATGGTACAATTGAAAGGAAATATGGTAATGGTGTAGAACATAAGAACATAAGCAATGCCTCTGCTGGGTCAGACCTGAGGTCCATCATGCCCAGCAGTCCGCTCACGCGGCGGCCCAACAGGTCCAGGACCTGTGCAGAAATCCTCTATTTATACCCTTCTATCCTCTTTACCAGCAGGAAACTGTCCAATCCTTTCTTAAATCCCAGTACCGTACTCTGCCCTATTACATTCTCTGGAAGCGCATTCCAGGTGTCCACCACACGTTGGGTAAAGAAGAACTTCCTAGCATTTGTTTTGAATCTGTCCCCTTTCAACTTTTCCAGATGCCCTCTTGTTCTTTTATTATTTGAAAGTGTGAAGAATCTGTCCCTCTCTACTCTCTCTATGCCCTTCATGATCTTATAAGTCTCTATCATATCCCCTCTAAGTCTCCTCTTCTCCAGGGAAAAGAGACCCAGTTTCTCCAATCTCTCAGCATATGGAAGGTTTTCCATCCCTTTTATCAGACGTGTCGCTCTCCTCTGAACCCTCTCGAGTATCGCCATATCCTTCTTAAGGTACGGCGACCAATATTGGACGCAGTATTCCAGATGCGGGCGCACCATCGCCCGATACAACGGCAGGATAACTTCTTTCGTCCTGGTTGTGATACCCTTCTTGATTATACCTAGCATTCTATTTGCTTTCTTAGTGGCCGCTGCACACTGTGCTGTCAGCTTCATTGTCTTGTCCACCATTACCCCCAAGTCCCTTTCTTGGGTACTCTCATTCGTGAGGCACCTTGTCAAAGGCTTTTTGGAAATCTAGGTATACGATGTCTATGGGGTCTCCTTTGTCCGTCCGTTTGTTGATTCCTTCGAAGAAGTGCAATAAGTTAGTTAAGCACGATCTCCCCCTGCAGAAACCATGTTGGCTTGGTATCAGAAGTTCGTTTCTTTCCAAATGTTCATCGATGTTTTCTTTTATCAGCGCTTCTGCCATTTTCCCCGGAACCGAGGTCAGACTCACCGGTCTGTAGTTTCCCGGGTCACCTCTTGATCCCTTTTTGAAGATGGGCGTGACGTTGGCTATCTTCCAATCCTCTGGTATCACACCTGTTTTCAGGGATAGGTTGCAAACTTGCTGCAGTAGTTCCGCTATCTCCTCCTTTAATTCCTTCAGAACCCTTGGATGGATTCCGTCTGGACCCGGGGATTTGTCAGTTTTTAGTTTTTCTATCTGCCTGCGCATATCTTCAAGGCTCACTTCCATGGATGTTAATTTTTCTGCTTGATTTCCATTGAAGAATTGCTCAGGTTCCGGTATGTTGGTTCGTAAATACAGACGAAAAGAACATGTTAAGTCTTTCTGCGACTTCTTTCTCTTCCTTCACTACCCCCTTCCTGTCTCCATCATTCAGCGGTCCCACCTCCTCCCTAGCTGGCTGTTTCCCTTTAACATATCTGAAGAATGGTTTGAAATTTCGTGCCTCACTGGCTAGCCTCTCTTCATACTCTCTTTTGGCTTTTCGAACCACTCGGTGACATTCTTTTTGATACTTCCTGTGCTCCTTCCAGTTCCCCTCAGTTTTGTCCTTTTTCCATTTCCTGAATGAATTTTTCTTATTGCCTATCGCTTCCTTCACTATTTTAGTCAGCCATACCAGGTCTTTTGTTCGACTCTTTTTGCTCCCCTTTCTGAATCTGGGTATGTACAAATTTTGCGCCTCGCTCACCGTGTCCTTGAAAAAAAGCCAGGCATGTTCTACCATTTGCCATTTCTTGGAAGTGTTCCTAAGTTTCTTCCTTACCATTTCCCTCATTGCTTTATAGTTTCCTTTCCTGAAGTTGAAAGTTGTTGCTATGATTCTCTTTCCTTTCGGTATTCCTACTTCAACTTTGAACTTGATCATATTATGATCGCTGTTTCCCAACGGTCCCACTACTTCCACTTCCTTTGCAGGGCCCATTAACCCATTTAGGATTAGATCCAGAGTGGCATTTCCTCTCATCGGTTCTCTAACAAGCTGCTCCATGAAGCAATCTTGTGTAGCCTCCAGAAATTCTGTCTCTCTAGCGCATCTGGAGCTTCCAAGTTTCCAGTCTTTCCCGGGGTAGTTGAAGTCTTCCATAATAACTGTGTAACCACTTTTGCATTCTCGCTTCATCTCGGTTTCCATTTCTCTGTCGATATCTCCAGTTTGCCCGGGTGGACGATAGTATAGGCCCATCTTTATTTCATGTCCTTTCCTATCCGGTATTTTAACCCATAGCGATTCCAGCTTGTTGGTCATCTCCACTGTGTCCATTCTTGTCGATTGTATACTTTCTTTTATGTATAGGGCTATTCCACCTCCTTTCTGTCCTGACCTGTCCTGGCGATAGAGCTTGTACCCCGGCAGTGCTGTATCCCATTTGCTTTCCTCATTCCACCATGTTTCAGAGATTCCAATGATGTCTATGTCCTCTGCATTGGCCACAGCCTCTAGTTCCCCCATTTTGTTGCTTAGGCTCCTTGCATTAGTACCGTATTTTCACGTAGATAACGCGCACCCGTGTAAAACGCGCACACGGGTATAGTGCGCGAAAAACACAAATTTATGTACAGAAATTTTTATATATCGCGCACACCCGTATACCGCGCATGCTGCCTGACTCTCCCGTTGCTGCCCGACTCTCCTTTCGCCCGCCCCGACTCTCCTCTGGCCACCCCGACTCTCCTTTCGCCCGCCCCGACTCTCCTCTCCCCCTTGAAGTCCTGTCCCCACCCTGAAAGCCTGATGCCCCCCCCCCTGACGGCCGATTCACCCCCCCCCCCCGCCGCAGGACCGATCGCACCCCCACCCCGAAGGACCGCTCGCACGTACAAACCCTCCTGGCCATGGCAACCCCCACCCCGCACTACATTACGGGCAGGAGGGATCCCAGGCCCTCCTACCCTCGACGCAAACCCCCCTCCCCCCAACGACCGCCCCCCCAACAACCACCGACCGCCCCCCCAGCCGACCCGCGACCCCCCTGGCCGACCCCCACGACACCCCCACCCCCCTTCCCCGTACCTTTGTGTAGTTGGCCGGACAGACGGGAGCCAAACCCGCCTGTCCGGCAGGCAGCCAACGACAGAATGAGGCCGGATTGGCCCATCCGTCTCAAAGCTCCGCCTACTGGTGGGGCCTAAGGCGCCTAGGCCAATCAGAATAGGCTCGGGAGCCTTAGGTCCCTCCTGGGGGCGGGGCCTTGGGCACATGGTCGGGTTGGGCCCATGTGCCTCAGGCCCCGCCCCCAGGTGGGACTTAAGGCTTCCGGGCCTATTCTGATAGGCCCAAGCGCCTTAGGCCCCACCAGTAGGCGGAGCTTTGTGACGGATGGGCCAATCCGGCCTCATTCCGTCGTTGGCTGCCTGCCGGACAGGCGAGTTTGACTCCCGTCTGTCCAGCCAACTACACAAAGGTACGGGGAAGGGGGGCGGGGGTGTCGTGGGGGTCGGCTGGGGGGGCGGTCGGAGTTTCTTGGGGGGGGCGGTCGTTGGGGGGAGGGGGGTTTGCGTTGAGATCAGGAGGGCCTGGGATCCCTCCTGCCCGTAATGTGGGGTGGGGGTAGGGGGTCGCCGTGGCCAGGAGGGTTTGGGCTCCCTCCTGGCCCGAACAACTAATGGGGGGGGGGTCGCCAGGGCCAGGAGGACTTGGGCTCCCTCCTGGCCCGATATTGTCGGGGAGTTGGGGAGTCGGCGGGGCAAGAGGGCTTGGGCTCCCTTTTGCCCTGATTGTGTCGGGGGGGCAAGAGGGCTTGAGCTCCCTCTTGCCCCGATCATGTCGGGTGTCGTGACCACCAAGAGGAAGCAGCAGGACACCGGTAGGAGCTTTTACATGATGGTCGGGAGGCTGTGGGGGTGCGAGCGGTCCTTCAGGGTGGGGGTGCGGGTGCAGGTGGGAGTGCGTGCGAGCGGTCCTTCGGGGTGGGGGTGCGGGTGCGTGCGAGCGGTCCTTCGGGGTGGGGGTGCGAGCGGTCCTGCGGTGAGGGTGAATCGGATGTCGGGGGGGGGGAACTATGTAAAAAAAATTTTGTATAACACGCTCACGCATATACCGTGCAAGGTTATGCACGGTTTGTGAAAACACGTATAACGCGCGCGTTATATGCGTGAAAATACGGTATATATGCAATTTAGGTCCTGGCATTTTGTTGTCTTCACTACCTTTCCCTGTGCTTCGATCTTTGGTGTCTTCTCTTTTGCTGCACTCTTTCTAACCTCCTCTTCTGGGTTAGTCGACTCCTGTAATTTGTCCCTTGCTTCTTCCCAGCCTTTTTTCCCCTTAGTATCTTCATGGGATACCTTCTTCCAAATTGTCGACGCTAGGTCGACTGTCAGCTTTCCCCTTCCTTTTAGTTTATAGCCTGTTCTATTCCTCTCATGACGTTGCTTGCTAGAAGTCTTGTTCCCGCTGCGCTCAGGTGCAGTCCATCTCTCCTGTAGAGCTTGCTCTTGCCCCAGAACGTTGTCCAGTTCCTCACGAAGTGGAAACCTTCTTCCTCACACCATTTTCTCATCCACGCATTTATTGATTGTAGTTCCTCCTGCCTTTTCACATCTGCCCTCGGTACCGGTAGGATCTCTGAGAATGCTATCTTCTGGGTCCTCATCTTCAGCTTCCTTCCCAGAATCTTGAACTGTTCTATCAGCGTGTACTCGCTTTCCCAGAAGTATCTTGGAGAGGAAATGATTGATTACATCTACGGAGTTCCGGGAAGCAATCTGGTTACCATGGTTACATAGTTGAAACGTAACTAATACAGAATGGACACATCATAGACAAGGAAGAAAATATAAAATGCCATCGGGTGAAGAGGAACATATGAAAAGGCCAACGGGTGAAGAGGATTGTGTGTGTTTTGGAATTTAAGGACAAGGTTATTGGACTATTGAATTTTCGCTGAAGGAAAAGATTTTATGACCATCGGGTGAAGAGGATTGAACTTTAAAAGTGAATTCTAAAGGAAAGATGGACTGAAAATTAAAAATTGAGTAAATTGGAATGAAATAAGTAAAGGTTTTGAGGAATAGAGGAATGAGAAACTTAATTAATTTTTCCTGAAATATACATACTGCATGTTTTGATATAAAGTTATACAATTAGTATTGTTTCAAGAAGAGTTTTAAAATGCAATAGTATTATGAGTGGGGGGTTTTAAGAAAAGGAAGTATATTAAAAAAAAATGTGTGGTGGAAATAGTGTAATGGTGATGAGGTTTTTTGGAAAGTTAATTAGTTATTAAAAGATGTAATGGAATAGGTTCAATTTTCATACATATGGGTTTGATGTTTGGTCTGGGATACTAAAAATTGGAAATGAAATATTCTACTAAAATTTTGGAGAAAGAATTCAATGGGATAAGTGATTAATAAGTTTGTTTAAAAATCGTAGTTTATTATCAAATTTGCAAATAGAGGTAATGGTTTCAATTATTCCTATGACTTAATCTAGAATATGGATTTAAGATGATCTTTCTGGAGCTTATTATGGCTTGATCTAAAATGTGTGTGCCTAAGTTGACACAATTAATATATGAGGGGGGGGGGAGGAAGTGGGGTGGGTCTGGGAGGGGAGGAACAGAATCAAGGGTTTTAATGGGATATTAGGGGGAAAAAAGAGAGTAATTGTTAAAGTGGTGCTGATGTCTGAACATAAAAAGAATTTTAGGAATGTAAGTCAAAATTTAATTAGTAATATAAATGGATATTAAAATGTTTTCGATTAATGTCAATGGTCTAAATCACCCCATTAAAAGGAAAAAAATGTTAGCTTTCCTACATAAGCAGAATGCGGATGTATATTTCATCCAAGAGACGCATCTGTCAGAGAGTGAATCTAAGAAGCTAGCTGAGGGTTGGGTGTCTAAATGTTTGTTTGCACCTGCTATAGGGAAAAAAGCTGGGGTAGCGGTTCTGGTAAATAGGAAGTGTGGGGCTGATTTTCAATTAGTTAATTCTGATCCTTTAGGAAGATGGGTGCATGTCAAAATAGTGCTGGGAAATACAACCCTGGATTTATTTAATTTGTATGCTCCGAATTCGAATCAAATGGAGTTTTTTAAACAAATTCAGCAAATACTATTACCACTGGTTGCCTCTAATTTAATGGTGGCTGGAGATTTTAATGCTGTAATGGATCCAATTTTGGATAAAAACCAAGTAGAATTATGAAATCGTTAGGTTTAGATAATTTGGCTCAATCTTGTGATTTAGTTGATATATGGCTATTCTTCATTTTAATGATCAGGAATTTTCTTTTTGTTCTCAGGTCCATAAATCTTTTTCACATATTGATTATATTTTTGTTTCTAATAAGATAGCACAGAGAGTGATAAAAGCAATTATTGATCCAATAATAATTTCGGATCATGCTGGTGTGTGGATTGACTTTCGATATGATGATGTAGATTATTCTAAATCAATTTGGAGATTTGATAATGCCTTGCTTGCGGATTCAAATTTTTTGGAGGATCTCAAAGTAAAGATGAATGAGTTTTTTCAATTTAATAATTCGGAAGATATTAATATTGAGATTTTGTGGGATGCTTTTAAAGCAACAGTGAGAGGGAATATTATATCATATTCTGCATTTATTAAAAAACAAAATAAAAAGCAATTAGTAGATCTGAAAAAGGAAATTAAATTATTAGAAAATAAATTAATTGAGAAATGGGAATATGATATATTACAAAAATTATTAAAAGTAAAAGCTAAATACAATGAGATTTCTTCTCAAATGGTGATGAAAGACTTGTTTTCTCAGCAAGTAAGGTATTATTGTAATTCAAATAAGGCTGGAAGTTTATTAGCAAATTATCTTAAAGCAAAAAAAAGGAAATCTAAGATTATTGCAATAAAAGATGTGCAAGGCAATACACACACTAGCACTAAGGATATTTTAAAACAGTTTCTTGAATTTTATAAGGATTTATATTCTTCTGATACTTATGAAAATAAAGAAAAAGATGGAATAGATTTTTTAAAGTCATTTAATGGACCAAATGTTCCGGATCATATAAAAGGAAGTTTAGAAGAACCTATATCTTTAAAAGAAGTAGAAACAGCATTGAAGTCTCTTAGAGTTGGATCCGCTCCAGGTGGTGATGGTTATACTGTTGAATTTTATAAATCATTTCAAAATATTATGTTACCACATCTATTAAATTTATATCAGTATCAAATGAATAATGGAAAGATTTCTGGTACTATGGCGGATTCTGTAGTTATTGTCTTGCCAAAACCAAACAGGGATCCTACCTTGGTTTCAAACTACAGGCCGATATCTTTGATAAATGTGGATGGTAAATTGGTGGCTAAAGTATTAGCATTAAGATTGGCAAAAGCTCTTCCTTTTATTATTTACGTTCACCAAACAGGATTCATTGCTAAAAGACATTCGTCAAATAATACTAGGTTGGCATTTCACTCTTTAAATTTAGCAAAAAATATTAATGATCCAGCTTTTCTTGTGTCTCTTGATGCAGAAAAAGCATTTGATAGAGTGGAATGGAGTTTTATGTACCAAGCTTTGGAATTGTTTGGTATAGGCCCTGGTTTTATTAAAATGATTCAGATGTTGTATAGTTCTCCTGGTGCAAGAATATATATAAATAATAATTTATCTGATAGATTCAACTTGCTAAGGGGAGTTAGACAAGGTTGTCCTTTATCCCCATTACTTTTTGATGTTGTTCTTGAACCTTTATTAATTGCAATTAATCAAACTAAGGGGATAAAAGGAATCCCATATTCTAACTGGGAATTTAAACTTTCTGCATATGCAGATGATATATTGTTGTATTTAAGAGAGCCGGGGAATACCATTCCATGTTTACTTAACCTTCTAGAAAAGTTTGGGAAGTTTTCTGGATATAAAATTAATTGGAGTAAATCTGAAGTTCTTCCAATTAATGTTCATTGTACTAAAGATTTATTTGATTCGTATTCATTCATTTGGAAAGATGAAGGTTTAAAATACTTAGGCATTATTATAAAAAATACAATAGATGACACAGTGAAAGAAAATGAAAAACTTTTATTAAAAAAGATAACAGAAATGTGTGAGCAATGGAATCCTTTACATCTCTCATGGTGGAGAAGAGTTCAAACAATTAAAATGATGATATTGCCTGTGGTTTGTTATCAAATGAGTATGATACCAATATTTTTTCAGGGGTCATTTTATAAAAAGTTAAATAAGATTCTTACAAAATTTGTTTGGTTTGGGAAAAGACCCAGAATTGCTTTAGCGTCTTTACAAAGAACAATTGTGGAGGGGGGGGTAAATTTTCCAAATTTTTATAGGTACCATCAAGCCTATATTTTAAGACAGGGTATGTATTGGATCCTCCCCGATCTCATGGAGAATGTACCTGATTGGCTGTATTTAGAATGGCGACTCCTGTTCCCATTACATTTAGAACATGTAGTGAGTATAAAATTACCTAGGAAGTACAAAGATAATAGGATTTTGTTGGATACCTGGAAGACTTTAAGATTTGTTAGTAATTTATCACCAGATCCGATTGCAAAATCATTAAGTCAATCTATTTGGGTTAACCCCAGGATCAAGATTGGTGGGTTTAAGATTGTCTGGAAGCAGTGGATAATAGCAGGTATACGGACATTGAATGATGTTATTTTAGATGGATCACTGCTTAGTTTTTCACAATTGCAACATAAATTTGGGTTAAATAAAACAATATTTTATGTGGTTGCAATTGAAGCAGGCTATTCAGGTAGGGTTCCCTGAATGGAAGGGTCTTAACTCGCAATATAGTCTGCAGGTCCTCTGCTTTCAGGCGGATTTTATGGGACACCAAGCCGCAAAATGGTATAAAATAATATTTGGTTTTTTAAATAAAAAAAAGAAAACTGGTCTTAGGGATATTTGGAGTATTGAGATTGGACAGGAGATTTCTACATCTCAATGGCAAAGATTTTGGTCCTGGAGGTTAAGGTCTACAAAATCAGCATCTATGAGTCAAACGTGGTTATTTCTGTTACATCGTATTTTATGGACCCCAACACGGTTACAAAAATTAGATAGTAGTAGATCCAATAGATGCTGGCATTGTAGATTAGAAGTAGGGACGTTAGATCACTTGATTTTCTTTTGTCCCTGTATAAATGCATTTTGGAAATTAATTTGGCCCCAAATTAATAAATTATTAGAAAATCATGTTGGACTCTCATATGATACAATTTTATTTGGTACAGCGATGAGAACTCAGAGTCCGATATCTGCAAAAAACAACACATTATTATTAATATTGACAGGGGTCGCCATGCAACAAATCACTCAAAATTGGAAAGATTATACAAAATTAAACTATACATTCTGGTGGAATTCAGTGTGCCATATATATAAGATGGAAAAAGCGTTTGCGTTACAACAAGGGAGTTATCATAATTTTAAGAAAATATGGGGACCATTGACTAATTATTCTAATGATCAGACATCCTAGCACCTGATAGAGTTAAGGGAAGGGGTTGGGGATGGGTGAGGGTGGGGGTGTGATTAAATAAAAATTAGAAGAATTTTAGAGAAAAGGGGATGATTTTTTATTAAGAATTGTTGAATATAAACACAAGTGAAATTTGAATGATTGTTTTATTATGTATAAATCACTTGTTGTAAGAGTGAAAAATGAATAAAGAATTTATAAAAAAAAGAAAAAGGGGGGATAAAATAGAAAAACGTAGACAAAGGTTAAATTGAACCACCAAGAAGCTGGACTCTGTATACAATGCAACACCACAGAAACAGTGATGCATCTCCCCTAAAGCAAAAAAATAAATATAATTTTTTTCTACATTGTCTTCTCTGGTTTCTGCTTTCCTCATAGTCTTGTCACTCTCTTCCTTTCATCCACTGTCTACCCTCTCTCTGCCCCTTCTATATGGTATCTTCTCTCCTTGTATGCCCCTTCCATCTCTCCCTTCATCCCTATTATTCTGGCATCCATCTTCTTCCCTTCCCTCCTCTAATGATCTGGCATCTCTCTCCTGTTCTTCCCTTCTCTCTCCCACACGCCCATGGTCTCGCATTTCACTTTCTCCTCTCCCTTCCCCCCACTTCCATCAGCATCTGCCCCCTTTCTTTCCCTCCAACCCAATTCCATCCAGTTTCCTTCCCCCTTATGTGTCTCTCTCCTTTCCCTGCACACAAATTCCATCAGCATCTGCCCCCTTTCTCTCCCTCAACCACCATTCCATACCACCCTGACCCCCTTTTTCTCCCTCTACCACCCTTCTGTTCTCCTCTCTCCCTCCAAACCAGCAAGGTCCCATAATGACTGCTTCTGTTGCCTCTGCCTCTGGAAGATGTAAGTGATGTTGGAGGGGGTGGGCCGGCAGACACAGGGAGTTGTGGCAAGGTTCCGCAATGACTGCAGCTGCCAGTCCACCCCTTCCGACGCCACTTACATCTTCCGGAGGTAGAGGCGGCAAATGCAGTCATCGCAGGACCTTCCTGCACTTCAGTGTGGCTGCCGACTCTGCTTCGGAATAAGTACGGCAGCTGCGCTAGGTGCAGGTGCCATTTAGAGCAGCTCGGAAGGTTCTGGATCCAGTCGGCTGTGTACCCCCCTAAGGCTGGCACCCAGGGCGGTCTGCCACTGTATGAGGGGACAAAAAATAATAAAAAGAATGGATAACTTGATCGATTTAGACATGTCATACAATTATAACCACAAAAATATGTCATAAAATGTAATTCTAAACTCAAAAGACTCAAGACGAAAAGCAGACTATAGAAAGGAAACCAGAAAAGACCGGGTAGATGAAAAGTGAAACCTGGGAAAGATCTAAATTATTATGAGCTTCTATTAAAACCAAAGAATAAAACCACAGCACTCGGGAAAGTAAAAAAGGGAGAGTAAAATGGACTTAATGAAAAGATCTCTGCACTGATGAGATAAACTTGTACACAGAATAAATGTGAACACGCGACAGTGGGGCTATGATATTTGATCTGTTGAAAGAGGCGCCAGAAAAGTGTCGGCAGTGGATTGAATGCACACTGATAGGGGAGGGGCATCGGGCTGTTAAAAAAGGCTGCTTTAATAAATAAATGAAATTATCCCAGGACAAGCAGGCAGGTATTCTCACTAGTGGGTGATGTCATCCGACAGAGCCCCAATACGGACATCTTGCAAGCATGTCTTGCTTGAAGAAACTCAGAAGTTTCGAGATGCCCGCACCGCGCATGCGCCAGTGCCTTCCCGCCCGATGCTCCGGGTGTGTCTCCTCAGTTCTTTTTCTTCCGCGAAGCTGAGAAGTCTATCTTCAATTTGCGCCCATTGAATCTTTTTTTTTTGCCTTCTATTTTGCCGCGGGTTGAGTTCTTTTGGCTCTCCTGTGCATTTATTTCTTTCTTTGATTTCTTTTTTCAAAAAAAAAATAAATTTTTCCTTCCGATACCGGGTCGGCCGCGTGGCTGGGGCCCCGCGCCTTCGACCTTGCGGCGGAGCTTTTCCGGCCTATGTCCCGGCCGATTACCGGTTTTATAAAGTGTAGCAAGTGCCAGCGCGTGATTTTGCTCACGGACCCTCATCGACGCTGCTTACAGTGTCTGGGACCGGATCACTTCCCGAAATCGTGCCGGCCTTGCTCCACTTTGACGGCGAGAGCGTTTAAGCGCCGCTGTCTGCTATGGGAGTCCATGTTCAAGATGGAAGCTTCATCGGATCCTGCAGCTTCGACATCGACATCGACGGGTGCTTCGACTCCTTCCGCGAAGCCCTCTGCCTCCCCGGCTGCTTCGGGCCTCCTGAAACCGGCATCGTTCACACCGGTTTCGGCCCCGGCTTCGGCGCCGGTGCCTTCCTCCGTCTCCTCGGAGCAGGTATCGACCCCGACAGTTCCACCGGTGGTGCTCAAGGTGCCGAAGACTGGCAAGCAGAAGCATGCAGCACCGAAGGAGCGCGGAGACCTTGCGGAAGGGCCCCCTTTTGGTGCGGATCCCTCCATATCGGCTTCGTTGCGGTCCCTTCTGGAGGCTCAGTTCGTGGAGCTCAATCAGACCATGGGGCCTCGGCTGATTGCCACCATCCAGGGTGACCTTCCAGCTTTGGCTTCGAGGGGCGGACCGCCCCCTCCTCCTCCTCCTCGCCGCACGACCTCGTTGCTCGGCGAGGAGGAGCGGCAAGCGGTGTCCGGGTCCTCGAGGAGGTCCTCCGTTAGCGCTGTACCTCCTTTGGAACCGATTCCCTCGAGGAGGGCCTCCCTTAGTGATATACCTCCCTTGGAGCCCATCCCCTCGAGGAAAGCCTCGTTTAGTGACCTGCCTCCCTTGGAACCGATTACTCCGCCCCATGACTCAGTGTGGCGACCACCTTCGGGGCCACCCAGTCCTGGGCATAGCAGGAAGCAGGACGAGTTCTTCCGAACCCCCTATCAAACCTGGGCGGCGTTGGGGGAGGCGCCGACTCTTCTGCCTCTGCGATCGACGGCATCGAGTCCAATCTGCTCCCTGGCGGCGTCTGAACCAGTTTCTCACAGGCGGGCTCGATCCCCTTCCAGGCATCGGGAGGGGCATCGATCCAGACATTCTTCGAAGCATTCCTCTCGGCACTCGACCGTCTCGCCTCAGAAGAAATTGCCTCGGTTGGGGTATGCTGCTTTGACTGGGTCTCCTCCTCCGGGCCCGGAGTTCGAGGACCCTGAGGTTTTCTACTCGTCCTGTTGCTCGCAGGCCTCTCTGGAGCCTGAAGCCTCTTCTTCTTCTAGTCCGTCTCGCAGACCGGCGACGGCGGACCAACTGTCCTTTTCATCGTTCCTCAGGCAGATGGCAGATGACATGGACATTACTCTCGATGCTGGGTCTCGATACTCCAAGGAATACCTCGATACCATGCACTTGCCTTGTCCTCCGGCGGAGTCCTTGCGACTTCCCCTGCACAAGCTCCTCGACCAGACCTTCATGCGATGCTTCGAGTCTCCTTACTCTATCCCGGCGGTCCCTGGCAAATTGGATGCGCGGTACCGCACGGTGCATCATAAAGGCTTCGAGGGTCCTCAGCTTTCTCACCAGTCCCTCCTGGTCGAATCCTCGCTCAAGCGGTCTCATCCTGGCCAGGTCTATGCTTCAGTGCCTCCGGGCCGCGAGGGCAGAACCATGGATAAGTTTGGTCGACGCATCTATCAGAATTCGATGATGGCGTCTCGAGTCCTGAATTACAATTTCCACTTTGCAGCCTACTTGGAATTTTTTCTACCTGTGCTTCGGAAGTTCACACCCTACATCGAGTCCCAGGCTAGGTTTGAGTTTGAGGAAGTGGTTGCTTCGCTGTCCCAACTTCGGCTTCAGTTAATGCAATCTGCCTATGATGCGTTCGAGCTCTCAGCCCGAGCGGCGGCCTGCCTGTTGGCGCCGGTTGGCCTGGTTGCGGACCATTGATATGGACCCGAATCTTCAGGACCGCCTGGCGAACGTCCCGTGTGCTGGGGCGGATCTTTTTGACGAATCCATCGAGACTGTTACGAAGAAGTTGTCTGACCACGAAAAGTCCTTCCAATCTATCCTTAGGCCGAAGCCTAAGCCTCAGCAGTCTCGACCTTCTCGTCCGCCGTTGATTTATCAGCGGCGTTATCAGCCGAGGCAAACTCCACCTGCGAGGCAACCGGCGAAGCGCCAGCCTCCCCAGAAGGGTCAGCCTAAGTCTCAGTCGCCTGCTGTCCCTAAGACCACTCAGCCTTTTTGACTGTCTCGTCGAGGGCATAACCAACCTTGTTCTGCCTCCCCCTGTTTTTCCCATCGGAGGGCGCCTCCATCACTTTTATCATCGCTGGGAGGCCATAACAACCGACATCTGGGTCCTTACTATCATCAGGGAAGGATACTCTCTTCATTTCCATCGGGTCCCTCCGGACCACCCTCTAAGAGAGTATCCTTCCAACTTGACTCAGACCGCCCTTCTTCTCCAGGAAGCTCAGGCTTTGCTCCGGCTTCGTGCCGTGGAGCCGGTCCCGTCGGACCAACTGAACCAGGGGTTTTACTCCCGGTACTTCCTTGTTCCGAAGAAGACGGGCGACCTGCAACCCATTTTGGACCTCAGGGCCCTCAACAAATTCCTAGTCAAGGAGAGATTTCGCATGCTGACTCTTGCTTCTCTCTACCCTCTCCTCGAGCAGAACGACTGGTTATGCTCTCTGGATCTCAAGGAGGCCTACACTCACATTCCCATTCATCCGGCCTCCCACAAGTTCCTCAGATTTCGGGTGGGACATCTACATCTGCAGTATCGAGTGCTTCCATTCGGCCTGTCCTCGTCTCCCAGAGTCTTCACGAAGTGCCTGGTGGTGGTGGACGCTGCACTCCGGAACAGGGGTCTTCAGGTATTTCCATACCTCGACGACTGGCTCATCAAGGCCCCGTCAGCTCCAAAGGTCATTTCGGTGACCTTGACCACGATCTGCTTCCTGCAGAGCCTAGGCTTCGAGATCAATTTTCCCAAATCTCATCTGCAGCCTACCCAGTCCCTTCCCTTCATCGGGGCGGTACTGGACACCATTCAGCTTCGAGCATTCCTTCCTCCTCAGCGCATGGATGCTCTTCTTCGTCTCTGCCAGTCTGTATCTTCTCGCCAGTCCATCTCAGCGAGACACATGATGGTCCTCCTGGGCCACATGGCCTCTACAGTTCATGTGACACCCTTTGCCAGGCTCCATCTCAGAATTCCTCAGTGGACCCTAGCTTCTCAATGGACTCAAGTGTCAGACCCGTTGACTCGACACATCATAGTCACTCCTGCTCTTCGGCGGTCTCTACTTTGGTGGATGACCTCTTCGAATCTATCCAGAGGTTTGCTGTTTCACACTCCTCCTCATCAGAAGGTTCTCACAACCGATTCCTCGACCTATGCCTGGGGGGCTCATCTGGATGGGCTTCGCACTCAGGGATTCTGGACCTGTGTGGACCGACTCCATCAAATCAATCTTCTGGAGCTCAGAGCCATCTTCAATGCTCTTCAAGCTTTTCAACATCTGCTTCACGACATGGTGGTCCTCATTCGCACCGACAATCAGGTCGCCATGTATTATGTCAACAAGCAAGGGGGCACGGGCTCGGCCTCCCTCTGCCAGGAAGCTCTCAGAGTCTGGGATTGGGCGGTTCGCCACAACACCTTCCTCAAAGCTGTCTACATTCAGGGGAGGGACAATGTCTTGGCGGACAAACTGAGTCGTCTTCTCCAGCCTCATGAATGGACACTCCACTCCAAGCCCCTTCATCAGATCTTTGCTCAGTGGGGAACGCCTCAGATAGACCTCTTTGCGGCTCCCCACAATTTCAAGCTGCCTCAATTTTTCTCCAGGATCTACGCTCCTCATCGCCTCGAGGCAGATGCTTTTCTGCTGGATTGGGGGAATCGCTTTCTGTATGCGTTTCCGCCATTCCCTCTCATTCAAAAGACTCTAGTCAAACTGAAGTCCGAACATGCCACCATGATTCTGATAGCCCCTCGGTGGCCCAGGCAACCTTGGTTCTCCCTTCTACTTCAACTCAGCAGCAGGGAACCGTACCTACTTCCAGTGTTTCCTTCACTGCTTACTCAGCATCAGGGACCTCTGCTTCATCCCAACCTGCAGTCTCTCCACCTGACAGCTTGGTTCCTCTCAACGTAACTCCCCACCAGTTTTCCCAGGCGGTGAGGGATGTCTTGGAGGCTTCCAGGAAGCCTGCTACTCGTCAATGCTACTCCCAAAAATGGACTAGATTTTCTTCATGGTGTATTTCCAATTCTAAGGAGCCTCAGCGAGCCTCCCTATCCTCTGTTTTGGACTATCTTTTACATCTGTCTCAGTCTGGTCTCAAGTCGACATCTATACGAGTCCATCTGAGTGCTATTGCGGCTTTCCATCAGCCTCTACAAGGGAAACCTCTCTCTTCTCATCCTGTGGTTTCCAGATTTATGAAAGGACTTTTTCATGTCAATCCTCCTCTCAAACCGCCTCCAGTGGTTTGGGATCTAAATGTTGTCCTTTCTCAGCTTATGAAACCTCCTTTTGAGCCTCTGAGCAAGGCTCCACTAAAGTTTCTCACTTGGAAAGTGGTTTTTCTGGTGGCCCTCACATCTGCTCGCAGGGTCAGTGAGCTTCAGGCTTTGGTGGCGGACCCACCTTTCACAGTATTCCATCATGACAAGGTGGTCCTCCGCACTCACCCGAAATTCCTGCCTAAAGTGGTCTCTGAATTTCACCTCAACCAATCCATTGTGCTTCCAGTGTTCTTTCTAAAGCCTCATTCTCATCCTGGAGAATCAGCTCTTCACACTCTGGACTGTAAACGTGCTTTGGCTTTCTACTTGGATCGCACCAAACCACACAGAACTGCTCCTCATCTTTTCGTCTCCTTTGATCCAAACAAGTTGGGACGACCTGTATCAAAGCGCACCATCTCCAACTGGATGGCGGCTTGTATCTCTTTCTGCTATGCCCAGGCTGGATTACCCCTTCCCTGTAAGGTCACAGCACATAGGGTCAGAGCAATGGCAGCCTCTGTAGCCTTCCTCAGATCGACACCGATTGAGGAGATTTGTAGGGCTGCCACTTGGTCCTCGGTTCATACGTTCACCTCTCATTATTGTCTGGATACTTTCTCCAGACGGGATGGGCAGTTTGGCCAAACTGTGTTACAAAATTTGTTCTCTTAAGTTGCCAACTCTCCCTCCATCCCATTGAGGTTAGCTTGGAGGTCACCCACTAGTGAGAATACCTGCCTGCTTGTCCTGGGATAAAGCAATGTTACTTACCGTAACAGTTGTTATCCAGGGACAGCAGGCAGCTATTCTCACGTCTCACCCACCTCCCCTGGGTTGGCTTCTCTGCTAGCTACCTGAACTGAGGAGACACGCCTGGAGCATCGGGCGGGAAGGCACTGGCGCATGCGCGGTGCAGGCATCTCGAAACTTCTGAGTTTCTTCAAGCAAGACATGCTTGCAAGATGTCCGTATCGGGGCTCTGTCGGATGACATCACCCACTAGTGAGAATAGCTGCCTGCTGTCCCTGGATAACAACTGTTACGGTAAGTAACATTGCTATACTGGTGAAAAACTAAATAAAAAACCAAAACCATGATAAAATGCCGAACCTGACTGCAAGTGGTAGTGAAAGTAGCATAAGGCACCTGTAGTACTGTTAGTGCCAGAGCTGCTTAGAATAAAGAACCGTGCTGTACATGAGGAGAAAAAAAGAAAGAAAGAGGTGATAAGATGTAAAGTGCTGGCCCCTCACTGCACCACTTGATAAAACTAAGGAGCGATGTTCTAGAGCAGGGGTGCCCACACTTTTTGGGCTTGCGAGCTACTTTTAAAATGACCAAGTCAAAATGATCTACCAACAATAAAATTTTTAAAAAACATAAAGCACACTGTACGCATAGAAAATGTTAATTATCATTCCTATTCCAGGGTTTTTCAAAGAGGTCAAAGCAGATGACTCTATGCACTGTCACCTTAGTAACAACCATACAAAAATAGACAAATATACCCCCTCCCTTTTTACTAAACCACGATAGCAGTTTTTAGCGCAGGGAGCTGCGCTTAATGCCCAGCGCTGCTCTCGATGCTCATAGGCTCCCTGCGCTAAAAACCTCTATTGCGGTTTAGTAAAAGGGGACCTTAGTGTAAAATATAGACAGCAGATATAAATTCAGACACATTTTGATCACTAAATTTAAAATAAAATCATTTTTCCTACCTTGTCTGGTGATTTCATGAGTCTCTGGTTGCACTTTCTTCTTCTGACTGTGCATCCAATCTTTCTTCCCTTCTTTTAGCCTGTATGCTTCCTCTCCTCCAGACCTCATTCCCTCCCCCAACTTTTTCTTCCTCTCTCCCTGCCCTTTCTTTCTCTGCCTCCCTTTTTTTTTTCCTGTTTCTCTTCTTTCCTTCTGTCTCCCTGCCTGCCCTTTTTCTTTCTTTCTTTCTTTCTTTCTCCCTGCCCTCTTCCAAGCCACTGCCACTGCCATCGGGGACCAGGACCCAAAACGCCATCAATAACAGACCCGAAAGCTGACGCCGCCCCAAGCTCTCCCTGCTTCGACCGACCAGCATTCCTCTCCCCGACGTCAATTCTGCCGTCGGGGAGAGGAAGGCTGATCGGTCCAAGATCGCGATCGACCTATTGGGGGAAATGCTGCCGGGTCTTGCCTTCGTGGAAACAGAAAGTAGGCAGGACCCGGCAGCAAGAAGAGCAAATGCTTCACTAACCTGTCTCCCGCCTTAGCCCGTAGCGAATGCTTGCTTCAGGGCTCGCAACATGTGCGTGCCGGCTTCCCTTCTCCCTCCCCCCCCAGACATAACTTCCAGTTTCAGAGGGAAGAGAAGGGAAGCCGGCACGCACATGTTAAGAGTCCCGGAGCATAAGTTTGCTACGGGCTGAAATCTCCAAGCTGGGTTTTTTTGGGGTTTTTTTATGTTCAGCAGCGGCAGCAGCAGATGAAAGCCAGGCGCTCGTCTAAATTAGCTGGGCGGATCGCCCAGCTAAAAGGCCCTAGGGAGAACACTGACTATTTTCTATGAAAAGATTTGCTTTAAAGGAATGAGATTGGTTTGAATTTGGAACTGAAGCAAATTCTACATATCAGACCTTTTAATAATAATAATAACTTTATTTTTGTACTAGTCTTTAAGCCCGTTACATTAACGGGTGCTAGAAAGCAGCCCCCTTTCCCCCTCCAGTTCCTCCCTGTCTCTCCGTAGCCCCCCTTCTATCTTCCCCCCCTAAGCAAAATGATCTGCCTCCCAGCACACCCCTTCCCCCGAAGCAGCTCCCTTTCCCTCTACCCCTCCAGTTCCTCCCTGACAGTGTCTCCGTGGTCCCCCTTCTGTCTCCCCTCCCAAGCAAAGCTGTCTGCCTCCAAGCACACCCCTCCCCCCCAAAGCAGACCCCTTTCCCTCTACCCCTCCAATTCCTCCCTGATTGTCTCTCCGTGGCCCCCCATTTTTTCTCCCCCCAAGCAAAGCTATCTACCTCCCAGCACACCCCTCCCCCAAAGCAGACCCCTTTCCCTCTGGTCCTCCAGTTCCTCCCTGACTGTGTCTCTGTGGCCCCCCTTTCTGTCTCCCCCCCCCAAGCAAAGCTGTCTGCCTCCAAGCACACCCTTCCCCCAAAGCAGGCCCCTTTCCCTCTCCTCCCTGTCTCTCTTTGGTCCCCCTTCTGTCTTCCCCCCCCCCAAGCAAAGCTGTCTGCCTCCAAGCACAGCCCTTCCCCAAAGCAGGCCCCTTTCCCTCTCCAGCTCCAGTTCCTCCCTGTCTCTCCGTGGCCCCCCTTCTGTCTCCCCCCCTCAAGCAAAGCTGTGTGCCTCCAAGCACAACCTTACCCCAAAGCAGGCCCCTTTCCCTCTTCCCAGTTCCTCCCTGTCTCTTCATGGCCCACGCGATTTTCTCTTCTCGCGGTCTGGCCAGCTCCCCTAGTCCCTTGCCGCCGCCGCCACCCCCTTCCCTTCCCGCGGTCGACAAAACTCTTGCCTCCAGCATCCGCCGCAGCACTGTAAACACGCTGCTTCGCGGCCTCTACCGCCCCGATTTGCTCTTCCGTGTCCCTGATGACATCATCAGAGAAACGGAAGAGCAAATGAAGGCAGTAGAGGCCATGAAGCAGCGTGTTTACAGTGCTGCGGCGGCTGCTGGAGGCAAGAGTTTTGTCGACCGCGGGAAGGGAAGCGAAGGGGGTGGCGGCGGCGGCAAAGGACTAAGGTAGCCGGCCAGACCGCGAGAAGGGTGGGCTGAGAGGAACCCGGGACCGTGGCAGAGGCTCGTTGCACAGTGTAAATACAGTTGCTCAGTGTGAGGCTTCCTTCGCTCTTCCGGGTCTGCATTCCGACTCCTCAACGCGCCAGCCTGAGCCGGCATAGGCGGTTGAGGGTGGAAGGTTGTGGTCGGAGTTGCTAGGCTGCAGCGGATGTGTGAGTTGCGAGTGTGGGGCCTGCAGCGGCGCGAGGTGGAGACGGAGAGCAGGCTGTGGTGACGTTGTAGGCACGCATGCGCAATCGTATTTTCGCGATGGGACCAGGGAACACGTTTTTTTAGTGCGCATGCGCGGCCTATCATTTTATTATATTAGATACCGCAATACCACAAGCAGTTCAGAGCAGTTTACAGAGGAAGAAACTGTACACAGACAGCGATGTTACAGAGAAAATTTCTAATTACATTGGTAAGTCAGGAGTAAATAGGTATATCCAGAAGTGTTTCAGATATGTTACAAGGTAGGAAGGAGTTAGAGGAATTTGTCAAAGAGATAGGTTTTTATTGATTTCTTGAAGGATTGGTAGGGTGGTGAGTTGGAAATGAGGGTGGTTAGACATTTATTCCATTTGCCTGCTTGAAAAGACTGTGATCTATCAAGGAATTTCTTGTAGATATAGCCCTTCGGGAAGGGGAAGGCAAACAGATAGGCATATTGTGTGCAAGTGGTGCCTGGAAATTCAAAATTATGCGAGAGGTAGATAGGGGATAAACCGATTATGGTTTTGAAGCAGAGGCAGGCGAACTTGAAGATGACCCTTGCCTCCATCGGCAGCCAGTGTAATTTTCTGTAATACGGGCTTACATGATCAGATTTTTTGAGACCATAGATGAGACGGACGGCTGTATTCTGAATGATTCTCAGTTGTTTGATGGTTTTCTTAAAGGAACCCAAGTATATGATATTGCAATAATCTAAGGTGGTTAAGATTAGGGATTGAACCAGCAATTGAAAAGACAGGAAGTCGAAATAGTGTTTGATGGTACGAAGTTTCCAGAGGGTGCCAAAGCATTTTTTAACTTGAGCGTTAGTATGGTCTTCAAAAGACAGGCATCGGTCTAGGATGACTCCAAGTTTAAGTGATAAATGATCAATTTTGAGCGATAACTGGAGTGATGTTGCTAAAGAAAACTATGGTAGCGGCATTTAATTTTTGCAAGGGCAACTACGATAAAATGAGGAAAATGGTTAAAAAGAAGCTAAAAGGGTCTGTGGCAAAGGTCATAAGGATAAACCGGGCATGGATGTTTAAAAATACCATCATGGAAGTAGAGAGCTGCACGGGAACGGGGACGACGGGAATCCCGCGGGACCCGCGGGCATCCCGCGGGTTCCCCCTTTGGGTCACGGGGATCCCGTGGGGACGCCCCTAGGGTCGCGGGGATCCTGTGGGGACGCCCCCTAGGGTCGCGGGGATCCCGTGGGGACGCCTCCGAGGGTCGCGGGGTTCCTGCGGGGCTGGATGTACTCAGTCGCGCGGCTCTTCTCTCTACCTTCTCTGCTTGCAGCACAGAGCCGAACGGAAGTCTTCCCGACGTCAGCGCTGACGTCGGAGGGGAGGGAGGGCTTAAAGCTTAAAGCCCTCCCTCCCTCCGACGTCAGCGCTGACGTCGGGAAGACTTCCGTTCGGCTCTGTGCTGCAAGCAGAGAAGGTAGAGAGAAGAGCCGCGCGACTGAGTCGGGAAGACTTCCGTTTGGCTCTGTGCTGCAGGCAGTGCAGGTAAGGAGGACAGTAGCCTCGCGGTTCGAGTGGCTACCAAGGGACGGGGCGGTCCGCCCCGCCACACCCCGCCCCGGTTGCAGCACAGCCGGCCAGGTCCCCTTACTTTTGTGGCACTTCCCCGACCGACCGACAACAGCCCCGGTCCGACAATCCTCCCTGCCCTGTAGCCGCGAATCTAAATTATCTTCTTACAGCAGCTGTAATAAGGTAATTTAGATTCGCAGTTAAGGGCAGGGAGGTTTGTCGGACCGGGGCTGTTGTCAGTCGGTCGGGGAAGTGCCACAAAAGTAAGGGGACCTGGCCGGCTGTGCTGCACCCGGGGCGGTAGAGAAGGAGGGGGGGGGAGAAGGACGCTGAAAGCACTTGAAGACAGAGGAGGGAGAAGGACGCTGAAAGCACATGGGGGAATACAAAGGGGTGGAGAAGGACGCTGAAAGGCCATGGGAAGGGCGGGGGGGGGGAAGGACTCTGAAAGCACTTGTGGAAGACAGAGGGGGGAGAAGGACGCTGAAAGGACATGGGGAAGATAAAGGGGTGGAGAAGGACGCTGAAAGGCCATGGGAAGGGCGGGGGGGAAAGGACTCTGAAAGCACTTGTGGAAGACAGAGGGGGGAGAAGGATGCTGAAAGCACATGGGGAAGACAAAGGGGTGGAGAAGGACGCTGAAAGGACATGGGGAAGACGGGGGGGGGTGGAGAAGGACGCTGAAAGGCCATGGGGAAGACAGAGAGGGAGAAGGACGCTGAAAGGACATGGGGAAGCAGAGGGGGGAGAAGGACACTGAAAGCACATGTGGAAGACAGAGGGGGGAGAAGGACGCTGACAGGACATGGGGAAGATGGGGGGAAAAGGACGCTGAAAGGAAATGGGGAAGAGAGAGTAGGGAGAAGACGCTGGCAGGGAAGAAGACAGATGCCAGACTATGGGGGGAGCGGAGAGAAGAAGATGGGTGCCAGACCAATTTGGAAGGGGGAAGAAAGGGAGAGGCACAGTAACAGAGCAAATGGAAGATGCAGAAGGAAGAGAGACAGTGGATGGAAGGAATTGAATGAGAACATGAGGAAAGCAGAAACCAGGCAACAAAGGTAGGAAAAGAATTATATTTCTTTTTTTTTTATTTTGCTTCAGGATAAAGTAGTATATTAGTTGTGTTGATAAAAATTTATAAACATTAGAGGATCTGGTAGAAACCCATTTGCAAAGTATGTATTCTTCCCAATTAATATTTTCAAATTAATAAAGTCTTTTTGCTTATTTGTAAATGGTTTCTACCAGAGCCTTTAATTCAGTAGCATAATTAAATGAAATAACTATTTCTGAAGTTTATATGGATGGGCGGGGACGGAGGGGATTCCTCGCGGGGACGGGTGGGGACGGAGGGGATTCCTCGCGGGGACGGGTGGGGACGGAGGGATTCCTCACGGGGACGGGTGGGGACGGGTGGGATTCTTCACGGGGACGGGTGGGGACGGGTGGGACTTTGGCGGGGACGGGTGGGGACGGGTGGGATTTCTGTCCCCGCGCAACTCTCTACATGGAAGCCCAGACTAGATGTATTCCACGTATTAAAAAAGGTGGAAAGAAGAGAAAACGAGAGCCAGTGTGGTTAAAATGTGAAGTGAAAGAGGGTTTTACATCCAAGAAACCATCCTTTAAAGAATGGAAAAAGGATCCCAATGAAGAAAATAAGAGACATAAGCACTGGCAAGTTAGATGTAAAACATTGATAAAGAAAGTTAAACATGAATATGAAGAACAACTTGCCAAAGAGGCAAAAAACTCATAGTAACAATTTTTTTAAGGACATCAAAAGCAGAAAAGCTGTGAGAGAATCTGTGGGACCGCTGGATGATCAAGGAGTAAAAGGTGCGCTCAAGGACAATAAGGCAATAGCGGAGAGACTGAAATGAATTCTTTGCTTCGGTCTTTACGGAAAAAGATGTAAGAAATATTTCAGATCCGGAAATGGTTTTCAAGGGTGATGAGGTGGAGGAATTGAAATAAATCTCAGTGAACCTTGAAGACATACTAGATTATAGGCAGAAAATAAATTTAAAAAATAAATAAATAAGCCTAAGCCAAATCGACAAGTTAGAGTGATAAATCACCTGGATTGGATGGTATACATCCCAGGGTACTGAAAGAACTCTGTAGTACCTGAAGATTGGAGGGTGGCCAATATTATGCCGATTTTTTTTTAAAGGGTTTCAGGGAAAATCTGGGAAATTACAGACCAGTAAGTCTGACCTTGATGCCAGACAAAATAGTGCAAACAATTATAAAAACTAAAATTGTGAAACATATCGACAACATGATTTAATGAGACAGTCAGCATGGGTTCAGCCAAGGGGTCTTGCCTCACCAATTTGCTTGACTTATTTGAGGGTGTGAATAAACATGTGGATAAAGGTGAGCTGGTTGATGTAGTGTATCTAGATTTGTTAAAGTTCCTCATGAGAGGCTCCTGAGAAAATTAAAGAGTCATGGGATAGGAAGTAATGTGCAATTGTGGATTAAGAATTGGTTATCAGACAGAAAACAGATGGTAGGGTTAAATGGCTATTTTTCTCAATGGAGGAGGGTAAATAGTGGTATGCCACAGGGATCTTTACTGGGACCGGTGCTATTTCACTTATTTATAAATGATCTGGAAATTGGAACTACGAGTGAGGTGATTAAGGGCTCCTTTTACAAAGGTGCATTAGGGCTTTAACACGCGGAATAGCGCGCGCGCTAGACCTTAACACTAGCATTGAGCTGGCGTTAGTTCTAGAAGCGTAGCGCAGGTTTAGCGCACGCTAAAATCCTGCGTGCGCTAAAAACGCTAGCGCACCTTACTAAAAGGAGCCCTAAATTTGCAGATGACACAAAACTGTTCAAAGTTGTTAGAACACATGCGGACTGTGAAAAACTGCAGGAAGACTAGGAAATTAGAAGACGGGGCATCCAAATGGCACATGAAATTTAATGTAGACAAATGCAAAGTGATGCACATTGGGAAGAATAATCCAAATCATAGTTATCGGATGCTAGGGACCACCTTGGGGGTCAGTGCTCTAGAAAAGAATCTGGGTGTCATCGTAGACAATATGCTGAAGCCTGCCCAATGTGCAGCGGCAGCCAAGAAGGCAAATAGGATGCTAGGAATTATTAGAAAAGGGATGGTAAACAAGACTAAGAATATTATAATGCCCCTGTATCGCTGCATGGTGCGATCTCACCTTGAGTATTGCATTCAGTTCTGATCTCCTTATCTCAAAAAAGATATAGCAATACTAGAAAAAGGTTCAAAGAAGAGCAACCAAGATGATAAAGGGGATGAAACTCCTCTTGTATGAGGAAAATCTAAAGAAGTTAGGGCTCTTCAGCTTGGAAAAGAGACAACCGAGGGGAGATATGATTGAAGTCTACAAAATTCTAAGTGGTATAGAATGAGTTCAAGTGGATCGATTTTATTTTATTTTTTTTCTACATCAAGATTTACAAAGGCTAGGGGACACTTGATGGAGTTACAGAGTAATACTTTTAAATCCAATAGGAGAGAATATTTTTTCACTCTGAGAATATCATATTTTTCGTTCTATAAGATGCACCTACCTGTAGAGCAAGAAAAAAAAATTCTGAAAAAAATGGTGTACCCTGTTCCCCCTCTGGTGGTCTAGTGGTAGGCCAAGACAGGGTACAGGGCACAGGGCAGGTCTAGAGGTAGGCAGGCAGCACCCTCTTCCACCCCCCCCCCCCCCCAGTACCTTTTTTTAATTCTGGTGGTCCAGCGCTATAAGTGTAACGCAGAAGGGGATGCCAGAACTTACCCCCCTCGAGACTAGGTCTGGAAGCTACCAGGACACACAGGTTCTCGAGCCCCTCATAGAAACATAGAGTATGACGGCAGAAGAGGGCTGGCGGCCCAACAAGTCTGCCCACTCAAGAACCCTCCCTCCCATAAGTCTGCCTACTCAGGAATCCTCCCTCCCTGGGTTATCCATCTTTTAAACATAACTCTGTAGCACCCCCACCTGTTTGTCCCATCGACTCTTGAAGTCGAGCACGCTACTGGCCTCAACCACCTGGCGTGGAAAGTTATTCCATCGATCAATCACCCGTTCGGTGAAGAAGTATTTCCTGGTGTCACCATGGAATCTTCCCTGCTAAGTTTTAGCGGAAGCCCTCTTGTCGCCGTGGGACCCTTTAGAAAAAAGATTTCTTCCTCCACTTCAATGTGACCCATGATGTATTTAAATGTTTCTATCATGTCCCCCCTTTCTCTGCGCTCCTCGAGAGAATATAAGCGCAGTCTGGACAGACGATCTTCATATGGGATGTCTTTAAGTCCTGAGACCATCCTAGTGGCCATTCTCTGGATCGACTCCATTCTCTTCACATCCTTTTGATAATGTGGCCTCCAAAACTGGACACAGTACTCCAGATGAGGTCTCACCATGGATCTGTATAATGGTAGTATGACTTCAGGCTTTCGGCTGATAAAGCTCCTTCTGATGCAACCCAGCATTTGTCTAGCCTTTGCTGAAGCTTTCTCCACCTGATTGGCAGCTTTCATATCATCCCGGATGAGTACTCCCAAGTCCCTTTCTGCAGTAGTTCTTGTTAAGTTTTCACCGTTCAAGGTGTATGTTCTGCATGGATTTCCACTCCCAAGGTGCATTACTTTACATTTTTTGGCATTAAAGTTTAGTTGCCAAGTCCTGGACCATTGTTCCAATAAAAACAGGTCCTGCTCCATAGTGCTGGGACTGGTTGCGCTGTCAGGTTCTGTTGCCCTGCCCACAATGTTGCATAGTTTAGCGTCATCGGCAAATAATGTAATTTTGCCTTGAAGTCCCTGAGTTAGATCCCTTACAAAGATATTAAATAGCATCGGGCCCAAGACCAAGCCCTGTGGTACTCCACTGGTCACTTTCGACGTTTTTGAGGGAATACCATTTACCATTACTCTTTGAAGTCTGCCGCTAAGCTAGTTTTGTATCCATGCTGTCAGTGTTTCTCCGAGTCCTAACGAGTTCATCTTGTTCAATAACCTACTGTGTGGAACACTATCAAAAGCCTTGCTAAAGTCCAAATACACGATGTCCAGGGACTCACCCCCATCCCGTTTTTTAGTTACCCAGTCAAAGATTGGATTGACAAGACCTTCCCTTTGTAAAGCTGTGCTGGTGGCGATCCCTTAATCTTCCATCATCCAGAAATGTGTCCAATCTGTTCTTGATCAACTTTTCCATGATTTTACTCACTATTGATGTGAGACTCACCGGTCTATAATTTTCAGCCTCTGACCTGCATCCCTTTTTGTGGAGCGGGATAACATTGGCAGTTTTCCAGTCCAGGGGAACCTTTCCTTTGCTTAGGGAAAGATTGAAGAGTATGGCTCACTGCTGCGGCGATGTCCCTCGCTGGATGGCTACCTCCTCATCTCTTGCGGCAGAGCAGCGCACAAGGCAGGCGCAAGCTTTTCATGTTCCTGCCTGGTCCCGCACTGCTCCCTGAATGGTTGCCGTCAGTCCCGCGAGACTCACAAGAACTGACAGCAGCCATTCAAGGAGCGGCAACGGACCAGGTAGGAGCGCAAAAAGCTCACACCTGCCTTGTGCACTGCTCTGCCGCAAGAGATGAGGAGGCAGCCGTCCAGCGAGGGACATCGCCACAGCAGTAAGCCGAGGGGCTCGAGCACCTGTGTGTCCCAGCAGCTTCCAGATCTGGTCTCGAGGGGGGTAAGTTCAGGCATCTTCTTCTGCTTTACACTTACAGTGCTGGACCACTGGAATTTTTTTTTTTAACAGTACCGGGGGGGTTTTGTTTTTAAATTGTTATTCACGTCATAAGACGCATCTACATTTCCACTAGAGAATGACACGGTGACAAAATTCATCACCGTCCCTGTCCCCGCAGATAACCGCGGGAAACCATCTTCATATTATTCTTTAAGGAGAGAGGGAAGAATCAGAGTATGAATGGCCACAACCAATGACCCTCAAGCTTTGCTTTGAAGAATGCTGGTGTAGAATGACTGAGGTTGAAATAGGCACTAAAAATGACATGGGATTATTTCCTGTGGTAATCCGCGGGGATGGGAATGGTGATGAATTTTGTCACCGTGTAATTCTCTAATTTCCACCCACTTTTTTGGGTAAAAAAGTGCATCTTATGGAGCAAAAAATACGGTAGTTAAGCTCTGGAACGCGTTTCCAAAGATGTGGTAAGAGCAGTTTTGAAAAAGGTTTGGACAAGTTCCTGGAGAAAAAGTCCATAAACTGCTATTGAGACAGACATGGGAGACGCCACTTCTTGTCCTGGATCGATGGCATGGAATGCTGCTACTATTTGGGTTTTTGCCAGGTACTTGTGACTTCGATTAGCCTTCTCGAAGACGGGATACTGGGCTAGATGGACCATTGGTCTGATCCACTAAGGCTATTATGTTCTTATATACAGTGAAAGCTCTATTATAAGTAAGCAACTTTGCTATTTACATGGTTGATTATCCAAACTCTTGCTTAATGTAATGTGAATACAGGGATCAAAGGAGACCCAGACTACTTAAATTGGGAAGGGAAATAAGATTAATAGATTATATTTTCACATCTGTATGTGTTTTTATGATAAAGGTACCACAGAAAAGAGATGGCACAGATCTCTAGGTACTTTTTCCTAGGGTAGTCTTCAAATGCAAAGTATAAACATGCTTTCACTTTGAAAATTGGCAAAGTCCATAGGAAACAGTACCTGAATATTTGTCTGCATGGACAGATATTGATATTTTTTTTCCTTTGTCACTGTTCCCACATAATTAGCATGTTTGTAGAATTTTTGGCAGTATGCTGTTGAGGTAAGTGGTAATGACCAGTTGCAGTACATGTCAGACCTTGACCTTTTCATGTAGTGCTAGAAAATTCACATGCAAGGCACCTGACTCTAGTGTCTTTTTAAAGCTATAAGTTATACCATGGAATACTTATCTACCAAAATACAGTCAAACCTCAGTTTGCGAGTAACCCGGTTTGCGAATGTTTTGCAAGACGAGCAAAACACTCAGCAAACTTTTGACTCGCAAACCGAGTGTTGATTCGATTTGCGAGCACCCCCCCCCCCAATAACCGGCATCGCTCCCCCCCCTGCTCGCAAAGGCCCCCTCGCTCCAACCGGCCCCCCCGCCCGAACAACTTAAACTTACCCCCCCTATCTAGTGCAGGCACAGATCGTGTGCCTAGAAGATCTTCTGGCTTCTGCCTGCCTGCCGAGATTCTCGGCGAGAGGGAGAATTAGAAGTCCTTGAGCATGCGCAGATGCATGCTCAAGGCAGGCAGGCAGAAGCCGGAAGATCATCTTGGCACACGATCTGTGCCTGCGCTAGACGGGGTGGGGGGGGGGGTAAATTTAAGTTGTTCGGGCGGGGGGGGCCGGTTCGCACGGGGGGGTGGTGCCGGTTGGAGCGAGGGGGCCTTTGCGAGCCGGGGGGAGCAATGCCGGTTATCGGGGTGGGGGGGAACGTATCAAAGCGAGTTTCCATTGTTTTCTATAGGGAAACTCGCTTTGATAAACAAGCATTTTGGATTACGAGCATGCTCCTGGAAAGGATTATGCTCGTAATCCAAGGTACCACTGTATATGATTGGATATAAAGTACTAAAATATCATGTAGTGATACAGCTATGTGATAGGATTTAACTGTCTTTATGAAGAGATTCACCCAAGGTAGGGTTGTACAGTTGTTGCCATAAACTGATAAGAATTCTTTAATGCGAGCACTTTTTTTCTTTCTTTCTTTCTCTCTGTTTCCATAGGCCCATTCTGAGTATGAACAGTTTGAATCTCGGCAGGCTATCAATAAGGTGCCTGGAAACTTTAAATCTACAGCTCCTGTGCTATCATTCAGTGAATTCTCAGACATGTCTGGAAGGACACCAAAGAAACCAATGATGAAAGAAGAAGTAAATTGCTTGTTTGGTTTATTTTTTTCTTCTCATTCTTGTATAAATACAGATATTTGCATCCAAAGTTGGAAGCATGTATAGCACATACGGTGTTGGAAGTGTAATATGTTTATCCACATTTAAGGGCATGTTTACTAAAACCTAGCACACAGTGAGCTATAGTGAAATGGCCATTAGACAGACAGACACACAATACCAAAAAGTAATCAGATCGCAGTGGTCCTGTATTTCCAAACATCTCCTCTCTTCCAGTCCCAACCCCTATGCTTGGCATATTCTGCTACACCCCTCCTCTAAACAAATCCTACCTTTAAAGTTGGTCTTGGTCCACAACAGTGTTACACATATGCGGCCTGCTTTGAAGATTTCCCTCTGGCCTATTCCCCCAACACCACTTTCTGTTTCTGCTTGGGTGGAATAGGGCAGAGAAAGCTTCAGACCAGGCCTCAGGCAACATGTACAATACTGCTGTTGCTGGAGACCAACAGAAGACTACCTTTAAGGCAGACAGGTTGGGGAGGGGGGAATTTGAGGAGAGGACAAATGTTAATTCCCCCCCCCCAGGTAGGTAAGGGAAATGAGCTGCAGAACTGGAGGAGACACTAGTGGAAGCTATAACTGAGGTGGTGAACTCTGGCATCAATAAGAACATAAGCAGTGCTTCTGCTGTGTCAGACCAGAGGTCCATCGTGCCCAGCAGTCCACTTATGCGGTGGCCCATCAGGTCCAGGACCTGTATAGTAATCCTCTATCTATACCCTTCTATCCCCTTTTCCTTCAGAAAATCATCCAATCCCTTCTTGAACCCCCAATACCGTACTCTGTCCTCTATCACATCCTCTGGAAGTGCATTCCAGGTGTCCACCACCATTTGGGTGAAGAAGTACTTCCTAGCATTGGTTCTGAATCTGTCCCTTCTTAACTTTTCTGAATGCCCTCTCGTTCTTGTAGTTTTTGAAAGTTTGAAGAATCTGTCCCTCCACTTTCTCTATGCCTTTCATGATCTTGTAAGTCTCTATCATGTCCCCTCTAAGCCTCCGCTTTTCCAGGGAAAAGAGCCCCAGTTTCTCTAATCTTTCAGCATATGAAAGGTTTTCCATACCTTTTATCAATCGCGTCACTCTTTTCTGAACCCTCTCAAATAATGTAATATCCTTCTTAAGATACGGCGACCAATATTGGAAGCAGTACTCCAGATGTGGGTGCACCATCGACCGATACAACGGCAGGATAACTTCTTTCGTTCTGGTTGTAATACCTTTCTTGATTATACCTAGCATTCTATTCGCCTTCTTAGAGGCCGCTGCACACTGTGCTGACGGCTTCATTGTCTTGTCCACTATTACCCCCAAGTCCTTTTCTAGGGTACTTTCACCCATTACCAGCCCTCCCATCGTATAGCTGTACTTCAGGTTTCTGTTTCCTACATGCAAGACTTTACATTTCTCTACATTAAACTTCATCTGCCATCTTGTCGCCCACTCTTCTAGTTTGTTCAGGTCCCTTTGTAAGTCTTCACAATCCTCTCTTGCCCCAACTCCACTAAATTGTTTGGCGTCGTCTGCGAATTTTATTACTTTGCACTTTGTCCCTGCTTCTAGATCGTTTATAAATACATTGAACAGCAGCAGTCCGAGTACTGATCCCTGCGGAACACCACTCGTGACCCTCCTCCAGTCAAAGTAGTGGCCCTTCACTCCTACCCTTTGCTTCCTACCCGCCAACCAATTTTGATCCATCTGTGTACGTCTCCTTCCACCCTATGATTCTTCAGTTTCCGTAGTAGGCGTTCATGGGGTACCTCAAAGGCTTTTTGGAAATCTAAGTATATGATGTCTATGGGGTCCCCTTTGTCCATTTGTTTGTTAATTCCTTCGAAAAGTGCAATAAGTTTGTTAGGCACGATCTTCCCTTGCAGAATCTACGTTGGCTTGTTTTCATCAGTTTATTCCTTTCTAGATGCTCATCGATGCTTTCTTTTATTAGCGCTTCCGCCATCTGCTCCAGTACCGAAGTCAAACTTACCGGTCTGTAGTTCCCGGGTTACCTCTCGATCCTTTTTTAAAGATGGGCGTCACATTAGCTAACTTCCAATCCTCCGGGATCATGCCTGTTTTCAGGGATAGATTACAAACCTGCTGTATTAATTCCGCTACTTCCTCCTTTAATTCTTTCAATACCCTAGGGTGGATTCCGTTCAGGTCCGGAGATTTGTCAGTTTTTAATCTTATCTATCTGCTTATGTACGTCTTCAAGGCTTACCTCTATGGATGTTAATTTTTCTGCTTGATCTCCTTTGAAGATTTTTTCAGGTTCCGGCACGTTGGATGTGTCCTCTTTTGTAACTACTGACGAAAAGAACTTGTTTAGTTTATCCCCACTTCTTTTTCCTCCTTCACCACTCCTTTCTTATCTCCGTCATCCAACGGTCTCACCTCTTCCCTTGCCGGCTGCTTCCCTTTAACATATCTGAAGAACGGTTTGAAATTTCATGCTTCCCTGGCTAGCCTCTCTTCTTATTCTCTTTTTGCTCTTCTAAACATGTGGTGACATTCTTTCTGATGCTTCCTGTGCTCATTCCAGTTCTCGGTTTTGTTCTCTTTCCATTTCCAGAATGAATTTTTCTTATCTCCTATCGCTTTCTTCGCTTCTTTAGTTATCCACGCCGGGTCTTTTTGCATCCTTTTCTAAATCTGGGGATATACAGATTTTGAGCCTCACTCATCGTATCCTTGAACAAAGACCAGGCTTGCTCTACAGTCTGCGATTTCTTTGAGCTGTTCCTAAGTTTCTTCCTTACCATTATTCTCATCGCTTTGTAGTTTCCTTTCTTGAAGTTAAAAGTTGTCGCTCTGGTTCTCTTTCCCTTCGATATTCCAACTTCAACTTTGAACTTAATCATATTGTGATCGCTGTTTCTCAACGGTCCCACTACTTCCACTTCCTTTGCAGGTCCTCTTAGCCCATTAAGGATTAGATCCAGAGTGGCATTCCTTCTCGTCGGTTCTCTGACAAACTGCTCCATGAAGCTGTCCTGTATAGCCTCCAGAAATCCAGTCTCCCTAGCGCATTGTGAGTTTCCAAGACTCTAGTCTATCCCGGGATAGTTGAAGTCTCCCATAACAATCGTGTTACCATTTTTGCATTCTCGCTTCAACTCGGCTTTCATGTCTGCTTCGGTTTGCCCAGGTGGACGATAGTACTGGCCCATCTTTATCTCGGGCCCTTTCCTTCCCAGTATTTTAACCCATAGTGATTCCAATTTGTTGGTCGTTGCTGCTGTGTCTACTCTGGTCGAGTGTATGTTTTCCTTTCTGGCCTGACCTGTCTTCACTATGTCCCATTTGTTTTCTTCATTCCACCATGTTTCAGGGACCCCAATGATGTCTAGGTTCTCTTTTTTGGCCATGACTTCTAATTCTCTCATTTTATTCCTTAGGCTCCTTGCATTAGTATACATGCAATTTAAGTCATGGTATTTTTCTGTCTTCCTTTTCTTTTCCTGTGCTACGATTATTATTTTCTTTTCCTGTGCTACGATCATCTTGTCATCCAATTTTTGATCTGTCAGCTCTTGGTTTTTGCCCGTTGTGTCTTCCCAGTATTTTTCCCACTCAGTTTCCTCATGGGATACCTTCTTCCAAATCGTCGACACTTGGTCAACTGTTGGCTTTCCCCTTCTTGGTGCTGCTAAATTTGTATCACTGCTCATGATAGTGGAGGGGAGGGAGGGAGAGGTGCTTGATGATGGGAGGGGAGAGAGAGAGAGAGGGATAATGAACTTGGGGAAGAGGTAAGAGAAGAAAGGAAGAAAGAAGTGAGAGGAGGGAGAGAGAAATAGACCTCGGAAAAGAAAGAGCATGGTCTTGGGAAAGAGGAAAGGGAGGAATGGAAGAGAAACGTGAGAGATGGTCATCTGGGGACGGAAGGAAAGGAGATTCAGTCCTTTAGGGAAAGGAAGGGGATTTGGAATTTGATATACTGTCTCTGTTTTAACAATCAAAGCAGTTTACATATTATATATACTGGTACTTTTTTTTTTGTACCTGCGACAATGGAGAGTTAAGTGAATTACCCAAAATTACAAGGCAGTACAACAGGAATAAATAAAATACCTTTTAATTGTGTGATTGATTTTGAATTAAAAGTTGTCATCAAAATGCAGCCCATATAGATATTTTTGTCATCATATAGGTATAGTGTATACAGGAGCCCATGTAGTTCAATAGACTAATGAAAAAATAATCAGAAAATCTTCAAAGTCAAATACTTCTGTTTTTGTTGTACCTTGGGTTTCATCTCAAACTCGGTTGTTTTAGTTATGTAGATCCCTGACCTGAAAAACCTTCTAATAAATAGTTTAGCTGTTAAATGTAGTAGATTTATATTCCAGTGACCCTTAATATGAAGCCTTTTTCCTTGCCACAGCAAGAAGAAATGGATTATCTTTGCCATAAAAAGCTCACAGATGTTGATAATGGTCATACAAAATGCAGTGATCTTCTAAATACAGCTTTGATAGAGGTGATAATTAAATTATTTTGATCCTCTTCACATTTGTCATTGGTAGTGATATTATCTATGTAACCAAATAAAGATTTCTTCATGTTGAAGGAAACTAAGGACAAGATTGAAGACTCCATTGAGACCACAAAAACAAGACAATTGAAAATAAGCAAGTTTGTAACACCAGTTAAAAAGGGAAGCAGATTCTTTGCACTGGGTGATCTAAATTATTTTCTTCCAAATTTACACCAGGGCTGTGTCTGTCTCTTAAATAACCACTGTCACCTTGTACATGAGATCTCTGCATAAGTAGAGAACTCTAGAATGAACTGAATATAAATTTTTATAAATAAAATAGTGATTTAATTGTGTGTGTATTTTCCCTTTTTTTCAGGTGGTGAGAAAAACATTAAATGAAGAGAGAAGAACTAATAAAGACATTCTCAAAGAGATGTTCCCTTATGAAGTATCAACACCAACTGGAATTAGGTAGAACCAAAGGCAGAATACTTTTTCTCCTAGACTTTAAATCTATAGTAATAGTATTATAAGAATTAGTGATTATAAAGAGAGCAGCAGAATTTACATTTTTGAAAATAGCCAAGTTTTCAGATGTTTTCGAAATAATTGGAAAGAGCCCAAGTTATGCAGCTGGACGTTATTCCAAAGTTCAGTAATTTTAAAGTAAAGAGATTTCCCTAATTTTCCAATATAGATAATGCCTTTTAATGAGGGGAAAGATAATTTAAACTTTTGGATAGATCTGGTAATATCAGGTCTTGCAGAATTCCAAGATAGAGGAATTAAAGGAGGAAGAGTGCCATGCAAGATCTTAAATGTTAGGCAGGCACATTTAAAGTAAACCCTAGAGATTACTGGGAGCCAGTGAAGTTTTAACAAAAGTGGGGAAACATGATCAAATTTGCTTTTTGCAAAGATCAGCCTAGCCGCAGTATTCTGTATCTGTTGAAGTCTTTAAAGACTTTTCTTGGTTAGACTTAAATAGACTGAGTTACAATAATCCAACCTCGAACGAATGATTGATTGTACCAGGACAGCAAAATGTTGTTGGTGGAAACAGAATCTCATTTTCCTCAGCATATGGAGGCTAAAAAAACATTTTTTTTACCAGAGAATTAAGATGGTCATTAAATGAAAGTGTTGCGTCTATAATGACACTTTACTTGAGAATTCAATCTGCAGTGAAGATCCGAAGGGCAATGAAATGGACAAAGGTAGCTGATCTAATTTTGGGCTAAGCCATACAACTGCTGGTCATCCTTGCCATAAGTTTTAATACACTTATTAACTTCACAAAGTAGTTTTTAGTCATCAATAAATTATTTAAAATCCTTCAAAACAATATACCTCATCAGACTTCCCAAACAAATAGTGGAAATCAGTTTTTGTGATGTAATCAGCATAGGCATTATTAATATCATAATCATTACTACTACTGCTGCTGTTGCTCTCATACAGCACATCCATTTTCACTGCCATCCATGCCATTGCTTATACTACGTTTTTGGAAGCCTGTTGAACCCTATGTTCTGGAATGTCTTCCCAAACATCTTTGACCCACTTTGCAGTGAGCTCAGTGTGGAGTGGAGGAGTGGCCTAGTGTTTAGAACCGCTACCTGAGGTTGTGGGTTTGAGCCCCATGCTGCTCCCTGTGACCCTGTGCAAGTCACTTAACCTTCCATTGCCCCAGGTACTGTAGTTAGATTATAAGCCCTCCGGGACAAATAGGGAAAGTATTTAGAGTACTTGAATGTAAACCACTTCGAATAAAAATAGTATAAAAGAAGCATACAAATGTCTGTTTCATCAGATTTCCAACTTCTGTTAAGCATATTTCACTAGAGGATATCCATTCATGCCATATTTTTCACACATGATCTATGAAAGGTTTATTCAAGCAAACATATAGTGGCCATAAAACAGAAGTAAGACCACCAGGTATAACTGGCAGAGAAGTCTGAAGAAACATTGCTTTCTGTTTGATGTCCTCAGGTATGTCCCAAAAAGCAATTATTTTTTTTTCTTCAAAGCAACACCCAGTCATCTATTCCAAATCTCATCAAGTCATATTTTGGTTCTTCCTTCATCCATCCATCCATCATCCATGCATGCAGAGTAATTTGTGGTGGAAATTTAAAATTTTTTGGCAATTTTTTTTTCCTCTTAAAAATGACTACAGTGTGCAACTTGGTCCCATTCACCATTCCCAATTGTCCTCAATAACAAAACAGTTTTATCTCCTAGGCTTGCCACAATTCTTTTGCTGGGAAGGTCAAACGTCAGTGTTTCATTTTGTTTCCAATTTCCCTGAGCTCAAAATTATATTCCTTATTTACCATAACAGGTGTTATCCAGGGACAGCAGGTAGATATTCTCACAACCCACCCACCTCCCCTGGTTAGCTTCTTAGCTTTCTTAAGGATCTGAGGCACCACAAGCCTACATCAGGCGGGAAGGCGCGCGTACATGAGTGGTGCGGGCAATCGTGAACGTTCTAAAAAAAATTAAAGTGGTGATGCACTTTTAAAAGCTGTCCATACTGGGGCTCCATGGATGACATCACCCACATATGAGAATCTCTGCCTGCTGTCCCTGGATAACACCTGTTAAGGTAAGTAACTTTGCTATTTGTTTTATTTAGAAGCCAACACTCCTTCCATCCCATTTCACAAGCTAGGGAGTCCCACGTGAGAATATGCTGCCTGCTTGTCCTGGGATAAAGCACAGTTACTGTAACGGGTGTTATCTGGGGACAGCTGGTAAATATTCTCACATCCCACCCACCTCCCCTGGTTGTCTTGTTCACTTGGGCATAAAAACTGACGACCTCGCAAGCCAGCGTGTGGGAAGGCACTCACACATGAGCGGTATGGGCAGTCTTAACGCTTAGTGACAGTACACTTTTACATTGTCCGTGGATGACTTCACCCACATGTGAGAATATCTGCCTTGAGAATATCTGCCTGCTGTCCCTGGATAACACCTGTTACGTAAGTAACTGTTACGGTAAGTAACTGTGCTTTGCGGCATTACTCTTCACGTTGGTGATGGCACCCAGGTGATGGTAGTGGTGGCAGCCCACCTGCGCACACTCTGTGTTCTGATCCACCTGTATCTGAATGACTGGTTAATCAAGGCTCTGTTGGAATCCGAGGGGCATCAGGCAGTTCGCCAAGTCGTCCAGCTGCTTCAATGCCTAGACTGGGTGATCAACTTCCGAAAGAGTCAACTTGACCCAATGCAGGACTTGGAATATCTGGGGGTTTGGTTTGCCATGGATCAGGAGAAGCTTAGCCAGTTGATCTGGGACTTTCTTGCCACTCTGGTCCTGACTGTCTGGCAGTACCTTAAGGTTCTGGAGTCTATGGTAGTGATGATCGATGTGGTTCCTTGGGCCAGGGCTCACCTGCATCTGCTGCAGGACATGTTTATTTCCCACTGGAGTCCGCAGCGGGTATCATTTGCATGCCTGGTTCCCTTGGCTCTGTCCTGTCTAGCCTGGTGGTTGCATCCTCTCTCCCTGCCCAGGGGTCTCCCCCTCCAGATCTCTGAATGGGTGATCCTGGCAAAAGATGCCAGCCTCTTCGGCTGGGGTGCTCTTTGCCTGGACAGGCTGGTTCAGGGCCGGTGGTCTCCCCCTCTGAGAAGAAATGGTTGATCAATCGCCTGGAGCTTTAGGCGATTTGACTGGCTCTCCTCCACTTCAAGTGTCTTCTCCAGTATCAGGCTGTGTGTGTCTTCTCAGACAACGTCTAGACAGTGGCTTTCAGTTACCAGGGGGGCACCAGGAGCGCCTCTCTGCACACGGAAGCCCAGCTTCTCTTTCGATGGGCGGAAAACCACCTTGTGGTGCTTTCAGCTGCGCATGTGGAAGGGTTAGACAATGTACAGGTGGATTTTCTCAGCTGGCAGACTATGGATCCCGGAGAATGGTCTCTATCCCAGAGAGCGTTCAACTGCATAGTGGACCGGTGGGTTCATCCGTCCTCATGGCATTGGCGGCCAACAAGCGGATCGGTTCTTCAGCTGTCATTGCAAACCAGGCAGCAAAGGCTTAGAGGGTGGTCTTTATGTGTTACCCTCCATGGCCCATGATAGGCCATCTGTTGAGACGGAGCGCAGCACACAGGAATCAGGTGATTCTCATTGCACCTAACTGGCCAAGGCGTCCATGCAACTGGACCAGGGACTCGGAATTCTGTGTCATTGTCTTCTCATGCAAGGTCCAATTGCGCTTCAGGATCTGGACCGCTTTGTTCTTATGACCTGGCTATTGAGTGCACGTCCTTAATCCACAGAAGCTATTCCTTGAACATGATTGCTACTCTGCTGCCCAGCAAAAATAAGTCAACTGTGGCGGCCTATAGAAAAACTTGGAAATATTCTCAATCATGGTGCATCCAGAATCATAAAGAACCATCTGTGCGGTCAATACCTCTGGTGCTGGAGTTCCTTCAGGATGGACTGGAAAAGGGACTGGCTGTTGGCTCTCTGAGGGTTTAGATTGCCAGTCTATCCTGTCTGGGCCCTAAGCCTCTGGAGGCTCTTTGACCGCTCATCCGAATGTTGGCTGGTTTTTGACAGGCACTCTGAGGCTTTAGCCCCCCACTGCAGCTACCCTGACCGACTTAGAATCTCAATCTTGTGCTCTGGTGTCTGGCTTACCTGCCTTATGAGCCTTTGGAGAAAGCATCCTTAATGTGTCTCACTGTCAAGACTGTCTTCATGGTCGCCATTAATTCTGCCCACAGAGTTTCTGAGCTTTCAGGCTTTATCCTGCTGGGATCTGTTCTTCAGATCATGAATTCCAGTGTATTTCTGCACACCGTTCCCTCCTTTCTTCCGAAAGTGGTCTCTAGCTTCCACATTAGCCAGAAAGTTTGTCTTCCTACCTTTTCTTCCTCTGCAACAAGGGAATAGGACTGGCTGTTGCAGTCACTGAATGTGCACAGGATTTTGTTGTGGTACTTTGAGGTCACAAATGGGTTTTGGATCTCTGACCACCTGTTTGTATTGGTTGGTCCTGCCCATAAGGGCAGGCTGGCCTCGAAGGCCACTATTTCCATATGGATTTGCATGGCTATTTCATCTGCTTAAGTCACGGCTCGAAAGAAGCCTCCTGTTTCTTTCAGGGCTCGTTCTACTAAAGGTGTTTCCTCTTCTTGGCAGTCATTGGCACTCTCACTGGAGGAGATTTGCAGGGCTGCTGCCTGGTCCTCCTTGCATACCTTTACCAAGTTTTACAGGATTGACGTGGTGGCTAAGCAGGATACTGCTTTTGGCTCCTCTGTTTTGGCAGCAGGCTCATCAGTCCCACCCTGACTCTACGGGTTTGCTCTGTCATGTCCAACATGTCCAAGTGGGATTGTACAAGAACGAAAGATTAGTTCTTGCCTTTGCTAATCTTCTTTCTTTAAATCCACACTATTTTGATTATACCAGCAAGAATGAGGCTTTCTGTGGAAAACCATGATTTAAATCAAGTCTTCCTGGAACCCACCCTGGGATTTGCCGATTTGCCGATTGTCTACCTTAACAAGTGCGGGTAAGCTGGACTTATGGCTTCCTGACCAGCCTTTCTAAGAATACCATCAGAATCCTGCCAATCCAACCTGATCAGCTTCTTTGACTGGGTGACGAGGAAGCTGGATGCTGGTGAGTCCCTGGACATTGTCTACCTAGATTTCAGCAAGGCATTTGATAGCGTACCACACCACAGGTTGCTAAGCAAGATGAGTTCTTTAGGTTTGGGCGACACATTGACAAATTGGGTTGGGAACTGGCTTGGAGGTAGGCTTCAGAGGGTGGTGGTGAATGGCACCCCCTCCGAAATGTCGGAGGTGATAAGTGGAGTGCCACAGGGCTCCGTCCTGGGCCCAATCTTGTTCAACATCTACATAAGAGACTTGACAGAAGGGCTCCGAGGAAGAATAACATTATTCGCCGATGATGCCAAGCTAAGCAATGTAGTGAACAAAAGCACAACAGACAATAATTCGATGGCAGATGATATGATGCATGACCTACTTCTACTGGAGCGCTGGTCTAGGTCCTGGCAACTCAGTTTCAATGCCAAAAAATGCAAAGTCATGCACCTGGGAAGCCAAAATCCATGCAAGATTTACACCCTAAATGGCGAGATCTTGAAAAAAACTGAAGCAGAAAGAGACTTAGGGGTGATTGTCAGGGATGACATGAAGTCTGCAAACCAAGTTGAGCAAGCTTCATCCAAAGCAAGGCAAATCATAGGTTGCATACGCAGGAGTTTCGTCAGCCGTAAACCTGAAGTCATTATGCCACTATATAGATCCATGGTGAGACCACACCTGGAGTACTGTGTGCAATTTTGGAAGCCACATTACCGCAAGGATGTACTGAGACTGGAATCGGTCCAGAGAATGGCCACCAGGATGGTTTCGGGACTCAAGGAGCTCCCATACGAGGAGCGGTTAGGGAAGTTGCAGCTCTACTCACTCGAGGAACGTAGAGAGAGGGGAGATATGATCGAGACATTCAAGTACCTCACGGGTCGCATCAAAGTGGAAGAGGATATCTTTTTTTTCAAGGGTCCCGCGGCAACAAGGGGACATCAGTGGAAAATTAGGGGCGGGAAACTGCACGGTGACACTAGGAAGTTCTTCTTCACCGAAAGGGTGGTTGATCGCTGGAATAGTCTTCCACTTCAGGTTATTGAGGCCAGAAGCATGCCAGATTTTAAGGCCAAATGGGACAAACATGTGGGATCTATCCGCAAAGATAGATAGGGAGGGTCAATGGAGTGGGCAGACTTGATGGGCCGTGGCCCTTATCTGCCGTCTATTTCTATGTTTCTATGTAATATGTTTTGCACCTTACATCAGGGTCCTTAGTTGTAGCGCCCCCTTCTGTTAGTGCAAGCTGTGTCTCCTTATAGCACGGGTTATTTCAGGTTTATACTGTTCAATAACCTGTTTAGATTGTTTCAGTTGTTTATGATTGTTATGATATTTCATGTTAAGAGCAGATTAGACTACTTAAGAGGATCACCACTATCAATGTTTAAGTCCAGTCTAAAAACTTTTCTTTTTAAAGATGCCTTCAAGGTTTGACCGTCCTTTTAAGGATGTTTTAATCCATGTCTGACGCAGCCTTTTTTTTGCTGACCTCTCTGTCCCCAAACCCTTTTGTTTATCCCCTTTAATGTTCTTTCCTATCCAAACTATTGTAGTTCTTACCTTGGTCCTTTCGTGTCAGTTTGTCAAGTTAGTCCTGTATGCCTGTTTTTCTGTGTTGTATGTTCTTTGTACCATCTTGATGTTGGTTGTTTACCTGATTTATTTTGAACCTTATGTAAAACTGCCTTGAAGGCGGGATAACAAATTTTAATAAACTTGAAACTTATTGGGCAGTTTCCCCATACCCCTCCCTTTTGTCTGTATCCTCTACAGGTGACTGTCTGCTTTTCTACAAACTGAATCCCTGAGGGCAGTCCTGAGGTAAGAGAGGAGGGTCTGAAAAAATTATGTAAATGAGCTTCCTACAAGCAGTCTAACGACTGGGGAAGCATAACCCACTTGTCCAGGAAAAGAGCATGGATTTACAAGAAAGAAGATTAGCAAAGATAAGAACCAAATATTTCGTTCACTTCTTCATGGTTGATATCCAACTATATCTACCACTAAGAGAAACAGACTCCCAGATCACAAACTCCTAAACTGCCTTTCGGAAATCAAAAACTGGATGTCCGTCAACAAATTACAACTAAACTCCTCCAAAACAAAACTTTGAATCCACAAAGAGCACTGCAAGCGCACCCGTCCCTCCCTGCATTGGGACTCAACTACCATAACTGCAAAGGACCAAGCACGCAACCTAGGAATACTCCTTGACTCTAACCTGTCGCTTTCCAACCATATCTCTCGGGTGGTATCTTTCCTTATTCTACTACCTGCGACAACTCCAAAAAATAAGGAACTACTTTTCTGAGTCTGATTTAACCCAACTACTCTATGCCTTTATCCTCTCACACATGGATTACTGCAAAGCACTGTTTGTCGGACTCACAGCAAAGAACATACAGCGTCTCCAGCATGTACAAAATGCAGCAATCAGACTTCTAAAAAACTTCCATGCCTGCGACCCTGTCTCCCAGGCTCTATCATCAGCTCACTGGCTACCCATAGCCAAACATTGTGTCTTCAAGGGCCTGATAATAGCTTTCAAATCCTTGCACAACATGGCACCAGGCTACATGACAACCAAGTTTCCTCCATACGTGCCAAACAGGTCCCTCCACTACCAGGATGAAATACATCTCAAAACGCTTCCTGGTTGTGCCCTTCAACTACAAACAGACAGGTCAAATCCCTTGAAGGACTCCTGAACTTTAGGAAAGCAATAAAAACATACCTCTTCACCGAACTCCCCTACCTACGGCTGGTGTATTACAAAGAAATGTATATTGGTACTAGATCCTCAGTATGTGTTGTGTTAAGATAAAAACTTGTATTGAAAAATCTTGCACTGTAACAAATTGTAACCTGTAAACTGTATATTGGCATTAGAGCCCTAATATGTGTCAAGTTAGGATAAAAGCTTATATTGAAAAAACTAAGGCAAGTTGTAACCCGTTGACTGTATATTAACCTGTAACCAGTTCTGAGCTTGTTGGGGAGAATGGGATAGAAAACAAAATTAAATAAATAAATATTATGCTGTTGACTTGATTTGTGTCTACTTTGTATATCAGAGGTTTTGAAAAATTATTAAAGTCTAATAAAATAAAATAAATAGGTAAGATGCCTTTAGTAATAGTTCTCTCCTTACACTGTTCAAGCTTCTTGTTAGATTAGAAGCCATGTTGCTGAATGCGGGATCTGAAAAAGATGACAGTGGAGATGTTCAAAAGATCATGATGTGCAACTTTATTTCAAAACTTTGTCTAAGAGTGCGGTGGATCAACACACACATGTTTCAGCCTCCACGCCTGCCTCAAGAGCCTTGCTGTTAAGTTTTTCTTCCATGTGGAGCAGCACATATCTTCTAGCTAATCAATGCACTTATAATACTCTTTCATTGCTATGCAGAGTAGCACATAGGAAAAACTACAACAGTACTCCCCCGAAAGGAACCCCCACGAATTTCGAAAAACCACAAACTGTCAAAAGGCAGGAGAGGGCAGCTGGAGAGGCAGGAGAGGGGCAGCTGAAGCACCAGCGGGTGAAGAAAATCACTTGCGGTCTGCTCTGATCGCCTCTTCCTATAGTAAAGCCAGGCTACACAAATCAGAAGCTGCTTTGACACGCAGCTCCTGACTACAGGAAGAGGAGTTCGGAGCAGACTGAATGAGCGAGACCGCGAATTCTTGGGGGAACACTGTATTACAAAAAAACTCTTGAATCAGATTCTTGTGCACACCATCAACACAATGGATGGCGTAGCAATGAAAGTATTATAAGTGCATAGATTAGATGCAAGATATGCGCTGCTCCACATGGTAGAAAAATTTAACAGCAAGCTCCTGTGGCAGGCCGTAGAGGCTGAAACATGTGTGTGTCAAGCCACCGTACTCTTAGACAAAGTTTTGAAATAATGTTGCACATCAAGATCTTTTGAACATCTCTACTGTCATTTTTTTTTTCGTGTTTGAAGTTGTGGAGACTTTCTTCCCTGTATGTGGAATCTGGCCATATCCATCACCTGATATAAAATGTATAATTTTGAAATGTGTTTTCAGTTCAAAATGATGTACAACTGTGACAGTTTCATTCAATTCATGTTATGCTTTGTTTGCGTTTGCAGCGCCAGTTGTCGCAGACCTATCAGAGGAGCTGCTGGTCGACCCATAGAACTTTCTGACTACAGAATGGAAGAAAGTGTTTCATCCAGGTTTGTTCCGAAATATGCCCCATTGGCAGATGTTAAACCTGAAAGAGCAAAAAAAGGACGTTCGATTCCCATCTGGATAAAGATTCTCCTATTTATTGCTGTGGCAATTTTCTTGTTTTTGGTGTATCAAGCAATGGAAACCAACCAGGGAAATCCCTTTGCTCCGTACCTTGGTACCTCTGATGGAAGCAATGTGGGGGAAAGTGGCAAGTGATTGTCATCTCCTGAAGTTAACCCAACTTGGTTATCTATTTTTATATTAATTTTAGAAAGAAAGACCTCTTCTACCCTTGAGTTGGCTCAAGAATTACTTAAAATAATGTGATCGCGCTTAATAAATTTTTATCTGAATGGGGAAGAGAGACAGTACAAAAGGACATCAGATTAATTGGAGATTTTGTGCCATATGCAGTGTAATCTTTTCTAATTAGATTATCTATGAAACTTTTTGTAGACTGTTATTTTTTTAACGTGGACATCTTAAACATTTGTTTCTGAAAAGTAATAACTTTTTTTTGTTTTGCAAACTTGGAAGATAGAGGGCAAAACAGTAGTATAATGTGAAGCTCTTTGTTTATTTGCTTTGATTATTTACAGAAAAAAATGCATTGAAAATTGTTCACTTACAATACTATTTGGGGTTGGGGGATTCTGAGAGAGAGAATGCAGATGGTTAGGGGAAGGATGCATATCGCTATGCTTGTGAAAGCTAGGTTTGATATCTAATTGTTGCTTTGCAAAAGAAAGTAGGCAGGTGGGGGGTTCCTGTAGAATATGGTAACTTTAGTAAAATGATGTATAAGTGTAATCTTGTTGTATGCATTTGTGTAATGAAGATTTCTAAATTCCAGAATTCTACTATTAGCATCATCCTAACTTAACATCAGCATTTTTTTGTTGTAGCTCACAACATAGTGCTAATATATATATACTGTGACAGAAGCTTGATAATTGCAGATATTGATTTGGCAGTAGACATGTCTTTTATAGAAACATTTATTTATTAGTAATGTGTGAAAATAAATTTGCATCAAGTACATTTTGGTACCAAAATGTTCTCCAATCATGTGTCTTAAAATTTGGTTGTTTTATTTCAATGCACTGTATTCATTTTCTACATCAACACAGAATGACCTACTGTTTACATTTTATCAGAACTGTAGCATTTTAACAAGAATATTTCCAGTGTGGTCTGATAAATATTTATTTCTGCTTTGTAGACTTTCATTATGTACACAGTTTACTTTTGATTTTGCTTTCTTTACCACTTATTTGATTATAAAACTCTATTGCTAATTAAATTTTTTTCTTTTTAAATTTCATTTTCTTTTATTTATATTATTGGTGAGAAAATTGGACTACTTTTGAATTCATTAATCTCAGCTTAGTTTATTTTTTCCTATTTAAGTCCTCCCTTTTACTAAGCCATGGTAGATGTTTCTACAATGGCTCAGAGCACTAAGTGCTCCAACACTTCTCTTATGCTCAAAGAATTCCTGTGAACGTTGGAGCATTTAGCACTCTGGGCCACAGTAGAAACCTCTACTTTGGCTTAGTAAAAAGAGTGTATTAGCATTCTGAAGTATTATGTAGTACCTGAAAACAAGGCAAATGCAATATTTTATACTACCATGGTGAAGAGTACACCTTTATCAATCGCCTTTTAATTTTTGTACATAAACTTCCAAAATCATGCAGCTTGGTGTCGTTGAATAATTCTGTGTGCAGCCATAGTTAAAGGTATGTTCTTAAAGCAGCATTGCTTCATAGACAGACAGATACAAAATGTTAATGTATCTACTCATCTACAGAAGTCTGCCCCATCTTGATCAGGTTTATTAAAGGTGTGGGACAGTCATGCTTATTGTATGTCTAATCTCTGAAGACCCTTGGTATTATTCACTCCCAGTCCTCAAGGGCCACCCTTGGATCAGGTTTTCAGAGTACGTGCAATGAATATGTATGAAAAAGATTTATAGTTCCTTTTACAAAAGCGTGCTGCCAAGTAGTGCACACTATGCTGAGCTGCCCATTCTGTTCATATGGGTAGCTTGGCATTTAGCATGCACTGCTTGGTAGCATACCTTTGTAAAAGCCCAACTTAATGTATGAAACATTTGTATACCGTACAGATAAACTTCTGTGCTGTTCACAAACTATGCATACACAGTAATAAAACAAATGTAAAAATAAAATTACATAATATATACAAAATTAATATACAATAAAAAGAAATCTAGATAAAAAAAACTCAAACAAGGGGTAGATATTGAAAGAGTTTAAGCAGGCAGGAGAGGCTGAGCAAGCCATTGCCCTGGATATTCAATGTCACTTAACCGCACAATGTTGCTGAGTATCTTGACCACCATAGTACTGTACAGTGTGTGACAGGAAGATTCAGTAGTTATATAGGTATCCCGTAAGTGCTAGTGCCCAGAAAGCTAACCAGGCAAATAGGGCTGTCTTTGCCTAGTTAGCTATGTGAGTGCTGAGGCAAATAGGGCTGTCTTTTGTATGGTCCTGTCTTTGCCTAGTTAGCTATGTGGGTGCTGGCTCTGAATATTAGGTGGCACTCAAATAACTTCCGAGTCCACAGCTGTGCCAGTGCCTAGACATAGTTTGGAATTAAATATCCAGGGTAAATTTGCCCCAAAGTGTTCAAATTTTCTTCTCAAATTTTTCAAATTAATGTATTTCCTTAATTCTAATTATTTTTCTGTTACATAAACACAGTTATCCCAGGACAAGCAGGCAGCATATTCCCACTAATGGGTGACGTCACCGACGGAGCACCGGTACAGACCACTTTAAAGTGCATCGCCACTTTGTCATTAGAAAGTTCACGATAGCTCGCACCGTACGAGGAATGGCTGGATAAGTTGCAGCTGTACTCACTCGAGGAACGCAGAGAGAGGGGTGACATGATCGAGACATTCAAGTATCTCATGGGCCGCATCGAGGTGGAAGAAGATATCTTCTTTTTCAAGGGTCCCGTGGAAAATCAGGGGCGGGAAACTGCACGGGGACACCAGGAAATTCTTTTTCACTGAAAGGGTGGTTGATCGCTGGAATAGTCTTCCACTTCAGGTTATTGAGGCCAGCAGCGTGCCTGATTTTAAGGCCAAATGGGATAGACACATGGGATCTATTCACAGAGAAAGGTAGGGGAGGGTCATTGGGGTGGGCAGACTAGATGGGCCGTGGCCCTTATCTGCCGTCTATTTCTATGTTTCTATGAGTGCCTTCCTGCCCGATGTAGGCACGCGGTCACTCAGTTTCTTAGTTTCCACGGAGTTAAGAAGACGCATTTTTTTCAGCGGCCATTGAAACTTTTTCTTCCGCTGCCTTCCCGTTCTCGCAGACTTTTGACTTTTTAGACATTTTCTTCATTTAATTGTTTGTAGTAAGAAAACCCACATAATTTTCGTTTTTTCTCTTTCATGGGTTTGGCCCGGCGGGGCCTGTTCCACCACCTTGACCTCGGATTTTGATTTAGCTGAGGCCATTTTTCCTTCAATGTCCCACCCACAGATGAGTTTCAAAAAGTGTGGCCATTGTGCTCAGCCCTTCTCCGTGACAGTTTTTAGGATGCTGCTTGGGCCCCAAACACTGGAGACACCAGCGATGCGGGTCGCATCTGTGCTCCTATTTTCCCCATTTCTAATATCTCCCCTATGTATCTGCCATTGTCCCCCCCCCCCCCCGTGTCCATATACCATCCCCATGGCATGTCCCCTTTATGTCTCTGTCCCTATGCCCCATGCACATAATTTCCCCTCTTTCTGTTACCTTCCTGTGTCCAGATTCCCCCTATCTTCCTCTTCCATACCAGTGTGTCTCTTCTTTTCAACCCCATCTAGCTTTTTTCCCTCTTTCTTCCCCCCCCCCCTACTTCTAGCATCTGGCTCACCTGCCTGTCCTTCCCTTTCTTTCCTGCTGTGAGTTTTTCTTTCCGTCTTCATCCCCTTGGCCCAGAATCCTTTTCCCTTTCACTCCCTCCTTCCAGTTTGAGCCAGGAACACGCGCGATCGCACGGTCCCCGCAGCCCCCACCCGCCTGCCCAATCGATCCTAGTGTTTAGCCAGCTCTCTCCCTTCTCCTTATCTTAGTTTGCAGGCTTTCTTTTTCGGCGACCTGCACGCTTTCCCAAAGAGCCGCGCACGCGCGACTGCTCAGTGTTCAATCTTCGGCTCTGCTGCAACTTCCTCTTTCCGGTTGCGTCAGAGCAGAAGATCGAAACTGAGCAGCAGCGGGTGCGCGGCTCTTTGATAGTGTGCGGGTCGCCGAAAAAGAAAACCTACAAACTAAGGTGAGGAGAAGGGAGAGAGCTGGCTAAACACTAGGATCGATTGGGCAGGCGGATGGGGGCTGCGGGGACCGCGCGATCCTTCATGCCTCACTGCGGGGACAAGACCATTCACCGCTCCACGGGGCGGTGAATGGCCTTGTCCCCTTCCCCGCAGCGACTGCTAGTTTTCGTTCACCGTTTCGGCGGGTTGACCGCGGCTAAACACGGTGGCCGCGGGTAAACCGCCACCGTGTCATTCTCTAGTGGCGATCTTCTTCCTTAGAACACTGATCATCATCCAAGCATCAACGCCCTTCTTCATATCAAGATTCTGCATCGAAGGTCTTCATTGGGATACTGTGAGGCTCCATCCACATCTCAGAAACCAGCTCAGTCTTTTGGCTAATCAGGGATTTCCCTAGACTCTTCCCTAAGGAAGTCCCTGATTGGCTGAGGTGCCCCAGGCCCCTCCAAAGGGAGGAGCCAGAAGCACCTTAGTCAATCAGTGCCTTAGGCCTCTCCCCATGCATCAGATGATGCACCGGGGCAGGGCCTAAGGCCGCCATTGGGTGGCGGCCAGCCAGAGAGCAGGAACAGGAGGACTTTTCTCCTGCTCCCGAAGATTTTGGAGTGGCGTAGGAGCAGGAAGAGGGTCCGGGCACCCCTCCTGCTCCCGAAGATGTTGGGAGCCTCTAAGGAGCAGGAGGGACCGGGCACCCCTCCTGCTCCCAACTATTTTAAAGGTACCGGGGTGGGTGGGCCTTGGCTGACCAGGGGTGGGCCATGCCGGTTGGGGGATGGGGGTGCCATGCTGCATGCATGCAGCATTTTTTTTTTTTTTTTAACGCTGATGGCAGGAAGGAGTTGGCATTCCTCCTGCTTTTTTCTCCGGGGTGGGGGGACACGGCAGAGCAGGGCAAGCAGGAAAGATCGGGGCTGGGGCCCTGTCTCTCTTTCCTGCTCTATGTCACCGTTCCCCGCAGTGCAAGCCCACTTTCAAACCACAGGCTGCACTGCAGGGAACGGCGGCAGAGAGCAGGAGAGTCCGGGTACAGGCAAGAGAGATCTGGGCTGAGCCCTGACAGCAGTGACAGGAGGCTGCTTCTCCTTTCACTACTGTCAGGGTGTGCACATGAGCAGGGATCGCTCTGGCTGTGGGTAGGGGGCATGTTAATGATTGTCCCCATTTGCATGCCGGCCTTTACTGAATTCGTCAGCCGGCATGCAAACGTAAACGGATCGTGCACGGTTTGGAGGTTTAGTGAATCCTGGCCTAAGTTGCAAGGACAATAGGTTACCCACACAGTAGAATGCAAACAGCACAGGCCTATTTCATGACTAGATCATAGAAAGAGTTATATTGTCACACTACTCCAGTTTTTTTGTATCCTATGATCTCAACAGGTTAGGAATTCTAGTAGCCAAGAGAACTTTTTCAAACTGTAGTGAAGCCAGGTTCAAATCTATGGTTGCTGCTTGTGACATCGAGCAAGTCATTTAACCCTTCATTGTCTCAGGCACAAACTTAACATCTGAAATAATAAAACGCTAGCCGCGCATGCGCACTCAACTGCGTGCTTCCATTTTCCCTGATCTGAGATGTAGGTCCATGGCCTTGCAGGAGTGCGCATGCGCGAGTCCCCAGCCTTACTTGGCCAGCAAGAGTGCGATGCGGCGGCCACAGAAATCGGAAAGCGCTGGGCAGACAAATTGGAAAGCGCTGGCCTCCCTGCTCTCGCACACCTCCATCAACGAAAAGCGGCACTACCGGCTGAAATTTATTTTAAAGTTTAAAGCCACTGTGGCGGCTCCTCTGATGAGACGCACCTGCGTTGGAGAAGGCCTCCGATGCAGGCGGGGATCGGGCAAGGAGCTGCCGCGGAAACTTTAAACTTTACAAAAACTGAACTGCTGCGAGAGAAGGCTTTAGCCACACTAGCAAGGATACTTTCGCAATGGGGCGATAGAACCCGCCCACACCAGCCCCCGACGCCACCACCTCTTTATTTTCAGCTTAAGGCTCTAAAACTCCTGCTTTTACTTCTCCTTTCCTCAGGAGCATAAAACGATCAATAATTAAGCTTTCAGCAAGTTTCTTTAAACACCTCCCATCCGGGTAATAGCAGGCACATTCCACGGTCGCCATAACAAGTTTGCGCGTGCACACGTTCGGAGCGCGAACTTTCGCTTTCAAAAGAGTGTCAAGTGGCGGTTTTACTTTCACAAGTCACTCTGTGCCTATTTAATACTTACTACGATTTATACTCTGTGCTGCATTACTTCAAACGACTTACTCTTGCAACTTCGGTCATTATAACAACAAGAACAAAAAAAGATAGGTGTGAGAAGGGCCATATTCCCCCAAAAGCAACCTGACATCTCCACACATAACATCCCCCTTACATCTATACACACACATAGAAGGACAGGGGGCCAGAGAGAGACATTTAAATTAAAAAAGGAACATTGACTGAAACACTCAAACACAGGTAGATGGCAGTTAAAGACACACACAGAAGGACAAGGGGTTACAGAGACAGAGTGAAAGGGAGGGAAAAAAAAAACAAACAATGGACAAGGAGACAGAGACACACATTAAAAAAAACCCTCACATACAGCGGCAAGGAGACATAAACCAAAACAAAGACAGACAGACATACAACTCCAAGGAGAGAGACAGATTTGAAAAAAAATAAAAATACAGACAGTGGCCAAGGAGATAGACAGAATGTGGCAGTCAAAATCATAAGGACAGGAGGCTAGAGAGACAGATTGAACGTTAAAAAAAAAACCCCAGACACACATGACACACATACAGCAGCCAAAGAGACATATACCAAAACATAGACAAACAGACATACAGTGGTCAAGGAGAGAGACCAATATAAAGAAATACAAACAGCAGCCAAGGAGATATCCGGAAAAAAACCCAGTCACACTTAAAGCACCCAATGAGACAGACAGACAGCAGCCAGAAAAACATACAGTATAAAAATACAGACAGAAGCCAAGGAGACAAACAGCAAAATATGTCACACACAGACAGCAGATGGAACAGCAAATACTTTAAGTCCACAACATGCAACAACAAATATAAAAACTTTAAAAAAAAACCTTACAAAGATTATTAAAGATCTCAAGGAAAGTTTTTACTAAAATTTTTTAAAAGGTTAACTCTGCACATCCATTCTAGCACCCGTTAATCTAACGGGCTTAAACACTAGTATAACATAATCACTTCAAATTCTACAATTCCCCATTAAATTTGGTTCAATGCAGAAGACAAATTAGAGACCAGACCAACTCTAGGGATTTACAGTAACAAGCTGCACTCATCACACCAGTTTGATTTAAAAAATTATGAAAAAGCGAATTTGTTGAACAAGTTCTGTAAAAGCTAATTGGGCTGATATTCAAAAGTGAGTTAGGTATCTGGATCCTGCAGAGTGAAACTTTTCCCTGCTGAGGGATAAAGCTAGAAGGCTAGTTTTTCTAATCAGCTAAATTAAGCTGCTCAAAAAATGGGCAAATCGAGGGAGAGTTTGGTCAAGACATTAACTTACACCATGATTCTATAAAATTTGCTAAAAATTGTGTGCAAATTTGGGTGCTCTCCCAATTTGTGTGTGTAATTGAATAATGAGCCAATTAGTGCTGACAGTTGGGTCTTAGGCACTTGGTGCTAATTGGAATTAAAATTACATGCGGTTTCAGAAAGGGGGCATGACAGTGGATGGATCAGGAGTGAACCTCCAATTTATGTGTGTGGTTATAGAACAGTAGGGGCTAGATTCACAAAGCAAACCGATCGGTTTGCAACCAGATTTCCCTCCTGCACTATTCACTAACCTCTCTTGTGATCCATTCGAATCCATGCATGCAAAGTGGACAGGGATGCGATTCACCAACCAAATTTTTCAAACCAACTGGGCTGGCCAATCAACCCAAGAAGGGACTGCTGGGGACCAGTCAAACATCTTTCCAACTCTCCAGCTCCATAGAAGCCCTGCTCTCTGCATGCCCTGAATTTCTCCTGCCTGCCGCCGCGATGCTCTTTTCCGGATCTCTCCTGCCTGCTCGTCCTGCATTGCCGCCCTGGTTTTCTCCTGCCTGCCGCCCCAGTTTTCTCCTGCCCTTCCCCAAATCTCTCCTGCCCTTCCCTGCCCTGCAAGCCCGTGGTTTTAACCCGTGGGTTTAAAGCGGGTTAAAACCACAGGCTCGCTGGGCTAAAAACTAATAAAAAGGTTAAAGTCAAGGCTCAGATGGGCATGTGCAGACCATCAACAGATGGTCTGCGCATGTGTGGGGATCGCACAACAGCGATCCATGCTGGCAGATGGGGGCATTCCTCCAATCGCCCCATCTGCATATTCAACTTTAAAGAATCCATCGGACCTGCCCGGATCTGGCTTGGGTCGGTCCCGATTGGGCAGGTTTGTGAATCTAGCCCCAAGAGATCTGTACCTAAATTAGGCACAAGGATTTGCATTGCATTTCAGTTGGTGTAAATGGCCGCACCTAAAGCTAGGTGTGATTCTCGGCGCCCAGTGCTATAATTTTTGAGTGCCATTTATAGAATAGCACTGAGCGGTGGGTGATGGTTGTTTAGGTGCCATTTATAGAATTCTAGTCCCCTTAGTGCTATATTTTCAGCACTAGCTTTTAAGATCTCTTAGCTGGCTAGATTTATTAGCCACAGCGTAGCCAGCAATAAGATGTGACTTTGCCCTTCTCTAGGGCAGGGCTAAGAGGGGTTATATTAGCTTACATGTAGCCAACTATCTTGACTACAGAACAATGTTTTGGATGTTTACCCCTTTGCTTTAAAAGTAACTAGTTCTAAAACAACTCAACATTTTTTGGAGGAGGCAGTTGTAATATTGGGCTAACTTGAAAACAAGGTTTCAGTGGTATTCTTCTTGACTTAAAGCTTACAATAAATTTAAAAAATAAGCATCCAGTGGGCATTCTATATACAGTACAGCAAATTACCAGAGGTGGGCTAAATTGTATTTAGATGCTGTTTATGATATAATGTAGCAGTTTAAGGATTTTTATTAGCACATGCCTTTTAAATATAGTCTCTCTTTTTATGGAAAACACCTTGTAAAATATTTTGTACCAAAGGGTGAATAAAAGTTACATTTTTCAAGGGTGGGTGGGGGAGATAAATGGTTACACATTTAGCAACTACCAAGAAAAAAAATCCATTATGTTGCTTTGTTAACTTCAAGTGTCTTTTGCAAGTAACTAATTACTTATAACAACTTATATTACAACACTATTAGTAACATTTTTATGTTAATACAATCTTGAAGACAAGAAAACTGCATTGTACTTTGGACTATTATTTTTGTGTATAAAACAGATTGCTTAAGTTGATATTAGTTATTAAGATGTTTTGTCTCTAAAATGTTAAGACAATAAATTTATTTGTCTATTTTTATGACGTGCCTGTGTCTGAAAATGAGTTATGTCTTTCTCTGGGGCAGGGCTAAGAGGGGCACCAAAATCAACACTCTTGCTATTTGAGTACCCATTATAGAATAGCATTGAGCGCCATTCACTGAATCTAGCCCTCTCTATTTTTTTTCCTGCTTTTGTTTAACTAAACACATGGATATGCCAGATTGCAAATCGTGATCTGGCGCTGCAATTTGCCTGGTGTTCATTTGCCTGTGTGGGACAGCTATCAGCAAAGTTAATTGCTGCAAAGCCCTACTTTTCTCAGCTGTTTTATGAAGTTCATAAGTTTAAAAATCATATGGATTTTGGAAACAGAAGCTGTGAACTGTAAGATATGAATTTCTTCTAGGTCTCAACCAGGTCTCTGGGAGCTCACAAGCTAGTCTGGATAAATAGGAACGCAAATTTCTTATTCATAGGTCCAAGGACCAACTTAATGTAGCAAATATCTCATGTTTTTTAAGCTTAAGACCTGTTATGTCCACTGTGGGACAAGTATTAAAAAGAGTGTTCAAAAGAAAAAGAAACCCTAAGATCATGTGCTAGCACACTTCTTGGAGATATGAAAAGGAGTGATCTGCCTTAAAGGCATACTACCATAAATGTAAACTGGTACTGTTGAGGTTGTCAGGTGATGAGCCAGCAGGAGACTTTAAGAACCTTTTAGATGCTATAGCTGATATTTCTGTACTAAAAATTATTTCTGTTGGGTCAAGTAAATGTGATAATATATGAATTTGCAGCAGTTAAAGTGGTTTGAAACTCATTTTAATGGTGGGCTGCAGTGATTTAAAAAAAGTACTTTAAGCAAGGTGACCAGTGTGGAGGATAGGGAGTGTAACAAATGTATAATGTAGTGAAACAGGATGATAACTGCATTTATTTTCATATTTTTCTTTTTAAAAAAATTGACATTTCTTGCGCATCTGGTTAATGGATTTGGTTCATGTCTATTTCTGGGGGGATGTGAATAGAAGCACGGAAAATAGATTTGGGAGAGAGGAAGGACAAGGAAAGAAGCAGCAGAGGGCTAGAAGATGGAGGCACAAAGGAAGGATTGGATAGGGGAATTGGTAACAAATGAGAGAAGGGTTAGGGGTTTCTGGATCAGAGAAGACAATTTCAGAACAGACGATCCCCCCTCATGGTCCTGATCCTCTCAAATTTCACTTCTATCCCACTGCATCTCTTCTGATTTCTTTACTCTGTTCTTACATCCTCTTTCCATATCCACATAGCAATACCTTTGATCCCTTACTCTTAACACAGACCCCATATCCACACAGCAACACCTTTGATCCCTTATTCTTAACACAGATTCAAAAAAGGGCATTCTATTACATTTACACGGGAGTCCATACTTTAGATGATCATTCTGTGGTTGCGAACCACTTGCAGAAGGGTGTCAATCACATCTTTCAGATCCTCCTCCTTCAGTGGAGTATAGCTCTCTTCAGTTTTTTCTTATGCAAGTGAACCAAGAGGAGGTGTTCTGATCTGCTCTGTTAGTTTGTTTCTTTTAATTATTTTGGGGTCATTTCATTTCATTTTCAGGAAGCTTTGGTGCCAGAGGACCCCCTATATTTCCTGGCATCTCCCAATGAAAAGATAAAAGACAACACGATTCACGTGAATGGCCGTGATTACGAAATTGACCAAACTATAAAAATACTAGAAGTCACCCTTGACAAACACATAACCCTGGAAAAGCATATAGATTTAATGTTCAAAAATAGTAAATCAGTCCTATGGAAGCTCTGCACCATTAAAAAATACTTTGATGATTCATCCTTTCAACTACTTGTACAATCATCCATCTTGAGTACGCTGGATTACTGCAACATTATATATCTGGGAGCTTATAAGAAGACACTTAACAAGCTGAGATTAATTCAGAACACTGCGGTCCGGTTCATCTTTGGTTTAAAAAAATGGGAACATATCACCCCATACTTCCAGATACTCCACTGGTTGCCGGTGGAATCCAGAATACTCTTCAAGTTTGCCTGCATCAGCTACAAAGCTTTCTTTGGAATGCTACCAACTTACCTCGCCTCTCAATTCATCCTCAACAGCTCTAATAAGAGCTCTCGCAGAATAAATCTCTTCAATTACCCATCCCTGAAATCATGTCTTTACAAGAAGTTCCTAGACAGAATGTTATCATTCCAGGCAGCCAAACTGAACACATGGCTCGTAAAACCCATTCTTGAGGCCACTTCTTATGCCGACTTCAGAAAATCACTGAAGACCCATCTCTTTAACAAATTCTAATTCCCAATTCTTGCCCAATCCCCCTCAGCTATCCTCATCCCAATCCCCAATTCTCTTGATTTTAGATTAACTCATCCTTCTTCTCATTTGTAAAGGTATTCCACCCAAATTGTTTTCCCCTGCACCCCAATCTCTGACTAGATACTTCCTTTTGATTCAAACCATCTTGGTTCTCTTCCATTTGCAATTTGTATCCCAGAAAGTACTTTTTCTGTTCCCCTTACATCTCATACACTCATTGTATGTATCTTGTTGTAAACATCTCTTAATTCTTGTTGTAAATATCTCTTACTCTCATTGTATGTAACTTGTTGTAAACTGCTTTGAAATTATGGTATATAAGAAATAAAATTATTATTATTTGGGGTTACTCTGCCTAAGAGAGAATGCAGACTCCACGGGAGTAGACTGCAGCTTGCAGGACAACCCTCAAGTGTACCTGATGAGCCATCCTGCTTTGTATTACTTCCAGGCTTGGGGTCAATTCCCCTGAGAGCCTGCTCCCCTTCTGATTTATTAGAGGCTTGAGTACAGGCTCAACCCCCAAGCCAATGTGAATCCCTTTGTGTTTCAGGGAGCAAGCTGCATTTTATTCTCTCCCCCTCTCTCCCATCATGCCACAAGGATTTGTGGGGGTTGAGCCTTCAGTCAGTTCCTGTCAAACTGGCAACCCAAAGATTTCCAGGTCTGAACTATTCTGCAAGGATCAAGGCAGATAATTCTCTCCACTTCAGTCAGGCTGAAGCAAAACTTAACACAGGCAGGCACCAGCAGTAGCATTACTGTGAGTACAACCTATTATTCCCTATGGGGAAAATCAGGGGGGTATGAAAGAATTGAATTTAAGGGTTTCTGGGACCAGAGAGTCTCCCATTGTCAAAAATCTCTTTCTGGAGTGCCCCCATGGGCCATTTTGGTGTGATTTTTCTGGCAGTGTCTATCTTGGATTTTAAACAGTCTTTTTTTCTAAAGACTCCTCAGGCTGTTCTACCCCTGCATTATGCCAGTTTTGTGCTGGATGGTCAGCTGAAGAGAGACCATGTACTGCGTGCCAAGGCATAAGTGAAGATGGGGCGGAAGCCTTGGGCTTAGCCTCCTCCAAGGGCTAGGAAACGCAAGTAGGTTGTGTGATAGGGAGAAAATCCTTTCCAAAGTCCCCAAATAATAAAGGTATGAAACACAAATGCAAGGACACTGCAGAGCCCAAGAGAAGCCAGTCTGAGGTCCTGCAGGGGTCTTTGGGGCCTCCTATTCAAGGATTTACTCCAGAATTTGTGGATCTACATAAGAACATAAGAATTGCCGCTGTTGGGTCAGACCAGTGGTCCATCTTGCCCAGCAGTCTGCTCACGCAGCGGCCCGTGGTCAAAGAGCAGCACCCTAACTGAGACTAGCCCTACCTGCGTATGTTCTGGTTCAGCAGGAACTTGTTTAACTTTGTCTTGAATCCCTGGAGGGTGTTTTCCCCTACAACAGACTCCGGAAGAGCGTTCCAGTTTTCTACCACTCTCTGAGTGAAGAAGAACTTTCTTACATTCGTACGAAATCTATCCCCTTTCAATTTTAGAGAGTGCCCTCTCGTTCTCCCTACTTTGGAGAGGGTGACCAACCTGTTCTTATCTACTAAGTCTATTCCCTTCAGTACCTTGAATGTTTTGATCATGTCCCCTCTCAATCTCCTCTGTTTAAGGGAGAAAAGGCCCAGTTTCTCTAATCTTTCACTGTACGGCAACTCCTCTACTGTGGAAAGCTTATTTGACAGGCCTGGGATGCACTGCACTGCCTGGGAGCATCCTGGTATCAGAACGGGGAGAGATGCCATGGAGGAAGCTAGCTTCCAATCTGTGTGACCAAGCGGAGCAGGACTGTGAGGATTGGAGATCGGGTTCCATACTTTTATTGTCACAGGGCTCAGTTTTCTTCCTAGAGGATTTCACTTCCCTGTCAATGACCAGGAGTCAAGAGGCGAACACTGCTTTCGACCAGGGAGATGCTTCATCGGTGTAGTGACTGTTCAAGTCGGCTACCGTTCCACATGTCGTCATGGATGCATTCATGGAGTTGAAGTTGGAGCCTCAGCAGCCTTCCACCTCACAGTACACAGTCATGAGCGGCACAAATGCTCAGACCACTTTTTTCCCCCTTGCATCTGGACATCACCTTGCTGGTCACTGAGCAATGGGGGATTCCAGAAGGCTCCCTGAAGGTGTCAAATCTATGGCTCTGAAATTTTGGCAGTTGTTTAGTCACGCAAAGATGGATTCCACTGTGGCTCAAGTAACTAAACGTACCTCACTCCCTAGTGAAAAAGAAGTAATGTTAAAGGATGCACAAGATCATAAGGTGGACGTAGGTCTTGTAACATAGTAGATGATGGCAGGTAAAGACCTAAATGGTCCATCCAGTTTGCCCAAACTGATTCGATCTAAAAATTTGTTGTTTTTTTTCTTAGCTATTTTCTGGGCAAGAATCCAAAGCTCTTCCCGGTACTGTCCTTAGGTTTCAACTACTGAAGTCTCCGTCAAAGCTCACTTCAGCCCATCTACACCATCCCAGCCATTGAAGTCCTCAACAGCCCATCTTCCATCAAACGGCCATATACAGACACAGACCATGCAAGTCTGCCCAGTACTGGCCTTAGTTCTTTAATATTTACTATTATTTTCTGATTCTAGATCCTCTGTGTTCATCCCATGCTTTTTTTTTTTTTTTTTAACTCTGTCACCGTCTTCATCTCTACCACCTCTCTCGGGAGCGCATTCCAGTCAGCCACCACCCTCTCCAAGAAGAATTTCCTTACATTGTTCGTGAGTCTGCCACCTCTCTACCTCAAATTATGTCCTCTGATTTTACCATTTTCTTTTCTCTGGAAAAGATTTTGTTCAACTTTAATACCTTTCAAGTATTTGAACATCTGAATCATATCTCCCCTGTCCCTCCTTTCCTCTAAGGTATACATATTCATGGCTTCCAGTCTCTTCTCATAGGTCTCTTGGCGCAAAACCCTTATCATTTCATCGCCCTCCTCTGGACCGCTTCAAGTATTTTTGTGTCCTCCACCAGATACGGTCTCCAAAACTGAACACAATACTCCAAGTGGGGCCTCACCAACAATCTGTACAGGAGCATCAACACCTTCATTCTTCTACTAGCTACGCCTCTCTTTATACAGCCCAGTATCCTTCTGGCAGCAGCCACCGCCTTGTCGCATTGTTTTTTCGCCTTTAGATCGTCGGACACTATCACCCCAAGGTACCTCTCCCCATCTGTGCATATCTGCTTCTCACCTCCCAGCATATACAGCTCCTTCCGATTATTAATCTCCAAATGCATTACTCTGCATTTCTTTCATTGAATTTTAGTTGCCAGATATTAGACCATTCCTCTAACTTTTGTAGATCCTTTTTCATGTTTTCCACTCCCTTTTTGGTGTCTACTTTGTTACAAATTTTGGTATCATCAGCAAAAAGGCAAACCTTTCCTTCTAACCCTTCAGCAATGTCACTCACAAACATAGTAAACAGGATTGGCCCCAGCACTGAACCTTTAGGGACTCCACTAATCTTTCCTTCCTCCACTAATCTTTCCTTCCTCCAAGCGACTTCCATTAACCACCACCCTCTGGCATCTGTCCGTCAACCAGTTTCTAATCCAGTTCACCACTTTGGGTCCTAACTTCAGCCCTTCAAGTTTGTTTAAGAGCTTCCTATGAGGAACCATGTCAAAGGCTTTGCTGAAATCTAAATAAATTATGACTAGCATATGTCCTCGATCCAGTTATCTGGTCACCCAATCAAAAAATTCAAATTCGTTTGACACAATTTATCTTTAGTAAAGCCATGTTGCCTCAGATCCTGTAACCCATTAGATTCTAGGAAGTTCACTATCCTTTCTTTCAGCAACACTTCCATTATTTTTCAAACAACCGAAGTGAGGCTTCCCGGCCTTTAGTTTCTACTTTTGTGAATAGGGACCACATCCACTCTTCTCCAATCCCCAGGAACCACTCCCGTCTCCAGAGATTTGTTGAACAAGTCTTTAATAGGACCTGCCAGAACCTCTTGAGTTCCCTCAGTATCCTGGGATGGATCCCATCCGGTCCCATCGCTTAGTCTACCTTCAGTTTTTCAAGTTGTTCATAAACACTTTCCTCCATGAATGGTGCAGAATCTATTCCATTTTCCCATATAACTTTGCCAGACAACCTCGATCCTTCTCCCGGATTTTCTTCCGTTAAACACAGAGCAGAAGTATTTATTTAGCACATTTGCTTTTTCCTCATCACTCTCCACATATCGGTTCCTAGCATCTTTTAGTTTAGCAATTCCATTTTTCATCTTCCTCCTTTCACCGGTATATCTGAAAAGATTTTTGTCTCCCTTTTTTACGCTTTAGCCATTTACTCTTCCGCCTGCACTTTCGTCAGAAGTATCTCCCTCTCTTGGCTTCTTTCAGTTTCCTTTCTGCACTCCTCTTCTTGGTTTGTTTGTTTTTTATATTTCAGGAACTCTTTTGCCTTTATTTTCTCCGCCATTAGTTTGGAGAACCATGTCGGTTTCCTTTTTCTCTTGTTATTTATTTTCCTCACATAAAGTTCTGTAGCCATAATCAAATGGATTATAATGAAAAGTCAGTAAAGTCCTTCTAATTAAATCTCATATAGTACCTTCAACAGGAGACAAGGGAGGAGCAGGAATCAGACTTCAAAAAATTGACTATATGTAAAAGATTTAAAAATATATAACGTACAGATTTGTATATCACAATACATTTACAAGGAAATTTTTTAAAATACAATGCTCCTAACTAATAATCCAGGTTTTAGCAAAATAAATTGTTTTCTCTTTTTTTGCGTCTCTTGAGACATCAGGAAAAACATTTCTTTTTAAATAAAATAACTTCTTATCAAAATGATGAAAGAACATTCTCAACAATCACTATCAGATTAAAGCAAAAGTTATCACCATTGTAGCTGGTGTTACATTTCCTTGATCTAAATGCTCCAATATATTAGAAACAGCCAGAGTATCCATTTCAACTAAAGCTTCCACTTGTGGCTGTTCCTCTTGGGGATTTTTAAGCTAGGAGATAATAAGCTTTCACAATGGGGGTCATGTAGGTATTTAAACGCCTCTATCATATTTCCCCCTTCTCCCCCCCCCCACACCTTTGCTCCATAATATACATATTGAGATCTTTAAGTCTGCCCACTAATGAATACATTCATGGAATGAAACCCTATTAATAGCTCCCAACTCAAGTGTAAATGGTTTCAATCTTTGGTAAAAGGTGTGATAAAGATTTTTTTATTTAAATGTTTAAAAGAGAGGTAAAAAGAATCTCAGAAACCTGTTCGGAACTGTATTGAACAAGCAATAGATCTGAGTCTGATTGGGTCCAGATCTCTATCATAGATTCTTAAAAAAAAAAAAAAAAGCCTCTCTTCTAATTTTGTATGTAAACTAACCCAGTGTTTTTCAACCTTTTTACACCTATGGACTGGCAGAAATAAAAGAATTATTCTGTGGACTGGCATCAGTCTGTGGACTGGCGGTTGAAGACCACTGGGCTAAGTCGTGGGCCAGACCCCCCCCCCCATATCTCTACCCAATCTCCATCCCAGACCCCGCCTCCATAATAGTACTAATTGCACCTTGCACCTCCCATGCCTCATCTGGAAGCCTTCCCTCTGATGTTGCAACGTCAGAGAGAAGGCTTCCGGTTCAGGCGCAGGATGCCCGTAGGAGCCACTGCCCGTGGCTTTGTGCACTGAATCAGTTAGGAAGAGGGAGCTGGCGTGAACATAACGCCGCATCGATCATACTGTGGACCGGTGGTTGAAGAACACTGTTTTGGGCCTGATGCACGTGCTGGCCCTGTGGTCCGGCAGACAATTTCTGTGGATCGGTACTGGTCCATGGACCGGTGGTTGAAGACCACTGAACTAACCTACACAATAATATTGTCAATTCTACTTATATCAATAGCTCACATAGCGCCATGACTTCTGTGTATCATCATGACTATCATTGCTGTGTAACTTGTGTACAATAATGTCAATTCAAGTATGGGAATGATAAGCCCATATCTTGAAAATATGATAGCCACAACAATATCAAGAGAACCAAAAACTTACAGAATATAGAACTCTTATTCGAAGATCGAAATGCGCTATGGCGTCTATTTGTATTGGTAGTGGTATAGAGTGGGGATTCGGTTCCTCTGAGGCGGCGGCGGTGGCGTGACAGGAGCAGTGGAGGTGTTCATGTATATTCATTGGGGAAATCCTAAAAACCCGACTCGAAAAAATTGCACCTAAATGCAACTTGCTATGAACTACTTCTGGAAAGGAGTGAGTTAACTCAGAAAAACAAAAGTTATAGCTGAGATGTTTTATATTCACTTATCATTACACTATCACCTACGGTAATCATTAAACTTTTATCACGGCCGTCCCCCATTCAAGATCTACGTATGCTTGCCTCAAAATATCGAAGGTGAGGCTGACATTGCCTTGGGTCACAGGTCACCCCCAACCTGTCACGCGACCGCATCCATGCGACCCTTTCTGTCGCACGAGAAACGCGTCACCATCGCATCGCCCGCCGTGACGCGAGAGCCACAGAGTTCGCCAGCCAATTGGAGCCAGCTGTGCGCGCTCGGGATGCCGACTCACGTGGCACGGTGACGTCAGAGAAGGACAAATTCGCTTGCGCTGGAGGACGTTCGGTCTTTGCGAGCCGGCCAGGGGAAGCGGCGGCCATCTTAGAACGAGTGAGTGCTGAGGGACTGCGGGGATGAGAGGGATGCCGGCGTGACTTGCACGTCGGTGAAAGTGCGGGGGGAAGGCAAGCGCGGTTGGCGAGGAAGGCACTTGCCCGTTCGGGTGCATTAGCGGTGGAAGGCGGTGCCGCAGCGTAGCCGCTGGGTGGGGGCGTTGGCCTAGTGCGAGAGGGCTAAGGGCACCTTGTAAACGAGCCTTGCTTTTGTTGTTAACCGTTGTTTTTCCTGCAGTACCAGCCCGACATGTATTCGTCCGTCGCCTCTCTGGCCCGGGGGAATCCGTTTAGCGCCCCGCATTTCCAGGTGACTCAGGATGGCCTGACCGCCCGCCAGACGAGCGTTTCGCGGCCGCCGCAGAACGGGGCCGCCCGGTGCTTTGCAGCCGCCGCGGCGAAAAATGAAGGTAAGAGAAAGGGCTAAGGTATTTGGAGACAGCGTGGAGTGGAGCAAAATCCTAAGCTCGGCCTTTTTCCTGCTTCCTTCTTTCTTAACTAGTAAGCTAGGATCTAACTCTTAATTTAATAACCACGTCTAGATTTGCTCTAGTGAGTTGTAGGCGGAGTCTAGCTTATTTCAAATTCTGTACTTGCTCTTATTTTGGTTGTATCTTGAGTTGCAATATTTTTAAGCCAAACAATTTATCAAAGATGCTTTTAGGGCAGAAATCTATGCGCGATTTTAGCTTGTGCCCGCAGATAGTGTTTCTGTTAGATCTGTTTAATTATACAGGGGATGGAGAGCTGGACTTCCTTTTGCCTACTTTCAGAGTCTACTAAGCGTTGGAGGTAGGAAAGGACTTGTTTAATAAGCAATACTTCATGGTGCTGTGGCACTACTAAATAGCTAGCTCAGGTAGTTGCCAGATGTTTAATGGAAGCTTGAGTGGGTCACTTAAAATGGGTGAGCCCTTGCTGCATGTTAAGAGATTTGTTTTTAACCCATTTGTTTCTTTCCTTGCCTCCTAATTCTTTTCTTTGGGTGTTACCTATTTTATTTTTTCATTCAACTTTCTATGCCATTCTCCCAGGGGAGCTCAGAATGATTTAACTTGAATTAATTCAGATATTCAAACGTTTTCTGTCTGTCCTGGTGGGTTCACAATCTATCTAATACACCTGGGGTATTGGGGGACCAAGTGACCTGTCCAAGGCCGCCAGTACCTCCATGAAGTTCACAGTGGTTAAATTAATTATGAAGGTACAAATTATTAAATAGTATTACAATATTTAGGAGTTGATGATAACTTCTTGAAATAGGTCTTTTAAAAAAATCTTATTTGAAAATCTTAAAATTAAATTGCTGGCTTATTATTGATCGGTAAAGTTTTCCAATGTTTTGCTGCTTCATAAGCATAAGAACATGTGGAGTTAAAAGATCTATTGTATCATATTCTTAATGACTGGATACTGAAAAGTTTCATTATTTCTCAGATTCAAAGATGGATTGTTAGAAAAATTAGAGTTGAGGCATATAATCTGAAGTTTCCCTCGCAATTCTTGGAATTTTGGTATCTTTTCTATTTTAATAATTTACTCAGGTACTTTAGCTAGATTGTGAGCCTTCGTGACAGATAGGGAAGTTAAGTTCCTGTATCTTATTGTAAACCGCTTAGATCTGTAATATGCTTAAGCGGTATATCAAATGTTAATAAAACATAAACGTATATTAAATAGTATACAATAGAATTTATAAAGTATTCTCCCTTCTATAGGTAGCCAGTGCAGTTCACATAGGTAAGGTATAATCTTATCACTTTTCTTTAATCTGAAGATTGATATAATGGCTGTATACTGTAGAGTTTGCCTGAGAATTATAGTTTTAAAAAACTCCAGTCTAAGACAGTGACATTGCAATAGTCCAATTGAGACAAGTTAGATTGTAAGCTCTTCTGAACATGGACTGTCTAAAAATGTCAACGTACAGTGCTGCATATGCCTTTCAGCGCTATATAAAGTGATAAGTAGTAGTAATAGGCACAAGTGATAATTATCTAAATACTTTCTAATAATCCTTCTGAGTTTCTAGAAAAGACTAAAAGACTTTATTAGCAGGTTGACCTGAGCTAATAGTGAACAATTGTGATCAAAATGAACTCCTAATATTCTTATTGCATTAAAAATCAATCTTATTTATGGTGAAAAAATTTTTAGTATCGCAATTCGTAAAACTTTAGTATCGCAATTATTTTATCCTTATTTAATTTAAGTTGATAAATCAACATCCAATTTATTCTCTAACAACTTCATGCAGTAATTCAGTTTTAATTTAATATGATCTAATGAACATTAAAAAGGAATGCTTATATGAATGACAAATTTAACTTTTTCCAGAGTAAAACTTAAAGAATGCAAAAAGATATTAAACAGGATAGGTGAAAGAGGAGAACCTTGGGGGGACGCTGTAAGGAAGAGACCAATCTTTGGATATCATTTTGGACATTTTTACTATACAAGTTCTGTTTAAGAAGTTTTTAAGCTATTACAAGGAGCAGCGCATGTCAGAACCTATAACCTCAGGGTGCCGAGGCTGCAGTGTCAACTCCTGCGCAATACTCTCAGACATAGTATAGTAGGAGAGTAATCTATTAGCATTCAGAGGGAAGGTGAACTTATAATTATAGTTTGTGTCATTGTTATTGGATCTAACTCATCCAGTTGTGAACACAATTTGATTATAGTGAGAGTTTACTAGTATTGATCAGCTGAAACCAGAATTACTAGCTGGTAACTGCCTAGGTATATTGTTAGGAAACAATTTAGTCTTTGCTGATTGAGTGTGTTAATGAAAAAAATAGCTGATTGGGAAGAAACTTCTAATTTTACTTGTGGCATTTTTACATTAATGCTATATGCTTTTCTATAGCTCTGCAAGAGTTAAATTTTGATAGCTTTTATTTAATCTTTGCTGCCTTAAGAATAGGTGATATCAAAATTGGTGAACTATAATTTAACAAGTAATATGGTGTTCATCTGTTGGCATTTTCTATTGATGTATTGCTTAAATACCAAACAGTAATCTATGAAGATGCATAGTATAATAATGCAGGGGGTTCTGTGTACTTTTTTTTGGTCCTGGGGTGGCTGCCCTTTGCACACGGGTTTAGTATAGAAGATAACATGCAAAGAAATGTATAAACGTTGTACAGTTCAGTTAAATCCAATAATAACCCAGATGTTAAGTCTTCTGGTCTTGTGTACGCTTAACTTATAGTTTGTTTAATACTGGGATTTAGCCCATGGTGTGACTAGTGTTAGTGAGGTTTTGTGCCAGTTTCTACATGCATCTTTTTTTTTTCTTGTTTTACTGCCACCAGAAGGCTAGAGAAGAAGAAAGGGTAGACGACAAAGCCCAAGGCAGTGAGATAGAAGAGAGGAGGACCGGTCAGTGCTGGTCCAAGCTGCAATCAGGAGGTCCTGCAGTCAGTGCATCCCAGTATCCAGGAGCTGAAGTTGGGTTATTATATTTTTTAAATATTGGGGATTAGAACACATCCATCATGTTCTTATCTCCATCTAATAGATTGATTATTGTGTGAAAAATTACCATTTAGTAAGCGCAGATATGAATCTATCTAATATATATATAACCCAATATTGTGGTTATCGGTTGGCATGTTCCTCCTATTTGTGTACATAAATCAAGATCGTACACCAATGTTGGTATACTCTTAACACACAGCTTGTACCATCAACATCAGATGCCTAGACTCCTTGTTTTTGTCCTAGTTCACATGCTGAAATATTTTTACAACCGAAATCAAAACTTAGTTTATGTTTAGGAATTGGTAGCTTTTGGTGCGAGATGTTCAGAACATATTACTATTCATAAGATGCACGTTAAATTTAGTTTAGGCCTTTTTCATTGGTAGTTCAGAATGAATTACTTTCAGGTATACACTCCCCCCTCCGTTTTGCTGGTTTGGCACTCATGACTTCTATTATTTGCAGTTTTTATCCCCCTACAGGACCTCACTACAACTTACTTTTTAAAGTCTCCACAACTTAGGGCTGAGAATTTGGGCCCAAAAATGGAGGTCTCGGTTTATATTTGGGTCTGTGCCCACCTCACCTGGACCTATTGCAAGCCTTCCCAGGGCCTGCCGTAAACCCTGGTGGGCTAGGACAGGAGGGATCCCTTCTGCCTCCTGTCTCAGCTGACTCTTGACACATCCCATCTCCCTCCCGCCTCCCAGACTTTTTTTAAAAACCTACCTTTAAAGCACTGGTAGTCCAGAGGTGAACTGGGGCAGGAGCGATCTTCTATACTCCTACCCCTTACAGAACTGCTATCTGAATGGCTACTGCGAGTTTCCGCAGTCTTGCATCTGCCATTCAGATAGTGGTTCTGCATGGGGTAGGAGTATAGAAGATCGCTCCTGCCATGATTCACTGCTGGACCTTAAGTGTTTTAAAGGTAGGTTTTTTGTTTTGGTTTTTTTTAAGTCAGGGATGTGGGATGTATCAGTTGTCCAAGACAGGAGGTGGGAGGAATCCCTCCTGGCCTGGCCCACTGCTGGACCACCATTGCTTATAGCAGGCAGAGGCATGCAAGGCATCAGGGGAGTGGGGACAGGATGCAGAGCCTGCTGGGAGGGAGGGGGGCTGAGAGTAAAGTTGGGGAGGGAGGAGGACTGTTTGCAAAGCCTGGCAGGGAGAGAGGGGATTTGATGCAGGGAGAGGGGGGGCTGGGTGCAGAGGGAGGAAGAGGGGCTGGATGCATAGCTTGGCAGGGCACTTGAATATAAACCCCTAGTTTATATTCGACTCAACCTTTTTTTTTTCCATCCTTTTTTTCCATGGGGGGAGGGGAGAGGTCACCTCAACTTTTATTTGAGTATATACGGTAAGTTTGTTAAAAGAACAATAAAAATGTTTTAAATGGTTTTTTTGTTAAACAGAGGAATATAGCTGCAAATATGGATCGGGCAGATTCTTTGCTCTTTGTGGCCTTGGAGGAATCATTAGCTGTGGTACAACACACACTGCTGTGGTCCCTCTAGATCTGGTCAAATGCAGGATTCAGGTTTGTGGTTGCATGTACAAAAAGGAAATGGTGTTATGTAACCATGCTTGTAGTTATTCATGTGACTCTTAACTGGTTTTACTAACTAACCAAGCTGGAGATATTACAGTGGTTGGACATTGGGATCATTTTTAAATTATATTTGTTCCGAACCCTCAAGGGTTGCAAATGGGTCAGATTATTTCTTAATAAGTATGCACCTCTATCATGCATATTCATTAAACTTATCATGAAAATCTGACCCTTTGTGGCCTTCAAACTGGGAGTGACTACCACTGCCTTATGTTCTTCCAGCAGTGCATGTGGTTTGCCTAAAAGCATGGTGTGTCTCTTCTTTACTACAGAGTACAGCTGTGAATATGGTTCACTCAAGTTTTATGCGCTATGTGGCTTTGGTGGGATCCTAAGTTGTGGTATAACGCACACTGCAGTTGTTCCTCTGGATTTAGTGAAATGTCGTATTCAGGTTTGTATTCTGTATTGACATGTGAAACATTTGTGAAATGGTTTTCTGCTAGGCATGTTTAAAATAGCATGGTTTCAAATCTGATGGATCATATTGAAAAAATATTGTAGTTTTGGTATTTCTCAACAGTAAATGAATGAAAAAAAAACTTAAAGCTTTGAATCAATATTTCAGGTAGGTGGCCAGAGAAAAGCTGCTCAGATTCTCTGGCATCCATGGTCTCGTATCGATTTTGTAGTACTTCAGGATATAGGCCTGTGGCAATGTTCATCTGTATGTTTTAATTTGTCACTGCTGAAAATCTTGCTGCAGGATGTACCAAGTTTTTGTTGTGTTTTTTTTTTTATTTGATGTAACATCTCATTTTTTTAGTCTTTTCGAGGGTTAATAGTAAAATTTAACTGACTTCATGAATTCAGTGTTAGACCCTTGGTATAAGGCCGCCTGAACTAGAGACTGAATTTTGATCCTTGAACTCCCTAGAGTGTAAAATTTGTAGGGTATAATACACTGCATTGTAAAATTTGAGCCATTGGGTGCCCATGAAACTTTATATTCTGAGAAATTGAGATCCTGTGGCACTTGAGCAGTTATGCCTACTTAAGTAAAAGCTCTGACTACCTACTGTCTTCACTGTTTTGAAGCGCTGAAAGGAAGCATTTACCTGTAGGCAGAGCCCTCAGTTTCTTGTAGGATTTTTTTTATCAAGTTGGCAGGCTGGCAGGTTTTTTGAAATTCTCTGGCAATGGTGTGGCACATTTTCACAAATCTGCTTCCTCAGCAACAGCAGCAGATGAATCCAGAGACTAGTGGGATAGTACACATCTACCAGCAGGTGGAGATAGAGAACTGATTAACAGGTTGGCACCCTCCCTGTATCCTCAGTATTCTCTATCTCCCAGCAGGTGATGGTCGCTGTTCCATGAGCTCCTGGTTTCTGGCTGGATTTTTGTGTATTCTGCTGTTGAGAATTTTTCTCCACACTTTCCTGTAAGGCAGAACCTCCAGCCTACCATAATTCCATGCACACAACTCTGGTCCCTTTTCGCCTGCAATTCTAGAAGGCATTCTGTAGTAAGACTTGGATTTTATAAATGGTGCCCTACCGGCACCTAACTTGAATTTGAAAATGACATTTAAAAAAGGAAAAAAAGACATTTAAAAGAAAAATGTAGCCATCTACCAATGCCTTAAAAATGGTGCTGGAATCATACCTCCTTAAGCACGATTCACATGGCAGGTAGGCACTGAAAATGAAGCCTTGAAAACCCTGGCCTACCTTTCCCGAAGGCGTGCTTCTATAATCAACACTGTTGCCTGATTAACATGCAATCGGTGACTGTTTTTTAAGGTGGCTGCTGTCAACTGTGTGTTATATAAAACCCAGGCCTAAGTTACTTGTATGGCCAGAAATAAAGAGGGATGATGTAGTCTAAAGTGCCATTCTTCATTGTGGCTTTTTCTTTACTGTCTTTGCTGTAGGAAGGATAGGTAGGGGGGTCAAGAGAAGCAGGAGTGAGGGATGCAGTGGAGCTGAATGAGATTGGAGATCAGAGAATGTGAGAGGACTGAAGAATGTATGGCGCATAAGAAGGGAATCAGTGTATGGCAGGGTGCAAGATTGTCCTGCCTAAATTAGATCCCTTCTCTACTCTTTCCTCTCCCTGTTCTCTTTTCTACTTCTAATTTCCTCTTCTCCTGTCTACCCTCTTGCCTGTGATCCCTTCACTTCCCCAGCATCATTAAGAACTCTTCCCTGCCCTCCCCCAACCCAATAAAAGTAACCGGGCACATTAAATGTCAAAGTTGATATGCAAATTTGTGAAGATGTGCTGTAACGTTTAAGAGAACTTTGAAAAAACTGCTAATCTGCCAGCATTTGCTGCAGAAACTAATAACTTAAAAAGAAACTAGGAAAAACTGGTAGTGAGAAATATTTTTGATTTAAAAAAAAAAAAATACATGGTGCTAATGGTAACTATGAAACACCAAATATTTCAAAGTTGTGAATTTTGTGGTAACAGCTTGCTTTAATTATCCCTTACATTTTATTCCCTACAAATAAATATTTGGGTTGTTACAGATGCTTCTATATTCATGAAGGATTTTCTCATATTTCACACCCATATTCTTCCCCTAAAGGTTTGGGTGTTTTTCCCCCATTTCATACATATGACGTTTTAATCTAGAGTAGTGTTCTTCAACCTTTTGACATCTATGGACCGGCGGAAATAAAATAATTATTTTGTGGACCGGCACTGGTCCGCGGACCAGCGGTTGAAGAACACTGGGCTAAGTCATGGGCCAGACCCTGCCCATCTCTGCCCCAGACCCCGCCCCCATAATAGTACTAATTGTAACACCATTTTTTCCATTCATTTTTCATATATACACACACACAAAATATAATCTTATTAACACATTATGGTTAACCACAAATTAAATTACACAAAGCAAACTGTAAGCTCTCAACATTCATTCCTACCAGAACACAGATAATCCCTATGCAAATACGGGACCAAAAACTAAAAGTACTAATATATACAAACAAACCCTAAGATGCAAGACTCTGCATGCAGTACAACCCCCAGAGAAAAAGAAACAAATGCTTTTCTTTCTGAACAGTGCAAAATACAGACAGCAGATGTAAATTCTCAAAATTGACACAATTAAATCACTACATTTAAAAGTAAAATCATTCTCCCTACCTTTGTCTCCCTCACTCCATGCTGTACTTTATCTTCTGGCCTGCTCCCGCCTAGCCGTTTTATGTTGCCTCCAGTGTTATCTTCGGCTGGTTCCCTCTTCCTCACTGACAAAGTGCACAAAGCTGCGGGCAACGTTTCCTTGCACGTGTCCCACACCTCATCTGGAAGCCTTCCCTCTGACATTGCGACATCAGAGAGAAGGCTTCCAGTTCAGGCGCAGGACGCCTGTTGGAGCACTGCAACACTGAGGAAGAAGGAGCCGGCCCGAAGATTACGCCGCATCGATCTCACTGCAGACCGACAGTTGAAGAATACTATGTAGAGCACAGTTTGGTGTTTATTTTAAAGAAAACCTCTTAACAAATGGTCTTAGTTGTTAAGTATTCAAAAGAGGTTTGAGTTTTGAGCCCAGTTCAAATGCAGCCCTTTTGAAGACTGATGGAAAATAGATTTAATATAAAAGCAGCAGTATTGGCTGATATTTCTTAATTCAGTTTGCAGTGTAAAAGAAATCAAAGGAAGTTGACTTTCTGATCAGGCAAACTAGAACCATCTTAAAGATGATACATTGAGAAATCAACATGCTCCTTAGATCCACCTTTGTGGATGCCAGATTTGTGCTGAGTTTGGCTAGATTTTCATTTGAAGTGTCTAGTCATTCCAGGCAAGTGGTATTCAGCAACTTTTTTGGTTGTTCAGTCGAAGGTGCTTGAGTCATTGGCATGTAAGAGAAATATACCTGCACGTTAGCCTTTCATGTTCTGATGTTAATACTGTTAATGTTACAGTGTTTCTCATCATTAGGACTTGGCTGGTATGCAGACATTCACATAAACATCAAATGTTTCTATTCTATGTCAAAGAAAAACACTGATTACCAGTTCTTTGCTAGGTATTGTTAACTTAAGGTGTCCTTTTACTAAGCTGTGGTAAAGTGTTCCCTTAGCATGCCTGTGTGCCACTTTTATAACCTTTGTTAAATGCTATACACTACTAATTGCTCATGTAGTTGGTAAGGGCTCGCACAACAGTTCAGCACAGAAATGCTCATTCGCTCACTTACTCCTCTCAATCGTGTCCCCTTAAAGTTAGCACTTAGATTTGATAGTTATTGCAGGATGCCTGAGCCTGTCTGCGTTAGGCATGTTTTGGCACCTAGCACAGCTTAGTAAAAGGGTCACTAAGTTGAGTAAGTTTCTTGTTTATAAATCATACAAAAGTTGTTTTGGGGTTGTTTTTTTTTTTGTATGATTTACTGTTTTGAAAAATGCGTAAAATATTCAATATGGCTCAATTAGCATTATATGAACAGAACCAAAGAATGTTGAGTTGCTTCATCACATGCTACTTGGTTCAGCAACTAAACTTTTGTGTTGAACTTTTATTATCCCAGGACAAGCAGGCAGGTATTCTGCCTGGATGCGGACGCCCGGATGAGGACGCCTCACAAGCAGACTTGCTTGAAGAAACTCAAAGTTTCGAGTTGCCCGCACCACACATGCGTGAGTGCCTTCCCGCCCAGCGTAGGGTGCGTCTCCTCAGTTTTCTGTGGAGCCGAGAAGTCCGTCTTTGACTCTCTGCGTTAACTTTGTTACTTGTGCCTTCTCTGAACCGCGGTTTAACTTGTTTCCTCACGAATCGCTGTTCTTCTTTTATTTTATTTTCAGTTTTTAAAAAAAATTTTTTTTCCTCTTCCGTCCTTTTTCCGGGACAGGCCGCTCGGCCGCAGCCCGAGGGCTTCAATCTTGCGGCGGCTATTTTCACTTCTATGTCCCGGCCTGTCACAGGCTTCAAGAAGTGTAGCAAGTATCAGCGCGCGATCTCTCTTACAGACCCACACTGTCGCTTCCTCAAGTGCCTTGGGCCAAAACATCATCCTAGGTCATGCCACAAGCTTTCAATCGTCGTATTTTGGTGGACGAGCTCTTCAAGATGGAATCGTCTACTGATCCCTCGACTTCAAAGGCGATCTCAGCCTCGACTCCTACCAAGATTCCTCCTGCTTCTACTGCTTCCATCTCGAGCCTCATCAGACCTACATCGTTTGCAGTGGCTCTTTCTTCGACGACATCTGCTGTATCTTCCCCTGTTTCCTCAGGTCAGATAGCTCAGCAGTCGGTTCCAGCGGTAATGATTAAAGTGCCTAAGACTTTCAAGTCGAAGCACACTCACACTACCTCGAAGGAACCTCCAGCCAAGACAGGTGGTCCGGTTTCAGATGTGGATCCATCCTTGCCGGCTTCTTTCCAGACCGTGTTGGAGAAGCAATTAATTCAGTTCCTTACTAATATGGGACCGAAGCTTCTTCCTCTCATCCAGCCTGGGCACTCGGCAGTCTCCCGCGAGGTCGAGCCGCTTCCACTGCCTCAGGCTGACCTTACACACTCTTTGCAGGGATCAGAGTCTCTGAGTGTCTGGTCTGGCGTTGGTGCACGTACAGCAAGGAGCAGATTCTTTGCAAGTGCCTCGGAAGGAATCCTCGCACTCTCAAAGACTCTGCTCCTTGTATAGAGTGTATCGAGGTTCCTCCACTAAGCCTCTGGTGCTTCAATCTACAGCCTCCAGTCCCATACATTCATTGATATCATCGGCTGCTTCCATCTCCGAGGCGAAGTCTCCTCTATCTTCGAGATCTGCCTCCAGGCACAGTTCTCATCGATGATAGAGGCCTTCTTCGAGGCATCCTTCCAAGCATAGTTCTTCTAAAGAAAGACCTTCTTCCACTAAGCCTCGATCTCCTCCAACCTCGACTAGACCACCGACTCCTTGTTCGAGGTCTCCAATGCCGGACCTCGAGGATGTCCTGGTTTCGATTGCCTCGTCCAAGTCACCATATTCCTTTGATGCCTTTTTTCCTGCCGAAGCTTAATCTTCGACCCAGGCTGCCTCGACGTCCTCGAGTCCTTCTCGAGGCAAAGCATTAGCAGATCAGCTATCTTTCTCGTATTTTCTTTGTCAAATGGCTGTGGACTTGGATCTTCAATTAGATACTGGCTCCAAATACTCTAAGGAGTATCTAGAAGTCATGCATCTTCCTCAACCTCCGGCAGAGTCTCTTAAGCTTCCACTTCATAAGCTTTTGAATCAGACTTTTGGTCGATGCATGGAAACACCTTTTTCCATACCAGCAGTTCCAGGAAAATTGGACTCTAGGTATAAAACTGTGCATCACATAGGGTTTGACAACTCAGTTATCTCATCAATCCCTGCTTGTCGAGTCCTCCTTGAAGAGGTCCCATCCTTCAAAGGTTTATGCCACCGTTCCTCCTGGAAGGGAAGGGAAAACTATGGACATATTCGGACATCGCATTTATCAAAATGCCATGATGTTCTCTAAAGTCCTCAATTATAATTTTCAATTCATTACTTATTTTGTATTCCTTATTTCTCTATTGCCAAAGTTTTTGACTTATCTGGATACTCAAAAGCATTTTGAATTTCAAGAAGTCCTGGCTTCTTTATCCCAACTCAGATTACATCTCCTGCAGTCATCTTACGATGCCTTCGAGTTGTCTGCCCGGGCAGCTGCTATGCGTCGTCTTGCTTGGCTTCGTACCATTGACATGGACCCTAATCTTCAAGACTGCTTGGCTAATATCCCTTGTGACGGCAATGACCTCTTCGATGAATCCATCGAGGCAGCCACAAAGAAATTGTCTGACCATGAGAAATCCTTTGCTTCTATTGTCAGACCTAAGCCAAAGCTAGCTCCTGCAAAACCTGCACACCCTGCTCCTAACTATCAGCGACGTTTTACTCCGAGAACGGCTCCTTATAATCGCCCTCCTCTAAAGAAACAGCAGCCTCAGAAACAACAGCAACCTCAACCTTCTGCTGCACCTAAGGCTACTCGGCCTTTTTGACTGTTTACAACAGAGCATAACCTCCACCGTTCTGACTCTGTCTCATTTTCCCCCTATAGGAGGTCCTCTCCATCATTTTTACCACCGATGGACGATAATTACAACCGACCTCTGGGTACTGACCATCATCAGGGAAGGATACTCTCTTCATTTCTCTCAGATTCCACCAGAGCTTCCTCCAAGAGAGTATCCTTCCAATCCATCCCAGACCGCCCTTCTTCTTCAGGAAGCTCAAGCTCTGCTTCGTCTCCATGCCATCGAACCAGTTCCCTTGGATGGCAGCTTGTATCTCATTCTGCAATGCCTAGGCTGGATTACCCCTTCACAGTAAAGTCACAGCCCATAAGGTTAGAGCTATGGCAGCTTCAGTAGCTTTCCTCAGATCTACACCTATTGAGGAAATTTGTAGAGCTGCTACTTGGTCCTTGGTTCATACCTTCACTTCTCACTATTGTCTGGATACTTTCTTTGGCCAAACAGTATTACAAAATTTATTCTCCTAAATTGCCAACACTCCCACCATTCCATTCTGGTTAGCTTGGAGGTCACCCATATGTGAGAATACCTGCCTGTTTGTCCTGGGATAAAGCACAGTTACTTACCATAATAGGTGTTATCCAGGGACAGCAGACAGCTATTCTCGCAACCCACCCACCTCCCCTGGTTGGCTTCTCTGCTAGCTATCTGAACTGAGGAGACGTGCCCTACGCTGGGCAGGAAGGCACTCGCGCATGCGCGGTGCGGGCGACTTGAAACTCGAGTTTCTTCAAGCAAGTCTACTTGTGAGGCGTCCGCATCCGAGCTCCGTCAATGACTTCACCCATATGTGAGAATAGCTGCCTGCTGTCCCTGGATAACACCTGTTATGGTAAGTAACTATGCTTTTTGGTGATAGCAAAAACTTGTAGTAGTAGTATTCCAAGTCGGAAAATGCCCATGGTACCTGAACATATCACGTCGCCACCCCCCCCCCTAAAAAACAAAACAAACACCCTAGAACCCCCCAAGGAAGGTATGTGTGCAAGCAGGAGATCAAAAAATCAAATGTCCATTGTAGTGAAGATGTTGTTCCAGGATGAGTGCACTGACAGGCATCATAGGCATCCCACATCTTATCAAAAAGTCACTTTTCCTCCAAATGGAAGTCAGCTTGGTTATTTGTTGTATATAGTTCATTTTGGCCAACAGTGCTACAAAGGCTGGCATCTCTGACCGTTTCCAGTGAGATGCCAGAAAGAGGCAGCCCGCAGTGAGCATAAATGTACCTATTTCCTATGCCTAATGGGCACTATAAAGGGACTGACATTCAATAAACAACCTTCCATAGATTTAGATATACTGCATCACTCTGTCCCAGAAACTGAGCCTTTGGGGCAGTGCCACCAAATGTGTTCAAAGGTACCCACCTCCCTACATTCTCTTCAACACATATCGGATCCTTGACGTATATAGTGCTACCAGTAATACAGCTTATAGCCATTTTCAACCAAATTGCTAACAATGGAAACATTAAGCAATGATTGGAAGAACTAAAAATAGTTTTATTGTGCAACTTGCATGAGTGTTGCAGCTCTATTGCTGAATCTACTCCACAGTTGTGGCGTAGTCTAAGGATATATATTGGCTGTTACCAAACCCCAAATGAGTTCTCTAATGAATAAGCCTCGAACACTTATGATGTCAGTGTTTGAGGCTTGTGCAGATGTGGACGGAGCTTGCAGAAATGGGGCAGGGATGGGAAAATGAATTCCTGCGGGGACGGGGAAACATTGTCCCATGTCATTCTCTAGCAGTTAACACAATTAGAAAGGAAGGCATGTTTGAATGTGAGATGTACTCTGATTAAAAAAGTTAAGTCAAGACTTTTTGATCAAGGGCTACTTTTAATTTATATGGTAGATATTAACTGAGCAGTATTAATTTTGATTAGCCTAACCATTTAATGGCCCCCTTCTCTAAAATGAAAGTTTATTCTTGAAAAATTTGAGAACCAAGTTAGGCATCTTAAGTACAGCCACAATACATTAACAGCATTGCATTGCTGTTTTCTTTTTTTTTTTACTCTTTATTCCTTTTTATTTCTCTCAACAAGTGTACAATATTATTACAATTAATTCACATAACTCACTTGACATTCTTACACAATATTATTATACATGTTTTAATTCCCCCCCCACCTCCCATCCCTTCCCATATCAATAAAATAATCTATCCAAACATATACATACTTAGACATCCCTCTTCCATAATACAATTAATCATACTTTAACCTATCCCTCCCTCCACCCTTTCTTCCTCAAACTCTTTTTTCATTTTATTTTATACATTAATGCACAACAAATATATCTCATCATATTACATATATCCCCTAATATTTCATAACATATTTCCAATAATTTTACCCCCTTTCCTTTTCTATTCATACATATATACCATGTTTCTTATGTCCATTAATCAGTTGAAATATACTGCTATTTAATTGGATTATCCTATCCCCCCACCCCCCATTTCTACAAATTATCCCCTAAGGAAAAAGAATAAACCTTAATCATTATAATATTCAATTAATGGCCTCCACACCTCATGAAACTGCATTGGTGTTTTCTATAAACAGAGGTAAGCTAACACATTGAAGATGTAGGAGCCCTTTAAGAATAGTATAGGTTTTAGTTGACAGTTGTCTAAATTTGAAGAAAAATCAACAAAAAGTAAACTAACTTTTTTTTTTTTTTTAAAGAAATTAATAAATTTATAAACAAATTTTTTTTTCTTTGACAGCATTGAGGAGCATACTTGGTTTAATACACTAAACAGTGCGCTTCTTGAGAGTTTACTGAGCATATGGCTCAAGTTTCAAGTTTATTAGAAATTTGATAAAACGCTAATCATAAATTCTAAGCGTTTTACAATAAATTTAAAAAGGGGTCCAGTTAAACAATGACAACATTGCTTACATGAAACAATAGGATAGCGGGAAGAAATACATTTTGAAAGAGAGAACAGTTAAGGATAATAACATAGGGAAATAAATTTTCTGAGTGTTTTTTCCATGAATTTAAATAATTTAAATAGCTAAATGATATACTTTTTCTTGGTTATTATAAATGAAGGGACCCCTCAACCTGCAGAGAGGGATTTAATATTATACAGTTCTATATCATTTAGACCAGTGTTCTTTTAATCTTTTGACACCTATGGACCGGTGGAAATAAAATTATTTTGTGGACTGGCAGTTGAACACTAGGCTAAGTCATGCCCATAACAGTACTAATTGTAACACCATTTTTTCCATTCATTTTTCATATATATATACATATATATATATATATATATATATATATATATATATATATATATATATATATATATATATATATATATATATATATATATATATATATATATATATATATACACACACACACACACACAATATAATCGTATTAACAATACATAATGGTTAACCACAAAATTAAGATACATAAAGCACAATGTATGCTTTTCAACATTCATTCCTACCAGAAAACAGATAACCCCATGCAAATGCAGGACCAAAAACTAAAAGTACTAATATTTACAAACAAACCCTAAGATGCAAGACTCTGCAAGCAGTACAACCCCAGAGGAAAAGAAACAAAATGCATTTCTTCCTGAACAGACAGCAGATGTAAATCAATCGCTAAATAAAAAAATAAAAGCATTCCCCCTACCGTTGATGTCTCTCTCCCTCCATGCTGTGCCTTGCCTTCTGGCCTGCCCCCCGGTGTGGTCTTCGGACCGGTTCCTTGAGTGCTACATTGCTCAAAGCATTGTGATGTCAGAGAGAAGGCTTCCGGTTCAAGTGCAGGACACACATAAGAGCCTTTTCCCACAGCTTTGCGCACTACAGCACTCGGGGAGCCAGCATGAAGACGCCGCGTTGATCGCACCATGGACCGGTGGCTGAAGAACACTGTCTTCTACCTGATGGATGTGCCGGCCCTGTGGACTGGCAGAAAATTTCTGCTGACCGGCACCAGTCCACGGACCAGTGATTGAAGAACACTAATTTAGACCACTTGGTCAGACACTTTTTTTGAATACTTTATCTTTATTATTTTTGCCTGGGTACTAATGGAAACATTGACACGTGGCTGTTAACATAAAATATAAAGACACTTTATGGATGCAGGAAATTCAGCCTAACCAAAAAGAGAATGATGTGGAACTATGAAACTTACAAGTTGTGTCAAAAGTGTGGAATAACTTGTAAATTTTTCATGGCTCCACATCATTCTCTTCTTGGTTAGGCTGAGAACTTTTCAGCGACTCCTTATATAAGGGTGTGCTAAGGCCCCCCCTTCCCTAGCTTAATATAATGTGCTAGATTAAATATTTTTTCATGAAGCAAGGTGTCATACTATACTGTCGTGGAGTGGGGATTAATACTGTCTTGAAGACTACAAACAGATCAAATATGTAGAATAACCATGATATACAAATTAGTTTTAGGTTTAAGATACAATTCATAGAAACATTTTGAACATCTAGGAATTGAGCCACTAATGACAATTTAAGCATGGAAAAGCTAGATAAAAGCAGTCTATACATATTGTCTCTTTAATGGCATGCTAAAAATTTTACTATTTAGGAAATTACTTGGACGTAATTAGGTTCTAAATTTGGCATTTTTGCAAATAGGTGGACCCCCAAAAATACAAGAGTATTTTTAATGGATTCTCAGTTACACTTAAAGAAGATGGTGTTCGTGGTCTTGCAAAAGGATGGGCCCCAACCTTTATTGGATACTCTATGCAGGGACTTTGCAAGTTTGGATTTTATGAAGTCTTTAAAGTCTTGTACAGCAATCTTCTAGGAGAGGTAAGTTCTTGCAGTTCACTGCCTAGGTATAATTAAGATGGTAACTTATCAGGATTTTGTTTGTGAGCACTGCATTGGAAGTTGGCGTCATAAATTTAAATGTTTTTGACTAATTTCTTAGCATTATCAGTTTTCTCATGACCCTTTGTTTTTATATCTTGTTTAATTGTACAAACAACTTGTGTTGAGTTTTGCCAACCATCTGTTTTTATTCAATCACTCTTATCGCCCATCTTGTCCCAATGTATATGTTTGTACTTGAACCCTCAGCTATGAGGGTGATTTGAAAAGTTTGGTAAAAATGCAAACATAGTCTCCATTGAGGGCTATACAGTACACTTAATCCAGCGATTTTCCAGGGTTTTTTTCCTAATCTATTTTTCCTATGATATGAAAAAAAACTGGAAGCTTGCTGGACTAAGTATATAGCCCTCAATGGAGACTACGTTGTTTTAACTGTGTGTTGTTTTTTATCAAACTTTTCAAACCACCCTCATATATGATAAACTGTAGTATGGAAGAGCATTAGCGTCATATCTGTGGTGTTAGAATGTTCTAATGTGTGCTTATTAGGTGTTTCATAAGTATTATACTGACATTGTATTACTGTATATCAGTAGTTTTGAACTTCAGTGATGTTAAATGTGTACATTTTTGATACAATGAATGAGGTAAACTTAATCAGCAAACGGTATTTGTTTATAATTGGTGTTTTACTCAGGGCTGTGGAGTCGGTAGATAAATGTTCCGACTCCTCAGTTTTTTGTACTTCAGACTCAGACTCCGACTCCAGTACCCGAAATTTCCTCCAACTCCACAGCACTGGTTAATTTTCAGATCATTAAAATGGAATGTCAAGTTGAGAGAAATGAGCATTTTCGACACCATCTTCTTTTTGCTTTTAATCAAGGTTCTAAGGCCGCAGAAGCTGCTAGCAACATTTGTGCTGTGTATATAGTGGGTGCTATAGCTGAAAGAATCGCTCGTGATTGGTATGCCAAGTTCAAAAATGGAGTCGGTAGATAAATGTTCTGACTCAGACTTCTCAGTTTTTTGTACTTCTGACTCCGACTCCACAGCCCTGGTTTTACTACTGTTATTCTGTTAACAAAATTCAAAGTTTTGTTGAACTGTGCTTGCTGTACACTGTCTTGGGTGAATTTTCATGAAGGCAGTTAATAAATCCCAATAAATAAATTGCCTTTATGACTAAATGTACCTTCACCACCTATTAACATCCATCACCTGAGCATTGATGAGCAAGTAAGGTGTATCTCATCTTGAACCTCTTCTGCCATGTTTGTACTTTTTAACTCACCATGCCCTTAGCTTGTCATCTTCTATTTAACATACTTGGCACTTACCAAAACGAGGCCCGTACACATCCCCTTGTGCTTCTCTATCTTACTGTGAGAGTTGAATTTATATTAGATGCGATGGACATTTCCAAACACGGGTTCCTAAATCTGATATATTTTCTACCTTGAATATGTGAAGATTCTAAGTTTATTTGTGGGTTGTTGGGTTTTTTTCCTTATAAAGTTTTAGGGAATATATAAATAGGAGAATTGCCACATTTTCTCTGTATTTTTAGACACTACTGCTTCCCAGTCTCTCCTTTTCTGCTTATAGACGTATGCCCAAAGTGTTTTCTTCTACCCTTTTTCCTCTTGGGTTGTACTGTTTTCTCCTAACCTTCCTTTCATTACTGCTGTTGGTGGTGCCTTCACTGGTGATTTCCCCAATTGCTCTGTATTCCAGGAGAACTCGTACATGTGGCGTACATCTTTGTATCTGGCTGCATCTGCCAGTGCAGAGTTCTTTGCTGATATTGCTCTGGCCCCAATGGAAGCTGCAAAGGTGCGCATTCAGACGCAACCAGGTTATGCAAACACCCTGAGAGAAGCTGTTCCAAAAATGCATGCAGAAGAAGGATTATGGGCGTAAGTATTGCGATCTACACATGAATTATGGTAAAGTTCACTTGTGAGGGGAGAGGAGTAAGCTTGTTTTCACTGTGAGATGAGGGGAGAGGAGCAAGCTTTTTTTCAGTCAATGTTTTGTAAATGCAGTGCTAGAATACTTTCTGCCTTACCAGTTTATCTCAGTACTAAATATATCAGATTAATATGTATTTTTAAATTCATTTTATACATATAAATTGTACCCATTTATACATGAGTTCTCAACCTTTTGGGATCATGACCTATATCCCTACAATCATTCTTGCTGGAAAACTAGTGGGAACAATTGTGGTCAACCTGATAAATGTAGGGGTTGGTTTTCCAAACTCATGTATTATGCTAATAGATGTAGTCTTAAGTTGTTCATAGTATATAGTGTGCAAGCTTTAAGACTTTTCTTATCTTTTGTGGTGATACATGTTCTGTTGGCTCTGTCTTAACGCTTTTCTGATTTAAAAAGTTTAGATGTGCATTAAATGATCTGCCTGTTTCATGCTAAAATATTTTCTAGTGCAGTAGGTGTGTCATTGTGGATGTGAGCTGTGCAGAAGGCATCTACTCGTTTTTGAATCACTCCTACTTCACTGGAGGGCTTTGTTACCCCTTTAGTTTTTCCCTCTACTTTTGATCCAGAAGGAGTTTCTGATCTTCTCTGCTTATTTTTTATCTTATTTTCAGAATTTTTGATCACTTTCAGTGTTAAGAGCTCTCTCCTAGTAGAGGGTCCAGCTCTGCCTGCATGGAGGAGAAGCAGACTGGGTCTGCAGCTGACAGGCCAAAATCTGTTTCCAAGTTTATTTAAAATTTGATATACCCCTTAATAAGTATCTAAGCGGTGTGCAACCTGCAGGAGCTTGGGGCTGTTCCCCTAATAGCATTGCTCGCCTACCGTGTTACAGGGGTTTGAGCGCAGGCTGTTAAGCATCCATAGGGGGTTCAGCGGCATTTTGCAGGGTGACGGCTGCATTTCACCTCCCCCTTTTGCGTTCATCTGGTCTGCTGGAGTTGGCTCTGGCAATCTGAAAATTCAGCGCTGGAAGGATGTTCCATTTTGAGGCAGTGATATATATTTTTTTTCCCCCAGAGCCAGCTACCTTTTGGAGCTGAGGCAGGCTGCTGCACAGGTAGGTAAGGTTATTGCAGCCTAGGAGGAAAATTGTGTGTGTTTGGGGGGGGGGTTGTCTGTAAAAAAATTTTTAGAGGTTTGTCTGTTCCCTGATGTTTCCCCACCACTAAAATCCTAAAATTGCTAGGTTTTGTTTTGTTTTATTTCAACATTTTGTCATTTTTGGCACCAAAATTCTGCTGTCGGACATCTTTGATGTCCCAAGTTTTTCAGAAGCTCAAATCACTTCATTTTGCCTCAAAACTAACAGGAATGGAGTCCTCGGGCTCCTTTAACTCTAATTAATGCCAGGTGTGTGCTGGATGAATGCCCTTGCGCCACATGCTATGCAGTGCATTAAGAGGGGTAGGAGCGGTTGACTTGGCCTCCCTTTTGCTCTCTAGGGCCAGGTAGCAGGAGGGCAACCCATAGAGCCAAATTCCTTCTGGAGCCTCGGAATGACAGGCATCTAAATGCAGGGGCACAAATTCCACGGAGCCCAAGAGATGCAAGTTGGAGTCGGCTACAAGAAACTTGGCGCTGCCTAGTATGGCATTTTCTCTGGTATTTGTTAATTTGATGTGGAGAGCTGTCTGGATGGCCAACCTTCAAAGGGATGTCTAGCAGAGCATCTGAGGGTGGATTAGGAAGCTGGGGCAGGATCTATGTGGTCTTTCAGAGGATGAAGGGTCTATTGACATTCCCTTATTGTCTCAGAGCATGTCTTCCCTGTTGGGACATGGCAGGGTTGCAAACAGGTGTGTGTGGTGGCCCTTGATCAAGGGGATGACACCACGGTCTGCTGACTGTTCAAACCCCCTGATTCTCTGTGGGAATGCTCCCTGCTCTATAATGAGCGGAGTGAGAGCCCAGTCTTCGTTTCCCCGGCGTCCTGATAATCAATGTATTGGTCACAGAGCATTGGGATTCCCTTGAAGGGTCCATTAAAGTAACCAAGACCATGGCACAAGAATGTTGCCAACTGTTCGCTCAGCCCAAGGTTGATTCCTTGGTAGCGCAGGTTACCAAACGCTCTTAGTGGTACATGTAGTGGGAGTGGGCAATGTCCAAGCCCTGCTGAGTGAGGAAGGCATGGTATTAAAGTATATGCAGGATCACCGAGTGGATGTGATTCTCAAATGACAGTTTGAGGCTTTGGCCGTGAGAATCAAAGCATCCAAAGCGGTTTCCTTTGTGAAACGCGCTTGTCATACCAAGTTGTGAAGTCTTGAGCTGGTGGGTGACGAGCCTTTGCCTCGGCTCCTATTGGCAGGGGTGAATTACTTGGCAGATGCTCTTTACAATGTTTTCAGAGTTGTGAGCAAAGATTTTCTGCTTATTTGATCTCAGCTCGCAAAATGCTCTGGATCAGGCAATGGGCTGGTGATTCCACCTCACGAGGCTGCCCTCAGCAGGCTTTCTTTTAAGGGACATTGTCCAGTCCCTTTCTAAACATATCTCCGCTAGAGATTCAGGGTGGTCTAATTTTCATGGCTTCAGACATTTTTGGATCCACCTCCTTCCAAGGATCCAGTCAGATTCTCAGGACCCAGGCAAAACTAAGCTTCCAGTTCTTATCCTGCATCAACTTCAAAAAAGGCACAATGATGCCAGGTCCAGAGCATAGGGGAACGGCACTTAGACTGTGTGCAGGCCTGGGCATAGATCTCGTCAGAACACCTATTTCACTTTCTATCCCATCCTCCCTAAAAAGCTCAAAATGAGTTACAGGTTAACGTATATAGTATACAATTAACAAGTTACAATTTACCGTAGTTACAGTACAGGTTTTGGGTATTGGAAATTGGAAATTATTCACAGCGGTTACTAGCTGGAATTCGCCCAGCCCTTTAATGGACTGGTTTGTTGGCTTTCCGACAGGGCAACCAGAAAAATCAAGCAGGGTTGAGGCAACAGTTCAGAGACTGTTAGATATTCAGACCATAGAGGCTGCCACCCGAAGATTAGGCTTAGGCAGGTACTTATATACTTCATCATGCTAAAGAAGGGTTCAGGCAATTGGAGACCCATTCTGTATCTTATGTCAATGCAGCTTTAAGTTCTGCTCTTTCTCATGGAGACAGTTCAGACGGTCATAGCAGCAGTTGTGCCAGGAGAGTTTCTGGCCCCTTTGGATTTGACAGAAGCCTGTTTGCACATTTCCCATATTTCCAGACCACAGAAATTTTCATGAGGTTTCGTGTTCTTGAAAACCATTCCTAGTTCTCGGTTCTTCCCTTTCGGCTGGCAACAGCTCCTCATGTTCACTAAAGCGATGGTGGTGATTGTCACAAGGAAAAGGTGGAGTCTTTCTCTGCTCCTGTCTCTGGTGTTAGCCTTCCTCCAGGCAGGCCTTTAATAAGGGACTCAACCATTACTAGTTCTCGGCTCTTCCCTTTCGGCTGGCAACAGCTCCTCTCATGTTCACTAAAGCGATGGTGGTGATTGCCACAAGGAAAAGGTGGAGTCTTTCTCTGCTCCTGTCTCTGGTGTTAGCTTCCTCCAGGCAGGCCTTTAATAAGGGACTCAACAGTGGGGTCCCTTAAGAGTCAAAGTAGCGGGAATCTCTTGTTTTAGGGCTCGAAACTGAATAACTTAGTATCCCATCCAGATAAAGACAGATTTCTAAAGGGTGCCCTGCATATTGAGCCCCCAGTGAAACCTCCATTCCCTTCATGGGATCTTAACAAGATTTTGCAGGATCTTCAGCCAGGCTCCTTATAACCCACTGAAGGAGGTGTCGTTGAGGGATCCGATGCTCAAGACGTTTTTTCTGGTGGCTGGTGAAGCTGGAGTCTTTTTTTTTGTTTCATTTTTTTTGCTGACAGATTTTTCAGCATTACGTATCAATCAGCAAGTCTGATTGTTGGCGTTCAAATCCACAGGTTTCAAGAAAAAAGACTTGATTTTGAAAGGCTGGATGTTGGAGTGCTTCTCAGATTGCCTGAACTTTTTGGTGACCTCAAGATATCGGACAACCTTTGTGCTTACAAATCCAGCTAGACGTGGTGCACCGGCTTCCAAGGCCATATTTTCCAGAGGGATCTGTAGGGCCATTTTGTCAACATTATATTTCTTGTGGGAAATAGCCCCTCCATTTCCTTAAGGACGTGTTTAGTCTCCCCCGAGGAGATTTGTAGGGCAGGGACTTTGCCTACTCTACATTTTACAAGTTTTATAGAGTGGATGTAGCAGCAAGGGAGGACTCTGCCTTTGAATTCTCAGTGTTATGGTCGCAGTGGTCCCGCCCTAGATTTCTAGGACTACTTTTGTACGTCCAGAATGACACACCTATTGCACTAGAAAAAGAGATTAGGTTCTTACCTTGCTAATATCTTTTCTGGTAGATAGGTGTGTCATTCTGGAGCCCCACCCTTATTTATTTCCTGTGCCTACCTATTGTCTCAATCAGAAAGTTTGTATCCAAACTGAACTTTGGATGCCAGTTAGACTTTAAGGGTATGAAGAATTGGGTATTATTTGAGCTCCATAAATGAATGTTTGGCATGATTGTTTTTGCTGTTTCGTTCAATGTTTAACATGTTTGTTATAATTTCAGAGCAGAACAGAGTTGTTCAGGGAATTTCCCCATACCCCTCCTTCTCATGTGTTTCTAGAGGTGGGCTATCATTTTCTTTGGAACAAACTGAAGGGAGCAGCAGAGGCTTCTGGTGAAGTGGGAGGGATTCTGAAACTGCACGACTCGCGAGCACTGATAGGTGTGTCCAGATATGCTATCTACTAGAAAAGATATTAGGGTAAGAACCTAATCTCTTTATAACTGGATTCGGGTCTAGGAGAGAAGTTTGTGCTACATAGAGTTTCAGCATATGCACTTCAAGGCTAAAAAGAGCTTTTTCAGTACACCACTTTTAAGGATACTTTATTTTAAACAATGCACACTAAATGTACTCTTAAGAGGGGGACACATTAATGTTTAGGCCTAAAGTCCATTATTTAGATTTTAGTAGTTAGTGGAAGTTTAGCTTTACTTTTATCCCCTTCTTTTGTGTGTGTTGGTTTGTTTTATTTTTTTTTTTCACATGAACAATTTGAGGCCTTATTTAGACCTTTTTATCAAAGGGGCACACATTTAGCTAGTCTTTATAAACAAAAGTAGGAGCCACATGCTCCTTAGATCCATCTTTGTGGATGCCAGACTTGTGCTGAGTTTGGCTAGATTTTCATTTGAAGTGTCTAGTCATTCCAGGCAAGTGGTATTCAGCAACTTTTTTGGTTGTTCAGTCGAAGGTGCTTGAGTCATTGGCATGTAAGAGAAATATACCTGCATGTTAGCCTTTCATGTTCTGATGTTAATACTGTAATGTTACAGTGTTTTTCACCATCAAGACTTGGCTCATATGTGGACATTATTAGACAGGTTAAATTTAATAATTTACATTGTTCACTAGCTTTTTTTTTAATGTTTATAGCTTCTATAAAGGTGTAGCTCCCCTCTGGATGAGACAGATTCCATACACAATGATGAAGTTTGCTTGCTTTGAACGTACTGTTGAAGCTCTTTATAAGTATGTGGTTCCCAAGCCCCGGAGTGAATGCAGTAAAGCAGAGCAACTGGTGGTTACATTTGTGGCTGGTTATATTGGTAAGCAAATGTTTTATGCATGCATTCATACATACATATACTGTGTGTATAAAATTATTGATTAATGAATCCTCCTTAAAGAATTCAGGTACATCAGAAAACATGCTTATGTATTTAAAAAGTTGGTCTTCTCTGTTAGTGTTTCTGCAGTAGGCTGCAATTCTTTAAAGTGGTATAATCTAACTCTGGTCTGTGAAAGAGCATCCAGTGTCTGTCACCCTGCCCTAAGTGTGCTGTATTCAGACTTTGAACATCACTGTGTTTTGCTTCTATGCTAATCAGAACCTCATGCATCCTGGTTAAGATAAGTGGAAGTCGATAAGGGTTCCATTTACTAAGCTGCACTAAGAAATGGGCTTAGCTCATACTTATGCAAGCCTTTCCTGCATGCTGAACCCATTTCTAGCGTGGCAGTAAAAAAAAAAAAAAATGGCTTTATCTAGTTTCATTAATAGCTGTGTACTACTATTAGCATTAATGTATAACCATTTTTTGAGAGGTAAGGAGACAATTTCTACTCTTCTCCTCCCTAGACTCTTAACTCCATTAAAAAAAAAACACCTCAGACCCAACTCTACCAACCTACCAACCCTGCAAAAAGCCCACAAGAGAGCTCAGCTGCACTCCAGCCCAGTAGGGCAGAAAGGAAGATAGCAGTCTTCTCCCCCCCCCCCCTCTCCATAGCCTCCAATATAGTGCTAGACCTATCAGGAGCCAACACACCGTGTCCAGCTCCCAGGCAGAGGCAGATCTACCTCCTCACACAAAAAACAAAATGACACCCTGCACAACAAAACTCATGCAAGTCCTCCTTCTACTCTTCCTGGTTTTAACATACTGGAAAACAGCAGGGTACTATATATTCCCTATCCCAGTTATGACAGAATCCTACAGACATCTTCAACCATCCAGGAAACTCCACTCACCCAGAAATCTGATAGACTGCTCAACGTTCACCCTTATATTTAAATCTTTTTATTAGGTTTTCATATACAGAACAGACACAAGATCAACCCGTCCATCAAACCGGTTACCCAATCAGCAACTCCATAACCCAAAAAATCCACCCCCCCACCCCCCATTCTCCCACTTTCCCACCCACCCTCCCATGAGAACAGCCTCAGACTGGGTTCAGGTCAATTCAACAATCTACTGCGTACTACCGGTGTTAGTGTAGAACAAAAGGGCATCCAGCAACGTAAATATAAGGAACCAGATTTAGAGTTCATGTCCGCAATGGACAAACGTTCATAGCCTGCCAACTGGATCATTTGTATGCGCCAATGGGAAACAGTTGGAGTGTGCGGAGACAGCCAGCATTGAAGAATAGTCTTAAGTCCCATGAAGATAGCCTTTTGGACAAACGCCGCAACACCTGGACGGATGGGCATCAAAGTAAGTTTTAATGTAAATAAATATGTGTTTGTAGGCTGCCAGGTACAGTTCCAGATGGATTGAATATGCAAACAAACACGTTTCCAGTAAGCCTGTATGCCCGGACACAGCCAAAACATATGGCCCAAAGAAGCTCTCGGGGCCGCATACTTCGGGCAACAATCAGTAGTACTTACATGTGCCCGAAAAGCTCGGACTGGGGCAAAATATGCCCGGACAAGAAACTTGTAATATCGTTCCTTTTCTGCTACAGATATCAATAATTTCATATCCATTGAAAAACTCCGTTTTAGCATATCCACCGATATGGTAATCCGCAAGTCTTGAGTCCATTTGGAGGCCAATGAAGCAAAGTCCAATTCTCCGGCCAAGTCCTGCAGAAATCGGTGATGGGAGCGTAATGGTATGGGTTCCTGAGCAGTTAAACAAAAGGCTTCTGACAATTTGTCCTGGATGGCACCACTCAATGCGGGACCCGACAAGGTACTGATATAATGATGTAACTGTTTATATTTGAACCAGTCAGCAGGCTTTAGAATAGAAGAGTCACATAACGTTTGAAAAGACTGTAGTTTTCCATTAGATTGTAATACATGAAACAAATAATATAATCCCCTCCCAGTCCACCAAGCCTGGGCACCCAAATCCATACCCGGGAGAAAGTCTCCATTACCAGCCACCGGGAGACATGGGGTTGTATCATATCTAATGGCCAATCACTGGCAGAGAGTCTTCCAAAGCCTACGCAGGGGAAGGAGAAACATATCACCATAATTGTCCTCCCGTTCGGGAAGGCAACGAGCATGAAATAGATAACTAAAGTGGTAGGGGGCGAATGCTAAACATTCCACCTCCGTGGCCGAAAAGTAGGATGTACCACAGAACCAGTCATTCAAATGCCGGATCAAGCAAGCCTCATTAAACCTCCCCAAATGTAATAGACCCAGACCCCCTTGAGAGGTAGGTAAAGATAAATTGTGTAGAGTGATCCGGGATCTCTTACCCCCCCATAAGAATCGGGACAATGAACGGTGATGTAACAAAAAAATGGGCAAAGTTTGTAAAACATAGAGCCATTGTGGGATCATCATCATGTTATACAAAGCAATCCTGCCCATTAGTGTCAATGGATAGGATCTCCAGGCCTGCAATTGTTGTTCAGTTCGGGAGAGCAATGGCAAAACATTAAGTGAATAGAGTGTAGTTAAGTCCCTTGGTATGAGGATACCCAGATATCGAATGGAAGATGGAGCCCAAACTAGAGGAAAGGGGCCTGGCCAAGAATCGCAAAGTGAGGACTGTAGAGGAAGTACCAGTGATTTCTGTTTATTCAACGTCAGTCCAGAATATAAGTGGAATTCATCCAGGATTTCTAAAGCACGCATCAGAGAATGATGTGGCTGAGCTAGTGTGAGTAGGATGTCGTCTGCGAAAGCTAGCACTCGTAGTTGAGAAGAGCCCTCCATCAACCCGACTATAACATCGTCCCTCAATATGGTACGTAAAAGAGGGTCTAGGTAAAGAAGAAAGGAGTGGGGACAAAGGGCATCCCTGACGAGTTCCCCGACCTACTAGAAATGTTTGTGTCATTATACCATTTACTAAGAGTGAAGCTGTTGGTGAAGAGTATAACACCCGCAAAGATGACCAGAACCAGCCCCCCACTCCCATGTATTCCAATACCTTAAAAAGATAAGACCAATTTACTTGGTCAAATGCTTTTGCAGCGTCTAGACTGACGAGAATGCCCGGCGTAGATGCAAGTTGGGCTCTGGACATTGCCAACAGTACCCTCCGAACATTCACCACCGAGTGTCGGCCCCGGACAAATCCGGCCTGTGTATGAGATATTACATGTGGTAAGAGAGGAGTCAATCTGTTAGCCAATAAACGAGCCAATATTTTTATATCTACGTTAAGGAGGGATATAGGACGATAAGAATCAACCTCATCTTTAGGTTTACACGGTTTAGGGAGCAAAGTTATAGTAGCTGTGTTGGCATGGGATGGAAAGGATCCTTTCTCCAATGCTACTATGTAGTATCCCAGAAGAGATTCACACACCTGCAAAGACATCAGTTTATAAAATTCAGTGGAAAACCCGTCTGGCCCTGGGGCAGTATAAGAGCGTAAATGTTTGATTGCTTTCTGGATCTCTGTGCCTTGAATAGGTCCATTCAATACTGATCTCTGCAGGTCTGTGAATCTAGGCATGCCCGCGTCCTCCAAATAATTGAGGACATCTGGGCCCATAGAAGTAGTAGAACTAGCATAGAATTTAGAAAAGTGTTGATAAAATGCCTCAGCAATGTCCGCTGGTTTAGTATGGTAAGAATGAGATCCTGTTTTAACCCAGGAGATATAGCGATCGTCCTGCCAGTTCTTAGTCAGCGTGGCTAACAATTTACCGGTTCTATTCCCAAAACGATAAAACCTGTATTTTCTGTAAAATAGCGAACGCTTGACCCGATCATGTAAAAAGCATTCAAAGCTACTTGTGCTGAATGCATGTCCTCACGAAGCAAGCGAGAAGGAGTTTGGATGTATCGGACTTTCAGTTGTGAATATTGTTTCTCTAGTCTAATAATACTGTTGGAGATTCTTTTGTGGCGAGCTGTTACATAAGAAATTATCGCCCCTCTAAGTACTGCTTTGGCCGTATCCCAAAAGAGATCCGGTGTGGGTACATGTTGTCCATTAGTCTTCAAGAAGTCCTCCCAACAAGAATGCAAATATGCTTGAAAGGAAGGATCATCTTTCAGGTAGGAAGGAAATCGCCACCGGAAGCACCCCGAAGGGGGAGCACTCCAGGACACAACCAACCAAATAGGACAATGATCGGAAATGGCTAATGGACCTATAGTTGCCTCAGTTACTCGAGAGAATAATGATTCAGATATCAGTATATAGTCCAGACGGGAAAAGGTTCCATGAGCTCGAGATTGATGAGTATAGTCCCGTTCAAACGGGTGAAGTAGACGCCAGGGATCTACCATGCCCAGCGATTTACACAAAAAGGGTAGCCCCTTAGTATCAGATGCAGTTGGAGACCTAGATGAACCAGTGCGGTCAAGAGAAGCATCCAGGACCTGATTTAAATCCCCAACCACCAGAAGAGGAACAGAAGTGTCCTGAAGTCCTAGAGTAATCAAAGAATTAAGGTAAGTTGATGAGTAAATGTTAGGCCCATATGTAATCAGTAATCTGAAGTCTGTACCCTGTAAGGTGATATGTAATAGTAAAGACCTACCCTGAGCATCTTGATGGCAAGAGGTGACAGCACACTTCAAACCCTTGCGAATCAGCAAACAAACTCCAGCCCGCTTACCCGAGGAGGATGCATAAAAAACAGAACCAACCCATCCCCGCTTCAATTTCTCATGTTCCTCAGCAGTTAATTTAGTCTCTTGTAAACAGGCCAAATCAGCCTTGTGGTGTTTCAATTGTTGCAGGATTTTGGACCTTTTTACCGGTGAAGTTATACCAGCAACATTCCAAGAGACAATTCGAAGTGTGCTATCTCCCATGGGCACCCAATATAGTATGCATGTTGACGATTATATCCCAAAACCACGCCCAGGTGCCCAGCCTCACCCAAGCGTATATCGCATAGTACCAATTATATTGCAGCAGAAGCAGATTCAAATACAGTAAGGAAATACTTAAACTGACCCAAAAGAAAAACAAAACTGAAACAAAATTTTTCCCCCAAGGCTGTTCCCATCCCATCCCACAGTCCCCAATCCAACCCCCCACATTCCCAAATCTCCCAAATAGCATATCCCTTGTGGAATATGCAAGAGGCCCGGAAAGACACTAACGGAACCCCAATCCGTCTAACAAACCAGAACGTACTTTACTTAAATGAAAGCTTCAACACAGAAACATATACTAGAATAAATCTAGCCAAAAACCAATACAGTTACATATTAGGATCTTCAAGGAGGGTCTCCCGGAGAGCTCAGGTGAGTGTTGATGTAGTCAGCTGCTTCAGAGGCCACTGAAAAAGAGTGCCAAACACCCTCATGTTGAATCTTCAATATAGCTGGGTAGAGAAACAAAAATCGCTGTTTAAGTTCCACCAGACGCTTACATAGAGGATAAAATCCCTTTCGCTTATCAGTAAGGGCCATCGAGTAATCCTGGCTAATACGAATAGCTGATCCTCGCATCATTAAGGTATCTTTCTTAGCCCGGTACTGGCGCAATATTGCCGCTTTATGTCTGTAGTTCAGGAACTTAGCTATCACCACTCGTGGTCTGGCATCCTGAGCAGGCCTTGTTCCCAAGCGATGGGCCCTTTCCAAACATAGAGAGCTGGATTCCATAGCATCCGGGAATTCCATTTCAAGCCAGCCTTCCAGCTCTGCAGGCAATCTCGCGTCAGGGATCAGTTCTGTGACACCCAGAAAGCGTAGGTTACTGCGTCGCGACCTATTTTCCAGGTCATCAATTTTTTCAGCCTGCCGATGCACTGTTTCTTGTAGTGCAGCTATATCCATTTCATGTGAATTTATATTATCCTCCACTGCAGACACCCGTTGTTCTAGATCCGTTGTGCGGGCCGCTGTATCTGTTAGCAATTGTTCCAGGTGGGTCATTTTGTTAGCCAATGCCTCTAGCTGCGGATCCAGCACCTGGGCCACCGCCGTCTTAATTTCAGTCGGCGCTGTGTCCGAAAACTCCGACACCGCCGTTCCCGATGCGGCCGCCATTTTGGCCACGCCCGAGATCGATTTTTGTTTTCCAGCGCGCACTGTTTTTGATCGCGCCGTCTCCTGCGACCGGGTCAGATATTGGTCCATAGATGCCCGATGTTGGGCACTTCCAGGAGACCCGGCCAGGATGAAGAATTCACTCGTTGAAGTTGAATTTAGTGGATTGGGGCCCGGAGCCGATGTAAGACACGTCCTCAGCGGCTCATAGCGTCACGTGACCCAACGTTCACCCTTAAAAGCATCCCTCCCAACTGGTTCCAAGGATTTCTTAAATCAAGAACTTAGAGTAAAATCAAATGATCTTAAATCGGATCCATGGTTTAACCCCTGTGGAGTTCCACAAGGGTCACCACTGTTGTCTTTATATCCTCCCTAGGGACCACTCTAGATGACCTAAATGTAACATCTTTCAGCTACGCAGACGACATCACCATACTCCTCCCCTTTGATTCTCCAGATCCCACCTCAACTGAAAAACTGTAAAAAAAACACTAGAAGCAGTGGAAAAATGGATGTTAGACCACAAACTGAAACTAAACTCAGACAAAACAAAATTTCTTTTGCTCGAAAAGGCCAAAACCCCTTCCATTTCAGAATTAGATATTAATGCCACCAAATACCCTATACAGTCCGATCTTAAACTCCTAGGATTGATGATAGACAGATGCTGCACTATGCAGGTCCAAATTAACAAGACTACCCAGAAAGCATTTTTAACTATGAGAAATCCTACGAAAAATAAGAAAATTCTTCGACATAGAGCAATACATGCTCATAGTTCAATCCCTAGTCCTAGGTCTATTGGACTATTGCAACATCCTTTATCTATCATACCCTGCAAACATGATAAAGCAACTTCAGACTGTACAAAACACAGCTCTCAGATTGATCTACTCGCTAAGAAAATATGACCACATCACCACTGCCTACCTAGACTCACATTGGTTACCAATACAGGCACGAATTCAATCAAGTTTTACTGTCTATTATTCAAAGCTTTAAATGGCATTGCCCCCACTTACCTAAACAACCGCCTAAATCAGACCTCACTACTAGATAAAAAAGAACTCGGACCCCATTTACCTACCCCACATTCAAAGGAACTCAACGCAAAAAGATGTTTGACAACCTACTAGCGACGCAGGCAGCAAAACATGACCAATCCATCTCCAACTTGCTGACAAAAGCGAGCGACTTCAAATCATTTCGAAAGGGAATCAAAACCCTGCTATTCAAAAATTTATCCAGATATCTTAAACTCTTCCCCTTGTCCTCTCCCCTCCCTTGTAAATCCCCCCCCCCAAAAAAAAAAATCTCATCCTCTTGTAATTTCTTCTCTCCAAAGTATCAACCATGTATACTGCTCCCTAAATTGCAATTCTCCTGGAAATGTCTAGTTATCTTCTTTGTAATCCTAATTCCTAAACTGTAGTTTTTCCTGGAAATGTCCAGTTAGCTTCTTTTGTAATCCGCCTAGAACTGCAAGGTACGAGCGGAATAGAAGTCACTAATGTAATGCAATGTAATGTAATAAACACTTACTGCCTCCTATTTAGGTGGCATTAAGGGCTCCCATGTTATGAACATGCTATGCTAAGAACATTAGAATTGCTGCTGCTGGGTCAGACCAGTGGTCCATTGTGCCCAGCAGTCAGCTCATGCGGTGGCCCTCTGGTTAAGACCAGCGCCCTAAATGAGACTAGCCCTACCTGTGTATGGTTCTGGTTCAGCAGGAACTTGTCTAACTTCGTCTTAAATCCCTGGAGGGTGTTTTCCCCTATGACAGACTCTGCTAACGCATGCACATTAACACTGTGCTTAGCACATCTGTGCCCTTTCTCCACCTCTCATGCCCCACCCAAAAAATGAACTGCGAGTAGATGCCAAATGTTCTGTTAGGCTGTTTTTTGCAGCATTAAGCATACCATTGCACTTAATACAGCTTAGTCAAAAGGCCCTTAAAGCAGGATTTTCCTTGGACACTATTTTGATGATTTTTAGATACACAACAATTGTTTTCTTTTTAAGAATCTACTAATTTTTGTCTTGTTTTTATGTTAATTGTAGAGGCTACAATGTGCAATAACAAGTGTATTCCACATTCTACAGAATGAGATCTAAAAACTTGTTTAGCCTAATTTTATCAAGCTAGCACTGCTTATCTGAAACAATGGAAAAATGAATACAGGTAAAGACCATCGGCTTACCTAGTCTGCCCAAACATGCCATCTACTATTCTCTCCTCTCCCTTAGCTTGGGACAAGTATGTTGGATCTCTATCTTGAATTCAGAAACATTCACTACCCTTTCCATGAAAGGTATTTTCTGAGGTTTCTTAGTTTATCTCTTTTCACCTTCATCCTATCTATTGGGATTTATTTATCACCTTTATGAAGAGATTCCCCTTTCCACGCCTCCTCAGTTGACTCGCCTCATGTGCATTTGTGCCACGTAGGAATTTAAACTTCTCTATCTTATCTCCCCTCTCCCACCTTTTCTCCAAAGTGTACATATTGAAATCTTGGTAATCAAAGGGCCTATTTTCAAATTTATATCGGGAGACGGGTAAGGGAACCTCAGTTGTAGTATTTCTTCCTTTTATCATATGTACCCTAAGCTTAAACTGTTTGCACAGTATATCCAACATTTCATAAATGCGACACCAAGTATTGTGGAGCTAGTTCTATAAAATTGGGTTATGTTAAATTTCTCACCATCAAAGTTTTTAATTTTCTATCCTTGACGGTTAAAGGTGGAATGATAAATAGTGTAGTGGTATCGTTAGTGTGTGAGAAGAAATGACTGAACTTAATTGATGACTGTCTGTGTAGTATCAAATGTCATTCATGTGGCTAGCTCCTTTTCAGGTTTTATCTTTAAAAAAAACCCAAAATCTTTATTCATCTTAAAACCAGCACAAAGTGCAACATATTATCAATCAATTAACACATAGACAGCACTCAATTCCTTCAAATGATACAATAAATGCATAACCCCCACCCACCCTTCCTAAAAGTGTAAAAACAATATAATGCAAATGATCAAGATAAACAATCTTGCAATCAAATAATAAATTACATACCCCCTCCCACCCATCCTGGATGTGCAGAATCAAAGGGCAAAAGTAATAATCAATTCTTACAAAATTTTGTTAATGGGTCCCCAATTTCCTTTAACTTATTTCCCAAATGCATTGAACTCGTACGTTCAAACTTATAAGTTTGGCACAATGTTTCCCACCAAAAAGAGGCAGACTTACAGGTTTTAGCTATTGATTTCAGAATGCTATTTGAGAATACAACACTCTGCTAAACACTATCAATATTGTCAATGTTTCAGCTGGTGTTTTCTGTGCCATTGTCTCTCATCCTGCTGATTCTGTGGTATCTGTGTTGAACAAGGAGAAGGGCAGCACTGCTCTGGATGTCCTCAAGAGACTTGGACCTACAGGTAAAAGAAAACATTTTTTTAAATTCTACAGAGGTGTGCTTGTGGGGCTAGAAACAGTGTCTGTTACTACGGACCACGGTGTGTGTGCATGCATCAGTAAGGACCCCTCCCCCACACACTTCAGTGTAGAACAGTGGTCTCAAACTCGCAGCCCGGGGTCCACATGCAGCCCACCAGGTACTATTTTGAGGCCCTTGGTATGTTTGTCATAATCACAAAAGTAAAATAAAAGTTTCTTGATCATATGTCTCTTTAGCTATAAATTACAATATTATTAAGACTTAGCCAAAAGAGTTTTACCTGATGCAAAATTGTAATTTCTTTAAGACATGAACTATTTTTTCTGAGGCCCTGCAAATCCAAAATGTGGTCTGAAAAGGGTTTGAGTTTAAGACCACTGGTGTAGAAGGCTTATGATGCATGCAGACTTCCACCAAGACTAGGTGTGCAGGAGAGTTGCTTTTTGGCACCTGACTAGGATACTACTGTAATACTGGCCCAGACTAGTTTGGTATAGTGGAGGGAGGAGGAGAAGCAAAGTTCAGCACACCCTCTCAGGCAGGTACAAGGGAGCATGGTCTAGGTATAAGGGCATAAAAGCAAAGCATCCAAGGAGGGAAGGTCCTACATGTGTTTTTTGGGGGTTAGTGGTGCTGATGCTGGGGGAGTAAGCATTGAACAGAAAGGGATGATTGGGAGTCCTGATTTGCAGCTGGGTGGCGGGGTCAGGCTGAGGAGGGATTACTTAGTATGGGCAAGGGATATGAACAGATTCCTTAAGTGAATTTTTACCAGGTGTTGGCTAGTAAATTGAATCTTCTAACTTTTTAATCTTATTCCCTTTCTTGTAGGAGTCTGGAAGGGCCTCTTTGCCCGTATCATCATGATCGGTACCTTGACAGCACTACAGTGGTTTATTTATGACTCCGTTAAAGTATATTTCAGACTTCCTCGTCCTCCTCCTCCCGAAATGCCAGACTCCCTGAGAAAGAAGTTAGGTTTATAAAATGAGTAAAGAAACCATGGACTGAAACATTACTCAACACTGTCGGTAAACTGCATACTGAGATTTTTATGTATAGCTGACTCTATGTAAACTACCATTCTGGTCACTGGATGCAATTACTGGTTGTGCCCTTGCCCCCTGTGAGGGTTCAAAGATTGTAACTGAGTTTTACCTTTCTGTATCTACATCTGTTTGAATTAATAAATGCTACAAGAATAATCTATAATTTATTTTCATACCTAGTGAACTTTTTGACATTTTGCTAACACTTCATTCAGTCCTGGCATCCAGGATTTCATGCTGCTGTCACCAAAACAATGGTTGTATTTACTTCACATTAGAGAATGACATGGGGACAAATTTGTCCACGCAAGTTCTTTTCCTGCCCCTGCCCTATTCCTGCAAGCTCCATCCTCGTATGCATAAGCCTCAATCACCTAAATCATAAGTGTTCGAGCCTTGGGCAATTAAGGCAGAGTTTACAGGAATGGGACAGCGACTAAACTCATGAGGACGGGGAAATTGAGTTCCTGTGGGGACAGGGACAAATTTGTCCCCATGTCATTCTCTACTTCATTCATTATGACCCTTATTAGCTTTAAACTGCAGTGACATCTATCTGACAGGCACAAGGAGTGTCATGGTATGAACATGCCATAGAGGGGAGCTATTGCTCCTCGATTGTGTTAGTACAAAGCTTTTCCTGCTTAGGGCTCAAGTTATTGCTCAGATATGCACAGGGACAGAAATCTCTGTCCACATAAAAAGAAGTAACAATAGTTTTTTTTATTTAGTTTTTGAGTTTTACTGAAAATATTAAAGAGGGTGTCCATGGCTTGTTCTTCTAACTCTCTTCTCTTTCTTTATGTGCTAGCCAATGGGGCAAAACTGACTTCCATTATAAGAATAGGAGACCCCTTTACATAAACTAATTACTTGTGTAGATACATGAGTGATGATCTAACCAAAAATATATTGCAAAATAAATCTGTTAAGAAAGCAACATCAAAAGGGCCTCAAGTATTGAGAATTACTGGTGTTAAATTCAACAAATATGTTAATGTTTTTCCATCACTCGCAACCCTGAAATGTTGTACAGACCTTCCTAAGAATCTTATTTGCTTTTATTTCATATTATGTATGAATTACATAGTAACATAGTAGATGACAGCAGATAAAGATGCAAATGGTCCATCCAGTCTGCCCAACCTGATTAAATCTAAAAATTTGTTGTTTTTTTTTTTGGGAGGGGGGATTTCTTATTAGCTGTTATCAGTTTTGATTGCCAGAAGTGAATGTAACCAATATACCCTGGATTTAGGAAGTCATTATTTCCAAGTTGGACAACATGGCTACCACCACATAAGACATGCAAAAGGATATAGGTACTACTACTTATCACTTACATTGCGCTGAAAGGCATACGCAGTGCTGTACATTTTGACATTTATAGTCTTTCCCTGCTCAGAAGAGCTTACAATCTAACTTAGACAGACATGACATATAGGGTTGGGAATGCAGAGCCCAAGGTGAGAAGAGTTAAGAGTCAAAAGCACTCTCGAAGAGGTGGGCTTTTAACTGGGCCTTGAATGCTGCCAGAGACGGAGCCTGCTGTAGGGATTCGGGCAACTTGTTCCAAGCATACGACGCATCAAGATAGAAAGGACGGAATCTGGTGTTGGCAGTTGAAGAGAAGGGCACAGATAGGAGGGACTTACCAGGCAAGTGGAGCTCACAGGGGGGAACATAGGAAGAGATAAGTGAAGAGAGATAGTGAGGGGCAGCTGAGTGAGTGTATTTGTAGGTCAGTAAGAGTTTGAATTGTATTCGGAAACGGATGGGAAGCCAATAAAGTGACTGTAAGAGAGGGGTAATGTGAGTGTAGCGGCTCTCCCAGAATATGAAGAAGTCTAATAAATCACACATTCTGGTACATAATATGGTTCTAAATGTAAGGGGTATTTTGTCTCAAGCAGTCCATCTGGTAGCTCTCACTTCAAAGGGCACTCAGAACTTGATAGCCAATAATGTCCCTACAGTTTGCTCTGCCTCTTTTATTCCAGGTTCGATACCAGAGACCCCACTCTTCACTGGCTTTTTCCAATATGGCACTTACGTCTCTTTCACTGCCCAGAGCCTGACACCGATTTTTGCCCTCTGTCTCTGATGCACATACATGCTGACTGATTTAGGGCTTTGGAGTGACATGCAGAGCTACATGGGGACAAAATCTCTTCTGTCCCTGTCCATCCCTGCTGGAATCTCCCCAGCAGAATCCCCCTCCTCCAACTCTAGTTACAATCTGGAAAACCTCCCAGGAGGATTTTAAATCTTTGCATTGTTGGCCTATATCTTCGGTCTGTAGCACTCTCGGTTCCAACTGCTGCTGGTAACATGTCAAGACGGTACATACAACCTCACCTCACCAGGAACTATGAAAGGAGAATTCTTTAGAAGGGGTGGGATTTTGTTTCAAAAGCTCATAAAAATCTCTCTCCAGAATCAGAGGGGGAGAAGAAAGGCCCAAAAGGCCTGAACTTTAGCCCAAAAAGCCTGTAGGGAAAGGACTGCAGAAAATAGACTGGACAAGTTCTTACCTTGATGTGAGGAGAAGTTTTTTTTTTTCTATGTTCTTCGGTTTATTTTCTTCTTAGTTTATTTAATCTTTAACATTATTGTTATTAGTTTATGATTTGTTAACCAAATCGAGATCCATTTTCCAGAGAGATGACCAGATCTATAAACTTAAGGTTTAATTTAGGTTCTCCTTTTGTGGTTTGCCTGTTTAATTTTGGAAGTGTTTTCCTTGGAATGAAGACTTAACAGCTGGGAGCAGAGGACAAGATTGTAAAACCAAGGTAGATAGTATTATCCTATCCAAGGGTTCCAAGCGGTAGAGACTTATGCTGAGTTCCTGATCAGTATCAAAAGATTGTTACTTGGGGGGGGGGGAAATTGTTTGCAGTAAGAATTTAGCTGACTAGAAGCAGCTACAGGAAGGCTGATTTTTCCATATTGACTAAGCTGTCTAACCAAGTGATTTTTCTTAAAAGTGGAAGGGCCAGAAAGTAGCAGAAGGTTTTCTTTTTCCCAAAGAAAGAGCTGGGTCAAAGAAAGGTCTAAAGAGATTTGGAAACTTCACTTTGAGTTAATAGGATTCAGAAGTTGACATGGGCGTTTCTGCTTAATATATCTTTTGTAAAGCCAATACTGCCTTGGATCCTGTGCTTCAGTGGATTCCAGAAACTGCATTATCCTTATAATGATGCTAGGTTAACCCCCCCCCACAAAAAAAAAAAAAAACTCACTAGAGCAGTCTCTAGTTCTCACTCCTATACCTTTAGCAAAACGGCATCTATACATTTCTATGCCAGTGTGTTAATTAATCACAGATTTGAATTTTTAACACACGCAAACTATACCTTCCAGCTGCAGTCGGTTATAAATTCAGGTACAGATAGTAGGTTTAGCTTAATGAAGTAGAAGCAACCAATATGAACTGCATAATAAAATACAAGAAAGTGACATAAATATCAGGCATCTCAGGGAAAATTAAAATTGCACATCTTCCCACGGTCTGATAAAATGCACAGATACACATACCCACACTGCATTAATAACCAAAGTTTGTATGTGAGAATATTACAGCTTATGACCACCTTGAGCATAGATTTTTGGCATCTATGTGTGACCACACGGGTTGTTTTCTTGAAGCTGTCGCTAAAGGTTCCACAGAGGGTGGTGGTTGGTGCACGCTTCACATTTTTCTGGATTCTCTTGCTATTTTTCACCTCTGTGAAGCAACTTGAGCTGTTTTCTCTCATTTCCATATATGTCTAGTTTATACAAACTTGCTGTGAAATTTTGTTCTCTATCCTAGAATGTACAGTAAGTTTAAAAAAAAAACAGAATAAGTCATATCCTCCTTACAGAAAGTTACCCAGTTTGTTCCTTCCATTTCTCTGGTGGGCTATGTTTATGTCTTGCAAACAGTCTTAATGTAAAATAAGTCAAACCAGTTTTTGAAGATGTTGAAGCTAAAAGTCTGATTTGGATACTTGCCTCTTTTTACCTATCTTCCATTTGGTATAAGGCAGTGTATCTTGATCCTCATTGGGAGGCACACCTGGCCTGTTAAATTTTCAGATTACCACAATGAAAATGCAGGTAGTCCCAGAGTTACAGACGCCTGACTTAAGTATGACTCATACTTAACATGATTGCGGCTTCATTTGATTTCAGTGAGTAGTATTTCCAGTGGCATAGACTCCTGCACTTCTGCAGCAGATTCAGGAGTGATGCATGACCAAGTTAAGAACTGTGGTTGTGCATGTTTTACCCTAGAGGGAACACTGGTAGGGGCAGTTGATCCTTTTGTCAGCTGGGAGCAGAGGTAAGCAGCAAGAATTTTAAAATCTAAAAGTTCTGGGTTACATACAAATCTGACTTAAGAACAGCTTTGAAAATGTAACTCATTCTTAACTCGGGGACTGCCTGTGCATGAAAGATTTGCATGTAGCTGCTGATCAATATAGGCTTATCTCATGTTTATTCATTGTGATGATCCTGGGACCCTGACACTTTTTTGTTTCATATCATTGAGACAAAAAGTATGGAATAACTTGTAAGTTTCATGGCTCCACATCATTCTCTTCTTGGTTAAGCTGAGAACTTTTCAGCAGCCCCTTGTACATCAGAAAGGTGTGGATAATTATCAAAAAATTCCTTGAAAGCAGCACTATATAAGTATTCCAAACCTTGTATGAAAAATTGGTGGAAAAAAATGCACTTTTAAGCACTTTATGGCAAAGCTCAGCTGTAGTTTTTTATTTTTTTTAAAATCTTTGGGGAGGGAGGGAGGAGGGAAGGATTTTCTTTCAGATATAAGTAACTTTCATTAGAGGATATTATTCTTTTACATAGGGAGACTGTGGAACAATGGTTAAAGCGACTGCCTGTGCACCCTGGGAGTTGTGGGTTCAAATAGAGAATGACACAGTGGCAGTTACCCGCCAAAACGGTGTGGGGGGGGGGAAGTGCTCACTGCGGGCACGGGGACAAGGCCATCCACCGGCCCATGGAGTCGTGAATGGTCTTGTCCCTGCAGTTAAGGGAGGGAAGGCGTGTGGTCACTGATCGCACGTGGTCCCCTCCCTACGGCCAAATCTATCTCCCTCTTACCTTCACAGCGTTTTCGTAAAAAAACTTACTGAAGCCTGCCTGAAAGTCGCGTCAGAGGAGAAGCTTCCGCCCACACACACGCAACTGCAGGCAGGCTTCTCCGGCTTCAGTAATTTTTTTTTTACGAAAACACTGTGAAGGTAAGAGGAAGGGAGGGAGATAGATTTTGTGAAAACGTGGAACTTTTTCTCTGGGGGGAGGGGGAAAGAGGATAATTGTTTTCCTTTTTCTATTTTTTATTCCTTTTCATGTTAAGCTGTGATCGATTGCACTGATCCCTCAAAACCTAAAGCTGTGCAGGAACGGAGGGAGACAGAGCTGGAAATTGTGCTATGGATAAGGGCAGGAGAATGGCTGCAGGGCTTTAGGGAGATAGATTTGGCTGGAGGAAGGGGAGGGGCTGCGTACAATCGGTGATCATGTGCCTTCCCTCCATTAAGTTTAGATTCTTTACTAACGCACCATGAAGGTAAGCGGGAGGGAGATTCTCTGGCTGCTGAACGGCAGTGAGGTGGCTTGAGAGAAGGGTGGATGCTGAGGGGACGGGGACAGATTTTTTTTTTCCCCTGTGTCATTCTCTAGGTTCAAACCCTATGCTGCTCCTTGTGACCCTGGGCAAGTCACTTAATCCCCCCATTGCCCCAGGTACATTAGATAGATTGTGAGCCTGCCGGGACAGACAGGGAAAACTGCTTGAGTATCTGAATACATGCATGTAAACCATTCTGAGCTCCCCTAGGAGAACGGTATAGAAAATTGAATGAGTAAATAAATTTTTAAATTTATTGAAAGATTAACTGCTGTCACTGGTGAATCTGATCAATTGTCAAAAGTTTTCATCCAGAACAGGTTTCCGTGAGACTAGAGTTTCAGCAGCTGTACTTTCTGAAGAAGCCTGAAGCTTCCTCACAATTTGCTGGTGGACAGTGATTGTGAAGAGAGATTGTCAATGTGATTGTGGCCTCTTGAGATTGTCAATGTAGCTGCCAAAACATGGTCATGGGAAAAACCTCTTAGTTGAAAGCTTTTTGCAATTGATCACATTCAACAAAATTGTCTTTCTTTTCAGATAAATTTTAAAGATGTTTTTGCTTTGCTATAGAAAAATAAAAGATGACGTTATTGAAAGAAGCAACATTGTAGTAACTTTTAGGGGGTAGTCCAACATTTTTAAATGTATGTAAATAGTACTGAATAATTGGGTATTTTGTAGTTATCCTTTGAAGTTATCCAGGGACCCTATCAGGGCTGGTACTCAGACAGCTATTGATCTGTAGGTAGGTAGTTACCTGGTACTGGCTATCAGCAGTACCCAGATAAGTTCTGGTTCTGCCCCCTGGACCGCCTTTATACCACCTGCGTTGTGCTGAGGTGGTCAAATTTATTCTGCAGTATTATATGAATAGCAATGCCTGGGCCCAGTGAATGCTAGTTCTGTGGATGACTGGTATCGTTACCTGGATCCTAGCTTTTTATCTCCCTCCCTATATTATTTTTTTATTTATATACCACTTATGTACCCCTCTAAGTGGTTTACACTGAATGATGATTGGGTACTCGAGTGTTTCCTTATCTGTCCCAGCAGGCTCACAATCTATGGTACCTGGGGTAATTGAGGGTTAAGTGATTTGCCTATTGTCACAGGGAGTGGCATGAGACTTGAACCTACAACCTCAGGGTGCTGGACTTGAACGGAGAATCTCGGTGCTGAGGTAGCAGCTTTAACCACTAGGCTGCGCTATATAAGAGAGAGAAACTATAAGGTAAATGACTATGGCGCAACCCAGTGTTTAAACATTGTAAATGCTTTGTATTAGCCAATTTTATATGATACATCATACAAATCGTTTCTTGGAAGGTGCTGGAACTGTTCTTTTCAGTGGTTTACTTTTTTGAACGTTTTCCATCTTTTGATGGACTGAGTAGCCTTACAGCCATATTTTCAAACTGTTCATAATATCTATGAAACAAATTTGTAAACAGTGGAGACTAGGGGTGTGTAAATGTAACCTCCTGCACTCTGCCCTCGGTTTTAAACTTGGCTCAGGGGATCACTCGCCTCCCTGTCTCTCTTTACATGCGAAATATGCCAAACTAAAATAAACTTTACTGAAGTCCAAAATCAAGAAAAGCAGTACAAAAATACAGGTGGGCTGTACAATTTCACAATCCATAACACAAAAGTTCAAATGCCAAAATGCAGGAAAAATTCACAGTGCATATTAAACTAAACAAACTTAATTTTATAGACCAGGTCATCAACCGAAAGGAGCTTGACTCGGTTAACAGTAGTGTAGTGCATAATACATTAACTTGACAAGGAAAAGTAGCAAACAAGGTTTTCCGGAATAAGCAAAAGTACCTGAAGTTTCCCCCTTTTTTTTCCCATTTGTGGCTTCTTATTCCCTTATGTAACACCTGGATCCCTTATTTAGCTTGTCTGTCTTGAATAGATTGTAAGCTCAGCAGGGAAACATATGAGGGTGTGCCGAAAAATTCTCAGCCCAACCAACTTCCTAAATTCTGAGTGTTATTTTGCCACTGTAGCTGAAAAGAGTGTTATTTTATTTTGCAAAGTGCCAATTTGCAGAATCGTAATGCTATGTTTTTTGACATGGTTTCAGATTATTGACTGAACCATGTCAATGAAAGTGTGGAGATTTTCAAATGTGAAACTCCGAGCCATTGTGAAGTTCCTATTTCCTGCAGAAGAAAACTCCAAAGGAAATCCATGAATGTATGATGCAAACATTGAGTGACAAATGCCCATCATACTCCACAGTGAAGTGGTGTGCAAACTTTCAGCGTGAAGATTTTGAGACAAGATGCAGCAAGGTCTGAGAGTCCTCAAACAGTGTCAATGCTTGACATTGTTGACCATGCTCATGCCCTGATTTTGGCAGGTTGGCAAATATTGGCTAAAACAATTGCACTACAGATATCCAGGAAACGGGTGTATAATCCACAAGCAGTTGGGTATGCAGAAGGTGTCAGCCAAGTGGATGCCTAAATGTTTGAATGCTGATGAGAAATTACCTCATTTGGAGTATTGTGTTCAATTCTGGTCTACTTATCTCTAGAAAGATATAGTGGTGCTAGAAAAGGTTAAAAGAAAAGCGACCAAGATGGTAAAGGGGATGGAACTCCACTTGTATGAGGAAAGACTAAAACGGTTAGGGCTCTTCAGCATGGAAAAGAGACGGCTGAGGGGACGATATGATTGAAGTCTACAAAATCCTGAGTGGAGTAGAACAGGTACAAGTGGATCCATTTTTTGCTCCATCAAAAATTACAAAGACTAGGGGACACTGAGTCAGCTTTGGAACTGGTGGCTGACTCAGTAAAAGCTTCTTTTTTCTTTTCATTTCCATCTCTTTTTTTCCCCTATCTACTTCTCTTTCCCTACCACTTGGTAACTCTATAATCCTCCCACCGCACCACTGGTCAGCCCTTACATCTCTCTTTCGCTCCCACTCACCTTTTAAAAAAAATTTTCTCAGAGGGATAGTGCCATTTTATTACTTTTTCAGTCCGTGGTATCCCAACTGTACAATGGTGGGTCAATGATTAAAGAATTCTTTCAAAATAAATACAATGAATCTCCGACACCTCATTTGAAATCCTAGTCCTGGGCAGAAGGAGGGGGGGGGGGGCAGCAAACTGGTCTACGCAGGCCCTTCAATTGCTAAGCCCATACTGAAAGCAACTGGGAATCTCTCTAGCCAAGATTTTATTAGCGTACCAGAGCAGGTCAATTAGCAAATAATAGGGTGAAACCCCAAATAGCATAAACTATTTTCTCATTTGGTTTTCTCCTTTTTAATGTGTTTTATGAACTCAAAAAGTTCTTATGTTTTTTGCTTATGTCTGCGACACAGAGGATCTCGAATCAGAAAATAATGGGTATATATTGAAGGAACTAGGCTTGCACGGCCTGTATCCCATATATGGACATTCAGTTGAGGACGGGCTGGGGAGGGCTTTGATGGCTGGGATGGTTAAGATGGGCTGGAATGAGCTTTGAGGGAGACTCCAGTAGATAGAACTTAAGCACACTACTGGGCAGGGCTCTGGGTTTCTAGCCCAGAAATATCTAAGAAAAAGGACCATTTAAATTAAATTAATTTATGGAGCATGTATAGTTGGGCAAACTGGATGGACCACTCGGGTCTTTATCTGCCGTCATTTACTATGTTGAACATAAGAAACGCCTTCACCGGATCAGACCTAGGTCCATCTAGTCTGGCAATCCGCACACACGGAGGCCCAGTTAGGTACTCCCTGTAGGAGACCCGGATTTCCCGTATCCCTCGATATGATTTGCAAGAAGGCATGCATCCAACTTGTGCTTGAAACCCAGAACAGTAGTCTCCGTCACAACCTCCTCCGGGAGAGCATTCCAAGCGCCCACCACTCGCTGTGTGAAACAGAACTTTCTGACATTTGTCCTGAACCTGCTGCCACTCAGTTTCAGGCTATGACCTCTTGTCCGTGTCACATCTGAAAATGTCAGTAATGCTGCTTCCTGGTCTATTTTGTCAAATCCTTTTAATATTTTAAAAGTCTCTATCAAATCCCCTCGCAGTCTTCTCTTTTCGAGGGTGAACAGTCCCAGTTTTCTGAGGCGTTCTTTGTAGCTCAAATTCTCCATACCTTTGACTAGTTTTGTGGCTCGCCTCTGCACCCTCTCCAGCAGAGTTATATCCTTCTTAAGGTATGGAGACCAGTGTTGGACACAGTATTCTAAGTGTGGTCTGACCATTGCTCTGTAAAGTGGCATTATGACGTCCTCCGATCTACTCGTGATCCCCTTCTTAATCATGCCCAACATCCTGTTTGCTTTCTTCACCGCCGCCGCACATTGAGCCGATGGCTTTAGGGTTCTGTCTATCAGTACCCCCAAATCCCTTTCTTGTTCGCATTTGGCTAATGTCACACCCAATATCCTATATTCATGTTCTTTGTTTTTCTTTCCCAGATGCATCACCAGATGTTGAGATGATCAGACAAACTGCAAACCTAATTAATTAAAAAAAAAAACAAAAACCACCTGCTGAAAAGATGTGTACTAGAGAATGACACGGTGATAAAATTCATCACCGTTCCCGTCCCCGCGGATAACCACGGGAAACCATCTTCATGTCATTCTTTAAGGAGAGAGGGAAGAATCAGAATATGAATGGCCACAACCACTGACCCTCAAGCTTTGCTTTGAAGAATGCTGGTGTAGAAGGACTGAGGCTGAAATAGACACTAAAAAATGACATGGGATTATTTCCCGCGGGGATGGGAACGGTGATGAATTTTGTCACCGTGTCATTCTCTGATATGTATCACTCCATAGACAGCCGAATGGAGTAGGCCACTGGAGCCATGACCCTACCAATAATTTTTTATGCATGGTATCAGCAATTAGATGGGGAAGAGGTCTGGAGATTGGTTTGTTTGACCTCAACTAAAAAGGAGTTTCACTGCCCCACACTTCAACCATAGTACTGTTGGAATGGTTATGTGCTTTTGGAATTTCAGATACAATGTTGAAATGGTTTGGTTCATTCTGTACTAACGGGAGCTTTTGTGTGACTGGAGGGAGTGCCCGGTCAGAGATTGTTTTTTTTTTTTCTTTGATGTGTGGGGTCCCTCAAGGTTCCTCCCTATCAGCTATTTTATTTAATTTGTTTATGGTGCCCACTGGCAAATTATTGTCTGATCTTGGAGTTCGATACCGATTATATGCTGATGATTTGCAGTTTTTCTTTGAGTTTTCTATGGACTGTGCTCAGGGCTTCCAATTACTGTCATCTTATATGGAAGCTATTGTGGCTTGGATATCGTCGAATTGCTTCCACTCAAATGTTTCTAGAATGAAAATGTTGTGACTTCCATCTTCTGAAATTTTAGATGCCCCTTCAGACTTTATGGGATACTGATTCCTATCCAACAGGAGGTTAAAAGTCTGGGTTTTTATTGGATTCCTTCTTAACGTTTTGGGGTCACATTGCTTCAGTGGTTAGGACAATGTTTTTTAAGAACCGCTTGGTACTGAAGCTGCAGGGTTTGCTTTCTTCAGACAATTTTCATCGGGTTACACAATGTTTTGCATGACCTCATTTGGGTTATTGTGATGCTGTTTTATGTGGACTTCCAAAAGAGTCATTAAAGGTTTTGCAGGTGGCCCAGAACGCAGCAGCAAGGGTGACTGGGGGGTATTTCTCACAGTGAACATGAAGTAAATGCTCCGATGCTCATAGGAATTCTATGAGTATCAAAGCATTTACCGCATCAGTAGTGGTATAGTGAGGGTGTGGCGTCCCTCCCCTGCCCTCTTCTCCACCCCCCCATGCTCCTTCCCAACTCCCCTCCCCCGCCACGCACGCCCCTCTTCCCTTCCCCCGTACCTCTTTCATTTTTCCGGCATGAGCAGCATCACGAATTTGCTGCCCTCTCCCTCTAGCATCACTTCCTAGGTGTGGGACCCGGAAGTGACATCAGAGAAAGTTGGCACCGACGCGGGCAGCAAGCTCGTGATGTAGTATACGCCAGGAATATTAATGAGGGAAAGGAAGGAGCATGTGCATACAGCAGGCGGTGTCTGGAAGGAGCAGGAGGGTGGAAAAGAGGACATGTGTCGACGCCCCCCCCATGATGGTGCCTAGGGTGGACCACCCCCCTTACTACACCACTGCACACCAGCCCGCCCTAAAAACCTCTAATGCAACTTGATAAAAGCTGGCCTAAATTTTTTTTGTACCTGGGACAATGGAGGGTTAAGTGACTTACCTAATGTCATAAGGAGTTTGCCAGGATCAGAGCCCCCCTGCACTAACCATTAGGCTACTCCACTCTGTCTCCTAGTTGCCTACAAAATAACCAGCTTTCAGTTTAGCAGTCTGTGCTGGTTAAGTGCATCTGATCATCAGTGGATAGCACCACACAAGTGATTTAACTCACTTGTAAAGTACCCATGTCTGTTTTATCATTCCCTCTCTGAGAAATTCCCTAACCCCTATTTGTCCCATTTGTTTTAATTAAATTGTAAGCTCTATTGAGCAGGGATTGTCTCTTACATGTTTAATGTACAGCACTGTGTACATCTAGCAGCACTACAGAAATTATAAGTAGTAGTAGTAGTAACTGGAGCCTTTTTCTACCTAAATTTCTTTAAATACCAACCTCCCCTAGTATTTACATAGAGACATTTGAAAATATGTTTCATTGTGAAAGAAATCTGACCATTTTAAAGCATTTGTTGAAACAGCATTTATTAGGGGTGGCATATAATTTACTATGACTTTAGTGTTAACCACCGTGAATCTCTCCTGTTCTTCATCTGAATAAGTGCGAGTTATGAATCAATAAATTAAACTATTCTCCCTTTTACAAAACCATAGCGTGTTTTTTTTTAGCACCGGCCGCAGTGGTAACAGCTCTGACACTCGGATAATTCCTTTGAGTGTAGGAGCTATTACCGCCACGGCCGATGCAAAAAAACCACCAAAAACCGTGCTATGGTTTTATAAAAGGGAGAGTATGTTTATTGTTTGCATTTACAATCTGCTTAGCCATTGACTGGAATAATTTGGAATCTTGAAACTCTCTAACTCTTTACATATAAGTACCTGTGCCACTTTTGACTTTTTTTTAACCTCTATCAGAATTCTCTATCTTCCCTGTTAGGGAATCTTTTGAAGATACTGGCTATAAACTACCGGTATGTACTACACTGAGTAAACTGTTGACTTTCTCCAATATTCTAGTTTAAAAGCTGTTCTGTCTCCTTTTTAAATGTTTGAACCAGCAGCTGGACTCCATCCTCAGTAAGGTGAAGCCCATTCTTTTAGAAGAGGCTTTCTTTTCCCGAAAATGTTGCCCAGTTTTCTAACAAACCTGAATCCCTCTTTCCTGCACCTCTTCCACACACTGAGACTCTTTCCTGCACCATCTTCTCATCCACATAATGAGACTCTGGAGCACTGCCTGTGTCTCTGGGCTCCTCTCTATAGCAATTATAAATTAGTCCAGTGATCCCAGTCAGCCCACCATTATTCCAGAGGGTGCAGTATGAGCGATGGATCTGACTTTGCTCCAACCGGGCTGATTTTCTTTTCTAGCACTTGTCTGATTTCTAAATGGCTGTGAGTGCACTAATTTCCTGCAAATAATTCCTTCTTGTCAGAACTGTTTGGGTTGCAGATGAAATGCTACAATTATGAGAAAGAATGGAACTCGGTAAGTATTCTGGGAATCATAATTTCCTTCATTCTTTTGGCCTTTTGCAGTATACTTGAGACTTTTGAGTTTAAGTTGAATGTCTGGTAACACATTTTGCCATAAATTAACTTTAGATTCCCTGTTTTTTGGCCACCAAAGCCTTTCTAAAATAATTTTAAAAAAATAGTCTGGATTTTGTTGTATTTCTGATCTGAAGGGATTTCTATATGCATTAGAGTTGTTTCCTTTGCTTTGTGAAACCTAAACATGGGTTGTTGATTTTGGATGTAATTTTACAAACTTTGCATTTAAATGCTGATTAATTCATGTAAAATGACCTCACAGCAGGGGCGTAGCCATGGGGGTAGGCCTGGCCCACCCCGTTTGGGTTCCAGCCCACCCACCCAGAAGTCACAGGCCACCGATAGCAGTTCCTACACCCTGCCAGCAGTTGACCAGGAATCCTTTCCTCTAACACGTTTGCATTTTGCATCAGAGAGAAGGCATCCTGGTCAGCCGCTAGCAGCATGTAGGAACCGTTGTCAGTGACCTGAAGAAAACAGAATGCTGCACAGGCTGGGGAAGGGTGGGAATGGAGGGCAAGAGAAAGGCAGCTGCATGGGCAGCTGGGAGGTAGCAGGGCAAGAGAAAGGCAGCTGGAAGGTGGGTGGGAAAGGAGGGAAGGAGAGAGGAAAAAAGAGAGGCTACATGGGCTAAGGGTTGGATGGGAGGGAAAGAGAGAGGCTGCAGCACAGGCTGGGGGAGAGTAGGAAGGGAGGGAAAGAGAGAGACTTGCACAGGCTGGGGGAGGGTGGGAAGGGAGGGAAATACAAAGGCAGCTACATGGGGAGGTGGGTGAGAAGGAAGGGAAAGAGAGAGGCTGCTGCACAAGCTGGGGGAGAGTCGGAAGGGAGGGAGAGACGCGTTGCACAGGCTGGGGGAGGGTGAGAAGGGAGGAAATACAAAGGCAGCTGCATGGGGAGGTGGGTGAGGAGGAAGGGAAAGAGAGAGGCTGCTGCACAAGCTGGGGGAGAGTCAGAAGGGAGGGAGAGACGCCGTTGCACAGGCTGGGGGAGGGTGGGAAGGGAGGGAAAGACGAAGGCAGCTGCATAGGCAGATGGGAGGTGGGTGACGAGGGAGGGAAAGACAGGCTGCTGCACAGTCTGGGGGAGAGTAGGAAGGCAGAGAGGCTGTTGCACAGGCTGGGGGAGAATGGGAAGGGAGGGAAAGGGAAAGGCAGCTGCATGGGCAGCAAGGAGGTGGGTGGGAAAGGAGGGAGGGAGGGAAAGAGGCTACATGGGCTAAAGGTGGGATGGGAGGGAAAGAAAGGCTGCTGCACAGACTGGGGGGGAAGAGAAAAGGCTACCCACTTTGGGCTCAGGCCTGCTCAAAATTGGCTGTCTTGCTATGCCACTGCTTCACAGTAACAGTACACAGAGTGCACTTAGGTACAAATTGTATGTAACTTTAGAGTAGGTATGTTCAGGGAAAGAATTTGGGTTGAACTTGGCTGTAGTCATGATTTACACATGGCTGTAAAAGGATGCTTTTGAGACCTAATTATCGGAGTCTCTTTTGATCCCATTCGTTGCTTAAACTCACTTGTCCTCTGTCTTAGGCTCTGAGAAATTGAATTAAAAATTTTTTTTAAAAAAAAGTTCTTAATTTTCTATTATATTTTTATCAATACTTTTAAAATTTCTTACGCTCCGTTTGTATTTTCCTTTTATGTATCTTTTACTATACTTATTGTAGTTCTCCCTACTTCCCTTGTGTACTGGTATGTCATGTCCGTGTATGTTGGTTTTAGTTAATAATTAAGACCCTGTTTTAATTTTAACTCGCTTTGAATTAATGATATTGCGATACATCAAAATTTTAATAAAACTTGAAACTTGAATTAGATACTAAAATTTAGGCTTGTTCTTGAGCAGGCATAACTGTCAGCAACCTTTAGTCTAGGTGCAATTTCTGCATGATTTGTGCTAGTATTTTAGAAAGAAACCAGGAGGGGCATTTTTCAGTATAACGTCGAAGTCAAAATTGAGATGTTTTACCCAACATGTTTCAAACCAACATCTAGAACACGGCCATAATCAAACCAGAAACATGTCTACATTTCTGGTTTGATTGTGGCCTTACATTTTTCAACCTCAACATATCCGAGGTTGGAAATGCTGCTCACGCCACCAAAGAGCCGAAGAAGTACGGAGAATGGAAGGTGGGGGGGAGGGGCAGAGACACCACCTCCCCAGGTGCCTCCTAGTCTTGCTAGGCCTCTGCCTGGGCTATCTAGTAGTGCCACGAGGCTGTCATGAGAGGTCACAGCAACCATTTCTTGTGGGGGGCAGGAGCGACTGGAGTTCACTCCTGCCCCCATCAGCCTTGCTTAGGGTTGCCAGATTTTACATTCGTAAAATCCGGACCACCTAGACCTGCCCCCAGGCACTTCTTGTTACGCACCAGTCCTGCCACTAATCCCCCCACCCCCGCGGCTTGCTCTGGTCGGGCTGGAGGGCATCCGAGGATGCCCTCTTGCCTGACACAATTTCGGGGGAAGCTTTTCAAAACCCGGACAAAGTGCCGGGTTTTGAAAAGCCATCCCGACCCCCGGACATGTCCTCAAAAGGAGGACATGTCCAGGGAAATCCAGACATCTTGTAACCCTACCCTTCTGGACCACTAGGGCTGTTAGTAGTCTCAGGGGTGGGGGAGGGGCCTATTGTGACTAGAGGGGATTGGGTGTCAGGTCAAAAGCGCGCCGGGACAAAGGCGCGAGCAGACAACTGAGCGCAGTGCGGAGGCGCGCGCCGAAGAAAACAACTGTTTTTAGGGGCTACGACGGGGGGTGTGGGGGGGAACCCCCCACTTTACTTAATACAGATCGCGCCGTGTTGTGGGGGGTTGTAACCCCCCCACATTTTACTGAAAACTTAACTTTTCCCTGTTTTTAGGGAAAAAGTTACATTTTCACTAAAATGTGGGGGGGTTACAACCCCCCACAACGCCGCCGCGATATGTATTAAGTAAAGGGGGGGGCTCCCCAACAAAAACCCCCGTCGCAGCCCCTAAAAACAGTCTTTTTCTTCGGCGCGTGCCTCCGTCTTGCGCTCAGTTGTCGGCGCGCGCCTTTGTCTTCCGCGTTACTGTCTATGAACCGGGGATTGAGAGGAGGGATTGGAAAAGGGAATTTGCTGAATATATTTGACTATAAACTGCCTAGATTTTTCTCTGTTAGGCAATTGCTCCTATTGACAGTCCATAATAAAGTGAGTTTATCAATTCTTGAAGTGCTGTAGAATCAATATTAGTATTTTACCCAGTTTGAACAAGCTGGTCAAGGCGGTTTACAAAATCAGTACTGTGTGTAAGCTTGAAATCATTTGACAGCCCTCAGATCTTTCTCGTATTCACACTGCGGCCCTTGACATGAAAAAGGTTGGAGATCACTGGGCTAATGCCTCAGGGTAAAATGGGATCGTAATTGTTTGTATGGTTATCTATATTCTCTTTTCATTGCAAACCATTTGATATTTGTAAATGATAAGAACATAAGAATAGCCTTACTGGGTCAGACCAGTAGCCCGTTCTCACGGTGGCCAATCCAGGTCCCTAATACCTGGCCAAAACCCAAGGAGTAGCAACATTCCATTCAGAATCCTAAATAGCAAGATTCTGGAATCCCAGAGTATCAACATTCCATGCTACCGATCCAGGACAAGCAGTGGCTTCTCCCATGTCAACAGACTATGGACTTTTCCTCCAGGAAATTGTCCAAACCTTTCTTAAAACTAGCTACGCTATCCGCTCTTACCACAACCTCTGGCAACGCGTTCCAGAACTTAACTATTCTCTGAGTGAAAAAATATTTCCTCCTTTTGGTTTTAAAAGTATTTCCCTGTAACTTCATCAAGTGTCCTCTAGTTTTTGTAATTTTTGAGGGAGTGAAAAATGGATCCACTTGTACCTGTTCTACTCCACTCAGACTTCACTCATATCTCCCCTCAGCCGTCTCTTTCCCAAGTTGAAGAGCCCTAACCTTTTTAGTCTTTCCTCATACGAGAGGAGTTGCAGCCCCTATATCATCTTTGCTGCTCTTCTTTGAACCTCTTCTATAAGAGATGCCGCTGGTGTAAAATTGTATACATTAGACACACCCTGAACAAAAAGCAAGCAAATACATTTTGAGATGACTCCTCAGAACAAGAGATAACATTCCTCAGGCCAGATGTGAATGCAATAGAGAAACCTCTGGAATGTCAAGTAACATCTCCAAGAAAAATAACCTGCGGGAGTCGGAAACGAATCTGGAATCCCCAGACTCAAGGTAATCATGAATCATTCCAGCTCTCCTCTCTGCATTAGCGACCATTAGGTACAGCGAACTGGGATACTGACTGTCTGACGATTCACTGAGGATCTGGGAAGATTTCTAATTTCCTTCCCTGTGGTGGTTTAAATACAATTAGAGAAAAAAAAAAAAAAAGGCAGTGAAAGCTGCTAGTGGCAACGAAATAAATCCATTAATAAAAGTGGCGGAATTTTCCTAAAACTAAATTGTATTGTTTTCTTCTACTGTCTGTCCTCCCCAGAGCTGGAAAACAAAATATAAAAGGAACAGTCTGAGATAGGCTTAGTTATTGTAAGGTGTCTGATACAGAGAAAAAATGATGAGAAAAAAAAATTGTAATTTTTAAAATTTATTTACCCCCCTCCCCCCCTTTTGCGAAGCTGCGTTAGGCCTTTTTTTTTTTATTTTTTTAATTGCCGGCCTTGGTGGTATTAGCTGTGACACGCTTAAGGGATTCTATGAGCATCGGAGCTAATACTGCTGTGGCCGGCGATAAAATAGCCTAATGCGGCTTCATAAAAGGGTGGGGGGGTGTATTTTTATTTTATTTATTTTTAGGCCCTCTTTTACAAAAGTGTGCTAAGCGTTTTAGCGCGTGCTAAATCAACGTAAGCGCTAACTGCTAACACGTCCATAGGATAACATGCACGCATTAGCGTTTAGTGCATACTAATATTTAGCGTGCGATAAAAAGCATAGTGCACCTTTGTAAAACAGGGGGTTACTATTTATATGCCACTTATAGACTGAGTGGTTTGCATTCAGATAAGCATTTTTCCCTCTGTCCTCACAATCTACCTAATGTACCTGGGGCATGGGGGATTAAGGCTCTCTTTTACTAAGGTGCGCTAACTGATTAGCGCATGCTAAACGCTAACGCGTGCACGTTAGTCTATGGACACATTTAGCGTGCGCTAATCGGTTAGCGCACCTTAGTAAAAGAGGGAGGCTAGTGATTTGCCCAGGGTCACAAGCAGTGGTGTAGCGAGGGTGAGTGGCGCCCCGCCCTGGCCTCCACCCTCCCCGCTCCTTCCACGATCCCCCCCCTGCTGTGCGTGCCCCTATTCACTCCCCCCATACCTCTACTTCTTCATCACCATAGGCAACAACTTCAACGCGCTCCTCGTTCCTCCGTTGTCACTTCCTACGCGCGGCACTCAGAAGCGACGTCAGCGGGAGAGCCGACACGGTCTTGAGGAGCGCGTTGAAGTTGTTGTTCGCGGCAGTGAACCACTGGAGGTTCTGGGGAAGGGAAAGGGGTGCGCGCCTGGCAAGGGGAGGAGTGGGAAGAGGCGCCCCCTCCCTCCCCAAACACTTACTACGCCACTGGTCACAAGGAGCAGCGTGGGGTTTTCATTATACTACAGCAGTACTTAATATAAATCTGAAATTACAATTATACGGGGGGGGGGGGGGGGGGAGGTTCCCATATCACAAGATACTGCCATGTGAGAGTGCCGAAAAAATCCCCGGGACAGAGATGCACCAGTTTTTTCAAAAGAGGTACATCAAACAGTTCATTAGGAGGCCCTTTTACTTAGCTGTGGTGAGTATTAACACGGGATTACCGCAGCTTGACATGTGGGCAAGCTCAGGCATTACATTACATTGATGTCTTCTATCCCGCCAATACCTTTCAGTTCTAGGTGGTTTACAACAAGAGTTGGCCTGGGCATTTCCAGGGAGAATACATGGTTAATAGATGTAGTATGCGTCAGGATCTGTGGAGGGTCGATCGGGTTTAGTTAGATCATTTGATAAATTTCTCGAATAGAAAGGTTTTAATAGTCAATCATTTTTATTGAATTTCTAAAAATAAAATATGCATCACAAAAATCTTACAAAGAATATCATCTCAACTCAGTTAATACATTGTAGATATATAAATTAAAAAAGAAATCAACTCAATTATCATTACAATACAGACATAAGGTTTTAAGTTCTTTTCTGAATGTTTTGTAGTTGGGCGTTATAGTCAGTAGTTTGGAGAGGTGGCGGTCTAGTTTCGCTGCAGTAATTTTTGCATCGGTGTGCGCTTCCCACACACTACCGCCCCCCCTCCCCCCCCCCCCCCCCCCCCCCACACACACACACAATTTTATTTCTTAGCATTAGGGGTGGATCAGCCAGGAGGGGAAAGTTGGTGTGTATGGTCCTAATTGTTTGGTGCAGCTATATCGCCATGTGCTAACTATCACATGGTTAGTGCGTAAGCCCTGGGGCCTGGATTTTCTAAACGGTACTGGGTTTTTCAGAGCTGGTAGATGCCCAGGTTTAATGAAAAACCTCATTTTTGTTTTTCACTGATTTTCAAGGTGCTTACTGGTGCAGTGGCATAGTAGGGGGGGAGGGGGGAGATGCCCTCCTTCTCTCCCCCTTCCCATTCCTTCTCCTGCCATGAATGCACCCCTTCCCCCATACCATTTTAAACTTGGGTGCCACCAACTTACTGCCTGCATTGGCTTCGGCGCGCTCTCTGACATCATTTCCTGGATCTGCACCTAGAAAGTGACATCAGAGGCAGTAAGTTGGTGGCTGCTCACGTCCAAGCTAAATAGGTAAGGGGGCGGAGGTGGGGAAAAGGTGCCTTAAAAAATCAATGCTGGAATTGCACCTCCTAGGCATGGCAAATGCTGGAAGTGGCGTTAGGTGCCGTAAAGTGCCTGAGGAGGCATAATTCACATCAAAGGTAGGCACCGGAAATGTAGGCCTGGAAAACCCTAGCCTACATTTCCAGCACCTACTTTGGCCAAAGGCGCAGTTCTCTAGGGGAATGTGTGGCGCAGTGGTTAAAGCTACAGCCTCAGCACCCTGAGGTTGGGGGTTCAAACCCACGCTGCTCCTTGTGACCCTGAATAGGTCACTTAATCCCCCCATTGCCCCAGGTACATTAGATAGATTGCGAGCCCACCAGGGCAAACGGAAAAATGCTGGAGTACCTGAAACAGTTCATGTAAACTATTCTGAGTTCCCCTGGCTGAACAGTATAGAAAATCAATGGTGCCACTTAGAGAATCCAGGCTTTACTGTCTACAAAATAGGTGGTGATAATGGCTCCCATGTTAATGGCCATGCGCTAAAGGGACAATTAGCACATGGACATTAATTCAAAAAAAAGTAGAAAACTGCTAATTTACCTCTGAAGTAAAAAAATGGCCTTAGCATGCAAGAGTGACTGTGTAAGTATGCTCTAAGAAGGTCATTCTTTTTACTGCACTTTGGTTAAAGGAACTCTATGCTAATTGAATGCTCAATAAACTAATTCAGAAACAAACCTTTTATGAAGTAATCTGAAGTGAATGAAAAGAATTCACTTTATACTTTCTTAAAATGGTGGGCTTACTTTCTATTGTAGAGGGTTTGTTTGTTTTTTTTTAACTAAAGATTAACACCTTATCTGTCATTGTATTGCAATGGGCCCTGCTGCAGATAACATGCACTGATCTTTAGTAAAAGACCCCCTTCATTTTTCAGATTTTTGTCAGAATCTGCTGTCTAGTGTTCAACAGATTATCTTCAGAAGATCAGGGAAGGGATGAGAAAAGAATGCTGGGAGGGGGGGGGGGAAACCGCCGAAGAACCTGCCAGTCTTTTCAGGCTGATATTTGCCTGGTTTGAGTTTGACTTTGAACAGTTTCCACGTTGCTCAAGAGTGTATTTCCAGCAGTCAGCCCATCTCCCACAAAGCGCTCATTAGTTGGTTGGTTGTTTTTTTTAACTTTTTAAAATTATTTTCACATTTATTAATTGCCTCTCCCAGCAAAGGCTACAAATCCAGTTTCCAAATAAAACACACATAATCACATACATAACTAAAGACCAAACCACACGGATATAAATTAATAACAACTAACACAGCTATAATCCACCGAAGGCTTTGTCAACTAACCAAGCTTTACATAATTTGCAAAAAGTACATAAATCATTCAGCCACAGAGCATAGCACTCCAAAGAGTGGGTCATGCACATGAAACAGTTTTGGGTTTTGTTGTCACTGGCATAACGGCATCTGGAAGCTTCAAAATACTTGCTGCGAAGATCTTTGGGTCCTCACTGGTTTTGTTTTTTTTTAAATGTCCACTAGGATATAGGTAGCTAGGGGAGCGTTCTAAGTACAGTGAAACCTTGGTTTACGAGCATAATTGATTCCAAAAACATGCTTAAGAACATAAGAACATAAGAAGTTGCCTCCGCTGAGGCAGACCATAGGTCCATCCTGCTCAGCGGTCCGCTCCAGCGGCGGCCCATCAGGCCCATTGCCTGAGCAATGGTCTATACCTATCTATACCCCCCAATCCCTTTTTCTTCTAGGAATCTATCCAAACCTTCTTTGAAACCATTTAGTGTTTTCTTGTCTACAACAGCCTCTGGAAGCGCGTTCCATGTATCTACCACCCTCTGAGTGAAAAAGAACTTCCTAGCGTTTGTTCTAAACCTGTCCCCTTTCAATTTCTCCCAATGCCCCCTTGTGCTTGTGGTGCCCCTTAATTTAAAAAATCTGTCCCTGTCTACTTTTTCTATGCCCTTCAGGATCTTGAAGGTTTCTATCATGTCTCCTCTAAGTCTTCGCTTTTCCAGGGAGAAAAGTCCCAACTGCTTCAATCTGTCAGCGAATTTCCCCATAAGAAATAATGGAAACTCAGATGATTCGTTCCACAACCCAAATACTTTAATACAAAATACTATGTATTGCAAGACCTTGCTCATCTAGAACAGTCACTACACTCCCGCAGCGTCAGAGAGAGAAGAACCATCGGCACAGTTGTGATGATCTGACGCGTGTATACTGTATGTATTTGTATTGCAAGACTTCGCTCGTCTAGAACAGTCACTAAGCTCTTGCAGCGTCAGAGAGAGAACCATCGGCTTAGTTGTGATGATGTGACGTGTGTATATTGTATGTACAGTGGTACCTTGGATTACGAGCATAATCTGTTCCAGGAGCATGCTCGTAATCCAAAATGCTTGTTTATCAAAGCGAGTTTCCCCATAGGAAATAATGGAAACTCGCTTTGATACGTTCCCCCCCCCCCCGAGGCCAGCAGCGCTGCTCCCCCCGCTCGCAAAGACCCCCCCCCTGAGCAAACCAGCACCACCCCCCCCCCCCCCACTGCCTGAACAACTTAAACTTACCCCCCTCCCCCCGTCTGGCACCGGCACGCAGGCACAGATCGTGATGGTGCCTAGAAGATCTTCCGGCTTCTGCCTGCCTTGCGCATGCATCTGCGCATGCTCAAGGACTTCTAATTCTCCCTCTCGGTGCGGGGGGGGGGGGGGAGAGTGCCGGTTCGAGCGAGGGAGCCTTTGCGAGTGGGGGGGAGCGATGCCGGTTATCGGGGGGGGGGGGGCGCTCGCAAATTGAGTCAACACTTGGATTGAGAGTCAAAAGTTTGCTGAGTGTTTTGCTCGTCACCACCCTCGCTATGCCACTGGGTAACCCTACCTGTGTTTGACATGGCGGTGCCAAAGGTCATTTTTGGCGTTAGCCACGCCTACTTTAATCTTAAGCACCTTTAGGTGCTGCCGTAAATGCGATCTAGGTGCCAGATTTAGAGGTGCATACATTTTTGGCTTTAAACAATTTTAAGGTGGCTTTTAAAAGGCTTTGCCATTTATAGAACATGGGCCTAAGTGCTCCCATGTTATTGTTTTGCAGGTGCTGTACAGGTTGGTTCTTCCTTCGGTTAATAGGGCAAGATGGGAGTCAACGAGAAATAAAGCATTTTAATTTTTTGCCCCACAATTATGGAATCATTTACCTTGAGAACTGAAGCATTTAAAACTACGCTGAAAACTTTTTATTTACGTGAAGCATTTTGGGGGAAGATTCTGTTTTGTCAGAAATAATATATTAGTGGATCAGTGAGAATCCTATGATATAAAATTGATACAGTAAGTTTGGAATTTGCATGAAGGGATGAATCGAATCTTCTATTTGTGCTTCGCGCATACCTACGCAGGCTCAAGGCGCCTTACAGTGAGAAGAAAGGCAGAAAATAAGAGCAGAATAGAGGCAGGGGAAAAATAGAGGAGAATTAGAGGGATGGTAATTGACTTGTAGGAAGGGAGATTCATGTTAAATTCAGGTATCAAAGAGAAGGGTTTTCAGTTTCTTCTGGAATAAGGTGTAGCTATATTTGTGTATATATATTTTGTTTTGTGCCTGTATAGGTCTGTTCTTTTCTATATATTAGATATTTGTATACCACTTGGACCTGTCGAAAGAACAAGCGGTATAACACGTTTTAATAAAACATAATGGGGACATTAGCACAAAAAAAAAAAAATGGCCAGACTTTAATACCACAGTAAATCTGGGGCTTAGCGCGCTGGAAAGTCCAGTGTTAGAATGCACGAAGCTCAGATTTCTCTGCACCTTAGTAAAAGGGCCTCTATTTTTATTTGCTATGATTTGACTCATAAAATCGAGTCGGATAATAATAGAAAATGCTCCCGGAAAGGCCAGCTTAAAAGAGCTGCACCTCATCCAGCAAGGGCTGAGGCCGTCGCCATAAGCATCGTTCTTTCACTGCTGTTGCGTGCTGAAGGATCAGTCCCTGCAGACCCCAAAGTAAAAGACACCCTGTTCAAAAGGGCAGAGCCCACCCTTCTGCAGCTGTGCCTGTGTATCATAATGACTCATTTTACTCTGACAGGTTATTCATGAAAGTGCCACAAGACAGCGCAGAAAACAAGTCACTCATTAGCTTATTCACGGACACCTGGTGCTCCCCCCCCCCTCCTCCTCTCCACGCTTCAGGGCATTCAAATACCAGAGCAGGATAATAGTGAAAGCTTTACAATCATTGATCAGTTAGACAAAACCCTAGTCCACAGAGTACCCTAAAAAGATTCTTCTCTAGTAAGGCTGGATTCAGAACAGCAGTGTACCGAAATCTGGACTTATCTGACATAGGAAGAATAAGAAATGAATTACTTTTATTATGCATGATGGTTGTGGGTATCCTGAAGACTTGGCTGGCTGGATGTGTCACAAACATTGGATTAAGATCCCCTTGCACTAGGAGCGGCCTAGTGAAGATCCTAGTGCCGCTCCTTGTGACCCTGGGCAAATTACTTAAACCTCCATTGCAGTGGCGTACCTAGGGGGGGGCGGGGGGGCGGGCCGCCCCGGGTACCAGCCCTGAGGGGGTGTTCCCGGCCTTGCCGCTCAGTCCCCCCCCACGCCCGAAGGACCGCTCGCCCCACTGACCTTCCAGCACACCTATGAAGCAGCCCGCAGCAGGATCGCGACGTCAGCAATCCCTCAGCTGCTTGGGCGCTGCTTCCTCTGACGTCAGAGGAGGGGGCGGGACCGCGACGCAGGAAGCAGCTCCTAAGTAGCGCAAATATAGCTGACGTCGCGATCCTGCTGCGGCTGCTTCATAGGTAGTGCGGGGAGGCCAGGGGGGCGAATGGTCCTTCGGGGTGGGTCGGGGATCTGACCCAGTTCTAATACCTCTCCGTCTCCGTGCCGACCGACCCCCTCAAGGACCGACCCTTGGAAACATGTTTTCAGGCTTGGAATCCAGTTAAAAGGCAATAGACGCTCTGTCTATACCTGGGACCAAACTGAAAGAAATTTGTCCAGCCCTGGCAAGTTCAAACCCAACTCAAACCAAATTCTGCACTCCTGGGGAAGGGGGAGGTTTTGCTTCTGAGAAAGTGCTCCTTAGTACATCAGAATCTCTGTCTGCTTCTTGGCACCAGCACTGGAGAAATAATGAGACGCCCTACTTTCTTTCTGCATGTGAAGCCATCTGGAGGGGGGGGGGGGTGTTTGTGAGTACCAGAAGGCACTGCGAGGAAGGAACGGGGTATATTAGTAGATCTGTGTGTGATGGAGGGCACTAGGGCCAGCAGGAGTGAGGTACATAGTTAGAGCTGTAGAGGGGGGGGGGGGAAGGAGGGTGTCCCTATTGCAAGGGAGGAGTGAGGTTTTCCCTCGCCTTTTCTTCAGTCCTAAAGTTCACATTTTCTGGCTTTGGCTGCCTTCAGCAGTCATGCGACCGGGTAACAAAGCCCCCCTGACCCTGCACGCTGTCTGATTCGGCTGCTGTTGAACAGTTTGCGTGCCGGAACCCTTCTCAGGCTGAGTGGAATTTGGGTTATGAGCTGCAGGGAGTGGTTGTGAATTTCTCCGTGAGAACCTTGTGCATCCTCCTCCAGCTTGAGTCCGCACTAGACGCCCGCACTAGACGTCCCCACGTAGACGTCCGCACTAGACGCCCGCACTAGACGTCCCCACTAGACGTCCGCAATAGACGTCCCCACTAGACGTCCGCAATAGACGTCCCCACTAGACGCCCGCACTAGACGCCCGCACTAGACGTCCCCACTAGACGTCCCCACTAGACGTCCGCACTAGACGTCCCCACTAGACGTCCGCAATAGACGTCCCCACTAGACGTCCGCAATAGACGTCCGCACTAGACGTCCCCACTAGACGTCCGCAATAGACGTCCGCAATAGACGTCCCCACTAGACGTCCGCACTAGACGTCCGCACTAGACGTCCCCACTAGACGTCCGCAATAGACGTCCGCACTAGACGTCCCCACTAGACGTCCGCACTAGACGTCCGCACTAGACGTCCCCACGTAGACGTCCCCACTAGACGTCCCCACGTAGACGCCCGCACTAGACGTCCCCACTAGACGTCCGCACTAGACGTCCCCACGTAGACGTCCGCACTAGACGCCCGCACTAGACGTCTAGTGCGGACGTCTACGTGGGGACGTCTAGTGCGGACGTCTAGTGCGGACGTCTACGTGGGGACGTCTACGTGGGGACGTCTAGTGCGGACGTCTAGTGCGGACGTCTACGTGGGGACGTCTAGTGCGGACGTCTACGTGGGGACGTCTAGTGCGGGCGTCTACGTGCGGACGTCTACGCGTGCGCGTCCTCGTGCGCGCGTCTTACATTCAGCACCAAGTGGCAGAAACCTAAACCCCAAACTCAGATAAATGCATTCCCAGGCCTTGTTCTCCCCTCCTCCAGGTCAGATTGCTGTTGAAAGCTGAGGCAACAGGAAATACGTCAGCCTCGGGGAGGATCGGAACTCAAGCTGGAGGAGGATGCACAAGGTTCTCACGGAGAAATTCACAACCACTCCCTGCAGCTCATAACCCAAATTCCACTCAGCCTGAGAAGGGTTCCGGCACGCAAACTGTTCAACAGCAGCCGAATCAGACAGCGTGCAGGGTCAGGGGGGCTTTGTTACCCGGTCGCATGACTGCTGAAGGCAGCCAAAGCCAGAAAATGTGAACTTTAGGACTGAAGAAAAGGCGAGGGAAAACCTCACTCCTCCCTTGCAATAGGGACACCCTCCTTCTCCCCCCCCCCCCCTCTACAGCTCTAACTATGTACCTCACTCCTGCTGGCCCTAGTGCCCTCCATCACACACAGATCTACTAATATACCCCGTTCCTTCCTCGCAGTGCCTTCTGGTACTCACAAACACCCCCCCCCCCCCTCCAGATGGCTTCACATGCAGAAAGAAAGTAGGGCGTCTCATTATTTCTCCAGTGCTGGTGCCAAGAAGCAGACAGAGATTCTGATGTACTAAGGAGCACTTTCTCAGAAGCAAAACCTCCCCCTTCCCCAGGAGTGCAGAATTTGGTTTGAGTTGGGTTTGAACTTGCCAGGGCTGGACAAATTTCTTTCAGTTTGGTCCCAGGTATAGACAGAGCGTCTATTGCCTTTTAACTGGATTCCAAGCCTGAAAACATGTTTCCAAGGGTCGGTCCTTGAGGGGGTCGGTCGGCACGGAGACGGAGAGGTATTAGAACTGGGTCAGATCCCTGAAGAAGCTCATTCTCCTTCTATCAGTTTGGTTCGGTGCAGTGGCGTACCTAGGGGGGTGCGGGGGGGGCGGGCCGCCCCGGGTACCAGCCCTGAGGGGGTGTTCCCGGCCTTGCCGCTCAGTCCCCCCCCACGCCCGAAGGACCGCTCGCCCCACTGACCTTCCAGCACACCTATGAAGCAGCCCGCAGCAGGATCGCGACGTCAGCAATCCCTCAGCTGCTTGGGCGCTGCTTCCTGCGCCGCGGTCCCGTCCCTCCTCTGACGTCAGAGGAGGGGGCGGGACCGCGACGCAGGAAGCAGCTCCTAAGTAGCGCAAATATAGCTGACGTCGCGATCCTGCTGCGGCTGCTTCATAGGTAGTGCGGGGAGGCCAGGGGGGCGAATGGTCCTTCGGGGTGGGTCGGGGCATCAGGCCTTCAGGGTGGGGCGGGCGGGCGGGCAGGCAGACTTTCAAGGGGGAGGGGGGTGACAGGCAGGCAGGCAGGCCTTCAAGGGGGGGTGCAGGTCTTCGGGGGGGGGTGCAGACCTTCAAGGGGGTGCAGGCCTTCAAGGGGGGGACAGGCAGGCAGGCCTTCAAGGGGGGGACAGGCCTACAAGGGGGGGGGGACAGGCCTACAAGGGGGTGCAGGCCTACAAGGGGGGGGGACAGGCCTTCAAGGGGGGACAGGCCTTCAGGGGGGGTGCATGCCTTCAGGGGGGGTGCCGACCTTCAAGGGGGTGCAGGCCTTCAAGGGGGTGCAGGCCTTTGGGGGGGTGCCAACCTTCAAGGGGGGGTGCAGGCCTTCAAGGGGGGGGACAGGCCTTCAAGGGGGGACAAGCAGGCAGGCCTTCAAGGGGGGGACAGGCCTACAAGGGGGTGCAGGCCTTTGGGGGGGTGCCAACCTTCAAGGGGGGGGACAGGCCTTCAAGGGGGGACAAGCAGGCAGGCCTTCAAGGGGGGGTCAGGCCTTCAAGGGGGGGACAGGCCTACAAGGGGGTGGGACAGGCAGACCTTTAAGGGGGGACAGGCCTACAAGGGGGTGGGACAGGCAGACCTTTAAGGGGGGATAGGCCTTCAAGGGGGGACAAGCAGGCAGGCCTTCAAGGGGGGGTCAGGCCTTCAAGGGGGGGGACAGGCCTTCGGGGGTGCAGGCCTTCGGGGTGGGTGCAGGCCTTCGGGGTGGGTGCAGGCATTCGGGGTGGGTGCAGGCCTTCGGGATGGGTGCAGGCCTTCAGGGAGGGACAGACCTTCGGGTGGGGGGTACAATCCTTCGGGGAGGGTGCAGGCCTTCAGGGGTGGGGTTTAGGCCTTCAGAGGGGGACAGACCTTCGGGTGGGAGGTAAAGTCCTTCGGGGGGTGCAGGTCTTCAGGGGTGGGGTGTAGCCCTTCGGAGGGGGGACAGACCTTCGGGGGAGGGGGGGTCCTGGTGTAAAAGTACACAGAGGGAGAGAGGGAAGGGGGGGTTCAAAGATACGTGCATATGCCAGACTTTGGGGGTTAGAAATAATGGGTCTAAAAACAGAGGAGTGGGAGAGAGATGGTGCATAATGGGATTTAGGGAGGGAAGGAACAGAAAGGGAGAGAACTTGGAAACAGGGGATGGTGTGGAGGGGGGATAGAGATACTGGATAGGAGGATAGTTGGGAACAGAAAGGGAGAGATGGTGGATCCTGGGGTGGTGGGGAGTTGAGAAAAGGTGAATCTGTGGATGGAGACAAAAAAAAGGAAAGATGCCAGATCTCCGGGAGAGGGAAGGGAAACGGAAGGGGAGAACAGAGATGGCAGACGGATGGTTAGCACGGAGAAAGGAGACCCTGGCAAGCAAGACAACAAGAGCCTGGGACCAACAAGATTTGAATATTGATCAGAGAACAAAAGGTAGAAAAAATAATTTTATTTTCTGTTTTGTGATTACAATATGTTAGATTTGAAAAGTGTACATGAGACAGCTTGAAATGGGAACTTTTCTATTTTTGTGAATGGCAAGGCTGAGTTCAGTTAAAATATATGCTTTATAAGAAAATATAATAATGTGTTTTATAAAGTTTATAAGCATTGCTGGCATACTCGGTGAGGTGTTCCTAGTGTTGGTGGTGGTGGTAGCATGTCAGTGTGTTGAGAGGAAGAGGTAGTCTGGGAAATTCTGCTGAGCAAACTCTGGGCCCATTTCCACCCCCAGTTAGTCCACTCCACTCAACTGGTTCACACACTGAGTGGGTCTTTGGGTGTTATTTCTGGGTAGTTGTTTTAGAATCTCTTCCAGTGGTTTGTCAGTATCTCCTTCTGGTCCAAGGAAGGAAACTTTGTCAACCTTAGCATTGACCTTCAGAATATGTTTGTAACAGCGCTGCTTGTGTGGCATTAGGCTATGTAGTGATCGAAAGAAAAAAACAGACCTTTGCACATTTTTGCACTATATGGTGGGTGTATGAGGAGATTCATTTCCTGCACAGTTAAGTCCATGTGAAGTTACCTTGTGCTGTATTTGACATCTAGCAAGGTCTCTGTTTGGAAGGAAAGATCTAAGCTTAAAAATGAAGTGGCCAGAAGTTATGTTAAAAGTAGATAGCGTAGCTGGTTTTAAGAAAGGTTTGGACAAATTCCTGGAGGAAAAGTCCATTGTCTGTTATTAAGACATGGGGGAAGCGTCTGCTTGCCCTGGATTGGTGCACTCAGTTGTTCCCACTTGGAGAACCTATTGACTTTTACTGCTTTTCTGTGTGGCTTTAACATTTTTGCTATTCAGTATACCTAAACTATTATTCAGTAGAAAAAATTTGTTTGTTCAATCAAATCCTGTGTGGACATTGGACTTCTATGAGTGAATGTTCTGCTTGATTGAACAAACTAAATTTTTTCTACTGAATAATAGTCTAGGTACAATGAAAGTAAATAGCAAAAATGTTTGAGTAGATAATTAAGGAAATCTTTTTCATATTGCTTGCTTATGGACTGGGAAAAAAGACTGTTCAAGCAAATGTCTCCAGAACTGCTTTAATGGAAAAATGTGATTTTTTTTTTTTAAGTACTTTGTGAAATTTATTGTTGTTGTGAAATTTATTGTTATACTTTGTTTAAACTTAAAAAGCGGTGTCATTAACAGTGAATCTAATCGAAAAATCGATTCAACAGGGTGAATCGGATCGAATGAAATATTTTTCTCTGAATCAGGCAGCACTATTGGCTACTGGGCATGATGGACCATTGGTGTGACCCAGTTAGGCTATTCTTATGTTATGTTCTCATCTGTAGGGGCCTTTGTTTTCACTTCTTATTTTAATGTATTTTTTTCCTGGGAACTTATCAGTGTTTTTTTATAATGGGAACAAAAATGGAAGAGAATTAATGTGTGTGGAATGGGGGGGGGTAACTAATTTCTTCAGCTAAATAATTCAATCCACTTCAAACAGACATAGGAGAACTCACGCACCATTCACACACCCTCCAACCAAAAACGTCAAAAGAAAAAAACTGTTCGACAACCTCCTAGCCATTCGAGCTGCAACACTTGACCCCCAACTCTACAACCTATTGACCTCGACCACAAACTACAAAACCTTAAAAAAAGAAATAAAAACCCTTCTATTAAAAAAACACATAAAACCAAACTAACATAATCAGAACTGTCCCAAGCATCACCTGCAACTACTCCATATGTACTTCTGATGTCATGACAATTCAGACATAATTTATGTTATGTTATGTTTGGAATAATGGTTACATAAATGAGGTTCAATAAAAGAAAATTTTCTGTGGGAGCATTTGTTGGAACTTCTGTTATCCTGATTTCTTCTATCTGTGGGCTTTCTTTAGCTAACCTACTTATCTGGGGCTTTCCACTTCTGCAGCTGCCCTTTTCACGGTCCACTTTGCGCTTGCACTCTCTGGGGAGGGGGGGTTGGGTCTGGGCTTGGTGGGGTAGGTGTGTCTGGTAGTTTTGTCTGGGTGGTGGCTGGGTGTTTCTTGGGTGCTTGTTGTGCGGATTGGTGTGTCTGGTGAGCGGTCTGGGTGTTGTTGCTTGTGGGGGTTTTTTTCATTATAAAATATGGCTGAGGGTCTAGTCCGGCTTATTATTCTTGTGGGTTCTGGGGTGGGATTTGTTTGCTTGCCCCAAGTTTTGGCCTTTTGTTGTGTATTGCTATGCCTCTCATTGGCAATTTTCTCTTGGGAGAGGCTTGTTCATGCTTGTTGTTGCTGTTACTCTCATTCTGTGTTCTTTTTGATAATGTATAAGTTTCTGTACAGACCATGGTTGCTTGTCTGGACCTTTTGCCATTCTCAATAAAAATACTTTGAAAAAAAAAAAAAAAAAAGAAAATTTTCACTGCCTGTTTCTATTCTGACCATTTATTCCATTTCATGGTTATTGCAAAAAAAAAAAAAAAAAAAAAAATTTTACATGAGGGGGGGGGGGTGTCAAAAAATGATGGGCCCCGGGTGCCACATACCCTAGGTACGCCACTGCTCCATTGCCCTACTGGGACAGATAGAGAAGGCACTTAGTGTACCTGACTATTCAACGTGCACTGCTCAGGATCCCCCTTGTAGGATTACAATATAGCTCCAGAAAAAGGACGAATTGAAACATAGAAACATGATTCAAGTTTATTAAAAAACAATTTTGTACCGCTCAATCAAACTTCTAAGCGGTGTACAAGTAAGTGCTAATGGGGAACCAAAGACACAGGTAGGACTTGAGATAAGTTACAAGACAAATATCTCATAACATATAAATGAACGGGCACAAGAGGAAAGAGGGAGGAACTACAATGATCAAGTAAAGTTAACGGCTAAATGGCCCATCCAGTCTGCCCATCCTCTCTCTAAGACAGGGGTGTCAAAGTCCTTCCTCAAGGGCCGCAATCCAGTCGTGTTTTCAGAATTTCCCCAATGAATATGCATGAGATCTATTAGCATACAATGAAAGCAGTGCATGCAAATAAATCTCATGCATATTCATCGGGGGAAATCCTGAAAACCCAACTGGATTGCGACTCTCAAGGAGGGACTTTGACACCCCTGCTCTAAGAGATCCCACATGACTATCCCAGGCCTTCTTGAATTCAGACACAGTCTCCGTCTCCACCACCTCTTCCGGGAGACTGTTCCATGCATCTACCATCCTTTCTGTAAAAATATATTTCCTTAGATTACTCCGGAGCCTATTACCTCTTAACTTCATCCTATGCCCTCTCATTCCAGAGCTTCCTTTCAAATGAAAGAGACTCACCTCATGCGCATTTACATCACGTAGGTATTTAAATGTCTTTATCATCTCCCCCTCTCCTGCCTTTCCTCCAAAGTGTACAGATTGAGATCTTTAAGTCTGCACCCATATGCCTTATGACAAAGACCGCTGATCATTTTAGTAGCCTTCCTCTGGACCGACTCCATCCTGTTTATATCTTTTTGAAAGTGTGGTCTCCAGTATTGTACACAATATTCTAAACTAGTCTTTAAGCCCGTTACATTAACGGGTGCTAGAATAGATGTGTGTGTCTTTATTTCTTTCTTTCTTTTTCTCTCTCTCCTCTTGGCCGCTTTCTGTCTCTCTCTTTCCTCGGCTGTCAACCATCACCCCTTGCCTGTTCCACCTGTCCAGCAGTAGGTCTTCTCCCTTCCTTTTACCTCCCCCTGTCCATCAGCACTCCTTACCTGCTCCCCCTGTCCAGCAGCACTTCTTCCCTACTCCCCTGTTCCTCTTCCCTGCTCCCCTGTTCCTCTTCCCTACTCTGCCTGTCCAGCAGCACTCCTTCTTTTCTCCCCCTGACCCTCTTCCCTGCTCCCCCTGCCCAGCAGCACTCCTTACCTGTGTCTCTCTTTCTCCTTAGTGTTTTGTTATTTTTTTCAATCTGTCTCTTTAGCCCCCTGTCCTTCTGTGAGTGTCTGTGTGTCTCTGTCCTTGTGCACTATTGTTTGTTTGGTTTTTTTTAAATCTCCTGATCCCCTCTGTTTGTTTGTTTGTCCTTGTGCACTGTTTATTTGTTTTTTTTAGCTCCTGATCCCCTCTGTTTCCATGGCAACCCTGTTCGCGGATGTGAGGGTCGTTTTGTGGTGCCGGGTGTGGCGGCGCCGTGTAGGGCGGAAGCGGGAGGCGGGGCCTCAGCAGCGGTCGGGCGGCTCGCGCCGCCGGCCCCCAGGAGCTCGAGGTCGGCGGCGGACATGGATGGCGTGTAGGGCGGAAGCGGGAGGCGGGGCCTCAGCAGCGGTCGGGCAGCTCGCGCCGCCGGCCCCCAGGAGCTCGAGGTTGGCGGCGGACATGGCTGGCGTGGCATGGTGGAGGTCGGTGACGTAAAACCCGCGCATGCGCAATCGTGTTTCCGCGACGGATCAGGGAACACGATTTTTTTAGTGCGCATGCGCGTCCTACCATTTTATTATATTAGATGAAGTCTCACCAGAGTCTTATACAGGGGCATCAATACCTTCTTTTTCCTACAGGCCATACCTCTACCTATGCAACCTATCCTTCTAGCTTTCGCCATCACCTTTTTGACTTGTTTGGCCACCTCAAGATCATCTCATACTATCACTCCCAAGTTCCGCTCCTCATTCATGCGTGAGCACCCTCAATATTGAACAAAGTTCTTGACTATTGGGTTTAGCACCCCCAATAATTTTGTAAATTATTGGCTCCCAAGACCCCATCGTCTTTTCTGTTAGGGATGTGAACAGCGAAACACTTTTATTTAGTTTTCAGTTCATTTGGTATTCTTCCTGATTTTTTGGGATGTTTTTCTTTTGTTTGTTTCACACATTTATATTGACAATTCCGTTGAAGACACTTTGAATGTGTTATGAAGGTATTTATCTATCGCACACAGGTGAATACTTGCTGCGGTTGTAATCCACCTTTCTCCAAGAGCTTCCCCAAGAATTTTCACAAACATCCTCCTCTCTGGCACTGAGGGTGTTTTGTGGCTATGAACGCCGCTGTGTCAGAGAAATTCGACCAACCACAACCCACTGAAACTAATGAAAATAATTAGTGGATTTTTCCAAATCCATCTTGATAATGGCGTATGGACTTTTAGGAAATGATTCAAACATCTTTTGAACCCTGCTAAGCTAACTACTTTTACCACATTCTGTGGCAAGTAATTCCAGAGTTTAATTACACCTTCTTACTATTCCCTCGCTGAAATATATCAGTATAATGAGGGCTACAATTTTCTTCGTTATTGCCCCCTCTCTTTGGAACAGTATCCCAAATTACTTACGCCAAATAACCAGTCTTGCCAATTTTAAGGCGAAGTTAAAGACATTTTTATTCCTTGATGCCTTTGTAACTTAAACTGCCCTTTTAAGGGCGACTTAAATTCAGGAAAGGTTTTTACCTTCAGTTTCCCTTCCCTATGTTCTTTTCCTTGACTGTTCCTTTTCTCTCTATCAATTGTAGTTCCAACCCTTCTTCCCTTTCGTTCCCGTTCGTCAAAGTCTATAAAAATTTGTCATTTCCCCCGATTTGTCTTTATTTATATTGTAAATTAATTTGGCGCAGGGTTTTGGCATTTTTGTACACCACCTAGAAGGCTTGATTAGGCGGTATAAGAAATTTTAAATTTTTTTTTAAAAAAATCTTTATTCATTTTAAAATCTTACAGCGAGTGTACAGGAATATGTCATTAATAACTACAATATAACACTTGAAATTCTTTCTCATATAATCCTAAAAACATAAAAATTATACCCCATCCCACCCACCCTCTTTCAAATATTGTAATCAATCATTTCATAAATAATATTTTAAATAAACTTGAAACTTTTAAATTTACTACTTAGTAGCTTCATTGGGTGGCCCTAGTTCTAGTATTTTGAGAAATAAACATGCAATTCAAGTCTACCCATTCCACTCCATTCAGTATTTTACAGACCTTATTATTATCTCCCTTCAGCTGTCTCTTCTCCAAGTTGAAGAGCCCTAGCGCTTTAGCCTTTCCTCATAGAGAAATTGTCCCATCCCCTTTATAATTTCCGTTGCCCTTCTCTGTACCTTTTCTAATTCCGCTATATCTTTTCTGACGTGTGGTGATCAGAATTGCATACAATATTCAAGGTACAGTCGCACCATAGAGTGGTACAAATGCATGATAACATTCTCAGTTTTGTTTTCCATTCCTTTCCTAATACAGTGGTACCTTGGATTACGAGCATAATCCGTTCCAGGAGCATGCTCGTAATCCAAAATGCTCGTTTATCAAAACAAAGTTCCCCTTAGAAAATAGTGGCAGCAGCAACGATTCATTCTAGAACCCGGGGTCTATACCTGTCGGGTGCCGGGTGCTGCAGCGCCATCTCCTCCATCTGCCTCCTCCGTGGTTCATCTGAAGAAGAACCCCACAGTGCTGCTTTGGGGGGGGGGAAGCCAGCCACCGGAGAACCCCACAGTGCCGCTTCGGGGGGATGCCAGCCGCCGGAGAACCCCACAGTGCCGCTTCGGGGGGATGCCAGCCGCCGGATAACCCCACAGTGCTGCTTCGGGGGGGGGGGGGGGATGCCAGCCGCCGGAGAACCTCGCAGTGCCTTCAGAGGGATGCCTCCTCCATCCGCCGGCCAGCCCTCCACGTCGGATGCCCCTCGCATGCTGGAGAGCCCCCACCCGAGCCCACGCAGCCGAGTGCCGCCCCACCCGCATGCCACGCACGACACGCACAACGCCGATGATTGACGCTGTGCACATCACACGCAACGCGCAGGCGGGACAGCACCCGGCCGCGCAGACCCAGACAGAGGTCCTCCAACCTGCGGAAGGCACGATGTAGAAGGCTGGCCGGAAGACGGAAGAGGAATCCCCTGTAAGTGCTCGTTGATCGGGGCAGTGCTCGGTTTGCGAGTCAAAAGTTTGCTGAGTGTTTTGCTCGTCTCGCAAACCGGGTTACTCGCAAACCGAGGTACCACTGTAATTCTTAATACTGGGTGTAGATGGGCTGGAGTAAATCTTAACAGAGATTTCGGCAATTGGAACCCAAGCACAGTACCGGGTAAAGCTTTGGATTCTTGCCCAGAAATAGCTAAGAAGAAAAAATTAAAAACTTTAAATTGAATCAGGTTGGGCAGACTGGATGGACCATTCGGGTCTTTATCTGCCGTCATCTACTATGTTACTATGTTACTATGTAATTGCTTCATTATCTGCCGCAAATAAGAATTTGTGCTTAGCATTACATCATTCTAGCACCTAGATTTGACCAACCTTTGTAGTAATACTTCCTAAATGCTTAGGGCCCTTTTCACAACGCTGCGGTAGCAATTACTGACGCAGAAAACGTGACATAGCCCGGGGGAATTGAATGGGCTGTACCGCATTTGCCTTGCAGGAATCGCGTACGCAGCTTTGTAAAAGGGGGGCTCTTAATGCTTCAACGGTTCCTCATAAAATTATTTTCCCTGACCGTATGGATTTTTCAAACCTTTGATTCCATGGAAACTATCTTGGGGGGAGTTTTGGGTTATTTTTTTTTTTTTTTTAATGCAACCCTGGGTGTGTTCCACAAGAATGCTTGTAAGTTTACAAAGACATGATATCCAAGATGTAATAAGGGATATTTATGAAGCCAAAACAAAATTTAGAAAAGGTTAATTGTAAACATGTGTATAAATAGAAAAGGCTCCCCAGCTATGATAAAGTGCAGGATGAAGAAGAAAAAGCATTGAGGAGATTATAATAATCCTTCAGAGACGTTGGGGATTTTCAGATCCAATAAACAAACTTTGAAAAGTATAACCTTTGTGTGTATGTATTTCCCAACACAGCCACTAACAGAAATCTTGTACAAATCATGTTTGCAAAGGAAGGCCGAGGAAATGAACATCAGCTTAAAAGAAGAATGAAACCTATAGTTTATGGGCAACAGCCTCACTTGAAATTTGGAATTTCTTTATTTCAGGTTGCCGTGGGGTAAATTGCCATTCCCTTCTGCAGCATCCTGGCCCAGTGGCGCAGTAAGGGGGGGTGCAGGGGGTGCGGGCCACCCTGGGTGCCAATTCGGTGGGGGCGCTGGCACCTCTCTAACCTTGCCGCACCATGCCGTCCTCACGCATCTCTCCCCCCCCACCCCGTACCTCTGTATTATCTATGCTAGTGCGAGTAATTTCGGCCTGTTGCTCGTGCCAGCCTGGTTACCCCTCCGAATCACTTCTGAGTCACGGGGCCAGGAAGTGACATCAGAGAGAATCCAACGCTGGCGTGAGGAGCATGCTTGCAGAGGCCACTCGTGCTGGCCGAAGATTAAGAGATATGGAGGGGGGAAAGAGTGTGAAATGGGGGTTGGGAAGGAGCGGGGGTGGAGAGAGGAGGGCGCGGGAGGGGCGTGGAGGGGTGCCTCCTACCCTTACAATGCCACTGTCTTGGCCCTCTAGGATGCAGTGCTTCTTTGACTTTACAGAGAGGTTCTGGAAAAACTCTCTCAGACAAGAGAAATCAGCCGGCTCTCCGGTTAGCAGGGCAGGATTAATTCGTCGAGGGCCCTTAGGCACACAAGTACACTGGGCTCCCCTGCCCCCGCCCCACCCCACCATGCCCCGCCCTTTTTTCATTCCCTTTCTCCCTCCCCATCTAGTTTCCAAGTTTATTAAGACTTTCTATCCCGCACTTTATGGTAAAACCTCCTCGGTGGCTTACAATTCTAAATAATATTTAGGGGTATAATGATAATAATTATGTTTCCATATCCTGTTATGTTTTTTTGTAAACATTTGAAATTTCAAAATTAAAAAAAAAATATATATATATATATATATATATATTTAGGGGATGTGCCAATTTAAAGACTAGACAGTGAGGGCAAATAATTAAAATGCATTCATTAAGAAGAAGGGAAAGGATAAAACATGAGGTAATGTGCTTTTTCAACTCTTTGCTGCAAATCTACAAATTTTAGTTACATGAATTTTAGTTAATTCTGATTTAAAAGATCCCAGATTAGATTCTATGGGGCTCATAATCGAAACTTAAACACGTCTAAAAACCCACCCAAGTTGGCACTTGGTGGTCATAAAAGACAGGTCGTCCATGTGCCGAAAATTGAAATGGCTTTTTGGATGTATCCAGGGATTTTTTAGGCCTCTGAATGCCGCTGTGTGCCCAGAGCTGAAAGAGGTGTTTCTGAAGGCGTGGTTAGGGCGGGATGTGGGCTGACCTAGACTTAGTGGTCCTGCAGGGATAATCGAGGGTTTGGTGATACTTACTAGCGAAACTTATACATTGTGAGTTAGATAATGTAAAGACAGGTATAAGTGCCAAAAAGGTATCGAAAGTGACCAGATAACCACTGCAGGGACAAAGTAAAGACCCCACACACTCCCCCCGTCATGTTCAATGACCCCATTGCATCCCTGCAAAGTTCAGAATAAAAACGTACATACCTGCCTCTGGAACATCAGCACCTGCTATAGGAAAGCCTAGTAGAGCTGCACAGAGGTGACTTAAGTAGTCTGGGGGGTGGGCTTGTGAACCATAGAGAGGAGGACCTAGGCCCATAAGCCAATCTAACCGACTACATTCATGGTGGAATATGTGAGCCCCTCAAAACCCTACTCTACTGCCATATAGGTGCCACCTGCAGCCATAAGGGCTATTGGGGTTGTAGACAGGTGGGTATAGTTGATTTTGGGAGGCTCACCATAAACTATAATAGAGTTCTGGTGAGATGTTTATGTGGTACCCTTTTTGTGAAGTTCACAGCAGTGCCATGTAAGGTGCCCTATTGCTCTTTTGTCATGTCTGGGTGGCCAGTCCATCACAATGCTGGCCCCTCCCGTGCCCAAAAGACCTTTTTCTGGGTGTTTGGGACATGGACTAATTTTTGGTCGAGAATGTGGTATAAAGATAGACATAGTGGCAGTGTGGATGATCAAAAGCCTGGACGTACAGAGAGACGATTTTTTGAAAAAAAAAATTTTATATAAACAGGGAAAAAGTGAAGTTTTCAGTAAAATGTGGGGGGTTACAACCCCCCAAACCCCCCCACAACGCCGGCACAATCTCTATTAAGTAAAGTGGGGGGGTTCCCCCCACGCCCCCCCCCCCCCGTCGGAGCCCTAAAAACAGCAATTTTCTGCAGCGCGCACCTCCGCACTGCGCTCAATTGTCTGCGCGCGCCTTTGTCCCGGCGCGCTTTTGACCTGACGCCATTTATTCAGGTACTCAAGCAGTTTTCCCTCACTGTCCCAGCGGGCTCACAATCTATCTAACGCACCTGGGGCAATGGGGGGATTAAGTGACTTGCCCAGGGTCACAAGGAGCAGCGTGGGTTTGAACCCACAACCTCATTGTGTTAAGGCTGTAGCTTTAACCACTGTGTCACACTCTCCCCCTATATGTCGTGTCTGCCTGTCCAAGTTAGATTGTAAGCTCTTCCGAGCAAGGACTGTCTATAAATGTCAAAACATACAGTGCTGCGTACGCCTGTCAGCGCTATATATGTGATAAGTAGTAGTAGTAGCAGCTAATTTGCAAACAGTTGCGACAGAGAAATAGATACACAAAGGAGATCATCCATTCATCAAGCAGATGATACGTTCCACAACCCAAAAACTTTAATACAAAATACTGTACTGTACTATGTAAAATAAAAATATATACTGTGCAATAAAACAAATAACCTCCATTTTACTTTTGAATAGAATCGTGGCTGGTGTGAAGGAGCCGAGAGAGGAGAGGATGAGGGTGATGCGCAAGATGTGTGTTCTTGATATGCGCACTTATACAGCACGCTTGAACTGCGGGCGAATTGGGCGTGATGCATTCATTACGTTCAGCCGCGCTCAGCCTTGAGACGTGCGTAAGCTGTGCGTGCTTGAACTGCGGGTGCTTGTATTACATTCAGCGATGCTACGCGACGTGTGTATATTGTGCGTACTTGACGTGACGCGCGTATTCGTGCTCGTACTGCAAGACAACGCTCGTCTATCGAGTTAAAATTGAATATAACGCTTTGCTCGTTTTGCAAAACGCTCGCATACCACGCTACTCGCTACCCAGGATTTGAGTGTACCGCTTTTCTTGACGACTATGTCAGATCAAGGCGGTTAACACTCGGCGCTTAAAATTTCCCTAGATAGGAGAGACCTGGACATCAGGTTATGGAAACAGTGGAAGTGGTTGTGATTATACTTCTCCCTCTGTATTCGTGGTGGATGCGGGCGGAATATAGCTGCGAATATGGAAAAACCGCGAATAATTTTTCAAATGTTATTTGCTGTTTTTGGAAACGGCCACTATTATTAATAGCGATTCACTAAGGGGCTCATAATCGAAAGAGAAAAACGTCCAAAAACCGGCCTAAATTGGCACTTGGACGAACATTTCTCTAAAACGTCCAAGTGCCGATAATTAAACCGGGTTTTGGACGTATTTCTAAACGACTTAGGCCTTCATAGAGCCGCTCAACGTCCAAAGCTAAACGGGGCGTTTCGGGAGGCGTGTCGAGGGTGGGAGTTGGGCGGGACGTGGGCCGGCTTACACTTAGTCGTACAGCATGCATAACCGAAAGTTAAACAACAGAGCCTAGAGGAAACTTGGACGTTTTGACTTAGACTATCTAAAACATGGTCTAAGACACTAAAACCCACCTAAACTCACCAGATAATCACTGAAAACACATAACATAGACCCTCAACACACTACCCCAGTGATCACTAACACCCCCAACCCCAATAAAAATTTTAATCATAACTTGAAATTTCAGCCTCCAGACTATCATCACCTGGCTGCCTAGCATAGGAAAGCCTAGTCGTCCAGCCCAGAGGCAGCTTAAGTCATCTAGGAGGTGGGTTTGGGACCCATAGAGAGATGGACCCATGCCCATAAGCTCCTGTAATCACTGCATTGTTACTGAAACATGTGCACTCCCCTATACACCCCCAAAACCCTTTTGTACTGGCATATAAGTGGCTCCTGCATCCATAAGGGCTATAGGGGTGGTAGATAAGGGGATTCTGGAGGTGGTTTGAGGGGCTCAAAGTGACCTATAAGGGAGCTGTAGTGAGGAGAAGCCATGGCACCCTGTTTGTGAAGTTCACAGCAGTGCCCTGTAAGGTACCCCACTATTTAGGTGCTCTGTTTGGATGTTCTGTCAATCACTTTGCAGACCCCTCCCACGTCCAACAGGGCTTGTTCTAGACGTTTTTGACTTGGACGGACATTTGTACAAAAATGGACTATAACGATAGACATTTTAGATCAGATCTGCAGGACGTATAATTTGGACGATTTTCGAAAGTCAAAAGAAGTTGGACGTCTCTTTCGAAAATGTCACTTAGGCACTTTTTGACTTTGGACGTCTTGCGAAATGGACGTAAACGGACTTAGACGTCCCTTTTGATTATGCCCCTCCACCCTTTTAGCAGCTTTAATGAGGCAAGCAGCGATTCCCAAAGCTGTTAGCAGGCATGCAGTGATTCTCAGCGATTTTCTGGGTAATAGCGATTTTCAAAAATAAATAAATACAAGCTGAATATCTATAAATCACTCCACCACAGAAAAATATTCAGAAAAACCCACTGTACCAGAGATTATCAAGATAGGTTCCTATCAACAACGGAGAAAAGACCTCAGTTCTTTCCAGGGATACTTGTCACCTGGAAAACTCTATATTAGCTATAAAGCTACCATAGGAAAAAAACATCCTTGGTCTACAAAAACTCCGTATAATACTTAACGATTCATTGCTTTAACAACACTTTTGTAGAAAAACTTTATATCAAAAATAGGAAACCAACACTTATCTTCGAATGCATTCTATTCTCTGGACGTGGCAAAAATCTTAGCAGTTCACAATCTTACTCTCCCAGTGCTGCTGTAACTGTAATGCATGGGAGAGGAAACTATAGCATTCCCGACAGGCCCTGTTTCGCGTTTACTGCTGCATCAGGGGAAGTTCTACAATAAAACAAAAATACAGAACTTTAAATTTTCAATTTTGAATTCAATATCTTTCACATACAAAAAGTGGAACATCACCTAACCAGACACCGAGTTGCCATTTTCTGGAAGAGAATCATCGAAGAGTCATGCCAGCCGCCGCCCCGACAACGAATTTTTTGAGTCTGCACTATGGCCTATGGGGAACTTTGCTTTGATATATGAGTGCTTTGGCTTACGAGCATGCTTATGGAAGGAATTATGCTCGTAAACCAAGGTACCACTGTACATTTTTTTAAAAAACTATTTACAGCCAAAACGTATGTTCAGAATTTAAGCATCTTCATTTTAGCGTTTAACCCAATTTATTTATTTAAACGTATCACCTTCCTTTCCCAACACAAGCGATTTCCAGAAAAATAAAATACCCAGCCATCCCCATACGTATGCAACAAATAACAAACCGCAAAGTGCAATAACCAAATGCATCTCTGTTCTGTCCATGTGGGTATTTATTTTAATTCTGTCACGTTTCTTGTTTAAATTCCTCTCCGAAAACTCCATTCGAGAGCTGGAAGGGGGAAGGGGAAGTCAGTACCACCTCTAACAACACAAATACCTACCGACATCTATGAATAATGTGGCCTCGGTTCCAAATTCTGAGCAAACCTGACATTACCTAAAGAATAACAATGTTTGCAGGGGGGGGGGACTGAGTGGTTCAGAGCCTTTTCACATCTAGGTCACTGATTACAGTTCAGTGCAGTGGTGGCAGATAAGGAAATCATTGTTCTATCTGAAACTCTTTTTGTGCGCAGGGAGCACAAGGAGGAAACTGTTCTGATGGACAGAATGACAGCTGGAGGACAGCCTGGAGGACCTTCTGAGGCCAGAGGTCAGGTAGGCTCCCTGTCAGAGTCACCGTTAGGAGAGAGGTTGATTTATTCTCTAACCCCCCACCCCCTGCCCTCTCTTCTACCCCCAATCTGATGCACCTTGTGATGCCGAAACTCTCTTTAGTATTTCCATTATTTCACTGCATTATTATTCTACACAAAGGCCTGAATTCTATATATTGCGCCTAAAAAAAATCAGTGCCAAACCCCCCCCTGTCTTAGTGCTGTTCTATAAATTATGCCTAAACCCTGAGTAAGTCACTTAATCCCCCCATTGCTCCAGATACATTAGATAGATTGTGAGCTCACCAGGACAGGCAAGGAATACATTCAACTACACTGTTCTGAGCTCCCCTGGAAAAACAGTATAGAAAATTGAATGAATAAATAAATATGATGTGAAGCCATGAAACTTACAAGTTACTCCATACTTGTCTTGATATTTTTCATTTCAATGAGGCAAATGCATCTAGTAAATGAGCTCAAGTATAGGGAAACCAAGCCATTGTGACATCACTGATGGGGGTTGGCTCTTACACATTGGTGGAATGAGGCATTATGACATCACAATCGGAGGGACTGCTGAAAAGTTCTCAGCCCAACCAAGAAGGAGAAATGGGGAGAGTGTGGCACAATGGTTAAAGCTACAGCCTCAGCACCCTGAAGTTGTGGGTTCGAACCCATGCTGCTCCTTGTGACCCTGGGCAAGTCACTTAATCCCCCCCATTGCCCCAGGTACATTAGATTGTGAGCCCACCAGGACAGACAGGGAAAAGTGCTTGAATAAGTTCATGTAAACTATTCTGAGCTCCCCTTGGAGAACAGAATAAAATAAATACCCCCTCCCCTTTTAAAAAAGCCACATTAGGCTATTTTATCGCTGGCTGTGGCCGTATTAGCTCCGACACTCATAGGAATTCTATGAGTGTTGGAGCTAATATCACCATGGACGGCAATAAAAAAAAGCCTAACGCGGCTTTGTAAAAGGAGCCCTAAGTTAGGCACGGTTTACAGAATAATGCTTATGACTGGGAGCAGAATCTAACTTTAGGCCTGGCCTAAAGTTTGTACTAGCGGCAATGTGCTGCAAATCCTCACATCATAAATGTGAGGAATACCCTGATTCCCTCATGTCCCTTTTCTATGACCCCTTTTTGGTGCCATATGTAAAATTTAAGTGCAGATCCTGCGCCTACATTTATATGCAGACATTTAAATTAAATCTAATTAACACTGATAATTGCTTGTTGAGAAGTCAATTATCAACGTGAATTGGCTTGTTATTCAATTAAGTTATGCTAACAAATCTGGCATCTGCCATATATAGAATCCGGGGGTGGGGGGTGGGGGGAAATGTTTTTTTTCAAAATTATGAGGCCCTTAGTGTGCGATAACTGAAGTCTAACAAGGTGCAGGAGACCACATTAAGGTGTTCCATGACAATTTCCATGTTAGCGAAGAGTAAACTGTGTGTTAGTGACTTTTCCAAACTTTTTCTGGGAGGGGGGCGTGACATGGGTAAGGTAATGTTATCCAGTTAATCCAGGGTAATGTTATCCAGTGGGTATGGGCAGGGAAATGTTATCCAGTTAGGGCTAGATTCACAAAGGGCACGGATCTGATCCAATCCGATCCGTGAGGGATCCGATCCAATCTGTGTCTGGGGGGGGGGGGGGGGGCGCTGATTCCAAGTTTATTACATATCTGATATACCGTCTATCAAAGGTTACCTAGACGGTTTACAATACGAAAATTAGAAGAAAAAGAGAAGGGAGGCATTTAACCCTTTCAGGACCAAGGGACATATTTGTCCCATAACTTTAAAATCCTATCAATTTTGATTGGGATAGTCTACAGTTCTAAATTTGATATGTACGGATTCCATATGATACTGCCTTTATGTAAACAAACTGGTTCCGACATTCATTCATTAGCTTCGTTGCCAGATTGACGAGAAGATTCACTTGCCACACTGTCCATAAGCCAGAAGTGTGATTTTTTAAATAAAAATAATGATATTTCACAAAAAAAATCAATTTTTTGGCATCTGCAAGCCCTTTTTACCATAAAAATGTCGTCAAAACCACAAAAATTGGCCTACGATCCTTATGGTCCTGAAAGGGTTAAAGTTAAAACAGCAAGGACAAGATTAGACAAAGACAAATGAAACTGGATTCTATTAGAGGTGGAACAATCTTTCCATAAACCATTCTGCAGGATAGTTGCACAGCTGTGAACGACTTCATAGGTATAGAGCACCTGCTTTATACCAGCTGAATGCATTCAGCAGCCAGGAAAACAGAAAACATGCACATGAGGGTGATCAGAATCACGCCCCCATCCGACTGCCGGGATCGCTCTCTAGCGATCCCAATGCATGCGCAGACGACCATCTGCAGGTGGTCTGCGCATGCATTGGCCCTCTGAGCCCGGCAGAGAAGTTTTTTTTTATAAAAAAAAACCCTGTTTTTTAACTTTTTTGCGAGCTCGTGGTTTTAACCCACTTTAAACCCGTGGGAAGGGCAGGAGAGATTCGGGGCGGCAAGTTGGGATGGCAGGCAGGAGAGATTTGAGGCGAGTTGGGCGGCAGCCAGGAGAGATTCGGGGCGAGAGCAGGGTAGCGAGTCGGGGCGGCAGGAGAGAGCAGGAGATTCGGGGCAGGCAGGAGATTCGGGGCTGAGAGCAGAGAAGCAGGGCAGAGAGCGGGGCGGCAGAAGGCAGGGCTGTCGGAAAGAACCTCAGCGACTGGTACTCTCAGCAGTCGCTTATTTTGGGGTCGGCCAGCCCAGTCGGTGTTGCTTTTTTTTTATTTTAGTGGATCGCTTCCTGCCTGCATCTGAATGCCGTTTCCCCTCATTTGCATGTACGGCTCGGAGGATGATCGGGACAGAGGTTAGTGAATCGGGTCGGAGGGAAATCGGGTCGCAAAGGGGTCGCTAAGTGGTCGAAAGTTGATCGTTGGGCTTAGTGAATCTAGCCCTTTGTGCATTATATTTGACGTACCCTAACTGGTTAACACAGAGTTAATGTGGGAGCACTTAGCACCTTCTAAATAGGAGACAGTAAGGGGGGGGGGAAATCATTAACCACCAATGATTTAGCACCCACTAACCATGTTTGCACACATTAACACTTAAGATGTCCTTAGGAATATATTGGGTGTCTTAGCATTTAGGGCATGCTGATCATTAGCATTTGCTAACACAGCACACATTAACCCCCCTCCCCTTTTACAAAGCTACGCTAGGCTTTTTTTAATCACTTGTTGTGGCGGTATTAGCTCGGACGCTCCTAGCAGGTTCCTTACGCTAATATTAGTGTGCAACTTTAATATAAAAAAAATTTAAAAATACTCTAAAAAGTGCTGTGTTAAATTTGCAGCTAAAACATGGATAAAACCCATGTTAGGCCATGTTAACGTGATATCATAGCGCCTTAACGAACGTCTCTAGCTAAATACTGTATCTGGCGCTAGCCTTTCTTGGATGATAAACTGAGGTGTTTGCTCTGTCTATTGGGCCGGAATGAAACTCAGGACTATAAACTGTCTAGAGTTTACTTTAATTTTTAATCTTTCTCGTTTTCCAGTTATTGATATTTATAAGTTTAGATTGTTAGTTTAACTATTCTATCTTTCCTTATAATGTAACTACTCAATTTCTTGTATCTTGAGGGGATTTTTTTTCTTTACCTTCAATGTATTTTACTTTCCATGGGGTACTTTCTTTTCCTCCCTCTTATGATATATCTCCGTAATATTAATGATATCTTCTCTTGTATGGGGTAGGGGTGAAGGATACACTGTGGTGTCCCTGCCGCACTTATTAGGTGTTAGGAGCTATTTGGACACTTGGTGGCGCTGTGGGAAGAGCTATATCAATAACAGTATGGACTACGGACCTGTTGTAGTTTTTGCAGAACAACTGTCTGAAGTGTATCATGTCCACTCAGCCAGGTTGACAATTAGGTTAACTATAAAATAGTAATTGAAAGGAAATGGCAGCTTGCTGTGGCAGAACAAAAACAAAAAGAAACTCAGCAAATCAATTTTTTCAGAACATACCTCTTTGCAGATGTCACATCTAATACAATTAAGTTATTAAATGTTTCCTGTACATGGTAATTGTTATGCCTTCTAAATACTCACATCAGGATGCAATAACTGCCTAATTAAGCAGGAATATTTGTGTATGCCATTAAGATAAATAAAACAGATTTTTAAAAATGAGTTTATCTAAACATCAGACTGATGGATTTATTATTGCATCTCTGCATAAACACATTCATTTCTTTTCATATCTTCCATTCCGCTCATACATTACTACAAAGTATGTATTCCCCTGCCTTGCTTCTCATGGCAATGGATACAGGAGATGCGGGTGAGAGCGGATAGCGTAGCTGGTTTTAAGAAAGGTCTGGACAAGTACCTGGAGGAAAAGTCCATAGTCTGTTATTGAAAAAGACATGGGGGAAGCCACTGCTTGCCCTGGATCGGTAGCATGGAATGTTGCTACTCTTTGAGATTCTAGAATCTTGTTACTCTTTGGGATTCTAGAATCTTGCTTACTCTGAGATAATGGAATGTTGCTACTCCTTGGGTTTTGGCCAGGTACTAGGGACCTGGATTGGCCATGAGAACGGGCTACTTGATGGACCATTGGTCTGACCCAGTAAGGCAATTCTTATGTTCTTATGATTAAGTTTGGTTGTAAGCATTTATGCCTACCAAAGGCTGGTATAAACAGCGGTGTATTACAAGAGGGTAGGGGGGCAGAGAGTGCCAGCATCTCTTAACTTCCCCTCCCTCGTTGATGGGGTGTCTCTAAAATACACTCCATTTTACCAAGCAGTGAGCAGGATCTCCTTACCTGCTGCTCATGCCGGCCTCATCCCTTCCTCTGAAGTCATTTCCTGTTCATAAGACCAGGAAGTGATGTCAGAGGGCAGTGGGTTGAAGTGCTTACTTGCTGTCAGCAAACATTTGAAGAGGTGCAGGGGGTGCGGTGATGCAGAGGGGACAGAGAAGAGTTCAATGGGGGAGCGCATGGTGTGGCAATGCCGGGTGCTTTCGCCTTGGGTTCAAACTTCCCTTTCTATGCCACTGGGCGTAAATGCTGATGCTCGATTGATGGCCATTAGGTGTGCAAATGCAGGTATTTTATAACATTGTGCCAATTTCTGGGAATACTCCTGACCTCCCCCCCCCCCCATGGCTACACCCCTTTGGAGATAAAAACTATGAAATTTAGGAGCACATATTATAGAATAGGGCATAGGGCATATAATTCTTAATTACTGTCAATTAATAATAACAATAACTTTATTTTTATATACCAGTGCTTGTTAACTCCAATAATTGTTAACACCTGACTATTTAGTTTACATGCGGATCTGGGCCCAAATTTGACTGACCGATATAAAATCTGGGGATTTTTTTTTTGTTTGTAAATCTTTATTAATTTTAAAATATAAATACAATGAAATTAAACATAAGCAAATCAAGAAACACACTTTAAATATGCAAATAATTCGAAAAACACTCATTTTCTCCCCCCTCCCCCTTTAACTAATAAAAGTAGATATACATTTATAATTTCCATACAATAAATAAAATAGGAATAACAAACAATAATACATTTCCCACCACCTTCCCTCCCACCCTGGATGTGTAAGGAGGTCAGATAAAAAGAAAAAGTACATGACATCTATTGTGACTCAATAAATGATGCCAACGGGCTCCACACCAAGTTAAATACTTTACTGGGGATTTATATTTGGTTGCAGACAATTGTCATTTCTTTTCAGTTTCTCTCTTTGCCAGTATCAACCTCATGCTCTAAACAGGGGTCTCAAAGTCCCTCCTTGAGGGCCGCAATCCAGTCGGGTTTTCAGGATTTCCCCAATGAATATGCATCAGATCTATGTGCATGCACTGCTTTCAATGCATATTCGTTGAGGAAATCCTGAAAACCCGACTGGATTGCGGCCCTCAAGGAGGGACTTTGAGATCCCTGCAAGTCTAAAGCTATTTTGCCTCAAATTATTTCAGTTGCTACTTACTAAATTGCAAAGGTGCCTTGTAAAAAAACCCCAAAACCCCAAAATACCCCTACACACAGTGGCATTGTAAGGGTAGGAGGTGCCTGGTGTGATGGTGCCCTCCCCCCATGTCCCCGCTCCTTTCCCATTCCACACTCGCGGTCTCCCTCCCCATACATCTAAATCTTCGCCGGCGCAAGTGGCTTCTCCAGCACGCTCTTTGCGCCAGCGTTGGATTTCTCTTGGATGTCACTCCTGACCCCCGCGACTCGGAAGTGATTCAGAGGGGAACCGGGCTGGCGCGAGCGACAGGCAGGCAGAAGTTGCTTGCGCTAGCGAAGATCTACAGAGGCACGGGGTGAGGGAGTATGGATGGCGCAAGCTTGGCGTGGCAGAGAGGTGCCAGTGTCCCCGCCGACGTGGCATCCGGGGTGGTCCGCCCCCGCTTCCTCTTACTACGCCGCTGCCCAAACATGAAAGCTGACCCTGCAAATAGACCCATCGTCCACTCACCTGTGGTATTTGGAAACGGCCTGCAAGATCTGAAAATCCCAAATTTTGCACGTATCAGGTGTGATATGGCCATGGCACGAGCAAATGAACAGAAAGCAGTTCGTTGCCATGTAAAGGAATGTCTATGAGTGTTGGAGCATTTACCTCACAGGCCCACAGTAGAAACCTCTAGCACTCGATTTAATAAAAGCCAGTGTCAGTTTGATTGTAATTTATAATATGAGACGACTGAGGGTTTGTCTGCTTGTAGGACTTTTAAACTGAGTTGTCTGTTTTCCATGATTATTGATTTTGGTTGCGGTTATTTCTCCTGGTGTTTATTGTTCACTTATGTCTGTTTTATTTTGTGAGTGTTTGATTGTAAACTGCATTGATAGGCATTAATCAGTTCTGTAGAATATAAATGCATGAAAATAAATCACTAAAATATGTTGGGTTTTGTTTTTTTTTTCAAATAGTGTACCCTCTTAATGACATTGCTCCCGTAACAACAAAATGGCCAAGAAAACCAGAAGAAATTAAAATTCCCATACAGGACACAGGAAATGACACAAATTGAACATTTTCCAGCTGTCCATCTGCAGTGCACACAAGCCTGATACAAAATGTTAGCATCCCAATATAGCAACCAAATAGTTTGGCAAATGGACCCCGCCGAAAAAAGTATGCTCTGGCATGAGAGAGCACACCAGACCCGTGCAATAGTGGAAGCTACAGCTTGCATATGGGTTTGAACCCCATCAAATTGTATGGGCACCTGGAGTTGCAGGTTCCGCGTGCAAGTGCTTGAGGCCAGTCGATATTTCTTCTGAGTGTGCGGCCATGTACACGCCGCCAAGGAGAGGCGTCATCTCATTGACGCTGAGTCCACAGGAGCAAGGCGGCTACAACAGCATGAGCTGGCGGAGGCGCTCTTGTCGGAGGACTTGGAAGCCGCTGTCACGGTTACAGCGTCCGTAGTGTGGTTCTCCTTCTCTTTGCTTTCCTGGCTGTCCCAGCTATGCTTTTCCTTTTCAACCTGGGAGAACATTTGAAAGTTGTCCCCTGAAGAAGGCAACTAAGGTTTCCGAAACCCGGATCCTGGTTGGGACTTTCTTAGGATCCCATTCATTTGGGGCTGTGATTGGTCTTTTTCAAGACCTAGGACTTTTGTACATTTTATATGTACCGTTTATGTGCAGTGCTTTGAATAAATGAAACTACCGGTTGGTTTAGACCTCTCTCTTGTCTCTTTCTTTTCAGCCCCCTTCTTTTCCCTCGTTCCATGTTGACAATTTTGCATAATCTAGTACAGTGGTTCCCAACCCTGTCCTGGAGGACCACCAGGCCATTTGGGTTTTCAGGCTAGCCCTAATGAATATGCATGAGAGAGATTTGCATATAATGGAAGTGACAGGCATGCAAATCTGCTCCATGCATATTCATTAGGGCTAGCCTGAAAACCCGATTGGCCTGGTGGTCCTCCAGGACAGGGTTGGGAACCACTGATCTAGTACATGCACAGTGGTTCCCAAACCTGTCCTGGGGGACCCCCAGCCAGTCAGGTTTTCAAGATATCCCTAATGAATATGCATGAGAGAGATTTGCATATAATGGAAGTGACAGGTATGCAAATCTCTCTCATGCATATTCATTAGGGATATCTTGAAAACCTGACTGGCTGGGGGTCCCCCAGGATAGGTTTGGGAACCACTGACATATGCCAATACCGTTGTGCTCAGATCTGTGGGTGTATGCAGTCCAGTTCTTCCAGAATATCAGTTGTCTTTTTTTTTTTTTAACCCGGGCTCTTTGTGGAACCATGAAAAAAGTTGCCAGTCTTATACGCTGACAGTAAAGAGAAGACACAGGCATGAAATCTCCCCTAACTTGACCTCAGAACAATGGGCTAACCTTTTAAGTCTTCTCAGACTTGGCATTAAAACCGCAGCCTTGCTCTCTCAGTTCATTGGTCTTCTGCATACTTCTCTGGACCTGCACAAAATAGTTATAGACTTTTTTTTTTTTTACCATGGAATTAAATATTCTGTGTGCTGATGCCTTTGCGGCCGGGGCTTTGCATAGAGTTAGCTTGTGCACAAACTCCTCACCCCCTCTGCTTTTGGTCTTTGCACTGCAAAGGAGGAGAGGAAGCCCTGTCTGCCTGTAGACCTATAAGAGGGATCAGGCAAATAAATAGGTATGGTGGATTAGAAGGGCAGGAAAGGGTTACAAAAGAAATGATCTATACATCATTTATCCTTTATTGGGCAATAAACTTTTGTGGATAAGGAAAGAGATAGTTTTGGAATCTTATTATGATTTATGGGCTTGTTTTCTGCTTTCATGATGCTCACTGAAAATAACATATTTTAATCTCTCTGACCTAACAGAATAGAAACTGAAAGCAAAACCCAAAAGCTCAAAAGAAAATGTAGATGCAAGCTTGGGTGTGTGTGTGTGTGTGTGGGGGGGGGGGGGGGGGTTAAAGAAACTGGAAGTCATGCATTTAAAAAAAAAAATATACATATATATATATTTTTTTAATGCATATATGTATATATATATGTATATTTTTTTTGTCGTTTTCCAGTGTGGATTTCACTGCTCTGAGGAGCTGCCATCATTCAGTTTTCTTAATTTTCATCCTACAAAATTACAGCCTACGCAATGCCTGAATCCCACCTCCCTCTTTTCATCTCCTAATCCCTCACTTGAAAACTTTCCACTGGTATCATGCATAGGGCTTGTCTCTTTCCACTGCATGGTGGCCAGTGGAATTTGCCTATCACGCAAAAAAAAAAAAAAAAGAATTGTGGCCTGGGAAGCAACGTTTACGTTGCCTTTGAGGGGAAAAAGAAATCCGTCTCGGAGCGCGCCTGACTTTTCTTTTTCAGGCGCTGCTGATGTGGAGTTTCCGCAATGAAAGTGAAATGCGCGTCACCCCCCCCCCCCCCCGCGCGCAAATCCTTACCCCACGGGCCCTCAGTCCAGCTGCTGGTGCGCGCGAGCGAAGCCAAGGGGGGGAGGGAGTCGAAGTCTGGCCCCGCCCCCGGGCTTTCCCCTTTTTCGTCCGCGATCCGCTAGGACATGAAGGGGGATCGGGGCTTGGGCCAGAGCGAGACAGCGTCCCGCGAGCGTACGCCGCGCGCCTCCGACGAGCCGCAGGTCCGCCGAAAGGGAACATGAGGAGCTCGGGCGGTTCGCGCCGTCCCCTCGCGGGAGACTAGCGGCCGGAGAACGATTGCGAGGGAAAAAAATAAAAAAAAAATCCCCAAACCAACAGCAGCGGCCGCCGGGCTGAGACAACCCCCACCTCCGAGGCCGAACCAAATAGAGCTCGGCAAAGTGGGGGCTCAGCACGCGCCGCGCGTGATCCCGGGCGCGCACGGTCATGCTTTAGAGATATCTGGTTTTCGCGCCCGCCCCGTTGCTGCACAAAAGAGCCCAGACGGCAGCATGAAGGCGTTGTCGCCGGCACGGGGGTGACTGCTCCGGCCAGCATCTGCTTAGTTGCTGCCGTCTCACCTGTTTCGCTGCCTGGGCCCCTCCGCGATCCCCGGTGGGGTGGGGGGCTTTCTTGTGTGCTTTGCCGGGGCTGAGGGGGGGAGGGAAATGGTGACCGTGTGCTCCCTGTCCTGAAGGCGGCGGCGGCGGCTGCTGCTCCGCCTGCGAGTGCCCGCTTGGCAGCCTGCCATGGACGGCGGTGCTGCCGCCGGGGCGGGCTCCGGGACCTGCGCTGCTGCCGGCACTTCGCCGGGGTCGGACCCGGGCGAGAGGGAATCGGTGCCTATGCTGGAGCAGGAAGAGGGGTCTCCGTCCCCCGCCCCGTCTCCCCCGACCCCGCCGCTGTCCCCCTCTCCTGGGTCGAGGAAGCAGCACGGGGTGAAGAGGCATCACCACAAGCACAACCTGAAGCACAGATACGAGTTGCAGGAGACCTTGGGCAAAGGGACCTACGGCAAAGTGAAGCGAGCCATTGAAAGGTTTTCGGGCCGAGTGGTAAGCAAACATTGATCCGTTGGTTGCAAAGATCTTTGAACTAGGGACACGTAAGAATAGCCTTGCTGGGTCAGACCAATGGTCCATCAAGCCCAGAAGCCCGTTCTCACGGGGGCCAATCCAGGTCCCTATTACCGGCCAAAACCCAAAGAGTAGCAACATTCCATTCAGAATCCTAAAGAATAATAAGATTCTGGAATCCCAAAGAACAACATAAGATTCCGGAACACCAAAGAATAGCAACATTCCATTTAGAACCCTAAAGAATAGCAAGATTATGGAATCCCAGAGAGTAACAAAAGATTCCGGAACCCCAAAGAGTAGCAAGATTCCATTCAGAATCCTAAAGAATAGTAAGATTCTGGAATCCCAAAGAGCAACATAAGATTCCAAAACACCAAAGAATAGCAACATTCCATTTAGAACCCTAAAGAATAGCAAGATTATGGAATCCCAGAGAGTAACAAAAGATTCCGGAACCCCAAAGAGTAGCAAGATTCCATTCAGAATCCTAAAGAATAGTAAGATTCTGGAATCCCAAAGAGCAACATAAGATTCCAAAACACCAAAGAATAGCAACATTCCATTTAGAATCCTAAAGAATAGCAAGATTCTGGAATCCCAAAGAGCAACATAAGATTCCAGAACACCAAAGGGTAGAAAGATTCCATTCAGAATCCTAAAGAATAGCAAGATTCTGGAATCCCAAAGAGCAACATAAGATTCTGGAACCCCAAACGGTAGCAACATTCCCTGCTACCGATCCAGGGCAAGCAGTGGCTTCCTCCATGTCTTAATAACAGACTATGGACTTTTCCTCCAGGAATTTGTCCAAACCTTTCTTTAAAACCAGCTTTTCATAGTTACCACTCATTATAATACTGTTGCTGGACTTGGTTGGATTTGGAGTTACTTCTCGGAATAGAATGGTGTTGTATATACTGATTATATGTCAACATTTGCTTCTTTCTGATCTGAAGAAGGGTTATTACCTTCCAAAAGCTAATCAAAAAATGCATTTAGTGCAATAAAATAAGGTTTCACCTTATTTCCTTTAGTTTTTTGTTGTTTTAAATGCGTCTGAAATCGGCAAACTGCTCTCTCATCGGTTAAATAATTGATCTGCTCTACTTTGCAGCGTATGTATTTCGATCCGTTCCTAGGCCAAATGGGTTTTGATTGTAAATGCATTAAGTAATTAGCCCAAGATATCGGAATATTTGCTGCAGAGGGAGCAGACCTGCTGCTAGTTTACCCATAACGTTTATTGGCGCTTGGCCGACCTTAAAGGTTCACCGCTTTGGCTTTCAGAGTGAGCTTGGGTCTAAAAGCATCCTGAAAATGCCCTGAAATTCTCGAGGTCAGCGTTTCCTGGAGCCGCTGCTTAGCTATATAGCAATTATCTCAATTTTAAAACATGCAGGCGTGTGTGTGTGCGGTTTTGATAGCCTATTTTGTACGGTTTGCTGCTTCGTAAAGTTTTACAGATGCATCGACTGGATGGAGTTTTATTTAAAGCAATCGTATTGTGTGTGGTGGCAGCTAGTTTGGTGCTGGGTTTGGTTAATTGTACATGGTTCTAACAACTGGGTCTACAGTATGCGCGGATCAAAGTTCTTAATAATAATAATAACTTTATTTTTCTATACCGCCATAATCTTGCGACTTCTAGGCGGTTCACAGTGAAGATAAGCTGTACAGTCGGCGAATTACAGTGTACAAATAAAGAAGAGATCACTGGGCGGTCAGTGATTACATGGTGCAAATTGGCAAGAGGAAAGATATACAGAGGTTACTATATAATTTTTGACAAGTTACATTGAAATGGTTGAAGAAAAACCAGCGAAAAGCTGGATACAAATTGTGAAGAGGACATTGAACAGTCAGTGAGTACAGGATGCCATTCATGAGGAAAAAAGGATTCAGTAAAATACCCTGTAGCTTTGAAAAGGGGGGAGGAAGTCTGGCTAGGAAATTAATTGATTGAATAGTGTGGTCAGTAAAGCTCTTCCAAAGAGCAGGGGGCATTAAATCTTCTGGGTGAACGGAGGCGTGGGAGGGGGGAAAGCAGTTTATTCGGACCTGCTGGGTCTTTCCACTTGACTCTCGGTTGTTAAAGTGTCCAGCAGCGGTGAACAGGAGGGGAGGCGGGGGTCGTATCTTGGTTAATGCATTCTTATTAATTTCATTCATGTTTCAAGTGCATATCGGAATCCCCGACAATAAAATCAACACAATGTGATCAGTTGTAGCTCAAAATGAGTTACATTCAGACACACTAGGAAATTTCCCTGTCCTTGGAAGGCTTAAAATCTAAGGGGTCCTTTTACAAAGCTGTGGGAGGAGTGGCTTTAGCAATCTCTTATGTGGGTCTTTCCTGCACCCTAAGACCATTTTTATCATGGCTGTAACCTCCCCCCCCCCATTCCCTTATTTTCCATTAATTTAGTTTATGACTGTGCCATAATATTACTTAGAGCAGTATTCTGCAACCTTTTTACACGTATAGACCGGCAGAAATAAAATAATTATTTTGTGGACCGGCATCGGTCCGCGGACCGGCGGTTGAAGAACACTGGGCTAAGTCATGGGCCAGACCCTGCCCATCTCTACCCAATCTCCACCCCAGACCCTGCCCCCATAGTCCTAATTGTAATACTATTTTTTTCCATTCATTTTTCATATATACACACAATATAATCTTATTAACAATGCATTGATCGCACCGCGGGCCGGCAGTTGAAGAACACAGTTTTGGGCCTGATGCACATGCCGGCCCTGTGGACCAGCAGGAAGTTTCTGTGGACCGGCACTGGTCCGTGGACCGGTGGTTGAAGAACACTGCATTAGAGTGCAACCATTTTAAAAAGTTGCCCTGTGAACACTTACTGCTATCTATTTAGGGGGTGGGTAAGGGCTTTTGCATTAACCAGGTGCTATCCAGTTAGCAATGTAGCATAGTAACAGAGGGTGGAGGTGGGGGTCTGCCCCAGGCACCATCTTGGTTGGGACGTCTGCGCCCCCATGCCACGCTCACGCCCTCCCCCCTCATACCTTTTTAAAATCATCATCAGTGCGAGCAACTGTTCTGGCCAGCTGCTCGCGCCAGCCTGGCTCACTTCTGAAATCGCTTCCGGGTTGCGGGGCCAGGAAGTGACATCAGAGGAACAGCCAGGCTGGAGAAGCTGCTCACGCTGGTGAAGATTTAAAGAGGTCTGGGAGGGGATGGGAGTGCGTGAGTGTGATGGGGGAGGGGAAGGAGCAGGGACACGGAAGTAGTGGGGGGAGGTGGATGTGTGTGGGTGTGGGGGGGGGGCGCCTCCTACCCTCACTATGTCATTGCATAGATGTACTAACGCAGGAACGCCTACTCTCTGCCCCTGTCATGCCCCTCAGAAAATTAGTAAAAAATAATTTGCACGCAGCTAGCGTGTGCACATGCCTAAGCTAACACAGGGCATGTTAGTGTGTCCTGTTAAGCACATGGTAGTGCCTAAGGTTGCTTAGTGGAATGTTAAGTGACTTGTCCAAGGTCACAGGGAACCACAGTGGGATTTGGACAGGGCTTCTCTGGGTCTAAGCTTGCTGCTGTAACCATTACTCCTCCAGTAAAGGCTAGCTTGCACCTTAGCACACCCTCTGTTCAGAATCCACGATTGCTAGAAAATACTGCCTCCCCCCCCCCTTCCAAGGACTTAAGAAAAGACAAATTTTCTTATATTTAGGAAATAGCTTAAAGCCTGTTTATTTAGGAAGGCTTGTTGGAGATATGCAAGGAGAAGGAATGATGCTTGGGGTTGACTGGGGGGAGTGGCACCTGATAAAGTACGGGCAGGGATTTCATTCTGAAATCCCTCAAACAAGTGCACCTGCAAACAGGATTAGCTTTTTATGTGCAGTGCCTATGGGATTGCAGTATGCCATGCACAAGGTGGCACCACCTTGTGGGCATCATGGTCATGGCGATAATATAGTCCTGGTATAGGGTTAAGGAGTGCAGACAACGGGGGCCGCTGGAAGGACAGAGAAAGGAGGAAACTGTACTAGTCACCATCACTACTAAAAGAAAGTGCTGTGCTGAAGTTGCCACCATTGAAGTGGAGGGGGCATGAATTTCAGGGTTCATACAGGGTGCAAGTTAGCTTAGAGTTAGCCCTGCCTGCAAAGTACGCAGGGTTAAAAAAAAAAAAATCCCCTATTACCAGTCAGTTCCAGAATTCTCACAGGGAAACTCCGCAGGGAATTTCTCTTTGTAAGTTGGCTCCTAGGTCCAGTAGACTGAAAATTGCCCTCGTGTGATTTATGTACTCGCAATTGAGTCTTGCCGAGCAATTTTCTCTGTTTTTCTAGCATCTAAATGATCTTAAGACACCTGCTTATTTAACAGTTCAGTGTGGTCTAATTTTTAGCTTTGATTTGGCTTCTGAACTTTGGCTAGTTGTTAACTAAAGGGTTAGTCTTCAGCTAGCAGCGGTGACCGGTTACTTATCCACTGCCAGCATTTTTCCCCCAGGTATTCAATGTCGGGCCATGTCTGGGCACCAGCATTACATATATGGGTTTATGCGGCCAGCTATCTTTTATGCGATTACGGTAGGTGCGATATCCAGCACTTAACTGCTGAAGCAACACCATATAAAGCTAGTACCATGCTTTATGCGGTCCAGTATGGCTGCTTAACTGAGGTGGTTAAGTGCTGAATATTGTCACTTAACCACATAAGTGCCAACTCTGCCCCCAGACCAGTCACAAATAGCTGACTTTGCATTTAGGGGTCTGTGGTGAAATTCAGTAGCACTGACTGGTTAAATACTGCTGAGTATTGGCGAATGACCTCATACAAGTGATTTAACTGGCCAGGAGCCATTTCTGGTCAGGGAGTATGTGGTGCAGTGGTTAGAGCTAAGGTTTTGCCACCCTGAGGTTGTGGGTTCAAAAACCCTGTGCTGACCCTTGTGACCTTGGGCAAGTCACTTAATCCCCCATTGTCCCAGGTCAATTAGATAGAGAGTCCACCAGGACAGATAGGGAAAAATGATTTGCATACCTGAATTTAAACCACTTAGGCTATAAGTGGTATATGAATACTAAAATAAATGAATTGCTTTGAATATTGACCTCAAAGTTTTCATAAGCATCAGGATTTACAAAGACTAGGGGATACTAGATGAAATATTTTTTTCACTCGGAGAATAGTTAAGCTCCGGAACGTGTTGCCAGAGGATGTGGTAAAAGCAGTTAATGTAGATGGGTTTTTTTTTGTTTTTTTAATTTATTTATGCAATTTTCAAAATGCATTTCCAAGCATAAACATCTTGAACAGAAAGAAACAGAAATAAAATCGCCAATTTACGAAGAACAACAAATCATATTTCAAAAATTCAATTAATTCTGTCATTCTCAAGTCCTCAACATCTAGAGATACCAAGATTCATTAAGTGACTAAACATAATATAGGAAGCAAGGAAAGAAGAAAAAGACAGCCTATAATGGTAGGAGATTGATTCTTCATTTAGAGGTTGTCATATCTATTCTTTATCAAGGCGTTTTGGAGACAAAAACCCAGTCAGCTGGGATGGATCAAAGAAAACATATTTAAAGGATTTATATCTAATTATGCATTTACATGGATAGCGTAAGAAAAACACACCACCAATAGAAGTAACTGCTGGTCTCATCAACAGAAATTCTCTCCTTCTTCTCTCTGAGTCAGGATAAGCCTTTGGATGTTTCCGAATTATTGGAAACTTCTGAGGAAACTCTTGTGAAACCAGCAACGTTACTAGTAACAGTGGCGTTAGCGCCTGATAAGGACTGGATAATGAGATTATTTTTTTAAGAATAAGTCAAAAAAAATTTTGGGGACAAAAAATATTAATGTTTCCTGATGTTTCCAAGGACACTCAGAGAAGAAGGAGAGAATGTAGATGGTTTTAAAAAAGATTTGGACAAGTTCTTGGAGGAAACGTCCATAAGTCTGTCATTGAGACAGACATGGGACGGTAGCATGAAATGCTGCCACTATTTGGGTTTTTGCCAGGTACTTGTGACTTGGATTGGGATGCTGGGATAGATAGACCATTGTTCTGACCCAGTAAGGCTATTCTCATGTTCTTATGAATATACCGCAAGTCAGTTTTCCTTAACTGAGATTTCACCATTTTAACCAATTGTGGTGTTACTTATTTATTTACTAAAATTTTTAGCCTGTGCTCCCAAAGGAGCTCGGAACATCAGGTGCTCGGTCATTTTCCTTGTCTGTCCTGGTGGGCTCATAATGCAATGTAGCTGGGGCTGTGAAGGATTAAGTGACTTGCACAGGATTTGAACCCATAACCTTGGAGTATTGAGACTGCAGCTCTAACCACTATGCCATTCTCCTCAGCTCCAGTTGCCCACAAGGGAGAGGAATTGGTCACGATCGCAAAACACCTGGTCTTATGTCACTTAATTACAAAGGACTTCCTTTTCAAATAGATATAATTAAAAGAGATGTGTGTGTGTGGTAGGGGGGAGATTCATTTGATTAAGGCATCCATGTATATCCTACCATGAGTTTGATAGCAACCTACTCATCTGGTTAATGGTTGTCTTTTAGACAAAAGAAACGTATTAACATAACTTACTACAAAGTGGTTTTGTTGATTTGCAATAGAATCGGCAGCAAAGCAGTACAATGCCTTTAATGACATGCAGATTAGCTAAATTTGCCATTGTTTGTGATTGACGGCCTTCTCAGCGGGTATTTGGAAACCAAAGTGACAGTTTCACAAGATTTGTTACCAATGCTGCAGTGGTTTTTTTTTTTTCATGGGCTCCTAGATGAAACCCGCCCAGACATGTCAGCGCACTGGATTTGAACACTATTTGAAAGCGCTGTGAAGGGGGAGGGATGGAACCCCGCCACTTTAGTTATAAATGTTGGTGCTCCCTTTGGGGGTGGGCGTGGGGGGGGGGAACCCCCGTTACAGAGAAGACAGCCTTTTCCCCTGTTTTTTTAGGGCAAAAAATTACTGTTTGCTCTGTAGTGGGGGGTTCCCCCACCCCCCAATGGAAGTGCCAACATTTTTAAGTAAAGTGGGGGGTTCCCCCCCTGAACATTTTAAAATAGTGTTGAAATCTAGTACACTGACATCCTGCGCACGATTGTCTGAGCGGGTTTGTCTGGACACCGTTTTCGTGTGTGTTCAGTGGCATAGAAAGGGGGGGCTGCCCTGGGTGCAGTCTTGGTGGGGGGGGGGCACTGGCTCCCATCTTTCCTCTCCACCTCCCCACTACTGTGGGTGTGCATGCTCCTTCCCTCGTAGCTCTTTGATGTTCGCAGCGCAAGCAGCAAACCTAACATGCACGCGCCAGCGTCGGCTCTTCCTCCAACGTCACTTCCTGGATCCTTGCCTAGGAAGTTGTGTCAAAGGGCAAGCCGACAGCAACGTGGGCATGCTGCTCATGCCGGAGAATTTAAAAAGGTATGGGGAAAGGGGAGGGGCGGGTATGAAGATGGGGGAGGGGCACCTTTCACCCTTACTACGCCACTGAGTAGTTGGAAGGAAAGACTCCTGGTAGGTTAAACTTGGGGCGCCCTGGGACTAGGAAAGAAAAGTATTTTGGATTTATCTCGCATCTTTTTAGTAGTAGCTCAAGGCAAATTATATTCAGATACCCCAGATGTTTCCCTGTCTACTACTACTACTACTATTAATTATTTCTAAAATGCTACCAGATGCATGCAGCGCCGTACAGAGTCACAAAGAGTAAGAAAACAGTCCCTGCTCGAAAGAGCTTACAGTCTAAACAGGCAAAACAAACAAACAGGATGTCATGGATACAGTTAAGGGAAATGGTTAATCTGCTGGCTGGGTTGGAGGGCAGAGGGGAGTTCAGGACAATCAAGCCATTGTGACATCACTGATGAGGTTGTCTCTTATTGGTGGAATGAGGCATTATGACATCACAATCTCAGCTCTGCTTCCCAAAGACAAACAGGATGTCATGGATACAGTTAAGGGGAACGGTTAATCAGCGGGCTGGGTTGGAGGGCAGAGGAGTAGGGTTAAGGATTGAAGGCTATATCAAAAAGGTGGGTTTCAGTCTGCCTTTGTACCCGAGCATTAAGCAGCTGATTCTATAAGTAGTGCCCAGAAAATGGGCACCCGCAGCCCGCCAGTCATGGACAGATGCTGCTTACAGAATCGATGCTGCCAAGGATCCTAGGCACTGGCCATGTAGGCCAGAGTTTTACAGGCCTGCATGTCCAGTGCCTAGGGTCCTTGCAGAATTTCAGCCATCTAGTGACGCTGATGCCTGGCACCACCCCAAACACACCCAGTTCTGGGCTTCAGCACAGCTGGGCACCATGAACTCAGGCGCCGGTCCCAGAGACCACCTAGTGCCACCTAATTTATTTAAAAATGAGATTTTAATTGTTTTTTAATGATGTGACCAATTATCGCGACACTTAAAAAGCAATTAAAACACTTCAGGTAGGCACCAGTAGGTGCGATCTAGGCAAATGCTGGCACCTAACCTTCGGTGTAAGCGACTTCCCCACGGTCACAAGTGGTAGCAGAGGGATTTGAATTTTGATTTCTCTGAAATTTCAGTCTCGTGCAAACTTTTTCGAGCCGGGGTGCACTAAACCTAGTGACCCAGGCTCAAGACACCCGGAAGTGTGCTGGCGTTGACACGATGATGTCATGCGCATGCGTGATGTCTGCGCGCCGCCATTGGTGCATGCGCAAAGGCCCTTCAAACGGGCCTTGCGTCGAGAGAAAGACCGGCAGAGAGAAGAGGTGCCGGCAGCACGGGACAGTCAGCCGGTACCTCTCCTCTTCCCCAGTGTACCGCGGTTGCGTCAGAGGAGAAGCTTCCACCCACACATGCACGCAATGCACGTAGGCTCCGGCGCCTTTCAACAAGTACTCTGAAACCTTAAAACGTGCCGAGAAGGTAAGGGGGAGGGAGGGAGATGCACGGACCACGTGAGGAGTGCCGAAGGGCAGTGAGGTGGCGGGAGGGAAGGGTGGATGTTATGGAGACAGGGACAGGGGGACAGACGGTGACGGGGACAGATTTTTTCCCCGTGTCATTCTCTAGTACCACTGGTATTCAGTGTTGGTACCTAGATAGTTCTCTGGGCGCGGGTTCTACTTGCTCGGATGGTTATCCGGGCATTGGCATTGAATATTGGCCTTGCAGATTCTAGACTACCTCAGTGGAGGATTAGTCCGGTCCAGGGGTAGGCAATTCCGGTCCTCGAGAGCCACAGGCAGGTCAGGTTTTGAGGATATCTACAAGAGATAGATTTGCATCTCAAGGAGGCAGTGCATGCAAATCCATCTCATACATATATCTTGAAAACCTAACCTGTGACTCGCGAGGATCAGAATTGCCTACCCCTGGTCTAGTTGGTTAGTACAGTGGGCTAAGAACCAGGGGAACTGGGGTTGATTCCTGCTGTACCATCTTGTTGAATTGGGCAAGCTACTTAGGGGCCCTTTTGCTAAGAAGGGCTGAAAAAGGAGTTTAGTACTCTTCTGTGTGGGCTCTTCTGCTTGTTAAGCCTGTTTCTAGCACTTCACTAAAATAGGTCCTGCGCTAATTTTTCCATTAACATGCGAGACCTGCCAAAAATATTAATGCGGGAGAACTTACTGCCTCTTATTTAGGAGGCACTAAACGCCAGATTCTGTATAAGGTCACCTGAAATATTGGTGTTGACTAGTGCAGTTCTAAGTGAGATTCTATGACGGATGCGCTGTAGAGAATCGCGCTTGGCGTTTCCTGAGTGTCGTTAGATGTCACTTGGCATCCTAACTTTTAGGTTTTCCGCATTTATGCCGGGGTTTTCTTGGCCTAAATACCTAGGCCTAAATTAGGCGCACAGTGTTGCCTATGTCATAAACGGGCGCCTAACTGCAAAACACGCCCACGATCCGTCCCTAACCTTGCCCGCTTTTAGGTAAGTGCTATGGACAAGATGCCTAACGTTTAGAGCAGGGGTGTCCAACCTGTGGCCCGAGGGCCGCATGCGGCCCCATGAAGTATTTTGTGTGGCCCCGGTCGAGGGCGATGTAGTGTTTTCCTCTGCTGCCCCCTGGTGTTTACCGTCTTGCCGGCTCCCTCTTGCTGCAGCGTTTGCGCGGCCCCAGAAACATTTTTTTCGACCAATGTGGCTCAGGGAAGTCAAAAGGTTGGACACCCCCTGGTTTAGAGAATCATGCCTGCCGAGTCAGGCACCTGTCAATTAATTCAAATTAATATCAATTATGAGGTGTTGAGTGCCTGTTATTGGAACTGATTTAGGGCCAAGTTCTCTAAAGGATGCCTAACTAAATTGACAAAAAATCCTTAATAGGCTCAATAATTGCTTAAAAAAATTAATTTGATGATAGGCGCCTATCTGATTCTATAAAAGCTTATCGCAAACACCTAAGTGGGCGTTTCTATGGGCGGAGCGTGACTTAGGCGCTGCTAAGGGCGATTCTCCAAAAACTTAGACGTCTGAAATGTGTTATTCTAAAACCCTCGTCTACCTTTCAGGCGCCTAATTTTTTACATAGGTGCCACTAGCTGCGAATCTTTAAACGGCGCCTAAGTGCGATCGACACACAGTAGGCACCATTTTTGTAGGCACCATTTGTCTAAGGTCTGATGGAGCCTCAGGATTTGCACCCTGGCTTCCCTCTTTCTCAGCCTGCTGCATTAGCCATTCTGCTATTTCTGAACTGTGTTCTGGGATTTCTGATGTTAAACAGGGCCTCAGCGGTAGAAAGTCTTACACTTTAACTGTGGAATTTCAGGCAAACCACAACAGCTGGATTTAGCCCAGATATTCTGAGCTGGTTTCTACACTAGAAGACTTTCCCCCACCATTTTCTGTACAGTATTTGAAAACAACATGTGGCATTCCAATTCAAAACCTTGGGGAAGGGGGTTTCTATCATTCTTAGGTTGAAGAGAAAAGGGTAGTGGCTGAACATGAGAACATAAGAAAAGCCATACTGGGTCAGGCCAGTGGTCCATCTAGTTCTGTTTCCAACAGAGGCCAATCCAGGCCATAGTATCTGGCAGAAATCCAAGTACACTTCCCCCTCCCTATTCACGGTTTTAACATTTGTGGTATCGATATTCGTGATTTTTTCCCCCCAGCCCCCCCCCCTCGAGAATCGCTTAGGCAGCCCGCATCGAAAAAAAACGGCCCTGGGACTTGGATTGGGGTGAGGAGGGAGGCGATCGGAGGCAGAGGGGGGGCGATTGGAGGAGGAGGAGGCGGAGGAGGTGAGCAGCTGCCCCAGGAGCAAGAAGGACTTTACCTGGTGGTCTAGCAGTGACGTGGGGCAGGAGCGATCTTCTTACACTCCTGCCCCATGCAGAGCCATGCTGTGAGTTCCTGTGGTCTCGTGAGACTACAATGGGAGTTCTTGTTGTAGTTTTGTGAGACCACGGGAACTTGCCGCACGGTCCTGCACGGAGTAGGAGTGTAGGAAGATCGCTCCTTCCCTGCATCACCGCTAGACCACCAGGTAAGATCCGGGAGTGAGTCAGAGCCGGCCCAAAAGTTATTCGCAAATTTTCCCTATTCGCGGGCCAGCTCTGCACCTAACCCCCTGCGAATAGGGAGGGAGAAGTGTTGTAGCAATTTGACAATGTATAAGTGGGAACCTGCTGAATTTACAGAGAACCTGCTGATTTCCAAAGCAGAATTAACCCGATTTTACGAAGCCAAGTTAGGCTTTTTTTTTATTGCTGGCTGCGACAGTTTTAGCTCTGACGCTCATAGAATTTCTATGAACGTCGGAGCTAAGGCTGCCGTGGCTGGCAATTAAAAAAGCCTAACATGGCTTGTAAAAGGGGGTTAAATGGCACAGTTGAATTTTTTTTTAAAGAGGAATACAGTACATGTACTCCCCCGTGAACTCGTGGTTCAGTGTTCGCGGCCCCAGTCTTTCGTGGGGTTTTTTTCCCTCAAAAATATACTGGTTTTCATATTACCCCGCACACTTCTGTTCTGTGCTGCGAACACCCAGCACTCTGTGCAGCCGCTTTCTCCAGCACCCAAGGTTGTTCTGTTGCACTTTTCACTTCCTGGGGTTCTGCGGTAAAGAGGAGAGGGGTGAGCCCAAAACAAAGCGCATCACCGAAGTCGGGCAACCTACACGGCGCGAAGATACAGAGAAAGCCGGCCCTGTGGCCTTCTCCCGCCTCCCCTAAAACTGCATCCAATTATTGCGGTTTTTAAAAAAAAATTTGTCGGTGCTCATGGAACGGAACCCCTGCGAATTTCGGGGGGAGTACTGTATGCATAAGTTAAAGAATGTTCGTTTCACGCCACAGACTGGCGACTACTTCCTGATAATTGCTGAACATTCAACATTTGCTTACATCAGATTATGTCATCATCTAACGTAAAATCCTTAAAACAAGAAGCAGTAGTCTCAAATTTGTGGAACCTTGCATTCATGTACAGTAAGAGAGGGCATAGGATGACGTCAAGAGGTGATAGGCTCCGGAGTAATCTGAGGAAATACTTTTTTACGGAAAATGTGGTAGATGTGTGGAACAGACTCCCGGAAGACAGAGACTGTGTCTGAATTCAAGAGGGCCTGGGATAGGCACGTGGGATCTCTCGGAGAGAGAAAGAGGTAATGGTTACTGTGGATGGGCAGCTCTATGACCTCACAATGCAGGTGCACAGAGCCTTAGCCTATAGGAAGAGGAGATGCAAATGTTAAGAACATTAGCCAATAGGGAGAGGAGGAGATAATGGTTACTGCAGTTGGGCCATTTGACCTTTATCTGCCATCATGTTTCTATTTCTCTGTCCTCATAGGGCTACCCATCTAAATTGTATGATTGAAGAAGATGGGATTAATGGAATGAGGAGGAGGCAGTAGCCAGAGTTAGAATGAGTGCAGAGAGTTTTCCATGTTCACTGTGTAGTCTCAGATGTTTTCTGGCAGCTGTGGACCATGTGACAGCCACTGACAGCGTCCCATCCCGGGGATGCTTGGATGCATGTCAGCGCCACTGTTGCTCTGCCTTCCTCCTGTACTCCGCCTTTGCCAGGACCTTTGAGAAGCAGCGGTAGACTGAGCAGACTTTTCATGTCATTGTCTGTGGTACTGAGGACTTCCCAGTCACATAAACATTTATTAGGTATACTTGACAGGGCTGTCTTCCCCCCCTCCCCCCTCGCTCGATTTGGGTCAGGGGAGACTTTTTCTCTTTTTTTTTGCCTATGTTCAGTACTCCTCTATTGGGTTCTTTGTTGATAAAAGAACATTTTCAGGAGCATATCAGCCATGGACCTTAGCTAGAATTTCAACAAGCACTAATCCAATTTTATTTTAATATTGGCTTCAGATTCAGTCACGAGTTGTTCTGTGCTTTTTATATTCAGCACATGCTGAGGTCTCTTAATAGTTCTCCAGGTTTCTATGAATTAATGCTTTCTACGCCCGGTGCAAGAGAAGATTCTGCGACTATTGAAACAGCGCATTGGATATGACTAATTGCAGACACGCTGGCTATGTGGAGGCGTCTCTGAAATGAACAACTCTCTCTCAAAAGCTATTAATTGCATCTTTCGACACCTCTTAAGTACGGATGCCTTCTGATCTCTGAAGCGAAAGCTATTTTGCCTTCAGGTGAGCTGACAGATGAAAGGGTGATGCGGATTTCTGGGGGGAGGGAATCAATCAAGCAGCATAGACACTGCATCTACTGTTCTATCTTCCAGCTGTCCTGCTAGACATCTTTTGAAACGTGCCGGGAAGGGGGGGGGGGAATAAAACAACTAACCTGATTGTCTGCGAGAGCTGTGATCTTTTGCAGTAGCCGAGTGCGGTCGGTGATCTGATGCGAACCGAACATCAGAACAACTGGAAGCGAAGACTCTTGCTTGCATTCGTAAGGTGATGGAACTGCGATAATGCTTTATGACGAGGGGCAGGAATTTGGGCCCAGATTCTATAAACGGCGCTTCAAGTTAGGCACCTAGATTGGCGCACTTAGCCGATCTCGGTGCCTGACTTAGGGCTCCTTTTACGAAGCCGCGTTGGCGGTGTAGCGTGCACTAAACTGCCGGCTGCGCTGGACACTAGTGCCAGCATTGAGCTGGCGTTGGGTTTAGCGTGCGCTAAAAAAGCTGCGTGCGCTTAAACCCGCTAACGCGGCTTCGTAAAAGGAGCCCTTAACTTTTTAATTAGCTTAATTGGCGCTGTTAATGAGCAGTAATGAGATCATAATTGGCAAAAAAATAAAATTATTTGGGTGGTAGGTACCTAACTTGGTAGTTGCCTGCCAGAAAGTGGGTGTGGTTAAGGGCAGATATGGGCGTATCTTGGAAATGTTTTCCATTTAGGTGCCTAAATTGGACTTGTGTGCTGATATTTAGGCCATAAAAACCCTGGCATCGATAGGGGGCGCCCAAGGCCAATTTAGAGGCTGCTTAGGTGGGATTCTGTAAATGGTGCCTAACTGATGATTGACAGTTCTGTAAATGGTGCCTATCTTTAGGCACCATTTATAGGATCAGTGCGGCTGGAAAGAGGAGGGAGCCGGCCAGAAGAGGGAGGCACGGACTTGGGGTACAGAATGGAGGGAGGGAGAGAGAGGGACGGGTTGGGACATGGAGGGAGAGGGGTGCGTTGGGACACCAAAAGTAGAACGAGGACCCCCGTTCGTAAGTATAAGTCCGACGTAAGTCGTATGATCGTAAAACAGGGACTGCTTGTATATAATAAACGGCCCCTTTTATCCAACTGTGCTGGAGGTTTTTAGTGCAGATGGGTACAGTAAATGCTCTGACACTCATAGAATTCCTATGAGCGTCGGAGCACTTACCTTGCTGACTTGCGCTAAAAAATCCTAAAACAGCTTGATAAAAGGGGGGGTAATGTCTTTAATAAACACCTAAAATGAAGATGAGATGTAGAAGTTTTCATCAGGGAACACAATTCAGGCTCCCATTTACCATACTGTAATGCGTTATGCAAAGGTATTACACAAAAGGAAATCAGACGTTTGCAAATAATACAGACCACAGCAATCAAAATAATAGGAAAAGCAAGGCAGTTCGACCCCCATGACCCCGTTATTGATTAAGGCACAATGGCTTCCTATAACTCATCGAATTGCATATAAAATACCCTTCCTAAAACTTCCCCGAATTCAGGGACAGACTCCTTATCCCATATGTGCAAGAAAGATCTCAGCATTTGTGATCAATACCTTCTTTACGATACATAAACACAAGACGTTCGGCAATCTTTTCCGTTACTGCTCCCCAAACCTGGAATGCTACGTGGCAGAATGAGATCCCCGACGGAGAAGGCCAAGGACCCTGTTTAGAGTGCTGCCGTCCCGACGCTGCTTCGGTTGAAGATAGGGCTCGCTTGCGGTCGGCGGGGAGGGCAGGATGGAGAGTCAGCAGGGGTTCGGCTGCGTGGTGGGGGGGGGGGGGGCGGGTCGGGTTGAAGAGTTGCTGGCGAATTCCGAGACTAGGGCTTATTTTTGGGGAAACACGGTAGTATAGGTGTGATATCTAAGAAATGGCCATTTTCGAAAGAAATAGATAGATGTCTGCTACTGGATTTTTGAATATTTTCCACAAAATGTCCAAACTCGGATTTAGATGTCATATTGAAAATGCCCCTCCACATCATCCACACTTTTATATTTTAAATTTTATAGTACAACTCAAAAGGGATGTAGCTAAGGGAGGAGTATAGTTGGATTGGAGGGCATTCCCAGAAGTTAAGCATGATTACAGTACTCCCCTGATATTCGAGAGTTCCGAAAAACTGCAAATACGGTTTTTCGCCTGTTAAAGGAATGAAGGTCCCGCTGCTGCAACACGTGGCACGGAACCGGAGCAGCAAGACAGGCGCGAGACGCGACCTCCCGAGCCCCCAGGTAGGCTGAGGAGAAGCCTCCTAATAGGAAAAGTTACTCCCCCTCCCCCCCCATCTCCCTTGGCAGTCCAGTAGTGGCACCCGAGTCCACGCCAGCAGTTCTCAACCGCCGGTCCGCAAAACAATTCCTCCATTTCTGCCGGTCCATAGGTACATAAAGGTTGAAAAACACTGATCTAATGTACCTGGGGCAATGGGGGGATTAAGTGACTTGCCCAGGGTCACAAGGAGCAGCGTGGGTTTGAACCCACAACCTCAGGGTGCGGAGGCTGTAGCTTTAACCACTGCGCCGGAATCTAGAGTTGTTGTTCTTCCTTACACGAACAGGGAATTGAGAACTGTTGCCTAACCGACGTAGCTAAGACATTTTTTTAATGAATTAGTCGTGGGGGGAGGGGGAGGGGGGAACAGGGAATGGCTAGGAAGGGAGTGCAAAGCTGCGAGGTGGGCTCTGAGTTCATAGTGGAACATTTTTGATGGAAAAAAAAAATAATAAACATGTGGAGTTTGGTATAAGGAAAATTGGCAGCACCCTACTCAGTAGGGGAGGCCTGCTGCTCTGACAACCAGAGCCCCTGGGGCTGTGGAATAGTTTTGTTCTGCATGCCAGTCCAAAATATAAATGCCAAGCATCAAATGTTAGCACCTGGCCTGGAAAAAAAAAACCCCAGGAAAGTGTGGTGCAGTGGTTAGAGGTACGGCCTCAGCACCCTGAAGTTTTGGGCTCACCCTGGGCAAGTCACTTAGGGGCAAATTCTGTATGAAGCTGCCCAAAAGTTAGGCGCCGAACTAGGCACCGTTCATCACGATTCAAGTAAAATTGTGTGCTCTAGGCACAATGAAAATTTAGGCGGCCACGCGAGCGCTTAAGCACACTTAAGAGCAGCGATTCTGTAACAAGGCGCCTAACACGAAGCCATGCCTATTATTTGGAAGGTGCCTTGTTACAGATAGGCGCCTAAGTTTCAATTATGGCTGATTAAAAAAAGCTTAATTGAACCTGTCGTTCAGTTTAGATAGGCGCTTATCTAGTTGGGCGCCTCCGAAATAGGTGCCTGGCATTAGGCGCCAGTTACAGAATTTGGGCCTAAATCCTCCACTACCCCAGGTACGTTAGCTAGGCTGTGAGCCCACTGGGACAGAGAGGGAAAATGCTTGAGTATCTATATGTGAACTGCTTTGAATGTGGTTGTGTATCTGGAAAAAAAAAAGGTGGCATATGTCCCTATCCCTCCCCCCTTAATATACACTTGTGTAACATATTTGAGCATGGGGTTATTAATTTTCTGCTGTCCTAGATAAAAATGGTCCATCCAGTTTGCCCATCCGCAGCATACATTATCTCCTCCTCTCCCTAGATCCATATGTTTAAATATGCATCATTTCCTGTACCAGGAATAGCCAAAAAAAAAAAAAAGGTTTTGTTTATCATATGGGTATACAGTGGTTTAGCGAGGATAGGAGGTGCCCGGGGAGGTAATGCCCCTGCCACGCCCTCTTTGTCTCCCTGCTCCTTCCTGACCCCCCCCCCCCGACCCCTGCTGCATGCGCACCTCCTTCCCTTCCCCCGTACCTTTTACTATTGTAAAACGCTTAGGATTCATGATGGGCGTTTCAACAAATTTTAATAAAACTTGGAAACTCGGTAATAAAACTTTTTTTAAAAAAAAATTTTCCAAGCGAGAGCAACAGCGTAAACTTAACGTTCTGCATCATGCCGGCTAGCCCTCTGACGTCACTTTCTAGGCCAGCGGTGGGCAACGAAGGCCGGAATCCAGTCGGGTTTTCAGGATTTCCCCAATGAATGTGCACGAGATCTGTTTGCATGCACTTGCCTCCCTTTGTATGCAAATGGATCTCCTACATATTCATTGGGGAAATCCTATAAACCCGACTGGATTCCGGCCCTCGTTGCCCACCCCTGGTCTAGGCGCAAGGCCCGGAAGTAACGTCGGAGAGAGGCAACACCGACGAGGGCGGCAAGTTCATAATGCTGCTTGCGCAGGAAAAAACCAAACAAGTGTGAAGGAAGGGAAGGGGTACTCGCGCGTGGGAGGGGGATCGGAATGGGGGGGGGGGCAGAGAGGAAGACGGGTGCTTGCGCCCTTTTCAGAGGCCATGCCTGGGATGGACTGCACTTCCCTACCCGCCCCTTCCATACCTGCTTATCAAGCCAAAGAAGGATTGTTCAATTATTTACGCTCCAGATGTAGTCGAGTAAGAATTGGGTTGGAGTTAATTGTCTCCTCTTTTACAGGAATGCGCTTCTAGAAAGTTTTAGAGAGATCCTTTTCTTTTCAAGCAGTTTCCTTTTGGAATACTCTTCCATTAGATAAGACGGCAACCTTATCTTTCTTTTTGAAAACATTTAAAAATCTATTTGATAAATATCTGATTAATAAGTGATTTAATTGATATTTTCTTTATTTAATTATTGCATTTTTTTTTCTGTATCAATCTGTTGTTTACACCGCTTTTGAACCTTTTGAGGAATTAAGTGGGTTTTGAGAGTCAAGATTTGATTAGACGGGAAACCGTGCTGTTCTTTGAACAATACCCAGGAAGATGGTTTTAAGAGGCATCTTCAACTTGACTGATTTATTAACTGGCTGGTAGAAATATTCCTTGTAGCTATACAGTAGTGCTACATTCTTGCAAAATTACTTTCTCTGTAGTTAATGGATTATTTCTGGATGTGTTATGGAACCCAACAATTTTATCCAAGCTACTCAAGCGTGCTGTCATCTGTCGAATGAAAAGAAGTCGAGGTAGCGACAGACTCTTGATCCTCTATAGTCAGACTTTCGCTCCACAGAGACTACCCTCACTTGTTCCTGGCCAGATCTAAGGGCCTTTATTCAATCCTCATCCTTCTTGACCTGTCTGCTGCTCAAAAGGAGGACATGTTTGGGGAAATCCAGACATCCGGTCACCCTACCATGAAACGCAACACAAATCTTTCCTTAGCCCTTGCGAGCTACAAGCTGTAAATGGAATCTAAACATGGTTCTATCACAAAGTAACGAAGAACGGGCAATTTCTCCCTGACTTTGCTTACGAGGTCTCTTATCTAGTCTTCTTATTTTATTGTATCCTGAACAAATTTTTAAGAACATAAGAATTGCTGCTGCTGGGTCAGACCAGAGGTCCATCATGCCCAGCAGTCAACTCACGCGGTGACCCCCGGGTCAAAGACCAGTGCCCTAAAATGAATCAAGCTTTACCTGTGTACGTCCCAGTTTAGCAGGAACTTGTCCAGCTTAGTCTTGAAAACCCTGGAAGAGTGTTCCAGCTCTCCATCACTTTCTGGGTGAAGAACTTTCTTACGTTTGTTTGTAATCTATCCCCTTTTAACTTTAGAGAGTGCCCGTTCGTTCTCCCTACCTTGGAGAGTGTGAACAGTCTGTCTTTATCTACTAAGTCTATTCCCTTCAGTATTTTGAATGTTTCGATCATGTCTCCTCTTTTCAAGGGAGAAGAGGCACAGTTTTCTCTAATCTCTCACTGTACGGCAACTCCTCCAGACCCTTAACCATTTTAGTCATTCTTCTCTGGACCCTTTCGAATAATACCGTGTCTTTCTTCATGTACGGCGACCAGTGCTGGACGCAGTGCTCAAGGTGAGGACGCACCATGGCCCGGTCAAACGGCATGATAACCTTCTCCGATCTGTTCGTTTTGCTCTTTTAGTATTCTTCCCAGTTGCACGAGGTCTTCCTGACTTATTTTGATTCGTACTTCTTCAGAATTACGGCTCTGTATTCAAAGGAAGTTCATCAAAAGGACGCTGAAACTATAATGGAAATAATGGATCAGAAACTTTAGGGACTTCCAAAACACTTCAGACGAGCAGAAAATTGTAATAGTGGGAAGCAACATTGACGCCATCGATAGTGTAGGGTCGGTATTCATGCAGCAGAAAATGAGTAGGACGGAATTAAGGGTATTGGATGAGTTCAAGTTGTAATGCAGAGGTTGAGTCCTAGTTTTTATCCTGATGGATATTCAGCCTCTGAGAAACCTTTACCTCCTACACAAGCCTTTGTTTAGTGAGGGAAAGCTTGAAAGCAATTTGTGCCGTTCTCGCCACCGCTCCACCTCCATTTTATGAACTGTCTCGCAACACAAACGTATTCTCAGTTTGGTTTTTAAAATCTTACGACAGATGGGACATTTGCTGTAGACTCCTAGTCGGATATCCGCTCGAGGATGTTTTTTATGTTCTGGACCACACCGCTAAGTTGCAATGGATTTTTGGAACAAGAAAAGTGTTATGTATTTCAAACCAAATATATATAAAGAACATCTGGGCGAAACTGGTGCTTGTTTACACAATACCTCAAAAAGCTGCCTCCCTGAACTCATTGTGATGTTGCCTGGGATGTGGTTGTGAAGAGACAGTTTCTTTGGACATGTTTACTGCGAAGTACTGCACAGTCCTCCATCCAAATCTGTCCCATTTTCTGAGCAGTGCTTGTTTAACCCATAGCTTTTAGGAAATCTTGGGAAAAAAATCCCAAGCCTGGTTGTCTACAGTGCCATTAAACGATGGAGTCAGATCTTATAAATAAGTTTGCTTTACGGTGACCTATTATTCTGTGGTGTCATGGCATTTTTGCTTTAATTTTACCATGAATGGTTTCTTACAGTTTTATTTATTGTTTGAAGCATAATGTGGTTTGGGTTTCTTTCTGGATTCTTTTATGTGGATTCATTTATGTTTTCATATTGTACCATCCTTGTTCGACCCAGGGGAAGCAGCAGCTCTACTTGGAGCCCCAAGAGGGGGAAACCCTCCCTCCAAATGGATATCCATCTCCTGACCCCTGTCTTCATCTCTCAGGGGCAAAATAAGAATAATAATAATAATAACTTTATTTTTCTATACCGCCATAGTCAAACTGACTTCTAGGCGGTTCACATAGAAAGAAGGCTGGATAATCAGCGAATTACACAATGCAAGAAGAAGGAGGTTACATAATAAATTTGGGAAGCATGGGGAAGGAATACATGAGAGGAGAAAGAAGTTGCATAATACATTGGGGTTATAAGGGGAAAGAATATCTGAGAGAGGTCAACTGATTAGGCAAGGAATTTGTCAAATAGAGCGGTTTTAATTAATTTTCGGAATGGTTTTGTAGGTCTGTCTGGCTTTATTTATGTGGTTTCCCAGCCAGGATTGCTGTCTGTTTGCTTGGAACATGAAAGTTCTGTCTAGGAAGGATTTGTATTTGCAGCCTGTGATCTTTGAGTATACAAAGATGTTTTTGTTTCTGGTTGTACGTGTGGGGTTGTGTAGAGTGAAGTGTGTTTGCAGCTAGGAAGGTGCTAGGCCCCAGACTTGTTTGAAGCAGATACATGCAAATTTGAACAGTATTCGCGCCTCCATTGGTAGCCAGTGTAATTTTTTGTAATAGGGGCTGATGTGGTCTTTTTTCCTCAGTCCGAAGATCAAGCGAACTGCAGTGTTTTGCACTAATCTTAATTTTTGTACTATTTTTTGGGGATACCCAGGTAGGTGATGTTGCAGTAATCTAGGGTAGATAGGATCAGCAATTGCACCAGTAGTCTAAAGCAGTAATTCCCAACCCTGTCCTGGAGGAACACCAGGCCAATCGGGTTTTCAGGCTAGCCCTAATGAATATGCATGAGAGAGATTTGCATATGATGGAAGTGATAGGCATGCAAATTTGCTTCATGCATATTCATTAGGGCTAGCCTGAAAACCCAATTGGCCTGGTGTTCCTCCAGGACAGGGTTGGGAACCACTGGTCTAAAGGATGTTGTGTCAAAGTATTTTTTGATAGTTCTTAGCTTCCAGATCGTGTAAAAGCATTTCTTCACCAGTAGGTTTGTGTGGTCAGCCATGGTTAGGTGAGTATCTAGAGTGATACCCAGTATTTTTATGGTTTTGGAGATTGGGTATTCATGGTCGTTTATTTTTAACGATGTTTTCGTTATTTTGTTGTTGGGGCTTGCCAAGAAGATTTTTGTTTTCTCTGGGTTTAGTTTTAGTTTGAAGCTGGTGGTCCATTTTTCGATTTCTATCATAGTATGTGAGAGTTTATCTATAGTTTCATTTGTGATGTCAGTTATGGGGATTAGGATGGTTATATCGTCTGCGTATATGTAGTGCTTTAGGTTTAATTTTTTTAGTAGGTGACCTAAGGATGCGAGGTAGATGTTGAATAATGTGGGTGATAGAGGGGAGCCTTGAGGCACCCCTGATGGGTTTTTCCATGAGTTGGAGTAATTTCCGTTGCTGGTTACTCGGTAGGATCTGTTTGCTAGGAATTCTTGGAACCATTTCACTACCTTTCCCGAGATTCCTATTGCGTCAAGGCACAGTAGCATGATTTTGTGGTCTACTAGGTCGAACGCACTGCTAAGGTCTAGTTGCAGAATCAATGCGCTTTTGCCTTTGCTGAAAAGATCATAGAGGTGGTTTAGTATGGAAGCTATGACAGTTTCTGTACTGTATCCTTTCCTGAAGCCTGATTGGTGTTCACTGAGAGTGTTAAATTTGTCTAGGTCAGTGGTCTCAAACTCGCGGCCCGGGGGCCACATGCGGCTCGCCAGGTACTATTTTGAGGCCCTCGGTATGTTTATCATAATCACAAAAGTAAAATAAAACAGTTTCTTGATCATGTGACTCTTTAGCTATAAATTACAACATTATTATTAAGACTTAGAGAAAAGGAAAGATTTATAAACTATAAAGAGTTTAACCTCATGCAAAACTGTCATTTATTTAATAAGATGTTAACTATTTTTTCTGCGGCCCTTCAAGTACCTACAAATCCAACATGTGGCCCTGCAAAGGGTTTGAGTTTGAGACCACTGGCTTAACTATAACCATGACATCCTGTTTGTCTTTGGGAAGCAGAGCTGAGATTGTGATGTCATAATGCCTCATTCCACCAATAATAGCAAACCTCATCAGTGATGTCACAATGGCTTGATTGTCCTGTTCTCCCCTCTGCCCTCCAACAGATCCAGGAGATTAACTGTTCCCCTTAATTCAGTGGTCTCAATCTCACGGCCTGCCAGGTATTATTTTGAGGCCCTCGGTATCTTTATCATAATCACAAAGGTAAAATAAAACAGTTTCTTGATCATGTATCTCTTTAGCTATAAATTACAACATTATTATTAAGACTTAGAGAAAAGGAAAGATTTATAAACCATAAAGAGTTTAACCTCATGCAAAATTGTCATTTATTTAATAAGATGTTAACTATTTTTTCTGCGGCCCTTCAAGGATCTACAAATCCAACATGTGGCCCTGCAAAGGGTTTGAGCTTGAGACCACTGTTTTAGATGCAATTAATAAATGGACAGCCATTGAGGATCCCAGTTGTGTTCCATTAGGCTAGCTCTAGTTTTCCAAAACTCACTTGCTAATTTATGGAAGAACGTTGCGGGGAACAATTGCTTTGCGAGCCTTCATGTGAATTTAATCATCTTTGTTATTACCGCAGTCAAATATGGCTGAGGTGAGATGGGTTCGCTGAGAGGGGAGGCATTTTTAATCCACATCCAGTCTAGGCCCGGGATGGCGTTCGCCCGCTCAGACTTTAAAGTTAGTTTTGCAAAAAGAAACAACAGTTGCTGTGCTCTTTTTGTAATCATGAGCCGCAATAAAATGCGTAGCTACTTTGGCTTAATGTGGGACATTGTCCGCCTCTTTTACTAAGATGCGCTATACTTTTTAGCGCGCGGTAAGTATTAGCGTGCGCTAATCGCGTGCTAAACGCTAACACGTGCATGTTGTCCTATGGACGCATTAGCACATGCGTTGATTTAGCACGCGCCGAATATGCACTAAAACACTAAGCGCACCTTTTGTAAAAGAGGGCCTCTATGCGGTAGCTTCAGATCTATCAGAACCATTGGGGAGGTTACCCGATGTCCAGATTTACCCGGACATGACCTGTTTTTAGAGGACGTGTCCGGGCGTCCAGGCAGCTTTTCAAAACCCGGCACTTTGTCCGGGTTTTTAAAAGCTTCCATCTCGGGAACGCGTCGGGGCGGGGGGGGGGGGGCATCTGCACATGTGCAGATGCAACGCCGTGACATCGCGTGCATGTGCGCATGCATGCGACATCATCGCGTCACACCTGCGCATGCACAGATGCCCTCCCAACTCGGGGTCGGGGCTGGGGCGGAACGGGGCGTGCCTTGGCCAGAATTGGGTGGGGCCTGGGGGCAGGGCCATAGGTCCCTAATTATAGGTGCTGCGTTACATTTGTAGGTAGTGCTCAGTACTCTGCTTGGAGGTAGCATGAAAGCACTTCACCTCCATTTAGGAGGTGGTACGAGGTCCTGCCCTGTGCAAAAGTGCTATTTCCAGCAAGTTAATTGCAAGACGTCTTCCACACCCGTTCTCTGCCTGTGACATGGCCTCGCAGAAGGCGTCTGATTCTAATAATGGCGCGTAAGTTAGGCAACAGTAGGTGCCCTACCACTGCCTAACTTAATTGGTTCAATTAACGCAGTAATTGACTATGCCGATTAAAAACCAAATAAAATGCTGTTTAATGACCTGTTTAATCTGCTGTTAAAAAAAAATATAGGCACTCGATGAAGTTACAGGGAAATACTTTTAAAACCAATAAGAGGATTTTTTTTTTTTTCACTCGGAGAATAGTAAAGCTCTGGAACGTGTTGCCAGAGGATGTGGTAAGAGCGGATAGTGTAGCTGGTTTTTTAAGAAAGGTTTGGACAAGTTCCTGGAGGAAAAGTCCATAGTCTTGTTGTTGAGAAAGACATGGGGGAAGCCACTGCTTGCCCTGGATCGGTAGCATGGAATGTTGCTACTCTTTGGGGTTCCGGAATCTTATGTTTCTCTTGGGGATTCCAGAATCTTGCTATTCTTTAGGATTCTGAATGGAATGTTGCTATTCCTTGGGTTTTGGCCAGGTACTAGTGACCTAGATTGGCCACCGTGAGAATGGACTACTGGGCTTGATAGACCATTGGTCTGTCCCAGTATTCTTATGCCTTCACAAACAGCTCTGTTGTCTAGAATAAGGAGGCAAGGTTAACCCCAGAAGTGACCTTAGGCATGGCAGAAGGGGGTCCCAACACCCAGCTAGGGAAGTACCAATTTACAAGGCGTTCAAAACATATAAACTCCAGGTATGAAGAAAATATTTTTTCTGGCGGAAGGATCCTCGCCCCCGACTTCTCTCTAAATAGTGGATTTAAAACAAACCAGAGGAAATATTTTTTATCTCAATATGTAATTAAAATCCGGAATTCCTTATCAGAGAAATAAGGTTTGGATAATTTCCTAAAAGAAAAGTCAATGAGCCATTATTAATCTGGCTTTTGGGAAATCCACCTCTTATTCCTCGGATAAGCATTATGAGATCTGTTTTTCTCCTTGGGATTACCAGGTGCTTGTGACCTGGGTTGACCAGTGTTGGAAACAGGATTTCGGGCTTGATGGGCCTGCGGTCTGTCCCAGTGTGGCAGCTCTTACTTTCTTATGCACTTAAGAGCTCATAGTTAGCTGCGTAAGTGCTCACGCCCGTTAAGCGCAAAACTGTGAACTTGCGTTGGTATTTTATAATGGTAGTTCTGTGCAGAGCTAGAGTTCACACTTCATCCGGCATCTAAATTTCAGCACCATTTATTGAATTTACATTATTGCAGAAAATACCAAACAAAATGAGATTTTTTTTTTTTTTCCATTTTCTCCTAAATCAACCAGAATGGACTTTTTTTTTTTTTTTCTGCCGTTGCCTGGCAGAATATGCCACGTTTGCACAGAGCTCCATCTGTGGTTACCCTTGTTTCTTTTCTAAGGAGTTTTATAAAGAATTAACGAGGCAAAAGGTTTTATTTCTTATTCAAACGTCAGCATTCTAATGGATGCAAAAAGGAATTTTGCAATGAGTAGGAGATCTTGCAGCTTAAAAAAAGGTCTTAAGAGGAACCGGGTCTAGTTTTTTTTCCCTTTTTTAAAAAAAAATTTATTTATTTATAGAATTTTATAATATTACCAAGCATATACATCTTGTACAGCAAAGTGCGGTCAAAGACATAATAAACTAAGTTCTCAAAATATACAGTAATAGACAGTTAGATTTGAAAATAAAAGTACATAAATAAAATAAAGATAAACTGATTTGATCGCACACTAGTCCTCAATAATTGGATTCAAGATTTAAAGAGTAGAACAAAATAAGTCAAATAAGTTGACAGGAAAACCATGTTTACTACAGTACAGGGAGCATCGGAGCAGTTAGCGCTGCTGCTGGCACTAAAACCCGCGCTACGTGTTAGTTATGGACGGGGGTTAGTGAAGTTCAGCAAATGAGGATTTTAAAAAGCGGATTTTATTGAAAAGTCTCGGGGCTGGCAGGCTGACGAATTCTCAACGCGATGTCATGCAAATGGGGGCGATCGTTGGCATGCCCCCCCCCCCCTCGCTGGAGAGTGATCCTTGAACATGTGCAGACCATCTTCCTTGACTGATTTTTTTTTTTTTTTTTTTTACTTCGAGCCTCGGGTTAAAATCACGAGCTCGCACTGCGGAGAAGGGCAAACGAGTCGGGGCAGGAAGCATGGCAGCAGAGAGCAAGGCAGTCGGAAAGGACCTGGGCGACTGGTCCCCAGCAGACGCTTATTTTTTGATCGGGCAGCCCAGTTGGTGTTCCTTAAATTTTTTTTTGTGAATCGCGTCCTTCCCACTTTTGGATGCCCTTCCCCCTCATTTGCATGCACGGATTGGGATCGGATTGGTGGATGATCGGCACAAAGGTTAGTGTATCGGGCCGGAGGAAAAACGGGTCGCAAAGGGGTCGTAAACTGATCGGTACCTGATCGGTTTGCTTAGTGAATCTAGCCCTTAGTTCAACGTGTTAAGGAAACTCGACTCAGCCAACCAGAGTCACTCTTAATATAGCTAAGGCTCTGTTCCTCTACCAGGAGCTCCAATTGCTGATTCTATATTATTACCAGCCCCAGACAACATAGGGAGCAGAAGGTTTGATCTGGGACTTGAACCTGTGCTTTAGACATGAAACAGCACAACACCTGCACTGGGTGGCCAAAACATCAGTTTTATGATTCTACTTCTCTGCAAATTATGAGACTTTTTTTTTTTTTGCTTTTGGGTTTGTTCCAAAATGCTTGCTTGTAAGCTGGAAGGAAGGCAGCCATGCTTTGTATGGTCTGGTTTGGAGATTGTATTTGGCCGCAGTAGAAGAGGAAACCAAATGTAAACAGTTTTTTGGCAAAAGCATTGGAGACTAAAGTGATAGTGATATTTCTCCCTTCACTTGGCTGTCTGCTTGTGAGTTACTGCATGAGCAGTTTGCCAGTAAGCTTTTCTACCTCTCCTTAGTTTGGCTCTTTCCACCTGATAATAGATTTAAAGCAGGGAAAGCAGAGCACCCAACCCCAAATCGGACCACTTGATTTGTTCCTATCTGGCATTGCAGTGTGAGGACTCGTGGACGGATGTTTTCAAATACTCTGCTACATCTGCTAACCTACGGTGCCAAATCAAATCAGTAAATATTTTCTTTCCAAAAGTACATCCACCGTGAGACGGCTTTTGCAAAGATGCTAGTGGATGAGCCCCAGGGCATATTTATTTTTGGAACTGCTATATCTCTCGATAAGGGTTGTGGGATTACAAGGGAAGAAAACATCATTGATTGGTTAACCTGAAAAATGTTGAGTAGATGAAACCATAAGGATAAAGTTTTATCAGAATGTCTAACTGGAGGACTTCCGGCTTGCATAAACCCAGCTGATCGGACAGCCTGTTGTGTAGCTAGAAGTGTGCATTTGCACTTATCCCGGGATTCTGTGTAGGTCGCCAGAATCTGTGTGCCCAAATTTGAGTGTACAGCAGGGGTTTCAAAGTCCCTCCTCGAGGGCCACAATCCAGTCAGGTTTTCAAGATTTCTCCAATGAAAACAGTGCATGCAAATAGATCTCATGCATAGTCATTGGGGAAATCCTGAAAAACTCGACTGGATTGCAGCGCTCGAGGAGGGACTTTGACATCCCTGGTGTACAGGGAAGATGTATGTGCAAATTAATTAATGAACAAGGCTTTAACAATTATTGGAACTAATCGGCAAGGATTTGGATTTGCGCCTGCATCGGCCCTAGTTGCTATTATGTGACCTCGGCGCCTAAATTTTCTAGCGTGTGGCTCAAAATGGGTGTGGCTGTGAGAGGGGTCTGGGCGGATCGGGGGGGGGGGCGTTCTTAGAAGTTAGGCACAATGTTATAGCATACTGCAATAGTTTAGCGCGGATCTTTCTGCTGTCTATCCTTGGGCGTCATTTACTGTATTCCCTCCTATATGGAGGGTAATTTTATAACGGTGCTTCTGGTTTAATAAGATAAGTAGAGGTACCTATAAAGGCACTATTTTGTAAAGAGGGGGAAAAAAAGAGAAAACCCCCTCTATGATTAATTCAACTCAACAAAGGCTGAAGTAGGGGGAGATACACCGACCTTTCAAGAACAAAAGGAAAGCGCCAGAAGGTCAAGAGAGAGAAATTTATTGGAAAGTCACAAATGTTGGAGCCAAAAAGGCATGATAAAAACAGTATATCGCCAGGAGATGTATAAGCGATTCTATATAAAAGTTAGGCGCACTTTATAGAATCGTGCGTACTGGAGCCTAAAGTGGGCTTAGGCGTGGATAGGTGTCCTAACCTTAGGCACACTGTATTTATGCTAGGGTTTTCTTGGCCTAAATGAGTGTGCCTAAGTCCAAAACAGGCGCCTATCTGCCCACAATCCACCCCCTAACCATGCCAACTTTCTGGTCGGTGTTTACCATCCAATTAACTGCAATTAATGTCAGTTATGAGTTGTTAATTGCCAATTAAGCCTGACATCATTTATAGCAGGGGCCTCAAAGTCCCTCCTTGAGGGCTGCAATCCAGTCGGGTTTTCAGGATTTCCCCAATGACTATGCATTGAAAGCAGTGCATGCACATAGATCTCGTGCATACTCATTGGGGAAATCCTGAAAACCCGACTGGATTGCGGCCCTCAAGGAGGGACTTTGAGATCCCTGATTTATAGAATCTGGGCCTCAGTGTTTACACTTTCTCTGTAGAGGCTATGTTACACATACAAGCTACTCGGTGGCTTAAGGGGGAGGCGGACAGCCCCAAGCATTGGCACCTCTCCGCCACACTCCATGCAGTGCTCACGCTCTCCCTTCCACACCCCCGCATACCTTTTAAAAATCTTCACCAGCATGAGCAACTTCTCTGATCTGCTGCATGCGCCGGCCTGGCTCCCCTCTGAAATCACTTCCGGGTCGTGGGGCGAGGAAGTGACATCGGAGGGAACGCCAACGCTGGCACAAGAAGCAGGCCGGAGTAGCTGCTTGAGCTGGTGAGGATTTAAAGAGGTATGGGGGTGAAGGGAGGGCACGAGTGTGGGGAGGGGGCGGGGAAGGAGGAGGGCGCAACCTACCCTCTACGCCGCTGAAGCTAGGCACTCCAGTGTACTAGATTTTCTGATCATTCAGCTACTGAACTTTGGATGAGCTACATAGAATTCCCTGGATAGTTTTCAAATACACCTCTTTTCTGTGTTTAAACTACTACTAACCATTTCTATAGTGCTATGAGACATCTGCAGTGCTGTACACATTATATACAGATGCTTTCTCTGTCCCTAGTAGCTCATAATCTAGACTTTTTGTACCTGGGACAACGGCTTAATAAACCGATACCTACCTCTAGGACGCCTAATGAGATTCTATAAGCTGCGCCTAGCGGTTGATTGACAACTGCGCCTACCAATGCCTACAAGTTAGACACGGTTAGGCGCCATTTATAGAATAAGGCCCAGGGTGCCTCATCCTTAATGTTACTAGATGATTCCAAGTTGTAAGGACCAGACTGAGTAGTCCTGGGTCTTTCCTATTGCATCCATGGGCGTGCAGTTCTAGTTTCGTGAAGCAAAGTGGTACTACAAGTGCACAGATACAGTTATATAAATTAACAGTATTTGAATGAGTAGGGTTACCAGATTTTACATGAGTAAATTCCAGCTACATGGCCCCGCCCCTCAGCCCAGCCCAGTTCTACCTAGCCCCACCCAAGTCCCGCCCCAAACTTCTTGAGCTCGGAGCCACGTTTGGAGGACTTCTGAGCATGTGCGGATGTGACATGGTGATGTCACATGCATGTGTGTGACATCACCGCATCACATCTGCGCAGATGCTCTCCAGACGCGGCTCTGAGCTCAAAGCTTTTCAGAACCCGACAAAGTCCGGCTTTTGAAAAGCCATCAGGATACCTGGACAGTCTTCTAGAGGACATGTCTGGGTAAATCCAGACATCTGGTGACCCTATGGAACCAATTACCTACTCAGATCAGATCACTGGACTCACTGATGGCCTTCTGAAAAGCAGTGAAGACCTTCCTCTTCCTGGTGGTCCAGGGGTACTCAGTATTGGAGATATCTGCTAGGGGTCATGGTGGCCATTTTGAATGTTGGTTCAGCTGTTGCTTGGGCATCACTGGACCACTAGGGAGACCCCCCCAGTAGGTCCTGAGGGGGATCAGGGGCGGTGAGAAGTATGGGCTGTCAAGGGATAGAGCTGGCTTAGGGGGCTGAGAGTTTGGAGGGGGGATTGGAAGGCTTTGCGACTGTTGGGGATGGGGGGGAAATCAGGAATTTTCAACGTGTTGGGGAGGGAAGGGGATCAGTGATGTTCAGAGCTGTGGTGGGCGTCGGAAGAGGAATCAAATGTGGCACAGGAGGGAATGGAGCTGTGTGTGGGGGGAGGGGTTAAACACTACTGTGACAATGGCACATTTATAGCGCAAAACTTCATTGACATGCCAAAAAATTAGGTGAGCACATTTAATGACAGGTCAATGGCTGATATAAGTTGGTGCAGCTAAGTGCATTATGCATGCAACTGATAGGATTCTACAAGTTGCATGTATTACGTGGTCATGTGCCCTGGACACGCCTATTCTCTGCCTACATTACGTCCCTCTTACCGCCACATGCTAAGTTATTTAGGTGTATAGTTTATAGAATTATGCCTAGCAATTACACACATTAGCTGTCAGTTATGGGCCTCAATTATGCAAATAGGTGCTGTTCTTCTATAAACTAGGCACCAGCTTACAGAATTTATATGGCTTTCACCATTGGCCTACTGCATATTGAAATTAACACGCACACATTGATAACAAATTAAGTTACACGAATAGTCTTGTCTTCTGTATTCATTCCTGCTTGCCTGTGCTGCTTGTTGCAGTTGTCAGCTAATATGCATGTGTTAAAAATAAACAACCCCTCCCACACACACACATCCCCCAAGGTTTAGATTGGCACAGTTAACAAATGCACTGTTGGTTGCTTGAAAGAAAGCCTTTAAGTAGCTTCTCAGATGATTACAAGGAGTCTGACAGTTCTTCAGACAATGGTGCGGAGTCCTTAATGAATAATTGATGAAGGCTTCGTGGCATTGGTTGTCTCGGCATCCATAGGTTACCATGGTGACAATCCAACCTGCGATTCCTTGCCAGCGAGCAGACCCAAGAACAATTCCAGTGTTGGCGTCCGTCATCGTCCATTGAAAGAGAAAAAGGTCATGATCCCTATCAATCCCAATCCGAAGAAGGGCCTGCGTCGACACGTTGTCTGCTGACCTGCCCCTGACCTTCTTCTGGGCCTTGCACCGTTAGGCTCTCTCTCCATCCTAGGTGACCCGGTTGCAGGAGGGAGACTTTTTTTTGGCCAGTTCTTTTCCGGCACCTACATTCCAAAAGTGATTCTACCCAATGAAATCCGTGCTGCAGGCCCCACAATGCATCAGGATAGGGTTGCCTGAAATCCAGGACTGGCTCAAAATCTCCATTTTAGAACTGAGTAAGTTGGCAGATCTGATCCTTCTCTTCACCTTGTGAAATTTGTTTGCGGTTTGTGTTGAACGTGCGTTGGTGGGGGTGCGAGATCGTGCTTTAGTTTTGCTAGATAGTTCGTGGTGTTTGTGTCCCATGATGGAAGAGGTGTGGTTGAGTGGATAAGGCCACCAACTATGAGTTGGGAGAACTTTTTAATTTTTGACTCGTCATTTTTCTGCTGCCCAGTCAGAACCAGGCTGGAATATAGTGTCATGAACTAATTTGCACTACTCAGAAATGGTTTTCCACATTATATATTCCCTCCCCTCAAAAAAAATATATTACAGTGACTATCTTGTGCCAGGGGCCATGTAGCCTGGCTCCTTTTAGAAACTTACAAGCAGCCATGCACTGATTATTAACTTCCATCCATTCCCTAGCCACTGGTGATCTGGGGAATGAGAGTCCAGACTTGGGAATGGAACCAAGAACTTCCTATACAGTAGGCCCAAATTCGGTAACCAGCGCCTAATGGTAGGCACCTATTTCAGAGGCGCCCAACTAGATTGGCACCTATCTAAATTGAATAGCAAGCCCAATTAAGCTTCTTAATCGGCAATAATTGAAACTTTAGGCACCTATCAAGAAAGAGCGATTCTAGGCGGCCTTCAAAAAAATTGAGCACCTTGTTACAGAATCGCTGATCTTAAGTGTGCTTAAGTCCCCGCATGGGCGCCTAAGTTTTAGTTGTGCCTAGAGCTGGCCTGTTTATTGGGCGCCTCCGAAATAGGTGCCGCTCAGCGTGATTCACTAAACAGCACCCAGTGTTACTTGCATCGCGCTGAACGGTGCCTAATTCGATGCCTAACTTTTGGGCACTTTTTATAGAATTTGCCCTTTAACCCTCTTAACATGCTCTGCCCAGACCTTACCTGTACGTATGTCCATCTGCAAATTACGAGCTATCGAAGATACACATGTAGTTACAGCATAGCTTGTAGACACATGTTTGACATTTATTCAGTTTCCTTAACGTCCTCCTAGGTACGCTTTACATGAATTTATTCAGGTACTCAAGCATTTTTCCTTCTCTGTCCCGGCAGGTTCACAATCTATCTAATGTATCTGAGGCAAAGAGGGATTAAGTAACTTATCCAGGGTCACAAGGGGCAGCGTGGGTTTGAACCCACAACCTCAGGGTTTCTAAGGCTGCACCACACTCTCCTCACGCCGCACTGGTATTCTAATCATTTACATGCATAATTGGCATGTAAATGTCAGCACCTGTTTAATAAAATTACCCCTCTCATTGTACAGTGACTGAAATACATGTATAGTGGCATGATATGTTCACCAGTCACTGTTGAATATATTCCTTCTTTTGAACATAGGGACTAAAGAATTTGTATGAAATAAGCCTGGATATGCTGAAGTTCCAATATATGGAACCCAAAACAAATCTTCAGGGAAATGTACAGGAATTTATTATAATAGCAAAATTCTTAAAACAAACACATAAAATACATCCTAATATTCATGTGGACCGGACCCGACACGATCTGTGTTTCGAAGAAACACTTCTTCCTCAGGGGGTCCCGAACGTTGGTGACTAAAGTATCAGAAAGCCAGATTGGATGAAATAAAATCGAAAAGTAAACAGGCGTAAAAGAAACTCCTGTGTAGGATACTGCACAATGAACCGCAAAGTGTGGGGTCCCAATATATGTAATTTTTTTTGTAATCATTTTTATTAGAAAGGGTACAACCAGGTAACAGGAACAACCATAATATCAAAAGCGCAGATATATATCTCATGCATGCAGTATTCATTGTGGATATCCTCAGAATCTGATTGGCTGGGAAGGGGGGAGGTTTCCAAAGGCAAGTTTGAGGAATCCTTAGGTGCTGTTCTAAGAGCCTTCTTATTTTGGCCTCTAGACATTTGGGTGTTTTAAGCTACAGTGCTTTCAGTAGCTCAGTCTGATCACAATGTCCAAGGAGAATGATATTCCTAGAGAGTGAGGGCAAAGGCCAAAAAAAATACTTCTTGCAAATATTCTATTGGGATGTCTTAAATGAGAAGGAATATTGCACTACCCATTGTCTCTATATTTTTTTTATATAGTATAGGATGTGCTTCAGTAAACATTCTTTTTTATTTTAGATTTCAATATGCAACCTCATGTTTTTAAACATTTTAAGTGTTCAGTACCGTTCCAACTGCATGCGACCGCTGCTGGTTGTTACTGGGGATCATCATGACACTTCCAAGTCCCTTTAACCCCAAATAAACAGTGAGCATAACATAATGCACTTACTTGCTTAGTTGCAGGCACTACAGTATCCCAGCTAAACTTCTTGGATCTTATATAATTTTTCAGCTGCTCTGCAGGTAGGCAAATTCGTGTGAAGCACCCTGGGTAACTTATGTGATATTAAAAAAACAAAAACGTGGAAAATACAATTTACCAAAAATGACACTAGATCCACACAAGGTACATTAATGAAGATCTTCTTATATGAGGGTCATTTCATAAATAATGCACACTTTTTTTTTTTTTTAAATGTAATGTAATGTAATGTAATTTATTTCTTATATACCGTTACATCCGTTAGGTTCTAAGCGGTTTACAGAAAATATACATTAAGATTAGAAATAAGAAAGGTACTTGAAAAATTCCCTTACTGTCCCGAAGGCTCACAATCTAACTAAAGTACCTGGAGGGTAATAGAGAAGTGAAAAGTAGAGTTAGAGGAAAAATAAAATAAACATTTTAACAAGACAGCATTGATCTAAATACTTTGGAAGGTAGAAGAGAGGAGAGAAAGGAATAGAAGCGTGATGAAGTGGAGCAAGTAAGTGTAGGAAGAGCGATTGATGTTTCCAGAAAGGGCTTCTTCAGGGAAGAGACTTGGCCGACAGTCCCATGATGCCTATGTCTCCTCCCCTGAGATGTTCTCCCATCCATGCATTCCCTCCCAGACACACTGCCCGTGCCCCAGCCGCTCCAAGGAGGCTGCCCTAGATGAGGCCCACGGTGAATGCAGGATTCTCTCCTCTGCGGGAAAGCCGCCCGGAGCCGACAGTCGATCTTCTTAGCGGATTGCATGGGGGGAAGAGTTCACACTCTTGGTAGGATCGGGTCTGTGTGCTCTCGGTGGTTGTGGCTGGTCTCGTTGCTGCTTAGGTGTAAAAGCAGTTGATCTCCACTGCTGCTGATATTTAAAAGCAGGCAGATTGATCTCTCCAATGGACTGCAGGGGGAGGAGTTCACACTCTTGGTAGGATCGGGTCTGTGGACTCTCGGTGGTTGTGGCTAGTCTCGTTGCTGCTTAGGTGTAAAAGCAGTTGATCTCCTACTTCTGATGATATTTAAAAGCAAGCATATTGATTTTTCCAACGGAATGCTGGGGGAAGAGCTTACTTGTCTGGCTGGATCAGGGCAAAGGGCTCTCGGTAGTGGTGGCTGATCCTGTTGCTGCTTAGGTGTAAAAAACAGTTGATCTTCCTAGTGGACTGCAGGGGGAGGTGGAGCTCACACTCTTGGCTGGATCGGGTCTGTGGGCTCTTGGTAGTTGCGGATAGTTCCGCTGCTGCTGAGGTGTAAAAGCAGTTGATTTCCCACTGTTGCTGATATTTAAAAGCAGGCAGATTGATCTCTCCAACAAATTGTATGGTGAAGAGCATACACGTCTGGCTGGATTGGGACAAAAGCTCTCGATAGTGGCGGCTGGTCTTGGTGCTGCTTAGGTGTAAAAGCAGTCGATCTCCTACTTCTCATGATATTTAAAAGCAAGCATATTGATTTTTCCAACAGAATGCTAGGGGAAGAGCTTACTAGTCTGGCTGGATCAGGGCAAAGGGCTCTCGGTAGTGGTGGCTGATCCTGTTGCTGCTTAGGTGTAAAAAACAGTTGATCTTCCTAGTGGACTGCAGGGGGAGGTGGAGCTCACACTCTTGGCTGGATCGGGTCTGTGGGCTCTTGGTAGTTGCGGATAGTTCCGCTGCTGCTGAGGTGTAAAAGCAGTTGATTTCCCACTGTTGCTGATATACATATTTTATTTTTTTCCAGGTATTTCTTTACAATCCTTCAATATAGTCTCCCTGATTTGCAATGGCAGAGTCCCAACATCCAGGAAGCTTCATTATTCCATCCAAGACACTGTTTTAGTTCTGTTGCCGAATGGCTCGGGTACCGGCAGAAGAAAACTCTTTCAGAGATGCAAAATGATGTCCACGCATAGGTTGTTTCAACTTTGGAAAAAGGTCAAAGTCTGATGGTCTCATGTCTGGGCTGTAGGGAGCATGAGGTAACACCTCCCAGCCGTATTCATGTAGTTTTTCAATGATGACGTTCCCTATGTGCGGGTGAGCATTGTCGTGAAGAATGAGTGGCCCAGCCAAGAGCAACTGAAGTCAGGTTTTGTGCATTTTTTGCAAAAAATCGCGATAATACACTGCTGTGACACTTCTTCCACATGGAACTTTGTCTGTGATGATGATGCCTTCATGATCATAAGCAAAAATCATCATTTGTTTGGCTTTTGATTGAGCTTGTCAAAATTTTTTTGGTCAGGGGGAAGATTGCGCTCTCTACTCATCATTGAAAAACTATACAAATACGGCTGGGAGGTGTTACCTCATGCTCTCTACAGTCCAGACATGAGCCACCAGACTTTGACCTTTTTCCATAGTTGAAACAACCTATGAGTGAACATTGTTTTGCATCTCTGGAAGAGCTTTCTTCTGCCGGTACCTGAGCCATTTGGTAACTGAACAAAAACGGTGTCTTGGATGGAATAATGAAGCTTTCCGGACGTTGGGACTCTGTCATTGCAAAGCAGGGAGACTATATTGAAGGATTGTAAAGAAATACTTGAAAAAAACCATAAATTAAAAAAAATTAAAAATTAAAAAAATAAATTAAAAAATAAATTAAAAATAAATTAAAAAAAATAAAAAATAAAATAAATAGTGTGCATTATTTATGAAATGACCCTCATATATATGAAGGAAAGTGTCTCAGAGCACCACTTAAGGGATCATATAGGCTTTCACCCATACCTATTGTGATGATGGATTTCTTTCATTGACCAAACCTTCACCTATACTTTCCTACCTTGTTCTAACTTTTAATCTTATTTTATAATCTGATTGTAAAACTTATTTTTATTGAGTTTTTTCAGGATTATTTTTTTTCTTTTTTCACAATATACATGTCTCTTCGGCATTTCTGGTAGGTAGTGATCTCGCTCCCCAAAGTTTTCTTTTCAAAATCAGTTGAACTCTGAGGAGCGTTCCTCAGCACTTCCAGCGTGCGGCCATTTTGGATCGCTGAATTTTGAATTTAATTGTAATGAATATTTATTGTATTATTTTATATCTATTTAATTCCTTCAATAAAATGTTTTAAACTAAAAATAGGATAGAAAAGAATAAAAGCAAAAGTTAAAATTTTATTTTTTTTGCTAAAATACTAAACAGTTAATTAACATCTCCATAATAATAATTCTAATAGCAATTCTTATAAAAAAAAAAAACAACCAAACAATCAAATCTCAGGAAACTATAATTAGTACATACAATTACAAATTTTCCATATCAAAAATTAATCATATAAATACAGATTACAGTCTCAGACTTAATTATTCACTTTGAGAAAGCTAGTTGAAAAAAATGTGCTTTTAGGTGTCTTAAAATTTATATATGATTCTTCTTTTCTCAAATTTGTGGGCAAATTATTTTATAACTGCGGAACTAAATAAAAGAACGCACAATATAGAGACTTTGGGCTCCTTTTACTAAGCTGCGTTAGGGCATTAGCGCGCGGTATAGCACATGCTGAATTGCCACGCACGCTAGACCTTAACACCAGCATTGAGCTGGCATTAGTTCTTGCCGCATAACGCGCGGTAATATCCTGCGTGTTCTAAAAATGCTAGCGCACCTTAGTGAAAGAAGCCCTTTGAGTGAGAGTATAGGATTCATTAAAATGTGACTCCTATTGTTTGGAATAGTTACACTACCCCGTTGTACCTTGAGTTAAATGACACGGGGAAAAAATTTATCACTGTTCCTGCCCCATCCCCACTAGCTCAGTCCTCGTCCCTGCCCCGTCCCCGTGAGCTCAGACTCCGTCCCGCAAGCTCAGTCCCCGTCCTGCAAACTGTCAGATCCCTTCTGCACAAGCCTCAAATAGTTATGATTTTATATTGAACTTATTTTATTAAAGTATAAAAAGAGACAATATTCTGTACAATTGTCATTTTATAAACACAAATAATACCGAGCAAGGATCAACAAAACCCCTTGTCTCCCCTCCCTTTCACAAATATCCCCTCCACTATTGTGAAAACTGAACAAATCAAATTACTACAGAATGCTACATAGAAAAATCAAGCTAACAGAATACTTCAGTCACACATGGCAGGAATAGTGTTAGGGGAGTGCGACTAGGGCAACTGTTCCTTGGTCAGAGAAAGAGAGCCCTAAGCCAGCTGGAAGCTAAAGATGCACAGCCTGGGCTTTGCAGTCCCCAATTATGTCTAATACCAGCTCTAGTAGGATACATATTTCAAATCTGAAATATTCTAATCACAAAATATAAAAATTTTATTTTTTTCTACCTTTTGTCTGGTAATTTTATTCTTCAAATCACATTGGGCTCAGGCTTTGGTTTTGGTTCCTTCTGTCTTCATCGTGGCATGGCTGGCTCCTGAAGATAAAATAGGTGCAAGAGGAGTTGGGGAGGAGATGCCGAGTCTGACACGGGCGCAATTTTTTTACCACAGGAGCAAGACTTTTCACCGCTTCCACGGGGCAGTGAAAGGTCTTGTTCTCATTCCTACGGTAAACCAGTTGCAAATGTCCCCATTACTGCGGATTTACTGCAGTAACCATGGTTTACCGCGGTAAACGGTCCCCCGTGTCATTCTCTGCCTTGAGTCTTTTCCAGACTGAATCTCATGATGATAAAATGTGCTTTTATTGAAGGAAACCAACATCGAGGCTCAATTAATAGAAATGTTGCAAAAGTCCCAAATAAAGCATGACCACATGCTTATTTTTCCACATTTTTTGAAAGCCTTCCTGGACAAGCATTCATGAACACTTACTTTAAAGCTTTGTTCACTGCCACTGGAGAGCTCTGAATCGGGAAATGTTACATTCATTGTAGTGGAGCGCAGCTGAAATACTACCCCAGTGAATTTAAATCGCAGTGTGTCCACAGTCAAATTTGGTAGATTTCAGTCAGGGTTGAGTTTCACCCAAAATTATGCATTTTTTCAAATTTTCTGGGAATATTTTTTTTTTTTTTCCCTTACTGATCTGGGAAAAACCCAAAGGAGATTTGTAAGAGCCAAATTGAATTTTGCTGTCAATGTGGAATTTTCTTTCTTAAAAAATAGTGTGGTGAATCATCAGAATTTTTTTTTTTCCCAGGTTTGATAAATTTTGGCTGGGAGAGAAAGGAGCAAACTTTTATTTTAAACAGAATTGCATAGCTCTGGTTTCAACTTCACATTTGGAATCGCAGAAGATTCAATTACTGTAGAAGATAGCTGTTTCTCCTATTCAGAGAGCAGCTAAACAGCGTGAAGCCTTAACCAACCATAGAACAAAGGACTGAGTAGAGACTAATGAGAAAAACATCACCGACTTTCTCTCAGTATGTTTTATACATAAGTATGCAAAACTACAGAAATAAATAATAGGAAATCCCAGACACAAGCAGATAAGGTTAGGGCTCTTCAGCTTGGAAAAGAGACGGCTGAGATGAGATATGATTGAACTCTGCAAAATCATGAGTGGAGTAGAACGGGTACAAGTGGATCGATTTTTCACTCCGTCAAAAATTACAAAGACTGGGAGACGCTCGATGAAGGTACAGGGAAATACTTTTAAAACCAATAGGAGGAAATATTATTTTTTTTCACTCAGAGAATAGTTAAGCTCTGGAACGCATTGCCAGAGGTTGTGGTAAGAGCGGATAGCGTAGCTGGTTTTAAGAAAGGTCTGGACAAGTTCCTGGAGGAAAAGTCCATAGTCTGTTATTGAGAAGGACGTAGGGGAAGCCACTGCTTGGCCTGGATTGGTAGCATGCAATGTTGATACTCTTTGGTGTTCCGGAATCTTTTGTTGTTCTTTGGGATTCCAGAATCTTGCTATTCTTTAGGATTCTGAATGGAATGTTGCTACTCCTTGGGTTTTGGCCAGGTACTAGGGACCTGGATTGGCCACCGTAAGAACGGGCTATTGGGCTTGATGGACCTTTGGTCTGTCTCAGTAAAGGCTATTCTTATGTTCTTAAGCTTTAGGAACCAGGCAAGATGTTGGCTCTTTGTTTTTTAGTTCTGAAGTTTTAATTAACTCTTATTGAAATGTGATAGAAATGAGAAGTTATCCCCTAGATTTTACATTTGTGCTCAGATTTGGGTGCACCGCCAAGATGCGAGTGCATCTTAATTGGCTAATGAGTCGATGCTAACAACCAATTATTGACGTTAATTGGTGCAAACAGTGCCATTATTGGTGGCTGCCAACAAAAGTGGCGCCGTTTACGCGTCAGTCACGCTACAACGCCATTTGAAGAATTGCAGCCATGTCCAAAGTAGGTGCCGGAAATGTAGGCCAGGGATTTACAGACCTACATTTATGGCTCCTACCTGTGACGAGAATTGCATCTTATAGAAGCACCTATAGGCATATGCGTCCACTTCCAATGCGAACCATGCCTACTTTGGATGTAGGCGCCTCTATAGACGGGACGTGGACGGCGTTTTTTGTAAGCGCCTGCAGGTGCCTAAATTTTTTTTTTTTAAATTCCTTTTGATAGGTTTTAAACGATGTAGTCAATTACCATGCCGTTTATCGCCAATTAAAGCAATTGAGTTAAGTGGCGGTAGGGTGACTACCGTCGCCTAACTTTTGGTGCAGTTTTAAGAATCGGGCCCATAGTGTGCAACTCAGGAGGGGTCATGGCCATAGGACGGGCACTGGAACGTCGGGGATGTTCCAAAAATTTGCGCACATTGTTACTGACTAATGGGGTCCTCATGCCCAACTTGGGCACCAGCATTTACACCAAGCTTCAGCAGGCGTACGTCTGGCACCCAAAGTTAGGGCAACAGAAAAAGAATCCAGGTGTCAGCCTAGAGCAGGGGTGGGCAACTCCGTTCCTCGAGGGCCGGAATCCAGTCGGGCTTTCAGGATTTCCCCAATGAATATGCATGCGATCTATTTGCATGCACTGCTTTCAATGCATATTCATTGGGGAAATCCTGAAAGCCCGACTGGATTCTGGCCCTCGAGGACCCAAGTTGCCCAACCCTGGCCTAGACAGTACGCTGAAACGTTCCACCCAATGTGCGACGGCAGACATAAAAGGAAATGGGAAGCTAGGAATTATTAGAAAAGGGATGATAAATAAGACTATGAATATTATAATTTATTTATTTATTGAAGCATTTATATACCACTTATAGTCTAAGTGGTTTACATTCAGGTACTCCCTATCTGTCTCAGCAGGCTCACACTCTACCTAATGTACCTGGGGTAATGGGGGATTAAGTGACTTGCCCAGGGTTACAAGGAGCAGTGTGGGATTTGATCCCACAACCTCAGGGTGACGAGGCTGTGGTTCTAACCACTGCACCACGAACATGGATCTTCAATAGCACGTGTGGGTGTACAGCTACGAATGGCATTACAAACCTCTTTCACATCTACATCATCGAAGACCTTCCGTACTCCCCACTCTGTATCACTCCATGGTGCGATCTCACCTTGAGTATACCGCGTTCAGTTTTGATTGCCGTACCTCAAAAACGACATTAAGGGGTGTTAAAGTGCCGATTTAGCCTATTACTCAAGTTAGGCGCCAACCTCAGCTCGGTGTCCTGATATAGGAGCCGATCTTTAGGCGCGCTTTACAGAATAGCACTTGGAGCTGAATTTTTTGGGGGCGCCTACGTTTCATCATTGTTTATTGAATCCAACCCTTAACTTACAAAGTTGCATATACAGTGGTGCCTCGCATAACGAACGCCTCGCACAGCGAACGCTGCGCACAACGAACTTCATGTCTTGCTTCCTACAACGAACTTCGTTTCACACAACGAAGTCGCCCGAGCTGCATCCTTCCGCGCAGGCACTGCGCTTAACTGCCCTCTCTCCGCCTGGCTCCCTGTGCAGTGGCGGACCGTCGGCTCGCAGGGGCCCGGCGCCTACTGCTGATGCGTTGGGGGGGGCGGAGCTACTCTCGCCGCTTCCCCGATGCTAGAAAAAAAAAAAAAATGAACAGTTAAGTCCCAGTTTTTGCCGCTGAGACTCTGCCCTCTCTAAAATTAGACTCTACTTAGTCTGTCTTTAAATTTAAAAAATGTGTGTTGTTTTAAAAAACAATTATGTTTTTAGATGTATCTAAATAAAAATAATAACAACAAATTTATCTTTTTTTATGTCATCTTAGCATATTTTATGCTACAGAACGAATTATTTTTTTTAACATGTATTGTTATGGGAAAACGCGTTTCACATAACGAACTTTTCGCATAACAAACTTGCTCCTGGAACCAATTAAGTTCGTTGTGTGAGGCACCACTGGTATTACAAAATAATGTCACTCGCGTGAATAACCTAATAGCATAATTAGCTAAATGGCATTAACAACCAGTTATTGGCTATGACTAGTCTTAACTAGTATTGATTGTTGCTAATTAACAGTTATGCAAGTAACTGCCATTAGACAGTATTCTGTATATTCTGCACGCAAAATACAGAATGCACAACTGCAAGAGGTCTGTGGACTTGGGAGGGATATCGGTGGATCAAGGGTTATAGAATACTAGCATTTATGCTAGAGAATGACACGGGGACAAATTGGGAAGAGTGTGGCGCAGTGGTTAAAGGTACAGCCTCAGCACCCTGAGGTTGTTGGTTCAAACCCACGCTGCTCCTTGTGACCCTGGGTAAGTCACTTAATCCCCCCATTGCTCCAGGTACATTAGATAGATTGTGAGCCCACCAGGACAGACAGGGAAAGATGCTTGAGTACCGGAATAAATTCATGTAAACCAGGGAGAACAGTATATAAATTTGAATAAATAAATTTGTCTCCTTCCCCGCAGAAACTCAATTTCCCCATCCCGTCCCCATGAGCTTTGTCGCTGTCCCTGCCCCATTCCTGTAAGTTCTGCCTTAACTGCACAAGATTTTAAAGTGTTTGATTCTTGTGCAGATGAGGACAGAGTTTAGGCATTGGTGGAATGAGGCATTATGACATCACAATCTGAGCTCTAGAATGTTGCTACTTATGGTTTTAAAGAGTTTGAGGCTTGTGCAGATGAGGATGGAGCTGAGGCATTATGACATCACAATCTGAGCTCTAAAATGTTGCTACTTATGATTTTAAAGTGTTTGAGGCTTGTGCAGATGAGGACGGAGCTTAGGCATTGGTGGAATGAGGCATTATGACATCACAATCTGAGCTCTAGAATGTTGCTACTTAGGATTTTAAAGCGTTTGAGGCTTGCGCAGATGAGGATGGAGCTTGGAGGAATGGTGGGGACGGGATGGGAAAATGAGTTCTCACGGGACGGAGAAAAATTTGTCCCCTTGTCATTCTCTAATTTATGCGCCTGTCTACAGTTAGATGCAAGTGCTTTTGCCAGCCATTGATGTGGACTTATGCTAGCACTGAGGCCCTGATTTTATAACTCGTAGGTGCCATTCGGCACAGTTGTCAATTATCAGCTAGGCGTTGATTATAGAATCACACCTCGGGGTGCTGGTAGGCATTAAAACCTTAGGTGCCCTGCCATTTAGTGTTTTCTTGTCCTAAATGAGTGTGCCTAAGGTAGGTACAGACCAGTGCCTAAGTGAAACTCGCACAAAATTTGCTCTGAATCGGCCCCTAATTATGCCTACTTACTGGTAGGCGCTTCGATGTAGGTGCCTACCGAGTTAAGCGCTTCCTGGCTAATTAATTTTTTTAATGGTTTTTTAGTTTGTTTTTTAAAAGAGCTTTCAATTATCAGCGCCGATCAAGCCAATTAAAAAAATGAAGTTAGGCGCATAGATCAAGTAGGTGAGCCAATCTAGGTGCCTAACACTGTTTATAGAATCTGGACCGTAATGCGCATCAATCTTGACGCTTCTAGAGTAGAGGTCTGCACAGGAACGGGGATCGCAGGAATCCCCCCTAACCCAAGGGACTCCCACGGGGACCCCCTTCTGGCTCACGGGATTCCCACGGGGACCCCCCTCTAGCCAACGGGACTCCCACGGGGATGGAAGGCTTTGGAAGCAGGGTTCGTCCATATAATATAATGGACACGTCAGCCTTAGTAAAAGAGGGGGTTTATAAGTTAATTACCTGAACAGAAAACAAAAAAAGGGTTCCACCAAAGAGATTCCACAAGGAAAACAGCAGCGGAAACACAAAAGAAACTGTGGAATTGATGATCCTGTCAGAAGTAATTGCTTTTATGGGGACGGGCGGGGATGGAGGTAATTCCTTGCGGGGATGGGTGGGGACAGAGAGGATCCTGGTGGGGACGGAGAGGATCCTGGCGGGGACGGGCAGGGATGGGTGGGATTTCTGTCCCCACGCAACTCTCTACTCTAGAGCACTGTTCTTCAATGCAAAGCCCAGGGGCCAATGGCAGCCCCCAGAGACCTCTGGGGTGGCCCCCATCGTCTTTCGGTTTTCTTTCTGCTATTCTGCCTCTCTACCCAAGCTCAAGACAGAAAGGGGGAAGTAGTGATCGAAGGGAAGAGCTGCGTGCTTTGAAGGACAAGACATTGCTCAATAGACATCTGGAAATGCTTTCAACCTTGAAGACACCCCCTAATAATGTTTGAAAGTGGGCTGCTGGAGATGGATTTCATTGACACACACTGGTCAGCAATGTTGTGAGCCTCCTTCGGCTCATTAGAATCCCAAATTACCTCTGATTAAAAATTAACGAAGGCCACTGCTCGAGAATTACCTCCCCTTCCCTTCCTTTCCCTCCCCCCCCCACACACACACCCGTTCTCTCCAGTATGAAATAGTAGGACAACCATTGAGTTTGCTTATGACATCATCATCTAATTTTGCTTTTAAGCTATGTGGATGACTTTACATTTACTTATGCTATAGTTAGCTGAGTCATGCAGCGCTCACAGCTGTCACACTTAGTTCTATAAAATCCTGCATTTGTCTTTACTTGCAAGCACAAATATCACTTCCTTTGTTCCCACCACTTTTCTCTGGACAAATTTCCAGTAACATGAGTTACTTCTGAAAGGTACTGGGCACAGGAAGGATGCAGGAAGGATATGGTCTTAAAGCGACTCTTTCGGCGTAGGACAAAGTTGCGTGCGACACCGACTTTCAGCGAAGCAGCAACATTCTGGAACCTTCCTTTCGGGTTGTGATTTAGAATGCCGACCACCATGTAATATCAGACGAGTCATGTGCTTTCAGAAACTTGATTGTTTTACATAAATCGAAATAAAAACTTAAAAGCATCGCTAGCATTTCACGCAACTACAGATCGATGTTTTTGTTCAAGGAAGCGCTTTGCATATGTACACATGCAAGCCAAATCGAGTGTTAATTACGAGTAGTTGTGACGTGGGGATTGAGTAGAATCATGCAGTTTTATTTGACTGTTGTATAGTTGCGTCAATGTCTCGCCTAGATCTGTCTATCTATGTGTTTATCACAGGACAGTATCTCCAGAAAAGAAGCTAAACTATTACAGATAATCACTTTATTCATTCCTTTCCCTATTTCACAAAAAATAGGCTTTACATACTCCTATCACCAAGGGCTCCTTTTACTAAGGTGCGCTAGAGTTTTTAGCGCGTGCTTTAGCGCATGCTAGCCGAAAAATTACCGCCTGCTTAAAAGGAGGCGGTAGCGGCTAGCCCGCACGGCATTTTAGCACGCCCTAAAAACGCTAGCGTGCCTTTGTAAAAGGAGCTCTAATTCTCATAGAACATTCCATAATAAAACACCATGCTTTGATTGGGGTATACACCCCTGCTGTGTGGAAAACCTGAAACATCAGTCCCTTTTTAGTGTCCAATCTCCAAAATCCAAAATCGCTGACGATTTCAAGTTTCAAGTTTATTTAAAATTTGACGAATCGCCTAATCATAATACAAATCGATGAACAAGTCTAAAAATAGTACATCTACAAATACAAGGCTACATTACAGGTAACATAGACGCAACGCTTAACATGCACAGGGCCAAAAGGTAAGGTTATAAAATCATGTCGCTCTTTGATTTGCCTCTGATGACTACAGAAAAAATAGCACTCGGCCAGCCCAACACAGTCTTGCGTTTCGCCACAAAGGCGTCCTCAGGAGCTGAAGCTGCTTCAGGTTTTCAATCCATTTGCATCTACAATATAAATACCATTTCACCATCATAAATTTTCTTTTTTCATGTGGAGTGTGGTCTCGGACTGTAAAATGTTTGTTTATTAAAATCTTTCTATACCGCCTATAAAGCCAAAAAGGATCAAAGCAGTTTACATCATAACTTAATCATATTTAAGAAAGGAACTCCATTAGAAGATAGGAGAGGAAAGAAATTAACATTTCTAAAACATATCCACTAAAACTGTTATATGAAATAAATAAATCCAAAGCAACACCAATCAGTACAAATTAAGGCAGATTGCGGTCCCCATTCCATTATTCAATTCGGGAGAACCATTTGAAAAAAATGTGCTTTTAGATGACTCTTAAAATTTTGAAATGATTCTGCCTTCCTTAACTCTACTGGTAAATTGTTCCACAATATTGGAACTTAGTAGAAAAATGCACCATTTCCGGTTGAGGCAAAGTGAGCCTTTGAGATATGGGGAACAGCTACTCTATTGTCATTTAAAGATCTCAACGAGGGAGTAGGTGTGTAGAATAACACTAGATTAGAGAGATATAATGGTTGTAACTCAATTCATGCCCTTTGTGCCAGCATCAGGATTTAAAATTTAATTCTAAATTCCATTGGTAAGCAATGGAATTTCAAATATAATGGAGTTACACGATCATAGATGTTTGCGCGACCTAAACAACCAAATTGCTGCATTTTGTACTGTTTGTAAACGTTTCAGTTGCCCAATGGCTATTCCCGCATATACCAAGTTGCCATAGTCCAATTTAGATAGAACAAAAAGCATGTATGTAACAATTTCTCATCCAGGAAATCTCGAATAGCTCTAAGTTGTCTTAATGCCCCAAATCCTTTCGCAACTGTAGTTCTTGCATTGTGCCAAAGTTATAGTAGGTTCAGTGTCTGATAAGAATAGTTATACTGGGTCAGACCAAGGGTTCATCAAGACCAGTGGCCTGCTTCTAACAGTGGCTAGCCCAGGTCACAAGTAGCTGGTAGAATCCCAAAGAGTAGCAACTTTCCACACAACCAATCTTGGGGTTAAGTAGTGGCTTCCTTCTGTCTTCATTAATAGCAGATAATGAACTTTTTGTGTGGGAAATTGCTCAGCTATAGAGCTACAGTGTGTTTTGAATCTGTGATCTCTAGATCTTTGGCTTCCAACTGTCTGCTCTAGGAACATAAGACTAGCCTTACTGGGTCAGACCAATGGTCCAGCAAGCCCGGTATCCCATCTTCACGAAGGCCAATCCAAGTCGCAAGTACCTGGCAAAAAACCCAAATATAGTGGTACCTTGGAATCCTAACTTAATCCGTTCCAGAACCCTGTTCGAGCTCCAAAACGTTTTGAGTTCCGAGACAATTTTTTCCATTGAAAATAATATAAACTGGATTAATCCGTTCCTTGGTCACACAAACTCAGATTTTCCAATGAACACTGGCATAGACAGCAAGATCGGCAACTGCAAGCGGTGCTCAGCCCAAAGATTCCCTCCCAGGCGGAAACAGGAAGCTACGTCAGAGGGGAAGCTTTGGGCTGAGCACCGCTTGCAGTTGTCGTAAATTCGGATTCCAAAGCAGCGTTCAGATTCCAGGGCAAAATTTACCGTATTTTCACCCATATACCACGCACCCGTGTAAAACGCGCACACGGGTATAGCGCACGGGGAACAGAAATTTATGTAAAAAAATTTTACTATAGCGCGCACACGCGTATACCGCGCATGCCGCCCTGACTCTCCATTCGCCCGCCCCGACTCTCCTTTCCGAAGGACCGCTCGCACCCCCACAGCCTCCCCCCCTCTCCCTCCCGCATGGAGAAGCTGCCTACCGTTGTTTCCGGATGCAGTGAGCCCAGCTGCTTCCTCTGCCGGCGGTCCTGCTCTTTCTCTGACGTCAGAGAAAGGGTGGGACCACCGGAAGAGGAAGCAGCGCAGGGCTCAGAGAAGGGGCAGGACTGCCGGCAGAGGAAGCAGCTGGGCTCATTGGCATCTGGAAACAACGGTAGGCAGCTTCTCCATGCGGGAGGGAGAGGGAGGGAGGCTGTGGGGGTGCAAGCGGTCCTTCGGGTTGGGGGTGCGAGCAGTCCTTCGGGGAGATGAATCGGACGTCGGGAGGGGGGGAACTATGTAAAAAAAAAATTTGTACAACGCGCTCACACGTATAATGCGCATGGTTATGCACGATTTGTAAAATCGTGTATAACGCATGCGTTATATGCGTGAAAATACGGTAATTTTTTAAAAAAAGTTTGGATTCCAAGTTATTCGAGTTCTGGGGCGTTCGGATTCCGGATACCACTGTAGTAGCAGCGTTCCATGCCACCGATCCAGGACAAGCAGTGGCTTTCCCCCCCATGTCTGTCTCAACAGCAGACTATGGACTTTTCCTCCAGGAACTTGTCCAAACCAGTAGATGATTCTTCTCACGTAGAGCATGTATGTGTATTAGAAAACCAACCAGGCAGGTTGGATGAACCAGCTGTTTTTTTATGAAGTTATTTTTACTTTTAGCTACATCTTATGCTCATTTAGACTGCCTAGTCCACTTGATGTGGTTGACACGAGAGAATTATTGTGCAGCAGTAACATGTGTCATCATGCCATTGAAAGTTTAGTCTTTTTACGTTCAAGTTGGACGCTAACAGAATATAAACAGCTGTTATTTTTGTGGTTTTTTTTTACTACAGCAGGGCTTCATTGGTAAACAAAATAGCTGTTTCCATGTTAGCTGGATCTTATACCGAAAGCTAACCCGGAAACTACAAGAATGAAAAACATTTCTAGCTTGATTGCACGCAGTAAAGAGAGAAATTGTTTCTCCGAAAGGCTCTTCTGAATTAGGCTCAAAATTCAGACTCCATTGGCTGCTGGTTACTCTGCGCATGTTGTTATACCTTTGTGTCTGGTTTAAAAGGCTTTCTACGTGGGATTCCCCCCCCCCCCTCTGTTTGTTGTGTAAATGAGTTAAATATATTGCTCTATGAACATTATGTTCCTCTTTTCCGTTTTTGCTTCAGCTGTCATCATTATGTAGTGTTAAATCTGTCATCAAGAGCCAAAGCATTTTGTTACACTGGTCTGTCATTATGGAATACCTTACCAAGCTCTGCATGGCATCAGCGGCTGTCTATTCTTCTGGAAAGCCCTGAATATTCAGCAGAGCTTATAGTTGATGTGGTTGAGGTGTTGTGTTGGTTTTTTTTTTTTAACCTGTTGTGTTTTATTGTTAAACAGATGAACTTTTGTGTTGCTTGTAATATGATTTTATTGTAATTGTTTAAATTAAACTTGTGTCTATAACATGACTATTGTAAATCGCTTTAATTTATTGGTTGTGATGAGCAGAAATCAAATAATGTATTTTGTTTTAAGAACAGAGTAGAAGAGTTGCCTAGGAATTACTTCAATGGCATGAAAATAAGTTTGCATTTAAATTAACTTGTGCAGGCTGAGTTGGTTTGCTTTGTGATTACTGGATTTTGGTGAGGTCTCCATTTATTGCACTATCCCCCCCCCCCACCTTTTATTAAACCGCGAGAGCGTTTTTTAGCGAAGGAAGCTGTGCCTTGCTTCTGATGCTCATAGGAACTCTATGAGCGTTGGGAGCAGCACAGAGCATTCAGTGCGGCTCCCTGCACTAAAAAATGCTGAGCTTGTGATGTCATAATGCATCATTCCACCAATGCCTAAGAGCCAAACTTATCAGTGATGTCACAGTGACTTGATTGTCCTATAGTTAAGAACATAAGAGTTGCCATATTAGGACAGCCCAAAGGTTCATCAAGCCCAGTATCCTGTTTCCAACAGTAGCCAACCCAGGTCCCAAGTACTTGGCAGAAACCCAAATAGTAGCAACATTCCAGAGCTGAGATTGTGTTGTCATATAACCTCATTCCACCATTGCCTAAGAGCCAACTTATCAATGATGTCACAATGACTTGATTGTCCTACACTTGGCTCACACAAGAATATAAGAACATCTTATATTCTTATGTGAGCCAAGTATAGGACAATCAAGAACTTAACAGCACCAACTTCATTTATGCCCTGCATTTGTGTATTCTGCCGCTACCTCTCCACCCCCTCCGTTCAGCCTCGATGGTCACGTGTATATGACATCACGGCGTTGCATTGGCTGCTCTTTTACAGTAATCATGGATCAACCTGGAGATAAAGCACGTTTTTAAGGATGTGCGGTTGCTCCGCGAGATCCGTTGAGACTGCAAGGTAAAATATTACTAATTAAAAAAGCAAATGGTCCCCCACCCCCGCTAGCATACTTACCTAACAAATCAACAGAAAAAGAAAAAAACCAACAGAGTAAAACTGTAACACCGCTTGTTCGCTTTTCCTTTACAAAAACTGCTTCCAACAGCACCAAAAGAAGGAAATCTCTAACGGCCATGTTATAAAGCGCTTTGCGACAACAGTGCTTTGTCTGACGCCTTTGATGGGCGCCAGTGATGTATACAATAATCTATACCTGGTGCTTGCGTACATTGTCGCTGAATCAACTGGACCGTTCTGCGCATATATGAGAGTCACTGTCACAGCGCTACATCAGGCAGGAGAGACGGGGATTATGGCGACCATCTGCGCAAATCTTTTTCATGCAAGCATGTTAGTGCATCAATAGCCTTTTGGAATGGGCCAAAAATTGGATCGCTGCGGACCCATTCGGTATTACCGACCCTGTTTAGTTCATCTAGCTGTGAATCATTCGTGAGGTGGGGGTGGGCAGAGTTCTTCTGCCCACTCACCTTGGGCTCAGGCCCCACCTGAAGTTGGGCATCTAACTACACCCCTGGCTTATATATGTGCAGTGGCTGATTTTCAGCATAAATGCATATGTTTCTGTCATCCCCTTAACCTTCCTTAAATCGCAACTCTTTTTCTGGCACCTGACTTTGTCCTTTTTGCAAATAATGGCAAAGTTATACATAGATCCACGGATGCTACCACTGAATACATGAATGCTGTTGATTAGCAACCTCATAAATGTATTCTGTGAGGTACTGTGTTTCCCTGAAAATTGGACAATGTCTAATATTAATTTTGGGCCCAAAAAATGCACTAGGTCTTATTTGGGGGGTATATACATGATCATCTCTCCCTTCCTCTCCTTCAACCCAGTTCTTCCTCTTTCCTTTCTCTCCCCCACATGTGCAGCATATTTCCTCCCCCCTCCCATCCCCCTGTTCAGCAGAACCCTTGCCCAGCTTCAATCCTTCCCTCCCATCCCCCTGTTCAGCAGAACCCTTGCCCAGCTTCAATCCTTCCCTCCCATCCCTTGTGCAGCAGAACCCTTGCCCAGCTTCAATCCTTCCCTCCCATCCCTTGTGCAGCAGAACCCTTGTCCAGCTTCAACCCTTCTCTCCCTCCCTCCCATCCCTTGTGCAGCAGAACCTTGCCCAGATTCAATCCTTCTCTCCCTCCCTCCCATCCCATGTGCAACAGAACCCTTGCCCAGATTCAATCCTTCTCTCCCTCCCTCCCATCCCTTGTGCAGCAGAATCCTTGCCCAGATTCAATCCTTATCTCTCTCTCCCTCCCATCCCTTGTGCAGCAGAATCCTTGCTCAGATTCAATCCTTCTCTCCCTCCCTCCCATCCCTTGTGCAACAGAATCCTTGCCCAGATTCAATCCTTCTCTCCCTTCCTCCCATCCCTTGTGCAGCAGAACCCTTGCCCAGATTCAATCCTTCTCTCCCTCCCTCCCATCCCTTGTACAGCAGAACCCTTGCCCAGATTCAATCCTTCTCTCTCTCCCTCCCTCCCATCCCTTGTGCAGCAGAACCCTTGCCCAGATTCAATCCTTCCCTCCCATCCCTTGTGCAGCAGAACCCTTGCCCAGATTCAATCCTTCCCTCCCATCCCTTGTGCAGCAGAACCCTTGCCCAACTTCAATCCTTCCCTCCCATCCCTTGTGCAGCAGAACCCTTGCCCAGCTTCAATCCTTCTCTCTCTCCCTCCCATCCCTTGTGCAGCAGAACCTTTGCCCAACTTCAATCCTTCCCTCCCATCCCTTGTGCAGCAGAATCCTTGCCCAGATTCAATCCTTCTCTCCCTCCCTCCCATCCCTTGTGCAACAGAACCCTTGCCCAGATTCAATCCTTCTCTCCCTCCCTCCCATCCCTTGTACAGCAGAACCCTTGCCCAGATTCAATCCTTCTCTCTCTCCCTCCCTCCCATCCCTTGTGCAGCAGAACCTTTGCCCAGCTTCAATCCTTCCCTCCCATCCCTTGTGCAGCAGAACCCTTGCCCAGCTTCAATCCTTCCCTCCCATCCCTTGTGCAGCAGAACCCTTGCCCAGCTTCAATCCTTCCCTCCCATCCCTTGTGCAGCAGAACCCTTGCCCAGCTTCAATCCTTCCCTCCCATCCCTTGTGCAGCAGAACCCTTGCCCAGCTTCAATCCTTCCCTCCCATCCCTTGTGCAGCAGAACCCTTGCCCAGCTTCAATCCTTCCCTCCCATCCCTTGTGCAGCAGAACCCTTGCCCAGCTTCAATCCTTCCCTCCCATCCCTTGTGCAGCAGAACCCTTGCCCAGCTTCAATCCTTCCCTCCCATCCCTTGTGCAGCAGAACCCTTGCCCAGCTTCAATCCTTCCCTCCCATCCCTTGTGCAGCAGAACCTTTGCCCAGCTTCAATCCTTCCCTCCCATCCCTTGTGCAGCAGAACCTTTGCCCAACTTCAATCCTTCCCTCCCATCCCTTGTGCAGCAGAACCTTTGCCCAACTTCAATCCTTCCCTCCCATCCCTTGTGCAGCAGAACCTTTGCCCAGCTTCAATCCTTCCCTCCCATCCCTTGTGCAGCAGAACCCTTGCCCAGCTTCAATCCTTCCCTCCCATCCCTTGTGCAGCAGAACCCTTGCCCAGCTTCAATCCTTCCCTCCCATCCCTTGTGCAGCAGAACCCTTGCCCAGCTTCAATCCTTCCCTCCCATCCCTTGTGCAGCAGAACCTTTGCCCAGCTTCAATCCTTCCCTCCCATCCCTTGTGCAGCAGAACCTTTGCCCAACTTCAATCCTTCCCTCCCATCCCTTGTGCAGCAGAACCTTTGCCCAACTTCAATCCTTCCCTCCCATCCCTTGTGCAGCAGAACCTTTGCCCAGCTTCAATCCTTCCCTCCCATCCCTTGTGCAGCAGAACCCTTGCCCAGCTTCTATCCTTCCCTCCCTCCCTCCCTCCCTCCCTCCCATCCTCCTGTGTAGCAGAAACCTTGCCCAGCTTCTATCCTTCCCTCCCATCCTCCTGTGCAGCAGAACACTTGCCCAGCTTCTATCCTTCCATCCCTTGTGCAGCAGAACCCTTGAGCACCCCCCGTCCCCACCATGCAGCCAAATCCCCACGGACCCTCCCATCCGAACCCCGCCGATCATGAGCAAGCCCTATATACCTTCATCCAAAGCAGTGTCGGGCCGGCAGCACTCTAAACAGGCTGCTTTGATCTTGTCCACTGAGGAATTCCCTTATCATCATCATCAGTAATGCAGCAGAGTGAATTCCCCAGCGGAGAAGGCCGAAGCAGCCTGTTTAGAGTGCTGCCAGCCTGACGCTGCTTTGGATGAAGGTATGTAGGGCTCGTTCATGGTCAGCGGGGTTCAGATGGGAGGGAAGGATGGAGAGTCAGCAGGGGTTCGGTTGCACGGTAGGGACGGGGGGGGGGGGGGTGTTGAAGAGTTGCTGCCGGTGAATCCCGGGTCTAGGGCTTACTTTTGGGGAAAGGTTTATATTAAGACCTACCCCGAAAATTATGCTAGGGCTTATTTTTGGGGTAGGTCTTATTTTCAGGGAAACACAGTATTAGCAAAGGAAACGCAACTATACACAGTGCTTCAGGCTTGCTAAAGGGTTTTTTGTTTTTTTTTGGGAGGGGGGATTGGCTTAAATCAAAGGAAATGGATAGTACTGTGTATAGTACTGTTGTGAATTGTGAAATCTAATTAAATGTTACTTAATAATTGCTAAAACCAAAACAAAACTACCTTCTGCCTATTGTTGACAAAAGTAGACATGACAAGCCTAATGGAATGTTTGTTCCCTTTCATTCTGAGCAGTCTTATTCGTGGAAATGCCCCGCTTCCCTGAATTTTGTTATTGGGAAAGTTCATGTTAGTTTTCTTTTTGCAAAGAAGCTATCGTGGATATTCCAACTTAAAACCCCCCTGAATATACGAACTTTGTCTTTTAATGGCATCTAAACAGAGCAGTACCATAGTCAATTTTGGGTGGCCTCACTGGCACAGTGTGAGCCTGAAATTTCCTCCCCACTCCTGCTCTCCATTTTCTGCTCCCTCCCTGCCCCCCAGCACCTCCCTCAAAATACATTTACTATGCTACTATGTTAGTTGACAGGGGTCCCCCGAGCCCCGCAAGCTGAGGACCTCCACCTTTGGCGGGCAGGACTCCCTTTTACTAAGCTTAGCACTTGGCAGCAACATCCCAGAGCTGTTTTATTCTGGCACCCTACGTACAAAAACTAAGCATGCACGGGGCACTGGCATCAGCGGCTCAGGGATGCTGTCCCTGTTGTTGAGCTTAGAACTGAGTTCTGGCCACTGGAGGAGGTGGTCTCTAGCTAGCAGGGCTTGGGGATTTCTCTCAGCTAGAGTGAGGCTGCAGCAGTACTAGGTAGGCCTGAGCCTAAAGCGGGCAGGTCCCTGACCACCTGGGCCTATCTGTGGCTATACCATGGGCACAGAATTCTAGTGTAGTACCTTGTTTTCGCTCTCATTTTGTCTGGGCAGTTCAGTGGCTTCTAGGAGCTGAAGTGTTGCTAAAGTAATATCAGTTCATATTTAACTGTTAAAATGTTATTGTTGATTTTTTTTCCAGAGCCCCTGAGAATGTCGCAGATTTTAACCCCAGTCTCACTGGATCTGATTGGGGTCATACTGGTTATAAAGTCACAGATGAAGTCACACATTTTGACCCTGATTCTCGTATCCGCACTCTAAGTGAGGCGGCGGTAGGCGAAACCTGGCCTAATATACCAGTGCCTACCTCTAGGGTTAGGGTTACCAGACGTCCAGGAAAACCCGAACATGTGCTCTTTTTAGAGGACGGTCTGGGCTCCCAGATGGACTTTTCAAAACCCAGCATTCATCCGGGTTTTGGAAAGCCTCAACGAGCTCCAGCCGCATCTGGAGGGCCCCTGAGCTTGCGCGGATGACGTCGCACACATCCGACCTTGCTCCAGGCCCTCCAGACGTGGCTGGAGCTCGTCCGGAAAAAGAGAGGAGGCTTTGTGGGGGCGGGGCTGTAGGGAGCAGAATGGGGCGGGGTTCCCGGAGAAAAATATGGTAACCGTATCTGGGATGCTTAGGTACACCGAAGTCTGCTTAGGCGCCGCTAGGCGGGATTCTACAAGTGGCACCTAGCGGTTGATTGACAACCGCACAGAGCCTACATTGTAGGCGTGCTTAGGCACCGTTTATAGAATATGGCCCTAAGGGCTTAACGGCCTTTAGTAAAAGGCTTCTAAGGTAGAAGCATATCACTGGCCACTTTCTTATAAAGAAAAAGAAAGCTTTTAATATTCTGCTCACAGTGGTACTGGCTGTTTGCCTTTGGGTTCTGGTGGTTGAGTGGGTTTTTCTTATTTTTTTCTGGGTCTTAGAGCTGGGTCATCTTTGATTTGTAGTCAGTGTTTGGGAATTCTTTTTTGGGGGGGAAGGGGAGGGGATTGGTGGTTTCCAGGGCTCATAAGAGTCAAGGGCCCTGGTGTGCTTGGTATAGTTTTCAGATATTTCTTTATTCTTCCCAGGGGGGGGAGGGGAGGGGTATTACGGTTTGGGCGGTGGTTGATGTAAAAATGTTGATGATGCATTCATTGCCTGTACTGATGTTCTTTACTCTCTGAATTCTTGGTGTTTTGTGCGTTCATTCTTGTTCAGCTTGTATTTTGGAATCTCACCAATAAAAATTGTTTTAACAATAATATTCTGCTCACAAATGAGTCCAGAACTTTCTAAGGGTCTAGTTACTAAACCATTACGGCAACAAACAACGCACATTATTTCCCAATAATATGACTTATCGTGGGATTTTTTTAAAATCACAATGCATATTAAATGATCACAAAATGCAAAACAGTTCACGATTATGCCTAATGACTGACGCAGCTTGCATTAACTGTACTACAGCACTCTCCAAAAATATTCATACCAATTGTGGTTACTTTTTCTTTTTTAATTGGAAAAAAAAAAAAATGACATTTCATCCAGTTGTACCCAGTGCCAGAGGGAGTACCATCTGTGTTTGCCTGGAGAATTTGTTTAATTCTTTATTTGCGTCTGGTTGATTCCCAAGGTAATCCTCAATTTCCTGAATTTTTTACAGGTTGCCATAAAATCAATCCGTAAGGACAAAATTCGAGAAGAGCAAGATATGGTTCACATCAGGCGGGAGATTGAAATCATGTCATCCCTCAGCCATCCCCACATCATCCGTATCTATGAAGGTTGGTAGGATTGCTCTTCCTCTATCTTTTTTTTTCCCCCTTTGACATTTGTCTGTTCAAAGTTCGGTGTGGTCTCCTGGGGTGAATGGAACTGCTGGGCCCCTGCCAATAGTGTGCCTACGATGAAATAAATTGAGCTAACCATGTTGACTATACCCAAATCAAAGTAGATAACGCAGCACATCACTTGTGATGACATTTTCTGAGTTTCTTCTGCTAAACACCAATAAATCACTTGGGGGTTTAAATGAATTACTTTGAGTTCTGTTGTTTTTCACGTTTTCTTGGTTAACCCAGCTGCGTCCTGCATCTTTCAGCTTTTAGCGCGTTCAGAACCTACGCCTCTTATGGATACGGGCATCATAAGGTGGAAGCTAGGCACTGTTCTACAAGGTTATGCCATAGGAGCTGATATTCAGACCGTGGGAGGCAGCCTGGCTAAGTCCTCCAGTCGGTGGTGAGCCCGGATATCAATGCCAGGCTGTTTCTGGTGACCGGCATCGATTAGCCCTTTTTTCTTTTTTTTTTGGCTGCTATTAACTTTAGCACTGGCCAGTTAAGTTAGTAGCGGACAGAAGGGCCTGCTGTTTATGCAGCCCGCTTTGGCCGCTGAACTTAGCCAGCCAGCGCTTGAATGGCTCCAGAAAAAAGGAGGACAGATTGAGACGTCCGGGTTTTACTTCCATTGAAACAATGGAAGTAAAACCCGGATGTCTCAATCCGTCCTCCTTTTTCTGGAGCCATATGGTAAACCTACCTGGTGGGTGACATCATTTACTGGTTTCACCTTGACAGCTCAGAAACCCTGGGGCATAAGCAATCAATTGCCATAACTGGCCTCCTCCCATGGGTTCACCTCTACCTAGGGTTACCAGACGTCTGGGGGACCAGACGGCTTTTCAAAACCCGGCACCTTGTCCAGGTTTTGAAAAGCTTCTATCAGATTACCGTCGGGCAGGAGGGCATCCGTGCATGTGAGGATGCCCTCCTGCCCGACGAGAGCAGGCAGCGGGAGGTGTGGGGATGAGTGGAACTGGGCGGGCCTGGGGGGCGGGTCTAGGGGGGTCCGGATTTTCCAGACGAAAAATCTGGTCACCCTTCCTCTACCATACATGCATCTCCCATCATGCAGTTCTTCTTTCTGAATGGAATAATTCTTAAATGTAAGCAAAAAGCAAATTGGCTTAAGCTGCCGATTCTCCCGATATATGAAGTGGCTGATCGTGGTTTGACATCAGAGCAACAAGTGACGGACTGTCTCATTGTAATGTGACAACAGGACTGTGCAGTGGCGTAGCGAGGGTGAGAGGCCCCTCCTCTGCCCCACCCATCTGCTCCTTTCCCGCCCCCTCCTACTGTGCGCCCCTTCCTCATAGCTCTTTTAACGTTCGCAACACGAACAGCAGCGGCTCTTCCTCTGACGTACTTCCTAGGCGCGGGTCCGGGAAGTGACGTTGGAGGATGAGCCGACGCTGGCATGGGAGTTGCTGCTGGGGCCGCAAATGTTAAAGAGGTATGGGGGAAGGGAATGGTCATGCGTGCGTGTGTGGTAATGGGGGGGGGGCAGGGAAGGAGCGGGGGAGGGATGAATAGGAGGACGGGTGCTGTGCTTCCACCAAGACGATGCCCACCCCCCTTACTACGCTACAGGGACTTCAATACTCTCTACAGCACAACTGCTGTAAAACTTCAGTTCCCTTTGCTAATGTGTCTACAGCCAGGAGTAGGGTTGCCATATTTGCCAATAGAAAAACCTAGACACGCTGCCCTGCCCCCAGCTCTGCCTTCTTCCACCTCCAACCCTCCCCATTCCACCTCCAGTCACGCCCTGTTCTGCCTCCAGCCCTGCCCCCCCAAAAAGCGCATCTCTTTTTTTTTCCTGACCTCCAGGTCGCGTCTGGAAGGCCTCCAGCATGCGCGGATGTGTGGAATGTTACCTGCGCATGCTTGTTGAAGGCCCCTCGGACACGGCCGTAGCTCAGGGCTTTCTAAAACCGGGACAAACTGCCAGGTTTTGGAAAGTCTGTCCGGCAACCCGGACAGTCCTCTGAAAAGAGGACATGTCCGGGTGTTCCCGGACATCTGGTAACCCTTTCCAGAGGTCTGTCCGGGTTGCCGGACAGACTTTCCAAAACCTGGCAGTTTGTCCCAGGAGGGCAATGTCAGCGTTCTAGACCACAGACTTACCAGGTCCTAACTTGTAACCCCCATTGTGAAGCATTCTGGGGTTTGCAGTCCTGCTTTATCCTCAATTGCAAGAGCTGGGTCACAAAGTTCGTATTTCTTTGGCCTGGATGAGAAAGTGCCACAGGGCCGGGCCATCCTGGCCCTGGACAGCCAAGAGCTGCAGTATGTCTGTGGTCACCTTTGCTGCCAAGAGCGAGCAAAGTGCTGCGCTAGCAGTTTGGAAAGTGAAATAAGTCACAGGAACCGCAGCCGAGGTCTCCAAGAGGGTTTGCGTTTACCCAAAAGCTGTGCTGCCTGAGGTTAACCCCTTCTCCTCTGAGGATAGGAGCAGCAGGGCAGGGGAAATGGCGATAGCAGAGGACTGGGTGTGTCCTAAGGAAAGCAGTTCTCCCAGTAATGGGTCAAAGCCACAGAAAACAGTGTGGGGGGAAATGCAACAAAAATGCTGATTAAATGGTGATCACAGGAAACATGAGCAGGGTGGTGCACACCCTTTTCCTCCAGCAGCCTTGCCAGACAGCCAAAAAGAGTAGAAACCTCTTACTGAGATTTTTCACTGCAGAGCACAGATGAAAAAACACAGTATGAATATAGTCTGCTGTTTAATACAGTAGAGAGAGTGTGTGTCAGTACATAAATGAGAGATGCAAACAGTAACTGGCGCCATGTAGCAAGGAAAGGAGACTTTAAGGCCCAATTTTCCTGGGTCATTGAGAGAGGAAATGTGATGTGCAGGCCACAGCATGTTCAGTTTCCTCCTGTATTTTATAAAAGACTCTGCTGAATGTGGAATCTTTTGTAAAATGCCTGGAAGGATGCCGACAAATACACAAGTGTTTGCTGATTTGTCTGGCAGGAGTAGTGATTTGTAAAAGACAGCGGCATTGTAGGGGAGGGGTGGACCGCCCCGGGCACCGTTTCAGTGGGGGCGCTGACACCTCTCTGCCCTGCCACGCCATGCCACGCTCGCGCTATCCTTCCCCCTAACCCCGTATCTCCATAGATTTTTTTTTTCTTTATTTTTTTTAATTTTTTCTATATTTTTTATTATTTTTCTATACCGCCATAGTCAGGCGACTTCTAGGCGGTTTACATTGTAAGAAGGCTGGACATTCAGCGAATAACAAAAGGTCTTAATACAATACAATAAGTCTACTTACAATACAGAACAATGAGTCTCAATACAATACAATACAATGAGTCTAAATATTAAACAATAATCTAAAGGGAAACTTGCGTATTAATTGGAGTTCTATGGATAGTGAGTACCTGAATGCTTTGGTACTAACATATTAAGTGGAGTTCTATGGGTAGAGAATACCTGAATACATGAAAGGAGCTTCTTGAGAGAGAGAAAGGCGTTTACAGCGGGGAAGTCCTAGTGGGGGAGGGGACAGTTTTAGTCAATGAATTTGGCGAAGAGGGCGGTTTTGATCGCTTTTCTGGGAATAATACTGGACCAAGGCCTAACCATGAAAGACCAAGTGAGCTCCCTAGTCAGAAAGGTTTTTTTTAACTCTCTGGAAGCTTAGGTCTATTAGAGCATTCTTTAACGCTTCATCATTCAGAATTCTCGTACAATCCCTAATACTAAGCCATCTCGATTATCGTAACATCGCCCATCTGGCAATCTCCCAGAAGAACATGCAGAGACTGCAACCGGTGCAGAATGCGACGATCAGGTTGATCCTTGGGTTGAAGAAGTCCGATCACATAACCCCTTCCTACCGACTCCTGCACTGGCTGCCGATGGAGGCACGTGCGAAGTTCAAGCTGGGATGCTTTTGCTTTAAGATACTAACCAGTTTAGCCCCTCAATATATAAATGACCTCTTCCACTTCTCAACCAGTAGACACAAGAGAGGTACGCATCCGAAGTTCATCTCCCCACCGGTTAGAGGATGTAAATTTAAAAGACACCATAAATATCTTCTCTCTTACCAGGCGGCATTATGGGGCAAAGACTTGGAAAAACTAATTATAAACGCAAATAACTATGGTGAATTTAGGAAACACCTGAAGACATACCTGTTCTTGAAATACCTAGGTAGCGAATCTGCACAATCTCTTCCATCACAATCTCCCACCTCAATCCCCCCCATCACAACTGTTCCCTTAAACTGCTAGCCACTATTCTTCAACTATGTAAGTTCTACTCTATTTGTAGCACCTTTCTAATCATTGTAAACCGCATAGAACTTCATGGTCCTGCGGTATATAAACTGTTATTATTATTATCAATCCTAGCTAGTTTTATTAGTAGAAATTCATTCCACCAGACCTGAAATAAAATCTCGGCCATAGAAAGTTGGAGGGGCCCATTAGAGTGTATGGAAAGCGGAAGTGGCTGCCATCTTAAAATACAAAGACTAGAGCAGTGTCATAGTAAGGGGGTGGGGGTGGGCTGCCCCGGGCATCGTCTTGCTGGGAGTGCCAGCACCTCTCTGTGCCTCCCCATGTCATGCTCGTACCCTCCTTTCCTGCCTCTTCAAATCTTCGCCAGTGTGAGCAACTTTTCCGGCCTGTTGCTTATGTTGACCTGGCCCCCCTCTGAAATCACTTCCGGGTTGTGGGGCCAGGAAGTGAAATCAGAGGGAATGCCAATTCCGGCACAAGCAGCAGGGTTGCTCATGCTGGAGCAGATTTAAAAAGGTACGGGGGGTGAAGGGAGGGCGCGAGCGTATTGGTGGGGGGATGGGAAAGGAACAGAGGAAGGAGAGAAGGGGGCTGGGGGTGGGGTGCCACTGCCCAGGGTGGCTCGTATCCTCGCTACACCACTGGACTAGGGGTCACTCGAAGTTACAGGGAAATACTTTTAAAAACCAATAGGAGGCAATGTTTTTTTCACTAAGCTCTGAAACACATTGACAGGGGATATGGTAACAGTGGTTAACATAGATGGGTTGAAAAATGGTTTAGGACAAGTTCCTGGAGGAAAATTCCATAATCTGCTACTGAGTGGGGGAAGCCACTGCTTGTCCTGTGATCAATAGCATAGAATGTTGGTATTATTTGGGATTCCGGAATCTTGTTGCTCTTTGGGATTCCGGAATCTTGCTGTTCTTTGAGAGTCTGCATGGAATGTTGCTACTATTTGGGTTTCTGCCAGGTGCTTGTGACCTGGATTGGCCACTATGGAAACAGGATACTGGGCTAGATGGACTATTGGTGTGACCCAGTACGGCTATTCTTATTAAAAGAGCAATTAGAGGGGAAGAAGAGAACTGCAAGAAATTTAAAAGGATAAGACAACGAAGTCATGAGAAGGAATCTGTTACAGTCATTAGCTGAAGTGCGGCTGAGCACGGTTTCAGTTGCAATCATTAATTAGCGTGTAGCTGAGAACTAGGTCGCAGGGTGGTAAAGGGAAGGCGGGTTCGGTGTAGGCGGAAGTTGGATTTCGTTGCTAGTGGACCACGTGGAGTCAAAAAGAAGGGTCTTTAGTTTCTTACGAAATGTGGTGCAGTTAGGTTCTGTCCTGACACGTCTGGACTGGAGGACGAAATATAAAAGGAGGAAGGAGTGGTCAGAGCAACAGCCTCGGCACCCTGAGGTTGTGGGTTCAAATCCCACACTGCTCCTTGTGACCCAGGGCAAGTCACTTAATCCCCACATTGCCCCAGGTACGCTAGATAGATTGTGAGCCCACCGGGACAGGGAGGGAAAAACGTGAACCACTTAGATCACTTTGATAAATACCTAAAATAAAGAAATAAACACAGCAAAGCAGTTTATAATAACTTTACACACAAAATAAAATATGAGACAGTACACAGTCGTAGGTAAAAACCTCTTCAAATTTCATATCACAGTTGCTGCAGGAAGTCTACAACTTCCAAACGGATACAAATTCTCTCACCTATGCATAAAAACTTGCTAAAAATGGTGAGTTTTTAAAAAATTTCTTAAACTGCAGAAGGGGATACACAACATTGCAATGGACCCGGGAGAGTAATCCTTATGGAACTGGTCATATCACCAGCCAGGAGTAATTATGCTTAAGCGGTATAGCAAATGTTAACAAAACATAAACATTGTTTGACTTGCCAGAAGCCTAAGAAACAAAATGGAGAGTTAGAATACTGTATACAGTGGTACCTTGGTTTATGAGCATAATTCGTTCCAGAAGCATGCTCTTAAACCAAAACACTCGTATATCAAAGCAACTTTTCCCATAAGAGTTAGTGTAAACTTGAAAAATTTGTTCCACATCCCCAAAAACTTAATTACCATTAGGGACGCCTCCACCGCTGCCTCTGCCACAGACCCATCCACGCGGCTCCTCCAATTCTCCTCCTCTGCTGCTGTTCGCTGCCTCTCACTGCAGGTGGTGCTGGCTAAGCAAACGCCGCCGCCACCACAGAGCCCGACTGGACACTGTTGGTCTGCCGCTCCCGGACACTGCCCCCCCCCCCCTGGATGCCACTACCCCCTCTGCTGGGACTCTCAAGTGCTGGCTCACTCCTGCCAGATGCACCCCGATTCCCATGCTCCACCCGAGGCCACCGGTGCTGCTATCGCTTCTTCCCCCCCTTCCCCGACTGGCCCTGTCCTTACCCCTGCACCGCCGGGGATAGAAAGTGCCTGAGATTCTCATGAGATCTCGAGTCTCATGAGAATCTCGGTGAGAACGAGATCCAGAAGGCCTTGAGCATGTGCAGATGCTCAAGGCTCAGCAGCAGACCGGCGGCAGGCACTTTCTAACTCCGGTGGCACACGGGTAAGGACAGGGCCGGTCGGTAGATACAGAGGAGACGATTGTGAAGGGAGGGAGCAGCGCCGGTGGCCTCGGGGGAAGCAATACCGTTGGTTCCCCCGGTCAGGTCGGGTGGGGGCTCACAAATCGAGTCAATGCTCGGTTTATGAGTCAAAAGTTTACTGAGTGTTTTGCTCGTCTTGCACCGTTTCCTTGGGTTTTTGTAGTCCAAATGCATGACCCTGCATTTTTTTAGCATTAAATCATAGGTGTGAAATTTCATATACAGTACTTTCCCGATATTCGCGGGGGTTCCGTTCCAGGAACCCCCGCGAATCTTGAAAAACCGCAAATATGGTTTTTAGCAGAGGAGATAGGAGAGGGAAGCCGGAGAGGCAAGAGAGGGCAGCTGGAGCACTAATCAGGAGTTGCTTTGACACGCAGCTCCTGATTGGTGAGGCCCGACTTTAGTGCAGGAAGAAGCGGTCGGAGTATACCACGAGTGATTTCCTTCACTCACCGGTGCTCCGACTGCTCTCTCCTGCTGCCCTCTCCTGACCGGTCATTCGCGGTCGGAAAATACCGCAAATGACTGGGACTGCGAATCGCCAACCGTGAATGACCGGGAGAGTACTGTGTATCTTTTTTTTTTAACCTGATTTTAAAAAGTAGTTATTTTTACCAATTATTGGATTGGAAAGTAGAGGCTTTAATTCTCATAAGAAATTCCATCTTCTCAGAGTGATGGTAATTGGCAAAGGGAGCCAAGCCCTTTTGAAGTGACAGCCGACTCTGAAGAGAGCTGATTTGTTTCAGTGGACGAGGCCAGAATTTCCAGGGCATAAATTTTACTCCCAGAGCAGCATGCACCTTTCATGAAAACCCCAGGTCCCCATATATTACATTTTTGAGAACAGAAAAAGAACCTTTTTATGCGTCAACCTACTGCAAAACCATCCCATCTGGAATTATTTAATTGTTGAAAAAGCTAAACTATTGGAAGAGGTTCTGTTCTTTGTGTCCATGTTTTGGTACTGGTTTTTCTCTGAGAAGCATTTACCTTTTTTTGTTTTACCCAAATAGAAAAAAAGTTATTTCCTCAGTGAAATGGAAAATTTGCCTTAACAAGCAAACAGATTTTGAGTAATTAAATCACAATTCTTCAATGCAAAGCCCAGGGGCCAATGGCGGCTCTCAAGGACCTTTGGAGTCACCCCCATTGCCTTTCTATTTTTTCCCTTAATATTCTTCCCCTCTACCCAAGCTCAGAACAGAAAGGGGGAAGTGAATGGAGGGGGGAGGGGAGAAGAGCTGCATGAAGAACAAGGCATTTTTCAGTAGACAAAAGAGAATGCATTTGGAAATGCTCAGAACCTTGAAGATACCTCCTAATGAAGTTTGAAGGTAGGCCGGTGGAGATGCATGTCATTGACATACACTGCAAATATGTTATAACTCAACATAGGTCAACTACTTCATTATCATCATTTTCTATTTTTATTTTAATAGGGAATAAAAGCCTCAGAATCGGAGCCAAATAACCCATACGGGTCACACGAGTGATGTTTCACTCAGCTCACAATGCAGTCATCGGCAAAAACCCTTTTGTACTCTTTTCCTTCTTTTTTCTCTTTTATTGCTTAAATATTTACTGTGACCCATACATATATTTAAAAAATCCCTATATTATTACCCTTTATGTTGAAGAAATAACATTTGGCCAAGGAGACAGCGTTTAAACTTCCCCAATTATGGAATGATCTCCCCCCTAATTTTGAGGTGTCCCTGTTTCTTCCAACTCTTCTGTAAACTTCTAAAATCTTTTTTATTCACTAAACATTTTGAAAACTTAACTCTCTTGTAGTTCAGTTTACTTTATTTTTTAAATTTATTGTTAACCGCGTCGAGCTTCCTTTGGTTGAAGACCCGGTATATAAGATTAAGGTTTAGTTTAGACAGCAGTTCAAGCCGATAAGTGGCTTGAAAAATAGATTCAAAGATGAATTAAGGAATTATGAGAAGTAAAGACTAAAGGAATCGTGGAAAACAAAGACTAAAGCTAAGTTACATTTTTCCTCTGATGTTAGAGACTGTTAGAGATTGAACTGCTGTCTCGTTTAAATGTTATTTCTTCAACATAAGGGGAAATCCGGATGTCTGATAACCCTATGCATGCACAACTTTTATAAAATTACCCTCTAAGGTAGGGGTGTCAAAAGTCCCTCCTCGAGGGCCGCAATCCAGTCGGGTTTTCAGGATTTCCCCAATGAATAATGCATGAGATCTATTAGCATACAATGAAAGTAGTGCATGCAAATAGATCTCATGCCATTGAGGAAATCCTGAAAACCTGACTGGATTGCGGCCCTCGAGGAGGGACTTTGACACCCCTGCTCTAAGGGGGAAAAAAACTGAAGGATAAGGAGCCATGATATGATGTTGAAGGGAGAGAGGGAGTCGGAGAGAAAAGGCAAAAAACCCCACTTTTTTGGTGGAGAAGATGGTGAGTGCTTTGCCATAAATTAATCTTCCAGTTTCATAGGAATTCTCATTTGGGTTTTCACATGCCATCGGAAGGCAGCAGGACAAGCCCCTCTAAAGGATTAAGAACAGCACTCTTGTCAGTTTTCCTTGGCAGTCCTTCACCAGTGGTTAATTCGTTTGAAACGGCACACTTTGCGGAAAAACTTGCTCAGTAGTACTGCGTGGTCAGTCATCACTAGATCATTTTCTTAAGACCAGGGCTGCAATGTCCCCTTTTCTTTTTTTTCTTTTTTTTTTTTTAGTACAATCTACCCAGTTGAGAGACCATAGAGACTTATATAGCAGCTAGCATGACCTATCACAAGGATGAGCCATAGAGGGTAATACTAAACAAATGGCATGGGAAATGAATTTCCAGTTTTCACACTGATTTGGTAGCAAACGTGAGGTTTCTATAATGAGAAGAGAAATTAACCCCCCCTCCCCTTTTACTAAACCGCACTAGCGGTTATTAGCGCAGGGAGCTGCGCTGAATGCTCTGCACTGCTTCCGACGCTTATAGGTATTCTAGCCCCCTCCTTTACTAACGCATAGCGTGGGTTTTAACGCTGGCAGTGGCGGTAACTGCACCGGGCTCATAGGAATTCTATGAGCGTCGGAGCAGTTACCGCCGCTGTCGGCGCTAAAACCCACGCTAGGCGTTAGTAAAGGAGGGGGTATGAGTGTCGGGAGCAGCGCGGCTCCCTGCGCTAATAACCGCTGTCGCGGTTTAGTAAAAAAAAGGGTGGGTGGGGAGTAAGTGATTGAATAAACTCTCAGTCGGCCCTCACAAACTTTGGTGTCCCTCGTAATCATCTGAAGAAAATCAGAGCTGCGAAATCTTGCCTGCCAGGGCCCCCTTAGACCTTAACAAATAAAACAAATATATTTCTGTGGTAACACAGCCCAGCTACGTTCCCGAGTAGTTTCCTGTTTGGCTTAACTATTTGACTTTTGAGTGAAATACATTTTTCATTGTTTTCTTATGATAACACCCAGCGTTCAACACTGTTATTCTAGAGGCTAGTTATTAGTGATAAAACAAGTCCAAACTAACTACTGCTTCCAGTTTGACACACCCCACCCATCTCGGATTTCCTTGAGTTGATTATGATTTAACACCTAAATAATCAAGCCTGTTAAATAAATCTGCGGCCTTGCAAAATTTTGTAAATCATAAATGTACTGTAGCCCCTCCCCTTTTCCCCTGGCTGTTCAGGCCATGTAAACAGTCACTTTTCAGGCAAGTATTCTTCCCTGAGGGCCGCTCAGTGTCTTTGCTGTTTCCCAGATTTAATAACCAGTTGGCACAAACATTTTGTGGTTCTCAGAGAACCTGACACTTTACTTGAGGTTTAAAAGCGGGTAATTACATCTTCCAATTATTTTAGTGTGTGTCCAGAATCTACAGTAACTTGTTATACAGTTTTAAACATTAGCATGAACTCGCCTTGAGTTTGGCCTAGGAAAAGTGTACAGCTATGCCTGAAATTTGGAACATGGTCCCACCCTTTCCCTCCTGAAGTTTATGCCTTCCTTGGCTACTCATGACCTCAGGAGGAGGCAGGCTTCTTGATCTCTCCAGCCTTTATCAGCTTCCTGCATCTTCTCTTACTCTTAGGGTTACTAGATTTTCCTTTAGGGAGAATTTGGACCCATGACTTAGCCCCCAGGTCCGCCTCTTTCACGCCCTGTTCCATATCCTAGCCCCACCCCCAGGCGGCATCTGCGCATGCAACCCACTGACGTCGCGCGCATGTGCGTGTGACATTACCGCGTTGTGTCCGCGTATGCGCAGATGCCACATCCCGACGCAATTTAGTCGGGAAGCTTTTCAAAACCCGGACAAAGTGCTGGGTTTTGAAAAGCCGTCCGGATCCCCGGACAGGCCCTCGAAAGGAGGACCTGTCCGGGGAAATCCGGACGTAACCCTACTTACTCTCTCACTCCTCAGTCATGTCAAGGAAGAAACTTTTCTTTGACTGTGGGGATTGCCATATCACCTCTTGATATGCAACTCGCATTGTAACTTCATACACTGGTCTCTCTTCCTTTCCAGGAGACACTCTGTAATGTAATTACCTGCTTTAAACCTCAAGTAAAGTGTCCGAAGATCTAAAGGCAAAGAAACTGTGTGACAAGACTGGGGCTGTTGCTAGAAGGATGCTAGGCCAAATAGAAAGAGGTCTAACCGGTAGAAGAAAGAAGGTGTTGATGCCCCTGTATAGGTCATTGGTGAGGCCCCACTTGGAGTATTGTGTTCAATTTTGGAGTTTCAAATTTATTATACCGCCCACTCGAACCTTCTAGGCCAGGGGTGTCCAATGTCGGTCCTCGAGGGCCGCAGTCCAGTCGGATTTTCAGGATTTCCCCAATGAATATACATGAGGTCTATTTGCATGCACTGCTTTCATTGTATGCTAATAGATCTCATGCATATTCATTGGGGAAATCCTGAAAACCCGACTGGATTGCGGCCCTCGAGGACCGACATTGGACACCCCTGTTCTAGGCGGTATAATCAAAAACAAACCGAAGGAAAAGACAATTTTTTAAGGACAAAGACGAACGGGAACAATAGGGAAGAAGGGATTGGAACTACAATTGATAGAAAGAAAGAGAACACTTAAGGGGAAGAACAAAAGGATGGGGAACTGACGACTTAGATTTAAGTTACATAGGTATCAAGGAAAAGGAATGTCTTTAGCTTTACCTTAAAATTGATAAGTGTTGTATTTTCACGAAAGTAGTTAGGGATACTGTTCCAGAGAAAAGGAGCGTTAACGGAAAAAATTGTAGATTTCATTGTATGTTTCAGTGAGGGAACAGTAAGGAGATTATGGTTTAGTAAAAGGGTGACATAGTGCAAATTATAGACAGCAGATATAAATTCAGACACATTTTGATCACTAAAATTTAAAATAAAATCATTTTTCCTACCTTTGCTGTCTAGTGATTTCATGAGTCTCTGGTTGCACTTCCTTCTTCTGACTGTAAAACCAATATTTCTTTCTTTCTGCCTTTCTTTTTTTTCTACCTCCTGCATGCTTCCTCTCCTCCAGACCTCATTCCATTCCCCAACTAACATCTCTCTCTGTCCCTCCATGAGTCTTAAGTTTTTTTTTAATCTCTCTCCCTGCCCCCCCCTTTCTTTTTGTCTTTTTTTCTTTCTGTTTCTCTCCCTGCCCTCCCCCCAAGCCACCGCCACTGATTTCTTACTGCTTCCCTGACGCCAGGCAAGGCGTGTACAAGCGCCGGGCCCACAAGCCTTCCCTCCCCCCCCCCCCCCCCATGTCAATTCTGATGTCAGAGAGAAAGTTGCGGGCCAGCCAGTTTCCACGATCGACTCGAGTTGCCTTTTGGGCACCCTGCTCTAAATCAGTGTTCTTCAACCTTTTGATACCTATGGACTAGCGGAAATAAAATAATTATTTTGAGGACCGGCACTGGTCTGCGGGCCGGCAGTTGAAGAACACTGGGCTAAGTCGTGCTCATCTCTACCCAATCTCTGCCCCAGATCCTGCCCCATAATAGTACTAATTGTAACACCATTTTTTCCATACATTTTTCATATTTACACACACACAATATAATTGTATTAACAACACATAATGGTTTACCACAAAATTAAGATACACAAAGCACACTGTATACTTTTTGACATTCATTCCTACCAGAAAACAGATAACCCCATGCAAATGCAGGACCAAAAACTAAAAGTACTAATATTTACAAACAAACCCTAAGATGCAAGACTCTGCAAGCAGTACAACCCCAGAGGGAAAGAAACAAATGCATTTCTTCCTGAACAGACAAATCAATCACTAAATAAAAAAAATAAAAGCATTTCCCCTACCGTTGTTGTCTCTCTCACTTCATGCTGTGCCTTGCCTTCTGGCCTGTCCCCGGTGTTATCTTCGAGCTGGTCCACGGTGCGATCAACGCAGCGTTTTCGGGCCAGCTCCCTGAGTGCTGCATTGCACAAAGTTGTGGGCAGCGGCTCCTCGTGCACATCCCATGCCTCATCTGGAAGCCTTCCCTCTGACGTTGTGGCTTCAGAGAGAAGGCTTCCGGTTCAGGCGCAGGACGCGCTTAGGAGCCTTTTCCCACGGTTTTGTGCACTGCAGCACTCAGGGAGCTGGCTCGAAGACGCTGCATTGATCGCACTGTGGCTGAAGAGCACTGTCTTGGGTCTGATGGGACGTGCTGGCCCTGTGGACTGGCAGAAAATTTCTGCGGACTGGCGGTTGAAGAACACTGCTCTAGATGAAAGAAGAGCCCCTTAATGCTGTATAGGTTCAATCCCTTTTTGTGTGCTTGTGACATGGCTAGCTACTGGCATGGGGCTCCACTTGGAAAACAGGAAGTCCCAGTCGGACATTCTCACATCCAGAGTATTTTAAGTACGGCTCTGTCAAATGCAGAGCCGTAAGTAAAATACATTTAAGGATGCTTTCAAATACATGGCACATCCTGTGGAGATGGCAACTTTACAGTGAAGTGTATAGAAAAAAGGGTGGTTATCACTCAGCAGCTTCCACCTATAAGTCTCAGCACTCAAGGGCATAGCCATGAGTCAGCCTGGGCTCGTCTGGGCCCATCAACCTTTGCTTTAGGCTCATCCAGCAGCCAGATGCACCATTATGTAGCCTGCCAGCTGAAAAAAAATCCAGAGTCCGATCTGATCTCCTAAAGCATAGCTTTTAGCAGCTCAAAGTGCTGCTGCTGACACTGGCTGGCATGGTGAGCATGCTCAGTTCTCATGCATGTTGAGTTTGCGGAGCCAGCATTGAGAAGTAGCACTTTGAGCCACTGACAGCTGTGCTTTAGGTCAGTGTTCTTCAACCACCGGTCCATGGACCAGTGCCGGTCCACAGAAATTTCCTGCCGGTCCACAGGGCCAGCAAGTGCATCAGGCCCAACACAGTGTTCTTCAACCGCCAGTCCACGGTGCGATCGATGCGGCGTTCTCTTCAAGCCAGCTCCCTCTTCCTAACTGATTCAATGCATAAAGCCAGGGGCAGTGGCTTCTACGGATATCCTGCGCCTGAACCGGAAGCCTTCTCTCTGACGTTGCAACGTCAGAGGGAAGGCTTCCAGATGAGGCACAGGACATGCAAGGTGCTGGGGACGGGGTCTGGGGTGGAGATTGGGTAGAGATGGGCGGGGTCTGGCCCATGACTTAGCCCAGTGTTCTTCAACCGCCGGTCCACAGAATAATTATTTTATTTCTGCCGGTCCATAGGGTGTAAAAAGGTTGAAAAACACTGCTTTAGATAATTGGAACTGGCTCAGGATTTTTACAGCTGATGGGCTTGGAGACCCTGCAAGTTAAGGTGGTATTAATTTAGTGGGGGAGGGAAAATAGGGAAGAAGAGCTGGGTGCTTTGGGGGGGGGGGGGGCAATATTTATTTGGCGGTGCTTTGCTGACCACCACCAGAAATTCAGTGTCAGGCCATGTCCAGGCTTCAGCATTGAATTTCTGGGTTTTCAGAGCCAGCTAAAGCATAGATGGTTAAATGCGATTTTCAGCACTTAACCAGCTACGAGGCCCCTCATACAGGTCGGACTGACTTTATGTAGTTACCTTGGCCGGTTAAGTGCTGAAAATCGGCATTTAACTAGCCAAGTGCTGATTCCGCCCCTGGAGCCGGTTTTGAGATATTGAGCATCCGCAGAGGCCTTTCTTTTACAATTGTATTTCATGCCCAGTCAAATGTTGGCTTGAATCTAACCTGAGAGGTAGAGCAAGTTTGTCATTTCCATTATGTACAGTGCATTCCTCTTAAAAGAGTCAAATCATCAATCTAATAAAACTTTAGGAGTTACTTAATGTATCTTTTTTTTTTTCTCAATTTATTACCTTTTATTTGTTTTAAATTGATGTATTTTAATTGATGTATTTATCTGTATTGTATGTATTGCCTTGACTGTTGTGAACCGCCTAGAACTTTCGGTATGGTGGTATATAAAAATAAAATTATAATTACTATATTACATAAAGTCTCAACATAAGGCGTTTACGAACAACTGTGTTTTCAACATTTTCTTAAAACTCAATCCAGCAGTGCAAAATCGCAGAGCTCCTGGCAAAGCATTCCAAAGCTTTGCGACCCCCCCCCCCCCCCCATACACACACTGATGACATAGCCTCGCCAATTCTGGAATGAGAAATTGTCATCCTACCACCCAAACCTAATTTCAAATTGTTTTCCGATCTCAAACTCCATCTGGGCTGATAGATATAAAAAACAAACAAACCTGCAGAACAGTAGGAGATGCATGGTACAATATCTTAATTATATTTCCCATAGATACTTGTTCCGATCTCACACTAAATGAGTATCAAACCATGGGAAGGTAACAGAAGGTGGGCATTGTTATTTGCAGAAGTTGGAAGCTGTACGGAAGACACGCCAGAGTGTTTCTGGATAGCATGCTATGTCTGATTATCTTCGATTCTTTTAAAAATAATAATCTTATGCTTTATTGCTTGAGCAACCTAATTGGGCTTCGAATGATTTTATTGAAAGGAAAGGTTATTTGATCCATGTGCACCTAAAATTAAACACAAACAAGGCTTGTTCTTTTGATATTTGGCTGACCTTTAATAAAGGGGCACTTTGTTAACAGTGCAAAGAGGTACTTCTGTCTGCGGCTGTTAGGAGAGCAATGAAAATAGAATTGCTTGGAAGGACAGCCGATGGAAGGAATGTCAACATACTGGAACTAATTTAGGAGACTGTGCCAGAATCAGACCTAAAGAACACGTGGATAATTTTCACTGTTCCAAAGCAGCGAACTCGGCCGTACACCTCTTAAATTAGCAGACTAAGGGGTCCTTTTACTAAACTGATGCGTACTTTCCGCAGCTCAGAAATGCCTTACTGCGGGGTGTGTTGAGACGTGCTGAGGTAATTTTTTGGGATGTATGCGTTATACTAGCGTGCTAAAAAAAATATACTCCCCACTCCCCCTTTTTATAAAACTGTAGCATGATTTTTAGTGCTGGCGGTGGCGGCAACAGCTCAGACGCTCATAGGAATTCTATGAGCATCAGAGCCAGGGCAGGATTAATTCGTCGAGAGCCCCTAGGCCAGGGGTGTCCAATGTCAGTCCTCGAGGGCCGCAGTCCAGTCGGATTTTCAGGATTTCCCCAATGAATATACATGAGGTCTATTTGCATGCACTGCTTTCATTGTATGCTAATAGATCTCATGCATATTCTTTGGGGAAATCCTGAAAACCCGACTGGATTGCGGCCCTCGAGGACCGACATTGGACACCCCTGCCCTAGGCACACAAGTACACTGGGTCCCCTGCCCCGCCCCACCCCACCATGCGCCCAGGTGGAAACAGGAAGCTGCGTCAGAGGGAAGCTTTGAGCCAGCAGCACCGCTTGCACAATTACAGTTCCCGTTGCCTTTCTTACCCGCGTTGCTTGCTTGTCTTACTATGTCGATGGGGGGGGGAGGGGGCCGCATTGCCAATCGATGCTGGAGGGGCCCATCGCCGTTTGGAAAAAAACCAATGTTGATGCTCTCCTTCATCGGGCCCCCCTGACCATTTCGGGCCCTAGGCACGTGCCTCCTTGGCCTATTGGTTAATCATGCCCTGGTCAGAGCTGTTACCGCCTTGACTAGCGCTAAAAACTGCGCTATGGTTTTGTAAAGGGGGGGGATAATTTGCTTTTTAGTGATGGGAGGGGGAGGTGGGAGCTTGGGCGCACTAATCAATTACAGGCATATTTCATATAGTCAACTTAAAGTTAAGCGCCTAGCTGCAGGCACCTAACGTATCTCCCCCCCCCCCCTTTTATGAAGTCATGTTAAGCTTTTATCGCTGACCGCGGTGGTATTAGCCCCAATGCTTAAAGGAATTCTGTGAGCGTAGCCGGTGATAAAAAAGCCTAACATGGCTTCATAAAGGGGGGGGGGGGGTTAATTGTTTAAAAGACTTAATTGGCAGCAATAATCGATAATCAGCACCTTGTAATTGAAGTAAATTGCACATAATTGGATGTTAGGCGCCTATCATAAAGTAAGCATGTTTTGCCCTGACCAGGCTGTTTCAAAGCAGGTCCCCCTGGAAAGATGAGAAAAAATCACTATTTGGAGTGCACTTACACTATACGTTCAACACATGCATTGCTCATAAAGGGCCACGCCTACATTTAGATGGCCCAAAGCCAAATTACACTAATATTCTCTAATGGAATTTAGACACCCAGATGTCATTATAGCATAGGCACTCCTCGCCTAAAGGGAGGCACCGAGTGGTGGAATTGCCCCTTGGGCGTACTGGCGGGGATAGATATTAGGGGCTGTGAGTGAAATTTTTATGGGACCAGATCCCTGCGCCAGTTTTGATTTGAACTGCTAACATAAAGGAATGGGAGAGGGGGGTGCTCTAAAAAAAAAAGAGTATAACATTGGTTCAGGCTAACTGTGGTATGTAAAGAAGAGAGAAGGTTTCAGTCCAGTGAAAATGCACCACCAGTGGTTTTACCGTATGAGTTTCAGGTCTTCATGTCTGAATAATGTACACTTCTTCCTCCGTATTCGCTGTGGTAGGGGATTAACAGACCCGCGAATACAGAAAAACCACGAATAACTTTTTCATATGTTGCTCACTGTTTTCTATTAAAAACCATCGTGAATATGGTGAAACCGCGAATAACATGGAGGGAGACCTGGCCTGTTCCTGAAGGAGAGGCAAAACACGGTGAAGAAAGTGCTGGCAATCGGCAATTTTTCTCTATGCAAGCTGATGTAATTTGGGGGGAGGAGCCAGCAAGCTATAAACTGCGAATAATCAAAAACGCAATTGCTGAAACCGCGAATATGGAGGGAACAAAACCAATAACTTTTGTTTTTAAGCTGAATTTTCGGTCCAGACTCCCCGTGTTCTCCGACAGATTCTAATATTAAAGTGCAATGATTCCATGACCTTTTCCAAGCAGGTTTTTTAAAAAAAAAGATAAGCTCATATATATCATGAGAAGTTAAATCTAGGGTTGAGCATTTAGGGGGAAATTCTAATAACAGCGCGTAGGTTAGGCGCTGGTAGGGGCCCTAATCAGGGATACCTACCCTGTGGCATCTCTTTTCTGCCCCGTCTCAGCCTTGATCTCCTGCCCTTCCCCGCACTGCGAGCCCGTGTTTTTAACCCACGGGTTTAAAGCGGGTTAAAACCAAGGCCTCGCTGGGCTGTTTAAAAGTAAAAGTTAAAAAAAAGAAAAAAGTCGCAGTTCTTAGACGCATGCGCAGACCATCTACAGATGTCTGCACATGCGTCGGGATCGCTCTCTAGCGATCCGTGCGGGGGCGGTTGGGGGGGCGTGTCTATGATCGTCCCCATTTGCATGCAGTCCTTTTGTGAATTCGTTGGCCTGCATGCAGTCAGGCACGGATCAGACACGGAATCGGGGTTTAGTGAACCTAGCTCTTTGAAAAACCAATTTAAAATATTAAAATAACAAAGTTAAGTTTCACGTGGAGTACCTAGCGGTGCCTAAATTGAGGCACCTAGCAACGCCTACCTGAAAAGTAGTTATGGTTAGGGCCAGAGAGTAAGCGTGGTTGACTTAGGTGTCACTAGGCATCTGTGTTAGGCGCCAGGAAAACCCTGGCCTAATATGCAATACTGTCACTGACCACTAGGACACCTAGTGACATCTAAGCCCGTCTAAGCTAAACTAAACCTTAAGTTTATATACCGTATCCTCTCCACGGAAGTGGAGCTCGGCACGGTTTACAAGAACTTAAAATATAAAAAGAGAAAGGAAAAGGTTTACATGAGCTTATATATGGAATAGAAGAGTAAGGGGGAAAATAGAATTACATGTTAGAGAAGAGCCAAGTTTTCAGTTGTCTAGGCACCGTTAAGCATGATTCTGTAAATGGCGCCTAGCAGTTGATTGATAACCATGCCCACCGCCACCTACAAGTTAGGCGCAGTTTATACAATTGGAACCTTAATGCGCTATTAATTTGATTAATATTTGTTAAGATTTTAACTACAATTACATTTTTTCAAACTCTTGACTAAAACTTTTAACTCTCCTCTGTTGTCTGGCATCTCTTCCCCCCTCTTCCCTGCATTTCATTCAGCTGCCCCACCCCACCCTGTTCCACCCCATGCTCAACCTACAGTACCCTACTCAGCCCCTCCCCTGCCTCCTGCTAGTCTTGCCCCTAATCTGTCCCACCTCCCAGCGCAGCCTCTCTGTCTCCAGCCCCCAATCCCCCCACCCCCACTCGAGCCACCCTGGACTCGGGTAATGCTTTTGTGACTTTCCCCATCCCCAGTACCTTCTCCAGTGCTGCTGCAATTTAAAAACTTTAGGCAGCCGGCAGCGTTAGTGACATGATCCTTCTGCTGTCGGCCTGCCCCAGAAGCGTTCCCACTGTGGCACTTCCTGTTCCCACGTAGACAGGACGCTGTAGAGTGAAGGTTGCTGGGGCAGGCCGATGGCAGAATCGCTTTGCTAACACTGCCGGCTTTCCAAAGTTTTAAATTGCAGCAGTGCCAGAGAAGGTACTGAGGACAGGGAGACTCACAAAAAAGCATTGCCTGACTCCGGGGTGGGGGGCTGGGCCTAGAGAGAGTGAGTCCAAAACCCAGACAAAACTCCCTCTGGTCCAGGAAACTGTACAGACACCCAGACAATCCTCTAAATAGAGGACATGTCCTGGTAAAATCCGGATGTTTGGTAACCCTACCCTGGCTGGCTGGTCTGGCCACGTGCCCTCTCACTGTTGAGCCAGAGAAGGTAGAAATTTTAAACTCTTGACTGATGACACAGAATGCTATTGTTCTTCCAGAAACAAAAAGCTTAATTTGTGTCTTGAGATTACAGAGAATTCACCCGTAGCTTGAAATAATAGTCTAATAGAAGTGTCAAATAGTATGATATAAGAGGGGTCTTATATTATAACCTCCCCTTCACCAACTTCTATAAACAAGATATTTGCAATTCTTTCTGGCCCTCAGAAGTGCCACCAAACGTTCAACAATTCTCATAACATTTGGCTTTATGCACCCACTCGTCACCGGGTCGTTTTTATAAAGATATGTGCATATTATATAAATAATTTATTAAATAGTTTAATTATAAGAGCACTACTTAGCTTGGGCAGTGGGTCTGGAGGGATAGAAATGCCGACATGTTTCACCCATCGGGGTTTCCTCAAGGCAGTAATCCCTACAATGCAAAACTAAGATTATTCTCTTATAGGAGATATATATAATCTCTCCTACATTACATAAAATGCTTTACACCATACATTTGCTCACCTCATATGACCTATTTCCACGACGCAGCCACCCAAAAGTAAGATCTAAAGATGGCCGCGGCGTGTTCCTAAAGCCTTTAAATATTAACCAGCTGAGAGCGGCCGCCCCCGAACGATCACGTGATCGTCGCGAAAGCCGCATCCCTGCTGGAGAGGTAAAACTATTAGAAGGCACTCTTCTATCTGCTACATAGATGGAAATAACAAAAGTGTAATACATGTCCCTAGACATGGAATTCTCCCAGTGGGTCTCATATTAAAGATTGCCATTCAAGCTCGATATTCAAGCCCCAGGGAATAACCGTATTGAGATAATAAATCCACCTTTGTTCTAAAAAATTCAGTCTAGCTTCCGTATTACCCTCTGCCACCCGTACTGTATCAATAATCCTCCATCTAATTTGATCAATTGTATGTTTTTTCGAGACCCAGTGTTGAACAAGTGGAACTGTTAGGGTCTCCGTAGTAATACGGGATTTGTGTTCATTTAGTCTCACTTGAATTGTACGTTTAGTACGACCCACATACACCAACGGGCAGGGGCATACAATGATATAAATAACCCAGCTCGATCTGCATGTGGTGTACTCTCTTGATGTGATTATACGACCAGTCTGGGGATCCTGCCAAGTGTTGCCTTCAATCGTTTTATTGCACCATTGACAGTGGGTGCATCTGGTATGGTCTCCTTTTATGGCTTCAGGGGTACCCCCTCCACTAAGGATCTGGCCAATAGTTCTGCCCTTCGTGTAGGCTATCATGGGGTACAGAGATTACAGAGAGCATTGTGGGGTGTTTTTTGGTAGCTTTGCACACGTACGGCGATAACCACGTTACTTCTCCTATTTTGTCCTCGCACAGTGTTTGAGAATAAAGACAAGATTGTGATCATCATGGAATATGCTAGCAAAGGTGAACTGTACGATTACATTAGTGAGAGGCGAAGACTCAGCGAGAGGGAAACGCGACACTTCTTCCGACAGATTGTCTCGGCGGTTCACTACTGCCATAAGGTAGGTGGGACGATAGCATTCAGCTGCTTGTTGGTAGACTGACTAAACATCTCAAAATGTTTTCGAAATTTTCTAACTGGAAGGGAAAGGCCTGCGCTCAATTCTGGGAATTATCTTAAACCTGTGGGCTTTCAAAGTTTGCACTACTTGATTAATATTGGTTAGATACACCAGGAATCTCTAGAGATTTAATAAATGGTGTCGGGTCAAAAGCGCGCCGGGACAAAGGCGCGAGCAGACAATTGAGCACAGCGCGGAGGCGCGCGCCGAAGAAAATTACTGTTTTTAGGGCTCCGATGGGGGGGGGCATGGGGGGAACCCCCCCACTTTACTTAATACAGATCGTGCCGCGTTGTGGGGGGGTTTGGGGGGTTGTAACATAAGAACATAAGCAGTGCCTCTGCTGGGTCAGACCACAGGTCCATCACGCCCAGCAGTCCGCTCCCGCGGCGGCCCAACAGGTCATGACCTGTCTGAATCACCCCTTGGTTTCTCCTCGAAGTCCTATCTTCCCATCCAATTCTTGGCCCTTTGTCCCCGCACCCCTTTCAGTACCCTACGATCCCTTTGTCCCTCAGGAATCCATCCAATTCCTGTTTGAATCCCTGTACTGTATTCTGCCTGATCACTTCCTCCGGGAGCGCATTCCATGTGTCCACGACCCTTTGGGTTAAGAAAAACTTCCTTGCATTTGTCTTGAACCTATCCCCCTTCAGTTTCTCCGAGTGCCCCCTCGTACCCGTTGTCCCTCTCAGTCTGAAGAACCTGTCCCTATCCACCCTCTCTATGCCTCTCAAGATTTTGAAGGTCTCTATCATATCTCCCCTGAGCCTCCTCTTTTCCAGAGAGAAGAGACCCAGCTTATCCAGCCTCTCGGCGTATGGGCAGTTTTCAAGCCCTCTTACCAGCTTCGTTGCTCTCCTTTGGACTTTCTCAAGTACCGCCATGTCCTTCTTGAGGTGCGGCGACCAACACTGAACGCAGTATTCCAGATGCGGGCGCACCATCGCCCGATACAGTGGCATGATGACTTCCCTGTTTTTAGGGAAAAAGCTAAGTTTACAGTAAAATGTGGGGGGTTACAACCCCCCAAGCTCCCCCCAACACCGGCGCGATTTGTATTAAGTAAACTGGGGGTGCTCCCCAACAAAAACCCCCGTCGGAGCCCCTAAAAACAGTAATTTTCTTCGGCGCGCGCCTCCATCTTGCGCTCAGTTGTCGGCGCGCGCCTTTGTCTTCCGCGTTGTTGTCTATGAACCTTAATAAATAGCTGGGGATGGCTATAAGTTCATGAGAACTTATTGGCAGAAAGTCAGAAGTTCACCAGGGCAAATCAGGCACAAAGCACCCAAGAGTGCATGCAAGGTTACCCATAAACATCATTTAAAGCCATCCACGAGCTTAAAAAATCAATTAATGTGTTAAAATTTATAATAAATATGAATTCAAATGTGCAAAGATCGAAGATAATAATAATAAAGTGCCAGGTGCAAAGTCACATCGTTCATGCAAGGACTTATCTGAGAAGCCACCAACATCCATCTAGTAAGAGGGTCTGTTGCCCGGGAGTGCCAACTGATCACCCTTCTTTCCTTCTTCAGGGGCAAACTCAGGGACGTCTCCCATGGAAAACTAAATCAAGCACTGCTCCTCGCCAGCGCAGCTCATTCTAGGGTGAAATTGCCTAACCATTTTTACTACTGTTTTTCTATAGAAAATGGGTTGTTGGCAGTGGCGTGGTAAGGGAGAGGGGGGGCTGTCTACCCCAGGTGCTGGCAGCCCTCCACCTCTTTCCACTTCTCCCCTTGCCATGCCCTACTTCCCTTCCCCCGTACCTCCAGCTGTCCACCGCCTTGAGCAACAACTTCAACGTGTTCCTCGCGACCGCGTCGGCCCTCCCGCTGACATCGCGTCCGGGTGCCGCGCATAGGAAGTGACGTCGGAGGGAGAGCCGCCCTTCGCGAGGAGCACGTTGAAGTGGTTATTCGTGGCGGTGAACAACTAGAGATACGGGGGAAGGGAAGGGGTGGGGGAGGGGCACCTCTTACCCTCGCCACGCCACTGGTTGTCGGTTGTTTAAATTTAAATACCGATAAAGGGAAAAGGCAGCACATCCGTGAAGTGGCTGCCTGGTGCAGGAGGTACATTTGGAAGCGGTAACAGACGGCTTTGCTTATTAAGCGTTTTTCTCAGCCTTCTGTATACGGAGCCTAGGTTGGGAGCTGCTAAGCGGATCGGGGATGCCTAGCCGGGTTCCGCGTGGAACTGAAAACTGTTTTAATGAGCTCAATTGGCGTGGTAATTGACCATGCCATTAAAAACTCATTAACCCCCTCTTTTACTAAGGCGCGCTAGCCGATTTAGCGCGCGCTAAATGCTAACATGTCCATAGCATTGAGCGCGCGCTAAATCGTCTCGCGTGCCATAATAAAAGGACCCCTAAAAACATTTTAAATTATTAAGAAAAAATCTGCGCAGAACTCGGCAAGGCACCTACCTGCAAAGTAGGCATGTTTAGGGGTGGAGACTAGGAGTAGTATGACTTAGGCATCTGTGTTAGGCACCGGCAGTGGCATAGCGAGTGTGAGAGGCGCCTGGGGCAGTGGAGCCCCTCCCTCTTCTCCGCCCCTCTCGTTCCTTCCCAACTCCTCCTGTTGCACGCGCACACGTCCCCTTCCCTTCCCCCTTACCACTTTAATTTTCCCGGCGTGAGCAGCATCACAAACTTACTGCCCGCGTTGTGTCAGCCCTCTCTCTCTCTGTGATGTCACTTCCTAGGTGCGGGACCCGGAAGCGACGTCGGAGAGAACTGACGTGGGCAGCAAGTTTGTGATACTGCTCGTACTGGGAGCAGGGGGCGGGAAGGAGGACGGATGCTAGTGCCCCCACCAAGATGGCGCCTGGGGGTGGACTGCTCCCCGCCTCCCTCTTACTAAGCCACTAGGCACTGGTAAATTAGGCCAGGAAAACCCTGGACTAATATACCGGCGGAGATAGGCGCCACTAGGCACGATTCTATAAATGACGCCTAGCGATCGATTGACAACCGCACTGAAGGATGCCTAGGACTTAGGTACTGTTGCATGCTGTCTATAGAATCTGGCTCATGGTGAATGAAAAGTCTTTAATAAATCACTCAGAATTCAAGAAAACTTAGAGTGAGTCAGGAGCTTAGTCATGGGGGGTGCTGGGTGGGCACCCACTTTGCAGTCAGATCCCCCCCAGTAGCATGTCTCATGAGTGGTCATCCAACAAGATGAGGCACCAGAGATGTCAAATCCAACCGAATGGTCAGAAATCCTTTATTTGCAGTTTGTATCAGAGTTTTAAAGCAAGACTTTGTCTTTTGGAACTTTGCTTGTTTTAAAACTTTGATACAAACTGCAAATAAAGGATTTCTGACCATTTGGTTGGATTTGACATCTCCAGTGCCTCTTCTTGTTGGATTTACTTTGCTTCGAGGCTTAGTACCTTCTTTCCCTTTCCTTATATGCATTTGTCATGAGTCGTAATGCCATGAGTGAACAAGGAAGCATCCTAAGCACTAGAGATTGACACGGGGACAAGTTTTTACATGTCACAGTGGGAACTTATTTTCCCATTTGTCCCTCAAGTTCTTTTCCTGTCCCTACCCCATTTCTGCAAGCTCCGTCCTCATCTGCACAAGCCTCAAATGCTTTAAAACCATAAGTAGTAACATTCTAGAGATCAGATTGTGATGTCATAACGCCTCATTCCACCAATGCCTAAGCTCTGTCCTCTGCACAAGCCTCTGCACAAGCTTTAAAATCATAAGTGTTCGAGGCTTGTGCGGTTAAAGCAGAGCTTGCAAGAATGGGGCAGGGACGGGATGGGGAAATTGAGCTCTTGAGGGGACGGAGACAAATTTGTGCCTGTGTCATTCTCTGCTCAGCACTAGAGCTCTAGTGGTATGGGCTAGTGGGAGGAGGCAGTGCAAACGCAAATCCTCAGCTAACATGAAACATGGGATCACAGATCAGTTACATGTTCAGTGACTTCTTTCTGTGCCCATGTTCAGCATCTGCTCTCTGTGTCCCTATCCTCCCCCTGTGTTCAGCATCTCTCCTATCCCACCTTTTCCAGCATTACTCCTGTGTCTCTGTCTCCCCCTTTTCCAACATTACTCCTCTGTATCCATGTCCTTATTCTGCCTTCATGCTCAGAATCTCTTTTCTATGTCTCTGTCCACCACCTCCCCTCTCTATTCCCTTCCTTCTGCACATCGCACCCTGGAACCAGAATCTATCCCTCTCTCTCCCATGCCCCCTCCCATTGTCTGCCATCTCTCTCTCTCCATGGATCCAGTGTCTCACTCCCCTCTCTAAACCCATGCCCGCTCAGACTGGATTCTCTCCTTCTCTGAACACCTCCCTCAGGTCCACAATAGTTCCTCTTTTCCCCTCCTCCAGTTTGGTTTTTCTTTTCCCCCCCACCAAGCAGATCCAGCATATCTCCCTCTCTTTTAGCAGATCCAGTAAGTACCTCCTCCCTGGACAAATCCACCATCTCTCCCTCCCCCCTCACTATCCCTGGAAAGTCCAGCATCTCCCGCAGCAGATCCAGCATCTCTCCCTCTCTTCTTCGCCTTCCACCAGCAGATCCAGCAGATCTCCTTCTTGGTCTTCCCTCTTCCCCCTTCCCACAATGAGTTCAGCATCTATTTAGCCTGTCTGTCTCCTTTCCCTGGTGTACTGGGGCCTTCCTTGGCCCTTTTCTATCTGTGCAGAAACAGGAGACAGAATGTGGCCCTACAGTTGCTGAATGTCAAGGTTCGTTTTCAGGGGTGAGGGGTGACACTGGATTGACCTGGGGGTGGAAGAGAAAAAGAGGCAACAGGGGGACATGGACCTGGAGGAAGGAGAGATGCCGGCACTTCTAGGTTGCAGTATGAGACGCGCGCACACACACACAAAAAATGGCTTTCTGTTGACTTAAGCCATTGAAATACTGGCCAGTTGGCAATCCTTTTCCTCCCTGATATTACCGTAGGCTCCGTGGTACACTAATCAAACCAACCTTTCATTAGAGCTATTCAAAATAGGCCAATAGATAAACAGGAAGAACTGAAGCTTTTTAAGGACAGCTATTGTTTTCTGCTGCCTGCAAAGAATATATTGCTTCTACACAGCGGGGGTAGGAGAAAACTTGGAATTAGGTTCCAAAAAGAATTCCCTTGCTGGTTTATAGGCTTGAGAGGAAGAAGGATTCCAGCCAGATTGCAGCTATTCTTCTCCGAGCCCCACAGCAAGCAACTGCTACATTCCCCGTTGCTAGTGTCCTAGGAACCAGTATCCAAAAATATAAGCTCCAGACAATGTTTCAGATACTTTCTTAAGCATTCAATAAAATATCTCCAGAAGTGCTCAGAGAAATTGTTGTCATTTGTGAGACCGTAAGACCAAATGCAGGCCAAAGCCCACTTAGTCAGTGGCTCAAATTATCAGTCATTGCACTTCTCTCTCTTAATTTTCTCATAAATGCAAGTAAAATAATCCCAACTCCACACTTATCTGTCAATAACCTTCTTAAATTGGATATTTCACGATCCTCTCAAAAATCTGGGTTCTGGGTAGGGTTACCAGACTTGTGGATTTCCCCGGACATGCTCTCCTTTTGAGGACATGTCCGGGGGGTCCGGACGGCTTTTCAAAGCTCGGCACTTTGTCCGGGTTTTAAAAAGCTTCTATCAAATCGCCATTGGACAGGAGGGCATGCGCGGCTGCCACGCGGTGATGGCACATGCATGCCTGTGATGTCATCGCATCTGCGCATGCGTGGATGCCCTCCTGCCCAACAAGAGCAGGCAGTGGGGCGGGGCTAGGGCGGGATTTGGGGCATGACAGGACAGGGATGGGTGGAACTGGGCGGGCCTGGGGGGCGGGTTTATTCCTAACAGAAAATCTGGTAACCCTAGTTCTGGGTTCTGATGCATTTCGCAATAAATTGCTGCTTCAGCGAACCTGTCATAAGAACATCTTTACTTCAATTTAAAGATTGGAACAATCCCTGCAAACATACAGAATACCAGACCTGAAACAGATACAGAGGCCACCATGCTGGTGTGATTCATTGAGGCTTTGTAAACAGGTGTTCTTTTTTTTTTCTTTTTCTTTTTAGAATGGCGTTGTGCATCGGGATTTGAAGTTGGAAAACATCCTTCTTGATGAGAATTGTAATATTAAGGTAGGAGGAGTGGGTTTTGGTACCCTCTGCTCTAAATGCATCTATTTTAACCACAGTAGCAGCTGTGAAATAGGAATCTGTACTACCAAAAGAGTTTAAAATAAATGTGCTTGTTTTAAAATGAATTTTCCCTTTTTTCATGCATATTTTTGTGTTCATTTGACCTGTTTGTTTCTTGATGTAAGGTTTAAACCCGCCCTGTAAACAACAACCCTACTGCACTGCCATATAGGTGCCACCTGCAGCCATAAGGGCTATTGGGATTGTAGACAGGTAGGTATAGTAGGTTTTCAGGGGCTCACCATGATCTATAAGGGAGTTCTGGTGAGATGTTTGTGTCACCTTTTTTGTGAAGTTCACAGCAGTGCCCTATAAGGTGCCCCACTGCTCTCTTGCTATGTCTGGGTGGCCAATCCATCACATTGCTGGCCCCTCCCACATCCAAAAGGTCTTGTTCTGGGCGTTTGGGCAAATATTTGGACGAGACTATAGTATAAAGATAGACGTACTGGTGGTCTGGACGGTCAAAAGCCAGGATGTACCGATCGGGCAATATATTTTTATTTTTTTTTAAATTTAGACGCAGTTTTCAAGAATGGCCATTTTGGCGCTGCCGACTGTGGGTGACTAGCGCCCTATGTCCAAATCGGGCTTAGACTTTTCTTTTGATTATGCCCCTGCACGTGTGCAGTATAGCCTGTGTACACAATAAAGAGAGCCACACACATTTTGTGCGCAGTTGCTAGGTGTGTGTACTCACTTTCTGCTCCATTTGCACCCACACCCACATGCAACTTAGAGGAAATGTTGTACACAGATTTTAAAAATCCCTCAAATTCTTAGAATAAATAGTCTTAGTAGAAAAAAATGTGCAAATGTTAAAAATATTGTATATTTTACCACTTGGAGAAAGTGGTTCTCAGCTGGGGTGTTCTCACTGGTGTGTTGCGAGGACCCAGGAGCTATGTTGTGGTCCCGTTTAAACAGAGCAGCCACTCTTGAGGGGATGGCAGCAACATGAAGCAAGGCCTGGCGGCGGGTGACGCAGTCACTGAAGCCCTGATATGCTTTATCAGTTTTTGCTGTGAATTTCACTCCTCCTTGAAGTCGCAATGGCATGGGGCACTTATTTTGATTTCTGTTCCAGTGTGCACCTGAAATGGAAAAGATTAAGCACGGCTTGCATCTGCGACCAGAGGAGGGAGCGTGGCTAACATGTATAACTGTGTCATCTGCCAGTGGGCTGTGTTTCCTGAAACTACCATCCCTCAGAGCCACTGCCCTGTTGCCACATTGGAGGGGGAAGGCATTGCACTGTTGGAAGAAGGCGGAGACACTGTTGAAGAGGAGAGAGGAGATGTTGAACTCTTAGGGGGGAAAAGAGAGGCACTATTGGGAGAAGGGGGATGCTGCGCTATTAGGGGAAAGAAGAGAGGCACTGACAGGAGAAGGGGAGAGGGGAGATGCTGCACTATTGGAGCACAGAGATACTTTTGAGGAGAGGAGACATTACACTGTTAGAAGGAAAGAGAAAATGGAGTGGAAAGAGGCACTTTTGGGGGAAAGAAGAGGCACTTTGAGGAGAAAGGGAAGATGCTGCACTGTTAGAGGGGAAGAGGATAGGAACTGATGAGGGAAGAGCAGTAGGGAGATGCTGCACTGGTAGGGAAAGGGGAGAGGGGCGGGGGTGGTGCATTATTGGGAGGTGGGGGGAAAATAGGGGACAGGGATATGCTGGCCTGCTGAGAGGGAGAGGACGTGAGAGGGACATGATTTTGCTGGACTGTGACACGGAAGGGAAGAGAGATGGGGCAGGGATATTTTGGATCATAGTGTTGGAGGGGGAGGAAGACGAAACGGAGATATTGTACCATAGGGGTGGGGGGAGAGAGATGAAGGATAAATGCCGAGTATGGTGGAACCATGGGGGAGAAGCCATGGGGGCTTTTTCAAGGAGGCAAATGAGAGGATGGTGAGTACAGAGTGTAGAAGTATGGTAATAGGGAGTGGGTGAAAGATAGAATGAGAGGTTGGGGAGATATAAGACAAGAAAAATGGGAAAGTTAGGGTTTGAAAGGAGAAGATGAAAATTTGATAGCTGAGAAAAGGAGACAGAGGGGAAACTTTGAGTGGACAAAGAGGCAGAAAAGGAAGAAAGAGGAAAAATCAAGTTGTTAGAGACAGATGTAGTGAGGGAATGGAAGAAGACAGGAGGAGAGAAGAGAAAGGCCAAATGGACAGCAGCTACTAGAAAGAGAGAAGTAGAAAAGAAACTGGGACCAACATGATTTGAAAAATACCTCGACAAAAACAGAGACAACAAAGGTAGAAAAAAGTGTTGTATTTATTAATGGGGATATGTTAGCTTTGGGAGTGTGTATTCTGGATGTCTGTGTTATGTTCAGTACAAAAGGAAATGCATTTTTGGTTTTATTTCTCCAGTGTTACACTACACGCTAAGTTTACTTCTTGAGGTTCACGGTTCAGTTTTTGTCTTCATATTTCTAATTTGTGATCCCTTATTCTGTAATTGATGAGGTTCTGTATGTGTGACTTAGGTGCAGTATTCTGTTTATATGGTTACTTTGTAGAAATCTCAGTTGCTGGAACGTACGCAGGTGAGGCTGGACTCATTTAGAGCACTGGTCTTTGACCTGGGGGCCACCGCGTGAGCGGTCTGCTGGGCACAATGGACCACTGATCTGACCCAGCAGCAGCAATTCTTATGTTATGTTATGCTCAGTTGCTCTAGTAGGTATATTGGTATTCTAGGGTCTTGCCCATAGGTAGGGTTCTTGTTGTTTGAATCATAAAAATTAGTGCTCCGGTTATATAGTATATTTGCTACATTTATATTGAGAGGACTTTTTCAAGTTTTACATTATTTCAGAATGCGCTTGGTAATGGAAAGATTTACGCTGGGTTTAACTAAGCCATCGTAGAAGTTTCTACCATTGCCTGAAGTGCTATGACGCTCATAGAATTCCTATGAATTACTAAAGTAAAATCTGGTAACCCTATCCCTAATCTCAATACAATGAGCCCCGACCCGGCTCTTGCCCCCTTACCCTTGTAGGCCCCCCCTAGGCCTACCTTTTCTAGCCCTGGTGTTTTATACATATCATTCTTGCCTGTCATGAGTCTTTCATCAAAATGGCCACCCCAACCTCTATCAGCTGTCTGTTTTGCACAGAAATTTCAAAATTTGTGTGCCAGATTCCCCCCGGAGTAATATCTTATGTTAATTATTCTGGATGTCCTGCAAGCCTAACTTGCCAAGTGGATCTCACAGGCTGAGTTGAAAATTACTGGGTTACCCTACAGGGTCTTGCCTAAGCATCACCAGGTCAATAGATTCAGAGTTGGGCAGAACATTTGACACCATCCTGCCACTTCTGAAAGAATTGTCTGCCTGGAGGGATTAAAAGAATGCTCACCATGTGACTTGATCTGAGGCACTTGGCGGACCTTACGTTTGGACCATGGGCATCGAAATGGGGGTGGCCACAGGGGCCACAGCCTCCCCAAAGATTGGCGGTTACCAGTCAGTTATGGTTCTATTCCCCCATCCACCTCCTTCCAGCGCTATACTTTTTAAATCTTTGGGGAGCTGCCGCACAGCGTCAACAAGCAGGCCTGCCCCAGAACCCTTCATTTCTACTTCCGGGGGCAGGCCTGCTCATTGACACTGCATGGCGGCTGTCTGAAGATTTAAAGTACAGTGACAGGAAGAGTCAGGAGCTGGTGAGAGGTCGTGCCGCAGGACTTCACTGGGGCCTAGGGCAGAGCCCTCCCACCCCTGCCTAAAGGCAAGCCAGTTGATGTAGTGTATCTAGATTTCCAGAAGGCTTTTGACAAAGTTCCTTATGAGAGGCTTCTGAGAAAATTAGAGTCATGGGATAGGAGGCAATGTTCAATTGTAGATTAAGAACTGGTTATCAGACAGAAAACAGAGGGTAGGGTTGAATGGCCATTTTTCTCAGTGGAGGAGGGTAAATGTGTGCCGCAGGGATCTGTGCTGGGACCGGTGCTATTTAACTTATTTATAAATGATCTAGAAATTGAAACTACGAGTGAGGTGATTAAATTTGCAGATGACACTAAACTGTTCAAAGTTGTTAAAACGCATACGGATTGTGAAAAATTGCAGGAAGACCTCAGGAAAATGGAAGACTGGGCATTCAAATGGCAGATGAAATTTAATGTGGACAAATGCAAAGAAAAATAATCCCAATCATAGTTATTGGATGCTAGGGACCACCTTGGGGGTCACCGCCCAATGTGTGGGTGCAGCCAAGAAGGCAAACAGGATGCTAGGAATTATTAGAAAAGGGATGGTCAACAAGACTAAGAATGTTATAATGCCTTTGTATCACTCAGTGGTGCAACCTCACCTTGAGTATTGTGTTCAGTTCTAGACTCCTTATCTCAAGAAAGATATAGCGGCACTAGAAAAGGTTCAAAGAAGAGCGACCAAGATGGTAAAAGGGATGGAGCTCCTCTCGTATGAGGAAAGACTAGAGAGGTTAAGGCTCTTCAGCTTGGAAAAGAGACAGCTAAGGGGAGATATGATTGAAGTCTACAAAATCCTGAGTGGTGTAGAATGGGCGCCACAAATGGATCAATTTTTTACTGCATTAAGATTTACAAAGACTAGGGGACACTCGAAGTTACAGAGTAATACTTTAAAAACCAATAGGAGGAATTAATTTTTCACTCAGAGAATAGTTAAACTCTGGAGTGTGTTGCCAGAGGATGTGGTAAGAGCGGTTAATGTAGCTAGTTTTAAAAAAGGTTTGGACAAGTTCCTGGAGGAAAAATCCATAGTCTGCTGTTGAGACAGACAAGGGACGGTAGCATGGAATACTGCTACTATTTGGATTTTTGCCAGGTACTTGTGACTTGGATTGACCTCTGCGAAGATGGAATATTGGGCTAGATGGAATATTGGGCTAGATCAGTGGTTCCCAAACCTGTCCCGGGGGACCCCCAGCCAGTCAGGTTTTCAAAATATCCCTAATGAATATGCATTATATGCAAATCTCTCTCATGCATATTCATTAGGGATATCTTGGAAACCTGACTGGCTGGGGGTCTCCCAGGACAGGTTTGGGAACCACTGGGCTAGATGAACCATTGGTCTGACCCATTAAGGCTATTCTTATGCTTATGATTTGGATAGAGCAGTGTTTTTCAACCTTTTTTGGGCAAAGGCACACTTGTTTCATGAAAAAAATCACGAGGCACACCACCATTAGAAAATGTTAAAAAATTTAACTCTGTGCCTATATTGACTATATATAAAGTAATTCTCTTGAATAGGAATCAAATAAACACAAAGAAAGTATTTTATAATTACTTTATTATGAAATATTAAGTAAACAGAATAGTGAAAAATTATAAAATATTTTATTCAGTGCGAAACCTGGGCCTGTTTGGCTGAACACAAAGCTGATATTCTGGCTGGAATCGAAGAAAGACACACACGTAGCTCTTCGTCAACAGCTCTCAGTCTCTCTCTGTATTTGGTTTTTATAGCATACAAAAATAGACAAATATACCCTCCATCCTTTTTATTAAACCACAATAGCAGTTTTTAGCGCAGGGAGCTGCGCTGAATGCCCAGCGCTGCTCTTGACGCTCATAGGCTCCCTGTGCTAAAAACCACTATTGCGGTTTAGTAAAAGGTGACCATATTGTAAAATATAGACAGCAGATATAAATTCAGAACTGTGTATAGTAAGTGAAGGGAAGTTTTCATCTCTGGGAATTTACCCAGTTAACTATTAAGTTATTTGGGCAAATTCCTTTGAAAACTGTGGTAATACTGCCTCCACTTTGCTAAATTTAAAATAAAATCATTTTTCCTACCTTGTCTGCTGATTTCTGGTTGCACTTTCTTCTTCTGACTGTGCATCCAATCTTTCTTCCCTTCTATCAGCCTGTATGCTTTCTCTCCTTCACACCTCATTCCCTCCCCCAACTTTTTCTTCCTCTCTCCCTGACCTTTCTTTCTTTTTTTCTGTTTCTCTTCTTTCCTTCTGTTTCCCTGCCTGCCCCCTTTCTTTCTTTCTCCCTGCCGTTCCCCAAGCCACTGCCACTGCCGCTGCCATCGGGGAACAGGACCCACCAATGGATAACAGGCTCCAAAGCCGACGCCGACACATGCTCTCCCTGACGTCAATTCTGCAATCGGAGAGGAAGTTCCGCCCAGCCAGGCAGCGATTGGCTGGCCCGAACTTCCTCTCCGACTGCAGAATTGACGTCGGGGAGAAGAAGACTTATTGGCTCGATAGATTAGATCGCCAAGACAAAGTGAGTCCTGGGTGATCGACTCACTTTGCCTTGGCGAGCTACGGCGCCCCTGCCTCGGGCCCCCTGTCAGCTCCGGGCCCCTGAATGCAGGACTGGTTGTACTGCCCTGATGGCGGCCCTGCGGCACACCAGGCAACATCGCGGAACAGCGGTTGAAAAACACTGGGATAGAGAATGGATTGCAATTTGAAGGAGTCGGAAGGGGAAAAAGTGAAAGTGAGAAAATGGTAAAATTCTGCAATAAAATCCAGAAGAATCCTCTGGTTACCCTGTTTTCATTCGACAGCTGTGTACAGTAGCAGCCCTTTGCTGAGACTACAAAGTACTTTCTTGGCTATGAGGCTTGGAGTGCCTACTGCAGAGCTCAATACAAATTCTTTTGATCCTGTGGGGAAAACAAAAACTTCTAAATAAACTTGTCACGCTGCATGGACCCATTAACACAGCATGGAGGTGACCAGCTATCCAAACAAGCTGAGAGCAGCCACAGGTTTTTATTCTTTTGCCCTTTGTGCTCATAAGATGGTCAAGGGGATTTCTTTGCTGGTTATGTTGAGTTTCCATTTAAATTCTTTACGAAACAGAATAAAGTGGTGTCACTTAGATTACTTCATGTTAAGTAGTTTATTGTCGGCACATGAAATGTTTTGATCTCTGAGATTGCATTATACAGAGGTGGTTGGGACAGATGTGATGATCCTGCCTCACTGTTAAGACTTGTAGACCACTTTTGGAAACAGGATACTGTGCTTGATGGACCTTTGGTCTATCCCAGTATGGCAGCTCTTATGTTCTTAGGTGAGCCAAGTATAGGACAATCAAGCCATTGTTGAGTTTGGCTCTTAGGCATTGGTGGAATGAGGCATTATGACATCACAATCTCAGCTCTGGAATGTTGCTATGAAGTGTGCTGAAAAGTTCTCAGCCCAGAAGAATTTCGTTTCTGCAAATTGGCCCTTAACAAAATATGATAAACATTTTTTTTAGCAAAACCTGAATGGCCACTGCATAAAAAAAGCAGATTATTTATATTTATGCCTTACATTCCTGACCACCCCCCACTGTGGGCCTCCCCTGCAAGTGTTGTCTGTTACCTCTCCCCCTCCCCTCGAACCTACCTGTGTACCTTGTGGTCCAACGGGATCTTCAAGGCCAGGGGCATGGCTCCCTTACGACCACAATCCAAAATTGCCATTGGTGGCAAGGGGAAGAAGGTGGGGCCTGGCTGATTTTGTTTTTGGTTTCAGTTTCTGCCAAACCGGAGCGGCTAATCTCAGTCATGGATTGAGTTTCAGTTGAAACCCAAGATCCTGATTTTGATTGCGCTAGGCATCCGTGATTAGATCAAGTTTACCTAACAGGTGGTGAGCTAAGTTTTTCGAATTAAAACCGCAAACTCCAAGAAAAATGGCAGCTGTAGCCCTTCCAAGAAAAATGGCAGTTGTAGCCCTATACAGAATAAATTATAAGTAAACCCTGTTTTACACACATTAAAGCCTCTGATAAAATTATCCCACAAATTACCCTCATAGGGGCTGAAGCAAAAGTTACCACAGCAGAAGCACCTGGCCATCGAGGGTTCTGTATGCACACCACTGGACACATGGGGTCGAAGGAGACATACATAGATGGATCAAAAATTGGTTGGCGGGTAGAAAGCAAAGGGTAGGAGTGAAGGGCCTGGACTACTCGGACAGGAGGAGGGTCACGAGTGCTGTTCCACAGGGGTTCTGCTGTTGAATGTATTTATAAATGATCTAGAAACAGGGACGAAGTGCGAAGTAATAAAATTCTCAGACGACACCAAATTATTTAGTGGAGTTAGGACTAAAGAGGACTGCGAAGATTTACAAAGGCACCTGAACAAACTAGGAGAGTGGGCGATGAGATGGCAGATGAAGTTTAATGTAGAAAAATGTAAAGTCTTGCATGTGGGAAACAGAAACCCGAAGTACAGCTATACAATGGGAGGGCTGGTAATGGGAGAAAGTAGCCTAGAGAAGGACTTAGGGGTACTGGTGGACAAAACAATGAAGCCGTCGGTACAGTGCGCAGCGGCCTCTAAGAAGGCGACCAGAATGCTACGCATTATTAAGAAGGGTATTACAACCAGGACAAAAGAAGTTATCCTGCCGTTGTATCGGTTGATGGTGCGCCCGCATCTGGAGTACTGCGTCCAATATTGGTCGCCGTACCTTAAGAAGGATATGGCGATACTCGAGAGGGTACAGGAAAGAGCGACGAGATTGATAAAAGGTATGGAAAACCTTTCATTCGCTGAAAGATTGGAGAAACTGGAGCACTATTCCCTGGAAAAGCAGAGACTTAGAGGGGACATGATAGAGACTTACAAGATCATGAAGGGCATAGAGAAAGTGGAGAGGGACAGATTCTTCAAACTTTCAAGAACTACAAGAATGAGAGGGCATTCGGAAAAATTAAGAGGGGACAGATTCAGAACCAATGCTAGAAAGTTCTTCTTCACACAAAGGGTGGTGGACATCTGGAATGCGCTTCCGGAGGGTATAATAGGACAGAGTACGGTATTGGGGTTCAAGAAGGGATTAGATAACTTCCTGAAGGAAAAGGGGATAGAAGGGTATAGATAGAGGATCACTATACAGGTCCTGGACCTGATGGGCCACCGCGTGAGCGGACTGCTGGGCATGATGGACCTCTGGTCTGACCTAGCAGATGCACTGCTTATGTTCTTGTATTAGAATCAATGTGCCAGTACTTGTAAAGCATAAAAAGAGATGAGCCAGTAACATTTTCAAAAAAATCCCCATCACATCTGAGTATTTGGTTTTCCAAATGTGTAAGGTTGACCTTTCTTGATCTTTTGACACGTACGCTATAAATCCCAAAGTCATTTAGTTTCTAATCAAAATTCCTTTCCAGAAAAAAAAGGCATATTTGAAATTTTTCTGTAGTAAAAGGGGAGGGATGAGGAAGGGGCAGCAGTGGGTTGCAGGATAATCACATGCATACCAAGGATTCTTACATGCTGTAGCAGAACGCTTGAAGGTCAGACCATTCACTGAGTCAAGCTGCTGCAGTCACTGCATGCATCCCCTTTATCCAGAGCAATTAGTAGACTGAAGTCATTGTCTTGGTATGTCAGAGCTGGACAAATCCTGCAGTGTCGTGAGTTTTCCCTTCACAGAATTCTTTAGCTTTTGGGGATGTTGTTTTCTGAAGGGAGTCATTGTCTTACAAGGTCTGAATGTGCATTTTTTTTGAAGACCCTTGCTAAAAAAAATAAAATCTAGCCACAGAAGCTTAAAGACCCTTAATCTCTGTTCTCTTTGCATTGTAACAAGTGGCAAAAAACCCCAAAATGGCCACTCTGGTTTGACCAACACGAGACTTATTTTTCTCACTGGTTTTTAACCATCTGGGGAGATGAACACACAAATTCCCATTGTCTATAACATTACTGGGGCCTGACCCCATGTCTTCTTTCTGTCCTTTCAACCTTTCCCCCACAACTTTTCCCCTTTCAACCTTTCCACCACAACTCTTGAATATATGTCACTGTAGACAACATTTATATCTGCATTTGTCTTCCTCAGTGATTCCCAATCGTGCTACTGTGGCAGAACCTCTAAAATAATTTTTTCAGACATAAAGGACCTCCCACTCCCTGAGATCAATCCAGCTTCTACTCCCCCCCCCCCAAGTTCCATCTCTTTTCCCTCTTGCCATCCCGCTTAGTCCATCATCTTGGGCATCCCTCTTCCTCCCCTCCACTCCTGTGTCTACTGTCTCTCCCTCTCTCTTTCTCTTTCCCGCTCCCATCCTCCTACTCTTGATTCAGCATCTGCTCTTCTCTCTCAGCCACTTCCCCCCCCTCCCCACTGCACCCTTAATACAGCTTCTTACCCCTTCCCCAACTACCTCGTGCTGGAGGTCTCTTTCATTTGCTATATTTTAGTCAAAGAGGTGCATGCTGGCAAATGACACGGGGACAAATTTTTCCCCGTTCCCACGGGAACTCATTTTCCCGTCCCCGCAAGTTCTTTTCCTGTCCCTGCCTCGATCCAGCAAGCTCTGTCCTCATCTGCAAAAGACTCAAATAATTTAAAACCAAAAGTGTTCAAGGCTTGTGCGGTTAAGGCACAGCTTATAGGAATGGCACAGCAACAAAACTCACAGGGACTGGGCCAAATTTGTCCCCATGTCATTCTCTAGTGCATGCTTGTGTTGCCCAAGCAATGAGGAAGTCGGTGGCATGTTTCAGCTACAAGCTCATGCTCCTGCACATGCTCAGTTCAGGCTGCTACATTGAGCATGTGCAGGAAGTGCCAGTGTCTGAGGCTGAAGCACCTTACCAATGTCCTCGCTTGGGGAACCCCTGAAAAGAGCTTGCAGAACTCTAAGTTTCCACAGAAACCTAGTTTGGGAATCACTGGTCTATCTAGTATATGTCATTTGGGGGTCTGCCTTGTCTGCCTGCTACTCTTAGGGGATTTTTGCACAAGTTTGTCAGTTTATTTGCCAAATGCAATATAATCGAGGTCTTTTGGTAATAACTCCAGTTGTAATAGAGAAAGAAATGATTTCTCATCATAATCAAGGCTGCTGGTCTTTGAGATTTTTACCGTAGCAATTTTCAAACCCCAAGCTAAGTTATAGGCATCGCTAATTGCCTGCAGCTGTCAGTACTTTAGGAAAAACAGCAGTGTCCATGGTTGTTTTTTCAAATGCCAACAGCTGAAAGATGTTGGTGCTGCTTGTAACTCCTATGGGATGTTGAGGATTAGCAAATTAAAATCCCTCCAAAACAGAAGTCCAAACTAACCCTCCCCCCTCGCCACTGCTCGGCGAAATCCCCAAAGCCCTTTAAATCCCTAAGGGCTTCAGGGCAGTTACCGCAGCAGCCCATGTTGTCAGGCTTTGTAAAAGAGGGGTAAGACAGTAAAGCAGGCTTCTTTAAAGCCAGTCGGGGTCTACAACTTATCCTGACTTTCAGGGGGTGGGTAAGCAGAGTGGGCAGACTTGATGGGCTGTAGCCCTTTTCTGCCGTCCTCTTCTATGTTTCTATGATTTCCCCAATGAATATGTAAGAACATAAGAAATGCCGCTGCTGGGTCAGACCAATGGTCCATCATGCCCAGCAGTCCGCTCACGCGATGGTCCTTTGGTCAAAGACCAGCGCCCTAACTGAGACTAGCCCTACCAGCGAATGTCATTGTTCAGCAGGAACTTGTCTAACTTTGTCTTGAATCCCTGGAGGGTGTTTTCCCCTATGACAGACTCCAGGAGAGCGTTCCAGTTTTCCACCACTCTCTGGGTGAAGAAGAACTTCCTTATGTTTGTACAGAATCTATCCCCTTTCAACTTTAGAGAGTGCCCTCTCGTTCTCCCTACCTTGGAGAGAGGGTGAACTACCTGTCCTTATCTACTAAGTCTGTCCCCTTCAGTACCTTGAATGTTTCAATCATGTCCCCTCTCAATCTTCTCTGTTCAGTGCTTCCATTGCATTCAAACATATCTCATACATATTCATTGTGGAAATCCTGAAAGCAGGGCTGGATTGAGTCCTTGAAGGACTGGATTTGAGGACCTCTGGATTAGAACATTTCCCCCTCCGAAAACAGGAGTGTCTTTATGTCAAGGCCTCCCCAGCAAGTATTCTGCATTTGATTTTCTCCTGTCATGTCATGTTATGCAAACTTCCCACATTCTGTGTGGGAGGTCAGTTCTGCCCAATTTCTGGATGACTCGGTTCCTTTGGAGAGGAAGGTGCTAGTGGTTAGAGAAATGGATTGAAAACAAGGGAAGCAAGAGGTCAGTTCATAATGTCCGCCACTGCCTTTTATTAAAGGGCATTAAGCCCTTATCACACAATTATTATTAATTAACCACCTTTTCATGAAGAGTTTCACCCAAAGTAAATTGTATAGTAATCGGGTATTCTTCTTAAGTACTATAAGACAGGGTCTTATATTAATTATAGGAAAAAAAATGCATTAGGGCTTATTTTGTGGGGATGTCATTTTTTTTCATGTACAACAATCAGGTCTCCCTTCCTCTCCTCCACCCCAGGTCTTCCTCTTTCCTTTCTCCTCCCCCCCTCCCCCCATGTGCAGCATCTTTCTATCCCTCCCTCCCTCCCTCCCATCCCCCTGTGCAGCAGAACCACACCGATCCTCCCACCGTGATACTGACATACCTCCGAGGCATCCAAAAACAGCGACAGCAGCAGCGCTCTGAATGGGCAGAGGGAAGGCTGCGGAGCGGCTCGTTCAGAGCGTTGCCGCTGCTGTTTTTGGATGCCTCGGAGGTATGTCAGTCTCATGATGGGAGGGTCGGTGGGGTTCTGCTGCACAGGGAGATGGGAGCCCAGAAATAGTGGAAGCCAGGATTTTTTATTTTTAAACTAGGGATGGGGTCGGGGAGCATCAGGGACATTCAGGGAGCACTACGAAGTCAATCTTTTTTCGGGGTAGGTCTTATTTGGGGGGAAACACATTATTTTCCCTATATATTCTAACTGTAGTACCTAGGGCAATAGAGGGTTAAGTGACTTGCCCAGAGTCACAGGGAGCACGCTGGGATCTAATTCACAACTAGTAGTTCTAACAATTAGCCCGCTCTTCGCTCCAGCGCAGTGTCATAAGAACATAAGCAGTGCCTCCGCTGGGTCAGACCACAGGTCCATCCCGCCCAGCAGTCCGCTCCCGCGGCGGCCCAAAACAGGTCAAGACCTGTCTGAATCATCAGAAGGGGCTCCCTTGCCACCTTGGTTTCCCATTTAAGTCCTGCCTTCCTATCGAAGTCCTAGCCCTCCGGTCTTGCACATGCACGACCAGGTTAGTTTATACTCATTACCTGATTTACTTCCTATACTTGTGTTACCTCCCAGCTCCTCCCTCAGTATCCCACGATCCCTTTATCCCTCAGGAATCCATCCAATCCCTGTTTGAATCCTTGTACCGTATTCTGTCTGATCACTTCCTCCGGTAGCGCATTCCAAGTGTCCACTACCCTTTGGGTGAAAAAAAACTTCCTTGCATTTGTTTTGAACCTATCTCCCTTCAGTTTCTCAGAATGTCCCCTCGTATTTGCTGTCCCCTTCAGTCTAAAGAATCTGTCCCTATCCACCTTCTCTATGCCCCTCATGATCTTGAAAGTCTCTATCATATCTCCCCTGAGCCTCCTTTTCTCCAGAGAGAAGAGCCCCAGCCTATCCAGCCTCTCGGCATATGAGCAGTGTTCCAGCCCTCTTACCAATTTCGTTGCTCTCCTTTGGACTCTCTCAAGTACCGCCATGTGCTTCCTGAGGTGCGGCGACCAATACTGAACGCAGTACTCCAGATGTGGACGTACCATCGCTCGATACAAAGGCATGATGACTTCCCGTGTTCTGGTTGCTATGCCCTTCTTTATGATGCCCAGCATCCTGTTGGCTTTTTTCGAGGCTGCCGCGCACTGTGCAGATGGCTTCAGTGATGCATCCACCAGCACACCCAAGTCTCTCTCGAGTCTGCTGTCTCCCAACAATACCCCCCCTAATTTGTAGCTGAACAACGGGTTCTTTTTCCCTATATGCATGACCTTGCATTTGTCCACGTTGAAGCGCATTTGCCATTTGTTTGCCCAGTCTTCCAGCTTGTCCAGGTCCCTTTGTAGGTCCTCACACTCCTCCCTGGTCGTAACTCTGCCGCACAGTTTGGTATCGTCTGCAAATTTTATAACCTCGCACTTTGCCTCCTTTTCCAGGTCATTGATGAATATGTTGAAGAGTAAAGGCCCCAGCACCGATCCCTGTGGCACACCGCTCGTGACTCCCCGCCAGTCAGAATATTGACCCTTTACTCCAACCCTCTGCAGTCTTCCCGACAACCAGTGCTTGATCCATCTGTGCACATCCCCTCCCACCCCGTGGTTCCACAGCTTCTTAAGTAGCCTTTCATGTGGCACCTTGTCGAAAGCCTTTTGAAAGTCGAGGTAAATGATGTCTATGGGCTCCCCATTGTCCACCCGACTGCTTATTCCCTCAAAGAAGTACAGAAGGTTCGTTAGGCACGACCTTCCCTTACAGAATCCGTGCTGGCTTGTTCTCAGTAGGCCATTTCTCTCGATGTGCTCGCAAATGCCGTCCTTGATCATAGCTTCAACAATCTTCCCTATAATTGAAGTCAGGCTCACCGGCCTGTAGTTCCCGGGGTCACCCCTCGATCCTTTCTTGAAGATGGGTGTGACATTTGCCAATTTCCAGTCCTCCGGCACCTCACCAGTTTTCAAGGATAGGTGGTGTCTCACTAGCTTTTCCTGCCGCGGCACACTAAACCCAGGGCCGCGTCTACAAGGGCCTCTGAGCATGCATGGATGTCGACCGGTGATAGCGCATGCATGTGCGTGATGTCATCACATCAATGTCCGCACATGCTTGGAGGCCCTGTAGACACGACTACATATATATATATATATATCACACTTCTGAAGAACTGCTCCATGTGGGATTTACTAAACGGTGGTAGAGGTTTCTACCGTAGGTCGGCAAGTTAAATGCTCTGACACTCTTAAAATTCTTAGGAGCGTCGGAAGATTTATCTTGCCTGCCTGTGGTAAAAACCTCTACCGCCGTTTAGTAAAAGGAGCCATAGACGCAATTTTCCTTCTGTTAAAAACATGGCGTCTTAAGAACTACCCTTCTCCCTCCGTATTCGCGGGGGATGCGGGCAGAACATAGCCGTGAATACCGAAAAGCCGCAGATAACTTTTTGCATATTATTCACAGTTTTTCAGTAAAATAGACCTGAAAAAGATAATAAACCTGAATAACCCGACCTGCGATTTGCTCCGTACAACACCGGGAGCAGTGATTTCCAATGTGAAACGCCGGGTTCAGTGACAAAAATTAGGGGGCGGAGTCAGCAGCCGAAAAATCGCGAGTCCGCAGATACGGAGGGAGAAGTTGTATTATTAAATAAATGATTGCCAATAAAAGATCCATGCTTTTCATTGGCATAGCACTCTGTGAAGGAAGTAAATGATTAACTAGTGATGTACATTTGTCATCGTTGCTATTTAATATCTCACTAGAAACGTTCTCCCTGTTTGTCTGTATCTTTACGATAAAGTTTATAATGTAAGGATAAGATTGTTATCCACCTTGAGCCACTGTGGTGGTTAAGCAGATTATAAATAAATGCTTAAATTAAATTAAATTAAAATGTAATTGAGTGGGTCTCAGCTCCACAGCCATCTTAAGTACTGCGTGCCACTCATGTGAACGGCTCTTTTCTGGTTCTAAAAAGCAAAATAAGAAATCTTATTTATAAAATAATAAATGTTAATCCAGCATGTTGTCTTCCAAATTAATCATTTATGTAGCGGCACAGTTTTTATGACATAAATTTAAACAAGCGGCAATATTATCAAACCTCATAGTCCAAATACTAACCTAACCAGCAATGAACAGAGAACACACCATTAGGAAGGATTTTGGCTCTGAATTTTATGACTTCTCTCCAGGTCCTCCAAATTTGGAACTTTTTAGAAAAAGAACTGCAGCTTCCAGCTCTCATTTAAAAGGCCAGAATGTGAAATAATCTCGACTCCTATTAATCTTGTTGCAGAGGGAATGACAGCTTTAATGAGTGAAGCCGATAACCATCAGTCTGTCAGGATGGGAGGGGACCCTAATGTAAATACTCTTTTCCTGAATGGTTTAAACGAAAACATGGCTGCCCAGTCTATGAATTTCTTTGTGTGAAAACAAATGGATTTCCCCCCCCAATACATTCTCTTACATTCCACAGCATTATTTTATTAAGGAAAATGCGCCGGGCGTGCAGCGTGAGCCTTGACCCTTAGAGAGCCCTATACTATCAGGAAAGGCGATGGAGCAGTCTCAACTTTTAACACCAGAGCCCTGCCATTCCTTTCCTTGATTGACAAGGCACACTTCTGAGGGCTTAAGTCCAACTTCCTGTGAATGGGTTTGGGTGCCTTGATAAGACTAGTGGAATTCAGGTCACTTAAACATGATCCCAGCTCTGGGAGTTAGGTTTCAGATTGTACAATCGTGTGGGTTTCAGTGTCTGCTGCATTCCGCTACTATAAAGCCAGTTCTTACAGGAGTGCTTTAGGACGGTCCTCGCCCAGACGAAGGAGCAGCCTCGGCTCTTGGCAGCTGCTAATCAAGTAGAACAAGTAGTAACCACGCTAATTAGGGTCTAGAGACTACGGAAAACCATCTACAATTACGTAACTTGCACACATGTACCTGAAATTGGTCCAGTGTTCACAGGATGTTTTACGGGCGTCTGCTCTCTCCTCTGCTATTACTAGCAATAAATCTGAATTGTAAATTGCCAAGGAGAGTCATTTTTTATAGCAGTTTACTAGAACTGGTGTCTGACACCCTAGGTCAGTGGTTCCCAAATCTGTCCCGGGGGAATCCCCAGGATAGGTTTGGGTACCACTGCCCTAGGATGGCTCAAAGCCCTATTCCCTGTAGTCCAGCATTCCCCCCTGTCCCTCAAGTTTCTAGCATTCCTCTTTCTGCTCCTTATCCTCCTCCCCCCTCAATGTGACTAGCATCACCTTGACCTACACTGCCCCCCATTCAGCATCTTTTCTCACCTTCCCAACCTCCCATCCCTGTGTGTACAGCATCTCCTCTTCCCTCCATGATCCTTTCATAGTCCAACTTCTTCCCTTCCCCTCTCAACCCTCCCCCCAATTTCCAGTATCCCTCTTTCTGCTCCCTACCCTCCTCCCCCTCAAGGTGGCTAGCATCCCCTTTTCCATGACCTACACTGCCCCCATTCAGCATCTTTTCTCACCTTCCCAACCTCCCATCCCTGTGTACAGCATTTCCTTTTTCCTCCCTGATCTTTTTATAGTCCAGCATTCTCCCTTCCCCTCTCAATCTCTCCCCCCAAGTGGCCAGCATTCCTTCTGCTCCCTACCTTCCTCTCTCCCCTCCCACAAGTGACTAACATCCTCTTTTATAATGACCTCTCCTCTCATTTTCCTTTCCTCCTCTCCCATAGCTCTGCCACCACAGTTCTTGCCCTACCTCTTCTGAGACTCAGGCCAAAGTTGAAAGGAGACTCTGCCAGTAAGGTACCTTTTAAACCAGTGTATTTAAAACTGTGTGCCTCCTGAGATTTCAGGTGTGCCGTGGTACACTGGGGAGGAGGAGAGGTGCTGGCGCCAGCTGACTGCCTACAGGACATGCCTCTTGTGGTGAGAGGCACGTCCTGTAGGCAATTGGTGGGTGCTAGCACCTATCCTTCTCTCTGGCCCTCTTCCCTTCTGGCACCCCCCACTGGCGTCCACCTGAAGGGCCTTCACACACATGCGGACATCGACATGATGATGTTATGCATGATGTCATGCGCACTTCCAGGTGCCTCGAGCCACGACCACTGCCTTTAGTGTGCTGCGGCTCAAGAAAGTTTGCTGGACACTGCTTTAAACAAAGGCCCCCATACTCATGCATTTTCATGATCCCCCCCCTCTCCAAAAAATCAAACAAACAAACCCACACACCCAGGAACTCCTTGAGGGCCGCAATCCAGTCAGGCTTTCAGGATTTCCCCAATGAATCTGCATGAGATCTATGTGCATGCACTGCTTTCAATGCATATTCATTGGGGAAATCCTGAAAATCCGACTGGATTGCGGCCCTCAAGGAGGTACTTTGCGATCCCTGTGTTAGGGGGACGGAAGGAAGAGGGCCACAAGCATAGTGAGATACTGAAATAAATGATGACAGATAAAAAGACCTTCGTGGTACATCCAGAGCCGCTAAAAGCAGTTTTACAATTATGGCTGCAGCAATAGTCATTCACTGTTAATATTTGATGTGCAAGGGCATTTTCAACATGACATCTAAATCTGATTTTAGGCGTTTTGGGGGAAATTGCCCAAAAAATCCAGTAGAGAAGATTTATCTATTTAGTGTCATATCCCATCCTCCCAGAAAGATCAGAATGGGTTACAAGTAAACATGCAAAGCATTAAACATACTGGAGGGGGTACGGTTACATGCTGGGGAAGTAATGTGACGCGTGCTGAGGGAACAATTTGGGGGATGTAGTTCAAAATTTCAGGTGGCTTCGACTTAGCTGTAGGCCGAGGCTTATGGGCTGCAGAGTCATCCGTGGGCTCATGTGGGACGAGAGTGTGGCTATTTCCTTAGTCCACAAGAATGAGCGGCGCAAGGGGCAGTGGTGCCCCTCCCCCCTTCCCTTTCCCCGTACCTTTTTAACTTCTCCGGTGTGAGCAGCAGTAACATACGTAGTAACATAGTAGATGACGGCAGATAAAGACCCGAATGGTCCATCCAGTCTGCCCAACCTGATTCAATTTAAATTTTTTAATTTTTTCTTCTTAGCTATTTCTGGGCAAGAATCCAAAGCTCTACCTGGTACTGTGCTTGGGTTCCAACTGCCGAAATCTCCGTCAAAACCTACTGCAGCCCATCTACACCCTCCCAGCCATTGAAGCCCTCCCCAGCCCATCCTCCACCAAACGGCCATATACAGACACAGACCGTGCAAGTCTGCCCAGTACTGGCCTTAGTTCACAATTAATATTATTTTCTGATTCTAGATCCTCTGTGTTCATCCCACGCTTCTTTGAACTCATGTTAGCAGGCCCATGTTAGTGTTGGCTCGCCTTTTCACATCGCTTCTGAGGCGCGGGTCCCGGAAGTAACGTCAGCGGGCAGCGACCTCGTACCGTGGAAGTAAAAAAAAGATAGGGGCACACGCGGCTATGAGAGGAGTTGCAGGGGGCAGAGAGGAGGAGGGGTGCCGCGCCCTTAGGAAGACCTGCCTGGGGCGGACCACCTCCATCCGCACTCCCCTGACTACGCCACTGTCCACGTCAGTGGGTAGGAGGGCTGTAGTTGGTACATTGGAAGAGAGAGGTTTTAACGGCTTTCCTAAAGTCCGTCGTGCTTTCCAGCGCTCTGATGTGCCGGGGTAAAAAGTTCCATAGTTTTGGTAGGACGTGGTCCACTTCAGTGGACTGGCTCTATCTAAAAGTTCCAAGGTAGACATCTTACCATTACCCCCTTACTTTGTATGGGAAGCCCTCCAAAATTCACACACAACCTAATAGAACCTCCTCTACAGCACAATAGGCCTTATGCCTGCAGGTGCCAGTAGGTTTTGGTGAGTTTTGGAGGGCTCACACATTCCACCACAAGTGTATTAGTTAGGGTTACCAGACGACCGAAAAAACCTGGACTTGTCCTCTTTTTGGAGGACTGTCCGGAGGGTCTTTTTTAAAACCCAGCAGTTTGGAAAGTCCCGATGAGCTCCGGCCACATCTGCAGGGCCTCTGAGCATGCGCGGATGACGTCGCCCCCCCTCCGTGCGCATGCTCCAGGCCTTACAGACGCGACCGGACCTTGTTCGGGAAGAGAGGAGGGTTCGTGGGGGTGGGGCTGGAGGCAGAACAGGGTGGGGTCGGGGCACAATGGGGCGGGGCCGGAGGCAGAACAGGGAGGAGCCATGTGTCTGGCGTTTTGATGCACAAAATATGGTAACCCTAGTTAAAGCAGAATATAAGTCCATTGCCCCGACTGCTAGGCTACTCCAGGGATCTGTTTGTTGCTCTAATATAGTGGTCTCAAACTCGCGGCCCGGGGCCCACATACAGCCCGCCAGGTACTATTTTGAGGCCCTCGATATGTTTATCATATAATCACAAAAGTAAAATAAAACAGTTTCTTGATCATGTGTCTCTTTAGCTATAAATTACAATATTATTATCAAGACAGCCAAAAGGAAAGATTTATAAACTATAAAGAGTTTTACCTCATGCAAAATTGTCATTTCTTTAATAAGACAATAGCTATTTTTTCTGAGGCCCTCCATAGAAACATAGAGTATGACGTCAGAAAAGGGCCGACGGCCCAACAAGTCTGCCCACTCAAGAACCCTCCCTCCCAACAAGTCTACCTACTCAGAACCCTTCCTCCCTGTAGTATCTACCGTTTAAACATAACTCTGTAGCACTTCTACCTGTTTGTCCCATCGACTCTTGAAGTCGAGCACGCTACTGTCCTCGACCACCTGTGGCCCTGCAAAGGGTTTGAGTTTGAGACCACTGCTCTAATAGGACTGGTCATAACATTTTAAGCTGCCATACATGCTGGTATGTACTGTTTATTTCACATCTTTGGGGGGTGAGAGGGAGTCAGTGACCACTGAGGAGTAAGGAGAATCATGCCTTAATCCCTCCAGTGGTCATCTGGTCAGCCCTTATTCGTTAATGAAACAGGTCTAGCCTCAGTCGTCCGATGTTGGCCCTGGACATTTTCTACAATGTTCCGTTATTTCAGAAAAATGTCCAAATCATAAACATGCCCTAGTCCCATCCAAAACCCACCCCCCAACATGCCCCCTTGAGATTTAGACATACTGCATAGAAAACCATCTAAAAATGAGTTTTGAATATAACAATTTGGACATTTTGCTAACAAAAACATCCATCGCTTTGTGTCACTTTTTGGACGTTTGTCTCTTTCGAAAAGAGCCCCTAAACTAGAGTTACCAGATTTTAGTTTAGGAGAGATGCTGCTTTCCTGCTGCCGCCCTAGGGAAACAACTAGTCTGTCTAATGGCAGGACCAACCAAGTTTTATTTAAAATTTGATATGCCGCTTAAAAAGTTGTCTGACCTGCAGGTTGCCTAAATTGTATGTTAAATGGAAAGTTTGCCACATACTGTCTCTTAGAGGTTTATCCCATGAAAGTATCACATTTACATCTGCTATTTTCTCTGCACAAATATTCCCATTTATTGCACTGTCTTTGTGTACATTTTATCATACGTGTAAATTTATTTTAAAAAAATTGTATCCTGCTCTATTCAACAGTTGCTACCTATCTGGTTTCTTAACTAAAGTTTGGCTACAGGAATTATGTACTTTACAAGTATGTGTTTTCTCAGGGTTACCAGATTTTGCTATTGTAAAATCTGGGCCCATGGCCCCCGCCCCCAGGCCCACCCTGTTCTGTCCAGATCTCGCCCCATTTTGTCCCCGCTTCGCCCCGCCCCCCTCAACCTATTCCTGTTCTCGTTCTCAGAGCCGCGTCAGGAGGGCAACTGCACAGGTGTGACTCAACATCACAAGCATGCACACATGCGGGTGATGTCACCGCATTGCATGCTGCAGATACCCTCCCGACACGGTCCTGAGCTGGAAGCTTTTCAAAACCCGGACAAATGCCAGGTTTTAAAAAGCTCTCTGGACGCCTGGACATGTACTCTAAAAACCCTAAATTTTCTTGATGTGTATTAAACAATAGATTGACTGTATCGAGCCTTTTCAGCCCTTGTCGGGTTTTGGAATAAATTTTATCAATTTATTTTGGTTGACCTTCGCTGTTAGTCTTTCCTTGTTTCTCCTGTGGAGAGCTGAATCTTACTGTTTCGATTCATAAAACTGAAAGTATTCCTTTTTTTGGCAGATTGCAGACTTTGGCCTTTCCAACCTCTATCAGAAAGACAAGTTTCTGCAGACATTCTGTGGCAGCCCACTTTACGCATCCCCTGAAATTGTCAATGGAAGGCCCTATCGTGGTCCAGAGGTAAGTGAGAAGTCAAGGACAGCACAAGGAGAAGTTTATAAACTCACTGCTCTTTCTTTCTGAGTTACGCACCGAATAGGATTGAAGGGCCCTATCTAAAGAAGCACATCCGGATTTCCCCAAATAATGGCCTCCTTTTCGAGGACATGTCCGAGCGTCTGGACGGCTTTTCAAAACCTGGCACTTTGTCTGGATTTTGAAAAGCTTCCTTGAAATTGCATCGGGCAGGAGGTCATCCATGGATGTGTGGATGCCATGCGATGACGTCGCACACCTGCGTGACATCATTGCATCACATAAGCAGGTGTTCTCCTGCCCAACGAGAGCAGGCAGCAGGGGGCAGAGCTAGGGTGGGATTGGGGGAGGGACTGGGGTATAACAGCGGGGATGGGGGGAATTGGGGGGCGGGCCTAGAGGGTCTAGATTTTACTATAGTAAAATATGGCAATCCTAACATTGGGTCCCTAATCAAAATATAAATACATGGTTCTGACTTGAGGGAAAAACTGTAAGAAGAGAGAACAACAGCTATGAAGCACTACTCACTGACTTCTGCCAGTTGGAGGCAGAAGCATTTCCAGGCCTCAGTTTTTGGGTGGCCTGGGTGGGCCTGGCCCACATATTTCAGCTGTGCTCCTCACCCCTCAGAAAATTAAAAATAAATGCCTTGGCCGTAGGGGATCCCTGGGCCTCGCCAATTGAAGACTCCTTTCTGGAGTCCCAAGCAGACACATCTTCCAGGCAGTCAACCCCTCACACACACACACGCACACGCTCAGGTCAACTAGCATTCCCTGTGCATGAATGCACAGGGTTTTCAAGTGAATTGAGCATGCATAGGAGGGAAGGGGCAGTGTCAGTTTTGGCAGCTGTAAACCCTAGGGCAGGGTGTCGAAGTTCCTCCTCGAGGGCTGCAATCCAGTTGGGTTTTCAGGATTTCCCCAATGAATATGCATATAATCTGTTAGCATACAATAAAAGCAGTGCATGCAAATAGATCTCATGCATGTTCATTGGGGAAATCCTGAAAACCCAATTGGATTTCGGCCCTCGAGGACCGGAGTTGCCCATGTCTGATCTAGGCCTTACCTAGGTAAAAGTCTGCTTTGGGAACCATTGAATTAACACATTTTAGAGGGCCCCAACTCTCTAGATCAGTGTTCTTCAACCACCGGTCCATGGACCAGTGCCGGTCCACAGAAATTTCCTGCCGGTCCACATGACCCAACATGTGCATCAGGCCCAAAACAGTGTTCTTCAACCGCCGGTCCATGGTGCGATCGATGCAGCGTTATCTTCGAGCCAGCTCCCTCTTCCTAACTGATTCAGTGCACAAAGCCACAGGCAGTGGCTTCTATGGGCATCCTGCGCCTGAACCAGAAGCCTTCTCTCTGACGTTGCAACGTCAGAGGGAAGGCTTCCAGATGAGGCACGGGACGTGCAAGGTGCAATTAGTACTATTATGGGGGCAGGGTCTGAGGTGGACATTGGGTAGAGATGGGCGGGGTCTGGCCCACGACTTAGCACAGTGTTCTTCAACTGCCGGTCCATGGTGTAAAAAGGTTGAAAAACACTGCTCTAGATGCCTGCTTAGGCCTGCCTTAGTTGCACGCCATGAGTATACATCTACATACTCCTGATCAGATTTAAGTTTTGCACAAAAGCAGGGCAGAAAACAAATTCAAAATTATCCCATGCAGTGGCATGTGGTCAAGGCTTCAGGGGATTCACCCACCCCCCTAAAGGCCCTAAGGGCACTGCTCTGAATATGATTGGTTGAGCAAGCAACAGGCTGATGCTGCTCAGCCAATCAAATTCAGATCAGTACTGTTAGGGCAAGGGTGCCCAAAAGGTCGATCGCGATCGACCAGTAGATCGCAAAGGCAATGCGAGTCGATCGCGTTGCCTTCACGTTCTACCTGCTTCCCGATACAGAAGCGCCGAGCCGACCAGCCTTCCCCATCCGACGTTAATTTCTGACGTCGGAGAGGAAGTTCCATGCCAGCCAATCACTGCCTGGCTGGCCCGAAACTTCCTCTCGGGGGTAAAGGTTGGTCGGCCTAGTGCTTCTGCGTCAGGAAGCAGGGAGAGCTTGGGGCGGCGGTGGTTTGGGGGCCTGTTCCCCGATGGCAGTGGCAGTGGCTTGGGGGAGGGCAGGGAGAAAGAAAGAAAGGGGGCAGGCATGGAGACAGAAAGAAGAGGAAGCAGGGAGACAAGAAAGAAGGGAAACAGAAAGAAAGAAAGGGGGCATGGAGAGAGAAAGACAGAAAGAAGGGGGCAGGGAGAAAGGGAGAGAGGAAGAAAAAGTTGGCGGAGGGAATAAGGTCTGGAAGCATACGGTGGGCTTAAAGAAGGGAAGAAATATTGGATGCACAGTAAGAAACTCATGAAATCACCAGACAACAAAGTAGGAAAAATTATTTTATTTTTAATTTAGTGATCAAAATGTGTCCGTTTTGAGAATTTATATCTGCTGTCTATATTTTGCACTTTGGCCCCCTTTTACTAAACCGCAATAGCTGTTTTTAGCACAGGGAGCCTATGAGCGTTGAGAGCAGCATAGGGCATTCAGCGCAGCTCCCTGCGCTAAAAACCGCTATCGCAGTTTAGTAAAAAGGGAGGCGGCATATTTGTCTATTTTTGTATAGTTGTTACTGAGGTGACATTGCATAGAATCATCTGCCTTGATCTCTTTGAAAAAAACCCCAGAATATAAATGATGATTCACATTTTCTCTGCGTATAGTGTGCTTTGTGTTTTGGTTTTGTGGTTTTTTTAAAATTTTATTGTTGGTAGATCATTTTGACTTGGTCATTTTAAAAGCAGCCCGCAAGCCAAAAAGTGTGGCCTGTGTTAGGGCCTGCAGGGGGTTTGGAGAATCCCCAGCCCAAGAGCCCTGCCTTTTTAAAAAACTTTTTGTTTGACTGGTTGAGCACGCTGCCTACTCAATAAATCAAACTGCATCAACCATAAAGCAAACGGAAAAATAAAAAAACAGGGCTGTAGAGCTAGGGATTCACTGAATCCCCTGAAAACCTTCACCACATGCCACTGATCCCATGAGACAATTTGCTGGCACAGTGCTGAAATGGCACATGTTTTGCCTTAAGGTTTCATTTCCTGTAGTTTTTAGAAGATGAAAAAAAAAAAAAAATAATCCATAGGAAGAAAAAAAACTCATAGAAACATAAAAAAAAGTACACTGTGGAACTCTGCTTCATTCTTAAACTTATTTTAATTATCATTTCTTATGTTTCATTGTAATTTGCCTGAGGCTACTTTTGGAAAGGCTTCTAAGAAATTAGATCAAACAAATACGGTTACGCTGTTAAGAAACGTGTAAGATTCTTGCCAAGCTGTGTACCCGCAGTGCACACTGTCTTGGCTGAATTTTTTTTCATAAAGGTTGTTAATAGATCCCAATAAATAAAATGAATTTTCCAATCCACACTAAGGGCCTGTTTTACAAAGCCACGCTAGTGGTTGCAGCGCGGTAACGCCCCCGAAGCCCATAGAGATTTAAAGGGCTTCGGGGCTGTTGCCGCGCAGGCTTTGTAAAACAGGCCCTTAGTGTTGGGAAGGGAGAAATCGGCACAGATAAAGCAGGTTCAGATCTCTGTGAGTACTTTTTCCCGAGGCAGTTCTCAAACAGAGCCACGTGTGTATTTTCCCTTTTGTGAACTGACGCAAAAGTCTAGAAATTAGTACATAAACTGCCACTGTTCTGAAAATTGCCTCTTAGGTATTTGGGCAGAAGATGAACTATTGAAAAACATTTAAAATGTGGTCCGGCAAATACGCGCAGGACAATCATGCCCCGTTAAATGCACGGGGCATTAGATGCGCGCACTGACAAGTGCGCGCAGGACAATGGCGCTTTTTGTCTTTTTGATGGTTACAAAGTAGCCCTCAGTTGGTATCTAGTGTTAGGGTAAGGTTTAGATGAGGAATCCTTATCTAAACCTTACCCTAACACTAGCGCAATTGACGGGGCGCCATTGTCCTGAACGCACTTGACAGGGTGAATTGTCCTGCGCGCATTTGTCGGGCCAAGTTTTAAATGTTTTTCAATAGTTCATCTTCTGCCCATTTAAAAAGCAGTTATTTCTAACTGATCTAGTTCAAAGAATACATATTTAGTATTTGACAATATTAGATAGAGAAGCTGTTGGGAAGATGTGGTTTAGTTTGCCAAATTAAATGATAGGTTGTGACTGGTTTCTGTGATGATTTTTTTCCTTAGTTTTATATAATAATGGATTTACTTTTCTCTTCATTTACGTGGACTCTCTACCCCCCATGCTCTATCGCCACACCCGTGCCCTACCTTCCCCCCTGTACCTCATTAAATCTTTGCCAGTACAAGCAGCTTCTATGGCCTGCTACTCGCACCGGCTGCTCCCTCTGACATCACTTCCTGGCCCCGCGACCCGGAAGTGATTTCAGAGGGGAGCCAGGCCGGTGCGAGCAGCAGGCCTGAAACGTTGCTGGAGTTGGCAAAGATTTAAAGAGGTACAAGGGTCCAGGAGCTTCTTTTAGAGAAAAAAAATAAATGAAAAAGCAGGCCTGATATTCAACTGGGCCCCACATAGACTGAGTGGGTGAATTTAGGACACCTTTTGAGTTTCACCAGCACCTACATAAGCCCTGGCTCCTCCACAGCACCACTGCCTGACCTGGCCCACTTTTGAGGAACTGGTCAGAGATGATATTCAGCAGCACTGCTTAGCTTGCTACTGCTGAATGTCAGCGGTTGGGTGATTATAGGTGATTTAATAATAATAATAGTAATCAATTTATATACCACAGGGCCGTAAAGTTCTATGTGGTTTACAAAAAAATTAAAAAATTACAATTAAGAGAAAAAGTTAGATAGCCAAATAATTAGAAATAATACTATAATGATCAAGAAATATCCTTGCCAGTTAGCTGCTTACGTGTTTCATGAACAAATAGGTCTTTAAATGTCTCCTAAATTCCACATAGGAATCAGAAAGCTTAATCAGATGATCCAGATCCTTACCCCATAATGCTGCTTGATATGACAGAAGATATTGATGATGTTTTTAAAATTTAAGCAGGCCCACAGCTTCTCTAGTCTGCTTAAGTCACTCTGAATATCGGCCCTTATGTAAGTTAAATGTGTAGCTACACAATAGCACTTCCATGGGTAGGGGGTGGGGTGGCGGACCGCCCCTGGTGCAGTCTTGGTGGAAGCACCGGCATCTCTCTGCCCCCCCCCCCACGTCACACTCACACCCTCCCTTCCTCCTACCCCCATACCTTTTTAAATCTTTGCCAGTACAAACAATTTTTCAAGCCTGCTGCTCGTGCCTGCCTGGTTCCCCTCTGAAATCACTTCCGGGTTGCAAGGCCAGGAAGTGACATCAGAGGGAAAGCCAATGCTGGCACGAGCCGCAGGCCGGAGAAGTTGCTTGCCCTGGCAAAGATTTAATGAGGTATGGGGGGAAGGGAGGGTGAGGAAGGAGCAGGGGGGTGGAGAGGAGAGCACGGGGGGGGAGGGGGGCGCCTCCTACTCTCACTGCACCACTAGGTATAAGCGCATTCATGACTGATATTCATAAATGCAGGTGCCTTGTTAAGATTGAAGCTTCTTCTGCTTGATGTATTTAATTTAGAAAGTGTAGACACAAAGAGATTCATGGTTTTGGATTTATAACATCACAAAAGCTAGATTACACCCTCTCCAAATAAATCTGATTAACTGTCTAGTAAACCTGACAGCTTCTTTTCTACTCTTTAATCTTCCATCATTAAGCAGCATGGAAATCTAAAAAGAGGGTGAACTGTAACACTAGAAGACCAAAATCACTTAAGTTCTGTCAAGACTAGTGGGAACAGTTTAAACCGTCTCTTTGATACTCAGCAGCATGAAATAGCTTTGTAAAATAGAGTGGGCTGGAGGATAAGGCAAGCGGCCTTTACTTTCTTGGCTGCCAGCTTTGTTTTCATGGGCTTGCTATGCTCTTTCATGTTGACCAGAGGTGTCGGCTTTATCCCAGGTTAGAAGCAGAATGCTGTGAACAGTGAAAGCGGTATTGTCCTCTGGAATGCAACCATAACTCGTATGGCATTTTGAAACGGTCCCTGCCATTGAAAGAGGCGACTACGTTGCTGTGTTCCAATCTAGGAAGTGCCTCTGTTACAGCAGTAGTTGGCGGTTCTTATCTCTAGTGACACTATCAAGGGAGGGCGACCCCTTCACACTCATAAATGTGTTGCTTTCATGGTTTGTTTTCATTTGACCATCAAGCTGCTGATTTCTGCACTTGTTCTGTTGACAGCCCTTCTAGCACTCATCGCCTCTGACTTGTATCCTGTTGAACGTGCTTTTGTTAAGTTACCAAATTCCAGAAGCAGACTTACCATTGCCACTTACACTCCCTCTCTCTTTCTCGTAGGTCGACAGCTGGGCCCTTGGTGTACTGCTCTACACTCTGGTTTACGGAACGATGCCTTTTGATGGCTTTGATCATAAAAACCTAATCAGGCAGATAAGCAGCGGAGAATACCGTGAACCAACACAGCCGTCAGGTATAAACAGGAGCTGGCATAATGCATAACGATGACAAAGAGTTGAAAGTGCCTGACTTATCCCAGTTGCTTTCGGCATGCGTTACCCGCCACTTTGAAACGACAAGGTCAAAGAGTCTTTCCCCCTCCCTCTGCTCCCCTTCAAAACCTCAGCTGAGATGAATTCTGGCTCGGGTGCAATGCTTGCCAAGATCCTCTTTGAAATCCAACTTTTATAGTGAGACTGTATTGCCTTGGGGAGACTTCAGTCGGTCTTTTCAACAAGATCTGGGACAGCACTAACCTGCCTGATTGTGACCGATACCGTGGCAGGCCGACCAATTGACGACGGGACAATATTCAAATGGGGGCGATTGGAGGAATGCCCCCCCCCCTCAAACCGACCACACGGATCACTACTGAGTGATCCCGATGCATGTGCAGACCATCTTCTTTGCCTGTAAATGGTCTGCGCATGCGTTTGCTGTCTGTGCTTTTTAATTTTTTTACTTTACTTTTACTCGCGAGCCCATAGTTTTATCCCGTGGGTTTAAAGCGGGTTAAAACCATGGGCTTGCGCTGCAGGGAAGAGAGGCAGAACAGGAGAGTATAGGGGCTGCAAAGGCAGGAGAGTCGGGGCTGAGCAGGGCGGTATGAGCAGGAGAATTGGGGCTGAGAGCAGGGTTTTTGCACAAGTGACTGGTCCTCAACAGTCGCTTGTTTTTGAATGGGCCAGCCCAGTCGGTGTGCCTGAATTTTGTTAGTGAATCGCGTCCTTCCCTCTTTGCATGCTGTTTCCCCTCATTTGCATGCACAGGTCGGAATCGGATCGGCACAGAGGTTAGTGAATTGGGTTGGAGGAAAATCAGGTCGCAAACCGATCGGCACACACGATCGGTTTGCTTAGTGAATCTAGCCCAGAGTCTGTTAGCGATCGCAAGTGGAATTGCTCAGACTGCCTGAAAACTGACACAGGGCAGTGAGACAGATATGTTTTCTAGGGTGAAAGTAGCTTGTATCTGACTCAAAGAATTTCTGTGGTCCAGCCTGGTGGCGTAAGCGAAATAATTGCTCACAGTCAGCGTAACAGAGGATTACTTGGTAGTTTTGACCAGGGAAGAAAGGTTTCCAAGAAATGGCAGGGTTTCACCAGAGGGAAATTCCTTTTGGCTATGTCCAGCCGCTGTATATACTTCTCAGTTAATCCTCACATTGTATTTATCCTTCAGTTAAGCATACCCTTCTCTAGACGTGATAGGTGTGTAGCGTGCTGTGCGTATGAAACAGACACCCTCTACGGCATGAAGAAAACCAAATGAGGCATTGTACGTCAGGATTTTCTCACTGGTTTTATTTTCAGATTCATTCTCACTATCCTAAAGCCTTCTGTTGATATGTCATAACCATTCAAGAACCTGCCAACCCGATGGATGTTTGAGAGTATTAGGATACGTCCTCTCACGCGTTGAAAATTTATTGTGCATGCCAAAACATTGCTTATGAGGTAATGCAGTGAGATTTTGCAATGTCTAAACTAAAAAAAATAAAATAAAATCGACCTAGATTTAGGGTGAACATATAGGAGGTAACTAACTATGCACAGAGGTCCCAGTTCTATAAACCATAGGCGCCGAGGGATAAGGTACATAGTGCTTGTCAGTCTTGACTTAAGCGCCTTTTATACCGCTATGCCAACATGCTTGGGTGAGGAGGAAAACTTAACCCGTTTTAAAAGTTCCCTGAAAAGCTTTCTGTTTAAAGATGCCTTCAGCCTATAACTCCTCCGAAAAAAAGTTATTACTATTTCCTTCTTTACATTTTCCCTCCCCCATCCTTATTCTGCTTCCCATATGTTACCTCTCTCTTTTCTAAAACAAATTATAGTTCTACCCCCGCTGTCCTTATGTACCAGTTAGTATACGTACTCATACTGTCTAAAATATTTTTATTGTGAATAATTTTTAAATTGTATGACTTTTTATGTTCTTAAAAAAAAATTTTTTCTTGTATTTCGCTTAGAAACATTTGATAAGCGATCAAATCAAATTTTATTTATTTATTTCAGCATTTATATACCGCTTATAGTCTAAGTGGTTTGCATTCAGGTACTCAAGCATTTTTCCCTATCTGTCCTGGCAGGCTCACACTCTTATCTAATGTACTAAAACTTGAAACTTAAATCACGCCTGGCGGCTCCTAACTTGGACATAGGTGCCAGTAGGCGTCAAAAACCTTAGGTGCCCACTATTTATGCCAAGGGTTTCTTTGCCCAAACACTGGCGCCACAGAATATATTAGCTTGATATGTACAAGTTTGAAAAAAAAATATAACTATTTTACATGACTCTTTTTAATGAAACTCCTTGCCTTTCAGATGCTCGTGGGTTGATCAGGTGGATGCTGATGGTGAATCCTGAACGTCGTGCAACCATTGAAGATATAGCCAATCACTGGTGGGTAAACTGGAGCTACAAGTGTAGTGTTTGTGACTGTGACAGCTTAAAAGACTCGGAGTCGCCGCTTCTGGCCCGATTCATTGATTGGCACCACCGTTCGAGCAGTCGGCAGATGGATTCTGACAAGAGTAAGTGCCCCTCTAAGCCCACTGGATCTGATGTCATGCTAGAGCGGCAGAGGTCTCTGAAAAAATCCAAAAAGGGAAATGACATTGCACAATGCCTCCAGGAAGGGGCAGAAGAAAATACTTCTAAGTCAATCTGTAAGAGACCCAAAAGCATCTTGAAAAAAAGGAGCAATAGCGAACATCGATCTCACAGTGCAGGGTTCATTGAAGGTGTGATAAATCCTGGCTTACCCCCTACCTTTAAGACAGAGCAAGAACTGTGTAGAACTAGTGCATCTGTAAAAAGTGCTGGAGAGAGAGAGGTACCGGGAAGAATTGGTGCAAAACAGTCCAGCCCAATGCCTAAAAAAGGCATTTTAAAGAAAACCCAACAGCGAGAGTCTGGATATTACTCATCTCCAGAACGAAGTGAATCTTCAGAACTGTTGGACAATGATGGAACGGGAAGCAACACTATCTCCCAAGCCATCATAGAGACATCCAGAACTGTTTCTCATAGCCTTTCTTACAGGCGAAAGGGCATATTAAAACATAATAGCAAGTATTCCTCAAGCAGCATTGACTCATCTTTGGTCAACCCTGCTGAACAAGTCCTGGATTCCATGGAAGGAACAGTCATGCCTGGTGAAGGATTGTCTCGTAGTTACAGCCGCCCTTCCAGTGTAATCAGCGATGACAGCGTCCTCTCCAACGACTCATTTGAGCTGCTTGAACTGGCAGAGAGCCGGCCAGCCAGGCACAGGATACGGAGCTGTGTCTCTGCAGAAAACATCCTGCAACTTCAAGATTTCGAAGGGCTTAAGAAATGTCCCCGCCCTCAAAACCTGAAGCGCTATCGAAACCGACTGGCAGATAGTAGCTTTTCTCTTCTCACAGACATGGATGACGTGACTCAGGTCTACAAGAAAGCTCTGGAAATCTGTAGCAACCTCAACTAGGTAGAGGGATATCGGGACATTTGGAGGAGGATGGTCCTCGATACTTTTTATGATGGATTGACGAGTTGTTTGTCGATTGCCGACAGTGGTAACTGTGTAAAGATGAGCGTCAGAGTTCCTGCTCAGGACCCACTTTCCCTTTCCTCTCAGTGCATATATTTGTACAAAGCATCTCACTTGAATATCAAATTTTGGGGTTTTTAAAATGTGTCCTAATCGTGACTAAACATTAGTTGACTATGTAAAAATGAACAGTTGAAAGATCTAGTAGATATGAACTTTTGTTTGTGTTTTCTGTGTTATGCAAGGTTTCCCTTTATTTTCACTACCTGTTGCCCTCTTCTTCAGCCTTCACGCTTTAAAAATATGATCTAAAATAGATCGAATAATGTTATGAACAAGAGGTAGACCCCTTAACTTTGAGAGACAGTGGGTAGGCACTTTATTGAAGTATTTCCATGCCTGCCCTTGATATATTGCATTTTTTTGATCTGTAGGCAACTGTCCTGATACCTAGAGAAGTGTCTATGCGTATGCAAATGGTATCTTGGATTCATAATTTTACATTTCAAAATATCTTTCAAAATCCAGACTCGTTAAAACTTTTGATTTCAAGTGTACATTAATCACAAGATGGAGCTTTTTGTTACTTTTCCCTGTCAGCAAATGGTATGGTCTCTAGAATGTAGTAAGGTTGTATTATAGGAAAGGTAAGAATTAGTTTGGTTTCTGAATGTTGATAGAGGCAGAGAGTTGTAGCATGTAGAGAAGGGACAGAGTCAAGGAAGTTAGAATATGTATTTGTAGAGGTAGACTAGCTCTAACAGAACCAATTTTAGGTGTTGGTAGAAAGGGATAATGGTGGGATAGCTGAGAATAACATATGCATAACAAATGCAAAAGATGAGTTTATCCATGGATGAGCCTGGGTTCAAAGGAGGAATAGACAGAGAGAAATTGACAGAGAGAGAAATCGAAAAAAGAGAGATGTTTTCATTATTATAAACCTACTTATGTAAGGGACTTGATTGGGTATTTTGGACTGCTTAAATGGAAGCCTCTGATAAGAGTGGCACTGCGTATTGGACAGGCCTGGGCAAACCGAGTGGTGTCACATTGACTGCAACTCTTGAAATCCAAAATTGTAAATGGGGAAATCGTAGCATCTGTATGCATTGGGTCAATATTCATAAACACTCAGGGGACAAGTCTGCAAAGGTCGCTCAGATTTGAGTGCCAAAATGCAGGGCGCTGATTGCAAACTCTACCATTGCGTCTAGGTGCCCAGTTTCCATTGTAGAATAGAGCGTAAGTTTGCATTTGCGCGCCAACATTACTAATGTCTTGCGAAAGGCACCTGAAAATGTGAGTGCGTCAATGACGCTCTTTAGTGCATAGTTATAGTATGCTATAAGATGCGCCCTAAGTGTGGGACCTACCCATGCTCCGCTCAGGTGTATGCCCCATTGCGGTTGCGCACTCGGCACGTCAGTTTGTAGAACACGTCTTAGGCCCCGATTCTAGAAACGTGCCTAATCAAAGGCATTGAGGAACCCATCGCATAGTGCCTCTCAATCTTCAGCTAGGTGCCCTTTATTGAATTGTATCTAGCACCATCTAAATTGGACTTAGGTGTCGGTAGGTGTCAAAATCTTAGGCACCTCCTCTTTATGCCAGGGTTTTTTTGGCCTAAATACCAGTGTCTAAGTCCAATTGAGGCATCTAGATGCAAAGCATGCCCAAGATCCACTCACGATCCACTCCTAACCTCACCCACTCTCTGGTAGGCGCCTACCTGAAAGTCATAGGTACCTATTGATTGTCTACCACCCAATTATTTTTAATTATTGCCAGTTATGAGCTCATTATTACTCATTATAGGCACTAACTAAGCTTTTTAAATAATTATTAAGTTAGGCATCTAGATCACCTAGGCGTGCCAGTCTAGGCGAATAACTTTAGGTGTCTTTTATAGAATCTGGACTTTAGTGTCTAACCACCATGTAGCATTCACTAGTAGAAGTGTAAGGATTCTATCATCTTAACACACAAACAACACTTATATTTGGGTGCTGTGGTTATAGAATGATGGAGTTAATGCAATTGGCATCATAGTAACACTTAGATAACTTACGCATCTAAGTGGTGATATGCAACTGGTTAATTGAAGCACGTAGTTGATTGAAGCGAAGGCATGCAAGATTTTTACGATTTTTACAAAGCTGTGGCCAGCCCTTAATGCATGCTTAAAATGTGGTAATTTTTGGAAGTGCGTGCACAAACCACATGCTAAAATATTTTTTTCAGGTTTTTTTTTAGGCGGGGGTATGTCTGGGGGAGAGTGGATGCATTTATGCAAATAAATTAGCGTCGTCGGTTTTGCTGAACACTGATTAGCGCGACTTCAGCTTGTGAATCCCTACTGCCTACAAAATAGGTGCAATTAGGGGCTCACATTCTAATGGGGAAAATTAGCACTTGGCCATTAATAGGAAAATAGGAAGTTTGGCCATTTTACTGCTGTGGTAAAAAAAAAAAAAAAAATGGCCATAGCATGCTGGAAAGACCCCTGTAAAGGTACGCTAAGACCACACTTTACCATTTCTATTTTCACCATTTTATCTGGAAAGCAAATTTTAAAATGAAGGAAATTTGGAACAAAAGCAGTTGTTCCCAAGAAGTGAGAGGGTGACATTTTGTATTTCATTATCTCTTAGATTTTGCCCAGGCCTGGTGTTTTATGTAAAAATAAATGTGAATGAATGATTGACTGTTTATTGCCAAACTGGAAATATTATATAGGGACTGACTGGCATGTTATCATTCCTAGAAGAAAAAAAAAAAAAACTTGACTGCACATTGTTGTTAGAATTGTGATTTTTTTATTTAATTTTTTTTTTCTTTCTGTTTTTGTCATGCCAAGGTGATTTTTAAAAGTTGACTTCAGCTTTTTATTTATTGCTCTGAAAGCCATTTTCAAAGGTATAATATATTTACTGTAATTTAATTGGCGAAGCTTGTTTTGCAGCTCCTGCCAAATTTTGTTAATTTGTTGGGTTTTTTCTTTGTTTTAAATGACGGGATGGTTTGAGCTCCAAGAGGCACACCAGGGACAAAGCTGGATAACCATTCAAAGTGTTCGTATTTGTACCTGATATTGATTTGTTTTGTTATTTTTTAATTAAAATAGAATAAAATTCAATGAACATTTGAACCGCTGATGTTATCTGATTAGTTTTCTTTATTGGGTGTTCACTTGGAGCTCTTTTGCAACACTGTGGTAAGCACTAAAACAATGACTTACCACAGCGCACAGAGGCATCCCACTGTAATTTTGAGACATGCTCACATTACCTACATGTTTATTTCTAGGCATTTCTATACCGCTGCTAATGACTGAGGAGTCAATTCTGAGTGGTTTGCATGAGCTTCAGTGAAGAACATAAGATTTACCGCTGCTGGGTCAGACCAGTGGTCCATCGTGCCCAGCAGTCTGCTCACGCGGCGGCCATTAGGTCAAAGACTAGTGCCCTATTGGAGTCTAGCTTTGCTTGCATATGTTCTGTTCCAGGAGGAACTTATCCAACCTTTTCTTGAATCCCTGAAGGGTGCTTTCCCCGATAACAGCCTCCGGAAGAGCGTTCCAGATTTCTACCACTCTCTGGGTGAAGAAGAACTTCCTTACGTTTGTACGGAATCTTTTTCCTTCTAACTTTAGTGAGTGCCTTCTCGTTCTCTTCACCTCGGAGAGGATGAACAATCTCTCTTTCTCTACTAACTCAGTTCCCTACAATTCATTAGCTCCAGTAATAGTGTTACAATACATGAACTAAATTTGTTCCAGAAGCATGCTCGTAATCCAAAGCCCTCGTATATCAAAGCAAATTTTCCCATAGGAGATAATGGAAACTCAGATGATTCATTCCACAACCCAAAAACTCCGTGACCAGTGTATTTATATAAAAACATTGTACCTCGTATACTAAAATGAGAGTCTTTCCTTTACTTCTGGAAGCAGATGAAAGCGCAGCTCTTCTCCCAAGCCTCTGCCGTCCGCCAGCCTCCCTTTCCACACCACCCCGAGCTCACATAGCCGATCCGGACATTTGAAGGGCGGGCTGCTGTACAGTATTTGAGAAAAACGCCTCAGTAAACCAGGCCTGCACAACTCCGGTCCTCGAGGGCCGAATCCAGTCAGGTTTTCGGGATTTCCCCAGTGAATTTGCATGAGATCTATTTGCCTGCACTGCTTCCATTGTATGCCTATTGATCTCATGCATATTCATTTGGGAAATCCTGAAAACCTGGCCTGACGAGGGCCGAAGTTGTGCAGGCCTGCAGTGAACGATCATGTACGCATGTGTTAACGTATAAACACGCACAACGTTGATGAGCGTGTCATCGACGTGCATGCTTATACGTGACATGCCCGTACGCACTCGTTTATTGGGACGGCGCCCGTTTTGCGAGTTAAAATTTGCTGGAGTGTTTTTCTCGTCTTGCAAAACACTCGCAAACCGCATTATTCGCAAACCGAGGTTTGACTGTATATCTTACCTATTTATACCATCTATATACATATACTAAAATTATTCTTTCTGCATTGTCATATGCTCGTCTTTCTTTGTATTATTTGTCAATTCACCCTTTCGTGTTCCCGGTAGCCTGCTGTTTACACCATGTTGCTATTCCCCCTAAATATTTATTTATTTGCTAAAGTGTTCTGTGAAGAGTATCGTCTTTATTCCTTTATTGAACTTTTTGGTGTTTTTTGTTTTTTTTTTCTAGTTTTAATTCCTTCAGAAGGGGGTTCAACCACATTGTGGCCACCACTGAGAACATTCTTTTCCTGACGCTTTTGTATTTGATGTTAAGAAATCTTTTTTTTTTTTTTTTTTTAAGCACTGGGGGTGGAAATTAGGCATGTACTGTGCTAATCAGCGTGTGGGCATTGTCACACATTAACCAATTAGCGCAGGTTTAGCACGCGAGTCCCTACCATCTACAAGATAGATGAAAGTAGGAATTCATGCGCTAATTGCCATGCGCTAATGGGAAAACTGTGTAGTATGTGGCTATTAATGAGAAAAATTTAAAAAATCCACCATTTTATCCTAGCAATAAAAATGGCTTTATTTCATGAAAACAACCCATGTAACTGTACGCTATGGCCACTTTTTACTGGTGTTTGGTAATAGAGCCACACTGTGTTAAATGATTTAATACAAGTTAAATAACACAAGCTCCATTATTCTATTTAGAATCTGTTTGCCAACTATGGAGCCCCTTTACTAAATCACATTAGGAAATAAGGGCATAAGAATTGCCATACTGGGACAGACCGAAGGTCCATCAAGCCCAGTATCTGGTTTCCAACAGTGGCCAACCCAGGTCCTAAGTACCTAATCTAATCTAAACCTTAGGTTTGTATACCGCATCATTTCTACATTCGTAAAGCTCGACACGAGTTAGGGTAGAAAGGAACTCCAGTATAGGGAAGAGGAAAAATGAAGAGAAAATTTAGGACTAGATTAACCAGAGAGGGAGGAGGAGTTACATTTTTGAGAATAACCAGGTTTTCAGATGTTTACGGAAGAGTTGGAGGGAGCTCAGATTCCTAAAAGGGGAGGTAAGGTTGTTCCAGAGCTGAGTGATTCTGAAAGGGAGGGAAGAACCTAGTTTTCCTACAAGGGAAACGCCTTTTAGAGAGGGAAAGCAACGTTTCAGTTTTTGGGTGGATCTGGCGGAATTGGGGTTAGAGGAGTTATAAGAAAGAGGAATGAAGGGAGGGAGGATACTGTGTAGGATCTTGAAAGTGAGGCAGGCTGAGATGGTGATGCCATAACGCCTCATTCCACCAATGCCTAAGAGCCAACTTCATCAGTGATGTCACAAAGGCTTGATTATCCTATACTTGGCTCACTTAAGAACATAAGAATTGCCATACTGGGACAATCTGCTCTATTTTCAGAGCTATTTACCAAGTGGCTCCTTGCTGGCTAAGTAGCTCTAAGCTGGGTAACCTAATATACAGTGGGAGATAGCTGGCTATGTCATGCGTCATAGCCCATCAGTGTCAATATTCACTGGCTGATTGGCTAATTTTAGCAGACCAGATAGACTTGCCTAAATAACAGGCTTATATTTGGCTAACTGGTCAGCTGATGAATTTCAGCTTGGCTGGCTATGTCAAACGCAGTTAAAAAATAGACCGGAAATTCAATGCTGGTCACCAGATAAGGCCCTGGCATTGAGTTTCTGGGTTCTCTGCTGACTGAGGAAAGTAGATGAGCCTCCACCTGTGGTCAGGGCCAGCTCAAGGGACTGTGGCACCCTGAGCAAACTTTTGCATTGGCACCCCTCCTCTCCCACCCTGCAATGTGGTATCTCTCTCTTCCAACCCTCCCCTCCCCCCCCATGTTATGGCATTTCCCTCTCTCAAATGTCCCCCTCCTTCAGGACCAGGTGAAGCACTGGCTCAAGGCACTGATGATAAAGGATGCTAAAATCCCAGTCTGGCATTTATCCGTCTAGAGCAGGGGCTCATAACTCTGTCCTGGAGAACCACCAGGGGATAGCCCTGTTGAAAATGCATGAGAGAGATTTCCACGTAACGGAGGTGACAGGCGTGCAAATCTGCTCCAGGCACATTCCATTAGGGCTATCCTGAAAACCTGACTGGTGGGCGGTCCTCCAAGACAGGCTTGGGAGCCACTGCTCTAGAAGTTTGAAGGAAGGCCGAACTGGGATTTTGGTGCCCTTTATCACCAGCGTCCTGGCCCAGGGCCTCACCTGGCTCAAGCTGAGCCAGCCCCGTTTATGTCTAGAAAACTTGATAAGACTGCACACAGTCCAGGCCATAGCAATGCAGTTCAAATTAAGTTCAATTGATTTGATATTCTGCCTGTATATCCAAGGTAGTCTAATTGGTTTACTAGAGGAGTTCATAACAAGTGATAACATCCCATGATATCAAACACAAAAAAATGCCAGAGAAGAAAGAACTCCATTTTTCAATAGCAAAGAACAAACAACTCACAATAGAACTCAAGCGACCAAGGCAGGCACTCAACCATACCCAACTGTGGACATAAACAGAGAACTTTTGCAGATATTATCTTGCTGTCAGATGGATAGATTGAACCAACCCATAAGCACATTTGTATTAGAGATGAAAAATGCTAATAAAAATTGCTAACAATCATACTGGCTTGGATTGTACAGCAAACATTTCCCCCTCATTCTATAACAAGATATCTAAAGCGGGGGGGGGGGGGAGGGAGTGGTCCTCCCTGGACGCCTTGGTGGAGGGAGTGTCAGAACCCCTCTTCCTCTCTGCCCCCTGCCTTTTCCCACTCTTCCCCTTCCCACATGCACGCCCCCTTGCCTTTCCCCATATCTCTAGTTGCGGTTGTTGTTCACGGCAGTCAACAACATGCTCCTCTTGACTCCATCGGCTCTCCTGTCAACATCACTTCCAGGTGCCGCGCATAGGAAGTGACATCAGAGGGAGCGCCGATGGGTTCGTGAGGAGCACGTGGTTGACTGCCGCGAGCAACAACTTCAACTAGAGGTACAGGAGAAGAGACGGGAAGTCGTGCATAGCAGGGGGGATCGAGGAAGGAGCAGGGGAGGGGGTGGAGATGGGGGAATGGCGCCTCTCCCCCTCGCTATGCCACTGATTTAAAGATAGGCACCAAGGCCCCGGTTCTATAAACAGCGCCTGAAAACTAGGTGAGGAATGTGGCACATAGTGGCTGTCAAGCTTCGATTAGGTACCGTTTATAGAATTGTGCCTAGCAGTGCCTAAATTGGACTTGGGCGCCGGTAGGCGTCAAAATCTGAGGCACCCCCCTATTTATGCCAGGGTTTTCTTGGCCTAAATATTGGCACTGTAGTCCAACACCCAAACATGCCAAGATCTGACCTTAACCACACCCACTGTCTATTAGTAGGTGCCTACTGAATTAGGTGCTTAAACTGAATTAAGCGCTTAACTAGTAATTCTAATTTAAACCAATTATTAAGCCAATTAAGCTTATCAGCACTGATTAAACTAAATAATTAAGTTAGGTACCTAAATCGGCTAGGCGTTCTGAGTTAGACACCTAACTTTAGGTGTCTTATAGAATCTAGGCCCTATTAACACACAAGTTATATAATACTACACAATGCACATGACTTACAATTATATACGGTAAGTGCTAATCGCACACTCAGCAGTATTCTATTAGCATGTAAATGTAAGGAAATATTCACAGGGGAGGTTTGGATAAATTCCTTAAAAGAGAAGTCCATAGGCCGTTATTGAGATGGCTTGGGAAAATCCACAGTTTATTCCTAGGATAAGCAGCGTAAAATCTGTTTTACTCCTTGGGATCTTGCCAGGTACTTGGGACCTGGGTTGGCCACTGTTGGGAACAGGATACTGGGCTTGATGGACCTTCGGTCTGTCCCAGTATGACAATTCTTATGCTCTTATGTGAGCCAAGTATAGGACAATCAAGCCATTGTGACATCACTGATGAGGTTGTTCTCTTATTGGTGGAATGAGGCATTATGACATCACAACCTCAGCTCTGGAATGTTGCTACTATTTGGGTTTCTGCCTGGTACTTGGGACCTGGGTTGGCCACTGTTGGAAACAGGATACAGGCTTTATAGACATTTGGTCTATCCCAGTATGGTAATTCTTATGTTTTTATAGGCCGGACATAGGCATGTCTTCCACTTAACACAAATAATGTACAGAATACTGTAAGTTACAAGCTAAAGTGCAACATCTAATTTTCTTTGCAGAATTCCAATTCCATTAGTTCATACTACAAAAATTCTTAGGGTGCTCACATCTAGACCTCAACCCCCTAATTCAACATATGGCACTGAAAATTGGCCACAAACGTGGGTGCTAACAATAAATTATTGATTTTAATTGGCAGTAATTGGAATTTATGCATGTTTCTTTATAGTGGATATTCTATGAAGATGTATGCATAAATTTTTACGTGCGGCTCTGAAAGGGATTTGTGTTCATGGGAGGGGCATGGACGGGTTGAGGTGTCCCTAGAATTTGTGCACAATTTTATAAAATAAGGCAGATCTCTGTCTAATTTAGGTGCAAATAATGGTTACTGCAGATGGGCAGACTGGATGGGCCATTTGGTCTTTATCTGCCATCGTGTTACAATGTTTCTATAACCATAAAGTTCTATGACATCACAATGCAGGTGTAAAGAGCCTTAGCCAATAGGGAGAGGAGGACACTGGATGCTGCGGATAGGCCATTTGGCCTTTATCTGCCATCATGTTTCTATGTTTGGCATTACTGCATGCAAGTTTTGGCCACACAGCTTTCACCTATATGTGTTCTATACCCCCCTCCAGTTATTTTATTAAAAGTTTTGTAGTCCCACCCCATCTCTCTTTCTTTCCAGCCTTCTCTGCCCTATCACGCTACCTTCCCTTTTAGTCTGTAAACTGCCCAGATGACTTGTTTGATGAGCAGGATAGACAGTCCTGAATAGACATGGAATTTGCATTTTAAGTGCATGCATTTACTCCTGCCATAGATATGGCATAAGCGAGTTCACCTAAATATATGCACATTTCTGCAAACATTTGCTTGTATTCTAGAATGGAATCAAGGTGCCTAGGTGCTGTTTTTTAAATTAGTGCTCGGCATACTGCAGTGGTTTCCAATGAGCGGCCCCCCGGACCGTATGCGGCCCCTGTACTCCTCCATTGCAGCCCTCAAGCCTTCGGCTGAAATGCTCTTCAAATCCTGTAAATGTGTTAATTTCAATCTTTGCGCACTTGATATAATAACTGGAAATAATGTCTTACGGGTGTTAACTCAGGTGTCTTATTTATGGAATTTGTTACTGTTGACAATCCAAAATAAAGTGAGTTTTTAAAATATATCCTTGAAGTGCGGTAGAATGAATATTAGTGTTCATTTTTAATATTAAGGGCTCCTTTTACTAAGGTGCGCTAGCGGTTTTAGTACGCACTAGATGCTAACGCCTCCATAGCGCTTGCATTAGTATTTTTCATTTAGCGCATGGTTTGCGTGCGCTAATCTTCAGCGCGCCATAAAAACGCTAGCGCACCTTAGTAAAAGGAGCCCTAAATATCTGGTCTGAACAAGCAGGTGAAGGCGGTTTACAAAATTAGTAGTATGTGGCCCTCGGATCTTTCTCGTATTCGCACTGCGGCCCTTTACATGCAAAAAGTCAGAGACCACTGGTGTACTGCATTTATTTATTTATTTTAAAAAATTCTATACCGTTAAAACATAGTAAAATAAACATACAAAGAAGTCTTAAAAATTCATAGCTAAAAAATACTAACATAGCTGTTCATAGAAACAGAGCTTAAAAACAAATAAAAGTTAATAGCATGTCATGGATACAGATTAATATTGTAACTGTGGATCATAAACAGTTCATCAGGTTTACCAAAAAAAGTATGACTATAAGAAAGCATCAACAAATAACTGGGTTTTAAGTAATTTTCTAAACATACCCCTCACACAACAATTCCGTATCTGTCCTACTAAAGAGTTCCAAATCTTAACTCCTGGACAGCAGAGAGTCTTTTTACCAGTATCAACCAACCTTTGATTCACAGTCGTCTTCAGCAGAGCCAAATTCTCAGAACACAAAGATCGTTTTGGAGTATAACTAGATATGTTATTTTTAATCAATTCTGGAATATTTCCGTACAAAAATTGGTAACCATTAAAACTTTGTACTGTATTCTGAAGGCGACTGGTAACCAATAGAGTTTTTGGAGATGAGGCGAAATATGATCATAGACAAATCCATTATCAATTGTGCTTCCGCGTTCTGTGCGCTTTACATCTAACCTTTGTTATTCCAAGATAAAGGGCATTACAGTAGTCAAGTCTCAACAAGCCCATAGCCTGAACTACAATTTGAAAATCGTATGGTGCTAGCATTGGTTTTAATCGATGCAACAAATGCATCTGTGCAAAACAAGCTTGAACAGTCTTGGTTGCCTACAACTTCATTGTTAGCCCAGAATCTAATCTTACACCTAAAATAGTCATGAACTCATGCACCGGGAGAACGTCATCAAAAATTTTCACTTCCTTAGGCCATTGAGGATCTAATTTTCCTAGCAACACTAAAATTGTAGCAACCAGTTATAGTCTTGTCCCCATGAGTGCAGTTCTATTTGGAGCCTATTCTCAAGTGCACGCCTGCTTTCCTTATAGAGTTCTAGTATATAGTAACAGAAATACATTCACTTAACTTACCTGTGACCACTTACACCACCACAGAGTTCATGCCTAGATTGCTGTGTGGCCTGTCCAGACTCCACCCATGTGTACACCCACCATCACATTTAGAGGCTGGGATCCCTTAGAGGGTTAAGCCAAGGGAACCTGTCACCAGGAGTGGGATCCCTAGGATAGTAGACTTGGGGGTGGGTCAGTAGAGTGGGCAGACCTGATGGGCTATGGCCCTTATCTGCCGTCATCTTCTATGTTTCTATGGAATGGCAGCTAGCTGGAATATTGGCATATATGTGTATATAGTGTATGGGCCTGCGTTCTGGTCATTTACGTGCATTCTTGGCATCTAAATGACGGCAGCTTCTCTTAGAGAATTACCCAGTGTGCTTCATAGGTCCCTATTCCCTTTCAGCACTTTTGCAAAAAGTTTAACTTGAAAATTTTCTTCTACGCATTTTTGTCACGCTTTTCCTTGCTTCTGGGGGTGGAAGGATTTGCTTGTGCAAGACGACTTTCTCGCAAGAATAATAAACCATGTTCTTGTTTTCCCTTTTTTTTTCTTTTTTTTTTAAACATCTGCAAAATCCTTACATCTTTCTCTAAGTCAGATCTGGAGCCATTTCAATGAAATACGCTTTCAGTGTACCTGTGAGACATGTTGAACGGGTGCATCCAATGATTTCATCGGGCCTTGTCTTGTGTTGGAGTATGTCGTGGGTGGCCAATGAGACTGTGCATGCCGTGAGAAATGTGGCAGGGAGGGCAAGCCAAGTTTCTCATCAGCCTCATCAAATACCTCACAGAAGACTAAAGAAAGGCATGTATATTTATTTATTTAAGAGATTAATTGGATCCTTGGGCCAGGTGCAGTGCAGGTGAGAACAGGACAGGCTTTCTCATAGCGAGCACGTACGGTGAGCAAGGCCTAACAAGGAGGCCCTCCGTAAGGCTGAAAGCAAAGAGAAATATGTCACCCTATCTGCTAGTTCAACCCAGAGCCGGTTTAGTTTTTCTTTTGAATGGTTTCAGCAGCAATATTTTCTCGTGAATGTAGGGAAGCCATGGGCTGTAACTCATGCTCTGTTTCCAGGAGAGAAGACAGCTTCACTGAAAAACATGGTGACTGAATAGATTCCACTCATCTAAAATTCCCACTTTAACTCAAATTCTCTTGTATATCAAAACACACTTAGGTGCCCCTGTATTTTATAGTAGACCCCAAATTCTTAGATATTTTGAAGTACAATTTTTAATGCAAGTAAAAAGTTCACCTACCATATTATTTACTGAAATAGATCAATGGGCTATAGATCAATAGCGTGGTAAGGGGGGAGAGGTCCACCCCGGGCGCCGTCTTTTGAGGGCTCAGGCACCTGTCTTCCTCTCCATCTTCCACTACCGCGCATGCGTGCCGCTTCCCTTCCCCGTACCTCTGTAACGTTCCTGGCGCGAGGAGCAACCCCTAAGCTGTTGTGCCAGCATTGGCTCTGCCTCTGACTTCACTTCCTGGACCCACGCCGAGGAAGTGACGTTGGAGGAAGAGCTGATGCTGGCGTGACAGCAGCTTGACGGTTGCTTCTCACGCCAGGAACCTTACAGAGGTTTAGGGGAAGGGAAGCAGCGGGCGGGCGGCAGGAGGGGCCAGGGAAGGAGCATGTGGAGGTGAAGGGGTGGAGGAGAGGGCGGGAAAGGGCGCCTCTCGCTACGCCACTGATGTAGATATATTCTTTACACAGTCTTTCATATCGTATTCATACAGGTATAGAACAAGGGGCATTCCATCAGTATTTTGGCACCTCTCAACCCTGCATCAGGGGATGTACAACGGCTTAGCCATAAAGCTTTTCAGTCTCTAGTCAAATATATGTTTCCCAACTACTGATCAGCCAAAGGAGAGCTCTGGATACACCAAGCTGAGAACGGAGGAGTAATCTGTCTCATCACTAGACTAGGGGGACACTCGATGAAGTTACAGGGAAATATTTTTTAAAACCAATAGGAGGAAAAAATTTTTCACTCGGAAAATAGTTAAGCTCTGGAACACATTGCCAGAGGATATGGTAAGAGCGGATAGCGTAGGTGGTTTTAAGAAAGGTTTGGACAAGTTCCTGGAGGAAAAGTCTGTAATTGAGAAAGATATGGGGGAAGCCACTGCTTGCCCTGTATTTGTAGCATGGAATATTGCTACATCTTGGGTTTTGGCCAGGTACTAGTGACCTGGATTGGCCACTGTGAGAACGGGCTACTGGGCTTGATGGACCATTGGTCTGACCCAGTAAGGTTTATTCTTTTTATTTATAACCTTTTTCATTTTAAATCAAGCATACTCAACTTGAAACAGATCAGAAACATTAATAAAGAAAATCACATAATTATACAAACAAATGTATTTAGAAACGTTATTAATATTTAGTCCACAAAATGAAAATCAAAAAAGGAAATTTTCAAAAATTGAGAAAATTTTTATTTTATTTTTTTTCTATGTTAGAGTGACGGCAATAGGTGACCCAACCTACAGCCGGATGGCAGGTCATTTATCATTAGACTTAGATACCAACCCTTCTTTTGATCCTATAAAGTCTAAAAGCTGTTTGGGCTCAAAAAAAAAGGAAATTCTTACTTTGATAGGTAATATAACATTTTGCTGGAAATTTAACCAAAAAAGTAGCCCAAGAGCGAGGACTCTTGGCCTCGGGGCCAAGAGCTCCTTCCTTCGCTTCTGGGTTTTCTGAGCCAGATCTGGAAAAATTCAAACATTAGAGCCCAAAAACTTATCATTAATGTGTCGGAAATACAAACGAAGAATATATTCCCTATCGCTTTCCAAAGCCAATGTCAGCAACATAGTGGTTCTATCAGTTATCACCTCAAGTGAACTTTCCAGAAATAGACAAATTCATGTCCACATTTTCTATTGGATTTTCAGTAGGAGTAGATTCTCCTTGAGGTTTCTTAATACCCAAATAATAAGGTAAATTTTCCAATGGAACGGCAAGAACCTCTTGAAAATATTTTCTCGCCATCTCTACTGGTGAGATGACAGGACATTTAGGAAAATTCAATAGTCTTAAGTTATTCTTTCTCAGAGAGTTTTCAAAGTTCTCCAACTTGCGGGAAATAAATGATTTTTCTTTAACCATTTCCATTTGGACAGTCTTTATTTCCTTTAAATTTTCCTCTTGTTTCTTCAGTTTTTCAGTTAAATTAGACAGTCGCAATCCTTGCTGGGCTCTACTTTGGAGTAGATAGTCCCATAATCAGTTTTAATGGTCGAAAGGCTCTACTTAAGGTTGGCGTCCATGATAGATATGGCCTGCCAGAGCGCTTCCATATCTATTTTCTCCGGTCTTTTCAACTCTCCAAAACTGATGGAATTCCCTCCCAAAGCACCTCTCACCTCTCCTTCCATGGTGCTGGGAGATATCTGGCAAAAATCACCTGTACCTTCCTCCTGAAGCTCCAGTGCTGGCATCCCTCCTCTGCTGGAATACAGCCTTCCCTCAGCAGGCAGCTGAACTCCTACATCTCCCTGCACCTGACCACTTCCGTGTTGGGGAGGGACCGACCTCTGCTCCGGGCTCAGAATCGCCCGTGCAGCTCCCACGCCGAGTTCCCCCGATGAATCTGGGCTCACCTCCGAGGTAGGAAGAGTTTCTTCAGCTGGACGGGCAAAAGCACTCGTAATTGTAGTTTGGAACAAGTGCTGAGGGGCCCCAGGTGCCGAAGGGTTAGGGCAAGAGATCCCTTTCCTCTTCCCCATTCCGTCGGGAGTCACCGCTCAGCACTGGAAACTAACAATACAAGACGCTGCACCCGCTCAAGCGTCCATCTCTGACGCCATCTTGATTGTCATTCCAGTAAGGCTATTCTTATGTTCTTATGTTATTTATTTAAAAAATTACATACCGCTTACAACTATGCAGTTTCCATATCAAATACATAAAATCTTGTTTCCCTACGATTATCACATATAACATAGACATGTCTAAACAACATCATTAATCGTCCCTGTTATAAATAGGGATAGAGCGCACATTCAATCAATTCAGAAATACAAGCAAGCTTTAAATCACACATTGCTGTCAAAAAAATTCTAAAAAGCGACTATCAACTGAAATATACCTTAGCCTAATAAGGCATTGGCAAGTAATTGAGTTTTCAGCATTTTCTTAAAATTCATCCTCCCCATACAAAACTGCAGGATACCAGGCAAGGCATTCCAATCCTAGCAAGCATGGTCAACATTCTACCCTCCAAACTTAATTTCATCCCATTTACCTCTCTAAGCTCGGTTCATAGACAACCCCGCGAAAGACAAAGGCGCGCGCCGACAACTGAGCGCAAGACGGAGGTGCGCGCCGAAGAAAATTACAGTTTTTAGGGGCTCTGACGGGGGGTTTTGTTGGGGAGCCCCCCCCAGTTTACTTAATAGAGATCGCGCCGGCGTTGTGGGGGGGTTTGGGGGGTTGTAACCCTCCACATTTTACTGTAAACTTAACTGTTTCCCTAAAAACAGGGAAAAAGTGAAGTTTTCAGTAAAATGAGATTTTGATTGAATTTTATTCGGCACAGTTAGTGCGCTGATTAAACCAATGAAACCAATTAAGTTACTGTGCCATTTGCAGAATCTGGGCCAAAATTTCTAGTTTCCCACTTCTTCGACTTATCTAAACTGGCACTGAAAATGATTCCTTTCTATTCTCAGTTCTTTAGGTAATTGTGTTCAAATCTATTTTATTAAGCAACAGTAAATACAACAGCAACAACAACCATGATATACATTTTCATCAAACACCCGCGGAGGACTGGACTCTTATGTCCTCCCCGGACCCACCATACCCCCACCCCCCGATAAAGAAACCCCGACCCCCCACCCACCCCTCCCCAACCCCCCACAGATACAGAAAAACTCGGAAGCAGGGAACAGCATAGACAACTAGAAGCTCAGTTTCAGAGGTGGAGTCTATTCAAGACCCGGCTACGACTCTCAGGAGTCAAAATGTTCAAATATGGAGTCCAAGTGTGAACAAAGTCTCTGCTCCGGCGCCGAGAAGAACGAGCCAAACGGGCCTCCCAACCCATAAGTTCATGGAGGCGATTCCTCCAGTACCAGAATGAAGGTGGTTCAGAAGACAGCCAGCAACACAAGATACATTTCTTCCCCAAAATAAAGCATTTACTAAGAAATAACTTTTCATAAGAATTGTACATATACAAGAATGAAAAATGGGCAAACAGCATAGACTGCACGGAGACTGGCACAGGGGTCCGCAACAAGCCCTGTAAAAAGGAGGCCATCTCCGTCCAGAAGGTCTGAATCCCCTCACAACTCCAAAGACCATGAAAGTAAGAATTTACCTCCCCCGAACAGCGGATACATAACTGAGTATCAATACAACCCATATGGTAAGCCTGACTCTGGGAAACGTAGGCCCGCAATTGGTTCCATTCCTTTTTTTAAAATTAATTTATTTATACTGCTTCAAATTATTTCTATTTATTTATTTTCTATACCGTTCTCCCAAGGGAGATCAGAACAGTTTACATGAATTTATTCAGGTACTCAAGCATTTTCCCTGTCTGTCCTGTTGGGCTCACAATCTATCTAATGTACCAGGGGCAGTGGGGGGGATTAAGTGACTTGCCAAGGGTCACAAGGAGCAGCGTGGGTTTGAACCCACAACCCTAGGGTGCTGAGGCTGTAGCTATAACCAGTGTGCCACACACTTCCCTTGTACAGAAAGATTTACCAAAAGCAACCAAAGTTAATAAATTATCATACAAGAAGAACAAATAATAATAATACGCTTAAATTCAGCTCAAGTCTTCAATTAGGATCCAAGGTATACTAAAGCGAGTTACAAAGAAACAAAGCAATAAGATAAAGAAACTGATTAGCTGAGTTATGAGTATCTAATCATTCTAAGAGCACTCAAGTTTTTCCTGATTCCAGACGCAATACTGACAGGAAAGTTGTCAGTTGGGAAGGATCAAAAAAGACAAACTTTTGCATACAATAATGTATTACACATTTGCATGGATGGCCAAGATCGAACGTTGCCCCTAGAGCTATAACTCCAGGTTTTTGAAGCAAAAATTCACATTTACGCCTCTGAGTATCCCATGCTAGATCTGGGAACATTTGTATCTTGAGGCCAAAAAATTATTTTTGTTTACTTTTAAAGAAAAGCCTGAGCAACCCGTTTTTATCTGGCGCCAATGCTACAGTTAGAAGCAACTTTGCCGCTGTTGCAACTTCCCTGTCAGAAAGTTCCAACAAAGCTGAGATATTTAATGACTGTTAATTAGTCTCTTGTGATTCTTGCTTCTCAGTGGTTCCATTCCTTATAATATTCAATCTATTTCTGATCAGTTTCCAATTGATATAATGAATTTATAATACTGTAGAAGGAGGAAAAGATTTCAAGTGCTCTAAAAATAAAGCTTACAACATTTCTTGCGCTATTTCATTCTATTGAGCCATCATTAGTCATAAAAACCTCCTCTATAGCTATTTCTTCAATTTCAATTCAGTTCGATGATGTAAATTCAAAATTTTTTTTTTTTTGCTTATTTAAATAATATAAGGTATGAAATCCAAAAACATAAGAACATAAGCAGTGCCTCCGCCGGGTCAGACCATAGGTCCATCCCGCCCAGCAGGATGGGCGGGATTAACCCTTTACTTAACTCAGGGGTCCTTTTACTAAGGCACGCTAGCCGATTTAGTACACGCTAAATATTAGCGTGCAGTAAACACTAAACGCATCCATTATATTCTATGAACACATTAGCGTTTAGCGCACGCTAAATCGGCTAGCACATTAGTAAAACAGGGGGGTCAGTCTTTACTGGATCCGGGCAAATGTTTCTTGCTGTACGGAATTTCTCCGTTTCACTAGCGTGGTTCTTCAGGAGCTGGCCACTCGAATGGTTCCGAAATTATGTATATTTACTAGAAACAGAAACCTAAGACTGAAGAGGCCAAGGTTGTTCTTCGTCATCCCAAATTAAATTACTTTACTTATAATTAATGTACTGAACTGCTTGTAGAGGAGTTTAGATTTCAAACTCCTATTGGTAATTATTTTTAAAAATGGCGCCTCGTCGTTTTTAATGCTATAGAATGGCCGTGTCCAGATCCAGTAAAGACTGAGTTAAATAAAAGTTTTTGGATTTCAGACCTTATATTATTTAAATAAGCAAAATATATATATAGCTATTTCTTCATTTTAAATTCAGTTCAATGATGTAAATTTATTTATAAATATATATATATATATATATATATATATATATATATATATATATATAATATATATATATAATATATATATATATATATATATATATATATATTTATAAATAAATTTACATCATTGAACTGAATTTAAAATGAAGAAATAGCTATAGAGGAGGTTTTTATGACTAATGATGGCTCTGTAGAATGAAATAGGGCAAGAAATGTTCTAAGCTTTATTTTTAGAGCACGTGAAGTCTTTACCTCCTATTATAAATTCGTTATATCAATTGGAAGCATAAGAAATAGATTGGAAGTGAGCCTTGAAGATGTGCGCAGGCAGATAGATAAACTAAAAATTGACAAATCTCCAGGTCCGGACAGAATCCATCCAAGGGTTCTGAAGGAACTAAAGGAGGAGATAGCAGAACTACTGCAGCAAATATGCAATCTATCCCTGAAAACAGGCGTGATCCCGGAGGATTGGAAGACGGCCAACATCACGCCCATCTTTAAAAAGGGATCAAGAGGTGACCCGGGAAACTACAGACCGGTGAGTCTGACCTCGGTTCCCGGAAAAATGGCGGAAGCACTGATAAAAGAAAACATCGATGATCACTTGGAAAGAAACAAACTTCTGATAACCAGCCAACATGGTTTCTGCAGGGGGAGATCGTGCCTAACCAACTTACTACACTTCTTCGAAGGAATTAACAAACAGATGGACAGAGGTGACCCCATAGACATCATATACCTTGATTTCCAAAAAGCCTTTGACAAGGTGCCTCATGAACGATTACTTCGGAAACTGAAGAACCATGGGGTGGACGGAGACGTACATAGATGGATCAGAAACTGGTTGGCAGGTAGGCAACAAAGGGTAGGGTTGAAGGGCCACTACTCTGACTGGAGGAGGGTCACGAGTGGTGTTCCGCAGGGCTCGGTGCTCGGGCCGCTGTTATTTAATATATTCATAAATGATCTAGAAACAGGGACGAAGTGTGAGATAATAAAATTTGCAGATGACACCAAACTATTTAGGGGAGCTCGGACTAAAGAGGACTGTGAGGAATTGCAAAGGGACTTGAACAAATTAGGGGAATTTGCGACAAAATGGCAAATGAAGTTCAACGTTGAGAAATGTAAAGTATCGCATGTGGGAAGCAGAAACCCGAGGTGCAACTATACGATGGGAGGGATGTTATTGAATGAGAGTACCCAAGAGAGGGACTTGGGGGTAATGGTGGACAGGTCAATGAAGCCGACGGCACAGTGCGCAGCGGCCGCTAAGAGAGCGAATAGAATGCTAGGTATAATCAAGAAGGGTATTACAACCAGGACAAAAGAAGTTTGTCTCGGGCGATGGTGCGCCCACACCTGGAATACTGTGTCCAGATTTGGTCGCCATACCTTAAGAAGGATATGGCGTTACTCGAAAGAGTTCAGAGAAGAGCGACACGTCTGATAAAAGGGATGGAAAACCTTTCATACGCTGAGAGATTGGAGAAACTGGGTCTCTTTTCCCTGGAGAAGAGGAGACTTAGAGGGGATATGATAGAGACTTATAAGATCATGAGGGGCATAGAGAGAGTAGAGAGGGACAGATTCTTCAAACTTTCAAAAAATAAAAGAACAAGAGGCCATTCGGAAAAGTTGAAAGGGGACAGATTCAATACAAATGCCAGGAAGTTCTTCTTTACCCAACGTGTGGTGGACACTTGGAATGCGCTTCCAGAGGACGTTATAGGGCAGAATACAGTACTGGGATTTAAGAGAGGATTGGACATTTTCCTGCTGGAAAAGGGAATAGAAGGGTATAAATAGAGGATTACTGCTCAGGTCCTGGACCTGTTGGGCCGCCGTGTGAGCGGACTGCTGGGCAAGATGGACCTCAGGTCTGACCCAGCAGAGGCATTGCTTATGTTCTTATGACTAATGTCATCAAAAGTGATTGTCCGGGTTTTGAAAAGCCTCCTCAAATCGCGTCGGGCAGGGAGGAAATCCACACGTGCGGATTTCCTCCCCAACAAGAGCAGGCAGCAGGAGGCGGAGCTAGGGTAGGCCTGGGGCGGGATTAGGGCATTACAGGGTGGAACTGGGTGGGCCTGGGGGCAGGGCTGGGGGATCTGGATTTTCCGATTGGAAAATCTGGCAACCCTAAGAATGAGTGCATAATCAATCACCCTACATATTAAAGGTTTGGGTGAATATCCACTGCGATCACCATGGTACATTTCAGTTAGTGCTGGGATGATCCGGGGGGGGGGGGGGGGGGGGGAGGGGGTGAGTGGAATCTTGGCAGAGCTACGTAGAAGTTATGTGAGCACCAAAGATATTCAGTGCCAGTGCGCCCACAGCTAACTGCCACTGTTCCCTCTAAGCTGAGCTTGAGTTCTCCAACTGCACTGCTACCAGTAGGAAGTGGTGCTTCAATATTGTGCTTTCAATTGCTAGGAAAAGGCAGGTTCCCTGGAATCCCGAAGAACTTGCCTATCCCTGTCCATTGAAAATGTGATGGTGCAACAGCTCCCCCCCTCCCCCCCAACTGGCAAGACTGTAGGTGGAGGACTCCCGCTCTGTTTACAGGGAACAGTGCTAACTAGACAAGTTAGACTGCAGAAAAGGCTGGCCTAACTTTGGCCTGCTAGCTACGTAGGTACAGTACCGGATATCATCAGGCACCTGCATAATTTCCAGGTGGCACCACTGACTTGGATAGTCAGTGCCAGTATATGGGTGACTGACATGCGGTGGCTGCCATCAATGCCGTTGTTTATGGAATCTGGGCCTAAGCAAATAGACAGAAGGAGATCATTACGTAGCTTGGGTGCCATGAAGAAAAAAAGTGGAGCTTCTGGTAGAGTAGTCGTGAGCATTATTTTGGGGCCCTGGGAAGCACCAAGTGATTTGCTTCAAGGGGGAATGTAGGGGTGTAAGAAATAACCAAGGATAAAGAGGCTAGCCAGTGTATGCCATTGCCTTGTTCTCTGAAGATACACATGCACCAAGCCATGAATGGCTTTTGGGGGCCACCACAAGTGTGACAGCTTCCAAAGCAAGACCCTAAGTGGGGTGAAGATGTCGGCACCATGCCACCTCCCCTGGCCATCCCAAGGTAATGGAGGGTTAGGTGGCTTGTCCAAGACTATAAGATGCTGCTGTGGGATTTAAACCCAGGCCATTCGGTTCCCAGCCCCCACTGCTCTAACCTTAAGGCTATTCCCCGAACTGGAAATAAAAAAATACACATACAGTCAAATGAACATCAAATCCCTCCTCAAACAAAAATGACTTCAAGTTCTTTTGAAATGAATGACAAACCTAGTTCCTAAGTGGACTCGTGGTAAAAGTCAACTGTGAATGCAATGTAACCCAAAGCTGACTGGAAAAGGGCATGTCACATTTACAGTAATGTGTTTAGAGAACAGGCCACATCTCAACGACTTCCCAGTGGACACGCCTTCCTTTCAGAAACACACAACATTGCAGCTCAGGCCTTTGGTTGGGAATGGGGAGGGTGTCCTCTTCCCCTGGATGCATATAGGGAAGAAGTATTTGATAACACAGACCAAAGAGCATGCTAGGCCCTCCAAAGCCTCCAGTCTAGTTGCAACAGTAAAGACAGGTAATAAAAGCAGGAAGAGCCTGTTTTTACAGCGCCGATTCTTAAGGGATAGAATGAAATTGTTAAGATGCAATTAGGTCCTGTTTTCAGAGGTTTTACTACTCTGGGCACATAAAGAAAGCTCATTTTGAAAAAAAAAAAAAAGGGCCCCATTGAATGAGTGGTAAGCACACTGTGATTTTTGTATTTATTGTACAATTCTATTACTGGCTACTGACTAAACAAATGTTTGACTCATCTGCCTGACAGTTTATGGCTGTGGCTTCTGTTTTAATCGACACATTTGTGGGAAGCAAAATCCAGTGCCTTGGCATCCGACCGCAGAAGCTTCTCAGAACACAATTACTAACACGGCGGGAAGGAGTCTGCATTTTTGTCGCTCATTAGACTGAACAAAAGACACTCCCACAGGTGGTCGGGAAAGGAGTAAATGCTGTGACACAGGCCGGAGGCAGAAAGAATGTGGATTGGGAAATGGAGAGATGCCGAGAAGCTAAGGCAGGGACCCAGACTAACTTGGGGAAGGACCTTTCACAGAGAAACACACCGCACTCAACCATCTTTTTGTCACTGTTCGCTTAAGGCAGGGGTGACCAGTGTCAGTCCTCAAATAGATCTTGTGCATATTTATTGCTCAGGAAGCTATTAACTACAATATTTCATTTTCAAAATACTATACATATTTTTATTATAATTTATCAAATCCAATAAATAAATAAATCCACTGTGATAAATGGTCCTAGACCCAAAAATGGTGCCTGGATATTTAGCCCTTGATATACCACCTTTCTGGTGATATAACCAATGTTGTTTATATATTATACTAGTCTTTAAGCCCGTTACATTAACGGGTGCTAGAATATATGTCTGTCTGTCTTCAGCACACACCTCCCCCCCCAAATGTCTCTCCATGGCCCTCTTCTGTCTTCCCCCCCCCCCCCAGAGCAAAGCTGTCTGTCCCCAGCACACTTCCCCCCAAAGCAGCCCCCTTTCCCTATCTCTCCATGGCCCCTTCTGTCTCCCCCCCAGCACACCCCTCCCCCCCAAAGCAGCCCCCTTTCCCTCTCCCGCTGACTCTCTCTCTCTGTCCCCCTTTCTCTGTCTGTCTTTCTGTCCCTCTCCCTGCCCCTGTGTCTTTCTTTCTTTCTGTCATTTTTCCCCAGTTCCCTGTGCAGCAGCATTTCCATCCCACTTCCCTATGCAGCAGCAACAGCATTTCCCTCCTATCCCCCCCCCTTTCCTGTGCAGAAGCAGTAGCAGCATTTTCCCCCACCCCTTTCCCTTCTCTTACCTTATCTTTAGTGCTCCGTTCGGCCCCTCCCCCTTTTTTTACTGCCGTTGTCGATCCGGCCTGCTCCTGACCCTCCCACCGCCGACAAACCTCGGGGCTCCAGCCGCGTAGGCAGCACTTTAAACACGCTGCTTCGCGGCCTTCTACTGCCGATTTCCTTTGCCACGTCTGTCTCTGATGATGTCATCAGATCGACAACGGCAGTAAAAAAAAAACCCGTAAGCCGCGCATGCGCACTTCCTATGGGTCGCTACAGCTCACGGAAAACCGGCGCACGCATAGGAAGTGCGCATGCGCGGCTTACCGTTTTATTATGTTAGATATTTCTCTGTCCATAATGGACTCGCAATCTAAGTTTTTGTACCTGAGCCAGTGGAGGGTTTGAATGACTTGCCCAAGGTCACAAGAAGCCACAATGGGCCTTCATCCAAGCTCCCCAGGTTCTCAGCCCTCTGTCCTAGCTGTCCCTCCATGGGCTACTGTCCTTTATTTCTTAATCTGATGCAACCTTTCAGTGGACCTCAGACCTTATTTTCATCTAACCGACAAGCTAACGTTATTATAGCCCAGAATCAACCTTTGCTCACATTTTGTTTGGAAACAGATGTGATCACACCTGCACGCTCTGCCCCTCCTCAACCCAGCTCAAGCACACACTGTTGGTTTTGTTTAAATGAGAGAAAATATTAACTTGGCCTTTGCCCTTGTTTAATTTCAAAGATGCTGAAGTTTAAGGACTTTTCAGACCTCCTGCCCCCAGTGACAGCCCTACAGATGACACCATCTGTGCACAGCGGCAGCCTGAGGGGTAACAATATTTATACGCCATCTGTAACAAGAGCTCACGGGCAGTTTTCTTTTTATTTATTTATTGTAGCATTTATATATGACTTATAGCCTAAGTGGTTTACATTCAGATACTCAAGCATTTTTCCTTCTCTGTCCTGGTGGGCTCACAAGCTACCTGGGTCAATGGGGGATTAAGTGACGTGGAAACACTCCCACAACCACACAACTCCAAGGGAACCAATTAGTATACAAATACAGTAAGTGAATATATACCAGGGGTGTTTTGGAGTGTTGGATTAAGTGTCTTGCCCAGGGTCACAAAGAGCAACATAGGATTTGAACCCACAACCTTAGGGTGGCGAGGCTGTAGCTCTAACCACAATGAATAATGATTCGATTATACCGTGCAACAAATGTTGCGCTCTCATTTTCAGGTATTTCTCAAAGAGCCATGATTTTAACGTTTTCCAGAATTTCAAGTAATTTGCCTCATATCTAATTGAAATGGGGAGAGGATTCCACAAAGAGGGGGGGGGGAGGGGCGGTTACTAAGGGCCTTGTATACTGAGCCGCAATAGAGGTTTCTAACGCGGCCTGGGGTGCTAAATGCTCTGACACTCATGCTAGAATGAAGAAGTTCGATCATGTAACACCTTCCTACTGACTTCTGCATTGGCTGCCGATGGAGGCACGGGCGAAGTTGTCCTGAAGCTAAGGGGGGACAAGCTCAGGACAAATATCAGGAAGTTCTGCTTCACGCAACGAGTGGTGGACACCTGGAATGCTCTCCCAGAGGAGGTTATTGCGGAATCGACCGTCCTAGGATTCAAAAGCAAACTAGATGCACATCTCCTTACGAGAGGGATATGGGTGACTAAAAATTACGCCAGGTGTACACCTGGCAGGGCCTCCGCGTGTGCGGATCGCCGGACTTGATGGACCGAAGGTCTGATCCGGAGATGGCGCTTCTTATGTTCTTAAGTTCAGATGTTTTTGCTTTAAAGTACTATTTGCTTTTGCCCCTAAATATATAACGGAACTTTTTTTCTCTCTCAACCAATAGACATAAGAGAAGCTCACACTTGAATTTTGTTTCTCCACCGGTTAAAGGATGTAAATTTAAAAGACATCATCAACATCTTTTCTCGCATCATGCAGCTCTATGGGGTAAAGATCTGGAACAATTGCTTATGCCTACTACTTACGGGGAATTTAGGAAGCACCTAAAGCCGTATCTGTTCATGAAGTATTTAGGTAACTGACCTGGGCAATCTTACTCCACAATAACTGATCTCATGAGCTGTTAATCACTAGCTTTTAACTTTGTTAATTCTACTCAATTTGTAGTATCTTTTAATCTTTGTAAACCGCAAAGAACTTAATAGTCCTGCGGTATATAACCTGTTATTATTATTATTATTAAAAGGGGAGGAAGGGTAAATTAAAAAGCTGATTTTTTTTTTTTTTTTAAAGATGTTCTAATTAATTCAGAAGGGGGTAATTCAAATTTATTCAAGTGAGATACGAAATGGTCATAATGCAATAAAATCTGAAATATGGGAAGGACATTCTCTACATAAAATTTGAAATGTTAAACATACGATCTTAAATTCAATTCTAGCAGCTAGCAGCTGTAGGCTCTCTCTTACTAAGACGCGTTAGAGGTTTCTACCGCGGCCTGCAGCGGTAAATGCCCTGACGCTGCTCCGACGCTCATAGGAATTCTATGAGCATTGGAGCATTTAGCACTCTGGGGCTGCGATAGAAACCTCTACCGTGGCTTAGCAAAAGGGGGTGGGGTGGGGGGGAGTAGATTTACTCAAAATTGTCCTCACAGCTATATTTAGCAATAGCTGAAGACGGGATAGAGATAATTTTGCAATAGCATAATAAGAGAAATTACAATAATTTAGTCTAGAATGAACAAATGCTACTACCAATTCCTGTAAATTATCTAGCGATAACGTGCAGAATTTGTAGTCCTCTAATTCCACACAGCCTTGTCTGTGGGGCACAGATACTGTAGCTACATACTCATAATGGTTGCGATAACTTGTCTGCTCTAGCAAGATCCATGCCGATGGACCACAATGCATTCTAAACCAGTTTTGTCTTGATGGAAAAAGAACGGTATATGCGTAACCAAAAGATAATTTATAGTTCTATCAGTACAAACACCCCAGATAACATGTTTAAACATATTCTGCGTTCCTTTTTGTAATAGTTTATAAAACTTTATTTACATTAGTGCTTAATCACGGCCAATTGTGAATAAAGCGTTAGATTTCCTTCAGTGACTCTGACGAGATCAAGCACCAGAACAAGGATTCATCAGCAAGGATAGGCGGCCGGAGTGTTTGTTATATTAATTTCCTTTTTTATTACATTTTGAAACAACTGTTGTTAATAGTTTGCCCTATTTATTCCAGTGTCTTTCAAACTGTGTGCCACGCACAGGGATGCACCCCTAAGAGATTCCGGGTGTGCCACGAGAGATTCCAGAATTTGACTTTATTTTAATAAATTCTCTTCATAGATATACACTAGAATAGATGACATGTATATCACGTACACAACAGTCTTTCAATGTTATGAGCGTCTGTGTGCATAAGGATACAACCACTCAGACAGGCATCATTCTTTGACTTGATTGGTCCTTGAAAACTAACTACCGTAATTTTATTTTTTTATGCAGTAGTTCTCCTAACTTGAGCAACAAAGCAATCAAGGCTTTGTTACCATTTGGATCTTATCTTTGCGAACTTGGATTTTCAGCTCTGACACAAATTAAATCGATAAAAAGAGAACGACTGCAGATGGTGGGTGATGAAATGCATGTTTGCTTGTCAACTATCGAGCTGCGTTTTGCATTAATTTGCACTCAAAAACAAGCACATCTATCTCATTGATTAGTAATTCTATCTAGTTTAGTTTCACTGTTCTTACAATTACCCATATGTAGCTTAAAGAACTTTAAATAAATAACTAAAATTTAGGGGTCTTTTTATTAAGGTGTGCTAACTGATTTAGCATTTAGCGAGCGCTAATCTTTAGCGTACCTTAATAAAAGGACCCCTTAATTTTTTATTGGTTTTGCAATTTTATAATTTTAGTTGTAATGTGCTATGAAAAACATTTGCTCCGTTTAGTGAGCCAGAGCTAAAAAAAAGAAAGTTTGAGAGACCGATATACCCCCTTTTTTACAAAGGTGCACTAAGCTTCTTAGTGCACGCTAAATATTATCATGCGCTAAACGCTAAATGCATGCATGTTATTCTATGGACGCGTTAGCAGTTAGCGCAAGCGTTGATTTAGTGTGCACCAAATCAATGCTAAAACGCTTAGTGCGCCTTTGTAAAAGACCTTAGTCTGTACTATATGCAGATATGGGGGAACTCCATTGTATGTATGGTGCCTACTTCTACCCCCAGGACTTTGGCACCTTGCATCCGTTAGGATGCCTTTCCACTCCAAAGTGGTGCAGAAACAACAAATCTGGTGCCAAAGCGCACTTACGCGCCCATTTATAAAATAGCGCGTAACCTCCTAAGATTCAGACCGTGGGAGATTGCCGGTGATCTCCCATGGTCCGCAGCGATACTGGAAATTCAACGCATGCACCATATCCGGCAACTGGCACTGATCCTCCCCCCCCCCCTCTTTTACGAAACTGCGATAGCAGTTTCTAGCGAGGGGAACTCAGTGAGTGTCGGGAGCTGCAGGGGCCATTCAGCGCGGCTCCCCCTGCTAGAAACTGCTAGTGCAGTTTCGTTATAGGAGGCCTGAATTTCTGATCTTTTTGGGCCAGTTGAGACATAGCCAGCTTAGCTAATATTCAGTGGCTAGCTGGCTACATCTTAACGGCCTTAGAGGCGGCTCTATCTGGGCACTGAACTTGGCTGGTGAGCTGCTGAATTTTGGTGGTGATTGACTATGTCATGCATCATAGCCAGTCACTGGCCAATCCAGCAAGCCAGATATTCAGCAGGAGATAGCTGCCTATTTCCTGCTGAATATCGCCGGATAGCTGGCTATGTGCTTTTTAGCCAACTGGCCACCAAAATAGCACTAAACATTTGGCCCTAAGGCCATTGTTGGAAAAATACTGAACGAAAGAAGTGGAAAATTGCTGGACTATCCCACCCCCTTCCTTTTACAAAATTGCAAAAGTGTTTTTTAGCGCCGGCCGGCACACTGAATGTTGTGCGCTGCTCCGACACTCATAGAGTTCCCATGAACGTCAGAGCAGCGCACATCATTCAGCGTGCCGGCCGTCACTAAAAAACGCTTTCATGGTTTTGTAAAAGGGGGGGGGGGAGGATAAGTGTGTAGCCCTCGATGGAGGCTGCCCCAACTTTTTTGTTTGGGTTGAGAACTTTTCAGCAGCCCTTCTTACACATTAAAACATCGTAATTTTGAATTGTTTATGTGCAATGTCGCCAACGTTGCTGAATTTGTTCTAGCTTCACAACCAATGATCATGTGTTGAGAAGGAATAAAACTCTCAGCTTTCTTTCCCTCTTGTATCATAGATGCTGACGTTGTACACCTCATCCTCCAAGACCAAATACGTGGCCATCGAGATGCAGAAATATACTGCTTAATATCCCTAAGAGTGTTTTTGGGTTTCTTATTCATAAGTTCAGATATTAATTTATACCACTTGGCGGCTTGATGCCCTAGCACAGGGGTGCCCACACTTTTTTGACTCGCGAGCTACTTTTAAAATGACCAAGTCAAAATGATCTACCAACAATAAAATTTTTTAAAAAACACAACGCACACTGTACGCATAGAATTGTTAATTATCATTCCTATTCCGGGGTTTTTTCAAAGAGGTCAAAGCAGATGACTCTATGCACTGTCACCTCAGTAACAACCATACAAAAATAGACAAATACCCACCCCCCTCCATTTTTACTAAACCACAATAGCAGTTTTTAGCGCAGGGAGCTGCGCTGAATGCCCAGCGCTGCTCTCGATGCTCATAAGCTCCCTGCGCTAAAAACCACTATTGCGGTTTAGTAAAAGGGGACAATATTGTAAAATATAGACAGCAGATATAAATTCAGACGCATTTTGATCACTAAATTTAAAATAAAATCATTTTTCCTACCTTGTCTGGTGATTTCATGAGTCTCTGGTTGCACTTTCTTCTTCTGACTGTGCATCCAATCTTTCTTTCAGCCTGTATGCTTCCTCTCCTCCACACCTCATTCCCTCCCCCAACTTTTTCTTCCTCTCTCCCTGACCTTTTTTTCTTTCTCTCTTCATGCCCCCTTTCTTTTTTTCTGTTTCTCTTCTTTTCTTCTGTCTCCCTGCCTGCCCCCTTTCTTTCTTTCTCCCTGCCCTTCCCCAAGCCACTGCCACTGCCGCTGCCATCGGGGAACAGGACCCAAACTGCCACCAATGGATAATAGGCCCCAAAGCCGACGCCGACGCCACCCCATGCTCTCCTTGCTTCGGGCCGACCAGCATTCCTCTCCCTGACGACAATTCTGCCATCGGAGAGGAAGTTCCGCCCAGCCAGGCAGCGATTGGCTGGTCCGAACTTCCTCTCCGACGGCAGAATTGACGTCGGGGAGAGGAAGACTGATCGGCCCGATAGATCGCCAAGGCAAAGTGAGTCCTGGGTGATCGACTCACTTTGCCTTGGCGAGCTACCTGTCGATTGCGATCGACCTATTGGGCACCCCTGCCCTAGCATCTCTGCCTGAAAACAGAGGAATTGCAGGCTATAAAAATTTTTCAAATTATGCCATTCAGGGAACCCTTTCTGAATAGCCTGCTTCAGTTGCAATCATTTATAAAATTGAAATTTTGAGATACCAAAAGATTGTTGCAACTGTGAAAAATCAAGCAGTTTTTCCATTTGAAATAACATCCTCTAATGTTCTTATGCCTACTTACATCCAATCTTTCCATGCAATTTTTGAACCGCCTATTTGTATCTTGGAGTTGAGCCATAGTGATCGACTCAAAGAGTGTTCTATAGAAATTTCAGTTAATTTATTTATGCATCTCAGGGTCTTCCAAGTATCCAAAACAATGTTATTATCCTTAGCATAACTGGGTAGTTTAATGTCTAATATATGAGATAAACGCATTGGGGACATAATTTTCCATTCCAAAATTAACCACTCTGGATAATATAGAAACATAGAAATAGACGGCAGATAAGGGCCACGGCCCATCAAGTCTGCCCACTCCAATGACCCTCCCTATCTATCTTTGCAGATAGATCCCACATGTTTGTCCCATTTGGCCTTAAAATCTGGCACGCTTCTGGCCTCAATAACCTGAAGTGGAAGACTATTCCAGCGATCAACCACCCTTCCGGTGAAGAAGAACTTCCTAGTGTCACCGTGTAGTTTCCCGCCCCTGATTTTCCACTGATGTCCCCTTGTTGCCGCGGGACCCTTGAAAAAGAAGATATCCTCTTCCACTTCGATGCGACCCGTGAGGTACTTGAATGTCTCGATCATATCTCCCCTCTCTCTACGTTCCATGAGATCAGGTAGGATCCAGTACATACCCTGACGCAGAATATAGGCCTGATGATACCTATAGAAATTTGGAAAATTTACCCCTCCCTCCTGGAAGCACGAGTTTTGTTCAAATTTTTTTGCCTTTGTTATAAATCAATTTTTGGCTTGGCCCCTATGTACCTGGTTTCTCAATTTAATTTGGACAGTCCTATTAGGCCTACACGCAGAATTCACATGTTCACCTTCCCATCCTTAAAGGAATGCCGCTAAAAAAGATTCCTGGACAGAACTCTTGCCTCCCAGGCAGGTAAATGGAACGACTGGCTGGGTAACATTATCATGCATTCCTCATCCTAGTTCAATTTTAGAAAAGCAATAAAAGCAAATTTGTTCAATCGATTGTAACCTAATAATCTTATAATGTATCACTACTCCCAACCTGTACCTTATATACAATGACTTTGTATTGCACCACTTCACTGTATTGTACCACTTCGCTGATTGTCCAGCACCTCTTCCTGTAAACCGCCTCGAACTATCATGGCTTTGGCGGTATATAAAAAAATAAATTATTATTATTACAGATTCCTATATCTGCTAAGGTTGGTAAGGCAAAATACATTTGACGGCTTTAATAGAAGTAACTGAGCAAATGAACATATCACTTTTCCACATAGTTCCAATGCAAGATGATGCATTTGTTGTATTGTTCAACTAGCTTCTGCGTTCCTGCAGAGAAGTGTTTTGGTTACTCCCGAAGCTAGGTGAGCACCGCTTCCTTTACTTCATATGCTTTGTCTTTTGCTCTCCGGGTCACGGTGATGCACCCATGTCTCGTCACCAGTGACAATTCTCTCCAGAATACTCAGATCTTCTTTATACTGTCTCAGGAACTGGGTCACAACCTCCACACGCTGTTGCTCGTGCAGATCAGTAAGCTGTGTAGGAACCTATTGTGTGCGGACTTTCCTGCATCCCAAGTCATCGTGCATTATGGCAAATGCAGATCCATAGCTGTTGTCCAAATTTGCAGTCAACTGAGACACCGATATCCATCCGTTTTCTCTAATCAAGGCATCTGCCTTGTCAATGTGCTCTTGTGTGTACGATGTTGGGTGACAAGAACGACCTTCGTCGATTACAAATGCTCTCCCCACTTTAAACCTTTTTACCCAACATAAACCTTTCGTTGATTCATGGTGCTATGTCTGCCGGCGAATTTCCACAGGTTTCACTCCCTCTTCCCAAAGAAAGCACACTGCCGCACATTGTTCTTTGATGGTGCAATCTTGCAAGGGAGTGTCCATGTTTCTGGCCTTGTGGTTGCCACATTACTAAAGACTGAGCACTGCGCGGATGAACTACCCAACGGGCAACCGATGCAAAGGTTGCATTTTGCTAGCGCTGTTCCGGTAAGCATGTAATTTAACAATTGCCTTTAATTTTGATTCACCCTCATAAAACAATTCACTTCACCTGCTCATTCATGCACCTGTTGGCTTTCGTTAAGAACATAAAATTTGCCGTTGTTGGGTCAGACCAGTGGTCCATCGTTCCCAGCAGTCCGCTCACACTTCGGCCCTTAGATCAAAGACCAGTGCCCTATTTGAGTCTAGCTTTACTTGCGTATGTTCTGTTCCAGTAGGAACTTATCCAACCTTGTCTTGAATCCCTGAAGGGTGCTTTCCCCTATAACAGCCTCCGGAAGAGCATTCTAGATTTCAACCACTCTCTGAGTGAAGAAGAACTTCCTTACGTTTGTACGGAATCTTTTCCCTTCTAACTTAAGCAAGTGCCTTCTCATTCTCTTCACTTTGGAAAGGGTGAACAATATCTCTTTCTCTACTAAGTCAATTCCTTTCAATATCTTGAATGTTTCGATCATGTCCCCACTCAGTCTTCTCTTTTCAAGGGAGAAGAGGGCCAGTTTTTCCAGCCTCTCATTGTACAGCAACTCCCCCAGTCCCTTAACCATTATTACTTTAATGTTTTCTACATAGGTATCTCAAAAACTAGACTGGAGAGATTATAAACCATCAAAATTCAGTTGCATGTCGAGGAAAAAGACAAGACCACGTCAGCCCTTTACTTTGGCAATTACAGTGATTGCCCAGTAAAAACAGGATTAAATTTAATATACTGGCACTAACCCTCAGAGCCCATTATGATAGTAGTTCTGGCTATTTGGCCTCCCTTACAATCCCCTATGTCTCTTCATGTTGGTGTCAGTATTCAGCTGTCGGGCAATTTGCTCACTGCTGATGGTGTTATTCCTGAATATTCCAAGCAGGGTCCTATGTGGGCTCTGGCTTTGAATATCTGGTTATTATGAAGCCATGATAATGCACAGCCACTTAAATCGATATTCGGCATTTAAGCAGCTACAGGTCACCGCATAAAAATAGGACAGATTTTTGTGCAGTCCCATTTATGCGGTAAACCTGGCCACTTAAGAGTTGAATTTCAGCACTTAGGGCCTTATTCTGGAAACAGCGCCTGCCATGGTAGGTGCCTGCAAAGCAGACGCCTACCATATGTCGATCACCGGTAGGCGCTGCGTCTAGAATCACTTCTATTTTTTAAATAAATGCCGATAGGTTAAACAGGTTCTTCTCATCAGTCTTCACGAGAGAGGACACAACCAACATACCGGAACCTGAGAAAATCTTCAATGGAGACCAAGAAGAAAAACTATCGACAATAGAAGTAAGCCTCGAGGATGTCCTACTGCAGGTAGATAGATTGAAAACAGACAAATCCCCAGGCCCAGATGGAATCCACCCAAGGGTATTAAAAGAACTGAAAAACGAAATAGCAGAATTACTCCAATTAGTTTTCAACCTATCCTTGAAAACAGGGGAGATCCCGGAGGACTGGAGAGTAGCAAATGTTACACCTATCTTCAAAAAAGGATCAAGAGGGGACCCGGGAAACTACAGACCGGTAAGTCTGACTTCGGTCCCGGGCAAGATGGTGGAAGCACTGATAAAAAACAGCATCAATGAGCACATAGACAGAAATAGGCTACTGAAAACGACCCAACACGACTTCTGCAAAGGAAGGTCGTGTCAAATGAACTTACTACACTTCTTTGAAGGGATAAACAGACAGATGGACAGAGGAGATTCCATAGACATCATTTATCTGGACTTCCAAAAAGCCTTTGACAAGGTACCCCACGAGCGGCTGCTTAGGAAGCTGTGGAACCACGGGGTGGAAGGCGACGTGTACAGATGGGTTAAGCACTGGTTGGCAGGCAGGAAGCAGAGGGTGGGAGTGAAGGGACACTACTCAGCCTGGAGAGAGGTCAGTACTCGGACCGCTGCTGTTCAATGTATTTATTAATGACCTAGGAAAAGGGACGGAGTGTGAAGTTATAAAATTTGCGGATGACACCAAACTCTGTAACAGGGTAGGAACAGTAGAGGACTGCGAAGAATTACAAAGGGATCTGATTCTGAACAAGCTGGAGGAGTGGGCCAACAAATGGCAGATGAGAACATAAGAACATAAGAAGTTGCCTCCACTGAGGCAGACCAGAGGTCCATCTTGCCCAGTGGTCCGCTCCCGTGGCGGCCCATCAGGCCTAATTGCCTGAACAGTGTCCCTGACTGATTTTGTAACTGCCTCTAATTCTCTAATCCTATCCCTATAACCTACCTCTACTCCTATCTGTACCCCTCAATCCCTTTGTCTTCCAGGTACCTATCCAAACCTTCTTTGAAGTCCTGTAGCGTGCTCCTGCTTATCACATCCTCCGGTAGTGCGTTCCATGTATCCACAACCCTCTGGGTGAAAAAGAACTTCCTGAGCTTCAATGTGGAGAAATGCAAGGTCATGCATGTGGGGAAAAAGAACCCGAGGTTCTGCTACAAAATGGGGGGGGGGGGGTTGGTACTAGGGGAGAGTAACCTTGAAAGGGACTTGGGAGTGCTGGTGGACACCACAATGAAACCATCAGCACAATGCGCAGCAGAGTCAAGGACAGCAAACAGAATGTTGGGTATCATCAAGAAGGGTATTATCCTGCCGCTGTATCGAGCGATGGTGCGACCGCATCTGGAGTACTGTGTTCAGTACTGGTCGCCGTACCTGAAGCAGGATATGGCGATACTTGAGAGGGTCCAGAGAAGAGCTACACGTATGATAAAGGGTATGGAAAACCTTTCATACGCAGACAGGCTAGAGAAACTGGGGCTCTTCTCCCTGGAAAAGCGGAGACTCAGAGGAGACATGATAGAGACATATAAGATCATGAAGGGCATTGAGAATGTGGAGAGGGACAGATGCTTCAGCCTAAGGGGAACTACAATAACAAGGAGACACTCAGAGAAACTAAAAGGGGACAGGTTTAGAACCAATGCCAGGAAGTACTTCTTCACTCAGAGGGTGGTGGATACCTGGAATGCACTTCCGGAGGGAGTGATAGGACAGAGTACTTTACAGGGTTTCAAAGAGGAATTGGATATATTCTTGAAAGAAGAAGTTATTGAGGGATATAGATAGGGAAGATATAGGATGAAGAAGGGTACAATTAGAAGGATATAGATAAGGTAGAAAAAAAAAAAGAAGGATTGAAGGGATAGAGGGGTACATACAGAAGACTACTACGCAGGTCCTAGACCTGATGGGCTGCCGCGCGAGCGGACGGCTGGGCACGATGGACCTCTGGTCTGACCCAGCAGAGGCACTTCTTATGTTCTTAATGATCACAAGCTTGTATTCTATGCTGGTACACAACACATCAATTTGATCAGGAATCTTCAGACTGCCGCAAGTGTATCATAACCCCCCAGCATTTGCAATCCTCATTAGTATCCTATATCACGGTGTTACTAAGTAATAATTTTTTTCTTTTTTTTGTGTTTTTAATTTTTATACTGGGTTTTTTTTGTGCTCTTTCTTCTAAGTTTCCATAATGAAATAAATTAATAAAGTAGCTTAATACTGCTGGTCCAACATTGACTCGTTTCCCTCCCCTCTCCCCCCCCCCCCCAATGTTTCTCCGGCACGTATCGATCACTTTCTCAAGGTTGGGAAAGACACTGCAAGATTGAAAACAAAATAAAATGAAGCTTCCAAAAGGTATGATTCACCACGGAAGGGCAGAAAGTATCCTACACTTACGTCTAATAAAGGAGCTGTTAGCGTCAATGCTGTCCAGTAGAAGAAAGAAGGTGTTGATGCCCCTATACAGGTCAAAGGTGAGGCCCCCACTTGTTCAATTTTGGAGACCGTATCTGGCAAAGGACATAAAAAGACTTGAAGCGGTCCAGAGGAAGGCGATGAAAATGGTAGGAGGTTTGCGCCAGAAGACGTATGGGGAGAGACTGGAAGCCCTCAATATGTGTTCCCTAGAGCAGGGGTAGGCAATTCCGGTCCTCGAGAGCTGGAGCCAGGTCAGGTTTTCAGGATATCCACAATGAATATGTACGAGATGGATTTGCAAGCACTGCCTCCTTGAGATGCAAATCTATCTCATGCATATTTATTGTGGATATCCTAAAAACCTGACCGGGCTCCGGCTTTCGAGGACTGGAATTGCCTACCCCTACCCTAGAGGAAAGGAGGGAGAGGGGAGATTATGATTCAGCCGTTCAAATACTTGAAAGGTATTAACATAGAACAAAATCTATTCCAGAGAAAGGAAAATGGTAAAACCAGAGGACATAATTTGAGGTTGAGAGGTGGTAGATTCAAGAGTAATGGCTTATTTGAAAAGTGTTCTTTCACAAATTCCTTCTTCTTTAGATCATGGTGACCTTTGGGTTCTCTGTTAGTCTGGTATTTACACCACAAGAAGGCACACACTCATAGCTGAAATAAAAGAGGCATCGCACCATACAGATCTTCACACACGACAGAAGGCTGCGCTATTTTTGTCTTTTGATTTAGCGCTGACACAATCAGAGGAAGGTATGTTGAGTCGCCTTTCCAGAATAGTTCTGCTAATAGAAAATAAAAAGGTCTTTGATGGTTCCATAAATGAATATATAACTTTAGAATACTAAACTATCTTTTAAAAAAAGTGTTTTTACTCACCATTCTCGATTGAAAGTTTTGCAAACCAAAATATATGAAGCCTTTCCAAGTGTCTGAAAAGCCAGGCATTTGGAAAGGCTTCATATATTTGAGTTTGCAAAATTTTCGATCAAGTATGGTGAGTAAAAACACTTTTTTTTAAAGATAATTTAGTATTCTAAAGCACAGCAGTTAAGAAAAATGAACAGCTGGGGCCCAAAACTCAAAGGACTTATGAGCCTAATATTTAGGGCTCCTTTTACGAAGCAAAATAGTGCACGCTAAACTGCCGGCTGCGCTAGATGCTAATGCCAGCATTGAGCTGGCGTTAGTTCTAGCCGCATAGCTAAAAAGCTTGCGTGTGCTAAAACCGCTAACGCGGCTTTGTAAAAGGAGCCCTTAGACTTATGAGATCGATATCCAGCTGGCGACAATCAGTATTTTGCTAACCGCTGTCTGTGTTATTTTCAGAAATGTAATGCCAGGACATGTCCAGTCTTTGATGTTGAATTTCCAGGTTTCCAGAGCTAGTTACGTCATTGCTGGTTAACCCTTTCAGGACCATAAGGATCGTAGGCCAATTTTTGTGGTTTTGACGACATTTTTATGGTAAAAAGGGCTTGCAGATGCCAAAAAATTGATTTTTTTTGTGAAATATCATTATTATTTTTTTTTTTAAATCAAACTTCTGGCTTACGGACAGTGTGGCAAGTGAATCTTCTCGTCAATCTGGCAACGACGCTAATGAATGAATGTCGGAACCAGTTTGTTTACATAAAGGCAGTATCATATGGAATCCGTACATATCAAATTTAGAACTGTAGACTATCCCAATCAAAATTTATAGGATTTTAAAGTTATGGGACAAATATGTCCCTTGGTCCTGAAAGGGCTACGGGCCCTTTTACTAAAGGCTTAGACCACACTAATTCTAAGTGAGATAGTCGGCACTTAACCAGCTATGGATAACCATAGGACTGGCTTTTATGTAGTGACCTTGGCTGGTTAAGGACAGCCCTGGCTTCAATTCACAGTCTTAGGGCTGGGGAACTCACCACCATTGCAAAATTCAACTTTTTTTTTAACATTCTTTTCAAACCACCCTTGTATGTTTTGCAAACTAAAGGGGGACATGCATCACAGGTTAATTTTCTCTAGTGTTGCACTATATGCAGAGTCTGGCTTCTTGGGGGGGGGTTCAGTTTAATTTTAATTTTTATTTCTATTTTTAGTTTTTGATTACTTATTCTACTCATATACTGGGTGAGGGTCTGTGTTCTGTATGTGTGAAAGAGATGTGGCTTTCTGGATTAATCTGTACTAATCTGGCTTGTCTAATTTTCCAATCAGTGTACACTTCTCCCCCCCATATCCGCAGTTTCCGTATCTGCGGATTTGCTTATTCGCGATTTTTTGGCCGCTGACTCCGCCCCCCTAATTTTAATCACTGAACCTGGCGTTTCATATTGGAAATCGTTGCTCCCGGTTGGTTCCCGGAGGAAATCGCTGCTCCCGGCGTTGTACGGAGCAAATCGCAGGTTGGATTATTCACGGTTTATTATCTTTTTCAGGTCTATTTTACCGAAAAACCGTGAATAACATGCAAAATGTTATTTGCGTTTTTTTGGTATTCACGGCTATGTTCTGCCCGCATCCCCCGTGAATATGGAAGGAGAAGTGCATTGATGTTCTAGTGCCCACTGTAGTGCTGTCTTTTCCTAAGTAGGTTCTTGTTATTTGACTTGTGTAAGTTACTGCTATTATGGTATGTTGCAATTGCTCTGTAGGTCCTGAGTGACATATGTAGTGTTTTGTAGTGCTTCACATTATACCTCATATTGGATTGGATTTACACTAAACCTTTCTCAGTAATAGCTGAAGGCATGTTACTGTCAGGTACAGTAGGTATTTTTCTGTTCTTGAAAGGCTTACAATTTAGGTTTTGCATCTGAGGTAATGGAGGGGTTAAGTGACTTATCCAAAATGTCAAGGAGCATCAGTGAAAATTGAACCCTGGCTTCTCTGATTCTCTATAAGGTACAGCTAATATTGATAATACCTAATGTTTGGTAACTTGACAGAAAATTAAAGACTAGCAGAGCTGAAGCTTGGTAGCCATTTGGCAACCTACCTAAAACATTTTAAATTATTTTATGGCTGCCAGTCAGTGGCATACCTAATACATTTGACACTTCCTTTCACTATTAAAAAAAAAATATTTTTAGTAATAATCCACAAGTCACACAACAAGGGTGCAACTAGGAAAAGGCAGCATCTAATGCTCACTGCAGTGTTTAAGGACATCATCACACCCATTGTAAAACGAAACATGGCAGATTAATACAGATCAATCCTGCATAGTCAATGCTAACAGAAAACCATGGGCTCCTTTTATCAAACCGCGCTAGCGGAGTTAACGCGTGAGACTTTTCATCACGCGCTAACCCCTGTGATGGCTAAAAACCTACCGCCTGCTCAAGAGGAGGCGGTAGCGGCTAGCTCGGCCGGGGGGGTTTAACGCGCGCTATTGCGCACGTTAAACCACTAGCGCAGCTTGATAAAAGGAGCCCCATGTCTTTTTCACACATTCAGAACCCAGATACACCCTCGTCCAGTATGGAATAAGTAATCACAAACTAAAAATAGAAATATGTAGACAGAAGGTAAACTGAAATGCCAAGAAGCCAGACTCTGCTTACAATGCAACACCATAGAAACAGTGATACATGTCCCTTAATACTGTGCAAAATATAAAGATAGCAGATGTCAATTTGAAAAAGCTGACAAATAACAATCACCACTTCACAAATTAACAAATAGAAATAAAACAAAATATGGAAAATAAGAAAATACCATTTTATTGGTCTAATCTGTTTTTCAATTAGCTTTCAGAAGCCAAAACCTCCTTCTTCAGGCCAGTACAAAATACTGCTGCTACAGTATAGAAACATGATGGCAGATAAAGGCCAAATGGCCCATCCAGTTTGCCCATCCGCAGTAACCATTATCTCTTCCTTTCTCTAAGAGATCCCATGTGCCTATCCCAGGCTTTCTTGAAATTAGACATAATCTCTGTCTCCACCACCTCTGCCAGGAGACTGTTCCATGCATCTACCATCCTTTCTGTAAAAAAGTATTTCTTTAGATTACTCCTGAGCCTATCACCTCTTAACTTCATCCTATGCCCTCTCATTCCAGAGCTTCATTTCAAATGAAAGACTCGACTCGTGTGCATTTATGCCATGTAGGTATTTAAAAGTCTCTATCATATCTCCCCTATCCCGCCTGTCCTCCAAAATATATAGATTGAGATCTTTAAGTCTGTCCCCATACACCTTATGACGAAGATCGCGCACCATTTTAGTAGCCTTCCCCTGGACCGACTCCATCCTTTTTATATCTTTTTGAAGGTGTAGCCTCCAGAATTATACACAATATTCTGACCTGAGGAAGGGGGTTAAGATCTCTGAAATTTAATTTTAAAAAGTATTAAAATTAGTCCTATAAAACGATTACCTTATATCCATTTATAAATGTTTATCAACACAGCTACAATACTACTTTATTCTAAAGCAGGGGTGTCCAACCTGCGTCCCGAGGGCCGCTTGCGGCCTCGTGAAGTATTTTGTATGGCCCTGGTCGAGGACAATGCAGTGTTTTCTTCTGCTGCCCCCAGGTGTTTACCATCTTGTCGGCTCCCTCCTCTGTCTTGTTGCAGCGTTTGCATGTTTGTGCATCCCCAGAAACATTTTTTTCGGCCTATGCGGCCCAGGGAAACCAAAAGGTTGGACACCCCTGTTCTAAAGCAACAAAACAACATTTTTCTACCTTTTGTAATCTCTGGTTTCTGCTTTCCTTATCTTCTCTTCACTCTCATTTCCATCTAGCATCCTCCTCCTTTCTATGCCTCTTCCATAAACTGTCTATCCTGTGCCCCTTCTCTCCTTTATGCATGATTCATTTCAATTTCACCCCTCTCCATTTTTTCACTGTCTCCACTCCCTGTCCCATGATCTGGCAACTCTCCCTTTTCCTTTTCTTCCCTCCTTCCCACCCCACCACACCCCATGGTTTGGCATCTCTGTCCTCTCCTTCCCTTTTGTCTCTCTTCCCTTTTGTCTCCTTCCCTTTTGTCTATCCCTACCCCTCCATGCTCTGGAATCTTCTTCCTTCTTTTCTATCCCTCTCTCCTTTCCTGATTGTTTGGCATCTCCGTCTCCTTCCCTTCCTTCTTCTCTCCATGCCCTGGAATCTCACACCTCTGCTTCCCTTCCATCTCTCCCTCCCCACTTTGGCATCTTTTCTTCCTTTTACTTCCTCCCTCCCTTCCAGATGGTATGACATCTCTGTTTCCTTGCCTTCCCAATCCTCCTTGCCCTGGCATCTCTTTCTTCTCCTTCCCTTCCATCTCCCCCTTCCCCTCCATGCTTTGTCATCTCCTTTCTTTCATTTCCCTCCTTCTCTTCCCCATGGTCTGGCATCTTTCTCTCCTCTCCTCTCCTTTTCCTTCTTTCTTCCTCCCCCCCCCAATTGGATGGATTTCTTCCTTACCTCTTTCTCCCTCCAATCAGGTGCAGCATTTCTCTAACAGCCCCCCCCCCATGGGTCTCTCTCTCTTTCATCGTCGTCAGCCTTCAAAACTCATTGCTGTGCTGGCATTGGGTCTTCCTCTCTGCCAGGTCTCGCCTACTTCCCGCTTCCATGATGGCAAGACTTGGCAGAGAGGAAGGCCTGACACCAGCAGAGCAGCAAGTTGTGAATGCTGCCGGAAGGGGAAGGAAAATTTCCTGGACCATGATGCCGATCCCGGGAGCACGCATTTATGGTCTACACCTGGGGTGGAACTCCCCCTCTCTCTTGGTATGCCACTTTTGCCAGTAACCTCAGGATTTCTGCAATAGTACTGCTGAACATTACTGTTCACATGGCCAACAGGAAGATGCTGAACTGGGGAGCTAGGGCTAACTGAGAGCCAAATGTTAAAAGAACCTGCTTATATTTCCAGATTACTGGAATTACTATTTTGTTTGATATGTTGTATCATATTGCTAAAAGTCCAATTTAGATATGCGCTTTCATCTTCTATTAAACTTGAGTTCAACGTATATAAGTCCAATACACCTCCAGTCCCAAGAAGTATTTTATGTTAGCTTTAAGATCTTAAAGTTTCTCAAACCCGGACCTCAGTAACACCAACCAAAAATCTTTCATAGCGGTTAGCTTAACGTGTTCGTTCTTCACTGGTCCGCTTATACATCCCTTAATGCTCTATAAATCTTCAATATATCAAAGTGCTATCCTCCAAACTTAGTTTTATTTCATTTTATGTTTGTATATTAGAACTCTAGTACTGTACTTATCTTAATGATCGGGGAATCTCAGATCCGACATGTTTCGCGTGTCACGCTTTATCAAGGATCCTTCCCTCAATCATTCCGTCGTCATACAACCATTTCCTTGTAATGTGTCTTGGGCACATTAAATCGGGCATTATATCAGAAAGAAGAGAACGACTCCAGATTGTGGATGATGAAGTGTGTGTTTGCTTGTTGACTGTCGAGCCACATTTTGAGTTAATTTGCACTCAAAAACAAGCGCGTCCATCGCATTGATTAGCAATTCTATTTTATCTACTTTAGTTTCACCGTTGTGACAATTACCCATACTTAGCTTAAAGAACCTTAAATAAATAACTCTCATATTTAATTTTTGTTGTTGTTGGTTTTGCAGTTTTATCATTTCAATTATAATTATAATTATGTTCTTGTATACCGTCATACCCAAGGAGTTCTAGGCGGTTCACATCAATTAATTAAGATCCGATCTGAACACGGATTTACAACATTTTGTCGGAGTTACAAGCAACGAGGAAGGATATGTTGGAACATTTTATCAGAATTTTATCAGAGTTACAAGCAACGACGAAGGTTGGATTGGAAGGTAAGCGGGAGAGAGAGAGGGGGAAGGAGAGGAGGGGGGGGAAGGGGAAGAGTGCCACAAAAAAACATTTGCTCCATTTAATGTGCCGGAACTAAAAAAGAGTTTGCGAAACACTGTCTTAGAGAGACACTAATTTTGCACCTGGAGCAATGAAGTGTTAAGTGACTTGCCCAGAGTCGCAAGGAGCTACGGTGGGATCTGAACTCACAACCTCAGGCTGCTGAGATAGCTGTTCTAACCACGAGCCCCCCCCTCCCCCACTCCTCAAGCTTTATCAAAACACAAAGGAATCACCTGTTCTGCCAGCCGATGTGACCAGCCTGTGCAGGTCTTTCATGGCCCGAGTCCCAACACCTAGCCCTATCACATAGTAATCATTGTTCAATCCCTGGTACTAGGACTTGTGGACTACTGCAATATCCTATATCTACCATGTCCTACAAAAATGATCAAAAAACTACAGACCATTCAGAACACGGCTCTCAGACTAATCTATTCCCTCGGAAAATATGACCACATAACTAACGCCTACCTAGACTCACATTGGCTACCGATTAGAGCCAGAATCCAATTCAAACTATACTGTTTAATCTTCAAAGTACTCAACGGTACAGCACCTGCCTATCTAATCGATCGCCTACACCGTAACCTTCCACCCAGAATAAGAAGAACACTGACACCATTCTCATACCCACCACTCAACGGCACTCATCGTAAAAAGCTTTACGATAACCTCATAGCAACGCATGCAGCAAAACTCGAACCCTCCATAACCAGATTGTTAACCTCAACATCTGACTTCAAAGCATTCCGCAAAGAACTCAAAACGCTACTTTTCAAAAAGCATATTCAAAACACCTAATCTCCTCTTCCACATACACCGACCAGGTTACCCACTCCCTGACACCATATCCTCAACCGACCAAAAAACAAAAAACAAAAAAAAAATAAAAAAATAAAAACCTAATTCATCCTACCGATCCATATTACCTACCAACGCCTGGAAAAAGATTTGATATGTAATGTAATATAACTGCTTTCATCCAATGTTACCAAGTCTATACTCATTCTGTAACTATGTCTTACCCTAAATGTCACGTACCCTCCTGGAAATGTCCAGCTTCTTCTTATGTAATCCGCTTTGAACCGCAAGGTTCAAGCGGAATAGAAATCACTAATGTAATGTAATGTAATGTAATCTTCATTAGCTGCCCAACTTAAACAAGCTCATTCTGCTGAAAGCTTCCATTAAAAGGTTTCTGCCTGCTCCGCGCACGGTACAACCCAGACCACAATGTTGCAGCGTGCCATCTAAAAAAAAAAATCTGAATTGTTCCAAAAGATTCTTAGTTTTCAGAAGTGTCTGAAAGCTTCCCCTATGTTCAAGCCCCATCACCATGGCAGCACCATGATCTTCAAGGGTTTTTAAACAGAGCAACTGAAATTCAGCACGTTGTGTTTGCTTCATGTTGTCAAAGAAACCGATAGAAATGTGGCTCCTTGAAGAAAGCTTACGATATCATTGCAAATGTCGCAGGGAATGTTAGCGGCTTGTGTATTTTTCCAAAGGAAAACATGGTTTCATTTGTTTATACACTACTGGTTGAGAGCCTGGCTCTGAGTGAAAAATGAAAAAAGCATTTCTATTTCCAGGTTGGCCTAGGCCGAAACAGCTGTGATACTGTTCAGAAGAGAAGAGCTAGAATTCCTGTCTTTAGACAGTAGCTTCCATGAAGAACTCTAGCTCTGATTTTCTTTCTTGGGCTTTAAGAGCCTGTTTTCCAAGTTCAGCTCTGTGCAATTAGCAGTGAGCAAATGGAGTTGGCATTCCCGGGGAGATGCTCGTTTATTTGTATTTATACACTGTCACAGGCAATCAATAAAAGACTTTTCTTCTGTAAATATTTAAAGGCACAGGTCAGTACTGGACAAAAAAAAAAAAAAAAAAAAGGAAGCCCTGTTTTACAGTCACGAAAAGTGTTTTGAGGTCTTTCTGCCTAAAGCTTTGCACAGGGAGTTTGTGAGTCCTCGTGACTGCTTCAGAGTTTGGGCTTGTGTCGGTTTGCAGTAAAAATCTGCACGGGAACGGGGATCGCGGGAATCCCCCCCTAACCCACGGGACTCCCACGGGGACCCTCCTCTGGCCCACGGGACTCCCACGGGGACCCTCCTCTAGCCAACAGGACTCCCACGGGGATGGAAGGCTTTGGAAGCAGGGTTCGTCCATATAATATAATGGACAAGTCAGCCTTAGTAAATGAGGGGGTTTATAAGTTAATTACCTGAACGAAAACAAAAGAGGGTTCCACCAAAGAGATTCCACAAGGAAAACAGCAGCGCAAACACTAAAGAAACTGTGGAATTGATGATCCTGTCAGAAGTAATTGCTGCTTTTTATGGGGACGGGCGGGGATGGAGGTAATTCCTTGCGGGGACGGGTGGGGACGGAGAGGATTCTGACGGGGATGGGTGTGATTTCTGTCCCCGCGCAACTCTCTAGTTTGCACCTGTGGGGTTCTAGTTTTTAGAGCATGTTTTAGCTGATCTGGCGAGTGAACTTAACATCCCATGGAGAAACTGTCAATCGAAATTGATGGTTGAATATGATAAAAACCTGTTATTTCAGGTTTCAGGTTTTCAGGTTTATTTAAAATTTGATATACTGTCTTATCAAAATTCAAAGCGGCTTTGCATAGTATATATAAAAAAACAAGCAATTATAAAAATATATACTAAAAACAAATTTAATTAAAATAATATTAACAGACTGATACATTGACGAACAATGACATACTGGTACAAAAGGTGACCGGGCAGAAATACAAAATTTAAATAGGAAAGGCTGGGAAGAGGGTAAAAACAAGAGGAAAGGGAAAAGCAGGCAAGTAATCTAAAATATAAGGCAAATGGAAGAGAACACATTTCCTTAAAAGGACTATCAAATATCATATGCATCTTTAAAAAGAAAGGTCTTTAAGCTACTTTTAAAATTTATCGAGGGCTGTAATATCTCTTATATGGCTTGGTATGGAATTCCAGATAGTAGGAGCTGTAACTGAAAAAAATGCTAGTATGCAGAGAGGGGCATAATCAAAAAAAACATCTAAGCCCTTAAACGTTGAAAGTAGAAGTAGGGAAAATGTCCATTATCAAAAAAAAGTCCAAAAGGAGGTTTTTTTTTATAATGGCCTGCCTCTGCGTTAAGCTGTTTAAACGCCCAGACCACCACACTACGTCTAAACTTATACCCCATAATGAACCTAAAAAACGCCTAAGCCCCAAACATCCAACACAAGGGCTTTTAGACGAAGGAGGAGCCAGTCCTTCGCCTAAAAGCTGGATTCTGTAACCGGTGTCTGTCAAAAACAACACCGGTTACAGAATCCCCCCCCCCCCACGACATCGGGGCAAGAGGGAGTCCAAGCCCTCTTGCCCCGCGGCACCCCCGACCTCCCTGAAAACATCGGGGCAAGAGGGAGTCCAAGCCCTCTTGCCCCGCAGCATCCCCGACCTCCCCGACGACATCGGGGCAAGAGGGAGTCCAAGCCCTCTTGCCCCGCGGCACCCCGAACCCCCAATGAAGATCGGGGCAGGAGGGAGCCCAAGCCCTCCTGCCCCACGATCTCCAATCCCCCCCCAAATCCGATGGGGCCAGGAGGGAGCCCAATCCCTCCTGGCAACTGGACCCCCACCCCCTACAAGATCGGGCAGGAGGGAGCCCAACCCATTCTGCCCAGGCGGACCCCCTACCCCCCACTACAATATGGGCACAACCCCCCCATTGACGCCCCCCGGATCACCCCCCCCATCGACCCGTGACCCCCCACCAACCCCACAATCCCCCTACCTCCAATCCCACCCTCCATACCTTGTCAACGTTGGCTGGATGAACGGGTGCCAAGCCCACCTCTCCGGCAGGCCAGCTGCCTCCGGAATGGAGCCGGATTGGCCCAGGCAGCTTAAACCCCACCCACAGGTGGGACCTGAGGCGCCTGGGCCAACCAGAATAGGCCCGGGAGCCTTAGGCTCCTCCTGTGGGCAGGGCCTTAGGCACATGGGCCAGTATCTCTCCTGCATATAATTAGAAAGAAATAATAAATAGTCACACTTTGCATCACACAATATATATATATAAACCTCCCTTCTGCACCCAATCAAAGTCCAAGAACATAAGAATTGCCACTGCTGGGTCAGACCAGTGGTCCATCGTGCCCAGCACTCCGCTCACGTGGCGGCCCTTAGGTCAAAGACCAGTGCCCTAACTGAAACTAGCCTTACCTGCATACATTCTGGTTCAGCAGGAACTTGTCTAACTTTGTCTTGAATCCTTGGAGGGTGTTTTCCCCTATAATAGCCTCCAGAAGAGCGTTCCAGTTTTCTACCACTCTCTGGGTGAAGAAGAACCTCCTTATGTTTGTACAGAATCTATCCCCTATTATGTTATATCCGGTTTTATATTCCACATATACCTCAACAGTTCAAGGATGAATTCCACACAAATAAGAACCAAATCAATTAATCTGGGAATTACAAGAATATTTTAGTCTAGAAAAAACAATCACATTATCAATTTAAAAGTCAGATTTCTGAAAAAGAAAAGTTTTCAAATGCTTTCTAAAGAGATAGTAGTGACCATAAGATCTTAAAAAGAAAGGGAGATGATTCCATAATTCAACCAGCTGATACTAAATTGAAGAGAGTTTTATATCTTGTGAATAGCCTTTGTAATAAATTCTCTAAATCTGAGAAATAAAGAGGGGTTTCTCCTTACAAGATCCCCAAACTGGGTTGCTTAGAGAATGACATGGTGACAAAATTCATCATTGTTCCCATCCCCCCGGATAACCACGGGAAACCATCTTCATGTCATTCTTCAAGGAGAGAGGGATGGATCTGAGTATGAATGAGCTCAGCCACCAACCCTCAAGCCTTGCATTGAAGAATGCTGGTGTAGAAGGACTGATGTCGAGATAGATGCTAAAGAATGACAGTCTCTGGTATCCAGAGCAGATACTGTGATATCATAATAACTTTAGAGAATGCCATCTCGTTCTCTCCACCTTGGAGAGGGTGAACAACCTGTCTTTCTCTACTAAGTCTAGTCCCATAATATTCAACAAAAGGCAATTAGAATGCCTGCTTCTTTTTTAGTACTAGTTAAGAAGAAAGGGGGAGAAAATCAGTAGTCTCCAGTGTTCACTTCTGAGCTTGGGCAATTGCCACCTGTCAAATAATTGCAAACTAGATTATTTGGCCATTGCTTGGATGTTAGTCAAACGTCAGCAACACATACTAATCAGTGATTTATAATCAGGGCTTTGATTTGAACAGCTTTTCTTTGACCTGAATCTCTATTTATAGCATAATTTCTAATATCATTATAGTAGGGTAGCAGTGGTCGAATTTATTAGGGCCCATCCATACTACCACACTTATATTGTTGTATCTTCGATATGGCATACTGTTTACATTAAACACATAGCAATCTATTGACATCTGAAACATATTGGTTAATAGTTAATTAAGTGGGTAGATTTAGTAGAAGGCAGCTTATTTTTAATTTTCTTAAAAGTAAAGAGAAGGGACATGTGTTTCCTATTTGAACAACTGAAAGCAAATGTTGAATTAATATACTAGCACATTTTAAAGATATAAAGGTCTTGATCGACTCGATATTGAAACCACAGGAGGCAGCCTGCCTACCTCCCACGGTCCACGGCAATCCCGGCTATTCAATGCTGGGAGTGTATTCAGCCACTGTCATTGAATATCCGGGCCAAAGTTCACATCACACACTTAGTAGACCAAGTCAATAATCAGCAACTTGGCGGCTAAGACTTAGCAGCTGAAGAAAGACCTGCTTTTGTATGTGGGCCTACCTAACCACTAGTTGTAGCTAGCCAATTGCTGAAGATTAGTGGTGATTGGCTGTATCGCGTGACATAGCCAGTCTTCTGCCAATCAGAGAATGGGATATTTAGCGGGAGATAGCCGGCTATCCCCCTTCCATATGGCATCTTCCCTCTATGTCCCTTCCATAAACTGTGCCCCTTTTCTTCTTTGTACATGATATATTTCAGCTTTACCCCCTCTCTATTTTTGTCTCTGTCTCCACCTCCTCCCCTATGCTTTAGAATCTCTCTCTTCTCTTCTCCTTTCCTTTCTTCCTATCTCACCCCACAGTCTTGCATCTTTGTCTCCTTCCCTTCCCTCCCCCTTGCCCTGGTGTCTCCCTCCTCTCCTTCCCTTCTATCTCACCCTCTCTGGTATCGCTTCTCTTTCCTTTCCCTCCCTTCTTCCTGTATCCCTGGTCTGGCATCCCTTCCCTCCATGCCCTGACATCTCTTCCTTCCCCCCTCCAAGATCTGGCATCTCCTTTCCTTCCTTCCTTCCTTTCCCTCCCTCCGTTCCTTCCCATGGTCTGGCATCTCTATTTCCTCTCTTCTCCCTTCCTTGGTCTTCTTTCTTCCTCCCCCAATCAGGAGCAGCATTTCTCTCCCCATCCTTCCCTCTCTATGTCACCCCTCAGTCAGCAGAACAGCGTTCAGAACTCACTGCTCTTGCCGGCATCAGAACTTCCTCTCTGCTGGGTCCCATCTACTTCCTGTTTCTTCAAAGGCAGGACCCAGTAGAGAGGAAGGTCCGATGCCAGCAGAGCAGTGAATTCTGAATGCTGCCACTGCTGGAAGAAGTTCCCGGAATCAGCCTTTGCTCAGAGCATCCTCATGGGCTGCACCATTGCCCCCCCCCCCCCTTGGTACGCCACTGTTTCATTATGAAATGGGTGGTGAATACATGGAACAGTCTCCCAGTGGTGGTGGTAGAGACACAGACAAGGACTGTATCTGAATTCAAGATAGCATGAGACAAGCATTCAGGAGCTCTAAGGATCAGAAGAGATATTAGTTTGAATGAGCAGACTGGATAGGCCATATGGTCTTTATCTGCCATCTTTTTCTCTGATTATATATTTTCTCACCAAGGTTAAATGAAACACATTTTTGAACTCAAAGTCAAATCTTTTCTGAACATCCCATTAAGGTAATAACAGTGGCGTAGTAAGAGGGGGTGTGGGGAGTTCCGCCCTAGGCACGGTCTTCCTCGTGGCGCTGGCACCCCTCCTGCTCTCCACCCCACCCCCCACCACGTGCACCCCCCATACTTTTTATCTTCAGCACAAGCAGCCACGAAGTTGCTACTTGCGTCAGCTTTGGCGCTCCCTGACATCACTTGCGGGACTCACGCCATCAGAGCGCCAAAGCTGACGCAAGTAGCCACTTTGCTCGTTTTGAAGATAAAAAGGTACGGGGAAGGGGCCTAAGCACATGTATGCATGTGGCGGGGAAGAGGGCGGGCGCCGCGCACCCATTTTACGCCGCTGGGTAATAATACCACCTCATCCCAGAGCTCACACTCCGTGATCCATATTTGCAGATCAAACGAGGACATCATGTCTGTTCAGCCAGAGCATTTGATTTATTTCCTTGCATGAAGACAAGGCAGCCATTCCCTCCATGATCAAATTATCAAGCTTGGCAGCCCTGAAGAGAGACTCACCACTGAAAGAAACCGCTCCAAGAAGATTTTAAGCAGAATCTGCGATATCAGCAATCCCTCGAGTTTTCAGGAAGGTTCTTCATTTCTGAAAACATTTGGGTTGATATTCAAAAGCAATTATGCAGTTGGTGTGTGTGTGTGTGGGGGGGGGGGGATAACTGCATATGTGCTTTTCTAAAATACACTGTGGACATATGATCCGATAATTTTGGATATAGACATCATTATAGGGGCAAAATTATTCATCCAGAAAGAGGGCAGGACTCTGGTGTTCTGGAGCAGTGCCACCAGTGGCGTAGTGAGGGTAGGAAGCACCCAGGGTGGTGGCGTTCCCTGCCCCCTCCTCTTTTGCCCCCCCCCACCACTCCTTCCTTGCCTCCCATGCCACACTCACGCTGGTGTTGGCTTTCCCTCCGATATCACTTCCTGGTCCTGTGACCAGGAAGTGATTTCAAAAGGGAGCCAGGCTGGAGCAGTTGCTCGTGCTGGTGAAAATTTAAAGAGGTAGGGGGGGAGGGTGCCAGCATGGCATGGAGGAGCAGAGAGGCGCCAGTGTCCCCACCAAAACAATGCCTGGGGTAAGGGCCGGATTTAGATGAAAAGAGGCCCTAGGCTATTCCACTTATGAGACCCTTTCACCTCCCTTTTTTAAGTTTGTAAATTACATGAGAGATAATAAAATACATCATTACTGTGATATATATCAATATGTTAAATGAAACATGTTGTTATTGGTTCTAACCTTTATAAAAAATGTGACACGGATAATAAATAAAAAAAAAGTCAAGAACACTTATTTGGACATTTATTCTCAGCACCATATATAGTACTTGTAACAATAACTAATCAAACATAACACACAGCATTGCCCCTTCCTATGTCCATAGTGCCCCCAGTGTGTCCTTCCTCACCTCACCCCCCTCTCTGATGCCCGCCTGCCTCCCATCCCCCTTCCATTGAACATCCCCCATGCCATCCTGCCTGCCTGCCTTCCATTAACCCCCCTACCCCCCCTCCAATGCCAGCCTGCCTACCTCCCATTCCACTGAACCCCCCACCCCCCCGATGCCAGTCTGGGCCGCCCTGTCCTGACGGATCCAAGTTTTGCCTCTCTCCCCGCGGGACTGGGCTTTGCCTAGCTGTTTCCGGACTGACGTCTTTCCCTCCCCGATCCTCCTCCCAGGGCGAGAAAAAGAAAGGGAGAAGCCGAGTCAGCGCCCCGTTGCGGCCGGAGCTGGTTCCGATCCCGAAGCCTAGAATTTCTCCTTATTTTTGGTTCAGTGTTTTAGTGTTCAATGTTTTTAGAATAGTGTAATTTTAATTTTGCTAACAATTTGAATGTAGGCCCCTCTTGATCTTGAAGCCCTAGGCTGAAGCCTAGTTAGCCTATAGGAAAATCCGGCCCTGCCTGGGGTGGTCCACCCCCCCAACCCCCTTTACTATGCCATCGAGTGCCACTTTGATGTCTAATTTGTACATCTAAGTGGTGATATTCATCCGCTAGCCTTATAAATTACATGACCATACAAATAGGAGATATAACTTGAAATGTTTAACTTCGAGGGACTCAGGGGGCTTGCGATGAAACTGCTAAGTAGCAATTTAAAACAAACAGGAGAAAATATTTCTTCACTCAACGTGTAATCAAAGTCTGGAATTTTGTTGCCAGAGAATGTGGTGAAAGCAATTAGCTCGTAGTAAGATTGGATCGTTTCCTAAAAGTCCATAAGCCATGATTAAGATGAACTTGAGAAAATTCACTACTCATTTCTAGGATCAGCAGCATAAAAATCTGTTTTGCTCGTTTTGGGATCTTGCCAGATACTTGTGACCTGGATTGGCCGCTAGACAGGAAACAGCATACTGGGCTTGATGGGCCTTCAGTCTGACCCAGTAGGGCACCTGTCCTTGCTAGAGGCTCCAATGACTTGCTCTTGACCAAATCCAAAGACCTTCCCTTTGGAATTCCATTTCCAGTTCCATAAGGGAAGAAACTTCCGTAGGCCCTTTTAAGATAAAGTTGAAGACTTTCCTAGTCTTAGACGCTTTTGATTTACAACTGTCCTCGTAAGGGCAATAATCTCACTGTTGTTCTTCAGGTCAACCCTTTCCTTATTGTTTTTTTCCTTATTTGTCCTTTTCTTTGCTTATTGTAATTCCTCCCTTTTTCCTCTCTGTTTTACTTCTGTTTGTCTGGTGAATGGGTTTTTGGTTTTACTACTCAAAGGTTTTTCAAAATATTGTTTAAATTTATATCATGCCTTATGAAGTAGCTTATAATACTTTTAAAAGACACAAGGGGAATCTCAGAATGCCACTTGTCCGCTGTTGATTCCTGCAGTACAGTGTGGCAGCAGTCGTCACTGGCTCACCCAAAAGTGTCCTCTATTCTATTCTAATCTCTTTTTTCTTTTTTTGTATTCTTCACACTGCTTCTACTTCTAATTTTTCATACTGTTTCTGTGCTCTCAAATAAATATACTAATAACATCTTCAAAGTCATGTCCAAAATCTCAATTCATTGGATTTTTTTATCTCTTCCATATGTTTTCTTAGTCATTTCATTCATTTCAGTAACTTATCATTCTTTCTAATTCATGTAGAGGTAGGTTACAGAAATGGTCAGGAACCACTTCGCAGATCACAGACCTGATGGGCCGCCGCGGGAGCGGACCGCTGGGCGCGATGGACCTCTGGTCTGACCCAGTGGTGGCAACTTCTTATGTTCTTATGTTCAAGTAGTATACTGAAAATTCCTTATCCCCTAGATAACTTAGCTTGTTAGTGCAATGCCGCTGTTACACTACGCCCCACCAACGCGCTTCGTATCTTCCTCAGGATGGGGGAAGTGCCTTAACAACTACATTTCATTAATTCGCTTTCTTGTGCTACTTACAATATTGGATGACCTATTGTAGCAGCGCGAGAAAGCGAATTAAAAACTGGTTTAAAAGATATTTGGAGCATTGAGATTAAGCACGAAATTACTGCATCTCAATGGCCACGAATTTGGTCTTGGAGGATGAAATGTACAATGTCGGCATCTATGAGACAAACTTGGTTTTTTTCTGTTGCATAGAGCATTATGGACCCCTGTTAGGTTACAAAAATTAGATAGTTCTTTGTCTAATAGATGTTGGCATTATCATCTGGAAGCAGGAACTTTAGATCATTTATTGTTTCATTGTCCATGTATTATGAATTTTTGGAAATCAATTTGGGACCAAATTAATCATTTATTAGATAACCCAGTGGCATTATCCTATGATACTGTGATATTTGGTATGGAAATGAGAGCAAAAAGTCAGATTTCTGCGAATAACAATAAATTACTACTTATAATGACTGGTGTTGCCATTCAGCAAATTACATATAATTGGAAGGATTGGAGGAGATTAAATTACAACTTCTGGTGGAATTCTTTATGCCATATCTATAAAATGGAAAGGTTTATTGCATTACAACGGGGATATTTTAAGAAGTTTCAGGATGTGTGGAAACCATTGACAAAGTATTGTAAAGATTAATTTGAATTTGTTTCCCTTTATATTTATCAACTTAAGGTATAGGGAGGGGGGAAGTTTATTATTATATGTTTTATATGATAATGGAATATATGGGAGGGAGGGATGGGAAAGGGGAAGGGATAAGAATTTATGAAATATATCAATGATTGTTTGTAAGTGATGTATTTATTGTTAATATGAATGAATATATTTAACACTTAATGTATTTTTAAAAATGAATAAAGAATTAATTTTAAAAAAGAGTGCCTAATAGGATTTTGTTTTTACTAACCAATCACCAGTTATGATATGTTTTGTTTTTAATCTTCTGTTTTGTGCCATTGTATACTGATAATGGATTTTATTGCACACTGCTTTGAATTTTGGATTAAGCGGTATAAGAAATTTTTAATAAACCTTGAAACCTCTACTCTGTCCTCATCCTCCTTCAGTACCACCTACTTATCGATGCGCCGCCCTCACTTGAGTTTCAGGGCTCTGATATCTCATGATTTTCTTCCTGTCTTTCCTGTTGCACTTTTAGCGTAAACTTTGGAGGACGCTTCTCCAGAACTGTACCACTATTGGTCGGCATGCCTCAGGGTTCTGTCCTGGGACGTCTTCTTTTCTCCATCAACACTTCTTCCCTTGGTGCTCCAATCTCCTTCCACGGCTTCCCATGCCACCTCTATGCTGATGACTCGCAAATCTACCTCTCTATGCCTGAAATTTCTATGGGGACCCAGGCCCGAGTCTCAGCCTGCCTGTCTGACATGGCTACCTGGATGTCTCACCACCATCTAAAATTAAACATGGCCAATATTAAACTCCGTATCTTTCCTCGTAAACCCTCCTCTCCCTTTCTCTATTTCAGTGGAAATGCAATTTGTATTTTTATTATGTATTTGATTCATTTGTTTTGTCCTGATAGTATCTATGTTTTTATGAGCACTGCAATTTTTAAAAGTATAATAGTAAGGGCATTAAGGGCTCCTTTTACTAAGGTGTGCTAGCATTTTTAGCACACGCAGGAAATTACCGCGCGTTACGCTTCTAGAACTAATGCCAGCTCAATGCTGGCGTTAAGGTCTAGCACGCGCTATTACATAGAAACATAGAAATAGACAGCAGATAAGGGCCACGGCCCATCTAGTCTGCCCACCCCAATGACCCTCCCCTACCTTTCTCTGTGAATAGATCCCACTTGGGTTAAAGCCCTAATGCGGCTTAGTAAAAGGAGCCCTAAATGTGTGATAGAAATAATTACTGTAATTGAAATGTAAACATTCTGACAATTGGAAGATATACTTTTTATGTGTTCCAAGCTGTTCCTTTGTTAACCGAGGAAGGAAATGCTCTGCTGTGTTAATTAATTGCTTCAGGGTTTAGCAGTTAAACACCTTTTCCCTCTCATTTCTTTCCCTGCAGTTTTTGCTTTTTAAGCCAGTTGGGGGATTTTGTGATGAATGTCTCTCTTTTACAGGAGAAAGTGCTGAAACGGCACTGCCACTAGAAGCAGGATACTGACTCATCTCGTCCTGCCAGGGTTACGCATTAAAGCAGAATACAGGATGCAAAGAGACACTGTCCCCCATCTCTTTTATTCCACCCTGCTGCATTTAAAATAAATTATTGTGTCATTCTGTAAATGCAGGATACCTAATGCTTTTCTGAACATTCGCGGATTTTCAAAATTCGAGGGGGTTCCTGGTACGGAATCCCCATGAATTTTGGGGAGCACTGTATATACATAAATAAAATATTCTGTAGATGTTTGCCAAAGTAAGAGGCAGTGTTGGTTCTCTTGGATTTTACCCTCAAATTAATTTCAGTTCAATTCCGTATAGTTTATTTTAAATTGCAAATATAACTCTGAGGTATCTAATCTCCATAGCATGCTGTGTAGATTGGAGTGGGGGGGGGGCAGGTATTCCACTTCCTATACCCCTAAAGACATGTGGGAGCAGAGGATATGGTCGGGTGGGGAAAGAACTATTCCAGGGCCCTCCGCTTGTGGAACACACAAAACCAACTTCCAGAGAGAACACAATCGCTCCAAAAGAAATCTCGGTTCCAGATGTTTTGGCTGTTCAAACAAAACAAAACAAAAAATAATAATTTACTGATGAATTTCTTGCAAGTCAGTTTCAGCGGCAGAGAGTTTTCACTAGTCAGTCTGGATTTCCCAAACTACAATTTGGATTCAATTATATAAGAAAGGAAAAGCAAGTAGATTCTGTAGAATTTCTGGTATAGGGAGATAATGAAGTGACTTGAGGAGAGGGATAATGTGGGCATAGCGACATTGATGGAATATGAGGCGTGCAGCAGAGTTCTGAACAGACTGAAGAGGAGACAACTGAAAGGAGACTCCAGAGTGAGAGGGCAAAGAATGAGGTTAAGGGGTGATAGGCTCAGGAATAATCTAAGGAAATACTTTTTTCTCCTAGGACAAGCAGGATGAGTCAGCCACATATGGGTGTTGTCCCAACAGCTCCCAATTTGCGGATAAGCTCTCCAATAGCTCAGAGAGATTTTTTTTTTCTCTGAGCACGTGCAGTTCCTGGGCCCCACTGGGCATGCCCGAGCCCTACCCTTTTCCCCCTGCTTCCCCCTAATCCCCAGTCTTTAGTTTCCGCCCGTTCCCATCGGTCGGATTTTCTACAGCTCTCCATTACAACTTTTTTACTCATCACCTTGAAGATGCCTGAATCATCTAAAGAAACGACTGGGATGCAGAAGGATGAATACACTGGATCCTCATGAATTGTGCGCCCACTGATTGGATCAGGCGCTCGAGGTTTCCGTGTTGCTTGCATTGTGCGCACATGTCACCACGTGCACACAAGCTAAGGAAGAGAGCACTGAGAGACTTCATGAAGAGAAGTGAGGCCCGAGAATCTTCCTCCAGCAGCCATCCTCATCGGAATGCAGCAGCGGGGGATCCACAAGCAACAGCGGCAAGGAGCCTCCAGGATGCCCTGGCTCAGCTAATCCCCCCGCCTGCACTCGGCCCGGCAGAGAAATCTCTCCCGGAGTCCCTGCATGCTGCCGCGTACAGCCAGCCCCTGCAGGGCAGCCGATAGGAGTCTCACCAGACCGAGATGTGTGGAACAGTCTCCTGGAAGAGGCGGTGGAGACAGAGACTGTGTCTGAAATGAATTCAACAAAGCGTGGGGTAGGCAAGTGGAATCTTAGGGAGAGGAGGAGACAGTGGATGTTGCGGATGGACAGACTGTATAGGCCATTTGGCCTTTACCTGCCAACATGTTACAATGTTTCTATATATATGCGAGCATTAAATAATCAAAGGGATTTAGACACTAACCACACCTTTTCAGAAATGCGCTGCTGGATTATAGATCATTTGCATCCACCAAATAAGGGATGGGACTTTAAAGTATACCTCAGACAAAGAGAACAAAAATGGATATTTAAATTGAAAACCTATACCCCGTATGGACTGAATGCTAGAATAGAATGGCACGCATTTTTTTGAAGTTCTAACCGGAAGTGACTGTGATGGGCAGTTCTCCCGTTTTTAGACAACTGTGATTGGTTTGTGTGTACTTCCTCTTTTGCCTTAAAAACTTGGACAGACACCGAGCCGCCATTTCCTAACAGGAGAATCATTGAAGCGGTAGCTCTTACTTTAGAATGAGTAATTTTGCAGTAATTTTACAGAAAACAGTTATTCTTAAAAGTTACAAGATCCATTATGTTTTTCAGATAATCCCCTGATGCAGCGGATGCGCGAAACAGGGCATGTCAGGATATCTAAAAGAAATTTATGGGATATCTAGAAGAAACCTATAAGTGAAATTTAAATTAGCCTGAGTGTGATAGATTTGCACTTGGCTTCAGCTGCAGACTGTAGTGATTTTGTAATATCAGAAGACTATGAGATAAGTGCTCGTTTTCTTATTTGTTTCAAATATATTGAATACCTATGATAAATGGTTTAACAGTGATCACTTCAAAGTAATACAATAGTGATTGATATAAGATATAACGATGTATTTCTCTATGGCAACGAAATATTTGCTATAGAAAGTTTCCCAGGCTCGGTCCTGAGAAACACTGAGGTCTTTTTCTCCGGTTAAAAAACTCTTTAAGAAACGTGACTTATAACCTCTGATATTAAGAAAGTGGATGAATATCATTTGTGTGTAGATATATTTATTGAAGATATTCAGCTTGTATTGAATTAATTTTGACAATGTTTCTATAACCATAAAGTTCTATGACATCACAATGCAGGTGTAAAGAGCCTTAGCCTATAGGGAGAGGAGGAGATTGTGGATGCTGCGGATGAACAAACTGGATAGGCCATTTGACCTTTACCTGTCATCATGTTCCTATGTTCTCTGTTTCTATGGAGGGTTACATCATAGTTTATCAACTGCTAAAGTAAACCGCTTTGAACTTATGGTATAGCGGTATATAAGAAATAAAATTATTATTAAAAAATTATTAAAGTGGGGTCACAGCGGAGAACAGTTTAGGACAGTGTTTTCAACCTTTTTACACCTATAGACCGGCAGAAATAAAAGAATTATTCTGTGGACCGGCATCGGTCCGTGGACCGGCAGTTGAAGAACACGGGGCTAAGTCATGGGCCAGATCCCGCCCATCTCTACCCAATCTCCACCCCAGACCCCGCCCCCATAATAGTACTAATTGCACCTTGCACGTCCCGTGCATCATCTGGAAGCCTTCCCTCTGATGTTGCAACGTCAGAGAGAAGGATTCTGGTTCAGGCGCAGGACGCCTGTAAGAGCCACTGCCCATGGCTTTGTGCACTGAATCAGTTAGGAAGAGGGAGCTGGCTCGAAGATAACGCCGCATCGATTGCACCGTGAACTGGCGGTTGAAGAACACTGTTTTGGGCCTGATGCACATGCTGGCCCTGTGGACTGGCAGGAAATTTCTGTGGACCGGCATATGAGGCTTCCACATGAGGCACGTGCAAGGTGCAATTAGTACTATTATGGGGGCGGGGTCTGGGGGTGCAGACTGGGTAGAAATGGGCGGGGTCTGGCCCACGACTTAGCCCAGTGTTCTTCAACCGCCGATCCACGGACCGATGCCGATCCACAGAATAATTATTTTATTTCTGCCGGTCCATAGGTGTAAAAAGGTTGAAAAACACTGGTCTAGTTGATTAACTTGCCATACTAAATCACTTAAAACATGGTACACTCTATGAAAAACATATTTCATTTACATAAAGGTATAGCCACCTTTAAAAATCCTCACTAACCCCTTCTTTTACTAAAGTGCGCTAACCGACTAGCACGCGCTCAACGCTAACGTGTGATTGTTAGTCTATGGACGCGTTAGCGTTGAGCGCGTGCTAATCGATTAGCGCACCTTAGTAAAAGAGGGGGTAAATCACTGCAACAACCTCATTAAAAACAACCTTAATATAATTATCGCCTATCTATACATTTTATTTTATTTATTGATTTTTATTTCTTCCATTTGTGTGTCGCACATACCTATACAAGCTCTTAGCGACATTACAGAGGAAGGGGTTAGAAGAGGGTAGGGATGACAATGGAGGGCAGGAAGATACTGGAGGAGAAGAGGATACAAGTGATTAGGTGTCAAATAGATGAGTTTTCAGTTTCTTCCAGAATTTGATGTGGTTAGGTTCCATCCTGGTAATTTCAATAAGGTCATTCCAAGTTTTTACGCTTAGAAAGGTGAGCATGGAGTAGAAAACATGCTTTTATTGCAGATTTTTTTGTGGAGGGGAGATTTAGAAGTATTCTGTTGAGGGTTCTGCGGGAAGTAGACCACGCCTTGGAGAAGAGCTGGATGAGAGGAGCCACGGAGTTTCCGTAAAGTATACGGTGAATGATGCATGAAGTTTTGAAGGTTATTCGTTACTCACCCCGAAGCTCAAAGTACAAAATTAGCATTATCTTCATTACTCAATAAATCAATACTCTGTCAATACTTCCAAAATCTCACTTAGGGGTCCTTTTATCAAACCGTGGTAGCAGGGTTAGCGCGTCGGACATTTCATCACGCGCTAACCCCCGTGGCAAGCAAAAAAACGAATGCCTGGTCAATGGAGGCATTAGCGACTAGCGTGTCAGGCGGTTTAACACGCGGTACTCCACATGTTAAACCTCTACTGTGCCTTGATAAAAGGACCCCATAATCTGTCTCTGTCCGAATAAATAATAGGAGTGAATTATATAACACAGGTCCAAATAAAAGCAAATTTTCTCCATTTTCTAGTGTATTTATGTGGGCAGGAACAACTAGAAACTGAACAAAAAGATCAGTGGGGAACATATGAATCCATCATCCCTGCCAAGTACTTAGGCTTTGGATAACAGCCCAAAAGATCAAGTATAATATATAATGTTCTAGAATGGATTCTGTCGGTGTTTTATTTTATGAGATTCTGGATTATGTGCTAGAAAGAAAGCATATTGAGAGCAGTCTAGGGATGTAGCAAATATAGAGAAACAAAAATAGAACAGCCCAACATTTGTAGGGGTATAAAAATGTAACCCGGGTCTCACTCACAAAGTCTTATGGCACCGGGTACCTCATCGGGCCAGGCAACCGTGACCAGGGTCTACAAAAAGAAAAAAGTCTGGTTTTGAGCTGGACATAGGCCAGGGCCAAGCTAAATCCCAGTAGGCTGAAGGATAATTTTCCCTGGGGGATCAATCACTCCACGCAGTCCTTCACTTAGTTGAACAAAATCAAGCTGAGACTGATGGAAAATTTTACTTGAAAAGTTTAGCTGCCGTTTCAACTTTCCAACTATTTACAAAGGTCTCTTGATTCCAATTCTTGGTCACAGCCCGGGTACAAAGTTTGTTTTAATGTTCTCCCATCATGTCCATGATCTCCACACATACAATTCCTTTCATACTCTCGGTGAGCCTCTCTGGGTCCTATTCTTGCTCCTCAGCCCGGGACCATAGCGTCTTCCCACCAAACTGAAACAACCCACTGAGGCCCCACTGTAAGCAGAGTCACTCACTCTTCCATTAATCCAGAGAGATGGGTAGGGTTACCAGATGTTCAGCAACATCCCTCTCGACATGAATCCATGTTTCACCCACTTGCATCAGGGTCGAGGTGCCATACAAAACTGCAACAACAAAAAACCCCAGCTCTGTGAATCTTCACATCAGTTGACACCAAGTTTAAGTTTCAAGTTTATTTCAGTCTTGATATACCGCTTTTATAATCAAAGCGGTTTCCAATTAATACAAAGTATTAAAAAGTTTAAAATATAAAATAAAGGGAACAAACTATAACTTAATTCTTGAAATGCTTCACTGTGAACATATACAAGGTACAAAGAAGAGACTTGTGTTCTTACCGGCATTGCTTCTAACATGGCTATGGAATTTTGAGACGCCGAAATTTAAACTTCCCTACTGACGTCAATGCCTCATATTGGTTACTCGATTACTACATCAGGACTACATTCATTCAACCTTTTAAACAATGATTCCTGTTCTCAGTTTTATTGATGTATAATGCCCTTAATCTTCATACAATGGATGCTAACAATTATTTAGTGGTTAAACCATCACATTTATATAGATACTAGTTGTTTAGCCCGTTACATTAACGGGTGCTAGCAGCCATTTTCCCTTATTTTTACCTCCTCCCTGTCCAGCAACACCACCACCCTTTCCCTGCTCCCCCCATATATCAGTAGCCCTTCTCCTTTTATCTCTCCCTGTTTAGCAGCACCCTTCCCATTCCCTCCTCCCCCTGTCCAGCAATAGCTCTTCTCCTTTATATCCTGCTCCCCCCCCCCCTGTCCAGCAGTAGCCCCAGGAAAAGAGTGAGGATCAAAGGACCAAAGCTTTTACTCCAATCCTCTTGATGCCTGACATCCAAGTACGGGAAATCCACTCTCCCCACCTCCTTGCTCCTGCTGCACTTCCTCCTCGGCTATACACACACACACACACACACACTTACATACAGCTCTCCGGCTCCTCACGCCCCTCCTCCACCTTCCGCTTCTTCGGCGGGGGCCAACGTTTTCTTTATTTTCTTTTCACATGTTGGACCTAACAGCTCGAGCCTCCAGCAGTCTAACTCTGAAGTTGAAAAAACTTCGGCCCGTCTCCGTGCTCGGCCGCGGCGGGCTACAGCTGCCGCGGCCTGCAGCCGCCAACAGCCGCAGCGGCCGACATCCGTCTTGACTTTTTTTTTTTTTTTTTTTTAGTTGAAAGACGCGGCGGTGGCTCCTCTCATGATCCCCACCTGCGTCGGAAGTCCGACGCAGGCGGGGATCGTGAGAGTAGCCACCGCCGCGTCTTTCAAAGAACCGTAAGCCGCGCATGCGCACTTCCTATGTGCCGCTACAGCTCACGGAAAACCGGCGCACACATAGGAAGTGCGCATGCGCGGCTTACCATTTTATTATATTAGATTGTTATCAGGGTTGTAGCTCGCAAAACAGTATTGGGTTACTGCTTGCATGCTGGTATAAAATATCTCCATAGACTGCAGCCACTGGCTCCAAAGTGCAACGCATTTTTACAATCACTAGTATTATTACTAGAGGACTTTTCGTTGTAGAATCATGCAATTTTCCCATCCAGATTCGCTTTGTTTTATACCGCATCACACCGTCATCCATTCTATATCTTCATTCAAGCCCTCCGGGGCTAAGGTATTCAAAAGAAATATCCATCTGTGTTCTTTGTAGTTTAGTAGTCTTTCAATCTTACCACCCTCCCATCCAGCTTTTACAACATTACATTACATTAGTGATTTCTATTCTGCCATTACCTTGCGGTTCAAGGCGGATTACATTCAAACTAAAAATATCTTGTAATGTGGCACCCTAACTGCTCCCTCCGCTCCAAAGCAGAACGACGACTCAGCATTCCTGCAGGGAGATCCCTCCGAATGAGTACAGCGTACAAAAGATCCTACAGCCATTTCCTACCTCAGCTATGGAACCGACTACCCACATAGATCAGGTCGCTGGACTCACTAATGACCTTCTGTAGAGCAGTAAAGACCTTCCTCTTCCGCCAATCGGGCCATTAAAAACTACCTCCTCAATATACTTCTCCTAGTAATAATAATAATAATAACAGTTTATATACCGCAATACCGTGAAGTTCTATGCGGTTTACAAAAGATTAGAGAAGGTACAGAATAATTGGACTTAAGAGCGGAAAGAGTGAGAGAGTACGATAGAGAAAAACAGATCAGTTGTCTAGGTCAGTGTTTTTCAACCGCTGTTCCGCGGCACACTAGTGTGCCGCGAGATGTTGCCTGGTGTGCCGCAGGGCCGCCATCAGGGCAGTACTACCAGTCCTGCATTCAGGGGCCCGGAGCTGACAGGGGGCCCGGGCTCCCCCAGGGTCCTAGGCAGTGTTCTAAGGCAGGGGCGCCAGTAGCTCGCCAAGGCAAAGTGAGTCGATCACCCAGGACTCACTTTGTCTTGGCGATCTAATCTATCGAGCCGATAAGTCTTCTTCTCCCCGACGTCAATTCTGCAGTCGGAGAGGAAGTTCGGGCCAGCCAATCGCTGCCTGGCTGGGCGGAACTTCCTCTCCGATTGCAGAATTGACGTCAGGGAGAGCATGCGTCGGAGTCGGCTTTGGGGCCTGTTATCCATTGGTGGGTCCTGTTCCCCGATGGCAGCGGCAGTGGCTTGGGGAACGGCAGGGAGAAAGAAAGAAAGGGGGCAGGCAGGGAAACAGAAGGAAAGAAGAGAAACAGAAAAAAGAAAGAAAGGTCAGGGAGAGAGGAAGAAAAAGTTGGGGGAGGGAATGAGGTGTGGAGGAGAGAAAGCATACAGGCTGATAGAAGGGAAGAAAGATTGGATGCACAGTCAGAAGAAGAAAGTGCAACCAGAAATCACCAGACAAGGTAGGAAAAATGATTTTATTTTAAATTTAGCAAAGTGGAGGCAGTATTACCACAGTTTTCAAAGGAATTTGCCCAAATAACTTAATAGTTAACTGGGTAAATTCCCAGAGATGAAAACTTCCCTTCACTTACTATGCACAGTTCTGAATTTATATCTGCTGTCTATATTTTACAATATGGTCACCTTTTACTAAACCGCAATAGTGGTTTTTAGCGCAGGGAGCCTATGAGCGTCAAGAGCAGCGCTGGACATTCAGCGCAGCTCCCTGCGCTAAAAACTGCTATTGTGGTTTAATAAAAAGGATGGAGGGTATATTTGTCTATTTTTGTATGGTTGTTACTGAGGTGACAATGCATAAAGTCATCTGCCTTGACCTCTTTGAAAAAAACCCAGAATAGGAATGATAATTAACATTTTCTCAGCGTATAGTGTGCTTTGTGTTTTTTAATTTTATTATTGGTAGATCATTTTGACTTGGTCATTTTAAAGTAGCTCACAAGCTCAAAAAGTTTGGGCACCTCTGAGCTACAGCGTTGAAACTGTGTATTTCTATTTTATCCCCCCTTTTACAAAACTGTGGAGCATTTTTTAGCGCCAGCCGTGGTGGTAGCAGCTCTGATGCTCAGAATTCTATGAGTGTCAGGGCTGTTACCACTGTGGCTAAAATCCACACTACAGTTTTGTAAAAGGGTGAGGGGTTAGTCTGTGATGACATATTCCATACTAGGCGAAGGTGTTTTCTGTGTTCTGTGTGTTTGAAAGACATGGTTTTCTGTTAGGATTGACGGTGTAGGATTGATCTGTGCTGGTCTGGCTTGTTTAGTTTTACAGAGCTGTCATCTGGAGCTGTCATCCGCCGGCTCATCGGGGATCGATCAGAAGAGTGCTGAGTGTGACGGACAGTGGCTATCTGGAGGAGACAAGCGCAGTAAGTCCTGAGTGACAGTGAGATACTGCAGTGATGGACAAGTTTTTGAAAAGGAAAGAACTAGACTCTGAACAAAATTTGGAGCCAGATGAGAGCCCAAGTATGAGTGGGGGTCAAAGGAAAGCAAAGATGGTTAGCGCAAGCAAATTCTCTGGCGCAAGGCAATATAGCGAAAGCTATATTTCAGTTGGATTTACTTTCACTGGAGATGCAAACAAACCAACTCCACTGTGCGTGGTGTGTGGTGAAAAGCTAGCTAACAGTGCTATGGTCCCAAGCAAATTTAAACGCCATCTCCAAACGAAACACCCTTCGCTTCAAAACAAGAATGCGGACTATTTTGTTCGCCTGCGTGACAACACGGAGAAACAGGCAACTTTCATGAGAAAAACCACAAAGGTAAATGAAAGAGTTCTTAAAGCTAGCTATCAAGTTGCTGAACTTATAGCCAAGTCAAAAAAGTCGCACACTGTGGCAGAGACATTAATACTTCCTGCCTGCAAAGCTATTGTAGAGGAGATGCTCGGACCTGAAGCAGCTAAGGAAATAGCCAAAGTCCCTCTCTCAGACAACACAATTTCCAGACGTATTAATGACATGTCTGCAGACATCGAAAGTGTGGTTTTGGAAAAGATCCGTATCAGTGAGAAATTTGCATTGCAACTTGACGAGTCTACTGATATCAGTGGACATGCTCAACTCTTGGCCAATGTGCGTTTTGTTGATGGTGATGCAATTAGAGAAAACTTCTTTTTTTGCAAGGCATTGCCAGAAAAAACAACAGGAGAAGAAATTTTTCGGGTTGCATCAGAATACCTTGAAAAAGGAGGACTTAAGTGGGAAAACTGCACAAGTGTCTGCACCGATGGAGCTGCAGCCATGGTCGGGCGTACCAAAGGCTTTGTAAGCAGAGTGAAGGAAAGAAATCCAGATGTGATTGTTACGCATTGTTTTTTACACCGCGAGGCCCTCGTAGCCAAGACTTTACCAGCAGTCCTAGTTCATGTGTTGGATGATGTTGTGTGCATGGTAAACTTTGTAAAGTCACGACCCGTGAAAAGTCGCATATTTGCAGCTTTGTGTGAGGAGATGGGAGCGAAGCATAAAACCAAATACAGAGAGAGACTGAGAGCTGTTGACGAAGAGCTACGTGTGTGTCTTTCTTCGATTCCAGCCAGAATATCAGCTTTGTGTTCAGCCAAACAGGCCCAGGTTTCGCCCTGAATAAAGTATTTTATAATTTTTCACTATTCTGTTTACTTAATATTTCATAATAAAGTAATTATAAAATACTTTCTTTGTGTTTATTTGATTCCTATTCAAGAGAATTACTTTATATATAGTCAATATAGGCACAGAGTTAAATTTTTTAACATTTTCTAATGGTGGTGTGCCTCGTGATTTTTTTCATGAAACAAGTGTGCCTTTGCCCAAAAAAGGTTGAAAAACACTGGTCTAGGTATTTCAGGAACAGGTATGTTTTTAGACGCTTCCTAAATTCCTCGTAAGTAGTGGGCGAGAGCAATTGCTCTAGGTCCTTACCCCATAATGCCGCCCGATATGAGAGAAGAAGTTCATGGTGTTTTTTTAGTTTGCAGCCTCTAACTGGAGGGGAAACAAAGTTTGAATGTGTGCTTCTCTTGCGTTTGTTGGTACTCTTCGCTATGACCAGTCTGGTCTGTTATTGTCTACTGTAGCCTATTTGTTGTCATGACTAGTCTGTTTTCAAACGATTGTGAATGTCTACCTGGGAGAACGGGATAGAAATCGAAATAAATAAATAAATAATCTGTAGGTATATTCAGTGTCACTACTTCAATTTTAGAAAACTGTTAAAAACAAGGCTGTTCAATCGATTTGTTAACTAAGAATCTACTCAGCACTGCTTATTCAATCCTGTAACCCTTTGAACCTTTTAGCTTTCGTATTCTTTATTATGTAAGATTGTATTGCTGACTTTGATTGTAACCTCTTCGCTGATTGTCCAGCGCCTCTTGCTGTAAACCGCCTCGAACTTATATAGCTTTGGCGGTATATAAGAATAAAATTATTATTATTAAATTATTATTATTACTTCTATGGATAGTGCCACTGAATTTATGTAAAATATTTAAACACTGTGGCCAGCATTTTAAAACCACGTTGACTATGGGGTTTGAACATTGACCTGGAAAAAGAAATTTGGCCATTCTATACTTTAACAGCAACACTAACCTTTAAAAAAAAAAAATGATATAAAATGAAGAAAAACGTTAAAAGAAAAGATATACATTTTCTACTGAAATTACATGTATTGGTTTTGCAGTATACATTTGACAGGAGACACTAATTGGACTGTCTTATAATCAGCTTTCTTCTATAGAATATCGTCGATGATTGGTACAATTAGATGGTTTCTTGCTTTAATTAACTTCTGTATATTTGGATATTTCTTGTGATTATTGTACATTTCTAATGATTATTGTCAATTTTGTATATCTACTTTGAAAATCAATAAAATATTTGGGAAAAAAAAAAGATAACCAGATGTAACATTTTTTCCTAATGAGAGAAAGGTAGATTTTTAGCAATTTATTTTGTATATGTTTCTAAGAAGTATCCTAATTTAAACTGAACGTTGATTGAAATAGAAGGGACAACAGCCTCCAAGAAACATCTGTTACTACTGAATTCTACCTCTTTGGCTGCGACGGCAGCTGATTCTGACTAGACAAGTTTATTGATCTTTTTATTCCAAAAATATACGGACAAGACCGAAGTTGAAAATACAGTGAACATTTGAGCAATCCATAGTATAAACATTTACATATTATTATAATTTCTCCAAAATGTTGAAGATGGCTGGAGGACCACCTTGTTCTCTTGAAGAAGAGCAGATGTTTAACTAAATTTATTTCTACACTTCAAAGGAATGTCTGATCATACCGCAGGTATGCATCAGCCCAGATCTTTACAGTAAATGGAAGGCCTGACCACGACGGTTATATGTGTTTGGGGTGTGTCAGCATAATTTCTTTGATCATGCATCCAGCTATTGCAGCTCTGTAAGCCAATAATCTGCCTTTTATCTCATTACATTTATCTCATCAGAAATTGATGACCACTATAACACCAGGTGCATTAGATACAACAGCTTACTTAAAGGTTGTTTCGCTCTCTAGAAGCTTCGGTCCATTAGAGCATATTTTGATGCTTCATCATTTAAAATTCTGGTACAATTCCTTATATTGAGTCAACTTGATTACTGTAATATCGCCTATTTGGCAATTTCTCAGAAGAATGTGCGACGATTACAACTGGTGCAAAATGCGGCAGTCAAGCTAATTTTTGGATTGAAGAAGTTCAATTATATAACACCTTCCTACCGACTTCTGCATTGGCTGCCGCATTATGGGGTAAAGATCTGGAACAATTGCTTACGCCTACTACTTATGGGGAATTTAGGAAGCACCTAAAGACATATCTGTTCCTGAAGTATTTAGGTAACTGATCTGTACAATCTTATTTCACAATAACTGTTCTCTAGAGCTGTTAATCACTAGCTTTTAACTTTGTTAACTCTACTCAATTTGTAGCATCTTTAAATCATTGTAAACCACATAGAACTTCAGTCTTGCGGTATATAAATTGTTATTATTATTATTATTATAACATAAGAGTTGCCATACTGGGACAGACCGAGGCACTTACCAGCAAGTAGGCATGGTTAGGGGTGGATTTGGGGTGAATTTTGGGTGTGCTTTGACTTAGACGCTGGTAAGTCAACCCAACAGTGGTCAACCCAGGTCACCAGTTTGTTTGTTTTTTTTGGTATGGTGACTTCCATGGAGAAATGGTCTAGTTCTGATCTGCACGTTGTAGGGAGGCAGACTATCAGCTCCCATATAACTAATTTTACTGTGGTATTTTAAACTGAGCTTTTCATTTGCTTTCTTTCTCATTTTGCTCCTTGAGCGTTATATATCTCCTTTGTGTTTTTGCTGAAAAGCAGATTAAAGGATGTTTGGGGAGAAACATGATTCTTTGAATTTGTCTGGCAAGATCGATTGTTGTGCTTTAAACATGGGTGACCTGGGCCTAAAAGGAGTAGTGTGCGAGGCTCTGCCGGGTGTGTGTGGTGCAGGGCTTAAAGCTACAGCCTCGGCACCCTGCGGTCGGGGGTTCAAACCCAAGCTTCTCCTTGTGACCCTGGACAAGTCACTTAATCCCCCATTGCTCCAGACACATTAGATAGATTGTGAGCCCACTGGGACAGACAAGGAAAAATGCTTGAGTACCGGAATAAATTCTGAGCTCCCCTGAATAGATAGTCTGAAAAGATTCCGGTAACCAGAGCTGATACTGTGATGTCACAATGCCTCATTCCACCAATAAGAGCCAACCGCATCAGTGATGTCACAATGGCTCGACTGTCCATTACTTGGCTCACTTCTAATACATTTTGATTTCTAGAGTGGTGCAGTGGTTAAAGCTACAGCCTCAGCACCCTGAGGTTGTGGGTTCAAACCCATGCTGCTCCCTGTGACCCTGGGCAAGTCACTTAATCCCCCCATTGCCCCAGGTACATTAGATAGATTGTGAGTCCACAGGGACAGACAGGGAAAAATGCTCGAGTACCTGAATAAATTCATGTAAACTGTTCTGAGTTCCCCTGGGAGAACAGTATAGAAAACTGAATAAATAAATAAATACTGTGTTACTGAAGCTACTATCCTCTAAGAAGCTGCTGCTATAGGCAGCTGGACAGTCTTGTCTAATAGTTGGAGCAGCCCTTGCCCCACCCCCATTTTGGATGCTCGGGGTGGGGTGGGGGGGGGAGTGCACCAACTCATCCTTCACCTCAGTTGAGCCACCCCTGATAATGGTAACTTCTGTTAATATAGAAGAATTGTGCGTGGGTTTATCGCTGCTGGAGGAGTTCTGCAAAACACAAGATTACCAAATTGTTCCCCCCCTCCCCCACACACTTTTACACAACTGTAACATGGTTTTTAGCGCTGGCTGTGGCGTTAGCAGCTCCGGCGCTACGGTTTTGTAAAAAGTGAGGCGTATTTACCTCCTTTTTTTTTTTTCCTTTATTACAAAAATTGTAGTTCAACCTTTTGTCCTTAAATTCACGCACATGTGATTTGTTTGAAATTTGTTTGTTAACTGTATTCCCGAATTTTAGGTTGTAAGCTGTCCAAAAGGATTGTCAATGGTGCGAGATAGTAAGATTTTAATAAACTTGGAATAATATGTTTAAAAGCCTGACTAGCTGGCCCATAGAGCAGTTAGAGACCAATGCCAAAGACCAAAGAGTTAGTCAAACAAGTGACCCACATGGTGACGGGACTAAATTGCGCGAGTTGGCGCGCCGACAACTGCGCAGACAACTGAGTGCAAGGTTGATGGCGCGCCGAAGAAAAGCACTATTTTAAAGAGCTCTGACGGGGGGTGTGGGGGGGAACCCCCCCCCCCACTTTAATTAACAGACATTGCGCTGGTGTTGTGGGGGGTTTTGGGGGTTGTAACCCCCCACATTATACTTAAAACTGAACTTTTTCCCTAAAAAACAGGCAAAAAGTTCGGTTTCAAGTATAATGAGGGGGGTTACAACCCCCCAAAACCCCCACAACGCCAGCGCGATGTCTGTTAAGTAAAATAGGGGGGTTCCCCACCAACACCCCCCCATCGGAACCCTTTAAAATAGTGCTTTTCTTTGGCGCGCCGTCAACCTTGCGCTCAGTTGTCTGCGCTCAGTTGTGGGCGCGCCGTTGTCTCGCATGATTTTGTCTATGAACCGACCCACACGGCATGCACGGACACGTCTGCTGTTTCACACCAAGCTGGGTAGCACGCAGCGGATTTAGTTATCTGAAAATGCAATCAGCCTTAGTCAGGTTTTGTCATCAAAGAAAGGCTGTTGTTCTTCTTATGGTCAACTGGATGGTTTTCGTTCTGCAAAGGAGAGAAAAAAAAAAAAATACCCACAGAATTATTTTTATTTTTTTCTGGTATGTGAATTTATTGCTGACACACTCTGATAAAATGCTCAGCAAGACTGCAAACTTAAAAAATAATTATCTTAGTACAAGTTCTAGCAGCTTGGAAGAACAGATGTACTATCGCTAGGTATAAAAAAAAATGGGTGATTAATGTAGCAAGGAGGAGCGTTAGCTGATGCTCCCCCCTCCTCCCTTTACAGAACCTGTCAGCAGTGCAGTAGACCCTGCTAACAGAGGCATTTTCAGTTAAACTGAAGTCACGCGATTGCATGAAGATTCATAAGCACTCCAAACATCACATTATAGAAATACAAAGAGTGGAAACAATGCAGTGTGGTTTCTTTTTATTCCACCCCACCCCTCCCAATTCCCATCTGCTTTGTAACATGCAAAAGGGTTATTTGATGAGCAGTTCTGAGCCCCAGGTTGCTGTCATATTATACTCTATTATCCAGAAATCGCTATGTCATAGCACATAACCGATTTCATAGCAAACTGGAGGAGTGGCCTAATGATTAGAGCGGAAAACTGAGAACCAGGGAAGCTAGGTTCAGATCCCACTGCCTGTCCATATGATCATGGGTAAGTGGATCGGTTTTTCACTCCATCAAAAATTACAAAGACTAGGGGACACTCGATAAAGTTACAGGGAAATACTTTTAAAACCAATAGGAAATATTTTTCACTCAGAAAACAGTTAAGCTCTGGGACGCATTTGCCAGAGGTTGTGATAAGAGCAGATAGTGTAGCTGGTTTTAAGAAAGGTTTGGACAATTTCCTGGAGGAAAAGTCCATAGTCTGTTATTGAGACATGGGGGAAGCCACTGCTTGCCCTGGATTGGTAGCATGGAATGTTACAACTCTTTGAGATTCTAGAATCTTGCTTTCTCTGAGATAATGGAATGTTGCTATTCCTTGGGTTTTGGCCAGCTATTAGTGACCTGAATTGGCCACCATGAGGACGGGTTACAGAGCTAGATGAACCACTGGTCTGACCCAGTGTCTATTCTTATGTCCATAAATCACTTAGGAGACCTTTTACTAAGCTGTGGTAAGTGCTAATGTGTGATTAAAATGGGTAATCATGGGCCTTGTTCAAGCATATTAGATGTTGTCAATCAGCGTCAATGAAACAATTGTTATATTTCATGACAAGAAGAGTTAACTGGACCCCTGTTAAGATGAATAAGATTAATGAAGAAAACTTTCCTTTGTGTTGGTCATGCAAGAATGAAAAAGGAACATTAGATCATATGCTCTTCCTTTGTTCAAAAGTACACTTCTTTTTTTTTTTTTTTTATAATTCTTTATTCATTTTCAAAATTACAATAAGTGTTATATATGTTCCATCATATTAACAATAAATACATCACTTAAAAACTATCATTGGTACATTACATAAACTCTTATCCTTCCCCCCTTCCCACCCTTTCCTACCATATATTCCATTATCTTATAGAATAACAAAATATTGTACGGATTAGTTGACATTGTTTCCCTTAATTTATTAGTTTAATAGTGAAGGGGGGGATATTTTATTATTACAAAAGTACACTTCTATTGGTAACAGATTTGGAATCATATTCAAATTTTGTATCTGTGAATATACCCTTAATATATGCAGGAGCAATATTTAATATATTTGATATTTCTATAGATATAATTACATTACATTACATTAATGATTTCTATTCCGCCAATACCTTGCGGTTCATGGCGGATTACAAAAGAAGTTATCTGACCATTTCCAGAGGAATTGAAGAGTAGAGCGAGTTGCTTCAGAGAATTGGGATGAGTCTTGCGGTGTTAGTTTGTCTTCAAGGATTTCTTCAATAGCATGGTTTTTATTTCTTTTCTGAGCGATTTGTAGTCTGGGTCATTATCAGTAAACTGGAGAGTTGGTAGTCTTAGTTTTGCTGCTTGTGTGGCTAGAAGGCCATCGCATAGTTTTTTTGTTTGACGCCTCTGATTGAGGGATGCGTGAACGGTTTGTGGGTTCTCCTATGTCTGGTTGAGGTAGTTTGGATTAAGCAGTTGTTTAGGTAGGATGGGCTGTCTCCGTTTATGGTTTTAGATAGTAGGCAGTAGAATTTGAATTGTACTCTTGCTTGTTTTGGGAGCCAGTGTGAATCGAGGTATGCCGCCGTGATGTGGTCATGTTATCGATATTAACAGCTGTGGCCATTCAATCTATTTTGAGAGCATGGAACAGTGTTTCTGCATTGTCATTTTAATTCTGGTGGAATTCAATTTGTTTAATTGGAAAATATGAAGCAACTGTATGGGAAAAAAGAGGGAAAAAGGTAAAATTTGATCAAATATGGTTACCTATCAAAAAATATATGGAAAGTAATAAGAATTGAATGGTATGGATGAATGTGTATGATTGTTGTGGCACTCTCTGTATGGGTGGGATGGGTTATAGTTATAACTGGATTGTAATATATACCATGCATTGGATAAGAATATTATAATGTAAAACTGTTTGAGACACATGTTCTTCTGTTATAAATAATTTGTTTTAAAAATTTTCAATGAAAATATTTTAACTTTAAAAAAACGTGTTAACTGCAAATTTTAGCACATTTTAGTAGAAGGGCCCGTAAGCTAGACCTTTCAAATCATACATTCTCCAAGCAAGATTTATGTTTATTAAGAATTTTATATAGAAACATAGAAACATAGAAATAGACGGCAGATAAGGGCCCACGGCCCATCTAGTCTGCCCACCTTAATGTCCCTCCCCTACCTTTGCCCTGTGAATAGATCCCATGTGCCGATCCCATTTGGCCTTAAAATCAGGCACGCTGCTGGCCTCAATCACCTGTAGTGGAAGACTATTCCAGCGATCAACCACTCTTTCAGTGAAAAAGAATTTCCTGGTGTCACCTCGTAGTTTCCCGCCCCTGATTTTCAACGGATGCCCTCTTGTTGTCGTGGGACCCTTGAAAAAGAAGATATCTTCCTCAGCCTCGATGCGGCCCGTAAGATACTTGAACGTCTCGCATAACAGCCCTAAAGGATCTAAGCGGTTTACAATACACAATTCATATTCATCAAGAAAAGAACTCCATTAAAATTAGAAAAGGAAAGATTATGAACAAAAGTTTTTAAAAAAAATTTTTTTTCATAAAATATCATAGCAAATATCTCAACAATAATTGTTCTAATAATAAAACAATAAAACCATCAAATCTCAATGAACCATAGTTAATATATACAGCTAAAAATATTCCATTACAAATTTAATCATTACTTAAATACAGATCACAGTCCCAAACTCTGTTCTAAGTTGAGAAAGCCAGTTGGAAAAAATGTGCTTTTAAATGTCTTAAACTTGATATAGGATTCTTCTTTTCTTAAGTCTATGGGCAAATTATTCCATAACCATGGAACTAAATAAAAGAATGCATAATCTCTAGTTGATGCCTTCGAAATATGAGGAACGACTGCCCTATTCAGAGGTCGTAATAAACGTCTGGGGTGTAGAATAGCCTCAAATTAGAAAGATATGAAGGCTGTAACTGGAATAATGCTCTATGGGGCTCATAATCGAAAGAGAAAAACGTCCAAAAACCGGCCTAAGTCGACACTTGGACGAACATTTCTCAAAAACTTCCAAGCGCCGAAAATAAAAACGGGTTTTGGACGTATTTCTAAACGACCTAGGCCTCCAGAATGCCGCTCAACGTCCAAAGCTAAACGGGGCGTTTCGGGAGGCGTGTCGAGGGTGGGAGTTGGGCGGGACGTGGGCTGGCTTAGACTTAGTCGTACAGCATGTATAACCGAAAGTTTAACAACAGAGCCTAGACGGAACTTGGTCGTTGTGACTTAAACCATGTAAAACATGGTCTAAGTCACAAAAACCCACCTAAAGTCACCAGATAAGCACTGCAAACACATAACACAGACCCCCAAACACTCCCCCAGTGATCACCAACCCCCACCCCCACCTCATAAAAATTTTATTCACATCTTTAAATTTCAGCCTCCAGACCATCATCACCTGGCCGCTTGGCATAGGAAAGCCTAGCAGTCCAGCCCAGAGGCAGCTTAAGTCATCTTGGGGGTGGGTTAGGGACCCATAGAGAGGAGGACCCATGCCCATAAGCCTCTGTAATCACTGCATTGATACTTAAACATGTGCACTCCTTATACATCCCCAAAACCCTTTTGTACTGGCATATAAGTGGCTCCTGCAGCCAGAAGGGCTATTGGGGTGGTAGATAAGTGGGTTTAGGGGATTCTGGAGGTGGTTTGTGGTTCACCATAACCTATAAGGGAGCTGTAGTGAGGAGAAGCCATGGCACTCTTTTGGTGAAGTTCACAGCAGTGCCCTGTAAGGTACCCCACTATTTAGGTGGCATGTCTGGGTGTGCAGTCCATCACTTTGCAGACCCCTCCCACGTCCAACAGGGCTTGTTCTAGGCGTTTTGGACTTGGACGGAAAGTTGGACGGAAATATGGTATAAAGATGGACGACTTAGTGGCTTGGACGATCAGATCGGCAGGACGTATAATTAGACAATTTTCGAAAGTAAAAAAAAGTTGGACGTATCTTTCGAAAATGTGTCTTAGGCTCTTTTTAACTTTGGGCGACTTGCGAGATGGATGTAAACGGACTTAGACGTCCCTATTGATTATGCCCCTCCACGTGTTTGTATTTTGTAAACCGCTTAGGTTTAAGCAGGTTAGAAATCTTTTTAAAAAGTACATAAATAAGATTTTTACATGGGAACTGGGGTTGATTCCCACTGTAGCTCCTTGTGACCCTGGACAAGTCACATAACCCCTTCATTGCCCTAGGTACAAAAAGCTTACATTTTTTGTGAGCACACTACGGAGAGAAAAAAAAAAATACCTGAGCTTGTACATAATATACGTAAACCGTTTAATACAGGGCAAGCACACCCCTATTGAAAATTCACTGGCAAAATCACCCCCCACTGACACTGCCCTGCTTGTACAAATCCTGCTCCAGAGTCTTTAGCGTGCAGGGTTGAGGTTCAGAAGTAGAAATCTAAAAAAAAAAACCCAAAACCCAAGCTAACCATTTGTTTAACAGCATTATGGGTGGTTTGGAAGTAAAAGAAGCACAGATGGGAGGCAATCTTCAAAACGCAATTTAATACTAATCAGAAAGAGGCCCTAATCATTAGAAGCATGTGTGTAATTCAGCGTTACGGCAAAGCTCTGTAATCCGATAGCTTCAACGTGTAACGTGTCACTTTGCAGATTAAGTATGGGCACAATTAAGCCCTTCAAACAAACTACTACAATGACTGGAAAATGTACAGGAGATCGAGCACAATAAAATAATCTCAACCCCTAATAGTTCACTCTCTGTTCCATATGTATGTATTAAAAAAAAAAAAAAATCAATTATATTAGGAATAATGTTATAGGGCTCAAATAAATGCATGCTTATGGAATAATGGTGCACACATGAACATTAGTAAAACACATAAGGACCAGATTCCAAACAGCCTACACAGTTGCAAAGTTGGCAGGTGCTGTTACTGTTTGAACTTTATGTAAATTTTCAGAGACAACATCTGGGTAGTTTCTGGTTTTCAAATTAATATAAAAAATGTGTACTATTTTGTGCCAGGGGCCAGAGCGGTATGAAAGCATGTGTCCTTCTGAACATATATATATGCCTTTTTTTTTTTTTTCTTCCCTCAGTCTAAACATGCCCACAGGACACCTTCTCACTTGCAGCTAAAAATGTGTGCGATATGAAGGCCTGCGAGCAGTTATAGGCAAGCTGTGGAGGGAAATATCCAGACAGGATACTCTAGAAACATATTAATCCATTTGACTGCAACAAAAGCACTTTGAACATTTTTCTCTTAATGTGCGGGTCAAAGTGCCACTTAATGAATGATGACCTACATTTTGGCACATACCCTCAGGGGTCAATATTCAGCTCGTGACGGTAAAGCAGCTTGTGAGCCTCTCACAGACACAGACTGAATTAACCAAAGTTTATTTTAAAAAATTAAAGTTTCCAAGTTTGTTAAAATTTGATGTACCGCTTATAATAGTTGTCTATGCGTTGTACAAAATTACAATATAAAAGTTTTATAAATAGAATTTTGGGAAATAAAACCAGGACTCAAGACATAGCACGATGTACAGGAACAAATGGAAGGGAAGGCTGAACTACAATTGAGAATAGGATAGAAGAACAGCAATGGATAGAAAGGTTTGGACAAGTTCCTGGAGGAAAAGTCCATAGTCTGTTATTGGGGGACATGGGGGAAGCCACTGCTTGCCCTGGATCGGTAGCATGGAATATTGCTATTCTTTGGGGTTCCAGAATCTTGGATTCTACCTGGAATCTTGATACTCTTTGGGGTTCTAGACAGGGCTGGATTAATCAATAGGCCCAGTAGGCACGTGCCTAGGGCGCTGAAAGAGGACGACTCACCTTGCCATTTTTTAAAACAGTAACGACCCTCCTCCCAGCATCTACGGCAGTGCCCCCCCCCCCCCCCCGCAGCAATGGCAACGCGGCCGGATCTGTTACAGGAAGGTCCCGCAATGACTGCTTCTGCTGGTCCATCCCCCTCCGACTTCACTTACTTGCTCCGGAAGAAGCGACGTTGGGGTGAGATGGACCAGAAGAAGCAGTCATCGCGGGACCTTCCTGTAACAGATTTGGCCGCATTGCCATTGCTGCAGGGGGGGGGGATTTCCATTGCTGCGGGGGGGGGGGGGCATTGACATTGCTGTGGGAGAGGCATTGCCATGGGGGGGTAACCCATTGCTGTCAGCTGTTCTAATGTTCTTTAGGGCAAAGGAGCTCAGCGGGTAGAGCTGGCAGCTGCAATGTTTGGAGGGGGAGAGAGAAAGGAGCATGGAAGGATGGTGAAGGGAGAGAAAGGGGGCATGGTGGTATGGAAGGGTTGTGAGAAGGATGGTATGGAAGGGTGGTGGAGGAAGAGAAAGGGGGCAAGGTGGTATGGAAGGGTGGTGGAAGGAGAGAAAGGGGCTGATGGACTTGGTGTGCAGGGGAAGGGGAGAGATATAAGGGGAAGGATACTGGATGGAATTGGTTTAAAGGGAAAGAAAGGGGGCAGATGCTGATGGAATTGGGGTACAAGGAAAGGGGAGAGAGATATAAGGCGGAAGGATCCTGGATGGAATTGGGTTGGAGGGAGAGAAAGGGGGCAGATGCTGATGGAAGTGGGAGGAAGGGAGAGGAAAGAATGAAATGCCCGACCATGGGGATGTGGGAGAGGGAAGGGGAGGAGAGGAGAGGAGAGAGATGCCAGACCATTGGATGAGGAAAGGGAAGATGATGGATGCTACACCAATGGGGGGGGGAAGAAGAGATGGAAGGGAAAGGCAGACAATATCTGGAAGAGGCACAGAAAGACAGAAGATGAAAGGAAGAGAGTGACAAGAAGATGAGGAGAGCAGAAACCAGAGAAGACAAAGGTAGAAAATAAATTTCTATTTATTTATTTTTTTTGCTTTAGGGGACATGCATCGCTGTTTCTGTGGTGTTGCATTGTATGCAGAGTCCAGCTTCTTGGTGGTTTTATTTAACCTTTGTCTATGTATTTCTATTTTATCCCCCCTTTTACAAAACTGTAGAGCATTTTTTATCGCTGGCCCTGGCTAAAAACCATACTACAGTTTTGTAAAAGGGGGAGAGGTTAGTTTGTGATTACATATTCCATACTAGGCGAAGGTGTTTTCTGTGTTCTGTTTGTATGAAAGACATGGTTTTTTGTTAGTGTTGACTAGCCTTGCTTGGCGAAATGCATCAGGCATGGTTCTTGGGAGCACCTTGAATTAATCTGATTTGAATCTCCTTATTTTCTGCCAATCTTCTTTTGTTTCATGTTGGATTCTTTGGTGGACTGTTTGCCTTGTTGTTTCGTTGCAAGTTAACATACATGGAGTAGAACGTACTAGAGGAGTTACAGATTTGGTTGTTTATACATATGGGTTATAGTTGGTTGATGTAGAGTGAGGCAGTTGAGAAACATTGTAAACTTGGTTATTAATATAGATTTATATTTTGGATAGTATTACTGCTTTACAAATATTTTAACACTTTTATATATGCATGGAAAGGGTTCAGAGTTAAAGTCCTGGGTAAGTAGGTGGGAAGGGAAGGAAGGGGGATTTGTTTAGAGATGTTTGGGGGTTGCATAGAAGAAAAACTGCACTGGTATGCTAATCTTTGTTTGTTTGAATTTAAAAAAAAAAAAAAAGAAATATAAACTAAACTAAACTAAACCTTAGGTTTGTATACCGCGCCATCTCCACAAGCGTAGAGCTCGGCACGGTTTACAGGGTTAGGTTGAAAAGGAGCTACAATGAAGGATTATAGGAAAGGAGCTAGGAAGATAAAGAGGGACAGGGAACCAAACAGCGGAAGTGTTAGATTTTTGAAAAGAGCCAAGTTTTCAGGTGTTTGCGGAAGGATTGGAGGGAACTTGAAACTCTGAGCGGGGATGTGAGGTTATTCCAGAGTTCTGTGGTTCAAAAGGGGAGGGATGTTCCTAATTTTCCTACGCGGGATATACCTTTTGTAGAGGGGAATGATAGTTTCAGTTTTTGGGAGGATCTAGTGGAATTAGGGTTAGAGGAATTCCAGAAGAGTGGGATAACGGGAGGGAGGATGCCATGTAGGATCTTGATATAAGTGGAAATAAAGAAGTAAATAAGAAAACAGATAAATGGGGGCAGGACATGGTCAGGGTAGGAGTGGGGCATGGGCGGGGTAGGGCGGGGCCAATGTACTTGGGTGCCTAGGGGCCCTCAAAGAATTAATCCTGCCCTGGTTCTAGAATGTTGCTACTCCTTGGGGTTCGGAATCTTATGTTACTCTTTGGGACTCCATAATATTGCTATTGTTTAGGATTCTGAATGGAATATTGCTACTCCTTGGGTTTTGGCCAGGTACTAGGGACCTGGATTGGCCATCATGAGAACGGGCTACTGGGCTTGATGGACCATTGATCTGACCCAGTAAGCCTATTCTTATGTTCTTATGAACATTAGAGAGGGGTAGCTATGCTCTTCCTTTGATAGTATGGGTGGGAATAAGGATGTCAGAGGTCATACGCATCCTTAAATAGAAAGGTTTTTAAGTTTCCCTTAAATTTTTTCAAGGTTAGTCTCTTCCCGTAAGTATAGTGGAAGTGTGTTCCAAAACATAGGGGCGGTAACTGAAAATATTCGCTTCCGGGTGATATCGTAGAAGATATGTCTTACTGAGGGGATGTGGAGAAGAAATTGACTACTAGATACAGGATACTCAATGCAAGGGCATGTCTGGCCTTCAGCATGAATATCTTGATTAGTTCAGCAACCCGGAAGTTGACCAAGTTCTGGTTGATATTGAGATCGGTGCCTGATTCATTCAATGAATAAAGTTTGGAGAACCTTTCAGCTGTCCTAACGCTATCTGCTCACAGAGCCAGTTAACAAGCCGAATATGCCTATGTTTGTGAAAATCTGATATATTACATTAGATTGCAGTAGTGTCTTTTATTCCGTCAATATCTTGCATTCTAGGCAGATTACGAAAGAGGTGATCTGGGCATACCCAGTAGAATTACAAGACGGTTTAATTAGATGAAGCGTTAGGATCCGGGGACAGGTTGAGAGACCAGTTAGATCATTTACTAGATTTTTGACAAATTTCCTGAATAACATGGTTTTTAATTCCTTCTCGAAGGTTTTGTAGTTGGGTCTTGTGATCAGCAGGTTGGAGAGGTGGTGGTCTAGTTTCGCTACTTGGGTGGCAAGTAGGCCATCATACTTTTTCTAGCAATTTACAATAATATTAAGCAAAACACATTACAAGGAAAGGAAAATGAACTCCAGTATACTGTTTGTTAGTAAAGGACACAACCATCCCAACACAAGCTACGAGGAAATTATTCAGCAGTGACAATTGCTAGCTACAATCACACCAGTACAAAATGAAAAGGTAATGTTTAGTTACATAGTAATATAGGGGTCCTTTTATTAAGGTGCGCTAACTGATTTATAAATAAAGTTTTTTTCATTGCAAGGCCCGGGAGTCAATGGTAGCCCCTGGAGACCTCTGTGGTGGCCTCCATCACCATTTTGTACCCCCGACCCATGTTTCCTCTCTATCCAAGCTCATGACTAAAAGAGGAAAGTGGATGAGAGAAAGGGAAAGGGAAGGGGGACTTGTATACTGCCTTTTTTGTGTCTTTGGCATTCCAAAGCTGTGGGCACTGGAGGATTAAGTGACTTGCCCAAGGTCACAAGGAGCAGCACTGGGATTTGATCTAACAACCTCTGAGTCCCGAGGCAGCAGCTCTACCAGCAAGCCACACCTTCACTCAGTGGCGTACCTAGCATATGTGACACCCGGGGCCCATCATTTTTTGACACCCCCCCCCCCCATCTATATGAAAAATATGATTTTTAGTAACAATCTACATATCGCACAACAAGAGTGTACCTAGGAAAAGGCAGCATCTTAAACACTGCAGTGAGCACTAGAACACCAACACATATGTTGTAAACAAAGCCAGACAGACCTACAACATATTCCGAAAATCAATTAAAACCGTTCTATTTGACAAATTCCTTGCCTAATCAGATGACCTCGCTCAGAAATTCTTCCCTTTATTACCCCAACGTATTAGGTAATTTCTTTCTCTCATGTATTCCTTCCCGATGCTCCCCTAATCATTATGTAACTTCCTTCTTCTTGCATTGTGTAATTCGCTGATTGTCCAGCCTTCTTTCTATGTGAACCGCCTAGAAGTCAGTTTGACTATGGCGGTATAGAAAAATAAAGTTATTATTATTATAAAACTAAACAAACCAGATCCTGCACAGTCAATTGATCCAGTACAGTCGATGCTATCAGAAAGCCATGTCCCTTTCATACACACAGACAGATACACCTTTGCCCAATATGGAATAATCACAAACTAAAAATAGAAATATGTAGACAAAAGTTAAACTGAACTGCCAAGAAACCAGACTCTGCATACAATGCAACACCACAAAAACAGTAATACATGTCCTCTAATACTGTGCAAAATATAAAGACAGTAGATGTAAATTTGAAAAACTGATACATAACAATCACCACTTTACAAATTCGGCGCCGGCTTCTTTCTTTCCCCAGCAGCAGCCTATTCCCCGGTAAGTGGCCAGCTGAACACCCCCTCAGGCCTTGCACCTGGGGCGGACCTCCCCCCCCCCTTGGTACGCCACTGCCTTCACTCTGTCCCAAGTCTGCCAAGTATAGGACAGTCAAGCCATTGTGACATCACTGATGAGGTTGGCTCTTAGGCATTAGTGGAATGAGGCATTATGACATCACAACCTCAGCTCTGGAACGTTGCTACTCTTTGGGTATCAGCCAGGTACTTGGGACCTGGGTTGGCCACAGGATACTGGACTTGTATACTGCCCTTTTGTGGTTTGGCATTTCAAAGCTGACATTCAAAGCGGTGGGCACTGGAGGATTACGTTACTTGCCCAGGGTCACAAGGAGCAGCACTGGGATTTGGTTTCACGACCTCTGGGCGCAGAGGCAGCAGCTCTATCAGTGAGAAAGAACTGCATGCTTAAAGGACAAGGAATTGGTAAATAGGTAAAAAGAATCTACCTCTGTATGATGAACAAGAGCCCTACATAGAGGCTTTATGTTCTTTGCAGCAGTATTGGCTGTGTTTCTAGACAGCAGCCCAGACCTCCTAAACCACACACACATACACAAAAAAAAAGGTTTCCAAGAACATATGGTACTGTAAATCTATGCCAGAAGAATCTGTGGTAACACAGATATACATCTAATTTTGGAGGACAGCTTTTTTTTTTCCTACCACCTGGAGGTCTGATCAAAATTCAGTAGGTTTTCTTTGAACATTTAACTTGGCTCCTGATGGTGTAAATAAGGGGCCATGCTCAAAATGAATCCGACTTCGGTTAGATCTGCATTGAATGATCAACAGTAACTTTGAAAGATGTTTCATAAATTCCTTTTTCTTTTATTCTCTACCATTTTGACTTGGAATGCCTTGCCACCCAACCTGGGCACAAACAAAGCTTCGTGCACTCAGGCCCTTGAGCGTCCATCGTGCAGTCTGACATACCAAGCAGGTCTGCTATCGCGCGATTGCTGTGCCCAATTCAGTCTCGCACTGCAATACGTTAGATCAGGGGGGTCTCCAACATTTTTTTCACTTTAAGGGCCGCAGTGTGGTCACAAGAAAGCTCTGAGGGCCTCAAAAATATTTCAGGTTTACATATTGGACTTTTAAAATAAAATCATTAATTTTGCCTTTTTTTGTAAGGTGATTTCACTTTTCTAATCATCTCATTCCTCCTTTGCTTCCTATCCTATATCTTCATATTCAACTTTCTTCAATTTGTTTTTCTCCTTCTCCAATCTATTTAGTTTTCATCTTTCCTTCCCTTCCCTTCTCCTCTATCTATAGATAGGATCACCTCCCTTCCCTTCCCTTCTTTTTCTTTCCCCTTCCCTGCCCTCCATTGGCACTATTTTCTGCTTTATTTTTTCTCCCTTTCCCCTCCTTTCTCTCATAAGAACATAAGAATTGTCGCTGCTGGGTCAGACCAGTGGTCCATCGCGCCCAGCATGGTGGCCCCCAGGTCAAAGACCAGTGCCCTAACCAAACCCAGCCCTACATGCATTTGTTCTGGTTCAGCAGGAACTTGTACAACCTTGTCTTGAATCCCTGGAGGGTGTTTTCCCTTATAATAGCCTCCAGAAGAGCATTCCAGTTCTCTACCACTTTGTGGGTGAAGAAGAACTTCCTTAAGTTTGTACGAAATCTATCCTCTTTTAACTTTAGAGAGTGCCCTCTAGTTCTCTCTTCCTTGGAGAGGGTAAACAAACTGTCTTTATCTACTAAGTCTATTCCCTTCAGTATCTTGAATGTTTTGATCATGTCCCCTCTCAGTCTCCTCTTTTCAAGGGAGAATAGGCCCAGCTTCTCTAATCTCTCCTCCCCAACAGCATTTCTGTACCCCCCCCCCCCCGCAGCCCACATCCTTCATTGTAGCCCTCAAGAACCTCCTCCCACTCGACATCCTCCTACTTTCAACTTCCACCAACCAACCATCTTGGCTCTCTGAACCTGAATAAAGTGCTGCCATGCCGAATACACCGCATGAGGCCTTTCTGCAATGTCCCGCCCGGAAACAGGAAGTTCTGTCAGAGTAGGTGGGGCAGGACACTATAGAGAGGTCTCGGGTTGCACAGGAAAACAGCAAGTACTCAGCCTAGCAGCACTTTATTCAGATTGGGAGGGCCAAGGGGGTTGGTCAGTGGAAGCTGAGAGTAGGAGGACACCAACAGGGGAGTGAGGAGGAGAGGTGATAAGGACCACAGTGGAGGACTGCTGGGGCCACATATCGAAATCCCTGCTTTAGATCATAAGAACATAAGAATTACCATAGGTCCATCTAACCCAGTGGTTTCAAACTCGCGGCCCGGGGGCCACATGCGGCCCACCAGGTACTATTTTGAGGCCCTCGGTATGTTTATCATAATCACAAAAGTAAAATAAAACAATTTGATCATATGTCTCTTTAGCTATAAATGACAATATTATTATTAAGACTTATAAACTTAAAGGAAAGATTTATAAACTATAAAGAGTTTTACCTCATGCAAAATTGTCATTTCTTTAATAACACATGAACTATTTTTCTGAGGCCCTCCAAGTACCTCCAAATCCAAAATGTGGCCCTGCAAAGCGTTTGAGTTTGAGACCACTGATCTAACCCGTTTCCAGCAGCGGCTAATCAAGGTCACAAGTACCTGACAAGATCCCCCAAAGTAGTACGATTTCATGCTACTTATGCCGCAGGACACTTTTCTTCCAGGAATTTATCCAAACCTATTTTTAAACACAGCTATATTAACTGCTTTTACCACATCCTCTGGCAACAAATTCTTTTATTAAGGCATACTAATCGATTTAGCGTGCGTTTAAATACTAAGGCATCCATTATATTTTTTGGGCGCCTGAGCATTTAGCATGCGCTAATCTTTAGCACACATGCTCATTTCATTACCTTCTGGTCCCACACTGCAGATTGAATTCTCAAGCAAAGTTTTGGGCATCATGATTGACTCTGCACTTTCATTTCAAGACCATCTCAACTGTCTGGCAAAAAAAATGTTTGTGTAGTCTTCACCTGTTGAGAAAAGTGAGATCCTGCTTCCACCAACAACACTTTGCCGACCTTGTACAATCAATCATCCTTTCCAGGCTGGACTACTGCAACTCCATCTATCTAAGTCTAACCAAGAAAAGTCTTCAGCGGATCCAGCACACCGCGGCTAAGTTCATCTTCGCAAAAAGTAAATTTGATCATGTTTCCCCGCTTTCGGTCAAAAACTTCACTGGCTTTCAGTAATTTCTAGGGTTCACTTTAAATGTGCCTGCAAGATCCTACATGGCATTCTTCCTCCCCTAATTCCACTATCTTGGAATTCTTCGAGATCTGACACTACCAGATCCATCCAAAAACTTAAACTTAAAGGTGTCATCTATGCGGGGAAAATTAGGGAAATCTCTTTCCTTCGAAATCACTGAGCTTTGCAATAACCTTCCTGCCCTGCTGCGGAATCTGGGCTCCTTCCAATTATTCCTAAAGCATCTGAGAACTTGGCTATTCTCAAAAAATGTAAATCTCGCTACCCTCTTTATAATCACTAACTCTTATTATGTTTTTCCTTCCTTATATTAAAGTTCCTGTAAACCGTGCCCAGCTCTATCTTTATGGAGAGGATGCGGTATATAAACTTAAGGCTTAGTTTGGTTGAGTGTTGAGTGATAATTAGTAACTTCTTGTCATATCCTTTTTACTTTTTGAAAGAGGAATCAATTGATATGCATTTAGCCTTCCATTTCACTCAAGATTTTATAGACCTCTATAATATCTCCCCTCAACCATCTATTCGACATGACAAAAAAACCCTCATCTTTTCTAGCTTTACCTCACATGAAAATCATTCATCCCCTTATTCATTATATTTGACCTTCTCTGTACCATTTGTGATTGCACCATGGAGCAATACTGAGGCATTAAGTATTCTCTTTTTTTTATCCTCTGTTCCTTTCCTGATAATTCCTAGCATTCTGTTTGCTTTTTTGGCCACTATTGCGCTGAGCAGAAAATTTCAATGTATTGCACTCAAGTTAGAACTAAAGCCAAGACTTTTATAACCATGTGTAGGGTTGCCAGATTTTACATTAGTAAAATCTGGATCCCCCCCTAGACCCACCCCTCCAAACCCGCCCAGTTCCACCCATCACTGCCCTAGCTCCGCCCCAGTCCCGCCCACTGCTGCCCGACGCGATTTGGAGGAAGCTATTCAAAACAGGGACAAAGTGCCAGGTTTTGAAAAACCGTCTGGACCCCCGGGCATATCCTCGCAAAGTAGGACATGTTTGCGGAAATCCGGAAATCTGATAACCATGTGTTTATGCACATTTCCACTTTGAATGGCGGAGGGAACTAAAACCAGTGAACCAGTGTCAAGGCTACAGATGCTTGAGCACTCGCAATAATCTCTCTTGCACTTCCCTGGTTCAGGAGCTGAGAACTCCATGTTGCAGGGCCAGAAATGAACGCAGAAAGGAAACAGTAATGTTTCCTCCACTCCCTCCCTCTGCTCAATTCAAAATCTTTTAGTTCCCTACAAGCAGCCACTGATCGCGTGTCCATCACGCGATGGCACCAGGTGCAGAATCGCACCTCCAGCAAAGGTAGGTGCTGGAAATATAGGTCAGGCTTTCCCAGGCCTAACTTTCTGGTGCCTACCTGTGGTGTGAGTCACCCTTCAGCAGGCTCTTCAGGCCGCCTAATGCCACGTCTGGCATTAGCAATAAATTCACTCTGTCAATTCCACCATACATGAAAAGTTGCAACTACAAGCAAGACATTCAGCTGAATCTTCAGAATACCAGCAAAGTAATGTAACTTCAGCTGGCTGAGCTTGTCATTGATCCATATGCTGCAGTGAATAATTATTTTTGCTCTTTTTCAAGCAAACTGTTTTTTAGTTTTATAATGATTCAGTAATGACTCTTAATTTCTACTGTATTATAACAAACTAGTCTTTAAGCCCGTTACATTAACGGGTGCTAGAATAAATGTGTGTGTCTGTCTTTCTTTCTTTCTCTCTCTCTCCATGGCCGCTTTATGTCTGTCTGTCTTTCTTTCTTTCTTTCTGTCTCTCTCTTTCTTCGGCTGTCCACCATCACCCCTTGCCTGCTCCCCCTGTCCAGCAGTAGGCCTTCTCCCTTCCTTTTACCCCCCCCTCCGTCCAGCAGCACCTCTTCCCTGCTCCCCCTGTCCAGCAGTAGGTCTTCTCCCTTCCTTTTACACCCCCCCTCCGTCCAGCAGCACCTCTTCCCTGCTCCCCCTATCCAGCAGTAGGTCTTCTCCTTTCCTTTTACCCCCCTCCCCCATCCAGCAGCACCTCTTCCCTGATCCCCCTGTCCAGCAGTAGGCCTTCTCCTTTCCCGCTCCCGTTGTCCAGCATCCCCCCAAAGTAGCCCCCTTTCCCTCCCCCCCTCCACTTCTTATCAGCATGGGACACATGATTGCTCTCTGCCCCCCAGCACACCCCTTCCCCCAAAACAGCCCCCTTTCCCTCTCCCCTTCCAATTCTTACCAGCATGACACAAACCGCTGTTGCTTACCACCTCGCAGTCGTTGCTGACACAAACTGCCGCTGAATTCTAAGCCCCACATGCCGTAAGCTGCCTGAAGCCGCCCCACGCCCCACGCGCCTCCAATCGAATTCGGCACAGAGGCACACATCACGCTGTCAGGGAATACGGCATTGTAAGTGCGCATGCGCACTTAGGGGTTTTATTATAGAGGATTAGTATTTTTAATTTAGCTTTGCAACGGCACCTCATCCGACGAGCATCCGTTTCACTCACTTTTCATCAGGGTTGAGGTGAGTCATTAAAATGACACGCTGCAAACCAAGAAGTAAAATAAATTTTAAAAAAAAGCATATACGCATTTCTAAAAAAAATATCACTTACAACCTGCTGAGCAGAACCTACCATCTAGCGCTGCGCCATTCGTCCATTAGTTGCAAAATCAATTTTTTAAAAATGGCCGCGGCGTCCATTGGCACTTAAAAGGGAAATCAACTGAAGATGACGTCATCAAGCCATCACGCATAGACATGCGTTTCAAAAAATGCACTTGTAGAAAAACCTAGCCTTTATTTACAGAAAAAGTAATTAAAAAAGGAGAGACACCTCTCAGTGATCATACGTAAAGCATAGTGTTTCTTAAATCAACAGTTTCCTCCAGCCAGCCAATCATTGTCTTCACGCATGTTGAAGGGGACTGAAGACATCAGTCTTCACAGTTAATCACTAGTCTGCTACAGCCAACCAGTCATTATCAAGTTTCAAGTTTATTATAAACTTGATTTATCGCTTATTCAAAATTCTAAGCGATGAACATATCAGTAAAATTACAAAATTGAGGGGGCAGCAAAACAAACAAAGAACTAAACCTTACAAAACATATTAAAGGCTAACTTTACAATCATAATAAAACACGAGGAAAGGATGGGAAAAGAAATACAATTTGATTGATAGAAGAGAAGACAATTATGGTAAAAAAACGAAAGGAGGGGAAAAACAATAAATCTCAGGCCAAAGGGAACCATGGTATTAGCTTCAAATAGCCATCTTAGTTCTTTTATTGCCAGCATTCTGCCAATATCGCCTCCATCCCAATCCCAATCCTGCCTTAGGCACTTCCCAGTCCCACCCCAATATGTATATACTTTGGAGGAAAGGCGGGAGAGGGGAGATATGATAGAGACATTTAAATACCTTTGTGGCGTAAATGTGTATGAGTAATGTGACCATTTATGTTTTTTCCTCAAAATGGGACAGTCCCACCCCTGGATCCATTCTCCCCGGATCCAGGATCCTTCCCGGATCCTCCGGATCCCATTAAATATAGTGCAAAATATAGACAGCAGATATAAATTCTCAAAAGTGACACATTTTGACCACTAAATTTAAAATAAAATCATTTTTCCTACCTTTTTGTTCTCTGGTGAGTCTCTGGTTGCACTTCCTTCTGACTGTGCATCTGTTCTTTCTCTCTTCTTGTCCCCCCTCTTTCTTTCTCTCTCCCTGTCCCCCTCTTTCTTTCTTTCTTTCTCTCTCCCTGTCCCCCTCTTTCTTTCTTTCTCTCTCCCTGTCCCTCTCTTTCTTTCTTTCTCACTGCCTCCCCTTTCTTTCTTTCTCTCTCCCTGCACTCCTTTCTTTCAAACCACAAATCTCTCCCCTGTTGCATCTTTGAAGAACGTTAAGCCTAGAGCAGGGCTGCCGCTGGCATTCAGGGCCATCTTTCCTATTTGCAGGGGGTTTGGGCACCTCCTGCAACTTGTTGGCGTTGAGCAGCAGCTCCTCAAGGCTGCAGCTATAGCAGTAGATCTCGTCGGGCACAGCCTGCAGGGACCAGTGCCGCTTGTCCACCGACTCCACATACTGGTTGCAGCGCCAGAGGGGGATGCGCTTGAGCATGGCGAGGGCCTCCACAGCTGAAGCCCGGGCTGCTCACATCCAACGTGCAGACGGGGGGTGGGGGGGGGGGCCTCCTCACACCACGGCTGAATGGAAAGTCAGCGAGTGAATCCGTCAACTCCAACGTGCGATGAAGCGGTGAAAGGTTAAGTCAAAAGGGCCGGAAATATCAGACGCTGCGCACAGCCGCCAGTGCAACAGCAAAAGCATTCCATGCTGTAAACAGTCCCCAGGGCGCTCAGCGCTCCCCGCATATTCTCTCTTGGCCCTCACAGCCAGCCGCTCGCACCAGCAGGGAGAAATCCTGGGCTCTTTTTGGGCATCCCTGCACGTTGTCCCCAAGCAGAGCTTCGGGATGCCGATATGTCCCGTTTTTCAGAAAGAGAGCAACTAGACTCTAGTTGCTCTCTTTCTGAAAATGGGACATTTCAGTGTCCCGAAGCTCTGCTTGGGGACAACGGGACAGGGTACCTAAAAACAGGACGGTCCTGTTCAAAACGGGACGTATGGTCACATTATGCATGAGTCAAATCTCTTACATTTGAAAGGAAACTGAAATGGGAGGGCAGAGGATGAAGTTAAGGGGCGATAGGCTCAGGAGTAATCTAAAGAAATACTTTTTTACAGATAGGGTGGTAGATGCGTGGAACAGTCTCCCGGAAGAGGTGTGTCTGAATTCAAGAAAGCATGGGTAGGCATGTGGGAGAGGAAGAGAGAATGGTTACTGGTGATGGGAAGACTGGATGGGCCATTTGACCTTTATCTGCCATCAGGTTTCTATGTTTGTATATTAAATAAATATAACCTTAAACTTCTATTGTCTATTCACTTGTAATGGAATGTCTTACCAATGGTTGCAGTGTTTCCAAATGAATTATCTCAAAAAAGATACAGCAAAACTAGAAAAGGTTAAAAGAAGTGACCAATATGATAAAGGGGATGGAACTCCTTTCAAATGAGGAAAGAGTAAGCAGGTTAGAGCTCTTTAGCTTGCAAAAAAAACCAGCTGAGGGAAGATATATCATTGAAGTCTATCAAATCCTGAGTGGTTTAGAACGGGTACAAATGGATTGATTTTTTTTACTCCATCATAAATTTCAAAGATTAGAGACACTCGATGAAGTTATGGGGAAATACTTTTAAAACCAATAGGAGGACATATATTTTCACTCAGAAAATAGTTAAGTTCTGGAACGCGTTGCCAGAGGATGTGGTAAGAGCAGCTAACGTAGTTGGTTTTAAAGAAGGTTTGGACAAGTTCTTGGAGGAAAGTCCACAGTCTGCTACTGAGACACAGATGGGGGAAGCTATCACTTGCACTGAATCAGTGGCATGGAATGTTTCTGCTATTTGAGGGATTTTTTCTCCAGGTACGTGTGACCTGGATGGGCCACTGTGAAGACAGGATACTGGGCTGGATGGACCATCGGTCTGACCTAGTAAGGTTATTCATATGTTCTTACCCTAGAACAGCAAAAGCCCCTTGCTATATACTTCTTCCAGAATACTTCTGACTACCAAACATCCAATTATGTAAAGAAAAAAAAAATTCAGATGCGGTTGCCTGCAGAAAGTAAACATTTCTTTGACAATCTTTTACCAATCATTAGTTTAAAAAAATAAAAAATAAAAAAAAGCCTACTCTATTAAGAAAACTTGTGGAAGAATCAAAATAACATCCATTTATCTGCTGTCAAAAAGATTTTTAAATACGTCCCTTGCCTAATCCTTTTTTGTGGGTTTGTTCCTTTCATCCCTCTCCTAATCCTTTTTTGTGGTTTTAGTTTTGCACATACCATGACAGTAATGAACCTCACTCCTAAATCAGGGTATGCAAAGTATGATCTCAGTCTCTCAGATTTATTGCAAATGTTCACCATAGTACTTACATCATGCCAAAGAGAGATTCATTCTGGAGTTCATAATATAGAACATGTACAGGAAACCTATCCAGGTATCCTTGAACATTTATTTTAATCAAGCACGTGGCAGCCTGTATAATCTATCTTCTATCTATCTATCTATATAATAAAACCCTAAGCGGCGCATGCGCACTCCTATCTGCGTGTTCCTTATGTCCGTGGCAGGCAGGAGTGCGCATGCGCGCTTAGCTGTGGCGGTGGCCCATTGATGGAGGCAGGAAACACGCCGCTACTCCTCCATCGCCAGAGAAACGTCGCTATGGCTGGCTGCATTGCACCACGAGGAGGTCGTTGGGAAGCGAGCAGGTGCTGACTGCGGCCGTCGCGTGCAATGGATTGGCGCTCGGGGGCAAGGAAAATGGGAGACGGGCCTTAATGGCCTTTCGCGAGCTAAGGTGGCCGAATTCTAATTTATAAACCGGCGGCAGGCAACACGCCGGCAACTCCCCCCTTACTCACTCTAAGCCAGTTCGTTCCCCCCCCCAGCGCACCCAAACCCCCGTTGAGCCTACCATCCAACCCTCCCACCGCGAGACAAACACAACAGCAGCTCCACAGCACTCTAAACATTCTGCTTCTCAGCCTTCTACTGTCTTGATTTTCTCTGCCGCGTCCCTAATGACATAATCAGAGACGCGGCAGAGGAAATCAGGACAGTAGAAGGCCACAAAGCAGAATGTTTAGAGTGCTGTGGAGCTGCTGCAGCCCGGAGGTTTGTGTTTGAATAATGACCCTCCCAATGCCGTTTAAGTCCAAGTTCAGCCCCATACAGAGGACCATTCTTGCTGCTAAAAATGAAGATGTCCACAAAATAAACAATCAAATACTTCCCGTTTTACCAGGCAATAATCACTAAATGCAAGTCTATCGATACTGGCAGATTGGGATAAATAAATATCGGGGTCATCAGCTAGAAGGAAATATTTCTGTTCCTTTTTACTGCATTTTCTTGATCTCCGATTGCATTTCTTGGTACCTGGGGCGCACAGCCTTTACCGGACCCCCTCCAGCCACCAGCAGGAGTTCAGAATTCCCATGCTAGTATCCTCCAGACCCCATCATTTCAAAAAACACCGAGGTGCTAACCACTCAAGTTTTCAAGTTTCAAGTTTTATTAGGATTTTATATACCGCCTATCAAGGTTATCTAAGCGGTTTTACAATCAGGTACTCAAGCATTTTCCCTATCTGTCCCGGTGGGCTCACAATCTATCTAACGTACCTGGGGCTATGGAGGATTAAATGACTTGCCCAGGATCACAAGGAGCAGCGCGGGGTTTGAACCCACAACCCCAGGGTGCTGAGGCTGTAGATCCAACCACTGCGCCACACACTCCTCCCTAAAACCTGTTCCCCCAGCAAACCTGCCCATCCTTACCTCTGACTCTCTCACCCCAGTCCCTACTCTCTATTGTAATGCCAGGTCCGTCAGAAATAAGACCCAAATAGTAAAAGATTTACTTGAGGATTTTGATCCGGGTTTTTTGTGCATCACTGAATCATGGATCGAAAAAGATGACTTACTCACACAAAATGAACTCTGTCCCCCAGGCTACCACGGTTTTTTCTCTCCTAGATTAAATCGAAAAGGAGGAGGTCTAGCCCTTCTCTACAAATCATTCTTTAATGTTGAGCTCTTAGAAAAGGGTAGTCACCCCTCCCTGGAATTCATGCTAGCCTCAATAAACGACGAACTTCGCCCCCACCCATTAGGCATCCTGCTACTTTACCGCCCACCTTACCCCTGGAATAAATCCTCTGACTTTGTTCTTGAGACCATAACAAAGGCCTATCTAAAATTCCAAAGACTACTGATCATAGGTGACATAAACCTTCACCTAGACGACAACACCAACAATGACTCAACTGAGTTCAAAGACTTCCTCACCTCCTTAGGCTTCACTGCTTCCCCGCCCACCTCTACCCATGAAAAGGGGCACTCCATTGACATCATTAGCTTTCTTGACCTGACTGAGCATAAAACTTCCACAGATACGACCCGTTGGGAACATGTCCCCTGGTCGGATCACCTCCTAGGCTCTTTCTGCCTCCCTGTCTTCATGTCAGCCCTTGATACCCCAACCCGTGCCACAAACTCCATCACCTACCGCAAAAAGATCTCAAATGAACTATTCTGGTCCCAGTTTCTCAACAAACTCCCTCCCCTTCCCACCCACACGAACCCTGACTCAATCTGGCACAACTGGGTGACTCTTTCCGAATCCACGTACCGTGCCCTTGCCCCTCTAACCACTAAAACCATCTCCTATTCTCACAAGGCTCCCTGGTACCTCCCTTACCACAGAGAATTAAAACAGAAATGTCGGGCCCTGGAACGGAGATGGAAAAAATCAAAATCCCCCCTAGATAAGAAATCCTGGAGAGAAAACATCAAATCCTACAACTCCGTACTAAAAAAAGCTAGGAAGAATTACTATGGAGACAAAATCTCCAGGTCAAAAAACCAAAACAGTACACTGTTCCACATCTGGCGGAACCTAACTTCTAAAAATGACTCCGCCCCCTCCCCCCCTCCCATCTCCAAATGACCTAGCCAAATTTTTCAATGAGAAGATCACTACCATAAAGAGCTCATTTCCCTCAGCTATCTCCTACAACTCTCTCCCCCCGAAAGACTCCGACGCTATCCCTGCCGACAGATCATGGACTACATTCGAACTTGTATCCGAGACCCAGATCTCTAAACTTTGCCTTAAACTTAAATCCTGCAAGTGCATCCTAGATCCCTTCCCATCCTACCTTTACGAAAAAATCCCTACACAGGCCATCTCTTCCCTTACTATCCTCATAAACAAAGTCTTACTATCTGGCCTGTTCTCCACCGAAATGGGACACATTGCCTTATCCCCTCTTCTGAAAAAACCCGATCTTGACCCTTCCTCACCATCGAACTATCGACCCATAGCAAACATCTCTCTTTTAACAAAACTTCTAGAGATCATAGTCGCCACTCAGCTCTCCTCTTACCTAGAGAGATTCTCCATTCTCCAACACTACCAATACGGATTTAGGCCCAATTTCAGTACCGAGTCCCTCCTAGTTTCCCTAATCTCAAAGGTGCAACAACTACACGCCCGAAACAAATTAGCTGTTCTCCTACAGTTTGATCTCTCCGCGGCTTTCGACGTCGTGCATCACGACATACTAATCTACCAACTTTCCGAGATTGGGATAGACTCTTCTGTCCTAAAGTGGTTCTCAAACTTCCTTTGCGATCGTTCCTACATTGTCAACACAAATGGCTCCAAATCCACTTCATGGACACCATCCTGTGGTGTTCCACAGGGCTCTCCCCTATCCCCTATTCTCTTCAACATATATATGACCTCCCTGAAGCTCCTTAAACTATCCCCCCTTGAAACAATTTACACATATGCAGACGATATCCTCATCCTCCTGGAAACAGATCCAAACCTTACAAACCTCCAAGAGAACATCACATCATGCATAATGAGACTTCATGCCTGGTCCCTCTCAGTACAGATGAAATTAAATGAATCAAAAACAAAATTACTCTGGCTTGGCCCAAAATTAGCCCACCTGCCCGCCCTTTTCACCCTACCCACAGGCCCTGCTCTACACCTTGAGTTCTCAAGCAAGGTCCTTGGCATCACTATTGACTCCTCCCTTTCCCTCAACGATCACCTGAATTCCCTGGCAAAATCTTGTTTTTTCAGCCTCCACATGCTGAGGAAAGTTAGATCCTATTTTCACCAAAAGCATTTCACCGTCCTTGTACAATCCATCATCCTATCCAAACTCGATTATTGTAACGCCATCTACTTAGGCCTAACGAAAAAAAGTCTTTGCAGACTCCAGCTTATCCAGAACACTGCGGCTAAGCTGATTTTTGCCAAACGCAAATATGACCACGTCTCCCCTCTACTTACCAATCTTCACTGGCTCCCAGTACTTTCCAGAATTCATTTCAAATGCTCCTGCCTGGCTTTCAAGATCATTCACGGCATCCTTCAGCCCCTAATCCCTCTATCCTTCCTCGCCCTGACACCAACTACCACCAGATCTGCCCACAGACATAAACTATCCTTCCCCTCTCTACATGGTATCCTCTACGCAGGTAAACTGGGTAGATCCCTCCTCTCCAAAATCACCGGCCTCTGGAACGACCTCACTGCCCCGCTGCAGAACCTGGACTCTCTCCAACTATTCCGAAAACAATTGAAAACCTGGCTTTTCTCTAGCATATAATAATCTCTTCTCCTGATTACATCCCCTCTTTTTATGCTTTGTAAACTCTTTCTCTTCTCTCTTCCCATATTTTTAAACTCTGTAAACCGTGTCGAACTCCACTTCAGTGGAGAAGATGCGGTATATAAACCTAAGGCTTAGTTTAGTTTAGTATAGTATACTATATATAGTAGTATAGTATATACTATATATAGTATAGTACCTATAGTAATATAGTTTACTGTAATGCACTTTACCAGGGCATTCGATGTACAGATTTTTAGCGCTTTCAACACTTCCATAAAGCTTATCACAGGCAGTGGCACCCCCTCCCCAAACACCCTCCTCTTTGCCCCATGCTCTTTCCACGCCTCCCTGCCACACTCGCATCCTCCCTTTTCCCGTACCTCTTTAAATCTTCACCAGCGGAAGTGATTTCAGAGGGGAGTTAGTCTGGCACGAGGAGCAGGCAGGAGAAGTTGCTCATGCTGGCAAAGATTTAAAGAGGTACGAGGGAATGGGAGGGCATGGCATGGGGGGGAGGGGGGGGGCGGATAGGTGCCAGCGCTCTCACCAAGACAGCACCCAGGGCAGTTTGCCTCTGATGATGCAACTTCCTCTTTTGTTGGAGGCGGGCCAGCCTAGCAAAGGCCCTGAGGCTGCCTGATGGAACCACGGCTAAACTAACGCTAGCGGCAGCTGCATGGGGAAGTTAAAAGCATGTAGTGAGCTGCTGCTAAGGAGAGGATAGGTACCGTTGAGCCGGTGATACCATCAGACAGCCTCGAGGCCTTCGCTAGTCCAGCTCGCCTCCAATGATGCAACTTCCTCTTTCGTTGGAGGCGGGCTGGCCTAGCAAAGGTCGTACAGTGAGCTGCTGCTGCTGCTGTTCGGAGGGGGGGAGGCTGGGGAGAGAAAATAAGGAAGGCGGGAGATACACAATGGCAGGAGGAAAGGAGACCATACAGCGCTGGCGCCACGTATACGTGACAGCAGAAGAAAGTTGGGAGACATACAGTATGGGCGCCGCATACCCCCTACAAGCGGCTCGCGTACCTTGAGAAACACTGCTCTAAACCCTTTTATTAGCAGAGTTCAGGAAAGGGGCCTCAACATCTTGAATTTAGCATAGTAGTAAACGGGTCACCAGTGAAGGGCCTTAAAAATAGGAGAAATATGACAGAACCACAGAGCACTGACTAGTAGATGTGCAGCTGCATTCTGCACAAGTTGGGAGTCCAGGACAGAGAACGTTGCAGTAGTCAAGTTTAAACCAAGCCAAACTGTGTATAAACTGCTCATAAGAACATAAGAATTGCCATACTGGGACAGACCGAAGATCCATCAAGCCCAGTATCCTGTTTCCAACAGTGGCCAACCTAGGTACCAAGTACCTGGCAGAAAATCAAAGAGTAGCAACATTCCAGCGTTGAGATTGTGATGTCATAATGCCTTTCCACCAATGGCCTAAGAGCCAACCTGAACAGTGATGTCACAATGGCATGACTGACATATACTTGGCAAACTTAAGAATTGCCATCCTGGGACAGACGGAAGGTCCACAGCAGTCACAACCCTCACTTGTTTGGGTCAATTACAGGATGGCAAGAGAGCTTGCAAAGCCATTACTCCAGCTTGGGCTCATCTGATTGCCTCCTCTTTAAATGCAGTTTGCTTGTCTATTGCTGTATTCCTTGCTATTACTTTTCAAAAATAAATACTAAACAACAGCAATACTTTTTTTTACTTATCCTTTTAGTGCAGTATCTCTTGCCCCGACAGGACCCGTTTCGCCCACAAGGGCTTTTTCAAGGGTTCATAAAGGAGCTCTCCTTCAGCACCCTTCCTCATATGGGGCTAGAGTTAGTGGTTGTTTCCAGTTTGCCTCACTTTCTCATCTTCTGCATCCTTCTAGTACAGACTGAAGGTCCATCAAGCCAACAGTGGCCAATCCAGATCCCAAGTACCTGGCAGAAACCCAAAGAGTAGCAACATTCCAGAGCCGAGATTGTGATGTCATAATGCCTTTCCACCAATGCCTAAGAGTCAACCTGATCAGTGATGTCACAATGGCATGATAGACCTATACTTGGCAAACTTAAGAATTGCCATCCTGGGGCAGACCGAAGGTCCATCAAGCCCAGTATCCTGTTTCCAACAGTGGCCAACCCAAGTCCCAAGTACTGAGCTAGATCCCACGTGGTAAGCCAGATTTTATGCTGAATCTCAGGCGAAATAAAGTTATTTGCACAACTGATTTCAGCTGAAACTGCATAGATTTGAACAAACCAAAATTACACCCAGGGAATGCACTCGTTGAAAAATTGTAATTAACTGATTAGCTTGAATTAGAATAACAGGAACTTCTCCAAAAAAGAACAGAAGTTGCTATAAAAAATTCAGCTAGCAAGAGCTGTGCATACTAAGACATTCATTTGGATCACTGAGAAGGTAAAAGTTTCCATGCCACCATAAAAACCAGTGCCATGGTCTTTGAATTTATTTCCAAATGCAAGCTCAGCGCCAACACTGAGATATAAAAGAGTGGGTAAATCGACAGCTTGAAATCTTGCCCAACATCTTTAACATATTTGAAAGCAATGAATTCCTTGACACAGCAAACTAAAGTTATATTTAACTACAATTCCAGGAGCAAATGATCTCGAAACATTTCCAGTAGAATCATCCAGGAAAGTGATAACAGGAAAATAAAAGAGGCAAGACCAGGGTCACTGCAGTCCATGGCATATAAGACAATAAGAAAAACACCTCAAAAGATATTCAAGTTGATATTAGCAGGTCGGCAATTGCTTGATGTCATTCAGAAAGATCATGGGACCTAAGCAATCATGAATTCACTACGAGATGTTGCAATGTTTTGTAGAGAACTTAAGATATTTATTTCAGCAGGGGGTTGAGAATATATGTAGGGGGGAATTCTCTAAATAACGCTCAAATATGGCCACCCAAAAAAATTAGCACTAACAGGGAACTTCTATAACCGGCGTCTAAACGTAGGCTTCAGTAGGCGCCCTGCCGATGCCTAATTGAGAAACGCCATGAGAAATGGCAAAACATGGCAGTGTTGAAGCGCCTACCGACACGTAAATAAAAGGCAGCTAGGTAGTCACTTTAGGCCAGATGAGACATTAGGCGAGCTAAAGTGGCTTACCTAGCTACGATTCATGGAATGATAGGCAGCTGAAATGTAGGCCCAGAAAACCCTGGCCATCATTTTAGCCACCTATCTTTGCTGCCACGGGATTCTAAAGCCAGCCCACAGCAGCTATAAGCTGGACAGAGGGATACCTACTGGGAGGGACCTAGGACTTCCATTGGCCTCTCCCAGTGTATCCCAGGATGCACTGGGAAGGGGGTCTAAGGCCCTGATTGGCCTGGATGCCCAAGTCCCCTCCTATGGGAGGGGCCTTAGGTGCCTGGGCCATTCGGCCTTAGACTCCTCCCTAGTGCATCCCAGGATGCACCAGGAAGGAGAAGGCCCACCATTTTGAAGAGGCGGACCTGCTGGCTGGAGGAAGAAGGCATCTACAAAAGGTGTGGGAGGGGGGGGTCAGGGTGGGTTTAGGAGTGCCAGGGTGGGGGGTCCGGGGGTATCAGCAGTTAGTGGGAGGTCATGGGTTCTGGGGGTCTGCCGGCAGGAAGCAGTGACTATCCCTCCTGCCAATGTTGGGGGTGGTCCCCTGCCACAGCCGCACAGCTGATCATGTCAGGCACATTTTCCCCCTGATCAGTTGAGCCAGCAGGACTCCCTGAAGCCGCAGCTATGGGTTGCCCTGCTGGCTCAGCTAATTGGGGATAACTTCCCCTTCAGCGATCAGCTTATGGCTGCTGCAGACTGGCTTTAGGAACCTGTGGCATCATAGATACGTGGCTGAAAAGTAGGCCAGGGTTTTCCAGGCCTACATTTCAGCCACCTATCATGGCTACATCAGGTGTAATTCTGTAACCAGTGCTGTTGAGTGATTGACACACGATTGGCAGTCGCTTTTAAGGTGGCTGCCACCATAGGCACCAGTTACAGAATCAGGGCCTAAGTACTGTTCTATAAAATTATCAGTATGGGCCCTACATAAAGGAGATTAAAGAAAGACATACTGATTGCACTGGAATTTAAATCAGATTAAGCAAAGGTTCAAGTAATCTCGGACATGAGATTCCTGGACATACAATCATAACATAAACATAATAACTCATTTCTATACCGCAATTGCCGCTAAGTTCTATGCGGTTCACAAAAGATCATAAGTACAAAAGATGAAAAAGAGAGACAAAGCACACCTAATTTCCAAAAGATTCTATGAAAAGGTACGTTTTTAAAGCATGCCGAAATTGTTGAAGAGTCAATCGACATAATTTTTTAAATTCCGATCCTTGTCCCATAACGCCGCTTGGAAGGACAGCAGGCGTTGCTGAAATCTCTTAAATTTACAACCCTTGGCAGATGGCAAAGAAAATAGTGCGTGTGATTTCCTGGAGTGCTCAGAGCTATTGATTGTGGAGGATTCCAAGAGATATTCTGGGATTAAGCCTGCCAATGCCTTTTCCACCAAAAACACTTTGCCGTCCTTGTCCAATCCACCATCCTTTCCAGACTGGACTACTGCAACTCTATCTACCTAGGCCTAACAAAGAAAAACCTTCAAAGACTCCAGCGGATTCAAAATGCCGCTGCTAAGCTTATCTTCGCAAAAAGCAAATTCGACCACGTCTCACCACTTTTGTCCAAGCTCCACTGGCTCCCGATAATCTCCAGAGTCCACTTCAAATGTGCCTGCCTTATTTTCAAGATCCTACATGGCATTCTCCCCCCTTTTATTCCTCTTTCTTGGAATTCCTCTAACCCCAATTCCACCAGATCTACCCCAAAACTGAAACTTTCCTTTCCCTCTCTAAAAGGCGTTTCCCTTGTAGGAAAACTAGGTTCCTCCCTCCCTTTCAGAATCACTGAGCTCTGGAACAATCTTACCTCCCCTCTTAGGAATCTGAGCTCCCTCCAAATCTTCCGTAAACATCTGAAAACCTGGTTATTTTAAAAAATGTAACTCTTCCTCTCTCTGGTTACTCTGTCCTAAATTTTCTCTTCATTTTGTCTTTTCCTTTCTACCCTAACCCTTGTTAACCGTGTCGAGCTTTGCGAATGTAGAGATGATGCGGTATACAAACCCAAGGTTTAGTTTAGTTTAGTTTGAAACAGAAACATCCAAACTTGGGTTTTGGCCAGAGACTAGTGACCTGGATTGGCCACCGTGAGAACAGGCTACTGGGCTTGATGGACTATTGGTCTGACCCAGTAAGGCTATTCTTTAATCCGCATCTCAATTGGTAGCCAATGTAGTTGACGGTATAATGTGTAATATTTCTTCAGATTATAGATTAATCTCGTGGCACATTTTTCAGATCTGTCATTAATTCTCAGCAATTTTTTTTTTTTTTTTTTAAAGATATTTATTTATTTATTTAAAAACTTACCCCCCCCCTCTTATACGAAACCGTGCTAGCGTTTTTTAGCACGGGGAGCCGCGCCAAATGGCCCGCGCTGCTCCCGACGCTCATAGGAACTCAATGAGCATCGGGAGCAGCGCGGGCCATTCAGCGCGGCTCTCTGCGCTAAAAAAACACTAGCGCGGTTTCGTAGAAGAGGGGGTTAATATACTGCCTGGAGTCACAGCGGTTTCCAAATAAACATACATTAATCAAGAACAAAAACAATACAAATCATTCTTCAAAATAATATCAACACATGTGAAAACAAAACCTACAAATTCTTCAATAATGTATTAAACCCCCCCCTCTTCTACATAGCCGTGCGGCAACAGCCCCGAAGCCCTTTAAATCTCTTTGGGCTTCTGGGCCATTACCACGCGGCTTTGTAGAAGAGGCCCAAAATGTTACAAAAATGCCCAAATAATGTTAGGAAAGACAGACCATAAGTATGCGTCTACAGACAGCTTGGTTTTCAACAATTTCTTAAAGCTGTAATGGTCTGCACATAATCTTAATTGCCCGGTAAGCTTGTTCCAATATGATATTCCAGCAATAAAAAACATTTGAAATTGAGTTGCCACATGCATATCTTACATTATCAGCTGTCAGTGCTACCAATTTCATTTTCCCCTCAGAGTGCAATGCCCTCGGAGGTTTATAAATCTCCCAAAGAGATTGAAACCAAAGTGGTACAGTACGTATGATATACTATTTGATGTACCAGCGACAACAATGAATGTCTCACGCTCAGAGACTGCACTCATGAAAGATGAATAAGAATATGCCACAAAGGCCTCCACAAATGTACAATTATATGTAGAATGAGAGAGGGACCTTCACAATTAGTTTGGATTGTTTGAATTCTATGACTTCATATGTGGGAAGAACGTTAAAACGAAGACAATCCACAAGTCACTGGTGACTATTTTCAGCAAACCACTGAGCTATATGTGTCCCATCACACTCCCATGGGCTGCTTCTGTAGCAAAAACCCAACACCCTGTGAATCACCCAGAAGTGATTCAACATTTATTACCTGGAGCAATATTCCCAACCCTTTTGTATTCCTTTTTCTATCACAGTTATTGAAATATACGAATACCTACATCTACAACAGATGCACTTAGGCAGAAAAAATAAGGAACACAAGTATAGCATGTCAGGTGCGACTCTGGGAAGAACCGAACAGGAAAAGGACCTGGGCGTATTAATTGATAGGACCCTGAAGCTGTCGGCGCAATGCGTGGCGGCAGCAAAGAACGCGAATAGAATGCTAGGCATATAAAGAAGGGAATCGCGAGTAGATCGGAAAAAGTAATACTACCGCTTTATAGAGCGATGGTCAGACCACATTTGGAATATTGCGTCCAACATTGGTCTCCATACCTAAAGAAGGATTTAAAAATACTCGAGAGGGTGCAGAGACGAGCAACGAAGCTAATAAAGGGCATGGAGAACTTGGCATACGAGGAACGACTTAAGAGACTGGGATTGTTCTCCTTTGAGAAGAGGAGACTGCGAGGGGATATGATCGAGACTTTCAAAATTCTGAAAGGAATCGACAAAATAGAGCAGGGAAAAAAATTATTTACAATGTCCAATGTGACACGGACAAAAGGACATGGACTGAAGCTAAGTGGGGACAAGTTCAGGACAAATATCAGGAAGTTCTGCTTCACGCAACGAGTAGTGGACACCTGGAATGCTCTCCCAGAAGAGGTAATTGCGGAATCCACCATTCTAGGATTTAAGGGTAAGTTAGGTGTACATCTCCTTATGAGTGGCATAAGGTGACATAGGTAAGGGTAAGCTAGATGCACATCTCCTTAGGAGAAGCTTGGAGTGATATGGGGACTAAAACTATACCAGGGTACACCTGGCGGGGCCTCCGCATGTGCGAATCGTCGGACTTGATGGACCTAGGGTCTGTTCCGGAGATAGCACTTCTTAAGTTCTTATGTTCTTATACAGTCAGTCCAGTGTTGGGATGAATGAATAACTATGATTAGGGGTAACCAGATTTTACACCCCCCAGCCCCGCCCTGTTCCACCCGTCACACCCCTGCCCCACCCCCCAACCTCTTCTCGTGCTCGGAACTGCAACAGGAAGACATCTGCGCATGAGCAGATGTGACACAATGATATCACATGCAAGTGCGCATGCTTATGATGTCATCATGTTGCATCCGCAGATGCCCTCCCGATGTGGTCCCGAGCTGGAAGCTTTTCAAAACCTGGACAAAGTGCAGGGTTTTGAAAAGCCACCCAGATACCTGGACAGTCCTCTAAGAAGAGGACATGTCCGAGTAAATCCTAATGTCTGGTAATCCTAACTATGATCATACTTTTTCTAGTTTCTTTTCACCTACTCATATTTTAAATAGAGCGTAAAAAAATTAAGGGCTCCTTTTACTAAACAGAGCATTTACCTCGTCAGCCCGTGCAAAAAACCTTTAGTGCCGTTTAGTAAAACCCAGTGTAAATGAAGACTAAAGTGCAATTGTGTGTAAGTTTTCCTGCTTTTTCCTTCTCAGCTTGGGATTCATCTATTTTATGGGCTTTGGAAGGCTTTAGGATTTGGTAGTGTAAGCTCTTCGTTTCATAACGTTTCATGAGGTTCTCCTTTTACGGTACATTACTTGGTGGAATTTTGGAAAAATGTACAAAAATGCAAAATTTTAAAGATGAAATTCAGTGAATGTTAATCGAAGACTGTAGCATGTAAATGATAGAATGTTGCCGTGGCAGGACCAGTTGCAAGCCCCGAAAAGCACGGAAGACAAGACATTGGCCCCTCGCAAGTTTCCTGTTAATCATGCTAAATCAGTGGTCTCAAACTTGCGGCCTGGGGGCCACATGCGGCCTGCCAGGTCCTATTTTGAGGCCCTCGGTATGTTTATCATAATCGCAAAAGTAAAATAAAACAGTTTATTGATCATATGTCTTTTTAGCTATAAATTACAATATTATTATTAAGACTTAGCCAAAAGGAAAGATTTATATACTATAAAGGGCTCCTTTTACTAAGATGCACTAGTGTTTTTAGCGCGCGCAAACCCCGCGCTAAATGGAAAATATTAACGCAAGCTCTATGGAGGCGTTAGCGTCTAGCACACCTTAGTAAAAGGAGCCCAAAGAGTTTTACCTCATGCAAAATTGTCATTTCTCTAATAAAACATTACCTATTTTTTTCTGAGGCCCTTCAAGTGCCGACAAATCAAAAATGTGGCCCTGCAAAGGGTTTGAGTTGGAGACCACTGTGCTAAATGGAATAGAATCACATAGGATACTGCATACAATACTTTTTTATGTATTAAGGGACTGAGATTCAAGAAGAGCTTCCACTGGACTATAGGAAGTAAATAGGATTAATGAGAAGAATTCTTCCCATTGAGTCTCTTCCTGCTTGCTGTAAATAATGACCAAAATAGTGACCATTCTTTGTGTTATCACCGGGTCTGATATTCAAAAGCACTTACCCAGATAGGTGACATTTATCAAAAATTTGGTTCTAACAACTCATAAGGATAGCTAGCTAAAACCTTTGAAAACATGCTTCTTTGTGTACTGCTTCAAACTGACGTCTGTGAAATCTGGAAATCTCAGCTCTGAGTCTTCAGGATTAGGGTTAACAGATTTTCCCGAAGGGAAATCCGGACCCTTGGCCACGCCCACAGGCCCGCCCAGTTCTGCTCCAGCCCTGCCCACAGACGGCATCCATGAGCATGCGCGGATGCTCCCTCACAACACGATTTTGACAGGAAGCTTTTCCAAAACTCGTCCATCCGGATGTCTGGTAACCCTACTCAGGATGTTTATTGAATGGCACTGCAGTTGGAACCTGTAACAGGTGCTGCTCAGTGATGGATGGAACCCAGCCAGACTAATGCATCATGAATGAATTTTTTTTTTGTCCCTTGAGTCCTTTCCAACTTCCTGCAGCTATCACAATAGGAATCTCTTAGACAGGAGATGAGGAACACCTGTCTCTGGGGACCTAATGCTTTCACTCTGCTTCTCTGGCTGCTTAGCAATATTCAATTTTTTTTTCTCATGTAGAGGCAACAAGTGCAGCTTGCTTCCACAAAATGATCAGTCTTTACTAGTCAAAGGATCAAATCCAGAGATGAAAATTGAATACAAGGAACCATCAGGTTGGCCGTTGTATCTCGATGTATTTTTCACCCCCTTATGTCCTTACTCTCTAATCCAGTAAGTCCTGTCAGTCTATTTAACCCTCCTATCATTTAATTTTAATTGTTATTAGTTTTATTTCTTTTTACAGTACAAATTTTTTTTACTCGATACTTAATGTAAACCGTTTAGCTATTTCTTTTTTCTTTTTTATAAATCTTTATTAATTTTCAAATGTTAACAGTGCCATACAATGAATTTAAACATAAACACTACACAGAACGCACTTTAAATACACAAATAATTCAAAAAAACCAATCATTTTCTCCCCCTCCGCCCATAATTAATAGAAGTACATTTTTAAAAAAAATCTTTATTGATTTTTAATCTAAAACAGTGTCATACAAATGAACACACATTTAATTTCAATAATATAGATAATTAAGTATAACAAACAATAATATATTCCCCTCCCCTCACCCACCCACCCTGGATGTATAAGGAAGTCAAATAAAAGGAAAGGTACGTGACAGTTATAATGCAGTGAATGGGCTCCACACCATTTTGAATGCGTTACTATATCCCAAACATTCCACGTTCATTCTTTCATACTTGTAACTGGAATATAGGTTTGCCCACCAGAAAGTGTAATTCAGCTGATCATAACTCTTCCAGTTACGTGTAACCATCTGGATAGCTATTCCCGTCATTATCAAGAAGAGCTATTTCTTGATAAACGATATATCGAATACGAAATGGAATGACCCACCATTTGTAGCACATTAATTTGTGTCATAAATCTATCTATAAGAATACTTTATAAATATACAGTTGAGTTGAAACATCTGATCAATAATTCAAGTTTCTACTTGGACATTCTCATCAGTGATTTAGTTTTAGTGTAGTACGAGGGACCTCACAGGATCTGATGTGTAGAAGACAGCAAAAAGTGCAAGAATGGAAATGGAACATGAAAGTTTTATGGAGGTGGTTCTCGAGGTGAATTATGACTATAATGTGCACTATTTATTTCTCAGCACTTGTTAAAGGGCACCAAGACATCATGATGCATGTTAGGTTAATTTACCAAAGATTACACTTCTCCCTTCATATTCACGGGGGTTAGGGGCAGAGCCAGACCATGAATATTGAAAAATCGCAAATAACTTTAGGGCTGACTCTGACCCACTCCTGGACCTGTCCACTGTACTTACATTTTAAAGCCTGGTGGTCTAGTGGTGAAGCGAGGCAGAAGCGATCTTCCTACGCTCCTGCCCCGTTGAGAGCTGAGAACAAAAATGGCTGCCGCGAGTTCCCGCGAGACCAGGTTTTAAAAAATCAAGTAAGGGGAGAGGGCCAGGAAGTGGGGTGGGTCACCCAGACGAAAATCGCGAATAACTGAAGTCATGAGTTCTGAACCCGCGAATATGGAGGGGGATGTATACATAGTAATGAGATGCAAAGTTCACAGATGCATGCAAATCAGCTATTATATAAATTCAATAATGAGGCTTATGGTGAACATTTATCAAGAAAGCACTGATCATCCAAAAACATGCTAGGAGCATTTGGAAAAGTTGAAAGGGGACAGGTTCAGAACAAATGCTAGGAAGTTCTTTTTTACCCAACGTGTGGTGGACACCTGGAATGCGCTTCCAGAGGCCGTAATAGGGCAGAGTACGGTACTGGGGTTTAAGAAAGGATTGGACAATTTCCTCCTGGAAAAGGGGATAGAAGGGTATAAATAGAGGATTACTGTACAAGTCCTGGACCTATTGGGCCGCCGCGTGAGCGGACTGCTGGGCACAATGGACCTAAGGTCTGACCCAGCAGAGGCATTGCTTATGTTCTTATGTTAATCAGATTTCATTCAGAACCATAGCTTATGCTCCCTCTTAGCTGAGCACGTGAGCAATCGCTCATACATTCTAGGAGTGACTCTCACAGATTTTACAAGGTCACTCACAAAAATATTTGCAAATCTGGAAAATTGTTGGTTTTTAGAACTTGTTGCTCACAATAATAATAATAATAAAAATTGCATGCACCTGGCCAATCCTTAGAGGGAGTTTTGGTCTTAGCTACTTTAAATACTTGTATAGAAGCTTCTGGAATGTTGGGGTTTTGTTTTTTTTAGCCAACTGCACACGTTCTGATTCCTATTAACCAAGCTAAATACCAAAGAGATCGTTTTACACGGGACGCCTTCCCATGATTTGTGTGTAGTTTGCATATTGGTTTTGTTATATTGTTTGCAGCATTGCACTTTAAAGTGGTGGTAAAAATGTCACACAAAAATGTGATGAGTAGTTTTGAGAAAAAAAAAGTGATGTTTTTCTCTATTTCACAGAGATACGAACAAACTGAATTCATGTCTCTGGGAACAAACTATCATTAGTAATTATGGTGAGGGAGAAGAGGGAGGTTTGCTTTGTTTCACCTAATTTCTCCCTAAAACTGTAATTCAGCAAAAATATTTATTCTGGTAAAAGAACTGCTTACACAATTTAAAGAAAAAGCATATTTTTATACCTGCAGCTTTTGTTGCCTCAACCAGCCTGAGGTCATGAGGCTGCCTCCAGAAATCAAACTCAGGACACCCATGATAGCTGAACTATTGGATATTTTCAGAACAATGGGAGGAATATGTGGACGCTGATAAAGATAAAGTGGAATTCCTTAATAAATGCTTATGTTTTGTGTTCACACAGCTGAAGGGTTGGGAGCAGAACCGCAGAAGATAAACAAATTGGAATGGAGGTGTGCTAGACTCTGAACGATTTTCAGAGGACCGTGTTTGTGAGGAGCTAGCTAAACTGAGGCATCTGAGGGAACATAGAGAAGTTCTGGCGGCTACACTGGCTGACCTTTTCAAAGCTTCTCTAGGGTCGGGAATGCTCCCGAAAGACTGGAGAAGGGCAGATGTGGTCCCCCCCCTCCACAAAAGTGGAAGTAAGGAAGAAGTAGGGAACCACAGACCAGTAAGTCTGACTTCTGTGGTAAGTAAATGAATGAAAATACTTTTAAACAGAGAATAGTAAAGTTTCTGGAATCCTGGATTAGAGGACCCAAGGCAACATGGTTTCACTAGAGGTAGGTCTTGTCAGACAAATCTGATCAATTTCTTTGACTAGTTGACCAGAGAGATGAATAGAGGGAGAGCGGTAGATGTGGTGCATTTAAATTTTAGCAAGACACTATACTGCACAGATGTCTAATAAATAAGCTGAGTGCCCTCAGTATGGGCCCCAAAGTGATGGACTGGCTTAGGAACTGGTTGAGTGGAAAGTGACAGAGGGTACTGGTAAATGGAGCTCATCCTGAGGAAAGGGATATTAACAGTGGTGTGTCACTAGGTTTGGTTCTTGGTCTTGTTCTTTTTAATATTTTTGTAGGTGGTATTGCTGAAGGGCTGTCTGGAAAAGATTGTCTCTTTGCTGATGATACAAAAATCTACAATAGTTTAGATACCCCTGATGGTGTGGATAACATGAGGCAGGACCTAGGGAAGCTTGAAGAATGGTTTGAAATTTGGCAGCTAAGAAATGTAAGATCATGGCATTTGGGTTGCAAAAACCCAAGGGAATGGTACAGTTTACCGGGTGAAGAGGAGCATGACGGGTGTCATAGGATGTGATGATGTTAAGTTGACTAAACAGGTTGAAAAGATGGCAACAAAAGCTAGAAGGATGCTTGGATGCATAGGGATAGGAATGACCAGAAGGAAAAAGGAGGTATCGATGCCCCTATATAAGACTCTGGTGACCTCATTTAGAATATTGTGTACAATTCTGGAGATTGCATCTTCAAGAAAATACAAATACGAGTAGGATGGAGTCTGTCCAGAGGACAGCTTCGACAATGGTCGGTGGTTTTCATCATAAAGTGTATGGAGGCAGAGTTAAAGGTCTCAATATATATACTTTTGAGGAAAGGTGGGAGAAGGGAGATATGGTAGAAACATTGAAATACCTACATGGAATAATGCACACAAGGAGTGTCTATCAATTGAAAGGAAACTCTAGAATGAGGGGGCATAAGATGAAGATGAAAAGGGATAGACTAAAAAGAAACCTCTAGAAAATACTATTTCACGGAAAGGGAAATGAACGTATGGAACGGAATCCTGATGGAGGTGGTGGAGACAAAAAAGTGTATCTGAATTCAAGAAAATTTGGGACTAGTTCAATAGATCTCTAATGGACAGGAAGGGAGAGTGGATGGCATGGATAGGCAGATCAGACAGGCCACAAGGTCCTTTATCTGCCTTCATTCTTCTATGATTCTACGTTAGACCATTGGATCAAAAAGCAAGAGGTCTACAGGCAACTTAAAGAGATGCTCAGTCCTCAAGGAATTGTTTAGGGGTTCTTTTACTAAGCTGTGTTCAGCAAATAAAAAAAATAAAAAAAAGCCTAGTGCAGGACGTGCTAATACAATCCACATTCGTTTTCAGATGCGCATGTGTTATCATTTTGGAAGGTGGTATCTCAGGAGCAGAGGGTGGGCATGCTGTGCTAACTAGCTAGCATTCAGTTAACATTGAAGCCTGTACCGCAGTTGCGTACCAAGGGGAGAGGAGGGGGTGGTCCGCCCCGGGTGCACGCCCCAAGGGGGTGCACAGCCGGCCACCCTCCCTATTCTGCCGCTGCTGCTTTCCTTAACCAGCAGCAGCGGCAGTAAACTGTAAACAGGGGTGTCCGGCAGTTGTTCAGCTTCTGGCCGGCTCCCCTGGCCCCCTAAAGCAGGAGCGGCAGCGCTGCTTTTGCTGGCTGGCCGCTGCCGCACCTGCTTTAGAGTGCGAGGGGGGGAAGGTCAGTTGAGAAGTGCTGCTATCGGCTTCCCCCCTTGGCGTCTGGTTTCCCCCCCCCGGCATCCGGCTTCTCCCCCCCCCGGCCTCCCCACACTGTTTACCTTTGAGGAGCAGCCTGCAGACAAGATTGTGGTGCTAGCGATCTTTGTACTGCTTCTGAGCTGTTTCCTCCGCCGCGATCATGCCTCTGATGTCAGAGGAGGGGTGGGACCGCAACAGAGGAAATGGCTCCGAAGCAGTGCAAAGATCGCAGTGCAAAGATCTTGTCTGCAGGCTGCTCCTTGAAGGTAAACAGTGCGGGGAGGCCAGGGGGGAAGCCGGCCACCAGTGGGAGGCCAGGGGGAACACACAGGTCTTCTGGGGTGGGGGGAGTGAACAGTTCTTCAGGGTGTGGGGTGGGATAGGCCTTCAGGGGGACAGGCAGGCAGGCCTTCAGAGTGGGATGCAGGCTTTTAAGGGGGGACAGGCCTTCAAAGGGGGGGAAATGCCTTCAAAGGTGGGATGCAGGCCTTTAAGGGGGGGACAGGCCTTTAAGGGGGGGGACAAGCCTTCAAAGGGGGGGACAGGCCTTCAATGGGGGGACAGGCAGGCAGGCCTTCGGGGGGATGCAGACCTTCAAGGGGACAGGCAGGCCTTCAGGGGGGACAGGCAGGTCTTCATGGGTTGGATGCAGACCTTTAAGGGGGAACAGGCCTTTAAGGGGGGGACAAGCCTTCAAGGGGGAAACAGGCATTCAGGGATGGTGGCACAGGCCTTTAGGGGTGGGGTGCAGGCCTTCAGGGGTGGGGTGCAAGCCTTCAGGAGAGGGCGTGCCCTGGTGTAGAAGTACATAGAAGGAGGGAGAGAAGGGGGGGGGGTTCAAAGAGACGTGCATATGCCGGACTTTGGGGGGAGGAAGAAATGGGTATGAAAATAGAGGAGAGGGAGAGAGATGATGGACAACGGGATTTAGGAAGGGAAAGAACAGAAAGGGAGAGAAGTTGGACACAAGGGATGGTGTGGAGGGGGGATAGAGATACTGGATAGGAGGATAGTTGGGAAAAGAAAGGGAGAGATGGTGGACCCTGGGGTGGTGGGGAAGGAGGGAGAGATGCTGGATGATAGGGTAGTTAAGAAAAGGTGGATCTGTGGAGGGAGACGAAATAAAGGACAGATGCCAGACCTCCTGGGGAGGGAAGGGAAACAGAAGGGGAGGACAGAGATGGCAGATGGATGGTTAGCACGGAGAAAGAAGAAAGGAGACCCTGGCAAGCAAGTTATCAGAAGACAACCAGAGCCTGGGACCAACAAGATTTGAATAATGACCAGACAGCAAAAGGTAGAAAAAATAATTTTATTTTCTGTTTTGTGATTACAATATGTCAGATTTGAAACGTTTATCCTGGTGTTAGACCGCAAACATGAGCTAGGATTTAACAGAGAGAGGAAAAGTCTTTTTTGCTTGTTTATTTTGTTTACACCACAGCGCCAGTGTAGTTAGGAGAAGGCAAAGGGGGTGAAGACGCTATAAAATAAACCCCTCCAGGATGTTTGAAAAAAACACCCAATTGGGCAGGAAAATTGAACCGAATCGAAAAACCAATTCAATAGGCTGAATCGAATCGAATCGAATCGAATCAAATGTTTTTTTCCTGAATCGGGCAGCACTACTGTGTCCCATATATGTAGGGTTACCAGATGTCCGGATTTCTTCGGACATGTCCTCCTTTATGATAGCTTCAGATGTTATGGCCAGCCCTAGTAAAGCAGCAAGCAGGTTCCTGGAGTAGCCTAGTGGGTGATATAGTCAACCATAGCAATGGAGACTCAGGCCCATATCCTACCCTAACTACTACACTTATGGTGGATTATGTGAGCCTTCCAAAACCCACCCAAATCCCACCATACCTACATATAGGTGACATAAGGGCATTGGTGTGGTGTACAGTTGGGTCCAGTAGCTTTTGGGTGGGTTTGGAGTGCCCACCATACACTATAAGGGGGTAATGGTAATATGTGTACCCAGTGGCATAGTAAGGGGGGTGGGGGGATGGTCTGCCCTGGGTACCGTTTTGGCATCCATCCTCCTCTCTGCCTCCCCGCTCCTTCCCCACCCCCAATACCGCCCACGTAAGTCCCTTCCCTTCCCCCATCTTTGACATTCTCGGTGCGAGCAGCAACCCCAACCTGCTGCTAGCATCATCTCTTCCTCTGATGTTACTTCCTGGACCCGCGGCTAGGAAGTGATGTCAGAGGAAGAGCTGACGCTGGCGCCAGCAGTAGGTTATGGGTTGCTGCTCGCGCCGGGAACGATAAAGAAGTACGGGGAAGGAGCGCACACCTGTGGCAGGAACAGATGGGGATGGGAGGCAAAGAAGAGGGTGGGGGAGGGGCACCACTGCCCCCGGGCGCCTCTCACCCTCGCTATGCCATCTTCTGAGATGTCTGTGCAGCCAGTCTATTAAAAATGCTGACCCCCCTCCTACATCCCAATGGCTTGTTTTCTGTGTTTTTTCTTTTGGCCATGGGTTGTTTTTTTTTTTTGGGGGGGGGGTTTCTAAAAATGGTTCAAAAAGACACACCAAGGACAAGCACATCTGAGAAATGACCTTTTTTGAAACAAAAAAGATAAGGCATTTTTCTATTTCCAAAATGATCTTGTTTGCTATTGGATTTTTGTACACGTTTCACAAAATGTTCAAACTCTGATCTGGACATCATCTTTTAAATGCCTCCCCGAGTATCCCCTAGTCTTTGTGATTGTAGACGGAGTGAAAAACTGATCCGCTTGAATCCGTTCTGCTCTACTCGGGATTTTGTAGACTTCAGTTGTATCTCGCCTCAACCTTCTCTTCTCCAAGCTGAAGAGCCCTAACCGTTATAGGGCCAAATTCACTAACCTGCCCGATCGGGTCCAATCTGGGCAGGTCCGATGAATTCCCAACAAGTAAATATGCAGATGAGGGCGATCGGAGGAACACCCCCCATCTGCAAGCACAGATCGCTGTTAAGCGATCCCTGTGCATGCGCAGATCATCTGTAGACGGTCTGCGCATGCACTAGACCAGTGGTTCCCAACCCTGTCCTGGAGGAACACCAGGCCAATTGGGTTTTCAGGCTAGCCCTAATGAATATGCATGAAGCAAATTTGCATGCCTATCACTTCCATCATATGCAAATCTCTCTCATGCATATTCATTAGGGCTAGCCTGAAAACCCGATTGGCCTGGTGTTCCTCCAGGACAGGGTTGGGAATCACTGCACTAGACCTCTGGACCCGGCTTAGATTTTTTTGTTTTTCTTTTGTTAACGTTAGAAGCTCGTGGTTTTAACCCGCTTAAAAGTCCGTGGGTTAAAACCATGGGTTTGCACTGTGGGGAAGGGTGGGAGATGGGGCAGGCAGGCGATCGAAGCAGGCAGTTTTCAGGGCAGGCAGGCATTCGGGGTAGTGGGAGAGTCTGGGGCCGTGACTTTTTTTATTTTTTGCTTTTTTTCATCGGGACGGCAGGCAGGAGACGAGCATGGGGCAGAGCGGGCAGGAGAAGAGAGCAGGGCGTGCAGAGAGCGGGGCTGGAGAGTCGGAAAGACGTTTTTGGCTGGTCCCCAGCAGTCGCTTCTTCAGTTGATCGGCCAGCCCAGTCGCATCAGATTGATTGTGTTATGAATCGCGTCCCTGCCTACTTTGCATGCGTTTCACCTCATTTGCATGCACGGATTCGAAGCGGATCGCAGGAGAGGTAAGTGAATCAGGCTTGAGGGAAATTTGATAATAAAGGGGTCGTAAACCGATCGGTGCATGATCGGTTTGCTTTGTGAATTTAGCCCTTAGTCTTTCCTCATACGAGAGACTGTATGCATGGCTTTAAGGGACACAGTTTTGGTACCAGAGTCACAGAAACAAATCCTAAAGATAATCCAACCTGTTGTTGAGTGTACGGGAATGTGAAGGGTGGGGTAATGTTTGAAAACATAAAGGCTATTATGTGGTTTGTTACAAAGTCCTTTGGTATATGCATTCCTTTGAGATGATCTAGAAGAAGGCACTCGTTAAATAAAGAATGTCAGTTTAGCATCATATAATCAGTTTAAGCCTCTGATTTTGCCTTAAGCTGAAACAGATAGATTCAACCCCACTCTTGCAAACAGCTATAGAATAAATAATAAGCCTGCATTCTCCTTCAAACCAACTAAGGTCACAACTTAAAAAAATTATTATCAACATATTTTGTGCATTGTGACTGGCATCTTTGGGAAATGTTTCATTTGCTTTGATCACAGGTATCTTTTAAAAAATCCCATTTAATCCCTGGAATGTTATGCTGGAGTATTCTTTTTCACCAGACAAAACCTTGAAGGAGAAAAGCATATTTTTTACGGCAACAGTCTATGATAGTCAGGGTCTCATTCTAAGATGTGAAAAGAACAGCAAAATAGCTAAAGGAATCTGCCAAGAAAACAGCTGGAGTAGTTTTATGTTGGCTCCTTAGGAAGCAAAATGAAAAAAATAAGTAGGAAAAGCATGTACAGCATGGTTTATGGAATTCTGTCCAATCCCTTTGCATGAATGAGGGGCTGCTGAAAAGTTCTCAGCCCAAACAAGATGAGAATGATGTGGAGTCATGAAACTTATTCCACACTTCTCTTGACACGTTTTGTTGCAATGAGGCGAATGCAACTAGTAAATGGGCACAAGTATAGGGAAACCAAGCCATTGTGACATCATCGATGAGGTTGGCTCTTTGGCATTGGTGGGAAGAGGCATTATGACATCACAATAGGAGGGACGACTGAAAAGTTCTCAGCCCAAACAAGACGAGAATGATGTGGAGTCATGAAACTTATTCCACACTTCTCTTGACACGTTTTGTTGCAATGAGGCGAATGCAATTAGTAAATGGGCACAAGTATAGGGAAACCAAGCCATTGTGACATCATCGATGAGGTTGGCTCTTTGGCATTGGTGGGAAGAGGCATTATGACATCACAATAGGAGGGACGACTGAAAAGTTCTCAGCCCAAACAAGACGAGAATGATGTGGAGTCATGAAACTTATTCCACACTTCTCTTGACACGTTTTGTTGCAATGAGGCGAATGCAACTAGTAAATGGGCACAAGTATAGGGAAACCAAGCCATTGTGACATCATCGATGAGGTTGGCTCTTTGGCATTGGTGGGAAGAGGCATTATGACATCACAATAGGAGGGACGACTGAAAAGTTCTCAGCCCAAACAAGACGAGAATGATGTGGAGTCATGAAACTTATTCCACACTTCTCTTGACACGTTTTGTTGCAATGAGGCGAATGCAACTAGTAAATGGGCACAAGTATAGGGAAACCAAGCCATTGTGACATCATCAATGAGGTTGGCTCTTTGGCATTGGTGGGATGAGGTATTATGACATCACAATAGGAGGGGCCACTGAAAAGTTCGCAGCCCAACCAAGACGAGAATGATGTGGAGCCATGAAACTTGCAAGTTATTCCACGCTTTTCATTTCAATGGAATGAAATGAAACGAAAGCGTCATGAAAAGTGTGGAATATGTTAACTTGTAAGTTTCGTGGCGCCACATCATTCTCTTCATGGTTGGGCTGAGAACTTTTAAGCAGCCCCTCTTAAATCAACGGGGAAAGTAGTTTGAAAAGTGCAGTTCCTTAATCATTATGATACAGTGAATCAGCATATGTATATGGAGGGCCATTTTCAAACCGAGTGTATAAGTCTGATTTGGATATTTCTAGCAAAATGTCCAAAGTCGAGATGGCCATTTTAGAACAGGAAGTCCAAATTTATTTATTTATTTTTTTGGGGGGGGGGAATCGTCTACTTGGACGTCTTGACCACCAGAGCGTTTAACTTTATACCTCATTTTCGACCACAAAACCATCCAAATTGGCACCATTTAGACATGGGAGGGGCCAGCATGGTAGAGGACTGGCCACATAGACATGCCAATAGAGCAGTGGATGCCATTTCTTAACCATATAACATGTGTTTATAAGATCAAGGCTAGTTGGTCTCTGGGTGCTCAAATTCATCAAGAAACAAAATATAACCCAGTATATATCACTATAATCAATTTTTATTTGATCCTCAGGAGGTTTGTATCACCTCTTGGGTGCTTGTGATCATGCCATGAGCCATTTCTTCATCGGATCTGAATTTATTTTTAAATCATTTTTTTTTTTGTGGTTTTAAAAATATTTTTCTTTTTCTTTTTTTTAAATAATTTTATTATTTTAATAAAATACAATAGTGTAATACATTAGAATAATAACATGAACTATGACAAAGAAAACACTATCACAAGCAGAAAATATAGAACCATAACTATAACCCCTCCCATCCATCAATTATTAATATTAACAATATTAAATGTCTTAATATGAAGATTCAATATCTACATTAAACAAAATCTATCCCTACCCAACCCTCCCTCCCTTCCCATCCCAGATGTGTAATGAAAATGAAATCATTTTTTTTTGTGGTTTTAAAAATATTTTTCTTATATGAACTTTCTTGTGAGAATTTCCTTATAAATATATTTAAACAGTAGACTTATCTTTTATCAATAATGCTGAAGGAGCACCCCCAGGGGCGTCACTAACTCTTAATGATTATCATCACGATATGTGCAGATGCCATTTTGCTTTAAAATAAACAGTTAACCACGGATTTCAGTCAGGAGTATTTGATCCTTATTGCAAATTTGTATCTGGAGAAAGATTATGGTTTTCATAGACTGGTGCAAGAGTTTCCAGAAAAGAGGTGGAAGAGAATAAGCGTAGAATATGTTTTGAAGAAATTGTGAGAAACGGGCTCAACCGATTGGCAGTCAGGAAATGGCAGGGCCCAATTAGTTCGCACTGAAGTAAACGTCACAAAAGTTGCAGAACCAGACAGTGAAGTGACACTAGATCCAAATAACCCCTCTCTTCATGCAACTTCATTAAATTCCTATCCATTTCCAAACACCATTTACCTCTTCCAAGAGCTTGTGGAACTACACAAGCTGCCATGAGAGGTCATGACAGCCATTTTATTTTTGCAACCGCAGGGGCAGGAGCAAATGGCTTCTTCACTCCTGCCCCTGTTGACCCCACTGGACCACTGGGCATATCAGGTAGGCCCAGGGGGGGCTCTCTGGACTAGAGGATTGAAAGCCATTCTAGAGGGGAGGGGGGTTATGACTCACAGACTGGGGGAAGGGGGAGGGAAGGAGAGGGGCTGCATCAGAGGGTGAAAGGGGAATCAAAGGGGCTTAAAAAAATTAAATAAAATAAATTTATATGGGCCTGGGCTGAATATCAACCAGGATCTGCATAAGATCTGGTGGCTAGGGCCAGTGGCGTACCTAGCATATATGGCACCCGGAGCCCATCATTTTTTGACACTCCCCCCCCCCATCTGTATGAAAATCATGATTTTTAGTAACAATCCACACGTCACACAAGAGTGTACCTAGGAAAAGGCAGCATCTTACATACTGCAGTGAGCAGTACAACATCAATACAGCCATTGTAAAACTAAACAAGCCAGATTAGTACAGATCAATCCTGCACAGTCAATCCTAACAGAAAACCATGTCTTTTCGAATACACAGAACACAGAAGACACCTTCGCCTAGTATGTAATCACAAACAAACCCCTCCCCCTTTTACAAAACTGCAGTGTGGTTTTTAGCCATGGTGGTAACAACTCAGATGCCAACGCTAAAAAAATGCTCTACAGTTTTGTAAATGGGGAGATAGAATAAAAATACATAGACAAAGATTAAACTGAAGCACCAAGAAGCTGGACTCTGCATACAATGCAACACCACAGAAACAGCAATGCATCTCCCCTAAAGCAAAAAAAAAAAATAAATATAATTTTTTTCTATCTTGTCTTCTCTGGTTTCTGCTTTCTTCATCTTTTTGTCACTCTCTTACTTTCATCCACGGTCTACCCTCTTTCTGCCCCTTCTATATTTATTTCCTAGTCAAAATACTCCCTCCTTTAAAAAACTATTACTCTTCATGCTGATTCTACGCTCTCTCTCCTATTGTATTCTGTACTCTCTGTCTGTTCAGTGTCTTCCTCTCCATTTGTATTCTGTAATTCGTTGGCTATCCAGCCCCTTCACTGTAACATGTTAATACTATATTGTAGTTCGCTGATTGTTAAGATTGTAATTCATTGGTCTTTAAGATTGTAATTCGCTGATTGTACAGCTCTCTTTATTGTGAACCGCCTAGAAATCGTAAGATTATGGCGGTATAGAAAAATAAAGTTATTATTATTATTATTATCTTCTCTCCTATTCACTTTCCAGAAACTTTATGCCTCCCCCTTCCATCTCTCCTACACCCCCATGGTCTGGCATTTCACTCTCCTCTCCCTTCACCCCACTTCCATCAGCATCTGCCCCCTTTCTTACCCTTCACCATGCTTCCATACCACCCTGCTCCCCTTTCTCACTCTTCTCCACACTTCAATACCACCCTGACCCCCTTTCTCACCCTTCACCAAGCTTCCATACCACCCTGACCCCCTTTCTCACCCTTCACCACACTTCCATACCACCCTGATCCCCTTTCTCACCCTTCACCATGCTTCCATACCACCCTGACCCCCTTTCTCACCCTTCACCACACTTCCATACCACCCTGACTTCCTTTCTCACCCTTCACCACGCTTCCATACCACCCTGATCCCCCTTTCTCACCCTTCAACACACTTCCATACCACCCTAACACCCTTTCTCACCCTTCACACTTCCATACCACCCTGACCCCCCTTTCTCACCCTTCAACACACTTCCATACCACCCTGACACCCTTTCTCACCCTTCACCAAGCTTCCATACCACTCTGACCCCCTTTCTCACCCTTCATCACACCTCCATACCACCCTGACCCCCTTTCTCACCCTACACCATGCTTCTATACCACCCTGACCCCCTTTTTCTCCTTCCATCACCCTGCTATGCTTCTTTCGCTCTCTATCGAAATCAGCAAGGTCCCACGATGATTACTTTTGCTGCCGCTGCTTCGGAAGAGGTAAGTGACGTTGGAGGGGGGCTGGGCCAGCAGAGGCAAGGTCCCGCGATGACTGCAGATGCCAGTCCACCCCCTCTGACATCACTTACCTCTTCTGAAGCAGCAGCAGCAAAAGTAATCATCGCGGGACTTTCGTGCACTTCAGCGCGGCTACCGACTCTGCTCTGGAATAAATACGGCAGCCGTGCTGAGGTGCCATTTTCAGCAGTGCGGGAGCTTCCGGACCCGGCCGGATGTGCACCCCCTTGGAGCGTGCACCTGGGGCAGACCTCCCCCACCCCCGCCTCTCCCTTGGTACGCCACTGGCTAGGGCCCTTTCAATTAGCCCTGGACATTCAGTGCAGGTGGCCGGATATAGCCTGGCACTGAATATCAGGACTAATCTAGCCAGCAATGATCAGTGGACTGAAAGCAAATTGGAGAAAATTGTTTTGTTTTGTTTTTTTAATGCAGGAGATCATTACTGTTACTAGAAGAAGTTATCTAGACAACTAACAGAGCAAGATTAAGAAGAGGTTTGGTCAAGTTCCTGGAGGAAAAAATCCATAAAACGTTATTACCCAAGGTAGACATCAGAGCAGTGGCATAGTAAGAGGGGACGAGGTGGGGGGTGGGGTGGACCACTCTGGGCACCATCTTGGTGGGGGCTCATTCCCTCCCTCCCTCCCCCATCCGTTTGGAAAATCTGGACCCCTTAGGCCCGCCCCCCAGGCCCATCCCATTCCACCCATCACTGCCCCATCATGCCCCAGTCTAATTAAATCTAATTAAAGCTGATTGTGAGGTGTTCAGTGCTAATATTGGCACTGATTACCGTATTTCCCGCATATAGGCCGCCTCAGTGTATAGGCCGCCAAAAATGCCTATACATGTTTTAAAACTGGTAGATAAGCCACCCCATTGTATTAGCCGCGACTTATCTACCAGTAACTGGGGCGGCCTAAAACTGGGGCAGCCTATACAATTTAAAAAAGTCATTCCCCCTCCCTTACCTCCCTCGCTGGACTCGCAGCGGTGCAGGGCAGGAGAGATCTTTTTGATCACCAGCCCCACCCCGCGCCGCTTCCTGCATGCCTTTGCCATCAGTTCTCGCAGGGCTTGTGAGTCCCGTGAGAACTGACAGCAAAGGCACGCAGGAAGCAGTGCGGGGCTGGGCTGGAGATCAAAAAGATCTCTCCTGCCTTGCACCATCGCGATATGAGGAGCAGCGAGTCCAGCGAAGGAGGTAAGGGGGTTGGGGATGATTTTTTAAAATTGTATAGGCCGCTCCAGTTTTGCAAGTCGCACCCACTGTGTCAGCTTGGAAAAACCCATATATAGGCCGCGGCCTATATATGGGGAAATACGGTAAGCTTATTGGCAGACTTTATAGTATCAGGGCCAAAGTGTCTACCCCTACCTTTAACACAGGCCTACAGTCATTTTGGGAGGTTCTTAACAGCCTTGTCAATTGGTCTCTATTGCAGGTTGTTCCCGATAATCTACAGGGTTTCCATGAGTTCATGGCTTCAGACCACCAACTTTGCTCCCCAGACAAAAGTCTACTGTGACATCATTAACAGTAAGCTGGTACCTCATTTATTTTTTTCAAATAATGGTGAATTTGACAGTGCAGACCTTTTTGAGTGCATGAAAATTGCTGGGTGGTCTCGATTAAAAGTCTGTCACTTTGCCATTGAACACAGAAATGCACATTAGTAACAACACATAAAGCTGTAAAATTTCACACTTAAGTTCCAAGAAGTTAAGAACATAAGAATAGCCTTTTACTGGGTCAGACCAGTGGTCCATCTAGCCCAGTATCCCACGGGGGACAATCCACGTCACAAGTACCTGGTAAAAAACCAAATAATAGCAGTATTTCATGCCACCGATCCATGGCAAGCAGCGACTTCCCCCATGTCTGTCTGAACAGCCAGCAGAATATGAACTTTTCCTCCAGGAACTTGCCCAAACCTTTTTTAAAACCAGCTATATGAACTGCCCTTACCAGCAATAACCTCTAGGTGGGTTTTTTTTTTTTGCTTTTTTTATGCCCTATTCTGTACATGTAGTGGTGCTGAATGTATATTTATTTCTTTATTATAATTTATTCATTCCTTTTATTTATTGTTTAAATGCCAAAGCTTGCATTGAAATAATACATTAATTGCCGGGTCTGAAAATAGACTCGAGTATATGAAACCCTTTAGCCTAGGGGTGTCCAACCTTTTGGCTTCCCTGGGCCACACTGGCCAAAAAAAATGTTTCTGGGGCCGTACAAATGCGCAAAAACTGCAGTAAGACAGAGGAGAGAGCCAGCAAGATGGTAAACACCCAGGGGCAGCAGAGGAAAACACTGCATTGCCCTTGACTGGGGCCATACAAAATACTTCACGGGGCCACATGTGGCCCTCGGGACACCCCTGCTTTAGTCCAATACTCAAAGCACTTATTTGGATGGCAGCAATCTAGACAGTGGCATAGCGAGGGTGAGAGGCCTTCTCCTCCGGCCCCCGCTCCTTCCCCCCTCCTCCCTGCCGCGCACACCCCTTCCCTGCCCCGAACCTCTTTTATCTTCCTCGGTGTGAGCGGCATCGCCAGCTCGCTGCCCGTCTCAGCACCGGCTCTCCCTCTGATGTCACTTCCTAGGTGCGGGATCTGGAAGTGGCGTCAGAGGGAGAGCCCATGCCGGCACGAGCAGGAGGTTCGAGTTGCTGCTCATGCCGGCGATGAGTTAGAGGAACGGTGGGAGGAAGTGAAGGCACGTGCGGAGGGAAGGAGGGACGCTGGCACCCTCACCATGACAGCGCCCGGGGCGGACCGCCCCTCCCCCTTTCTACGACCTCTGAACCTAGATAAATGTCCTATCCATGAAATTTCTGTGGCATCACATGAACAAGGGTCACCACTGTGTGATAATATGGGACTGCTTGCTCTTGAGGCTACAGATTTTTTTTTTTTTTAGTTCGATATGTTTATTAGAAAAATTTTCAGGTATACTATACAACAAAAGATAATAACAGCAACAAATGTGATACTATACAACAAAAGATAATAACAGCAACAAATGTGAGAATACATAGAACATTCATATTAGACTATATCATCATTTAGTAATAATGTCTTACACATCATAATGGAAACCAAAAGGTTATCTTTCAATACACAATACAATACAACTTGTGTAGCCAATATATATTGGGGTAATCAAAGAAGCATGTAAGTTAACCAAAACTTAGGATTCACAATTCAGATCGCATTAACCTCTACTGACAGTTTTTTTTATTACCGTTAACATTAATGTCAAGGAATCAAGAGATATACAGTAAAACCTTGGATTGCAAATAACATTTGATGAAATTTTAACTCGATATACAAGCAAGGTCTTGCAATACAAGTACATGTAGTATACACGCGTCATATCATCACAGCTGAGCCGATGGTTCTCCTCTCTCTGACGCTGCAGGAGTGTAGCGACTGTTCTAAACGAGCAAAGTCTTGCAATACGAGTACATGCAGTATACACGCGTCATATCATCACAGCTGAGCCGATGGTTCTCCTCTCTCTGATGCTGCAGGAGTGTAGCGACTGTTCTAAACGAGCAAAGTCTTGCAATACGAGTACATGCAGTATACACGCGTCACATCATCACAGCTGAGTCAATGGTTCTCCTCTCTCTGACGCTGCAGGAGTGGAGCGACTGTTCTAAATGAGCGAGGTCTTGCAATACAAGTACGTATACTATTTTGTATTAAAGTTTTTGGGTTGTGGAACGAATCGTCCGAGTTCCCATTATTTCCTATGGGGAAATTTGCTTTAATATACAAGTGCTCCAAGGTTTTACTGTATCTTCGTTTGCAAAAATCGTATAAAGGAGCCCAAATTTTGTTAAACCCCCTTTTACTTCAATAGTGTTCCTAGTCCTGGCCAACCAGGGGTGCGAGCCAGCAATGGAATCCAGGTTCGTCTGCATGGCAGTGAGACCAGATGTTATAACGATGGAAACCAAATGCAAAGTTATTTAGATTCAGTCATAACAGTCAATATTTGCCCAGTATTTCTTGTGCCAAAGAGTCCACAGTTATGAAATTCTTCTTTTTCTTCTTTCCAAAGCCAGACAAATGTTTATCAACACAACTTGTCTGACTACATAAAGCTGTAGCTGTCACCTTCAGGTAACCTTTAGGAAGGAAGTTCACTCTTTATGATGTCTGGCACCCTGTCCCTCACAGCTGGCAGCATGCTTAATTTCTTGACACCTGAAGAAATATTTTAGCCAAGATGTCTGGCGAGACGCACCAGCGTAGTACTGTGCCTGCATCCTGAAAAACACAATGAACATGTACCATTCTTTGCACTGTACTGGCAAATCATAATCTGATTATTTTTCCACACGATGGCTTACATTTGGGGATTACCAGTGATGTTCTGGAAGGAAATTTTGGGGCCTTCTGGGAGTCCCATGGTATTATTGTCCAAATTATTGTGCAAACTATGTACTCTGCTTTTGAAATTTTATGGCATAAGTATTTCTTCTCATGCATTTCTTTAAAATCCATCTGTTTTTTTTATTTTATTTATATTTATTGTCAATTGTTATACCGATATTTGTTACCACATCGTACTGGTTTACAATTAAAACAAAGTAAAAACTGATTACCTATAATATCAAGACATTATTAACTGAACGGGAACAATATTAGTCCCATTACTACGAGGGGGTGATGAAAAGTTCTCAACCCAACCAACCAACTTCCTAAATTCTGAGCTTTATTTTGCCACTATAGCTGAAGAGTGTTATTTTGTTAAGTGCCAATTTGCAGAAATGAAATTCTATGTTTGACATTGTTTCAGATCATTGATTGAACCATAGCCACGTCATTCTCCTCTTGGTTGGGCTGAGAACTTTTCAGCACCCCCTCGTAGTGTGAAGAGTTTCAGCTCTGATATCCAGAACTGATACTGTGATGTCATAATGCCTCATTCCACCAATAAGAGTCAACCTCATCAGTGATGTCACAATGGCTTGATTGTCTTATACTTGGCTCACTTTTATTACATACAAGAAGGTGCTGAAACCAACCAACCAACTTCTTAAATTCAGAGCGTTATTTTGCCACTGTAGCTGAAAAGAGTGTGTCTTATTTCGTTAAGTGCCAATTTGCAGAAATGAAATTCTATGTTTTGACATTATTTCAGATCATTGATTGAACCATATCCACCTCATTCTCTTCTTGTTGGGCTGAGAACTTTTCAGCACCCCTTGGTAATGTGAAGAGTTTCAGTCTCTAGTAACCAGAGCTGAGATTGTGATGTCATAATGCCTCATCCCAACTTCATCAATGATGTCACAATGGCTTGATTGTCCTATACTTGGCTCACTTGTATTACATATGAGGGGGTACTGAAAAGTTCTCAGCCCAACCAACAACTTCTTAAATTCTAAGTATTATTTTGCCACTGTAACTGAAAAGAGTGTTATCTTATTTCATTAAGTGCCAATTTGCAGAAACAAAATTCTATGTTTTGACATTATTTCAGATCATTGATTGAACCATATCCACCTCATTCTCTTCTTGGTTGGGATGAGAATTTTTCAGCACCCCTGGTAATGTGAAGAGTTTCAGTGTCTGGTAACCAGAACTGAGATGGTGATGTCTTAATGCCTCATCCCACCAATAAGAGCCAACTTCATCAATGATGTCACAATGGCTTGATTGTCCTATACTTGGCTCCAACCAGCTTCCTAAATTCTGAGCGTTATTTTGCCACTGTAGCTGAAAAGTGTTATCTTATTTCGTTAAGTGCCAGTTTACAGATACAGATGTTTTGACATTGTTTCAGATCATTGATTGAACCATATCCATGTCATTCTCTTCTTGGTTGGGCTGAGAAATTTTCAGCACCCCTTCTTAGGCTTCAATTGATTGCATTTATGCTTATACAGTATTTGGCCATTGTACTATTGTACATTTAATTCACATGTGGCTCTCCAGGTTTTATTTGCGGCCCGCGGTCTGGACTGGATCATTCTCTTCCTTTTGCAGCAGCAGCGTGTCTGGCCGGTTCGTTCCGTTCAAAGCTGCGGGTTGACGGCTCCTTGTGCTATCCACTCCTGCATCGGAAGCCTCTCTGACATCACAACATCAGAGAGGCTTCAGATGCAGGCGCGGATCTTGCAAGGAGCTGCCACCCGCGGCTTTGAACGGAACGAGCCGGCTAGACACGCTGCTGCTCCAGTGGCGTACCAAGGGGGGGCGGTCCGCACAGCTGGCCACCCTCCACTATTCTCCCTAGAGTGCGGCTCATCTAGAGCAGTGGTGCCCAACCTGCTTCCCTTCCCTTCTCACCGCTGCCATCGGGGAACAGGCCGACACCATGCTCTTTGATCTCCCTGCTTCTCTCACCGCCCGACCTCAATTCTGACGTCGAGAGGACGTTCTGGCTAGCCAATCGCTGCCTGGCTGCCCGGAACATCCTTTCCGACGTTAGAATTGACATCGGGTGGTCGGCCCCGTGGAGAAGAGAAGCATGGAGATCTTGGTCTGTTCCCGATGGCGGCAACAGCAGCCTATTCCCCGACGGCGGTGGCATAGGGTAGGGCAGGAAGGAAGAAAGAAAGAAGGGGGGACAGGGAGCCAGAAACAAAGCAAAAAATGGGACACAGAATCAGAGAAAGACAGACATAGAGAAAGAAAGAAAAAGTTGGGGGAGGGAATGAGGTCTGGAGGAGAGGAAGCATACAGGAGGCTGAAAGAAGGGAAGAAATATTGGATGCACAGTCAGAAGAATAAAGTGCAACCAGAGACTCATGAAATTACCAAACAAAGGTAGAAAAATGATTTTATTTTCAATTTAGTGATTGAAATGTGCCAGTTTTGAGAAAGAAAAGATATTAAACTTTAAATGTGAGTGCTGCAGAAAAAATAGAGTACTTGGAGGGCCGCAGAAAAAATAGTTAATGTCTTATTAAAGAAATGACAATTTTGCATGAGGTAAAACTCTTTATAGTTTATATATCTTTCCTTTTAACTGTTAAAGGAAAGTTTTATAAACTATAAAGAGTTTAACCTCATGCAAAATTGTCATTTCTTTAATAAGACATTAACTATTTTTTTCTGCGGCCCTCCGAGTACCTACAATCCAAAATGTGGCCCCGCAAAGGGTTTGAGTTTGAGACCACTGATTTAATTGAACACAAAAGAGGAAGGGAAGTGCCAGTCAGAAGCAAAATGAGTGCACTGCATTCTTGGGGGCAAATTCCGTAAAGGACGTCTGAAAGTTAGGCTTCGTGTGGACGTCCAGCGGGAAAATGCTGAGCGAGATTCTTGAATGCATAGACGTACAATAGAGAATTGCGCTCAGCATCGCTCAGTGAGTCTAGATGCGTCTAAATAGACGGCCTTTACAGCATTGCCTTTAAGTGTCACATAGATGTCTTCATAATGTCTATAACGTTATCAGGTTTTAGTGTTATGACATCATTAGAATGGCGATTTTATGCTGTTTTCATTAAAACTGTATGCAGTGACATATTGGCACCACTGTTATATTGTATTTATCTTTTAATCCTTTTTTTTTTTTTTCATTTCTCTTCTGTTATAGTGAGCAGTAGGGGATTTGAACCAACATCAGGGTGCTAAGGCTCTAACCCCTGCGCCACACACTCAGCCATTAAACCGCATGTCAATTCTAAAACTAAGTCTTCTGGGCTTTAGTTTGGTGCAAGTTTGGTGGACACGCCTTAGGTGTCCCTTAGGCCAGTGGTCCCCCAATCCTGTCCTGGAGGACCACCAGGCAAGTTGGGTTTTCAGGTAGCCCTAATGAATATGCATGGGGCAGATCTGCACTCCTATCATCGTCATTAAATGTAAATCTCTTTCATGCATATTCATTAGGGCTATCCTGAAAACCTGACTGGCTAGTAGTCCTCCAGGGTTGAGAGCCACTGCCTTAGGCGTTCTGGAAGCATCCGTATATAGGTAAACGGGGATTTTATTTTTGGGCTAAAGAGGAGTCCAGGTTGATATTAAGGTCTAAATATGTTTAATAATGCATTACTTAAGCAAAGCACATGAAAAAAATATATTGCATGCTAAAATTCTATTTTGGGGTAAAGAGGATAATTTGATAATGATAGAAAAAGATGTTTGGAGATTACATAGTATTATATATATTCATCTTATATTTCTCTAGTTATAACATTTAGAATTACCCTCTTTTCATTTCATATGCTTTTTCTATATCTCCTGATAGTTATACTCTTTTGATATATTTTTATTTATTTTTATTATTTATTTATCTATTTTCTATTTTTTCTTTACTTAATAGGTATGTATTATATACCTTGTGCTTACAATATTACCACTCTCTTTTCCCTTTTTATTTATTATTTTTTGCCTTTTATACTTTTTTATAAACAACATCACTTATCAGATACTTTGAGAATTATATAAAGAATATATATATGTATTTATTATTTATTTTTTCTCCAACTTTTCTTCTTCTCTTTTCATACTCTTGAAAAATTTGATTATTTTAACATTTTTTTAAATATTTTGGTTTTAAATATTGTGCTTATATTCATTAGGACCCCTGATGAAGATTATACGAAACACGGACCGTGTTGGGTCCCTTGCCTAAGAAAGAGGTTTTTAATTTATGATTTATTTGTTATAAATAAAGTCTGCCTGCATCGTGTACAAGGTCTGCAGTTTGTTTTGTTTGCTTTGGAGATTACATAGTAAATACAGAAGAAATCTGGAGTACTTACATAGGGCTAGATTCACTAAGCTGAGATCCGTGTCTGATCCGTGTCCGATTGCAGGCAGGCTGACAAATTCACTAAGGCCTGCATGAAAATAGGGGCGATAGTTGACACCCCCCCCCCCCCCCACCGACCACACGGATCGCCGGAGAGCGATCCTTGAGCATGCGCAGACCATCTTCATAGACTGTAGCTGGTCTGCGCATGTGCTGGTTCTTCGTGCCCGTCAGAGTTTTTTTTTCCTTACTACTGTTTACTTTACTTTACTGTTTGTTTTACTTCGCGAGCCTGTGGTTTTAACTCGCTTTAAACCCGCGGGTTAAAACCACGGGCTCACACTGCGGGGAAGGGCAGGCGAGTTGGGGGCAGAGAACAGGGCGGCCAGAGCAGGAGAATCGGGGCAGAGAGCAGGGTTTTAGCACAAGCGACTGGTCCTCACCAGTCGCTAGTTTTTCGATCGGCCAGCCAATCGGTATGCCAGAAGAAAGTTTAGTGAATCGCGTCCTTCCTGCTTTGCACGCCGATTTCCCTCATTTGCATGCAGGGATCGGGATCGGATCGGTACACAGGTTAGTGAATCGGGTCGGAGGGAAATCGGGTCGCAAAGGGCTCACAAACCGATCGGTACACGATCGGTTTGCTAAGTGAATCTAGCCCGTAGTAAGTAAGAAGAAATTTGGAGAGTATCCGTACAGTAAGTAGAAATGAGCATGACAAGCATTAGGTGAGCAGAAAAAAAAAACATTGGGAGATCTGCTTTTTTGGCAGTGAATGAGTTTCAGCTACCTGAAGTCTGCTACAGCATCAACGGTGAGTTGTGAATGCATTGTCCAAGGATCAGCCCTTCCTGGATAACAACATAATTACATCATGCATTTACAAGTAGGCGATGTTTTTAGAAAATCTTGCTCTAAGCAACAAGTCTTTGTCATGCTCTGCAGAAAAAAAAAGTTGCATATTGCAAGAGGTGATTAGCTTGGATTTCAGTTTAATTAGGCTGGGAATGAAAATGATATGCCCACAGTTTTGCCAGAAATTCTTTCGGCGACGAGCAAACAAAAGCTAAGCTCTGACGTACTGAAGGTTCGGGGCGTATCTAAACTTGTAAGGACTCTACCTGCTTTTGGGAAGCAGGAATGAGGTCTGGTCTGAGCACTGGAAAGAAATGTGGCTGGAGCATGCCCTCTGCCAGTTGGAAGACATTTTTTGCTCCGACCAAATGCCATTTCACGTCTCACTCCTTTTTTTTCCTCCCCCCCCCCCCCTTGCAGTCCAGCACCTCTTTCCCTCCCCATTCTCTCTCTCTTTCTCATCCACCTGCATTCAGATGGCTGGACATGTTGAAAACAACCATGGCAATGATGCTGGAGGACCTTACCGGACTAGCACAAAACTGATCTCTTTTTAGATCCTTAACTCATCAAGTCGCTAGAACTCGCGCACACGTTGATGGCACCTAACATTTAATGTTTTAACTAGTGCGGGACCAGAAAGTGATGTCAGAGGGATAACAGAAGCTAGTGCGAGCAGCAGGTTGGAGATGCTGCTTGCACTGGTAAAGAATTAGAGGTATAGGGGAGGGGAAAGGGAAGGTGAGCACCTGTGGCGGGGGTGCCACCACCCCTGGCACCTCCTACCTTTGATAAACCACCACCTGGGGCAGTGGAGGGTTAAGTGACTTGCCCAGAGTCACAAGAAAAAGACGTGGGAATGAAACCTGCTTCCCAGCCCACTGCAATAATAATTAGGCCGCTCCTCCATGCTTTATTAGTTAATATAAACATGTACATTGTAGGTCGCCTTGAACCTAATTAGGCACAGTGCGATTCAGAAATACTGAACTAGATTACATTTTAAACTGAATGTGGTATTTAACCAACAGTGGGGTCACATGATCCTTGGTCTGTACCATGGCTAACAGATTCACTGCTCAGTCTGTAAAGTTTGTCATTTCCTTAAAGAATCCAAAGAAAGCTCAGCATATATCATTTAACATAATGTAATACTGATGGAGACTTCAGTAGATGGAACCTAAGCATAGTACCGGGCAGAGCTTTAGGTTCTGGCCCATCAATAGTTAAGAAGAAGGAAAATTTAAATTAAATCAGTCATTTAAAGAGTGAGTAGGGTTGGGCAGACAGGATGGACCATTCGGGTCTTTATCTGTCGTCATCTACTATGTTACTATGTAATCAAAAAAAGGGGCTCCAAAAATAGAGAATGACACGGTGAAATAATTCATCACCGTCCCCGTCCCCGTGGATAACCGCGGGAAATAATCCCATGTCATTTTTTAGTGTCTATTTCAGCCTCAGTCCTTCTACACCAGCATTCTTCAAAGCAAAGCTTGAGGGTCAGTGGTTGTGGCCATTCATACTCTGATTCTTATGTGAGCCAAGGATAATGAAGCCATTGTGACATCACTGATGTGATTGGCTCTTAGGCACTGGTGGAATGAGGCATTATGACATCACAATATCTGCTCTGGATACCAGAGACTGTCATTCTGTAGTGTCTGTTTCAACCTCGGTCCTTCTACACCAGCATTCTTCAAAGCAAAGCTTGCGGGTCAGTGGTTGTGGCCATTCATACTCTGATTATTCCCTCTCTCCTTAAAGAATGACATGAAGATGGTTTCCCGCAGTTATCAGTGGGGACGGGAACGGTGATGAATTTTGTCACCGTGTCATTCTCTAGAAACTTGCTAGAAACTTGAAACTTGTACATTTAACATATAATAGACAGACAGGATATCTCAGGGTTGGGGAGATTATGGTAGAGGAAATGATACAGTGGGTATAGGTATCTGACAGTAGTGAGTGGAAGTTAAGTTGAAAGCAGTTTAAAAAAAGTGGGCTTTTAGCTTGGATCTGAATACTGCTGGGGATGGAGCAAGACTTTTTGATTCAGGCAGCTTGTTCCAGGCATACAGTGCAGCAAGAAAGAAGGGACGGAGTCGGGAGTTGGCAGTGGAGGAGAAGGGTAGAGATAAGAGCAGCTTGCCTGATGAACTGAGTTCACAGGGAAGAGCATAGGAGGAGATGAGTGAAGAGAGATATTCGGGGGCTTCAGAGTGAATGCACTTGTAAGTCAGTAAGAGGAGTTTGAACAGATTGAAGAGGTGAGAGACGGATACGCAGGAGGCCTAAGAGAAGTATGTTGCAGTAGTCTAAGTGTGAGGTGATGAAAGCGTGGATAAGAGTTTTGGTAGTATGTTCAGAAAGGAGAGGATGGATTTTGGTAATTTTATAGAGGAGGAAGTGACAGGTTTTGGCGGTTTGTTGAATCTGAGCAGAGAAGGAGAGAGAGGAGTCAAAGATCACCTCAATGTTGTGAGCTGACGAGACCGGGAGGAGGATAGTGTTATCCACAGAAATAGAGAACAGTGAGAGGGGGAGGTGAGTTTAGGTGGAAAGATAAGGAGTTCAGTTTTAGCCATATTCAGTCTGAGATGGCGGTGAGACATCCAAGCGGCAAAGTCAGACAGGCAGGCTGAGATTCAGGCCTGAATTCCTGTAGAGATATCTGGTGTGGAGAGGTAGATCTGGGAGTCATCAGCATAGAGGTGATATTGAAACCCATGAGAGGAGGTCAGTGTACCAAGAGAATGGTATATATGGAACAGAGGAGAGGGCCCAGGACGGAGCCTTGGGGTACGCCAATAGACCGTGGGATGGCAGTGGAGGAGGATCTACCATAACATACACTGAAAGTATGATGAGAGAGATAGAAAGAAAACCAGGAGAGAACAGAACCCTGGAATCTCAGTGTCGAGAAGGAGGTGGTGATCAACAGTGTCGAAGGCAGCAGACAAATCGAGAAGAATGAAGATAGAGTCCATTGGATTTGGCCAGGAAAAGGTCATTAGAGACTTTAGCAATGGCAGTTTCTGTAGAATGGAAAGGGTGAAAGTCTAGGAACAATAATTTAAAAATTTTGTTCAATATTTTGTTTTGATCTCCTTCACAGAGGAGAAAGCCTTGAGAAAGCCTGATGGCGAAACTTCGGAATGAGTCCCAGCCAACATAAAGTTAAGTGCATAAAACTAAGTTAAAGAAAGTTCTATATTATTACAATGAGAAATATTCTATATTATTAAATGAGTGAGAGATTTCTATTATTATTTTAAAACAAAATATTCTAAAGACCAATGAAGAAGGGTAGTGCGTTTATGCTCGGTGATGTGGCTGCTCTTGGGCTGCACTGCCGAGGTCTATAGAGAATTTATGAGAAGATCTTTATATTGGATATATATTGGACAGTTTTCAGAAGTTAGAATATTGATATATTTGAGTCCAATTTGTGTTTATCAACAAGAGCCATTGAATAGTGAGCATTGACAGTGTAAATGGGTCATTATGATATCCAGCTCATAGCATATTGGCACATAAATGGCATTATTTTATAAGATCACATGCAACTTTTCAGAATGCCCATCCTGCCCATGCCTCTCCCCTGGCCATGCCCTGTTTTGAGTTGTGCCCTAGAGCAGTGTTTCTCAACTTCTTCAAGCCAAGTATCCCCTAAGTCTAACAAATATTAACCAAGTAACCTTGCCCAAGCTCTGCCCCACACCTGCCCAGGCTCTGCCCCACACCTGCCCAGGCTACCGACATGCATCACTTTACACTTATCCACATTGAACCTCATCTGCCATGTTGATGCCCATTCCTCGAGCCTGATTATGTCACGTTGCAGATCTTCACAATCCCCCTGTGTCTTCACTACTCTGAATAACTTCGTATCGTCCACAAATTTAATCACCTCGCTCGTCGTACCTATGTCCAGATGGTTTATAAAGATGTTGAAGAACACAGGTCCAAGCACCGAGCCCTGCGGCACCCCACTGGTGATGCTCTTCCAGTCCGAGTATTGTCCATTTACCCCCACTCTTTGTTTCCTATGCTCTAGCCAGTTTTTAATCCAAATGATCAATGGAGATCGCTCTGAGGAAAGGGATGTTGCCAGTGATGTGCCTCAAGGTTCTGTTCTTTTTAACATTTTTATAAACGATATTGCTGAAGGGCTATTGGGTATAAGTGTTTGAGGGTTGTATAGATGAGGACTATACAGGAAAGAGACTTGGGAGTTCTGATCGACAAGTCGATGAAGCCGTCCGTGCAATGCGTGGCAGCAGTGAAAAGAGCGAACAGAATGCTAGGAATGATTAAGAAGGGGATCACGAATAGATCGGCGAAGGTTATCATGTCACTGTACTGAGCCATGGTGCGCCCTAACCTGGAGTACTGTGTCCAGCACTGGTCGCCATACATGAAGAAGGACACGGTACTACTTGAAAGGGTCCAGAGAAGAGCGACCAAAATGGTTAAGGGGCTGGAGGAGTTGCCGTACAGTGAGAGATTGGAGAACCTGGGCCTCTTCTCCCTTGAAAAGAGGAGATTGAGAGGGGACATGATCGAAACATTCAAAATACTGAAGGGAATAGACTTAGCAGATAAAGACAGATTGTTCACCCTCTCCAAGGTAGGGAGAACGAGAGCGAACTCTCTGAAGTTGAAAGGGGATAGATTCCTTAAAAACATAAGGAAGTTCTTCTTCACCCAGAGAGTGGTGGAAAACTGGAACGCTCTTCTGGAGCTCTTCCAGGGATTCAAGACAAAGTTAGAAATGTTCCTGCTGAACCGGAACGAACACAGGTAGGGCTGGGCTCATTTAGAGCACTGGTCTTTGACCTAAGGGCCGCCGTGTAAGCGGACTGCTGGGCAATTCTTATGTTCTTACTTGTTAATTGTAAGGAATTTGTGATTTATTAATAATTTAATTTGATGTATCATCGCTGTGTTTTCACAGTTTTTCTTGTTGTGAACACAAGGTATTGTGGTCTTAAAATAAAGTTATTATTACCATTATTATCCCTTTGGTCTTGCTGCGCCGTATGCCTAGAACATTCTACCTGAGACAATACATCAAGCTCTATTTCTAGGAGATTCATATCCAAGCTAAAAGCCCATTTTTTCAAGCGTGCTTCCAACTCCTAACCATATGATACCTATGTCCGTCCTATCATTCTCTCTGCAAGAAACTCCCCAACCCTATATGTCCTGTCTGTCCAAATTAGATTGTGAGCTCTTCTGAGCTGGGACTGTCTATTGCAGTGGTTCTTAACCTTGTCCTGGAGACCCCCAGCCAGTCAGGTTTTCAGGATATTCCTAAAAAATATGTATGAGTGAGATTTGCATATAATGGAGGTATTTATGACATTATGGAATGAAAAATTGAATCAACTGAAGAATATCTACAATAAGAAACATCAATTGCAAATGTAGTTGCTGCTAATTTATGGACATATGGGTGAACACTTCTATGCACTTTAACAAGAGATTTTAATTGAGCTGAATGAACTGGAGGGCTCCATCTGTTTAATGAATGTACGGGTGGAATATAATGTAAATGATAAGTTATATAATAAATTTTTTGATGTATAATAATAAATGAAACAGGTTATTGTGATATTAGCTTTTTGTATTTTTAGAAATGCATATTCACTAGGGATATCCTGAAAATCCAAACGGCTGGGGGTCCCCCAGGACAGGGCTGAGAACCACTATTGCATGTTGAATGTACAGCGCTGTATATGCCTTTCAGTGTGTAGAAATAATAAGTAGTAGTAGTAGTAGTGGTGGTTAAAATTTTTTCTTGTATTTTCTGTTTAAGCGCATGATACAGATTAGAACCTCTTCATATGGTTTTTTTGATCCTTCTCAGCTGAAAGTTTTTAAAAAAAATGTTTTAAATTTTTATTCATTTGTTACAAATTATATATATAACAAAACTCAGGAAAATCCACAAATATCATCATAAACATTTACAAAAGGAAAAGAAAATCATTCGATGATCTAGCCCACATTAACTGGCCATCAGTACCTTCTATATAGCAACATAAATTTAGTGAAGGAATAACAACTAAGTAGGCAGATTGTGGCCTCTATTTCTATACATTTCTTCACTTATCCACCCTGATTAAAGATAACCAAATAAATCTAGGATATTGTTTGAACTGGTTTATCCTTAAGAAAACCTTCCAACTGGACTGGATCTAAGAAAACATACTTATCACTTGCGTATGAAATAAGGCATTTACAAGGAAATTTTAAGAAGAAGGTTGCACCAACTGCCAAGGCCTTAGGCCTGAGCGTTAGGAACTGCTTCTTCTTCATTTGAGTCTGCTTAGAGATATAAAAGGTGTTTTATATTTTTTTTTAAATAGAATACAGTAGTTAGTGTTTTCAGAGGTAACATTCCTCCTTATGTTTGGGTGTTAGATGGAATATGTCTGAGAATCCACCTTAATATTGTTTAGTATTTTCTTTAATTTTCTGGCTCTGTGAGGTTTCTGTTCTTGGATCCCCCTTTTCTATGGACTGCAAATCCCCGTATTTTCTTGGATTTCTGGAAGATTTCCTATTTCTACTTTGTCTACATTGTTTATGCTTATTTAAATCTTTATATACCGCATGTACAGCCAAAAAGGATCAAAGCGGTTTGCAATATAATTCAATCAAAATTATGAAAAGAATTCCATTTAAATAGAAAAGAAGAAGAAAAGGAAAAACATTTCTAATACATAATATCCTATAACATCCAAATCAATAAAATAAAATAAAAAAATAGTTAATTAATTAATAAAAATTTTCTGTAAATAGAAAACAGAAAAAGAATTATTCAAAAATATTATTGGAACGAGACAACGTGGCCTCTCCTATAACCACACTTGAGGCGACCTATACAATGAGCATCACCAGCGATAGATTTCTGCAGTTCACTTTCAATCCATCTGAAACCAAAAATGGTCTGCAACGTGAAACAGGGTCTGCACTATACTTTACTCTTGTTATAAGATTTCCCTCAAGGAACAATCCTTTTTTTGGCATGTTATAACAAGAAGTTATACAGTATTGCATGGGTGATTATATTAGGTTTCAGTCTAGAATCAAGTACTTATAACACCAAGTCGCCAGATAATCACATAGCAACCTAGGATGACTTGGCTTCTACCTGTTGCAGAAGTCAACATTTTTTTTTTCACAATTTCAAAGCTTCTCTGGCTTCTGCTTATTAAGCGGTGAGAATACTGCACCTCATCCAAGCCCTGAAAAGAAATATGAACGGAGCAAAGATGCTGGCCTACTACGGGGCAGTTGGTTATAGGAAAACGTTTCCTTTGTTATATGAATTGGAATTATGGGAGGGAAACAAATGAGGAACAATATCAAGAGAAAAATGAACCCTTTAAGGAAAGTATTATGATAATTACGGAATATTCTATGTTTAGTAGTCACTCGCTGTGTAGCTAGAAACAGCAGAAGAAGGGAAAATGCTGGCAGGAGACCAGTTTAATGTTGAACGTAACCTCTAATGCACTTACCTTATGAAACATTATCTTCATTTCTGCTTTGGTTATTAGATGGGATCCCCCTTCCTTTTGTATTTCCCTTACATGGCTCTCTTTCCTATCGTTCCAGTAGGTCCTGTATGTTACCCGATTTACCTATTTTTATTATGTACATATAAACCGCTTAGAAGATGGCTAATAGGCGGTATATCAAATTTTTATTAAACTTGAAACATGGCTCCTCTGAACCCGAGATCTGCGCAAAACTTGAAACTGGAGTCCTCCTTCAGTGGTGATAGTTGTAGCACAGGATGTGGACTTTTGATAATATCATTGGTTCTTGCTACTCCCATTTTCTCTGCTCTACAACTACAAGTATTCCCTGCTCTCTCTCGCCCACCCTCTGCCTAGTACCATTATTCCCCCAAATCTCCTTTCTAATGAAGAGCAAGTTGGGGAGGGTGGCATGGCTGTGACCCTTTGAACAGGGAACCCAAAAGTCACTTAGGAAAAGCAGGCGGTGCAATGAATTGTGCTCTGACGTCATAGTCATGTGATAGTCAAAGTGAACGAGGAAGGAGTTTCGCCTTAGTTCCTACTGAACAGTTAGCATCCCAACTTTTCATTCATTGCCAGTTTCGGCAGAAAGATTAAAGACTGAACCAGCAAAGAATATAGAACAACCCCGTGAAGGCTTGCAGAGCAATGAAGTTGTGTTAGTTCAATTGAATAATCTTTGGGAATGCACACAAGTTACCTGTCTATGGTAACATATAGTAGTAGATGACGGCAGATAAAGACCCGAATGGTCCATCCAGTCTACCCAACCTGATTCAATTTAAATTTTTTAATTTTTTTCTTCTTAGCTATTTCTGGTCAAGAATCCAAAGCTTTACCCTGTACTGTGCTTGGGTTCCAACTGCCGAAATCTCTGTTAAGACTTACTCTAGCCCATCTACATCCTCCCAGCCATTTGTATCATTTTGGGTGAGAAATGTAAAAAAAAAAAAAAAAATCTCATGATTCTTGTGTGATCCTAAATTGAATTTTCTTTCAAATGAAGAAGAATTTCACTTATTTGTGAATTAAAATCAGGAGGATTTAGGTTTTCTGATTTTATATTTGGCAAACCTTCTTTACAAAATGAAGTGGTTATTTATTTGGAGATGTGTGTGTTGCCTAGAGTAATGGGAGTGTCGAAGAGTAAGGGTGGGCCACGGTGAGTGGTCGAAGATTGGAGTTATCTCAGGGCTGGCCGTGCCACACAAATTCCAAAGTACCAGCCAGCCCTGAGAGCCGTGCGGCTCTCTACGGTTCCGCCCTCAGGCCCGCCAAGTTCCACCCATCCCTGCCCCGTTATGCCCTAGTCTTGCCCTAGCCCCACCGCCCGCTGCCTGCTCTCATCAGGCAGGAGGTCATCCACGCCTGTGTGGATGCCACGCAATGATGTCATGCGAACGTGCGCACGTGTGACATCATCGTGTGGCATCCGTGCATGCACGGGTGTCCTCCTGCCCGATGGCGATTTGCTGGAAGCTTTTCAAAACCCAGACAAAGTGCCAGAGGACATGTCCGGGAAAATCTAGACGACTGGTCACCCTAGCCATGAGTCAGCGACCAACTCAGTGACATAATCCATCCATCTGTGATTTGTGCATAAATCTGACTGCATGCTATTTTAGAACAACGGGTGCCTAAATTGGAACATGTGCAACTCAAAAAGGGGTGTGGCCACAGGAAGGGCATGAGCAGGTCAAGGGCGTTCACAAGATTTAGGTGCTATTCAGTAAAAGGAAATCATCCCGGAGCACTCTTCATCGAACAGCGCTGAAGGTGAATTTTTTTTTTTCCCCCAGCACCTAATTTTCAACGCCATTTATAGAATCTGCTCCTAACTGGTTAATGCACATTAATAAATAGAGCCCTAAGGTTGCATAATAAACAGTAGAAGCGACATCTGTCTCACAGTGAATAAAATGAGTTAAACGAAGAACATACCCAGAACCATAAATCACACGTTTTCTGTGCTGTGCGAACATCTCCTGTGCACAAATGACGTGTCACGAGCACAGCTGAAGAAAAATGAACAAAGAACAGTAGCTCTGTGAAGTTATTACAGCAGTGTTAGGAAAAGGGCAAGATCTTAGCAGTCAGCCCAAATTTGGGCCAGGATGCTTCAAGAAACGTAATCGAGAAAACAGATGCAGAAAGCAGCTTCAGGTTAACCAACTCTGCTCAATCAGAAATCTAAAAGATTTTCATACGATGTTAGATCTGGGCAATTCGAGTCATATTTAGCAGCATGCGTTCTTAGCACTATATTCTAAATAACTTATCTTTCAGGCTGGACTGCCGTTCTGTGATTCTTATTAGATGTTACAAGTCTAATATGGAAATACTTGAATTGTATATTTGATTAGTTCATTAATTACAATGTTATAATTGTTATAATTTATATAATAATTATATATTTGTAATATATTTATAATTTATATAATAATTTATATAATATAATTGTTATAATTAAAATAAACTACCCAATAACGTAATTGCGCTGTCGCACAAATCTTATGCACTGACACAGGTTGGTTTAGAGATTAACAGGGGTCTCAAGTGCTCACTACCAGAAGCCTGAGTTAATTCTCAAAGCCACTGGCTGCTACCGTGAGCTATCATCGGTCCCGTATCTTATCTCTATGCCTATGATTTGTGCATTTTAGTATTGACTTATTTTCTTTATAAATTATTCCTAAAACTCTATATTATTCAATGCTTCACCATTCCAATTCATCAGGATTACTTAGCTTTTTTTGTATCTTTTTCTTGCTGTTTTCTTCCCATTCCATATTATTCAGGATTTCTCAACTTGTTTTCATTATATTAATCCTGTTAGTTTCCTCTACGGAAGATCTCCGTTTCGCCCCACATATTAACACGGGGCTTCTTCAGGAAAGCACCACTGCCTCTATAGAAAAAGCAGACCATATAATCTCTATATTATTCCACTTAAAAGTTAGACTCATGCTAACATGCTACTCTAAAATCATTGCGCTAAACGAGGATACAAGGCGGATAATTAAAATAAAAACAATGGGGGGTGGAGAAGGGGGGAAAAGGGGGGTAGAGAAAGGGGGGAAAAGGTGGTGGGGAAGAGAAAGGGGAAATGGGAATAGGGGGGAATGTATAGAGGTATGACATAGGTAATTTGGAAATATATTTTGGAGGAAGGAAAGAAATATGTATGAAAATTAGTATTGTGAATCTAATTGTAATGAATTTCTTATTGTATTATATTATTGTATACTTATTTGATTCCTTCAATAAAAAGTTTTAAATTAGATGTTTTAAGTCTAAAGTGATTTGAGCAGATCAGAAAGCCATTAAAAATATAACCGAGAAAGGGAAAGAGTACATCCAGGCTTTGTCTCCTAAGCTCTGGTGTTATCACCTAAAAACTGTTGGATTGTTCTAGGGATTTTGATTTGATCTGTACGGTTTGCCTATAGCATAAATGGAGAAATTAATCAAATGTGGAGCCCAAGTGAGGGGTTTCACGAAACAAAGAAACCATGGGCATATGCTTATTCAGTGACGAGACATTCATCTTATGGTCTCAGTTTTCCAAAGTTCGGAGGTATGTAAAAAACTTATAGACAGGAATAATTCAATATGTAACCAAATATCCCTCAGGCTAATTAATATACATGTATAGTAGCATAGATGTAATGGCTTGTTGTGGTAGACTAACCTCTAGCAGTAAATAAGAACAGAGGAATAGCCATACTGGGTCAAACCAGTGGTCCATCTAGCCCAGGGGTAGGCAATTCCGGTCCTCAAGAGCCACAGGCAGGTCAGATTTTCAAGATATCCACAATAAATATGCATGAGATAGATTTGCATCTCAAGGAGGCAGTACATGCAAATCCATCTCATATATATTCATTGTGGATATCCTAAAAACCTGACCATGTCTATGGATGCGTTACAACATAAGAATTGCCATCTCCGGATCAGACCCTGGGTCCATCAAGTCCGGTGATCTGCACACGCGGAGGCCCCGCCAGGTGTACCCTGGCATAGTTTTAGTCCCCAAATCACGGTGTGCTTCTAATTTACCCTTACCCGTATCACTCTATGTCAGTTAGCACACCTCAGTAAAAGAGGGGGGTAGTGTATGTGATTGTATATACAGTGGTGCCTCGCATAACGGACGCCTCGCACAGCGAACGCTGCGCACAACGAACTTCAGGTCTTGCTTCCCACAACGAACTTCGTTTCACACAACGAAGTCGCCCGAGCTGCATCGCTTAACTGCCCTCTCTCCGCCTGGCTCCCTGTGCAGTGGCGCTACATATTTTAAACCCCCCTGCCGCCGCTGCTGCATATTTTTAAGCCTCTGCCGCCAGCGCATATTTTTAAACTTCCCCCCGCCGCCACATATTTTTTTAAAAAAGCCACCACTGCTGCAACTTTAATCTCACCCGCTCACTCGAACTGGTGGTCTAGCAAATTTCCCAGCCAGAAGCGCAGACAGAGATCAAGAGCAAGCCTTCTGTGCTACTGCCTGGGCCTGCGCTGATCTCTGAATGGCTGCAGTCAGCTCTCGCGGGACTCACAAGAACTAACTGCAGCCATTCGGAGATCGGCATGGGCCCACACAGGCGTGCAGAGGAATTGCTCCTGATCTCTGCGCTTCTGGCCTGTACGCCACTGGCTGGGAAAGATGGGAGGAATTAAAAAAGGTACTGGGGAGTATGTGGGGGGTGATTATAATACACAGCAAGGATCAACAAAACCCCTGTCTCCCCTCCCCTTCACATATATCCCCTCTATATCATGCTAACAGCTCTAACAAGATAAATTTATCTTTTTTTATGTCATCTTAGCATATTTTATGCTACAGAACGAATTATTTTTTTTAACATGTATTGTTATGGGAAAACGCGTTTCACATAACGAACTTTTCGCATAACAAACTTGCTCCTGGAACGAATTAAGTTCGTTGTGTGAGGCACCACTGTATATTGAAAGATGTCAAACTGGAGCAGATATAGGGCTCCTTTTATCAAGCTGCGGTAGGCGGTTAACGCGCCGAATACCGCGCATTTGATTTGATTTCTTATATACCGCTATACCGTGAGGTTCAAAGCGGTTTCCAATGAAGATAGATTAAAGATACATTAAAATAAAATAAGTAAAAATGGTACTTCGGATTTCCCTAGCTGTCCCGAAGGTTCACAATCTAACTAAAGTACCTGAGAAAACAATAAATAAAAATGAAATAAAGTAAATTCCAGTCAGACAATAGGATCTGATGTTAGAAGTTCATAAAGACGATATGCCAAGGAGCGAAAGCTGGTATGCTCCTTGAGCCCTGACATATTGTGACAAACCCAGCACCAGCACTAGTCCGGTCCCTGATAGGATCGGATGCAGAAGAGCAGACCAGATCGATTCTGGCACTCACCTTGAGGCTGACCTCCCTTGCCCCCATAACCAAGAAGATAGTGAACTGGAACAGAGGCAGGCAGATTGGCAACAGCAGCCTCCTGGCTTTAGAGCAGCTAGAGAAGCCACGAGGAAGGTAGCTGCAGTAGAAAAACCTAGGCAGAGAAAAACTGCTGTAGAGCCAAAACCCATCCCCCGCTACAGGCTGAAGGGGATTGGCTCTGATCTGTTTAAAAGCAGGCTGAGTCAAGCAGGAGGGGGAGGAGCGAGTGACCAGGGCGAGTCACTCCCACAGCTCAAGACAGGTGAAGAGCTGTGGAACAGAGCAGGAGAGGAAAACGTGCTGGATTATCCCATGCAGGAGTTAGAGGAAATCCTGCCTACTTCAAACTACCAGGTTCTAGATCGTGTGGAAGGCATGGAGATAGAACTGGCTGGCCCTATGTTAGAAAGCCAGACGGAAGGTATGGAATTAGAATGAAAGAATGCAGCAACTGAGAAATTATTAGTGGTTTGTGTTTTTTTCTTTCTTTTGCTGATATGTTTGGTTTGTTTCTGCTGTGCAAACTATGCCTGAAGAAGTTGAGATATGTTTGAACTTTATAAGTATTTTGAGAGTAAGAATAATACTTGCCTGAAGCCCAAACTAAGAAATGGATTTAAAAGCAAGTTTGTGAACCAGAAGCTCAAGCTGAAATATTTAAGTTGTGGTTTTTGGAACTTTAGAAATCCTGCTCTGACTCCCGTTCTAAAAGCTAATTAGATTATCTGTCTCAGCTGTGTGATTTTGCCTGCATGTGGGAGCTGAGAGAAAAGCTGAACTGTTACCAGAGTTTGCTGTGGCTATGTTTGCCTAAGGAGTTTTGATTTATTTTGTATTTGCAGTAAAGCTTTATTTTTGCAAATCTACTATTTTTGTTGAATGACCTGCAAAAGTGATGTTTGTTTTCTGTTGCATACTTTTGACCTGTGGGTCAGAATAAACAACTTATTCTTTCCTAAAGAACTTGTTTTGGCTGGTGATATGGTGAAACCTTTTTTACTTACCTTGCATCTCTTAGGCCCAGGCAATTGACCAGGGCCACCTGAAAAAGTCCTGAAGATACCCCTGGTTTGAGGGGACACGCCAGAATCCCTGTGTTTGTCACCCGGCAGCCCTACTCTGCGGAGGGTTGGTGACAATATGCAGCCAAGCCAACACACAAAATTTCAGCCATGAGGTTCCCCAGGAAGTAGTAATGAGTGCCAAAATACAGGCTAGTCATTTAGATCAGAGTCAATGCAATGCTAAAATGCAGGCATGTCATTTGGATCAGATGACCTCTGCAACAGCCAGACAACCGCCACTATCATCTCGGTGCATCAGCTGCGTTAAACGGTCAACTGCCACCATTCTCAGATCCGATATCTAGTATGATATAGAACCCTGCTGGATCAGGGGAGGGGCGGAGCTGTGCTCTTAAGTCTCTGCCACTGCTTCTGCTGCCTGCCGCGCTAGTCGCTAATGCCTCCATCGACGAGGCGTTAGTTTTTTGGTGTGCCGAAGGGGTTAGCGCGTGATGAAATATCCAAAGCGCTAACCCCCGTAGCGCACCTTGATAAAAGGAGCCCATAGTCTATTGGGCAGAACCCAGAGCCAAACTGCAAACACACTGTTCACGTGAGAAAATGCAACCAAAAATTTAACGTGTCCTCAGTGTGTCGGAGTAAGCAATGCAGAGAGTACTAATATAGTATTCTAACGCTTAACCATGGAAGCTGTAGATGAAGGAGTAACAACTCACTTCCAGCCGCACACCATCATGGGGCACGTTCCTGTGCATAAATTAACAGTGACAATAATAAAGTCAATGCAAGAAATTAAAAAACCAAAAGTGTGCAATATATGTAAAGCAGTGAGGCACTCTGTAAAGACCAACTCTCCTCAGCAAAAATGAAATTAAAAAAAGCGCTTAGCTTAATTCTTCACAAAGTTCTTCACCGAGTTTAGCATAACATCGACGGGGCTACAGTCCTTCAAGTAAGCCTCGGGAAGGTTAGACCCGGCTTGGTTTTCAGAACTCGATGCAACCCTTCCTCGGGAACCCGTGGCTAAACCGAGTGGCAGATAAAGGGCACCGCCGTAATCGAAGACGGCGTTCAGTGGAGTGAGATTGGGAAGAACTACACTTCTCCCTCCGTATTCGCTGTGATAGGGGATTAAAAGAACCGCGAATACAGAAAAACCGCAAATAACTCTTTCATATGGTATTCGCTGTTCTCAATTAAAAACCATCGTGAATATGGTGAAACCGCGAATAACATGGTGGAGAGGCAAAACACGGTGAAGAAACTGCTGGGAATCGGCGATTTTTTTTCTGTAAACGCTTGGAATCGGTGATTTCTCTATGCAAGCTGATGTAATTTGGTGGGAGAAGCCAGCAAGCTAAAAACTGTGAATAATCGAAATCGCGAATGCTGAAACCGCGAATATGGAGGGAGAAGTGTATACTATTTCTACTCACTCTGTATTGTATCTTAGTTACTGGGTTGTTGTTTTTTTATGTGACTTACCTCGTAGTTCATCAGTAAAGATTTCTTCCTGTTTTGGAATTGCTCATCTAGGTCAATTTTGTACCTTTAACTAGAAAATTATGTGTAGGTCCTTGGAGCTGAATAAGTGCCCCTGTCTCATCATTCCCAACAGAAAATCCATACCAGGTTCTTTGAAGCAACTGATGTGAGCTGGGGCCAAGCACCCAGTAATCCCCCTGTATGATACCCACCAATAAGAAGAGTGTGTGGCAGAGTGGTTAGAGCTACAGCCTCAGCACCCTGAGGTTGTGGGTTCGAATCCTACACTGCTTCTTGTGACCCTGGGCAAGTCACCTAATCCCCCATTGCCCTAGGTATATTAGACAGAGTGTGAGCCCACTGGGACAGAGAGAGAAAAATCCTTGAGTACCTGAATGTAAACCACTCACTCTATAAGTGATACACAGTGGTACCTTGGAATCCGAACGTCCCAGAACTCAAATGCTTTGGAATCCGAACTTTTTTTTTGTAGTAAATTTTGGGTTCATAGACAACCCCGCGAAAGACAAAGGTGCGCACCGAAGAAAATTACAGTTTTTAGGGGCTCCGACGGGGTTTTTTGTTGTGGAGCCCCCCCAGTTTACTTAATAGAGATCGCGCTGGCGTTGTGGGGGGTTTGGGGGGTTGTAACCCTCCACATTTTACTGTAAACTTAACTTTTTCCCTAAAAACAGGGAAAAAGTGAAGTTTTCAGTAAAATGTGGGGGGTTACAACCCCCCACACCCCCCACAATGCCCCCACAACGCGGCGCAATCTCTATTAAGTAAAGTGGGGGGGTTCCCCCCACGCCCCCCCCCCCCGTCGTAGCCGTAAAAACTAATTTTCTGTGGTGCGCGCCTCCGCGCTGCGCTCAATTGTCTGCGCGCGCCTTTGTCCCGGCACACTTTTGACCTGACACCAAATTTTGCCCCAGAATCTGAACTCTGCTTTGGAATCTGAACGTCCTGCACATTGTATGTGTGTGTTTCTGCCCCAGAATCTGAATGCTGCTTTGGAATATTTGTTAATATTTTACCTTAAAATCCAGTGTATTTATTGTTAAAATTTGAGTTTGTGGGACCCAGGAACGGATTAATCCAGTTTCTATTATTTTCAATGGGAAACATTGTCTTGGAACTTGAACGCTTTGGAACTTGAACGGGGTTCTGGAACGGATTAAGTTCAGATTCCAAGGCATCACTGTATAAATAAAAAATAAATTAACTGAACTAGGGAGAGGAAGGGGACAAATGACTTAATATTAATTGTATTAAACTTTTTTTCAAGCAGCTTAATTTTAAAGTTTATCTCTCTGTGTTGCTTCTATCACTTCTTTAACCATATTTCCTTGAAAACTACTCAGGGAACTTCATTCCTTTGCTGGCTAAGGGTGTGTGTGTATGCCTGACCCATGGTTGCGTGCATAGTGAGGAATCCTCCATGTAATGCCTCAAGGCAGAATACAGCAGTGGTTTGCCATTTCAAAGGGTAGAAGTGAAGGGCCACTACTCTGACTGGAAGAGGGTCACGAGTGGTGTTCCGCAGGGGTCGGTACTCGGACCGCTGCTGTTCAATATATTTATAAATGATCTAGAAACAGGGACAAAGTGTGAAGTAATAAAATTCGCAGATGACACCAAACTATTTAGTGGAGTTGGGACTAAAGGGGACTGTGAGGATTTACAAAGGGACCTGAACAAACTAGAAGAGTGGGCAACAAGATGGCAGATGAAGTTTAATGTAGAGAAATGTAAAGTCTTGCATGTAGGAAACAGAACCCCGAAGTACAGTTATATGATGGGAGGGCTGGTAATGGGTGAAAGTATCCTAAAAAAAGGACTTGGGGGTAATAGTGGACAAGACAATGAAGCCGTCGGCACAGTGCGCATCAGCCTCTAAGAAGGCGAATAGAATACTAGGTATTATCAAGAAAGGTATTACAACCAGAAAGAAAGAAGTTATCCTGCCGTTGTATCGGGCGATTGTACACCCGAATCTGGAGTACTGCGTCCAATATTGGTCGCCGTATCTTAAGAAGGATATGGCGATACACGAGAGGGTTCAGAAAAGAGCGACACGATTGATAAAAGGTATGGAAAACCTTTCATATGCTGAAAGATTAGAGAAACTGGGGCTCTTTTCCCTGGAAAAGCGGAGGCTTAGAGGGGACATGATAGAGACTTAGAAGATCATGAAGGGCATAGAGAAAGTGGAGAGGGACAGATTCTTCAAACTTTCGAAAACTACAAAAATGAGAGGGCATTCGAAAAAATTAAGAGGGGACAGATTCAGAACCAATGCTAGGAAGTTCTTCTTCACCCAAAGGATGGTGGACACCTGGAATGTGCTTCCAGAGGGTGTGATAGGACAGAGTATGGTATTGGGGTTCAAGAAGGGATTAGATGATTTCCTGAAGGAAAAGGAGATAGAAGGATATAGATAAAGGATTACTATACAGGTCCGCTGTGTGAGCGGACTGCTGGGCATGATGGACCTCTGGTCTGACCCATCAGAGGCACTGCTTATGTTCTTATGTTGTCACTGCTGCCCAACATAGGATCCTGCAGCCCACAGCACCAGGTATTCTCCAGTGGTCTCCCATCCAGCTACTAGCCAGGCCTGACACTGCTTACCTTCCAATAGCATAAACAGGCTTACTCTGGGCAGCCAGGACATAGACTGGCCAAGGGTTAGATAATAATTTTGTGTGTTGTACTTCTATTATCCGGCTTCAGTTCATCTCCGTCATGTGCCCAAGCCTTATTGATCCTACCACAAAGAAGACTTGAATTTGACTGTCATATGCTTGCATTCACAGTGCAACAACCGAGCCCACAAGGCTAACCTAAGTCAAAACATTCAGAAATGACTTTTTAGTTGCTGGACTTTTTCTATACCCTCGAGGCCAGTTGCCAATCTCATGGTCCCTCCTTCCCCAAACATATCACGCGGAGCTTGGAAACTGGTATTTAAATTTATGCTGAGCCAAATAGCACTCATGAACCTTTTTCAAAGTAAATTGGATGGTGTCCTGAAGATTAATGTTATTAATAGGTACTGAGACTAGTGGAGGTTCTAAATGATAGGAACTGATCCAGGGATTTGCTCCACTTGGCTCTGTGTACTCCATATATTTTTAAGTGCAGACTACGATTGCTTGAAGTTGCATTCCAGAGAATCACCACAAATAAATTATACAACCTAAGGTATGTAGAAGAGAGCTGAACTTAATTAACTTCATCTCCTTTTTCAGTCCAACTGACTTAATAACTAAATGCAACAAGGAAGCAGCCAGAGCAACTGGAACATTCTTCCTTTGTGGAGCTTCTTACCAGCAAAGCTTATTTTTTTACCCCAATGGACAATGTGCTCTCCTTCAAGCTAAAAGTTCTGCAAAACCTCTTCATTAGCCTGCCAGGGACAGACATTTCCTGAAAAGTCATTCCAACTTTACATCGATTGTTGGCAAGTCTGCTTTCTGAACTCAGCGCTGGTGCCAGATGGTTATCTTCACCAAACTGTATTTTATAGGGATGGGCAGCCAGAATTTTTTTTTAATGTTTTTTTTTTTTTTTTTTTTGCCAAAATAGATTATTCAATTTAAATAAATCATTACAATTTAATCATAAAATGATAATTAAAAAAAACAACTAATACAATTTAGTAACTATAATAGAAGAATTGTAAAATAAGCTAAATATCAGGGTTGTAAAAAAAAAAAAATTTTAAACAAACCTTCATATTCAATAAGCAATTCTAAATCTTTTTAAATTTTTTCATATTGCCACACTTAGGCCCTCTTTCACTAATGTGTGTTAATCAATTAGCGTGCGCTATATGCTAATGCGTGCATGTTAGTCTATGGACGTGTTAGCGTTTAGCGCACGCCACTTTGTTTAGCACGTGCTAATTGGTTAGCGCACCTTAGTAAAAGCGGGAGTTAATTGCATAAATGTTCTCGTATTTTCTAAACAAACAAACCATGTTCCACTATATGTTATATTCCAGTTTAGAGAAGCCTTTCCAATTAGATAAAATTATTTTGATTGCAATCACTATTAAATTCTTAAGTAACTGTATATGTATTTAATGAAGATTTTATATGTATTTAATGAAGATTTAAGACCATATTCTCCCAAAATAATTATTGGATACGTTAGTGGTTCTGTAATGGAAAGTAAATTTGACACTCTTAACCATATCTTATTCCAATACGATGCAACATATGGACATTTTTTATTTGGTGGTTTCCCATGTAATTTATGGGAATTTTCATTTTATTTGGGCTTTTCTAGCTATTTTGCCATTTTGTCTTCCCGGCGAACTCTCGATATACACATATTTTCCAACGTTGAAAGGCTGTACTTCCAAAAGATTTCTAGATAAAACCTTATCGTATCAGACTGGTGTCTGGAGTAAAATTATAAGTGATTTGTTCTTAACACAAATTTCCTATCAAACTTTCAGAAAATCCTTGAAGACTTACCGTATTTTCATTCATATACCGCGCACCCGTGTAAAACGCGCACATGGGTATAGCGCGCGGGGAACACAAATTTATGTAAAGAAATTTTTATATACCGCGCACACCCATATACCGCGCATGCCGCCCCGACTCTCCCATCGCCGCCCGACTCTCCTTTCCCCCGCCCCGACTCTCCTCTGGCCACCCCGACTCTCCTTTCGCCCGCCCTGACTCTCCTCTCCCCCTTGAAGTCCTGTCCCCACCCTGAAAGCCTATTGCCACCCCCCCCGACGTCCGATTCACCCCCCCCACAGGACTGCTCGCACTCGCACCCCGAAGGACCGCTCGCACCCCCACAGCCTCCCCACCCCCCCCATCATGGAGAAGCTCCTACCGTTGTCCTGCTGCTTCCTCTGCCGGCAGTCCCGGCCCTTCTGTGAGCCCTGCGTCTGCTGCTTCCTCTTCCAGCGGTCCTGGCCCTTCTGTGAGCCCTGCGCCTGCGCTGCTTCCTCTTCCGGCGGTCCCGGCCCTTCTGTGAGCCCTGCGCCTGTGCTGCTTCCTCTTCTGGTGGTCCCGCCCTTTCTCTGATGTTTGATAAATTTGTCCAATGAAATTTTGACTATATATCGATTATCCGTATGTATATTTTCTACTGCGCTTGGCAGTTTTTCTTAATGTAAACCGCTCTGAACTGCAAGGTATTGTTGGTTATAAATAAATTTTATTATTATTATTATTTATTAATAATAGAATGCACTCTTTGGGCTCCTTACACAAAGCCGTGGTAGCGATGTTGCTATGTGGTAAATGCACCAAAGTCCATTCTATTCCTATGAGCTTCGGTGTCTTTACCACAGCGGCAACACCATTGCAGCTTTGTAAATGGGACCCTTTTGAAAATAGTGTTCACCATGTAACACAGTAACATACCCCCCTCTTTTACAAAGGTGCGCTAAGCTTTTTAGCGCTCGCTAAACACACGATAAACGCTAACAGGTGCATTTTATCCTATGGACATGTTAGCGGTTAGCGCACTAGTTGATTTAGCGTGAGCTAAATCCGTGCTAAAACACTTAGTGCGCCTTTGTAAATGACAGTCTGCCCATTAGTTATAAGCATTATAAATTCATGATTAAATTAAATTGTAATTTTTTCTTTGATATTTCTGGGCCATAGACCGTAAAGTCCACCCGATATTGTCCTTAGGTTCCAACTACTGGAGTTGCCGTTGAAGCTAACTCCAGCCCATCCAACCATCTCGTCGTTTGTAGATACATACCATAAAATCTGGCCAGCAACAACCTCATGTTCCAAGTTATTGGAGTTCCCATCAATGTCCTCCCTAGCCCATCCTATACCGAATTGCCATATAAAGGACACAGACCCTGCAAGTCTTCCCAGTATCGGCTTTAGCTCTTCAAAATATACCATTCAAATTCTAATTGGAGATCCTCTGTGTTCATCCCATACTTTTTGAATTCCATCACTGTTTTCATCTCCACCATCTTCCTTGGGAGGGCATTCCGGGCATCTACCACTCTCTCTGTGAAAAAAGAATTCCCTAACGTTACTCCTAAGCCTGCCACCCCACAATCTCAATTCATGCCCTCTAGATTTACCATTTTCCCTTCTCTGGAAAAGAAAAGTTTCTATATTAATACCTCAAAAGTATTTCAATGTCTGCAGCATATCTCCCCTGTCCCTCCTCTCCTCCAGAGTATATGTAGAAAGAGGGCATACTCTTTACCCAATATGCTACACATGCGCTTAGTTTGTGCATGTGCAAATGTTCACACATGCATGGTGGTTCCACTATCAGAAAATAATACACCCTCTTTCTACATACTGTTCGGTTCGGTTCGGTTCGGTTAAATGGTTCTTATATTTATTAGGCTTTTCCTCCACTCCTGTGCTATGAAGGAACTGTAAGGGACCATGCTGGAAATGCCCCCAACAGTTAGGCCCAAATTCCATAAATGGCGCTTTGCTGACCTAGGCGCCTAACTTAGATTTAAACGGTTTTATTGATGCAAGCATCATCAAATATAACAAATATAACATCAAGGCACTGATTACAAGAATAATGCATCAAATATAATATACATAATAAAATAAACATATTCCATTTTCAATAAACCCCCACTTTATCTATATGTGACTATGTGTTTGAACCTTTCAATAACCTCTACCACCCCTCTCCACACCCTCCCCACCCATCTACCCTACCTTATCAAAACATACCAGTATTATTTTCATTCAATTAAATAAAAGCCCAATTAAGAGACCCAACTTAAAACTGCACTAGGGCCCTTAGGATGTAAATCTTGCAAATATGAATCCCAGGTTTTTAGAAACATCTTTCGCTTTCTAGTAAATCCAGCATCTCTAGCTTCCCAAATGGCCAACTGATGTAATTGGTTTCGCCAATGCCAAAACCTCGGAGGATCAGGGATCGTCCAATATTGAAGTATACATTTTCTAGCCAATAGACTCATTTTCCTACACAGCGCCTTATGTTCCTTAGGCAAATAGCCAAAAGCTTTTGGCAAATCCAAAATAAAGAGGGAAGGAGAACAGCGCAAAGGTCTTCCAATTATCTTTGACATATAATTTATTATTCGCTTCCAAAAGTGCTGAATTATGGGACAAAACCAAAATGCATGACCTAAAGTATGACCCTCCCTCCCACATTTATGACATAATGGTGTAGAAAAACTTCCACTATAAAACAATTGTGTACGCGTATAATAGGCTCGTAATGTAACCCTATTATATGTTTCTCTTAACCATGTACACGACATCACCCCAGTTGTTGCTCTTAAAGTACGGGCAACATCCCAATGACTCAAATTAAGCTGCAAATCTTTCTCCCATTTCTCCAGAATATTCTGATAGTCCTTATCTGGTTGTAATTTTTGTAAAATAGCATGAATACTAGACACCGAAAGAGACATCCCCTCCTCCTGAACAAACAACTCTCTCAATCTAGCCCCCAAATGCAAACTCAACTGTGCTCTGTCAAGGGATCTTACATAATGTTCCACTTGTATACATGCAAACTGTGCTCCCCAAGTCTATCCCACCTTAGCTAACAATTCTGCTCGGGTCAATAGCTCCCCCTCATCTCCCAGTATATGTTCCAATCTTGAAATTCCTCTTGCTCCCCATAATCTGTATTCCCTAGAGTCTCTACCAGGAGAAAAGCCGGATTTCCCTGCAAAGGCAAGAGATCAGTGACCATCGGCTTCCCTCCCAATAATTGCACAAGCCAACGCCATGCTGTCTGTAAAGTATTAAATACCACAATTGAACGAATAAGAGATGTTAATGCATTCCACGTACTATGTAGTAACGCAAAAATATCATAAGGAACTAAAAACTCCTGTTCCATTTGAAGTGGAGTATAAATGCTTGTCACATTTACCCAATCACTTAAATGACGAAGCAAACATGCATAATTATAGACCTGCATATCCGGCAAACCCAACCCTCCTCTATTCCAATTACCCAGTAAATATGTCAACTTTAGTTTAGGTTTCTTAGCAACCCAACAGAAACGAGTAATTTTTTTATAAAAGATCTTTAAATCTTTCTTCAGTAAACATAATGGCAAAGTTTGTAACATAACAACCGTTTAAGAAAGATAAACAGCTTAACCAAGCAGATGCGACCCAATAGAGAAAAGGGGCAACGTTTGCCATGTATCCAACAATAGTTCCATTTTATGTTGAAACCTATCCACATTAAGGCGATATAATTGGGAAGTCAACATAGTCATTACTGTCCCCAAATACATCAACATAGTCATTACTGTCCCCAAATACATAAATTGCCCTTGCGCCCAAGTCAACGGACCCCCATAAGGCCTTTACCGCCACAGAGGACGCTAGCGCTTCTGATTTTTCTAAATTTAAATAGAAACCTGCATATTCACCATATTCTTTAATCAATTCCAATAATGCCGTTAAAGAAGGCAAAGGATCCGTGAGGTGCACTAAAATATCATCTGCAAAAGCCGAAAGTTTAAAAGTTGTATTTCCGATATCAATCCCTTGTATAGACGGCATTGCATATATATCCCGAATAAGGGGATCTAAAGTAAGTACGAATAATAACGGAGATAAGGGACAACCTTGTCTCATCCCCCTGTAAATAGAGAACTTATCAGTTTCAAAATCTTTTAACACCAATTTAGCTTGTGGAAGCGCATACAAAGCACAGACCGCAGATACAAAAATCCCATCAAGACCATATACTTTTAATGTATCATATAGAAAATCCCATCATACCTTGTCAAACGCCTTTTCAGCATCAAAACTGATCAGCACCGAAGGTAAATTATACATCGCCCTCTGTTCCAAAGATAGCAACAATTTTCTTACATTTTTAGTTATTCTCCTTCCGTTCACAAATCCCACCTGAGCAACATGAATGAGGGAGGGCAGAACAGTAGCCATCCTATTTGCCATAATCTTCGCTAACAGTTTGACCTCCGTATTATTTGGCTTAGGTAACACCATAATTCGTTCCGTATTCCTACCTTCAGACAAAGCCTCTGCACCAACCGTAATGTTAAACATGCTAGCAAGTGGTTTAATAATCTCTTCTTTTAAAAGTTTATAGAATTCCACACGCATGCCATCCTCACCTGGCGCCTTCAGCAGAGAGCTATTCTCAATTGCCCAGAACAAGGTGCCTAACTTAATTTTCTTGTTTTAATCGGCACTGCGAATTGAACAGCTCCATTAAAAAACGATTAAAAAAAAAAAAAACAGTTAGCTGGTAGGCACCTAATTCAGTAGGCGCCTACCACTTTGAGGTAGGTGTCTACTCTGAGCCGTCTACCAGCAAGTAGTGATGGTTAGGGGCCTATTCTCAACCGATTTTGGTAGCTGCCTATCTTAGGCACACTCATATAGGCCAAGAAAACCTGGCATAAATGGGAGTCCACCTACCAGTGCCTAAGACTGCTTGGGCACTGCTAGGCAAGATTCTATAAACGGCACCTAGCGGATAATTAACGATTGCACTCAACAGTGCCTAGAAGTTTGGTGCCATTTATAGAACCAGGACCTTAGGGCACAGCCTCTGCACGTAACATACATTCTATGGTTCTGTTGTGAGTCAACTGTAGCCATCAACAAAGCCAATTTTTTTCCCCTGAACTAAGTTCTATTGTACAAGAGAAAACAATTCTTTTTTCATTCTTAGAAAATAACAACCTTTGGTTTGGTATAAACTGTCAAAGGAAAATAAAAAGAGTTGAGAGTAACAGAGAAACATAGAAACATGATGGCAGAGAAAGGCCAAGTGGCCCCTTCCACAGCATCCATTATATCCTCTTGTTCCTACAGTTGCATTGTGAGGTCATAGAGCATTATTATTATAAAAACATAGAAACATAATGGCAGATAAAGGCCAAATGGCCCGTCCACAGCGTCCAATTATCTCCTCTTCTCTCTGCGAGAGAGATCCCATATGCTTGTCCCATGCTTTCTTGAACTCAGATACAGTCTTTGTCTCGACCACCTTTACCAGGAGACCATTCCACACATCAACCACCCTTTCTGTAACATTTGATTGCACCCACTTTTATTTTGAATGAGAAGTACTTTGAGCCACTGTGGTACCATCCCGTTTGATCACTGACTATACATATGGTTTCTGCTTACCAATGAGTCAGGAGATAAATGTGATGGGTTCCAGATGTTATGAACAAGGCAAATGCAGACATAACAAAAATGAAAAAGCTTTTTATTAGTTTCATCGGGTTAAATGGTCAATCTGTTTCAATAGTCAGTCAGTGATGGTCAACGGTGTTTTGGGGTTGGTTTGTTTTTTGCTTCCGCTAGCTTTATCCCAGACACCAGCATTGAATACCCAGGTATACACGATATTCAGGACTTAACCGTAGAAGGTAAACCACATAAAGGTGTTTTATGCAATCCTATTTATGCAGTCCTGGATGTTTTGTTAAAAGTTTGATTATCCCTGCAGAACTTTCAAGTCCTAAGCCCGACCTAAGTCCACCCAAAACACACCTCTAACAAGCCCCCTTCAGATTTAGACGCATTGAAGAAAAAGTGAACAGAAAGACGTCTAGATAGTCTGTTTGGAGAATGCCCTCTTGGACGTTTTGACCAGTAAGACGTCCAAGTGCTGTCTTATTCTGTCTTTTGGACGTCTACCTTTTTTGAAAATAAGCCCCATAGGCTCCGAATAGTCTTTTATTAGTAACATAGAACAGATAGATATATTCAGACGTCAAAATACTGTAAATTTGAAAACCTGCCCAATATGTTTCGGCGCCATGGTACCTGCGTCAGGGGCAATGATTGTTAATTAAATCTTGAGTCTGATCTATATATGAATGACAACATATATATACCCACCTCTCAAACTGCACCACTTCTTATAGGAAATAGAGCCTTTTCAAACACTTAAAATGCAGCATGGCAAACCTTTTACAGATAATGCAGCCCTCTTACTGGAAACGCATATGTGTTGGCAGGGCTTTCATATGGGAATTTACACTCTCTTGTAACCTCCCCCCCCCCAAAAAAAAAAAATAAAATAATTAAAAAAACCACCCTACAGACTCTCAATTTTTAAAAATAAATTTTGCACCCTGCCATGGCTTTGTATTTGTGCTAAAGACCTTTCTTAAGAGAATTTATCAAAATATATTATTTTGTTAAACTAAGTTCATTAAACCACTGTTCATAGCATATATATATTTTTTTAAAGCCTCTAGGCTCTCCAACAGATGGCAGGTGTTGTTCCTGCCGAATTAAAAAAAAAAGCATAAACTGCTGTGAATACCTCCTGTAGGATCTGAGATATGGACTGCTAGACTCCATAGCCAAGAAAGGCGCGGGTCAACATACTTCATCTGCTATGAGATCAAAGCGTAATCTCAAAGGAGATCCCTATCAAGCAAAAGAGGTCGATGCATCACTTTAAAGCTCAGGTCATATTGGATATCATGAAGGCAAATATGCGTTGTAAGACATTGGCTTCTTTAGAATGACATCTACTGATCACAAGAAATATTTTATTTAATGCCAGCTTTTGCCTGAATGTCTTTAATCAAGGTACATGCAAGGCTGACTAGATCCTATAATTCACCCGCTGGATTGTCTTTTGATGAAATCAAATTTTTCAATTAAGGGATAACCGACGATTAGCTAGAAGGGTCTGGGTTTAATAGTGCCCCAATCAATCATCGTCACATCTTGAATGAAGCAACGCTTGGGCTAAATGAAAGCTTTCCAGCTGTAATTATTTATTAACGAGGCTGGCTATGGCGTGTGACAGAAACAATCTGATGAACTGCGTGACGGGTTGGGATTAGTACGAGATCTGGAGCAAAGCTGAGACCATGAGACGGCCCATAAATAGAGACTTCATGCCATGCGACAAATTTTTATGATGTGAAAGTTGGCTCCCCTTTTCAATCTATGAGGCTAATGGCTTTACATGCCAGTTAATTAAAGTCTGTAAAAACACACCGACTCTCAGCAAATCATAACAATTCAATGCATGACTTAAACCCGCTTTCAGCTGGCATGGTTAACAATAACATTCCAGATGCCACTTCATTTCCACTAGCCATTCTTTATGGTAAAGCCTTGGCTGGCAGTTCCGCCGCCTCGGAGAGTTCAAACTGAGGTCGCTTTTGACAACAGGTCAGAGACAGATGAGTTTTGCAGTGTAATTTAATGACATAATTAGCCCAGATGGCAGGAAATCTGTACACCAGCTTGTTACATGCTTTCTAGTCGTAATGTATCTCCCAGAGCTCAGAGACATGTGCGTGTTCTCCGCTAGAGATGTGTATGACATGGGTTGCATAATAATGATATGCAAAACATGCAAATGTGTGTTCATGAATATGTAAAAACTAGAACACGACTTGCTGCGTGTACCGGGTACACACCTCAATTTGCATTATGGGTATAAAATGATGGAAAAATAACCCCATCCAAAAGCTGTGGTTATTTTACTGTGCTTATTTATTTAGTCGGATTTCTAGCCTGTCCTCCCGGAAGAGCCCAGAATGGGTTACACGTTTACATACACAGTGGAAGGTTTAGCAACACGGTTACAACTTCACATACAGCAGATAGACAGAGGATATAAAAAGGATGAAGAACTGTAGTAGAAATTGCTATGTTCATGTTTTGGATACTGAACCCGGTAGCATGGCCAACGATGGTCAACAATGATGCAAATTCACATGTATGATATAGAGAACAACAGATTAAGGGGAGAACAGCAACAGCCTTCTCAGAGGCCGCTTCACGCCATCAGGACAGTGCGCAGCGGCTTCTAAGAAGGCAAATAGAATGCTGGGTACTATCAAGAAAGGTATTGCAACTAGAACGAAAGAAGTTATCCTGCCGTTGTATCGGGCAATGGTGCGCCCGCATCTGGAGTACTGCGTTCAATATTGGTCGCTGTACCTTAAGAAGGATATGACGATACTCGAGAGGGTCCAGAAAAGGGCGACGAGATTAATAAAAGGTATGTAAAACCTTTCATATGAGAGATTAGGGTTCATAGACAAAACCGCGGAAGACAAAGGCGCGCGCCGACAACTGAGCGCAAGATGGAAGCGCGTGCTGAAGAAAAAGAAGTGTTTTTAGGGTCTCCGGGGGTTTTGTTGGGGAACCCCTCCACTTTACTTAATACAGATTGCAGCGGCGTTGTGGGGGGTTTGGGGGGTTGTAACCGCCCTCATTATACTGGAAACTTAACTGTTTCCCTGTTTTTTAGGGAAAAAGTGAAGTTTTCAGTAAAATGTGGGGGGTTACAACCCCCCCAAACCCCCCACAATGCCCCCACAACGCGGCGCGATCTGTATAAAGTAAAGTGGGGGGGGGTTCCCCAACAAAAACCCCTGTCGGAGACCCTATAAACACTCTTTTTCTTCGGTGCGCGCCTCCGCGCGCCTTTGTCCCGGCGCGCTTTTGACCTGACACCAAGATTAGAGAAACTGGGGCTCTTTTCCCTGGAAAAGCGGAGGTAGAGAGGACATGATAGAGACTTACAAGATCATGAAGGGCATAGAGAAAGTGGAGAAGGACAGATTCTTCAAACTTTCAAAAACTACAAGAACGAGAGGGCATTCGGAAAAATTAAGAGGGGACAGATTCAGAACCAATGCTAGGAAGTTCTTCTTCACCCAAAGGGTGGTGGACACCTGGAATGCGTTTCCAGAGGGTGTGATAGGACAGAGCACGGTATTGTGGTTCAAGAAGGGATTCGATCATTTCCTGAAGGAAAAAGGGATAGAAGGGTATAGATAGAGGAATACTATACAGGTCCTGGACCTGATGGGCCACCACGTGAGCGGACTGCTGGGCATGATGGACCTCTGGTCTGACCCAGCAGAGGCAATGCTTATGTTCTTATGAGGGAAAATTCTTATAAACTGCATGGACAGCAACACATTTCAAGTTTATTAGGATTTTATATAGCTCTTATCAAAATTATTTAAGGGTTTTTTTTAAATCAGGTACTCAAGCATTTTCCCTATCTGTCCCGGTGGGCTTACAATCTATCTAACGTACCTGGGGCTATGGAGGACTGAGTGACTTGTCCAGGGTTACAAGGAGCAGTGTGGGGTTTGAACCCACAACCCCAGGGTGCTGAAGCTTTAGCTCCCACCACTTTGCCACACAATCCTCCTGCTTATGAACTGCATGTAGAAATGAATACATGATTTGGGGGCTGAGCACCATAGCATGGTAAATGATAGGCCCTATAAGTATAGCCAGCTAGAAATACAATGCATTCAAAGTATAGGACAATTATAGGCATTCTTGGTGAAGGTACATGCTGTAGAGCGATCGACCAGTAGATCACATAGGCAATGCGATCGATTTGCATTGCCTTTGCGATCTATTTCTCCCTGCAGCTTCCCTGAGCCAGCCCTGGCACATACAAGCACCAGACTCACAAGACTTCACTTCTGACATCAATTCTGACGTCGGAGAGGAAGTTATGGGCCAGCCAATCACTGCCTGGCTGGCCTGGAACTTCCTCTCCAATGTTAGAATTGACGTCGGAGGTAAAGTCTTACGGGCCTGGCGCTTGTACGCACCAGGCCTGGCTTGGGGAAGCAGCAGGGAGAAATCGGCGTGGTGGCTGGGTGGTTAGGGAAAGAATCGGGGAAGTGGAGAGATTGGCGCTATGGCTTGGGGGGCAGGGGAAGAGAGAAAGAAAGACAGGCAGGCAGGGGGATAAAGAAAGAAACACAGGCATGCAGGGGGAGAGAGAAAAAAATGCAGAAATAAATAAATATTGGCTTTACAGAAGATGGAAGTGCAACCAGAGACTCATGAAATCACCAGACAAAAAGGTAGGAAAAATGATTTTATTTTCCATTTAGTGATCAAAATGTGTCTGTTTTGAGAATTTATATCTGCTGTCTATATTTTGCACTATGGCCCCCTTTTACTAAACCGTGATAGTGGTTTTTAGTGCAGGGAACCTATGAGCGTTGGGAGCTGCGAGGGGCATTCAGCGCAGCTCCCTGCGCTAAAACTCACAATCGCGGTTTAGTAAAAGGGGAGGGGGTATATTTATCTAATTTTGTAAAGTTGTTACTGAGGTCACATTGCATATTTTAAAGTCACCTGCCTCGACCTCTGAAAAACCCCCCCGAATACAAATGATAATTAACATTTTCTCTGCGTACAGTGTGCTTTGTGTTTTTTAAAATTTTATTGTTGGTAGATCATTTTGACTTGGTCATTTTAAAAGTAGCTCTCAAACCAAAAAAATGTAGGCACTCCTGCTGTAGCGAGATAAGATCTTGTATAGTTTAGCACCGAGTGTGCGACTAGAGGCTTACCCCCCCCTTTTACAAAGTTGCGCTAAGCTTTTTAGCGCACGCTAAACGCCCGCTAAATGCTAACGCATGCATGTTATCCTATGGACGCATTAGTGGTCAGCGCACACTTTGATTTAGCACGCACTAAATCCATGCTAAAACGCTTAGCGCGTCTTTGTAAAAGAGGGCCTTAGTTTCACCCATAAGTCAAGTGGAGGGCACATTCCGTGAGGCAGGATAAATTTGCTGGGGCAGAAATAGAGGTTAGGGGTGTGCTCAAGAGAGTCAGGTGAAAAAGGTTTTAATGCTTATGTTTATGTTTAATTAAGAACTCGCTATGCCTCGTTTCTGAACGCACAGGGTAAGATGATGCTCAATATAAACAAAACGAAGACGAAAAGCCGTAGAAGGGCAAACTCCGCACAAAGAAACATAGAAACATAGAAATAGACGGCAGATAAGGGCCCACGGCCCATCTAGTCTGCCCACCTTAATGTCCCTCCCCTACCTTTGCCCTGTGAAGAGATCCCATGTGCCGATCCCATTTGGCCTTAAAATCAGGCACGCTGCTGGCCTCAATCACCTGTAGTGGAAGACTATTCCAGCGATCAACCACTCTTTCAGTGAAAAAGAATTTCCTGGTGTCACCTCGTAGTTTCCCGCCCCTGATTTTCAACGGATGCCCTCTTGTTGTCGTGGGACCCTTGAAAAAGAAGATATCTTCCTCCGCCTCGATGCGGCCCGTAAGATACTTGAACGTCTCGATCATGTCCCCCCTCTCTCTGCGCTCCTCGAGCGAGTATAGCTGTAATTTGTCAAGCCGTTTTTCGTAAGGTAGATCCTTGAGTCCCGAGACCATCCGGGTGGCCATTCTTTGCACCGACTCCAGTCTCAGCACATCCTTGCGATAATGCGGCCTCCAGAATTGCACACAGTATTCCAGGTGAGGCCTCACCATGGATCTATACAATGGCATAATGACTTCCGCCTTACGACTGACGAAACCCCTTCGTATGCAGCCCATGATTTGTCTTGCCTTGGACGAAGCCTGCTCCACTTGATTGGCAGACTTCATGTCCTCACTGACGATTTGACCTTTTACAAAGGTGCGCTAGCGTTTTTAGCACGCGCTAACCCCGCACTGTGCTCAATGCTGGCATTAGCGTCTAGTGCACGGGGGCAATGCAGCACGCACTAAGCATGCGCTAAAACCGCTAGCGCAGCGTAGTAGAAGGAGCCCAAAGTCAATCAGCCAAAAACGAGCAGCGAAAGGCATTTAGGATGGTCAAAACTTTAATAGGCAGCTCGCACGGAGCACACATCAAACGAAACCGAGAACGCCGAGGTGCTGGCTTTGCTTATTCGTTGGTACACATTCTACATAATGGACTTCATACAGTGTTACAATTGTAGGAGATTATGAACCCCTGAAGCGGGCATTTGCTGAAACACGGCCCGTGTCGGGTTCGTTTGACGTGTGTTCGGTGCGAGCTGCCTATTAAAGTTTTGGCCAGCCTGAATGCATTGGTCAGCTCTGCTCGTTTTTGGCTGATTGACTTTGTGCGGAGTTTTTCCATCTTTGGCTTTTCTTCTTCACTGTATTATATTGTACGCCATCTTGATTTGGCTCCCTGTGAAGAGAAGAATACCGTACAAGACAGCCTGCATGGTACACAAAGCCATCTACGGAGAGAACTCCACAGGACTTAGCGTAGCCATCGCAGTTACACACTCCTTCCTCAGTGCTAGAACACTCCAATGGTACAAACTAATCTCCCCCCACCCACCTCTTTTCAGGTGTACGTAGGAAGAAGCTGTACGAATCAATGTTCGTATACTAGGGACCCATGATATGGAATGGTCTCCCTCTCCACCTGCGATAACCATGCCAGTATTATACCTTCAGAAAGAATCTTAAGACTCACCTTTTCTCCTTGGACCTACAGAAAAATCCCAGGAGTCTACCCCCTACTCTCCATTCAATGTACATGTCTTGTTCTTAATTCTGTTGTAAACCGCATTCAACCCCTCTACTCTTAATTCAATGTACATGTCCTATTCTTAAATTTTGTTGTAAACCGCAGTGAATCCTAGCAGAAAATTGTGGTATAGAAGAAAAAAATGCATGGTATGAAAACATAATTGACAGAGAGAAATTGGAGCTCCATCAAAGCAATAGGAAATAATCCATTTGCACAAGAGAACAACCATACCAAAAACGTACAAACACACAAGACAACTAGCTTGCAAAGAACTTCCCTTCCTACCTATGGCTCAAAAGCATCTATGTCCAATCTTAATAGGGAAATACTATTTGTAATCTGTGATGATTTCTTACAATTCACTCACCAAATCACAGCTCTAATTGCTTGTAATTTAAAATTATACATAAATATATTTGTAAAGTGCTCAGACCCGGTTATTTTCAACATCTATCGACCACTCGCTACACCAGATAAGTGAATTTATTACATCTTTTAAAGATTGTTTATAGCGAGTGGCTTGGGACCGTAAAGGGCGATGATGGTCCCATAATAACTATAGTCTGTTGTTATCACAGATTAATTTGGTTATGGGTCTGAGCACTTTACAAATATATTTATGTATAATTTTAAATTACAAGCAGTTAGAGCTATAAAATAAATTAGTTTTTAAATGGGATTTATACTTCTTCCATGATAACTCCGTATGAAGAGGTACAGGTAGGGTTACCATATGGCTCCAGAAAAAGAAGAACGGATTGAGACATCCGGGTTTTACTTTCATTGCTTTCAATGGAAATAAAACCCGGAAGTCTCAATCCACCCTCCTTTTTCTGGAACCATATGGTAACCCTAGGTATAGGTAAAGCATTCCATCACAAGGGAATGATAAAAAAAAAAGAAAGCTGATTGACGTTTGGAATCAAGATGCACTTGGGATGGCTGGTGGAGAATTAAATGCTGTTCATGAATAGAATAGAAAGAGTATCATGAAGTACAAAGAGAAATCGGGTCAGACCAATAGCCTGATGCTCATGGGCCAGAGTCTAAAGGGGTCAGTGCCATTTTTTCTTGGCCTGCCCTCCCAAAGGAGCTCAGGATGGGTTACAAATTAGGTATTCAAGCGTTTTCCCTATGTGCCCTAGCAGGTTCACAGTCTATCTAATATACCTGGAGAGGTGGAGGCTTAAGTGACTTGCCCAGGGTCACAAAGAACAGTGCAGGGTTTTGAACCCACAGCCAGATGAGTGGGTTGTGCTGTAGCTCCAACCACTGCACCATTCTTCCCTCTCCCAGTTGCAGCTCCCCTCCCCCTCTCAAAAGGCCTTTCACCATCTTAGTGGGCCTACCAGACTTGCATGTACTTGGTGGTCCAGTGGTCTTTAGGCAGGAGTGATCCCTAATTGCTCCTGTTCTGCCAGTCCATCTTCAAAATGGTGCCCCTAGAGGTAGTCTTGCACTACTGCTCATACTGCTATGGGTTATGTTATCATATAAGTTATAGAATTGCCCCCATTATTGCTTTTATGTATAACAATTTTTATTGAAAGAATCAAATAATCAGTACAATAGGATAATACAAAAATACATTCAATACAATAAGAATCACAATAATAATATTTCATACAAATATAAATCATTCTTTCAAATTTAATTTCTATATGAACTAATTCAATCTTATCTACACCCCCCTTAATTCCATCCCCTACCCCCTATCTTTCCCTAAATGAAATCCCTCACCCTGGATGAAAGTTGACAAAACTAAAGAATTAAAATAAATAACTGGAATGTAATTATTAAACCTAATTTTTATAATAAATCATTGATAACCAAACTTCGTATTTTTGGTGAAAGATTCTGAATATTATTGCTTTTATTAGCTCTAAAAGTCTTTCATAAATAGGTTTCATTATATAATCTACTAATAGTATTGGAGGTGGGGAAACTCAGAGTCTTTTAGAAGCCTTTAGTCAATGGATTTATGAAAACAGACTGTCTTTCCAAGGGTCTGCCAGCTCTATTCTATTTTTATTTTCTCATCTGATTCCATACTCTCCTAGAAGGGAGCTGCGTTCCTCCAATCAATCCTTACTGACCATCCCATCAATTAGGCAGCTTTTCCTAGACATTTACAGAGATTCTAGTTTCTCTGTAATGGCCCCAAAGCTCTGGAACTCCCTTCCGCTATATCTGCGCATAGAAAAGATCTAGCATCACCAGCCACCATGATTATTACTTTAGCTTTGCCAATTGATAAAACATGGTTGTTAAAACTTTTCTTTAAAAATAGACAAAAAAGCTTTCTTGGTTATAAAATACAAATGTTCCCAGATTTGGCACGGGAGACGCAAAGGCGTCGCCGTGAATTTCTTCTTTTGAAACCTGGGGTTTTATCTTTGGGAGCAACCTTTTATTTGAGACACCCGTGTAAATGTATTGTATATCACCGTACTCTTAAATATGTGTTTTTTGAACCATCACAATTGACAAACTTTGTGGCTATGTCTCTCGCCTGAATGTTAACAATCTTTGAGCCCTATATTTAGGATATTGTGACCTCATCTCAGTGCTATAGTTCTCAGCTTCTTTTACAATTTTCTTTTTAGATAATTTCGCCAATTTTCAATAATTCTTGGATCCTAATTGTGGACTTGAGCATAAATAGTATATTTGTTTAATTTAAGATTTATATTGCTTTGTATTTGATATCTATCCTATTCTTGCTTTCTGTACAAGTGTAATACTTGAAATTTAAGTTGAAAATAATAAATAAATAATAATAAAAAAAAGAAAAGTCTCTTAAATTATTTAAATCACATTTGAAAGCCTATTATTTCAAACTAGAATTTGACCCTAGCTCTTAACACTTCAGTTTAGTTCTTCCTTTGCTTTCTTCTTCTCGCACTTCCCCCCCCCCCCTGTATTTTTCCCCCCTCTCCTCCTGTTTTTACCTTATTTAAGAACATAAGAATTGCCACTGCTGGGTCAGACCAGTGGTCCATCGTGCCCAGCAGTCAGCTCACGCGGCGACCCTTAGGTCAAAGACCAGTGCCCTAACTGAGACTAGCCTTACCTGCGTACGTTCTGGTTCAGCCAGAACTTGTCTAACTTTGTTTTGAATCCCTGGAGGGTGTTTTCCCCTATAACAGCCTCCAGAAGATCGTTCCAGTTTTCCACCACTCTCTGGGTGAAGAAGAACTTCCTTACGTTTGTACGGAATCTATCTCATTTTAACTTTAGAGAGTGCCCTCTCGTTCTTTCTACTTTTGTTCTTCCCTCTTGATATTGTAAACCTTTCCTGCCCTTGATTGTGATTTTCTGTCTAGTATTGTTAATTGTGCAGCATACATTTCCCTGTTGTGTTTATTTTATTGTTGTTTTAAAATTACTTCCCTTTGATTTTTATCTATTGTTAACCGCTTTGATTTGACTTTTATTTTGTTTTGTTAATAATGGCAGTATATCAAATAAAATAACCGTAACTGGCTTACCAGGCATATAAAGCTGGCAGAGCCTTCTCACCAGCAATTGCTCATTAGGAAGCAATAAAGCAGGTTGCAAAGGGGCTCATAATCGAAACGGAAATACGTCTAAAAACTGGCCTAAATCGGCACATGGACGATCAGTAAGACAAGTCGTCCAAATGCCGATAATCAAACCGGGTTTTAGACGTATCTAAAAATGACTTAGGCCTTTTCAGTCATGCTGTATGACCAGAGCTAAAAGGAGCATTTTAGGAGGAGTGGTGAGGGCGGGACGTGGGCTGATCTAAACTTAGTCGTACTGCAAGTATAACCAAAAGTGTAACGAGGCTGCCTGGATGGAACTTGTACGTTGTGACTTAAGCCATGTAAAACCAGGTTTAAGTATGAAAAAGGTATCCAAAGTGACCAGATAAGCACTGCAGACACAAAGTATAGACCCCCTCCCCAGCACTGCCCCAGTGATCACTGAACCCCCTCCCTGAAAACACCATAAAAATCAGAATAAAAACGTACATACCTGCCTCCAGAACATTAGCACCTGGCATAGCAAAGCCTAGTAGAGCAGCACAGAGGTGGCTTAAGTAGTGTGGGAGGTGGGCTAGTGAACCATAGAGGAGGACCCAGGCCCATAAGCCACTCTAACCACTGCATTTATGGTGGAACATGTGCACCCCCAACCCTACTGTACTGCCATATAGGTGCCACCTGCAGCTGTGAGGACTATTGGGGTGGGAGACAGGTGGGTCTAGTAGGTTATGGGGGGTGTTTTGGGGATTCACCATGACCTATAAGGGAGTTATGGTGAGATGTTTATGTGGCACCCTTTTTGTGAAGTTTGCAGGAGTGCCCTATAAGATGCCCCACTACTCTGTTGCCATGTCTAGGTGTCCAGTCCATTACTTTGCTGCCCCCCTGCCATACACACACACACACACACACATATATCCAAAAGGCCTTTTCTAGGTGTTTTTGACTTGGGCAAATTTTTGGACAAGAATGGGGTATAAAGATAGATGACTTCATGGTCTGGGCAATCAAACAGCTGGACATACAGTTAGACGACTCTTGAAAAAAACAAAATATTTTAGACATATTTTTCGAGAATGGACTTTAGACATTGCCGACTTTGGCTGACTAGTGACTTAGGCCCAAAATGGACTTAGCTGCACAGTCCTTCTTCATATATTGCGACCAATGCTGGACCCAGTACTCCAGGTGAGATTTGCATGCCCATACCTGCATTATATACAAACCTCTCACATTCATATTCATTAGAGAATTCCTGAAAATCTGGCTTGTTCGCAACCCTTGAGAAATGAACTTGGATGAGCCCGGTATTGTGGAACATTTACGCAATGCTTTAAAGAGACAGCTCTCAAGGGGAATAGACAAACCACGCAGACAAAAATGTATACGAAGCATAACAGCCAGCACTGTGAGCACTTAAGCACCCCAATATTGAGCAAACTCCTTGACTGTGTCCAGGGACGGGTAAATGTTTTATTAGGTTTAGCAGTTCTCCTCTCACCCCCTTCCGTCATTTAGAAAAGTTGGCTCCCATGAAATGAACATTGAGTTTAAACAGTGAGGTCATAATTGGAAGAACTAAACCAGGTGGGTTCCAAATCCTTGTCTGAACCTGTTAACTTGGTCTAAGTGTTCTCCTTTCTTTTGTTTTCTGTTTACTAACATCGTACAAAGGCTGGCAGGCATGATTCTTCAGGCTAAAAAAATATCCCGGAGCTTAAAAAATAAATGTAAGAAAGAGAAGCTATTCAAACACAGCCCACTGGCCAATGTGAGTCATTCCACTCAGTGCCAAAGAACTTTCTTTTACCAACCATAATAATGCAAACAAAAAACAAATGACTCAATGGAATGCAAAAAGATTCCATAGAAGTAATTGAACCCAAACCACAGGAAAAAAAAGTATTCTGGTACTATGCACTATTCATGACATGTTTTGCTTAGTAAAAATAAAATAATGTTCCATGGACATGTGAGGAACTTTTTATGTTTTCACTTACTATTTGAGTGATCCTGATGAGCTAAAACCAGATTTGGGTACTGGTTTTATTGAAGTTCAATTCTGATTGGCTAATAAGGTGATCAATCACATTTGTGATGTCACTTGTACTGAAACACCATTCCTGGAGCTCTTATATTGTAACACCATTACTGAAGCTCGGGTATTGTAACACCTTTACTGAAGCTCATGCAAACGGCTCAGAATTGACTCCCCAGTCATGAGCAGAGGTATAGAAACTTCCAATACATAATGTATGTTGTAATGTGCTGGAAAAAAACTGATACAGAATGTTCATTCTAATCAGTGTGATCATAAAGAGGAAATCTGGGAACTATGACTCATGTCATTTGCAATTTTTGCTGTCTGGTTGGTGCATCAGGGTAGGTAGAGCACAATAGCTCAAGCTGTTGCATCACAGAAATTCTCGGCAGGTCAGAATTCATTTTAATAGGGATATTGGCTGGTATGCTACTATATACCTCTAAAAAAATAAGATCAAGGCAATACCGGTAATTATCCTTCTGATAGTATTTTAGGTATACATTAGGAACTTTGAAACTTTGCTTTTAGCTGGTCATTACAAAACTCATCAGATGACTGTGTTCTTGACATCGGGTCTCATGTTTTGTTTCTGTTGGTTGAAAGGAACAGAAGCAGTGTGGTCTTGTCAGGCAAATCTGACCAAGATTTTTGTGACCAGAGAACTGGATCAGCAGAAAGTACCACTGTTTATCACTTATATAGCGCTGAAAAGCGTATGCAGTGCTGTATATTTTCCAAAGCGAAAAACAGCATTATAAATTCTTTTAAACTTCAGATCATGCCAACCACCAGCCAATTTATTCTTAGGCTCATTTCTCTTGTTGGCTTTTGAGGACATGTCTGGACGGCTTTTCAAAACCTGGCACTTTGTCCGGGTTATGAAAAGTTTCTAAGCAATGAGGGCAGGAATGGGTGTAACTGGGCGGGCCTGAGGGCGGGTCCAAGAATCTGGATTTTCAAAATGCATGCATGAACTCACGGGCCTTGCAGTAAGTGCATGCATGCACTCCCTATTCCCGCATGGACTTTCTTCAATAGCCAGGACTGAAAGGTCCTCATGTTGCAAGGTCCACAAGCATATGTCAAGTCACAGACCCCACATTGACTCTCCCATTCATTGCTGCCATTGCCACCTAACGATTTGAGCCTGGCCCCGACAAGTCAGCCTTATAAGGAGAGAGAGTGCCAGAAAAAGGAAGAGAGACCCTGGAATGGAGCCAGTGGGAAAGAAGGGAGAGATGCTGGGAAAGTGCTGTATAAGGAGACATATGGAGGGTGGGTAGGAGGGATAGAGCCAGGGAAGAAATTGTGTGGTGGCTGTGTTGATGCAAGAGTACTGATACCCCAGGTGAACCATCAGCCTTATATGGCCCTCAGCTCCAGGAGCATTCACCCCTCCCCCTTTTCATTTTCTGCTCAGCCTCAGAAACATTTCCTCCTCCCTCACCCCCCCCCCCCCATTTTACTTCCCTCCATCTCAGCCTCAGGAATATTCATCTTTTTCTCTTCCCCTTTGCTGTCACAGTTTCACTGATTATGGACTTACCAGCGAACAGTATTTGTTTTGGTCAACTAATTTGGATTTGCAAAGCACTGCTTGTTGCACATAGGACTCCTGAGGAAGGCCTTGTAGATGAAACACATCCTATATTGAGTTTGGTGCTTGTTTACTTCTTATCCTCACTTTGAATATAATAAAGGATAACTTATAGTCAATGTGTAATTAAACTCTGAAACTTGTTGCTGGAGAACATAATGAAAGTGGTTAGCTTAGCAGGGTTTAAAAAAGATTTGGATAATTTCCTTAAACAAAGTCCATAAGCCAGGGGTGGAGTCAGCAGTTGGCTGGTTAAGTATTGATATTCAACACTTAACTGACCAGGTTAATTGCACATATGGGATTGCATAAAAGGCTATCCTATTTCTATGCGGTAACCTATAACCAGTTAAATGCTGCATATCCGACTTACGGTAACCAACTAGGCACTAGCCAGCTCCACAAAACTGCATATTCAGTATTGAAGCTTGGACAGGGCCCAGCATTGAATATTTGGAAATTACACTGGTGGCAGTTAGCAAAATACTGAGTGAACATCAACAAGTGAATATTAACCTCCTAGAGCAGGGCTGCCCAATTCCGGTCCTCAAGATCTACAGGCAGGCCAGGTTTTCAGGATATCCACAATGAATATGCATGAAAGAGATTTGCCTTGTTGGTATGCAAATCTCTCTCACGCATATTCATTGTGAATATCCTGAAAACCTGGCCAGCCTGTAGATCTCGAGGACCGGAATTGGGCAGTCCTGCCCTAGAGGATAATAATTAATAGAAGCCCTTTTCCATGAGTAAAATGACATTGAGGCATTCATCATTGATCTACAGCCCAACCTGTTTATCCGGTGTGGAATGAAGGAAGTTATAGTACGTGAGAAGGTGTGGAGCCAAGAGGGCATGAAATTTTTTGAAGAATTCATTGGTGAACCCGTCAGGGCCAGGGGCCTTGCCGTTAGCTAATGAAGAGATCGCTGTCTCAATCTCAGAAGACAAGATAGGAGCATCGAGATCCGATTTGAGAAAAGCTGGCAAAGTCGGGTGATCAATGGAGGCCAGAAAAGAGTCTATGGTCAAGGCTGAGGAAAAGTCCGATTTGTAAAGGTCAGTATAGAAGTTCTCAAATTGCGAGGAGATCAGACGTAACAGATTGGCCGGATGGAGTCTGAACAGCTGATCTATGTAGCCTCTTAGATTTGGTCCTAAGATATCTCGCCAAAGGTCTTCCCATCAGATAAAAGTATATCCATTCAACAACACGTGGTTTATTCATATGTGTTATGAAAAAGTGGTCCAGGGGAAGGGGCCGGGGGTGGGACCGGGGTAGGGGTAAGGGAGGAATGGTGGTTTTTACTCTTTTAGAAAGTTGACAGCTCTCATTTAAAGTTCCTCTGTTGCCGTTTCCAAAGTTGTAGCACTAGACCTTCCACTAGCCCTGTGCATATGGAGGACTAGAAAAAAAGGTCGGCGCCTCCAAATCTGGCGCTGGTCGCCAATCAAGCAGTGGCAGCAAGTTGCAGAATCAAGGCCATGTCAAACATAGGTGCCAGAAATATAGGTCAAGATTTTGAAGGCATCACGTTAGCCCTTAGGCGCCTCCGTAGCTGTTATTAGGGTGCTGGTTCAGGAGACTCCAGCAGGCGGCTAAATTTTTTTTGTTTTCGGGGCTTTTAAGGCAGGTTTGGTCACTTAAATGAGGCAGCAGTGCAGCGCCTACTACTGCCTAACCTGAAGCGCCATATTTAGAATCAGTAAGGTTGCCAGACGTCCGGGAAAACTCGGACATGTCCCAGCATTTGTTCTGGTTTGGGAAAGCCCTGACAAGCTGAGGGCCTCTGAGCATGTGCAGGTGACATCATTCGCGCACGCTCCAGACCCTCTAGACGCGGCTGTGTATGTAAATTGTGAGTCGCTGTGGGTAAATGTTTTTAAATTAAATCAATCAACCCGGAAGAAGAGAGGAGGCTTTGTGGGGGCGGGGCTCGAGGCAGAATGGGCGGGGCTGGAGGCAGAACAGAGCGGGGGGGGGGGGGTCGTTTGTCCACGATTTCCCAGAGAAAAATATGGTAACCCTAAGAATCAGCCCCTTCATCTCTTCCTGAGCATGCAGGAAAAAGGAGAAGCTCCTGAAAAGTAATAGGCACCGAGGCTTGTTGTGGAGAGACATTGGACTGAAATTTGATAAATGATGTTGACTCAAAGCACAGTTCATTTGCACAAGAAGAGAAATTAAGTACCGGTAACTGGATGTTGGATCTAATATGAATAGATGCACTGTCTTCGGTGCTTCTGTGTTAGTGATTTAGCTGGGCAGCTGGTGGCCTTTTAATGTCAAATAGTTATTCATGTTATGTATACTTTGGAGGAGAGGGGAGATATGACAGGGACATATAAATACCTACGTGATGTAAATACGCATGAATCAAGTCTCTTTCATTTGAAAGGAAGCTCTGGAATGAGAGGGCATAGGATGAAGTTAAGAGGTGATAGGCTTTTTACCATGGAACAGTCTCCCAGAAGAGGCCGCTTGTTCTATTTGGGGATCCCACAACAACATAGGTATTTAAATTTTGAATTGGGGATTGGGAGGGGTGTGATGAGCAGGCAGGAGTGAAGAATGGGGCATCGAGAGTGGGGGAAGGACAAGATTTTGTGACCCCTCCCACTGTGGGCTCAACCTCCATCCCACCCGATCCCCCAAAAATGAAGGTCTGGGGTACACCACTGGTGTAGGAAAGAATATTTTTGCAGCCTGCTATTTGTTTAGATCCACACTCCCTCATAGATGGAAGGAAGTGCCCAAAACCAAGTAATAACTGAATATTCTTTTCTACAATCTCACATTTAGATCTTCGACAGAATTGTGATGTTTATTTCCATAATAACACATATAAATTAGACAGAGACTGTGTCTGAATTCAAAAAAGTGTGGGATCTCTTCGAGAGAGTGAAGGAGAATTCCGGTTGGACCCCTTTTCTGAAGACCCTCGGGATATGACTACAGGACTTTAAAAACAGGACATTGCAAAAGACAGGCCAAGCTTATTTTCTGTATAAATTCATCTTTACAAGAATTCTGGAACAGAAGCTGTTTTCTTATATGGCAATTTCCCCTTGTCTCTGTTGTTCGAGATAAGGAACACAGCACAGATGAGTATTATACGACACAGACCAGTGCATGCTGTATGGAAAGAAAGTTATAATACTGGTGCTTAGCTGGGAGACAGAGACAGGCCTGCAGGTGTAAAGCAGTCAGCAATGATTTCTGTTTTTCCTATATTCTCTGACCAGAGGTGAAACAATGGACAGCAGGCCAGGCATGAGGCCTATGAATTGTATGCACAAAATGCAAAGCTTGGACAAGTGACAAGGTTGTCCTGACGGTTGCCACCACAGATGAAATAACAACCTTTTGGGACATCAGATTAACACAGAACTACAGTTGCCCTGGTCCAAGGAACCACAAAGGACAAGCTGACCTGCACATATGCACACACCACAGCACCTACAGGACAGAGTGGGGGCCGTTCTTGGAATTGGGCGGAGGTCATGCATAGATCACTTCTTAAAAAAGCCCTAAGCAGAAGGGTGTCAAAGGCAGATAATCTTAGGTGTTTTTTGGTGGCTTTTAGACATATGTAAATGGAAAATTGCTTTAAGGACATACGCAGATGTTAATGGCTTTTAGATCAATTAGGGATATAGCCAATTATGTTCCATAACCACTTAGTTAATTCTGTTAGTGATGCAAACAAATCAGATTAGCACCTGACTACTTGTGATAATGCTAATAACCAATCAGAAACTGTCTAATAGATTGTAATGCATGGCTGATAATATATCAGTTCATGTGAGATGGGAAATGCACACAGATAAGGTATTTTTCCGCATACCTGCAGGGGGTGGAACTTTGATCTGTGACATTCTGAATTCTGGTAATCTGTTCTTCTTTTTACATGCTGCTTCTTATTTTATAGTAAATCTGTACTTTTTATGCAACAGCATTCCTGGTGTGGCCTGAGTCAGTTTTTATGGAAAGGGTCTAGTATAAAGTGACCATTTATTTTTTTCATCAAAACGGGACATTTTAATATTCAGTCCCGCCCCCAATCCCGCCCTAGCCCCGCCCCCAATTTCTTCCATTCATTTTTGATGTACACACAATATCTTATTATTTCATAACAGTAACCATAAAATAAAATTTAAAAAAACATAAAGCACCCTATACCAAAGAAAATGTTATCATTTATATTTGGGGGGTTTTCAAAGTTGTCACCTCAGTAACTATAGAAAAATAGACAAATATAGTGCAAAATATAGACAGCAGATATAAATTCTCAAAACTGACACATTTTGATCACTAAATTGAAAATAAAATCATTTTTCCTACCTTTGCTGTCTGGTGATTTCATGATTCTTTGGCATTTCCTTCTGACTGTGTATCCTTTCTTTAATTTCTTTCTTTCTGCACTCAGGCCCAACAATTGTTCCTTTCTATTCCCTCCCTCCTTCCTATGTCCTTGGTGCCCTCAGTGCCTCCTTCCTATGTCCTTAGTGCCCCTAGATCCAGTGTCAGTTTTCCTTTGTACTTTGTTCCAGGTCGCCCTCTCTCTCCCTCCTCTGTTATGATCTTGCCTCTCTCTGCTCTTCCTCAGGGTCTCTCCCCCTCTGCACCTCCCAAAGTCCAGCTTCTGCCTCCTGTCTTTCTCCTTTGGTCCAGGACTTTATCTCTCTAGTCTTTCTTCTACTTACAATCCCCCCCCCCTTTTCTCTGCCTCTTTCTCTCCTTCCTTCCTCCCTCCTTCCTATGTCCCCCTCACTGCCTTCCAGCCTTTGTCCCAGCCCCTCCCCCATAGCCAGCCTGCTTAGCTTCCTCCCTACTGCGTCCAATTCCACCACCACCCCCAATCCGCTGCCGCTGCTTGCAGTCCAAAATCCTTCATCCCTCGCTTCAGGTGACATCATCCAATTAGAGCTGAAGCTCCCACTTGTTTGAGACTTAAAACTTCCCAATTTAGCACTAGCACCCCTTTTCCCGGCCCTTACCAGTGCGTTCCTGCAATCGGAAGAGTGGGGGGAGAAGAGTGATGCCACCAAAAAGAAACCGATGATTGACAAGGTGCCGTTGGGAGGATCGGAGCATAGAGCCCTGCACCGCATGGGAGCGGTTCTAAAATGGTTCGGGTGATAGCGATTCCCAGCTTGAGTCAGGTCAGGATGAATCGTGGGCTGCCTCCCCGTCTCCTAACGGCTGCAATAACGAAAGCCGATCTGCAGCAAGAGGTGGCCAGAGTCAAGGGGCAAATTAAGGAAGCGGTTCAGAAGATTAAGCAGAATCCTTCGTCCCGACGTCAATTCTGACATCAAGAGGAAATTCTGGGCCAGCCAATCACTGCATGGCTGGCCCAGAACTTCCTCTCTGACGTCGGGATGAAGAATTCTGGATGGCAAGCAGCGGACCGGGTGGGGGTGGTTTGAATGGCGCTAGAGAGAGGCTGGCAAGCAGCAGCTGCGTTGGACTGAGGGGAAGCAATTGCCTGTCCTGTTGTCCCCGAGCACAGCTTCTGGACACTGTCCCTGAAAACATTACATTACATTACATTACAGATTTCTATTCCGCCATTACCTTTTGGTTCAAAGCGGATTACAATAAGAGTTGTGGAGGGAAGGGTTACAAAGTTAGATCAGAGATAGTTTCTCAGAGAGGGAAAGGTAGGATCAGGGGTGGGGGGGGGTGATCATGGTATTAGGCTTTACTCAGGGATTTCTTCAAGAGTATAGTTTTTATATTCTTTCTGAACCTCTTGTAGTCAGGGGTTGATGTCAGTAGGATGGAGACTTGGTTATCTAGTCTTGCTGCTTGAGTGGCTAGTAGGCCGTCGTAAAGTTTTTTCTGTTTTACTTCCTTGATTGTGGGGTGAGTGAAAGGGGTGTGTGTTTTTCTATGTAGTTTGGATAAAGCGGTTGTTTAGGTAGGTGGGGCTGTTCCCGTTAATAGTTTTAAATAGTATACAGTAAAATTTGAATTGTATTCTTTCTTGGATTGGAAGCCAGTGTGAGTCGATGTATGCCTCCGTGATGTGATCATATTTCTTTAAAAAGTAGACATTTCAGTGTCCCGAAGCTGTGTGTGGGGACAACGGGACAGGGAATCGAAAAATGGGACTGTCCCGTTGAAAACGGGACGTATGGTCACCTTAGTCTAGTAGCCTGCCTTTTCCAAGAGGAAGCGATAATGGTTAATGCGGATGGGCAGACTGGATGGGCCATTTGGCCTTTAGCTGCCATCATGTTTCTATGTTTCTATAAACCTCACAATGCAAGTATTGAGCCTTAGCCTATAATAATAATGCTCTATGACATTACAATGCACATGTAACGAATTTTAGCCTATAGGGAGAGGAAGAGATAATGGTTACTGTGGATGGGCAGACTGGATGGGCCATTTGGCCTTTATCTGTCCTCATGTTTCTGTTTCTTTCTAAGGAGGTAGTCTTAGGTCTGCTGAATCAGTTCAGAAAAAAAGAGGTGCTCTGCCTTGTACAAGAAGAATTTTTATTCTTGATCTTTCATGTGATCATTAAAATAATTTCCTCTTGTTTATCCCAAGCAGTAATACTGGAGATCATTCTGACCTCTCTACGATCCCAAAGGACTGTAGGTTTCTGAGGAAAGCAGATTGGTTTTGATTTGGGGTATATCTACATTAGTCACAAAATAAAAATGAAGCTGAGAGCACAGCTGCCAAGATCAAAGCCAAAAAAGTGGTCATGTGAAGGGTGAGAAAAAGGGGATTCCCTGAAAAGTTACTATAACTGAAACCATCCTTAGGGAGCATTAAAACACTAGTTTTATAGAGGTGATCTTCTTAAGTTTAGGGAGCTATGAATTTGTACACCTCTGCTTCCTAATAATCTAACATATTTCTTTTTTTTAATGTTTAATAAAGTTTATACAGTGTGAGGTAAATTCTATATATGCTGCTTAACAAATCGGCAAAAAAATGTTGACACAAAGTGCAATTCTATAATCTACCTCTGGAGTTAGGCATCACTAATAATAAAACCCTAAGCGCACATGTGCACTCCTACCTGCGTGATCCGTGATCTGTAGCTCCATGGCAGGTAGGAGTGCGCATGCGCGCTTAGGGTTTTATTAGCTTGGGAGGAAATGCCCGGGGCCTCCGGAGCGCAGAGGGGCAGCAGCGACAGAGGCGGCGCGGGCTGACGGGTGGCGGCGGAGGAGAAGCAGCGGCACTGGTGACAGGAGCAGGAACTCTGGGTGAGTGGAACTGGGAAATTTCTGCGAGGCGACGGGTGGTGGAGGAGGAGGAATAGAGGAATAGCAGCAGCAGCACTGGCGGGAAGAGCAGGAACTCTGAGGGGAGTGAGACTGGGGAATTGCCACGAGGTGATGGAGGAGGAGGAACAGCAGCAGTGGCACTGGCAGAACTCTGAGGGGAGTCGGAGGGGAAGTAACAGGAAGGGAGCCTACTGCTGGACAGGGGGAGCAGGGAAGAGGTGCTGCTGGACGGGGGGGAGGTAAAACGAAGGGAGAAGGGCTGCTGCTGGACAGAGGGAGCAGGCAAGGGGTGGTGGTGGACAACTGAGGAAAGAGAGAAACAGAAAGAAAGACAGACAGACAGAAAGTGGCCAAGGAGAGAGAGAGAAAGAAAGACACACACATCTATTCTAGCACCCGTTAATATAACGGGCTTAAAGACTAGTGGTTTATAGAATCACATGTAGCACCTATCCAAGCAACTAACATTTAGGCACAAGTATTTATGCCAATGATAAACAGGCCTAAATGCCTGCACCTAACATGTGCATGGATTGGGTGTATTCTTAGGGTTACCAGAAGTCCGGATTTCCCCGGACATGTCCTCCTGAGAACGTGTCCGGGGGTCCGTACGGGGTTTTCAAAACCCGGCACGTTGTCCGGGTTTTGAAAAGCTTCCCGGCAAAATCGCGTCGGGAAGGGGCATCCTCATATGTGCGGACGCAACACGGTGATGTCACTATATCGCGTCCGCGCATGCACGGCTGCCATCTAGGGGGCAGGGCTGGGCCGGAACAGGGCATGACATAGGAGGAACTGGGCGGGCCAGGGGGGCGTGGCCATGGGTCCGAATTTTCCCGAAGGAAAATCTGGTAACCTTACGTACTCTATAACAGTGCTCCTAACTTGCTTATGTTCCTCCCCTAGCCATACATCCCTCTTGAGATCTGCGCAGTAGAATTTACATGCACCGCTATATAGAATACACTTAAAGTTGTGCACGCGAATTCTAATTTTGGGACATTTAGTGCCAAGGATTGATTGTTAATTGGTCAAGTCACTTAATCCCCTCATTGCCCCAGGTACATTAGATAAAGTGTGAGCCCACGGGACAGAGAGGGAAAAATACTTAGGTGCCTGAATGTAAACCACTTTGACTATAAGCGGTATATAAATACTAAATAAATAAATAATTGGCAATTATTGATGCTGATTGGCTTGTTAGACAATTAAGTTGTACATGCAAATCAACAATGTGCACAGATTTGCATGCGCAACATTGGCTGCAGTATACAGAAACCGGGGGGGGGGGGGGGGGGAGTGGGGAGGGGGGAGGGAAAGAGGGCATTTTGCATTTTCAAAGGCATTTGGGTAATAGGAAAAAATTTTTGCTTCATTTTGGGGTCATTTTCAGACTTTTCTCTCACATATTGGGACATGCTACTAAAAACCTTTTGGCATCAACTTTGCACATGTTAATTTGTCAGTTAAGATGTCCTTTTACTATGATGTGGTAAAAAAGTGACCTTAGTACATGTTTATATGGGCCATTCCCGCTCGCTGAGGCCATTTTTACCACACGGGTAAAATGGCCGCTTGTTCTATTTAGGGATCCCCAACAACATAGGTATTTAAATTTTGAATTGGGGATTGGGAAGGGCGTGGTGAGCAGGCAGGAGTGAAGAACAGGGCATCGAGAGTGGGGGAAGGACACCCAATTCCCCAAAAATGAAGGTCTGGGGTACACCATTGGCAAAGGAAAGAGTATTTTTGCAACCTGCTATTTGTTTAGACCCACACTCCCTCATAGATGGAAGGAAGTGCCCAAAACCAAGTAATAACTGAATATTCTTTTCTACAATCTCACATTGACAGAATTGTGATGTTTATTTCCATAATCACCCATGTAAATTAGAATTCATCATCCCATTTTGCAATGATCAGTGGCATAGCGAGGGTGAAAGGTACCCGGGGCGGTGGCTTCCACCCTCTTCAACGCCCCTCTCCACCTCCCCACGCTCCTTCCCCATCCCTTCCTGCCACGTGCACTCCACTTCTCTCCCCCCATACATGTGTAACATTCCTGGCGTGAGCAGCAACCCCCAAGCTGCAGTTCTTCCTCTGACCTCACTTCCTAGGCATGAGTCCAAGAAGTGATGTGAGAGGAAGAGCCGACGCTGGTGCAACAGCAGCTTTTGCTGTTTGCAAGGTGCGGGGGAAGGGAAGCGGTGTGCATACACGGCAGTGGGGGGGGGGAAGGCGCGGGAGTGGGGGTGGAGAGAAACATGGTTGCCTGCGCTCTCACCAAGAAGGCGCCTAATCTGAGGTACCTACCACAAAGCTGGTATGGTTAGGGGGCATATTACAGGCCTGTATTAATATGCTCAGAGACCTGGAGACCTGAGATGCTTACCCCAGAGTTAAAGTTTCATCTGTCAATCATCCAGGTTTTACTTCCATTGTTTCCCCCCTATTTATAGGGGGCAGAGTTAGGGAGGAGCTAAAGTTTCACCTGCCAATCATTGCATATATTGTTTTATTCAAAATCACTTACCAGTATTATTCAATATCACTTATTCTATAGCATTCGCCCTTCGGCGTCTTTTGTCAGTTACTTGATTGAATCTGGAAAAGACATTCAAGAAATTTAAGATACTCTTTGGTTTGGCCTTGAAATATATGGACACGCAAAACGTAATTGGAGTATTGAATATATGAATATGAATCCTCTATTATAAATACTTTTTCATCAAAAAGAGAAAATTCCTGATTCTAAAAATATTCTTCTTATATAATAAATAAATAATTAATTAATAGAGCGCAATGATAGCCAATATGAACTCCAAAGCATAAGAGCACGGGACTCTGCCAGTTCAGGCTTATATACATCATAGCACTCCTCCCTAGAGAGTTGCGCGGGGACAGAAATCCCACCCGTCCCCGCCAAAGTCCCACCCGTCCCCACCCGTCCCCGTGAGGAATCCCACCCGTCCCCACCCGTCCCCGTGAGGAATCCCTCCATCCCCACCCGTCCCCGCGAGGAATCCCCTCCGTCCCCACCCGTCCCCGCGAGGAATCCCCTCCGTCCCCGCCCGTCCATATAAACTTCAGAAATAGTTATTTCATTTAATTATGCTACTGAATTAAAGGCTCTGGTAGAAACCATTTACAAATAAGCAAAAAGACTTTATTAATTTGAAAATATTAATTGGGAAGAATACATACTTTGCAAATGGGTTTCTACCAGAGCCTCTAATGTTTATAAATTTTTATCAACACAACTAATATACTACTTTATCCTGAAGCAAAATAAAAAAAAAGAAATATAATTCTTTTCCTACCTTTGTTGCCTGGTTTCTGCTTTCCTCATGTTCTCATTCAATTCCTTCCATCCACTGTCTCTCTTCCTTCTGCATCTTCCATTTGCTCTGTTACTGTGCCTCTCCCTTTCTTCCCCCTTCCAAATTGGTCTGGCACCCATCTTCTTCTCTCCGCTCCCCCCATAGTCTGGCATCTGTCTTCTTCCCTGCCAGCGTCTTCTCCCTACTCTCTCTTCCCCATTTCCTTTCAGCGTCCTTCTCCCCCCATCTTCCCCATGTCCTGTCAGCGTCCTTCTCCCCCCTGTCTTCCACATGTGCTTTCAGTGTCCTTCTCCCCCCTCTGCTTCCCCATGTCCTTTCAGCGTCCTTCTCCCTCTCTGTCTTCCCCATGGCCTTTCAGCGTCCTTCTCCACCCCCCCGTCATCCCCATGTCCTTTCAGCGTCCTTCTCCACCCCTTTGTCTTCCCCATGTGCTTTCAGCATCCTTCTCCCCCCTCTGTCTTCCACAAGTGCTTTCAGAGTCCTTTCCCCCCCCCCGCCCTTCCCATGGCCTTTCAGCGTCCTTCTCCACCCCTTTATCTTCCCCATGTCCTTTCAGCATCCTTCTCCCCCCTCTGTCTTCCACAAGTGCTTTCAGAGTCCTTCCCCCCCCCCGCCCTTCCCATGGCCTTTCAGCGTCCTTCTCCACCCCTTTGTATTCCCCCATGTGCTTTCAGCGTCCTTCTCCCTCCTCTGTCTTCAAGTGCTTTCAGCGTCCTTCTCCACCGCCCCGGGTGCAGCACAGCCGGCCAGGTCCCCTTACTTTTGTGGCACTTCCCCGACCGACTGACAACAGCCCCGGTCCGACAAACCTCCCTGCCCTTAACTGCGAATCTAAATTACCTTATTACAGCTGCTGTAAGAAGATAATTTAGATTCGCGGCTACAGGGCAGGGAGGATTGTCGGACCGGGGCTGTTGTCGGTCGGTCAGGGAAGTGCCACAAAAGTAAGGGGACCTGGCCGGCTGTGCTGCAACCGGGGCGGGGTGTGGCGGGGCGGACCGCCCCGTCCCTTGGTAGCCACTCGAACCGCGAGGCTCCTCTCCTCCTTACCTGCACTGCCTGCAGCACAGAGCCAAACGGAAGTCTTCCCGACTCAGTCGCGCGGCTCTTCTCTCTACCTTCTCTGCTTGCAGCACAGAGCCGAACGGAAGTCTTCCCGACGTCAGCGCTGACGTCGGAGGGAGGGAGGGCTTTAAGCTTTAAGCCCTCCCTCCCCTCCGACGTCAGCGCTGACGTCGGGAAGACTTCCGTTCGGCTCTGTGCTGCAAGCAGAGAAGGTAGAGAGAAGAGCCGCGCGACTGAGAACATCCAACCCCGCAGGAACCCCGCGACCCTCGGAGGCGTCCCCACGGGATCCCCGCGACCCTCGGGGGCGTCCCCACGGGATCCCCGCGACCCTAGGGGCGTCCCCACGGGATCCCCGTGACCCAAAGGGGGAACCCGCGGGATGCCCGCGGGTCCCGCGGGATTCCCGTCGTCCCCGTTCCCGTGCAGCTCTCTACTCCTCCCTTCCTGCCTCTAAAACAGCTAAAGTTCAAAAGACTAAGGGGTCCTTTTATCAAGCTGCGGTAGGGGTTTAACGTGCGTTAAACCGCCTGCCGCGCTAGCCGCTAACACCTGCATTGAGCAGGCGTTCGTTGTTTAGCCGGCCGCGGGGGTTAGCGCGTGATGAAATGTCCGACGCGCTAACCCCCCTAGCACGTCTTGATAAAAGGACCCCTAAAGCTTTAAATCAACATCAAAAAAGAGAGGGTGCTTATCTCTGCTGGAGTTGTTAAAGTTGTTAAAATTGTTAAAAGTCCCGGGCTTCTGTTGCTGCTGTTCCAAAAAGTGCTTAGTGCCTCCAAATCCAAAAAGTGCAAAGTGTTCCCATCCAAAAACTTTCAAAAATCTTAAATGCATATAATCCAAATCAACCCAAATCTCCTGCTTATCCTCCTGCTTTGGAGTTCGTATTGGCTATCACTGAGCACTATTAATTAATTAATTAATTATTATATAAGAAGAATATTTTTGGAATAAGGAATTTTCTCTTTTTGAAGAAAAAGCTTGAAATATATGAGACATTACTGTATATTTATAAGGGGTCCTTTTATCAAGCCGCGCTAGTGGGGTTAGTGCGTCGGACATCACGCGCTAACCACCGCGGCCGGCTAAAATACTAACGCCTGCTCAATGCAGGCATTAGCGGCTAGCGCGGCAGGCGGTTTAAAGCGCGTGAAACCCCTACCGCAGCTTGATAAAAGGACCCCTAAGTTTTTGAGATGCTTTTTGATGAAGTGATACACATATTTTTTTTTTTTATTTTAGATGTAGCATGATATGATTTTATATTCTGCTTATTTTTATAATTCTGCTTGGAGTTAAAGTAAAAATGATTTCTAACTGGGAATCTGAACAGTTTTGAGTCTAACACTGCTTCAGCCATCTGTTCAGGAAATAGTTAAGTACCATAGAGCACAAAAGGACGGCCAGGGTGGATGCCAGCGCTAAACAGAACTCTACTAGCCTATACTAGAAGGTGTATCAGTGGAACAGGATGTAGGCCAGCATCTCTTTACACCAAACTACCCCAGTCTGCAAGAACAATAGAATCTCATCAGATCCTCCATTTTAAGCCACTCAGAAACTCTTCACACCACACTCAGCAAGGACAGTAACAATACTCTGTATTGGGACACCATTTTAAGCACTCAAATAAAATTAAATCATGGCATCACAGAGGGAATTGAAAGACTGCTCTATGACTGGATACGATGCTAGCCTCAGGGACTGCTCTCCAGCCTCAGGGATGGGACAATTGCTATGCATCATGGGTCCAGTTTTCAAGCCAGACACATGCTCGGCCTTCCTTCTCTTCTCCCTCAGACCCCAACCTGGCTGTACACTCCTTTCTCCTGGGGATAGCCATGTGAATAATAATGATAATCAAAAAACAAAAGGAATTGACCCCAAAATATCCACAGAGAAGAAAATCCTTTTCTATTGCAAATGCAAGCAGTGTCTCACTTCCGGCTCACCACACAATTGTTTCCCACGTATTCACCTTTATAGGACCCCCAGGGACCCCTGAAGAAGACTTTTTGTTGAAACGCGGACTGTGTTGGGTCCTGTATCCCTAGCAGACTGGTCCTTTAAGGCTCTTATGTGGATGATTAACTTTTATGTGGATGGAATTATTTTATGTGGATGATTTCAGTGTACCTTTGGAACTTTGACACTTTCAAATAAAGTCCATTTAGGAACATCGTCACTCCACAGAGTTTTTTTGGTTTTCTCTGAATTATAATAATAATAATAACAGTTTATATACCGCAGGACTGTGAAGTTCTATGCGGTTTACAATGATTAAAAAGTGCTACAAATTGAGTAGAGTTAACAAAGTTAAAAGCTAGTGATTAACAGCTCTAGAGATCAGTTATTGTGGAATAAGATAGCACAGATCAGTTACCTAAATACTTCAGGAACAGGTGTCTCCTAAATTCCCCATAAGTATTAGCAAGCATAAATAATTGTTCCAGATCTTTACCCCATAATGCTGCCTGATATGAGAAAAGATGTCGATGATGTCTTTTAAAATTACATCCTTTAACCAGTGGAGAAACAAATTCAAGTGTGAGCTTCTCTTATTTCTGTTGGTTGAGAAAGAGAAAAGGTCAGTTAAATATTTAGGGGCTAAACCGAATAGTACCTTAAAGCGAAAACATCCAAACTTAAACTTCACACGTCTCCATCGGCAGCCAATGCAGAAGTCGGTAGGAAGGTGTTACATGATCGAACTTCTTCAACCCCAAAATTAGCTTGCCTGCCACATTTTGCACCATTTGTAATTGTCTCATATTCTTCTGGGAAATTACCAAATAGGCCATGCGGTCTCTTCTCCATTTTAAGGCCTATTCACATCATGAGTAACTTTTTGAATCCAGATAAATTGATCCTTCTGCTTTAGCAACATTTTGTCTTGTGTGGCACTATTTATTATCCTAGCTTAAAAGATCCTATCTGTAACTGCTTCACCTGATTGATTTTAATTTTATAATTAATCTTGCTCTATAAGAAATAAAACTTTAGTTTGTTTGCAAATGCTTTGAATCTTGGTCTTTTTAACTTAATACCTTATTATTAGAGTGCTAAATTTTAATCAAGCGCGCTTCTTTCCTATACAGTGGAACTTTGGTTTACGAGCATAATTAGTTCCAGAAGCATGCTCGTAAACCAAATTGCTCGTATATCAAAGCAAGTTTCCCCATAGGAAGTAAGGGAAACTGCTTTGATTGGTTCCACCTCCTCCTCCCCCCCCCCCCCGAGGCTACCGGCGCTGCTCCATTCTCCCCCCCCCTTTGAGGAATCCGACGCTGTTCCAAACCCCTCCCCGCGATCCAGCTTCCCCCCCCCCTGCAAACCGGCATCCTTCCCCCACTCGCGTTGCCCCCCCTCCACCGCGATCCTACTCCCCCCCCCCGAGCATGTCAATGACACATCCTTTACCCGACTTGGCACCAGTTCCGGTGCCCAAAGATCCTACCTCTTCTGGCGCGGCCTGGGCTGGGCGGTGCATTGGAGATCCTCCCTTTTCTGGTCTGGGCTGGGCTGGACTGGCTTTGAGCATTTGCGCATGCTCAAAGCCTTCTGGTCTCGCTCTCTCCGAGATTGAGAGCGAGACCAGAAGGCTTTGAGCATGCGCAAATGCTCAAAGCCAGTCCAGCCCAGACCAGAAGAGGGAGGATCTCCGATGCACCGCCCAGCCCAGGCCGTACCAGAAGAGGGAGGATCTTCGGGCACCGGCACTGGTGCCAAGACGGGGTACAGTAGGATCGCGGTGGAGGGGGGCAATGTGAGCGGGGGGGATGCCGGATCGCGGGGGGGGATGCCGGATCGCGGGGGGGGGGGGGGATGCTCGTACAGCGAGGCAAGCTCGGTTTACGAGGCACCAAGTTTGCAAATGTTTTCGTTATCTTGCAAAACACTCGCTAACCGGTGCACTCGTAAACCAAGGTACCACTGTATTAATATAAGAACATAAGCAGTGCCTCTACTGGGTTGGACCCGAGGTCCATCGTGCCCAACAGTCCGCTCACGCGGAGGCCCAACAGGTCCAGGACCTGTGCAGTAGCCCTCTATCTATATCCCTCTATCCCTTTTTCCAGCAGAAAATTGTCCAATCCTTTCTTGAACTCCAGTATCGTACTCTGTCCTATTACATCTTCTGGAAGCGCATTCCAGGTGTCCACCACACGCTGGGTAAAGAAAAACTTCCTAGCATTCGTTCTGAATCAGTCTCCTTCCAACTTTTCCGAATGCCCTCTTGTTCTTTTATGTTTTGAGTTTGAAGAATCTGTCCCTCTCTACTTTTTATAAATTATATTCCTCTCTTTGAGAGTGTGTATAGTTTATTGGTGGAGTTCCATCCATTTAATAATAATTTTGTAAGATAGAGACCCACGTTTTGAACAATATTTGGACTCTTATTTGAGTTCCCTGAGGCAGACACGAAGCATGGTCCATGTCGGGACCCTAAACAGTTGTTCAAGATAAGTCTGTTTATAAAACTCTACATTGCTAAGTGATTTTGAATAATACTTTTCAACTTAAGCATTCAAAACAATCCTTGCAGGTAAGACTTTAGATCTGGGGTACCTGGAGGAGATCTCTGGGGTCTCTGAGCATATTAATTCTTTTAAAATATCAGCAATATAAAGTTATTAGGAACAAGTGATTTTTTTGGAACATATGGGATTAATTTTTTTCTTGGCTTTTTACTTTCATTTTCCCAATGATTTGGAACATATTTTTTTCCCCTTAAATTGTTGACTTGGTCGGAAATTTTAGAAACGAAACTCCTCTGTTGACAGCGCCCACTGCGGTGTGCAAGACTACGCTTGAATAGCGGCCTAGATGTTTTTAAACAGAATTTATTTATTTGTATACCACTTATAGCCAAAACGGTCTACATACAGAATACTGCAAACATTTCACATTCTAAATTTCTTCAAATCGGACCAACGGTCGGCTCGGGGGCCCGTTCCAGCGGGGCACCCGACACTATCTTCGCACCTCCCCCATTCCAGCAGGGGAGAGCCGACGGAGGAGGGCTGCAGTCCGGCCATCGGACCAATGGTCGGCTCGGGGGCCCGTTCCAGCGGGGCACCCGACACTGTCTTCGCTCCTCCCCCATTCCAGCAGGGGAGAGCCGACGGAGGAGGGCTGCAGTCCGGCCATCGGACCAATGGTCGGCTCGGGGGCCCGTTCCAGTGGGGCACCCGACACTATCTTCGCACCTCCCCCATTCCAGCAGGGGAGAGCCGACGGAGGAGGGCTGCAGTCCGGCCATCGGACCAACGGTCGGCTCGGGGGCCCGTTCCAGCGGGGCACCCGACACTGTCTTCGCTCCTCCCCCATTCCAGCAGGGGAGAGCCGACAGAGGAGGGCTGCAGTCCGGCCATCGGACCAACGGTCGGCTCGGGGGCCCGTTCCAGCGGGGCACCCGACACTGTCTTCGCACCTCCCCCATTCCAGCAGGGGAGAGCCGACGGAGGAGGGCTGCAGTCGGGCCATCGGCTCGGGGGCCCGTTCAAGCTGGACTTCAGTTTTGACTGTTTTGTTTTTATTTTCACTTCTTTTTAGTTTATGATATATTTTTTTGAATCTCACTCATTGTTTTGCCACTTGTTTTGTTTTATTTTATCATTCCAAATTTCATTTAAATTTCCCCAGAATTCTATTGCTTCAACGGATCTCCCTCTGCATCTATTCTTATCTCCCCTCTTTTTTCAACCTTTCAAAGTCCTTTAGATCATTGTAATCTTATTAGAATGTTTATTTTCTTATTTTTCTCCTCTATCTCTATTTTTCTTTCTTTATTACTCTTCTAATTGTCATTTTTCCTGGTACTTTAGTTAGATTGTGAGCCTTCGGGACAGTAAGGGAATTTCTAAGTACCTATCTTACTTATAATTTTAATGCACCAATATATTCATTGTAACCCGTTCTGGGCTCTTTTGGGAGGACGGGCTAAAAAAATCGAATAAATAAATAATAAATAAATAAATACAACCCCTTTATTCCCTCCTCCCCTCTCCCCCCTTTTCAGCATACAGCTGTCGCCCTTATCCTGTTCCCAAAATCACTGGCCCACATGTTGACCAAAAGCATCCAGAGGTGCCCAGACCTTCATAAATGCTCGCCTACTCATCGTCCTCCTCCATGCAGTAACCTCTTCGTACTTCCTTGCAAGACATACCATCCAACATTCCACCAAACACCTATTACGTATTTTTCCCGCCCAGACAAAATGACTCGAATAGCCAACGTCGTGAGCACGTCAAAATTTTGGCCGCAGTGTTCACTTACACCATTAATGGCCGCAAGCTCATTTCCCAATTAGTGTGTGGCCATTAGCATGGGAGCGCCTACCAACACCTATTTTCAAGGCAGTAAGGGCTCCAGCACTAACCACATGCTAATAGTTTGGTGTGCACTGATTAGCTACGCTAACTAATTAGCACTAGGCATGCCTATTCTCCATCCCTAAACACACCCTCCAGTATTAAAAAAATATATACAAATGATTTTGTATCACATGGGAAGTGCATGCTGATCTGAAAATGACTATAGGACATCTGAATGTGCCCTGCAGTAATGCTTTATACCCCACGGTAAGCGGAAAGGATTGGGACTTCTATACTGCCTTTTGTAGTTATACAACTACACTCAAAGCGGTTTACATACAGGTACATCAAGCATTTTCCTTATCTGTCCCAGTGAGCTCATAATCTATCTAATGTACCTGGGGAAGTGGAGGATAAAGTGACTTGCCCAGGGGTTAAACCCACAACCTCAGGGTGCTGAGACTGTAGCTCTAACCACTGCACCACCCTCTCCTCCAATACAATATTAGAAGTGAGCCAAAAATAGAACAATGAAGCCATTGTGACATCACTGATGAGGTTGGCTCTTATTGGTGGAATGAGGCATTATGACATCAGAGAAAAAGGGATTGGGACTTGTATACCACCTTTTTGTAGTTTTACAGCCACACTCAAAGTGGTTTATGTACTCAAACATTTTCCCTATCTGTCCTGGTGGGCTCACAATCTATCTAATGTACCTGGGGCAGTGGAGGATAAAGCGACTTGCCCAGGGGTTGAACCCACAACCTCAGGGTGCTGAGACTGTAGCTCTAACCACTACACCACACTCTCCTGTGTGCACATAAGTACGTATCAGCAGTGGTGTAGTAAGGGGGGGATGAGGGGACAGGGGGGCAGCCTGCCCTGGGCACCGTCATGGTAGGGGTGCTGGCAGCTCTCTGCCCCCTATGCCACACTCGCACCCTCCCTTCCCTGCCCCCCCCACCACTTTAAAATCTTCGCCTGAATGAGGAAGTCCTCTAGCCTGCTGCTCGCACCGGCCAGGCTCGCTCTGAAATCACTTCTGGGTCTTGGGGTCAGGAAGTGATGTCAGAGGGAAATCCAAGACTAAAATGAGCAGCAGGCCGGAGAAGCTGCTCGTGCTGGCGAAGATTTAAAGAGGTAGGAGGTGGGAAGGGAGGGCACGAGTGCGGCTTGGGGGGGGAGGCGGAAGAAGTGGGGGGAGAGGCGGGGGGCGCAGAATGAGCGGGGACGGAGAGGAGGGTATGGTGGCTGCCACCACCCTGGGCACCTCCTACCCTCACCACACCACCTGTGCAGCACCTTAGGCCCTCTTTTACAAAGGCGCGCTAAGCGTTTTAGTACGGATTTAGTGCATGCTAAATCAACGTGTGCACCTATTGCTAACGTGTCTATAGGATAACATGCACGCGTTAGCATGTAGTGCATGTTTAGCATACGCTAATAGTTAGCATGCACTAAAAAGCTGAGTGCACCTTTGTAAAAGAGGAGGTTAAAAGGTCCCTATATGTGAAAACATAGTAACATAGTAGATGACGGCAGATAAAGACCCGAATGGTCCATCCAGTCTGCCCAACCTGATTCAATTAAAAATTTTTAAATTTTTCTTCTTAGCTATTTCTGGGTAAGAATCCAAAGCTCTACCCAGTACTGTGCTTGGGTTCCAACTGCCAAAATCTCTGTTAAAACCTACTCCAGCCCATCTACACCTTCCCAGCCACTGAAGCCCTCCCTAGCCCATCCCCCACCATACGGCCATACACAGACACAGACCGTGCAAGTCTGCCCAGTACTGGCCTTAGTTCAATATTTAATATTATTTTCTGATTCTAGATCCTCTGTGTTCATCCCATGCTTCTTTGAACTCAGTCACAGTTTTCCTCTCCACCACCTCTCTCGGGAGCGCATTCCAGGCATCCACTACCCTCTCCATAAAGCAGAATTTCCTAACATTGCCCCTGAATCTACCACCCCTCAACCTCAAATTATGTCCTCTGGTTTTACCATTTTCCTTTCTCTGGAAAATATTTTGTTCTACGTTAATACCCTTCAAGTATTTGAACGTCTGAATCATATCTCCCCTGTCTCTCCTTTCCTCTAGGGTATACATATTCAGGGCTTCCAGTCTCTCCTCATACGTCTTCTGGCGCAAGCCTCCTATCATTTTCGTCGCCCTCCTCTGGACCGCTTCAAGTCAAGGAATCAGAATAGATAGAAAAGAATGAGTCTTAAAGATAACTTAAGCCCAAGTTAACCTTGAGACTTTTGCAGGAGCAGCACAAGAAACCTGAGTCTGAGTCTGTTGTCTGACATGCTGGTGAATTCAGGGGCCGAGTAGATGATCTGCACGCTGCCACGGAAAAAAAGGGAATATGATTTCCACTGCTGGAATAACTGTTACCAGCTGAAGGCTCAGGATTGAGAGGGTAAGTCTCAAAGGAGACATGCCTCCAGCCTTCCCAGCCGTCGAAGGCACATGTGTTGCTTGGGCATGCCATCTGGGATAGGGAAATTATTTTAAAAAAAGATAAAAGGAAATTAAGCTAAAAATGTGACTGCTGAGCAGTGTTTTATCTAATCTATAAATCTGTTGCCGCATTGTGCTTGCCTGAAATTTATCACAAAGCGCTTTTGATTCGTATAATTACTTTACTGTGCACCTGCTAACTGTTAAAGGAGACATGAGCCACAACATGTACAGATTTCTTCTCTAAATTGAGTGGTGGCTAGAATAGGCAACTTTCAGTGGCTCTTTCAAAGGGAGCATGTTTACTACAAGACATTATGTTTTTTGCAGTTAACATGGTTTAACAATACAAATCAATGCGCCTTAAGTGCAAAGACTTTGCGATAAATAGAAACCTAGAAACATGATGGCAGATAAAGGCCAAATGGCCCATCCAGTCTGCCCATCCGCAATAACCATTATCTCCGGCTCATAGATGAAACGTCAGCGCGCCGGATTAAAAGGTAACTTTAAAGCGCTCCGGGGCAGGGGGGGGGGGGGTCCCCCAATTTTACTTAGAAGTGTTGGCACTGCTTTTGGGGGGTTTTGGGGAGGACCCCCCATTAGATAGGAAAGTGTCATTTTTCCCAGTGTTTTAGTGAAAATTTAGTTTCCTCTGTAAGTGTGTGTGTGTGTGGGGGGGGGGGGGAGAGTTCCCCCATCCCCATCCCCCATCCCCCATCCCCAATGGCAGCGGTAACACTTCTAAGTAAAGTGAGGGGTTCCCCCCACGCACCCTTCCTCGGAGAGCTTTAAAGTTACCTTTTAATCCAGCGTGCTGACATCCTGCATGTATTTGTCTTAGCGTTTTTGTCCACAAGCGATTATCTAGCACGCTTTAGTCCCGTCACCTTATCTCCTCCTTTCCCTATTGGCTAAGGCTTTTAACATTTGCATCTCCTGTTCCTATAGGCTAAGGCTCTTTACACCTGCATTGTGATGTCATAGAACTTTATGGTTATAGAAACACAGAGTACAAAAAACCTGATGGTTACAAGTGTTATATAACATCACGGCAGATAAATGCCAAATGGCCCATCCAATCTGCCCATCCGCAGCATCCACTATCTCCTCCTCTACCTAAGAGATCCCACATGCCTGTCCCATGCTTTCTTCAATCCAGACACAGTCTTTTTTTTTTCTACTGGGAGACTGTTCCATGCACCTACCGCCCTTTCTATAAAAAAGTATTTCCATGGATTACTCCTGATCCTATTACCTCTTACATGTCTTCTTCCCAATGTTGGGAATGTGTCATGTTTCATTGTTTATTAAAATTTGATGCAAACACTTATAACATAGTTTCAAAGCGAATTAGTAAAAAAAGTAAAAAAGGGGTTACAAGAACATTTCACACATACGTTGACAAAAATAGAAAGACTTACAGACAACAATGGGAAAGGGGCATGGAACTCCAAAAATTTTAGAAAAAGATAAGAGTGAAGTGTCACATAATAGGGAGGGGCTAAAAGAAAAAGCAAAAATATTTAAAAGTAAAAGACCTACAAAATAAGTTTGATTGGTGAATTTTAATTATCATAAGCATCTTTAAAAAGAAACGTTTTCAAAAAACATTTGAACTTATCTAGAGCCGGTTCTCCTCGAATATATCCAGGCACAGAATTCCATAATTGAGGCACAGCTACTGAAAATATTTCTGCTCGTCTTGTGCCGATAACTTTAAGAGATGGGACTGAGAAAAGGTTTTGGTCAGAGGACCACAGAGTTCTGGATGAAGAATAAGGGATCAGTAACCTGTCCAAAAAGGTAGGCAGATTAGATTGGCGGATCTTAAATGAAAGTAATGCTATTGGCAACCAATGAGCATTTTTTACAAGAGGCGTTACATGGGGGGCGGAGCTTGATCACGAGTGAAGATAGCAGTATAATCTCACTGCTCCTCCCTGCCTCCCTGCCTCCCGCCTTAACATTCCATTTTGGTGGGCCAGTTTATGTTTAGGTTACAAATATGAAAAGATGAATGCAGATATATTAGGGAATAGCAAATTAAATAAATTGGTTTGGGGCCTGTTGACATCCTTTGTTAATTCAACATAGTTTTTGTTTAAAATTTTTAGTTTATTTTTATACATATCCAGGACGGGGTGAGGGGGGGATATCTTTCTGGTTCATTTCTTGATTCAAATATTGGATGGGAGGGGAGGGATATTTATTTTCTGTATTGTTATTAATGGAATTTAAGTGCTTATTTTGTTATTGATGTATATATAATTCATGGCACTTTGTATTAGCTTTGAAAATGAATAAAGATGAAAAAAAGAGGCGTTACATGGTCGTACTTTTTTGAATTTGTTATAATTTTTATTGCAGTGTTATGGATAAGTTGAAGTCTCTTTATTTGTTTTTGGGTGATACCTTTTAGCAAAGAATTACAATAATCGAGTTTCGAAATGACCAGAGAGTGGATAAGTATATTGAGTGCTGATGGTTCTAATACTTTTGCTAGTGACCTGATCATACGCAATTTGTAGAAACAGTTTTTCACTGTTTGTGTTATGTGGTTTTGGTATGTTAATTTATGATCTATTATGACCCGGAGAATTTTTGTGCATGTTGTAGGGGGAATATTGTCGATTTTAATTGCCTCTTGTAGATTCTGGTCTTCTTTCCAGGGGAAAAAGATCATCTGGGACTTGTTAACATTTAGGGCTAACATATTTAGCCTAAGTCTAGCCTAAGCCTAAGCCTAAACCTAAGCCTGGTTGATTTGGTCTAATTTCCCATTTATATCACGAATCCCATTTGGAATCCTCAGTGTCTAGCATTTTGCCTACAGTTTCTGCACAGATGTTCTGTAACACGCATTACTTGCAGGCACACTGAGCTGTCATGCAGATTCTTATCCAGAAAATGGCACTGGAAATTGCCGCTATTGGACAGGTGTTGGCTCCTATTCATGGAATGCCCTAGCACTATCCCCCAGATTCTATATAAGGCGCCCCAAATTGGGCCCCGATCCAAAGTGTGCACACAGCTAAATTGGTTAACAAGCCAATCAGTGCCAATAATTGGGTGTTAATTGTCCCTAATCATTGCCGATTTGGGTGCACATCTTGCTGTGCACAATTGCATGCAAATCCCATAGTGTGAAAACTCTAGAAAGGGGCATGGCCATGGGAGGTCCATAGTGGGTCAGGAGTGTTCCTAAAATTTGCACGCAGGATTCTAGGATTTTGGGGATCAGGGACATCAGGCCACTCAGTGGTACAAATTAATATCTGAATTTTTGAACATGAAACCAAAGTCTTCGTGACATTTGGAGCATTGAGATAAAGCAGCAGATTTCTGCATCTCAATGGCCACGAATTTGGACTTGGAGGATGAGATGTACGGCGTCGGCATCTATGAGACAAACATGGTTTTTCTTGTTACATAGAGCATTTGGACCCCTGTTCGATTACAGAAATTAGATAGTTCCAAGTCTAATAGATGCCTGTCGTCTCGAAGTTGGGACATTGGATCATCTATTGTACTATTGTCCCTTGATATTTAAATTTTGGAGATCCATTTGGGATCAAGTGAACAAAATATTGGAAAATCCAGTGGCATTGACGTACGATACCATCCTATTTGGTACGTTAATGAGGGCTAAAAGCCAAATATCTGCTCGGAATAACAAACTTCTCTTTATAATGACAGGGGTTGCCATACAACTTATTTTGAGGAGCTGGAAAAACTGGGATCGATTAAATTATACTTTTGGGTGGGAATCTCTATGTCACACTCAGGGCCGGATTTAGATGAAAAGAGGCCCTAGGCTATTCCACTTATGAGGCCCTTTCACCTCCCATTTTTAAGTTTGTAAACTACATGAGAGATGATAAAATACATCATTACTGTGATATATATCAATATGTTAAATGAAACATGTTGTTATTGGTACTAACCTTTATAAAAAAATGTGACACGGATAATAAATAAAAAAAAAGTCGAGAACACTTATTTGGACATTTATTCTCAGCACCATATATAGTACTTGTAACAATAACTAATCAAACATAACACACAACATTGCCCCTTCCTATGTCCATAGTGCCCCCAGTGCGTCCTTCCTCACCTCACCCCCCCTCCGATGCCCGCCTGCCTCCCATCCCCCTTCCATTGAACACCCCCTATGCCATCCTGCCTCCCTGCCTTCCATTAAACCTCCCCTACCCCCCCTCTGATGCCAGCCTGCCTGCCTCCCATCCCCCTTCCACTGAAACCCCCCACCCCACCCACCACACCCACCCCGATGCCAGTCTGGGCTGCCCTGTCCTGACGGATCCACGTTTTGCCTCTCTTCCCGCGGGGCTGGGCTTTGCCCAGCTCTTTCTGGACTGATGTCTTTCCCTCCCCGATCCTCCTCCCAGGACGAGAAAAAGAAAGGGAGAAGCTGAGTTGACGCCCCATTGCGGCCGGAGCCGGTTCCGATCCCGAAGCGTAGAATTTCTCCTTATTTTCAGTTCAGTGTTTTAGTGTTCACTGTTTTTAGAATAGTGTAATTTTAATTTTGCTAACAAATTAAATGTAGGCCCCCCTTGATCTTGAGGCCCTAGGCTGAAGCCTAGTTAGCCTTTAGGAAAATCTGGCCCTGGTCACACTTTTAAAATGGAATGTATGGTGGCCATACAACAGGGACATTATAGGAAGTTTATGGATATTTGGGAGCCAATGACAAAATTCTATAAGGAGTGATTGTTGATTTTTCCCTTTTGATAATACACGCCCAGGGTGGATGGGAAGATTTTTTTAATTTTGAGTGCAAATTTTTAGATAAGTAGAAGTGGGGGGGGATGATATATGTATTTGTCATAGAATATAATTCTGATTGAATTTAAGTGCTATTAAAGTGTAAATGATTATATAATATGTTGCACTTATTTTTGGCTTGAAAATGAATAAAGATTTTTTTTTAAAAAAGGAGTGTTCCTAAAATTTACATGCAGTATTCTAGGATTTGGGGGATGTGTGCACAAATTGTCTTGTGTGTGAAGAAGCCATTTAAAAGTGGGTGGGGGAAATTGGCCCTCTCCTTAATTTCTGCCCTGGGCCCCAGCATGTCTAAAACCGGCCCTGCTTGCCACGCTGAAGGTAGTCAGAGAGGAAAGGAGAGAGGCAGCCAGCCAGAAATGGAAGATATTCTGTACTGTCCACAGAAAAAACAGGCTGCACAAAATTCTTTGTGGGGAAAGGCAGAATTCTGTGCAGTCTGCAGAGGAGTGGGAGTTCTGCACAAATTTTGCATTGTGCAGGGTTCCCTCAGGATTAATATACAAACACTCAGCACATTGCTTTCCAAAATTTGAAAGTCCTTTATGTAAATATGTAGTGCTGAATCTCAAAAGGCATGAATGGACTGAGTGTTTTGTCGAGTTTTAACAGTCAAAGAAAGACCTTTATTGAAATGACACTAGCCAGATTGCATGAGTCAATTTTTGTCCTAGGGCAGTGTTTCTAAATCCTGTATTGGGAAACCCACAGTCACTTGGATTTTCAGGAGTGGAGAAGCTGAACAAGATTTTGCAGCATTTTTTATTTTCGGAAACGCTGACCGCTGTGAGCAGAATTAGCCCTGCAATCCTAAATTCCAGCTTGGCTATCCGAATGCCAACATGGAATATTGCCAGCACCTGCCTAACTGCCAGCTCCTCCCTAACTCCGCCCCCTATAATTAAGAGGGAAGCAATGGAAGTAAAACTTGGATGTCTCAATCCATCCTCCTTTTTCTGGTGCTATATGGTGATCCTACCCATAATGCCTCTGTGTGGCTCAGCACAAAAAAATGGCTGTTTTTTGCCAATATTCAGTGACACTGCTCGATTAAGAGCCGCTGAATATTGATGGTTGGGCAGGCCTCTCCTGCCTGCTTAAATCGCTTTGAATATGGAGTGGAGTATCTTGAGGGTGGTTACACTGGTGTGACTTAAACTTTGTAAAAGGCAAAGAAGAGAAAACCGATTTAAGATATGGCTAAAATAGCAACTGAAGAGCCGGGTGAGATTGGCAACGGATGTATATATTAAAAATACAATTGTTCTGAGGAAAAGATGAGTAATGGGATAGTGTTGCAGCAAAAGTCCTGACTGTACTTTTCGAGCAGTTACTGTACCCTGTGTTTAGAATTACACCTTGTTATAAAAATAAAGTTGCTCAAAATAAAAGGAGGGGAGGAGAATGACACAGGAACAGAATTTGGCCCCGTCCCCGCGGATAACCGTGGGAAACCATCCCGTGTCCTTCTTTAGTGTCTGTCTTAACCTCAGTCCTCTACCAGCATTCTTCAATACAAGGCTTGAGGGTCAGTGGCTGTGCCCATTCGTACTCTGATTCTTATATGAGCCAAATTGAGGATAATGAAGCCATTGTGACATCACTGATGAGGTTGGCTCTTAGGCATTGGTGGAATGAGGAATTATGACATCACAATATCAGCTCTGGATATCAGAGACTGTCTATCTCAACCTCAGTCCTTCTACACCAGCATTCTTTAATGCAAGGCTCAAGGGTAAGTGGCTATGCCTATTCATACTCTGATTCTTATTTGAGCCAAGTATAGGACAGTTAAGCCATTGTGACATCACTGATGAGGTTGGCTCTTAGGCATCGGTGGAATGAGGCATTATGGCATCACAATCTCAGCTCTGGAATGTTGCTACTCTTTGGGGTTTCTGTCAGGTACTTGGGACCTGGATTGGCCACTGCTAGAAACAGGATACTGGCCTTGATGGATCTTCGGTCTGTCCCAGTATGGCAACATTTATGGTCTTATGTTCTAACCATCCCATGTCATTCTTTAGTGTCTATCTCAACCTCAGTCCTTCTACCCCAACATTCTTCAATGGAAGGCTTGAGGGTCAGTGGCTCTGCCCATTCATACTCAGATTCTTCCGTCTCTACTTAAAGAATGACACGAGGATGGTTTCCCTTGGATAACCGCGGGGATGGGGACAAATTCTGTCCCAGTGCCATTCTCTATGGCAGAAAGTCTCGGATTCAAATCCTATTATGCCTTCTTAAGGCTTCTTATGATCAATTCCAAACTCCACCCCGCCTGCTAAGCACCAATAAGAACATAACATAAGAAGTGCCTCTTCTGGGTCAGACCAGAGGTCCATCGTAACCAGCAGTCCGCTCGCGCGGTGGCCCCACAGGTCCAGGACCTGTGTAGTAGTCCTCTATCTGTACCCTTCTATCCCCTTTTCCTTCAGAAAACTGTCCAATCCCTTCTTGAACCCTAATACCGTACTCTGTCCTATCACGCCCTCTGAAAGCGCATTCCAGGTGTCCACCACCCTTTGGGTGAAGAAAAACTTCCTAGCATTGGTTTTGAATCTGTCTCCTTTCAACTTTTCCGAATGCCCTCTCGTTCTTTTATTTGTCGAAAGTTTGAAGAATCTGTCCCTCTCCACTTTCTCTATGCCCTTCATGATCTTGTAGGTCTCTATCATGTCCCCTCTAATTCTCCTCTTCTCCAGGGAAAAGAGCCCCAGTCTCTCAGTGTATGAAAGGCTTTCCATCCCCTTTATCAGATGCGTCGCTCCCCTCTGAACCCTCTCGAGTATCGCCATATCTGTCTTGGCACTCCCTCTGAAATTCCCCCACCTAAGCACAGTGTTTTGATGCACCTTCCTGTCCAGTTTGCCTGTCTTGACTAGATTGTAAGCTCTAGATTGTAAGCTCTTTTGAGCAGGGACTGCTTATGTCTAGTAGTAGTATCTTGGGTATGTCACTTAACCTTCCTTACATTGCAATCCTCTTAGGCATGGAGTTACCTAGTGCACCTGATCTTAGGGTTATCAGACGTCCGTATTTCCCCAGGCATGTCCGGATGGCTTTTCAAAACCTGGCACTTGGACCGGGTTTTGAAAAGCTTCCTCGAAATCGCTTCTGAGAGCAAGCAGCAGGGGGGGGGAAGCTAGGGTGGGATTGGTGGTGGGACTGGGATATAGCAGGGCAGGGATGGGCAGAACCGGGCGGGCCTGTTTTAAAAGTATTTCCATGTAATTTCATTGCATGTCCCCTATTTCTGTGCTTGTCAGTGTAATTAAGGAACTAAGAATTTAGATCTGCTTGCAGGGGAACGTAAATAAAGAAACACATTCAGAGTGCTAACAACAAATATTCCATTACACACTTTCATGTTCTTCATTGCTGTGCCACCTCTAGGAGTCACTGTGATTGCTCCCTTACGCATAAATGACCACATAAAACAGGATCACTTCAGGGCACATATACTTCTTGTGTAAGTCAAATGGGCTTAAGATCTTCTGTAGATTTCCTTCTTGCTGTAGTCTTCTTCACGGTTCTCCTTTTCAGCTGTCCCTGTGGTGGAAGCTTTGCATGACCCCCGAGTCCCTTTTCCTCTGGATTCTGGCAGATTAAACCCTGCCTTTGTCCACTTTTCACCAGTGCACAGATCCCTTCTTGCCCTTCCTCTTCCATACCAAAGGGTTTCTGTTCAAGTTTGCTTCTTACAATTCCAGCTCCAGCTGCACACTTTGGCCTCTCTGTAAGTATGGTTATGGATGAGTCCCGGCCATACTTGTATACTTGTTCTCAGTGGCATCGTAAGGGGGGTGGGGCGGTCCACCCCAGGCACCATCATGGTGGAGGCAACGGCACCCCTCCTCCTCTCTGCCCCCCCACCTCATCCCACTCCTCCCTCCACCGCACGCATGCCCCCTTTCCCTTCCCCCACATCATTGGTTGCTCACTGCCACGAGGAACTTCAACGTGCTTCTCGCGACCGTGTCGGCTCCCGCCGACATCTCTTCCGGGTGGCGCGCATAGGAAATGACATCAGAGGGCAGTGAACAACTAGAGGTATGGGGGAAGAGAAGGGGCGGTGAAGGAATGGGGGGGGCAGAGATGAGGGCGGGGGTGGGGCGCCTCTCACCCTCGCTACGCCACTGTGCCTGTTCTATCTACAAGTACCTTCTTTCGACACTCACTTGCTTTGCGGGGGTGGCGAAACACTTTTGTTCTTTAATTTCATGATATCATCGGATAATCTGCTGGCAATTTATCTTGGGAAGCAGCAGGAAGAATGTGCAGGGATTGAATTTCATCAGGAGACTTTATTTTTTCACCTGAGTAGCAGATGGGGAGTTTTGCCAAACTCATTTTAACTTGTGTGAGCAGAAAATCATAAGAGAAGCATGGCTGCTGCGGAAGTCTGATTCCAAAACAAGACCTTTAGCTGTTTGTAGCAGCCAATACTGTATTGGCTTTGCTCAAGAAATGGAAGTTTTGTAGCAAAAAAAAAAATTAGTTAATGGATTGAGGAGAAGCAACCACTGAATGGAAGGATGATAAATTTAAAAAAAAAATCTATATTCAAGAGGTGTTTGAGATGGCAAATGATCATTTTAAATAATATCAGGTCATATGGTTCCCCCCCCCCCACCCACGCACACAAACACTTTTACGTTTAAACTATTACTTTTAGTTTTTAAAACCATCACTTTCAATGAGCCACAATTCATTAATAGATGGTTAATCCCTTATAACACGACTCGTTCACTTCGCTCTTCTTCTTTCAACCTCCTGTCGGTCCCCTCGTTGAAGGTGATTGGAACTAGGCGTAACGACATGTTCTCTGTTATTGCCCCTCAGTCTTGGAATCTCTTACCGCAATACATTAGGGAATTAAAAGATTTATCCATTTTTAAAAAAACACTAAAAACATTTTTTTTTAAAGATGCAAATGATTCTTAATATTTTATTATGCTTTTTTATTTATCTATAAATTTACTTCCCCTTCCTACTTGTTTTTTCCTTTGTTATTACTCTTCCTTTCCTATCCAATTATTGTAATTTCTTTCCTATTTATCCTCACAATTCAAGTATGTCTCTATACCCTAACTAACATTTTAATATACGTATGTAATTAAGTATGTTTACTATTTACAAAATTTACTTTATATTGTCACTAATATTTAATTTGTATGTATTAAGGTATCAATCTGTATGTATTAAGGCTTTGTACATCGCTTAGTGATTTAAAATAGGCGATTCATTAAGAATAATTAAACTTGAAACTTGAAACTTGACAAAACTGTAGTGCATTTTTAGCTCCGGCCGTGGCGATAACAGCTCCGACGCTCATAGACTTCCTATGATCGTGGAGCTGTTATTGCCATGGCCGGCGCTAAAAAAATGCTTCGGTTTTGTAAAAGTGGGGGGTGGGGATCATGGATAAACATCAATACAATGTTTTTATCCTGCACATGCCTAAATTAGTTCAATTATTTGAGCATCTTTCATACTGCAGTCGACTCCACCTAAGTGCATGTTGGATAAGCGAACGCTCCGGTTATCTGCACCCTACTGCCACGGTCCCGTTTTTTTGTGTTTTTTTTAACATTAAAGTCAATGGACACAAACTCCGGATACTTGCACTTCTGATAAGCACACAATCTACTTATGTGCACTGATGTCATAGGACCCACCTCTATTCTTTCACGTTACGTTCACTCCGGTTAAACACAATCACGGGTCCTCTGTATTTATTGCACTGCATTTACTATACCCCCCCCCACACACACCCCTCCCCGGAACGTCACAGCATCGCGAGCCGCCCTAGGCAGCAAGTAGACGGGAGAGCCATTCCAGCGCGCCGAGCACTCGCCAGCACCTTTCTCTCAGCGCTGCTTGCTGTTGCCGCCATCACCCCAGGTAGCTGCCGATACTGGCTGAATGACCGCCTGACTAAAATGTGGTACTCCTATTAAGCGCATACGCCATTTATGTGCACGTGGCTGTCCGGAGGCCTTGCACTTAAGAGGAGTCGACTGTATTTTGCGCTTCCCAAGTTACGTTCTGCCGGACCCTGCGATTTAACTGTTCCGACTGGAAAAGAAATAAGTGTACAAACGATGAGAGCAGGTGTGTTCTCCTGCGTGGGTCCAGAAGAATGGAACAGGCTGCTGCAATATACGGTATACGGCAGCAAGAGAATCTGAAGGTATTCAAAAGGTTATTAAGACACCACCTTTTCTGCCAAATGAAGCATGGGTGATATGATGATGTCTGTGTACACTGGTTATGGCTGAAGTCAAATGATCTTGTGTAATTTTTTAGTGTATGATTTAGTTTTTATGCATGCTTCTATGTTAGTTTTGTTTTATTATTACGTATGTTTTGATGTGCTCTGCTTTGTATAAAGCGGACAACAAACCAAGCAATATGGTTAACAATCGAAAAGAGCCTAGGCACACCTAGGGAAAATACACAATTTAAAGAATGTGCCCTCCCTCAATATTCACAGGGGTTAGGGGCAAAGCCGGCTAGCAAATATCGAAAATTCGCGAATAACGTTTGGGCTGGCTCTGACACCCCCCCACCCACGTCCCTCCCGCCTTCCCCCCCTCTCGAGACTACGATGGGAACTCACGGCAACCATTTTGTATGAGTGATCTTCATGGGGTAGGAGCGCTGGAAGATCGCTCCTGCCCCAAAAGATTGCTAGATCACCAGGTAAGGTCCAAGGAGGTCCGGGAGGCGGGAGGGAGGTGGGGGTTTATTCTGTTTTTAGGAAATCGCGAATAATCAAAATCGCAAGTCCTAAAACCGCAAATCGGGAGGGGGAAGTATATATTAGCGCTGACTAGAATGGCACGTAGGGGGAAATTCTATATGCGGCGGCAGCATCAGCAGCCACCTAAGAAGCAGCTGCCAAACCGGCACCGCTTATAGAATTTAGCTTGTTTTTTTTTTATACTGGTGCCTTAAATGTAGGCCAGCATTTTAGAAGCCTTCTTTAAAGGCACCGGTGTCGCGCTTACGAAAGCAACTAGGGGCACCTAAGGATGCCTAAGGCCGCTTCTGGTGCAAGCCATTTCCTCGCCGGTCTTAGGTGTTCTTATGTGCCCCTAAGCGCTTCATTAAGTGCAACAGCAGCACCTTAAATGAAGGTGCCATTTGCGACTTCATTTTTTTATTTAGAAAACTTGCTTCCAGATTGGTTGGTTAGCTGGTGTTAGGGCGCCCAACCGCTGGCTAACCTTCAATGTGTCTTTGAGAATTCCCCCCTTAGTTCGATTCTATAAAAGTAGGGTTACCAGATTTTCCGTTTGAAAAATCTGGACCCCCCCCTAGACCCACCCCTAGGCCTGCCCACTTTCACCAGCCCCGCCCCATTACACCTCAGTCCCACCCCAGCCCCGCCCACCGCTGCCTGCTCTCGTTGGGTGACACGATGGCATCATGCACACGTACGTGTGCGCATGACATCATCACATGGCATCCACACATGTGCGGATGCGCTCCTGCCCGACAGCGATTTGTTCCAAGCTTTTCAAGACCCGGGCACAGTGCCGGGTTTTGAAAAGCCGTCCGGACCCTTGGACATGTCCTCAAAAGGAGGACATGTCCGGAGAAATCCAGACATCTGGTAACCCTATATAAAAGGTATATGTATAACTTTTAGGCACCCCATTTAGGCATAGGAAAACCAGACCTAAATACTTGCACCTAACTTGCGCACGCATTGGCATATTCTATAACGGTGCATTCGAGTTTAGAATGTTATTAAAGATCAATTAAGCTAAAATTAAATATATTCATGAGATCTTCTCACGAAGAAAAAGATCAAGTTTCAAGTTTAATAAGGTTTTTGATTGATCGCTTAATCATATTTCTGAGCGATGAACATAATAAAAATTACAATATTTGGGGAACAATACAATATTTAACAATAATTAAGTCCATACAGGACTATTAACAGACTTAACAAACCCATAAACACAAGGAAGGAAAGGGAAGTGAACTACAAAATATTTAAAGGAAAGCAGGACAGTCAAGGAAAATACATAAGGCAGGGGAAACAGAAAATTTCCATAGTATTATGCAACAGAAATAGAATTAGCCAGAGAACTGGCTAATTAGTTATCAAAGGCATCTTTAAAAAGAAAAGTTTTTAGATTACTCTTAAGGTATTAGAAACATTTCTGTCTGCTATTTCTGTCAGCAGTAATAGAAAGAGACCGAATGGAAAATCCTGGTTTGGCACTATTCTACGTATTTTCCACAGGTGATGTGCTGCAAAATGAAAGAAGCAGATTTATATTCTGTTTCTGTTCTAACTTGCTGTTGGTTCAGGCATTAAGATGAAACAGAACAGAGAGAACAAATAAAAACTCTGCTAATGGTTGTCTTTCATTAATGGGTAATGGTGGTGAAAGACATTCCCAGTCAGTCTAAAGGACCATAAATCACTGTGCCCTGGGTGGTAATTCTGCCACCTACTGCCTGGAGAAATGTTTAGCAAGTTTCCTGAGCTATTGGCCTAGATAAGCCAGACAATGTGCTCCTGGGGCAAGATTTCCCATTTCCTGGTGATTTTCTCTTTCAGTGGCCATTCAAACTCTAACACCACTATGGTGGCTGGCTACTATAGTTTTATCAGCAACCATTTACAACAACTAAGATCATAGGAGTTACGATTGATAGCACCCTATCCTTTCATTCTCATATCTCAAGGGTAGTCCCTTCTTTTCTTGTTCTTCTTCAAATCTGCTCTGTTCGTTCTCTTCTTCAGCCTGGTTCCCTCTGTATTCTTATACATTCCCTATTTCTCTCAAAGTTCAACTACTGTAATTCAATTCTTACCTGTCTTTTGAACTATGATCTTCATCGGTTACAATTAGTACAAAATACCACGGTCAGACCACTTTACCGTAACTTCAAATTCAACCATATTACACCTCTCTTAAAAGCAGAGCATATTCTTCCTGACTCCTACTGAATCCCTTTTAAATACAATATTCTTTCCTTCCAGATTCTATCCAGTGGTCTTCCATCTTTTCTATTTAGCTTTTTAGTTCAATATTCCCCAAAGAGAACTCTTCATTCGTCACTTCAATACTTACCGATTATTCCTTCTTTCAGGCAGCTATTTCTCAATGTCCATAGAAACTCTTTTTCAGTCATGGCCTCCATTCTTTGGAACTCTCTTCCAAAATCTGTATCCACAATAAATATAATCTAGCTGATATTCAAATTAGGAGTGTAATTGGTTTAGGATCTTGGAGACGAAGGGTAGATTGGAGACAGGTCTAAAGTTGCCGGGCACATTAGGGTCAAGTGTTGATTTTTTCAAGATTGGTCTGACTTCCAGTTTGTGGGCACTAAGCCTGTTTGTAGAGAGGTGTTGATGAGAGGAAGAATGGAGTCTACAAAGGTGTCTTTCACAGCCACTAGGAGGTGTGGCGGACAGTTGTCTAGAATGCAGCCAGAAGGGTGAATAGTGTCTAGTTTTTGATGTCATCATGGGAGACAGTCTCGAAGTGAATTATGTTACAAGTTGTAGTTTTAATTATCTTGTCTGAGTCGGGGGGGGGGGATGATGTCTGTGGTGCGGCAAAGTCAAGGTGCAACCATATCTTGTCTACTTGGTCAGCAAAGTAGTCTGAGAGCGTTTTGCTGTTGAGTTTGGTGTTAAGGCACTGGTTGTCTCCTTGTGAAGTTGTATCATTTTTGTTAGTTTAAAAAGGTTTGTTGATCTACTGGGAGTCTTTAATAGTTGTCTGGAGTAGTATATTCTTTTTAGCCTCTAGGGTGGCTTTATTGTATTCATCATGCTGTTCATTCCATTTGGACCAGTCACTGTTTCAGAAAAAGCACACAATCTTTCTTGATAATATGCATATGCGGACACTATTCACACATGCTTGCACTATAGGGAAAGAACACACACTCTTCACAAAGTGCCGTCTTTGTGAATAGTCAAGGTAGGGTATTACCCTTACATTCGGCTTCCGATTTCCTTTGCAGAATTAAATTTCCCAATTTCTAAATTCTCTTTCTATTTATCCACCCATTTATCTTATCTCCTTTCTACTCGTTATTCTCTCTTCTGCTTTTCCTTTTTTTCCTTATCCCTCCTTTTGTTCTTTCTCTATTTGTCTTCTTTCCTATCCAATATTGTATTTCTTACCCTCCTTTCCCATTTGGCACAGTAAGTCTTGTGCGTCTGGTATATGTTTCGCATATTGTACTCCCTAAATATTGTTAAACTTTTTCTTAAGCTATGTTCATCGCTTAGAATTATGATTAAGCAATTAATCAAATTTTAAATAAAACTTAGAAACTAACAGGTCCTTATACTAAGGTGCGATAGCCGATTTAGCAGGCGCTAACTGATTTAGTGCATGCTAAACGCTAACGCATCCATAGACTTATAATGGGTGCGTTAGCGGTGAGTGCGTGCGTATATTTAGCGTGCGCTAAATCAGTTAGCACGCACTTCATCGGCTAGCGCACCTTAGTAAAAGAGGGGGGGTTAGTGCACTATTGACAGCACAAGAAAAAAAGATAGGGGGGGCTCATTCTTATTTGCAAATGAGATGAAACAACATAGGAAATGCATTAATGTTTTCTATATAGTTTCAAAGAAATGCGCAACCCTAGCTGGGACAACCTCAGGTCTCTCTCTCTCCCACTCTTTCTCTCTCTCTCCCTCTTTCCCTCTCTTTCTCTCTCTCTCCCTCTTTCCCTCTCTTTCTCTCTCTCCCTCTCTTTCTCTCTCTCTCCCCCCCTCTTTCCCTCTCTTTCTCTCTCTCTCCCTCTTTCCCTCTCTTTCTCTCTCTCTCTCCCACTCTTTCTCTCTCTCTCCCTCTTTCCCTCTCTTTCTCTCTCTCTCCCTCTTTCCCTCTCTTTCTCCCTCTTTCCCTCTCTTTCTCTCTCTCTCCCTCTCTTTCTCTCTCTCCCCCCCCTCTCTCTCTCTCTCTCCCTCTTTCCCTCTCTTTCTCTCTCTCTCCCTCTTTCCCTCTCTTTCTCTCTCTCTCCCTCTTTCCCTCTCTTTCTCTCTCTCTCTCCCACTCTTTCTCTCTCTCTCCCTCTTTCCCTCTCTTTCTCTCTCTCTCCCTCTTTCCCTCTCTTTCTCTCTCTCCCTCTCTTTCTCTCTCTCCCCCCCCCTCTCTCTCTCTCCCTCTTTCCCTCTCTTTCTCTCTCTCTCCCTCTTTCCCTCTCTTTCTCTCTCTCTCCCTCTTTCCCTCTCTTTCTCTCTCTCTACCCCCCTCTCTCTCTCTCCCTTGTTCTTTTCCTCTCCTCCTCCAGCTTTCTGCTAGTGGGAAGGCTTTTCTATCATTGAATGCTACTAGATTGCACTGCCAAGATCATTCCAGAAGAATCATATCAAGAATGCAGAAAAACATGTCTGTGTGATTAGGCTTCCTTTCTAAAAGCATCTCCATAGATAAATGGTAAGATACCGGTAAATGGCAATTTCAGAAAACTGCTATTTACCCTTGGAGATCACAGGATGAAGAGATTTCAAAGTGGTACGGCTGGGGCACTGTTTAGGTGGGCCACAAATCTATGCATTTCTCATCTCACGTACAGATTACAGGTCTATGGTTTAAAAAAAACCAACAAAAAAAACCAACAACGCTATCGGGTTTTGCACCAGCTTGGAGACAAGGACAGATTTGTGAAAAATGTTTGTTTCACCCAGAACTTTATACAAGATATTAAAGGAGTAATTCCCCTAATTCCCTCTTTTATGCCTCCAGCACCCCCCACCTCCCCCTCAGATTGCAACCTCACTGCTTAATTAGCATCACTAAGATGTGTAGGTTTGCAAAATAGGACTGGCTACACGTGTCAGCATCAGCAGTTAAGTGGCACTTGTATAATTACTGCTTTCAAAAGTGATCATTAGTCTTTACATGCGGAAAATGTTGAGTTGATGTTACTCTTGTACACATGTAAATTTATGAAATGGCTCTTGCTGATGGACAAAGTAGCAAATACACATGCACTCCTGCACTTTCTTCTATGTATTTTACAAAAGACTCCATGTTCAGCAAAGCCTTTTGTAAACTACCACTGGAACTGAGCATGTCCTGACCTGGGCATCTGAATTCCAGGCTCAACATTCTGTATATGAAATGGACATCCCATTTAAAACAGGAGATTCCACTGAGGTCTCTGCAGCCCACAAGTTAGTAAAATTTCTCCCTTCGAGATTCTAAATAAGATTAGAAAGGGACTTGATATATCGTCTTTCTGTGGTTACGATCAAAGCAGTTTATATATTAAACTAGTTTTTTAGCCCGTTACATTAACGGGTGCTAGAATAGATGTGTAGACTTAGGCTTTTCTTTTCTTTGTTTCTCTTTTTCTGTCTCTCCCCCCTATCCAGTCACATCAAGGTTTGTGTGGGGGACGCTCAAGACGCCAAAATTGGCTCGCAACTAACAAACCAAAATGGGGTGAATATAATATAGGGTGCTCTCAGTGTGAACCCTCAGTGATAGGAGCACAGCTCCGACACTTCACTTCTGGGTCAAGACGGTAAGCCTCCACCCACACACACCATCATTGAGCACCCTAAGTGTGCTGAAATTAAAGGGACCTGAGTCCACTAAATCAAACAAATCAAACAATCAAAGTGAGTAAATTAAACTCAACACAAACAACCTGAGCGACCCCCTAACAAACCCTGCCAGCCAGACCCCCCGACTCACACAACAAAATAAAAAATCACCATGCAAAAATCAAATGAACACAATACTTATCTGAAACTATCTCACAAACTGATAAACGCAAAAAACCGCGCCAGGAGAAGAGGTTCAACCTTGAGCGTCCCCCACACAAACCTTGATGTGACTAGGTTGCCTTTTTGTGTTTTTTCTACAGTAGGAATTTTGGCAAATTTGGAGTGTATTGTTGTTGTTGTGTCTCACCCCTATCCAGCAGCACCCTTTCCCTGCTCCCCCTGTCCAGCAGTAGCCCTTCTCCCTTACTTTTACCTACCCATATTCAGGCTCCCATTTCCCCTTTTACCTTCCCTATTTCCATCTGGCGTTGGTGGGATTTGGACTCCATTGCTTCCACCTGTTGGAAACCAGGCCCTTGTGCTACTTATAGTTTACCTCATTATCTTTTCAGCTTGTGTTCTCAGGATGCACAGAGAATTCAGTTTGTTTTGGGGGGTTTTCTGCAGGGTATCTGTCTTGCTTGTATCTTTCCACCTGGAAAGCAAATGGCATACAACCTCTAGTCAGGTGCCGATGCAGTCTGTCGCGGGGCCTCTGCTGGGCCACGGGGAGCTGGTTGAGCTCAGTGTCCGGGGTTGTCGGGTAGGTCTTCTGGGCCGCGGGAGAAGTAGGTTGTTTCTGGGAGCCGACAGGATAGCGCCGTGGCTCCCTTAGTCCCTTGCCCCCCCCTTCCCTTTTCTTCCCGCGGTCCCCTCTGCTTGTTTAACTTTCCGGTGGCTCCTTTCACGATCGCCGCCTGTGTCGGAAGCCTTCTCCGACTCAGGAGCTGCTCGTGAGAGGAGCCGCCGCAGCGTCTTTTAAGTTAAAAAGAAACTTCGGCCGGTAGGGCCATATTGCGCCTGGTGGAGAGCAGTGAGGCTTGTCTGGCTCGCATGCGCACTCCTACCACCACAGCCCGACAGATCAGGGATCAGGGAAGCAAGCGGTAAGAGTGCGCATGCGCGCTTAGCATTTTATTATTATAGATACAGGCACTTAATTTGTATCGGAAGCAATAGAGGGTTAGGTGACTTTTAGCACGTTCGAGAGTGCTAAAACGTTCTCAGCCCAATCAACCAGTTTTCTAAATTCTGAGCGTTATTTTGCCCCTGTAGCTGAAAAGAGTATTATCTTATTTCGTTAAATGCCAATTTGCAGAAACAAAACTCTATGTAATCAGACCGTACTGTCATCAACACCACTTTGCCTTAATCGTACAGCAGATGATCCTACCACAACTGGACTACTGCAACTCCATCTACATGGGAATCAACACTACTCTAATTCACAAAGTGCAACTCATCCAAAATACTGCCATAAGACTCAGTTTCAACCTGAGAAAATACGACTCAGTCACAACCTTCATCAAACACTGGCTACCCATCCCATCACGAATAACATTCAAAATATCTTGCGTCATTCACCGCTTACTTTATGGAAACCCTGCGGCCCCACTCATCCAGCTCTTCTCAATAGCGTGATCTACTTCTCGCAGAACCCTAAACCAGATGCTAATAAAACTCCCATCCACAAAAGATCTTCACTACAAACAAGTTTTCCACTCCATGTTTACCTTTCTAGGAGTAAAAACTTGGAATGGCCTTACAGAAAGGACCAGAACTGAACCTTGCCACATCATCTTCTGAAGAAAACTGAAAACCCCTCTGTTCGACACCTAATCTCCTTTACCCTTTCCTCTCTCCTACCTACCCACCTCCCCTCTCTCCCCATCCTCTCCCCTCTTGCCTCTCTACAGAAACCTTGAGCCTGTTTAGGTATGAGTTACACACAAATAGAAGATTAGATTAGATTGTTTCAGATCATTGAATGAATCATACCCATGTCATTCTTTTCTGTGTTGGGCTGAGAACTTTTCAGCACCCCCTCGAAGAGCATAGAATAATTTAAAGTTTTACAATTTGACTTTCCAGTGCATAGTTACAGAAGAACCTAATCTCTAGCAATTCTCATTAAACAAGCTCCTGGAGGAAAAGTCCATAGTCTGTTATTGAGAAAGACAAGGGGGAAGCCACTGCTTGCCCTGGATCGGTAGCATGGAATTTTGTTACACCTTGGGTTTTGGCCAGGTACTAGTGACCTGGATTGGCCACCGTGGGAACGGGCTACTGGACTTGATGGACCATTGGTCTGACCCAGTATGGCTGTTCTTATGTGAGCCAAGTATAGGACAATCAAGCCATTGTACCATCACTGATGAGGTTGGCTCTGAGGCACTGTGGAATGAGGCATTATGACATCACAATCTCAGCTCTAGAATGTTGCTCTAATTGGGGTTCCGGAATCTTGCTATTCTTTGAGATGCTGGAATGTTGCTTCTCCTTGGGTTTTGGCCAGATACTGGTGTTCTGGATTGGCCACCTTTGGAACGAGCTACTGGGCTTGATGGAACATTGGTCTGACCCAGTAAGGCTATTCTTATGTTCTTATTATAGGTCTAATAAGCCTACACTACTCTCCGCCTTTGCTACCTGGAGCAATTTTTTATTTATTTATACCACTTATATCCTAAGTCGTTTTACATTCAGGTACTTTATCATATTTCACTCCCCACCATGCAATATGATTTTTTGTCATTTTTTACTTTTTGCTCATTAGGATTAAACTATTTGAATATAATGATTAAAATTAATGTGTGTACTACATAAATATTGAATCAACTCAATGGTACTTTATTATGTATCCATTCGATTAAATAACTACCCTACAAATATTTTTTACCTAGTATTTTAATTTTAAGTGGCCTATTCATGTTTTGAAACAATGTACTGTAAATAGGGTGTTATCCTCTTAAACAAGTGATTAAATATTTGACATATAAAAACTTATTTCAAAGAAAATCTACAGTATATTCCATTAAATATACCTATATATTATTAAACTTTTTGTCTTGAAGTCTTTAGTTTTTTTCCTAAGGGACCTGATGTTCCAGCTACTCCACTATCAGGCACTGATCCTATTGGTCCCCTTCGTTGCCCTCTCACCTTGTATGTTGATTCTCTGTCTTGACCCAGAGACTGCAGTACTGATCCGCCTCTCTCCTTAGGAAAGTGGACTCTCTTTTTACTTTCAGACTCCTTGTAGCCTAACATTTCAATCTCCCTTTATGTCTCAAATTCCCTTTTAAGTCTAACAATCAAATTTTCTTTTATCCAACCCTTTAAGCACTGTCCTTTCCAAACACCATCCTCTTCAATTAATCAACTCATTCTACAGAAAAGAGGAGACTGAGAGGGGACATGATCGAAGTATTCAAGATAATGAAGGGAATAGACTTAGTAGATAAAGGTGGAGAGAACGAGAGGGCACTCTCTAAAGTTAAAAGGGGATAGATTCCGTACAAACGTAAGGAAGTTCTTCACCAAGAGAGTGGTAGAAAACTGGAACGATCTTCCGGAGGCTGTTATAGGGGAAAACACCCTCTAGGGATTCATGACAAAGTTAGACTAGACCCAGCAGCGGCAATTCTTATGTTCTTATGACATTCCATATCCATCTCTCTACAATATCATTTGTTTGTCAGCAACTATGAATATCTAGTACAAAGACTCTTACCTTAGGGCAGAAAGACTTCCAATTGTAGTTTCTGCATGCAGAAAGTAACTGTTCCTACCTATTTTGCAATACACAGTTGAAATTCAAGAAAGTCTTTTCTATGGATGCTGAGTTGATTGATTGAGATTTATATCCCACCCTCCCAGAAAGCTCAGGGCGAGCAACAGTAGAACAAACATAGTTTCAAAGAACAGGGTAACAGAAGAACCAGGAAGGTTACAAAAATCAGAGAGAACTTCGGTACAATATTAAAGGCTAGCAAATTATCATCGAGGAGAAATGTACAGATTCTATGGCAGGGTATCTAAGGGCAACGTAGGGCTAACATGTTATCATTTACAATGGGGAACCAGGTGAGACAAAGGGAGGAGAGTTGGGGAGCATAGGGAGCATAGCAGGGCACGAACTGAAAAGCATATTGGAGGCATATAGAGGGGAAGTCAAGCAGTGGAGAAATCTTGTCCATATAGTTGTTCATAAAGTTTGAGGATTTCATTGTTTAATTGCCTGGATAGTAAAGCATACAAATGCTTCCCGAGTCCAGATCAACAGCTGCCTTTTCTGGTTGACCATGGAGACTGCTGCTACCACCTGCTCCCATTGGATCACGTTTTTATTGCCACAGGCACCTCCTCATATTGACATGCAAGCCAATGAGGTTCATTCCTCTTACTGGTCCATCTTGGTTCCTTCGCCAGTATGCAAGCCAATGAGGTTCATTCCTCTTACTGGTCAATCTTGGATCCTTCGCCGGTATCCAAAGAGCCTCAAGTTTAGATTCCACAAGTTGCCTGTGATTCAGGAGATGCCGGTGGACCACCCCTTCATGAGGCCGAATCCTCAGAAATCTCATTGTTTAATTCATTCTTTCAACAGAAGAGTAGACATGATAAAACTTGGTTCAATTTATAAGTTAACAGCAAATTTATGGAAACAATTTACCTACCTATTTTGCAATACACAGTTGAAATTCAAGAAAGTCTTTTCTATGGATGCTGAGTTAATTGATTGAGATTTATATCCCACCCTCCCAGAAAGCTCAGGGCGAGTAACAGTAGAACAAACATAGCTTCAGAGAACAGGGTAACAGAAGAACCGGGAAGGGGACCTGTTGTGCGGATGAAGAACTTGCTTGGTTTGTTGACCATCTGGTTCTGATTGCCTGAGATGTCATTGTCAGTGGCTTAAATGTGTATGGGACGGAATATAAGAGTACTGGAAGTCTACAAAATCCTGAGTGGAGTAGAACAGGTACAAGTGGATTGATTTTTCACTCCATCAAAAATTACAAAGATTAGGTGACACTCGATGAAGTTACAGGGAAATACTTTTAAAATCAATAGGAGGAAAAAAATTTTCACTCAGAGAATAGTTAAGTTCTAGAACGCGTTGCTAGAGGTTGTGGTATGAGCGGATAGTGTAGCTGGTTTTAAGAATGGTTTGGATAATTTCCTGGATGAAAAATCCATAGTCTATTATTGAGAAAGACATGGGGGAAGCCACTGCTTGCCCTGGATCAGTAGCATGGAATCTTGCTATGCTTTGGGGTTCTGGAATCTTTTGTTACTCTCTGGGATTCCAGAATCTTGCTATTCTTTAGGATTCTGAATGGAATGTTGCTACTCCTTGGGTTTTGGCCAGGTACTAGGGACCTGAATTGGCCACCGTGAGAACGGGCTACTGGGCTTGATGGATCTTTGGTCTGACCCAGTAAGGCTATTCTTATGTTCTTATTAAGGTGAATTTAAAGAAGCACTTTCCGTTTAAATGGGTTCCAACATCAATATGTAGGGATAAAAATGGAGGGGTTGGGGTTGACAGAAACAAAATGTTTGCTATCACATGGTGGAAGCTGGATCGTTCGGCAAAATTGAATGTACTAGGAAAAACACTTGTATTGAAGAACCTTGCACTGTAACTATGACAACTTGCAACCTGTAACTGTATTTTATATATATTAATATTATCTCCCTAAAATATGTGTCAGGTTAAAAACTTGTACTGTAACTATGGCAAATTGTAACCTGTTAACTGTATATATATGTAACCCGTTCTGCGTTCTTTGGGGGGGGGGGGGGCGGAATAGAAAACGAAATACTGTAAATAACTGTCAAGTATGGCTACCTGGTCCAAGAGCTTCAATTGTGCAGTCAATTATTTTTTTCTTTTGCATCGCTCTTTTTGGACCCCAAGGAAAGCCAAAGCATATTTCATAAGACTAAGGATGATCCGATCTCTTGCAGACATTCTAGACCCTCAATCTCTCAGTATTCTAATACGTTCTCTTGTCATTTCTAAGCCCGATTACTGTAATGCGTCATATAAGGGTATCTACAATGGATACAAAACACAGCCATAAAAGTTATTGCAAACAAAAAGAAATTCGGCCATGTCACTCCGCTACTAAAAACGGCTCACTGGTTGCCAGTTTCACCCCGTATCATATATAAAATAGCTATCCTTTCTTTCAAGGCTCAAACCACTAAAGAACCAGCCTTTATCCATAAACTTCTTATTCCACATGAACCTATATGAGCTTTAAGATCCTCTTCTCAGCATTTGCTTCATATGCCATCTTTGAAAATTATTAGCACATGTCGGGCTACCTCATTCGCAATTTTGACCCCTACCATATGGAATTCCTTTCCTCTTCATATTAGGGCAGAAAACAACTTAGATAAATTCAAGGGAAATCTAAAGACCTACTTATTCCGAGATGCATTTGTCTGTTAATTAGATCTGGTTACAGCCGGGGTTATTCTATCATCTTTACTCCCTAGCTTTCCCACTGTGGTTTACCTTCTATGTATTCTTTACTCTTAATTTGTAGTTCTCCCCGTTTTCCTGTCGTTTCTAGTTGGTCATGTATTATTTTGTGAGTATTTATTGGTTTCTGTCTCCCCTTAGAAGTTTTGATTTGCGTTTATCAAAATTTTATTTTATTTTATTTTTTTTAATTCTTTATTCATTTTTAAACGTACAATAAGTGCATCAATATAATATAACAAATAGATAATAAATATATCACTTAATAGTAAACTTGAAACTTAATAATAATAATTTATTTTTAAAAAAATAATTTTAATAAACGTGGGTCCTCTTCCACAGACTTTTGTTGGTCATGTCACGTCGCATCTTGGCACATTGATCCATATACTCTATGAGTGTGCTCAGTGCTGTAGCAAGGGTGAGTGGCACCTGGGGAAATGGCGCCCCACCCTCTTCTCTGCCCTTCCTGCTCCTTCCCTTCCCCCCACCAGGCCCACGCTCCCCCATCTCTTCCCCATCCCTTTTAAATTTTCCAGGCACGAGCCACCTCATGAACTTGCAGCCCATGTCGTGTCGGCCATCCCTCCGACGTCGCTTCCGAGGTGCGGGGCCCGGAAGCGATGTCAGAGAGAGGCACCGCCGACATGGACAGCAAGTTCGTAATGCTGCTCATGCGGGGGAAAATTAAAGAGGCACGCTGGAAGGGAAGGAGCGCACATGCCTGTCAGAGGGGTCGGAAAAGAGCGGGGGGGGGGGCAGAGAGGAGGATGGGTGCGGGTACCCTTACCAAGACTACGCCTGGGGCAGATCGCACCCCACACACACACACTCCCCTTATTACGCTACAGAGTGCGCTAATGTTCAGCTTTTTTGGGATGGATGTTTGGGATAAGATTTCACATATATACAATATGGGGCTCATAATCAAAACTTAAACACGTATAAAAACCCATCCAAGTGTCATATCCAGGGACTTTTTAGGTCCCTGATTAACGCTGTGCGCCCAGAGCTGAAAGGGGCATATTTGGAGGAGAGGTCGGGGTGGGATATGGGCTGACCTACACTTAGTCGTCCTGCAGGGATAATCGAATGTTGTACTAGACTTCCTGGATGTAACTTATGCATTGTGTTAGATGTAAAAACAGGTATAAGTGCCAAAAATGTATCCAACGTGACTAGATAACCAATGCAGAGACAATTTAAAGACCTCCACACACTCCCCCAGTGTTCACTGACTCTCTCACACCCCCACATAGATCGGAATATGTACATACCTGTCTCCAGAACATCAGCACCTAGTAGAGTTGCACACAGATGTTTAAAATAGCCTGGGAGGGGGAGGGGTGGGTGGGCTAGTGAACCATAGAAAGGAGGACCCAGGACCATAAGCCACTCTAACCACTATATATGGTGGAACATATGCACCCCCATCCCCCCCAAACCCTACTGTATTGCCATATAGGTTGCACCTGCAACCATAAGAGCTACTGGTGGGTATAGTGGGTTTTGGGGGCTCACCATAACCAATAAGGGAGTTCTAGTGAGATGTTTATGTGGCACCCTTTTTGTGAAGTTCACAGCAGTGCCCTGTAAGGTACCCCACTGCTCTGTTGCCATGTATGGGTAGCCAATCCATCACAATGCTGGCCCCTCCCATATCCAAAAGGTCTTGTTCTGAGCGTTTGGGACTGGACATTTTCCTACTGCCAACTTTGGGTGTCTAGCGTCATACATCCGAATCGGACTTAGAAGTCTGTCTTGCCTATTTAAAATGTAAGCTCTTTTGAACAGGGACTGTTTTCTTCTTTTTTGTGACTCTGTGCAGTGCTGCGTGCGTCTGATAGTGCTATAGAAATTATTATTATTATTAGTAGTAGACGTATCTTTTGATAATGCCCCTCCAAGCATTCACAGAAAGTGTGTTTTTCCCATGGGTAAAAATGTTTGGGAGATAACCCTTTAATAAATGAAGTTCTTCATGTTTTAATTCAAGCAATGATGCATTCACTCATCAGCTATGACATCAATGAAAACAGTCCATGGCCAACATTTAATTTAATCTAAAATGGTACTTATATTCCACTTTTTTATTCCACAGTGGGATCCTTGATGAGTTTTATTTCTTTCATAATTCATCCTAATCCAGCCCTGATACACACTGAAAGAGAACCATTACAGAGTATTATTGTAGACTGTGAACTGCTTTGAATAGCTATCCAAGAAGGCAGCATACAAGTATGTTATTAATAAACAGCTATCAAACCATATCCAATTATGATAGATATGGTCTGAGCACATTCATCTAATTCGTTCTGCTTATTGTTATTTTATGGAAATAGTACTCAACTCCCATCACTCCAACCTCTATTCTGTGAAATTCAGAAAGCATACAATGATTTATGCATGTGAGTAAATATCTACAAGACAGAGTTCAATATTGTCCGATAAGACTCCAATTTATTTTTTTGTAGCCCAAGAGAAAATACTACCGGTTGACTCATTCCAGCAATCAGTCATTCACTGTATACAGCTCAGAAGATTTGCTGAACCATAACCAGCAATGAACTCGGCCCAAAATAAGCCTCAAGTAAATGTTAACGTCTTTTAACTTTACAATTCAGAATGGAAGATCATTCTTCCAAAATGTTTTCATCCAATATTCAGCCTACTGCGATCAGCATGTTTAAGCTGCTGGCTGCAGACTGAATTAAAAGCCTGTCCAATCAAATCCTGGCACTGGCATTGAATATCCAGTGTAGCTCTATCCCAACTCCAGTGCCCTGGCACTGACCAGACAGTGCCACAGCGGTCCAAGGATATATTTAATAGCACTTACAATTGAAGTGTTGCTGAATATCCCTTCCCGGCTTACTTGGTGTGGTTTAACTGAGCAGAAGCTTTTCCTGCCCGGTTAAACGTTTTTTGAATGCAATCCAAAAAACAAGGCGAACACCCCACGATAAATATAGCAAAGAAAAAAAAAGTGGGGGAAAGGACTGTACATATCAACCTGAGATAAAAGCGAGTTTATTAAATACAATTATCTATTGAGACATAGAACATATTTGCAAAAATAAGAGATAAAATTCCTTGATGAAATCAAGGACTGTTCTATGGAGCAGCTGGATCAGGAATCGGCAAAAGGTGAAGCAATTCTAGACCTACTTCTTAGTGGAGCATATGAATTGGTGTGGGAGGTAATGGTTCTGGGGCCACTTGATAAGAGAGATTATAACATGATCAGAATTTATATAATCCCTGGAATAAGTTCACACAGGAAATCCAATACAATAGCATTTAACTTCAAAAAAGGAGACTATGATAACATGAGGAGAATGGTAACAAGGAAACTTAGAGGAGCATCTGCAAAGGTCAAAAATTTACATCTGGCATGGAGGTTATTCAAAAATACCATCTTGGAAGGCCAGGCTAGATATATTTCAAGTATTAAAAAATGAGGAAGAAAGACCAAAAGGCAGATAGCATGGTTAATGAATGAGGTGAAGGAAGCTATTAGACCTAAAAGAGAATCCTTCAGAAAGTGGAAGAAGAATCTGACTGAAAATGTAAACAGCACAAGGAATAGCATATCAAATGCAAAGTGCTAATAAGGAAAACAAAGAGAGACCTTAAAAAAAAAGATTGCGTTGAAAGCAAAAACACACAGTAAAACCTTTTTTTAGATATATTAAAAGCACAACAGAAAAGCGGGACTTGGGTGTGATTGTATGTGATGATCTTAAGGTGGCCAAACAGGTTGAAAAGTTGACAGTGAAAGCTAGAAGGATGCTAGTATGCATAGGCAGAGGTATGGCCAGTAGGAAAAAGGAGGTATTGATGCCCTTGTATAAGACTAAGGTGAGACCTCATTTAGAATATTATGTACAATTCTGGAGGCTGCACCTTCAAAAAGATATTTTAAAAATGGAGTTGGTCCAGAGGAAGGCTACTAAAATGGTGTGTGGTCTTCGTCATAAGGCATATGGGGACAGACTTAAAGATCTCAATCTGTATACTTTGGAGGAAAGGCAGGAGGGGGGGGGGGGGGAGATATGATAGAGATGTTTAAATTCCTGCGAAATATAAATGTGCATGAGTCGAGTCTCTTTCATTTGAAAGGAAACTCTGCAATGAGAGGGCATAGGATGAAGTTAAGAGGTGATAGGCTCCGGAATAATCTAAGGAAATACTTTTTTACGGAAAGGGTGATAGATGCATGGAACAGTCTCCCGGAAGAGGTGGTGGAGACAGATACTGTGTCTGAATTCAAGAGGGGCTGGGATAGGTACATGGGATCTCTCAGAGAGAGAAAGAGATAATGGTTACTGCGGATGGGCAGACTAGATGAGCCATTTGGCCTTTATCTGCCGTCATGTTTCTGTGTTTCTAAGAAGCTAGAAAGAGAATCACTTGGACCACTAGAGAACCAAAGGATAAAAAGGGCTCTCGTGGAAGAGATAGCAGAGAGATTAAATTAATTCTTTGCTTCACTCTTCACCAAGGAAGATGTAGAGGAGATACTGGTGCTAGAAATGGTATTCGCACAGGATTCTGCATACTCTAGAAACTCAGATCCATCAGAAAATACTTTAACCAGGCACCTTTCATGCTCCTAGTCCAATCACTAGTCCTATATATCCTAGATCACTGCAACATCATCTACTTAGCAGAACTACGCAAACGCTTCCGGAAACTAAGCGTTATTCAAAACACTGCTGTAAAGCTCATATTCAACCTGAATAAATTTGATCATATAACACCTTCCTACCATAAACCTGATTGGCTGAAAATTGAGAATCGAGTGCTCTTCAAACTCAGTTATCTCTTCTATAAAGCTCTATACGGTCTATTGTCCAACTATCTCACCAATCAGTTCTCATTTTCCAGACCCAGATGATCCACTCGACCTCAATCATTCTTTGCCTTCCCTTCAATTAAAGGTCACACCTATAAAAGATTCATTACTAGACTCCTACCTTACCAAACAGCATCCAAAGATCCTGAATGGAGCCAACTGGTCTGATCTTCAACCTCTTACATGCATTTCAGAAAGCTCCTAAAAAGTTCCTCTTGTTCAAACAGGATGACCCAGTTTTAAATTGACTCTTTATTCCAAGTTGTTGCTCTAAGATTATGATCATTCTTATTTATTATTTATTACCCTCCTTATAAAGCCCTGCTACACTTCCTTCTATGTGTTCTATACAATTCTAATATTCTCTCAGCTGTTGTAGTTCGCTGACTCTCTTCAACCTTTTTACTGTAAACTGTCTAGAACTGAAAGGCTTTTATGGTATGTAAATAAAGATTTATGCTATGCTATGTTATTTAATTCTGATGAATTAGAGAAACTCAAACAAATCTCTGTAACACTGGAAGATGTAAAGGGTCAATTTGACAAATAGAACAGTAGCAAATCATGTGGACCAGATGGTATACATCCCAGAGTGTTGATAGAATTGAAAAACGAACTTACAGAGCTATTGTTAGTAATTTGTAATTTTTCTTTAAAATCCAGTATAGCAGCGGAAGGCTGGAGGATGGCCAAAAAAAGGGTTCCAGAGGTAATCCGGGAAATTATAGACCAGTGAGTCTGATGTTGCACAAGACAAAATTGTAGAGACTATAATAAAGAACAAAATGGCAAAACATATCTTATGTAAGTATGGATTAATGAGAAAAAGCCAACATGGATTTAGTCAAAGGGAATCTTGCCTCATCAATCTACTGCATTTCTTTGAAGGGGTAAAATGAACAGGTGGATAAAAGTGAGCCGGTTGATATTCTGTATTTGAATTTTCAAAAGGCATTTGACAAAGTACTTCATGAAAGACTTCTGAAGAAATTGGAAAGTCATGTAATAGGAAGTAATGTCCTATTATGGATTAAGAACTGGTTGAAAGACAGAAACAGTGTGTTTAAATGGTCTATATTCTCAATGGAGAAGGGTAAATAGTGGAGTTTCCCAGGGGTCTGTGCTGGGACCACTGGTTTTTAACATATATATCAATGATCTAGAGATGGGAATAATTAGTGAGATAATTACATTTGCTAATGACACAAAGTTGTTCAGAGATGTTAAATCACAAGAGGATTGTGAAAAATTGGAAGAAAACCTTGTGAGTTGGACACTGGGCTTCAAAATGGCAGATGGCATTTAATGTGAGCAAGTGCAAAGTGATGCATGTGGGAAAAAGGAACTCAAACTATAGGAGTCACTTCCCATGAAAAGGATCTACAGTAGTAATCTAATCTAAACCTTAGATTTATATACCAGATCATCCCTAGAAATATAGGGCTTACAATAAAAATATGTTTATAAAGGATGTATTGATTTTAAGATAGATCATTAGGAATTACATTCTAAAAAACTTTGAAACATCGTAGTTTTAAAAATTTTATGGAAAATCTGAAGAGAAATATATGATCATATCTGGAAGGGATGGTCATTCAAGGGTGCAGTCAACAAGAAAGAAAAAGATCGAGCTATTTTGCCAGTTGATCGAGAACCTTTGACTGAAGGAAAAGATAATTTTTGTATATGAATAGTTCTATAACCCAAAATGTTTGAAGAGTTCAAAGTTAAGGGTATCAAAGTATCAAACAATCCATGAACATTTAAACTGAACTCTGTAACGAAACGGGAACCAGTGTAAGTTCTTAAACATTGGAGTAGCATGCTTGAATTTTGACTTTCCAAAAATTAGTCGTGCCGCAGCATTCTGTATTAATTGTAACCTTTTCTGATTCCCTTTACTTAAACCAACATAGATAGAATTGCAATAGTCCAACTGAGCTAAAATAACTGACTGAACCAATACTGAAAAATGGTGCTAGTTAAATAAAGTGTGGACATTTTTCAATGTATGTAAACTAAAGAAATATTACCTAATGATGGTTTCCTGATGATGGAAGGAAAAGAGAAGAATCTAAAATGATTCCCAACGCTCTAGAAGAGAACTCTATTGGTAGGACTTCACCGGCATTAAGTGTAAATGTGCTTGGAATATTTGCAATTCAGAACCAAACCAAAACAATTTTTTTTTGTTGTATTTAATTTCATTTGAACCTGAAGTGACCAATGGTGCAGTTTAGAAATACAAGAATTTATATTAGCAGAGAAGTTGCTCAAATTCAGATCTACTTATAATCGGCATATGTGAATAAAGTTTCAAAAGGGCTTAATGTAAATAAATTTAATGTAGTCATATAAATATTAAAAAGAACAGGGGGCAATGGTGAACCTTGAGGGATCCCTCAATCCAAAAACCATGCAGTAGATGTTGTACCATTGAAATTTACCATGTATTATCGCAATAAAAAAAAAATCCTTTGACCCAATTGAGGATGTTGCCCTCCAAACTCAAATCAGACAATAGTTGAACAGTAGATGTCATCGTTGAGGATATGTTGAAACCTTCAGCTCAATGTGCTATAGTGGCTAAGAAATCAAATAGAATATTAGGAATTATCAGGAAAGGAATGGAAAACAAAGATGAAAATGTTATAATGCCCTTGAATCACTCTATGGTATGGCTGCACCTCAAATACTGTTTGCAATTCTGGTCACCGTATCTAAAAAACAAAAAGCAGAATTAGAAAAGGTACTAGGGCTCTTCAGCTTGGAGAACAGATGGCTCAGAGTTGATATGATAGAGGTCTATAAGGAGTGGAAAGGGTAGATGTGAATCACTTGATCACTCTTTCCAAAAATACTAGGACTATGGGGCATACGATGAAGCTACTAAGTAGTAAATTTAAAATAAACTGGAGAAAATATTTCTTCACACAACGTGTAATTAAACTCTGGAATTTGTTGCCGGAGAATGTGATGAAATCAATTAGCTTAGCAGAGTATAAAACAGGTTTGTATAATTCTCTAGAAGAGAAGTCCATAGGGCATTATTGAGAAGGTTGGGGAAATGCACTGCTTATTCCTAGGATAAGCAGCATAACATCTATTTTACTACTTGGGATCTAGCTCGAAACTTGGAACTTGGGTTGGCCACTGTTGGAAACACGATACTGAGCTGGATGGGTCTTCGGTCTGTCCCAGTATAGCAATTCTTATGTTCTTAAGAGAACCATGCATATAATAAAAAGAGAATAAACAGTGGACAAACTGTTAATTGATTATATATGTGCTTATTATTGATTTGTTTGACATGGATTTTATTGTTTTATTCAGTTTTGCCTGTGACGCAGCCTTTGGGTGAAATATGGTCGTGTCAGGCATGTATTTTATTAAACTGTTTGGCTTTCTATACTTATATGATCTGTTCTTTGTTATGCTTTTGTTTCATCACAAATTGTCGGGCTCTCTTACGCATCCTATGAATAAATAAATAAGTAAGAATAGACAGACCTCTGTGAGCAATACTGGGCTGTAATAGGGCCTCTCCCAGACATTAGGCCCTAGTGATACTTATATGGCAGCTCCAGCAGCGGGAAAGTGAAGCAAATTCCAGGTGGACTTTTACAATTTGTGTCCCATTATATGACATGACAGATCAGAATGGGCTGGAGTTGGCTCTGACGGCAATTCCAGCAGTGGGGAAGCGAAGGCGATGGACTTTCTATGGTCTGTGTTGCGTCTATGGAAAGACAGATCAAGATGGACTGGAGTTAGCTTTGATGGCAACTCCAGCAGTGGGGGAGTGTAGCCCATGCTGGATGGATATCTACGGTCTGTGTCCCATATGTGGGAAGAGCGATCAGGAGGGGCCATAGTAGGTTTTGACTGTATTTCGGTAGCTGGGGAAGTAGGGCCAGTGCAGGGCAAAATTTTTTTTACGGACTGAGCCCTGAAATGGCAAGGATGGAGCCAGGAGTATCATCTGAGTCAGTGGCCTTCTTCTCTTCCCCCCACCAGCACCACCCCCATCTGCTCCTTCTCAGCTCCCTCCTGCGAAGCACACGCACACCCGTTCCCTCATACCTCTTTGACATTTGTGGCATGAGCAGCACCCCCAACCTGCTGCTCACGCCAGTGTTGGCTCTTCCTCTGACATTACTTCCTAGACTCGGCCACAGGAAGTGACGCTAGAAGAACAAACGATGGCAGGTTGGGGTTGCTGCTCGTGCCAAGAGCGTTACAGAAGTACGAGGGAAGGGAAGGGGGGGTGTGATAATGGGGGGGGGCAGGGAAGGAGCGGGAGGGGTAGAGAGGAGAACATGTGCCAGCGCCCCCTACCAAGATGGCACCGGGATGGACCGCCTCCCTCCCTCCTCTTACTAGGCCACTGATCTGAGTACAGGTCCTGTACAGTATATATCAGGGTGAGGGAAAGGCATCTTATAGCAGAACTTAGCAATTAAAATATAATATAATTAGATTGTTGGTTCACAATTGCCTTGATAATGAAAGCGACTGTTGGGCAGACTGGACGGACCACACGGGTCTTTATCTGCCGTCATTTACTATGTTACTATATTACTATAAACAGTGGACAAACTGTATCTATATGTGTTTATTATTGATTTGTTTGACATGGATTTTAAAGCGAGAATTCTGAAGAAAGAATTTGGTTCAAATTTGGCTGCATCTGTTTTAAAGCTCTTTTTGGTCTGGCTCCAGGATAAATATTCTCCCAATTTAAGTTATATAAGTCCATACTTGAAATGACTGTTTATGTATCCATCTGTAAAAGCTTGTCGTTACAAGAGATTTCTAGATAAGACTATTGCTTTCCAGTTAGGAAAAATGAATTCCTGGTTATGTTCTCTGATTCCATAAACGCAATCATATTATGCCTTCAGAAAGTTGTTGAAAACTTATTTGTTTGATAAGTTTGTAACATTACATTACTGATTTCTATTCCGACGTTACCTTATGGTTCAAGGCGGATTACACAAGAATTGTCATGATGCTACGAAATACATTAGGTGGATTACATGAGGATTGTCATGATATTAGGAAATGCCTAATGAGTGGTTTGAACATATTTTTGATTTGCTAAGTAGTAGATAGTGTTGTGGGTGAAGCTTGGGGTGGGTCTGGTTCTGTTATAAAGGTTTAATGTATTTTTTTTGAAGAGTAGGGTTTTTGTTTCTTTTTTGAAGGTTTTGTAATCTGTGGTTGAAGATAGCAGATTTGTGAGTTGTCTGTCCAGCTTTGCTGCTATGGTGGCTAGTAGGTTGTCGTACATTTTTCTTCGTTTAACATTTTTGGTTGGTGGGTGTGTGAATAGTGTGTGGGTTCTCCTGTGTCTGGTTGAGGTAGATTGAGTTAGTCGGTTGTTCCAGTAGGTTGGGTTGTCTCCGTTTATAGCTTTAAATAGTAGGCAATGGAATTTGAAGTGTACTCTTGCTTGTATTGGGAGCCAATGTGAGTCGTGGTATGCTTCTGTGATGTGGTCGTATTTAGTGAGTAGATGAGTCTTAGAGCTGTGTTTTGTATTGTTTGTAGTTGTTTTATCATGGTTGCTGGGCAGGGGAGATATAGTATATTGCAGTAGTCTATTAAGCCTAGGATTAGAGATTGTACCAAAAGTTGAAATTGTTTTCTGTCGAAGAATTTTTGAACTTGTCTTAGGTTTCTCATAGTTGTGAATGATGTTTTTATTATTTTGTTGATTTGTGGTTGCATGGTATTCCAATAAGTTTTAGCGTAGGATGAATGGAGTATGAGATCGAGTTTATTACTAGGTTTGTTAAGGTTGGGGTTTTGCTGTTTTCTAAGAGGATGAAATTTGTTTTGTCAGGGTTAAGTTTTAGTTTGTGCTCTTTCATCCATGTTACTACTGTTTCAAGTGTTTTGTGTATTGTGCCTTGTCATGGTGGGCGCCGGTTGGTCAAAGGGAAGAATGGTGATGTCACCTGCATATCTTTAGGAGGTTAGGCCATTTTACGTTATATAGCCCAATGAGGACAACTAGGAGTTCTAATGTATTTGTCTACCCCAAAATTACTGGCTGCAGATACAAGACTTTTTTGGATAGGACCCTTGAATTCCAGGCAACTAAGCAGCAGTCCTGGTGGGGCAATTGCATCGGTGGAGTCATGATGTCTTTTGGTGCATTTCGAAAAGTAATTAAGTCAGCATTGTTTGACAAATTCATTTCCTAAAAGTGGATATCAGGGTTAACAAAAATTTTATACTGAATATTGTTAAGTAACGTGTTGTATTTGTAATTATCTGTATTTCGCTGATTGTCCAGCCTTCTTGTAAACCGCCTAGAAATTGTTTGATTTGGGTGGTATTGAAGAATAAAGTTATGTTATGTTATGTTTACATGTATGTTTTACTGATTGTACAGTCCTTGATTGTGAACCACTTGGAACTCATGGTTGGGCGGTATACAAGAATAAAGATTATTATTATTATTACTATGTTACATGCCTTGTTTGTGCTTTAATCCTGGCCTGATTAGAAAATCAAGCAATAGAGTAGATGGACCAGAATGAAATATAGGGGCAAGAGCACTGCAAATATGCTATCTCCCCCAAACATCCAGCCCATGCTTGCCCTGGATACCCATGACAATAAGAATAATTTCATTATGCTCATGAGCCTGTAATGCATGGAAGGCAGTCTTATTCATATTCGGAAATAGAATATTTGGATAAGAATTCTAGGGAAATATCCACTTCCCCTGCTTTAATATGTTTCTGGCAGAATACCAGGTTTTTTTCCCTATTTAGTTAATACATCACGTAAAAAGAAAATGTATGACAGACTAAAAAATTGTTTTCAGGAACAGCTGCAGAAAAAATGTTTTGATACAAGCCGGAGGCAGCACTCCATGTCAGGAGAGCATGACCTCATCCGTCTGGGTGTCAGGGGAAAAATCCAGAGTCAGACAAGAGATCAAAAGCAAAATGAGAGAAAGGAAGAAAGAAAGAAACTTATTTTTCCAGTTCCAGATACATCAGCTTCTCTACTTAGTAAAAAATTGAAAGTGAATTCTATAAGATGAAGCCTAAATATAAGCAAAAAGAACATTAAAAAAAAGCAGAGATGACCAAGGTATGAAGGTGGCAAATACAGTAAAACCTTGGATTGCAAGTAACTTGGTTTGCAAGACAAGCAAAACATGTGATTAAATTTTAACTTGATATATAAGCAATGTCTTGCAATACAAGTACATACAGTGTTTTGTATTAAAGATTTTGGGTTGTGGAACAAATTGTCTGAGTTTCTATTATTTCTTATGGAGAAATTTGCTTTGATATACAAGGGTTTTGGATTACAAGCATGGTATCGGAACAAATTATGCTCGCAAACCAAGGTTTTACTGTACTTTAATCAAAGTCCAACACATGCATCAAATTGGAACAAAGACCCAACATGGGCTGTGTTGAAACTAGATATAAAATGGAAGAAGGTTTGAGAAAGTTTTTTTTTAAGGTAGGAGTATATTTATAATTAAATTTTAAAAATAAGATAACAGAAAAAGAAAAACATTTTAATACTGTGTTGTTTTTTTTGCCAATGACAGTATGAGGAGCAGAGTGAGTAATCACACTGAACATCTGTACTGTGCAGACGGTCCAACATCTGAGGCTTTTTGTCCCCCCTAAAGAATAGATCTAGTAGTAATAATCTGTAATAAGCCACTAATTGTTTGAATAAGAACATAAGAATTGCCGTTGATGGATCAGACCAGTGCTCCATCCTGCCAAGCAGTCCACTCACACGGCGGCCCCCAGGTCAAAGACCAGTGCTCTAAATGAGTCCAGCCTCACCTGCGTACGTCCCAGTTTAGCAGGAACTTGTCCAGCTTAGTCTTGAAACCCTGGAGGGTGTTTTCCCCTACAACAGACTCCGGAAGAGTGTTCCAGCTCTCCATCACTCTCTAAGTGAAGAAGAACTTTCTTACGTTTGTACGGAGTCTATCCCCTTTCAACTTTAGAGAGTGCCCTCTCGTTCTCCCTGCCTTGGAGAGTGTGAACAGTCTGTCCTTATCTACTAAGTCTATTCCCTTCAGTATCTTAAACGTTTCGATCATGTCTCCTCTCAGTCTCCTCTTTTCAAGGGAGAAGAGGCCCAGTTTCTCCAAACTCTCACTGTATGGCAACTTCTCCAGCCCCTTGACCATTTTAGTCGCTCTTCTCTGGACCCTTTTGAGTAGTACAGTGTCCTTCTTCATGTACAGTGACCAGATCATTCACGAGACTATTATCAGCCTAAGGATTCACGAGACTATTATTAGCCTAAGGATCCAGCAGCGGCAATTCTTACATTCTTATGTTCTTAACTGAATAGTGGTAGGCTATTATATAAAGTAATTGTGTTTCGACTAGTCAGACTATATCAGGGGTCCAAAATGATCTACAAAAATAAATAAGCCTACAGTTATAAATAACCATAAATTAAACAAATGAGAATAAAATAATATAATCTATCATAAAAAGCAGGAGAAATACACTTAGAAAACTTTAAATTTATAAATTAATTTCTTCATATACTTATAAATTAGTGTGAAAGTGCTCAGTGTCCATGTCTCCTGCCATCGAGCCGCGTGAAGATCATTTGGGGACCATCATCACACTTTCCTTGTCTCTCAATTGCCCCAACGAGGCCAATACCAATGTTCACAAAAGTTTGTTGCTACTACTTCCACTATTCAAACGTCACTTATCTGATTTTCCAGAGGGTAGCGTAGGTCCCAGTTGGTCATAAATGATCTAATCTAATTTAATCTTCCATTTGTGAATCGCACAAGCCTATACAAGCTCAAGGCTCAGCAGGAAGACAACTCCAATTTATTTATCATCACCCATGTGGCTTGTGCTCCACAACTATGCTCCTGTACCAGACCTGAGTTTCGCCATTTAAGGCTTCTTCAGGAGGAGGGGTAACTACAACAAAAATCAATTAGAACAGAGATTAAAATAAATTAGGTAAATTATGGCAATATCCCCTTATTAAGTCATTCTGGTCTGCCATCCTATTATATTTGGGTTCATTATGGGATAATTCATTAGTGGAATCCCCAAGGGGCTACTTGTGGGGTATATGGACAAGGGAGATGCATTTTATTTCAAAAGACATATATGATTGGTCATAAATGTATTTTGCAATATTGGTTACAGAAAGACCCTCCTAGTTTTTGGCATTGGAGGAACCAACTCCATCGTTTACTTTTATTCAAGGTTTGGGAGTTTTGTAGATTTCCTAGATGAACTCATCTCTTTATGAAAATCTGGGACCCCTATATTCAAAACCTTTCCTCTAGAGCAGGGGTATCCAATCTTTTGGCTTCCCTGGGCCGCATTGGCCGAAAAAAATGTTTCAGGGGCCACACAAACGTGCAAATGCTGCAGCAAGACAGAGGAGGGAGCCGACAAGATGGTAAACACCCGGGGGTAACAGAGGAAAACACTGCATCGCCCTCAACCGGGGCCGCACAAAATACTTCACGGGGCCGCATGCGGCCCTTGGGACGCAGGTTGGACACCCCTGCTCTAGAGCACAAAGTATGATTCTTAATGATTTACACTGAAGCTTTGAAAACATTCATTGGCAATTTGTGTCACCTTCCATCTGGGGGGGGAAGGGAACAGGGGGGTGTAGGGGTAGGATGAAATAGGTCAAACGGAAATATTTTGGGGAGGGATAATAGTAATATGTATGGAAATATCTGAATTGTGAAATATTGGTAATGGAATTTCTTTGTCTATTGTTGTCTATTTGCTTAATTCCTTCAATACAATGTTATAAATTGGAAATAAAAAGAATGAGAGGGAGAAGGGAAGGGGAAAGGGGGAAGGAGGGAAGGGAACAGGGGGGTATAGGGGGGATGCAATAGGTCATATGGAAATATATTTTGGATGAATGATAGAAATATGTATGGAAATATAACAATTGTGAATCTACTTGTAATGAATATCTCTTTATATTATATTATTGTATATTTACTTGATTCCTTCAATAAAATGTTATAACTAAAATAAATTAGGTGTGCTTTAGGCATACAATCTAAGCAGTTAATGAGCCAATTAAGGGTCTTAACACGCGATAATTGGTACTTAGGCGTCCAAAGGACGTAGATGCCTCTTTGCAGACGCAGCAACAATTTCATGTTTAAAACTCGTGCCTAACTCAATAGGCGTGGGCATGGGATGGGCGTGGTTAGGGCAATGTCTCAATTTGGGTGTCCTTTGATTCATTTACATAACACTGAGCAACCTAGGGCATCCAAATGATACCTATATTGTAGGTGAATGAAAACCAGGTCTACTTTTGAGCTTAGTTTGAGTTCTATGTACACAACGTAGGCACTCTTTGGACGTTCCTCTGGAACTTAGGCACAGTTTGGATGTCCTTAATGCGATCTGCTAAATAGCTCTCTGGGTTTTTATTTTTGCTTTATTAAGCAGCACTAGATAAATGGAGCACATCAAAACAGATATATTGCATGCAAAACCTATTTTGTGGATAAACAGCAATGTTATTTGCTAATTAGAGGAAAAGAGCCATTAACTGAAGCACAGCACATGAAAAACATAGCTTTAGTTTTCTTGCCAAAAAGCTACCCTTTTTTTCTGACTAAACAGTGCTCCAATCAGCTCATTCTTGAAAGCAAAGAAAGCACATGACAAAAATATATAGATTGCATACATAACTTTATTTGCAAAAGCTTAAAAACAGAAAAAAATGGATACAGACCTTAGCATGGCTTCTACTTCATTGCAAATGGAGGTTTGCAGCTGCAAAATAGTGGCCTCATTGTGAGATCATCAAGGTGCACCTGCAAGGTAGAATGCCACAATTAAAATATGTGCTGGGGAGCTGAACTTATGATCTCTGGAAGAGTAACACAGGGCTTTTACTTATTGAGCTATAGCAGCTTCCAGGCAGGTGTCTCTGACTGTCCTGTGATATGATAGCTTAAGGATCTGCTAAGCTATTGTATTTAAAATGTCACTTGTATTGTAATTCCCCATAATAATGTATGGGCCTCTTTTCTCGTAAATCGCCTTGAACCTATTTTAGATAAGTGCAATACAGAAATTCACATTAGATTACATTACATTACATTTCAAGACAGTTTGTACTCAAGGGAAGGGAAGTAATCGAGCTTTAGACAGGCTGAAGAAGGAACCCGAAGAACCAGGTGGGAGGGAAAGACATGTGGGAGAGGAGGAGTAGGAGTAGGAACAACCTAACTGGTTAATAAATCATCAGGTAGATTTCAAAGCCTGCCTTAACTTTGATAGAGGGATTTTTTTTTCTTTTTTCTTTTTGTAGCCGCACAAGCAATGGCCAGCACATAATCTGAAAGGAAGAATGTTCAATTCACAAATACATCACAATCCTGAGACATGAAACAGAGAGCATAGCTGAGCTGGGAGTACATTGGATGCAGAAGAATTCTGAACACCAAAGAGATAACGCAAAAGGGCTTAACTTTGAAAGATGTATTTGCTCCAAAGAGGAAATGTGCATCATGAAAAAAGCTATGCATCATCTTTAATAGCTAACGTCAGACTTGTTCAGGTTACCCAAGGCTGCGGTGTAAAATCACATATGTGTTGCTCTCTTTTGGATGAGGAAAAAAACAAGTGGGAAGTGGGATAGAACGCGTCAACCTTGAGACAAACAATCTTTTATTTCTTTAAACTCAGAATAAATACAGAAACACATGAATAAAAACACATGCATAAAAAATCCTATAGACATAATGTCCTTATGTTGAAAGGATCCAGTTGATGACCCAACACGGTCCGTGTTTCAGCCCAGGGGTGTGTCTAATGGTCTGAAAAGAATACACTCTTTCAAAAGACTGTAAACATATGCACTACTCGTTAAAAAGCCCAAAAGAGTTGCGTCTTTTTAAAGAGTAGATCCTTTCAATATAAGGACATCACGTTTATAGGACTTTTTATACATGTGTTTCTGTATTTATTCTGAGTTTAAAGAAATAAAAGATTTGTTTTGTCTCAAGGTTCACGCGTTGTATCCCACTCCTCACTTGGTTTTTCTCTATTGAGATTTTACGTGGGGGTTCTGTTCCCTATACTGTGGTCTATATTTGCTCTCTTTTGGATGTCATCTTTCATAAAATTCTAGTTCAAAAGTTTTGCCTGTAACCCTAGAACAGACATGGGCAAACTACGGCCCGCCAACCATCTGAACCCTGCCAACTGCAAGCCCTACATACCTCCCTCCAGAGCAGCGTTGGGCCGGCAGCACTCTGAACAGGCTGCTTCGCGGCTTTCTCTCGTTGGAGGATTCCCTCTGCCGCATCACTGATGATGTCATCAGTAACGCAGCACACGGAAGGCCCCGATAAGAGAACGCCGCAAAGCAGCCTTTTCAGAGTGCTGCCGGCCCGACGCTGCTCTGGAGGGAGGTATGTAGGGCTCGCAGTTGGTGGGGTTCGGATGGGAGGGAAGGATGAAGGGTCAGCGGGGGGAGAGGTTCGGCTGCACGGCGGGGGTGGGTGCTCAAGGGTTCTGCTGCACAAGGGATGGGAGGGAGGGATAGAAAGATGTTCTTGGTCCAGCCCCTCTGCCAAATTTAAGAACTCATTGTGACCCACAAGTCAAAACGTTTGCCCAACCCTGCCCTACAATTACAAAGGCCCTGATTCTATAAAACATACCTACAGTTAGGCACAGTGGCATAGCAAGGGTGAGTGGCACCACGCCCCTGCCCTCTTCTCTGCCCCTCGCTCCTTCTCACCCCCTCAAGCTCTGGCATGAGAGGGCATAGGATGAAGTTAAGAGGTGATAGGCTCAGGAATAATCTAAGAAAATAGATTTTTTCACAAAAGGTGGTAGATGTGTGGAATAGTCTCCCGGTACAGGTGGTGGAGACAAAGACTGTGTCTGAATTCCAGAAAGAATGGGACAGGCACCCGGGATCTCATAGGGAGAGGAGAAGATAGTGGATGCTGCAGATGGGCAGACTGGATAGGCCATTTGGCCTTTATCTGCCATCATGTTACAATGCTTCTATAACCATGAAACTCTATGACATCACAATGCAAGTGTTAAGAGCCTTAGCCAATAGGAGGAGAAGATACAAATGTTAAGAGCCTTAGCCAATAGGGAGAGGAAGAGATAGTGGATGCTGCAGATGGACAGACTGGATAGGCTATTTGACTTTTATCTGCTGTCATGTTTCTAAGTTTGAGCTACCACTGAAAAAGGTGCGAGCTAAATCCAAATAAAAAAGCCTGCATGGATTTCTATGTTTCTATGTTGTATCTGGCTAAAAGTATACTTTCTGTGAAAAACCTTTTAGCTGCACCTCAATACAGACAACCAGGACACAAGTTAGATCAGTGGTTCTCAAACTTGCTTGGGGGCCAGCAGTTATTTGGATTTTCAGGCTATTCCTAATGAATATTCATAAGAGATGTATCTATATTGGAGGTAGCGGGCATACAAATCTCTCTCATGCATATTCATTGCTTAGACCAGTGTTTCTCAACTCGGTCCTTGCCAGTCAGGTTTTCAGGATATCCACATTGAATTTCCATAAACTTGATTTGCATACACTGCCTCCATTATATGAAAATTTCTTTCATGCATATTTTTTGTGCATATCTTGGAAACCTGACTGGAAAGGGAGTTCTCCAGGACAGAGTTGAGAAACACTGGTTTAGATAACACTGGGAGTCCTTACAGACCCAGCTCCTGAAGGCGCATAACAGCGAAACACAGCTCGGTGTTGGGTTACACTGCATATTATGTGTAGAAGAACCTTTATGAGATTGTGGAGCATTCGATGATCGTTTAAGGATCAACGTGGGGTCTGGAGTTAATTATGATGAATAAGGACAACTGCAGGTTTGAGGATGTAATGAATGGTGTTTAGTGTGTGAATGTTTGGTCCCTCTTGTGTAATTTTGTGTATATGGTTATTTAAGCGATTTTATAATGATTGCAAAAGTACTTTCTGTAACAATGTGGTGAACCAATAGTTTAATAAAATATTTGAATGTTAAACTGTTAGTCTTGAGGGAGTCCAGAGAAGAGCAACAAAGCTAATAAAGGGTATGGAAAACCTCTCATATACTGACAGGCTGAAAGAGCTGGGGCTGTTCTCTCTGGAGAAGCGGAGACTTAGAGGAGACATGATAGAAACCTTCAAGATCATGAAGGGCGTAGAAAACGTAGACAGGGACAGATTTTTCAAATTATGGGGAACCACAAGTACAAGGGGGCACTCGGAGAAGTTGAAAGGGGACAGGTTTAGAACAAACGCTAGGAAATTCTTTTTCACTCAGAGAGTGGTGGATACATGGAACGCGCTTCCGGAGGCTGTGATAGGCAGGAGCACGTTGCAAGGCTTCAAAGAAGGTTTGGATAGGTTCCTAGAGGACAAAGGGATTGAGGGGTACAGATAAAAGTAGAGTTAGGTACAGGGATAGAAGTGAGAGGCAAGTATAGGAATAACCAGGGACCACTGATCAGGCAATGGGCTTGATGGGCCGCTGCGGGAGCGGACCGCTGGGCGAGATGGACCTCTGGTCTGCCTCAGCGGAGGCAACTTCTTATGTTCTTAATAGCTTCCTTGTGGAGTTAGAGATGCATATTTTCATTAGTGATATCCTGAAAACCCAACTGGATGGTGGCCCCTCCGCCCCCTCCTCGGGCAGGTATGAGAATCACTGAGTTAGATGATATAGCAAAGTTGTCGAATCGAAGAATTTTAAAGTGAGATTTGTTTATCCCTTTCTGCCAGGCTGCCTGGGTGGGATGCAGACTAGTTCCATAGTTGATCGGATCCAGCATGCTAAGCTGGGTCTAGACAAAATAAGGAGAAGATTAAAGAGGTTTAGCCATTCTTTTACCTGAAAGAGAAGTCAAGGGAAATTCTGTGCGGGGGAAATCTAGGGGAGAGGACTTGCAGTCAGAGGCAAATTAATGATGGGTAAACATATAAAAGAAAAGCAGAAGAAAAACATAAAAGCATGCAGCTTTTTAAAACTCTAGTCCAGCGTACAGCGAGAGATTAGAGAAAGTGGGCCTCTTCGCCCTTGAAAAGAGGAGACTGAGAGGGTACATGATCGAAACGTTCAAGATAATGAAGGGAATAGACTTAGTAGATAAAGACAGGTTGTTCACCCTCTCCAAGGTGGAGAGAACGAGAGGGCACTCTCTAAAGTTAAAAGGGGATTGATTCTGTACAAATGTAAGGAAGTTCTTCTTCACCCATAGTGTGGTGGAAAACTGGAACGCTCTTCCGGAGGCTGTTATAGGGGAAAACACCCTCCAGGGATTCAAGACAAAGTTAGAGAAGTTCCAGCTAAACTGGAACATACGCAGGTGAGGCCGGACTAATTTAGGGCACTGGTCTTTGACCTAAGGGCCGCCACATGAGCGGACTTCTGGGCACGATGGGCCACTGGTCTGACCCAGCAGCGGAAATTCTTATGTTCCACAACTGTGGAGAGCAGATATTACATTAACAGAACAATCTGGTCTCTGCTATTAAAGAAACCCTGTACCGAGACTCAGTCTCGGAGTCTAAATATGACATCTTAAGTTGTGTACACAAATCGGCATGCACAGGGTTAGCAGACGTCTGGATTTCCCCTGCACATGTCCTGTGTTCTAGGTGCCTAACTTTCAATTAACCCTTTCATAACTGGTGAAGTGTTAATTGCCAATTATTTATGCTGCTTTAGCCTATTTATCAATCAAGTAGGTGTCTGACTTTAGGTGGACTTTATAGAACATAAGAACATAAGAAGTTGCCTCCACTGAGGCAGACCAGAGGTCCATCTCACCCAGCGGTCCGCTCCCGCGGTGGCCCTTCAGGCCTATTGCCTGAGCAGTGATCCCTGACTATTTCTATAACTTACCTCTTACTTCTATCCCTATAACCTGCCTCTACTCCTATCTGTACCCCTCAATCCCTTTGTCCTCTAGGAACCTATCCAAACCTATCACTGGCCAACACTCAGTTTGGGCCCTCAAATGTTAGACCTGTTTCTGGAGATATTTGGCCTGTTGATTCCAAAACTGGCACCAGTTTTCTCCTAACAGGTTTTGAGATACTGAACAAGTGCCATATACCACTCTTCACTCTGCTCGCCATTAAAAAAAATCTGGGTATCTTAATGTAGTGTTTAAATTAATTTCTTTTAAGCATGTAGGGAACATATTAAACATTAAAAGTGTACAACATGAAAATCATACCAAAAGCACAAGTTTGTGATATAAACTTTTTCCAGTCATTCGACCCTCAAGAAGCTCATTTTGTAAGACTTGTAAGTTACTTACCTTTTACAATCCAGTGTTTGGGATGTAAAACTACAGTTGGAAATACGTTAAAAAAACTCTCACTTTTACAAAACCACAGAAGCGGATGTTAGTGGAGGCTGGCGCACTGAATACTCTGCGCTGCTCCGACGCTCATAGGAACTCTATGAGTGTCGGGAACAGTGCCAGCTAGCACTAAAAACCACTTTCATGGTTTAGTAAAAGAAGGGGGTGGGGGGATATATCTGCTAACTTGTATGCAAAAACACCTAACCAACTAACAAAAGACAACATTTTTTTTCCCAATTCATTATTCTTTTTTTTTTTTTTTTAATTTATAAAATTCTACTTTTAGCATTTACAACAAAATCAAATAATCAACCTGATTTCATCAACAGACTTTTAATCCCTTATAATACATCAAAATCTCTTCGTTCGATGTCTCAGAATTTCCTTCTCTAAAACTGATTAACACGTTGAGCTCTAATAACTTTGCCGTCTCAGCCCCTACTCTTTGGAATTCGATGCCTAACTATTTGCGTAGTGAACCAGACGTAAAACAATTTAAAGCAAAACTGATAACATTCTTGTTCCAAGATGCCTTTGGATAACAACTCTCCTGTTAAGGGCATATTTTAATATTTTAAAATTTTAATGTTTTTAATATTATAATATTTTGATATTTTTTTAAAAAACCTTGAAAATTTAAAACTTTAAAAATTTCAAAATTTAAAATATAAAGTAAATTGTTAATTTTTACCCTAGCCTATCGTATTTTCCTTTCATGTTGCACCTTTTCTATAAAAATTGTAGTTCTTCCCCCACTCTCCTATTGTTTGCAGTAGGTCCGTACGTCTTGTGCTTTTAATACTCGGATTGTCTTCCAGTATCCCCTGTTTTCATTTGTTTTTATAACGATATATGTCTTTATGTAACACTACATTGTAAACCGCTTAGATATTTGATTAGGCGGTCTAAAAAAATTATTTTAATAATAGTAATAAACGAATAAACTTGTAACAGCATTTATAACATTTTAAACTCAAATGCAACACTTAGGGCTCCTTTTATCAAGGTGTGGTAGGCAGTTAATGCGCGGAATACCACGCGTTCAACCGCCTGCCGCGCTACTCACTAACGCCTCCATTGACGAGGCGTTAGTTTTTTGGCTTGCCGTGGGGGTTAATGCGTGATGAAATGTCCGACGCGCTAACCCCCGTAGCACACCTTGATAAAAGGAGCCCTTAATATTCTGTTAAAATCCATATCAGAATTTGGCCCCCCTCCCCCTAATCAATAGCATTCTTTAAATTCAAGAAAACCTACCATAAACCCCATTCTTATATACCTTATTTAATATTTAAATCAAATCACCCTTCCCCCCCATCCTGGATGTGCATTTTTAAGGGTAAAAATAATATTCAATCATTACAATATTTTGTTAATGGCTCCCAAATCTCCTGAAATTTTCTAAAATTCCCCTGCTGTGTGGCTATTGTCCTTTCCATTTTATAAATGTGACATAAAGAGTTCCACCAGAAATTGTAATTAAGTCTCTTCCAGTTTTTCCAATTACTGGTAATCTGTTGTATGGCGACCCCTGTCATAATAAGTAGAAGCCTGTTATTCTTAGATGATATTTGGCTCTTAGCCCTCACAACATTTTTGAAAAACATTAGAATTTAAATCTACGGGCAACTGTTTCATGTTTACCATCTAAATTTTTTGCACATAATTATGTAATATAACAGAACAAAAGCGATTTTGTCATTTGAGCTTTACATTTTTATGCCAGTGTGCTTTACAGGAAAGGAAGTAGACGAATAGTTGTGAAACAAAGGTCATTATACACACACAAAAAAATGTGGGTAATTTAAATACATACATTTCCCATTCAAAAAAGAAAGCTGGTTATGACATCTCGATTCTGCAGGAGAGATCTTTTAAATGCCGTTAATAAAATTAATACATTCAATCATATCTAAGAAACTAGAGCTGATGCGGTCTATCCAATACAATTTTCTGAATCATTACATTACATTAGTGATTTCTATTCCGCCATTAGCTTGCGGTTCAAGGCGGATTACATCCAAACTAAAAACAAGAATTACATTTCAACTTTGAAGTAATAGAATAAACGATGAGATAAAATTTTAAGGGATAATTATGGGTTTTAGATAATATTTGGTAATTAGAAAAAAATTAGAGAGTACTAAGGGTTTATAGAGTGTTGGATGTTGGGTTCGGATTGTTGTGCTTGATAGGTTTAACGTGTTTTTTTGAAGAGTATGGTTTTAATTTCTTTCTTGAAGGTTTTGTAATCTGTGGATGAAGATAACAGAGTGGTGAGTTGTTTGTCCAACTTAGCTGCTTTGGAGGCTATTAAGTTGTCATAGAGTTTTTTTCGTTTGACATTTTTGGATGGTGGGTAATAGAATAGTGAATGATTGAGGAGGATTGATTTAGTCTGTTATTCTCCGTTGATAGCCTTGTAAAGTACGCAGTAGAATTTGAAGTTCACTCTTGCTTCTATTGGAAGCCAATGCGAGTCATGTTATGCCTCTGTGATATGGTCATATCAGCGCCCCAAATAACCCCAGGAACAGATCAAAATCCCAAGGTACAAAGAAAAAAATTCGTTTTTGTTGGCCTGTGTTATTGATACAAATTGGCATGAATTCGAAGTCACATGCACAGCTGTGTAGGTGCATTCTGTAAAGTGGTGCGCTCCAGTTCTCAAAAGGGGGTGGTCAGGGGAAGAGCAGGAGCGGATGGTGGGTATTTGCCCAATCTGCAGACCACTCAGGTGCAAGTACTTAGGCCTGGTTTTTCTTGGCCTAAATGGGCACGCCTAAGGCCCTCTTTTACTAAGGTGCGCTAACCGATTAGCGCGCGCTAGTCTATGGACACGTTAGCATTTAGCGCGCGCTAATTTGATTAGCACACCTTAGTAAAAGAGGGGGTATGTGTTAGCATACTACCACTACGCCTGAATCTATACATGGCGTGTGCTAAGCACTATTCTGATTGGTGCCAATTTTTTGGAGCACCACATATAGAATTTGGGGGGTCAGTGAAGATTTTGGACATTATTTTAGATGCTGGCCTGTTGTTCTGGGCTCATCTCTCACATGCTGCCAGAAGTTATTTTTTGTTGTTGTTTTAAACCAGATTCATTCAATACACCCTATGCTTGAATATTCTTCTCCGCGATGTCTTATTCTGGCTCTGGTAGTCACCAGACTAGATTACTGTAATTCTCTTCATTTAGGTCTTCCAACCACACAAGTCTGCAGATGTCAGCTTATCCAAAATGCAGCTGCAAAGCTCCTTTTCAAGCATAAGAAATTTGACCATGTCTCATCACTTTTATCTTCTGAACACAGTCTGCCCATAGGCTATAGGATTTTGTTTGAAGTCTTAGCTCTCACCAAATCCAAAAGTTAGGTTTACTGTTATTCTTATCTAATTCACTAATCCTTTATTCTTCCCAATGAACTTTCTGTTCCTCTAACCAGCTATTTATTAGTGGTTTCCAGTTTTCGCCAAGTCTTTCTGGACGCCACCCAAAATTCTTGTTTCAGCATCTCAGCACCCACTCTTTGGAACGGTCTCCCCCTTACATTAAATCTGAATATCTTTTCTGAAATCTAAGACTTTCTTCAAAGCATATTATTTCTTTCTGCGTTTTCCAGACTTTTTCTCAGCTTAGCATGGCCACGATAGAGCCAGAAATTGTCTTTTTTATGTGTTCTGCCTTTCCTCCCTAGTTCCTTTGTGGGAGTTGTAACAAATCCTCTTCTTCTCCCCGTTTTTCTTCCCCTGTTTTGGATTTGTAATGTCTGTCATATTTAGTCCACTCTGAGTCTCCCCTCTTTTTAAATACATATTGGAAATTGTTTAGATATACTGTATACGAGTCAAAGTCCTGATCTTAATCCCATTGAGATGTTGTGGGGTGATTTGAAACGCGCTGTACATGCAAGAAACCCCTCAAAATCTCTTTTTTATATTTTTAGTTCAATCTTTATTAAGTTTTAACATCTTACAGAAAAATGGAACACACAAATATATTATAAACATATGTAAGCATACATTAGAAAATTCTTAACGAAAAACATGTCATTATCTACCCATCCCTCCCTCCCTAACACAAAACCCCACCCTACCTCCCTCCCATATGTGTGGCAGGTCAATCATTTCATCACACACATTGTTTTACAAAACCCTTTAAAGGGCTCCAAACATCCTTAAATGAAATAAATGGAATAGTGTTGTATGGACAGATGAGACTAAAATTGAATTATTTGGACACCAGAAAAGAGGACATGTTTGGCGTACACCAAATACAGCATTCCAGGAAAAGAACCTCATACCAACTGTGAAGCATGGAAGTGTAAGTGTCATGGTTTGGGAATGCTTTGCTACAGCAGCATCTGGCCAGCTCACCATCATAGAATCCACCATGAATTCTACCGTGTATCAGAGGGTGCTTGAGGAACATGTGAGACCATGTGTAAGAAAATTAAAGCTGAAGCGGACTGGACCCTGCAACACGACAATGACTCAAAACATACCAGTAAATCCATCAAGGACTGGCTGAAAACTAAGAAATGGAGAGTCCTGGAGTGGCCGAGTCAAAGCCCTGATCTTAATCCCATTGACATGCTGTGGGGTGATTTGAAACGGGCTGTACATGCAAGAAACCCCTCAATCATCTCACAGCTGAAAGAATTTGCATTGAGGAGTGGGCCAAACTTCCCTCAGACCGATGTCAGAGACTGGTAGATGGCTACAAGAAGCATCTTATTGCAGTTATTTCAGCCAAAGGGGGTAACACTAGCTATTAGGGTGTCCCTAATTTATTCCTCAGTTAGAACACACATTTTTGTGGATATTTTTTGTTTCATGAGTAAATCAAGGAAAATTTTTGTTGTTTACCTGCAATTAGATCACTTTCTTTTCCAGAGATAAAAAAAAAAAAGATTTGACATCGATATGTGACCATTTCTTAAGAAAGAACTGAATATTTCATGGGGCATGGGGTGTCCTAATTTTTTTCACATGACTGTATATTTTTTTTTTCCAATTCTTTATTATTTTCAAAACTTACAGTAAGTGTAACAATAAATACCACATTTTATACATAAATAATACACTTAATATTCCATTTATATCCATTTCAGAATTAGTCCCCCCTCCCTCCTAGGCCATCACAATGCAATCACATAGCATTTCTATAATGAACCCCAATATATCTAACTTCATTAATCTAACAGACCCTCCATCCTCCCCCCTCCCGGAAGTGCATGACTGTATATTTTTATAAATGGTATATCAAACAAACTTGAAAAATAACTCAGCTTTTTCAGGGAAAAATTCATAAAAAGGTCCTCAATGAATGACTGCTCTACACACAGGAGTAATTCAGAAAAGGGTGCCAAAATTTAGATGCCAGGATCAGTGGCAGAGTGAAGGTGAGAGGCGCCTGGAGCAGTGGCGCTCCTCCCCCACCTTCTTTTCCACACCCCTACCCCTGCCTGTTCCTTCCCCACCCCCTCCTGCCGCACACATGCGCCCCTTCTGTTCCCCCATACCTCTTTAATGTTCCCGGCATGAGCAGCATCACCAATTTGCTGCCCGTGTCGGCTCTCCCTCTGACATCATTTCCTAGGCACTGGTTCAGGAAGTGACATCAGAGGAAGAGTCGATGCTGACATGAGCAGCAGGTTGGGGGGGGTTGCTGCTTGCACCGTGAATGTTAAAGAGGTAGGGGACACACGCGCACAGTAGTGGAGGAGTTGGGGAAGGAGTAGGGTGGTGGAGGGGTGGACGGGTGCTGGCACCCCCCCCAAGACAGTGCCTGGGGTGGACCCCCCACCCCCCTTACTATGCCACTGGCCAGGATGCCGCGCCAAAAACATGAATTCTAAATCAGCAATTACACTTTGGCTTGAGGAACTTTCGCTTTCACACACCATTGTATGCTTTATAGCATAATCAAATCTTGTGGCGCTCGGCATTTGGACCCCTGAGGAAGGCATCCACAGCTGAAACAGAGACCATGTTGAGTCCACACCACAATCCATTGATTTACGTTATCTGCACCATTTGGAAGATTTATGAAGAACAATCGCAATAAACCTTGACATGAAGTACGGTACATCACATCCACAGTTTTGTTTTTGTCTTTGTCTTTCCCTTGGTTCACTGTGGAACTTGTTGGTGTCTTTTTGTCGCGGACTTCAGCAATTACACACGAACTTGCTGTTCTAGAATATGAGCATTAGTCGGCATTTATAAGCCAACATTTAGGTGCAGTAGCTTACACTTAACATATTAATACATTCTCTGGTAACGTCCCAAGATCGACTACTGTAACTATCTATTTAAGGGAATAACCCAAAAGGAAATAAGGCGCTTACAGATTATCCAAAAATGCATCTATTAAACTTATTATGAAAGCAAATAAATTTGATCATGTTTCGCCACTTCTAAAGCAATCCCACTGGCTTCCAGTCTCTCATCGTATAACTTATAAAATATGTTTGTTAACTCTAAAGACACTTCTTTCCGAGGCCCCAGCATTCATCGACAGACTTCTTATTCCTTATGCCCCCTCTAGAATGCTAAGATCCAATGGCCAGCATTTCTCAGTGATGACAACGCGAAGGAAACTCCCTTGCTATTCAATTAAGAGAACGTTTTCTAGATAGGTTTAAGAGTAAGTTAAAATGCTTTCTTTTTAAAGATTCTTTTAACCTTTAGCGCTTCGAGTTAAGTTATGCCTTCAGTTTTCGTTATCTGATCTCCTTTGCAGAGTTAAATTTCCTTTTTTTTAGATTACCTTCCTATTCGTCGCTCCAAATTCCTTAATTCTATTCCACCTGCTATCCTCTCTTCTTCTTTTTTTTTGCCCCTTCTATTGTCCTTCACCTACTTATCTTCTTTACTTTTCTATTTATTTTTATTTATTTATTCAGTTTTCTATACCATTCTCCCAGGAGAGCTCAGAACGGTTTACATGAGTTTATTCAGGTTCTCAAGCATTTTCCCTGTCAGTCCCAGTGGGCTCACAATCTGTCTAATGTACCTGGGGCAATTGAGAGGGGATTAAGTGACCTGCCCAGGGTCACAGGGAACAGCATGGATTTGAACCCACAAGCCCAGGGTGCTGAGGCTGTAGCTTTAACCACTGCCAAGACCTACTCCCACGTTTTCTTGAAATTTGCACATGGTACTTGAGATTAACCAATTTTAAATCAATAAATAAGGTGAATAATCAGTTTCTGGGGAATAACCTATGATTTAAGACTTTCACCCGGGTATATCCCACAGACAATGTGCACCATGAAGTGCACTGTGGGTCTTACCCCAAAACATCATTCATATCACCATTATTTTTTCTTTTTCAGTAATTCAAAAGTGCCCTGTGCAATAAAAACTTTTAAAAACATTTAATACAAGTGTCACTGTGATTCTTTAAGAACATCAGTCAATGTTGCAACCACCAATCAAAAATGTTGCTTTAACTTATCTTGGAGAGGATAGCAGCCGTTCAGTTCATCTAGGGCGCCTTAGCTGAATGCCCTACAGAGACCCCCCCCCCGTTTCGTGTCCTTCCTCAGGGGCAAGCTCAGAAGTTCAACCCGCTGCCATCAAGAGACCTGCTATCTCCAGAGTTCTGTGACTCATGAATAAAACTTGCAACTTGATGTCCATGGCTGGTGCTACTCACGCGCTAAACGCTAACGCATGCAGGTTATCCCATGGACGCGTTAGCAGTTAGCGCACGCTTTGATTTAGCGCGTGCTAAACCCACGCTGAAACGTTTAGCGCACTTTTTTTAAAAGAGGGCCTTAATTGTGACTTTAATTGGCAGGTTCATTAACCTTGAAATCCTATATTTGACCAACTTAACCTTCATTTCTGAGTAAAGAATTTTCATCGGTACAACTTTTTGCGAAGCTACAACTCTAAGCATTGTTCTAGTTCTAATAAAAAGTTTCTTTTGTATTTTAGAAATTTGTCTTGAAATAAAAGCACTGTGAGACCCAGAGTTTCTGATACATGCCTAGGCCCAGATTCTTCAAAAACACAGCAATATTATTTTTAAAAGCTTGGAATGGTCATCTGTTTTGTCAGAAAATAAAACACAGTGAAAAGAAACGGCTAATCCTGGCCCATATCACCATTTATAACCGCAGCATAATATTTTTCCGTTTTTATGCCAGACACATTTTTCACAAGTTTTTGTTGGATAAATCAAATAGCATTTTTTTGAAGTAATGATTTTAACCCACTAATATATTCACTTATGTTTCGAGTCCTGATCACAAACAGTTTAGACTTTGATTTCCGTAGTCTGCAGTCTGCTTTGGAATGTCACAAGATCAAAATTATAGTTCAGGCTCATTCTAAAAATGTGCATTATGACAGAGTCCACAGTGGCAGATATGCCAGCCAGAAGCCACTAAGGAGCAGTTTTAACAAGCTGCGGCATACACTAACGCATGCTTGCTGCAGCTATTAAAGTCATCACGAACACGTTACTCCCCTCTTAAAGAAAGCCCATTGGCTTCCTGTTCAACATAGAATACCGTATTTTCACGTAGATAACGCGCACCCGTGTAAAACGCACACACGGGTATAGCGTGCGGGAAACCGAAATATATGTAAAAAAATTTTGTACACCGCGCACACCCGTATACCGCGCATGCTGCCCCGAATCTCCCGTCGCCGCCCGACTCTCCTTTCGCCCGCCCCGACTCTCCTCTGGCCACCCCGACTCTCCTTTTGCCCGCCTCGACTCTCCTCTCCCCCTTGAAGTCCTGTCCCCACCCTGAAAGCCTGATGCCCCCCCCGACGTCTGATTCACTCCCCCGCAGGACCGCTCGCACCCCCACCCCGAAGGACCGCTCGCACGCACCCGCACCCCCACCCCGAAGGACCGCTCGCACGCACTCCCACCCGCAACCGCACCACCACCCTGAAGGACCGCTCGCATCCCCACAGCCTCCCGACACCCCCCCCCCATCATGTAGACGCTCCTACCGGTGTCCTGCTGCTTCCTCTTGGCGGTCCCGGCCCTTCTGTGAACCCTGCGCCTGCGCTGCTTCCTCTTCCGGCGGTCCCGCCCTTTCTCTGACGTTAATATTTAAAAACCCTTAAAACAAAGGAGCCGGCCTTGGTAGATAAAATTCTTATTCTGTACGAATCTAACAGATCCTTAAGATCTTCCAATCAACATCTGCTTTGGGTGCCCCCATTAAAAATGATTTTTATTTGGCAAGTAATACACTTGAGTAAATGGTGGTAAAGTTTCTTCCGGAACTTGTAAAATTTCTATCTGGTATCTCCTAAACATTTTCCCTAGGAGTAACCATAGTTAGTCTAGGAAAATTGATAAGTCGCAAGTTATTATTCCGTGAATTATTTTCAAGTGTTTCTAATTTCTTTCTAAGATTACAGTCTAAAATACCTGACCAAGCACCACTGAATATTTCGGAAATTTTAGAAACATCAAATAGAGAGATAGCAGTACCATCTACAATGATATTGACTGTAGCTCTTGCAAATGATAAAATATGGTTATTGAGACTTTTCTTCAAAAACAAACAGAAAGAGTTTCTTGGATGTAAAATTCAAATGTTTCCTGATCTTTCTAGAGAAACTCAAAAGCGTCGTCGAGAATTTCTTCTTCTGAAACCTGGGGTCATTTCCTTGGGGGCGACATTTTATTTAAGACATCCATGCAAGTCTATTATTTGCCACCGTTTAGTTAAATATGTTTTATTTGAACCTCAGCAGTTAACTGCTTTTCTGTCTCTGTCTCAACTGGATAAAGAGAAACCAACTGCTCTATAGTTTTTATAAGGTGCTCCTACCTCAGCTCTGTCTCTAGTTTATCTTCGCTAGTATGTAATCTTGGAACCATAGCTTGAGGACTTGAGTTGAGTTAGTTGAAAAGATTTTTCTTTATTATTAAATTATGTAAAGGTGTAAATGAGATTTATACTTGTTATAAGTCATATCCTCACTAACTTACTTTCTGTACAAGTGAATACAGTGGTACCTCGGTTTACGAGTGCACCGGTTTGCGAGTGTTTTGCAAGACGAGCAAAACATTCGCAAATTTGGTGCCTCATAAACTGAGCTTGCCTCGCTGTACGAGCACCCCCCTCCGAGAACCGGCACCCTCCCCCCCGCGAACCGGCACCCCCCCCCCCCCGCCACCATCGGGCACCCTCCCGCCGCCATCGGACAGCCCCCCACCGCCACCTGAGATTCCCCAACCCACCCGAACCCTCGTCTTACTTCCAGTGTAGCCTCCGCATTGGCACCAGCATGTTCTGTGCCCGAAAATCTGCTTCCTGTGCCGGGCCTTGAGCCCAATTATACAGGCTTTCTGAAATAAAAGACATTTTAGTTGGCCAAAAACCCACAAGCTGATGCTTTACCAAAAATTATTCCTCTAGGACAACCCACTATCGAATTACCCCATAAAGAACCCAAAAATAATAGGATGGCAGACTAAAATGAGTTGATTAAAGGACACAACCAAAAAGCATGAGATAATGTGCCAGGATCTTTATTACATTTAATACAAATTGGGGTATCTATTAAATTCACATGAAAAGTTTGAATTTGGGAAAAATAAGCCCTATGCAAAATTCTATAAGTACATTCTCTCCAAACATACCCTTTTATAATCTTTGGTAGTCTATTAATAGATTGAGTAAAATCAAGAAGAGAAATCTGAATTCCCAACTCCTCATTCCAATTTTGTAGAATTTTATCATATGTACGGGTAGGTAATATATTACACCACCACTTGTGTAATAAAGAAACTGAAATAGGCACATCATCACATTGATTAAAAAAAGAAATAATTCTGTCATGAACTCCACAAGTAAAATTCAATCTCTTCAATTTATTAATATAATTTACCAATTGCATATACGCATATAATGATCTAGGACCCCTTCCCACTACAATAGAAAGGTCAGGAAAACTCTTAATCTTCCCAGTTTCATCCAAAACTTGTTGTGATAAATAATAAATGCCTTTAAGCCCCCAAATTCTAAAAATCCTACATGTCATACCAGGTTGAAAATCTCCATTACCCTGAATAGGTAGCAAATCTGTTATACATGGTTTATATCTCCATAATTTAATTAAATTTCCCCAAACTGACCTCATTGAAGATAAAATAGGATTACCTTTAAAATGGTCCGGTAATTTAGATGGATGTATCTGAAGAAGATATAATAAATGAAAAGGGTAATAGAAGGCTTTTTCATATAATATAGGAGAAAATAAAACATCATCAAACACCCAAACCCTAATATGTCGTAGTAATCAAGCCTTCCCATAAATCCAAAGATCAGGAAGACCCATGCAACCCCTTGTCCCTGATCCTAGTAAAAAATCAAAAGATAATTTTAGCTTTTTCCAATATACCATGTACAATAAGTACAGAAAGAAAAATGTTAACGAGGCAAGATACAGACATGTTGAACATATAAATAAAAATTAGGATTAGTTTTTTAATGTTATTTTGTTTTTAAATTTGTTCTTCCCCTTTATTCTTACATTTGTAAAACGTCTAGTATTTGATAGGCGTTCAATCCAATTTTTAAATAAAGTTGGAAACTTGCCCCCTCTTTTACTAAGGTGCGCTAACATGCACGCGTTAGCATATAGGGCACGTTAATCGGTTAGCGCACCTTAGTAAATGAGGCAACAATGGCATATTGATAGATAGTATGTAGTAAATACTGTATACTCGGACAAAAAGACTAATGCAAAAGATATGCAAATGCACCACACCACAATGCCTAAATACACCTAAACCAAAGTGAGTGCTATACCGAAAACCATGATAGAACCACTCTAACTGTATTATCACACCTTTGCAGAAGCTCTTGTAAACCGTTCCGAATTGACATACCCAGTCATCAGTAGTGGTATAGAAGCTTGTAGTAAGCAATTAACAACACACGTATTAGTATTAAATTCCTAGTATGTGTCAAGTTGGGATAAAAACTTGTATCGAAAAAGCATGTACTGCAACTATACCATACTATAGCAAATTGTTTCTTATACCCTGCAAATGTCAACTGGGAATCATTGCGGCTTACATAAGATTAATAAGGTTAGCAACGTAGACATTATGAATCATAGCAAGACTATAATGAAAGCAGATGCGTATTTAGTACCTTCCTAAACTGAAGATGGGAGGAGGTCTGACGTCAGCAGGTCGGGAGGCAGTTCCAAATTTTGGGACCTTGAAACTCGAAGGTGGGTTCAAAGATGCATTGGTCCTCGATTAAACAGCTTTGTGGACTGTTGATACTTATGGGTGAAGTTGGGCAGAGGTTTTAGCTTGGTCCTACTTGGTTCACGCGAAGGGTCGCACAAAGTGCGCCACTGACGGTACAGGCCCGCCTGACACGCAGCCCTTTAAAGGGCTGCTTAATCAGGCCCAAGAGGTAGTAGGTGGAAACATAAGAACATAAGATTTGCTGCTGCTGGTTCAGACCAGTGGTCCATCGTGCCCAGCAGTCCGCTCACGCGGTGGCCCTTAGGTCAAAGACCAGTGGCCTATTTGAGTCTTAGCCTTACTTGCATATGTTCTGATCCAGTAGGAACTTATCCAACCTTGTCTTGAATCCCTGAAGGGTGCTATGCCCTATAACAGCCTCCGGGAGAGTGTTCCAGACCTCCACCACTCTCTGGGTGAAGAAGAACTTCCTTAAGTTTGTACGGAATCTTTTTCCTTCTAACTTAAGCAAATGCCCTCTCATTCTCATCACCTTGGAGAGGGTGAACAATCTCTCTTTCTCTACTAAGTCAATTCCCTTCAATATCTTGAATGTTTCGATTATGTCCCCTCTCAGTCTTCTCTTTTCAAGGGAGAAGAGGCCCAGTTTCTCTAGCCTCTCGTTGTACGTCAACTGCCCCAGCCCCTTAACCATTTTTATCACTCTTCTCTGGACCCTTTTGAGTAGTACTATGTCCTTTTTCATGTATGGCGACCAGTGTTGGATGCAGTATTCCAGGTGGGGGCGTACCATGGCCAGGTATAATGGCATGATAACCTTTTCAGATCTAATCTAATCTAATCTCATCCTTAGGTTTGTATACCGCATCATCTCCACGTTCGTAGAGCTCGACGCGGTTTACAGTAGGAGAAATAGGAAGGAACTACAATAGAGGGTTAGAGGTAGAAGTGTGAAGAAAATTTAGAGGACTTGGGATGCCAAGATATAAGAGTTTCCTTGATTCCTAAGTTGGAGGGAGACTTACATTTTTTGAGAAAAGCCAGGTTTTCAGATGTTTGCGGAAAACTTGGAGAGAGCTCAAGTTCCGAAGAGGGGAGATAAGGTTGTTCCAGAGCTCAGTGATTTTGAAGTGGAGGGAGGTCCCTAGCTTTCCTGTGTGGGAAATGCCTTTTAGCGAGGGGAAGGATAGTTTTAATTTGTGGGAGGATCTGGTGGTATTAGGGTTTGAGGAATTCCAAGAAAGAGGTATAAAGGGAGGGAGGATACCATATAGGATTTTGAAAGTTAAACAGGCGCATTTATAGTGGACTCTGGCGATTATTGGAAGCCAGTGGAGCTTGGCCAGGAGCGGGGAGACATGGTCAAATTTACTTTTAGCAAAGATGAGCTTGGCCGCGGCATTCTGAATCCGTTGGAGTCTTTTCAGATCTGCTCATGATCCCCTTCTTAATCATTCCTAGCAGTCTGTTCACCCTTTTTGCCGCTGCCGCGCAATGCAAGGACAGTTTCATTGATTTGGCTACAAGTTTAGCCATCTACAGCTCTCATGCAGAGAATATGGTAGGATCTAGCCAGTGGAAAGGCCACTTTGTTACAGAGAGGAAAGGCAGCTCAGTGCATAATAAGGGGCGGGGGGGAGGGTATGGACAGTCCTGTGTGCCATCTTGGCAGGGGCACCAGTGCCTCTTCTCCTCTCTGTTTCCCTACGTACCTCTTGAAATGCTCGCCAGTGCAAAAGGCATCTCCACCTCCTGCTCATACCGGCCTCTGCTCCCTTCTGACGTCACCTCCTGGTTGCAGGACCAGGACATGATGTCAGAAAGGAACTGAGGCCGGCACAAGCAGGAAGCGGAAAATGATGCTCACACTGGTGAGCATTTCAAGAGGTACACAGGGGGGGGGGGAGAGGTGTTTGCTTGAGCTGTAGTGGAAAATAGGGGGTGCATGGTGTGGTGATACTGGGTGCCACTGCCACTGGGACCTCAGTTCAGCTGAGAATCCTCAGGTGGAGAGAGGAGGAACAATCAGCTGACTCCCTTCCTCCTCTCTCTGCTGGAATTACTATGGCTAATTGTAGGGTTACCAGGACATAAGAACTTAACATTGCTCAGACTCTGATATAGCCCACGTATTGGGAGAGACAATTCCCATCAACAGAGAGAATATATATTCAGAAAATGCAAATAAAATTCGTAGTGTTACATCTTCAAATTATTTACTTGGACCTTTCTAACTAGGGTCTATTGGCATTACTTCACAATGAAGCACTAGGCATTATTACTCCCTTTCCTTCAAGAAAAAATTGCAACTGGGAGGGTTAAAAAAAAAAAAAGAATTTTGATCCAGAGACGATGCATTCATCACCCTTTCCAGTATAGAATACAGTATCAGAAAGACCTTCTTATCATGTAAATTTCTGGGTGGGGAACAATGTCAGAATTTGAAAAGGCTGATATTCAAAGTGTTTAGGCTCCTAATTCTGAGAGTTAGGCTCCTAAATTGGTCTCTGAAAATTAGCTATATATGGCGCTTAAAAAATTTGGGGCTCTTTTTACAAAGGTGTGCTAGTGTTTTTAGCGCACGCACAAGATTAGCGCATGCTAGCCCAAAAATTACTGCCTGCTTAAAAGGAGGCAGTAGCGGTTAGCGCGCGTGGCATTTTTGCGCGAAAAAGACAGCATTTTTGGTGCCGAAAAAGATGGTGCATAGAGTGATTCTACAAAATGCCTTCAACGTTATGCACAGTTTGTAGAGTTATGCTTAGTGCCCATACGTGTAACTAACGTGTAGGCGTGCCCATTTAGGCCAATGAAAACCGGGCCTAAATACCTGCATTTAAGTTTTGCATGGGTTGAGTGTATTCCATAACAGTGTGCCTAACTTTTAGGAACGCCTGCGAACTGCCCCTGTTCCTTCCTGGCTATGTTCCCTTTTGAGAGAGAGACAGGGGGTGACCCAGGAGATGGAAGTGGGAAGAGAGAGAGCGAAGGACATGCTGAATGGAAAGGAGTAGAGGCCAGAGTTAGGGAGAGACTGAGGGATAAGAGAAAGGGGAAGGAGAGGTGTGGGGTGAGAGAAAAAAGATAGAAAGCTGTAGGTAGACCGTAAAAAGAGGGCCATTGAAGACTATATAATAAGAATGAATGAAGAGAGGGAGAAAAATATATCGAAGAACACCGAAGGGGTGGGGGGAGGGAAGGGACAGTGTTAAAGATGAATGTAGTAGAGGAGGAGCTGATGAAGAAAGGAGGTAAGAGAAAAATGACAAATGGACACAAAGACTGGCATGAGAGCTGAGGAGACAGAGGAAAGCAGAAAACATTTTTGTTGTTGTTTTCTCGTGTTATTTTAAAGTTTTGGCTGTTTTCCTGTTTTACTTAAATTTTATATAAAACCGCTTTGAATTCAGATAAGGTGGAATATCAAATTTTAATAAACTTGGTAAGCAGAGATCGGGACCAACGTGATTAGAAAAACTGAACGGATAGACAAGAAAGGTAGTAAAAAGAATTGTATTTTTCATTTTGAATAAGGTATAAAACTCACAACTGAAAATCTGATATTTCATGGGGGAGAGAATGGGGGCAGTACAAGAAAGGATGGGGGGGGGGCACCATGGAGGGCAAGCCACACAGGGCTCAATTATAGCTTGCTACGGCCCTGATTGCACGCAGCCAGCAGCCGCCTGGGAGAGGAATGGCACTGGTGATGGGACTGGAGTGGGCTGAGGCGGGGCCATGTGTCCTCTTTTTTTTTTTTTTTTTACTTCACAAATATGGTAACCTTATTTATAAGTGTTCCAGGGTCCCTGGGTAGGAGTGGACCATAACATATCAGTTTATTTGGGTTCTTGCTGTTTAATCCCTTGGCATCTATTTTTTTAATGACATGTGTATCTTCTTTTCTCTTTCTATTTCCTGTTTGTCTGTCTTGCCTGTTTAGATTGTAAGCTCTTTGAGCAGGGACTGTTTTCTTTGTAACCCTGTTCAGCGCTGCTTATGTCTGGTAGCGCTACAGAAATAATTCATAGTAGTAGTAGTAGTGTGGAGAGTTTCAGTCTTTGGGAAGCAGAGCTGAGATTGTGATGTCATAATGCCTCATTCCACCAATAAGAGCCAACCTCATCAGTGATGTCGTAATGGCTTGATTGTCCTGTACTTCCCTCTGCCCTCCAACCCAGCCAGCAGATTAACTGTTCCCCTTAACTGTATCCATGCCATCTTATTTGTCTATCTTGCCTGTTTAGATTGTAAGCTCTTTCGAGCAGGGACTGTTTTCATACTTTTTGTGACTATGTGCAGCGCTGCGTGCATCTGGTAGCACCATAGAAATAATTAATCATAGTATTTCTTTGTGTCTGCATCTGTGTAGACAAGTAACGTATTGCTTTAAGTTTATACTCTACTCTGATGTCTGTTTTGAAACGCAGTATATCAAATCTATTAAACATATTTTCTACATTTCATTCTTTCTGGCCCTTGATGTAACCTCTGAGAGTTCAGCTTCTTCTAGCCAATGTGAAAGGAATTGGGGAGTCTGGTTTCAGCTCCCACTCAATCCACTATCACACGTTTGCCAGCTTCAGCAGGAAAGGCCAAAGACTGCGTAGGCATGGAGACTGTTTTACCCTCTCTTCCTTGCAGGGCTGAGATACGTTGGCAGGGTAGTGTGGGAAAGATTCCGCCGCTGCTGTTCTGTGCTGGTACAGTGGATAAATGGAGGACTTTGCCCCCCACCCACCCAGCACTGCCAATCCAGCATCTTGGAGGAGTACTAAATTCTCTAAAGGATATATCTATGGGCGAATGCCTTCATCCTAAAGATATGTGTTCATTTGGAAGAGAGGAAAAAACACAGCGGCCTCATAATCTAAATTTTATCAGCTTCTTCCAGATTTTATAGCACAGTTGAAAATTAGAACATAAGAACATAATAAACATGGCCTCTGCCAAGTCAGACCATGGGTCCATCATGCCCAGCAGTCCGCTCCCATGGCGGCCCCCCAGGTCCATGACCTGTAAGTGATCTTATACCTAAAACATTCTATTCCTTAATCCTTTAATATCCTGTATGGTAACCCTCTAACTATACCCTTCAATCCCCTTTTCCTTCAGGAAATCATCTAATCCCATTTTGAAACCCAAAATCGTACTCTGCCCTACCACCTCCTCTGGTAGCGTATTCCAGGTGTCCACCACCCTCTGAGTGAAGAAGAACTTCCTGGCATTTGTTTTGAATTTGTCTCCTTTCAATTTTTGCGAATGCCCTCTTGTTTTTGTTGCTCCCGCTAGTCTAAAAAATCTGTACCTCTCTACCTTCTCCATACCCTTCATGAGCTTATAAGTTTCTATCATGTCCCCTCTAAGTCTCCGCTTTTCCAGGGAAAAGAGCCCCAGCTTCTCTAGCCTTTCAGCATATGAAAGGTTTTCCATGCCTTTTATCATCCTTGTTGCTCTTCTCTGCTGAAAACGAATTTCTGTAGGTGCTTTGAACACTCAGAGCAATTTTTTACATTTCCCTTGTTATCCTGCTTATTGATTAATCTGTGATGGCTAAGTTGCATAATATCATGACAAAAATATTGTGTCACGTTCTAGTGTTACCTGCGGATCTTTGTGCCAAACACTGGCAGAAGAAGAAATTGTTAAAACTATTTTTAAACTGACCCGGTGCTAGGATGTGAAGCAGGAAAGGCCCTGGCATACACATTCCTTGCTTGCAACTGAGTCAGCTCGAAAAGATAACATGTAATCTGTTACGTGACATCAGCGGAGAGCCCAAGCCAAAAAGTTTGTAATATGTTTAAAGCAATGTTGAGTCTCTCATTCCTCTGGCCATTACCTCGAGAGATGATCCTTCAGTGCTAATTATTATTTTTGCACTATTTCTAGATTTGCATAGTGCGGTCGTGGTAGGCGGGCTTGGCGTGCCGCTGGGGCTTGCGCGCATCTGTGGAGCTGAAAGCCATGCCGTCGGTAGTTCCGCTCCCAGCAGGGCCTCCCAAGGCGGTCAGGTTTCAGCGGAGATGTCAGACTAACGATGTACCACCCTTGTGGGCAGCAAGCAGTTGGGCAGTGCTGGAGGCGGAGGATTACGCTGGAGGCGACAACGATGACGACATCGAATTTATAATGCGGAGAGGAAAGGTTCGGCAATCTACGTCTGTATTCGGCCATGAAAACTTGATGATATCATCAAGTCGCTAGGACTCTAGCACGAGTCGATGGCACCTAACAGTGCAGTGACTGAGGCAAAGCTATCTCACCTTTTGCTCTTCATGTTGTTTCCACCCCCCCCCTTAGACGTTTAACTTTCCTTTAACTATCGTAGTTCTTCCCGTTTTCCATTGTGTTTCTGTGTGTCTTGTAATTTTTGGGGCTGCGTTTAAGATTATGTTATATATATATGTTATATATATGTTATATATATATTGTGACAGGGAAGAACCTGTCAGCAGTTTAAACCCAGCTTTAAACCCTGCCTTGCAAAGGCTGACCCCTATTCCTAAGCCCAGGAAGCTGCCCAGTAACCCTGTGCCTATCACCAAGAGCCAACAGGCAGGGCAAGGCAGAGAGAGAAGGGCAGAAACCATAACATCTGGTTTAGGGCACTATAATCCCTTTTATAATACCTTGGGCAAATCTCCAACAAAACCTCTAGTAAAGAAAACCAGCACAGGCATGGTTAATGAGAGGGGTGTGGCTGGCAAGCAGGACGAACCCAGAGGCAGAGTGGGATTAAGCTTGCAGCATAAAATGAGCACAGGTGGAAACACTGGGGAGGAGATTGGTAAGAAGACTGCAGGGGAGAACACTGGGGAGAAGACTGTAGGGAGAAATGCAGGAGAGAGACATGCCGTGCTAAGCAGGAAAGAGCCTGCTAGGAGGTCTCTGTCCCAGACCCTAGCTAAAGCACAGCTGGTCTTACAACCCTCCCGAGCTAACAGACTTCTGACTCCTAAGCAGAAGTGCAGGGGAGTAGAAAGACTTCCAGCTGTCCCTGAAGGGAATTCTTACCCTGTCTCAGAAAGCAGAGATTCCCTAATGGAATTAGAGGGAGAGCTATCTGAAAGCAGTGAGATGGAGTGCAGTCTCGCAGTATGGGATCTCCTGGAGAATCACAGTTAACAAGGTATGAATGGGGGAGGGGAATGAAAGTGAATGTATCTTTGTGTAGCGTTCTTTCTCCCGTAGCAGAACTGTGAGCATGTGTGAATGAATCACTTAGAGCCTGAGAGGGAGGCCATGTAGATAAAGGGAAAGAGGTGAGAACCTTTAATTAACTTCCCCGAGAAGTGTAACGGAACTCAGAGACCTGACATTGTGTAACCCTGAAGCAGGGGACTTTTGGGAGGGGACTTACACCAGTCATAAAAGGTTGGGTTATATAAAGTTCCCTAGCCCCTACCCAGGAGCACAGGGTAATGGGAGGCATTGGACTTCGGGTGGGTTAGGTCACAGAGCTTCCTGAAATATTTCCAAACAAAAGGAGCAAAATTAAGGAAAAAACGTTTTGGTTATTTTTTTGGCTTTTCTGCCTGGGCAGCAGGCTGGACTGTATTGTAAGGAAGAAACCTTATGAAAATATGTTTTGTTTTAAGTCTCCTCAGACCAGAGGGACTACTGGAACCCTAGTGCTGTGAACTAGGGGTAATAAAGACAAAAGCTGAACTTTACCAAGAATGCAGTCTCCACTAATTATTCTACTGCTTATCCAGTGGGAGTCCTCCTGGGAGCGCTCCGTCCTTACGCCTGGGGCGGGAGCCGGGTTGCCAGCGCTAGGCTTACCCCCGGCCCCGCCACAGAGCAGAATATGGTGGCAGTGATGGGATGTAGCGCCACTCACAGGCTACTGCTGGAACAGTGGAATTTTTTTTTTTTTTGCTTTTTCAAATTTTGTTTGTTTGCTGAGGAATTGCAATACTGCTTGGTGCAGGTTTTGAGTGCTGCACAAGTGTTAAGAGACTGAAAACAATAATTTGGAATTGCCTGTGGATTACAGTTTTTTTTTGTGAATATTGGGACAGTGATTACTAAAGTCTCATTTTCTTGGAGTATTGGTGGAGTCCACAGAGGTGTTGCAGGAGTGCATGGCTACTAGGCCGGAGATCCTGGTCGGCGGATGAGGACCGGAGTGAGCCCAGCTGTGTCCTGGTGGAAAGGCGACCAGAGGAGCAGTGTATGTGGAGACGGAGATCGAATCCTGGGGAGGAAAAAACCCAAAGGCGCAGACTCATCAGTGCCTGAGGTAAGGGTACCTTAGGGTGCTGTTGAGGGATTCTAAGTAAAAGGCTTCCTGTTTCCGGGAAGGGAGAGGGGAAAGGTGTTTAAAGAGCCACACTTGGTTTGTGTTCTCGTTTCCCTTGCCTTCCAGATGGAGTCGGCCAAGCCTACAGCAGCGTGGGAGGTCGAGCGGCGACAGCTTGCAGAGGCGATGCGAGAGTCGGTACGGACACAGATGGACTTGTGGAAAGCCGATCAGACCGCCCAACAAACCCGCCATGCTGAGCTACTTCATATGCTTGGGGAACAAGTGCAGGCTATGCATAAGCTGGCACAGCGGCAAGTGACTGAACCAACCACCAGCGCCCCGGTAGGAGCTTCCTTTGGGGAGCCTATTAGACTGAATAAGCTAGCACCGGAGGACGATATTGAAGATTTTTTATTAGCTTTTGAACGGGTAGCTGGGGCATCTCACTGGCCTCAGGACCAGTGGGCTATAAAGCTTATTCCCTGCTTAGCGGGACGAGCACTAGAGGCTTATCGAACTTTAAATGCGGAGCAAGCCTCGGACTATAAGTACTTAAAAGAAGTGCTGCTAGAGTATCTTGGACATACCCCAGAGCAGTACAGAATGCAGTTTCGGGCCTTAAAAATGGAGCCCGGGGAGCGACCTAAGGCCCTAGCGCAGAGGCTTAAACGTCTCTGCGAGAGATGGTTAACCCCTTTTCTGCAAAGTCTCCCAGCCGTGATAGCAGAGCTGGTGAGAGAACAATTCATGGAAGCAGTTCCAGGCTCTTTACGAGACTGGTTAGCCAGGCAGGGAGCTCCAACCCTGGGTCAAACTGTGGCTATCGCTGAAGCCTTCCTGGAGGCTCAGGTTCCCTCTAGAACTCAAGGGTCTAGGCGAACACCCTGGGAGGAAACCTCACGAACACGGGGGTCTAGTCACACCACCCGAGTAGGTATGATCAAAGGACCTCCAGGAAGCCAACCTTTCGCTGTTTCTCCTGTGGGAAAATGGGTCACCGGAGCACACAGTGTGAAGGGAAGTTGAACCTGGCTAGTAGGAAGGAATCCCCATGCCCTAGGGAAGGGAGGGAGTACTTTCTGCCAGTCAGGGTAGGGGGAGTTCCAGCTACTGCTTTATTAGACTCTGGGGCGAATCAGTCAAGCGTCTCTCGGGCCTTATGGAGGGCCATACGAAATAAGAAGGGAGGGCAGGTGGATAGACCTAGAGGCATATCTAGAATTCAATGTATGCATGGCACGACCATTCCCTATGAACTCCGAAGAGTGTGGCTGGAGTATGGGGGGAAAAGGCAGCCCCTAGAGGTAGTAGTAATGCCAACACCTCCCTATGATCTTATATTAGGGAGGGAATGGGCAGGTTTCCAAGAATGTATGAGAGAGCGGGAAGAGATGTCCCGGTCTAGGCATAATGAGGGGTGGACACTACAAGGACAGAGGGAGCCCCGAGATTAAGAACTGGGGGAAATCTTTCCATGGGAGGATGCGCTTATGGGATCCCCCTCACGGAAAACTAAGAAAACCCGGGCAGAAAGGAGGGCTGACAAAGTCACTTATTCCCAAGAATTAAGGTCCGGGGGAGATCTGTCTTGGAGGCCTTTGCAACCATGGGAGGTGATGCGGAAGTTCCCGACCCTAAAACAGGAACAGAGAACCGATAGGTCCTTAAGGTACATATGGGCGCAAATGAGGCAGCCAGGGAGAAGGTACAGACAGTTCCAGATAGAAGGAGGCCTATTATATTACATGGCCTGGGATAAAGAAATGGGGAGGCAACATAGACATCTGGTAGTGCCCCAATCCTATAGAAGGAGGATGTTTTGGGTTGCCCATCTGGACCCCAAGACGAGCCATCTTTCGGAGGCCCAAACCCTGAGCCAGGCGAAGGCTCATTTTTATTGGCCTTCTTTACCCCAAGAAGTTAAAATCTGGTACCACGAATGTAAGCCTTGTCATTCCAGACCCGTTCCCAAAGAACAGTGGGGCAGGTTCCGGGACCAGGAGGAGAGGGGAAGAGTGGTAGATCTGGGGCTTGCTGAGAAGGAGAGCTGCGAAGTAAAATTGAAGTTTGTGCGGCTGTCTAATAGGGCGAGATCTCCCTATAAGGCTACGAACCAAGCCGCAGGGTTTGATTTAAGTAGTGCCCAAGAAAGAATAATACCCAAGGGAGGTCGGGAGGTCATAAATACAGATTTACAGGTATCCTTACCCCCGGGTTGCTATGGGAGAATAGCACCTCGTTTTGGATTGGCACTTAGGCATGGGCTATGTGTAGGAGCGGGGGTAGTGGACCCCGACTATAGGGGGCCCCTAAAAATACTCCTCTTCAATTTAGGAGAGGAAGATTATAGGATAAGGGAAGGAGACCAAATAGCCCAATTAATCTGTGAGAAGGTTTTCCTTCCAGATCTGCAGGAGGAAAAGAGGTTAGATGAAACGGACCGAGGAAACCAAGGTTGGGGTTCCACTGGGGTGGATGAAACTCAAACCTGTGGACAGCAGAATGCGGACATTCTGTCACGTCTGGAGGAAGGGATAGATTCCCCGCCCAAGGATAAAAGGACTGATAGTGTTTTGAGGGGGGGTATGTGACAGGGAAGAGCCTGTCAACAGTTTAAACCCAGCTTTAAACCCTGCCTTGCAAAGGCTGGCCCCTATTCCTAAGCCCAGGAAGCTGCCCAGTAACCCTGTGCCTATCACCAAGAGCCAACAGGCAGGGCAAGGCAGAGAGAGAAGGGCAGAAACCATAACATCTGGTTTAGGGCACTATAATCTCTTTTATAATACCTTGGGCAAATCTCCAACAAAACCTCTAGTAAAGAAAACCAGCACAGGCATGGTTAATGAGAGGGGTGTGGCTGGCAAGCAGGACGAACCCAGAGGCAAAGTGGGATTAAGCTTGCAGCATAAAATGAGCACAGGTGGAAACACTGGGGACGAGATTGGTAAGAAGACTGCAGGGGAGAACACTGGGGAGAAGACTGTAGGGAGAAATGCAGGAGAGAGACATGCCGTGCTAAGCAGGAAAGAGCCTGCTAGGAGGTCTCTGTCCCAGACCCTAGCTAAAGCACAGCTGGTCTTACAACCCTCCCGAGCTAACAGACTTCTGACTCCTAAGCAGAAGTGCAGGGGAGTAGAAAGACTTCCATCTGTCCCTGAAGGGAATTCTTACCCTGTCTCAGAAAGCGGAGATTCCCTAATGGAATTAGAGGGAGAGCTATCTGAAAGCAGTGAGATGGAGTGCAGTCTCGCAGTATGGGATCTCCTGGAGAATCACAGTTAACAAGGTATGAATGGGGGAGGGGAATGAAAGTGAATGTATCTTTGTGTAGCGTTCTTTCTCCCGTAGCAGAACTGTGAGCATGTGTGAATGAATCACTTAGAGCCTGAGAGGGAGGCCATGTAGATAAAGGGAAAGAGGTGAGAACCTTTAATTAACTTCCCCGAGAAGTGTAACGGAACTCAGAGACCTGACATTGTGTAACCCTGAAGCAGGGGACTTTCGGGAGGGGACTTACACCAGTCATAAAAGGTTGGGTTATATAAAGTTCCCTAGCCCCTACCCAGGAGCACAGGGTAATGGGAGGCATTGGACTTCGGGTGGGTTAGGTCACAGAGCTTCCTGAAATATTTCCAAACAAAAGGAGCAAAATTAAGGAGAAAACGTTTTGGTTATTTTTTTGGCTTTTCTGCCTGGGCAGCAGGCTGGACTGTATTGTAAGGAAGAAACCTTATGAAAATATGTTTTGTTTTAAGTCTCCTCAGACCAGAGGGACTACTGGAACCCTAGTGCTGTGAACTAGGGGTAATAAAGACAAAAGCTGAACTTTACCAAGAACGCAGTCTCCACTAATTATTCTACTGCTTATCCAGTGGGAGTCCTCCTGGGAGCGCTCCGTCCTTACGCCTGGGGCGGGAGCCGGGTTGCCAGCGCTAGGCTTACCCCCGGCCCCACCACAATATATATAATATATATGTTATATATGTTATATATATATGTTATATATATGCATTTAAGATTATGTTTTATATATATATATATATATATATGTTAACTGTATTTTCTCCTTTTTTTAATTATGGTAAGCGACTAATCAGATTTGAAATAAAACTTGAAACTTGTTCTGATTACAATAGCAGAGGGCCCCATTCACCAGCGCCAGACCCTATTATACTATATAATATGAGGCAAGGATTCTCTACCCAGTCCTTGAGAAACAGCCAGACAGTAAGGTTTACAGGATATTTTATTTATTTAATTCATTTTCTGCCCCATTCTCCTCAAAGAGCTCAGAACGGGTTACAGCACAGGTGCCAAAGTCGGTCCTCAAGGGCCACAATCCAGTCGGGTTTTCAGGATTTCCCCAATGAATATGTATTGAAAGCAGTGCATGCAAATAGATCTCAGGCATATTCATTGGGGAAATCCTGAAAACCCGACTGGATTCTGGCCCTCGAGGAGGGACTTTGACACCCCTGGGTTACAGGTTAACATACATAATATACAGTTAACAGGTTACAATTAGCTAGGGTTACCAGACGTACGGATTTTCCCGGACATGTCCTCCTTTTGAGGACATGTCTGGGGGTCTGGACGGCTTTTCAAAACCCGGCACTTTGTCTGGAGACCTAACTTTGTATTGCCTTTTAAATGTTAAAATGTGGCAAAGTCTTTCATTCCAAATATGTGGAGGGCATAATAAAAAAAAACGTCTAAGTCCCCTTTTGGCCTAAGGTCTTAATCGTTGAAAGTAGAAGCAGGGAAAATGTCCATTATCAAAAAAAAGTCCAAAAGGAGGGTTTTTTTGATAATGGCCTGCCTTTATGTTCAGCTCTTTAAACGCTCAGACCACCACTACGTCTAAACTTATACCCTATAATCAACCTAAAAAAAGCCAAAGCCCCAAAAATCCAAAACAAGAGCTTTTAGGCGAAGGAGGAGCCAGTCCTTCGCCTAAAAGCTGGATTTGGAAACCGGTGTCTGTCAAAAGCAACACCGGTTACATAATCCACCCCAACCCCCCCCACCCCCCACCACGACATCGGGGCAAGAAGGAGTCCAAGCCCTCTTGCCTCGCGATCCCTAACCCCCCCGACATCGGAGCAAGAGGGAGTCCAAGCCCTCTTGCCCCGTGGCACCCCCAACCTCCCCGACTACAATTGGGGCAAGAGGGAGCCCAAGCCCTCTTGCCCCGCGATCCCCAAACTCCCCCCCTCCTGCCCAGTCCGATATGGCCAGGAGGGAGCCCAAGCCCTCCTGGCCTGCGATTTCCAACCCCCCTCCCCCCCACGATCCAGCCAGGAGGGAGCCCAAGCCCTCCTGGCCATGCGATCCCCACCCCCTACAAGATCGGGCAGGAGGGAGCCCAAACCCTCCTGCCCAGGCGGACCTCCTACCCCCCACCCCCACTAAAATATAGGCAGGAGGGATCCCAGGCCCTCCTGCCCTCGACTCAACCCCCCCACGACCGCCCCCAAACTCCAGATCGGCCCCCCCACTGACCCGCGACCCCCCCCGCCAACCCCACGACCTCTCCACCCCCAATCCCACCCCCCCAAACCTTGAAAGTGTTGGCCGGATGGACGGGTGCCAAGCCCATCTGTCCGGCAGGCCAGCCAGCTCAGGACCATGTGCTTAAGGCCCCGCCCACAGGAGGAGCCTAAGGCTCCTGGGCCTATTCTGGTTGGCCCAGGCGCCTCAGGCCCCACCTGTGGGCGGGGTTTGAGCCGCCTGGGCCTATCCTTCCCCATTCCTGAGCTGGCTGGCCTGCCGGACGGGCGGACTTGGCAACCGTCTGTCTGGCCAATGCTTTCAAGGTATGGGGGGTGGGATTGGGGGTGGGGGGGTCGTGGGGTTGGCGGGGAGGTCACAGGTCAGTGGGGGGGGCGAACAGGGGTTCAGGGAGGCAGTCATGGGGGGCTTGGGTCGAGGGCATGAGGGCCTGGGATCCCTCCTGCCTGTATTTTAGTGGGAGTGGGGGGTAGGGGGTCCACCTGGGCAGGAGGGGTTGGACTCCCTCCTGCCCAATCTTGTAGGGGGTGGGGGTCATGTGGCCAGAAGGGCTTGGGCTCCCTCCTGGCCCGATCGTGGGGCGGAGGGGGGTTGGAAATCGCAGGGCCAGGAGGGCTTGGGCTCCCTCCTGGCCCCATCGGACTTGGCGGGGGGGGTTGGTGATCGCGGGGCAAGAGGGCTTGGGCTCCCTCTTGCGCCAATCGTAGTCGGGGAGGTCGGGGGTGCCACGGAGCAAGAGGGCTTGGACTCCTTCTTGCCCCAATCATAGTCGGGGAATGTCGAGCTGTCGACAGGGCAAGAGGGCTTGGGTCCCTCTTGCCCCGATGTTGTCGGGGGGGGGGGGTAATGTATCATGGCAGGAGAGATTGGCCATCTCCCCTGCCGTGATGCGATCACTCCTCTACATGAACTGCCACAACCCGCGGCAGGAGAGATTGGGCATTTTCCTGCCATGGATCGCGGCAGTTCAGGTAGAGGGGTGATCGCATCGCGGTAGAGGAAATGAGGCATCTCTCCTGCCGCGATGGTTGCAGTGGGGGGGGGGGAGGTAGGTTGCCGTGCCACTGAACTGATCGCGCCAGCCGCCATCAGCTCAGCGGTCCTTTTTTTGGCACTTCTACCTGTTTTGACTTGGTCTATGTCAAAACGTATAAGTGCCGAATAGGCAACCTGTCAAATGTTTTGGTTATTCGTGTTGTACGCCTAGGTATAGGTCGGCCAACTCCCGCCCACTGCCCGCCCTTTCCCCTCCTCTAAAAACGCCTCTTTTCTCACTGTACGTTTAGAGGCAGGGGAAAGGCCTAAGCTGGTTTTAGATACGTCTAAAACCAGCTTTGATTATGGGTACTTGGACGATCAGGCTTTTTGATTGTCCAAGCCGCCATTTAGGCCACTTTTTAGACTTTAAAAAAAAATTATTATGAGCCCCATAATGTTTGATGTGTGTGTGTATATATATATATATATATATATATATATATATATATATATATATATATATATATATATTAATACTGGGAGTCGGATTTGATCAACATTTGACCATGTAAAAACAAGCAGATGCCGTGGTACAAAAGGGTTATTATACATTATGGAAGCTGCGCACCATAAAACCATATTTTGAATCTTCTGCTTGCAAACTGCTAGTTCAATCATTGTGGCTGAGTCTATTGGAGTACTCCAATATAGCCTATTTGACATGCACTAAGAAAGAGATGGCTAGGCTCAGATTAATTTAGAATACGGCGGTGAAATTGATTTATGGTTTCAAGAAATATGATCACGCAACACCCTTCTATTGCGAATTGCACTGGCTTCCGGTGGAGGCTCACATTTTGTTTAAGCTGGGTTGACTTTGCTACAAAGTCGTGTATGGTATCGCTCCAATCTATATGACTGATAGACTCCTTATAGCATCTTATAAATACAGAAGAGGATCACATGCTTCGCTTATTTTTCCATCTGCTCAAGGTTGTAAGAGTAAGAAATCTCTAGAACATACATTAGCATTCTAGGCTGCTTTTTATGATGGGGAATTTCAACCATTGTTACGCAGTGCTTGTTCTTATAAACATTTTAGAACTCAATTGAAAACTTACCTCTTTTCAAAGTATCTGGCGAATCTGCTATAATAAAACCCTTAGCGCGCACTTCAAACTCTGTGTTCCGTGCCTCTGTGGTGCCGTGCTGCGCATGTGCAGTGCCTGCTCCAACTGATTTCCTGCCCCAATCTCTGATGCCGGCTGACTTCCTGCCTTCTGACTACACTGCCGGGATGCCTTTTATTCTCACCCCCGGACCAGCAGCAGTGGCGGTTTCATCAAGCAGCTGCGGGGCATTTGCTAGGCCTGCCCAGCAAAAGCCCCGAGGCTGCCCGGGCTAGCGGGTGCTGCACAGGAGGGAGCAGGGAAGGGAGAAGGGGTGCTGCTGGACAGGGGGGAGGTAAAAGGAAGGGAGAAGGGCTACTGCTGGACAGGGGGAACAGGGAAGGGGTGCTGCTGGACAGGGGGGAGATAAAAGGAAGGGAGAAGGGCTACTGCTGGACAGGGGGAGCAGGAAGCAAAGAAAGAAAGGCCTCAGCACCCCATTGTGCTAACAGTTTACACATCTATTCTAGCACCCGTTAATGTAGCGGGCTTAAACTCTAGTTAAGCTATATGTTTCTTATGTTAATTTATTATTAATTTTTTATTAACTGCATTGAACTAACGGTTACACGGTTTATAAGTATGATGTTAGGTTATAAATGAATAAATAAATAATTTTTTTTTAAAAAGGGTGCTGAATGCATGGAACGGCCTCCTGGTGGAGGTGGTGGAGACGATATATGTATCTGAATTCAAGAAAGCTTGGGACAAGTACGTTGGATCTCTAAGAGGGGATAAGCAGACTAGATAGGCCATATGGTCTTATTTGTCTTCATTTTTATGTTTCTCTCTTTTTGTTGTGTGTCCCTCCCCATTGTTTTTTCCATTTATGTTCTCTTCGTTACTCTAAACCAGTGTTTTTCAACCTTTTTACACCTATGGACTGGCAGAAATAAAATAATTATTCTGTGGACCGGCATTGGTCCGTGGACCGGCATTGGTCCGTGGACCGGCGGTTGAAGAACACTGGGCTACGTTGTGGGCCAGACCCCGCCCATCTCTACCCAATCTCCACCCCAGACCCCGCCCCATAATAGTACTAATTGTAACACTATTTTTTCCATTCATTTTTCAAAGAGACACAATATAATCTTTTTAATAACACATAATGGTTAACCACAAAATTAAACTACACAAAGCACACTGACAGCAGATGTAAATTCTCAAAATTGACATAATTCAATCACAAAATTCAAAAATAAAAATCATTCCCCTACCTTTGTTGTCTGTCTCCCTCCATGCTATGCCTTACCTTCTGGCCTGCTCCCGCCTGGCCATTTTATGCCGCCCCAGTATTATCTTCAGGCCGGCTCCCTCTTCCTCACCAATGCAGTTCACAAAGCTGTGGGCAGCGGCTCCTTGCGCGTCCTGTGCCTCATCTGGAAGCCTTCCCTCTGACATTGCAATGTCAGAGAGAAGGTTTCCGGTTCAGGCGCGGGACGTGCATAGGAGCCACTGCCTGTGGCTTTGTGCACTGAATCAGTGAGGAAGATGGAGCTGGCATTGATCGCACCGTGGACCAGAGGTCAAAGAACACTGTTTTGGGCCTGATGCACGTGCTGGCCCTGTGGACCGGCAGGAAATTTCTGTGGACCGGCACCGGTCCATGGACCGGTGGCTGAAGAACACTGCTCTAAAAAATTGAATTGCAGTTCTACCCTTCTTTCCTTATGTATCTATTAGTCTGTAAGTCTGTCAGTTTAACCTATTATATTTAATAATTAATTAGTATATGCTTATACTTTTTAAAATTTGTAATTCACTTAGTAAATTAAATAAGCGATTCATCAAACCAAAATAAAAACTTGAAACTTGTGCTTCACTCACTAAGCTCAATGAGTGCTGGATTGTGCTAATAGCCATCAGAAACCAATACCGGATTGCCCAGGTAAGTGCAACATAAAGAAAGGGCCAGGACTGGCCCCGCCTCTGAGCAGCTACATGTTTTGCACATGGTCCCGCCTTTCAACCCTGACTGACTTATGCAAATGAGGCCCCAGGCTGAGGCTTTGCACATGGAGGCCTCGCAGCCCTCTTCATCCCTCACAGGCAGCCCCTACACGGCACAAACAGTTTGACAGTGAGAGCACAGAAGGGCATTGTTTGAAATAACAGGGATGTCGTGGTTACACTATATATTTTTTAAAAAGGCCAAAAGAGAGGCATCAATCTGAAAGGGAGCATCATGCGTTAACAAAACAGGAAGAGAACAGAGCCAAAATTCATTGAAATTAATATTTTTTTAAAAATAGTTGATAGTACTGCCGATTTTTTTTTCTTTTTTTCAAAGAAGAAAATAGGCATCTGGATTTAGTATGTGAAGCTCTTTACTGTGTTCTGCGTGAGGGACAAAATGAAACTGGCAGTGTTCTCTCCTTTAGGACACCTTCTCCTTGGCTCACTATTGCTTACAACTTCTTTAAGCATGTCTATTAATATCATATCGTAAGAGTTTAACTGTTTACAAGTGGGCAAGCCAGAAAATGCAAAAGGAGAGCCAAGTTAGAGACAAGCCAAGAGACCTGGCTTGACTCGGAAAGTCATGTAGTAGGTGAGGCGAATGAAAGTGAATATTCCACTGATGACAGCTCCAGGCACCAAACAGAAAACAATGGAGTAGTCACGAGTGGGCCCAGGTGAACGGGGGCCCATCCACTCTGAGTTCAGGCAGTGAGGAGAGTGCGGTGCAGTGGCGAGACCTACAGCCTCAGCACCCCGAGGTCGTGGGTTCAAACCTTGTGCTGCTCCTTGTGATCCTGGGCAAGTCACCTATCCTCCACTGCCCCAGGGACATTAGATTGCAAGCTCACCGAGACAGAGAAGGAAAAATGCTTGAGCACCTGATTTGTAACCTGTTCTGAGCTCCTTTGGGAGGACAGACTAAAAAAAAAAAATAAAAAAAATCAAATAAATAAATAATAAATGCACATCTTCAGGGCAGTTCTCCCCCTCTCCATTCATAATATCCCCTACCCCTATCTTAAGGAATTTTAAGTAGCTCTCAAAACATGGCAGTGTCAGGTCAAAAGCACGCCGGGACAAAGGCGCGCCCAGACAATTGAGTGCAGCGCGCGCCGCCGTGCCGCTCTAAATTACTGTTTTTAGCGCTCCAACGGGGGGGTATGGGGGGGGAAACCCCCCACTTTACTTAATAGACATTGCGCCGTGTTGTGGGGGCGTTGTGGGGGGTGTGGGGGGTTGTACCCCCCCACATTTTACTGAAAACTTCACTTTTTCCCTGTTTTTAGGGAAAAAGTTCAGTTTACAGTAAAATGTGGAGGGTTACAACCCCCCAAACCCCCCATAACGCCGGCGCGATGTCTATTAAGTAAACTGGGGGGGGGGTTCCCCAACAAAACCCCCCGTCGGAGCCCCTAAAAACTGTAATTTAGAGCGGCGCGGCGGCGCACGCTGCGCTCAATTGTCTGGGCGCGCCTTTGTCTTTCGCGCCGTTGTCTATGAACCAAACATGGCTGTCCACACAAGCCTTCCCACCCACTTAGGGTTAGAGGAGATATCCAGGCATCCGGATGGCTTTTCAAAACACAGCGCTTTGTCCGGGTTTTGTACAGCTTCCACCTCGGGACCGCTTCTCTCTCTCTCTTTATTTATATTTTTTCTTTCCTTGCTAATTTCTGCCTGTGAATGAACGTCCTTCGTGTAACCCCGGCTAATTCAAGAAGTCTATACATCACATGACATGCCTCGCGATTGGTCAGCGCCCTGTTGGCGCTTCGCTATAAGAAGTGGCTGTGCGGGAGCCGCAGCAACGCGAGGCGGGTTTCATAGGTTGTACAGGATTTTGTATGAAAGCTTTGGGGTTGTGGAATGAATCGTCTGAGTTTCCATTATTTCCTACGGGGAAATTCGCTTTGATAGACGAGTGCTGTGGATTACAAGCATGCTTCCGGAACGAATTATGCTCGCAAACCACGGTTTTACTGTACTTGCAAAGACTAATGTACTGCCAGCTTCTTGAAAGAGCTCAATGTTCTTAGAAAAACAAATCCTGCCACCTGTGACACAGTTTTGATTGGATGGTTGGAAAATGTCAGTCCTGTGGCCAAACTCACATTGCATCGATGGACGGAACCTGGGCACACCAGCATCCTTCAGCAAAAAAAGACATTGTTAAAAAGATGATCACAGAGACAAGATCAGATGACATTCACCCCGTTCACAGAGGCAGTGTGAGGTCCCTACACCTAGGGCTCCTGTTACAAAGCCGTGCTAGCGTGTCATCGTGCGCTAACCTCTGCACCAGCCGAAAAACTACTGCCTGCTCAAGAGGAGGCGGTAGCGGTAAGCGCGGCCGGAGGTTTAGCGCGTGCTATTACGCGCATTAAACCGCCCCTAGACTTCCTATACAGATGAAGATACTGTATTGCTACACTCTTTACTTCCTAATCTAATCCTTGGTTTTGTATACCGAGACTTCAATCTAAGAGAGCTCGACTCGGTTTCCAATAGTTAGATTAAGCTGAGAGAGACATATTGGATGGATCTCGGAAAGAATTAAATTACCAAAATGTTTAGTAAACAAAACAGTCTTCAAAGCCTTACAAAAAGAAAAAGGGAACCGGAACGTCTCAGGAAAAGTGGGAGATCATTCCAAAGTTGAGTGAGCTTGAAGGACAGAGAGAGGCCAAAAATCTTGGTTCTTTTGATACCTTTACTAGATGGGCAGGAAAGCTTAAGGTGTTGATCGTCTCTTGCAACACTTCCTGGTGTTTTCAAGTGGTTATATAGCTGGTAGCTACTGAAGAATGCAAAACCAATTAACCCACTAAACAGGAGAGAAGAAAATAATGTTTGTCACTATTGATTCCCTCTTTCAGGGACAAAGATAACTAATCCAAGCCTTCTACACTGTAACATGCATGTGTTCTTTTAAGAGTAAGGTCAAAGGTACTGCGAGTAGTCTGAAATAGACACTGCTGGAATGGGAAGCAGAGTGTGCCTTTGAGCAAGGTTAGCTGTGGTAAGTTTAAGCTGAGGAAAGCCAAGAAAAAAAAAGGAAATCCAACAGGTCTGCAGTGGATATGAAGTAGCAGAGAACAAAAAGGAAACCGCAAAACACGATGCAGGCACTTTATTCAGTCAATAACAAATGTTGCATAATAACAATCCACTTTTGCCTTCGAGAAACAGGGACCCAACACGGGCCGTGTTTCGATTAAGAAATCTTCCTCAGGGGTTCCAAGTTTCCTTTTGGGAACAGAGCAATGGATGGGAACAAATATACAGGGTGCCCACAAAAGCACTCCTTGATTTTAGATGGTTACAAAATCAAAACTTATTGGCGCATGTTTATAAATAAGATGACAGCAAGCTGATGAAACTGTAGTCTCAAAGGTGAAAGAATAGTCCAATATATTTTGGTTTTGTAACCATTTAAAGTCAAGGAGTGTTTTTGTGGGCATAAAAGTCTAGTGCCTGAAAAAATGAGGGGAGATAAACACTGTGGTGAGAAGGATCTCGTAGCATAGGGGTGGGCAACTCCAGTCCTCAAGGGTCGGAATCCAGTTGGGTTTTCAGGATTTCCCCGACGAATATGCATTGAAAGCAGTGCATGCAAATAGATCTCATGCAAATTCATCGGGGAAATCCTGAAAACCCAACTGGATTCTGGCCTTCGAGGACCGGAGTTGCCCACTCCTGTCGTAGCAGCATTGTATATGTACAAATTATTGTTTCCCTCTTTCAAGGAAATTAAATCAGTTAGAAAACTTTGTCAGTCCTATGCTTTCAAGTTGGTAGAGATTTGGAATGGACTTCCTGGTTCTATTAGAACAGGGTCTCAAAATCCCTCCTTGAGGGCCACAATCCAGTCGGGTTTTCAGGATTTCCCCAATGAATCTTATGCATATTCATTGGGGAAATCCTGAAAACCCGACTGAATTGCGGCCCTCAAGGAGGGACTTTGAGACCCCTGTATTACAACAATAGACCAATTGCAATTTTTTCAGAAAACCTTAAAAACCCTGCTATTCTCACAATACCTAAATAGTTTACCTGCAAAACCTACTAATCATTAACATTGCAAGATTTATTTATTTATTTATTTTAAAAATTTCTATACCGTTTACAACTAAACGGTTAACACGTTTATGCATACATAATCTTAAAACATCATAAAATATACATACAATAAAGTCTTAAAACTCATAGCTAAAAAATGCTAGCAAAGCTTTACATAAAAATAAACCTTAAAAGAGATAAACATTAATATCGTGATAGACTAGGGGCTCCTTTTACGAAGCCGCATTAGTGGTTTAACGTACATAATAGCACGCGCTAAACTGCTGGCTGCGCTAGATGCTAATGCCAGCATAGAGCTGGGGTTAGTTCTAGCCGCATAGCGTAGGTTTAACGCGCGCTAAAAAGCTATGGGCGCTAAAACCGCTAACGTGGCTTCGTAAAAGGAGCCCTAAATTAATTTCTACTATCTTTACTTCTCCTTATTTTATGTATATTCTGGTCTCTTGACTATTTGTACACCGAGTTGAGCTCTGATGAGAGATGATCCGGTATATAAACTGAAGACTAGATTAGATTAGATTAGATATGTGTATTTGTTCCCACTCCTTTCCATACTTATTAACTGCGATATGGAATGGACCACCTCCTCAAATTAGATTGTGTTTATCTCTTCAGATCTTTCACAAGACCTTAAAAACCACTATGTTTCATTGCTTTTTAGGTTATAGCTCCAATGAATGTTAATGGATCTTTCTTTGTGATCTAATTATGTAAACCGAATCGAGCTCCTATTTTTACTTTATAACATTTTATTGAAGGAATCCAATAAATATACAATAATATAATACAATAAAATAGTCACTACATTTAAATTCACCATACAAATTTTCCATCATATATCTATCATTCCTTCAAAATATATTTCCATATTATCCTATTTTTAGGAGATGATTTGGTATATAAGACTGAGAATTTGATTAGATTCGATCCACTGTTCTGTTCCCAAAAGGAAACCTGGGACCCCTAAGGAAGATTTCTTAATCTTAATCCCCGTTTCTCTAAATTTAAGCCGAGCACACCAGAAGGGACCATTTTTTTGGAACGTCTGTACATAATTGATTCATTGAAACATTGAGCATGCTCTGTACATTTAACACTCAGGTCCTGATTCTATAAATGGTGTCTAAATCCTAGGTGCTGTTTGGAACAGTTGTCAATCAACGTCTAGGCGCCATTTATAGAATTGAGCCTAGTGGCGCCTAATGACTCGGTCTAGGAATAACGGCGCGTTGAATTGTAAAACTTTGAATGTGATGAGCGCCTGTTTGTAAGTTGTTCTGTGGTTGATAGGAAGCCGATGCGTGTTCTTTAATAATGGTGTGACATGGTCAAATTTTCTTTTACCTGTGATGATTTTTATTGCAGTATTTTCTATTAGTTGTAATCTTCTAATTTCCTTTTGTGTGATTATCTATATAAATATATGGCATTCTTTGACCAACATTCTTATGTTTTCCTTGAGCCCTCTCAATTGCAATATTTCCTTGAAGGGAAAGGTGTTATAATATCTAGTCCTAATTGATATATTTTTGGGTTTTTAAGAGCGAGAAGATTGTTATGGCTTATTCCTTTATTTTTGATTCCTGAATTCCTTCTAGAACTTGAATTGCCTTTTCCAGAATGTGGACTATTCAGAGTTTTGGCAGAGTTTTTTATTTATTTATTTAAAAATTTTATAACATTTTATTGAAGGAAATATAATATAATACAAATAGATTTCCATTCAAATAGATTCACAATTATGATATTTTCATACATATTTCTATCATTCCTCCAAAATATATTTCCATATGACCCATATTAACCCCCCTACTCCCCCCACTTCCCCTTCCTCCTCCTATTCACATTGTATTGAAGTAATTAATCAAATTATAATAAATTATGAAATAAACATACATATTTCTATCATTCCTTCAATATACATTTCTATATGACCTATTCCATCCTACCCCTAGACCCCCCCAGTTCTGCCCCTCCCCCGAATGGAAGATGACAAATATTACCAGTTATTGTGATGCTATAAATCAGGGGTGTCAAAGTCCCTCCTCGAGGGCCGCAATCCAGTTGGATTTTCAGGATTTCCCCAATGAATATGCATGAGATCTATTAGCATACAATGAAAGCAGTGCATTCAAATAGATCTCATGCATATTCATTGGGGAAATCCTGAAAACCCGACTGGATTGCGGCCCTCGAGGAGGGACTTTGACACCCCTGCTATAAATGTTTCCAAAGCTTCAAAATGAGCACATAGTAGAAACAAACGGAGAGTTAAAAACATAAGATAAAATAAACATAAAGACAATCTTCAAGTGATACCATAATGTGGATAAAAAGATCATGGTTAGTTCATCAACTTTGTCGGAAGTACCTAAAAAAAGGCATCAACAAATAGCTGCGTCGTTAGTAATTTTCTAAAGCTACCCGTCTCACAGCAATTTCAGATTCGAGGGTTAGAGAACGGAATGGCTGAAACACATGCCAGAGTTTCATTTTTCAGAGATCTCCATAGCACTGGCTTTCCAGAGCGTTTTTGAAGGGAAACCCTGAAGGGAGATTCCCTTTAAAACAAATCAACTTGCAAAAACCACAGTTATAAGCAGTTGTGTGCTACATGATCTGAAATTTCTCTCAGAATGAAAATAAAAAATCATTTCAGTGATTAATGGTAGTATTTATATAGGAGAAACAGGGCACTTAATGGGGCTATGAACAGACATTGCAGTAATATTAGAAGCAAAACCACAGACTCGACATACCAAGGGGGGGGGGGAGGAAATGACATATTTGTAAACCAAGACATAATATGGAAGATATAAGGTTGGCACTTGCATAGGGTAACTTGAAATCATAGAGGCAAAGAGGAAAGCAAGAATTTAAATGTCTGCAGATATTTGGCAGACTGGACATAGGCCTAAATAAAGACACAATATCTATGTTCCAGTACAGTACTGAATCTGAAAATGTCTTCTAACCATCAACAGTTCAGAATGTTGTCTGGACATAATTATCTTAATATGAAACATTTAAAAAAGTAAATCTTTTTATCCCATTTCCTTGTATATCTGCAGATTAGCAGTTCCTAAACATAAGCCCTGCTAAATGAGACCAGGGTCCATCTAATCCAGGATTTTGCTTCTGATAGTGGCCAGTCCAGGTCACAAACTGAATACCCTGGATCTGAAAAAGCAGATCAATTTCTCATAACACATTTCAAAGGATAAACAATAGCATGCAAATTCTATCTGGACAAACATTTTTATGGACTTTCCCTCCAAAAACGTATCCAAATCTCTTTGGAACGAAGTTATGGGACCCTTTTACCAAGCGGTCGTAAGCACTGATGCGTGTTTACCGCCACTTAAGATGCTAGTGGGCTGCATTCAGGAGTGCCTTTGGCACTATTGACCACCAACTCCTACTGCACAGGCCCCTAAGGTTTAAGTTAGGTGCCACTAAGCACGATTCTATAATGGGCACCTAAGTGTGATCTTTTTTAGACGCCAATTACAAAATCTGGCCCGTACTAAGTTAGACGCCTACCAACCAGTTAATTATAATTTAAGCTAATTATAATGTGCTAATTGCTTGTTATCGGCGCCGATTGAGCTTTTCAAATAATTAAGTTAGGCATGTTTAGGGGTGGAGAGGTACCAATTACAGAACCTGGCCTTTATTAAGTTAGACGCTTACCAACCAGTTAAGTTTAATTTAAGCTAATTATAAAGTGCTAATTGCTTGTTATCAGCACCGATTGAGCTTTTTAAATAATTAAGCTAGGCGCCTAGATGGGTTAGGCGCAACGATCTAGGTGCCTAACTTTAGGCGTGTTTTTATAGAATCAGGGCTTTGGGGGTTGGAAAATCCGCTTGGTTCGTGTGGGTCGGAAAGTGCACATGTACTCGTGCCATTGCGTGTCGATGCCCTCACTGAAAACTTATCCCAACAAGCTGGAAAATAGTTCATGTTTAAGAACCGCTTTCTTAACAATATATAAAACCATAGATTTCCTAAAATGAAAAAAAAAAAAAAAAATCAACAATTACACTTGTTAAGAACAATGTTAAGTTCTGGCTATGCAGTCAAAAACATCTGCATTTCTGCGTTTCTAACTTATGCCTGCCAAACAACCGACAATCATCCTCCTTCTGTATCGAGTTCCTTTGATTTTTTTTTTTTTTTTTTTTTTTCAGACCAGGCTGTCGTGGTTTGCATGGATTGAATATAGGGATGAAGCCTGATTGTTTTACATGCATCTGCTTCCAATCAGACTTTTCTGTTTATTTTATGATGCACGTGCTTCAAAATGCCTGAACAAGATCCTGCAAACTCTTGTATGTGAATGCACGCAGGCCTCAAACACCCCTGTGTCACACATTTCAGCTATCATTGAAGCCCTTGTAGATTGTGATCGCTCATATTGGCTGTTAAGAATAATCCAAAGATGTTACAAATGAGTTTTCAAATCTACCCAGAATAGTGCCTGGTGCTCATTTTTTGTTTTTGGGCGATGATATACAAAATTTACCCCATATGTATAACGTTGGGTACAAAGTAATACAAAAGAACGGTGTTACTGTCAAAATTAACTACTTAATGTAAACCTTTACTTGACAGAATGATGTTTAGCCAAGATTATATACGGGAACAAGAACCGTTTAATTTACAAAACAAGCCTCAGAACTGTCTAGCAGAGACAACAAGCTGAGCTAGAACAAGAAGCCAGAACTTCATCACAACAGCAGTTTGTGCTCGTTTGGGATAACTTCCTTCTTTCCTGAAGCAGCAGAATTTGGCGAAACAAGGCTCTTGTTGAAGGGGGGAACTCATGAGCAGCTCCTATACTTTGATTGGATTACAAATACATGTGTGAGAACAGCGTGTTGATTTTCACATTTGGATTCTCTAAAGATAAGTAATGTTTGAGTTTTTTTCCTCATAGGTTTTGTTTGGGTTTTTTGGTTTTGTTTTTTTTGGGTTTTTTTTTTGGGGGGGGTTGTGTGTATGCCACTACACTGTGTTTGCCTTGATTATTTTGGGACAATTTTTGAATGTAGTTTTACTCAACCGGTGGGGGCAAACTCAGGTTTTACACAGTGGGCCCTTTGAGCTCTTGAGTTTTTTACTGGGTTTCTCTCCCGGTCAGAGGAGCCTATGATTTAACTTTTGGAGCCCTATGTGGCTTGTTGTTCTAGCTGAGCTTCTTGTCTCTGCTGGACAGTTCTGAGGCTCGTTTTGTAAATTAAACAGTTCTTGTTCCCATATAACGTTAGGCACATTCAGGTCAATATTCTGGCAGTATTTATTTGAGGGTCCTTCAAAAAGTTTTGACACTATGATATTTTCACAGGAAATGGTTGGGGCGGGAGAAGTGGTAAGAGGGCGTGTCGTAGAATATCATGTGACCAGTTAGTCAGGCAAGCTGGCTCACCTGTAGAAAAGTGATGTAATTTGCTTTTGAGATATTTAATAAATGGTGCTTAAAAAAAATAAAAGTGTAGAAATCTTTTGAAGATCCCTCATAACCTCATGCTTAGATTACTGTAGTCTACTTCTCTCTGGTCTCCCTCAGTGTTGCCTCTCCCCCCTGCAATCTGTGCAAAACTCTGCTGCACGACTAATCTTCTACCAACTTCACTACGCTCATGTCACTCCTCTCCTTAACTCACTTCACTGGCTCCCTATCCGCCTTCACATATAGTTCAAGCTCCTATTGCTGGCCTACAAGTGTGTTCATTCTGCTGCCCCTCAATATCTCTCCTCTCTTCTCTCTCCTTATACACCTCCCAGAGAACTCCATTTCTCAGATAAGCTGCTCTTAGCTGTACCCTTCTTCTCCACTGTCAATTCTAGACTTCATTCCTTTCATCTATCTGCCCCTTATGCCTGGAATAAATTACCTGAGTTTGTCCGCCAAGCATCTTCCCTTTCCATGTTTAAAAGCAGACTGAAACCCCGCCTTTTTGATATAGCCTTCAATCCTTTACCCTACTCCTCTGCCCTCCAACCCAGCCCGCTGATTAACCGTTCCCCTTAACTGTATCCATGACATCCTGTTTGTCTTTGGGAAGCAGAGCTGAGATTGTGATGTCATAATGCCTCATTCCACTAATAAGAGCCAACCTCATCAGTGATGTCACAATGGCTTGATTGTCCTGTACTTCCCTCTGCTCTCTAACCCAGCCGGCAGATTAACCGTTCCCCTTATCTGTATCCATGACATCCTGTTTGTCTATTATTTGATTCGATGCTCATACTACACTTGTGATAATACACGTTTTTGTAATTAGCACACTTGTGATATCCTATGATGGTGTGCAGCCTATATAGTGAGAAGATTTCTCACACCGGGTACAATCGAGGCTAAGCTAAGCATTACAGCTCTTCCCTTTTTGGAATTTTGCTCTTCAGAGCTTACAACCTCACTCTGAGGACTCACTTTACATTCTAAAAATGTATATTTTGGTTATATATAAGTACTATCTCCCAATGAGAAGAGTCCTCCAGTGTTTTTTTTTTTCCTTTTTCCTATTTGAGTAACAGGGTTCATTTCTTACATTGATACTTTGATTTTCATTTGTTAACCACAAATGTAGAATATAAAATTTTAAGACAGAAGCATAAAACATAAAAATATTATGCTCTGAATGTTTACCCAGAACCATCCACAAAACCTAAGAAGGGTAGAAATTTTTGCTCCTGTTGTATGATATTTTATTTTAATGAGTCCTGAAGGACATGGAAGAACAGTAGGTTTCCCAGAAGCCAGACAAGAGTCTCTGAGTTCCTGTACAATGTATTGACGTTTGACAGCTCAAAGGCATTCAAAGACACTGTGAGATTCAAGCTTGTGTTTTTCATTGCCAAGCTGGTTAAGTGGAACCAGAGCTGATCTCGTACCCAGTCTCTAGCCTAAACCAGGCAGATTTTGAACAAAAAAGAATAGCGTCTTATTTTTAAAGATCTCAAATGGTCGCTGCATGTGCAAAACCAGTATTACAAGTGAAATATAAGAAGAAAGCTGTTTACCATAACAAAGCAGTTTGTGGTCCGTAGGAATCTTCCAGTTTAGGAAGTAGAGTATTACTTAATTTAAAAAAAAAAAAAACCCAACTAGATATACTGAAGTGTGCATCATGTTAATGCAGTGGTCTCAAACACATGGCCCAGGGGCCGCATGTGGCCCGCGAGGTACTATTTTGAGTCCCTCTATATTATAAAGAACGATTCTTTATGGAAAACTTGTGCCTTAAGTGTCCGGCGGTTGCATTCTGGAACGTTGCCCGTTTCACTGCTGTAAACCTCACGCAAGCGCTTTCCTGCGTCTGTACGCGATTGTCCTCTCCACTCCACCTCACCATCGCGTACAAACGCAGGAAAGCGCTTGCGTGAGGTTTACACAGCAGTGAGGCGGGCAACGTTCCAGAACGTAAGGTAACCACTGGAGGCAGTGCAGCTTGTGCGTGTGTCCGGGTGCTGGAGGAGGTGAGAGCTGAAGGCGGTTGTGGACGCGACCGCTGGACACTTAAGGCACAGGTTTTCCATAAAGAATCATTCTTTAGAATGCCGAGGGCCTCAAAATAGTTGGTCCAAAATCTTGTCTCTTGCAGTTGATACTTTGATAGTTTTTCACTTTCTGCATGATGCACTGCTTTCAGCTGTGTACAGCTGAAATTATAACATAAGACCATAAGAACATAAGCAGTGCCTCCGCTGGGTCAGACCTGAGGTCCATCGTGCCCAGCAGTCCGCTCATGTGGCGGCCCAACAGGTCCAGGACCTGTGCAGTAATCCTCTATCTATACCCCTCTATCCCCTTTTCCAACAGGAAATTGCCCAATTCTTTCTTGAACCCCCAATACTGTACTCTGTCCTATCACGCCCTCTGGAAGCGAATTCCAAGTGTCCACCACACGTCGGGTGAAGAAAAACTTCCTAGCATTTGTTTTGAATCTGTCTATAGTCTATAGTTTATAAATCTTTCCTTTATTGCTTCTGATAATTTTAGATAATCCACATTTTGGATTTGTAGGTACTTACCTCATGCAAAGTTGTCATTTCTTTAATAAGACATTCACCTATTTTTATGCGGCCCTCCGAGTACCTACAAACCCAAAATGTGGCCCTGCAAAGGATCTGAGTTTGAGACCGCTGTGTTAATGAGTACTAACGCTGCTAACCTGTGATGTTAGCGAATGATCTCATGTAAAAACTGCTACCCCCCCCTCCTTCGCGACATCCATTGGCTGCCTATTACATATCGCATCACCTACAAAATGCTTCTCTTCACCTACAAAACTAAACACACAAATATTCCAGCTTTCATCGATACACTTCTGATTCCATATTCTTCCGCCAGGACGCTACGATCCAACACTCAGAATTTATTAGTAATCCCGTCCTTTTCGCGAGATATTTTGCGATACCACCCGGAAAGGCAATTTTTTTTTTCCAGTTTCCGCACCATCGCTTTGGAACGCCCTGCCCCTAGACATTAGATTAGAATCCTCCTCGGAAAAATGCCGATCCAAAATCAAAACTTTTCTCTTTAAAGACGCCTTCAACACCTCAGGTTAGACTCCTTCATCAGATCCTGACAAAAACCATCAGCAGAGAATGACAAACGCTTCTTAAAAAGTGACCCCCCCCCCCTTCCCAACTTCCCAACTGCAGTTTCCCTTTCCCTTTTCCCTCCCGTATTCTTTTTTTTTTAAATCTCAATGTAATTTTATTCCCCAGTGTTCTTTTCCAATTGGTTAATGTTAGTCTATGTTAATTTTTAGTTGTATTATTTTATTGTACTTCATATTGCTTTTATTTCTTTTTAAGTTATAATTTTGCTGTACAACTTATTGTACACCATTTAGTTATTGTGTGATAGATGGTATATCAAATAACTAATAAACTTGGAAACTTGAATAAGGGTCATTAAGGGCCTGATTCTGGAAGTGGCGCCTGCTACTTGTTAATCACTTAAAACCCAAGTATATATGGCTGTAATATAGTGTCCTTAATATCAGTCCAAGTATTGAAGTGACACATTAGACGGGCGGTCTTGGAGGGTTCCAGGAAAGGACATCACCTTGGAATCCAAAACGGATACAGATTGTAATTCAATAGATGTCATATATATGATAATTTGCCCCTGTGTACTAATATGTATTGGAAGGACGAACAGGGCAATACGGGTCAGATTAACTGAACACAAATCGAGAATTACTAATAAGATCTCCCGGGCCCCCTTAGTGGATCATTGGGTAGCATGTAACCATAAGGTAGAGGAGATCAAATGGCGGGTCATAGAAAGAGTAGTTGGGAGGGATGGTGAGAAAGGCTATAGGAGACTTAACGAGAGAGAACAGAGATATATCTTTATGCTAGATACAGTGGAACCACAAGGGTTGAACGGAGAGTTGGAGTGGGCTTCATTGATTGGTTGACAGTTGGGCCAATGAGAAATAGGGGGAGGTAACAATTGGTGACAAGGAAAAGGAGGATTATTTAAACACCGGGGTAGAACGCCGCCGCCATTTTTCTCTCATAAACAAAATCTAGAGTCGGATGGCAGTGGCAATCTCAGTAAGACAATTTATCATTACCTTGTTGGATAGCAAAGGACAAATATATGGAGGGGAGGGAACAGTATTTGAATGAGAACATAATGGCTTCCTTTTCTTTAACATGCAGGGAGACCCTTGATAAAGCGCAACAATGCGAAACATGTCGGGTCTGACTCCCAGGTTTTGGCGGATGCAAAGATAAGTGCATATAAATTTTAAATGAGTTACATAAAATATTTAAGGTTTATAAAAAATATCAAAAAATGTATATAAAAATTATTCACATAGAAGAACATAAGAATGCAGAACAGCCAATGATGAATGGCACCACGTAATTCTTCCTGCAGTTAAAAAAGCTACAGCGGTAGAGTGATGGGGCTGAGGCTTCCCATTTATTTATTCACTAACCTAGAAGAGGGTATAATATCTAGGCGCCACATAACCCGGATCATAGTTACCGGATGCTAGGGTCCACCTTGGGAATTAGCGCCCAAGAAAAGGATCTGAGTATCATTGTAGACAATACGATGAAACCTTCTAACCAATGTGTGGCGGTAGCCAAAAAAGCAAATAGGATGCTAGGAATTATTAAAAAAGGGATGGTTAACAAGACTAAGAATGTTATAATGCCTCTGTATCGCTCCATGGTGCGACCTCATCTGGAGTATTGCGTTCAATTCTGGTCTCCTTATCTCAAGAAAAATATAGTGGCACTAGAAAAGGTTCAAAGAAGAGCGACCAAGATGGTAAAGGGGATGGAACTCCTCTCGTATGAGGAAAGACTAAAACGGTTAGGGCTCTTCAGCTTGGAAAACAGACAGCTGAGAGAAGATATGATTGAAGTCTACAAAATCTTGAGCGGAGTAGAACGGGTATAAGTGGATCGATTTTTCACTCTGTCAAAAATTACAAAGACTAGATGAAGTTACAGGGAAATGCTTTCAAAAACAATAGGAGGAAATTTTTTTTTTCACTCTGAGAATAGTTAAGCTCTGGAACGCGTTGCCAGAGGTTGTGGTAAGAGCGGATAGCGTAGCTGGTTTTAAGAAAGGTTTGGACAATTTCCTGGAGGAAAAGTCTATAGTCTGTTATTGAGAAAGACATGGGGGAAGCCACTGCTTGCCCTGGATCGGTAATCTAATCTAATCTTCGGTTTATATACCAGGTCTTCTCCAATGGAGCTCGACTCAGTTCACATATAATTAAGACTAGAGTACATAGAAAAAGAAACATAAGAGAAGTAAGAACTATAATATTAGGGGATCCAAGATGGCTGCTGCTATCTGAATACTGACAGGACGCCTGACAGGACGCATTTCGAAAAATGCGAAAACGAAGGGGCAGGAGCGTTGGTGGTGCCTCCCAGCGCTCAGGACCCACGGTTCCTACAATCGAAGACATCTTCAGATGCCTTTAAAATGAGCAAGCTTGTTCTGGGAATCGCCCATTGGGAGGGTCAGCATAGAGGAGTACTTCAACCGAAACCCACGGGCTAGACGTTACTCTGAGCCCCGACGTCAGGACGCCTCCCCTTCAGCCACTGCCGCTGGGAGCTAGCTCACCGCGAGAGGAGAGTACGTCCAACAAGCTAATGTTCTCCTCTCGAGAGGCCAGCATAATGGAGGGCTTGCTGCAGGAAACAACCCAGAAGGATTTGCTCCCTTTGGAAGAACCAGCGACCGGGACATCTTCAGCTAAGGAGGAACAAGGCACTGGGGAGGTAAACCAGCCATCTGAACTACCTCAAACTACACCGATAATTTCTTTTGTTCCTGTTAAACCCCCAGAAGTCACTCTGGGAACTAGTTTTGGCTTTGGAAATTTCACTGAATCCTCAAATTAAAAATCTAGATAAAGAATTGAAGGACCAGAAAGAAGAAATTAATACTTTGAAAGAGGATATTGCATTATTGAAATCTGATACTCAAGAATAAAAGGACGTAAAAATGATTAAAAGTAATCATGATTTACTTGTAAAAGATAACTTGATTATGAGGAGAAAATTGGAAGTACTTGAAAACAATACTTGGATTAATAATTTACGTTTAATCAATTTTCCAAAGGTCTTATCAATTTCCCCAAGAGATATGATAAATCGCTACTTTCTGGAAATTCTTAAAATTCCTGAGAATTCACTACCACTATTGACAAGAGTGTATTATTTACTTATAAGGTCTCAGGATATTCAGAAGAAAGAAGATGTTGGAAAACCTCAGGAAAGTTCTCTGGATGTCTCCACTTTACTGGAACAATCAGACAGAGAGGTGGCTATTTCAGCCTCTCTCTTACTGACTCTGGCTTTGGCTCCAGACAAAGATTGGATCCTTAAACTTTTCTTTAAAAATAGAACCAGAGTCCTCCTTGGCTTCCATATTCAAATTTTTCCGGATGTCTCTAAAGAGACTCAAAAGAGAAGAAGGGAATTTCTAATATTGAAACCAGGTGTGACCCAGATTGGGGGTTTATTCTTTTTGAGATATCCTTGGAAATGTGTAATAAGGTATCATATTTTAAAATATGTGTTCTTTAAACCAGCTCATTTGACGGCTTTCCTTTCTACGAAGCGCCTTGAATATGGAGAAATACCTGTGTCCAAGGAATAATTTAGCTCCTGTTCAGCATCAGATAATGTGATTTCGTTTAATTATTATTTTATATTTTAATCACTCCGATTCTCAAGTCTTGGATCCTAACTTTGAGAACTAGTGTGTGTCCTTGTACTGTTGGATTTCTGTACACTCTGTGTTGCACTCGCTAATAAAAATTATTTAAAAAAAAAAAAAAGTTGAGAAATATTTCCTATTATAGTTTGGTTTATTTTCTGGATTGAAAGTAACTTTAATATTATGTTTTCTTAATTGCACTTTCTGTACAAGATGATATGCTTATTAAATAATGTGAAAATTTATAAATCTATATATATAAAATCGGAGGTATGTATGTGTGTATGTGCTGCGATCACGCAAAAACGGCTTGACCGATTTGAACGAAACTTGGTATGCAGATCCCTCACTACCTGGGATGATATGTTCTGGGGGTCTCGCGGCCCACCTGCACACGTGGGCGGAGCTACAAACAGAAAATCAGATTTCACCCATTCATGTCAATGGAAATTATGTACTTCTACTGATAGGGAGAAAATCACTAGTATTCTGTGATGAAAAATAATATTATTCTTTATTGAATCACAGCTCTATTATTGTATTTAAGTTCTTAGCAGGTTTACATTTAAAAAGCAGACACTTATCCACTATCAAAAGTAGATTCAGTTTCATAGAACGCTGCAACAAGTCACGTGTTTAGGTGGAAAAACACATTATCTTCTGCAATTTCCAACCATTTACAGCATAAATGGCAAAACATCAATAAAAGTCTATAGCAGCGTTAATAGGTTGTGCAATTGGTGCAAAGTAGTGCAAAAACATTTTTTTGAAAGTGCTGAGGTGCTATTAAAGTGCAATTTAAGGTGCCATGTGCGTTTTACTTCAATGCCTGGCCCCCTGACCCAGGTTTCGTATTCTTCGTCAGTAAGTAAAAAGCATACTAGTATTAAAAACAAGACTAGAGATAAAACAAACTTTACTCAATATTATAACCGAATCTAACCTTTCTTAAATCAAATGTTTAACTTCTCTCTTAACAATGTAAAGTTACTCAACGTACCTTCTCAGGCGAGCTAAATCGGGGACTGACACCGGAAGAGGAACTGGCTGAAGTTACTGAAACTCCCGGATATAAATACAAGTGCTTATGCTAACACTCTCAACAGGTGAAAAGATTATTCTTAAAACAACGGAAATGACAAAATACCCGGGGACACCACACATATATTTATATATTTAACCACTCGATTTCTGAATTTAAGCCATTAGGGATTAATGTATTCCAATTGTAAATTAATCGTTGTTCTTTCTGTAATAAAAGTTTGCAGATATCTCCTTCGTATTGATTAATATGTATGAGCACAGTGTATCTAAGATCTTGCAACGAGTGATTTTCCTTCAACCAATGATCCACCAGGGGTGCTGTGTCTCTGCCCCTATGGATATTACTAAGATGTTCAATAATGCGTGTTTTAATTTTTCTACTAGTTTGTCCGATATATAATAAACCGCACGGGCAGATCACGCAATAAACCACTGCCTGGGAGTCACAGTTAGTACCTGTGATAAGATTAAATTTCTTCCCTTGTGAATTTGGAATAAGTATAAATGGTTGGCACCATATATAGCCACAAGTGCTACAATGACCACACGGTTTATGAGCCGGCAATCTTTGTCTGCAATGGATCCCCCTCCGGCATCGAAGCTTTTCTCCCAAGTTACGCGCCCTCGTAAAAGCAAATTTGGGTTTATCTTTGAGTGACGGATAGTACTGTAATATAGGCCAGTATTTTAAAATAATTTTTTTAATAGCATTACTCTTGTTAGTAAAAGGTAATACGCATACCGTATGAGAGTCATTATCCTTCTCCGTTGGCTGCATGAGCCAAGAATGATGACAGTTCTTGGCTCGCTTCCAAGCTCTTTTAATTATTTTTTTAGGATAACCTCGTTCTACAAATTTGTAATACAAATCCATAGCTTGATTATTAAAATCAATTTCGTCTGAACAAATTCGGCGTATGCGAAGAAATTGGCCTACTGGTATGCTATTTTTAAGAGAACGAGGGTGAAAGCTTCGATACTGGAGGAGTGCATTGCGATCAGATGGTTTTCTGTGTACACTGGTGGAAATAGCATTATCATGAATATAAAGGTCAATATCCAAAAATGATATATTAACCCTATCCTTCTTGTGCGTAAATTTAATATTCGGGTCCTTCTGATTAATTTCTATTAAAAACACATCAAGCTCAGCCTCTCCACCAGTCCACACAAAAAACACATCATCGTTCTCTTAAAAATAGCATACCAGTAGGCCAATTTCTTCGCATACGAAGAATTTGTTCAGACGAAATTGATTTTAATAATCAAGCTATGGATTTGTATTACAAATTTGTAGAACGAGGTTATCCTAAAAAAATAATTAAAAGAGCTTGGAAGCGAGCCAAGAACTGTCATCATTCTTGGCTCATGCAGCCAACGGAGAAGGATAATGACTCTCATACAGTATGCGTATTACCTTTTACTAACAAGAGTAATGCTATTAAAAAAATTATTTTAAAATACTGGCCTATAGTACAGTACTATCCGTCACTCAAAGATAAACCCAAATTTGCTTTTACGAGGGCGCGTAACTTGGGAGAAAAGCTTCGATGCCGGAGGGGGATCCATTGCAGACAAAGATTGCCGGCTCATAAACCGTGTGGTCATTGTAGCACTTGTGGCTATATATGGTGCCAACCATTTATACTTATTCCAATTTCACAAGGGAAGAAATTTAATCTTATCACAGGTACTAACTGTGACTCCCAGGCAGTGGTTTATTGCGTGATCTGCCCGTGCGGTTTATTATATATCGGACAAACTAGTAGAAAAATTAAAGCACGCATTATTGAACATCTTAGTAATATCCGTAGGGGCAGAGACACAGCACCCCTGGTGGATCATTGGTTGAAGGAAAATCACTCGTTGCAAGATCTTAGATACACTGTGCTCATACATATTAATCAATACGAAGGAGATATCTGCAAACTTTTATTACAGAAAGAACAACGATTAATTTACAATTGGAATACATTAATCCCTAATGGCTTAAATTCAGAAATCGAGTGGTTAAATATATAAATATATGTGTGGTGTCCCCGGGTATTTTGTCATTTCCATTGTTTTAAGAATAATCTTTTCACCTGTTGAGAGTGTTAGCATAAGCACTTGTATTTATATCCGGGAGTTTCAGTAACTTCAGCCAGTTCCTCTTCCGGTGTCAGTCCCCGATTTAGCTCGCCTGAGAAGGTACGTTGAGTAACTTTACATTGTTAAGAGAGAAGTTAAACATTTGATTTAAGAAAGGTTAGATTCGGTTATAATATTGAGTAAAGTTTGTTTTATCTCTAGTCTTGTTTTTAATACTAGTATGCTTTTTACTTACTGACGAAGAATACGAAACCTGGGTCGGGGGGCCAGGCATTGAAGTAAAACGCACATGGCACCTTAAATTGCACTTTAATAGCACCTCAGCACTTTCAAAAAAATGTTTTTGCACTACTTTGCACCAATTGCACAACCTATTAACGCTGCTATAGACTTTTATTGATGTTTTGCCATTTATGCTGTAAATGGTTGGAAATTGCAGAAGATAATGTGTTTTTCCACCTAAACACGTGACTTGTTGCAGCGTTCTATGAAACTGAATCTACTTTTGATAGTGGATAAGTGTCTGCTTTTTAAATGTAAACCTGCTAAGAACTTAAACACAATAATAGAGCTGTGATTCAATAAAGAATAATGGAAAATATGTAAAAAGCTGCCATTCTCACAGTAATTAAAAAACGGCTTGACCGATTTGAACGAAACTTGGTATGCAGATCCCTCACTACCTGGGGTGATATGTTCTGGGGGTCTCGCGGCCTACCTGCACATGTGGGCGGAGCTACAAACAGAACATCAGATTTCACCCATTCATGTCAATGGAAAAAATGTAAAAAGCTGCCATTCTCACTGTAATTCAAAAACGGCTTGACCGATTTGAACGAAACTTGGTATGCAGATCCCTCACTACCTGGGGTGATATGTTCTGGGGGTCTCACGGCCCACCTGCACACGTGGGCGGAGCTATAAACAGAAAATCAGATTTCACCCATTCATGTCAATGGAAAAAATGTAAAAAGCTGCCATTCTCACAGTAATTCAAACACGGCTTGACCGATTTGAACGAAACTTGGTATGCAGATCCCTCACTACCTGGGGTGATATGTTCTGGGGGTCTCGCGGCCCACAACTCTATGTTGCTTGCTCAGGGCTGGGTTCACCCAAGAATTTATATGTTCTTGCTCCAGGAGGTGAAACTAAAAATGTTGTTTATAATCACGTTTTGCGTTAGTTGTATTGTATTCATTTTGTCAAATATTTCACATTATAATTTGAATATTGTACTTTTTATTAAGCTGTAAAAAAATAATTTCATTCACCACTATAAAGTATCTTTATTTGAATCCATTTACAGTGTTATTGCTATAATTAAATACCCGTGCAACGCTGGGGCATCAGCTAGTAAATAAATAAATAAAAAAGAACTATAATATTATCATTTCATTGATACTGTAGTTAAACCATTTAAAAACTGCGAGAATAACAAAGTTTTCAGGGTTTTACCACGTATCTACCACCATAGGTCTTTTAGGGTCCCCTGAAGAAGACATTTTGTCAAAACATGGACCGTGTTGGGTTATGTGGATTATTTCATTTTTATGTGGATTTTATGTGGCTGCCGATGGAAGCTCGTGTAAAGTTTAAGTTCGCCTGCCTCTGTTTTAAAGTTTTCTACGGTCTAACCCCTAAATACATCATTGACCTATTCTCCTTCTCAGCCAACAAACACAAGAGAAGCTCCCACTCGAACTTCGTTTCTCCCTCGGTTAGAGGATGCAAACTAAAAAAACACCATGAGCATCTTCTCTCACATCAGGCTGCTCTATGGGGTAAAGACCTAGAACAACTCCTATTGCCCACCACTTATGAGGTATTCAGGAAACGCCTCAAAACTCACCTATTCCTGAAATACCTAGACAGCTGACCCACTTCCCTCCTTCCCCTCTCTTGCCCTTTCTCCCCATTGTTCCCACATCCCTTAAGTTAACTCAACTTGTACGTCAACTCAACTTGTACTCCACTAATCTTCTGTAAACTGCATAGAACTTAACGGTATTGCGGTATATAAACTGTTATTATTATTATTATTATTGTTTTATTGTACATTTGGAACTTTGATTCTTTTATTAAAAGTCCATCTCAGGATCATCGTCACTCCACAGTGTTTTCTTGGTTTTCCTTGGACTTTCTTCTCTGTGGATTTCCTGGGGGTCAATTTTCTCTAATTTGTCTGGCTACTCTTTGGGATTCCAGAATCTTGCTATTCTTTAGGATTCTGAATGGAATGTTGCTATTCTTTAGGGTTCTGAATGGAATGTTGCTACTCTTTGGTGTTCTAGAATCTTATGTTGCTCTTTGGGATTCCAGAATCTTGCTATTCTTTAGGGTTCTGAATGGAATGTTGCTACTCTTTGGTGTTCTGGAATCTTATATTGCTCTTTGGGATTCCAGAATCTTGCTATTCTTTAGGGTTCTGAATGGAATGTTGCTACTCTTTGGTGTTCTGGAATCTTATATTGCTCTTTGGGATTCCAAAATCTTGCTATTCTTTAGGGTTCTGAATGGAATGTTGCTACTCTTTGGTATTCCGGAATCTTATGTTGCTCTTTAGGATTCCAGAATCTTACTATTCTTTAGGGTTCTGAATGGAATGTTGCTACTCTTTGGGTTTTGGCCAGGTACTAGGGACCTGGATTGGCCACTGTGAGAACGGGCTACTGGGCTTGATGGACCATTGGTTTGACCCAGTAAGGCTATTCTTATGTTCTTAAAATGTTAAAATCTTCACTCTTAAATAATTTCTTCTACTCCAAAATTAACCAAATATATCACAGGAATGCTGTAACAAACAGCTGGGTTAGTAACTGTTTCTTAAATTTGGAACCGGTTTGAGAGTAGTCATAACTGCCCTACCAAAGCATTCCACAATTTAACAGCAGCAATCCAAAAACTTATTGCCCTACTGTCAGACTATCTCCCCTGCATTATCAGGTCCAATAAATTTTGATTTTCAGATTGTAAAGATCTATTTGACTGAGAAGGTACCACAATTTGGCGAAAATACCATGGTGCTTGATGGTAAATAGCTTGAACTGCAGAAATCACCTTATGTCGAACCCAAAATGCAACTGGCAATTTATTTATTTAATTAATTAATTAAGCATTTATATACCACTTGTAGTCTCGTGGTTTACATTCAGTTACTCAAGCATTTTTCCCTATCTGTCTCAGCAGGCTCACACTCTACCTAATGTACCTGGGGCAATGGGGGATTAAGTGACTTGCCCAGGGTCACAAGGAGCAGTGTGGGATTTGAACCTACAATCTCAGGGTGCTGAGGCTGCACCACACACTCCCCAAGGTAATTTCTTCAAAACCAGCATAATATGTGCCATAACCAGCCTAGCTGCAGCATTTTGTACTACCTACAAAGCTTTGTCTCTTAAAAAACTATTTATTTAATTTATTACTAATTAACCCCCCTTTTACAAAGCTGAGCTAGCGGCCGCCATGCAGCAAAAGCTCCATAGCCCTTTAATTCCCTATAGACTTTGACACAGTTACCTCAGCGGACCGCGCTATCGGACTTTGTAAAAGACGGGGTGAGGTTGCCTGAGGATAGCTGCTAGGCACCTAATGAGTTAGTTGCCAATTATAGAATCTGGCCCTTTGTCAATTAGGCACTAACGAGCTAACTGGACTTGATTGGCTCTTAATTAGCAGTAATTAAGAGTTATATGTGCATCTCTCTTACACCCTATTCTAAAGCATGTGTGCCTAAATTTCGTAGTGTGCAACTGAAAAGGGGGTGTGACCATGGGAGGGGCAAAGACAGGCCAAAGGCGTTCCTAAAAATTAGGCGCAATTTTATAGAATACTTGCATTTATACGCCCATCTGCCACCAGGTTTCAAAAGGCATAAGTCCTCACGCCCAAAGCTGGGCATGGAAGTGCATACTAAGCGCTATTCTGTAAAGGTGGCTTAGCGCACAGTGACCTTAATAGAAATGGTGCTTAGCGCAGATCCTAACTGTGTCTAATTTGGGGCAGCATTTACTGAATCTGGCCCTTTGGCCTAGATCATATAAATGATGCCTAAAGTTAGGCGGCTAGATCGGTGAGCCTTTCCAATCTAGGCGTTAAAACTTAATTTTCTTAATCGACTTAATAAGCACTGATAATTGAAAGCACCATTAAAAAACAATTTAAAAAAATTAATTAGCTAGTTGGCGCCCAACTTGATAGGTGCCTACCACTTTGAGCTAGGCATCTACACCGAGGCACCTATCAGAAAGTAGGCATAGTTAGGGGCGGATTTGGGCTGGATTTTGGGCATGGTTTGACTTAGGCACACTCATTTAGGCCAAGAAAACCCTGGCCTAAATGGGAGTGCGCCCAGTGGCGTAACGAGGGTGAGAGGCAGCCGGAGTGGTGGCGCCCCCTTTCTCTGCCACCCTCCCCCCCACCGCCACATGCTCCTTCCCTGTCCCCACCTGCTGTGCATGCCACTTCCCTTCCTCCGCACCTCTGTAATGTTCCTGGCGCGAGCAGCAACCCCCAAGCTGCTGTCGCACCAAAGCCTTCCGGGTGGTATCGTAAAATATCTCGCGAAAAGGATGGGATTCCTAATAAATCCTGAGTATTGGATCGTAGCGTCCTGGCGGAAGAATATGGAATCAGATGTTTATCGATGAAAGCTGGAATATTTGTGTGTTTAGTTTTGTAGGTGAGGAGAAGTATTTTGTAGGTGACGTCCCTTCCTAGGCGCGGGTCCAGGAAGTTATGTCAGAGGAAGGGCTGATGCTGGCACACTAGGAACATTACAGAGGTACGGGGGAAGGGAACTGGTGCGAACGTGAGTCAATGGGGGGAGGGGAAGGAGCAGGGGGCGGAAAGGACAGGTGCCTGCGCCCTCACCAAGAAGACCACTCCCCCCACCCCCCTCCCTTTACTACGCCAATGAGTGTGCCTAAGGTTTCATCATCTACTGCAGGAATCTCAAAGTCCCTCCTTGAGGGCCACAATCCAGTCGGGTTTTCAAGATTTCCCCAATGAATATGCATTGAAAGCAGTGCACGCACATATATCTCATGCATATTCATTGGGGAAATCCTGAAAACCCGACTGGATTGCGGCCCTCAAGGAGGGACTTTGAGACCCCTTCTCTACTGGTACCTAAGACCACTTAGGCGCTACTAGGCACAATTTTTAAACAGCGCCTAGCAGATGATTGGCAATCACGCTCAACAGCACCTAGACAGAGATGTCAAACTCAAATACACAGTGGGGGGCCAAGATTAAAAACTTGAACAATGTCGCGGGCCAACCTTGATATGTAGTGAGAAAATGTCTACAATTGAGGAAGTTTCTCCTTCTCATCAGATATAACGATGAATAGGGCACAGGTCATGAATGTAGGCCACGCTCAAGACAGTGAGAGGAAAAAAGAGGTAGGGGACAAAAAAGCTGAGCCAAACTTAAAAACGGAAAAACTACAAAGGGATTAAAACCAAAGAGGGACGAAATAAAATGCCATGTGAATTAGCAACATATGCTTAAAAAAGCGTAAAAATAAAATCATAATAAAAGCTATTACGTGAAGCAGAGAAAACCAATAGAAATACGGAAAAACACTAGCATCGGAAAAGAATGAGAACCAGGAAACAAAACGCCAACATTAGAACGTGATCAAAAGACTATATACAACAAGGGATTAAAAAGAAGAAAAAGTCAATACTTACCAAAGCGTCCAGTGCTACTACGACGCAGTGTGAGGCTGTGAAAAGAGCCGGAGAACGTTGGGAACTTGTAAAAACGTCAAACGTGATGACATGCATAATGGGGACATGAGCCGATTGGGTGAAACAACTGCCTACCGGTGGGCCTGCCCTAGTAGACATTTGGAATTTTCTCACGGGTCATAGTAACATAGTAACATAGTAACATAGTAGATGACGGCAGATAAAGACCCGAATGGTCCATCCAGTCTGCCCAACCTGATTCAATTTAAAATTTTTTTTTTTTTTTTTCTTCTTAGCTATTTCTGGGCGAGAATCCAAAGCTTTACCCGGTACTGTGCTTGGGTTCCAACTGCCGAAATCTCTGTTAAGACTTACTCCAGCCCATCTACACCCTCCCAGCCATTGAAGCCCTCCCCTGCCCATCCTCCTCCAAACGGCCATACACAGACACAGACCGTACAAGTCTGCCCAGTAACTGGCCTAGTTCAATCTTTAATATTATTTTCTGATTCTAAATCTTCTGTGTTCATCCCACGCTTCTTTGAACTCAGTCACAGTTTTACTCTCCACCACCTCTCTCGGGAGCGCATTCCAGGCATCCACCACCCTCTCCGTAAAGTAGAATTTCCTAACATTGCCCCTGAATCTACCACCCCTCAACCTCAAATTATGTCCTCTGGTTTTACCATTTTCCTTTCTCTGGAAAAGATTTTGTTCTACGTTAATACCCTTTAAGTATTTGAACGTCTGAATCATATCTCCCCTGTCTCTCCTTTCCTCTAGGGTATACATATTCAGGGCTTCCAGTCACTCCTCATATGTCTTCTGGTGCAAGCCTCCTATCATTTTCGTCGCCCTCCTCTGGACCGCCTCAAGTCTTCTTACGTCTTTCGCCAGATACGGTCTCCAAAACTGAACACAATACTCCAAGTGGGGCCTCACCAATGACCTGTACAGGGGCATCAACACCTTCTTTCTTCTACTGACTACGCCTCTCTTTATACAGCCCAGAATCCTTCTGGCAGCAGCCACTGCCTTGTCACACTGTTTTTTCACCTTTAGATCTTCGGACACTATCACCCCAAGGTCCCTCTCCCCGTCCGTGCATATCAGCTTCTCTCCTCCCAGCATATACGGTTCCTTCCTATTATTAATCCCCAAATGCATTACTCTGCATTTCTTTGCATTGAATTTTAGTTGCCAGGCATTAGACCATTCCTCTAACTTTTGCAGATCCTTTTTCATATTTTCCACTCCCTCTTCGGTGTCTACTCTGTTACAAATCTTGGTATCATCTGCAAAAAGGCACACTTTTCCTTCTAACCCTTCAGCAATGTCACTTACATACATATTGAACAGGATTGGCCCCAGCACCGAACCCTGAGGGACTCCACTAGTCACCTTTCCTTCCTTCGAGCGACTTCCATTAACCACCACCCTCTGGCGTCTGTCCGACAGCCAGTTTCTGACCCAGTTCACCACTTTGGGTCCTAACTTCAGCCCTTCAAGTTTGTTCAACAGCCTCCTATGAGGAACTGTATCAAAGGCTTTGCTGAAATCCAAATAAATTACATCTAGCATATGTCCTCGATCCAGCTCTCTGGTCACCCAATCAAAAAATTCAATCAGGTTCGTTTGGCACGATTTACCTTTTGTAAAGCCATGTTGCCTCGGATCCTGTAACCCATTAGATTCAAGGAAATACACTATCCTTTCTTTCAGCAACACTTCCATTATTTTTCCAACAACTGAAGTGAGGCTCACCGGCCTGTAGTTTCCTGCTTCATCCCTGTGACCACTTTTATGAATAGGGACCACATCCGCTCTCCTCCAATCCCCAGGAATCACTCCCGTCTCCAGAGATTTGTTGAACAAGTCTTTAATAGGACTCGCCAGAACCTCTCTGAGTTCCCTTAGTATCCTGGGATGGATCCCGTCTGGTCCCATCGCTTTGTCCACCTTCAGTTTTTCAAGTTGCTCATAAACACCCTCCTCCGTGAACGGCGCAGAATCTACTCCATTTTCTCGTGTAACTTTGCCGGACAATCTCGGTCCTTCTCCAGGATTTTCTTCTGTGAACACAGAACAGAAGTATTTGTTTAGCACATTTGCTTTCTCCTCATCACTCTCCACATATTTGTTCCCAGCATCTTTTAGCCTAGCAATTCCATTTTTTATCTTCCTCCTTTCACTAATATATCTGAAAAAATTTTTATCTCCCTTTTTTACATTTTTAGCCATTTGTTCTTCCGCCTGTGCCTTCGCCAAACGTATCTCTCTCTTGGCTTCTTTCAGTTTCACCCTGTAGTCCTTTCTGCTCTCCTCTTCTTGGGTTTTTTTATATTTCATGAACGCCAACTCTTTCGCCTTTATTTTCTCAGCCACTAGGTTGGAGAACCATATCGGCTTCCTTTTTCTTTTGTTTTTATTGATTTTCTTCACATAAAGGTCCGTAGCCATTTTTATCGCTCCTTTCAGCTTAGACCACTGTCTTTCCACTTCTCTTATGTCCTCCCATCCTAACAGCTCTTTCTTCAGGTACTTTCCCATTGCATTAAAGTCCGTACGTTTGAAATCTAGGACTTTAAGTATCGTGCGGCCGCTCTCCACTTTAGCCGTTATATCAAACCAAACCGTTTGATGATCGCTACTACCCAGGTGAGCACCCACTCGAACATTAGAGATACTCTCTCCATTTGTGAGGACCAGATCCAATATCGCTTTTTCCCTTGTGGGTTCCGTCACCATTTGTCTGAGCAGAGCCTCTTGAAAGGCATCCACAATCTCCCTACTTCTTTCCGATTCCGCAGACGGAACATTCCAGTCCGCATCCGGCAGGTTGAAATCTCCCAACAGCAGAACCTCCTCTTTCCTTCCAAACTTTTGGATATCCACAATCAGATCCTTATCAATTTGCTGCGATTGAGTCGGAGGTCTGTAGACTACACCCACGTAGATAGAAGTTCCATCTTCTCTTTTCAGAGCAATCCATATCGCTTCTTCCTCTCCCCAGGTCCCTTGCATTTCAGTCGCTTGGATATTGATCTTTACATAGAGAGCTACTCCTCCACCTTTATGACCATCTCTGTCCTTCCTAAAAAGATTATATCCCGGTATGTTTGCATCCCATCCATGTGATTCACTGAACCATGTCTCTGTGATAGCAACAATATCTAGATCTGCCTCTAATATCAGGGCTTGCAGATCATGAACTTTGTTGCTTAGACTGCGAGCATTTGTGGTCATCGCTTTCCAGCTATTTTTCAGCGATAATCTCCTTTTTCGTATGGATTTTTGTGTCGTTTCACTTTCCGTTGCAATACTAAGAAATGAGTTGCTGATATTGCTTATGTTGCAGCCTTTACTACTATCACATCTTTTCTTTTGCCGGGGGTGGTCTCTATAATTGTCCTTCGTACATACACCACCCCCACCTTCTAGTTTAAATGCCTGGAAAAATATTGTCTAAATTTCTCTGCAAGGTTTCTTTTTCCTGCTGTAGTAATATGTAGCCCATCAGTGCAATATAGCTTCTTGTCCTTCCATGTATTTCCCCATCCTCCTATGTACCTGAAGCCTTCTTGATGACACCAGGCTCTGAGCCATCTATTAAAGTCCTCTGTGTTTTTCATTCTTTGCTCTCTTTTTCCATATGCAGGCAGTATTTCAGAAAAAGCTAAAGTCTTTACAAAAGGTTTCACGCCCTCACCAAGCTCCCGAAAAGCTTTCTGTGCTGCAAGTGTGGAGTTGTTGGCCAGGTCATTTGTTCCCAGATGGATAACAACATCAGTGTTAAAATCCTTAGTTTCTTCCTTAATTATAGTCAGTATTTGCCTGGAACTCCTGGTAGCTGAGGATCCTGGAAGACATTTCACTATTTTGGACTCCTCGCCCTGTGTTCCAAGGTTAATGCCTCTGATGATGGAATCCCCCAACAGTAATAGTTTTCTGTTTTTGGCTTTTTTATTTGTACTTAGGGTGCTCTTGTTCTCTTGAGTTTCCTTCATTGGTTCCAGTCCCACCTCCCTTCTGTTTTCCTGAGTATCGCAGTGCACTAGTGGAGCGAAGGAATTCTGTAGAGGTAATATTAGTGAAGGTGGATGTTTCTGTGTTACATGTCGCAGTCTTCCTGAGCCTACTGTGACCCATTTATTCCTGGGCTGTTTTATTCTTTGAGGTAGAGGTGGTAAGTTGGTATGATTTTGTGGAGTGATGGAAGCTGCTTTAATTGTATTCAATTCCTGTTTAAGTTTGCAGAGCTCCTCCTTAATACTGGCAAGTTGAAGACAGATGGGGCAAGCCTTAAGCCTCCAAATAGTATGTCTTGGAATTAAAGCACCACAGTGATTGCATAGAATAAAGGTCATCTTGATTGGTTGTGAAGTCCTGATTATATGGGTCTCTATATATGAATAGTGGTCCCTGGGGTTGGTGGGACTATAAGTAAGACTACTAGTAAGGCAGAAATATAGGCTCTATACCACCTAAAACACAGTATTTTAAACAAAACTGCAGGAAGAAGAAATAAGATTTAACAGAGGAAAGAGAAGGATTTTTTAGTGCTTTTTTATATTTTTTTTTAGTAAGAAACAGGGAGGAGAAGAGAAATTAAGCAGATATAATGCTGAAAACCAGTGAAAAGAGCAGAATATGAAATGGTGAGTAACTTAGCTTTTAGAAGTTCACAGGGCAGCCTTGTTTCAGCAATGTCCCAAAGATAATGCAATTAACCTTAGAAGTAAAACAGAACCCCTCCCTTCTCCACCTAATCAAACACAATGGCTAAAAACTAGTGAGTCAGAAATATAGGCTCTATACCACCTAAAACACAGTATTTTAAACAAAAATGCAGGTTCTATCAGTGCTACCCTAAAACACAGGATTTATAACAGATTTTCCCTACTTTAGTCACCCCACAGGCACCAGAAATATAGGCTCTATACCACCTAAAACACAGTATTTTAAACAAAACTGCAGGTTCTATCAGTGCTACCCTAAAACACAGGATTTATAACAGGATTTTCCCTACTTTAGTCACCCTGAGCCACAGGCACCAGAAATATAGGCTCTATACCACCTACAAGATTTGGCCCGCGGGCCTGAGTTTGACACCCGTGACCTAGGAGTTGGGTGCTGTTTTATAGAATCAAGGCCATCATGTCTGTTAATCTTCGAAAAAGAAACAAAAGCCCTACTCTTCAAAAAATACATAAAACCTATATAACGAAACCTGATCCGTCCTAAGCTCCACCTACTATGCTATCCACTCCTTAGCAAATCAAACAGATTCAATCCACTCCTATTTATCTCCTAATCATTACAATTCTCTTGGAATCCGCCTTATGTATTCTGTATTATCCTGACAATACGTATGTAATCCGCCTTGAACCGCAAGGTAATGGCAGAATAAAAATCTGTAATGTATTGTAATAAAGCATGCTCACTAGATAATTGAACTACAGAATTTTTTTCCACTGAAAATATTGTTTACAGTTTCCACCCAGCATCCACAAACCAAAGAAAAGGTTTATAGACCTAGAGCCATGTAATTGAAAGCATAGACACTAACATCTGACCCAGATAACTAATACTGTATGTGGACGGTCATGGGACGTCATCAGCCTTAAATGCTCCGTGCTGTATGAAACAATCATGTCCAGCCTATTTTAGTCTTTTCATTATCCTGTGGACTGGAACCCAATCAGGGAACATGGAGAGAGAAAAAAAAAAAAAAGAGGTGAGCTTTTGTTTTTTTTCCCCCACTAATCAGAACCTTATTTCCCCAGCATGCCTGTAGGGTACAAATGAAAGAACATCTTAGTATAAAAAATGAACAACTGATCCAAAGAGTGCTGTTTTGTTCCAGAAAGTATTTGAGTAACTAATGACAAAGGAATGCAAAATCCAGCTTTCATCGGCTCTGACTGTATCAGTGTTTATGAAGTAAGTTCTACCATTTAGAGGTCTAAGGCCTAGATTCACTAAGGGCACGGATCGGATCGGATCCGTGAGGGATCCGATCCATGTCCGGGGGGGGGGGGGGGGGTTGATTCACGAATCAGCCTCATTCAAATGAGGGCGATCGGAATCACGCCCCCAACCGTCTGCCCTGATCGCTCTTTAGGGATCCAAACACATGTGCAAACCATCTGCCCGGCAGAGCTAAATTTTACTTTTTAAAACTTTTAAAAAACTTTTTCACTAGCCTGTGGTTTTAACCCGCTTTAAACCCGTGGGTTAAAACCATGGGCTTGCACAGCAGGGAAGGGCAGGAGAGTCAGGGAGAATCGGGCAGGAGATTCAGGGTAGAGCAGGGCGGCAGGAGAATCGCGGCTTCGGGGCAGAGAGCAGGAGATTCAGGGCAGAGCAGGGCGCAGGAGAATCGCGTCTTGAGTTGGGGCAGAGAGCAGGATATGCAGTCGGAAACCACTGAACAACTGGTCCCCAGCAGTCGCTTGTTTGTGATCGGTCAGTCCAGTCAGTGTCCCTAATTTTTTTTAGTGAATCGCTGCCTGCCTACATTTGAATGCCGTTCCCCCTCATTTGCATGTGCGGATCAGAGGATGGTTGGGACAGAGGTTAGTGAATCATGTCGGAGGGAAATCGGGTTGCAAACTGATACACAATCGGTATGCTTAGTGAATATATCCCTTAGTCAGTGGAGTAGTATGGGTAGGAGGCACCCCCCCCCAACACGCTCTCCTCTCTGTGCCCCCACTCCTTCCTGCTCCCCCATTCTATACATGTGCTCTCCCTCCCCCTGTACCTTTAAATCTTCACCAGCGCAAGTGGCTTCGGCAGCATGCTCCTCATGCCAGCGTTGGATTTCCCTCAGATGTCACTTCCTGGCCCCGTGACCCAGGAGTGATTCAGAGGGGAACCAGGCTGGCGCGAGCAACAGGCAGAAGTTGCTTGCGCTAGCAAAGATAATACATAGGTATGGAGTAGGGGGAAGAATGGCACGGCAGGGCAGTGCGGGGAGGTGCCAGCACCCCCACCAACTCGGTGTCTGGGGCGGTCCGCAGACTCTGCACCCCCCTTACTGTGCCAATGGTCTTAGTTTGTTCCTCTGTTGGTATGATGGCTGTCCTCAAAACATGTTTGACAGCTCTGCTGGATAGTTTGTAGGTAGGAGGGGAAATATTTTTCTTCATTAAAATACTGGGTGCGATATGCTCATCTAATAGGAACCCAAACACATCCTATTATATACAGTGCTCCCCCGCAAATTTGCGGTCGGCGGTTCGTGGGCCCGGTCATTCGTGGTATTTTCCGACCGCGAATGACCAGGCAGAAGAGGGCAGCTGGAGCGCCGGCGAGTGAAGGAAATCACTCGTAGTATGCTCTGACCGCCTCTTCCTGTACTAAAGTCGGGCCTCACCAATCAGGAGCTGCGTGTCAAAGCAGCTCCTGATTGGTGAGGCCCGACTTTAGTACAGGAAGAGGCGGCTGGAGCATACAGCGAGTGATTTCCTTCACTCGCCGGCGCTCCGGCTACCCTCTCCTGTCTCCCCTGCCTAAAAACCGTATTTGCGGTTTTTCAACATTCATGGGGGTTTCTGGAACGTAACCCCCGCAAATTTTGGGGGAGTACTGTAATTGTATCATCAATGATGTTCTTTTTCATTTTTTCTTTTTATTTTTTTGTTTAAATTTTTTATTGAATATACAGTAAGATCTTGGTTTGTGAGCATAATTCGTTCCGGAAGCACGCTTGTAATCCAAAGCACTCGTTTATCAAAGCGAATTTCGCCATAGGAAATAATGGAAACTCAGACGATTCGTTCCACAACCCACAAACTTTAATACAAAATACTGTATGTACTTGTATTGCAAGTTAAAATTTAATGAAATGATTTGCTTGCAAACCAAGTTAATTGCAATCCAAAGTTTTAATGTATATATAAACAGATGTGAACCATATTAACATCACATAATATTCACTTCAGTGACAAAGGTACCTGTAAATTAAACTGAAGTCTGACAATTGTCATCTAAAAGTCTCCAAACCTTTTTCAAATTTGATAAAATGTGCATTTTCCCGTCCCCACCCCATTCCTGCAGGCTCTGTCTTCATCTGCAAAAGCCACAAACACTTTAAAATCATATGTAGCAACATTCTAGAGCTCAGATTGTGATGTCATAATGCCTCATTCCACCAATGCCTAAGCTCCATCCTCATCTGCACAAGCCTCAAACACTTTAAAATCCTAAGTAGCAACATTCTAGAGCTCAGATTGTGATGTCATAATGCCTCATTCCACCAATGCCTAAGCTCCGTCCTCATCTGCACAAGCCTCAAACGCTTTAAAATCCTAAGTAGCAACATTCTAGAGCTCAGATTGTGATGTCATAATGCCTCATTCCACCAATGCCTAAGCTCCGTCCTCATCTGCACAGGCCTCAAACGCTTTAAAATCATAAGTGCTCGAGGCTTGTGTGGTTAAGGCAGAGCTTACAGGAACGGGACAACGACAGCAACAAAACTCGCGGGGTCGGGACGGCGAAACTGAGTTCCAGTGGGGACGGGGAACTATTTGTCCCCGTGTCATTCTCTACTTCAAATTAAACACTAAGAGGCAAATTCTATATAATAAAGCCGGGCACCTAAATAAAAGTTTAATTGGGCGATAGGCGCCTATCTTATTAGGTGTGATTTTACAAACGATAAACACCTATCATATGACACCCAGCGGCGCCTAATCTAGGGACAGAGAAGAACTTAGGCACTGCTAGGTGCGATTTTCTAAAATATTTAGGCATCTTTAATGTAGGTCTTTAAAACCCTGGCCTACATTACAGGCGTCTAGATTTTAGGTTAACGCCAGTAGGCGCAATTCTGTAAAAGGTGCCTAAGCGTGATAGACATGCAATAGGCGCTTATATAGGCACCTACTTTTCTTTATGATAGCCAGAGCTAAATAGAATTATTTTCCTCAAAGGTATTTTTTCACAGGGCCCCATGGCTACCTAGGCATTGTTTTATAAAGGAAAGTAGGCAACTACTTGTCTTTATTAAATGTTAGCATATGTGACTGACCCCTTTCCCCCTACCTTTAGAACAAGGATCTCAAAGTCCCTCCTTGAGGGCCGCAATCCAGTCAGGTTTTCAGGATTTCCCCAATGAAATATGCATTGAAAGCAGTGCATGCACATAGATCTCATGCATATTCATTGGGGAAATCCTGAAAACCCGACTGGATTGCGGCCCTCAAGGAGGGACTTTGAGACCCCTGACTCTAGAAGAAGACACTCTTCCACAGCACAGATGACTCTCCTCCTGGCTGGCGTCTCTCCTCCTCGCCCCGCACCTCCTGGACCCCTCCACCGAAGCGGATTTAGTGTGCTGCCGGCTGGAAAGTTTGCGAGACACTGGGCTATAATGCATGCAGTTGGTATAGACTCCGAGCCTGGTTTTCCTTTTCAGTGTCACTTTCAGGGGAGAGGGAAGGGGATAGCAGCCATTGGGGGATTAAGGAGGGGGGGGTCACGTCTTAATCCCTGCAGTGGTCTCCTACTCAATTAGAACAACATTTTGTGACTTGGACATGACTGAAAGAGGTTTAGACTAAGGCCCCCCTTTTACTAAACCGCACTAGCGTTTTTTAGCGCCGGGAGCCGCGATGAATGCTGCGCGCAGCTCCCGACGCTCATAGAGTTCCTATGAGCGTCGGGAGCAGTGCAGCTCCCGGCGCTAAAAACCGCTAGCGCGATTTAGAAAAAGAGGGCCTAAACATCTTTTTATACTTGGTTATTTCTTCCCATTTGAAAATCCCTGTTGGACGTCCTACTTTTGGACCCTCACTAGTCCCACCCAAAATATGCCCACAACACCCCCCTTGCTATTTGGACAAATTGCAGTGTGAGACATCCAAATTCCGAGTTTCCAAAATCGGAATTTGGACGTTTTTAGCAGATGGGAATTTTTTTTTTTTTAAACATCCATCTGTTTTGAAAATGGGCACCTGGCATTCATGCATAAATGTGCACCCACACACATGTCCTGCATGCTAGTATCCTAAAACTTTACACGCAATGGCACATAAATTTTAGACCACAGTTTATAGAATTGTCCTTTACATGTGGAAGTAAAAAAAAACAAAACCCCACATTAACAATTTCACTTCGATTTTCAGTGTACTTTTTGGTTCTTGCAAGTAAGCAGCCACTTCCCAGATCTCCATTACTTGCTGGGTTTGTCTTTTTTTTTCTCATTTTAGAACAAAGACATATTTGTGTCATAATTTAGAAACAGAACAGACCATGGTCCAAATTTTCATAAAATTATAAAACTCTGTTTATGAAAACAGACTACTTTTATAGTCTCTGAATTGCGATTTCATAGTAACTAAATAAACCATACGGCTGGTTCTTATTTCCTTGAAAAATGTTTGCCAAATGAAATTTATAACTGTAATATGTGGTATGGGATAGTGAGCATGCTCTTCTCGGTATTATTTTGATGTTAAAATAAAGGTTGCCATTGCAGTTCTTTCATAAGGATTTACTAGGCAATCCTATTTCTACAATACAATAAAATTATATTCCTCAGTATTTTGTCACCTACTGTTGTAAATGCTACAAAACAAATTCCCATTTGGTTCTGGTGTATTATGATTTCTCCTTGCAGACATAGAAATCTTAGTAAATCAGGCCCTCTGCCTTTAAAATAAGCTAGGGATGCACACAGCTTTTCTCATATTTTCCTGATTTTTTTCAGTTCGTTTTTTACTTTAAATTCAGATTTCATACATTTTGTTTTTAGTACGCACATTGTATGCACGCTAGAAGTTTTTTTTACACATACAAATCTAATTATGAATACGATATGTTTTGAATTTGAAAGAATATCGCTGGATATTTTAATTAGACTCAGTACAGCCCAATGGTTTGAATGCAGAGATTGGTTGGCGGCTTCTGATTTGTTGTTGGATGAGTGATGTGAACTTTCTGCAATCATATTCACTTCCTGGTTGGGACATAAGTGACATCAGATGCTGCTGCGGCCATTTTGAAGAAGCCTTAGCAGCACAGTTGCCAGATCCGAGGGATGCTTTGAAACGCTGGTTTGCGGGAAATTTTGAGTAGCTGCGGGTTGCAGATTTATGAGCTGTTCTTAGATTTTTGAGTGGTAATTTGGGCTGCTTCATGGTGTGTTGGACAGAAAAAAAAAAGGAAAACTGCAGACTTGTTGGTGAGCAATCTCATAAGTTTGACTGTATGATGGAGTGGTGGTGGAAAAGTTTGAGAGAGAGGTGCCAGATCGCATATAGGGAAGAGAGTGGAAGCAAGCGGGAGGGAGGGAAGACCACTTCCACACCCCTCCCCTTCAAGGTTCACAATTCACTGCTCTTGTTGGTATTGGGCCTTCTTCTCTGTAGGGTCCCGCCTACTTCCTGTTTCTGTGAAGGCAGGATTCAACAGAGATGAAGGCCCGATGCCGACCATAGCAGCGAATTGCAAACGTTGTGCTGCCAACTGCAGGGTGACAAAGGGAGGGAGGGAGGGGGAGAGAAATACAGCACTTGATTGGGGAGAAAGAGAGAAGGAAGACCAGGGAAGGGAGAGGAGACAAAAAAGAGATGCCAGACCATGGAGGGGGGCGGAAGAGATGCCAGGGCATGGGGAGGAGGGAAGGGAAGGTGGTGGAGATGCCAGATCAGGGAGGAGGGAGGGAGGGAAAGAAAAGAGAGAAGATGCCAGAGCATGGAGGAGGAGGGAGAGATGGAAGGAGAGGAGAGGAGAAAGAGATGCCAGTGCATGGGGGGAAGGAAGGGAAAGAGATGGAGATGCCAGACCATCAGGTGGGAGGGGAAAGGAAGGAAAGGAGATGCCAGAGCATGGAGGGAGAGGGAGAGATGGAAGGAGAAGAGAGATCCCAGGACATAGGGAAAGGGAAGCAGATGTCAGACCATGGGGTGAATTGGGGTGGGAAGGAGAAGGGAGAGATAGCAGAGCATGGGGGAGGAAGTGGAGACAGAAAGAGAAAAATGGAAGAGACAAAGAAAGAGGGTGGACGCTGGATGGAATGGAGAGTGAAGAGAAGATGAGAAAAACAGAAACCAGAGATGATAAAAGGTAGAAAAAATATGTTTTTTGTTTGCTTTAAAATAAAGTATTATTGTAGCTGTATTGATAAACATTTATAAATAGAAAATGGAAATAAGGTCCTTTTTATTGGACTAATTTTAATACATTTTTTTTACTAACTTTTGGAGACCAAAATTCCTTTCCTCAGGCAGTTTCATACCAAAGGGGGGGGGGGAGTCCACTCTGGGCAGCTTCTAAGGGGGGTGCTCCTCCGATCCCTTTTTATATTGGAGAGAAGGTGTTAAAAAATGATCGGCCCCTGGTGTTATATACCCTGGGTACGCCACTGTCCAATCCCCTCCCCGTAGAATATTAGGGAACTTCCAGATCTGTGGAGCAATTTAAATCTGAGTAGACAAGGTTGTTTTGTGGCTATGAAATTTGTTTTGTATTTTCTGTATGTTCAGACGCTGCTTTGTGGAGACTATCCCAACTGGGCTGAGAACTTTTCAGCGCCCCCCCCTCCCCCCCCCCCCGGTTATACATTGGGCTGCTTTTTCAAGGTAATTGGACGAGATTATAAAAAAGTATCTGTCAACTCTGCTTAGCAGATGGAATGACATTCCAGTAAGTGTATGTATGGAAGCACACTGTGGATATATCTGTCACTTTTGTGAGATTTTGTTATAAATGGTGAAGCGCACACTTTGACATACACTTCTGTTTCTATTTTTTAATGGACCACTTCCCTGAAGAAGTATCAAAATACTGGCCATGTCGGCAGTGGGTCCTTTTTGCACTTGAACTGAATTTATATGAGCTTAAACTTATTATGAGAAATAGAACTGTAAACGGTGAAGAATGTTTTTGAGAATGGAAAAAGTGTAAAATGAATTACAATTCTGGATCAATAACGAGCTTTTGACTAGTAGGATATGCTGAAAGCTATCTGAAAGAACAGCAGAATATGCTATTTGCTACCTGAAAGATGTGCCTCTGAAGGTCCCAAATTTTTTTTTTTCTGATAAATAATAATAAGTTAATACTGCTCAGTGGCAATCCTGTGTTCTGCCAGGCAAAATATCAGGATCTAGTTGTCACATAAATTTTTACATTCCCTGAGAAAATGTTGCAGGGAGGGAGAAACATAGAAACATGAGGGCAGATAAGGCCAAATGGCCCATCCAGTCTGCCCATCCACAGATCCCACTGTGCTGCCTATCCCAGACTTTCTTGAAATCTACTGGGAGTCCCAGTGATTACCAACAGTGACATCTAGTGGCCAGCCTACAGCCTGTGATTGTGGGGTGCTAGAAGGAAGCTAGAGAATGACACAGGGACAAATTTTTTCCCGTCCACGTGGGAACTCATTTTCCCACCCGGTCCTGGAAAGTTCTTTTCCTGCCCCATTCCTTCACGCTCCGTCCTCATCTGCACAAGCCTCAAACACTTACTCATAAGTAGCAACATTCTAGAGCTCAGCTTGTGATGTCATAATGCCTCATTCCACCAATGCCTAAGCTCCGTCTTCATCTGCACAAGCCTCAAACACTTTAAAATCATAAGTAGCAACATTTTAGAGCTCAGATTGTGATGTCATAATGCCTCAGCTGCATCCTCATCTGCACAAGCCTCAAACTCTTTAAAACAATAAGTAGCAACATTCTAGAGCTCAGATTGTGATGTCATAATGCCTCATTCCACCAATGCCTAAGCTCCGTCTTCATCTGCACAAGCCTCAAACAGTTTAAAATCACAAGGGTCTGAGGCTTGTGCGGTTAAGGCAGAGCTTACAGGAATGGGGCAAGGACAGGGACAGCAACAGAACTCGCGGGGATGGGATGAGGAAATTGAGTTCCTGTGGGGACGGGGAAAAATTTGTCCCTGTGTCATTCTCCAGAAGGAACCCTGGTGCAAAGCCACTGGCTATGAAATGTCATTGCTGTTATCAAATTAAGGGACTTGGGTTAGGATGTCAAACATGGAACATGCAGTCATCCAGTGGAGGTTAGATGTAACTGTACTGTATTAAAAAGAAAAATTCTCTGTGGCTAAAGAGACTACAGACATTATTTCTCACCAAAATGTTTACACTTCACCCTCTGTATTCACAGTTTCCATATCTACGGATTCACTTATTCGCAATTTAAAATTTAAAATTCCTTTTTCTTTTTTCAGGCTATTTTAAGCCCCGTAAGACCCCCCCCCCCTTAAGCCTTACCTGGTGGTCTAGCGGATTTTCGGGGCAGGAGCGATCTTCCCACGCTCCTGCCCCGTGCAGATCGCTTCACAGGAAATGGCTGCCTTGAGCTCCCGTAGTCTCTCGAGCCATTTCCTGTGAATGATCTGCACGGGGCAGGAGCGTGGGAAGATTGCTCCTGCCCCGAAAACCCGCTAGACCACCAGGTAAGGCTTAAGGGGGGGCTTTCGGGGCTTAAAATAGCCGGGGGAAGCGGGGGTTAGGGGCAGAACCAGCCCGAATATTATTTGCGTTTTTTTAATATTCACGGGCCAGCTCGTCTCGGTTAGGGCGCAGGTCTTTGATCAGGGGGGCCGCCGCGTCCGGTCTGACCCAGCAGCAGCGGCAATTCTTATGTTCTTATGAATACGGAGGGGAAAATGTAATATGTTTTGCACAGCAGTATTTTTGCTTTATATATTACTCCATTCTAGTTTTCTTTATTTGGTGTCTTATACTCTGGTGTTGTTTATTGTTTATTGTTTAATTAGTTTTTTGATTAAACGCTTTATCGATTCTGCAAAGCGTTGTACAAAGCATTAAATAAAATAACATTTCAACAAACAAAATTACAATTAAAACATACTTTCAAAAAAAGAACTGTAAGACAAACTACAACACATACTAGGTTATTTAAGGACGAACGAACAGAAGACACACGAAGGAAAAAGGGAAGAAATACAATAGCTATAGTAAATGAGAGAAACATTAAGGGTAAGCACAAAAGGGCAGGAATTAATAGAAAAAAAAGAAGACTAAAATAACTTTAGTTAAAATCAGCTTAAAAAAAAAAAAAAGAAAGATAAAACTTCAGTTAAAAGTATATGTATTTGCCCACAGAGAACGAATAAAAGTCTTTCATGCTGCAAACTAGCTAGCTAGTCATTAATTCTCTATCAAATGTGTTCTCTAATATATGGCTAATTAAGCCCTCATATGTTCCTCTCATGGGGGGCCAGCTTAATTACCTTCCCAATTCCACATGTGGATGTAAGTTCCAGGCACTTTTTCTCTGCCAGGCAGTTAGGAATACTGAGGGTGAAGCACGTGTGAAAGCAAACATTTCTGACCTCATTAAGTGTGCTTTGTTCAATTAAGAGGCTCATGTAGGCATTCCAGTTATTCAGGCTTTCCCTTTGTCCCTTCACAATTCATCAGTGTCCGTTAAATAAGCATTTTTAGCAGCTTGGGTTCTGAATTCAAGCCCAAGCACAGACATGAAATGTGTTATGAAAGAAATTTCAACCCGGGACCAGGAACAAACACAGAAGAGTGATTTGGCACGTTTGAGAGCAAAATTGGCCTGCACTGGCAGAAATAGCAAGATTTTTCTCTGGGAAAGACAATTAGAACTACCGTATTTGCCGGCGTATAAGACGACTGGACGTATAAGACGACCCCCCAACTTTTACAGTTAAAATATAGAGTTTGTTATATACTCGCCATATAAGACGACCCCTTCTTCCGCACACCTTCTGCACAACAAATAAAACTTAAAAGAACATCAGAATTTATTTCAACAATTTTAATTAATTCACTAAAGCTGAATAGAACAATAAACCCATGGGAGCTGCCATGCTATTTGTTTTCTAAACTGTTAACCAAACTGAAACTGTCAATGATAGAAGGAAGATAACACATAGAGGGAGAGAGCAAGTGCCGGGCAAGTCCCTAGCAAGTTTGCTGGCATGACAGTTTCCCTTTAAAAGCCTTCAAAAGCCTCCTGTTCGCCCCCGCAACTTCCTTAAGGGCTAGACTCCACACACGGCCGCATGTGCGAGAGACGTAGTAAAGAGAAAAGGGGTGGGGCCAGAGCGCCGCTGCTTCCCGCAGCGCAGGATGAAGGAGCTGGCACCCTTGTCACACTGATGTCCCGCCATGGCCCCGCTGATGTCCCGGCAGGTTTACTAGTACCGTAAGCACCGTAAGGAGGTAAGGAAGGAGATGTTAGGGCATGTAAAGTAAGGGCATGTAAACAGTACCCGGCGTATAAGACGACCCCCGACTTTGGGGAGGATTTTAAGGTACTGAAAAGTCGTCTTATACGCCAGCAAATACGGTATATATGTGAGAACTAGAGGGGGGAGGGGGAGACATGCCTCAAATGATTTTAAATTTGCCTAAGCCCAGGAGAAGCCTTATCTACTTTTGATAACAGCCTCCTAAATGGGAATTAGCTTCAATGCTGAATTCCTATCCAACTGCACTCTTTCCAAGTCATCCTACTCTCGGTTTCTGCATAACCTACTCCACCAGATGTATAAAATATAGCCTTGAAATAAACATGATTTGTTTTTGCATATTTTCTGATGTTCCTTCAGGAAGACGAAACAGGGCCAGGTATTCACCTCTGAAACGTTCTTTCCCGTAACTGCTTTTTGCAGTGCCCCAAGGTATCATCTTGTTTTGCGATACAAAAAAAAAAAAGATTTGTGTTGAGAAAAAGAAATTGAAATAATTATTTTTAGAACTTCACTTCAAAAAGACTTTTAGAAGTATTTGGTGGCCACAAAGTCAACATTGAGTGATGAGGTCAGAAAGAGTGTGTTATATCTCACATTCCCTACTGGGAGATGTCTTCAAGGAAGTGTGTTTCTATGAAACCCATAAGCCCAGTTTGGCCCATGGTCTTCCTTTCTGTCCTGCTGGAGGAGTATGCAGAGATTCAAGGGAGGAGCTCCAACCTAGACACCAAAGAGTTGGAATGAAACAGAGCACCAGAGCAGTGTTCCCAACCCTCTCTTGGAAGCACACCAAACTGGCTTGATTTCAGGATTGCACCCTGGTGAATATGTATGAGGTAGATTTGTATACATTGGAGACACAGTGGAGGCAAATCTGTTTTGTCCACTGCAATATGAGTAATCTTGAAAACCCGATTGGCTAGATCAGGGGTAGGCAATTCCGGTCCTCGAGAGCCACTGGCAGGTCGGGTTTTCAGGATATCCACAATGAATATGTATGAGATGGATTTGCATGGACTGCCTCCTTGAGATGCAAATCTATCTCATGCATATTTATTGTGGATATCCTGAAAACCTGACCTGCCCGTGGCTCTCAAGGGCCGGAATTGCCTACCCCTGGGTTAGATGTACATCCATTAACATGGTAACTCATTCTGGAGTTTTCCTTCATTTGGGAAAGGCCATGGAGATATTTTAAAAGTCTCAATCATATCCCCCCTCTCCTGCCTTTCCTACTGAGGTCTATAAGTCTGTCCCTATATGCTTTGACAGAGACCATTGACCAATTTTGTAGCATTTGGGCCTACCACTGTTCATCCTGTTTATCTCTCTTTGAAGGTGTGGTCTCCAGAATAGCACACGAGCATTCTAAATGGGACCTCGCCAGAGACTTATACCCCAACACAATCAATTCTGGCCACTCCTCTCCCTAAGCACCCTGCATCCTCCTGGCTTTGACCGTCGCCTTTTCTACCTGTTTTGCCACCTTGAGATGATCAGACACAAACGCTCCCAAGTCCCGCTCTTCCTTCTTACACAGAAGTACTTTGCCCCCTAGACTATACTGTTCTCTTGGATTTTTGCAACCCAAGAGCATAACCCTGCATTTTTATTTTTTTTTAGCATTAAATCTTAGTTGCCGATTCCAGGACCATTTTTCATGCAAATATGTATAGCCAATCCGCTGACTGGGATATTCAGTGAGAGACAGCCGGCTAAATACTACTCAGTATTGGGCAGGAGATGTCTTAATCTTGATGTCTCAATTCCGATTTGTTTGTCCTTTCTAAAATGCTACTTCATGCACCAGTAACACATATGTTTATGCATGAATGCCCCATTCAGTGTTATAATACCTATTTCTTCAAATACAATACAGTTTTACATGCATAGACAGCTTAGAAATTTACTCCCGAAAAGCCTGTGCCAGCACAAATGCGCCGCAGATCCCACAGATGACGAACCTCATTCATGGGCCGCATTTTTCCCAAGAGCAGTCTCCACCGTGCCAATAATCCACTTAAGTGTTAGCAAACTTTCTTTAATTATTTTAACACTGGGAAAGCTGAGCAATTACCTCAGCTTGACTGACAGCTCTGAAATTTATGTATGGCAAAGATGAGGTAGTACAGTGTGGTTCAAGACGTTTCAGTCAGAGGATAAACATGCGGAATTACTTGCTAGATAATAAAGTTTCTGATCTCTATTTTATAGCACTCCAGCGTGCAATTACAGTTTTCTAAACTGAGCTCTACATTAGCACTCAGATGGCTTAAAGACAGTCATATCTTCACAGAAAATAAATAGTCTGCTATGTAGAAGTGCAATTTTTCGAGATAACAGGCGCATGCTTGACAGGTGTGACTTCTTTAGACTTAAGATCTAAACGGCGAAGGCTTTTCTCTCGTGCTGTGTCTATGGGAAAAACCTTGATGAATCAGGCTCGATGTGTGATGTATTCTGTGCTGGCATCTGTCACTGATAGTACCAGGCTGTTTGGGGAAGTAAAGCATGTTACGAGCTTGCAAGCAAAACTAAATACATAAAGTCATTAAAGTAGAGATTGCCGAAGGTAAATCTTCTGAGCTACATCGGTGATTATAATATTGGCAGAGGTGAAGAATACATTTGAACTAAAAAGAGAAGCTGTCCAATATATTAGAACCCTTTGAGGATTAAATGCCCGTTTAAAGAATGCCTTTTCACAAACTACAATATCCGAAGAGAGAGTCGTTTTTATTACCAGGTGGACTTTACACTCTGTGACCCAGAAATATCAAAGAAGAGACAAGTTAATTTAATCATGTATTTTTAATGGGTATAACTAATGGGCAGACTGGATGGACCGTTCAGGTCTTTATCTGCCGTCATTTACTATGTTACTATGTTATCTGGCAGAAACCCAAAGAGTAGCAACATTCCAGAGCTGAGATTGTGATGTCATAATGCCTCATTCCACCAATGCCTAAAAGCCAACCTCAGCAGTGATGTCACAATGGCTTGATTAGATGGCAAATTCAGCAGTTGGAGCCTAGGACAATACCAGGTGGACTTTACAGTCTATGTCCCAGAAATATCAAAGAAGAGAAGAGTTAATTTAATCATGTATTTGCAATGGTATAATGAATGGGCAGACTGGATGGACCGTTCAGGTCTTTAACTGCCGTCATTTACTATGTTACTATGTTACCTAGCAGAAACCCAAAGAGTAGCAACATTCCATTTTTTTTTTTATTTTATTTATCAAATTTTCCATAAACATATGAAGTATCCACTTGTACAGAAAGATGAAGCTAGCTAACACAAAATTTTTCCAATTATATATAAACACAATCAAGAAAAATAAAAATAAAAATAAAGCTTAACTCCAGCTCAAGTCCTCAAATAATAGATCCAAGAAGTATGATCAGCGAGCAATCTGTAATCTATATATATAAAATCGGAGGTATGTATGTGTGTATGTATGTGTGTATGTGCCGCGATCACGCAAAAACGGCTTGACCGATTTGAACGAAACTTGGTATGCAGATCCCTCACTACCTGGGGTGATATGTTCTGGGGGTCTCGCGGCCCACCTGCACACGTGGGCGGAGCTACAAACAGAAAATCTTATTTCACCCATTCATGTCAATGGAAAGGATGTAAAAAGCTGCCATTCTCACAGTAATTCCAACTATAAAACACTTTATATGACACTATAACCACTAGGGACATCTTTTCTATTCTACCACGGACACCATACATATAGAGTTTGTATGTTCTAACTGTGTTTGTAACTGTTTCCTTCATGCACCCCAGTTCATAATGTTATTTCATTACATGAGTACTCACATATGCTGAACTAGGCACACAGGTTCCATTCTGAACCGGGAAAAAACTGCATGGAGTTTCTTTTCAACCTGAGTTTCCACATATTGAGTTGTTTAAATCAATACTGAAACTTTTGGATGCCACTTATTCCAACAGATCTTCCTTTTCAGTTTAAGAGATTGCTAATTCCAGTGAGACTTGCATTCATTCACCACTATAAAGTATCTTTATTTGAATCCATTTACAGTGTTATTGCTATAATTAAATACCCGTGCAACGCCGGGGCATCAGCTAGTATAGGAATACAAAGAAAGGAAAACAGGGAATTCAATCAACTGAAGGAAGTGTCCAAATTTAACATGAGCACTCATGTTGTCCCTGTTTTCAGGTGTGCAGCCGACAAAAAGGTTGTCAGTTCAGTAGGATCAAAGAAAACATATTTTTGCTTTTGATGTACTATCACACATTTATATGGGTGTCGTAGAAAGAAAGAAGCTCCAAGGGCAATAACTTCCGGCTTTAAAATCAAGAATTCACGATGATGCTTTTGGGTATCTCGTGCCAGATCTGGAAACATATGTATTCTATGTCCCAAGAATTCATTTAATTTATTTTTAAAGTAGAGTCTCAGCAACCAGTTTTTATCTGGTGCCAAGGCAACTGTAAGAAGTAAAGTTGCTGGTATCGCCGTTTCCCTGTCTGACTGTTCCAAGATCGTCGAGATGTTTAATATCTGTTGGTCCTCTTGTAATTCCTGTAATTTTGGATGTTGTCCTTCTTCTCTTCGTATAGGCAAGTAATAAACCTGGGTAAATGGTGGCAACAATTCTTCTGAAATACCCAATATTTCTATCATATATCTTTTTAACATATCTCTCGGAGGTATTGTTGCCAGTAGCAACATTCCAGAGCTGAGACTGTGATGTCATAATGCCTCATTCCACCAATACCTAAAAGCAAACCTCAGCAGTGATGTCACAATGGCTTGATTAGATGGCAAATTCAGCAGTTGGAGCCTAGGACTTTACAGTCTACGACCCAGAAATATCAAAGAAGAGACAAGTTAATTTAATCATGTATTTTTAATGGGTATAACTAGTGGGCAGACTGCATGGACCTTTCAGGTCTTTATCCGCCGTCATTTAGTATGTTATTAATTCAGAGATGGCAGAAGGGAAAACAGCAAACCTGTCCAAATAACATAGGAATGGCGAATGTTGACTTGAATGCATGACCTGAAGATATCCTCTATCTCCACAGTTCTTAAACCTGTCCTTGGGGATCACCAGCCAGTCGGATTTTCAAGAAATCCCTAATGAATATGCAGGGGCAGATCTGAATGCCTGTTACCTCTATTATATGCAAATCTGTCTCATGCATATTCATTAAACAATACAATAAAAAGAAGCTATACTTACTTATATATATATATATGCAGCTGCCTGAATCAATCAAGTTGCCAGACTAAATGGTGAGACCTTGGCTAGGACCAAGGTGGAACGTGATTTAGGGGTGATCATTAGTGATGACATGAAGGCTGCCAATCAAGTGGAAAAGGCTTCCTCCAAGGCAAGGCAAATGATGGGTTGTATCCGTAGGGGTTTTGTCAGCAGGAGACCTGAAGTGATAATGCCACTGTACAGATCCATGGTGAGACCTCATTTGGAGTATTGTGTTCAATTCTGGAGGCCACACTACCGGAAAGATGTGCGGCGAATTGAGTCGGTTCAGCGAATGGCCACCAGGATGGTCTCGGGGCTCTGGGATCTCACGTATGAAGAAAGGCTAAATAAATTGCAGCTGTACTCACTAGAGGAACGAAGAGAGAGGGGGGACATGATTGAGATGTTCAAATATGTCACGGGCCGTATCGCGGTGGAAGATGATATCTTCTGTCCTATAGGTCATTTGACCACCAGAGGGCATCTGCTGAAAATCAGGGGAGGGAAATTTCGAGGTGATTCCAGGAAATACTTCTTCACAGAAAGGGTGGTCGATCATTGGAACAGTCTACCTCTACAGGTGATTAAGGCCAGCAGCGTGTCAGATTTTAAGAGAAAATGGGACATTCACGTGGGATCTCTAAGGGGGTAAAGTCAGGGGGGTGGGTCATTAGAGTGGGCAGACTTGATGGGCTATAGCCCTTTTCTGCCGTCATATTCTATGTTTCTATATTACTTCAGGGGATATAACACTAAACTTTTCACTGTCCATCACAAATTTTGGTTCTATACCATAATTGTTTTATTTTCAAGACTGATTCTATCTTTAAACATAGAAACATTATGGCAGATAAAAACCAACTAGCCCATCCAGTCTGCCCATCCACAGTAATCATTTTCACTTCCTCTCTCTAAAAGATCCCACGTGCCTATCCCACACTTTCTTGAATTCAGACACAGTCTCCGTCTCCACCACCACTTCTGGAAGACTGTTCCACGCATCTACCACCCTTTCTGTATAAAGTATTTCCTCAGATAACTGTGGGAAACAATCCCATGTCATTCTTTAGTGTCTATCTCAAACTCAGTCCTTCTACACCAGTATTCTTTAATGCAAGGCTTGAGGATAAGTAGCTGAGCCCATTCATACTCTGATTCTTAAGTGAGCCAAGTATAGGATAATGAACCCATTGTGATATCACTGATGAGGTTGGCTCATAGGCATTGGTGGAATGAGGCATTATGACATCACAATCTCAGCTCTGGAATGTTGCTATCTTTGGGTTTCTGCCAGGTACTTGGGACCTGTGTTGGCCACTGCTGGAAACAGGATACTGGGCTTGATGGACCTTCGGTCTGTCCCAGTATGGCAACGCTTATGGTCTTATGTTCTAACCATCCTGTGTCATTCTTAGTGTCTATCTCAACCTCAGTCCTTCTACACCAGCATTCTTCAATGCAAAACTTGAGGGTCAGTGGCTGAGCCCATTCATACTCTGATTCTTGTGTGAGCCAAGTATAAGATAATGAAGCTATTATGACATCACTGATAAGCTTGGCTCTTATTGGTGAAATAAGACATTATGACATCACAATATCTGCTCTGGATACCAGAGACTGTCATTCTCTAGTATCTATCTCAGCCTCAGTCCTTTTACACCAGCGTTCTTCAATGCAAGGCTTGAGGGTCAGTGGTTGTGCCTATTCATACTCTGATTCTTCCCTCTCTCCTTAAAGAATGACACGGGGATGGCCTACATTTCAGGCGCCTATGCTTTTACATAGGCACCGCTAGCTGCGATTCTGTAAACGGTGGCTAAGCATGATTGACAACAAGGCCTGCACCATTTTTCTAGGCGCCGGCCAATTTAGGTGCTATTTATAGAATCAGCTATTTACTGTTGTCATTATCTATTGTCTATGTCCAGCTTATTATTGCACCACCTTGGGTGAATTTCTGCAAAAAGGTGGTAAATAAAGTCTAATGAACAAATAGTAATAGTAGGCACATCCCAAGCAGTATGCTCTTCAGACATCTTGCAAGACTCTGCACAGCTGGAGTGGTAGTTTAAGCTTAATACAGTCCCTCTCCAAGTGGTCTATAGCAGTGGTTCCCAACCCTGTCCTGGAGGAACACCAGGCCAATTGGGTTTTCAGGTTAGCCCTAATGAATATGCATGAAGCAAATTTGCATGCCTATCACTTCCATCATATGCAAATCTCTCTCATGCATATTCATTAGGGCTAGCCTGAAAACCCGATTGGCCTGGTGTTCCTCCAGGACAGGGTTGGGAATCACTGGTCTATAGAAGCATAGATGCAAGCAGCATCTATGAGACAAACTTGGTTTTTCTTATTACATAGATCTTTTTGGACCCCAGTTAGATTGCAAAGGTTGGATATTTCTAAATCTAATAGATGCTGGCATTGTCATCTTGATATAGGGACGTTGGATCATCTGCTATACTATTGTCCTTTGATATTCAAATTCTGGAAATCTATTTGGGATCAAATTATTACGGTATTGAAAGTTCCTTTATCACTATCATATGATATAATATTATTTGGAACAATGTTATTAACCAAGAAACCTATAAATGCAAATCAGAATAAATTGCTCCTCATGCAGATAATGAAAAATTGGAAAAATTGGGATAACTTGAATTATACTTTTTGGTGGGAGTCCTTATGTCAAATTTATAAGTTTGAAAACATTTGTTCTTTACAGAGGGGGCACCATAGTAAATTTAAGGAAATTTGGGGCCCATTAATAAAATTTTACAAGTTATGAAATATTAATATTATTTCCCTTTGATTTATGAAAGATTGTGATACACATCCAGGAGGGGAGGGAGGGGGTGGGTGGGAGGTGGGATTTAATAACTATATATTATTTATTGGAATAGAGTGTAGGTTGAGGTATTAGTTTGTTGTTCATATGTTTGCACTCTGTATTTGAATTAAAAACGAATAAAGAATTTATAAATGAGAAACACAGATGCAGATAAAGACCATGTGGCTAATCCAGTCTGCCCATGTCTGCCATTTGCTATTCTTTAGGGTTATCAGATGTCTGGATTTCCCCGGATATGTCCTCCTTTTGTCCGGGTTTTGAAAAGCTTCCTGACAAAATTTTATCGGGAAGGGGCATCCACCCATGCATGCATGCGTCCGTGCATTTGCAGATGCTGCCTGGGGGTGGGGCTGGGGGGCAGAACAGGGTGTGACAGAGGTTGAACTGGGCGGTCATGGGGGTGTGGCCATGGGTCCGGATTTTCCCAAAGGAAAATCTGGTAACCCTACTATTCCTTCCTCTCCATTGGCGATCCTATGTTCTTGTCCCAAGCTCTCTTGAATCCCAACAGAGTTTTCATCTCCACCACTTCCACAGGGAGAGTGTTCCATGAATTCACCACCTTTTCTGTGAATAATTATTTTCTCAGGTTACTTTTGAGTCCGTCCTCATTCATTTTCAACCTCTGCTTCCTCATTCAAGAGCTTCCTTTCAGTTGAAAGAGACTCACTTCCTGTGCATTTAGGCCATGGAGGTATTTACAAGCTGTCTCTATCATATCTCTCCTCTCCCGCTTTTTTTCTAAAGTATATGTATTGAGATCTTTGGTTTATGCTTCACTGTTGTGCCATGCTAAAAAAACAACCTCCTGCATCTTGCAAATGGCTTCTGGTAACTTCTTGTCTTATGCTCATTGGTTGCCCTTTTCCAGCTTTTCCTAGGGCCTTTTCTTCTTGCTCAAACCAAATAACTCCCAATAAATAAATAAATGCAAATCTGTAATAGGCCATTACTCCTGTTCCCTATGAATAGGGTTACCAGATTTTACCCCATAGACCCGCCCCCATCCCCGCCTGTTACGCCCACACCATGCCCCGCCCATAACCCCACCCCTCTCAGCCTATTCTCATTGGTCAGGAAGGAATTCGTGCATGCGCAGATGTGATGCAATGAAATGCACACACATTATTTACCAAGTACTAAATCTTTAGTCTTTAATGAGTCAACATAAGAACATAAGAAATGGCTTCGCCGGATCAGACTCTAGGTCCATCCAGTCCGGCGACCCGCATCCGCGGAGGCCAAGCCAGGTGTTCCCTGCTGAGAAACCTTGTTTACTCGTATCCCCCAATGTGATTTGCAAGAAGGTGTGCATCCAACTTGCCCTTGAATCCCAGAATGCTGGTCTCCATCACGACCTCCTCAGGGAGAGCGTTCCAAGCGTCCACCACTCGTTGTGCGAAACAGAACTTCCTAATATTTGTCCTGGGCCTGGTGCCCCTCAGTTTCAGTCCATGACCTCTTGTCCGAGTCACATTTGACAATGTGAATAACGATGTTTCTTGCTCTATTTTGTCAAATCCTTTTAGTATTTTAAAAGTCTCTATCATGTCTCCTCGCAGTCTTCTCTTCTCGAGGGTGAACAATCCCAGTTTTCTGAGGCGTTCTTTGTAACCTATGAGTAGGTTGCCAAAATATTTTTACATTACTTTATATTCTGGTTATATGCTCCCACCATATATGTCTTTTCCTAAATGTTTCTTTCTCTTTCTTTAAAGATTGTAGTTCATCCCATTCACCTTTGTACCAGTTTGTAATAGAACGTGAATAATTTGTTTGTAATATCTTGTTTTGTCTTCCCCATTTTTTTATTTTTATTTTTAAAACAATTGTTATACGCATTGAAGTATATGATACAAACCTAAGGATTAGATTAGATTAGATTAGATGACATTGCGTAGATAACAAATCTCAATAAACTTGAAACTTGATGTGCGTGACGTCACCACATTGCATCCGCGGATTCACGGATGCCCCTCCCAACGTGATCTGCTTTTCAAAATCCGGACAAACTGCCATCTTTTGAAAAGCCGTCCGGACACGCCCTCTAAAAAGAGGACATGTCCGGGTATATCCGTATGTCTGGTAATCTTACCTATGGGCTACATTATCTATTAAATCTTAGGGATATAAGAACATCACTTTCTCTCTGTCATTTCCCATTGTGCAATTCCTTCTTCCAGGATAAGTTTCAAGTTATAATGAACATTTGATATATCGCCTATCTTAATTCTAAGCGATTGTACATAATATAATAAAATCAGGGGGTTCGATAACAACAAAAGTAACGTATTACAAAGACCGCATAGACTAACGTGATACAAAAGGGAGAGTGGCGAACTACAATAAGATTTAAGAAAAAGAGAATTAAAAAGGATAAAACAGGAGGAGGAGGGGGTACTGTTCTAGCTGCATCATAGCCTCCTTCTGCTCTCATGGGGGTGGGAGGTAGAGGTCTGCATGGGAACGGGGATCACGGGAATCCCGCGGGTCCCGCAGGGGTCCCGTGAGAATCCCCCCCTAATCCACGGGACTCCCACGGGGACTCCCCTCTAGCCAACGGGACTCCCACGGGGATGGAAGGCTTTGGGAGCAGGGTTTGTCCATATAATATAATGGACACGTCAGCCTTAGTAAAAGAGGAGGTTTATAAGTTAATTACCTGAACAGAAAACAAAAGAAAGGGTTCCACCAAAGAGATTCCACAAGGAAAACAGCAGCGCAAACACTAAAGAAACTGTGGAATTGATGATCCTGTCAGAAGTAATTGCTGCTTTTTATGGGGACGGGCGGGGATGGAGGTAATTCCTTGCGGGGACAGGTGGGGACGGAGAGGATCCTGATGGGGACGGGTGGGGGCGGAGAGGATCCTGATGGGGACGGGTGGGGACGGAGAGGATCCTGGCGGCTATGGGCGGGGATGGGTGGGATTTCTGTCCCCGCGCAACTCTCTAGTGGGGGGTGGAAGGGAAGCCTAGCTCTAATTTGGACTACAGTCCCCAGGATAGAAATTTATTTTCTTTTCTTTTTTTAAGACACAGTCTTTCATAATGCTTTTTATGCAACTGGCATCCTCTGTACCTGTTCTTTGTCTACAGAGCTTTCATTTGAGCATTCTTTGAATTTGTCTGTGAGCTACATATATCTTCCGGAATCTCGGCTGGCCTCTGTTGGTACTCATAGACATTGATGTGGAGACCGTGGAACTTGAGAATGGGTTGTGATTAGGGCTTGATCCCTTTTGTTTGACTTCTTCAAGTTTGCTTCCTCTTGTCTGGGCACTTTTAGTGCTGATTACCTGTTCTCTGGAGAATAAGAATATTTTGAAAGCAGGCTTTTCTCATTTGGTGTCTCAGTGCATCATTGGAGATTGCTATTCCAAGATCCTTTTTTCATATATTCCATTCCTCTCTGACCTCATTTCCAAAAGAAGCTGTCTACGAAAGGGCAGAAGTTCTTTTTTCAGTCCCCTAGGATTTGGTTTCCTAGTTGACTTGGTTGTGCAGTTCTGCTTTTTGCCTGTAGCGACCTTAAAGGTTACACTAGCAATTCAATGTCTGGGTAAATCCTCAGGATCCAGGATTAGCATTACCAATTGGCTTCAGATTTTCAGGACACTCCTATCCAGTATCACCTCTCTCTCCTTTCCCCACAAGATCCAGCATCTCTTTCCCTTCCCCTTCAATCCAGTCCAGTATCTCTCGATCTCCATTCACTCTCCTCAATCAAATCTAGAGCCTCTCCTCCTTTCCCTACCCACCCTCCACCATGTTCAGCATCTGTCCTTCTTCATCTTCTTCCCTTCTTGTCCCATCAGGTCCACCATCTCTCATTCTCCCTCCCCGGTTTCCCCATAGCACACTTACCACCCCCACCACCCCCAGAGACCAACTCAAGCCCACATCTAAAAGCAGGAGTCATATTGGATCATCCAAGATTCAAGTTTATTTAAAATTTGATATCCCGCTTATCAGATATTTAAGTGGCTTGCATAAAAGTAAAATTATTAATATATATGCATGGGTGGATGCCCCTTCCCGATAAAATTTTGTCGGGAAGCTTTTCAAAACCCAGACTAAAGGAGAACATATCCGGGGAAATCCAGACATCTGGTAACCCTAAAGAATAGCAAATGGCAGACTGGATTAGCCACATGGTCTTTATCTGCATCTGTGTTTCTCATTTATAAATTCTTTATTCATTTTTAATTCAAATACAGAGTGCAAACATATGAACAACCAACTAATATCTCAACCTACACTCTATTCCAACAAATAATATATAGTTATTCAATCCCACCTCCCACCCACCCCCTCCCTCCCCTCCTGGATGTGTATCACAATCTTTCATAAATCAAAGGGAAATAATATTAATATTTCATAACTTGCAAAATTTTATTAATGGGCCCCAAATTTGATGAGGTGGGGGAAATACAATAATTGATAGGATAGAGATACAAAAAAGGGTGAATGCAATAAGGAGGGAACAAATTCTTCATATATAGTGGAAATTAGTGAATGTTTATAGGTCAAATGTATCTTTAAATAAAAAAAGGATTTAGGTTAGATTTAAATTTATCTAAAGAGGATTCATCAAGGAGGAACAATGGCAATGAGTTCCATAATGAAGGGGAAGTTACAGAAAAAATGGGTTTGCGCATAGCATCATAGACTATTTGACGTAATGAAGGCATGGCCAAGAGATTTCGGTTACTTGATCGCCATGATCCAGGTGAATTGTAGGGAACAATTAATCTATTGATGAATCCTGGAGAGTGGAGCATTCTTGATTTAAAGGTTAGAAGTGATATTTTGTAAGTTATTCTGTGGGAAAGTGGTAACCAGTGAGCTTTTATCAAGAACGGTGTTGCAAAATGCAGTACCTAAACACTAGTGTTGGCAGTTGCTCTAGCCCTAGAGCTGGCATAAGTTAGAAATGCAGAAGCTATCGTTCATCTCTAGGTTAGACCTAGTTTTGACATGTACAGTGCAAGGTAGGCATATAAAGGTCAACGTTTAGGTTCATTTTCGACACAAGTGCTTGTATAAAACTGTGGGGTCCTTTTATTAAGGCGCTCTAACCGATTTAGCATGCGTTAAATGCTAGGGCGCCCATAGAATATAATGGATACCTTAGTACTTAGTGCGCGCTAATATTTAGATTGCCTTAATAAAAGTTCCCCTATCTATGTCCCAGAGTACACATTTGGCTTGAATGTGCCAAAACCAGGTAGAGCCTGGAACTTCCAGGCTAAACGTATAAGGTAGAGATACAGGCACTAATATTCAGTATCCATGGAACTCTTAAATTCACATACATGTTAAGTACTTAAATGTACAGAATACTGGCACTGAAGTGCCTAAACAATATTTGGAAATGGTGGCTCTGATTCTATAAACAGTGGCTAACTTGAAGGTGCCAATGAGCGTAATGATCAATCATCTAATTAGTCCTGATTATCAATCATCCGCTAGGTGCCGTTTATAGAATCATGGAGAGCGGCGCCTAAGCGTTCTTAGGCATCAGTAGGCGTTGAAAACCTAGACACACTCCCATTTATGCCAGGGTTTTCGTGGCCTAACGAAGGCGCCTAAATTAGACGCCAACCAGCGCTTAAATTAAACCAATGCCCAGAATCTGCCCCTAATCATCGAGTTAGGCACCTACTAGCAAATTTTTTTTTTTTTTAAATTGGTTTGAAATGACTTTTTAATGGTGCTTTTCAATGAATGGTGCCAATTAAGCTTAATTGAATAATTAAATTAGGTGTCTAGATCAGCAAGATGCGTTGATCTAGGTGCCTAACTTCCATCGGATCTTAGACAAGCAACATCTCTTGAAAAGTTCAAATCTAAACTAAAAACATTCCTCTTCAAAAACACCTACTCATTCTGACTTACCTCGTTCATTAAGAGCCCGAACAGCTTCTGCGCAGTCGGCAGTGCCGAATTGAAACGCTTCTTTAGAAGCGACCACTACCCTATCCTAGTGTGTTAAGCCCCTCCCTCTCTTCCCTCCCTTTTAGATTTTATTTTATCATTGTGTTTAAGAACATAAGAATTGCCGCTGCTGGGTCAGACCAGTGGTCCATCGTGCCCAGCAGTCCGCTCATACGGCGGCTCCCAGGTCGAAGACCTGTGCCCTAACCGAGACCAGCCCTACCTGCATTCGTTCTGGTTCAGCAAGAACTTGTCCAACCTTGCCTTGAATCCCTGGAGCGTGTTTTCCCTTATAACAGACTCCGGGAGAGCATTCCAGTTCTCCACCACTCTCTGGGTGAAGAAGAACTTCCTTACGTTTGTACGGAATCTATCCCTTTTTAACTTCTGAGAGTGCCCTCTCGTTCTCTCTACCTTGGAGAGGGTGAACAACCTGTCTTTATCCACTAAGTCTATTCCCTTCATTATCTTGAACGTTTCGATCATGACTCCTCTCAGTCTCCTCTTTTCAAGGGAGAACAGGCCCAGCTTCTCTAATCTCTCACCGTACGGCAGCTTCCCCAACCCCTTAACCATTTTAGTCGCTCTTCTCTGGACCCTTTCGAGTAGTACCGTGTCCTTCTTCATGTACGGCGACCAGTGCTGGATGCAGTATTCCAGGTGAGGGCGCACCATGGCCTAGTACAGCGGCATGATAACCCTCTCCGATCTGTCCGTGATTCCCTTCTTAATCATTCCTAGCATTCTGTTCACCCTTTTCGCTGCCGCTGCGCATTGTGCAGACGGCTTCACTGACTTGTCGACCAGTACTCCCAGGTCTCTTTCCTGGGAGGTCTCTCCTAGTACCGCCCCGGACATCTTGTATTCGTATGTGGGATTTTTGATACCAACATGTCATTACCTAACACTTATCCACGTTGAACTTTTAAGCTCTCACCTTTTCCCACTTTTCCTTTTGGTACCAGTATTTATTTTATTTTATTTTAAAAATTTATATACCTTTTAAAACTTAGCGTTTTACATAATTTACACTTAAATGTGCAAACGATGGGAAAAGTCCTCCCCGTTTTTCAACCAACCAAATAAAGGACTTACGAACACAATTGTCTCCAATATGTGTATAATGTATCCCGTAAAAAAAGCTCTCAGACGCCTGTGCCGATTACTCACAGGGATTTAGCAGGTAAATGGTATCTTTCATTGAACTTAATGCGTTCTATTTTTTTAATTAATTTTTGTTATAGTTTTATAATCTACTTTCTATATATATAATGTTTAATAGCATTAATATGAACAATGACAGAGACCAGCACTTATCTTAAAGCCTGTCAGCTGGTTGTTCTCTCATGTGCACTTGTAGCCTTGTTCTTAAGCAAAGCCGTTCATAAGTCCTTTATTTGGTTGATTCCATAATTTACATACATATTTAAAATAGACACATGATAAAATAGACATGTGATAAAATAAGCATGCAAACAATCCTCAGAAAGATACCATAATTTGGATAATAATCGTGGATAATTCATCAAATTTACTAGAAATAGCTAGAAAAAGCATCTACAAATATGTCTATATGTTTTGTCGTCCCCTCTACCTTTTATTTTTAAGTTTTTATAATATTTTGATCATTGTAAACCGTTTAGGTATGCTTTTGATAAATGGTATATCAAAGATTAAATAAACTTGGAAACTTGGACCATTTATAGAATCAGGGCTGGTGCGCATAACTTATGCAAAACGACAGGGAAACAGGGGGAGGGGATGTGTCACACTATTACCACAGTTGCCACCCCATACAAAAAGTCACACGTGATCAAAACCGAGTATACCACCACGAATGAAAGAAAAAAGCCTCAGGATTTAGGTGAGCAAATATATGCCCTGCCAACCACATCGTCGGCATAAAAAAACTTTCTTTCATTGGTTATCATACGTAACATTTACAAACAGCCGAAATAAAACTAGTGCCCAAATCTTAAAACCAGTTCAAAAATGCTACAGATTTTCCAAAGCACATGTGTGATCACATATTTAAAGACTCACAGCTCTTCCGCCGCTTCTTCAGGACTAATTAGACTCTACTGCATGTCACACAGTTTGTGGCATGGCTACAATCAGCTTTTTCCAGCGTGAAAGGTTGACTTGTTAAACACATAGACTAGTTCTTCAACCACCGGTCCATGGACCAGTGCCGGTCCACAGAAATTTCCTGCCGGTCCACATGGCCAGCACGTGCATCAGGCCCAAAACAATGTTCTTCAACCGCCGGTCCACGGTGCGATCGATGCGGTGTTATCTTCGAGCCAGTTCCCTCTTCCTAACTGATTCAGTGCACAAAGCCACGGGCAGTGGCTCCTACGGGCATCCTGCACCTGAACCGGAAGCCTTCTCTCCGACGTTGCAACGTCAGAGGGAAGGCTTCCAGATGAGGCACAGGACGTGCAAAGTGCAATTAGTACTATTATGGGGGCGGGGTCTGGGGGTGGAGATTGGGTAGAAATGGGCGGGGTCTGGCCCACGACTTAGCCCACTGTTCTTCAACCACCGGTCCACGGACCGATGCCAGTCCACCGAATAATTTTTTTATTTCTGCCGGTCCATAGGTGTAAAGAGGTTGTAAAACACTGGACTAAAGAATTGCCTCGTAGAGTATTCCCCTCCCCCCCTCCCACCGCTTGCCAGAGCAACATGCACTTCCAACACTGAAAATACATTTAAGCTATATGGATGCTTTGAGGTAATACTCAGATGTTACTGGAGGCTCCATTTGAAAATTGACATAGATAGATGTAAAACCTAATCAAATTAATTTAATTTGATTTAATTCACACCTTTTTGGTAATAGCTAAAGGCAAGTTCTATTGAAACAACTACAGACTTGCCAAAATGCAATTAATTGTACAGCTGATTTTCTCATTATCCAAATTTGATCATATTTCAGATTTTTATAGGAGATTACATTGGCTTTCAATTGGAGCGTGGGTAAAGTTTAAATTTTTATTGTGTGCTTTACAAAGTAATATATGACTTAGCTCCTCTATATTTGACCTCTGGATTTAGCTGAGGTCATGGATTCTTTAGCTAGCCAGCTGTTAAAGGGAAGGAAAAATGGAAAGCCTTGGAGACCTTATATACTTATCGGGCAGCTAAATTGGATGAGGGCATTTTGGGATTGTTGGGTGCTACACTCACTTTTAAACATTTTAGAGTTGAATTAAAAACATTACTGGTCAAAGATTTATAATGGATTATAGTATATGTCATTTGATATATTTTTTTAATTCCTGTAACTCTTGATGTTCTTCAGCCTCTTGTATTATGTAATCTGCCTAGAATTGAGAGGTATAATTGTGAGGCAGAATATAAATTAATAAAATGTAAATAAAAATGTAAAAAAAATATTCAGGTACACTAGGTTTTTCACCATCTCTGGAGGGCTTCTGATCTAAGAGGGGTAATTCAGTAAAGAGTGCCCAATTGGGCGCCATGAAATTAGCACCAAGAATCATAGCCCTAAGTGGTATTTTATAAGGGCACTTCTCTGGGTACTGCCAATAGAAAGTGTCACATACACGCAAGCATGTAGCTGTGATTACTTATGTCAAGTCAATAGCTGGCGCACAGTAAGTGGCATTCAGTGCATAGGAAGGTCTGCTCTGGGTGCAGTCTTCCTAAGGGCGCAGTGGCAGCCCTCCTCCTCTCCGCTCCTTGTCGCACACATGCCCCTTGCCTTTCCCCGTATTTTTTTTTTTTACTTCCCTGGCGCAAGGTTGCTGCCCGTGTCAACATCGGTGCTCTCTTTGACGTCACTTCCGCGACCCACGCCTAGGCAATGATGTCAAAGGCCAAGCTGACACCGCCGTGGGCCGCATGCTGTTCACGCCAGAGAAGTTAAAAAGGGAATGGGAAAGGGAAGGGGGCACGCACACAGTGGGGGGGGGGGTTGGCGGGGGGAAGGCACCACCGCCCCGGGTGCTGCCGCTCACCCTTACTACGCCATTGGTGGCATTCTCTTATAACCTACAGTATTCTATTGGTTACATGCATATCTGGTAGAGCTTAATCTCTGCCCTTTCAGATACCCACTAAAGCAAATATGGGGTTGATTTTCGTCGGGCCACCGAAAGTTAAGCAGCAGTAGGCGTTCTACATTACATTACTGATTTCTATTCCTCCAATACCTTGCAGTTCAAGACGGATTACAAAAGAAGTTATCTGGCCATTTCCAGAGGAATTGAATAGTAGAGCAATTTGCTACAGAGAAATGGGATGAGTCTTGCGGTGTTAGTTTATCTTCAAGGATGTCTTGAATAGGATGGTTTTTATTTCTTTTCTAAACGATTTGTAGTCTGTAGTCGTTATCAGTAAATTGGAGAGTAGGTAGTCTAGTTCTACCGCTGCCTAACTTAATTGTCTTAATTGGTGATAAATGATGCGGCAATTGACCATGTCATTTAAAACCAATTAAAAGGTGATTCAAAAAAATAAAAATGGCTGCAGCTAAGCAGCCTCCCTAACCAGCACCTATCTCCCTAGTGGCTAGCGACACATAGTGCTGCTGAAGCCCAGAAAAGGGTATGGCTAGGGGTCGACACCGAACTTAGCACCACTATGCGCTGCTGGCCGCGATTCTAACACGACCCTAGGTGCCGCAAATGCAGGTCTGTGAAACCCTGGCCCACATGTCCGGGGTCTAGGGTCCCTTCAAACTGCGATTCTGGAAGCGACGCCTGTCAGGGATTGGCCCGCGGCAGGTGCCGCTTCCAGAATTAGCCTCTATGTGTGTATTTTATAGAACTGTGGCCAGCTCATAGATGGATGAATGCCATAGAGCCACCCCCCTACCTATGTAGGTGCAAGCATTCTGTATTTGGTGCCTACTGGAAAAAGAGCTGGGGACAAATTTTCCCCATCCCTGCAGGCTCCCTCTATCCCCGTCAGCTCGCTTCCCTTCCCTTCCCTATACGCTCTGTCCTCACCTGCACAAACCGTGAACTCTTTTTATGTTTGTATCTAAGACAATAGAGGGTTAAGTGACTTGCCCAAGGTCACAAGGAGCTACAGTGGGATTTGAACTCAGATCGCCAGGATCAAATCCCACTCTACCAGGGATCTCAAAGTCCCTCCTTGAAGGCTGAAATCCAGTCAGGTTTTCAGGATTTCCCCAATGAATATGCATTGAAAGCAGTGCATGCACATAGATCTCATGCAGATTCATTGGGGAAATCCTGAAAACCTGACTGGATTGCGGCCTTCAAGGAGGCACTTTGAGACCCCTGCACTATACTAACCATTAGGTTACTCCTTCACTAGCTTATAACAAAAAGTAGCATATTATAGTAATTCACAAGAACTCTCAAAAGCGCATTGTCTGAGTGCGTTTTTGGTGCAAGTCATGCGATAGTATGAGGATCTGAAGATTTTTACTTTTCAGGCCGAGGGTTGTACCGTTATTGAATTGTCTTTTGGGGTGTTTGTCATGTGACAGCATATGGATGTGTAGGCTCTTTTAATTTTGGGGTTTTTTTTATTTTAATGTCTGTTTTCATTACATAAGAACATAAGAATTGCCTTACTGGGTCAGACCAATGGTCCATCAAGCCCAGTGGCCCGTTCTCAGGTTGGCCAATCCAGGTCCCTAGTACCTGGCCAAAACCCAAGGTGTAGCAATATTCCATGCTACCAATCAAGGGCAAGCAGTGGCTTCCACCGTGTCTTTCTCAATAACAGACTGTGGACTTTTCCTCCAGGAACTTGTCCAAACCTTTCTTAAAACCAGCTCTGCTATCCGCTCTTACCACATCCTCTGGCAACACATTTTATTGTTTGTTCTATGGACTGATTTCGTATGTGTGTATTGTTCCCTGCCTAGATTTGTAGATAGGTGGTTTATAAATAATTTTAAATAAATAAATAGAAATAGTCCATATATACTCTAATTTCTTTTACAGAACTGATTTATGCATTGATTTGTAGGCAATTATGATCTCTCTGTATCGTATAGGATATAGAAGAAATGCCTCAAATGCTTCCTTATAATCTGCTCTTCATTAGTAGAGGATTCTCCATCACAGTCTTACCACCTACTTTGAGATGACCTACTTCCCATGTTCCAGTCCCCGGGTCAGCCAGGAATATTACAGTTCACGGGAGATTCATTTTCCACAGATGTTTCCAGCCCCCGTTTTTTTAACCATACAAATTTGTTGACTAATCATCCATTTTGAACGACTCTGTGGCTCCCAGCCTCTCCGTGTTAGACATCACAGAAACATCTGGTCTTACTCGCGCAGTGGAGGTGGACAGGACAAATGGTGATAAACCAGAAACACTCCCTTAAGGACGTCTGATGTTGCTTATCAAGAACAGTTCAACGAACATGGGAATATAGCACAACAGCTGCCAAGCAAAGGGGTGAAAAGTTCCTTGTACACAAAGGGGGTCATTTCATAAAGGATTTTCCACATGTAAACACTGTTTTACATTCATCCAAAGCCTCATATAAAATATCCCACAGATTATACACTGAAAGGTCCACACTGGATAAGAAGGTGTGTACATTTATGCCATCCACATGTAGGGGTGTACTTGGCAGAACGTGGAAATACACGTGTACTTGGGCAGAACGTGGAAATACACACCTACATGTTTACTTCAGCTTGCATGGTGTAAATGTCTGTAGCACTGTACAGATTTTAATAATAATAATCATCAATTTATATACCGCAGGGCCATAAAGTTCTATGCGGTTTACAAAAATTACAATTAAGAGAAAAAGTTAGATAAAATTAGAAAAAGTTAGATTTGTGATTGTTTAAATTTTTCGTTCTGGTGGACCAGTCTTTGCTCTAGTTATAGATTTGAAAGAATAAATGCTGAGAATTTGGGGCAAGGTAATACAGTACAGTGGTTTACGAATGCACCGGTTTGCGAGTGTTTTGCAAGACGAGCAAAACATTTGCAAAATCAGTGCCTCGGAAACCGAGCATGGCTCGATTTACGAGCGCCCCTCCCTCCCCCACAATCCGGCACTCTCCCCCCCGCGATCCGGCACCCCCCTCGCCACGATCCGGCAACCCCCCCTGACACGATTGGGCACCTCCCCCCGCCACGATCCGGCACCCCCCGCCACGATCCAGCACCCCACCCAACACGATTGGGCACCCCCCCGCCGCTTCTTACCCTCATCTGGGCACCCCGAAGATCGGCCTCCTCGTCTGCTGTGCCTTGAGCATGCTCAGATGCTCAAGGCCCAGCAGACAAGAAGGCCAATCTTCGGGGTGCCCAGATGAGGGTAAGAAGCGGCTGGGGGTGCCCAATCGTGATGGGGGTGCCGGATCGTGGTGGAGGGGTGCCGGATCATGGTGGGGGGTGCCCAATCACGTCGGGGTGTGCCGGATCGTGGCGGGGGGGGGTGCCAGATCGTGGCGGGGTGGGGGTGCTGGATCGCAGGGGGGTGCCAGATCGCAGGGGGGCCTTCAAGGGGAGCAATACCGGTTCTCGGGGGGGGGGGGGGAAACACATCAAAGCAAGTTTCCATTATTTCCTATGGGGAAACTCGTTTTGATAAACGAGCATTTTGAATTACGAGCATGCTCCTGGAACGGATTATGCTCGTAATCCAAGGTACCACTGTATATCTAAATTGATATGGGGCCCATTGGCATCATATGTTACCTCATTATAATTGATTGTTGACTGTGAGTCAGTCTTTTGTTTACTTTGGTACATATCCAGGAAAGGGTGGGAAGATATCAATATTCAGAATAGGGTAAGGTTTTTATGGTAATATATGTTTTTGTGTTTTATTGAATGATTATTGGATGGGTGGGTGGGAGAAAATAGTTGATTATGAACATGTGAAGGTTGAATGTGCTTTTGTTGTATCATTATACGTTGTATTTGTTGTATTGCACTGTTGAAGTTTTGAAAATTAATAAAGAATTAGAAAAAGGATAAAGTTAGATAACCAAATAATTAATTTATAAAATTTTATTGAAAAAATCCAGTAAATATACAATAATATAATACAATAAAATAGTCATTACATTAAAATTCATCATATTAAATTCCATCAAATGTCTTTCATTTCTTCAAAATATATTTCCAAATTACCCATTACATCTCTCAATACCCTCCCCCTATTTCCTTTCCCCCTTCCCTTTTTCCTATTCACCTCTCCCCCCCAACCCCGAACCCATAATTTTTAATTATTAACCGAATAATTAAAAATAGTACTATAATGATCTAGATCAGACATGGGCAACTCCGGTCCTCGAGGGCCGGAATCCAATCGGGTTTTCAGGCTTTCCCCAATGAATATGCATGAGATCTATTTGCATGCACTGCTTTCAATGTCTATTCATTGGGGAAATCCTGAAAACCCGATTGTGTTCCGGCTCTCGAGGACCGGAGTTGCCCATGTCTGATCTAGATGGCTCATTAACTGCCTAAGTGTTTCATGAACAAATATGTCTTTAAATATCTCCTAAATTCCACATAGGAATCAGAAAGCATAATCAGATGTTCCAAATCCTTATCCCATAAAGCTGCTTGATATGAAAAAAGAGATTGATGATGCCTGTGTGGTTTTTTTATATAACAGCCTCCAACTAGGCACCAACTGGGGCTTCCAACCTACGTGACGTGTTATAAAAAAAAAAAAAATACCCTCATTAAGACAAAGAGATTAGCTCCTCATTTAGCACTTTCAGCCACTCAGGTTGACATCTTGCGACTTACCAGCACATCTGGCTTTTTTCAGCACATGAATTACAGGTTCGCCGCTCGCTCTGCCGTCCTGGGTCAATGGTTCTCAGCTAGAACTTATCCGTGCCTTGAATCAATCAAACACAGAATTTCTTACCCAAAAACAAAATAGGGAGGAGGCGGTGAAAGTTTTTAAAAGGAAACACAGAAGTGAGCAGAAGATATATCTATCCCCAAATAGGCAAGATAGTGAACCATATTAGAAAACGTAGCTAAGCAACAGCTAACTGGTCTGTGTGGCATGCTGCAAGCTTTATTAATCCTGCTTCTCTAAAAAGTTAAAGCAAAATAGAAAATGTCAACAAAGTCAGTACTTTTAGCATATCCGTATGATTTTTTGTTGCTCTTCTGTATGTTCATGTTTCAAGGTGTTGAGATGGCATCTTCTCTAGGTATAGATTCCATATTTTATAAAGGCTACTGCCATGGTTTTGGCCCCTCCCACTTAGACTGCAAGGTGAGGCAGCCCATGGAGCCAGGACTTCTTTTCAGAGGCTCCATGTGAATACTTGAGTGGTTTCCCTTTCTGTAATCTAAGGAAATGCTTTTTTACAGAAGGGGTGGTAGATGCATAGAACAGTCTCCTAGAAGAGGTGGTGGAGGCAGAGACTGTGTCTGAATTCAAGAAAGCGTGGGATAGTCATGTGGGATCTCTAACAGTCTCCTAGAAGAGGTGGTGGAGGCAGAGACTGTGTCTGAATTCAAGAAAGCGTGGGATAGTCATGTGGGATCTCTTAGAGAGAGGAAGAGATAATGGTTACTGCGGATGGGCAGACTGGACGGGCCATTTGGCCTTTATCTGCCATCATGTTACTATGTTTCTATAACCATAAAGTTCTATGACATCACAAGAGCCGTTAGCCTATAGGAAGAGGAGATGCAAATGTTACGAGCCTTTGCCAATAGGAAGAGGAGGAGATAATGGTTACTGCAGATGAGCTGACTGGATGGGCCATTTGGCCTTTATCTGCCATCGTGTTTCTATGATAGAAAGGGATTCTGCTTATACTCTTTCAGCACAAAAAAACCCAAAAAGGGAGACCCAATGATCCACAGAAAAAACAATCCAAAGATAAAAACAACAGACTGTGGATGTTCTGAAAGATGATTTTTATTCGCTCTTCAGAATAAAAATACAAATAAAAGTTTGAATTAGTAATACATGTATGATTGTCCTGACGGACCCTACACGGTCTGTGTTTAGGCAAGACTGCCTATCTCAGGTGTCCGTATGATGTAGGGTACAAAGATAAAAATATGAGCAAAACAATGTAGGTGTCTTTGAGCATAAAACCTGAAAATGGCTTAAAACAAGAAGAGTGGCGTGTAAAATCGCAGTGAGAAACTGTGTAGGGTCCGTCAAGACACTCATACGTGTATCATTAATTCTGATTTTTATTTGTATTTTTATTGTGAAGAGCGAATAAAAATCATCTTTCAGAACATCCACATCCCAGATTTATAATCTTGGTCTGTATCTGAAGCAATGGAGGCTTGAGTGGCTTGCCCAAGGTTTTAAGTGGGTGTAAGTGGGATTTGAACCCTGGCTTGTCTGGTTCTCAGCCCACTGATCTCGGCACTATACTTCTTCTTCACTTCAGGGCCTAAGGTGCATTTATGCTAATAGGAGACACTCCACTCCAGTAAAGGTGTTCCATGGATCTTCAACAGTGGTGAGCGGTCAGGGCCTTCAGAGGATTTGCTCCACCCCCTAAAGTACTTTCAGGGTCTTCGGGGGTTCAGAGAATCCCCATCCCAAGAGCCTTTTTTTGTTTGTTTGTTTACTTTTTGTTTGATGCAGTTTGACTGATTGAACAGGCTGCCTTCTTAACATATCAAACTGCATCAAGCAAAAAAGTAAACAATTAAAAAAAAAAAAAAAATAGGGCTGTAGAGCTGGGGATTCACTGAATGCCCTCACCACATGCCACTGGTCTTCAATATAAACAAGCAAATGGGGGATATGGAAGGGTACCTGAGAGATTCAAGATGCTGGGGTCTGCCTGCAGTTTGATCTGGACCTTCCTTAGGGCTTGCTCTGGAGGAGTCCATTTGGAGCTGGGCCTTCTGAGAATAAGAACTGCTCTTTAATATCATAAGTGTTGAATGGCACTTTCCTATTTAGATTCAGCCACCCTGCAGCACACAACTGTAGGGTCATGAAATGGTTAACTGTTGTTTGAAATACTGCTCTGGCCTACATAGCTGGAAACAGTGTACAATCTACTGACATCATCTGCTTGAAATGTATGTCCCTGCCTTACCACATTGTAAGCTAAATAGATAACAGTTTGAGCCATGATGTACCCTGCCCTCCTGAACATGTAACATTTAGAACTGCAAGGCTTAGATAAGCAGACAAATGAACTAGCTTCCTATAGGACTATAAGTTGTACCCCTGAACCTATCACAAGTGCTGGCTTAGAACCAATAATAATTGTAGAAAGTTATAGAAATAACAAATGAAAATTGTAGTTTTTGCATATATTAGTTTCCATATGCTTAGTGAAAAGGGCATAAAAGTCTGTGCATTTCCTGTTTCTAACACTCTTGTAAGCAGGCTGTTCACTGCACAAGGGTCCGGCATGATGTAAATAAACCTCTTGTACCTTCTTCACGCCTCTGTCTTTGTGTGTCCAAGTGACCTTTCACAACTATAACGCACAGCAACAGGGGCGTGAGCAATGAAGCATGACCAAAGGGAAAAGCCCCTTTGATGTCCCTTCCATGCTACATTGGAGCCATTTTGGCACATTGTGTTTTAAGGAATTCCAGTGGCATTTACTGTATCCAGGATATGCAGGATGAAGAAGATGAAAAGTAGGCCTCTCTTTTTCTCAGTTTCTCACAGATCTTGTGGCTGGGCCGATGGACAGACATCTGCTGCGTTGTTTAGTTCAAATTCTCAGGTTGGTAATTTGAACAGTCTCCTGATTCCCCTTCAATTGCCGGGGGAATCCATGAACCCCCTTAAATGGAATCGCCCCAATATTCGGCCAGTGATGGTCAGCATTTTTAAAAATGCTAGCCATCACTTGTTAAATTAGTTCCCAATATTCAGTGCCGAGCCATGTCCAGGCACTGGTAGTGAATATTGGGGGTGTAAATGTGGGTGAGCTGGGCACTGGAGCTTATGCGGGTCCAGCAAATATTCAGCTGGGGAGTTCCCAGAAGTTAGACACAAAGTTAGAGAATAATGTCATTTCCATGCCTAAGTTAAACATAGAAACATAGAAAATGACGGCAGAAAAGGGCCATAGCCCATCAAGTCTGCCCACTCCAACAACCCTCCCCTAATCTACACTCTATCACTCGTCCCCAAGCTGCCCTCCTCTATGCTACCCTCGTAGGGATCCGACGTGGGCATCCCATTTATTCTTAAAATCTTGTATGCTGCTGGCCACGATCACCTGCTCCGGGAGCTCGTTCCAATGGTCCACCACTCTTTCAGTGAAGAAGTACTTCCTGGTATCCCCATGAAATTTCCCCCCCCCCCCTGATTTTCAACGGATGTCCCCTTGTGGACGAGGGTCCTTTTAGAAGGAAAACGTCGTCTTCCACCTCTATGCGACCAGTGATGTACTTAAACGTCTCTATCGTATCTCCCCTCTCCCTACGTTCCTCGAGAGAGTATAGCCGCAACGTGTGCAGCCTGTCTTCATACGAGAGATCCTTGAGCCCCGGGATCATCCTGGTGGCCATTCGCTGAACCGACTCAACTCTCAGCACATCCTTACGGTAGTGCGGTCTCCAGAATTGCACACAGTACTCCAGATGAGGTCTCACCATGCTTCTGTACAGCGGCATAATGACCTCTGGCTTCCGGCTAACAAAGCCTCTACGGATACATCCCAGCATTTGTCTAGCTTTAGATGAAGCCTTCTCCACTTGATTGGCTGATTTCATGTCTTCACTTGGTCGCTGGCTTTATACCAGATTTGATTAGACATAAATCCAGTGCCCGACATTAGTTGCAAAATCCATACTTTGCTAGTATCCTTCATAGAGTGCACATCCTTTCCAGAATACTAGTTTAGCTTGGATTTTTTGGCACCTAACTTGGAGCATCGTTTACTGAATCCAGCCCTAAACATGCATAAGTTTACTTGCATAGCCAGGAGGGCGAAGGGGTGGACCAACCGGGCACCATTTCAGCAGGGGGCTCCGGCACCTCTCTCCTTGCCGCTAGCCCATCTCTTTAAATTTTAGCTGGCAGCGAGCAGCACCTCCTTCTCATATTGACCTCAGCTCTTCTTCTGATGTCACTTCCTGTTTGCAGGGCAGAGGGAGAGCTGAAAGCCAGTGCAAGCAGCAGATAGGAGATGCTGCTCGCTGCGGGTGAAGATTTGAAGAGATGGGTGTGGGGGGGCAAACAGGAGAGGTGCCAACCCCGCCAAGAGATACAAGGGGGGAAGAGAAAATGCAAGGGGGGGGGCACAGAAATGCTGGGCTCCAGCTCCACAGGCGCCTCATTCTCTCACTATGCCGCTGCTTGTATACAGGGTTGGTAATTTCATGGTTAAATAAAATCACTGGCTTAAAAACATGCCCTTCCTCTGTCTAGTTTCCAGACTCTTCTGGATTCTTTCACTATGACCCAACCCAGCAGAGGTATCAGGCTTGCAAGAGTGTTTGTGCTTAAGTTCCCTGTCTTCACTCCGTTATAGTGGAGATTAGCTGTTCGCTATCTGACAAGCTGCGCTTGAGCATGAAAAATGAAAACCCGCAGAATACTTTAACTGATTGCATTTCTGGATAAACAGACTTAACCATTTTTCAAACAAGGAGATAAGAGGCGGCCGCAGCATCCTTTTTGCTGGATAAGCTGTTTGACAGTCTTAAAGCCCTATGATAAGGGCAGAAGCTTTTAAAATGGACATTTTGATGTGCCAAGAAAATGTAACTTTACAGACAAGAAATAAGATTGAATGGTTGTGTTACAGTCTAACTCCTCCCTCCGTGCACACTTTACTCCAATACTTGCACAGAACAACAGATGTGAGTTGTGCATCTCCCATGGTTAAAAATATCACATCATAAAGTAAAACGACGACTCAAAACTGATGCTAATTTCAGTTTATAGTATCAATTCTAGACTAAGCTATTACTAGCATCAGTCTGAAGAGTAGCACCAGGAAGGGACACTCCGTCAAAAATTACAAAGACCAGGGGACGCTCGATGAAATTGCAGGGAAAATACTTTTAAAACCGATAGGAGGAAATATTTTTTCACTCAGAGAATAGTTAAGCTCTGGAACGCGTTGCCAGAGGTTGTGGTAAGAGCGGATAGCGTAGCTGGTTTTAAGAAAGGTTTGGACAAATTCCTGGAGGAAAAGTCCATAGTCTGTTATTGAGAAAGACATGGGGGTAGCCTCTACTTGCCCTGGATCGGTAGCATGGAATGTTGCTACTGTTGGAGGTTCTGGAATCATTTGTTACTCTTTGGGATTCCAGAATCTTGCTATTCTTTAGGATTCTGAATGGAATGTTGCTAGTCCTTGGGTTTTGGCCAGGTACTAGTGACCTGGATTGGCCACCATGAGAATGGGCTACTGGGCTTGATGGACCATTGGTCTGACCCATTAAGGCTATTCTTATGTTCTTATACTCTGATCCAGACACAGAATACCAGCCGTGGCCTGGTGAAGCAAACACCGAACAATTGGACATCACAGGCAGATGACGCAAAAACATTCAGAGATTTAAAAAAAAAAAAAAAAATCTCTGCCCTACCAGTAGAGTTGTTACCTGAGCAAGTCACTTAACCCTCGATTGCCTCAGATTCAGAACTTAGATTATGAACCCACTAGGGACAGAAAAAAGTACCTGCATATAGTATATGTAAACTGCTTTGATTGTACTCACAGAAAGGTGGTACAGTGTTCCCCCGGTCATTCGCGGTATTTTCCGACCACGAACCGCCGACCAGGAGAGGACAGCTGGAGAGGCAGGAGAGAGCAGCCAGAGCGCCTGCGAGTGTAGGAAATCACTCGTTGTATGCTCCGACGGCCTCTTTCTGCACTAAAGTCGGGCCTTTGACACGCAGCTCCTGATTGGTAAGGCCCGACTTTAGTGCAGGAAGAGGCGGTCGGAGCATACAGCGAGTGATTTCCTTCACTCGCCAGCGCTCCGGGTGTTCTCTCCTGCCCTCTCCAGTCTCCCCCACGAGAAACCGTATTCGCGGGTTTTTCAAGATTTGCGGGGCTTCCTGGAACAGAACCCCCGCGAATACCGGGGGAGTACTTTATATCAAGTCCATGATGCGGCTCCCCCTTTACCTTATCTGCTAGTAATAGTAAAGATAAACATAAGTCTATTATATGTGGTCAATCTAGGTTTACCAGACGTGCGGATTTCCCCGGACATGTCCAGGGGTCCGGACGGCTTTTCAAAACCCGACTTTTCTGGTAACCCTAGGTCAAGCCGTGTAGCCTCTCTATTTTACTACCTTTTTCCATGGAATAACTGAGCACCTATATTTAGACACTTACCCCAGTGGCGTAGTAAGGAGGGCAAATGCACTCAACAGAAAAAAAAAGTGACTTCATTTTTGGCAGCACTTTCGGCAGATTTAATATACAGGCAATTGTTGTTATCTTCATTTTTTGCGGTATACATTATACCTTATTTACCATGGACCCCTGATGAAGGTGTTTGTCCGAAGCACGGACCGTGTTGGGTCCCTTGGTTGGTAATAAGGTTTTTATATTACTGCATTTTATTTTGGGATAATAAATTTTTGCCTGCATCGTGTACATTGTCTGCAGTTTTTGTTCTCCTACACCTATGTGCCTTCCAGCACTTAACAGCAAGCAGGCATGGTTAGGGGCGGAGAGGGTGGGAGCCAGCAGGACTTGTGCATGCACAGATGCTCAAGGCCTGCACTGGGAAACAAGAATGATCGCTGGCAGCATATCAGTGAAGGTAAAGTGCAGTGCTGGACAGGGGTGGGTGGGGAGGAAGGTATCCAGATGTATGACAGCAGTGCTGGTCATTTTGGGAAGAGAGGAGTGGATGGGTGGTGCAGCAGTGTGTTGAAAGTTAGAGGGGAGGAGAGCAGCTTGCCCATGGTCAACGGGGGAGGGGGACAGCAGCATGCCGGTCAATGGGAGGGCCTAGAGCAGAGGTCCCCAAAGTCCCTCTGTGAGGGCCGAATCCAGTCGGGTTTTCAGGATTTCCCTAACGAATATGCATTGAAAGCAGTGCATGCACATAGATCTCATGCATATTCATTGGGGAAATCCTGAAAACCCGACTGGATTCAGCCCTCAAGGAGGGACTTTGGGGACCTCGGGCCTAGAGTATTAAACCGAGATCGCCATTTTTTGGCTGAAAAATCTTGCTCTATATTCAAATATATACAGTAAGTAATTATTGATTTAACACATTGTTTTGCCACCTCGAGATGCTTAAACATTATCACCCCAAGCTATCTCTTCTGCTGCAAGGTTGTTAGCCTCCTTATTAGCCTTTATCTCTCGCTCCCCGCACCTCACACCGACACTTTTTCAAGTGCTGCGGGCAAAGAGGAATTTGAGATTTATTATTATTATTGGTTTTTTTTATTATTATTATTTTTTTTTATTTTGAGATTCATTATTTCCTTCTTCAAACCCCCTCCCCCCCTGTGAAAAAGAAACGCCCCCCTCCCCCATGGAGGAGCACGCTGGGCCACTCACCGTTTTAAAATGCTGGATGATTTTTTTTCCTCCCGCACGTTCTCAGGTAAGTTGCCCACCCAGAGGTGCCTGGTTTCCCAGACCATGCTGGACGAATGTCCCGGATCCTCTTCTTCTTCCTCCTCCCCCCGCCCTCCCCCCCGTGGTGCGCGCACACACGAGCGACTGACCACGGACGAAAGAGCGGGCACGCGTGCGAAGCCTAAAACGTTGAGGAGACGGAATCCTGCGGGCTAGAGTCAAAGGCAAGGCGATCCCGCCATAGCCCGGGCAACTGCTCTCTGTAATCCCTTTGGCAGCGCCGGGGTCGGTTGCTCCTGCGGTGGCTGTTGCTCTTGTTTTTCTTTCTCTTTCTTCCTCCCGGTGGTTTGCCAGAGGGACGGACGATTCTGCTGTCTCGGCTGCGCAGTCTCTCTTCTCTCTCTCGCACACATACGTATGCAGGAGCTCCTCAGCTCCCTCTCACTCAGTCGGTCGCACGCACACAAATCGCCGCAGAAAGGGGCCGCCAGGCGCTTTGCAGCAGCCATCGCACACGATGATAGTAAGAGAAAGGGCTAAAGCAGACATGGTCAAACGACGGCTGCCTCTGAAACCGTGGGCCAGATTTAAAAACTAAACGGGACGGATATGGCACGCGGGCCGTAGTTTGCCCATGTCTGGTGTAAACCATACAGAAAAAGCAGCATATCAAGTCCCTTCCCCCTTTATTTAGAAGTCTCCTATGAAGAGCCGTATCAAACATTTTGCTGAAATCCAAGTGCACCACATCAGGCACATGCACTTTATCTAGATCTCTGGTCATCCAATCAAAGAAGTCAGATTAGTTTGGCACAATCTCCCTTGGGTAAAACCATGTTGCTTTGGATCTTGCAATGCGTTGAACTGTAAAAAAAAAAAAAAATGTACTGTGCATTCTGATTCACATAATCAAATTAAGAGTCCAAAATCACCCCAGACAGAGTTTAGCAGCAAAATATTCCCATCTAAGATAGTTTCTAAAGTCCCATCAAAGGTAAAGAAGCTTTTCTAATCACTAAGGTCTTCCCATCCAATATTTTCACCAAACAGGAATTCATAGATCGAGCTGAAGCAGATCAGTTTTCATCCAAAATTCAATATTTGGCGCTCAGAATTGTGCGCATGTCCAGTTTGTGCATGCGATTTAATTGGATAATGGGCCAATTAGGGGGGGGGGATTCATCAAGGGGAATTAACCAAATTTAGCACGCACTGACCAGGTTGGCATGTGCCGGTGGCGTAGCAAGGGATGGATGCATCCGGGGCGCCGGCATCCGGCATTGCCACGCCGTGCGCCCCCTGCTTTTCCCCACCACTCAAGTGCCCCCCCCTCCACGTACCTCTCGAAGTGTTTGCCGGTACGAGCAACATCTCCCTCCTCCTCCTGCTCCTGCCAGCCTCATCTCCCTTTTGGCATCATGTCCTGGTCCTGCCATCAGGAAGGGGCATCGTAAGAGAGCTAAGGTCACCGTGGACAGGAAGTGGAAGATGCTTCTCAGGCTTGTGAACATTTCAAGGGGCGCGCAGGGGAGTGGGGAGGAGGAGAGGCATCGGCGGTGGTCTGCCCCTCCCCCCGCCCCTTTACTATGCCACTGGAATGTGCTAACAACTAGTGTGTGCTAAATGCTAAAATGGAATATAGGCCTGAATTCACTAACCTGCCCGATCGGGCAGGTCCGATGAATTCAGGAATGAAAAATATGCAGACGGGGGCGATCGGAGGAACGCCCGCACCAGCCTGCACGGATCGCTCTATAGCGATCCCCGCGCATGCACAGACCATCTGTAGATGGTCTGCACATGCCCGTCTGAGAAACGACCTTTTTTTTTTTTTACCTTTAAACTTTTTTTAAACTTAAAACTTTAGTTTATAGCCCTGCGAGCCCGTGTTTTTAACCCACTTTAAACCCGCGGGTTAAAACCACAGGCTCGCTGGGCAGGGCAGGGCAGGAGAGCTTCAAGGAAGGGCAGGAGAACGGCGATGCGGCAGGAGAAATTCGGGGAAGATCCCCCCCCCCCCATTGCCCCAGGTACATTAGGTAGATTGTGAGCCCGCCGGGACAGACAGGGAAAAATGCTTGAGTACCTGAATAAATGAATGTAAACCGTTCTGAACTCCCCTGGGAGAACGGTATAGAAAATTGAATAAATAAAATAAAAAATAAAGATCGAGGCAGAGAAGGGCAGCATATGGGGCGAGCAGGCAGGAGAGATTGCAGGGCAGAGAGCAGGGCTTCCAGTCGGAAGGACGTTTTCGACTGGTCCCTAGAAGTTTATTCAGGTGATCGGCCAGCCTAGTCGGATATGAAATTTGGTCGCTGTCCAATTTGCATGCGTTTCACCTCATTTGCATGCACGGATTCGAAGCGGATCGCAGGAGAGGTAAGTGAATCAGGCCGGATGGAAATTGGATAGTAAAGGGGTCGCAAACCGATCGGTACTCGATCGGTTTGCTTTGTGAATCTAGCCCATAATCGGTATCTTACCGTTTAGTACATATTAGCCGTTAGCATACACTAACGCATTTAGCACGCGCTAAGTCGGTTGGTGCCTTTTGATGAATTCCTCCTTTTGTGCCGATAATTGGTGCTATCGGGGTCAATTTAAATTTATGGACATGCGGTTAGATGCGGTAATCTGCGTGTGCTCCAAAAAAGGGGGGGGTGGAGGTGGAGGTGGGGGTGGCCATAGAAGGGTCATTCCTGCAATTTCTGGGCACACAGTATAACAGAGATCTGCACCTAATTTAGGCAAAAGAATTTACACTAGGGTTTAGTTGGTGTAAAATCCTCATGGCTCAAATGAGTTGCTGATCCCAGAGCTAAGTACTAGTCTCTATAGGGCGCTTAACTTCGAGTGCATTTCATAGAATAGCGCTACTTTCCATACCGCCAGTACGCGAACTGTTTCACGATATTACTCGCAAGTCCATTTTTTCAGTCTCTGTGGAATGCCCTCCCATTAGATCTTCGATTAGAGAACTCTCTTAAAAAATTTAAAGCCAAACTTAAACTTTTCTCTTTAAAAATGCCTTTACTCTTTAGTACCAGCTTCCGCTTCTCAAACCTTAATTCTTGTGAAGCCTTGAAACATCAAACGCTTCTTCTGAAGTGACCCCCCATCCTAATGTTTTGCCACTCCCCTTTTACCTTCCTTTTTTTTATTCATTTTACTTCAATGTTTTTGGGGTTTTTTTTAAGTTACAGGGAAATACCTTTATTTTTTATTTTTAATTGTTTAATCTTTATTCATTTTAAGCCATACATAAGTGCAATATATTATACAATCATATTACACTATAAAAGCACTTAAAATCAATCAAATTGTAATCTATGACAAAAAAATATATCACCCCCCATATTCATATTCAAAAATTGCACTGAAAGAATTTTTAAAAATATTTATTCCAGCCCTCCCTCCCGCCCACCCACCCTGGACGTGTATGACCAAAGGGTAAAATCAACAATCGCTTTTTGCAAAATTTTGTCAATGGCTCCCAAATCTTCAGAAATTTTTTGTAATGTCCCTGTTGTATAACCATACTACGTTCCATTTTAAAAACGTGACAGAGAGACTCCCACCAAAATGTATAGTTCAATCTATCCCAATTTTTCCAATTCCTTAAAATAAGCAGCAGCATGGCAACCCCTGTCATAATAAAGAGAAGTTTATTATTATGAAATGATATTTGGCTTTTAGCTCTCATCATAGTGCCAAATAGCACAGTGTCATATGTTAGTGCCACTGGATTTTCCATTACTTTGTTTATCTGATCCCAAATGGATCTCCAAAATTGAAGTATCAAGGGACAATAAAATAATAAATTATCCAATGTCCCAGGTTCAAGATGGCAGTGCCAGCATCTATTAGACTTGGAACTATCTAATTTCTGCAATCTAACCGGAGTCCAACATGCTCTATGTAACAAAAAAAACCATGTTTGTCTCATAGATGCAGACACTGTACATCTCATCCTCCAAGTCCAAATTCGTGGCCATTGAGACGCAGTAATTTGATGCTTTATCTCAATGCAGTTTTTCGTTTCTTATTCAAAGATCCAGATATTAATTTATACCACTGAGCAGCCTGGTGACCCAGGAAATCCGCCTGGAAGCACAGGAATGGCAAACTATACTGATTTTTAAGATTTTTCCATTCAGGGAACCCCTCCTGAATGGCCTGCTTCAACTGCAACCATCTATAACATTGAGATTTAGTAATACCAAATTTTTGTTGCAATCGTGAAAACTCAAGCAGCTTTCCGTCTGATACTACATCGTCTAAACTACGTATGCCCGCTTTCATCCAGTACTTCCAGATGACCTTAAACCCGCCAATTTGAATCCTGGGGTTCAACCCTGACAAGTGGATTTATGAACTGGAATATCTGTTAAATTAGTGATAAATTTTAATGTCTTCCAAGTGTCCATTAAAATTCTATTGTCCTTATAAAGCCTAGGCATTTTGATACTCAAAACGTGCCGCCGGACCAATCAGCAAGCAAGGCTTTCAGCTGTGTACATGCTGAGCTCACTGCTCAGCAAGGCTGTTTCCGCCGCGACGCCGGACTTGTAAGCTGCATGCCTGCATCGCCAGAATTTAGGTAGGCCTGTTTTCATCCCCGTGGGAGTCCCATGGGCCAGGGGGCATCCCCGTGGGAGTCCCATGGGTCAGGGGGGCATCCCCGTGGGAGTCCCATTGGCCAGGAGGTCTCCCCATGGGAGTACCATGGGTCAGGGGGGCGTCCCCTTGGGAGGCCCGTGGGCCAGGGGGGCATTCCCGTGGGAGTCCCGTGGGCCAGGGGGGGAACCCGCGGGACCTGTGGGATTCCCACGATCCCCGTTCCCGTGCAGATCTCTAGTTTGAACCTACAACTTCAGGGTGCTGAGGCTACAGCTTTAACCACTGTGCCACACTCTCTCCATTCACGTCTTGGTTGGGCTGAGAACTTTTCAGCAGTCCCTCCTATTGTGATGTCATAATGCTTCATTCCGCCAATGCCTAAGAGCCAACCCCATCGGTGATGTCACAATGGCTTGTTTTCCCTATACTTGTGCCCATTTACTAGATGCATTTGCCTCATTGAAATGAAAAGTGTGGAATAACTTGTAAGTTTCATGGCTTTACATCATATTTATTTATTCAATTTTCTATACCATTCTCCTAGGGGAGATCAGAATGGTTTACATGAATTTATTTAAGTGCTGAAATCATTTTTCCATGTCTCTCCAGGCGAGCTAACAATCTGTCTAATGTACCTAGGGCAAGGGGGGGATTAAGTTATTTGCACAGGGTCACAAGGAACAGCAAGGGTTTGAACCAAGAAGCAGGGTTCCGAGGCTGTAGCTTTAACCACTGCACCACCATAATGGCTTGTGGCACACAGAAATGCGCATTTATTTGAAATGGTATAGGACATTTGACAATTTAAAAAAATGCGCACACTAGTTCACCCCTGTTGCTTATTACTTAGCGAGATATACCAGTGAAGAACAGTGTGCACTGCTGAGCATCGAGAGCGCCCTGTTGATGACATTTCGCCTGAAACAAACACAAAAACCTGTCGAATCGAAACCAAATGAACATTTTGGGCCTGTTCATCCTTCTTGCTACATGGCCTCCCAATGTCTTTTTTTCCCGTTTGCAGCTCTTAACGCTAGACTTGGCACAGCGGACGGGGGATGATGTACTTAAACACTTCTCCAGCTCCCAGGGAGAACTGGATAATTTAATTGAATAAAGTTGTCAGGAGTAAATAATGTTGCTGGGGTTTTTGGTTTTTTTTGCATTCTTTTCAACAATGCAGAGGTCACTGACTTCAGCTCCACCCCCCCCCCCCCCCACCCCATGCCCTCCTGCCCGGCAGTGATTTTTTTTTTCCAAGCTTTTCAAAACCCGGACAAAGTTCCGGGTTTTGAAAAGCCGTCTGGGGAAATCCGGACGTCTGATAACCCTAAGTAGGTGGCAATCCTGTAGCCAGGACCTGCTCACCAGGAGATGCAATGTCCTCTCGCAACAAGGATGTGTTTCCAGGGGCTTCCCTCCAGGAAGGAAGGGTTAGAACGGCTTTTATAGTGGGAGATGCCATCAGTCATTCAATATCGAGAGGCAATTTATCCATTTATGCATGCAAAAAAAAAAAAGTCTTTATACAATTACTCCAATATGTCTTAAACAAAAATAAAGTCCAGTTTTCCACATGAACTTCTGCAGGCCCTGTAAGTTTAAAAAGGAAAAAAAAAAAAAAATAGACCACAAATTCCTTCTACAAAGACTTCTGAATCAACTTTGTTCCAAGAAATGAAGACTATTTGAAAGGTTTGCCACAAGAAACATTACACTTCAAACTAAAACCAACATCCTAATCTGACAAGCAGACTGGCATGTACTGCCAATCTGATAGACTGTGAAAAAGATCGTGGGATAAATGATCTTGACAATAAGGGGGTGGGGCTCGTTTCTGGTTAATCCTTTTGTACCGAGCTTTACTGTGGCCCAACGACCAGACATCACTACTGAATTCCATGTTCACAGTTGTGTCACGACCTTGCATAACCTGCATTTAGAATCAATATTTTCAGGAGATTCACATTCAGCATCACACCACGGGTTAACGCGTATTTATTTATTTTAAAAATTATATACCGTCTAAAGACTAAACAGTTTACAATAATAAAGCATACATAAAATTGACATCACAAAATAGGGTTATAAAATCTTCACTCTTAAAAAGTATCTTCTGCTCCAAAATCAACAAAATACATCGCAAAAATGTGGTGATAGACAGCTGAGTTTTTAACTGTTTCTTAAATCATAACTGCCCTTAAATCGTAACTTGACGCCAGCAATACAAAAAGCCATTGCTCTGATGTCTGCATATCTCCCTCCACACTTTTGGTGTTTGGATCGTAAGGATCTATTCGGCTGATAAAGTGCCACAACTTGGCAAAAATACCATGCGCAGAGCCCTAACAGCAGTGACAGGAGAGACAGCCTCCTGTCACTGCTGTTAGGGCTTTGTTTTTTCTAATGGCACAGATGTTGTACATGTGTTACACCTGCACAATCTGCCCCATTAAAAGAAAAAAACCCAGCCTGATGGCCGTCCCCAACAACCCCCACGAACTAGCACCGCGACCCTCACCCCCAGTACAGTTAAATGGCAGGAGGGATGCCTACCACTCCTGCCTGGATGAATACCCCCGTGCCATGTCCCCACCTGGTCCTGGACCCCCGTGCCACCAACTCCCCCCAACCATCCCCTCCCCCCTTCCTCCTGAAAAAAAAAAGGCAGGAGGGATGCCCACTGTCTTTTGCCACCAGATGCTCCCCTGACCCCCCCCCCAAATACACACACATACTCCATGACCCCCCACCCGTACCTTTGGTAGACATTGGGAGCTGGAGGAAAGCACGGTCCCTCCAGCTCCAAGGCTGGAAAATAACAGGCCTTCCCCTCCCTGGTGCACCATGAGACGCATGGGGAGGAGCCTAAGGCCCTGATTGGCTCAGATGCCCAAGACACCTCCCCTTGGGAGGGGCCATAGGTGTCTGTGCCAGTCAGAGCCTTGGCTCCTCCCTCTGTATCCCATATGACATCTGAGCAAATCAGGACCTTGGGCCCGTCCCCATGCATCACAGGGAATACCTAAGGCCCTAGACCAGTTGTCTTTTTCCGATAGCTAAAACCCCCAGGGGGGGTGATGTTCGTTCATCAATCACTGGGCTACTTTGAATGGGGTTTTAGTTTATTTGCATGGCCAGATTGGAAAATGGGCGATCGAGGGAGAAAACACAGTGAGCCGTTTTGTGCATCGGGTCGGTAAAAGCGATCATCGCTAGAGCTGTGAAAACAGGTTTAGCGACGATCGCTGACTTTAGTGCATCTAGCCCAAAGTAATCAAGGCTTTGTTATCGTTTGGATCTTCTTATCTTTGCGAACTTGGATTTTCAGCTGTGACAGAAATTAAATCATAAAAAGAGAATGACTGCAGATGGTGGATGATATGTGTGTTGGCTTGTCAACTACTGAGCTGCGTTTTGAGTTACTTTGCGCTCAAAAATCAGCACATCCATCGCATTGATTAGCAATTATAGACTATCTACCTTCATTTCTTTTTTTTTTTTATTATAATTTTGAATACATTACAATATCCAATCATACAAAGAGGAAAAAAAGGAGAAATCTCACAAAACAATACATAATCAATTCATACATACATAATTCCTTTTAAGCCCACATTAAGGGGAAACATGTTACTATTTCTAATCAAACAAATTCAAGAAAAGCTAAAGGACAATAATTCTCAGTTTGTCCTAAACGACCTTGAATCATTCCTTACTAATTGGGATACTAATTTCTCCTCTTTTTTCTCAGCGGGTGAAACAACTCATTTCTGCTCTCTCGCAACTAAAAATTGTTGTAATTGCTGGACCATCTGGCCACGCCTGAAGTAAATTTGACTGAATTTTTGGAAGATACTCAGGACGTGATGCATGTTATCCTGGTGATAACATGCATGAGCGAGATAGATAAGATGTTATTAATGAAACTTTACTTTAAAAACAGGTCAATGAAATTTTGTGGAGATCTGGTTAGGATTTTTCCGGATGTCTCTAGGACCACTCAATTGAGAAGGAAAGAATTTCTGAAGTTGAAGGTTAAAGTTTGGCCCTAGAGGCATCTTTTTACCTGAAATTTCCTTGTAAATGTTTGGTTAAGTTGCAAGATATTGAGTACGTTTTTTGGGACCCCCTACAACTACCTTCATTTCACTGTTGTTACAATTACCCATACATAGCTTAAAGAACTTTAAATAAATACTGGTAACTCTCAAATTTTTGTTGGTTTTGCAATTTTATCATTTCAATTATAATGTGCTGTGAAAAACATTCGCTCCGTTTAGTGTGCCAGAGCCATGGACACACATGTGGTACACAGTATGTCTGAACATGCCATGTTTCTTGCAGTGTGGGCACTTCTTGAAACCTGGTTTCTTCATCGTGTCTTTAGATTTGTCTTTGGATCTGATGTGGGTTCTCTAATCAGAGGAGTCATAAGAACATAATTATCGCCTCTGCTGGGTCAGACCAGGGGTCCATCGCGCCCAGCAGCCCGCTCCCGCGGCGGCCCTCCAGGTCCTTGACCTGTAAGTTCTCACCACCTGAATTGTTTATGCCCTAATCCTGAAGTACCTTGTATAGTACCCCTCTATCTATACCCTGTAATCCCTTTCTCCTTCAAGAAGTCATCCAGGCCCTTTTTGAAACCCATTATTGTACTCTGTCCTATCACCTCTCCTGGAAGCGCACTCCAGGTGTCCACCACACTCTGAGTGAAGAAGTACTTCTGAGCATTCTTCTTGAATCTGTCTCTTTTCAGTTTTTCTGAGTGCCCTCTTGTTTTTGATGTCCCTGCTAGCCTGAAGAATCTGTCCCTCTCTACCTTCTCTATACCTTTCATGATTTTATAGGTCTCTATCATGTCCCCTCTAAGTCTCCGCTTCTCCAGGGTAAAGAGCCCCAGCTTCTCCAGCCTTTCGGTATAAGCAAGGTTTTCCATGCCCTTAATCATTTTTGTTGCTCTCCTCTGGACCCTCTCGAGCATCACCATATCCTTCTTAAGGTCCGGCGACCAGTATTGCACGTAGTACTCCAGATGCGGGCGAACCATCGCTCGATACAGCGGCAGGATAACTTCCTTCGTTCTGGTAATGTAATGTAATGTAATGTAATTTATTTCTTATATACCGCTACATCCGTTAGGTTCTAAGCGGTTTACAGAAAATATACATTAAGATTAGAAATAAGAAAGGTACTTGAAAAATTCCCTTACTGTCCCGAAGGCTCACAATCTAACTAAAGTACCTGGAGGGTAATAGAGAAGTGAAAAGTAGAGGTAGAGGAAAAATAAAAATAAAATAAACATTTTAACAAGACAGCATTGATCTAAATACTTTGGAATGTAGAAGAGAGGAGAGAAAGGAATAGAAGCAGAAGGGGGAGCCGTTGAACAGTAGAATTCTGGAGAAATTTAAATGATAGAAATAGAACAAAACAAAGACAAAAGGCAAAACAATAGATAAGATTAAAGATAAATCATAAGCTGGAAAGAAAAATAAAATAAAACTTTGTCTTCAATCCACGGTTTCAGCGTCAGTGATGAAGTGGAGCAAGTAAATTTAGGAGGAGCGATTGACGTATGAATCGAGCAGAGGCAGAGCAGAGAAACAGTCTATTGATTAGTGCAGTGGTCTGAGAACCAGGTTTGATTCCCACTGCAGCTACTTGTGACCCTGGATAAGTCACTTAACCTTTCACTGCCCCAGGTACAAAAAGCTTAGATTGTGAGCCCAAAGTCAATTTCCTTCAGGAATCGTAGGGGTGATACTAGTTAAGAAATTAGTGGAAGTCAGAAAAATGCTTAGATCCAAAAATATATAAACTGACCTCTCATTCAAACAGGTAACCTAAACATGGATTGTGATCAACAATTTGTAAGTCACTCAGAGACGTGAAACTCTACAAGGAAGGATCGCTCCCCCCTAGAGATGAACCAGAGTTTGCCTTCCAGTCATTGATTGGAAGGCAAACTCTGGTTCATCAAAAATATATAAACTGACCTCTCATTCAAACAGGTAACCTAAACATGGATTGTGATCAACAATTTGTAAGTCACTCAGAGACGTGAAACTCTACAAGGAAGGATCGCTCCCCCCTAGAGATGAACCAGAGTTTGCTTCCAGTCATTGATTGGAAGGCAAACTCTGGTTCATCAAAAATATATAAACTGACCTCTCATTCAAACAGGTAACCTAAACATGGATTGTGATCAACAATTTGTAAGTCACTCAGAGACGTGAAACTCTACAAGGAAGGATCGCTCCCCCCTAGAGATGAACCAGAGTTTGCCTTCCAGTCATTGATTGGAAGGCAAACTCTGGTTCATCAAAAATATATAAACTGACCTCTCATTCAAACAGGTAACCTAAACATGGATTGTGATCAACAATTTGTAAGTCACTCAGAGACGTGAAACTCTACAAGGAAGGATCGCTCCCCCCTAGAGATGAACCAGAGTTTGCCTTCCAATCAATGACTGGAAGGCAAACTCTGGTTCATCAAAAATATATAAACTGACCTCTCATTCAAACAGGTAACCTAAACATGGATTGTGATCAACAATTTGTAAGTCACTCAGAGACGTGAAACTCTACAAGGAAGGATCGCTCCCCCCTAGAGATGAACCAGAGTTTGCCTTCCAGTCATTGATTGGAAGGCAAACTCTGGTTCATCAAAAATATATAAACTGACCTCTCATTCAAACAGGTAACCTAAACATGGATTGTGATCAACAATTTGTAAGTCACTCAGAGACGTGAAACTCTACAAGGAAGGATCGCTCCCCCCTAGAGATGAACCAGAGTTTGCCTTCCAGTCATTGATTGGAAGGCAAACTCTGGTTCATCTCTAGGGGGGGAGCGATCCTTCCTTGTAGAGTTTCACGTCTCTGAGTGACTTACAAATTGTTGATCACAATCCATGTTTAGGTTACCTGTTTGAATGAGAGGTCAGTTTATATATTTTTAGATTGTGAGCCCAGCAGGGACAAAAAAAAAGTACCTGTATATAATAGGTCAATTGTTTTGGTTATACCACAGAAAGGCAGTAGTATGTGAAATGCATGCTAGCAAATCTAAGAAGCAGTTTTATGGTGATAAGTAGATCCATGGATCATTATGACACTCTGTTTAAAATCTGGAGATCTTTATCAGCTCCTTTAAAGAATGGACAACATCCTCAAGCCCCTAATGCCGAAGATTTAGCTATTTCTTGGAAAAAAATCAAAATTAGTCGCTCTTCATTTACATTTAAAGAGGTATTTTCTATCTCTCTCTATTCAGCCAATAATGATTTTGTTCCTGTAGCCTTCTTTTCCTCATGTTACCAAAGACCAAATAGTTTCAATATTAAATAGATGGAGCCATTTTTCTTGTCCTTTGTATCTATATCCTGCTACTGTTTTTTCAGGATTTACCTATAAACCTGCAACAGTTAACACCTTTAATGAATCGGTTTTTCGATCATGGATTTATTTTCCTTACCTATGGGTCACATTGTGCTTACCCTAATGAAATCTATTACATTAGACCCTTTAGTACCAGCAAGTTATCTTCCACTAGCTGTCACAACACAAAAGAAACACAAGCCCACATGTGAAAATGTAAACCAAAAAAAGGCGTGTGGAAGGGGCACAGTCAACCAACTTCAGGGACAATCAATGTATTGAAACTATATAAATAACTGATACATATAAATAACATCTGCATGAAATAATATAGGCATAACAAAGAGTCTTTTTGATCCTTTTTTTGTGCTGGACCCCAACACGGTCCGTGTTTCGGCTATAAAAGCCTTCCTCAGGGGTGTATGAATAAAGCCCAGTAGATGCCACTGCATTCTTCTTATCTGATACCACGTTAATGCAGCAGGTCACTAACAGGATATTGAGAGCTTTCCTTTTGGTTTTATTATCTGTGTTCTGCCTATTCTGCGTCTAGGGATTTAGACCAAAAGAGAACTAAGATTCGGTTGGCCCATGTGGCTAAGGCCCCACCCATACGAGGGGCATTAGGCAACTGGTCCAATTCTAGTTGGCTCTGGTGCCTAAGGCCCCTCCTATGGGCGGGGTCTTAGGCGCCTGGGCCAATCAGGCCCTAGGCCCCCCCCCCCCCGGTGCATCCCCATTCAGAGGAGGGCAGGCCGGACAGACAGAGGGAAGACCCGTCCGTCCGTCCATCTAGTAAGGTTAGAGGGGGGTCCGGAGGGGTTGGAGAGTTAAGAGGGTTCGTGGGGGTGTGGAGGGGGCCTGGGGGGGGTGCATGGTCAGGGGGGATGGGTTACCTGGGCTGCTGAGCTGATCACGGCAGCTGCGATCAGCTCAGCGGCCCGATTCAGAGCTTATACCTGTTTTGACTTGGACTATGTCAAAAAGTATAAGTTCCATCTGGCAACCTGTCAAACCTTTTTGGTTATAGCTGCCAGACGACTAAGTCTAGGTTGGCCCACCTCCAACCCTATCCACCCCTCCAAAAACGCCCCTTTTCACTGGGCGTACAGAGGCAGTGGAAAGGCCTAAGCTGGTTTTAGATACATGTAAAACCAGTTTTGATTATCGGTACTTTGACAATCTGTCTTTTTGATTGTCCAAGTAACAACTTAGGCCACTTTTTGTACGATTTTTTAAATTTTTATTATGAGCACAATAATATTCATTTACTTCTATTAAATCAATTAATGAAAAATACCAATTTATATTGCACAACGGGCCTTTAGACAATCCCCACAAGCTGTGACAACATCAGGGAATCAAAACAAAACACATAAACAACCTACTGTACTGTATGCGCTCAAAATCTAAGCAATACTTATCAAAAGAAACACGACCGATTGCTTACCTTTTTGATGTCAAATCACTAAAAGTCATTCCTAACCACCCAATAAACAAAATTACTGTACAAATACTACGATGCTGTTCATAAGCAATCAAGGAATGTTTACACATATCATATGTTGCGGGATTAAATAAGTAACTGGAGCAACAGTTGAATAAAGGTCTCCGCTTTTGAAACACTCGAAGAGTTTCCACAATTTTGGCCACTAGGGTATTCTAGCAAGATGAGAAACATCAGCATGCTTAAATCATTAAAAATGACTCTGATCGCTGTCTGTAGTGAGCTCCCAAAAAGACTTTCAACATAGTAACATACCTCTTGCAAGAAATGCAGCACTAAAAAGGAAGCTAAATACAGTAAAACCTTGGTTTACGAGCATAATTCGTTCCAAAAACATGCTTGTAATCCAAAACACTGTATATCAAAGTGAATTTCTCCATAAGAAATAATGGAAACCCAGACGATTCGTTCCACAACCCCAAAACTTTAGTATAAAATACTATACATACTCGTATTGCAAGAGCTCGCTCATTTAGAACCGTCACTACACTCCCTCAGCGTCCGAGAGAGAAGCACCATCGGCTCAGTTGTGATGTGTGTATACTGTAGGTACTTGTATTGCAAGACCTTGCTTGTACATCAAGTTAAAATTTAATCAAATGTTTTGCTTGTCTTGCAAACCAAGTTACTTGCAATCCAAGGTTTTACTGTAGTTTGTTTCTGAATCACAGAGCTGGAGAATGTAGGGATCTGCAAAATGTCCACGTGCCCCCTACGAGGCTGACCTAAAGATATTTAAAATAAGTAACCTGCATTGTACTGTATATCCAGGGAGTTAGGAGAAATAGTGTCAACATTTCTGTTATAATTCATCACAAGGAGGAAATACTGCGACAGGTCCAGCTTCTACAAGTGCCCAGAATTCTTCTGTCTTTACTACCTAGGACACAGAGGTTTATAATTACACTCGTACTGTTTCCCAGGGAGCAGCTTTGAAGAATTAGAAAAAAGTGTGGGGGAGATTTTTATGAGCTGTGGCACGAAATGTGATATTTTCATCTGTGTCGTCCACTTGTGTAATCATCTGCAACCAATGAGGCCAAAATGGCAGAAATAATCGGCCCTTTTGAAGATTGTACAAAATGATCCCTAAGGGTATATCATTCTTCTAAAACGCATATGCACCATCCGTATTAAAAAAAAGAAAAGAAGCTTATGGGATGAATAAAACAATTAAATTTTGACAGCAGCTTGTATTTCAGCAGGAGTTGTTCATGTGTTTGTGGGGACGGCGAGCTTCCATCAGCAGCACGGAGCAAGATCCAGATTTGATTCCTAAACGGAACTCTTCTCGGTAGCGAATATGACAAGCCTTGATTTACTAGATCACTGCTCAGTTCCTCTTGGAAACTGCCTGAACTGGCGCTCAATCTGGTCGCCTCAGTAACAGAACTATTAAAAGCAGAACGGCAGCAGGGCCGCTAATAAAAATATTGAATGGAGAAAACAGCCTCGTATGAGGTATCACTTAGGGGAAAATGCTTTGAGTGCCTGAATAAATTCATGTAAACCGTTTTGAGCTCCCCTGGGAGAACGGTATAGAAAACTGAATGAATAAGTAAAGAAATAAATCCAAATGTGCTTCCTGACCATCACTGGATCCTCTTCCATTCAGATTTTCTGCACGTCAGCTGTTTCACTTACTCTACTCCTCACGCTCCCTTCTCCCTCATCATCTCATTTCTGTTTTCTTCCTAATTCTACCCTGCTTTACTTCTTGTTTTTCTTGTTATCTTATTATTTAATTTTCTTTCCTAGTTCTCCTCAAAAAACTTCAGGCCATACTCACTCTTCGGTATTTATTTATATCCTAAGTCAGTGGTCTCAAACTCAAACCCTTTGCAGGGCCACATTTTGGATTTGTAGGTACTTGGAGGGCCTCTGAAAAAAATAGTTCATGTGTTATTAAAGAATTGACAATTTTGCATGAGGTAAAACTCTTTATAGTTTATAAATCTTTCCTTTTGGCTAAGTCTTAATAATAATATTGTCATTTATAGCTAAAGAGACATATGATCAAGAAACTGTTTTATTTTACTTTTATGATTATGATAGACATACTGAGGGCCTCAAAATAGTACCTGGCGGGCCGCATGTGGCCCCCGGGCCACGTGTTTGAGACCACTGTCCTAAGTGGTTTACATTCAGGTATGTTATCATATTTCCCTATCTGTCCCAGTGGGCTCAAACTCTATCTAGTGTACCTGGGGGAATGAGAGGATTAAGTGACTTGCCCAGGGTCAGAAGGAGCAGCAAGGGATTTGAACCCAGAACCTCAGGGTGCTGAGGTTGTGGCTCTAAACCCTGCGCCACACACTCCCGCACTTTGCTTTAGCAAGGACGCTCTGCTGTTTTGGATTTGGGTTTGATAGGGTGGGGGGAGGTGGGTGTTCCTAATTTACTGTGCTTGTTAATTGCAGAGAAGGGAATTTTAATATCTATGAGCCTGGCAATGAGATGCAAGTTCAGCATTTGAGATGAAACCTCTGTGGCAATTTCAGCAAAAGAAATTGGGTGGTACTATAATGTTGAAAATGGAGGTTCTGCTGACACTTTGGCTCCCTATTCACATCAACTTCATATACAAATTCGCGGTTCGCTTATCGCGGACTCAGTCTTTCGCGGCGTTTTCCGACCGCCTCGGAAAATATTAAAGAATGATCCCGCTCCCGATTTTCAGCACCTGCCGCCGCCCCAGCTGCCCTCTCCTGCCTCCGATCTACTCCTAAACTGCATGTGCGGTTCTTCAAAATTTGCACGTGTTCCTGGAACGGAACCCCCGTGAATTTTGGGGGGGGGGAGTACTGTACATCTGTCTCTGATAGGGTTACCATATGGCTCCAGGACGAGGATGCTGGATCGTGTCTTCTGAGCCACTTTCATTATCCTGCTGGAAGTCTGTTTGCGCGTTTGCATTCGTGCGCCATCTTTTATCAATTGAAAATATCATAAACTTCGAAAATTTTCTATCTTTAGGTACCCCCATCCCAATGTTCTATCCTACCCTATCCAATTTTCTTCGTCTATCTAAGAGGACACAACAACATTGTAACTTTTTACCCCGCATGTTTTTCCCAACCTTTCCAGTAGTGTCTGTTTTGTTAAGTGTTCACGAATATGTTTTTTAATTCACAAAAATGATCTTAACTGTTTTTACCCTTATATTTATTGTAATGTTATTCGCTTAGAAATCTTAAGCGAACCATTAAATTTAAATAAACTTGAAACTTGAAACTTGAACTTGAAACTTGTAGCTGGTTCTAGAGGGTTCAGAGGCTTTTTCTTTCTTGGGTCAGTGTCGCCTGAGGTGTAATTTCCTAATTCTGGTGCGGTAAAGCTACAGTCTCAGCACTCCTGTGGCTGTGGGTTCAAATCTCCTTGTGACCTAATCCCCCCATTGCCTCAGGTGCATTACATAGATTGTGAGACCACCGGGACAGACAGGGAAAAATTGCTTGAGTACCTGAATAAATCCATGTAAACCGTTCTGAGCTCCCCTGGGAGAAAAGCATAGAAAATGAAATAAATAAATAAAATAATAGCTCATGCCTAAAAAGTATAGAAAATGTCTGTTATTTCCAAAAAAAACTTTGCTTATGTGATCAGGAGAGTCAGATTTTGAAATTTCTCGTATTTAAAATGTGAAAACACCGACCCCTCCCCCCTTCTACGAAACTGCAATAGCAGTTTCTAGCGCTGAATGGCCCGCGCTGCTCCTGACGCTCATAGGAACTCAATGAGCGTCAGGAGCAGCACGGGCCATTTAGCGCGGCTCCCCACTCTAGAAACTGCTATCTCAGTTTCATAGAAGAGGGGGGCGAATTTTTCATCTTTTCATTCTTATAAAGTCATCAAAAGCAACATATGAATCACAATGAACATGTATTTATATTGAAGATTTAGAATCAGCCCCTTGATCAGGGGTAGGGAACTCCGGTCCTCGAGAGCCGTATTCCAGTCGGGTTTTCAGAATTTCCCCAATGAATATGCATTGAAAGCAGTGCATGCACATAGATCTCATTCATATTCATTGGGGAAACCCTGAAAACCTGACTGGAATATGTCTCTCGAGGACTGGAGTTCCCTACCCCTGCCCTAGATGAGTCACCCATCATATTCTCATTATATTGTCCTTGGTGTTAGCATTCGAAGTCTAGTACACTTCCCCCTCCATATTCTCAGGCAGAGCCCGCCCGAGAGTATTAAAAAACCACGAATAATATTTGGGCCAGTTCTGCCCCTAACCCCCACTTCCCCTGGCTATTTTAAGCTCTGTAAGCCCCCCCTAAGCCTTACCTGGTGGTCTAGCAGGTTTTCAGGCAGGAGCGATCTTCCCACGCTCCTGCCCCGTGCAGATCGCTCACAGGAAATGGCTGCCTTGAGCTCCCGTAGTCTTTCGAGCCATTTTCTGTGAGCGATCGGCGCGTGGCAGGAGTGTGGGAAGATTGCTCCTGCCCGAAAACCCGCTAGACCACCAGGTAAGGCTTAAGGGAAGGCTTACAGGGCTTATAATAGCTCGAAAAATTAAAATAAATTTTTTAAATTTAAAACTGCAAATAAGCGAATCCGTAGAAACGGAATTCGCGAATACGGAGGGGGAAGTGTATATACTGATGGGAGCGCTCACCTTGGTCCTCTTGAACATGCTCCCATGTTCTCCTTGAATGTTTCAAGATGAGCATCAAGGGCATGGACTTTGAGAGACATCCTACAGCCCATTTTACTGTAATTCTTCGCCAGCTTATCAACCAACTCCACGTAGTTTTCAGCCCTTGTGATGATTGCCCAGGAAGCCCTGCATTGCTTCAACAAAGCTGTTCCAAGCTGCTTTCTCCTTCTTAGTTAGCTTCTCAAGAAATTCCTTGCATTCCAGGATCTTCTTTCTATGATCTGACAAAGACACCAGCTTTGACCTTTACCTCAGACAGATGTCTTGAAGGTACTTGAAGGCTGCCAGCTCCTTATCTAGAGCTCTGACAAATTGTCTCATTAGGCCCAATTTGATGTGCAGTGGTGGCATCAGCACTTTCCAGGGGTCCATTTGATGGTGTTTCTCCACACAGAAAACTCAGCCAGTCCCGCCTTTGGGAGTGCACCTTTGTGTCCCTACTATCCCAAAGGCAAAGATAGCAGGGGAAACTACCACGCCTTAGTAAAAGACCCCTAAGTTTACTCAGCTTGGAATCATAAGAACATAAGAAGTTGCCTCCGCTGAGGCAGACCAGAGGTCCATCTCGCTCAGCGGTCCGCTCCTGCGGCGGCCCATCAGGCCCATTGCCTGAGCAGTGGTCCCAGACTATCCCTAAAACTACCTCTACTCCTATCTGTACCCCTCAATCCCTTTATCCTCTAGGAACCTATCCAAACCTTCTTTGAAGCCTTATAACGTGCTCCGGCCTATCACAGCCTCCGGAAGCGCATTCCATGTATCCACCACCCTCTGGGTGAAAAAGAACTTTCTGGCATTTGTTCTAAACCAATCTGGAATGTTCTGCAAAAAAGGGAAACTTCAAACGATCAATGTCCCAGTCACAAAAGCAAAGTTTGAGGAAAAAATGATAGCCATTTTCTACAACTTTTGTGGCATAGGCAATTAAGAAAGAACATTTATTACCTAAGAACAAAAAAATAAAATAAAAATTTGTTATGTAGTATTATATCTTGATGTCAAAATCTTAACTGCCAGTGCTGAAAATGCTTAGACGGCTTCTATATCAAATAATCCATCAGTGGACTTGTCTGCATCATCAAATTATCATCCAATTTGCAGCATTCCATCTTTGGGTAAGTGAATAAAGAATGTGGTTGCACTTGGACATCAATGCAGTTTACATCCTTTACAATGAAATGAAACCTTATTGAAACTGGGGATGTCAATTTGTGTTTGAAACTACATCTCATGCCGTTTTGTGCCATTTTTTGCCCCAAATTGCAATGATCAGTTGCACTCACTCTTCTAATCTGGAAGTGTGCAGTCTTTCCTGATACTATCAAAACATTGGGGTCCTTTTACAAAGGCACGGTAGCGGTTTAACACGCGGAATACCGCGCGTTAAACCGCCTGCCACGCTAGCACCTAACGCCTCCATTGGCGAGGCATTAGCGCATGATGAAATGTCTGACGCACTAACCCCCGTAGCGCGCCTTGATAAAAGGAGCCCATTGACTTAGACGTTTCAAGTTTAATCAGAATTTGATATACCGCCTGTCAGTCGTCTAAGCGGTTTGTACATAATAAAAATAGAAATAGGGGAAACGTACGTGGTAACGTACAAGACTTACTATGAGGCTGTGGGTTCAAATCCCTCGCTGCTCCTTGTGACCCTGGGGAAGTTACTTAATCCCTCAGGATAATATATTGCCTCAGGTACACTAGATAAGAGTTTGAGCCCACCGGGACAGATAGGGAAATATGATAAATAGGATATAAGTTGTATATAAATAATTAAATAAATAGATATGACAATAAGTTTGGAAGGAGGAAATACAGTTCCAATAGGAAAGAGAGCCATCTAGAGGAAATACAAAAAGGGCGGGAGATCCCGTCTGATAACCAAAGCTAAGACGAGAGTTTTGTTACATAAGATTAGTGGGTTAAAGAGGAATGTTTTTCGTTTTCCTTTGAATCGATCAAGTATAGTTTTGTCCCGTAGTTCAGGGGGGGGTGGAGGCAATGCGTTCCAGAGCATCCAGTCTGCCTGATAGTTACACACCTTATAAATTCATGATTAAATTTTCTTTTTTTTTCTATGATATTTCCGGGGCAATGACCATAGAAGTCTGCCCAGTACTGTCCTTAGGTTCTAATTACTGGCGTTGATTTCGAAGCTCACTCCAGCCTATCCAAACCATCTGGTCATTTGCAGGATGTAGTCCTTAAAAGCCCTCATGTTCCACATTACTGGGGTTCCTGTCAAAGCCCTTCCCGGCCCATCCTAAACTGAATTATCAGACACAGGAAACCGTCGCGCAAGTCTGCCCAAAGCAGGCATTAGTTCATTTTATACCATTCATTTTCTGGCGAAAGACGTAAGAAGACTTGAGGCGGTCCAGAGGAGGGCGACGAAAATGATAGGAGGCTTGCACCAGAAAACGTATGAGGAGAGACTGGAAGCCCTGAATATGTATACCCTAGAGGAAAGGAGAGACAGGGGAGATATGATTCAGACGTTCAAATACTTGAAGGGTATTAACGTAGAACAAAATCTTTTCCAGAGAAAGGAAAATGGTAAAACCAGAGGACATAATTTGAGGTAGAGGGGTGGTAGATTCAGGGCAATGTTAGGAAATTCTACTTTACGGAGAGGGTGGTGGATGCCTGGAATGCGCTCCCGAGAGAGGTGGTGGAGAGTAAAACTGTGACTGAGTTCAAAGAAGCGTGGGATGAACACAGAAGATTTAGAATCAGAAAATAATATTGAACTAGGCCAGTTACTGGGCAGACTTGCAGGTCTGTGTCTGTGTATGGCCGTTGGTGGAGGATGGGCAGGGGAGGGCTTCAATGGCTGGGAGGGTGTAGATGGGCTGGAGTAAGTCTTAACAGAGATTTCGACAGTTGGAACCCAAGCACAGTACCGGGTAAAGCTTTGGATTCTTGCCCAGAAATAGCTAAGAAGAAAAAATTAAAAATAAAAAATAAAAAAAAATTTAAATTGAATCAGGTTGGGCAGACTGGATGGACCATTCGGGTCTTTATCTGCCGTCATCTACTATGTTACTATGTAATTACAGATCCTCTGTATTGCCTCTTGAGCTATGTTTGCCTGGTCTGTATTCAATGGAAATTAAAAAATACTCGCTGGAAATTGAAGACTCAAAATTAGAATTGGATTTGATATTCAAAAATATTCATGCACTAGTATGATAGCTCTTGGAATGATTAGTCCATACCACTGGCAAGGTGTTGGCTACGCTTCCAATGAGTCTTGCCAAAGCCTGCATCTATACTTCAAGAATAATTCAGTGTCCAAGAATATGAGCCTTCTACTCCACAGTCCAGACAAGGCTAACAGCTGTTTTACATTACATCATATCAAAAGGAATCAACCTGTTCACGGGTGAACTAATATTCTTGCCATTTCTTAATCGCCGTACTCTTCTGATCTATCATCTAATCAGCTTTTGTACAGAAATTATTCGCAATCTGATTTCAGTCACCAGAAATTGCTTCAAATCACACATGTGAAGCATGATCAATATTAAGAGAATCTAGGTCCCCCTAAGCTAGGCGGAAGTCCTCCAACAGCATTGCTGGAAATAGGGGGTGTTGCTCAGGGGGAGGAGTGCACCGGCACCCATCCACTTCTCTGCCCCTCCACTCCTTCCCTGCCCCCTCCTGCCACATGCATGCTCCTCTTCCCTTCCCCCCATACCTCTTTGACGCTCCCCCTCAAGTTGCTGCTTGTGCCTGCGTTGGCTCTTCCTCTGACATCACTTCCTGGACCTGTGCCTAGGAAGTGACATCAGAGGAAGAGCCGACACTGGCAACTTGAGGTTGCTGCTCACATTAAAGAGGTACATTAAAGAGGTACGGGGAAGAAAAGAGGCATGTGGCAGGAGGGGATGGTGAAGGAGCGGATGGGGTGGGGGGCAGAGAAGAAGGTGGGGGAAGGGCATCTCTCGCCCTCGCTACGCCACTGGTGGTGCTTCAATACTGTGTTTTCAATTGCTAGGAAAAGACAGGTTCCTTGGAGTCCTGCAGAATTTGCCTGTCCCTCGCTATTGAAAATGGGATAGTGAAACAGCACCCTCTACTGGCAGGATTGTAGGTGGAGGTCTCCCACTCAGAAGGAACAGTGGTATAGAGGCACTCTAGATGAGCTCATTCATCACAAGTAGACAGGTAGCACTGCTTAGCGCTGGTCCTTATTTATTTTTTGGGGAGGGTAATTCAACCCTAAGATTAGATCCTCATTTGTATCTGACATTTTTCCATTTACATGTGCATATTTGCTAATTTTAGAACAAATATACTAATGTTTTTTCAGACCACTTCAGCATGCACATTAGGGCTTTTAAGGGGTCAGAAGGAGCAGATCGCACATCAGTAAGAGTTCAAAATATTTATTCTGTAATGGGATGTCACATAATTAAAAGCCTGATGTGGCCACATGTCACCAAAACAAAGGGCTTCGTCAGGGGTAAATACTCACAAGAGATCATTAAAAAAATTCAAGTCGGCAAGCAGTATTCAGAAATCATATACAGATGGTCGCATTCACTTCAGCAGAGCAACATTTTGGCTTTTTATTGTGTGCGATCCCATTGCGGAATAAATATTTTGAATTCCTATTGACGAGCAAGCTGCTCCTTCCGACCCCTTGTGTGCAGGCTACAGATTTCTGGTACCTCTAATTTTTTTTTTCAAATTCTTTATTCATTTTTCATCTTACATCAAGTACACAATATTACATCATTTACAACTTTTACACATCACTTGAATTTCTTTCTATTGTCATCATAAATACATAAATTTATTCCCTCCCCACCCACCCTTCCCACATAAATTTAAATCAAAAATATCATATAAATATTCTTATCTATTGATTAAACCTTTAATAGAACTTTATACCATCCTCCCTTCTCCAATGTATAAATATACTGTCAGTGGAAAATGATGTCTAATCATTACAATAATTTGTTAATGACCCCCAGATCTTTTTAAAATTATTATATTCCCTTTCTGTATAGCAATTGTTCTTTCCATTTTGTAAATGTGGCACAACGAATTCCACCAGAATGAATAGCTAAGATTATTGTAATTTTTCCAGTTACTGGTGATATGTTGCATGGCGACTTCTGTCATAATCAATAGAAGTTTATTATTGCGTGATGAAATTTGACTTTTTGTTCTCATTAATATACCAAACAGAATTGTATCATATGATAATGCTACATGGTTTTCTAATAAACAATTTATTTGAGACCAAATTGATTTCCAAAAGGCCATGATACCGGGACAATAAAATATTAAATGATCTAGGGTCCCTGCTTCGAGATTACAATGCCAGCATCTATTAGACTTAGAGCTATCTAACTTTTGTAATCGAACTGGGGTCCAAAGTGCTCTATGTAACAAAAAGAACCAAGTTTGTCTCATAGATGCGGACACTGTGCACCTCATTCTCCAAGACCAAATTCCTGGCCATTGAGACACAGAAATTTGATGCTTAATCTCAATTCTCCAAATGTCTCTAAGTCCAGTCCTTGTTTTTTTATTCATGAATCCAGATATCAGTTTATACCACTGTGTGGCTTGGTGTCCCAAGAAATCCGCCTGAAAGCATAAGAACTCCAGACTATACTGATTATTGAGATTTTTCCATTCAGGGAACCCCTTCTGAGTAGCCTGCTTCAGTTGCAACCATCTAAAACTTTGTGATTTATTAAGACCATATTTATGTTGCAACTGTGAAAAATCAAGCAGTTTACCATTTGAAATAACATCATTTAAAGTCCGTATACCTGCAATAATCCAATGCTTACAAACGATTTTAAATCCACCAATTTGAATCTTGGAGTTTATCCATATAGATTGATTTGTTGATTTATTTATTGGGTTAGGTGTTAAATTACTAACATATCGCAATGTTTTCCATGTATCCATCAATATTCTGTTCTCTTTATATTTTCTAGGCATCTTGATACTGAGAACATGAGATAAATTTAGAGGAAACAAGAGTCGCCATTCCAAATATAACCAATCCGGGGTATTTTCCATGAGCTCTGGGAGGACCCAATACATACCCTGGCGTAAAATATAGGCTTGATGATAACTGTAAAAGTTTGGAAAATTTACCCCACCCTCTGCAATTGGTTTTTGTAAAGATACTAAAGCAATTCTAGGCATTTTACCCAGCCAAACAAATTTTGTAAGAATACCATTTACTTTTTATAAAAGGACCCTTGAAAAAAAAACTGGTATCATACTCATTTGATAACAAACCACAGGCAATATCATCATTTTAATAGTTTGGACTCTCCTCCACCAAGAAAGATGTAAAGAGTTACACATACTCAAATTGGAAAAATCTTAAGTCAATTTTTAAATTTTTATAAAGACCTATGGGGTTAATAATAATTTTAAAAAAAGTCTAAAAAGTGTCCTAAATGGCTACTTGGATGATCAAAAAGCCTGATCGTCCAAGTACCCATAACCATAGCTGGTTTTTAGACGTATCTAAAAACAGCTTAGGCCTTTCCCCTGCCACTAAATGCACAGAGAGAAAAGAGGTGTGTTTAGAGGAGGGGAAAGGGCAGGCAGTGGGCGGGAGGTGGGCCAACCTACACCTTGGCGTACAACAGGTATATCCAAAATATTTACAGGTTGCCTAGTCAGCACTTAGACCTTTTTGACTTAGACGAAGTCAAACCAGGTCTAAGTGCCGAAAAAGGGGCCACTGAGCTGATGGCCGCTGGCACCATCAGTTCAGCGGTACGGCAACCTACCCACTGCAACCATCGCGGCAGGAGAGATGCCTCATCTCCCCTACAGCGATGCCATCACTCCTCTACCCAAACTGCCGTGACCCGCAGCAGCTCGGGTAGAGGAGTGATGGCATCGTGGTAGGGGAGATGAGGCATCTCTCCTGCCGCGATGCATCACCCCCCGCCCCCCCATACACACACAACATCAGAGCAAGAGGGAGCCCAAGCCCTCTTGCCCCGGCGATTAACATCGGGCCAGGAGAGAGCCCTAGCTCTCCTGGCCCCAGCGACCACCCCCCCCCCCCCCCGCGATGGATTGGGCCAGGAGGGAGCCCAAGCCCATACATAAAGGCCAAATGGCCCATCTAGTCTGCCCATCCACAGTAACCATTATCTATCCCAGGCCCTTTTGAATTCAGACACAGTCTCTGTCTCCACCACCTCTTCTTGGAGACTGTTCCATGCATCTACCACCCTTTCTGTAAAAAGTATTTCCTTAGATTACGCCTGAGCCTATCACCTCTTAACTTCATCCTATGCCCTCATTGCAGAGTTTCCTTTCAAATGAAAGAGACTCGACTCATACACATTTATATTATGTAGGTATTTAAATGACTCTATCATATCTCCCCTCTCCCGCCTTTCCTCCAATGTATACAGATTGAGATCTATAAGTCTGTCCCCATACACCTTATCACTAAAGACCACACACCATTTTAGTAGCCTTCCTCTGGACTGACTCTATCCTTTTTATATCTTTTTGAAGGTGCGGCCTCCAGAATTGTACACAATATTCTAAATGAGGTCCTACCAAAGTCTTACCTCCTTTTTCCTACTGGCCATACCTTTCCCTATACAACCTAGCATCCTTCTGGCTTTCGACGTCACCTTTTCAACCTGTTTGGCCTCTTTAAGATCATCACATACAATCACACCCAAGTCCCGCTCTTCCATCGTGCAGATAAGTTCTTCAGCCCCTAAACTGTACCGTTCCCTCTGGTTTTTGCAGAAGCCATTGTGACATCACTGACGAGGTTGGCTCTTAGGCATTGGTGGGATGAGGCATTATGACATCACAGTACCAGCTCTGGTCATCAGAGGCTGAAACTTTTCACACTATTCATTTATTAAATTTTCTATGCCATTCTCCCAGGGGAGCTCAGAATGGTTTGCATGAAAAATAAGACTAAGAATATTATGATGCCTCTGTATAGCTCCATGATGCGACCTCACCTTGAGGATTATTGCGTTCAATTCCTGGTCGCTGTAACTCAAAGACATAGCAGAATTAGAAAAGGGTCAAAGAAGAGTGGTCAAGATAACAAAGGGGACGGAACTCCTCTCATAAGGAAAGACTAAAAACGTTAGGGCTCTTCAGCTTAGTATAGAGATGGCCGAGGGGAGATATGATTTAAGTCTATATAATACTGAGAGGTGTGCAACAGGTACAAGCGGATTGATATTTTACTCCATCAAAATTACAAAGACTCGGGGACACTCAGTGAAGTTACAGGAAAATACTTTTTAAATCAATAGAGGAAACATTTTTTTCACTCAATGAATATATTTTTAAAATTTAAAAAAAATTTCTATACCATCTAAACCAGGGGTGTCCAATGTCGGTCCTCGAGGGCCGCAATCCAGTCGGGTTTTCAGGATTTCCCCAATGAATATGCATTGAAAGCAGTGCATGCACATAGATCTCATGCATATTCATTGGGGAAATCCTGAAAACCTGACTGGATTGCGGCCCTCGAGGACCGACATTGGACACCCCTGATCTAAACCTAGACGGTTTACAAACTATTATATACATAAATTTAAGACAAATTGAAAGACATATAAACGGCAATAATTAAATCCTCAGGAAATCTTCAATCAGAAGAAATCAGACTCTATAAAAAGGCATTTATAAACAGTTGCGTTTTGAGTAGTTTCCTAAATGTACCTCTATCCACCCATTTCCGTATCTGCCCAAGTGAGTTCCACAGTTTCAGCCCTGCACAACAGAAAGTCATTGCACTGGTTTCTACATATTTTGGATTGGCATTCGCCTGTTAAGCTCTGGAACGTGTTGCTAGAGGATGTGGTAAGAGTCGTTAATATAGACGGGTTTTTAAAAGGTTTGGACAAGTTCCTGGAGGAAAAGTCCATAGGCAGCTATTGAGACAGACATGTGAGAAACCACTGCATATCCTGGGATTGGTAGTATGGAATGTTGCTACCATTTTTTTCTGAATATAAGACAGTGTCTTATATAAATTTTGGGTCCAAAAAATGCCTCAGGGCTTATTTTCAGGGGATGTTTTATTTTTTTTCATGTTCAACAATCATCTCTCCCTTCTTCTCCTCCACCCCAATTCTTCCTCTTTCCTTCCCCCCTTCCAAGGTGCAGTATCTTTCCTCCCCTCCCACTCATCTTCTTGTGCAGCATCTTTCTTTCCCTCCCTCCCATCCCCCTGTGCAGCATCTTTCTATCCCTCCCTCCCATCCCCTTGTGCAGCAGAACCCAACCAACCCTCTCACCCATCCCCTTGTGCAGCATCTTTCTATCCCTCCCTCCCATCCCCCTGTGTCCCCTCCCACCCGTCCCCATCCCCCCCTGCCAACCCTCCCACCGTGAGAATGACATACCAATACTCTGAGGCCTCCAAAAACAGCGGTGGCGGCAGCGCTCTGAACGGACTGCTTTGTGGCCTTCCCCACCGAGGCCTACCCTCTGCACCGCCAATTACTGAGTCCAGCCTTTAATTTTCTTCTTTTCCCATGCTGATTTTTGAGTGTCATTTATAGAGTTACCCCCAAAATGCATGCTAAGCTAGTATTCTGTAGAGGGTACTCTACACAAAACACCCTTTATGGAATGCTGGTTTAGTACAGATCATCTCAGCACCTAACATTGGGGGCCATTTATTGACTATCCCCCCTCTCCACCCCCAAATGCCCTTGTTTATTGCATTGTAACTGTCAAAATATCTCAAAACCTATTTCCTCACTTGTGCGGTAGTGGTTACCATGCACTTAACCACACACCAAACATATTTAATTGATGTCATAAGTAAAATAATTGGGAAAAGTCTTTAATGACAATGATAAATATTAATATCTTAGATACAAATCTTTTCTGTAGCTTTCAGAATTCATCTTGACTTAGACTTTGTTTTCCGACTTTTATTTCTTTGACAAGAAAAAGGACGAATTGCCATGTCTTGCACAAGATCTGTCCAGAGCCATGTTGTTTTAATGCGGGATGACAAATTCAGGGTAATTGGAGATAGCCCCAAACAAGATAAATGAGCTCCTTTCTTTCTAAGAGACAACCAACAAATTCAGGATTTGTAACCTTTAAAAAAAAAAAAAAAAAAAACCCCCACCAAAATATAGTAGTTGGATTTTCAAATGAGACTGTTTTATTTTGGGAATTAAATCAGAAACAATCTTATCACCGTCTGCTCCATTTCCTTTGGCTCATGTGGATGTCTATTCCTGATTTATAAAGTGCTTACAAAATCTATTAGCGTGTTGAGAACAAGTTACGGCTTGATTAAAAATAGTGCGAACATCACTTCGTATGTAAGATGTCTGTCTTATATAAATTGTCAAATTTTTCCTTTTCTATTTGGTTACCCTGGATACATCCTTATTGTATGTTAATAATATTAAGGCAATGGAACTGAAAGGCTTGCGAAGAAGAGGCACCCTGGATGAAATCTGGATAGAGAAAATTGGAACTTCTAATTATATGGCCATGAAACACAGATCTCCCTCACAGGGAGAAAAAATAGGGATATAATTGCAAACGATCACTATGGCAAGGGCAGTGTTATCCCTAGCTGACTTCAGTTTTCCAGATGTTGATTGGGACATCCTGGCTGCAGTGTCATTGAGAAGAAAGAAGATCCTTGATTTTTTTTTTACAGGGAGAACTGTGTTTACTAATGGCTGTTATATGGGAAATAAGGTAATGAATCCAGAGGCTAACTTGGATGTAGGGTTTGTGTTGTAAACTGCTCCAATGGTTTCCTTTACAAGGAGTGGTACATCGAGTCTAATAAACCATAAACCATAACTAATCTAGCAGCTGGGAATGGACCACACACTGGAGGAGGCAATATCAGACCTGATGCTTATGTATGAGTGCATAAGAACATAAGAATTGCCATACTGGGACAGTATATCCTGTTTCCAACAGCTGCCAATCCATGTCACAAGTACCTAGCACTCACTCAGCTGCCCCTCACTATCTCTCTTTACTTATCTCTCCCTATGTTCCCCCCCCCCCCATGAGCTCTGCTCAGCTGGTAAGTCCCTCCTATCTGTGCCCTTCTCTTCCTCCGCCAACTCCAGACTCCGTCCCTTTTATCTTGCTGCATCGTTTGCTTGGAACGAGCTGCCCGAATCCCAACGGCGGGCTCCGTCTCTGGCCGTGTTGAAGGCCCGTTTAAAAGCCTACCTCTTCGAGAGTGCTTTCGACTCCTAACTCCTCTCACCTTGGGTCCTGCATATCTTGTCTGTTCAAGTTAGATTGTAAGCTCTTCCGAGCAGGGACCATCTATAAATGTCAACATGTGCAGCGCTGCATATGCCTTTCAGCGCTATATAAGTGATAAGTAGTCATGGGAAAATCTGGAATGATATCCCTCCTCAAATTCGACAATTAATATCTTATCTGCACTTTAGTAAACCACTAAAAATATATCTATTTTCTAATTAATAGGATTAGCTTTTGAAAATGAAGGAGGGGATTCATGTAAAGGCCCTAAGCACGTTAGCATCGCAAATGTGTTAGCGCGCATAATTGCATCCGTATGCATTAGCCGCTAAAGATGCCCGTATAAAGATAATGCACTTGCCCCCCCCCCTCCCCCCCACGGCCCCTTTTACAAAGTCACGTAGCGATTCGGCCATGATAAATGCACCAAATCCCATTCAATTCCTACACACTTCGGTGTATTTACCGTGGCAGCTTCGCTACTGCAACTTTGTAAAAGGGTCCTAAGTGAATTGTGTGCGTACAATTGTTTGTAGTGCCTTTCATGGAGAAGGCATTGTGGCCCGCTTAGCATTCCTAGGGATGAAAGTTAAATATATTGTAAGACTTAGCACATTGTAGTATAGTGTAACTATTCAGTGATGGCTGCTATCCAGACATGAGAGTTGGCATTAAGATAGAATAGCACCTTTGACTATCAGGAGTTATCTGGAAAGTGGTGAAATTCAAGACTGCTATCCGGGTAATGATCGGTAGAATTTAGGACCATTAAGCTGAGTCGGAGTCCTCCATTAACAATCCCACCAGTGGGTGGTGCTGTTTCACGATCACATTTTCAATAGTGAGGGACCAGCAAGCTCTGCAGGACTCAGTGGCATAGCGAGGGTGAGCAGCACCCCCCTCCCCCCGCCTGTGCCCCTTCCCCGTACCTTTTTAACTTTGGCTCGAGCAGCCACCAACTTACAGCCCGTGTCGGCTTCGGCGCTCGCTCTTCCTAGTGACGTCAGAGAGAGCGCCAAGTTGGTGGCTGCTCGTGCCGGAGTTAAAAAGGTACGGGGGAAGGAAAAGGGCGCGTGCGGCAGGGAGAGAAGTGGGAAGGGGCAGAGAGGAGGAGGGGTGCCGGCGCCCCGAGGAAGATGGCGCCCGAGGCGGTCTGCCCCCCCCTTATTACACCACTGGAAGGACTCCAGGGAATCTGCCTGTACCCTAGAAATTGAAAGCACAATATCGAAGCAACACCACTCGCTGGCGGCAGTGCAGTTGGAGGACTCAGCTTAGACAGCAATTTTCTGTTCTGAGTTGCTGAAAAATGATCTGAATGGCAGCACTGAATATTACTGCTATTCAGATAATTTCCCACCGCACCGTTTTACCATCCATGGCCTTGCCTAGATACCCTGTTTCCCCCAAAATAAAACCTATCCCCCAAATAAGCCCTAGCATGATCTTCAAACATGCTCCTAATATAAGCCCTACCCCAAAAATAAGCCCTAGTTAAGATCGACACTCTCTGACTCCATCCCTGACACCTAGTCAGTGGCGTACCTAGGGTATGTGGCACCCGGGGCCCATCATTTTTTGACACCCCCCCCCCCATGTAAATTTTTTTTTTTTTTTTTTTTTTGCAATAACCATGAAATGGAATAAATGGTCAGAATAGAAACAGGCAGTGAAAATTTTCTTTTATTGAACCTCATTTATGTAACCATTATTCCAAACATAACATAACATAAATTATGTCTGAATTGTCATGACATCAGAAGTACATATGGAGTAGTTGCAGGTGATGCTTGGGACAGTTCTGATTATGTTAGTTTGGTTTTATGTGTTTTTTGAATAGAAGGGTTTTTATTTCTTTTTTTAAGGTTTTGTAGTTTGTGGTCGAGGTCAATAGGTTGTAGAGTTGGGGGTCAAGTGTTGCAGCTCGAATGGCTAGGAGGTTGTCGAACAGTTTTTTTCTTTTGACGTTTTTGGTTGGAGGGTGTGTGAATGGTGCGTGAGTTCTCCTATGTCTGTTTGAAGTGGATTGAATTATTTAGCTGAAGAAATTAGTTACCCCCCCATTCCACACACATTAATTCTCTTCCATTTTTGTTCCCATTATAAAAAAACACTGATAAGTTCCCAGAAAAAAAATACATTAAAATAAGAAGTGAAAACAAAGGCCCCTACAGATGAGAACATAACATAAGAATAGCCTAACTGGGTCACACCAATGGTCCATCATGCCCAGTAGCCCATTCTCATGGTAGCCAATAGTGCTGCCCGATTCAGAGAAAAATATTTCATTCGATTCGATTCACCCTGTTGAATCGATTTTTCGATTAGATTCACTGTTAATGACACCGCTTTTTAAGTTTAAACAAAGTATAACAATAAATTTCACAACAACAATAAATTTCACAAAGTACTTAAAAAAAAAAAATCACATTTTTCCATTAAAGCAGTTCTGGAGACATTTGCTTGAACAGTCTTTTTTCCCAGTCCATAAGCAAGCAATATGAAAAAGATTTCCTTAATTATCTACTCAAACATTTTTGCTATTTACTTTCATTGTACCTAGACTATTATTCAGTAGAAAAAATTTAGTTTGTTCAATCAAGCAGAACATTCACTCATAGAAGTCCAATGTCCACACAGGATTTGATTGAACAAACCAAATTTTTTCTACTGAATAATAGTTTAGGTATACTGAATAGCAAAAATGTTAAAGCCACACAGAAAAGCAGTAAAAGTCAATAGGTTCTCCAAGTGGGAACAACCTGATGTCTCAGCACTTGAGGAAAAGACCACGTAATAATGTTTATAAGATAAATCATATAAATGATTATACTGAAGCAGGGTGTCCTCAGCGTGAGAGGTAAGCGAGAGGAGAGAATTCTCCAGTGCTTTACACAATAAGGCTCCTCTGCCTGCAGTGCACACCATCATAGGACACCTCAGGTGTGCTCAAATTAATCAATGTGATAAATTAAACAGTGATAAACAATTGGTCAATCACAAGAGTGCAAGATCAAACAGGTTGTTCCCACTCAGAGAACCTATTGACTTTACTGCTTTTCTGTGTGAGTAGATAATTAAGCAAATTTCTGATAGCCTACAGAACTGATTCTCACCTTCCATCCCCAGCCCCCAAGACTTACCAGACCCCCCCTGCCGATGCATTTACTTACTGCCTGAACTGGATATTAAATCGTGGGGAAGAGAGGAGAAATGCGGGGAAAGAGCCAGCCAAAACTAGTATTTGTTGCTGCTGAGTGCACCAATCCAGGGCAAGCAGACGCTTCCCCCATGTCTTAATAACAGACAATGGACTTTTCCTCCAGGAATTTGTCCAAACCTTTCTTAAAACCAGCTACGCTATCTACTTTTAACATAACTTCTGGCCACTTCATTTTTAAGCTTAGATCTTTCCTTCCAAACAGAGACCTTGCTAGATGTCAAATACAGCACAAGGTAACTTCACATGGACTTAACTGTGCAGGAAATGAATCTCCTCATACACCCACCATATAGTGCAAAAATGTGCAAAGGTCTGTTTTTTTCTTTCGATCACTACATAGCCTAATGCCACACAAGCAGCGCTGTTACAAACATATTCTGAAGGTCAATGCTAAGGTTGACAAAGTTTCCTTCCTTGGACCAGAAGGAGATACTGACAAACCACTGGAAGAGATTCTAAAACAACTACCCAGAAATAACACCCAAAGACCCACTCAGTGTGTGAACCAGTTGAGTGGAGTGGACTAACTGGGGGTGGAAATGGGCCCAGAGTTTGCTCAGCAGAATTTCCCAGACTACCTCTTCCTCTTAACACACTGACATGCTACCACCACCACCAACACTAGGAACACCTCACCGAGTATGCCAGCAATGCTTATAAACTTTATAAAACACATTATTATATTTTCTTATAAAGCATATATTTTAACTGAACTCAGCCTTGCCATTCACAAAAATAGAAAAGTTCCCATTTCAAGCTGTCTCATGTACACTTTTCAAATCTAACATATTGTAATCACAAAACAGAAAATAAAATTATTTTTTCTACCTTTTGTTCTCTGATCAATATTCAAATCTTGTTGGTCCCAGGCTCTTGTTGTCTTGCTTGCCAGGGTCTCCTTTCTCCGTGCTAACCATCCGTCTGCCATCTCTGTTCTCCCCTTCCGTTTCCCTTCCCTCTCCCGGAGATCTGGCATCTTTCCTTTTTTTTGTCTCCATCCACAGATTCACCTTTTCTCAACTCCCCACCACCCCAGGATCCACCATCTCTCCCTTTCTGTTCCCAACTATCCTCCTATCCAGTATCTCTATCCCCCCTCCACACCATCCCCTGTTTCCAAGTTCTCTCCCTTTCTGTTCCTTCCCTCCCTAAATCCCATTATGCACCATCTCTCTCCCACTCCTCTGTTTTTAGACCCATTATTTCTAACCCCCAAAGTCTGGCATATGCACGTATCTTTGAACCCCCCCTTCCCTCTCTCCCTCTGTGTACTTTTACACCAGGACCCCCCTCCCCCGAAGGTCTGTCCCCCCTCCGAAGGGCTACACCCCACCCCTGAAGACCTGCACCCCCCCGAAGGACTTTACCTCCCACCCGAAGGTCTGTCCCCCTCTGAAGGCCTAAACCCCACCCCTGAAGGCCTGCACCCTCCCCGAAGGATTGTACCCCCCACCCGAAGGTCTGTCCCCCCTGAAGGCCTGCACCCATCCCGAAGGCCTGCACCCACCCCGAATGCCTGCACCCACCCCGAAGGCCTGCACCCCCGAAGGCCTGTCCCCCCCCTTGAAGGCCTGACCCCCCCTTGAAGGCCTGCCTGCTTGTCCCCCCTTGAAGGCCTATCCCCCCTTAAAGGTTTGCCTGTCCCACCCCCTTGTAGGCCTGTCCCCCCTTAAAGGTCTGCCTGTCCCACCCCCTTGTAGGCCTGTCCCCCCCTTGAAGGCCTGCCCCCCCCTTGCAGGCCTGCCTGCTTGTCCCCCCTTGAAGGCCTGTCCCCCCCCCCCTTGTAGGCCTGTCCCCCCCTTGAAGGCCTGCCTGCCTGTCCCCCCCTTGAAGGCCTGTCCCCTCCCTTGAAGGCCTGCACCCCCTTGAAGGTCTGCACCCCCCCCCCCCGAAGCCTGCACCCCCCCGAAGGCCTGTCCCCCCACTTGAAGGCCTGCCTGCCTGTCCCCCCCTTGAAGGCCTGCACCCCCTTGAAGGTCGGCACCCCCCCTGAAGGCATGCACCCCCCCTGAAGGCCTGTCCCCCCTTGAAGGCCTGTCCGCCCCCCTTGTAGGCCTGCACCCCCTTGTAGGCCTGTCCCCCCCTTGAAGGCCTGCCTGCCTGTCCCCCCCCTTGAAGGCCTGCACCCCCTTGAAGGTCTGCACCCCCCCCCCCCGAAGACCTGCACCCCCCCTTGAAGGCCTGCCTGCTTGCCTGTCACCCCCCTGCCCCTTGAAAGTCTGCCTGCCCGCCCGCCCGCCCCACCCTGAAGGCCTGATGCCCCGACCCACCCCGAAGGACCATTCGCCCCCCTGGCCTCCCCGCACTACCTATGAAGCAGCCGCAGCAGGATCGCGACGTCAGCTATCTTTGCGCTGCTTAGGAGCTGCTTCCTGCGCCGCGGTCCCGCCCCCTCCTCTGACGTCAGAGGAGGGACGGGACCGCGGCGCAGGAAGCAGCGCCCAAGCAGCTGAGGGATTGCTGACGTCGCGATCCTGCTGCGGGCTGCTTCATAGGTGTGCTGGAAGGTCAGTGGGGCGAGCGGTCCTTCGGGCGTGGGGGGGGACTGAGCGGCAAGGCCGGGAACACCCCCTCAGGGCTGGTACCCGGGGCGGCCCGCCCCCCCCCTAGGTACGCCACTGCACCTAGTGCTGTCCGATTCACTGGAAAAAAAATCAGACTCGTCAATTCGGCAACCCCCCACCCCAGTGAGACCTGACATACCTCCGCTCCGAGTCCTCCTAAAACTCTGAACAGGCTGCTTCATGGTCTTCCTCACTGGGGCTGCGGGAGGGTCAGTGGGGTTCTGCTGCACAGGGGGAAGGGAGGGAGGGATAGAAAGATGGGGAGGGGGAAGGAAAGAGGAAGAATTGGAGTGGAGGAGAGGAAGGGAGAGATGACTGTCGTACATGAAAAAAAAAATAAGACATCCCCAGAAAATAAGCCCTAATGCATTTTTTGGACCCCAAATTAATATAAGGCACTGTCTTATTTTCGGGGAAGCACGGTAGGGCCTAGGTGATGTACAATGATTGTCAGTGGCATTACCTGGATAACTGTCAAAAATCAATAACTGGCCCAGTCAGCAAAACTTATCTGGGTAGCTGGGAAAAGTTGACGATCATGTAGGGTCTTTACTAGTACAGTAGAGAAAAAAAAGCCCAGGAAGATTGAATGAGTATTCAGGTCATTATATGCTATTGTATTTTCTGTTCATTAATGCAGGACACACCAGAGATAAAACAGAGTTTCTAAACTCCTTCAGTTAAAACACATCAATCGTTTCATTTATGAGAAAAGCAAAAAGCATAGCTTTCCACCTTAAGCCATTTTCATGATGTGTATCTTTGATCTAAAAAGCAGCCGTAATCCCAAAGGGAAGCTGAAACGCTTTGATTATTTTTTTTTTTTAAAGTCTAAAATTCCTTCGTTGAAATTCAGTATGAAACGCACCCATGCGTTGGTGAAGGTGAGTGAATATGTCAACAGCTGTGCTTTATTAAAGCTGAACTATTTTTTTTTGCTAAGCACTCAGCTAGGAAGATTGAATTCCTTGATAAAATCAGAACCTCCTAAAACAAATCTTGAAAAGCATTTCTTGCTGTCATTGCTTGCATAGCAAAATTCAGGTTTCTGTCATTCTATTGGACTGGACGTTAAGATAGAAAAGAAACATAGAAACATAGAAGATAACGGCAGAAAAGGGCTACAGCCCATCAAGTCTGCCCACTCTGCTTACCCACCCCCTGTCTATGCCCTAATGACCCAATTTCCTTATCTTGACCCTCGTAGGGATCCCACATGGGTATCCCATTTATTCTTAAAGTCTGGTACGCTGTCTGCCCCGATCACCTGCACTGGAAGCTTGTACTTAAATGTTTCGATCATGTCTCCCCTCTCCCTACGTTCCTCGAGAGGGGAGACATGATCGAAACATTTAAGTACCTCAAGGGACGTGTCGAAGTGGAAGATGATATTTTCTTTCTCAAGGGACCCTCGGCCACAAGTTGCCTTTACATACTAGATTTTAAAGTATTTGAGGGGCAATATACAACCTGAAGCAATTTTTTTTTTTTAATGCTAGCTGCCTCGGGATGTGTATAGCAGGATATTCAGTACTGAGCCTAGAGTTACCAGACATACGGATTTACCCAGACATGTCCTCTTTATAGAGGTATGTCCGGGCGTCCGGACGGCTTTTCAAAACCCGGCACTTTGTCCGGGTTTTGTAAAGCAGATCGCGTCGGGCGGGGCATCTGTGCGTGTGCAGATGCCCTCCCTCTCGACGAGCAGGCTGAGGGTCGGGGCTAGGGGCAAGGCTGGGGCGTGGTGTGGGTGTAACTGGTTGGGGGATGGGTGGGCCTGGGGGCAGGTCTATGGGTCCGTATTTTACATATGTACAATCTGGTAACCCTAGCTGAGCCACACCCAGAGACTGGCACAGAACATCCAGGTATAATGGACTAGGATTACCAGATGTTCAGGCCTGTCCAAGAGTCTGTCTGGGTTTAGCCGGCTCTCCTGACTCCCAACTACCTCCTCCCCGGGCCCAGCTGCTGTAAGTTAATCTTCGGGCAGCTGGCAGCAGCAACGAGGTGAGCCTGCTGCCAACAACTTGCCCCAGAAGCCACCTCTTTGCAGGTCCCGCCTACAGAAAGTCACTGCAGAGAGGCAGCTTCTAGGACAGGCCGGCTGCCCTAATAAATTACAGCAGCTGGGCCCGGAGAGGAGGTAGATGGGTGAGTCGGAAGCTAAAGAGGTCGTGAGGGGAAGCAGCATCAGAAATCAGAAAAAAAAAAAAATTACTTGGTGGAATTCAGTAAGCCTCATTGCTAAGAGTGACAGCTGAGAAAAGGGGTAGTTTGCATACATTTAAAAAGATCTAAAAACTTTTACATTTTCTTGCTCAGAAAATGAATGGCCATTTTGGGCCTAATTCTATAAACATCGCCTAACTCCAAGGTAGAGAATAACATGGGGACAAATTTGTCACCGCAGGAACTCAATTTCTCCGCCCCGTCCCTGTGAAGTTTGTTGCTGTCCCTGTCTCTTCCCCACTCCTGTAAGCGCTGCCTTAACCACACAAGCCTCGATCACTTATAATTTTTAAGTGTTTGAGGCTTGTGCAGATGAGGACGGAGGTTAGGCACTGGAGGAATGAGGTATTATGACATCACAATCTGAGCTCTAGAATGTTGCTACTTATGAGTTTAAAGTGTTTGAGGCTTGTACAGATGAGGACGGAGCTTAGGCATTGGTGGAATGAGGCATTATGACATCACAATCTGAGCTCTAGAATGTTGCTACATATGGTTTTAAAATGTTTGAGGCTTGTGCAAATGAGGACGGAGCTTGCAGGAATGGGACAGAGACAGGAAAAGAAATCGCGGGAATGGGACGGGAAAATGAGTTCCCGCAAGGATGGAGAAAATTTTATCCCTGTGTTATTCTCTACTCCAAGGTACTGTTGAATATGGCTGTCAATCATCTGCTAGGCGCCGTTAATAGAATTGCACCCAGCGGTGCCTAATTGGTTATAGGTGTCGATAGGCGTTGAATGTTTGGGAGAACTGACATTTAGACAAGGGTTTCCTTGGCCTAAATGAGTACACCTAAGGTAGGCGCCTACCGGCCCCTAAGTCAAATCACGGCCAAAATCCACTCTGAATCTGCTCCTAACTATGCATACATGCTGGTAGACACCTCGGTTAGACTCCTACCATGAAGTGGTAAGCGCCTACCAGTTTATTGTTTTTTAATCGATTTTTCATTTTATTAACAAGGCTTTCAATTATTGGTGCCAATTAAGAAAATTAAAGTAGACGCCTAGATCGGCTAGGCGTTCCAATCTAGGCGCCAACCTAGGCATCATTTATAGAATCAGGGCCTTCAAGTCTGTTGCTTCCCAGTACAAATAGACCAGTATATTACTTTAAAAATAGCTTACGATCGACGCTAGCTTCAACATGCCTGAGCTTGTTATATCTCAGAAGATAAACAGGGTTAGGCCTGGTCAGTACCTAGATAAGAGACCACCAGGGAAGAAAGGTGCTGTGGGTTGCAGACGGCAATGGCAAGTCTCTGCAATATTCTACCCTGAGAGGGCATAGGCACTGTGGTTGGGCTGTAATTTCCTACCCTAACACCCAGAAATAGAAAAGTAATTGTTTTAATTGATAAAATTATCCCTATCGGAGACTCCATTGAATGGGAATATGATGTTTTCGGTCTCCTGATGTAATGCAATATGGACCGTCATTTACTATGTTATTGTAAGGAATGATACTGATATCTAATGTGCTTGTCTTATCAAACCAATAAAAAAAAAACTGACCGTGTGGTCCAAATGTATCATCCCCAAACCACACAAAATTTCCACCGGCGTTAAATCAATGGTCATAGTCTCAATTTGTTTACAATCAAACCTCGGTTTCCGAGTGTTTTGCAAGACGAGCAAAATATTTGCAAAATTTGTGACTTGCAAAACGAGCAGTCAAATACCTTCTTCCCGCTGGGAGGTGACCGGATCTGAGGAGGCGCCTTCTTCCGGAGATGGGACGGTGCACGCGTTCACTCAAGGCGGGGATATTTCTGTGCAGCTCACGCGCCTGGTTAGAACTCCTGTACTTTGTGCGTTTGGAGCTCCGGGAGGCGGGGGTCAGCGCATGCGTACAGGTCCGGTGGTGTTTACGTTCCTGCAGGGTGTGCACAGGGACGCTGCGGAGCCTGGGAAAGCATGACGAACACCACCTGCGGATTCACCGCTCCACACAATTTCATGCCTGCTTCTGCAGCAGTACTGAGCCCAGCTCCGGAAGCAACGGTGGCTGCTGAGACAGGAGCAGCAGAACCGGGGAGCCACCCAGGCTGAGGTTCTTTTCCTCTTTCCCCTCCTCTGGCGGCTCGGCGTCTTTCTCCTTTTTATTTTATTCAGGTACATTAGTTTTTGGGTAATTTTATTCTGTACATTAGTTTTTGGGTTGTGGGTCAAATCATCTGGGCTTCCATTATTTCCTATGGGGATATAAGCTTTGATATACGAGTGCTTTGGATTTGTTTTATTTTCTTTACATGTCACCGCCTTAATGGGGTGAAAGAGCCTCAGAATTTGGAGCTGTGTACCCAACTCGGGTTCTTTTAGTGAATACTTCACGTCCCATAGGCCACGGGTGTCAAAGTCCCACCTCGAGGGCCGCACTCCAGTCGGGTGTTCAGGATTTCCCCAATGAATATGCATGAGATCTATTAGCATACAATGAAAGCAGTGCGTGCAAATAGATCTCGTGCATATTCGTTGGGGAAATCCTGAAAACCCGACTGGATTGCGGCCCTCGAGGAGGGACTTTGACACCCCTGTCATAAGCAAAAGAAACTCCTTATTGTCTTGATTATTTTGTTATACTTTTTAATTTGATTTTATCTTATTGTTTAAAAAATCAGTCCTTTTATCCTATACCATGACGTGCAAGCTATCAACCACCAAAACCTCTATAGCTTTATAACTGTTCAATATGCTGCCACTTTGAGCAATTCAAAGTCTTAGGGGTCCTTATACTAAGGGCTCCTTTTACAAAGGTGCGCTAGGGCCTTAACGTGTGGAATAGCGCACGCTAAATTGCCGCACGCGCTAGCTGCTACCGCCTCCTTTTAAGCAGGCGGTAATAATTTTGCTAGCGCGCTCTATAGCGCGCGGTAATTTTGTGCATGCGTTAAAACCGCTAGCGCACCTTAGTAAAAGGAGCCCTAAGGCGCGCTAGCCATTTTAGCTTGCGCCAAATATTAGCATGCGCTAAACGCTAATGCCTTCATAGGATATAATGTAAGCTAAAACGGCTTACGCGCCTTAGTAAAAGGACCCCTTAACGGAAGAATAGTACTTATCTCAAAGGGTCTTCCAATCTCCCTTCACCCCATAACAGCAGTACCCCTAAACTCCCCCCTGCCACCATCATCATTATAGGCCTCCCCCAGGCATACATAAGAACATAAGAACCGTCATCTCCGGATCAGACCTTCGGTCCATCAAGTCCGGCGATCCGCACACGCGGAGGCCCAGCCAGGTGTACACCTGGTGTAATTTTAGTCACTCATATCCCTCTATGCCTCTCGTAAGGAGATGTGCATCTAGTTTGCTTTTAAATCCTAGAACAGTCCCACGAGACAAACCAGAAATTGCAGTCTATTCGCATATCCAAGCATTACCGGCTGTAAATACAAAACTTTCCTGGACAGAACTTTTAAGTACCAAGCAAACAAACAACACTGGCTGGACAACTATATAAATGGAGCTGAACTGACCTACGTCGCCTTTAGAAAAACCATAAAAACTGCCTTATTCGACAAATATGTCAACTAAACTTCAACTTCACCTCTCTCTTTTTCCTTTTTCTTTAACCTAATATGTCCCCCCTGAAAAAATTCTAAACAAACTGTATATTAAAATTGCTGCATTTCTAAGATTCTGTATACTGTAATTTCTCTATCTGCATACTGTAAATTGCTGATTGTCCAGCTCTCTTCAGTTGTAAACCGCCTAGAAGTCGCAAGATTATGGCGATATAGAAGAATAAAGTTATTATTATTATTATTATTAGAATGGTGGATTCCGCAATAACCTCCTCTGGGAGATCATTCCAGGTGTCTACCACTCGTTGCGTGAAGCAAAACTTCCTGTTATTTGTCCTGGACTTGTTCCCCCTTAGCTTCAGTCCGTGTCCTCTTGTCCGTATCACATTGGACATTGAAAATTTTGTCGATTCCTTTTAGTATTTTGAAAGTCTCGATCATGTCCCCTTGCAGTCTCCTTTTCTCAAGGGAGAACAATCCCAGTCTCTTAAGTCGATCTTCGTATTCCAGTTTCTCCATCCCTTTTACTAGTTTCGTTGCTCGTCTCTGCACCCTCTCCAGCAGTTTTATATCCTTCTTTAGGTTGGGAGACCAATGTTGGATAGTATTCCAAGTGTGGTCTGACCATTGCCCTATAAAGCGGCATTATAACTTTCTCCAATCTACTCATGATTCCTTTCTTTATCATGCCTAACATTCTGGCAGATGAAGTTTAATGTGGCAGATGAAGTTTAATGTGGAAAAGTGAAAAGTAATGCGTTTAGGCAGAAAGAACAAGGAACACGAGTATAGAATGTCAGGTGCAACTCCGGGAAAGAGCGAACAAGAAAAGGACCTGGGTGTACTGATAGATAGGACCCTGAAACCGTCGGCACAATGTGCGGCAGCGGCAAAGAAAGCAAATAACATAGTAACATAGTAGATGACGGCAGATAAAGACCCGAATGGTCCATCCAGTCTGCCCAACCTGATTCAATTAAAAATTTTTTTTTTTTTTCTTCTTAGCTATTTGGATTTTCGCCCAGAAAAGCTAAAAAGCTAAGAAGAAAAAAAAAAAATTTAAATTGAATCAGGTTGGGCAGACTGGATGGACCATTCGGGTCTTTATCTGCCGTCATCTACTATGTTACTATGTTATTTGCTTTCTTTGCCGCTGCCGCACATTGTGCCGACGGTTTCAGGGTCCTATCTATCAGTACACCCAGGTCCTTTTCTTGTTCGCTCTTTCCCGGAGTTGCACCTGACATTCTATACTCGTGTTCCTTGTTCTTTCTGCCTAAACGCATTACTTTTCACTTTTCCACATTAAACTTCATCTGCCATTTCTCCGCCCATTTCTCTAACTGACAGCTATCTTTAGTCCCAGCTGCCCAATCCTAGTTCCAAACCTTGAAAGCGGCATTACAACTATGCATTCTCCCAGTGAAGGCAGTGGGACCAAAATTGATACTGGAATGAAAAAAAAAAGGCATAAGATGAACACACAGGATCCATACCAGGTTAGAAAGATAAGATGTCAAGTAGCATCTGTGATACTACAGATGAAGGGGACAATGGACAATTATGGGTCTGGCCCCAGATTTATTAGTACAAACATTCAGATGTTTATAATTGTAAAAACTCCAGAACAAAACTAGAGAAACCATTGCAATGGAGCAAGTGATGCCAATCCATTGGAATAATTTAACACAAAGTAATAGATGCAGGGAATTGGAATAGAAAACATTTACAACTTCCTCAGAAAAGATGTAAATTTGTGAGAGAATATTTGCACTATTGGGAATTGCTTTGGGGGATCTATTTTGTAAGGGCACGTAGATGCTTTTTTGAATGTTTTTAGGTGTATTTTTTTTTTTTAAATGAAATTACTCCCCCCCTCCTCAAATGTTTGTTTTCAAAGGGATTTCCACAGGTAAACAGATGTTTGCTTACAGATAAACTGCATCAACTCCCAATAAAGGGAAAAAAGAAAGGCACCGGAGACAAGGCTAGACCACAGCATACTTCCCATTATATGTTTCCCAGTGTGGATTTTGCAGCTGCGTACTCTGCAGGTACCCAGGGCCCCATCAGAGAGGAGATTTTCAAAACTAAAGTCCACAGGAAGTTTTCCATTGAAAATTAGCTTGCAGGCCTGGGGTACCAAGAGGCCTTAACTTGTAGATGATCTGCCCCCATGTTATGTGGGCATTTGCTCAGTTTCTTGAATAAGAACGAGTTAATTGTTTGTTATAGATGTATATGTAATGTGTGCTCTGTGGACTTAAATTCCCAGAGGGCTTTGCTTTCCCTGAGAGCTAGGCTGCTTCCACAGAGCATAAGCCCGCCTCCTTCTCCAGTCTGGGAGAGAGCAGTAGCCATATTGCAGAGCACATGGCTAGATGAAAAACTGAGTGTAGTATTATTCTCCCACCTGGTTTTTTTTCACCCTTTAGTTCTAACGATCTAACACAGCGTAGGTTTATTTCTAAGTCTGGAGAACGGTGTCATCTCCACAAGGTGGACACTCCCAGCTTAACTCTGATATGCTGGTAGAGGAAGACGATATGTTACAGGCTTGAACTGCATTGAATCCATCTGACTAAATTTGTTTTGCTTCATTTATTCAAGAAACTGTTCGATCAGTTTAGAGTCTGGTGGTAACACCAAGATTACAGAATTAGGGGTTGGCTGAATAGTAACCTCTGACAGTGGTCAATGCAACTCAGACTAGTCCTTGCTTTCAGCACAAAAACCTGAGATAAAGACTATACAGTGAGCTGTAGCTGTATAGTATGATTTAGTCAGCACAGTAGACAATAAAGGAAGTGGCACTGTGGAGCTGGGAAGGTTGCAGGCAGACCAGGTCCAGTTGGAACAGTAGAAGGAGGACTGGATTAGGGAGTAGAGCAGTGTATCTCAAACTGTGTGCCGAGATTCCAAGTAGAGTAGTACCTTGGATTATGAGTATAATCCGTTCCAGGAGCATGCTCGTAATCCAAAATGCTCGTTTATCAAAGCGAGTTTCCTCATAGGAAATAATGGAAACTCGCTTTGATGCGTTCCCACCCCCCCCCCCCCCCGAGAACTGGCATTGCTCCCCTCGAAGGCCCCCCCCTGCGATCAGGCACCCCCCTTGCGATCAGGTACCCCCCCTGCCTCGAACCGGCACCCCCCCGCCACGATCTGACCCCCCCTGACACGATTGGGCACCCCCCCGACATGATCCGACCCCCCCTGACACGATTGGGCACCCCCCCCCGACACGATCCGACATCCCCCCCGACACAATTGGGCACACCCCCCCCGCCGCTTCTTACCCTCATCTGGGCACTCTAGAAGATCGGACTCCTCGTCTGCTGGGCCTTGAGCATCTGAGCATGCTCAAGGCCTGCAAGATCACGTTCAGAACGTGAACTCGCAGGCCTTGAGCATGCTTAGATGCTCAAGGCCCAGCAGACGAGGGCCGATCTTCAAGAGTGCCCAGATGAGGGTAAGAAGCGGCGGGGGATGCCCAATTGTGTCGGGGAGGGTTGCCCAATCGTGGCGGGGGGGCGGATCGTGGCGGGGGGGGCCCAATTGTGTCAGGGGGGGTCGGATCGTGGCGGGGGGTGCCGGATCGAAGGAGGGGGTGCCGGATTGCGGGGGGAGGGTGTGCTCGTAAATCGAGCCATGCTCAGTTTCCGAGGCACCGATTTGCAAATGTTTTGCTCGTCTTGCAAAACACTCGCAAACCGGTGCACTCGTAAACCGAGGTACCACTGTATGCCACAGCACACTGAGGAAGAAGAGAGGCGCCTGCCAGCTGACTTCCCTATGCAGTACAGTGCTAGCGCTGCCCAATTCGCCGAAGGCCTGCATGTTCCCCCCTTCTCTCTAGCTTCCCCCCCCCTCCCCGGCCTCCTGGTCTCACCTTTAAAGCTAATTACAGCCTGCAGAGGATCGCTGGTAGGTAAAATGATTTTATTTTCACTATAGTGATTGAAATGTGCTAGTTTTGAGAATTTATATCTGCTGTGTATATTGTGTGTATATGAAAATGAATGGAAAAAATTGTGTTACGATTAGTAAAGGGGATGGGATCTGGGGCAGAGTTAGGGTGGGCCTAGGGAGGTCTGTGGTTGGGGTACTCAGTTGATAATTTGTTAGACTTAGCTTGAAGTAGTTGTTAGACTTAGCTTGTTGTAGTTGTTAGACTTAGCTTGAAGTTGTTAGACTTACCGTAGCTTGAAGTAGTTGTTAGACTTAGCTTGTTGTAGTTGTTAGACATACCGTAGCTTGTTGTAGTTGTTAGACTTAGCTTGTTGTAGTTGTTAGACTTAGCTTGTTGTAGTTGTTAGACTTAGCTTGAAGTTGTTAGACTTACCGTAGCTTGAAGTAGTTGTTAGACTTAGCTTGAAGTAGTTGTTAGACTTAGCTTGTTGTAGTTGTTAGACTTAGCTTGAAGTTGTTAGATTTACCGTAGCTTGAAGTAGTTGTTAGACTTAGCTTGTTGTAGTTGAGAAACACTGCTGTAGGCAATTAGCTGGCGCCAGTGCCTCTCCTTCTCTCTGGCTCTCTTCCCTGCTGGCACCCCTTACTGGCGGATCAGGGCCCATCTGGAGGGCCTCTGCACATGCGCAGACATCGACGTGATGATGTCACACATATGCATGTTGTCATCACGGCGATGTCCGTGGCAACTACCTTTAGTGTGCCCCGGCTCGAGAAAGTTTAATAGACACTGGAGTAGAGTGTTTGATCTCTGCTCTGCTCCAGGCAACCCCTCGCCCTCTTCTCTACAAGCGGTGTGGACAGGAGAGGATTTAGCAAAACACTCCTGCTTCCCAGGAGACTTAAAAGAATGGAGGAACTGTGTTCCAGATCTTTCCACCAGAAATTAAGCCTTAGGTACCATAAATTATTTCTGGGTCTGCAAGCTACATGGAAGATGGGGGGGAGGGGTGCAAAGCCTTCATATGGCGTTAATGAATGCTTTATTGAGTCTCTTGCCTAAAACATTTAGGCAGTCATAACTGAGATATATATTTTAAAAAACAGTCGGCAGTCTCCCCTTTTAATTGACGCTCATTGGCTGCCTGTCGAGCACAGAATTAGTTACAAAATTTCACTGTTAACCCTTACTACTCGTTCCAATAGCCAACCCGAATTCATTGATAGACTCCTTATTCCATATCAACCCGCTAAATTGCTCCGATCTACGTCACAAAACCTTCTTGTTGTACCATCCTTGAAACTAATCAATACGCTGAGATCTAATAACTTTGCCGTCACTGCACCTTCCCTATGGAATTCATTGCCCAATCACTTACGAGCGGAAACCTCGATAAAGCAGTTTAAAGCTAAACTCAAAACATTTTTATTTGAGGATGCTTTTGGATAAAACTGTCCTTTTTAGGACTAAATCAGCAATAGCCCCTTTCTCCACCAATTGTTTTAACCTTTAAGTGTGCTCTATTATAATTATTGTAATTCAACCCTACTTCCCAAATTGTGTGTAGTCAATATATGTGTCCTATACTAAAAGTCTACTAACCTAGTATAGTACTGTATATTATTTTTAACACCAATTTTTATTTGTGTTTTAAAAGCTTTCTTTTATTAAGGCTGTACACCGCTTAGAAATTTGAATTAGCGGTATAAAAAATGTTTTAATAAACTTGAAACTTGTAATTGAGTTGAGATGATAGCACGAAGACACACATCCTTCTGAAGTAGTAAGATTCATTGCCAAACATAAATGTCTTCAAAGTTTCCTACAAAACTGCTGACTACATGCACTAATTGAACCTTTTAGGTTTGATTTTTTTTTTTTTTTTGAATGTCACAATGCTCCGCTTTTGTTTGATTATGTCATTCTGCCAAGCTCTGAAGTGATATGAAATATTGAGTGCTTCCCAAAGAGTGAGTGGTGCATTCAAAGTAAATAAGGTTTGATCTTTTTCGAGATTCTATCGTCATTCATTGCCATTAGGAATAACCCTGCCAAGTTCTCTTAAGGTTTTATTGCTTATGAGTAATCTATTCATAACGCTTCAAAATTAGAGCCTTGATCAGAACCACATAACTGGCTTATGTGTTCATTGTCTCTGTAAGCATTTTACTCTGACTCTGAAATGCAAATGCGTGAAAACATGGTGCTGTACCGTCTTTCCGGATCACACTTTTCTACCTCTAGATTGCAATAGAAAAGTTATAAATGCCGGCTTTTCCTTCTTATGGCCGAGATAGCCATGCAAATGATTACTCGCAATTGGAAGAATTGGGATCATCTTAGTTTTCCTTTTTAGTGGGCGAGCTTATGTTTAACTTATAAATATGAGAAAATGAATGCTGACATGCTGGGGCATAATAAGATATTCAAATTAGTTTGGGGGTCCATTGACATCTTTTGTAGATTTGCTATAGTTGGCCTTTATCTTTATCTTCCGTTGTTTTTCACCCACACATCCAGGGGGGGTAGGAGCGGGAGGGGGGTATATCTTTTGTTTTGGTATTATTCCTGATGGTAATGATGGATGGGGGGAGGGAATTTTTATCTTTTGTATAGATACTGATTGATTATAAGTGCTTGGTTGATTATCATTATTTGTATATAAATTGTATTGCACTTTTTGTTGGCATTAAAAACGAAATAAAGTTTAAAAAAAAAAAGAAAAGTTATTTAATTTTATTAAAGGCAGTGTTTGAAAATTGTCCTCTCCCCTTTTCATTGGCTTTGCTAATCTGTTGTTCTGAATATCTTATATGTGAATTTGCATCCTTGTTGCCCATCGTTGGCCATGCTACCAAGCTCAGTACCCAAAACATGTACATAGGAATTTCTACTACTGCTGTTTGTGAAGTTGTAACCTTTTTGCTAAACCTTCCACTGTGTATATAAACTTGTAACCCGTTCCGGGCTCTTCCGGGAGGACAGACTAGAAATTCGACTAAATAAATAAAATAAATATTGGATATTCACAGAAACCTGTTCCACAGTTGTAGCATCCCTAACCTCTTAGTGGAAGAAACTCACTAGCTTTGCATTGCCCCAGTGGCACAGCAAGCTTTCAACCAGCTAAAAGGGATGTTTACCTTGACACCTACCCCATTATCCCAGGAGCTAGGACCTCACCAAAGGCTGCACCTCTGCCTCTAATTCTCATAAAACTCACTCAAAGAGCGCCATTCGACAACTTTGAACTGATAACTCCTAGCTATCAAAATTATCTTTGAGATCCAGCCATATATTTCCTCGGCTCATCATCCCCCAGACAGATGGCCAAACTGTGAGAGCAAATCAAATTTCAGAGCAATTGCCTTTGTCGCTTTCTCCATTTTCACCAGGAAGACTGGCCTAATATAGGTAGAGTCCTCATGTAATAATGTTGTGCATTCTTTCTCCAATCAGGTTCCTACAACAGACGTATGTTGCCAAAGACATTGCCCTAACATCTAAGTCCAGATTTCAAGTTTCCAGCTGAATGTCCAAAGTTGGAGGAACAAAAATGGCCATTTTTGAATGGCAAATTGCAGGACATCCAAATATATATATATATATATACATATATATATATATATATATATATATATGCTAGTTTTTCAGCCCGTTACATTAACGGGTGCTAGAATAGATGTATGTGTCTGTCTTTCTTTCTTTCTTTATTTTTCCTCACCACCCCTTGTCTGCTTCCCCTGTCCATTCTCCCTTCCTTTTACCTCCCCTGTGTCCACCACCACCCCTTCACTGCTCCCCTTATCCAGCGGCATCCCTTCTCCCTTTGTTTTAACCGGTTTTGCTGAAGTTTATTCAAGTTTCCAGTTTATTAAGAACATAAAAATTGCCATGCTGGGACAGACTGAAGATCCATCAAGCCCAGTATCCTGTTTCCAACAGTGGCCAACCCAGGTCCCAAGTACCTGACAGAAACCCAAAGAGTAGCAAAATTCCAGAGCTGAGATTGTGATGTCATAATACCTAATTCCACCAATGCCTAAGAGCCAAACTCATCAGTGATGTCACAATGGCTTCATTATCCTATACTTAAGAACATAAGAGTTGCCATACTGGGACAGACTGAAGGTCCATCAAGCCCAGTATCCTGTTTCCAACAGTGGCCAACTCAGGTCCCAAGTACCTGGCAGAAACCCAAAGAGTAGCAAAATTCCAGAGCTGAGATTGTGATGTCATAATACCTAATTCCACCAATGCCTAAGAGCCAAACTCATCAGTGATGTCACAATGGCTTCATTATCCTATACTTAAGAACATAAGAGTTGCCATACTGGGACAGACTGAAGGTCCATCAAGCCCAGTATCCTGTTTCCAACAGTGGCCAACCCAGGTCACAAATACCTGGCAAGATCCGAAGAACAGATTTTATGGTGCTTATCCTAGGAATAAGCAGTGGATTTCCCCAAGCCATCTCGATAATGGCCTATGGACTTCTCTTTTAGGAAATTATCCAAATATTTTCTCCACTTTAGTTTAAATCTACTACTTAATAGCTTCATTACATATCCCCTAGTCCTAGTATTTTTGGAAAGAGTGAACAAGCGATTCTCATCTACCTTTTACACTCCTTTCATTATTTAATAGACCTATATCATATCATCTTTGAGCCCTCTCTTCTCCAAGCTGAAGACCCCTAGCCGCTTTAGCCTTTCCTCATAAGGAAGTCGTCCCATCCCTTTTATCATTTTTTGTCACCCTTCTCTGTACTGTTTCTAATTCCGCTATATCTTTTTTGAGTTACGGCGACCAGAACTGCAAACAGTACTCGAGGTGCGGCCATACCAAAGAGCGATACAAGGGCATTAGAACATTTTCATCTTTGTTTTCCATTCCTTTCCTGATCATTCCTAGCATTCTATTTGCTTTCTTGGCAGCTGCCGCACATTGAACTGAGGGTTTCAACGTATCCTCAACAATGACACCTAGCACTTTCTGTCCCGCATAATTGGGGCAACTTTCTAGGCGGCTTGCAACTTAAATTTAATATAGAGGAAGAAGTGATAAGAAAAAGACAGACATGATCAGTGGCGTAGTAAGTTTCAAGTTTCTTTATTTTTGATAATACCGTTTATCATACAGGTATCTAAAAAGTGTACAATAAAATGAAATGTATCTTAAAAAAATTTTTTTAAATATAAACTTATCTAAACTAACCCCCTCTTCTATGAAACCGCAATAGCAGGTTTTAGCGCAGAGAGCCGCGCCAAATGGCTCGCACTGCTCCTGACGTTCATAGGAATGATATGAATGTCGGGAGCAGCGTGGGCCATTTGGCGCAGCTCTCTGCGCTAGAAACTGCTATTGCGGTTTCGTAGAAGAGAGGGTAATTAAAAGGGAATCATTGACGCACATGATACATTAGGAGAAGAATGGGAAGGAGAGATTAATAAACATATCGAGGTGAAAATAAAATTAAAAAGAGGAAAATGGGAAAGGGAACTACAGTTAGGTTGGGGAGGTCGCTTCAAGAAAAGCGTTTTGGTTGTCATGGGATTTTTGCAAAGGATGATCAGTTTTCATAGATGATAGAATTTACAGAGTGATGGCGTCTTTAAAGAGGAACGTTTTAAATTTGGATTTAAATTTATCTAAAGAGTTTTCTAAACGAAGATCAGTGGGAAGGGCATTCCACAGTGTGGGAGCTGTGACAGAGAAGATGGATATGTGAGTGGTGTTGTACAAGAGTTCTCGGGGTGAAGGGATAGTGAGCAGATTTTGATTGCTTGATCCTACAAGACGCATACAGGATTAAAAGTTTATCAATGAAAGCTGGTTGATAGGAATTTTTTGTTTTGAAAGCAAGGAGTAGTATTTTATAAGTGAAACGGTGTGTGATGAGCAACCGGGGGTGGGGGGGGCAGGGGCGGTCCACCCCGGGCACCATGTTGGTGAGGGCACTGGCACCCCTCCTCCTCTCTGCCCCCCCCCGCCTCTTCCCACTCTTCCTCTCGTCATGCACACACCTCCTTCCGTTCCCCCATAACCTCTAGTTGTTCACCGCCATGAACAACAATTTCAACATGCTACTCGCGATCACATCGGCACTCCCTCTGATGTCACTTCTGAGCGAGTCAGAGGTAGAGAATGACACTGGGACCGTTTACCGCGGTAAACCGTGGTCACTGCAGTAAATCTGCAGGAATGGAGACATTTGCAACTGGTTTACCGCAGGAACGGGGACAAGACCTTTCACCGCCCCACGGCAATGGGGACAAGACCTTTTACTGCCCCATGGGAGCAGTGAAAAGTCTTGATCCTGTGGTAAAAGAAATTGTGCCCGTGTCAGACTCGGCATCTCCCCCACTTCTCTTCCACCTATTTTACCTTCAGGAGCCAGCCATGCCATGATGAATACAGAAGGAACCCAAAACCAAAGCATGAGACCAATGTGATTTAAGGAATAAAACTACCAGACAACAAAGGTAGAAAAACAAAAATTATTTTATATTTTGTGATTAGAAGATTTCAGATTTGAAATATGCATCCTGTTAGAACTGGTATTAGACATAGCTGGGGACCGCAAAGTCCAGGCTGTGCTTCCTTAGCTTCCAGCTGGCTTAGGGCTCTCTCTCTCTGACCAAGGAACAGTTGCCCTAGTCGCACTCCCCTAACACTATTCCTGCCATGTGTGACTGAAGTATTCTGTTAGCTTGATTTTTCTATGTTGCATTCTGTAGTAATTTGGTTTGTTCAGTTTTCACAATAGTGGAGGGGATATTTGTGAAAGGGAGGGGACACAGGAGTTTTGTTGATCCTTGCTCGGTATTATTTGTGTTTATAAAATGACAATTATACAGAATATTGTCTCTTTTTATCCTCTATAATAAAACCCTAAGCACGCATGTACACTTAGGGTTTTCTGATCGCTGCCACAGTGCTGTGTCCCTCCATGCCAAATTTCATTTTGGAACACGGAGGCAGGGAACACGCCGGCGATTCTCCCCTCCCGCCTTCACTCACCAACCGCTGCTGCCACCGCTGCTGCTCCTCTTCAAAGCAGCCTGCTGAGGTTCGCGGCCGGCTGTAGCGAACCTCACAGGCCACTCTGCACCTCGGTAGCACATTCTCTCAGACGTACATGATCGTGTCAGAGAGAACGTGCTACCGAGGTGCAAAGCAGCCTGCGAGGTTCGCTACAGCCAGCCTTGATCCTCAGCAGGCTGCTTTAAAGAAGAGGAGGCCGCATTCAAACTGAAACTCAAAGAGCCATTGGTGTGTGTTTTCCCTGCAAAGCAAAGTTTAATATCTCAAAGTATGTTTTTATATCTCAAAGTATAAAAACATACTTTGAGATATTAAAGTATGTTTTTATATATATAAAAACATACTTTAATATCTCAAAGTATGTTTTTATACTGTAGAATGGTTGTGGGATGATCATGATTGTAGAGTTTAATTTTTTTAAATACTGTAAGTTTGTGGAAAGTCTCCAAGTCTCTTGCACTGCCCTGAGTTAGCTGGAGAGGTCTGCATTTCTGGAGATTATACTGGAGTTGGCCTAATCTATTCGATAACAGGAAGGACAGTTTACACCAAGTAGGAAGCCGCATGCTGGACAGGGGGAGCAGGGAAGAGGGACAGGGGGAGCAGGTAAGGAGTGTTGCTTGCAAGGGGGAGCAGGGAAGAGGTGCTGCTGGACAGGGGGGAGCAGGGAAGAAGGACAGGGGAGCAGGTAAGGAGTGCTGCTGGACAGGAGAAGCAGGGAAGAGGTGCTGCTGGACAGGGGGAGCAGAGAAGAGGGACAGGGGGAGCAGGTAAGGAGTGCTGCTGGACAGGGGGAGCAGGGAAGAGGTGCTGCTGGACAGGGGGAGCAGTGAAGGGGTGCTGCTGAACAGGGGAGACATAAAACAAAGGGAGAAGGGCTGCTGCTGGACAGGAGGAGCAGGGAAGGGGTGCTGCTGGACATGGGGGAGGTAAATTGAAGGGAGAAGGGCTACTGCTGGACAGGGGGAGTAGGCAAGGGGTGATGGTGGACAGCTGAGGAGAGAGAGAGACAGAAAGAAAGAAAGACAGCAGAAAGTGGCCAAGGAGAGAGAGAGAGAGAGAAAGAAAGAAAAAAAGACAGAAAGACAGACAGACACACACATCTATTTTAGCATCCGTTAATGTAACGGGCTTAAAGACTAGTACTTTAATAAAATAAGTTCAGTATAAAATCATAACTATTCAAGACTTGTGCAGATGGGAACTGTCAGTTTGCAGGACGGGGATGGGGCAGAGATGGGGACTGAGCTCACGGGGATGGAGAAGGGATGGACACCAAGCTCGTGGCGGTGAGGCAGGGACGGGGACGAACTTACGGGGATGGGGTGGGAACGTGATAAATTTTTTTCCTCACATCATTCTCTACTCAGAGGGAGAGCTGACGGGGTCACGAGGAGCAAGTTGAGGTTGTTGCTCGTGGCGGTGAACAGCTAGAGGTGACGGGGGAAGGGAAAGGGTTTGGGGGGATCGGGGTGGGAGCAGAGACGAGGGCAGGGGATGGGCGCAGCCAGCCCGGGCGCCTCTCACTCTCGCTACGTCGCTGGACATGATTGTGAGGGGAGGAGGGAGGAACGAGTGCGTGGGAGGGGGAAATTCCATTGGGGAGCGATATCTGTCCTTTGCTCCAAGTCATACATATTTGTTTCTCAATTCAGCACTTAAAACTTGCACAGATTTCTTTCCACTTGCAAAAGAGAGGAAAAACCCCACCGTTTAAGTTGCCAAATTGACCGTAAATCTTTTCCTGAGCTGACGTTAAGTTTTCAGTGTTAAGGTTAGATTTTGCTTCTTGCTTCCATTTAAGCTTTGGGAAGGAATACTTTGGTGCCCACACTGATACCTGCACAAGAGTTGTCTCTCTGAACATCCTGCACACGTTTATGTATGCGTTAATCTGGTGCCAACCGCTTTTCATGCTGGCATTAGACTTTTAACAAGATGTTCAAGACCTCAGTAGCGCAACCCAGGAACCATCTTATCTCTGGGTATAGAAGCACTCACTTCTTCATCGGTCTCTAAATATAACACTTTTTCTCAATAATTATTTCTTCTCAATATAAACTTTTTACTCAAACTCCAAATTTTAAAGTTCACTTAGATTATTGTCGGCGGGGACACCGAGAAAGCCGCGATAAGCGCTAAAGAATCACTGCTGCGCCGGCAACCTCTTTGCATTTTAAAAGGTGAGAGGGGCTACGGAACAGGGAGGAGAGAAGGAAAGGACATCCCACCCCACAAGGACCCCCTGGAGCTGTGAGGCCTAGGGCAGTTACCCTGTTCACAAGTCTACAAAATCCTGAATGGAGTAGGACGGGTACAAGTGGATCGATTTTTCACGCCATCAAAAATTACAAAGACTAGGGGACACTCGAAGAAGTTACAGGGAAATTCTTTTACAACCAAAAGGAGGAAATTTTTTTCATTCAGAGAATAGTTAAGCTCTGGAACTCGTTGCCGGAGGATGTGGTAAGAGCGGATAGTGTGGCTGGTTTTAAGAAAGGTTTGGACAATTTCCTGGAGGAAAAGTCCATAGTCTGTTATTGAGAAAGACATGGGAGAAGCCACTGTTTGTCCTGGATCGGTAGCATGGAATGTTGCTCCTGTTTGGGGTTCAAGAATCTTATGTTTCTCTTTGGGATTCCAGAATCTTGCTATTCTTTAGGATTCTGAATGGAATGTTGCTACTCCTTGGGCTTTGGTCAGGTACTAGGAACCTGGATTGGTCACCGTGAGAACAGACTACTGGGCTTGATGGACCATTGGTCTGACCCAGTAAGACTATGCTTATGTGAGAACAGCAGTTAATGTAGCTGATTTTAAAAAAGGTTTGAACAAATTCCTGGAGGAAAAGCCCATAGTCTGCTGTTGGGACAGACATGGGACAGTAGCATGGAATGCTGCTACTATTTGGGTTTTTGTCAGATACTTGTGACTTGAATTGGCCTCCGCAAAGATGGGATATTAGGCTAGATGTACCATTGGTCTGACCCAATAAGGCTATTTTTATGTTCGTAGTTCCAAGCAGAACTGTCTTTGTAAATAGCTTGCTTAAGCTGCCTCCGCACCCTGAGCTTTCGAGTTCAATCCCAGCCAGCTCCTTGTGACTCTGGGAAAGTCACTTAACCCTCCATTGTCCCAGGTACCATTGTTAGATTGGGAGCCTGCCAGGGCAGAGAGGGAAAATACCCAAGAGTACCTGATTACTATTCGGTGTACTGTAAACCGCTTTGAGTAATCTTCATGAAAAGGAAATAAATAAATACCAAGTCATAGGCTGGTATAAATACTCATACCTAACTACTGGCTGCGAGGCACAGAAATCGGGAAAGCAGTTCGGGAGAGGAAGGAGGAGAGAGGCGAACAGGCGGGGAGACAGAGTGAGGCGCTAGGAGCGCCGGAGCGCGTGGCGAGAACTTCGGGGTAGCGGCGAGAGTAACTCCGCCCACCCCCCACAGCATCAGCAGCTTGCGACCGGGATCCTCCTTTAAAGGAGGCGAGCCAACGGCGCGCAACCGTTCGGCGCGCGGCGAAGGCGAGCGGCAAAGGCGCTCGCCTTAGCGAGAGCGCCTTTGCGAAGAGCCTAAAGAAGAGCCAAATCCGGGGCAACAGGACACATTAGGGCAAATTCTTCATTCCAGACACCCTACTGTTCTCTCTAACACCTAACTTTCAACTTTACTTCAACCTTACCTCTCAGAAGCCCTAACCTCACACATTCTTATACTATCTCTCATACTATCTATCATACTCTCACACTCTCATACCCCCATACTCTCTTATACTCTCATACTCTCACATTTACTCTCTCTCATTTACTCTATCGCATTAACTCTCTCTCTCCCTTTTTGTTTTGTTTTGTTTTGTTATGGCAGGGCGGACAAGGAGTGTGAAACCTACAAGCAAGGTCGGCATCCCTTGCACTGAGGTGATCCGGGAGATGGCCTCAGCCTACGCGCAGACAGAGGAGGACAAAGCACCGGGAAGGGACGTCTCCGTGCAAACCGAGCCCATCACACAGCAGTACATTATGGCCTCTACACAGACAGAGGAGGTCGGCCAGCAGGATGATGACATCATGCAGGAACTAAGGAGCCTCAGGGAGGAGGTGAAACGTCTGAGAGGCATTAGAGAGGATGAGGCCTATATCGATGGGATAGTGCAGGAGCTATCCCAAATCACAGAACGGGCTCGTGACGGATCTCCCATGATGACACCAGGGCCGTCGATAAAGAAACCAACTGTTGCTGTTCAGGAGATGGATGGAGACACTGACTCCTGGCAGTTAGTGACCTCCTCCACAGGTAAACGTAGGAGACCCCCCCCCCCCCATTTACAATCTCTTCACCTTCTCACTCTTTCTCTCACCAGGGCAGCTCCACATCGACTCCACATCTGAACCTGAAGAACAGATTCCAGGTCTTGCAGGAAGAGACTACCGATGTGGACATGGAACAGGAACAACACACATCTCCAAGGACAATGGATCGACACCCCCAAAAGAAGCGTAGAGTGATAGTCATTGGGGACTCCATGTTGAGGGGCACCGAGGGACCAATATGCAGACCGGATATGCAGTCGAGGGAGGTCTGCTGTCTGCCCGGAGCCAGAATACGAGATGTGACCACCTGTCTTGATAGACTTCTCAAGCCCCAGGACCACTTCCCCATGCTGCTCATTCACGTCGGGACGAACGACACTGCCAAGAACTCCCTGGAGGACATAGCTAGAGACTTCGGAGCTCTGGGAAAGAGGCTAAAGCTGACAGGAGCACAGGTAGTATTCTCTTCAATTCTTCCTGTTAGGGGCAGAGGAAGGGACAGGGACGAACGTATCCTGAAGACGAATGAGTGGCTACAACGATGGTGCCAGGAAATGAACTTCGGATTCCTGAATCACGGAGAGGCACTACAGGGACTACAGGGACCAGACGGACTCCACCTGACCAACAGAGGTAAGAATGTCTTCGGACGCAGGCTAGCCCGCCTACTTCGAAGGGCTTTAAACTAGGTAAGTCGGGGGTGGGTACCCACTTTTACACCGGAGCAGTAAGTAACAATCCTGATGGGGCGAACCAAATCTCCGCTTCTAAGTCTGAGGTAAGTACCCTTATTGCAAAACAATCACTAGGTGACACTTTAATTCAAATGGATGGCTCACTACAGGAGCCTAGCAAACAGAAAGAGTGGAGAGCTATGTATGTTAACGCACACAGCCTAGGGAATAAATTTCTAGAACTAGAAACAGAAATAGTTAATGCAGACCTAGACGTAGTAGCAATATCCGAAACATGGTTCACAGACTCTCATGGGTGGGATATAACTATACCAGGATACAACCTGCTTCGACAAGACAGAGAGGGTAAGTTAGGAGGAGGGGTAGCACTTTACATCAAAGAGAACATCAAGACAACCAGGATCACGGATGTCAAGTATACTGGGGAATCCATCTGGGTGAACCTGGCCAGAGGCAGAGAAAAATGCCTGTACCTTGGTGTGGTATACAGACCTCCAAGACAATCGGAGGACAAGGACGCAGAATTAATCGAAGACATTGAGAATATCACCTTAAAGGGGGACGTCGTTCTGATGGGAGACTTCAACATGCCTGATGTAGCCTGGAACACACTCTCAGCGACAACTTGTGATAGCAGGAGGATATTAACGTCCATGAAGGGAGTACGGCTCAAACAAATGGTACTAGAGCCCACTAGGGCCCAGGCCATCCTGGACCTGGTACTTACGAACGGGGAAAGCGTCTCGGAGGTCTCGGTGGGAGAAACGCTAGCCACCAGTGACCATAACATGGTATGGTTTAACCTTAAGAAAGGCTTCCCCAGGTCACAAACAAAAACAAGGGTACTCAATTTCCGAGGCACTGACTTCGCACGCATGGGAGATTTCGTCCATCAGACGCTGCAGGTTCAAGAAGTAACTGATAATGTGGAAGCTATGTGGTCAACCTTGAAATCGACCCTTCACGAGGCAACTAAACGCTACATAAAATCGGTAACCAAACAGCAAAGAAAAAAGAAACCCCAATGGTTCACTGATGAGGTCTCTTACCTCGTCAAAGAGAAGAAAAAAGCATTTCTCTCATACAAACGCACGGGGAAAAAAGAAGCAAACATTGAATACAGGACAAAGTCTGCAGCGGTCAAAACAGCAGTCAGGGAGGCCAAACTTCGAATGGAAGAAACTCTAGCGAAGAACATTAAGAAAGGGGACAAATCCTTCTTCAGGTACATTAGCGACAGGAAAAAGAACACAAACGGGATAGCACGCCTTAGAACGCCAGAAGGGAACTATGTGGAAACAGATTCTGATAAGGCCAAACTACTGAATGATTACTTCTGTTCAGTCTTCACCTGCGAGGTATCAGGGCACGGGCCACGGCTGGAAGCAAAGCAAAGCATGGAAGACCCATTTCAGAATTTTGAGTTCACACCAACTGATGTTTACAGAGAACTGTCAAGACTCAAGGTGAACAAAGCCAGGGGACCAGATAATTTGCACCCAAGAGTGCTCAGAGAGCTATGCGATGTTCTGGCAAAACCGTTAGCCATGCTCTTCAATCTCTCCCTAGGTACGGGGAGAGTCCCCCTAGACTGCAAAACAGCCAACGTTGTTCCTCTGCACAAAAAGGGTTGCAGAGCAGAGGCTGCAAATTACAGGCCAGTGAGTCTCACATCAATAGTGTGTAAACTCATGGAAACTCTACTTAAAGGTAAATTAGACACGATATTGGATGAGGGAAATCTGAGGGATCCCTGTCAACAAGGATTCACTAGGGGCAGGTCATGTCAATCCAATCTTATCAGCTTCTTTGACTGGGTGACAGGAAAGCTAGACTCGGGAGAGTCTCTAGACATAGTGTACTTGGATTTCAGTAAAGCTTTTGACAGTGTCCCGCACCGTAGACTATTAAACAAGATGAAATCGATGGGGTTGGGTGAGAAACTAACTGCATGGGTCAATGATTGGCTGAGTGGAAGACTTCAGAGGGTGGTGGTCAACGGCACCCTCTCTGAGACATCGGAGGTGACTAGCAGAGTGCCGCAGGGATCAGTCCTGGGACCATCCCTTTTCAACATATTCATAGAGGACTTGACCCGGGGGCTTCAGGGTAAAGTAGCGCTGTTCGCTGACGACGCCAAACTGTGTAATATAGTAAGTGAAAGCAATCTCAAGGATAGTATGACACAAGATCTGATCACGTTGGAAAACTGGTCCTCGACATGGCAGCTGGGCTTCAATGCTAAGAAGTGTAAGGTCATGCATCTCGGCAGTAGAAATCCATGCAGAACATACACCTTGAATGGAGTAGCACTAGCTAGGACTTCAGAAGAATGGGACTTGGGAGTTATCATCAGTGCAGACATGAAGGCTGCCAAACAAGTAGAAAAGGCATCATGCAAGGCAAGGCAAATGATGGGATGTATCAAGAGAAGCTTCGTCAGCCGCAAACCTGAAGTCATAATGCCACTTTACAGATCCATGGTGAGACCTCATCTGGAATACTGTGTGCAATTCTGGAGGCCGCATTACCGTAAAGATGTGCTTCGAGCCGAGTCGGTCCAGCGGATGGCCACTAGAATGGTCTCCGGACTCAAGGGTCTCTCATACGAAGAAAGACTGGGCAAATTGCAGCTCTATACTCTAGAGGAGCGCAGGGAAAGGGGTGACATGATTGAGACATTTAAATACGTCACAGGTCGAGTCGAGATGGAAAACAACATATTCGTTCCCAAGAAACCCTCGGTCACAAGGGGGCACCCGCTTAAACTCAGAGGAGGGAAATTTAGTGGTGACACCAGGAAGTACTTCTTCACGGAAAGGGTGGTGGATCATTGGAACAAACTTCCGGTGCAGGTGATCAAGGCCACCAGCGTGCTCGACTTTAAGAATAGATGGGACATCCAGTGGGATCCCTGCGAGGGTCGAGCAAAGGAACTAAGTCATCAGCACTCAGACTTAATGGGGTGGGTCAGTAGAGTGGGCAGACTTGATGGGCTGTAGCCCTTTTCTGCCGTCATCTTTCTATGTTTCTATATTTCTAAATCGTACAGAAAAGGGCAGTAAAAATCATTAAAGGGATGGGACGACTTCAACTTGGAGAAGAGGAATGATATGATAAAGGTCTATAAAATACTAAGTGGCGTGGAAAGGGTAGATGTGAATCGCTTGTTTACTCTTTCCAAAAATACTAGGACTAGGGGACATGTGGTGAAGCTACTAAGCAGTAGATCTAAAACAGACATGAGAAAATATTTCTTTACTTAGCATGTAATTAAACTCTGGAATTCATTGCCAGAGAATGTGGTGAAATCAGTTAGCTTAGCGGGGTTTAAAAAAGGTTTGGATAAATTTCTAAAAGAGAAGTCCATAGGCGCACTCAAGAGTTTTCACTTCAGCATATTTTGACTGCTCTATAGAAGTGTCCCCTGAGGAAGGCGTCTCCAATACACCGAAACTAGGATCCTTATCGGGACCACAGTTTTGAATAAAGATTCTATCATTGGTTGAAAAGACGTCTCCCTTACCTTTTGTTTGACTGTTTATAGCCCAAGGCGAGGTGTTCTTCTTTTGCCTGTAGAGCATATAGGTACAAAACCAGTAACTGGTGTCAAATAGTGCTCGTTAAGGCCAATTACTGACAGTTATCACCAATAAATACAAAACCTTCTTGGATAGAACTTTTATGTACCAAGCAAACAAACAACAACGCTGGCTAGACAACTACATCAATGGAGCTAGACCAGGGATCTCAAAGTCCCTCCTTGAGGGCCACAATCCAGTCGGGTTTTCAGGATTTCCCCAATGAATGTGCATGCACTGCTTTCAATGCATATTCATTGGGGAAATCCTGAAAACCCGACTGGATTGCGGCCCTCAAGGAGGGACTTTGAGATCCCTGAGCTAGACTGATTTACGACGCTTTTAGAAAAGTCATAAAAACTGTATTATTTGACAGATATATCACCTAAATAGTAACTACACCAAACACTAAATACAATTCTATTATTTCTAACATGTCCCTTCTGAAATACTTAACAAACTGTTTATTGTAATTCTCTGCATTCACTGTAATTTCACTGACTATCTGCATACACTCGCTGTTTGTCCAGTTCTCTTCAATGTGAACCGCCTAGAAGTCGCACGATTATTGGCAGTATAGAAGAATATTATTATTATTATTATTATTATTATTAATGATTGACTTGGTTCTGCTAATTTTGGGAAGTGATTGTATGTATTTTTAATAAGTTTTTTTTTAATTGTACACTACTAAATATTTATGTCAACAGCGGTAAATCAAATTATAAATCCAACCCAATACAGTTGGTTTATGCACCCCTATTTCATAACTATGGGGTCCTTTTTATTAAGGCGTGCTAACTGATTTAGCATGCACTAAATTCTAAGGCATCCATTATATTCTCTCGCAGAATAAATCTCTTTAATTACCCATCCCTGAAATCATGTCTTTACAAGAAGTTCCTAGACAGAATGTTATCATTCCAGGCAGCCAAACTGAACACGTGGCTCGTAAAACCCATTCTCGAGGCCACTTCTTACGCCGACTTCAGAAAATCACTGAAGAGCTGTCTCTTTAACAAATTCTAATTCCTAATTCTTGCCCAATCCCCCTCAGCCATCCTCATCCCAATCCCCAATTCTCTTGATTTTAGATTAACTCATCCTTCTTCCCATTTGTAAAGGTATTCCACCCAAATTGTTTTCCCCTGCACCCCAATCTCTAACTAGATACTTCCTTTTGATTCAAACCATCTTGGTTCTCTTCCATTTGCAATTTGTATCCCAGAAAGTACTTTTTCTGTTCCCCTTACATCTCATACACTCATTGTATGTATCTTGTTGTAAACATCTCTTACTTCCTGTTGTAAACATCTCTTACTTCCTGTTGTAAACATCTCTTACTTCTTGTTGTAAACATCTCTTACTCTCATTGTATGTAACTTGTTGTAAACCGCTTTGAACTTATGGTATAGCGGTATATAAGAAATAAAATTATTATTATTATTATTATTCTATGGGCGCCTTTAGCATTTAGCGTGCATTAATCGGTTATTGCAGTGGTTCCCAACCCTGTCCTGGAGACGACCAGCCAGTCAGGTTTTCAGGATGGCCCTAATGAATATACATGGAGCAGATTTGCATGCCTTTCACCTCCATTATATGCAAATCTCTCTCATGCATATTCATTAGGGTTATCCCAAAAACCTGACAGGCTGGTGGTCCTCCAGGACAGGGTTGGAAAACACTGGGTTAGTGCATCTTAATAAAAGGACCCCATGCTCTTAACTCTGGGCACTATTTATACAATTTGGGAGACTGAGTACAGCTTTTACCGTACAAAAAGGTAGTATTATGTTACATTTAGAAAAGGAAGGGTTTGATGGAAGAAAAAGAGAGAAAAGAGTAAAAGAGACAGAGAGAAAAAGAAGAGACAGAGAGACCAGTTTAATAGCCAAAAGAGAAATGTCAACAGGAAAATTCATGGCCAAAGAAAGCTGGCAAGAATCCAGCTCTAAGAATTGGATCCAGCCAAGAAGTCTGCAAGCATGAGATTTTTATCATTCCAGAAGACGTAGACTGGTCTACTTTATTCATATAAACTAAAAACTTACAACGGATGTGACCTGGGCATTAGGAATCCAATGGGAAACTTTTGACTTAAGAGACCAGGTTTATTGAAAAGGTTCTTCTGTTTGTTGGTGTCTGTTACAAAACGTTTATAGTACATTCTTCTCAAGTTCCTGAACTTCGTGGCTTTTATATACAATGGAAATTTATTTTATGAAACTGATACAGTTTGGGAGATTCATTTAAAACTCCATTGCATAAAACAGAACATATGAAGAGCCTTACTGGGTCAGACCAATGGTCCATCAATCCCAGTAGCCCGTTCTCACGGTGGCCAATCCAGGTCCCTAGCACCTAGCCAAAACCCAAAGAGTAGCAACATAAGATTCTGGAACCCCAAAGAGTAGCAACATTCCATTCAGAATCCTAAAGAATATCAAGATTCTGGAATCCCAAAGAGCAACATAAGATTCTGGAACTCCAAAGAGTAGCAACATTCCATTCAGAATCCTAAAGAATAGCAAGATTCTGGAATCCCCCCATGTTTTTCTCGATAACAGACTATGGACTTTTCCTCCAGGAACTTGTCCAAACCTTTCTTAAAACCAGTTACGCTATCTGCTCTTACCACATCCTCTGGCAACGTGTTCCAGAACTTACAACCTGAAGGCTTAAAAAAATAGCTGATCTAGGTCTGGATAGCTTATTATTTATGCATTTTAGTTTATTTTAAAAAGGTAGTTTTCAAAGGGATTTTCACAGATAAACGGAAGTTTAATGGCATGAAAAGGCCTTTTGAAAATTGCCTTTGGACCTCCACAAGAAATAGGAGTGGAGTTGGGAGAAGGTCATGGTAGGCCTGGGAAAGCAGGCATGTAATATGAATTCCAAATCCCCCATGCCTGCTTTTCACTGCTTAAATCCTCATAGTTTGTAACTTAAAACCGGCAGCCCAAAGAGCAGGAAATCATTGGCACAGTGGGCTGCTGGTTTCCTGTGCCTACTTTTCAAAGCTATTAAAGGAAACCAGCAGCGCTCGTAGTGAAGGTCACTGAATTTCAAAATGAAAATTCTGCAATGACTGAACAGTTTAAGGAGGGGAGGGGCAGGACGCGGGCGGAACTGGATGGGCCTGGGGGCGTGGCCATGGGTCCGGATATTCCTTTGGGAAAATCTGGTAACCCTAGGCTTACAGACCTTCATGTACAAAGTGCTCAGGTGCCTGCAAGATGCTTAGCTGTTCTGAAAATTGTCTAAACTGCAAGCAGCTTCTAATGCTTCAGAGATTTAAATCCTGGAGAAAACAAAATACAAAAATGGGCAAGTCAATTTGCTTGTTCAGTTCATAGATAGACAAGATATCTATCTATAAACTGCATCCTAGCCAGCATGGCTTTCATGCTCTCCATAGTACAGAAACACTATTGTTAACTTAGATTGCAGAGATTAGAACCTCCCTCAGAAAAAGATAGGATATGGTTCTTTAACAATTTGACATTTCTGCTGCTTTTGACACTGTCAATAGTAACCTAAATGGTCCATCCAGTCTGCCCAACCATACTCCATAAATTAACCATTTAATTAAATGGTCCATTTTCTTAGATATTTCTGGGCCAGAAACCCAGAAGTGTGCTTAGGTTCCATCTACTGGAGTCTCCATCAAAGCTCACTCCAGCCTATCTTAACCATCCCAGCCATCGAAGCCCTCCCCAGCCCGTCCTCAACTAAATGTCCATATAAGGGACACAGACCGTTCAAGCCTGCTCAGTACTGGTCTTAGTTCTTCAATATATACCATTATTTTCTGATTAGAGATCCTCTTTGTTCATCCCATGCCCTTTTGAACTCTGTCACCGTTTTCCTCTCCACCATCTCCCTCTGGAGTGCATTCCAGGCATCAATTACCCTCTCTGTAAAGAAGAATTTCCTAACATTACTCTTGAGTGTACCACCCCTCAACCTCAAATTATGCCCTCTGGTTTTACCAATATCCTTTCTCTGGAAAAGATTTTGTTCTACGTTAATATCTTTCAAGTATTTGAAAGTCTGAATCATATCTCCCATGTCCCTGCTTTCCTCTAGGGCAGGGGTGCCCAAAAGGTCAATCGTAATAAACCAGTAGATCACAAAGGCAACGCGAGTCGATCGCGTTGCCTTCGCATTCTACCTGCTTCCCGATGCAGAAGCGCTGAACCGACCAACCTTCCCCACCTGACGTCAGTTCTGACATTGGAGAGGAAGTTCCGGGCCAGCCAATCGCTGCCTGGCTGGCCCGGAACTTCCTCTCCAACATCAGACTTGACGTCGAGCAGAGGAATGCTGGTCGGCCCGAAGCTTCTGCGTCGGGAAGCAGGGAGAGCTTGGGGCGGCGGTGGTTTGGAGGCCTGTTCCCCGATGGTGGCGGCAGTGGCTTGGGGGAAGGCAGGGAGAAAGAAAAAAAAAAAGAGGGCAGGTAGTGAGACAGAAAGAAGGAGGAGCAGGGAGACAGAAAGAAAGAAAGGGGGCATGGAGAGGGAAAGACAGACAGAAAGAAAGGGGGCAGGGAGACAGAAAGAAAGACATACAGAAATAAAGAAGGGGAGGGGGCAGGAAGAGAGGAAGAAAAAGTTGGCAGAGGGAATGAGGTCTGGAAGCATACAGGAGGCTGAAAGAAGGGAAGAAATATTGGATGCACAGTCAGAAGAAGAAAGTGCAACCAGAGACTCATGAAATCGCCAGACAACAAAGGTAGGAAAAATGATTTTATTTTCAATTTAGTGATCAAAATGTGTCCGTTTTGAGAATTTATATCTGCTGTCTATATTTTGCACTATGGTCTCCTTTTACTAAACCGCAATAGCGGGTTTTAGCGCAGGGAGCCTTTGAGCATTGAGAGCAGCGCGGGACATTCAGCGCAGCTCCTTGCGCTAAAAAATGCTATTGCGGTTTAGTAAAAAGGGAGGGGGTATATTTGTCTATTTTTTTATAGTTGTTACTGAGGTGACATAGCATAGAGTCATCTGCCTTGACCTCTTTGAATAAAAAATCCGGAATAAAAATGATAATTCACATTTTCTCTGCGTACAGTGTGCTTTGTGGTTTGTTTTTTTTAATTTTATTGTTGGTAGATCATTTTGACTTGGTCATTTTAAAAGTAGCTCGCAAGCCCAAAAAGTGTGGGCTCTAGGGTATACATATGCAGGGCTTCCAGTCTCTCCTCATACGTCTTGTGGCGCAAACCTCCTACTATTTTCATCGCCTTTCTCTGGACCGCTTCAAGTCTTCTTATGTCTCCAAAACTGAACACTATACGCCAAGTAGGGCTTCACCATCTGCAAAAAACTAAAATCATATGGTTTGGTGATTGAGGGCCTCCCTAGTAAATGTTGCAAAGAGCCCACAGGTGAATCTCTCCAGACTGAAAATAAATCCAAAATATTAGGTGTTATACTAGACTCAGGACTAACTATAAAGAATCAGGTACATTTCCTTGTTCGGAATGTTTTCCATAAGTTACGCCTGTTGCTAAGTATTAAAACATCTCTAAGACCACATTAGCTTTCACACAATAACTCAAGCTATATTGTCGCCTCTAATTGACTATTGTAATTCACTATATAAGGGCATCACAAGGAAACTTGCTCCTGAACTGCACCCCTTCCTAAAAGATCCACCCATTCAAAGGTTCCTTAGCAGCAGCTAATTCCAACCAGCTGCTGATGAGGTAAACTCTGATCTGAGCCGAAAAACCTGAGAGTCTGGAGGGACATCATGCCCAAATCCTTCAGAACATGTATCTTCTGTTGACACCATCAGATTCTAACAATTCCGGATCCCATCTACAGAGAGTAGGTTCCTGAGTCACCTATTCCTACTCTTCCCCCTCAATTCATGAAAGACTGGAAAAAGTAAGCAAACATCCCCCCCCCCCCCCAAAACCAAAAAAAAAAACAAAGCAAAATAAAGGAGAAGGAGGAAGTGTTGGTGGTAGTGTGAGTGTGCACGGAGGGAGGTAAAGCTGGATAAAAGAAAAAATAAAAATTAATTTCAGAATCCAGATTAAAGATCCTGGATTGTGATCCCTAAAATGTTGGCTTGACTAATTTTTCTACAGCGTTGTTCCTTGGATTGTGGTATACTGTACTTATATCTAAACTTCTAAATCACTTCATATAGAGCAACTCTAGAACAGCTTTATAGTTCAATGAAAAACAAATGTTTATTCTTGGATGACTGTATCGCCCTTGCCTGGATGCTGTTTCCAGTAATATTTTATGCCCCACAGCAGTGCTATAGTATAAAAATGTTTCCTTGAGCAATTTAATTTTGTTGAAAGGATCTTGCAAACTGCTATACTTTAGGGTCACCTCGCAGGCTAATGTTGGAATGTCTGATTCACTTCTTCAAGGACAAGGTTTTCTAGCTATGCATGGGTCCCATTTATTACAGACGCAGAACTCAGAGAACAAGGAATGGCTTGTTGACTGGATGTGGTAATGGGCAAGTCTTCTTCTGATTAGTTCTGCTTTCTATAGCAGGTGAGTCAATCAGCAAATGCTCTGATTTCTAGCCAGTAGGTGGAGATAAGAAGCAAAAAAAAAAAAATATATATATATATATATATTTAAAGAGCTCATATTTAGTCTGCTATTAGCTTTTACCTTCAGATACAGGGAGGAAACCAGTGATTTCCCCTATTTTCAATAACAATGTTTAAAAACAAATGTAAGTTTTAAGCAGAGCATAGTAATAATTGGATTTTCCAAAAGAACAACGTAGGAAGAAGGGTAGGAGGCATGGCATTATACGAGGTGTCCACAGAGTCTCTTTACAATTTCAAGATTTTATTTAAAAAAAAAAACAAAAACCCAAAAACCTAATGAATAGAAAAATCTGTTTAAATTATTACAAAATGAGGAGTAGATATTGAAGTGGGGGGGAATTGCCTCATTTAATACACCTCTACACGGATGGATTTTGAAGGAGAACGAACATGGTCGACGTTTTCCTCTGATATTCTTTGTCGTCCACTCCTTTCTTTATCCAATACTGTCCCTGTCTCCATAAATATCTTGTGCCATGCACGAATTGATGGATGTGACGATGGATGACTTTTCCATACTTAGTCCTGTAGTTTTGCTGAGTCTGCATATCCGATTTTGTTTCAATAAACTACAATACACATAGAAACATGATGGCAGATAAAGGCCAAATGGCCCATCTACTTTGCCCATCCACAGTAACCATTATCTCTTTCTCTCTCCAGGAGATCCAATGTGCCTATCTCAGGCCCTCTTGAATTCAAACACAGTCTCTGTCTCCACCACCTCTTCCGGGAGACTGTTCCACGCATCTACCACCTTTCTGTAAAAAAGTATTTCCTTAGATTAATCTGGATCCTATCACCTCTTAACTTCATCCTATGCCCTCTCATTGTAGAGTTTCCTTTCAAATGAAAGCGACTCGACTCATGCACATTTATTTTAATTAGGTATTTAAATGACTCTATCATATCTCCCCTCTCCCGCCTTTCCTCCAAAGTATATAGATTGAGATCTTTAAGTCTATCCCCATACACCTTATGATGAAGGCCACATACCATTTTAGTAGCCTTCCTCTGGACCAAGTCCATCCTTTTTATATCTTTTTGAAGGTGCGGTCTCCACAATTGAACATAATATTCTAAATGAGGTCTCACCCGAGTCTTATACAAGAGCATCAATACCTCCTTTTTCCTACTGGCTATACCTCTCCCTATGCAACCTAGCATCCTTCTAGCTTTTGCCGTCACCTTTTCAACCTGTTTGGCCACCTTAAGATCATCACTTACAATCACACCCAAGTTCCACTCTTCCGTCGTGCACATAAGTTCTTCACCTCCTAAACTGTACCGTTCCCTCTGGTTTTTGCAGCCTTTTCTTGAGGAGTAGCCTTTTATTTTCTTTAGGGGTTGATTCGACAGCCTCTCTTTCATCAACAGGGAACCTGAATTACCCAAATGCAATGTGATTGCAAACTTTGATAACGACTGAGTACATAGGACAAATTTGATGAACATAGCTCATCAATTGCCTTTGTAGTAATTTTTTTTCAAATTGTAAAGAGACTTTGCGGACACCGCGTATATAAAAAGAATGTCAATGAAGAGGAGGCACTGTTATGCCAGTTTAAATAGATGCTCCACTCCCTTTTTTGAGATTAACCATGGTCAACTCTTCCTGACCACATAAGTCATTCATAGACTGTACAACTATTTTCCAGTCATGGTTCTCCATCTCTGTGAATTAACAAAACACAAACTTTAATGGGAAAAATAATTAAAACAACACTTCTAATGCTCAACTTGTTGCAAGAAAGAAGTTAATTTCATCATGATTTTGACAAAATCCATTAACCATTTATTATAATTATATTCAAGTACATCCAAATAAAACTTATACATTTTAATAAATATTATTGCCCCAAGACTATCCTCCCCCATATGAGCTAATGAAAAACTCAAACAAATAATCTAAAAAGTCCAGTTCATAGACTATCAATATCAGTCACAGTTAGATGATTACTAACTTCTATTGAATGTAAACAGGAAGCTTTGCAACTTTGTTACCCACTCCTTGTAGCGAATACAGTAAACCTTGGATTGCAAGTACGGTAACTTGGTTTGCAAGTGTTTTGCAAGACAAGCAAAACATTTTATTATATTTTAACTTGATATACAAGCAATGGCTTGCAATACAAGTACGTATACTATTTTGTATTACAGTTTTTGGGTTGTGGAACGAATCGTCTGAGTTTCCATTACTTCCTATGGGGAAATTCGCTTTGATATACGAGTGCTTTGGATTACAAGCATGCTTCCGGAACTAATTATGCTTGCAAGCCAAGGTTTGACTGTACTTTGTTAGTTCCACAGGACAAACAGATGCATTGACACTTGCAGCAGCCTTGCTCTACACCCGACGGTGTTTCGTTGTAAGCGTCTTCAGGAGTCAAGACTTCCAGAGAGTAATCCACAGGACTATTTGTCTGGGAGTCCTGAGAGTTTGTTGTTTGCTGCTTTCCTGCTTCGAGCCTGAGAAAGCTCAGAGTTGTCTTGGGAGATGGTGAGTGGAGATTCTTGTGAGAATTCATGGGAGCCATTCAGGAAGCCGCTCAGCGCCAAAGCGTACTCCTGCTCGGTACCACTTAGCGGCTGAAGCCGGAGCTCGCAGCAGCGACCGATTGGGTTAGCAGCGGGGCAGTATATCGCAAACTGTATGCCTCTTGAGATTTCAGGTGCGCCATGACACACTGGCAAGGAGAGTCATCCACGCCAGCTGACTGCCTATAGGACGTGCCTCTCGCAGCAAGAGGCACATCCTGTAGGAAGTCAGCTGGCGCAGGTGGCTCTCCTCCTGGCTGACATCCCTCCTCCTCACCCCGTGCCTCCCGGATCCCTCCGCCAAAGCAAGTCGCGACGGACGGCGAAGTGACAGGTTCAGGGTCGCGGCTGGAGGGCCTCCGCACCTGCGCGGATGTCGATGTGATGATATCACGCATGCACGGGACGCCATCGGGTCGACATCCGCACACTTCTGGATGCCTTCTGGCCACGGCATCAGGTTTAGCGTGCCGTTGCACCGCAAGGTTTGCGGGACGCTGACTCAGAGGAACAGCTTGTCACTTTTCGTCATTTGGTTAGAAATTCAATACAGGGTGCCTAGGATAAGAGGCCAAACAGCAGCATATTTCTTTTTTTTTTTTAACATTTTTATTATTTTATTAAATTACAATAGTGTAATACATTTAATTGAAAATAACAAAATATTACAAAGGATACACTATTTCAAACAAATACAGTGGTACCTTGGGTTACGAGCATAATCTGTTCCAGGAGCATGCTCGTAATCCAAAATGCTTGTTTATCAAAGTGAGTTTCCCCATAGGAAATAATGGAAACTCGCTTTGATACGTTCCCCCCCCCTCACGAGAACCGGCATTGCTCCCCCCAAAGGCCCCCCCTGCAATCCGGCACACCCCCCCCCCGAAGCGATTGGGCAATCCCCCCCCCCCCCCCCCGCCGCTTCTTACAGTCATCTGGGCACCGGCACTGGTATGTCCTGTGCTTGGTGCCGGTGCCCGAAGATCGGCCTCCTCTTCTGCTGGGCCTTGAGCATGCGCAGATGCTCAAGGCCCAGCAGAAGAGGAGGCCAATCTTCAGGTACCGGCACCAAGCACAGGACATGCCAGTGCCGGTGCCCAGATAACGGTAAGAAGCGACGGGGGGGTGCCTGATCACGGCAGGGGGTGCCCAATCGCGGCGGGGGGGGGGTGCCTGATCGCGGCGGGGGGGGGGGGTGCCCGATCGTGTCGGGGGGAGTGTGCCGGATCACGTTGGGGAGGGTGCCGGATCACGGGAGAGGGTGCCGGATCGCGGAGGGGAGGGTGCCGGATCGCAAGGGACGCTCGTAAATCGAGCCACACTCGGTTTCCGAGGTGCCGATTTTGCAAATGTTTTGCTCGTCTTGCAAAACACTCGCAAACCGGTGCACTCGTAAACCGAGGTACCACTGTAATATTATAGAATCATAACTATACCCAACCCCCTTCCATCAATTATTAATATTGACAATACTAAACATCTTTAATATGAAGATTTAATATCAATTTTTTCAGTACCTTTCCTTACCTTCCCCCCCCCCCCCCTCCATCCCATCCCAGATGTGTAATGAAAAAACTCAGAAGGCAATATATTATCTTTTAATGTGAAACAGCAAATAAAGCCAATGGACTCCATATTTTGTTAAATAAAACCCTAAACATTCTGCGTTCACTCTCATATCTATATGTATTGCATAGATTTGTCCACCAAAATGTATAATTTAACCTGTCGTGATTTTTCCAGTTTTTTGTGATCATTTGAACCGCAATTCCAGTTAAAAATCAAGAAAAGACGGCTCTTAAATTTATCAAGGTGAGGATTAATATGTAAAATAGTACCACAAATTATTGCTTCGTATGTTAATGGAATATCCGATTCTAAGACTATATTTATTTGCCCCCAAATTGACTTCCAAAATAGGAGCATATTTCTAACCCAATCTAGAAAGAAAAGAAGGTTCCTGCTTTTATTTATGGAATATTAGCACAAGTGACAGAAAACACACTCGCATTTTAGAAGCAATCACTTCCACCAGCCCTAGAGCTAGTGCAAATGCTGGACTCTATAAATTAGCTGGAAAGCACATAAATTATAATATTCTAGACTAGAACAGCACCACCACATAAAACTAGGCAACACCATACAGAATTACCCCTTCAATGTATAATAATACAGAAATAAACTAATAATGCATAATATTATTTGCTTTCTGGATTTCTTAAAATAGATTACATTGATTAGGTATTTTGCATTGGTTTCAAAAGGTAATAGGTAAGATGACTACCCCCTCCCCCCCCTTTTACAAAACCGTGCAAGAGGTTTTCAGCGCTGGCCGGCGTGCTAAATCCTCTGTGCTACTCTGATGTTCACAGGAACTCTATGACCGTTGAAGCTGTGCAGAGCCGTCCGGCGGCTAAAAACCTCTTGCGCAGTTTTGTAAAAGAGGGGGGGGGGGGGTGAAGGGTGTTAAATTTGGTAGTCATAACAACATAATCAATTCTGCGGGTTTCACATTTATTTATTTGTTCGATTTTTTAGCCCGTCCTCCCAAAAGAGCCCAGAACGGGTTACAATGAATATATTGGTGCATTAAAATTATAAGTAAGATAGGTACTTAGAAATTCCCTTACTGTCCCGAAGGCTCACAATCTAACTAAAGTACCAGGAAAAATGACAGAAGAGTAATAAAGAAAGAAAAATAGAGATAGAGGAGAAAAATAAGAAAATAAACATACTAATAAGATTACAATGATCTAAAGGAATTTGAAAGGTTAAAAAGAGGGGAGATAAGAATAGATGCAGAGGGAGAACCGTTGAAGCAATAGAATTCTGGGGAAATTTAAATGAAATTTGAATGATAAAATAAAATAAAACAAGTGGAAAAACAATAAGTGGGATTAAAAAATATATCATAAACTAAAAAGAAGTGAAAATAAAATCAAAACAGTCAAAACTGTGGGCGGCTGAATCAGGGAGCTCTTGCTGTGGCATTGGTCCGCAGAATCACGACTGATAGTTCATCTCAGCATATCAACGAGCCCGTTGGGTGGTCCTTGCATTTCAGAGTTCCACCACCTCATTTGTCTCTAAAAAAAAATGCCCTTAATTGAGCGTAGATGCAACCCTTATTTTATCAAGAGAACTGGCTGAACCGCTGGCACATTGAACGCGGTCCTTGCGTTACCACAGCGCAATTCCTTTTTAGTACACTGTGACAGATGACACTGGGTACCACATCTCCATAATTTGTAGCCCGACAGTTCCAAAAGAGCTGCCTCTTCCAACTTCAGCAACCATGTGGTCTGCAGTAACTACCCTGGAAAGCAAAGTTTGTTATTTCAGAGCCATCGCTCAGTGCGACTGAATAAGAGAGCCAACAGCACAGCTGTCTTACCCTATCCAGCCATATAATTTCCTTCACTAAAAAATGTATCCAAGTCTGACCAGTTTCCATTATTGATGCTAAAATAACACACAGTCAGTACTCATTTCACTGATCCTCTACATTCCACCTGTCAGGAGCAACGATGGCTAACCTCTGGGTTTTTTTTAACACTGATGCAGGCAATGGTACGTGTGCCCAAAGAACTCAGAAAAAGGGGTATCCAAGTGAACGCAAAAAGAGAACATTCAAGCAGAAGCCCAAAATAAGTTTCTTTTTTCATCAAGATGTGTACAAAATGGGAATTACAAGTTAAGTTATATTTCAAGGTTTTGTTGTTTTTTTTTAAATCTTTATTGGATCTTTTTTTATGATCGATGGAGGCAATTCTATGACTTGGTGCCTTGATTTAGGAGTTGCATTGGGTGTGCTTATCGACAAATGGCACTTAGGCAACTAAGTCGTTATAGAAAATTAGTGCAAACCTCCATTGTCTTGCCATGTCAATGGTAAGTGGAAATAGTCATAGATTGTAAGCTCTTTCAAGCAGGGACCATCTCATGCGTCTGGTAGTGCTATAGAAACAATAAATAATCGTAGTATGTCTAAATGTACCAAATGATACACATACAAGCATTACTTGGCACCATGCCCATGGTCCTCTTGTGCCCTTCCCATGTGTATGCTCACCTTAGAGTTATATGCTCTGAATGTGCAGCTTCGCGGTCTTCCCTGCTGGGGCCTTCCCTCTGCCGCATCACTGATGTCACCGCTGGCACCGGGTTTGAGGCTTCGGAGGTATGGAAGGCAGTCGGTGATGTTCCAGTGCACAAAGGGATGGGGGGGAGAGATGGGTATAGCATGGCAAGGGGAGATACCGTGTTTCCCTGAAAATAAGCCCTAGTGCATTTTTTGGAGCACAAATTAATATAAGATCCTGTCTTATTTTTGGGGAAACACGGTAGTCTTTCACTAATACTGATAAAAAATTTTCTTTATGCTCTGCAGTGACTGAACAGCAATTTCTACTGGCATTCACAAGAGTGGATGTATGAGGACACTTTTCTTTCCTATTGATTTTAGAGCCAGGCAGCATATTGATAACCCCTGAAAAAGCAACTATGTGAAACGGTCAGGCCACTGTTGGGAGATTTAAGATAAGTGGGTTTTGCATTCATCCAAGCTTGCCATTCATGTTTTTTCGTCTTGTTCGTGCTTTTCTGATATTTGCACTGGGACTTCGGTGTTACCCGTTTTTGGTGAAACAGCACGTCTTTTTTGGTCTCAGCGCTGCCATGTGGGTTTCTGCTGTTACTCGGTGTTGCAGAAGTTTGTTTTTGAATTTTTCAAACTTTGGTTAAAAATGTTTTGCTTCCAGCCGATAAAAATATTAGATAAAGATAACTGGAACTGGAACTGTGAGCATATAAAAAAAAAATTAAATTGCAATGTCATAATGCCCCTGTATCGCTCCATGGTGAGACCTCATTTGGAGTATTGCATTCAGTTCTGGTCTCCTTATCTCAAGAAAGATATAGTGGCTGTATAAAGAGAGGCGTAGTCAGTAGAAGGAAGAAGGTGTTGATGCCCCTGTACAGGTCATTGGTGAGGCCCCACTTGGAGTATTGTGTTCAGTTTTGGAGACCGTATCTGGCGAAAGACGTAAGAAGACTTGAGGAGGGCGACGAAAATGATAGGAGGCTTGCGCCAGAAGATGTATGAGGAGAGACTGGAAGCCCTGAATATGTATACCCTAGAGGAAAGGAGAGACAGGGGAGATATGATTCAGACGTTCAAATACTTGAAGGGTATTAACGTAGAACAAAATCTTTTTCAGAGAAAGGAAAATGGTAAAACCAGAGGATATAATTTGAGGTTGAGGGGTGGTAGATTCAGGGGCAATGTTAGGAAATTCAACTTTACGGAGAGGGTAGTGGATGCCTGGAATGCACTCCCGAGAGAGGTGGTGGAGAGTAAAACTGTGACTGAGTTCAAAGAAACGTGGGATGAACACAGAAGATTTAGAATCAGAAAATAATATTAAATATTGAACTAAGGCCAGTACTGGGCAGACTTGCACGGTCTGTGTCTGTGTATGGCCGTTTGGTGGAGGATGGGCTGGGGAGGGCTTCAATGGCTGGGAGGGTGTAGATGGGCTGGAGTAAGTCTTAACAGAAATTTCGGCAGTTGGAACCCAAGCACAGTACCGGGTAAAGCTTTGGATTCTTGCCCAGAAATAGCTAAGAAGAAAAAAAAAATTTAAAAAAAAAAATTTAAATTGAATCAGGTTGGGCAGACTGGATGGACCATTCGGGTCTTTATCTGCCGTCATCTACTATGTATGTTACTATGTGGCGCTAGAAAAAGTTCAAAGAAGAGCGACCAAGATGGTAAAGGGGATGGAACTCCTCTCATATGAAGAAAGACTGAAAGAGTTAGGGCTCTTCAGCTTGGAAAAGAGACGGCTGAGGGGAGATATTTTCTATTGTTTTATTATTTTATTTCTTTTTGTGATTTTTTTGTGATTTTTCAAAAAAAAAATTTTTTTATATATATAATTTTATTTTTTATTATTTATTGTATTCAATAAATTTTATTATTCAAACAATTATTCAAACAAATAAATTCAAACAATATTATTTATTGTATTCAATAAAATAATAAAACAATAGAAAATTAGAAAATGATTAAAACTTTAGAAGTAGTAGACGATTCAGATAGCATAACTAAAGCATTCTTCTGATATATCAAAAAGTTTTTATTGCCTTTTCTGTATCATCCCAAATAGACTTGACAAGCATGAAACAATCTTTTACCGGCTTGTAAAAAGCCGGCTTGTCATTTCCGGTGCTGACGCAATCATACGTCATTACACCGGCATGATTTAATCTTGTTCGCTAACCATGCCGCCATCTTAGGATCTTTTGAGACGCGGCGGTGTCCGATAAGAGAGGTATGTAACCGGTTTTAAGATATTTTGTATTCACTATACACACCGGTTTCTTTCTAAATTTATTCTGATTTGAGTGTTTTATGTTTATATTCATAGTGTGATCGGATTTGTTGACACCCTGAGGCAGCTTAACAGTGAAACGCTGGCCATCGTTGGTGTTCCGATCCTTAAGGAGAAAGTTAAGTTATTATTACTTCTATCTGCATCACTCAATCTTGAAAGCAATTTTTTGATACATTTGACACATTGCTATGACCTTTACAGTAGGAGGTTTTATGCCAGTGAAGTGATCGCCTGAACACCGTTATTCCACCATTGTGGAGGTGGGTGGGTCCCTGTCTGAGGCTTTTTCCTCCATTAAGACTGGTCTTTGCTTGTGTCTTTTGTTTAATATACCTTCAATACATCCTTTTGGTGAAAGTGTTTTTTGTGATTATTATTGATATTCACCATATCCGAGTTTTTGTACTATAAGAGGTGAATGAAACCATTATTGTAATTCCTTCTGCCAGCTGGCGGCCTGAGTCACTCTGTGATCGGGAGATCAGTAATGCAGTACAGTACAGCATTGTAGTTTTATACCATACGAGAGCCTAGCGGTCATATATCCATTCATCTAGACAAACTGTTTGGTTGCAGTTAGCCGACCATAGAGCTGGTGATAAAACTATCTTTATTGAAATCATAATGGGATTGATTTTTAAAAGCTCTTATGCAACCAGCAACGCCACTGACCACGTCTTTCTTTTAAATCCAGGCCACTTGAATGGATAATTTTGGCTGTTTAAGAATATATACTCTTATATGCTCTACTTTCAAAATTATCCATCTGGACAGAATTTACAGCAGTCCAGGGTGTCGCCGCTTAGATACGAGGGACCGCCGAAAAGTTCTCAGCCCAGCCAACAAAGTTGTGGGGGCAGTCTCCATCGAGGGCTGTACACTTAGGGCTCCTTGTACAAAGGTGCGCTAGTGTTTTTAGCGCACGCGCCGGAATAGCGCACGCCATAGCGCGTGCTACCCGAAAAACTATCGCCTGCTACGGCATTTTAGCGCGCGCTATTCTGCGCGTTAAGGCCCTAACGCACCTTTGTAAAAGGAACCCTTAGTCCAGCGATTTTCCACTTTAAATAATTAATTTTAATTTATTTAATTCGATTTCTATCCCGTCCTCCCAGTAGCTCAGAACGGGTTACAAGCTAACATTCACAGTGGATTACATTGGACAGACAAATGACAATACTGCAACTTAAGCACAAGTTTGGAAAAACGGTGATTTGAGGACAGCTAGGAGGGGGTTATTTAAGGTACAACTTTGGGTAGAAGATCTGTCAATGTAGTTTCTTAAGTCCAAGCCTTGGAAGAGCAGTGACTTACGGTCTGCTGGGGGGGGGGGGGTGTATTCAGAGGGAATTCATGGGAAGAACAAACGGAAAGGGTCTAAGAGATTAGCAAGAGGAGGTTGGAAGGAGAAGGGTCAAAGGAATTGATTGCAGCTGGAATATTAGTTGAAGAGGGGGGTTCCGTATTTTTCTGACGGAACGCAAAAAGTGGAAAATCACTGGACTAAGGCCCTCTTTTACAAAGGTGCGCTAAGTCGGCACTTGGATGAACATTTCTCAAAAATGTCCAAGTGCCGATAATAAAAACGGGTTTTGGATGTATTTCTAAACGACCTAGGACTTCATAGTGCCGCTGAATGACCAAAGCTAAACAGGGAAGCGTGTCGAGGGCGGGAGTTGGGCTGGACGTGGGCAAGCTTAGACTTAGTCGTACAGCATTTATAACCGAAAGTTTTACAACAGAATCTAGACGGAACTTGGATGTTGTGACTTAGGCCATGTAAAACATGGTCTAAGTCACTCAAACCCACCTAAACTCACCAGATAAGCACTGCAAACACATAAAATAGACCCCCACACACTACCCCAGTGATCATCAACCCCCCCCCCCAATAAAAATTTTAATCATAACTTTAAAATTCAGCCTCCAGACTATCATCACCTGGCCGTCTGGCATAGGAAAGCCTAGTTGTCCAGCACAGAGGCGGTTTAAGTCATCTTGGGGGTGGGTTAGGGACTCATGCAGAGGAGGACCCATGCCCTAAGCCCCTGTAATCACTGCATTGATACTTAAACATGTGCACTCCCCTATACACCCCCAAAACCCTTTTGCACTGGCATATAAGTGGTTCCTGCAGCCATAAGGGCTATTGGGGTGGTAGATAAGTGGGTCTAGGGGATTCTGGAGGTGGTTTGGGGGGCTCATCATGACCTATAAGGGAGCTGTAGGGAGGAGAAGACATGGCACCCTTTTTGTGAAGTTCACAGCAGTGCCCTGTAAGGTACCCCACTATTTAGGTGGCATGTCTGGGTGTGCAGTCCATCACTTTGCAGACCCCTCCCACGTCCAACAGGGCTTGTTCTAGGCGTTTTGGACTTGGACGGAAAGTTGGACAGAAATGTGGTAAAAAGATAGTCGATTTAGTGGCTTGGACGATCAGATCGGCAGGACGTATAATTAGACAATTTTCAAAACGAAAAAAAAGTTGGACGTATCTTTCGAAAATGTGTCTTAGGCTCTTTTTTTACTTTTGACGACTTGCGAGATGGACGTAAACGGACTTAGACGTCCCTTTCGATTAAGCCCCTCTATGCGTTTAAGTGATGAACTCTAGTCTTTATGGGGTAATGGGTTAATCCACAGAAGAGCCTTTTTTACAGTCATAAAAGACCTTTAGAAAATTATCCCAAGGGTTTGCGTGTAAAAGGTACAAAAGAAATTTCTGTAAATCGTTTTGATTTTTACCACAGAAAGGCAGTATATCAACTCCCTTGTCCCCTTTCCTTTCTCTTTTATGTGGGCCCATGTGTTCAGGGGCAGGGTGTAGGCACAGAGTGCAGGTGAAGTCACGATTTACGCTGTAAAAGATACACTTGCTTGCAGACACTGACATCCGTTTCCAAGCAGGCACAAATGCAGTTTCAATAACCTTCAAATAGATGAGTGCACCACTTTTTTTGAACTAATGTGAAGAATAACGGTATTTCACCAACTAAAGAACGTCAAATATTAAGAGAAATATGCTATGATTGGATGGGGAGGCTGCAATGGGGAGCATTCCCCGGCTATGGTCTCCAGGTCTCTGAGCATATTGTTTTCTTGTTGAAATGATTTGAAACAAGGTTATACGTATTTACGGTGGCAATGCAAATTAGAGAATGACACGGTGACAAAATTCATCAACGTTCCCATCCCCGCGGATAACCGCGGGAAATAATCCCGTGTCATTTTATAGTGTCTATTTCAACCTCAGTCCTTCTACACCAGCATTCTTCCAAGCAAAGCTTGCGGGTCAGTGGCTGAGCCCATTCATACTCTGATTCTTATGTGAGCCAAGGATAATGAAGCCATTGTGACATCACTGATGTGACTGGCTCTTAGGCACTGGTGGAATGAGGCATTATGACATCACAATATCTGCTCTGGATACCATTCTGTAGTGTCTGTTTCAACCTCGGTCCTTCTACACCAGCATTCTTCAAAGCAAAGCTTGTGGGTCAGTGGTTGTGGCCATTCATACTCTGATTCTTCCCTCTCTCCTTAAAGAATGACATGAAGATGGTTTCCCGCGGTTATCCGCGGGGACGGGAACGGTGATGAATTTTGTCACCGTGTCATTCTCTAATGCAAATATAGGGCAGTTTCACATATATCTATTGTTTGGACATTTAAACTTTGTGCTCCCAATTTTTGGAAGAATTTATTTCCCCTTTTTTTTGTATTGACTTAGGGGGTCCTTTTATCAAGCTGCGGTAGGGGTTTAATGCGCGTAATACCGCGCGTTAAACCGCCTGCCGCGCTAGCTGCTAATGCCAGCATTGAGCAGGCGTTAGTTTTTTAGCCGGCCCCGGGGGTTAGCGCGTGATGAAATGTCCGACGCGCTAACCCCGCTAGAGCGACTTGATAAACATAGAAACATAGAAAAAGACGGCAGATAAGGGCCATAGCCCATCAGATCTGCCCACTCTATTGACCCACCCCCAAGTCTACTTTTCTAGAGATCCCACTCCTAATGACCGATCTCCTTAACTTAACCCTCTAAGGGATCCCACATGGGCATCCCATTTGCTCTTAAAATCTAGCACGCTGTTGGCCTCGATTACCTGCACAGGGAGCTCATTCCAAGGATCAACCACTCTCTCGGTGAAGAAATACTTCCTGGTGTTGCCATGAAATCTCCCGCCCTTGAGTTTGAGCGGATGCCCTCTTGTGGCGAGGGTCCCTTGAGAAAGAGAATCTCCTCTTCCGTCTCGACACGGCCGGTGATATATTTAAACGTCTCAATCATGTCTCCACTCTCCCTACGTTCTTCGAGAGAGAGTAGAGCCGCAAATTTTTCAGCCTCTCTTCGTAGGAGAGGTCCTTGAGCCCCAAGACCATCCTGGTGGCCATCCGTTAAACCGACTCCACTCTCAGCACATCCTTCTGGTAATGTGGCCTCCAGAATTGCACACAGTATTCCAGATGAGGTCTCACCATGGTTCTGTACAATGGCATTATGACTTCAGTCTTCCTGCTGATGAAACTTCTGCGGATGCAACCTAGCATCTGTCTTGCCTTAGCTGAAGCCTTCCCCACTTTATTGATAAAAGGACCCCTTAGTCTGCAGTTTCAATAAAGCAGGGTTCTCCATGGATAGGGTTGCCAAATTTTACATCAGTAAAATCCGGAGCCCTAGACCCACCCCCCAGGCCCACTCAGTTCCACCCATCTCCGCCCCCAGCTGCCTGTTCATTGGGCAGGAAGGCATCCGTGCATGTGTGGATGCGATGTGATTATATCACGTGCACGTGCAAGTGACGTCACCGTGTTGGATCTGTGCATGCGTGGATGCTCCTTCCCGACGCAATTTCTTTTCAAAACCTGGGCAAATTGCCTAGTTTTGAAAAGCTGTCCAGACCCCCGGACATGTCCTCAAAAGGAGGACGTGTCCGGGAAAGTTCAGACTTCTGGTAACCCTATCCATGGATATTTTTTCAGGGCCATTTACTAAATACAGTCATAAGTCCTTAACACAGTGGTCTTCGACACATGGCCCCAGAGCCACATGCAACCCCCCGAAGCCTCCATTGTGGCCCTGAAACAGCTAAAATGCACTTCAAATCCTGTAAATGCGTTCATTTCAGCCTTGCTCAAGTAACTGCAAGCTGCACACAGAACAGACTACCGCACAAATGCATTACAGCGTTGTGCAGTCATTTTGCTATTATTGCATGCTAATAATTTTCTAAAAAATATTTTTGTGAAAGGAGGCCGGGCACGGGAGGGGAATGTGTAGGTTTGCACTAACCAGCAAGCACGTTATGAGTAGCGCGTGCGAACTGGTTAATGCAGGAGTTTTATTAGTTTTAAGTTTATTAGGATTTTATATACCACCTATCAAGGTTTTCTAAGCGGTTTTACAATCAGGTACTCAAGCATTTTCCCTATCTGTCCCAGTGGGCTCACAATCTATCTAACGTACCTGGGGTTATGGAGGATTAAGTGACTTGCCCAGGGTCACAAGGAGCAGCGCGGGGTTTGAACCCACAACCCCAGGGTGCTGAGGCTGTAGCTTCAACCACCGCGCCACACACTCCTCTTAGCACTTAGCTTAATGCTCCTGCGAGTCCTGCATTAAAGTCCCCATTTACAAAGCCGCAGTAGCAATGCTGCTGCAGGAAATGCACCACAGCCCATATGAATTGAATGGACTTCGGTAGGGTTACTAGACGTCCAGATTTCCCTGGACGGCTTTTCAAAACCCGGCACTTTCTCTGAGTTTTGAAAAGCTTCCAGCTATATTCAACGACGCTCAAATACGAGAAAAACTATCCGAATGAAGGAATTCCACAATATATTGTACTTATCTGGAATGCTGAATTCTTCCTAGCAGTCCAGCAAATAATCTCTTTCATTGTGCCTTCTCTCATGCCTCGTAATTATGTATAAACAGCAGTAGCCGCTTCACTCTTCACCAACGCGGCCAGCGTTTCACGGCATAAATTGTCATACCGCTGCCTCGGGGTTCATTCGTAGGTGAACGGCTTTCTTTCTATACAAAATTCAAAATTTCAGCCTTTCCCCACTAGTTTTCTTGCCATGAGAAATGCACCAAAGTCCATTCACTTGTATGCGCTTTGGCACGTTTACTGCCGCAGCATCGCTTCTGCGGCTGTGTAAAAGGGGTCCTTAATGCAGTAGCATTTAGCTAAGTGGTAAAATTAAATAAAAGGCACCGGAATCGCCCCTACTTAGGTGCTTTACACCTACGTAGGCACGATTTGGGACATAGCTAGGTGCTGGAAATGTAGGCCTGGGAAACCCTGGCCTATATTTATAGCGCCTATCTGTCCCAGAGGTGCGATTCTCTCCACGGCGCCGTCGTGTGATTGACAAGCGATCAGCGGCCACTTCTTTTCTGGCCGCCAATATCAGCGCTGTACAGAGAATCTGGGCCTATGTACCCTATGGAAATGTAATGTGAGTATACCTCTATAGTGTACCTCTATTCGTATGCCTCGAAACTTTGTGAATGTCTCACTGTAACCCGTTCTGGACTCTTGAGGAGGACAGGCTAGAAAATTAAATAAATATTACCAATATCATACAAGGTACCAGAGACAGCTTTTATAGGCAAAATAATCTATTTTAATGAAAAATAGCATCTGAAGAATCCCAAGCTATAAATATAAGAAGAAATAGCAGAGTTAGTCATGGATTACAATAACGTTCTCTCTTACAAAGCCGTGCTAGCGGCTGCCGTGCGGCAACAGCCCCGAAGCCCTCTAAATCTCTATGGGCTTCGGGGCCATTAGCGCAGCCGCTAGTGCGGCTTTGTAAAAAGAGGCCGTAAGGCGCATGCTAATCGATTTAGCGCACGCTAAATGGTAACGCATGCATGTTAGTCTATGGACGCATAAGCATTTAGCGTGTGCTAATTCTATTAGCACACGCTAATCGGTTAGCGCACCTTAGTAAAAGAGAGGGTAAATTGCAGTTCAGGATGTTGCAAGGTGAAATGTCGGAGTATGGAATATATTTAAATCCTCACTTAATCCTAATATTAGAAAAAAATAACCCATATGTTCCTTATACTGGTCCAGGATGGATGACTGATGTCAAGGAGACTGATCTGAAGGTTTTATGCCACAGAGGTCAGGGTTGGAGCTTTTCCAGATCATCTGGCCTCACTTTGCACTGCAAAAAAAGTGACTCAACCCAGAACGCCAGGTTGGCTCATTCCAGATCTACCTCAAAAGATCAAAGAAGGCCTTCTAGCTCGAGGTTTCCACCAGCACATTCGTATTTTGCTCAGCACAGACAAAGGAAGTGCCCCCACATAGGCTTGCGTTTCTCCCGCAGAGAAGTTTAACAGAAACCACCTTTTGCCAGCAAAGAAAATAACTTTTGCAGTCCTGGCGAAATAAGAAATAATGCCTGCGAGACTCCCATAAGTCCTTGAAGCATATTCTTAATGCAAAGAGATCTGTTATGCAATTTCATAGCCTTGGGATTTATTCTAAGCAAAGAGAGTGGTTTATGTAAACTTGTGCAAAGCAAAAAAAAAAAAAGAAGAAGAATTTTAAATAGGAGGCAAGGCAAACAAAGAAGCACAGGGGAGAAAATTTATTAGGCAAATGGTTGCTGCCACTGTGGGGGCCAGACAATAAGACAAAAGACATCAGATCTTGTTTTCCTTCTCAGGAGGGCTTGCAGTAGCTGTGTGATGAGTTTTCCTGCTGCTGCCCTTGGTTGTTTTAAAACCTGAGAAAACAACCAAACGCATGTAAAATCGCAAGACACGTCAGGAAAAATCCCAAACAGGGTCCACACTTGAGGGGGGGAGGGAACCCCAGATGCTCTTTTATCTTTCAAGCTCTTGCTCGTCAATATATCATTGCTTAAACGTACACCACCTGCGTCTGAAGGCATGGCAGCTATTTCTAAGGACAAGAGGGGATAGACTGTGAGCCCACCGGAACAGATAGGGAAAATGTTTGAGTACCTGATTGTAAAACTGCTTAGATAACCTTGATAGGCAGTGTATAAAAACCTAATAAACTTGAAACTTGATAGGTTCCCCGTGCGCTCACGTAAAAGGGGTTACACCAAAACAGAAGATCCTACCTTCACATGGCAGAGACATAAGAAAGACAGAAAAGGTAACCTGTGGTGCTCAATCTCTTTCGTATGATTAAGACTCGACATGTACGAGTTTCGGCCACTAGGGCCTGCCTCAGGAGTCTGAATCTTTATAAAGGAATCTATACCACATATAGTACTCCCCCGATATTCGCGGGGGTTCCATTCCAGGAACCCCCCGCAAATCTTGAAAAACCGCGAATACGGTTTTTAGCGAGGGAGACTGGAGAGGGCAGCGGGAGAGGCAGAAGAGAGCAGCCAGAGCGCCGGCGAGTGAAGGAAATCACTCGCGGTATGCTCCGACCGCCTCTTCCTGCACTAAAGTCGGGCCTCGCCAATCAGGAGCTGCTTTGACATGCAGCTCCTGATTGGTGAGGCCCGACTTTAGTGCAGGAAGAGGCGGTTGGAGCATACCGCGAGTGATTTCCTTCACGCGCCTGCTCTCTCCTGCCCAGTCATTCGCAGTCGGAAAATACCGCGAATGACTTGGATTGCGAATCGCCGACTGCGAATGACCGGGGGAGCACTGTATATTTTAAAGCCTTATTACTGTAATCCTTGAAATAAGAGTACATTAAACAAAATGTAAATCATAAAAAAGCATGTAAACTATACTGAATCAAGGTTGCAGCTTCTGAAACCCTTGGAACGCAAGTGATAAGGCTAGTTTAAAGTATATGTGGTGTAGATACCTGTATAAAGATTCAGACTCCCACATAAAGGGAGCCCATGATGCAAGTTGACAGATTCAAATTCTATATCTATCAAACTCTGTCAGCAAAGGACACATTCAAATTCTAGAAGAGGAGACCCATCCACATTCAGCAGATCCCCCATCTGTAGGATGCAGAAACCTCCTGAGTCCCTGTTCCTAATATATGCTAAGTAATTAGAGTACTGGAAGATGAACCATCATCTCTAAAGGTTGGGTGTTTTCTCTAGGTTTTGAAGGGAGCTTAAAAAAGAAATCCCTATTTAAGAAGGTCTTGGAGAGCAGCATTTCATGCTCTTATGATTATGGAAGCTAGGGCGACCTCCCCATCTTATAAAAAACAAAGTAAATTTTGGATGACCTGGGAACCTTATATACAGCAATTATCAGTCAGAGAACGCATTTTTGTAGTGAACTCATTACATTTGTAATCATAAAGTGAAACACTATTTATTAGTAATATTTGGAAATGGGATGGGTGGAGAGGGGGTAGGGGGATGGGAAGAGAAGGGAGGAGGGTGTGTTGAGAGGTACTTTATCGTGCCTGTATTGTAATAATAATTGATTGTTGATTTTTTTGATTTTATATATCTACAATGTATTAACTGAGTTGAGATGATATTCTTTGTAAGATTTTTGTTATGTATATTTTATTTTTAAAACTCAATAAAAATTATTGAACATTAAGAAGGTCTTTTGGATGTTGAGGAATCTGAGACACATTAGATGCTATCTTGATCCAGATAAATGTAAATTGATAGTTCAGTCTTTAATATTATAGTGGACAGATTACTGTAACATACTATATCTATGCTGTGGAGTACACGCTCGAAAGAAACTACAGACAAAAACAGACTGTGGATGTTCTGAAAGATGATTTTATTCGCTCTTCACAATAAAAATACAAATAAAAGTCTGAATTAGTAATGCATGTATGATTGTCCTGATGGATCCTATACGGTCCGTGTTTCGGTGAGACCACCTTCCTCAGTGGTCCGGATGATGTAGGGTACAAAGATAAAAATCTGAGCAAAACAATGTACGTGTCTTTGAGCATAAAACCTGAAATGGCACCACTCTGCTTGTTTCAAGCCATTTTCAGGTTTTATGCTCAAAGACACGTACCGTATTTGCCGGCGTATAAGACGACTGGGCGTATAAGACGACCCCCCAACTTTTAGTTAAAATATAGAGTTTTGTTATATACTCGCCGTATAAGACTACCCCTTCTTCCGCACACCTTCTCTACCGCCCCGGGTGCAGCACAGCCGGCCAGGTCCCCTTACTTTTGTGGCACTTCCCCGACCGACTGATAACAGCCCGGGTCCGACAAACCTCCTTGCCCTTAACCGCGAATCTAAATTACCTTCTTACAGCTGCTGTAAGAAGGTAATTTAGATTCGCGGCTACAGGGCAGGGAGGATTGTCGGACCCGGGCTGTTATCGGTCGGTCGGGGAAGTGCCACAAAACTAAGGGAACCTGGCCGGCTGTGCTGCAACCGGGGCGGGGCGGCCGCCCCTCTCCCTTGGTAGCCACTCGAACCGCGAGGCTACTCTCCTTCTCCTTATCTGCCCTGCCTGCAGCACAGAGCCGAACGGAAGTCTTCCCGACGTCAGCGCTGACGTCGGAGGGAGGGAGGGCTTTGTTTAAGCTTTGTTTAAGCCCTCCCTCCCCTCCGATGTCAGCGCTGACGTCGGGAAGACTTCCGTTCGGCTCTGTGCTGCAAGCAGAGAAGGTAGGGAGAAGAAGAGCCGCGTACATCCAGAAGACTGAGCATCCAGCCCCGCAGGAGCCCCGCGACCCTCGGAGGCGTCCCCATGGGATCCCCGCGACCCTAGGGGGCGTCCCCACGGGATCCCCGCGACCCTAGGGGCGTCCCCGTGCAGCTCTCTAAACAGTACCCGGCGTATAAGACGACCCCCGACTTTGGGGAGGATTTTAAGGTACTGAAAAGTCGTCTTATACGCCGGCAAATACGGTACATTGTTTTGCTCAGATTTTTATCTTTGTACCCTACATCATCCGGACACCTGAGGAAGGTGGTCTCACCGAAACACAGACCGTGTAGGGTCCGTCAGCACAAACATACATGTATTACAAATTCAGACTTTTATTTGTATTTTTATTGTGAAGAGCAAATAAAAATCATCTTTCGTAAATTAGTATCACCAGACAGTCTTATTTTCTTGAGTCCTTTAAGGACACAATTAAAAAACGTGCTACACTCTTAGTAACTTTCAAAACAGAACTAGAAAAACAGGTTATTTTGAAGTTGTACTTTACTAAGAAACAAGCTCTGTTTTGTGGCCGAGTGTTAATATTTCCTGATGTTTCTAAGCAGATTCAGATAAAGAGGAAGCAGTTTCTATTGCTTAGGCCCAAGGCCTTAGCGGTGGGTGTGACCTTCTTCTTAAAATTCCCTTATAAATGCCTTAGTTCATTTGCAAGTGACAAATATGTTTCTGGATCCAGTCCAGTTAGAAGACTTTCTTAGAAATTAACCTTTGCAGATAGTTTCTTAAATTATTATTTGTTTGCTGGAGAGCGTAATTGATGATTTAAAGAATGTGCCACATCTCTTTGCCTGCCAAGATGTTAAACTTTGTTACTTTACCTTTTTTCTTTTAAGCTTTGGTACTCTCGGCCATTTAATGTGGACTTGATCATTGATAAACTATTGCCTTTGACTTTATTTGATGAGCATTTATATGCTATTTTTGAATTGGATATACTTGTGTTTTTGTTATGTAAATGTAACAAATAAATTTTTTTTTTTTTTTTAAATCATCTTTCGGTACATCCACAGCCTGCTGTTTTTATCTTTGGATCGTTTTTACTGTGGATCATTGGGTCTCCCTTTTTGTTTTTTTTGCGTAAGAAACTACAAACACTGCAAAATCTGATAGGTTCGCACTATTATTTGTTAAACTGCATTGGCTCTCACTAGAGGTAAGAGCCATTTCTAAATTACATACTCTGGTCTGTCTTATTGTGTACAGCCAAGCTCCAGACTATGGAAGGAATTTAATAGATAGTGCTGAAAATTTGGTGCTGAATAGATTGAGCACTAAGGCCCAGATTCTGTAAATGGTGCCCGAGGACTTCTCATCTGCGCAGAGTTTCACCTATGATCGTGTTTAGCCTCTGATCCACGAGTTTATGTATCAGGACCTTTAGGGACCCCTGAAGAAGACAGTTTTGTCGAAACACGGACCCGTGTTGGATCCATAGTTCCCAATGTTCTGAGTCCTAGATATTTCTCCGTGTGGATTATTGGATTGTATTTTCAAATAAAAGCCTGCATTTGAACATCATCCTCTCTACAGTGTTTTTGTTCTCGCCTGAAGTTAAGTGGCAGTAGGAGTCGCGGTGCACCTAGCTGATCTAAGCACCTAACTTACCCCACCCCCACTTATGAAGCTGCGTTAGCGTTTTTTATATCACCAGCCGTGGCGGTAAAAGTTCCGACGCTCAAAGGAATTCTGTGAGGGTCAGAGCTTTTACCGTCATGGCTGGCGATAAAAAACGCTAATGCGGCTTCATAAAAGGGGGGGGGGTTAATTATTTAGAAAGCTTAATTGATGCCAGTAACAAACAATCAGCATTAAATCAATGGCTTAAATTAAAATTAATTGTTAGGCTAAGGACACTTTTTTTTTTTCCATAAAGGCATGCTAAGGACCCCAAAGGACACAATTGTACCCTGCATGACCACATTCCCAAACATAGGGGCCCTTTTACTAAATGGTGTTAAGCCCTTAGGCTCTGGTTCTATAATGTCCGCCTAAGTTTATTTATTTAAAAACTTAATATACCGCCTGGAGTCACAGCAGTTTCCAAATACACATACAGGGGGAAAAAAACCCTTCAAAATAATATTAACACTTATGAAAATACTAGTCTTTAAGCCCGTTACATTAAAGGGTGCTAGAATAGATGTGTCTGTCTGTCTGTCTGTGTTTCTTTATCTCTCTCTCTCCTTGGCCGCTGTCTGTATCCTTCTGTCTCCCCCCCCCCTGAGCAAAGCTGTCTGCCCCCAGGACACACCTCCCCCCCAAAGCAGACCCCTTTCCCTCTCCCTAACTGTCTCTCCATGGCCCTCTTCTGTCTCCCCCCCCCCTCGAGCAAAGCTGTCTGTGCCCAGCACACCTCCCCCCAAAGCAGCCCCCTTTCCCTCTCTCTATCTCTCCATGGCCCCTTCTGTCTCCCCCCAGCACACCCCTCCCCCCAAAGCAGCCCCCTTTCCCTTTCCCCCTGGCTCCTGGTATTGATTCCCTTCTTACCCTCCCAACATCCAGGCGTCTTCTGGCCTGCTCCTCTTCACCAAAGCAGCCTGCGATCGTGGTGGCCGGCTTTAGCGAACCTCGCAGGCTGCTCTCCAACTCGGTAGCACGTTCCCTCTGACGCGATCCCGTGCGTCAGAGGGAGCGTGCTACTGAAGCTGGAGAGTGGCCTGCGAGGTTCTTTAAAGCCGGCCACGATCGCAGGCTGCTCTGAAGAGGAGGATCAGCGGCGGCAGCGGCGAGTGAGGGCGGGAGGTGACACGGCGACTCTTTCTTCTGCACGGAGGTGGAGAGCAGCTTGCGAGGTTCACTACAGCGGCTGGCGAACCTCAGCAGGCCGCTTTGAAGAGGAGCGGGAGGGAGGAGGCGCTGGTGTCTTCTGCACAGTCACGCGCAGGCGCCGTGAGGACTGGCACAGAAGCACATCTCACGGCGCCACCGCTCACGAATTTTCAAGAGCGCATGCGCCTCTAGCATTTTATTATTATTGATTACCTACAAATTCTTCAATAATGTATTTGAAAAAACTGTTACAAAAACGCCCAAACAACGTTAGGAAAGACAGATCAAAAGTATGTGTCTACAAACAGCTTTGTTTTCAACGTTTTCAACGTTTTCTTAAAGCTGTAGTGATCTGCACATAATCTTAGTTGTCCAGGGGAAGGGGTAAAACGCGGACCTCGCAGATCTAAAACCGCACGTCCTTAAAAATCTGAGGACCGTGCCACTTTTAGTCTCAGCCTAGGTTATGGCTCTGACAGACCTCTACGACAATTTAGCTCTGACGGATCTTAATGCTTTTCCCTCCCTATGCTGAGACTTAAAAGTGGCACGGACCTCGGGGCAAAAATTTTGCCACTTTTAGTCTCAGCATAGGGAGGGAGAAGCATTAGAGTCCGTCAGAGTAGCTAAAATGACACGGAGGTCTGTCAGAGCCATAACCTTTGCTGAGACTAAATGTGGCACGGTCCTCAGATTTTTAAGGACTCCTTTTACTAAGGAGCGTTAGCAGTGCCATGCGTGCTAGACGCTAACGCCACCATTGAGCTGGCGTTAGTATTTGGCGCGTAGCGTGTGGTTAGCATGCGCTAATCTGCAGCGCGCGTTAAAACCGCTAGCGCAGCTTAGTAAAAGGAGCCCTAAAAGTGGCATGGACCTAAGGATGTGCAGGTTTAGATCAGCGAGATCCGTAAGGTCTGTGTTTTACCCCTTCCCGTTGCCCAGTAAGTTTCTTCCAATATGATATTCCAACAACGGAAAACATTTGAAGATGAGCTGCCACATACTCGTATCTTACATTATTAGCTGTCAGATACCAATATCAGCTTTTAAGACACCAATATCAGCAATGATTCTATAAAACTTAAGCACCCATTGTAGAATCACGCTCAGCGTTGCCTAAGCATGCTTAGGCGACACTCAGCGTCCTAACATTTAGGGCTCCTTTTACAAAGGTGCGCAAGTGGTTTTAGCACGCGCTAGCCGCTACTGCCTCCTTTTAAGCAGGCGGTATTTTTTTTGGCTAGCGCATGCTATAGCGTGCGCTAATCCTGTGCGTGCGCTAAAAACGCTAGCGCACCTTTGTTAAAGGAGCCCCTAGGCGTCCCCAGTGTATTCCAGGGTTTCTTCATCTAAAGTTAGGTGATGATATCGGAGCTTAATGTCACCTAATTTGCAAAAAGGCGCCTAACTCGAAAACAGGCCCATGATCTGCCCCTAACCACATCCACTTGTAGTGTAGGCGCTTTAGGGTAGGCGTGCCTACTTATTATAGAATCAAGTTTTTCAAGTTATGGGCCTAACTTTCAGTTGAGTCCATTTAAATCCGATTGTAAGGCCTAGACAAGGTTTGGTTTATTTTAAATCTATTCCCTTTTTCCTTTTGTAATTTACCTTTGTCCCCTTTTCTATAAAAATGTTGTATTTCTCCCCCATGCTCCTTGTGTATCTTATTGCTTGTCTTTTTGGATGGTCTGTCTAGTGACCCTCGTAAGTTGACTTTTTAAATTTTATTAATTATTTTATTATATGCAAACGGCTCAGATATTTGATGCGCGGCATATCAAGACTTTGGGCTCCTTTTCCTAAGCTGCGTTAGGGCTTTAACACGCGGACTAGCGCACGCTACAATGCCGTGCGCGCTAGACGCTAATGCCAGCGTTGAGCTGGCGTTAGTTCTAGCCACGTAGCGCGGGGTTAGCGCGCACTGATCTGCGTGTGCTAAAAACGCTAGCGCACCTTGGTAAAAGGAGCCCAAATGTATATAAACTTAATAATAATAATAATTTTATTCTTATATACCGCCAAAGCCATGAAAGTTCGAGGCGGTTTACAACAAGAAGTGCTGGACAATCAGGTGAAGAGGTTACACTATAGAGTTATCAAATATAAGCCATGATGTTTCGAGAAACTTAAATGGCAATGGAAATCTGTCCCCTTTTTTTTTCACTATTCTCTTCCTCCTCTAGGAAAAAAAAAAAAGTACAAAATTAAACAGCAGCCAAGGAAACAAAAAACATCACAGCTGTATCATGTGTTATTAAAATTCAGGGTGGTCTCTAAAAAGCATCTGACTTTATAGATTCAAACTGTTTTAACTCAACATGTCTGGAAGAACAACAGAAGGCAGAGTAAGTTAGGCTTAAAGGAATCCTGTTGTAAAAAAGAAAAGCAAAGTTTTAGATACTCCATATTGCTAGCATCAAGTGGAATTTGTTCCACACAACAGTATAATTGTAGCACTGTATGCTAAATCTGTTCCTTATTCTCCGGTTTGATAAGGATAGCCAAAAAGCTTGAATTTAAGCCACATCGAGATCTTGCCTGAATCTCGGCGAGAGGGAGCTGCACTGGCTTCCTGTCATCTCCAGGGTCCATTTTAAATGTGCCTGCTTAACCTTCAAGATGCTCCACGGCATCCTTCCACCTCTTATTCCTCTATCCTGGAATTCCTCAAATCCACTCTCCACCAGATCCACGCAAAAATTAAAACTATCCTTCCCCTCCTCAAAGGGTATCTCCCTCGTCGGTAAACTCGGGTCCTCCCTCCACTTCAGAATCGCTCAGCTCTGGAACAGTCTCCCTTCCCCTCTCCGCAACTTGAGCCCCCTTCTACCATTCCGTAAGCTTCTGAAGACTTGGCTCTTCTCCAAAACGTAACCCGTCCCCTCCCTATTATTATCACACTTAACCTCTCTCTTACTTACTTTTATAAACCCACTGGAGTTCCGTTGCTTCCTAACCATGTAAACCGTGTCGAGCTCCACCAGTTGGAGATGATGCGGTATATAAACCCAAGATTTAGATTAGATTAGATTAGGGAGAATTAGAAGGCCTTGAGCATGCGCAGATGCATGCTCAAGGCCGGCAGAGGCAGGAAGATCTTCTAGCGGCACCGGCACGTCCTGTGGGCTGCGTGCCAGTGCCAGACGGGGGGGGGAGGGGGGGTAAGTTCAAGTTGTTCGGGCGGGGAGTGCCTTTGCGAGTGTGGGGGGGGGGGGAGGTGGAGCAGCGCCGCTGGCCTGGGGGGGAGTGGGAACGTATCAAAGCAAGTTTCCATTATTTCCTATGGGAAAACTCGTTTTGATATATGAGTATTTTGGTTTACGAGCATGCTTCTGGAACGAATTATGCTCGTAAACCAAGGTACCATTGTATTACTCTATGGGCTCCTTTTATAAAGCCTCGCTAGCGCGACTTTTCATCACGCGCTAACCCCCGCGCTGGCCGAAAAACTACCGCCTGCTCAAGAGGAGGCGGTAGCGGCTAGCACAGCCGGCGGTTTAACGCACGCTATTACGCGCGTTAAACCGCTAGCATGGCTTTGTAAAAGGAGCCCTATGTTATGTAAAAATATATATACGGTAGACTCTGTTAACCGGAACTCAATCAACTGGAACTCTCAAGCAACCAACAACAACAAAAGACTGTAATACTTTAAATGAAAATAAAATCAATTTCTGGCAGAAATTTCAGTGTAAACTTGGCAAGCCTTACCTGAGTACGTCCACGCTTTGTCTACCACATGTTCGGTAGTTTATGGTATTAGTTAGGCCTGTTTTAATAGTAGCTCTCAGGCAACCAGAAACCACATTTATCCGGCATCTACCAATCCCCATGGGTGCTGGATAACTGAGACTCTATTGTATTTGTTTTTATGGAACACCTTTTATAAGGAATATTTATTGTGTATATGTAACAATCCATATTGCTTAAATGAGGACTGAGGGAAACTGTTTTTTAAATGTTTGGGTTTTTTTAAATTTTATATACTGTATGTCTTTTTTTTTATTTTATCTTTTTATATTTTTAATAGAGTTTTGTCCCCTGATGAAGACCATGCCATACTGCCGAAACTAGGATCCTTGCTGGGACTTTAATTGGACCTCTACAACAAAGATTTTCCATAGACTAAAGCCTGTTGGTTTGCCACAATGAGCAGGAGTCATCCAGGTAGGAGCCACTCCTAGCCAGACAAGAGCACTGAGTATTGGGTATGTTATATCTAATGTTTCGGCTGGACATACAAATCTCAACAAAACGGTGACCCATCAATAGCGCGCCGGACTTTGGTGCGCTGACAATCCCGTGGCAACATTTGCGCGCCGCTGCTGCTGCCGCTTTTAAGACTTTCCGTCAGTGCTGTGAGGGGTGTGTGGAGGGGAACCCCCACTACACTGAAAACTCCCTAACAGTGAAAACAGAAATGAAAATGGAAGTTTTCAGTGTACTTAGGGGGGGTTCCCCCACACACATCAGTAACGCGGCACACGGAAGCCTCCAATGAGAGAAGGCCGCAAAGCAGCCTGTTTAGAGTGCTGCCTGCCTGACGCTGCTCTGGAGGGAGGTATGTAGAGCTCGCGGTCGGCGGGGTTTGGATGAGAGGAAAGGATGGAGGGTCAGCGGGGGCGGGTGCTCAAGGGTTCTGCTGCACAAGGGAGGGAAGGATGGAAGCTGGGCAAGGGTTTTGCTGCTTGAGGGATGGGAGGGAGAGAGGGAAGCATAGAAGCTGGGCAAGGATTCTTCTGCACAGGGGGATGGGACAGAGGGAAGGGTTCTGCTGCACAGGGGGATGGGAGGGAGGGAAAGATAGAAGCTGGGCAAGGGTTCTTCTGCACAGGGATGGGAGGGAGGGAGGGAAGGTTGGAAGCTGGGCAAAGGTTCTTCTGCACAGGGGGATGGGAGGGAGGGAGGGAGGGAGGGAAGGATGGAAGCTGGGCAAGGGTTCTGCTGCACAGGAGGAAGGGAGGGATAGAAAGATGCTCTTGGTCCGGCCCCTCTGTCAAATTTAAGAACCCATTGTGGCCCACGAGTCAAAAAGTTTGCCCACCCCTGCCTTAACCATTCCCCTTAACTGTATCCATGACATCCTGTTTGTGTGTATTGTCTGTTTAGATTGTAAGCTCTTTCGAGCAGGGACTGTTTAGTTCTTCTTTGTGACTCTGTACAGCGTTGAATGCGTCTGGTAGCACAATAGAAATAATTAATAGTAGTAGTACCTGATATTTTTATTTAGGCATTAAGTGGAGAAGAAAATTTTAAAATAAATAAATAAAAATGCCAAGTACTATCCTAGATTTTCAAACTGTAAAAATGCCAGGTCCTACAGCCTGGGACTAATTTTGCTCCTAGACATTCTCGTTTTATTACTTGGTTACGTCTAAACCACAGCTGTCAAGACAGGACAAGAGATCCAAGCAGCGTTGATCTATATCTAAAAGGAGAGCTCGCTCAAGGGAAGGCTAGCTTAAAGAATGGAATCAAGATATTAGTTAAATTGGAGTAGATTTTCTATGCACAACAATAGGCAGACACAAATGATTTTCATCGCCTTCTATGAGTTAAATGGTACAAATCAAATCAAAAGTCCTGTAATATTCAGCAGATATCATGGAATTTTGCCTTTAGGATGAAGTATTGGATGTGAATTAACTTGAATGCCAGAAAATTTGATCTGAACACTAACCTTTTTTTTTTTTTAAAATCAGTAACATAAGAGACTTATAGTCAAATCCTCGTAGTGTACTCTGAGGGCTGAATTCATAAAGATTTTCTTCTCTCACTCAATAGCTAGGGAAAAAGACTACCGGTAGGCCCGAACTAGGCCCGAAAGCTCAAAAAGTAAGACCTAGGTTCTATGATGATGTTATGCTACTCTGCCTTCACAACTCTAGAATCTCAGTAGCATTTCCCCAGCTCTTATTCATCTTCTCCCCACTGGAAGAACCTGCTTCTTAGTCTTATATACCGAATCATCTCCTAAAGATAGGAGCTCGATTCGATATACATAATTAGATCACAAAGAACATTCATTGGAGATATTGCCTAAAAAGCGATAAAACATAGCGGGTTTTAAGGTTTTGCAAAAGATCTGAAGAGATAAAAACGATCTCATTTGAGGAGGTCGTCCATTCCATATCGCAGTTGGTAAGTATGGAAAGGAGTGTGAGATTTGACTAATGGACTTGATTCCTTTCAGTGATGGAAAAGAGAGCTTATACACATGAGGTGTTCTCTTGCCCGAAGATCTCATAGTGTTTGCAGATAAAGGCATCAAAGGAACAAATAGTCCAATTTTAAAGACTATATAGGCACATTTAAATGGAACTGTCAATTGAAACGGAAGCCAATGTAATTTCCTCAACGGAGATGACACATGACTGAATTTTTTCTTTCCCAAAATCAGTCTGGCTGCAGCATTTTGAATCAATTGCAGCCATTTCTCGTTTCCTTTGCTTTAATCTGTTTTGCCTCCAAGTATCAGGCTATGCAAGCCAGGTACACCTTCTCTTTCCAATGACTTCACTTTGTTCACCTGATGCCTTATAGATTTCTCCAATCTTGTGCCCATGTTTCTGGTTGTCCAAGAATGGATGCCAACCAAGCATGGCAGGTTTGTTCCGCCCTGATGCGAACTTTAAACTATAGCCATTTACAACTTGAAAAAATACTTTGATGTCATTTTGAGGTTAAAAAGTTACTTAGATTTGTCTGTATAATGATTTTTGCTGGAGCTAAAGGACACAGACAGATCTTATAGCATCTGGAATGTTTCTTTGGGTTATCTTCATGACTTTTGTGGTTTCCTTCATCTATCCTTTGATCTTGTGAAGTTAAACCTCGCTAACGGAAGCACCATTTTTTTTGAATACATTGCTGGTTTCCCATACTTTTATCTAGTACTCTATGGAAATTGACATCCTTGTTGCTGTTTACAATTTATAACAAACACTTCTGTTTCTGTCGGCAGAAAGCTGCCACGAGAGCAGGATTTCCCTTCCATTTCACAGTTGCTCAACTATTTCTCACTGTAGTTTCTAAGAGATTTTGGGAGGGGGGGGTGTGTGGAGTTTGACCCATCAGTCTCCTGCTTTTTTGTATTTCTGGTTCAATCTGGGCCGGCTATGACCTAACAAGGAAGATTGAACCATGGTTGTTCTGCATAGCAGTGAATAGTCCTACCACTGAGCCACAGGGTTGCTTATAAGCTGCTTCTAATTTATTTTCAACAAACAAAGGAGAACCCAAAAGTTCCACACTAAGGGCTCCTTTTACTAAGCTGAGGTAGCAGTTTTAGCGCTAGACGCTAACACCTCCATTGAGCTGGCGTTAGTTTTTCCGCATAGGGCAGGGGACAGCGCGCGCTAAAAACGCTACCGCAGCTTAGTAAAAGGAGCCCTAAGATTGCAAAGCCAAAGACCATCATATTTGAAACAAAACAAAACATTTTTTTCAAAATATCATTTTGAATGAGGATTTATTTCAGAGTGGACTTGTGGTTTTGGGTGGAAAGTTTCTACACACACGGTACAGCTTAGGGAGTGAAGAACTTATGTGCACGACGGAAGAGCGGGACTTGGGTGTGATTGTATGTGATGATCTTAAGGAGGCCAAACAAGTTGAAAAGGTGACGGCAAAAACTAGAAGAATGCTAGGTTGTATAGGGAGAGGTATGATCAGTAGGAAAAAGGAGGTATTGATGGCTCCATATAAGACTCTGGTGAGATCTCATTTAGAATATTATGTACAATTTTGGAGGCCGCACCTTCAAGATATAAAAAGGATGGAGTCGGTCCAGAGGAAGGCTACTAAAATGGTGCGTGGTCTTCGTCATAAGGCGTATGGGGACAGACTTAAAGATCTCAATCTGTATATTTTGGAGGAAAGGCGGGAGAGGGGAGATACAATAGAGACATTTAAATACCTACGTAATGTAAATGCACATGAGTCGAGTCTCTTTCATTTGAAAGGAAACTCTGCAATGAGAGAGCATAGGTTGAAGTTAAGAGGTGATAGGCTCTGGAGTAATGTAATGTAATTTATTTCTTATATACCGCTACATCCGTTAGGTTCTAAGCGGTTTACAGAAAATATACATTAAGATTAGAAATAAGAAAGGTACTTGAAAAATTCCCTTACTGTCCCGAAGGCTCACAATCTAACTAAAGTACCTGGAGGGTAATAGAGAAGTGAAAAGTAGAGTTAGAGGAAAAATAAAAATAAAATAAACATTTTAACAAGACAGCATTGATCTAAATACTTTGGAAGGTAGAAGAGAGGAGAGAAAGGAATAGAAGCAGAAGGGGGAGCCGTTGAACAGTAGAATTCTGGAGAAATTTAATCTGGAGTAATCTAAGGCAGTGGTTCCCAACCCTGTCCTGGAGGAACACCAGGCCAATTGGGTTTTCAGGCTAGCCCTAATGAATATGCATGAAGCAAATTTGCATGCCTATCACTTCCATCATATGCAAATCTCTTTCATGCATATTCATTAGGGCTAGCCTGAAAACCCGATTAGCCTGGTGTTCCTCCAGGACAGGGTTGGGAATCACTGATCTAAGGAAATACGTTTTTACGGAAAGGGTGATAGATGCATGGAACAGTCTCCCAAAAGAGGTGGTGGAGTCAGAGACCGCATCTGAATTCAAAAGGGCCTGGGATAGGCATGTGGGATCTCTCGGAGAGAGAGATAATGGTTACTGCGAATGGGCAGAGTAGATGAGCCATTTGGCCTTTATCTGCCAGCAGTGATTTTCTAGTGAACTCCTAATGTGAATGATATGACAATGAATATGCATGAGATAAATTTGTACGCCCTGCTTCCACTGTATTGGAATCTATCTCATGCAAATTCATTATGAATATCTTACCAGTTTAAATGTTTGTGTATTTGTTTCACCTCTAGCCCTGTTAATAATGGTAAAATAAATTAGGCAAAGCCAAAGACCCAAAAAGTGGAAAAAAAATGTTCCTGATGCGGTCGTTTATTGAGTCAATCAAATGTTGCACAAATACATTCACAAAGTGAAATCCACATATTTAGGGAGTGGTGCGGACCCAACACGGTCCATGTTTCGACTAAGGCGCCTTCTTCCTGGGTCCAAAGCAATGAGGAAATGTGGATAAAAAGCATAAAAGGAAGGGGCCAACTGTTTCGAGAGCAGCACAGAAAAAGAGTCCTCAAGCAGCCACCACATTTCCTCATTGCCTTAGACTCCTGCTATGCATGTAACTTAATTTAATAATTAGATGCTAATTTTTTATAATAATTTATATTCTGCATATCCTACAATTCTATGCGTATTACAAATAAAATGCTAGAGGCGCATGCGCTCTTGAAAATTCGTGAGCGCTGGCACCCTGAGGTGTGCTTCTGTGGCAACATTCTAAATCTCAGGGCGCATGTGGGGGCTGGAGGCGCGCGCGCGGTGGCTGAAGGCACGCGACTGTGGAGCTTTCTCAGCGGTCGTCTTCGGCGCATTTGGCGGTTTGCAGTCTGCCGCTGATTCGGAGGGGGAGGGGGGGGCACAGGCGCACCTGCCAGGATCTTCTCACCCTCCTCACCCACCTGCCGCGGCTCCTCTCTCGAACCGCACCAGGCGGGGATCGAGAGAGGAGCTGCGGCGCAGGTGGCCGGCCCGCAGACAGGAGGCTGCCGAAGCCAGAAACGAAGCTTCCCGGGGGGGGGGGGGGGACGGACGGCGAGGAAGGAGTGGGAGCAGGCTGCAGAGGCTGTCAGTGCCTGCAGGCCGCGGCGGCTTTAGGCAGGTGTCGGTGGAGGTAAGGGTTGCTGCTGGACAGGGGAAGAGGTGCTGATGGACGGGGGGGGAAAGGAAGGGAGGCCTACTGCTGGACAGGGGGAACAGAAAAGAGGTACTGCTGGACAGGGGGAACAGAAAAGAGGTACTGCTGGACAGGGGAAGAGGTGCTGATGGACAGGGTGGGAGTTAAAACAAAGGGAGAAGGGCTGCTCCTGGATAAGGGGACCCGTGAAGGAGTGGTGGTGGACACAGGGGAAGAAAAAGGAAGGGAGAATGGACAGGGGGAGCAAGCAAGGGGTGGTGGTGGACCGCCGAGGAAAAAGAAAGACAGAAAGAAAGAAATACAGAAACAGGCTAAGGAGAGAGAGAGAGAAAGAAAGAAATACACACACACATACATATTCTAGCACCCGTTAATGTAACGGGCTTAAAGACTAGTTACAAATGGTTCGGGTACTCAAGCATTATTCCCTAACTATCCCGGCGAGCTCAACTCTATCTAATGTACCTGGGGCAACGGGGATTAAGTGACTTTCCCAGGGTCACAAGCAGCAGTGTGGGATTCAAACCCACAACCTCAGGGTTCCAAGGCTGTAGCTCTAACCTCTGCACCACACACTCCCACTTTTAGACCCTTAACAACCAAGTCCTGTATTGGCTATAATTGGTGTTGTCACTAATTAGCAGTTACATCTGAAGTGCCTTTAGTCTGGATTCTGCATATTTCAAGTGCAAAATCCATTGCACACGATTGAATTTTTCATTTTTTTCATATTTTCACTTTATGGAAATTGCTTAAATTTTATTTTGATCCTATGGCATTCAGGATTCAATCTTTAGTACTTAGTACTTTGGATTATTGAAATTCGGTTCATATCTAGTCAGATTCCATAAAATGCAGAATGTGGCAGTTCGCTTAATTTTTGACCTGAAGAAGTCTGACCATGTCACTCCATATTATAGCAAACCAAACTTCCAGTATTATTTATAGAATCACATTTGAAGCAATGCTCAATTCAGGATATACCCGATCCTCAGAGGGTTAAATTACCCAAAAGTTCATGTGACAGAAGTCACCGAACCCGATCTTCATGGGATCAAACGTGCTTTTTTTTAATATATATTTTTTTAGTCTGTTTTAGTTTTAAATTACTATATATCATTGAAATTTATTATTTAGCTTAGATAGACCCCATTACTTAGCTTAGATAGACCCCCATTCTCCTACCCACCACTCAAGGGAACTCAGCGCAAGAAGATGTATGACGCCCTCCTAGCGACGCAGGCAGCGAAACTTGACCCCACTATCTCCAACCTGCTGACAGCAACAAGAGACTTTAAATCATTTTGAAAAGATCTCAAAACTCTGCTATTCAAAAAATCTTTAGAGTCCTCTTAACTCTCTTTATCTTTAGAGCTCTCCCTCCCTTCCCCGCAACCTCTCCGATGTCTCCCTCCCCTCTTGCTATCTTTCCCAATTACCCCTCAAAGCCTCTAGTATGCATCCAACCCTATTTTGTATTCTCCTGGAAATGTCCAGCCATCTTCTTATGTAATCCGCTTTGAACTGCAAGGTACAGGCGGAATAGAAGTCACTAATGTAATGTAATAGTTTTAGGGGAGCGCCTCCACCAACATGTCCATGTTTCATACGCTTTCCTCAGGGTCGAGGCTCCCATTAAATTATCATGCTTGACAGAAACCGCTCCTCTCGATGCACTTTCATGGACTCCATATTATAGAGCACTGGTCCCCAACCCTGTCCTGGAGGACCAGCAGCCAGTCAGGTTTTCGGAATAGGCCTAATGAATATGCATGGAGCAGATTTGCATGCCTGCCACCTCCATTATATGCAAATCTCTCTCATGCATATTCATTAGAGCTTCCCCAAAAAAACCCGACCGGCTCTTGGTCTTCCAGGAAAGGACTGGAGACCACTGGCTTCCATTCGAGGCCCGGGTATTGTTTAAATTTGCTACAAAACTTTATATGGGCAGGCACCTGAATATTTACTGGATCAATTCACTTTCTTTAAAGTAGATCGTCCATTACGATTACTTCTTTATTTGTGTTTCCGTCTGTTCAAGATTGCATTTATAAGAAGTTCTTACAACGACTGTTTGCCTATCAGGAAGCCAGTTGGGATATAAGGAGTTACGCAACTTGTTTGCGCTGTCGTGTTTGTATATACATTTCAGCGTGGGACAAGTTCAGTGCAGCCCTTCACAGAGTATCAAAAAACATATTTCAACTTATTTCAAGTTTAATTAAAAGTTTGATTAAATCACAGTTTCTTTTTAAATCACTCGGACAACTCATAAGGGAAGCAAGAAATGGAAGCCCAAGGAAGCCAGAAGATGAGCTTCCCTGTCTTCTGTACAGGCTGCAATCCTATTTGGGGATCCGGGCATACATTTGCAGTCGATGCATGGAGATGGATAGCTTGAAACAGCAAGTACAACTACTAGAGGAAACAGTGACGGAACTAAAAGAACTCCTCATCTTTGAGGATAGAATCCGAGAACAGAAGTTTCTAGTGGAGTTCAGTCCAAACGAGGAGGTCAAGGAACTAGAAAGATTCATTGAGGAAGCTCACCAGCAACACGTGGAGATCCCAGGGCTGGATAGCTGTACTTGAGCAACCCAGGAAGAGGGCCTGGATGAGAGGAGAGAAGACACCCCTGCAACTTCAGAAAAAACTGAAGATGAGGTAGGAGACGACCGCACACCAGGAGGAAGAGAGAGAACGAAGGAAGACGTCCCCCCACCCAAAGAACCGAAAACAACTTTAAGTGTATCTCAGGAGGAAGAAGATTGGCCCTACACCATGGACATGGACTTATGACCCCCAAGGAACCCCCAAATAAAGAAGATGGGGATCATCGTAGGTGACTCCATTATATGCCATGTGGACAGCCACACCGCAGGAGGAAGAGAGGACAGAATCGTCACCTGTCTGCCTGGAGCAAGAGTGAAGGATGTGGCCAACAGGATCTCCAGGATCATAGACAGCGCAGGGGGAGAGGACACTGCTGTGCTTATCCACATGGGAACCAACAATGTGAGCGGGCAGAAGTATGACAGGGAAGAGATGAAGGGCCAGCTCCACTCACTAGGAAGAAAACTGAAGATCAGGGAGGTGAAGGTGGCTTTCTCCGAGATCCTCCCAATACCAAGAGCGGATGGAAAGAGACAAGGGGAATTGCAAGCGATCAACGCCTGGATGAGACGATGGTGCGAGGAGGAAGGCTTTGACTTTGTGCGCAATTGGATGGCGTTCTGGGGAAAAAGCAAGTACTACAGAAAGGACGGACTATACCTCAGCAAGGAAGGAGCAAGATTATTGACAGGCAACATGAAGAAGGCCATCGAGAAGGCTTTAAACTAAAAGACAGGGGAAAGCCGACAGTCAACCACCAGTCGATGGCCCGGGCGACAGGATGCCCTGACGAAGGAACCAGGGCAACTACTCATACACAGGAGGGGACAACCTCACAGCAAATAAGGGAGACAAGGCATGAAGGGACAACTCAGACACAGGAGGGGACAACCACACAGCAAACAAGGGAGACAACGCAGGAGCAGAAAAGGATACTGTGAAAGAAATAGTAGAGACAACCATGAGTAGAAAGTCCAAGAAGGTAACACAAAGAGAACTCAAATGTATGTATACGAATGCTAGAAGTCTGGGAAACAAAATGGGAGAACTAGGGACAATAGCAAGACATGATGAACTGTAAATCATTGGCATAACAGAAACATGGTGGAATGAAGAAAACAAATGGGACACAGTACTACAGGGATACAAACTAGACAGAAAAGATCGAGTAGGGCAGAAAGGTGGAGGTATTGCCCTATATGTTCAGGAGGGAGTAAAATCTGTTGGAGTGGCTATGACGGAAAGGAAAGAGAAGCTGGAGTCCCTCTGGATCAAGATTCCTAGTCATAATGGCGCAGACACAAATATTGGCCTTTACTATCGACCCCCAGGACAGACGGAGGAAACGGACTCAGAAATGATAGAGGAAATCAAACAAGAATGCAAGACAGGTAATGTATTAATCTTGGGAGACTTCAATTTCCCGGGGATAGACTGGAACCTGGGAACCTCCAACTGCGGCAAGGAGGCCAAGTTCCTGGAGACGCTAGGGGATTGCTTCCTGGAACAAATGGTAAAAGAGCCGACACGAGGCAACACCACCTTGGACTTGGTCCTAAATGGCCTCACGGGACTGACCAGGGCTGTGGAATTGGTAGATAAATGTTCCGACTCCGACTCCTCAGTTTTTTGTACTTCTGACTCCGACTCCCCGACTCCGACTCTTCAGTTTTTTGTACATTCCTTGAAGGAAAGAAAGGCAACATACATGTCATTACCACAGAAACTACTGCTTTAAGTGACGACAACAAAAATCAACGAGCCACAATCTCCGCTGGTTTGCTTGCTCGTCACCGTTCAACTCATGGACACAAGGAACGATTTCTTTACCGAATCGTTATTGGCGACGAAAAATGGTGCCTGTACATCAATATGAAGCAGCGTAAGGAATGGCTTAGCCCAGGTAAACAAATGACCCCGCGCGTGAAACAAGATCTTCATCCGTGTAAAAAGATGTTGTGCGTATGGTGGGAGAGCTTGGTTGGATGAATTTTTCGAGTCTACACCAGGTGATTTCTACCAACGAGGTATTGAAAACCTTGTTGAACGTTGGAAATAAGTTGTAAACAACAACAAGGGAGAATACATTTATAAGTATTGGTGCTCCGAATTGTGCGTTGCGTGCCATATAGTGAAGCACATGTTCGTTTTGCGGTTACGTGAGGCACTGCATGCATTGGTCTTTATTCTTACAGTAGAGAAGTCATTAATTATAACTTTTTGTGAATTGGGACATTTAAACTTGCTTTTTTTTAAATTCCAATCTAAATTTAGTCGGAGTCGGAGTCGGAGTCGGTGCATTGTTTGGCAACTCCGACTCCGACTCCAGGTACCCGAAATTTCCTCCGACTCCGACTCCTCGACTCCGACTCCGACTCCACAGCACTGGGACCGACAAAAGAAGTAGAAGTCACGGTCCCACTGGGGATGAGTGATCACAACATGATCAACTTTAAACTTGACATCAGGAAAGGGAAACGTACCAAAACCTTAACCACGACCTTAAATTTTAAAAAAGGGTAAATACGATCGCATGAGAGCCATGGTAGCACAACGGCTCAGGAAAAAAGTGGACAAACTTAAAATGGTAGATCAGGCATGGTCCCTACTGAAAAATACTATCAAGGAAGCACAAAATCTTTACATTCCGCGGATTCCAAAGAAAGGGGAACTAAACGCAAAGGAGAACCGGCATGGCTTACCAGACAGGTGAAGGAAGCCATAAAAGAAAAGAAGGACTCTTTCAAAAAATGGAAACGCATGAAAACAACCGAAGCTTGGAACAAACATAAAGATGATCAGAAGAAATGTCACAAGGCGGTGAGGGATGCCAAAAAGGACTATGAGGAGAAAATAGCGCAAGTCCTTTTTTAGATACATAAAAGGGAAAAAACCCGCAAAAGAGGCGATGGGACCCCTGGACGACCAGGGAAGAAAAGAGTACATCAAGGAAGACAATCAAATTGCAGACAGACAAAATTCCTTCTTTGCATCTGTCTTTACGAAGGAGGACACCACAACAATACCAGAAGCAGTGGAAGTGTTTAAAGGAGTAATAGAAGACAGCCTCACCACAGTAGAAGTGGACTTGGACCAGATATACTACCAGATTGACAAACTTAAGAGTGACAAATCCCCTGGACCGGATGGAATTCATCCGAGAGTCTTAAAAAAATTGAAAGTTGAAATCGGAGAGTTATTGCAAAAACTTGCCAACCTGACAATTAGAACTGGACAGATACCGGATGACTGGAAGATATCGAATGTCACGCCAATTTTCAAAAAAGGATCGAGAGGAGAACCGGGTAACTACAGACCTGTGAGCCTTACGTTTGTCCTTGGAAAGATGGTTGAAGCACTGATTAAAGATAGCATAGTCCGGCACTTGGATACACACGACCTGATGAAAGCCAGTCAACATGGCTTCAGGAAAGGGAAATCATGTTTAACGAATTTACTTCAATTTTGTGAGACCGTGAACGAACAAATTTTCTGGCTATCTTCAGTGCTATGTTAGACTGAATGCAACAGCACCGAATGATTTGCTTCACTGCGCTGCAGTGATCTTGCCCATACCAGAGGACAAAAACATATTATTAAAGATAAGTGCAGGTTTTTTACCTAAAAGTTTTTGGAAATAAGTATTGTTGAGAATAATTTATTGAACGGAGTTTTTCAGACCAAGGATGTGTTTTCTATGACAATTTTATAATTGCCATAGAAGTTCCCCGAGTTTGCCTCTTGGAACACTGAAGTCTTTCTCCGTATATTTTGTATATCTGCTAGATTGAAGTCTCTGGTAATGAGGTTTAGTGTATGAATATCTATGTAGTGGTTCTATGTCTTTTTGATATTCAGCTTGTGTGGAACTATTGACTAAAAATTACGCCAGGTGTACACCTGGCAGGGCCTCTGCGTGTGCGGATCGCCGGACATGATGGACCGAAGGGTCTGATCCAGAGATGGCGCTTCTTATGTTCTTATGTACATGTCTAACCAGAATTATACTAGTGAGGGAGATTTTATATTATTGGGTAGCTACTGACCTCTAGAGGAAATCCAGTGTAAAGGTGCTTACAAATCCACCTTATGCATTGTACAGTACTGTAGTGTACAATATAATTGTAATATGGTTGCCATGAGACAAGATGCAGAATAAGGGAAGAAATTATCAGTTTGCTATCATTAATATGGGTTATTTTATCACTAACTCATGCTACTTTTAGAACAGGTCCCATTATATGAAATAATATAATACAGTACTGAGTCTTATATACTACAATTTTCTGCAAGAAATCAATGCGGTATACAATAAGATTTGGATCAAGTTTGGAGAGGATCCAAGATGGCGACTGAGATGGGTGTGTGAAGCCTGGCTTTACGGCTTACCGTCTGACTTCCTCACCCATTTTGTCTCATTACCAGCGTCTTTTAAGCGATTGATTTTTCCTCATTTAATTTGTCCACTATCCTATTGGCAAGAGGAAGGGAGCCTCGCGGCTGGGACTTCCAGCGGTCAGAGGCTCTAAAGGTTTGATCCAGACGACGTTGGACGCTGGAATTGCACATCAATTGCGGGGGCCACACCAATTTTTGGGGAGGATTGTCAATTTCTTCGGGCTTATATTAGCCTGATTCAATGGCAGCCGCCTCCTCAACCTGAGAGAAGAAATGCTACAGTGGAAGAGGCAACCCTGTTTTTCTGCGAAGACGGCCAACTGATGAACCCTGGAGGAGAGGTGGGAGGAAAGTCTCTGGAGAGACAGGCTCCTACTGAAGATACACCATGAACATCTTCCACTGCAGAAATTGGTGAGAACATTTCTTCTCTAGATTTTCAGTTTGGGGATTTAACTAAGCCTGCCAAAGTTAGTTTAGACGACCTATGGAAGCAATTGTTACCATAGACTCCAACCTCAAAGAGACAGTAACTTTGGTATGTGCGGATTGTATTACTATTAGCTCTCAGTTCAATGCACATGGGACGATGTTAAAAGAGCAGAGTGAGTCTATTAAAAGGCATGAAGATCAGATTAATCAAATAAAATGTTTGGAGTCAGATATAAGTTAAAAAAAGATCTTATATACAGAGAAAATTGGAATACACGGAAAACAAGCAAAGAAGGAATAATTTAAGATTACTGAACTTTCCAAAATCACCTGTAATTGCTCCATTAGTAATAATGCAGAAGTATCTGAAGGAGATTTTGTTAATTCCAGAAGAGAGTTTACCATCAATAACTAGAGTTCAATATATCTCTATGAGGGAGAAAAAAACAACTTGCCTCTACCCCTGGTGGAGAAATGGAAATACAGAAGAGTGAATTAAACCTGTCAAACTTTTTGTACAACTCACTTGAAGTAATAACCGAGAGTACTAGTCTCAGTGATTTTTGCCCTAGAGCAGAGGTGGGCAACTCCGGTCCTCAGCCGGAATCCAGGTGGGTTTTCAGGCTTTCCCCAATGAATATGCATTGAAAGCAGTGCATGCAAATAGATCTCATGCATATTCATTGGGGAAATCCTGAAAACCTGACTGGATTCCAGCCCTCGAGGACCGGAATTACCCACCTCTGCCCTAGAGTGTGACAGGAATTTAATTCTTCGGACATACTTTCGGCACATAAATGACGTTTCTTGGTTCAATTATTTGTATGTTTCCCGATTTGTCTAAGGAAACACAGAAAAGAAGAAAATATTTCCTGAGTTATAGACCAAGAGTTTGGGCTCTAGATGCTTTAATTGTTCTAAAATTTCCTGCAAAATGTTGTGTTTCATTAAAAGGGAAAAATTTCCTATTTTTTGAACCCAGTCAATGGCTTCAATTTATTATGGCCAGAGAAGGAGGGAGAATTACTATTGGCTCAATTGAATTGCCCGCAGTGTAACAAAACGGCTATCTGGGGGATCAACTACGTTTGTCTCCAACTTTGTCTAATTAGTTAATTTACTTTTATTTATTTTTGTTTTCCCTGTTTTTGGATCCAAAAATTTGTAGACTAAATAATTAGTTGATTATTCTTCAATTTATTGTTATATCAACCATATTTATGTTTGAATGATATTATTTCTAATCCTTATGCAAGTACTTGGACTTGTTGTTCACCCTCTCCAAGGTGAAGAGAACGAGAGGGCACTCGCTAAAGTTAAAAGGGAAAAGATTCCATACAAACGTAAGGAAGTTCTTCTTCACCCAGAGAATGGTGGACAACTGGAACACCCTCCAGGGATTCAAGACAAAGTTAGACAAGTTCCTGCTGAACCAGAACGTACGCAGGTAAGGCTAGACTCAGTTAGGGCACTGGTCTTTGACCTAAGGGCCGCCGCGTGAGCGGACTGCTGGGCACGATGGACTACTGATTTGACCCAGCAGCGGCAATGCTTATGTTCTTATTGTGAAAAATTGAATAAATAATAATAATTTAAAAAAAAAGATTTGGATCAAGTCCTTAACCTTATGCACTTCCAAATCACCTTGGACAAGAAGATTGTGTATCCAAATTCAAATCATATCTTAAAACATTTTCGTTCAAAGTCTGGTTCAATATATGAGGACCTCTTCGTCGACAGTAATCAGGAAAAAAATTTTCTTCCCTTTTCCTTTTATTCCTTCCCTCTTTTCTTTTTTTTTAATGTTATAACATTTTATTGAAGAAAAGCAATAAATAGACAATAATATAATACAATAAAATAATCGTTACATTTAAATTCACCATATTAACTTTCCATCAAATGTCTTTCATTTCTTCAAAATAAATTTCAAAATTACCTATTACATCTCACAATACACTCCCCCTATTACCTTCCACCCTTCCCTATCCCCTCCCCCCATTATTTTAATTTTAATTATAACATTGAAATAAATGAATTAAACAAAATACAATTCAAGTAATTCCACATATATTACTATCATCCCACCTATTCCTACCCCTACCCTAGAGTGAAAGGTGACATCAAATACCAAGTATTAAAATGCATTGAACTATTCCAAGTCTTCAATGTAAAGTATTAAGAATCCTACTTCTTGCTCTAGAGCGGTGGTCTCAAACTCAAACCCTTTGCAAGGCCACCTTTTGAACTTGTAGGTACTTGGAGGGCCTCAGAAAAAAATAGTTAATGTCTTATTAAAGAAATGGCAATTTTGCATGAGGCAAAAACTCTTTATAGTTTATAAATATTTTCTTTTGGCTATCTTAATAATAATATTGTAATTTATAGCTAAAGAGACATATGATCAAGAAACTTTTATTTTACTTTTGTGATTATGATAAACATACCGAGGGCCTCAAAATAGTACCTGGCAGGCCGCATGTGGCCCTCGGAGAGCAAGTTTGAGACCACTGCTCTTGAGGATAAATTTTGTATATAAGGGTCCCAGATTTTTAAAAATAAACAAGTTCTTCTAGGAAAATTACGAAACTCCCAAATTTCAAATAAAATTAAACGATGAAATTGATTCCTCCAATGCCAATGACTAGGCGAATCTTTCTGTAACCAATATTGCAAAATACATTTATGACCAATCATACAAGCCTTTTGAAATAGAATACTTCTTCCCTGACCAAAAACCCCACAAGCTGCAGCTTTACCACATAACACCCCCCCTTGAAGATTCCACCAATTGACAATTCCATAAAGAACCTAAAAATAATAGGATGGCAGACCAGAAAAATTTAATACTTTTTTTTTTTTTAAGACAACGTAAACTTTTTCCCTCCACCCATTTGGTATTATGTTACTGGTTTTTGTTGTTTGTGCTTGTCTGTTTTTAACCCCATTTTTATCATATATTTTAAACTATATTTTGTAAACCACTTAGACTTTTGATAGGTGGCATATCAAATCAATAATAAATTTGAAACTTACCAAAAAAGCTGTTGCCGTTTCAGTTTAGGGGGTAAAGAACTTATGTGCACGACGGAAGAGCGGGGCTTGGGTGTGATTGTATGTGATGATCTAAAGGTGGCCAAACAGGTTGAAAAGGTGACGACGAAAGCTAGAAGGATGTTAGGTTACATAGGAAGAGGTATGGCTAGTAGGAAAAAGGAGGAATTGATGCCCCTGTATAAGACTCTGGTGAGACCTCATTTAGAATATTGTGTACAATTCTGGAGGCCAGACCTTCAAAAAGATATATAAAGGTTGGAGTCAGTCCAGAGGAAGGCTGCTAAAATGGTGCACGGTCTTCATCATAAGGTGTATGGGGACAGACTTAAAGATCTCAATCTATATACTTTGGAGGAAAGACGGGAGAGGGGAGATATGATAGAGATGTTTAAATACCTACGTAATGCCGTCACCTTTTGAAAGAAAACTCTGCAATGAGAGGGCATAGGATGAAGTTAAGAGGTGATAGGCTCCGGAGTATTCTAAGGAAATACTTTTTTAAGGAAAGGGTGGTAGATGCGTGGAACAGTCTCCCGGAAGAGGTGGTGGAGACAGAGACTGTGTTTGAATTCAAGAGGGCCTGGGATAGGCACATGGGATCTCTTGGAGAGAGAAAGAGATAATGGTTACTGTGGATGGGCAGAGTAGATGGGCCATTTGGCCTTTATATTCCCAATACCTTCCCGATTCATCAACGCAATCTCATCTACTCTTTATCTCCTCTAGAAATTACCAGATATCTTCTTCATGTAATACGTTTTTTTGTAATTCTTTTGTAATCCGCCTTGAACCGCAAGACAATGGCGGAATAGAAATCTTCTATAATGTAATATAATGTAATCATGTTTATATGTAAACTGTGCAGTTCTGAAGGAAAATATTGGACTATTGTTTTTATGCCAAATCTTATCTATCCTTCAGGCATAAGGTAAAAACACATTTGTTTAAAAAATGTTAAGTATGTTTTTATTTGATGTAAGAGAAGAGATGAAAACTAGACAGATTTGAAAAGGAGGAAGAAAAATGGAAGAAAAGTTGATTGGTAAAGATGGATATAGGACAGAAAGTGAAGAGGAGAAAATAATGAGTGAACAGACAGGAGGCCCTGGAAATAGAGTTCAGAGCACAGGGAAGCAGAACCAGAGATGCAAAATAAAATGATTAGAAAGATAAAATCACCAAACAACAAGGGTAAGATAAATTATTTTATTTTTAGTTTAGTAGGGGGGGTATAATGGGATTTGATATTGTTTCTGTGGAACAATCAAATTGAAATGTGTCAGTTCTGAGACTGTACATCTGCTATCTGTATATTGCACTATACAAGGAGAAATGTGACGGGAAGGGGTTCTTATTCCTGGGATAAGCAGCACAAAACCTGTTTTAATAATAATAATAATAATAATAACAGCTTATATACCGCAATACCGTGAAGTTCTATGCGGTTTACAAAGATTAAGCAAAGGTACAAATTGATTGACTTTAAGAGGGGAGGAAGAAAGAGGGTTAATAGGACAGGAAATCCATTTTTGAGGAGAGAGTGATCAATAGAACAAGTTAATCGCTATAGAGGGGAGAGAGAAGAGAGGATCAGTTGTCTAGATACTTTAGGAACAGGTGTGTTTTCAGACGTTTCCTAAATTCCTCATAAGTAGTGGGCGAAAGCAATTGTTCTAGGTCTTTACCCCATGATGCTGCTTGGTGCGAGAGAAGATGTTCATGGTGTTCTTTCAGTTTACAACCTCTCACTGGGGGGGAAACGAAGTTGGAATGTGAGCTTCTCTTGTGTCTGTTGGCTGAGAAGAAGAAAAGGTCAGTTTTACTCCTAGTGATCTTGCCAGGTATTTGTGATCTGGGTTGGCCACTGCTGGAAACAGGATACTAGGGTTGATGGACCTTCGGTCTTTCCCTGTATTACAACTCTTATGTTCTTTAGGACAATCAAACCATTGTGACATCACTGACGAGGTTGGTTCTTAGGCATTGATGGAATGAGGCATTATGACATCACAATCTCAGCTCTGGAATGTTGCTACTTGTTGGGTTTCTGCCAGGTACTTGGGACCTGGGTTGGCCATTGTTGGAAACAGGATACTGGGCTTGATGGATCTTCAGTCTGTCCCAGTATGGCAATTCTTAAGTTCTAATGGGACTCAAGGGAACAGGAAATGGATGTTCACAACAGGTTGGGAACAGTCAGTGGTGCAGTAAGTGGGAGCGGGAGGAACAGTCTGCCCCACGGCCGTCTTGGTGAGGGTGCAGGCACCTGTCCTCCTCTCTGCCCCACTCCTTCCCCGCCCCCTACTGCCACGAGTGCGCTCCACTTCCCTTCCCCCGTACCTCTGTAACATTCCTGTCATGAGCAGCAACCCCCAAGCTGCTGTCGTGCCAATGTTGGCTCTTCCTCTGACGTCACTTCCTGGACCCGCGCCTAGGAAGTGACGTCGGAACAAAAGCCGACGCTGGCACGATAGCAGCTTGGGGGGGTTGCTGCTCACACCAGGAGCGTTACAGAGGCACGAGGGAAGAGAAGCGACATGCACACGGTAGGAGGGGGCAGGGAAGGAGCGTGTGGAGGTGGGGGAGGGGAACCACTGCCCCTGGCGCCTCTCACCCTCACTACGCCACTGTGAACAGTGTGAAAGGAGAAGAACTTAAGATGGCAACCTGTGTATAGAAATAGAAGCGAGGTGGACTTGATGGACCTTCGTTTTGTCCCAGTATGGCAATTCTTTTGTTCTTGTGAATTTAAATGTCTCTCGAGCTGGGTGTAGACCGAGGCCGGACTTGCTACGCAAGGCTGAAGGGTCACGATCCCAGGGCTCAGTCACATTCAGTCCTCACACTATTTTTCTTATCCAAAGTAACAGCTGAAGGTACACCGACGTTTGAGCACAGGACTAATGCGCGGTGCCACCTAAAGCCGCTCTGACTGTCCCCTGAAAAATCCGGTGTCTTCTACTTTGTAGCAGAGGCATTTTTCAGGTGCAGGGGGGGGTTTCACACAAAGTTTCAAAATAGCAAAAGCCCAAACCATAAAAGCAACTCAATGGACACAGGGCAACAGAAGTACTGTTCAGTCAGGGTCATTTCACATTCAGTCAAGAGATCAATCAAATGGAGACAGAATAAAAGCTGGAAATCCAGGCAAAGTAATAAACAGGAACACAAAACTAACAGTTTTTACCAGCAGGAAACACTCCAGGGTTGAACCCGGAAGCTATATGGTCCATCCAATCAGGTCCTGGAAGTTATAAGGCCTATCCAATCAGAGCTCAATCCTGAAAAGTCACTCAGACAGTGAACAAACTGGGAAATCTCATACCAGAGAAGCCTCTGAACTTTGCTGGTTCGTGCCTAGCTGTTCATGACGAACGGAGAAACACCATCTATAAAAAGTGGGATTTCAAATACAGTGTCCGCAGAAACCATTTTAGAGTTCTTTGCATTATGGACTCACTTTTCAGCATGTTCTGGAACCAAAATTGGGATACAAAAGCCTGAAGTAATAATGTGACCAGACAAGCAGGTCACCAATTAGGCAACATATGTTTGTAAGTCTTCAGTATGGCAGAAGCAGATTAGTGAAGCATCTCCCTCCTCAGCTCTCCAACTAATAATAATCCATTGCGCAAGAGGAATCTAATCTAATCTTCATTTTATATATCGAATCTACTCCCTAAGGAGCTCGACTCGGTTTACAATTTGTTAAAAGATGAAACATAACATGTAAAAACTGTGGGATAAAAACAGAAATTGGTTAGATTAGATCAGGGGTGTCATAGTCCCTCCTCGAGGGCCGTAATCCAGTCAGGTTTTCAGGATTTCCCCAATGAATATGCATGAGATCTATTTGCATGCACTGCTTTCAGTGCATATTCATTGGGGAAATCCTGAAAAACCGACTGGATTGCAGCCCTCGAGGAGAGACTTTGACACACCTGGATTAGAGGGATGGAAAAAGTTAGAAAAAAGTATGTTGAATTGCTTAAAATTAGTATACGACAGCTAAAATCAAATTAACTATTGTGAAAACAACCAGGTTTTTTAACTTTTTTGAAATTGAAATAATTAGAGAATCTGGAAGTCCATTCCAAATTTTCACCAATTTAAAAGTAAAAGATTTATTAAGCTTCCCAGTGCATTTAATACCTTTCAGAGAAGGAAATGCTAATTTGTGAATTGTAATTCTTGAATAGCAGGATCTAAAGGAATTCCCAGGGAATCAAAGAGTCAAATCTATATATATAAAATTGGAGGTATGTGTGTATGTGCCGCGATCACGCAAAAACGGCTTGACCGATTTGAACGAAACTTGGTATGCAGATCCCTCACTACCTGGGATGATATGTTCTGGGGGTCTCGCGGCCCACCTGCACACGTGGGCGGAGCTACAAACAGAAAATCAGATTTCACCCATTCATGTCAATGGAAAAAATGTAAAAAGCTGCCATTCTCACAGTAATTCAAAAACGGCTTGACCGATTTGAACGAAACTTGGTATGCAGATCCCTCACTACCTGGGGTGATATGTTCTGGGGGTCTCGCGGCCCACCTGCACACGTGGGCGGAGCTACAAACAGAAAATCAGATTTCACCCATTCAAGTCAATGGAAAAAATGTAAAAAGCTGTGGGACCGCTTTGAACGTAAATTGGTATGCAGATCCCTCACTACCTGGGGTGATATGTTCTGGGGGTCTCGCGGCCCACCTGCACACGTGGGCGGAGCTACAAACAGAAAATCAGATTTCACCCATTCAAGTCAATGGAAAAAATGTAACATAGTAACATAGTAACATAGCAACATAGTAGATGACGGCAGATAAAGACCCGAATGGTCCATCCAGTCTGCCCAATCTGATTCAATTTAAATTTTTTTTTTTTTTTTTTTTTCTTCTTAGCTATTTCTGGGCGAGAATCCAAAGCTTTACCCGGTACTGTGCTTGGGTTCCAACTGCCGAAATCTCTGTTAAGACTTACTCCAGCCCATCTACACCCTCCCAGCCATTGAAACTCTCCCCTGCCCATCCTCCTCCAAACGGCCATGCACAGACACAGACCGTACAAGTCTGCCCAGTATGTAAAAAGCTGTGGGACCGATTTGAACGAAACTTGGTATGCAGATCCCTCACTACCTGGGATGATATGTTCTGGGGGTCTCGCGGCCCACCTGCACATGTGGGCGGAGCTACAAACAGAAAATCAGATTTCACCCATTCAAGTCAATGGAAAAAATGTAAGAAGCTGTGGGACCGATTTGAACGAAACTTGGTATGCAGATCCCTCACTACCTGGGGTGATATGTTCTGGGGGTCTCGCGGCCCACCTGCACACGTGGGAAGGGTGGGTTCACCCAAGAATGTATATGTTCTTGCTCCTGGAGGTGAAACTAAAAATGTTGTTTATAATCAAGTTTTGTGTTAGTTGTATTGTATTCATTTTGTCAAATATTTCACATTATAATTTGATTATTGTACTTTTTATACAGCTGTAAAAAAATATTTTCATTCACCACTATAAAGTATCTTTATTTGAATCCATTTACAGTGTTATTGCTATAATTAAATACCCGTGCAACGCCGGGGCATCAGCTAGTATTCCATAAAGGAGTTTGAAAACCACACATGCACACTTGAACTGTATCCTATGATGGACTGGAAGCGAATTGAATTTTCTCAGCAATGGGGAAACATAGTCGTACTTTCTGTTTCCAAAAATAAGTTTGGCCGCTGTATTCTGTATTAACTGGAGACTTCTGGGAAAAAAAATTAGTCTTTATTTTTTAACCTAAGCTCAGATGGTATGGCAGTCCAAAATAGCTGGAGCAGGGAGTGTGAATGCTGCATGCCAGGTAGATTCCAGTCGCATTTGAGGAGTTCCCAGAAGATGATCCTGAGAAAAGTGTAGAGTTCAAGCTAGTGGATGCTAGCAGTCCGATAAGTAGGTACAGTAGGCTTATCGAGATGGAGCTGAAATGTGTCAGTGTTAGAATCTTGAACTCTATTCAGTCGCTAACTGGGAGCCAATGCAGCGTCATCAAAAGCGAGCGTCTGTTTTCAATCATCTGTAATCACGTGAGAAGCAATTATATCCACTGATGTCCAATTGTAAGTGTATCGGTTTAGTTCATGAATTTTTACATGCAATTCATTTAGCTGACTTTCTATTTAATTAATCTTTTAGGAATTTCTTATCATGGGTTTTTATCAAGCATTTTGTAAACAAATATTGCTTTTTAAATGTATGATGATAATGTTTTCACTTTTATTATTTGTATTTATTTATATAACTAAATATCTCTCTATCTCTTTAAAGACAGAGAGAGATTCTCTTTTCTTTTCCACCCTTTGTTTTTTTTCTTAGCACAGTGGTTTCCAAACCTGTCCCGAAGGAACTCCAATCAGGTTTTCAGGATAGATTCAATGAATGTTTGTGAGTTAGATTTGCATACAACAGAAGCAGTGCATGCAAACCTAACTCATGAATATTCATTGCAGATATCCTGAAAACCAGACAGGACAAGTTTTGGAACCACTGCCTCATCACTTCTCCTCCCACATCTGCCCCAGAGTGAGAGATGGGAGGGCTGCTTGTAATACGTCAATTTTCCAAACATGCTCCCACTCCAGTCATAGAATATGACCTCAGATAAGGACTGCTAGGTCCACCCAGTCCAGTGGTCTCAAACTCAAACCCTTTGCAGGACCACATTTTGGATTTGTAGGTACTTGGAGGGCCTCAGAAAAAAAGTTAATGTTTTATTAAAGAAATGACAATTTAGCAAGCGGTAAAACTCTTTATAGTTTATAAATCTTTCCTTTTGGTTAAGTCTTAATAATAATATTGTAATTTATAGCTAAAGAGACACATGATCAAGAAATTGTTTTATTATTTTACTTTTGTGATTATGATAAACATACCGAGGGCCTCAAAATAGTACCTGGCGGGCCGCGAGTTTCAGACCACTGCTATAGGCTAAGGCTCTTTACACCTGCATTGTGATGTCATAGAACTTTATGGTTATAGAAACATAGTAACATGATGGCCATCCACAGCATCTACTATCTCCTCCTCTCCCTATTGGCTAAGGCTCTTAACATTTGCATCTCCTCTTCCTATAGGCCAGTGGTCTCCAACTCAAACCCTTTGCAGGGCCACATTTTGGATTTGTAGGTACTTGGAGGGCCTCAGAAAAAAATAGTTAATGTCTTATTAAAGAAATGACAATTTTGCATGAGGTAAAACTCTTTATAGTTTATAAATCTTTCCTTTTGGCTAAGTCTTAATAATAATATTGCAATTTATAGCTAAAGAGACATATTATCAAGAAACTTTTATTTTACTTTTGTGATTATGATAAACATACCGAGGGCCTCAAAATAGTACCTGGCGGGCCGCGAGTTTCAGACCACTGCTATAGGCTAAGGCTCTTTACACCTGCATTGTGATGTCATAGAACTTTATGGTTATAGAAACATAGTAACATGATGGCCATCCACAGCATCTACTATCTCCTCCTCTCCCTATTGGCTAAGGCTCTTAACATTTGCATCTCCTCTTCCTATAGGCCAGTGGTCTCCAACTCAAACCCTTTGCAGGGCCACATTTTGGATTTGGAGGTACTTGGAGGGCCTCAGAAAAATAGTCAATGTCTTATTAAAGAAATGACAATTTTGCATGAGGTAAAACTCTTTATAGTTTATAAATCTTTCCTTTTGGCTAAGTCTTAATAATAATATTGTAATTTATAGCTAAAGAGACACATGATCAAGAAATTGTTTTATATTTTACTTTTGTGATTACGATAAACATACCGAGGGCCTCAAAATAGTACCTGGCGGGCCGCGAGTTTGAGACCACTGACCCAGTCCATCCCACCTCACTCCCAGAAAAATTCCATAAACCCCTCCTGCTGATCCCCAGCCTCTCCCTTTTCCTCTCTGCACCAAAGTAATACCAAAGACTTTGCAAACTGTGCAACAGCACAGGGCATAAGCCAGGCATGGATGCCAAAATTGTTTCTCCCCCCCCCCCTCCCTGTATCCTCTTCTTTGCCCCAGCACGTTAGGCAGGGTGGAGGCAGCAATTGGAGTGTTGCATAGAACACAATTCTGACCCAGTACGGCCCTGCCCTCCAGCAAGGATCCTCTGTTTAAATCCTATTCCAAATGCACTACTCGAGGCTCATGTGCTAGAAAGCAAATAGCTTTCAGTTATCCACAAACTATGCTTTTCAAAGGACAAAAACCTTCTACACTTCTCCCTCCATATTTGCTGTGATAGGGGATTAACAGAACCTCAAATACAGAAAAAACCGCAAATAACTTTTCCATATGTTATTCGCTGTTTTCTATTAAAAATCATCGTGAATATGGTGAAACTGCAAATAACATGATGGGAAACTTGGTCTGTTCCTGAAGGAGAGGCAAAACACGGTGAAGAAAGTGCTGATAATCGGCGATTTTTATCTGTAAATCCTTGGAATCAGCGATTTCACTATGCAAGCTGATGTAATTTGGGGGAGGAGCCAGCAAGCTAAAAACCGTGAATAATCTAAACCGCTAATGCTGAAACCGTGAATATGGAGGAAGAAGTGTAGTAATTCCATCACTTAGTATAATAAATACAAGACAAGATACGATCTTTGCAGTTACAGCGCCCAGAATATGGAATTCCTTACCATCTTTTAATAAGGAAGAAAAATCACTAAGTAAATTTAAAGGACTGTTAAAATGCTGGTTGTACAAGGATGCTTTTGAGACCTAATTATCGGAGTCTCTGTTGATCCCATTCGTTGCTTAAACTCACTTGTCCTCTGTCTTAGGCTCTGAGAAACTGAATTTAAAAATTTTTTTTTTTTTAAAGTTCTTAATTTTCTGTTATATTTTTATCAATACTTTTAAAATTTCTTACCCTCCGTTTGTATTTTCCTTTTATGTATCCTTTACTATACTTATTGTAGTTCTCCCTACTTCCCTTATGTATTGGTACGTCATGTCCATCTGTGCTGGTTTTAGTTAAAAATTAAGACCCTGTTTTAATTGTAAATTGCTTTGAATTAATGATATTGCGATACATCAAAATTTTAATGAAACTTGAAACTTTTTGAAATCCCGACCCAAGCACTTAAGAATTGTGCAGTCACAGGAGCACCTATCCTGAGCAGACAGTACAGAGGTGGCTATGTGGCATGAATAACATTAAATTTTATTTGTATGCCACAATACACTGTGAAGTTCGAAGCGGTTAACAGGAATTAAGTAAAAGACCGTACATGAGAGGTGAGGGTACAAGAATAAATAACTTAGGAGCAAGACAAGGTCAGTGTCAAATGCAATTGTGGTAGGTTAATACGACAAAAAAGAAGAACTCAAGTGTGTGAATAGCTTTTGATAACCAGTACAGATATGGAGATGGAGACCCAAACTATGCATGGAGCATTATTGTCATCTTGAGAAGAGTGCGAGACACATGGAGAGAGCACAGGGTTTAATGCTCTACTAGGAATTTATTGAACAAGTATATTTTTAACCTTTGCCTGAAATGCATGTAGGATGAAGAAGATCCAATAATGGGGAGTAGTTCCTGACTGAGGTGAGTTGCTTGGTAGGATAGTAGTTTTGCCACGTAAGTTTTTTAGATCTTCCTTGCAAGGAGGGGTAGGCAAAAATGGAGTTGGAGTGCAAAAGGCGGGTAGGGGAGGTAAACTCAAATACTTCCATCATGTAGTTTGGTAGGAGGCCATAAAGGGACTTATACATGAAGCAGCCCAGTTTGAATAATGAGCGGGCCTCAATCGGGAGCCAATGTAGTTGCTTGTAGTAAGGTGTGACGTGGTTGGTTTTTCTTAGGCCGAAGATAAAGCGTGCAGTTGTGTGCTGAAACATTCAAAGTCTGTTGTAGTGCTTTATTGGAACATGAGATGTCGATGATGTTGCAGTAGTCTAGCATGCTGAGGATCAGGGCTCGGCATGGGATTTGGAAGGGAAGGGTATCAAAGTAGGAACGGATGGAGTGCAGTTTCCATAAACTGCTGCAAAGCTGTGCACAGAGGATCATGCACTGGCCAGAATGAATAGTTGTTTAAAATAGATTTGTGCATCAAGGACCAAATTCTGTAAATGGTGCCTAAATTGGTAGCTACCTACAAAAAATGCGCTGGTGGCATGTCAAATCACACTAGGCGCCATTTAAAGAATTGTGGCTAACGGTGCCAATCACAAAACTTAGGTGCCAGTAATCTAAGCCAGGATGTTACTGGCCTACTTTGCAGACACCTAAGTTCTTTTCAGAATCGTGCCTAACAGCGCCTAAGGTCATTTCCACCCCTACTTTGACCCCCTACTGTTGATGCAATTACAATGCCTACTTTGTAAACAAGTTTGAATTATTTTTTTAGCAGCACTGTCAATTACCACGCCAATTAAAATAATTAAGTTAGGCGGCAGTAAAGCGCCTACTGCCACCTAACTTGGAGTTATTCAAAATTCGGCAGTTCGACTAATTTTTGGTTTGAAAAATTGGGATCATATAAGTCCCTATTATCAAAAATTACACTGGCTGCCGCTGGAAGCAAGAGTTTTGTTTAAATTTTCTTGTCTTTGTTTTAAATTAATATTTGGTTTGGCCCCTGCGTATTTGGTCTCTCATTTTATTTTGGATTGTTCTAAGAGGCCTACACATAGAATTCATATGTTCTCTTACCCAACAATAAAGGCCTGCCGTTATAAAAGATTCCTGGACAGAACTCTTGCTTTCCAGGCAGGTAAATTGAACGATTGGCTGGGTAATATTATCAAGCATTCCTCATCCTACTTTAGTTTTAGAAAATTAGTAAAAATGAAATTGTTTAATTGATTTGTAACCTAAGGATTCATTGTTTTACGTATTTTTATCCTGTATGGATGTATTTTTGATGATTTTATATTGTGCTTTTTCTCTGATTGTCCAGCACTTCTTATTGTAAACCGCCTCGAACTATTATGGCTTTGGCGGTATATAAGAATAAATTATTATTATTGATAGAATCAGGCCCCAAAAGTTGAACTGAACTGCTAAAAGGCATCACTGTGTAATAGTTCAGACGGTTGAGATCCTAAACCCAGTGTTGCAGTCTTAATTCTGGATTGCCGCAAACATCCGATGGCGCTTTATCAAGTTTCAAGTTTATTATATTATTTGATTAAACGCTTTTCAGGATACAAAGCGTTTTACAAAGAAATAAAATTGGATTTCTTAAATCACAAATACATCGTAAATAAAAATAATTACTTTAAAATTAAAAAACGAACTGGGGTAACAAACACATGAAACAGTAGGAAAGGAGGGAAAAAGAAAAAATACAATTTAAAAAAAAAAAAAAAAATGTGTTAATCAGATTGGGTTAGAACATAAGGATGGTGTGAGAAAAGAATTTGAAAACAGGAAAATCTAAAAAGAGGGGGTATATAATCTGAATTAAATACAAGACGATAAAATTATACGCTTATATACCGAAGACTGAGAACTGCCAACATGCGCTGCATTATCAACGCTTATTTTCCCACGTCATTCTTTTCACCGTCCGTTTTGCAGTTCCTTTTTAACCGTCGCCAACCAAGGCGACTTTCAGTCTTTCAGACACACCTTTCCGATTTCATGCAGACAGGACTCACCCAACATAAGCACCAACTTACACTAGCATAAAGTTCAGATTTCTTTTTATTACTACTGTGTTTTCCCAAAAATAAGACTGTGTCTTATATTAATTTTAGGCCCAAAAAAGACACTAGGTCTTATTTTTGGGGTATGTACATGATCATCTCTTCCTTCTTCTCCTTCACCCCAGTTCTTCCTCTTTCCTTTCTTTCCCCCAAATGTGCAGCATCTTTCCTCCCCTCCCTCCCTCCCTTGTGCAGCAGGACCCTTGCCCAGCTTCTATCCTCCCCTCCCCACTCATTCCTTGGGCAACAGGACCATTGCCCAGCTTCCCTTTCCGGCAAATCCCAGGACTTATTTTGGGGGTAGGACTTATAGTAAAGACTTACCCCGAAAATCCTGCAAGGGCTTATTTTTGGAGTAGGTCTTGTTTTCGGGGAAACATGGTATATTAATGGGATTTATAAAGATGATGGAATTGTTTGCAATAAATTTGCAGAGGATAGGGGGAAGCATGGCTGGCCATCTGCAAAATATGCAGCACATGGTTTCAGCTGGATCTTTCATCAAGTGCTTCAGTTGCTTTCAAAGAGAAAAAAATAAGGAAATAACAGCTGGTCCCTGTTACATTCTACGAGTGCTCAATTAACCGGACACACACTATAGGGGAACTGATTTTACTATTTAAAATAGCTTGGAATTGTTTGTATCCATGGAAACTACATGAGATCTACTTCTGAAATAATAGATTAAAAGATGACTCATGATGTCTCAGAAACAAAATCACTTTAAAAGTCTTCTTGTGTGTAGAAAGGGAAGGGCCTTGGGTGGCGAAGATGGAAAATTTTATTTTATTTATTTAGGTATATATATACCACCTATCTAAGCGGTTTACAATCAGGTACTCAAGCATTTTCCTTATCTGTCCCGGTGGGCTCACAATCTAATGTACCTGGGGCAATGGAGGATTGAGTGACTTGCCCAGGGTCACAAGGAGCAGTACGGGATTTGAACCCACAGCCTCAGGGTGCTGAGCCTGTAGCTCTAACCACCAGGCCACTCCTTCCATAAATGATGAAAATTTATGACATGTTGAAGGCAATTCTATAAAGAAGGCACCAATATTTAGGGGTGGGGGGGGGGAGAATTCATCAAGCAGCATTATGGCCTTAACACACCGTAATATGCCTTATGGGAGTTAGCGTGCATCGAATGCCAAAAGCCCATAAGTATAGAACGGACTTGTAGCCTTTACCCCCAAAGTCTATAAAGTGCGCCTAAAGTTAGGCGTATACATTGACATGCCTAGCTGATGTAGGCGCCTAGCTTAATTGAGTAATAGGCTAACTCGGCACCAATAATTGGCACTCAGCACCTCTTAATTGGCACTAATTGGAGTTAATTGAAAGTTAGGCGCCTAACAACAGTTAGGCCCCTAGAGGGAAATTCTGGAAGGGCTGCCTACGCTTAAGCGATGGCAGGCGCCTAGATAGCATCTGCCGGCGCCTACGTTAATTGTTTTAATCAGCATTAGCTGGCGCAATAATTGATCATGCAATTAAAAGCCAATTAAAAAACTAAATAAAAGCCTTCTGGGACCGGCGGCTAACACACGGGTGCCTAGCGGCACTTAGTGATGATGCATGCCTAAGTAGGTGTGTTTATGGGGTGGAGTTGGCCTTAGACGTCACTCAGCGACTTTAGGTTCGATTCTATGATGAATCTAGGCGCCTGAAATGTAGGCCTTTTAAAACCCTACATTAGAGGTGCCATTATTCTAGGCACCGCTACCATTTCGGGCGCCACTTCAACCCCTTTAGTGCAAAGGGTATAGTTAAAAGCGGGCAAGGTTAGGGGTGATTGTGGGCATGTTTTTGAGTTAGGTGCCTGTTTTTAAGTTAGGCACCTTTGGGCCTAACTTACATGCAGGCACTTAGGCCAAGAAAACCCTGGCATAAATAGGGCGCACCTAAATGTTAGAATGCTTAATGCCGCTTAAGCAAGCATAGGCGACACTAAGTATGATTCAATAATGGGCACTTAACTTTTATAGAATTGCATTTTGCCCCCCCCCCCTTCGAATCAGCGCTGATTTTGTAGGCGACATATATAGAATTAGGCCCTTAGTGCATGCTAATTCCCTTACGTGCATTAAGGCCATAACCCCGCTTGATGAATTCCCCCCCTTAAGCACCAATAACATACATTTATAAGGCATATGGGGACAAATTAAAGATCTCAATCTGTATACTTTGGAGGAAAGGCGGGAGAAGGGAGATATGATAGAGATGTTTAAATACTTACGTAATGTAAAAGCGCACAAGTTGAGTCTCTTTCATTTGAAAGGAAACTCTGCAATGAGAGGGCATAGGATGAAGTTAAGAGGGATAGGCTCCGGAGTAATCTAAAGAAATACTTTTTTTTTTTACAGAAAGGGTAGTAGATGCGTGGAACAGTCTCCCAGAAGAGGTGGTGGAGACAGAGACTGTGTCAAGAGGGCCTGGGATAGGCACGTGGGATCTCTCGGAGAGAGAAAGAGATAATGGTTACTGCGGATGGGCAGACTGGATGGGCCATTTGACCTTTATCTGCCATCACATTTCTATGATCGGAATTCTGGCACATATTCTGACTACACACTACTCGATTAAATGATATCTAAATGCGATGGCACATGGTTTGAAGATGGTCATACAAATAGGCTGTGTCTGGGTGGTATGCGGTTAGGATGCAGTTTTGCACATAAATTATAGAATACTATAATTTACATGTCTTTAATTTAGCAGTCTAGACACAAGCATTTTCACCAGCTCTATGGCTGATGTACGTGGTCACACCTAAATTATACACACATCCCTGTACTGCTACATCTGCTTTCCCTTATATGTAGAATGGGCTCCACCTAGATATGCACATACATTTTTATAGAATTACCAGGGTTAATATTCAGCCGGTAGCAGTGAGTATTTTGCTGGCTGCCGTCAGCATTGTTCATGGATATTCAGTGCCAGGCCTTGTCCAGGCTTTTGCATTGCTTGCGTGGCACTGTAGCAAGCTGTGTGCGAACAGTGCAACTGCTCAGGGTGCAAGAGAGGTGAGGGCTCCAGAACTGTGTCCTGTCCATTGCCTTCCCTGCTTGGCTGTGACAGAGTAGGTAGGATAGAAACTCCAGGGGGCATGTTACACAGGATGCATTTCTAACTTGAGACAACTCCACCAATTAACATTTAGCTGGTTACATCAATATTCAGAACTTCACCGGCCATAGGTTGCTGCATAAAGATAGGATTGTGTTTTATGCAATACCATTGGCTGGTTAAGAACTGACTCTGCCTCTGGAACACCCCCAAAATAGCTGGTTTTCATTTAGGCGCTAAGAAGCAGATTCTCTAAAGGGCACCTAACTTAATTGGCAAAATACCCTTAATAGGCTAATAAAAATATTAATTGGATGATAGGCGCCTATCGCTTGGCGCTTAGTGGTGTCTAACACCTAAGTGGCCATTTCTGTGGGCAGAGTATTACTTAGGTGCCACTAAGCGCGATCCTCTTCTTCATCCAGAGAGTGGTAGATGTAGGGAGATCTGATAAGTTCTGATCCAGGGCATCAGAACACAGGCAAGGTCTAATTGCTGCCCATATAAGGAGTGGCTAACCAAGATAAGGAATAAGGGTAAATGTGACAGGAAGGGAGGAGGAATGCCTCAGCATTCTGTCACGAGGTGCAAACCTTGTCCTTGCTTAGAATGTGTACGTGGCAGGAGGGAGAGGGAATGAGAAACAGGGCTTCAGATCCAAATACAAGGCCTAGATCCAAACACAAGGCCTAGATCCGTACACAGGGCCTAGGTCAGTGTGCCAACCTGGCCTGGTTCAGAACTGCCTGTGTGCTGACCTTGCCTGCATTCTGATACCCTGGATCAGAACTTATCAGATCTCCCTACAGGTAGACAACTGGAACGCTCTTCCGGAGTCTGTTATTGGGGAAAACACCCTCCAAGGATTCAAGACAAAGTTGGACAAGTTCCTGCTAAACTGGAACATACGCAGGTGAGGCTGGACTCAAATAGATCACTGGTCTTTGACCTTAGGGCTGCCGCATGAGCGGACTGCTGGACAGGATGGACCGCTGGTCTGACCCAGCAGCGGCAATTCTTATGTTCTCTAAAAATTTAGGCACCTGAAATGTAGGCCTTATATAAGCGCTGCTTGTCAAGATTCTGTAAACAGTGCCTCAGTGTGACTGACATGCAATTGGCGCCATTTTTTGGGTTGCTGGACAATTTAGGTGCCTTTTGTAGAATCAGCCCCTAAGTGCTAATTTTCAGAGGTGATAGCCAGTTAATTGCCGCTGAAAATTAAGGGAAAGCCTCAAACAAGTGAACGAACTGTTCAGCGGCTATTTCAGCCTGATTAAATCTTCTCATAGGTGCAACTCGGTGGAGGGGGGGGGCTTGAGCACTCCCAGTATCGAGCCAATTCCATGATTTTGTCCAGGGAAAGGCCATTTTCGTTGAGTTGGGCACACTCAATAATTTGAAAAAGTTAGCTCTTATAGGGGTCCTTTAACTAAGGCGCGCTAGCCGATTTAGCATGCGCTAAATGCTAACTCGTCTGTTATATTCTATTGGCGTGTTAGCGTTTAGCACGTGCTAAATCGGCTAGCGCGCCTTAGTAAAACAGGGGGATAGTTTTGAATATCACTCGGACCCTTTTTAGGTTTAATTTAATTAAAGTCACTAACATTTACATACCGATTAAACTTATGACAAATATATTTTATTGAGCGTAACAGTAAAAACGAGCAAAAACACAAGGTGAAACAGAGAACAAGTTCATCTTATAATAAAGAGACCCACAACACCACTCCTGTACCCTCCCAGCCCCCACCCCCGGTCCTCCTTCTAGTTACAACCCAAATAATGAACTTCAGGAGAGTACAGGAATACATAGTCATACATAAGTAAGGAACTTAAAATTATGCAAAAACAGGATATCAACAGTTGAGCAAGCGGCTATGAGCCAAGGGAGTCATGGTGTTCCAGAAGGGCTCCCAAATGCACTGAAAAGAGCGCCCCAGGAGAGAGGAAAAGTCCAGTACATCCCATCGTTCCCACATCAGGAGGGTAATCAGACGACACCGCCAGAGAGACTAATCCGGCGCCTCCACGTCTAGCCATTTAAGTAGAATACATTTCAGAGCCTCGAGGATTCTCCACTTGAGGAATGCAGAAGCCCCCCCCGTCTACGGGAAAAATAATGGGGAACAGCACCAAATAGAAACAAAGGAGAGCATTGTATAGTAATGTTCCAAATGCATTCCACAAAGAGAAATATAGCATCCCAAAAGGAGCGAATGGTAGTACAGGTCCAAAACATATGTCCCAAGCCAGCCTCAGGGGCCTGACACTTAAGACAGGCAGCGGACTCCCGAAACCAGAGAGATAAGCCCTCTTGGGAGAAACGTACAAACGAAGGACCAACTTATAATGTTGTTCCTAGGGTGTGCTAGAGAGAACGTAGGAGCTGGAGAGGCTGGTTGGAAGTGCCTGGCACTGACAGGGTTTGTAGGAGACTCCTGAAGCAGGCCGGTCTTGGCCGAAACATGTGCATGTCGAGTCATTGTGTTTGAACTATCAAGTTCTTTGATAAATAAAAGGACTTTTATGAAATAAATTGAGTTCACCAGTCTTATTAGGACATTTCCACTCTTGGCCTTGCAACTTTGAGTTTGTGGATTTAGTTCTCCTGTGTTTTTCTCTCTAAATGTTTATCTCCAACATTTTGGCACAACCGTTTATACCATCTCTATGGCTGGCATAAGTATACACGCCAAGGTACATACTCGCATATACACCCAATTATGCTTATATTCTAGAAAGGAAATTTAGGCCTCATTGTGCAGGGCAGCAACATTTATATTCCATAACATGACATAATAGCAAATTTCTAGACCGCATAATCCTTAGTTCAACGCGGTTAACAAAAGATTATGCTATGCGGAAATACAGGAATAATGTGATATACAGAAATTTAGTTAACCGTGAATTTGGAAAAAAGAAAAGTTTTCAAAAGTTTTCTTTAATGTTCATAAGATGTGGATCTAATCAATAATGGACAGAAATCTTTGTCGTAATAAGCTGCTTGATAGGAAAGACAATGCCCATGATGTTTCTTACTTTTGCAACCCTTAGCTGAAGGGAACGTAAATAGGGCATGAGATTTTCTACTCTTCTCATGTGCCATGAAAATGAATCTATCAACAAGGTGTAATGGGGCAGCACCAAAAGCGACTTTATAATATAAGCTTCCCAACTTAAAGATCATCCGGACCTCAACTGGGAGCCGATGGAGCTCACAATAATAAGAGGTCATGTGGTCGTACTTCCTCAGACCATAGATCATTCTTACTGCTGTATTCTAAACCAAGGTCAGTCTAGCCAAATTTTTCATAGTACTTGTCAAATATACAATGTTACAGTAATCTAGAATACTCAGAAGTAATGTCTGAACTAAGATTGTAAAAGCAGTAGCATTAAAGTAGGATCTGATGGTATGTAATTTCCATAACGTATAGTAACCCTTTTGAACCACTGTGTCTATCTGATTTTTCATGGTCAAGCACTGATCAAAAACAACTCCCAAGATTTTAATTGTAGGGCTTATTGTAAATGATACTGAATTGATCTTAATTATTGGTTCAAGAATAATCTTTTGTGATGACACAAAAAATAATTTTGTTTTTTCCTGATTTAATTTCAACTTGGATTCCTGCATCCAGGATTCCATCGTATTTAGCACAGACTCAATAGATTGAGTACTGCTGGATAACGTATTACAACATGGGATAACTCTTGTAATATTACAACCTCAAGCCCAATTTACTCATCCAATAACCCAACGAAAGAAGGTTCACATTAAAAAGTGTAGGAGAAAGTGGGGAGCCCTGCCAGACTCCACACAGATTTTTCCAAATTACTGAGTGCATCCTTAAATTTAACCTGATAGAGTCTTGATTCCAGGAATCCTTTAAACCATGAGAATACTTTACCCTGGATTCCTATAGAATCCAAAAATTCCAACAGTTTGCAGTGGTCTACTAAATCGAAAGCGCTGCTCAGATCAAACGATAGCACCAGCGCATTACTATCCTTGCTCAAAAAGCTATTCAAATGATCCAATAGTGTAGCTAATACCATTTCTGGGTGTCAGGTCAAAAGCGCGCCGGGACAAAGGCGCGCGCAGACAACTGAGTGCAACACGGAGGCGTGCGCCGAAGAAAATGATGGTTTTAAAGGGCTCCGACAGGGGTGTGTGTGGGGGAACCCCCCCCCCACACACACACTTTACTTTATACAGATCGCGCCGCGTTGTGGGGGGTTTGGGGGGTTGTAATCCCCCACATTTTACTGAAAACTTCACTTTTTCCCTAAAAAACAGGGAAACGGTTAATGAGGGTGGGTACAAACCCCCACAACGCCGCCGCGATCTGTATTAAGTAAAGTGGGGGGGGGGGTTCCCCAACAAAAACTCCCGTCGGAGCCCCTAAAAACACTCTTTTTCTTCGGCGCACGCTTCCATCTTGAGCTCAGTTGTCGGCGCGCACCTTTGTCTTCGGCGGTTTTGTCTATGAACCCCATTTCTGTACTACAGTGGGATCTAAAACCTGATTGAGACTCATGCAACAGGGAATGAGATTCCACTAGAGATACGTCATCTCATCTTCTTTTAACTGTCAATACGTGGATGGAGCTCTGATCCAATTGCTGCCATTTCGGCCTGCGATGCGGCAATATCATTTTTAATCTCCCAAAGGCACCACTCAATCTCCTCCATGCATGCTGTGTCTGTTACTAGGAATGTCGGAGATCAAGTCTCGGCCCTGTTGGTGTCTGCTGGTGGCCATGTTCTCTACCTCGCATCACGGGTGGTTGCTGCCCTGGTAGGCAAAATCCTGTAGGTTCATAATCTTTTTTTACTCATAACAGCGATGTGTCCTGGGTTTATGGGTACGACCCTGAAAGGGACCAGATTTCAGTTAAGAGATGACATCATGCAGAATGCGACGGACCAGTTGCGAGCAATCTTAAAAGAGGCGTTCCAGCGCTGCTTCCGACAGTGGCAGAACCGTTGGAAGAAGTGTGTGGCAGCCCAAGGGGACTACTTTGAAGGAGATTAGTATAAGATTGTTGTATCTGAATACAAGTATTTTTTATGAATAAAGGTCTGATACTTTTTGAACAGCCCTCATATGTTAAACCTGTAACCCGTTATAAATAAATAAATAATCCTGAGTAAGTCCGATATATTGGGCCAGGTGTAGGCAGAACAACTGCCAAGCCTAGAGTTTGGCAACAGGTAAATGAGACCGAGCAGTTAGTCTTAAAGGCTAGTGGAGTGTGATTGACATGCACAAGAAAAAAGAAGAGTTTCACTCACTTCTGCTTTAGCACAATTAATTATGTTTATTGAAACTATAAATCAATATCTTTGCAGAAAAAAATGCAACAGTTATTTTCCACTGTAAAGTTCCTTAACTTCACTTGAGGGCCTTTAGTCGCGGATCCCTTCTACTTGTCCTTGTCTCTCTGGCTTTCAACTCCAGGCCTTTAGTCCTTTTGGGTACTTTCTCACAATGATACCACCAGAAAACGGGAAAAAACAAAGGGGTTAGCTCCTCCAAACTATAGCTTCACCAAACCAATGTATATGTTTATCTGGGCAGGAATTACACTGTCCTGTATCCTTCTGCCCTTCCTCTGCTCTGAAAGCAGGCCTCAATTTCCACTGGGGGTTTTTTTTATTTTAAAATTTAGGCTGTGGCCTAACACAGGCCTTCACACATAGGCCTTTAGTACTCAGGTAAATGATGAAGATTGTATTCAATAAACTCCACCATCATTTCACTAGCAAGAAAACCTGGCAATTCCTCCTTTGAGCTTTTACTGTATTGCTCAAAGGAGCAGGTTCTACCTAAGATTTGTATTCGATTTTGGGGCTAAATAATCTGGCTTCACTCTCTTTTCTGTCTCACAGTTAATGCCTTAACCTTCCCCTCCTGTTGTGTCTTCTTAGAAAGATATAAATAGAAGTGTCAGTTTCTAGTTTTCCTTTTGAGAAATGTTTAAGCTTAGCAATAGGTGGTGAATAGCCAGCATTTGGCATTCCTGAGTTCAATTCAAGAGTTTGCAGGGGCTTCCCTGTGACAATATCAGGTTTAAGCTAACAATAAATATGGATTACCCTGGGTCAGCAAGGAGCCACAAACTTAAGCAGCCATTTGGCCTGGTGATATCACTTCATCCCTCCTGTGTGCAATTTTGGTGGCCATATCTCCAAAAAAATATAGTGGAATTAGAAAAGGTACAGAGAAGGGCAACAAAAATGATAAAAGGAATGGGACGACTTCCCTATGAGGAAAGGCTAAAGTGGCTAGGGCTCTTCGGCCCAGGGAAGATATGATAGAGGTCTATAAAACACTGAGTAGCGTTGAAAGGGTAGATGTGAATCGTTTGTTTACTCTTTCCAAAAATACTAGGACTAGGAGGCATGCAATGAAGCTACTAAGTAGTAGATTTAAAACAAACCGTAGAAAATATTTCTTCACTTAATGTGGAATTAAACTCTGGAATTCATTGCTAGAGAATGTTGTGAAAGCAGTTAGCTTAGCAGGGTTTAAAAAAGGTTTGAATAATTTCCTAAAACAAAAGTCCATAAGTCATTATTGAGATATCTTGAGGAAATCCACTGCTTATTCCTAGGATAAGCAGCATAAAATCTTTCTCCTTGGGATCTTGCCATGTACTTGTGACGTTGACACTGTTGGAAAAAGGATACCAGGCCTTCTATCTTTCCCAGTATGGCAATTCTTATGTTCTTCATTTGACCAGCTCATTTGCAAATACACACATTGTGCCCCCCCACCCCACCAATCTTTGCACTTCCTTTAGGACCATAAAGCAGGGGCAAACTACCTACATGAATGCATACTTTCCCTCGCCCAACTTACGTAAACCAACCATTTCAAAGATTCTGCAAAAAGCTTTAATAATGAACATTTTTATCTAGAACAAAATACAAAAAAATAATACTAATCTTAGACCCTCTAACCAAAAGATTTTCAATTATACCCAATATGTGAAAAATGGTTCTAACTGTGTTAAGTGCATTGGAAATTGAATGAGTGGTTAGAAATGGTTTGGTGTTTTAGAAGAGGGATTATGCACTCTCTCTTACATTATAACTTTCCTATAGAAGTGTCAGCATTTGCAACCTTTTAATGGTACAAAATGGAATGCTATTACTATTATTCTCTTATTACATAAGAGAAGGTAATTTTGTTTCATTTCTAACATGGAAGATGAACAGTATATTAGGATAAAATAAGTCTCCTTTTTCCTCAAACTTTTCCTAAAGAGAAAATAACATTGGGCTCCTTTTACTAAACCATGGCAGAGCTTTTTACCACGGGCTGGCGGAGTATTTATTTATTTTATTTATTTAGATTTTTATCCCGTCCTCCCAGTAGCTCAGAACGGTTTACAAGTAAACATTCACAATGGAGTGAATTGGACATACAAGATTATACAGTAGATTTAAATATACTTGGACATACGAGACTGTGCAGCAGTGTAAATATAGGGACTATACAGCAAATTAAGAACAGTAAGTTAAATATAAGTAGTTTAGTTTAGATACAAGTTATTTGAGTATAGGCTGAGAGTGGACTACACAGAAATTTAGGCAGAAGATTAGAATGGAGAAAGAAGGGTAAACGCACCAACGCTCATTCAATTCCTATGAGTGTCGGAACATTTACATCACTGGCCCACAGTAACAAGCTCTACCGCAGTCTAGTAAAAGTCAGTGATTGATATCAACAGAAAACAGAGAACGTTTGTGGTAATTAAATTTAGCTCTTTATTGTCAAATATTGCAATGAACTACATTTTCCTTGAGAAAATTTTCCAGATGTTTTTGATTGAGATTTTCTACCATATGGCAGTACATAACTGATACAGATTTAAAAAAAAAAAAAAAAAATCCATTCATTCAGGGAATCAAATAATTTCTGCCATTAAAGTTCATTCTAATTATTTAATCCAGCAAACAAAAAAGTCATCAAAATTTGCAATAAAAATCCTAAAAGATGCAAAGAAGTGTATACTATCTTTTCTATTTCTCCATCAAAACTTCCCAGCCCCATACCTGCAACCTCTGACCTCTTTACAGTATGCTAATCCACCACAGAAAGACCTGAAACATGGAACATCTGCATGCAGAAGACCATTGGTAGAAAAATCCAGCATCTGGAGATCTAGTTAAGGGATTTAAGCATCAGCCTTGGAGTCCATTTACCAATGCTTCTCCTACACAAGTCTCTTTCCAGCACCATCAAATATTGATAGCAATAGACCTAAGGGTGTGATCCTGCTTGTTAACTAGGGAATACCCTGCAAGTTATACAGATGCATCTCTCGCCATTCACCTCCAAACATTGAAAGCATCCTCTCGGTGGAATTCTTAACGCATAGGAGATCTAGAATGTTCTGTCAAGCCTATTCTGCATGCGGCAGAACACAGCGCTAATTTCCATGTTGTGTCATAAATCAGCATATGGAATCGGTCTATAAAATTCCTTCATTTCCCATAATTTGAGTTCTCAAATGACCCAACAAAATATGAAGGGGGGAGGGGGAAAGCAAGCTCATTATTATCTGAAGTGCAGGCACAGATGGAGGTGTTGCAGCTCCTCAGATATTTGGTGTGGCACCATCCTTTACTGCTGTCCCACCAGCAGTGTTGACTTGTAGCAGACTTCATAGCATAAACAGAGCAAGAACCATCCCATAATGGCATCTTGAAACAAACTGAGAGCGGTTCTCGGTGCACATAAATAGATCTTCAGTAGAACTATTACACAGCTCTTCCTCTGCTTCAGTGAGCCAAGTATGCCAAGCACTGGAAAAATAGAGCAATATATTTAATTAATACATTCTGTGTAGCGGAAACAAAAAGCTCATTTGGGGGAAAAATTTTGGTTAACAGAGTCATTTCAACAATGTCGAGAAAAGAAACATTCTGAATGGAGAAAAAAGAGACAATATTGATATAATTTGCCTGCTTACATTGGAGGGGTGGGGGGCAAAGGGTAAGAAAGCCATACTGACAGTAGAGGAGAGATACCACTTCAGCATCAGTGCCTGAAACATTGGGGGAGGGGAGGGTAGAATTAATTCATCGAGGGCCCCTAAGCACACAAGTACACTGGGCCCCCTGCCCCGCCCCACCCCTCCATGCACCCAGGAAGAGGAAGCTATGTCAGAGGGACGCTTTGGGCAAGCAGCACCGCATGCAAAATTACAGTTCCCGTTGCCTTCTTACCCACGTTGCTTGCTTGTCTTACTTCCCATCGATGGGGGGAGCCACATTGCTGATCAGGGGAGCCCACGTTGCCGATCGGGGGGGGGGGCTTGTGTTGCCGATCGATGTTGGAGGGGCCCATCACCATTTGGAAAAAACAATGTTGATGCCCTCCTTCATCAGACCTCCCTGACCATTTCGGGCCCTAGGCACGTGCCTACTGGGTCTATTGGTTAATCCTGCCCTGGGGGGGGGGGGAAATCACGTAGCCTATATCCATCCAAACTATGCTTATGGATAACCTTGCTGAAAGTCTTCATATCCTCTGACTACAACAGCGCTTAGAGATAGGGTTACCATATTTTAGTCCGCAAAACCCCAAACACATGCCCCCCCCCCCTTGTTCCATCTCCACCTCTTCCCCATTCCACCCCAGCCCTGCTCCCACAGAGCCTCCTCTCTTCTCTCTCCCGCTGCCTGTTCGTCGAGCAGAAAGGCATCTGCGCATGCCTGGATGCCCCCTCCCGACACAATTTCTTTTCAAAACCCAGACAAAGTGTGATCTGTACCAGGCCATGGTACGCCCTCACCAGGAGTACTGCGTCCAGCACTGGTCGCCGTACATGAAGAAGGACACGGTACTACTCGAAAGGGTCCAGAGAAGAGCAACTAAGATGGTTAAGGGGCTGGAGGAGTTGCCGTACAGCGAAAGATTAGAGAAACTGGGCCTCTTCTCCCTCAAACAGAGGAGATTGCGAGGGGACATGATCAAAACATTCAAGGTACTGAAGGGAATAGACTTAGTAGTTAAGGACAGGTTGTTCACCCTCTCCAAGGTGAAGAGAATGAGAGGGCACTCTCTAAAGTTGAATAATAAAAATAATAATAACAACTTTATTTTTGTATACCGCCATACCCAGGGAGTTCTAGGCAGTTCACATCAATTAAATAGATTTACAAGAATAACAATTATTTAGATTTACAGTCAACGAAGTTGATGAGGTAAGCATGAAGGGGTTGTACAAAATATCGGGGTTAGGTAGGGATATGACAATAAGAAGAAGTAAAGGGAGAGTTCAGATCGTTGGTGGGAGGAGTGGTAGAAGGGGGATTAGGGATTCTGTCCGTGGAATAAATGTTTTGAGAAGTTTTCTGAAGTTGAGGTAGGTGGAGGCCTCGAGCATAATTTGGGCTAGCCATGGGTTCTGTTTGGCCGCCTGGAAGGCGAAGGTTTTGTCGAAGAACCTTTTGAGGTGACATAGTTTTGGGGAGGGGAAGGCGAATAGATTGATTCTGCGGGAGTTCTTTTTGTTGCAGTTCAGGTTGAAATGCGGGATGAGGTAGCTCGGAGATAGGCCAAATAAAGTTTTGTAGCAAAAGCATGATTCTAGATTCAAAAGGTAGCCAGTGAAGTTTGTGGTAGAAAGGAGTGATGTGTTCCCATTTGTTCAAGCCAAATATAAAGCGGACAGCGGTGTTCTGGATCAGTTTCAGTCTTCTGATGGTTTTCTTCGTGGAGCCAAAGTAAATGATATTGCAGTAGTCAAGGATGCTGAGAATGGAGGATTGTACCAGAAGGCGGAATGAGGTGTCGTCAAAGTATTTTTTTATGGTGCGTAGTTTCCAGAGCACCGAGATGCGTTTCCTGACTGTAATATCAGTATGTTTATCAAGGGATAGATGTTTGTCTAGGGTGACTCCCAGTACTTTTAAGGATTGTTCGAGGGGGAAAGCCATTCCTTGTGTCCAGTGGTGTCTTTGATTTTGTCGTTGGGGGTAGCCAGGAAAAATTTGAACAAAACATTCAAGGTACTGAAGGGAATAGACTTAGTAGTTAAGGACAGGTTGTTCACCCTCTCCAAGGTGAAGAGAACGAGAGGGCACTCTCTAAAGTTGAAAGGGGATAGATTCCGTTCAAACGTAAGGAAGTTCTTCTTCACCCAGAGAGTGGTAGAAAACTGGAACGTTCTTCCGGAGTCTGTCATAGGGAAAAACACCCTCCAGGGATTCAAGACAAAGTTAGACAAGTTCCTGCTGAACCGGAACACACGCAGGTAGGGCTAGTCTCAGTTAGGGCGCTGGTCTTTGACCAGAGGGCCGCCGCGTGAGCAGACTGTTGGGCACGATGGACCACTGGTCTGACCCAGTAGCAGCAATTCTTATGTTCTTATGAGGATAAATCATGGCAACGTGAGGTTAGGAGCTCTATCTCACCTCAGCCCTCTATGCAGCAATCTTAATCCCCACAATGTTATTTTTCTTTCTTTTTTTTTTTATTTCTAAAACCTTTCTCCCAACATTACCCTTTTCAATTCTATTTTCTATGACTTTCTGTTTTGAATATGATAGTTATAATGATTACATTTTGTACAATCTTTCCAAAAATGGTTGAAGGACAATATCCATATATTTTCACACTTTTTAATCATAATGGACCTTCAAAATCCTGCATTTGCAGAGAGAACTTTTAAGGGCCTCAGTTTACTGAGTTGATAAATAGCTGCCAATTGAAGTCTAAAAACACAATCACAAATTCTCCAAATGTGCGGTACTTTGGAAATTGATTTCATTTGAAGTTCTGTACTTTTTTTTTGCTAGTTTTTAATGAAATGGCAATGCTGTCCATGACATCTGATACAGTCATAAGAACATTTTTTTTTTGGGGGGGGGGGTGGACGGTTAGATAAAATGCCTTTTTCAAGCTCTTACACAAATCAACACATCCTATGAAGCGTGGGTTTTGAGGCCACTTCCCACGAAGTTTTAGGTAATTGATCCATCAAATGCAGCTCAGGATTAACCATTAAGCAAAATAAGCTTGTGCTTAGGGCACCAAGGGAAAGGGGGAGGGGAGCTCCACAGTGTTTTCTTTTCCCCTAGGTATCATGGCCTTAACACTTTCGCTGCTGTCTGCCTTTCCCATTATCCAACATGCATTTCAGTGTTTTTCTAATCATTATAAATATAAATATAGAATATTTTGTTTCATAGAATAATAATATTTCTCAGCACTTATCCTGTTCCAAACATATGTATCTTGTTGTAAACATATGTCTCCTGCTGTAAACACTGCACCCTCTCCCGGCACGACCCTCTTTGTAAACCGCTTCGAACTTAGGGTATAGCGGTATATAAGAAATAAAATTATTATTATTATTATTCAGTTTTGTTAGTTATGCAATGGAAGGGCCAAGAGGCTCCACTGTTAAGATGTGCTTAGAGCATCAGTTGGCCTAAATCCAGCTTTGATCAAGGAGCATGAAGTGCTACTTTGCCGTCATCTACATACTGAGCCCCTTTGTGGCGCCTATATCAAGGGACCAACTTACAGAATTGCCCCTTTAACCCTCCATTGCCTTTTGGTACAAATTTTAATTGTAAGCCCTCCGAGGACAGAAAAATACTTACCGTAGATAAATGTAACTTGTCTTGAGTTACAACTGTGAAAAGAAATAAGCTATATTCAGATCCAACCTATAAATGTGACAGCCACAGACATGCCCATCTCTTATAACATTACCCCCAAATGGCCTAATTTTATAAATGCAAAGCGCTTGTCCATCTCCAGTTAGGCGCCATTTATAGAATGACGCCTAGTGGTGACTAAATTGGACTTAGGTGCAGGTAGGCCTCAAAACCTTAGGTGCCCTCTATTTATGCCGGGGTTTTCTTGGCCTAAATTGTCCAATTTATTATTATTATTATTATTATTATTAAGTTCTTATATACCGCCAAACCCAAAGAGTTCTAGGCAGTTCACATCAATTAAATTAGGATCCGGGCTGAACATGGATTTACAACATTTTGTCGGAATTACAAGCAACGAGGAAGGAAGTATTGGGGTTTTAGCAGAAGTTTATCATATTTGGTTTGGAAGAGATGAGGGAGGGAGAAGGGAACCAAGGGAGGGGAGGGGGAGAGAAAGGAGGGGGTGGGGCGGGAGTTGGATTGTAGGCACCTAGTCGTAAAACAAGCCCAAGATCCACCCATAATCTGCCCTTAACCTCACTCATCTTCTGATAGACGCCTTGGGCTAGATGCCTACCTGAAAGCAGTAGGCATCTACCAAGATAGGTGCCTATCACCCAATTAATTTAAATTTTTGCCAATTTCAAGTTCATTATTGCTCATTAATGGCTCCAATTAAGCTCATTTAAAAAATTAAGTTAGGTGCCCAGATTGGCTAGAATCGCCAATCTAGGCACCTAAATTCAGACGCCATTTATAGAATCTGGTTCAAAGTTGCTCTGCTTTAAAATCTGCAAATTCATTATTCCCACAATTAGTTTGAAAACAGTAACCATGCAGTCAGTACCTGTTTGTTTATGGAATCCAGATGTAGCTACTCCATATTAGTCTTGCAAAATAAAAAAAGCATATTTAAATCAATTTAAAAAAAAAAACTATTTATTAACAAATGCATCAGAAACCAATATGAATCCACACATATTGTACAGATTGAATGCAGCCCTCCATAGTATGTATAACACAGCAGGACAGCCGTGCCAGCATATTACCTTCTGGCTGTCTTCCAGTTAATATAACTGTTTTCTCTAACACCAATTTAATATATGATTATCCTCATAGTGCTCCGTCCACGGAGTCATTCTGCAATATTATTTCCTACTTTCAATTTAGATTTGTACAGCACATTTGTTCAAAACAAGAAATTAAAAGGGGACAGGTTTAGAACAAATGCTAGGAAGTTCTTCTTTACCCAGAGGGTGGTGAACACATGGAATGCGCTCCCGGAGATTGTGATAGGGCAGGGCACACTACGGGGGTTCAAGGAAGGTTTAGATAAATTCCTGAAGGATAAGGGGATTGAGGGGTACAGATAGAATTAGAGGGTACAGATAGATTTAGAGATAGGTTATAGGAAAAGGCAGGAACCACTTAACAGGTCGTGGACCTGATGGGCCGCCGTGGGTGCGGACTGCTGGGCGCGATGGACCTCTGGTCTGACCCAGCGGAGGCAACTCTTATGTTCTTAACTGGAAGACAATTTTTAGAGTTTACAAGTAGCAGGTATTAATAGTTGCTATATCGCCTATTGCTATTTCATCTGGACTGCGCAGAATACAAAAATACATGATAAAGAAGGCAAGAGATAAGAAGAGAAAAAAGGAAATAACCTATTTACTTTCTGTTCTGAAAATTATGTAAGAGTATTGTTTGTTGTCGCATATTCAGAGTCGATTGAAACCCTTAGCCCCCAGGGTTGGCTATAGAGATTTTTAACATTCGTGGATGATCACATTAAGCACTTTTATTATAACTTTCCCAGCAAAGTTTAAGCCATCTCTTCCCAAGCTCAGGCAGGGTCTTTTACAAAAGATTAGCACTTGTTACATGTAGCAGGGCCCATAGGAATAACATGTTATTTGCCATTGGGGGTGTAGCCAGACCTCAGATTTGGGGTTGGAAGGACCCCGAGCCCAAAGTGGGAGGTATAATATTTGGCACCACACCCTGCCATTCTCTGCCACCCCCCTCCCCAGAACCTCAGATACCTGAGCCGGCGGGAGTTCCTAAGCCCCACCAACGGAAGTCCACCTCCATCCAAAGCCCGGCAGGTGGCGGCATTTCCTGAGCCGCTGCTGCTGACACATGCTCGGCTGTTGTGAAACTGAGTAGGCGCGAGAAAGGTCGCCCTCCTCCCCTGCATGCTTGGTTATCGTGCACTTGTGGGGGAGTGGAGCAGGTCTCCCTCGCACGTGCTAAGTTTCACAATAAACAAGTATATATGGGGGATGGGAGGGGGGGGGAACAACGCAGCAGCGACCCAGAAAAAGTGCTGCCAACTGTTAGCTTTCGCGTAGAGGAGAGCTTCCGCTGGTGGGACCAAAGTGGCAGACCGCACCTAATCTAATCAGAATTTCTCAATTACTCTTTTCCAGAACAGCTTCAAAGCGATTTACAGGTTAAGAGACCCAAGCAAGAACATGGGGAAATTTACAATATATAGAAGAAGTTACAATGTTTTGTGAAAACATAGTTAACATCGTAAATGATGGCAGATAAAGACCCGAGTGGTCCATCCACTGTGATCGCAATGGTGTTTACAATCCAGCACTACACTCTTCCGAGCACTTTTTTCCCTTTAATGCTGTAGAAGGTGTGTTGTCCGAAACACGGACCGTGTTCGGGTCCCTTGGTTGGTAATAAGGTTGTATATACCATTAGAGTTTGAAATAAACAGTGCCTGCATCTTGTTCATAGTCTGCAGTTGTTTTGGGTTTTTTGCTCCATCCAGTCTGCCCAACCATACATGCTCCATAAATTAATTATTTCGTTTAAATGGTCTTTTTTCTTAAATATTTCTGGGCCAGAAACCCAGAGCCCTGCCCAGTAGTGTACTTAGGTTCCATCTACTGGAGTCTCCATCAAATCTCACTCCAGCCCATCTTAACTATCCCAGCCATCGAAGCCCTCCCCAGCCCGTCCTCAACCGAATGTTCATATACGGGACACAGGCCGTGCAAGCTTGCCCAGTACTGGCCTTAGTTCCTTCAACGCATACCCATTATTTTCTGATTCGAGATCCTCTGTGCTCATCCCACGCTTGTTTGAACCCTTTCACCGTTTTCCTCTCCTCCACCTCCCTCGGGAGCGCATTCCACGCATCCACCACCCTCTCCGTAAAGAAGAATTTCCTAACGTTACTCTTGAATCTACCACCCCTCAACCTCAAATTATGCCCTCTGGTTTTACCATTTTCCTTTCTACGTTAATACCTTTCAAGTATTTGAACATCTGAATCATATCTCCCCTGTTTAGTCACTCCCTGCAGGAGTGACTAAACCTGCCGTATTGAGTTACCGCAGTTTACTCACTCCCATGGGAGGGTTACATTGTATCAAAGTACATTTTAAAGGAGGGCACCTCAATTTTGGTCCGGCCTGAACCCAAATTGGGAGGGCCCAGGCCCCCAAGGCCCCCCCTTAGAAACATAGAAACATAGTGGCAGAAAAGGGCTATAGCCCACCAAGTCTGCCCATTCCAAAGTATTCGCTCCCGAATTTACTCCCTTAAAGATCCCACGTGAGCATCCCATTTACTCTTAAAATCCTTCACGCTGCTGGCTTCAACAACCTGCAGTGGGAGTTTGTTCCACTGATCCACCACTCTTTCGGTGAAGAAGTACTTTCTGGAGTCTCCTTGAAACTTCCCTCCTCTGATTTTCAGCGGATGCCCTCTGGTGGTCGAGGGACCCATGAGACAGAAGATATCATCTTCCGACTCAATCCGTCCCTTTGGCTATATCACTGTTTGTCACCAGAGCCATTCACTAATCTTCAGTAAACGATCCCCTTATTCAAAAAGTTCTCTGAAGGTCGCCTAAAGTTAGGTGCTGGGACACTGCATGCTAAGTAGAGAATGACACGGGGAAAAAATCTGTCCCCGTCACCGGCCCACCATCCTCTGCACCGCCCCGTCACCGCCATTCCATTCACCGCCCCGTCACCGTCACTGCCATCCCTTTCACCGCCCCGTCACCGCCACTGCCATCCCATTCACCGCCCCGTCACCGTCCCCGCAGCATTTTTTGGGATCTTTAACTCATCATCGCTAGGACTCGAATCTGAGTCCGTGGCACCTAACATAGAATGGAATTAGTATGGCAAAGTAATGAAGAATGGTCCAGCAGCCCCTACCCTCCCTCCACCTCACCTTATATTCGTTCCGAGTTTGCCGGCTTCCTTTTTCCCTAGCCGCACGCGTTCAAAAAGCCGTGCATTTAGCCAGCTCCCTCCCTCCACCTCACCTTAAATTTCGAGTTTTCCGGCTTCCTTTTTTCCGAGCCGCACGTGTTCAAAAATCCGTGCACGCGCGGCTGCGCGAGTCAATCAAACTTCTCCTCTCCTGCAACTTCCTGTTTCCGGTTGCGTCAGAGGAGAAGATTGATTGACTCGCGCAGCCGCGCGTGCACGGATTTTTGAACACGTGCGGCTCGGAAAAAAGGAAGCCGGAAAACTCGAAATTTAAGGTGAGGTGGAGGGAGGGAGCTGGCTAAATGCTACGGGCGGGCGGGCGGTGGCTGCGGGGACCGTGCGATCCTTGATACCTCACTGCGGAGACAAGACCATTCACCGCCCCGCGGGCGGTGAATGGCCTTGTCCCCGTCGCCGCAGCGACTGCTAGTTTTCTTCCCCGTTTTCGGCGGGTGACCCGCGGCTAAAATGCGGTGGCCGCGGGTAAACCGCCACCGTGTCATTCTCTAATGCTAAGTACAAATTCTAGTTTAGAATTCTGCGCATAATTACCATTGCAGAATGCTCATGTAAGTCTTCAGCGTGCCTAACTTTATGCACTGGTACTAATGGCAGCTGAAAGGCTGGTGTAAATGTTCACACCTAAGTGTTGTCAGTTAGACACACAAATTCTAGGCATGCCAGTGATCCACCCATGCCCCTCCCAGGTCCACACACAGTTGCACGCATTGAATTTTGTCTGCACAATTGTTGAATACCAACTAAGAGCATGTAACTGTAAATTACTGCCTGTTAATACCAATTATTTATTCATTCATTCATTCAATTTTCTATACCTTTCTCCGAGGGGAACTCAGAACAGTTTACATGAATTTATTTAGGTACCTGATCATTTTTCCCTGTCTATCCCTGTGGACTCAAAATCTATCTAAATGTACCTGGGGAAATGGGGGGATTAAGTGACTTATTCAGGGTCACAAGGAGCAGCGTGGGTTTGAACCCACAACCTCAGGGTGCTGAGGCTGTAGCTTTAACCACTGCACCACACTCTCCCCATTCCCTTCTTGGTTGGGCTGAGAACTTTTCAGCAGTCCCTCCCATTGTGATGTCATAATGCCTCGTTCCACCAATGCCTAAGAGCCAGCCCCATCGGTGATGTCACAATGGCTTGGTTTCTCTAGACTTGTGCCCATTTACTAGATACATTTGCCTCATGGAAATGAAAAGCGTTGAATAACTTGAAAGTTTCATGGTTTCACATCATATTTATTGATTTATTCAATTTTCTATACTGTTTTTCCAGGGAAGCTCAGAATAGTTTACACAAATTTATTCAAGTACTCAAGCATTTTTCCCTATCTGTCTCGGTGGACTTACAATCTGTCTCGGTGGACTTACAATCAATTGCCCATTGTACCTGGGGCAATGGGGGGATTAAGTGACTTGCCCTGGCCACTCCTTAAAGGGAGCATTGATTATAAACAATATGCTCTAGGGGAGCCTATTGGAGGATGAGGAGTTTGTAGATGGGGGCATCTTCAGGGCAGGGAGGATGCTCTTTAACAGCAGTCTCAAACTCACGGCCTGGGGGCCACATGCAGCCCGCCAGGTACTATTTTGCAGCCCGCAGTCTGTACTAGTGCTATAACTAGTGCTGCCCACTCTTTGCAGCGTCCTCCGTCTTCCCCCCTGGCCTCCCGCTCTTACCGCAAGATAATTACCACAGTCTGCAGAGAGGATTGCCGGTTATGTAGCGATCCTTGCAGGCTGCCGTCGTCCTCAGCAGCACATTCCCTCTGCCACAATCCTCAGAGGAGGGGGCAGGACTGCGGCAAAGGGACGTGCTGCGGAAGCCGATGGCAGCCTGCAACGAACGCTATGGCGATCCTCTCTGCAGGCTGCGGTAATTAGCTTAAACTAAGTCCGGGAGGCCAGGGGGAAGCTGGGGGACATGCAGGCCTTTGGGGGGGGGGGAAGATTTATAAACTATAAAGAGTTTTACCTCATGCAAAATTGACATTTCTTTAATAAGGCATTAACTATTTTTTCTGCGGCCCTCCAAGTACCTACAAATCCAAAGTGTGGCCCTGCAAAGGGTTTGAGTTGGAGACCACTGCTCTTTAACTAAAGAGTGGCCGCTTTAAGAAGATGCCAAGGAGCAATATAACATAAGCATTGCCGCTGCTGGGTCAAATCAGTAGTCCATCGTGCCCAGCAGTCCGCTCACGTGGCGGCCCTTAGGTCAAAGACCAGTGCTCTAACTGAGACTAGCCTTATCTGCATACGTTCTGGTTCAGCAGGAACTTGCCTAACTTTGTCTTGAATCTCTGGAGGGTGTTTTCCCCTATAACAGCCTCCGGAGGAGTGTTCTAGTTTTCTACCACTCTCTGGGTGAAGAAGAACTTCCTTATGTTTGGACGGAATCGATCCCCTTTTAACTTTAGAGAGTGCCCTCTCAGTTCTCTCTACCTTGGAGAGGGTGAACAACCTGTCTTTATCTACTAAGTCTATTCCCTTCATTATCTTGAATGTTTCGATCATGTCCCCTCTCAGTCTCCTCCTTTCCAGGCAGAAGAGGCCCAGTTTCTCTAATCTCTCACTGTACAGTAACTCCTCCAGCCCCTTAACCATTTTAGTCACTCGTCTCTGGACCCTTTCTGGTATTGTGTCCTTCTTCATGTATGGCGACCAGTGCTGGACAGTTTTCCAGGTGAGGGCGAACCATGGCCCGGTACAACGGAATGGCAACACAGTGCCTCGGGATGGAAAAATACAGCCAGCTTTCTGCTGGTGATACTTTTCCAGCAGCAACAATGCAATCCATGTTACTCAATTTATATACTCCCCCCCCACCACTCCTTTTACAAAACCGTAGCATGGCTTTTAGCGCTGGCCGTGGCGGTATCAGCTTCGATGCTCATAGGAAATCTATGAGCGTCAGAGCTGTTACCGCTGTGACCGAGTGCTAAAAATTGTGCTGCATTTTTGTATAAGGGGGGGATAGTAATGAGGTGTTTTGAATGCATCTACATGCTTTGCCGTGGTACAAAAGGGTTATTATACATTGTGGAAGTTGCGTACCATAAAACCGTATTATGAGTTTTCTGCTTTCAAACTTCTAGCTCATTCATTGTTGTTGAGTCTTCTTGACTATTACAATACAGTGGTACCATGGATTATGAGCATAATCCATTCCAGGAGCATGCTCGTAATCCAAAATGCTCGGATATCAAAGCAAGTTTCCCCATAGGAAGTAAGGGAAACTTGCTTTGATATGTTCCCACCTTCCACCTTCCCCCCCCCCCCGAGGCCAGAAGCGCTGCTCCCCCCCCCCACGAGAATCGGCATTGCTTCCGAAGGCCCCCCCGCGAACCGGCACCCTCCCCCCCGCGATCCGGCACCCCTCCGCCGCCATCGGGCACCCCCCTGCCGCGACCTGAGGTCCCCCCAACCCACCCGAACCCTCTTCTTACTTTGATGTAGCCTCCGCACCTGCACCAGCATGTCCTGTGCTGTGCTGTGCCCGAAAATTTGCCTCCGGTGCTGGGCCTTGAGCATGTGCGGGGGGGGGTGCCGGATTGCGGGGGGGAGGGTGCCGGTTCGCAGGGGGGGGGCGCTCGCAAATCGAGGCGCGCTCGGTGTACGAGGCACCAAGTTTGCAAATCTTTTGGTCATCTTGCAAAACACTCGCAAACCGGTGCACTCGTAAACCGAGGTACCACTGTATAGTCTATTTAACATGCACCAAGAAAGAGATGGCCAGACTTAGATTAATTCAGAACACGACAGTTAAATTGATTTATGGTGTGAGGAAATATGACCTTGTGACACCCTTCTATTGCGAGTTGCATTGGCTCCCGGTGGAAGCTCGCGTTTTGTTTAAGTTGGGTTGTCTTTGTTATAAAGTCGTGTACGGTATTGCTCCAATTTATATGACTGACAGATTCCTTATAGCATCTTATAAACATAGAAGAGGATCCACCTGCTTAGTTTACTTTTCCATCTGCTCAGGGTTGTAAAAGCAAGAAATCTTTGGATCATACATTAGCATTCCAGGCTGTTTCCTACGATAAGGAATTTCGACCTTTGTTGCGTAACGCTTGCTCTTACAAACAATTTAGAACCCAATTGAAAACTTACCTTTTCTCAAAGTACCTGGCTAAATAATTTAGGCATTTTTTAATGTTATTTTATTATTAATCTTTTGTTAACCGCATTGAACATAAGAACATAAGAACTGCCATCTCCGGATCAGACCCTGGGTCCATCAAGTCCGGTGATCCACTCACGTGGAGGCCCTGCCAGGTGTAACCTGGCAAAAACTTAGCCACCTGTATCCTTCTATGCGTCTTTCGAGGAGATGTGCATCTAACTTGCCCTTAAGTCCTAGAACGGTGGGTTCCGCAGCAATCTCCACCGGGAGAGCGTTCCAGGTGTCCACCACTCGCTGTGTGAAGCAGCAACTTCCTGGCATTTGTCCTGGGCTTGTTCCCCCTCAGCTTCAGTCCATGACCTCTTGCCCTAGTCACATTTGACATCGTAAATAACTTTTTATTCTGCTCTGTCTTGTCGATTCCTTTTATTATTTTAAAAGTCTCAATCAGGTCCCCTCACAGTCTCCTCTTCTCAAGGGAGAACAGTCCCAGTTTTCTAAGTCGTTCTTTGTAGTTCAAGTTCTCCATACCTTTTACCAGCTTCGTTGCGGTTATGAGGTTTATAAGGTTGGATAAGTTCCTACTGGAACAGAACATATGCAAGTAAGGCTAGACTCAAATAGGGCACTGGTCTTTGACCTAAGGGCCGCAGCGTGAGCGGACTGCTGGGCACGATGGACCAATGGTCTAACCCAGCAGTGGCAAATCTTATGTTCTTATGTTCTGTATGTTTGCATCTCATACTGTGGGTCCTGTGATAAACTTATTTAACATGCGTAATGGTAACTTAACGCAAGTTATTGCCCTTTAATGTTAATGGAGGAGTGTGTGGCGCAGTGGTTGGATCTACAGCCTCAGCACCCTGGGGTTGTGGGTTCAAACCCCGCGCTGCTCCTTGTGACCCTGGGCAAGTCACTCAGTCCTCCATAGCCCCAGGTACATTAGCTAGATTGTGAGCCCACCGGGACAGAGAGGGAAAATGCTTGAGTACCTGATTGTAAAACCGCTTAGATAACCTTGATAGGCGGTATATAAAATCCTAATACACTTGAAACTTGAACTTGAATGAGCAAATAACACACATTAGCGCCACTCCCCTAAATAAATCTAGGAAACAAGCAGGTAATTATTAAGTACCTTTCTGTCTGGCCTTTGTCTGGCTGGAAATCATGGCGGCGGCATCAACGGGTATTCCAACATATACACCTCCGTAGTTTCTTGAAGAAGAACAACATTTTAGCATTTATTTTCGTCTGCACTGTCAAGGGGTGGTAACTTCTTCAAATTATAAATGATAAAAAGGAAAGTTCTTGCATAAATTGAACGTGATACGGCTACTGTTCTGCAAACTAGACACCTGCACTCAAAAATCAGCTGTTAAAACATTTTTTTAAAATCCCACAGTAGACACATAGACTAAAAGGACATCAGTACCTTTTTTGAATACCAACTAAGAGCATATAACTGTAAATTACTGCCTGTTAACACCAATTATTTATTTATTCATTCATTAAATTTTTTATACCGTTCTCCGAGGGGAACTCAGAACAGTTTGCATGGATTTATTTAGGTCCTTGATCATTTTTCCCTGTCTGTCCCTGCAGACTCAAAATCTGTCTAATGTACCTGGGGCAATGGGGGGATTAAGTGACTTAAAAGGAGCAGTGTGGGTTTGAACTAGAGAATGACACGGGGAAAAAATCTGTCCCCGTCACCGCCCCCTCCCGGGCCCACCATCCTCTGCACCGCCCCGTCACCGTCATTCCCTTCACCGCCCCGTCACCCCTTTCACCGCCACTGCCATCCCATTCACTGCCCCGTCACCGTCCCACCGCATCCATATAAGCCTTAGTACTGTAATATTTAGCTTATTCCTTTCTTATAAATCAAAGTTCCTGCTGCTGAACTAGAGAAAGAGATGTTCAGCTGGCAGGGCTTTGTTTATAAATTTTTATCAACACAACTAATATACTACTTTATCCTAAAGCAAAAAATAAATAAATAAATAGAATTTTTTTGTTTTCTACCTTTGTTGTCTGGTTTCTGCTTTCCACATTTTCTCATTCAATTCCTTCCATCCACTGTGTGTCTTCTCTCTGCGTCTTCCATTTGCTGTTACTGTGCCTCTCCCTTCACCCCCCCCCCACCAATTGGTCTAGCACCCATCTTCTTCCCTCCGCTCCCCCATAGTCTGGCATCTGTCTTCTTCCCTTCCAGCATCTTCTCCTCACTCTGTCTTCCACATTTCCCTTCAGGGTCTGTTCCTCTCCACCCTCCTTCAATGTCTGGTCTATTCCTTTCCACCACCACCCTTCCCTCCCTCCTTTACCATCTGTTCCTTTCTACCAGCCTTCAGCTCCTCTCGCGTGGCCTATCTATCTACCTTCTTCCCTCTTATTTTGTGGCACATTACAATGTAATTTGTGCAAGCCACTGGAACCTGCGAGCTCGGTCCCTGTCCCATCCCCACAAACCATCTCGCTTCTGTGCTCCTATTTTCCCCATTTCTAATATCTCCCCTATGTATCTGCCATTGCCCCCCCCCCCCGTGTCCATATACCATCCCCATGGCATGTCCCCTTTATGTCTCTGTCCCTATGCCCCATGCACATAATTTCCCCTCTTTCTGTTACCTTCCTGTGTCCAGATTCCCCCTATCTTCCTCTTCCATACCAGTGTGTCTCTTCTTTTCAACCCCATCTAGCTTCTTTCCCTCTTTCTTCCCCCCCCCCCTGCTTCCAGCATCTGGCTCACCTGCCTGTCCTCCCCTTTCTTTCCTGCTGTGGGTTTTTCTTTCCCTCTTCATTCCCTTGGCCCAGAATCCTTTTCCCTTTCACTCCCTCCTTCCAGTGTGAGTCGGGAACACGCGCGATCGCGCGGTCCACGCAGCCCCCACCCGCCCGCCCGATCGATCGATTGTAGCGTTTAGCCAGCTCCCTCCCTTCACCTCACCTTAGTTTGCAGGCTTTCTTTTTCGGCGACCTGCACGCTTTCAAAGAGCTGCGCACGCACGGCTGCTCAGTGTTCAATCTTCTGTTCTGCTGCAACTTCCTGTTTCCGGTTGCGTCAGAGCAGAAGATTGAACACTGAGCAGCCGCGTGTGTGCGGCTCTTTGAAAGCGTGCAGGTCGCCGAAAAAGAAAGCCTGCAAACTAAGGTGAGGTGAAGGGAGGGAGCTGGCTAAACGCTACGATCGATCGGGCGGGCAGGGGCTGCGGGGACCGCGCGATCCTTGATGCCTCACTGCGGAGACAAGACCATTCACCGCTACATGGGGCGGTGAATGGCCTTGTCCCCGTCCCCGCAGCGACTGCTATTTTTCTTTCCCCGTTTCGGCAGGTTACCGTGTCATTCTCTAGTTTGAGCCCACAACCTCATGGTGCTGAGGCTGTAGCTTTAACCACTGCACCACACTCTCCCCATTACCTGCTTGGTTGGGCTGAGAACTTTTCAGCAGTCCTTCCCATGTGATGTCATAATGCCTCATTCCACCAATACCTAAGAGCCAGCCCATCGATGATGTCACAATGGCTTGGTTTCCCTATACTTGTGCCCATTTACTAGATTCATTTGCCTCACTGAAATGAGAAGCGTGGAATAACTTGTAAGTTTCATGACTCCACATCATATTTATTTATTTATTTATTCAATTTTCTATACTGTTCTCCCAGGGGAGTTCAGAATAGTTCACACAAATTTATTCAAGCATTTTTTCCCTATCTGTCCCGGCAGGCTCACAATCTAACTAATCTATCAATCAATCTAATCTAATTTATGCTTTTAATATGGAATACCTCAGGATTTATTACATTTTGTGTTTTTTAAATTTTGCATGAAATAAAAATCTTCAATACACTCATCCAAGAGCCAAGAAATGTAGCTAAAAGAGAAAAGAAATATAATCTCTGCTAACCTCAACCAAAGAGAAAAAAAAAGGAATTAAAGAGAGGGAAACTCGACCTAGAGGAACAGGAGTACCTCTCAGCAAAAAAACAAACAAAAGAAATCAGAAAGACAAACCCCTTTTTTACCAAGCCGCATTAGGCTTTTTTATTCCTATGAGCGTTAGAGCTAATACCGCTGCAGCTGGTGATCTGGTGATAAAAACCTTAATGCGGCTTCGTAAAAGGAGGATGGGGGGGAATTAGCAGTGCGGAAAGCCTGCCTCCACTTGTCATGATGCTATAAATGTGAAGTAGATGAAATATCAGGCACAACTATCACCTCAGAAACATGTCTTGTCATCAAGAAACACTGCAGCCGATTAGGGTCATAAAAGGCATAAAGAAAATTCCATAAATAGCGTCTAAAGTTAAGCACCAATTCCACACCCTTAATTAGCGATTTTGCACGCGTGTGCTAGGTGCTGTTCTATCAAATTGTCATGTTAGTCACATGAATTCTATAAAAGGTGCCACAATGAACAGCCGCCCACATAAGCGACACGGATCGCACGTCAATCATACAGTGGTGCCGTTTACAGAATCAAAGCTATGTCACAGGAAATGTAGGCCATGGTTTTCAAGGCCTACATTTCCAGTTCCTATCTGTGACAAGAATCATGACCACAGAGGTGCCTACAAACACCTAAGGGCACTTCCCGTGTTAACCATATGAATTTTATACTTAGGCCGGTGGGCGCATCCCTTGTCAATATTCCAGCGCTGTTTGTGGTGGCACCGTCTTTTTTTTTTTTAAATGTGATTTTAATTGCTTTCAAACTAGCAGCACCGTTTATAGAATTTGGGCCACGGCGCATAACAGTAAGGCTGTACCAGTAGACAGAGCAGTGGCTTAGTAAGTAGGGATCTTGGTGAGGGCGCTGGCATCTCTCCTCTCTCATAGAGATGTTTAAATACCTACTGTACGTGATGTAAATGCGCATGAGTCGAGTCTCTTTCATTTGAAAGAAAGCTCTGGAATGAGAGGGCATAGGATGAAGCTAAGAGGTGATAGGCTCAGGAGGAATCTGAGGAAATACTTTTTTACGAAAAGGGTGGTAGATGCGTGGAACAGTCTCCCAGAAGAGGTGGAAATGGAGACTGTGTCTGAATTCAAGAAAGCCTGGGACAGGCACGTGGAATCTCTTAGACAGAGAAAGAGATAATGGTTACTGCGGATGGGCAAACTGGATGGGCCATTTGGCCTTTATCTACCATCATGTTACAATGTTTCTATACCTCATATAAATTAATTACCAGCTGTTTCTATAACCATAAAGTTCTTTGACATCACAATGCAGGTGTAAAGAGCCTTAGCCTATAGGAAGAGAAGATGCAAATGTTAAGATCCTTAGAGGGGCATAATCAAAAAAAACGTCTAAGTCCCCTTTTGGCCTAAGTCCTTAAACGTTCAAAGCAGAAGCAGGGAAAATGTCCATAATCAAAACAAACGTCCAAAAGGAGTTTTGTTTTGATTATGGCCTACCTCTACTAAACGCCCAGATCACCACTATATCTACAAGTACACCCCCACAACGTCTACACTTTTTGCCCATAATGAACCAAAAAAAACGCCTAAGCCCCAAACGTCCAACACAAGGGCTGTTAGGCGAAGGAGGAGCCAGTCCTTCACCTAAAAGCTGGATTCTGTAACCGGTGTCTGTCAAAAACAACACCGGTTAAAGAATCCTCCCCCCCCAACGATCCAGGCAGGAGGGTGCCCAAGCCCTCCTGCCCTGTCGAACCGCGAACCCCCCCCCCCCCCGACAACATCGGGGCAACGGGGAGCCCAAGCCCTCTTGTCCCGTCGAACCGCGAACCCCCCCCCCCCGACAACATCAGGTTGGGCCCATGTGCCTAAGGCCCCACCCATAGGAGGGGCCTAAGGCTTCCGTGCCTATTCTGATTGGCCCAGGCGCCTTAGGCCCCACCTGTGGGCGGGGTTTCAGACGGCTGGGCCAATCCAGCCCCATTCTGGAGCCGGCTAGCCTGCCGGACGGGCGGGCTTGGCACCCGTCTGTCCGGCCAACATTAAAGGTACGGGAAAGGGGGGTATGGGTGGGGGGTCGGACGGGGGGTCGCAGGTCAGCGGGGAGGGCTGATCGGGGATTCTGGGGAGCGGCCATCCCTGAAGGCCAGCCTGTCCCCCTGAAGGCCTGCACCTCCCCTGAAGGCCTGCATGTATCTCCCCTGAAGACCTGCACCCTCTCTGAAGGCTTACCTGTCCCTTCTGAAGGCCTGTACTCTCTGGAAGACTGCACCCTCCCCCCCACAAAAGGACTACACCTCCCTCCCCCCGGAAGGTCTGCGTGTTCAATTTACCTAAATTCAGCAACCTACATAATAAGATCGCTGGCTCTAGCGATCTTTGCAAGCTGCTATATGTCGTCCGAGTTGTCTTCTCTCTGCATGGTCCCATTCCTTCTCTGATGTCAGAGAAGGGGTGGGACCGCGGCAGAGAGAAGACAATTCGGACGATGTATGGCAGCTTGCAAAGATCACTAGAGCCAGCAATCTTATGCAGGCTGCTGAATTTAGGCAAATTGATGCTGGGAAGCCGAACACTAGCGGGGAAGCCACTTCCCGACTGACCCTCTCCACTCGCCCTCTAAAGCAGGAGCAGCAGGCCAGCAAGAGGCAGCGCTGCCACTCCTGCTTTAGGGGCGAGGGGGGAGGGTCAGTCAACGAATCAGGAGGCCGATTTTTTGGTGTGGTAAATCGATTCGAATCGATTCACCTGAAGTGAATCGGTGAATCGATTCGAATTGTGAATCAGGCAGCACTAGTCTGCGCATGCGCTGTCCCTTCGTGCCCGGCAGAACTAAATTTTACTTTTTTAAACTTTTTTTTACTTTTTCACGAGCCTGTGGTTTTAACCTGCTTTAAACCAGTGGGTTAAAACCATGTGCTCGCACTACGAGGAAGACGATCGGGGTAGATTGCTGGAAAGTCGGAGGGGAGAGAGCAGGAGATCGGGGCAGAAGCAGGGCGGCAATCGTGGCAGACAGAGCTGGAAAGTGAGCAGGAGATCGGGACAGAGAGCAGAAAAGCAGGGCAGCGATCGGGGCAAACAGAGCTGGAAAGTCGGGGGCTGAGAGCAGGAGATCGGGGCAGAAGCAGGGCGGTGATCGGGCAGACAGAGCTGGAAAGTGAGCAGGAGATCGGGGCAGAGAGCAGAACAGCAGGGCAGAAAGCAGGGCAGTTGGAAAGGACCTGAGCGACTGGTCCTCAGCAGTCGCTTATTTTTGGATCGGTCAGCCCAGTCGGTGTCCCTCATTTTGTTTAGTGAATCGCTGCCTGCCTGCATTTGAATGCCGTCCCCCCTCATTTGCATGCGCGGATTGGAGGATGATCAGGACAGAGGTTAGTGAATCGGGTCGGAGGGAAATCAGGTCGCAAAGGGGTCACAAACCGATTGGTACACGATTGGTTTGCTTAGTGAATCTAGCCCAAAGTTATCCAAAGCAAATCTACTCAATATAGGCCTCAAAACTGATTTTTCTCATTCCGGCTGACAATTTGCAGTTCTAAACATGGCCTTACTAAAAATGTTGACTATCAACATTGTAATGTAGATTAAATTCAATAATCATGTAACCAAAAGTTATGCAAGAAATCGATAGAAGTTAATAACCAGAAAATGCATCAATCCAAAAACCTGGTAAGTTTATCCTTTTTGATATCAATTAAAGTGAAATCAGCATTTATATTATACAGTCTTAAATAATGGAAAAAATATGTTTTAATAAGGAGATTGATATCAGGTTTAATTCTCACACTTTGAGAGCACTTCTTGGCACCAGAGCAGTCAATGGATGAGTAAAACCAGAATGGGAAATAATCATTTTGAAAGCTTAATCATTAGCAGGCATATTTTTACATGTCCAAACTAAAACACTTATAATATAGAAAAAATACCTTCTTCTGTCATCTTCAGCTGTGGATTCTTCAGCCCTATCATACAGAAAAAAAATCACAGATTATAATCACTTCTTTTTTTTTCTGATCAGGAAGTTCCCCCCCACCTCCCCTTCAAAAAAAAATGCTTCATTTGGGCCTCCAGCCCACTTAGGATCCTGGCACTATAAGCCTTTTTTTGCAATTTCCACCTATCTTACATCCCCCACCCCTCTAACAAACCTAGTCTAGTGATTGTAATCAAAGGTCTTTCTGAGCTATGCAGCAAGACTCCATTCAGGACCCTGTCATCATGATGCTTCTAAGTGCTCGCTGTCACCCTTGAGTAATAACCACAACACCTGCCCCTCCCCCCCCTCAGCCCACCAGGAGATGTGAATGCCGCCTCTGCGGCATCCTCTGACCACAGGATCAGACTAACGCTGCATTGGCCCTTATTCATTTTTAAGTGCCCCCAAGAATGTCCATTCATTCTTCCTTTCAGTTTCAACAAACTTTATTAAATGTTCATGAAAACAAATAAAGAGGGTCCGCTGAAAAGTTTTTGGCTCAACCAAGAAGAGAACAATGTGGAGCCATGAAACTTACACGTTATTCCACACTTCTCTTGACACTTTTCGTTTCAATGAGGCAAATGCATCTAGTAAACGGGCCCAAGTATAGGGAAACCAAGCCATTGTGACATCACCGATGAGGTTGGCTCTTAGGCATTGGTGGAATGAGGCATTATGACATCACAGTAGGCGGGGCCGCTGAAAAGTTCTCAGCCCAATCAAGGAGAGAACGATATAGAGCCATGAAACTTACAAGTTATTCCACACTTCTCTTGACACTTTTTATTTTATTTCATACTAGCTGATTACCCGGCGTTGCCCGGATATTTATTTATCCCAAAATGTCCAACCCCCTACATGTCCCACCCCCTATCCCCCCCACGTTACCCCCCCAACATGTCCCATATGCCCCACCCCCATGTCCCAACCCCCTACCCTCCACAAGTCCCAAAGGAATGTCCCTCTCTATGGGGCTGAACTTAGACTTAAACGGCATCGGGAGTGTCGGTATTCATCTCTGCGAGGCCAAAAACTATGGGTTGGGCATTAATATCTGTCGATTTTGATAATTTTAACATATCACCCCCTTCCCACCCTCACAGTATTTTACCCCGTCCCACCTGCACAATATTTTTCCCCAGATAGTAAGTCATATGTGTACCAAGTTTGGTTGAAATCTCTCCATGCGTTTCAGAGTTATGCTGAGTATTCATCTGTGAGCCCGAAAATACTATGGGGTAGATACTAAAATCTGTTATTTTCAATCATTTTTACATATCCCCCCTTCCCACCCCCACAGTGTTTGTCCTCAGATAGTAAGTAATGTGTATGTCAAGTTTGGTTGAAATCTATCCATGCATTGAAGAGTTATGCTGGAACATACATACATACACACACACACATATATTCAAATTATAATATGAAATATTTGACAAAATGAATACAATACAACTAACGCAAAACTTGATTATAAACAACATTTTTAGTTTCACCTCCAGGAGCAAGAACATATAAATTCTTGGGTGAACCCACCCTTGAGCAAGCAACATAGAGTTGTGGGCCGAGAGACCCCCCAGAACATATCACCCCAGGTAGTGAGGGATCTGCATACCAAGTTTCGTTCAAATCGGGCAAGCCGTTTATGCGTTGGCAGCTTTTTACATTTTTTCCATTGACATGAATGGGTGAAATCTGATTTTCTGTTTGTAGCTCCGCCCACATGTGCAGGTGGGCCGCGAGACCCCCAGAACATATCATCCCAGGTAGTGAGGGATCTGCATACCAAGTTTCGTTCAAATCGGGAAAGCCGTTTGTGCGTTGGCAGCTTTTTACATTTTTTCCATTGACATGAATGGGTGAAATCTGATTTTCTGTTTGTAGCTCCGCCCACGTGTGCAGGTGGGCTGCGAGACCCCCAGAACATATCACCCCAGATAGTGAGGGATCTGCATACCAAGTTTCGTTCAAATCGGTCAAGCCGGTTTTGAATTACAGTGAGAATGGCAGCTTTTTACATTTTTTCCATTGACATGAATGGGTGAAATCTGATTTTCTGTTTGTAGCTCCGCCCACGTGTGCAGGTGGGCCGCGAGACCCCCAGAACATATCACCCCAGGTAGTGAGGGATCTGCATACCAAGTTTCGTTCAAATCGGGCAAGCCGTTTTTGCGTTGGCAGCTTTTTACATTTTTTCCATTGACATGAATGGGTGAAATCTGATTTTCTGTTTGTAGCTCCGCCCACGTGTTCAGGTGGGCCGCGAGACCCCCAGAACATATCACCCCAGGTAGTGAGGGATCTGCATACCAAGTTTCGTTCAAATCGGGCAAGTCGTTTTTGCGTGATCGCGGCACATACACACACACATACATACACACATACCTCCGATTTTATATATATATATAGATCATTGAAACAAAAAAGTGTCAAAAAAGTGTAGAATAACTTGTAAGTTTCATAGTAACATGGCTCCATATCATTCTCGGCTGGGCTGAGAACTTTTCAGTGGCCCATCATATAACAAAAACCTACAGATAACAAGTTGCTGATCCACATAAACAGCAATCAGAGACCACACGGCATTGAACTTACACAGAGAGGAATCCTTGTCAGCAAAAGCTCTTTCATAATGTGGTAAAGCTATGTTTGCTATATTTACACTGTCAATAAAGTAGTGTTTTAATTGTAAGCAAGATACTAAACAATTCTGAATGATCCCTCTGTTGCATGCAAGGACAATCGATAAATCTACAAATTACAATTCCATAAGTTAAAGGAATCGCAATAATAAAGATATTTTGGACCTGCTGCCAAATTTTCTCCTAATAAGATGACAGGGCAACGCAATGGAACAGTGTACCCTTCTCAGAATCACAGGACCAACCAAGTGGAGAAAGCTTCGTCCAAGGCTAGACAAATCATCGGTTGTATCCGAAGAAGTTTCGTCAGCCGTAAGCCAGAGGTCATAATGCCATTGTACAGATCCATGGTGAGACCCCCATCTGGAATACTGTGTACAATTCTGGTGGCCACATTACCACAAAGATGTGCTGAGAGTTGAGTCGGTTCAACGAATGGCCACTCGGATGGTCTCGGGTCTCAGGGATCTACTGTATGAGGAACGGCTGGATAAATTGCAGCTATACTCACTCGAGGAACGCAGAGAGAGGGGTAGCATGATCGAGACGTTCAAATATGTCACAGGCCGTATCGAGGTGGAAGAAGATATCTTCTTTCTCAAAGGTCCCGCGGCAACGAGAGGGCATCCACTGAAACTCAGGGGTGGGAAATTTCATGGCGACACCAGAAAGTACTTCTTCACCAAAAGGGTGGTTGATCGCTGGAATAATCTTCCACTACAGGTAATTGGGGCCAGCAGCGTGCCAGACTTTAAGACAAAATGGGATTGGCACGTGGGATCTCTTCATAGAGGAAGGTAGGGGTGGGTCATTAGTGTGGGCAGACTGGATGGGCCGTGGCCCTTTTCTGCCGTCAGTTTCTACGTTTCTATGTATAGTATTTATTTATTTAATTATTTATATACCACGTATATCCTAAGCGGTTTTACATTCAAGTACTTTATCATATTTCCCTATCTAACCCAGCAGGCTCAAACTCTAGTGTACCTGGGGGCAATGAGGGGATTAAGTGACTTGCCCAGGGTCACAAGGAGCAGCGGGGGATTGAACCCACAACCCCAGGCTGTAGCTTTTAACTACTGCGCCACACACTCCCACTCTTGAAGTGGCTTGAAGGAAACAGAAGCAGGATGCGAGTGTATGGATGGAGTGAATGTACAAATGGAATGAGTGTATGCTCACAGACCCCCGTTTTCTTTGTGCACTCAGCCCAACCTGCTTCCGAACTCGGGTCAAAGATGAGCTGAGGAGGTAATGGAAGTCTGTGCAAGAAGGGAGGGAGAGGCTGGACAGGCAGGCAGGTGAGCACACAATTAGGGAAGATGAGGATTCAGGAGGCCTGAGGAGGAATTGCAGCCATGAAAAGAGAGGGAGGTGGTGGTGCTCGTGGACTGCTAGTAAGGCAGACTATTACTTGCTACTTTAATGGAAACTTATGTAGTCAGGTTGAAGTTTCTGCTAGTCACTGGCCTCTCATAATTAGAACAACTGTTTGCCAACCCTACTCTGGCTCCAAGTATCCTACATTTATTGGAAGTCTGCCATTCTCAGGGAGAAGACCGAGCAGGTCCAATACCGCCTCTTGACTTAGGGCCCTAGGAATATATCTAGATTTCTTAACTACTACTAATCACTAATATAGCTCTGAAAGGCGAATTGGCGCTGTATATTTTGACATTTAGACGGTCCCTGCTCAGAAGAGCTTACAATCTAACTTAGACAGACAGACAAGACATATAGGGTTGGGAATGCAGAACCCAAGATGAGAGGAGTTAGGAGTCAAAAGCACTCTCAAAGAGGTGGGCGTTTATCTGGGCTTACCAGAGACAGAGCCCGCCATAGGGATTCAGGCAGCTTGTTCCAAGCATAAGGCACAGCAAGGCAGAAGGGACGGAGTCTGGAGTTGGCAGTTGAAGAGGTGTCACAGATTGGAGGGACTTACCAGCTGAGCGGCGCTCATGGGGGGAGGGGGGATCATAGGGGGAGATAAGTGAAGAGAGATAGTGAGGGGCAACTGAATGAGTGCATTTGTAGGTCCGTAAGAGGAATTTGAATTGTATTCGTAAATGGATGGGAAGCCAATGAAGTGACTTTAGGAGAGGGGTAACACTAGCAAAGCGGTTCTCCCGGAATATGAGGCGTGCAGCCGAATTCTGGATGGATTGGAGGGGAGCGAGATGGCTAAGCGGAAGGCCTGAGAGTAGCGAGTTGCAGTAGTCTAAGTGCGAGGTGATGAGGGCGTGGATAAGTGTTTTGGTAGCGTGCTCAGAGAGGAAGGGTCGGATTTTGGTAATATTATAGAGGAAGATTCTCACCCACCTGCCCCAGACAATTGAGGAGAGTGGAAAATCAAACTTGAAACTGAACTGAAGACTTCTTGCCAGGTTGACTCTTTTGTTACACCTTAATTGACAAAGGATTAAAAATCCAATTCTCATAGTACAATTCAACATAAAACTTACAATTTTGTTAACAGCATAACAATAGTAAAAAACCCCACATACAAACATAAATACAATGAATGAGGTAAACTCAAAATCAACAAATTGAAACTTATCCCCTCTTGTACTAAGGCGCGCTAGCCAATTTAGCGTGCATTAAATATGACTAAATATTGTATATACACATTAGCATTTTGCGCGCTAAATTGGTTAACGCACCTTAGTAAAAGGACCCCTTAATATAGGACTACCATGAAACAGTTTCAAAAGTATACTTAATAGCAGTGGCGTACCTAGCATATGTGGCACCCAGAGCCCATCATTTTTTGACCCCCCCCCCCATCTGTATGAAAAACATGATTTTTAGTCACACAAGAGTGTACCTAGGAAAAGGCAGCATCTTACATACTGTAATGAGCAGTACATCAATAAACCCATTGTAAAACTAAACAAGCCAGACTAGTACAGATCAATCCTACACAGTCAATCCTAACAGAAAACCATGTCTTTTCGAACACAGAACACAGAAAACACCTTCGCCTAGTAAGTAATCACAAACTAACCCCTCCCTCTTTTACAAAACTGTAGTGCGGTTTTTAGCCACGGTGGTAACAGCTCAGATGTCGACACTAAAAAACACCCTACAGTTTTGTAAATGGGGTGATAGAATATAAATACGTAGACAAAGGTTAAACTGAAGCACCAAGAAGCTGGACTCTGCATACAACACCACAGAAACAGCGATGCATCTCCCCTAAAGCAAAAATAAATAAATAGGATTTTTTTTTCTACCTTGTCTTCTCTGGTTTCTGCTTTCCTCATCTTCTCGTCACTCTCTTCCTTTCATCCACTGTCTACCCTCTCTCTGCCCCTTCTATATGGCATCTTCTCTCCTTCTATTCCCCTTCCAGAAACTTTATGCCTCCCCTTCCATCTCTCCCTTCACCCCCATTGGTCTAGCATCCATCTTCTTTCCTTCCCTCCTCCAATGGTCTGGCATCTCTCTCCTCTCCTTCCTTTTCCCACACTCCCATGGTCTGGTATTTCACTCTCTCCTCTCCCTTCCCCCCTTCTTCCATCAGTATCTGCCCCTTTCTTTCCCTCCAACCCAATTCCATGCAGTATCCTTCTTTCCCTGCACACCAATTCCATCAGCATCTGCCCCTTTCTTTCCCTTCACCATGCTTCCATACCACCCTGACCTCCTTTCTCACCCTTTACCTTGCTTCCATACCACCCTGACCCCCTTTCTCACCCTCTACACCCTTCCATACCATCCTGACTCCCTTTCTCTCCCTGGGACTTCGAGGTAAAATTGCGTTATTTGTGGATGACGCTAAACTATGCAACATTGTGGGCAGCACAACCATGCTAGACACTATGAGGCAGGACCTACTTTTACTAGAACAATGGTCTAATACTTGGCAACTGAGTTTTAATGCCAAAAAGTGTAAGGTGATGCACCTTGGTAGCAATATCCCCTGCAGAACATACACCCTGAATGGTGAAAACTTAACAAGAACCATCGAAGAACGAGACCTGGGTGTAATCATTAGTGAAGATATGAAAACTGCCAATCAGGTGGAGAAAGCTTCAGCCAAGGCTAGACAAATGCTAGGTTGCATCCGGAGAAGTTTTATCAGCCGTAAGCCTGAAGTTATAATGCCATTGTACAGGTCGATGGTGAGACCTCATCTGGAGTACTGTGTTCAGTTTTGGAAGCTACATTATCAAAAGGATGTGAAGAGAATGGAGTCGGTTCAGCGTATAGCCACTAAGATGGTCTCAGGACTTAAGGATCTCCCATATGAAGAATGTCTAAGAAGGCTGCAGTTATATTCTCTCGAAGAACGCAGAGAACGGGGTGACATGATAGAGACATTCAAATATCTTTCAGGCCGTATTGAGGACGAGGAAGATATCTTCTTCCTTACGGGGCCCACAGCAACCAGAGGGCATCCGCTCAAACTCAAGGGTGACATCAGGAAATACTTCTTCATTGAAAGAGTGGTTGATCGATGGAATGGTCTTCCACTTCAGGTAGTTGAGGCCAGTAACGCACTCGACTTCAAGAGACAATGGGATAAACATGTAGGTTCGCTCCGGGGAAATGCTTAAAAAGAGGGTTCTTGTTGAGGAAAGGTTCTTGGAGTGGGTTCGCTCTAGGAAATTCTTAGAGGGAGGGTTGTGTTGAGGGAGGGTTATTCGAGTGGGCAGACTTGTTGGGCCAACGGCCCTTTTCTGCTGTCATACTCTATGTTTCTATGTTTCCATCATGCTTCCATACCACCCTGACCCCCTTTTTCTCCCTTCACCACCCTTCCATACTACCCTGACCCCTTTTACTCCTTCCACTACCCTGCTATGCTCCTTTCACTTTCCATCCAAATCAGCAAGGTCCCACGATGACTACTTCTGCTGCCTCTGCTCTGGAAGAGGTGAGTGACATCGGAGGGGGGTGGGCTGGCAGACACAGGGAGTTGCGGCAAGGTCCCACGATGACTGCGGATGCCGGTCCACCCCCCTCTGACGTTACTTACCTCTTCCAGAGCAGAGGCGGTAGACGCAGTCATTGCGGGACCTTCCTGCACTTCAGCGCGGCTGCCCACTCTGCTCTGGAATAAGTACGACAGCCGCGCTGAGGTGCCGTTTAGAGCAGTGCGGAAGGTTCAGGACCCAGCCGTCTGTGCAGCCCCTTGGAGCGTGCATCCGAGGCGGACCGCCCCCCCCCCCCCCCCTTGGTACGCCACTGCTTAACAGCACTGAAATTCACCTAAGAGAGATATAATACAATGTCAACATAATACTTATCAAACACTTGTAATAATCACACATTAAAACACTGATATAACATAACATAAATATTTATATACCGCGAGTGCCTTTCGGTTCAAGGCGGTTTACATAAAAATGGCTCAGAAAAGTCAGCGAGCTACATTAAAGGAGAAGAGAGCAGAAAGACTGGTGGATCACAGAGAGGGAATTAAGAGGACCTAACTGAGAAATAATAGTTATGACACGAATGCTCCTCTACAAAACAGTAGTCTCTCTGTGGCATACATATACAGTATAATCTCGTTATAACGGACTTCAAGGGACCTGGAAAAACAGTCTGTTATATCCAGAGTTGCATTTTTTAAAAACTTTATTTAGGTCAACTTGAAACAACGTACAATCAATGAACAACAGTCACTGCACAAGCATATCAGCAACATCAAGAACAAAACTCAGCAAAACATTGGTATGGCACGAAATGATTGCAAAACCAGAACACTGAAAGATGTTCTAAAGCATTATGTCGTACTGTCCTGGAAAGAAAAATAATCTGTCATTTTCTTCTGGGCTGCATTTTGATACTATATAACCGGCACACCACGCGCCTTGTAGGCGGAGCCTGCATGTCCGTTATAGCCAAACAAAACTACATCTAAAAGCGGCTCTGGGGACCAAATTGGTTGTTCATTATATATGCGAGTCCGTTATATGCGATGATTTTCTGCATGTTTATAAAAGCGCAAGGTTGAGACCAGCAGACCTTGTCCACTATAGATGAGGTTCCGTTATAAGCGAGTCCGTTATAATGAGATTATACTGTAAATGGTACTTTTTTTTTTTTTTAAGAAAGATTATTTCATTAAAAAAGTTCTAATGTTGCTATTTTAGTCTGACTAACTGTTCATGCTTTGTGATGCTATCATATAGCTTAATGGTGACTGAGTCAGGTTTTTGCCACATCAGTGAATAACCTTCAGAAAAGTGTCGACTTCACAGAAAGTAAAAGGCTGGTCATTCCAATGTTATCTCAAGAAACACACGCTTCTGTTTGCCGAGATACCCTTTAAAATTAAAACGATTTGACAAATGCTCCACGGCTGGCTTAAGCTTTGCACCCACCATAGTCCTAAATAAGCAACCCCACAAACATTTTAAAGAAGAAACTGACATCTTGTTTACAGATTGTCAAACTATGTATTATAAAATACAATTTGAGGCATTAAGATGATAATTTTATAACAGAGAGGCTGATATTCAGACCATGGAGGCAGGTGTTTATGTACACGTGAATGTGTGAATGCATGAATGTACGCAATAATGCATATGAGTATGTATGTGTGTTTGTATTATACATGCATGTGAGCATGCATGTATGTGTGCATATGTATGTGTATATGTGTATGTACACATATGTACATGTGTATGTACACGTAGCTTGTGTGCATGTGTACGTACACGTAGCTGGTTTTAAGAAAGGTTTGGACAAGTTCCTGGAGGAAAAGTCCATAATCTGTTATTGAGGAAGACATGGGGGTAGCCACTGCTTGCTCTGGATCGGTAGCATGGAATGTTGCTACACCTTGGGTTTTGGCCTGGATTGGCCACCGTGAGAATGGGCTACTGGGCTCGATGGACCATTGGTCTGACCCAGTAAGGCTATTCTTAGGTTCTTATGTGTATTTGTGTGTATGTATATATATATGTGCATGCTTGTGTATGTATGAATGTGGGTATGTACATTTGCTGTGTGTGTGCATTAGTGTATGTGGGTATGTGTAAATTACACATGTGTATGTGTGAATGAACGCCTTGTGGATTTTCTAATTAAACTGAGATAAGTTTGGATTGGAAGGTGAGTGAGGTGTGCTAGACTGGAGAAGAATAGACTGGAGTCAAATGTACTTTCCAGTATGCCTCTGACAATAGTTTCTGATTAATCTTAGTTATCTGTGCACCTGAACCTATTGTACGTCCTAAGCTGTCCATCCTAAGCATCAGACATTAACACATCTTCTTAACACCTCTTTGCACCTCTTAGTTGCAAGTTCGTTTGTTACCTTTAAAGCATTGATTTAATTAAGGCTGTCTGCAATGACATTCCCTAAGGTCAGACATGAATGATATGATCTCCCATAGGCCTTTGCTGACATTGGTTAGGCTAACCGAAAATGCTGATTGCTAGCAATGCTAGGCTGACACATGACATTTAAAGGTAGAGGACCTTTGGATGGTGGAAGGACAGAAGGTTATACAGGTATTTGGGATGGCTGGCTCAGCCTGGTGGGACCCACTCTCTGGCATGATGGAATGGGACAGGCTGAGAGGGGTCATAAAGAGAGGGTTTGATTTCAGTCAAAAAAAAGCACTGGCATTTCCAGCAGAAACTGGAGAATGACCAAACCCAGATTCTGGGCTGCTTTCAGTGCCAAAGCCAAAACCATAATTCTGTTGGCCTTTCGTTTTTTGGAGCTTTTCTCTCTCTCTTGATTAATTTTCGTTGTATACCACTTGGTTTGCATTCCAGAAAGGAGATATATCAAATGTTAACAAACATTCCCACATAGAAACTTTCCAGCTACATCTCCTTCCCACTTTTTCTATTTATCACTTGTATATTAGAAGCATGCAGTACTGACTCTCTTATTTTGAACTAACAGTATTCTAGTATCAACAATTGTGGTTCCTTCCTCCTCTTCATCCAAAACAGGCCCCGCCTGAAAAGCACTGACGAACAGCAGTAGAAGCTTCTGCCAACTCCTTTATGAGATCCTAACCTTCCAAGAGACAAATGTTTTACAATATTCTCTCACTCTCTCAATAGGATGCATTTTTTCCCATGTTTGGGAAAAAAATGTAAGCGTCCTGGTTATTTCAGTACGAACTCTCTTAATCGAGACAACTATTGTGTGTCCAGTGATGGCATCAAGCAAAAATAGCTGTTTTAACTGAATGCAGCTGTCCCTGTTTCATCATCACAGGCAGCCACAGAAAGCTGCCATTATATAAACTCTCTGTGGTTTTTTTTATTTTTTTTTTTTTTTACTGTTTTTAGAGGGAGGTCTGCTCAGGTGGGGGAGGGCAGAATTCATGTAGGGATATCTCCTGTCCCTGCACTCTGAGAGCAAAATAATAATAATAATAATAACTTTATTCTTATATAATGCAGCTTGCTGCCGCAGCTTCCTAAAAAGGGGTGGGGGGGGCAGAGAAGGTTAGGCACAGTTAGAGGGTTAGGCAGAGGAGATTAGGTCCACGGTAGTATGGAAAAAAAAAAAAAATCTGCCTTGTCAGATCTTGTCATACTTATGGGTCAATATTAGTACTTTAAGTTTGTGGTCCTGTATTTGCATAGGGGTTATCTATGTTCTGCTTGTGTGACCAAGGCCAGGTGTTCTGGTAGGAATGAATGTTGAGAAGCATACAGTATAGCTTAGTTTAATTTTGTGGTTAATCATTATGAATTGTTAATAAGGTTATATTGTGTGGGCAGGGCCTGGGATGGGGACTTTTGAGCACCCCCAATCATTTTGAAAAGTTGGTTCCTCTGGTTCCTATAACTACCCTACTCTGACCTTCGTTCATGCGCAATCCAACCCATTCTAACCCAGCCCCTGCTCCACCCCAGCCCCCCCCCCCCCCATGAACCTCACGTTTCCTTTCCTGATCTCAAGGCATCATCTGGAGGATCTCCGCACATGCGCAGAAGCTCTCCAGATGCAGTCCCGAGCTCAGGGCCCTCCAAAACCTAGGCAACTGCCGGGATTTGGAAATCCTTCCGGGCACCCGGCCAGCATGTATGTTTGCTTGTGTGTTGTGTATGTAGGTGATTGCGCATAATTAGTTTGTATTGCGTCGTCTAGTTTGCAACCTTCACCCAAAAACTGGCTCTTTGGGAAATCAGTCTGTCAGCTGTCAACGGCTAGACCGCCACGCGGACTGGATGTTCTTCGACTGGTCACTTTTCATCACTACGATGAAGGATAACCTTTTCCAGAAAGCTCTAAGTTGGCATGTGAGTCAGCGATGGCGGTATGGAATTGAGCCAGGATACCGACACAACGCATAGACTTGCTTTTGGCAATTGAGGAAGCTGCATGAATAAGGCAGTTGCAAACAAGGCACTCACAGACCTTTCCAGACACCTATGGTTTCTGTCTTGAGCACTTGCCGTTTTTGAAGACAGAATCGCACCACAAACAAAGCTACGAACGGTGTAAAATGCACAGCGTCCACCATTGTTAGACATTCCACAACGTCTCATGCACACAGATGAAACAGAACCTTGGCTTTTGAAAGTTTTGTAACACAGAGAACGCAGTCGTGGTTTTTTGGGGGGGGATCTCTTGATTGACAGAGGATCAACAAAAGCAAAACATCCCACAGAGTGGACTGACAATCCAGTTTTCAAGGAACTTTGGAATCGGGCATCCAAACGAAGGACTCTTTTTACAAAGGTGCGCTAGCGGTTTTAGCGCACGCACTGGATTAGCGCGCGCTGGCCGAAAATCTACCGCCTGCTCAAAAGGAGGCGGTAGCGGCTAGCACGCACGGCAATTTAGCGCGCGCTATTCTGCGCGTTAAGGCCCTAACTGTTAATGCAGCAGAACGAGGGATAAGCCTCATTGAAAAATATAAAAATACTTTGACAAAAGTGAACAGAAGCAATTTGTACTTTGGCTAGTGGCCAGCCACTGAAAGAAGTTTCCTTCAGCATCAAAGGTGGCTTTTATGTCATAGACCACACTTTTTTGGCTTGCGAGCTACTTTTAAAATGACCAAGTCAAAATGATCTACCAACGATAACATTTAAAAAAAACACAAAGCACACTTTATGCAGAGAAAATGTTAATTATCATTTATATTCTGGGTTTTTTTTCAAAGAGGTCAAGGTAGATGACTTTAAAATATGCAATGTCACCTCAGTAACAACTATACAAAAATAGACAAATATACCCCCTCCCCTTTTACTAAACCATGATAGCGGTTTTTAGCACAGGGAGCTGCGCTGAATGCCCCTTCGCGGCTCCCGACGGTCATAGGCTTCCTGCGCTAAAAACCACTATCGCGGTTTAGTAAAAGGGGGCCATAATGCAGATATAAATTCTCAAAACTGACACATTTTGATCAGTAAATTGAAAATAAAATCATTTCTATTACCTTTTTGTCTGGTGATTTCATGAGTCTCTGGTTGCACTTCCTTCTTCTGTAAATCCAATATTTCTTTCTTTCTGCCTTTCTTTCTTTTCTGCCCCCTTCCTTTTTCTTTCTGTCTCTCTTTCTTTCCCTCTCCCCCTGCCCCCTCTTTATTTCTGTCTTTCTTTCTATCTCCCCCTGTCTGCCTGTCTTTCTTTCTCTCTCCTCCTGCTTCCCCCCCCCCAAGCCATCGCGCCAATTTCTCCATTTCTCCGATTCTTTCTCCCTCCCTGCCCCCCCCCCAAGTCACCACCCCGATTTCTCCCTGCTTCCCCGAGCCAGGCCTGGTGTGTACAAGTGCCGGGCCCACAAGCCTTCACCTTGGCTGTCTTGGAACTTCCTCTCCGACGTCAGAATTGATGTCGGAGGTGAAGGCTTGTAGGTCCGGCGCTTGTACGTGCCCGGCCTGGCTCGGGGAGGCAGGAAGAACAAAATCGCAAAGGCAATGCAATCGACTCACATTGCCTTTGCGATCTACTAGTCGATCACAGAAGAAGTGGACAGAGATTTAATAGTAGACATTCAGAATATATCTAAAAAAGGAGAAGTTTTACTAATAGGTGATTTTAACATGCCGGATGTTGATTGGGGTATCCCTCTTCTAGAAGTAGGGAGAACCTGGATTCTCTACAAGAACTGTTCCAGCAGTTGGTAATGGAGCCCAAGCGTGATGGGGTCATATTCAACTTAATCTACTCTATGTCCGTGTTTGGCCTTAGAAAGTTTGACCATGTCCTTTTTACTTAAAATTACACTGGTTGCCTTTTGAGGTGAGAATTTTATTTAAATTTGGATGCATCTGCTTTAAGGCATTATTTGGTTTAGCTCCTGGATATCTTTCTTCTCTGTTTAAAGCACAAAACCCTAACAGGATTACCCGAACTAACAATATGTTTATGTATCCATCCTTGAAATCTGTCCGAAACAAGAGATTTCATGAACGAACATTTGCTTTTCAAGCAGGAAAAAATGAATGTCTGGTTGAGCTCCCTTATTCCTTCAGTTGATTCTTATTACTCTTTTAGGAAGTTATTAAAAACTAAATTATTTGAAGAAATGTCATTTGAATTCTTGTATGTTCTGTTAAATCTTCACTGTTTTAGATTTTTAATCCACTGCAATGGTTTTTATTATTGTATGTATCACTGAATTTGTTCAGTTTGTTTTTTTTATCTAAACCGTCCAGAACTTATGGTTGGGTGGTATATAAAAATAAAGTTTATTATTATTATTCTTTCAAACTGCGCTAGCAGCTTTTAGCGCAGAGAGCCACATTGAATGGCCTGCGCTGCTCCCGACGCTCATAGCGCAGTTTGATAGAAGAGGTCCTAAGTCTGTATTTTTAAGTCTGAATGTTATGTCTACACTATAATTGCTGTAATCTAAATCCCCTTCTGTCTATACTGTAAAGTCTGTATTTCTCACTAAAGTTTGTCCTACCCATACTATGAATGTATTCTTGTAACCCGTTCTGGGCTCCTTTTGAGAGGACGGTCTTCTAAATAAATAAATAAATAAATAGTGCTTTCAAACAGGGAAAGTGTTTCTGACGTTACAGTGGGTGATCCTCTGGCATCCAGTGATCACTACATGGTACAGTTTAATATTAAGATGGGTATAGAGAGGGCTCATTCAAAAGTAAAGGCAGGCTGGATGGGCCATTTGGCCTTTATCTGCCATCACATGTCTAAAAACTCAACTGTTCCTAAAGTATCTAGACAACTGACCCACTCATCTTCTTTCTCCTCCATAGTGATTCTTCTGTCCTGTTAATCTCTTTCTCCTCAACAACGCATTTCCGGTCCTATTAACTCTCCTCTTTCCCCCCTCTTAAATTCAATCAATTTGTACCTCGCTTAATCTATTGTAAACCGCATAGAACTTAATGGTATTGTGGTATATAAACTATTATTATTATTATCACGTTTCTATGTTTCTATATTCTGATGATCCCAGAGAGCTTCCTAAAAGGCTTAGTTGAAGGAACAAATCACTAGCCCCAACCCCTATCAGTAGGGTTACCAGATTTCCTCTTTTAAAAAACAGGACACCTGACCCTGCCCCATTCCAACCCAGCCCCCCTCCACCCTAGCCCCGTTCCCACATGAACCTCATGTTTCCTTCCCCGATCTCGAGGCATCATCTGGAGGATCTCCGCACATGTGCAAACAGGATGATGATGTCACGCACTTGCGTGTGACATCACGTTGATGTCCACACATGCAGACCTTCCAGATGCAGTCCCGAACTCAGGGCCCTAGACAAACTGCTGGGATTTGGAAATCCTTCCGGGCACCCGGCCAGTCCTCTAAAAAGTGGATATGTCTGGGTTTCTTTGGACATCTGGTAACCCTACCTATGAGCCCCATAATAATAATAATTGGAAGGATTGTAAAAGGCTGAATTATTGTTTCTAATGGAATTCAGTTTGTCACATGTATAAAATGGAAAGAGCGTTGGCAGTTCAAAAATGTTATTATAATAAATTTAAGAATGTGTGGGGACCATTATTAAATTATTATAATGAATAATTTACACTTTTCCCAATTTTAATACACATATGGATTTGGGATGGGGGGATTCTTGGTTTTCCACTAATAATATATATATGAATGACATAAGATATTATTTTCATGTGGTATAATTTAGTTGTATATGAATTTGGGAGGGGGTTGGGGGTTAAATCTTCTTGTTGTATGATATTGTAGATTTTCAAGTGATGTTGTACTATAATTGTTTGATATTTACTATACATTTGTTGTAAGTTATAAAATGAATAAAGAATTTTTTTAAAAAAAAGTTTGTATACTGCAAGGCCGTAAGGTTCTATGCGGTTTACAATAGTAAAAAAAAAACAATAAAAGAAGTTGAATAGAACAAAAAAAGTTAAAAGCCAGTAATTAGATACACTAAAATGATCAAAATAGTACATAGTAAAATTTTTACAAATTAGCTGCCTAAATACTTTGAAAACAGATATGTTTTTAGATGTCTCCTAAATTCCACATAAGTGTCAGTAAGCAAAATCCTCCACTCCCCTAGCCCCCTTTTTCAAAAGCTCCCACCCCCAGCATCTACAAGAAGTTTATTTTGTGGCTAGTAGATGGCTGATCCCCGGTTGCTCTTGCCCTGTTGGCTCCCAATTTTAAAATGGACCCCCCCTAGTGGTAGGCTCATGGCACTACCTCTAGACAGTCACCAAGGAACACACTATTCCCAGCTGCAGCAATAAAAAATTAAATTTACTGTGCAAGTTACTCACCTGCAATACCGAGGTACTGCGAGTAAGTGACTTGTGTGGTTAATTTTGCTTTAGTAAAATGTGATATTTTACCATAACTTAGTAACTACAACCCTTCATATCTGATCCTATTATGGCCAACTACACAACTTACAGCATGTTTTTATTAATCCTAAATGCAGCTCATAATAACTGCATATCTTTCCAGCAAAAGAATAAGTTTAGTCAACTTATATTTTGAAGATCTTTACTCTTACCACCAAAAATGCTATCTATAGTAAGATCTTGCACAACTTTCTTCCATACAAACACACAAAAATATCTTTCTCTGCTCAGCACGAGGTGAGGCATAGTTAATGTGTGCATAATACCAGATTGTGAAAAAAAAATCCACCACCATTATTTTCACTGTATATCAAAGAGAATAGCCACGTTGTTTACTCATCATTGTTCCACACTGAAGAACCCATCTGCTGTTTTTCCAAAACAGCAGTTTAAAAGTATAAAAATATCAGCCAAGGGCAGCAGAAATCTATTATGCTGCCAAGGAGAAGACTGTATCATACCAGTAGGTGCACTTTCAGTTTACATGAAATCGCCTGCGGTGCGGCAGCGGCAAAAAGGGCGAACAGAATGCTAGGAATGATTAAGAAGGGGATCACAAGCAGATCGGAGAAGGTTATCATGCCCTCACCTGGAATACTGCATCCAGCACTGGTCGCCGTACATGATGAAGGACACAGTACTACTCGAAAGGGTCCTTAGAAGAGCGACTAAAATGGTTAAGGGGCTGGAGGAGTTGCCGTACAGTGAGAGATTAGAGAAACTGGGCCTCTTCTCCCTTGAAAAGAGGAGACAGAGAGGGGACATGATCGAAACATTCAAGTTAATGAAGGGAATAGACTTAGTAGATAAAGTCAAGTTGTTCGCCCTTTCCAAGGTAGAGAGAACGAGAGGGCACTCTCTAAAGTTAAAAGGGGATAGATTCTGTACAAACATAAGGAAGTTCTTCTTCACCCAGAGAGTGGTGGAAAACTGGAACGATCTTCCGGAGGCTGTTATAGGGGAAAACACCCTCCAGGGATTCAAGAAAAGGTTAGATAAGTTCCTGCTGAACTAGAACGTACGCAGGTAAGGCTAGACTTAGGGCACTGGTCGTTGACCTAAGGGCAGCCGTGAGAGCGGACTGCCGGGCACGATGGACCACTGGTCTGACCCAGCAGCGGCAATTCTTATGTTCTTATAATTCAGACCTAATGGCTCGCTCTCAGCATTCTACCATCCTTCAGGACCCCTAACGAAGGCAAAGTTCTGCTGAAACATGGCCCGTGTTCGGTCCAATTTAAATCACCATCCTTGGGAGCAATTAGTGTATTGTGATCTTGTTTTGGCATATATTTTATTTCTGAACGCATGATTTGCTAATGTTTTTATATGATTTTATGTTTGGTTATTTTATCCTTGATAAACTTTTGAATCTTACAATTCCAGCTATATCCAGAGACTACTGTTCCACTTTTGTTGCTTTGGATTCACAAGTGGTATTGTGGAACACAGGTCTTCCCTTTTTTTTTTTTTCTCTGTGTTGACGCTTCTAAGTGAATCTGCCATTCATTAAAGAGGGATGTTCTTGGTGTAGAAAGGGGACATTAAGCCCCCCCTGCCCTTTTTACAAAAACATAGCACGGTTTTTAGCGCCAGAATTCCTATGAGCGTAGGAGCCGTTACCATCACGGCCGGCGCTAAAAATCGCGCTATGCTTTTGTAAAAGGGGGAGGGGAGTTAATGGTACTACTCCTCAGGTGACTATCTAGAATGGTATCGCTCAAACTATTTCGGCTCTGGCACACTCAATGGAGCAAATGCTTTTCGTGGCACATTATAACTGAAATTATAAAATTGCAAAAACAACAAAAATTAAATTTGAGAGTTATTTATTTAAAGTTCTTTAAGCTTTGTATAGGTAATTGTAACAATGGTGAAACTAAGAGGTCCTCCTCCCCCGATCGCCCCCATCCTCCTCCAATCGCCTCCCTCCTTGCCCCGATCCAATTCTCGGGCTGTTATTTTTCGATGCAGGCTGCCAATGAGCGATTCTCAGGGGGGAGGGGCTGGGGAAAAAAAAAAATCATGAATCCATGAATCGTGAACGTTGAAACCGCGAATAGGCAGGGGGAAGTGTAGAATGTTAGGAATGATCAGGAGAGGAATGGAAAACAAAGATGAAAATGTTATAATGCCCTTGTATCATTCTATGGTACAGCCGCAACTTGAATACAGCGTGCAGTTCTGGTCGCCGTATCTCATAAAAGATATAGCGGAATTAGAAAAGATACAGAGAAGGTTTGGGATGACTTCCCTATGAGGAAAGGCTAAAGCGGCTAGGGTTCTTCAGCTTGGAGAAGAGATGGTTCAGGGGTGATATGATAGAGATCTATAAAACACTGAGTGGAGTGGAAAAGATTGATGTGAAACATATGTTCACTCTTTCTAAAAATACTAGGGAAGCATGTAATGAAGCTACTCAGTAGTAGATTTAAAACAAACTGGAGAAAATATTTGTTCACACGTGTAATTAAACTCTAAAATTCATTGCCGGAGAATGTGGTGAAATCAGTTAGCTTAGCAAGGTTTTAAAAAGGCTTGGATAATTTCATACAAGGCCATTATTGAGATGGCTTGGGGAAAATCCATTGTTTATTCCTAGGATAAGCAGCACAAAATCTGTTTTACTACTTGGGATCTAGCTAGGTACTTGGGATCTGGATTGGCCATGGTTGGAAACAGGATTCTGGGCTTGATGGACCTTCGGTCTGTCCCAGGATGGCAATCCTTATGTTCTAATAGAAAAAAAATTAAGAGGTATTGGCAAAATAGAGCAGATGTTTATATGTGTCATCCAAAAATACAAAATCAGGAAGAATTCCAAATGTCTGTGTACATCCTTGCTGCAATGGCCTTCCCCTCAGCAAAGAACAAAAAGGCAAAAGTAATCCTGAGATTGCTGGACTAGAGAAGTGACCTGGTCATTAGAGCATCTTGTGACCTCAGTTAATCATTTCAACCACCCTTACTTCACATACAAACTTAGGGCCCTGTTTCCTAAGCTGCATTATTTGTCCAAAACACAACGTAATACAAGATGTTTTTTTTAACCACAGATCGTGTTAAAATATGAGCTGTGAAGCATGCAGAAGAACTGCTCATTATCAGCCAAAATGGGAAAAAATACAGCTTGCAGTAAACTTGGCAAGTTACATTATTCATTTCAAAGTAAACACTTCAGGAGGTTTTGTTAACTTTCCCGAGAAACATTGGCCCTATGCAGCTCCCCAGAACCCACCCTCTCCCCCAGTGTCCCGCAAACTGCGGCACACTAAACGTAGAGGCCACGGCGCGAGGCCTCCGGAAGTGCACGGCCATCGCCGTTATGACATCACGCACATGCATGACATCATCATGTCGATGTCTGTGCATGCACAAAGGCCCTCCAGACGGGCCCTGAGCCGCTAGTAATAAAAATAATAATGCAAGACCGTAAAGTTCTGTGCGGTTTACAATAGTTTTTTAAAAAACGCAATAAAAGAAGTTGAATAGATCTAAAAAAAGTTAAAAGCCAATAATTAGAGATACTAAAATGATCAAAATAGTGCATAATAGAATTTTTTACGAATTAGCTGCCTAAATACTTCGAAAACAGTGTGGGGGGGGGGTACCAGCAGGTAAGAGGGCCGGAGAGGAGAGGCGTCGGCTGATTGCCTACAGGACGTGCCTCTCGCAGCGAGAGGCACATCCTGTAGGCAGTCAGCCAGTGCTTCTCTCCTCCCCAGTATGTCACGGCACACCTGAAATCGCAAGAGGCACACTTTATGCGATACGCTGCTCTACCCCATGGTGCGCTACGACCGCAAACAGATCTCCATACCATCGAGTGATTTATAGTTTCTTTTCTCTACATTTGAACTTTTAGGCTATGGATTAGCTTTCACCCGCCCAGATTTCTACTCTCTATCAGCTTCCTCCTTCTTGTCTTTAACAGAACAAGCTTTGTAGCTCTCTTTTGCTTTCTGCTCCTCAGTCTCTTGAACTGTATCATTTCATTTGCTTTTGAACTGCTGAAAACCTCTGCTACGCTTTCCCGTTGGCATTCACAGAAAGCAGATTTGCGTCAGCCCAGACAAGTTCTACAGGGCCTGGACACTAAAAAGCCTGCACCTCCCCCTTCCCCTCAGCCCACCCACCCCAGGATCAAGATCTCGTATATAGTCATAGCGAATTTGTTTTCAGTTAGGCGACACTCTTGATTTTTCTCTTCTAATGTAACTGCTCTATGTCAGACCTAATAATCAAAATAACTGTGGTACTTTAATCTTGAGGCAATCCATTTGGAGTCTTAGAGCTTACGCTATCTGTCTCTAACACTCTGCTTTGAAAAATAAGAACATAAGAATAGCCTTACTGGGTTAAACCAATGGTCCATCAAGCCCAGTAGCCCGTTCTCACGGTGGCCAATCCAGGTCACTAGTACCTGGCTAAAACCCAAGGTGTAGCAATATTCCATGCTAGCAATATATGGCAAGCAGTGGCTTCCCCCATGTCTTGGCTCAATTGAGGGAGGAATTAACTGCAATAAAAAGGGCCTCCCCCAGGTTTCAACGTGAAAATAAGCCATTCCCATTCTCACAACAAATCAATAAAGGATTACAATGTACAATGAGTTCTGACAGTGTACAACCTGTTACACAGAAAAACCCATTTCTTCAACTCTGAAAAATGCCTTCTTAGTGTTCCAAGAATAGAATTTGATCTCAGCTAAAGAAAAGCAGTAACCAAGGTACCCTAAAGTAAAACATAACTGACTCACACAAAGATTGGGGTGGGGGTGGGGGGGTTACCTGCATTGAGTGGCAGATCAACAAAGCTAGACAAACACTCAGGAACAATTTACAAGATCCTGCCCCAAAAAGAAAACACTAAAAATGATCATGAAAGATCTGTACCTCCCATCCTGGACAATGTCATCACGAATTACTATAAAAGAAGGTATCTAAGCCCCGATTCTATAAATGGTGCCTAAAATATAGGCACCGAGGAACGTGGTGCATAGCACATGTCAATCATGAATTAGGCACCGTTTATAGAATCGCAACTAGCAGTTCTGGAAGGCCTCAAAACCTTAGATGCCCCCTATTTATGCCTATTTATATTAATATTGGGTATTGTTATTGATTCATCTCTTACATTTAAGGATCAGCTAAATTCTCTTGTTAAACAGTGTTTCTTTAGCCTCCATATCCTGAGAAGAGTGAGAGCACTCTTTCATCAGCAACATTTCTCTGTATTGGTTCAGTCAATTATCTTGTCAAGATTGGATTATTGCAACTCAATGTACCTGGGTCTCTCAAAGGTCAGTCTGCAGAGACTTCAATTGATACAGAGCACCGCTGCCAAGCTCATTTGTGGTAAGAGTAAATTCGATCACATAATCCCATTGCTCAAAGAATTACATTGGCTTCCAGTGTATCTTAGAATTCAATTTAAGTGCGTTTGTATTGCATTTAAAATTCTCTTTGGCATTACTTTGGTTCCTTTAGATTGGATTCAAGGGCAAGTTAGATGCACACCTTCTTGCAAATCACATTGAGGGATACGGGTAGAACAGGGTCTTCATCAGGGAGCACCTAGCTTAGCCTCCGCGTGTGCGGGTCGCTGGACTAGATGGACCTAAGATCTGATTCGGTGAAGGCATTTCTTATCTTCTTATGTAAGAGATTCAGCCACTTTCACTTAGAAATCTAGGCCCCTTGAAGGCCGGATTAATGAGTAGGCCCAAGAGGCACGTGCCGAGGGCCCGAACTTGTCAGGGGGGCCCGCTAAAGAAACAAGTAACAGATGACTCAGCAGTTTTTTTAAATGGCAATGAGCCCCCGGGAAACTAAGATCAGCAACGCAGGCGGGGAGGGGGGGGCCCAGTGCTCAACCCAAAGCTTCTCCTCTGATGCAGCTTCCTGTTTCCACCTGGGCGGTTCGTGTCAGAGGGTAGCTTTAACCAAGCAGCAGCATCGCTTGGGGTCCCGTGTTGCCGATCTTACTTGCCTGCCGAACTTCTTCATCCCTAACCTCAACCTTGTACTACGACTCAGTTTGCATCATTACTTTCTCCAGTGTGACACATAGCAGGTCCTTTCTGCTGCCCGGCGCAGCAACATGGCTTCGATGATAACAGTAAACAGTTTCACAAGAGGCTCTGACTAACCCTGAAGTCTGGAATGTCTGACTCCAGTTCCCTGAAGCCCAGCCCTAAACATATGGCAGTCCAGGGTTCTATTAGCTGAATCTCAGCAGGACGGGGCTAGTAGGCCCAGTGTACTTGTGTGCCTAGGGGCCCTTGAAGAATTAATCCTGCCCTGGGCCCCTTCGTTTCATTTCAGAAAGCTCTGATAACTTTCTTGTTTACTAAACACTTTGGAAACTAAGGGCCTCTTTTATGAAGGTGTTTAGCGCGGGCCGCTACAGTAACAGCCCCGAAGCCCATAGAGATTTAAATGGCTTCAGGGCGCGGCAGCTGCTAATGCGGCTTTGTAAAAGAGACCCTAAACCATTCTAGATTACATTCTTCTTCCATATTTATGTAGTATACTTACATTATTGTAAACCGAGTCAAGCACCTTTTTTGGTTGCAGACCCAGTCTATAAAATTAAGTTTTAGTTTAGTTTAGGGTTTTCTTGACCTAAATACTGGCGCCCTAAGTCCAATTTTGGTGCCTAAGTGCAAAACACACCCACAATCCCGCCCTTAACCACACTCACTTTCTGGTAGGCACCTCGGACTAGGCATCTATCTGAAAGTGGTGGGTGCCTACCACCCAATTAATTTTAATTTAAGACAATTATTGAGCAAATTAAGCTTATCAGTGCCAAATAAGCTAATTAAATAATTGTTAGATGCCTAGATAGGCTAGGCGCGCCAATCTAGATGTGTAATTTTAGGCGTCTTTTATAGCAGTGGTTCCCAACCCTGTCCTGGAGGACCACCAGGGCAGTCAGGTTTTCAGGATAGCCCTAATGAATACGCAAGGAGCAGATTTGCATGCTTAGGCACCTTCATTTATATGCAGATCTCTCTCATGCATATTCATTAGGGCTATCCTGAAAAACCGACTGGCCTAGTGGTCCTCCAGGACAGGGTTGGGAACCACTGTTTTATAGAATCTGGGCCCTACTGCATGCTTTCCAGATGCCTATTTCTAGCACCCCATCATAGAATTGCCCCCCACAGCCAGTCATTTATTTATATATGAAATTTCTTACCCGCTAGATCTGAAAAATTCTTGACAGGTTTACCATCACAACATACACATTCAAGATTAAAACACACTAAAAATAGTACAGCATAAAATAATCAAAATATTATATTAGTTGCATGAAATCTGCAACAATCACCAGTAAAGACTTTTAATTTAACAGTCTTATTGTGTAAGATGACAAGATGCATCCTTGCCTGACGCCATGTTTTATTGGAAACCAATCGGTGTTGCAGTATTCAGTTCTCGCTGCAGCTTCTTGATTTTCATATAGGCTATCAGCTGAGATGTGTTCGGGCATTCCCATTTGCACTAGAGTTCTCCACAGTTTATTAGGGGTTTTTGGACATATTCTTTGCTTTTCCGGACTAGCACAAAACCGATTTCTTTTGTAGATCGACAATTCATCAAGTCGTTAGGACTCGAACACGAGTTGATGGCACCTAACAACTTATAGGGCTAGATTCACTAAGCAAACTGGTTTGCGACCCCTTTGTGACCCAATTTTCCTCTCCTCCGATCCGATTCGTGCATGCAAATGAAGGGAAATGGCATGCAAAATAGGAAGGACGCGATTCACTAAACATTTTTCTGGCACACCGACTGATTGGCCGATCCAAAAATAAGCAACTGGTGAGGACCAGTCGCTTGTGCAAAAACCTTGCTCTCCTGCTCTCTGCCCCGACTCTCCTGCCCTTCCCCGCAGTGCAAGCCCGTGATTTTAACCTGCCCTTTAAAACCATGGGCTGGCAATGCGCTTTTTCAGAATATATAGAAAAGGGGGCGTCCCAATTTATAAAAAAATTTAAAAGCCAGCAGAAGCCCTGACAGTAGTGACAGGAGGCTGCTTCTCCTGTCACTACTGTCAGGGCTCTCCCCTACTCAATCAGCGATTCATGCAGTTGGTTTGGGGCATGCCTCCGATCGCCCCCATCTGCATGCAGATGGTTGGTGAATCGGTCGGCCTGCCTCCAATCGCCCATGGATCGGACGCAGATCGCAAGGTTAGTGAATCTAGGCCATAGTGTACCATATGCTTCATAAAACAACACTTTTCAACATTCTTACGTGGAGGGCTTTGAACTCACAACCCGACAGTGTCTCCCAGCTCCCAATGGTACAACCTCTTCATAATACTTCATCTCAAATGCTGCATTAAAATGAGTTGTTCCTATTCACCAGAACCCAGCAATTGCCACATTGTGGGTATTATATAAGAAGAAATGCAAACTGCTGTGAAAGATTGCCATTGAGAACCAATTTGCAGATTAAACGGCAAACAACAGCGTAAGAATTCCGACACGTTTCTATCAAAACAATGATGGGAAACTGTTTTTCTTCCAGGTTAATGAGTTTCAACTATAATGAAATTGCTTCTGACAATGTGCATAAAGATAGAATGATCAAACTGTTTAGACCAAATAGTTTTCTCCAGGTGAAAATAAACTTGATGAACCTTACATTCAAGACAGCTCTGCAAAAAAAACATCTATTCATAGCTTCACAGCTCAAAGTAATTTGAATGACTCAGACCCAGCCTTGAACACAGCTATATACAGTATGAATCATTCCATACTCAAAACCAATGTCCTGCAAATTTTTCAGCCAGAAGGCACACTAAACCCAGTGCCCTGGCCAGAAGGCACCTGGAAGTGCGCGGATGTCAATGCAATAAGGTCATGCATATGAGCGACGCCATCACATCGACGTCCGCAGAGTCCCATCTGGCCGCGACCCTGAACCCGTCACTTCGGTGTGGGATCCTGGAGGAAGGGAGGTGCAAGAAGAGGAGGAGAGACACCAGCATGGAGAAGAGTCGCGAGTGCCGGCTGACTGCCTACAGGACGTGCCTCTCGCGGTGAGAGGCACGTCCTATAAGCAGTCAGCCCGCATCAGCGCCTCTCCTCCTTACCAGCATCTCGTCGGGCACACCTGGATCTGCTGCGGCACACAGTTTGCAATTCACTTATCCTAAACCCAAGATCCCACATCCTGTTTTCAGCCTCCAGTCATCATAACTGTGTTCACTGCATTAGGGACTGGGTTAGATCACGCCGACCATGGCACCCATGCGACGGAGAAAGAGTCTTCCTTTGCCCAGCACAGCGAGAAGTAAAACAAAAGAAAGGCAAAGCTCTGCTCTGAGAAGTTCTCTTCATCACGCCCTTTACTTCCATTATATATATATATATATACTCAATGCACACGCACTGGCTTTTTTTACGTTCAAATATATTTTATCGAGCTCAACAGAGAAAACAAGCATCAGCACAAAAAGGTATCAAAAACAAGCTCAAGTTATATCAAATGAACCCACAACATCCGACAACCCTCCCCCAAAACACCCACCCCTACCCACTCCACCCCCGGTTCTTCTTCCAAGTATAACCCCTAGAATGAATTGTATTACAGTATTAGTTAGGCATACAGAAAAGGAACACAACAATATAGAAAAAGATATCAACAGTTAAGCAAGTGGCTACGAGCCAAGGGAGTCATGGTGGTCGAAAAGGACTCCCAAGTCCCAAGTGCGCTGAAAAGAGCATCCAGGGAGAGAGGAAAAATCTAGCACATCCCGTCGTTCCCACATCAGGAGAGTAATCATCCGGCACCGCCAGAGATAGTAGTCCGGCGCCTCCCTGTCGAGCCATTTAAGTAGAATACTGGCTTTTTATACCGAACACTATCGGTTCTCACTGTGAGTTCTTCGACAAATCTCTTTAGAAGTTTGGCTGTCTGCACTTCTTTCGTACGTTCCTAAAAATACCTGAAAGAAACACCACTGTAATATCCTGTTATCAGTCTGGTATGTCCCCTGAGGAAGGCAGTGTTCTGCCGAAAACCAGGATCCTAGTTGGGTCTTCCCATAGGAACTTTCAATCAAATCCCTTGTGTTGTATTGTGACATCGGCTTTGCCTTTCTTTTGTCGACCATGGCACCCATGACATTGAGTTCAGTCTATTGATCGCCCTCAAAAAGTAGGTTTTCTCATAGGAACAAAAAAAAGAGAGAAAAAGGGCCTGATTTTATAAATGGCACCTAGAAGAGCAGGAACCTAATATAATGGTGTCTTCATTACATCAATCTAATCTAAGCACCATTTATAGAATCATCCCTTACTGGCATTTAACCCCCCTCTTTTACAAAGATTTGCTAAGCTTTTTAGCGCACTCTAAATATTAGCATGCGCTAAACACTAACACGTGCATGTTATCCTATGGACGCGTTAGCGGTTAGCGCACGCTAAATCCGTGCTAAAATACTTAGTGCATCTTTGTAAAAGAAGGCCTAAATGTAATTAGGTGTCAGTAGGTACCCGCAATGTACGCATGGGTTTTCATCGCCTACATTGTAGGCATCTAGCAGCGGCCTAAGCCTTTCCATGCCTACTTTCTGCCCTTAACTACACCTGCTTAGGCATTAAGCACTACTAGGCACCGTTAGGCGCTTACTGGTGCCTACATGGTGGGGCGGTTAGGCGTCCTGTTGAGTTCCACATGGAACTAAAATTCATTTTAATTATATTTTTGAATCTGCTTTTAATGGCGTGATCCAATAGTCATGCCAGTTAATCTCTTTAAAAAAATTAAGTTCCGTACGGAACTCAACAGGCCGCCGCCATTTTTCTAGGCACCTGGTCCTAGGTGCCATATAAAGAATCTGACCCAAAATGCGTAAGAATTTTTCCAGCTCTCAAATCAACAATAAACCCACAGGAAAACCCACAGTGTTATGTTTCTGTAGTCATATATCCTCCAGCATATCCTCATAAACTGATCTGATTCTTAATATAGATATCTCAAGGATAGGAAAACCCTCAGAAATTTGGAGCAATATATAGTGGTACCTTGGAATCCGAACGCCCCAGAACTCGAACGTTTTGGAATCCGAACTTTTTTTTGTAGTAAATTTTGCCCCAGAATCCAAACTCTGCTTTGGAATCCGAACACCCTGCACATTGTGTGTGTGTGCTTCTGCCCCTAAAATCCAGTGTATTTACTGTTAAAATTTGAGTTTGTGGGACCCAGGAACAGATTGATCCAGTTTCCATTATTTTCAATGGGAAAAATTGTCTTGGAACTCGAACATTTTGGAACTCAAACGGGGTTCTGGAACGGATTAAGTTTGGATTCCAAGGCATCGCTGTATATCTCATTCAAAGAGAAACACTTTCTGTATAAGTGCATTAGCTCCAGTTACAGTCATTGGCATGCAAACCTCCCCCTCCGATTATTCTATTTTTTTGATGCTTTCAATATGTTATTTCATTTGATTAATCTCCTTTTATTTAAATAATCTCCTTTCAAGCAATCTTTTTTCTCATTTTAATAATCTTCTTTCTTGTTTCAAAGTCATATAACTGATAGCCACACTTTCATACACTGTATCTTATAGCTCCTTATTATCATATATAACACTAAGGGCTCCTTTTATCAAGGTGCGTTAGGGCCTTAATGCGCAGAATAGCATGCGCTAAATTGCCCCGCGCGCTAGACCTTAACGCCAGCATCGAGCTGGCGTTATTCTAGAAGTGTACCGCGTGGTAATTTTGTGCGTGTGCTAAAAACGCTAGCGCACCTTAGTAAAAGGTGAACTTGATGTTCATAGTAATAATAATAATAAACTTTATTTTTATATACTGCCCAACCATAAGTTCTGGGCGATTTACATAAAAGAAAAAACTGAACATCACAGTGCAATAAAAATTTAAAACCAGTAAAGATTTAACAAAGCATGCAAGAATTCAAATTATATTTTTTCAAATAATTTAGTTTTTAATAACTTCCTAAAAGAGTAATAAGAATCAACTGAAGGAATAAGGGAGCTCAACCAGGCATTCATTTTTCCTGCTTGAAAAGCAAATGTTCGTTCATGAAATCTCTTGTATCAGACAGACTTCAAAGATCATGAGGGGCATAGAGAGGGTGGATAGGGACAGATTCTTCAGACTGAGGGGGACAACAGGTACGAGGGGACAGTCGGAGAAACTGAAGGGAGATAGGTTCAAAACAAACGCAAGGAAGTTTTTCTTCACCCAGAGGGTCGTGGACACTTGGAATGCGCTACCGGAGGAAGTGATCAGGCAGAGTACAGTACAGGGATTCAAACAGGGATTGGACGGATTCCTGAGGGATAAAGGGATCGTGGGATACTGAGGGAGGAGCTGGGATGTAACACAAGTATAGAAGCTAACCAGGTAATAAGTATAGAGAGCCAACCAGGTCGTGCATGTGCAAGACCGGAGGGTTAGGACTTCGATGGGAAGATAGGATTTCAATGAGGAACCAAGGTGGCAAGGGGGCCCCTTCTGGTGATTCAGACAGGTCGTGACCTGTTGGGCTGCCGCGGGAGCGGACTGCTGGGCAGGATGGACCTATGGTCTGACCCGGCGGAGGCACTGCTTATGTTCTTATGGATACATAGGGCTCCTTTTACTAAGGTGCGCTAGCACTTTTAGCGCACGCACAAGATTAGCACGTGCTAGCCGAAAAATTACCACCTGCTTAAAAGGAGGCAGTAGCGGCTAGCGTGCTTTTGTAAAAGGAGCCTATAAACATATTATTTATTTGGGTAATCCTGTTAGGGTTAAGAACATAAGAACATAAGAAATGCCTTCTCCGGATCAGACCTAGGTCCATCTAGTCCGGTGATCCGCACACGCGGAGGCCCATTTAGGTACTCCTTTATGGAGACCCGGTTTTCCCATATCCCTCAATATGATTAGCAAGAAGGTATGAATCCAACTTGCGTTTGAAACCCAGAACAGTAGTCTCCATCACAACCTCTTCCGGGAGAGCATTCCAAGTGCCCACCACTCGTTGTACGAAACAGAATTTTCCGATGTTAGTCCTGAACCTGCTGCCGCTCAGTTTCAGGCTATGACCTCTTGTCCATGTCACATCTGAAAATGTTAGTAATGCTAACATACCCAGCTCCCCAAACATCATATTTGCAAATTATTTAAAATGAGACTCCTCATTCCTGGATTAAGAGACTGTATACAGGGGTTCCAAATTGCCAAAAAAATGTTTCCTTTGACAATTTTTATAAGCACCCTCTTATAAAATTACCCCCCCCCATTGATTTTCTAAAGAGGACATGGCCACCATTGCAACCCGTGCGTGTTTCGGCCTAACTGGCCCGCCTCAGGAGCCCCATCCCAGCACAGGAGGGGAAGAATTAGTGTCCTTCGAGAAGTTGTTCTCACTTGTGATAACACTGCATTCTGTACTTTAAACAGGGAAGAAAGATATCCAGGAGCTAAACCAAATAATGCTGACGTTCAAACACAAAATGGCTTCCTGAAATTTTTCCAGTCATTTATCAGCTAGATAAAGAGATGCCACATTCTAGAAATACAGGAAGCAGACAATCCTGTCACCTAGATACATAAATATGCAGACTGAATAAAAGATTTGCTTCACTTAATCCCCATGTTTTCTGAAAAACATGTGATGGATCAAACCATTGTATGTTCCAAGGCAGTTGTCTCCAACACAAGTCCTCCACTGTAGCCCTCAGTTGACTGAAATGCTCTTCAAATCCTGAAAATGCCCAGATTCCGAAGTGGGGTAAGGTTATTCCAGAGCTCTGTGATTCTGAAGGAAAGAGATGTCCCTAATTTTCCTGCATGGAAGACGCCTTTTAATGAGGGAAGGATAGTTTGAATTTTTGGGTGGATCTGGTGGTATCAGGACTCGAGGAATTCCAAGATAGTGGAATTAGGGGAGGAAGGATGTCGTGTAGGATCTTAAAAGTTAGGCAGGCGCATTTAAAGTGAACCCTGGAGCTTACTGGAAGCCAGTGAAGTTTGGACATGGTCAAATTTACTTTTTGCGAAGATTATCTTAGCCGCTGAATCCGCTGAAGTCTTTGAAGGCTTTTCTTAGTTAGACTTAAGTAGATGGAGTTACAATAGTCCAATCTGGAAAGGATGATGGATTGTACAAGGACAGCAAAATTGTTTTGGTGGAAGCAGGATCTCACTTTCCTCAGCATGTGAAGGCTAAAAAAGCATTTTTTTTTTTTACCAAGGAGTTGAGGTGGTTGTTGAAGGAAAGTGTGTAGAGTCAATGATGATGCCCAGAACTTTGCTTGAGAACTCGAGCTGCAGTGTGGCGCCAGAAGACAGTGAAATGAGGCTGGGAAGCCGATCTAATTTTAGTAGTATTTGTAAGTTTGAAATCTTTTGGTGGCTATCTTAGAGCTTTCTAGTATTCATATTGCGGCACTTTATGTGAAAAAGGTTGGAGACCACCGTTACAAGGCATTCAGTCAAACAGAATAAAGGTTCTTTTTTTAAAAACCAGAATGACCATGGAACCTTTAAGACCGAAATTCCATATTTGAAGGGGAAGTGAATAGTGGTAGGCACTGCCACTTTTTCAACGTTATGAGCGTCCGTGTGCGTAAGGATACAACCATGAGACAAGCATCATTCTTTGACGTGACTGGTCCATGAAAACTAACGGCAAGTTATTTTAGCTTTATTTTTTATGCAATAGTTATCCCAACTTGAGCAACAAAGCAATCAAGGCTTTGTTGCCGCTTGGATCTTCTTAAGTCTGCGAACTTGAATTTTCAGCTCTGACAGAAACTAAGGGCTCCTTTAACTAAGCTGCGTTAGTGTTTTTAGTGCACGCAGCATTTTAGCATGCGCTAAACCCGCGCTACACGACTAGAACTAATGCCAGCTCAATGCTGGCGTTAGCGTCTAGCGCATGCGGAAATTTAGCATGCTTAGTAACGCGGCTTAGTAAAAGGAGCCCTAAATCGAAAAAAAGAGAACGACTGCAGATGGTGGATGATGAAATGCGTGTTTGCTTGTCGACTATCGAGCTGCGTTTTGAGCTAATTTGCACTCACAAACAAGCATATCCATTGCATTGATTAGCAATTCTATTCTATATAATTTAGTTTCACCATTGTTACAACTACCCATACATAGCTTAAAGAATTTTAATAAATAACTCTCAAATTAAATTTTTTGTTGGTTTTGCAATTTTATAAATTCAATTATAATGTGCCATGAAAAACATTTGCTCCATTTAGTGTGCCAGAGCTCAAAAGGTTTGAGAGACACTGGTCTAGAGCAGTGGGTCCCAACCTTGTCCTGGAGGTCCACCAGGCCAATCGGATTTTCAGGCTAGCCCTAATGAATATGCATGAGATAAATTTGCATATAGTGGAAATGACAGGCATGCAAATCTACTCCATGCATATTCATTAGGGCTATCCTGAAAACCTGATTGGCATGGTGGACCTCCAGGACAGGGTTGGGAACCACTGGTCTAGAGTAGGTGTCATGCGATTACTATTTATTTATTTCTTTAAAACTTATTTCTTTAAAAACTTATACCCCGCTTAAACATAAGCAGTTCACAAGGTCCATACACAATCACAAATAACACTACAACAAAGTTCTCCAGGATTACAATCGTTAGATAAAATTCAGGAAAAAGCCTCCATAAATAAAGTTGTTTTCAATACCCTTTTAAATTTTTGAATGTCTGATAGCAGCCTAAGGCCCTCTTCTATTAAACTGTGCTACCAGTTTTTAGCGTGGCGAGCCATGCTGAATGTCCCGCGCTGCTCCCAACGCTCATAGAATTCCTATGAGCGTCGGGAGCAGCATGGGCCACTCAGCTCGGCTCTCAGCGCTACAAACTGCTAGCGCAGTTTCATAGAAGAAGTGGTCCAGTCAAATTATTCCATAAAAGCACCCCTGCTACTGAGATGATTATTTGATTTTGGTTTTCAATATTTTCTTCCAGTTTATGAATTATTTTAAATTTTATTCCATTGTTTTTACCCCCATTCTTTTTATTTTATTAACTGAATTCTATTGTTTAAGGGTTCCTCCCTTCTATTCCTTTTTACATAAATTCCTTTAATTCATTTCGAGATCATTTACATAGATGGTGCTCCTATCTGTGAAGTTAGGAATTACTATGAAATATTTGACATGCTTCTCTCCTCTCCACTCCTTCCTGCCCTCCATAGACCTTCCTACCCTCTTCTAACCCCTTCCTCTGTAATGTCGCCTGGAGCTTGTATAGGTATGTGCGACGCACAAATGGAAGAAATAAAATAAAATAAATAAATAAATGATTGAAGCTCTCATTTTCTCATAGTGTACGAGCCCTTCACTAGCCAACTTCAACATCCCCTCTGACCTCAAGGGTCTAAATGGTTGGTACACGTTAAACACCCGAGTCCGATAGTGAGGAATCCCGCAATGTGTTACTTTGAAAATCAACACAAGGACTTTGCAAACAATCCGATATTTTACTGGCCGCCAATGGAGTTGCGTAATCAAATCTTTTCCCTCAGGTTTTAGGTTTAGGTTTAATAAGGATTTGATTGATCGCTTAATCAGAATTCTAAGCGATGTACATATTAGTAAAATTACAAAATTTAGGAAACAATACAACAAATGAGAAAAACTAAGTCTTGCAAGACTAATTATAAACTAACATTACAAACCCATTAAAACACAAGGAAAGGTAGGGAAAGGAAATACAAATTGTTTGATAGTAAGTAAGACATTCAAGGAAAAAACAAAAGGAAAGGAAAGATCAATATACTTCAGAGAAGCTATAAAGTGCAATTAAAATAAGGCCACTAGACTGGCTTACTAATTATCGAATGCATCCTTAAAAAGAAAGCTTTTTAATTTGCTCTTAAATCTATCCCAAGTTGCGTTCTTCCCTTAAATAAATAGGGAGTGAGTTCCATGTTTGAGGGGCTGTGACAGAAAAAATGAATTGCCGCCGTGTATTAATAATTTTGAGTGAGGGGATCATCAGTAAATGTTGCTCATTTTACCTGTCATTTTACCTCAGATTACCTGTGCTACTGCATTTTGAACAACCTACTAGGTGGTACATTTAAAAGAAATAGGATAAACTATCCCCCTCTTTTACTAAGGTGCGCTGTGCTTTTCAGCACACGGTAAATATTACTATGCGCTAATCATGCACTAAATGCTAACGGGTGCATGTTATCCTATGGACACGTTAACGGTTAGCGCACGCTAAACGCGCGCTAAAACGCTTAGAACGCCTTAGTAAAAGAGGGCCTATGTTGTCACTCAACATAATTAAGCCTGGAATTCATTGCCAGAGGACACATTAAAAGAAGACATTAGCATATCTAAAGAGACATGGATGGACAAGTTCTGAGAGGAAAATTCTATAAATTATTATTAATGTACACTTGGAGAGTCAATGCTTATTCGGGGGGGGGGAAGAAGCACAGAATCTACTTTTTTGGGGTGAGCCTGCCATGCACTTGTACCTGGATTGGCCACTTTTGAAAAGAGGATACTGGGCTTGATGGACTGGAGGAATAGCCTAGCAGTTAATGCAGCAGCCTGAGAACCTGGGAAACTGGGCTCGGTTTCCACCCCTTGTGACTCTGGGCAAGTCACTTACCCCTCCTTTGCTTCATGAACAAAACATGAACCTGTATTTAATATTTAAACCACTTTAACTATAAACGCAGAAAGGTGGTATCAAATTCCATTCCCCTTAGTCCACAGTTTCTCAACACATGGTACATGTACCCTTTGGGGTACGGGAGCCACTTGTTGGGGGTACACAGCTGTACGTGGGTCTCCAGCCCCCTTCCTCCTTAATGGTCACTGCTGCCAGGGTTCCCATGCCCTCATTCCTGCCCGTGCCCCTCTGCCAAAGCCGACCCAGAAAGGCTTCCCTCTAATTTCAGAGCTGACGTCGGAGGGAAGCCTTCAGGGTCAACGAGGGATCCCAGTTACCTCCTTCCAGCCTTCAGCGGCACTTGTTGCAGGAACACGGGCAGCAGCTCTTGCATGCTGCACATGGCCTGACCCGGAAGACTTCTCTGTGATGACAACGCTGACATGTACATGCATGACATCATCATGTCGATGTCTAGCTGCGGCCCTGAGCCTCCTATTACCGCCGGTGAGGGGGGTGCTGTAGAAGGAGAGGAGAGGAAGCAGAGGCGCCGGCGAGGAGGAGAGGCGTAGGCACCGGCTGGCTGACTACAGGATGTGCCTCTCGCCACGAGAGGCACGTCCTGTAAGCAGTCAGCCAGCACTGGCACCTCTCCTCCTCGCCAGCATCTCAGGGCACACCTGGACTCCTCCGTGGTACACAGTTTGCGATACAGATTAAGGGTTCCTTCTACTAAGGTGCGTTAGGACATTAGTGCGCGTTAATGGCTGCGTTAGGTGGTCTGTGTGCTAAATCGCGTATTAGCGCGTGACAATCCCCGCGCTAATGTATAACATGCATATGGGCAGAGATAGGGATGTTCCAGAGGTGTGGTGTAGGGGTAGCCCATAAAATAGTTACTGCACGACCTAATGAAACGCGTAGCGCGGCTCTAATGCGTGTTTAGCACGTTTGTGTTTAACGCCACGAAAATAGGTGTAGTTAACAGTTTATTTATGACGCACGCTGTTTATGGTCACTAATGCGCTTTACCGCAAGTATTGACATCACTTCTAAGTGACAACATTTAGGAGCATGGTTTATTTTTAGGTTTTCTAGGCTGATAAAACGGCAAACTCAGTAATATACTCGACAAAAAAAAACTGAAAATGGATGTATTATGTAAATTACTTACCCACCTTTAGCTGACCCTGAAGAACCTATAATGAAAAGACGGGAAGAGTTTACAAAATTTGAAAAGGTGACTTTAGAATACCACATAACAGTTCTGCACGTTATAACGATCCTTTCTGTTTGACAGCCAGCTTGATCATGGACTTGCTGCTGCTACTACTACTTATTAGTTACATAGTGCTGAAATGTGTACACAGCGCTGTACATTTTGACATTTATAGACAGTCCCTGCTCAGAACAGACAGACATGAAATATAGGGTTGGGAATGCATAACGTGACCATTAATTTTTTTTCCTCAAAACGGGACAGGATCCCCAGATCCATTCCCCCCCCCCCCCCTCAGATCCCGGATCCTCCGGATCCCATTAAATATAGCGCAAAATATAGAAAGCAGATATAAATTCTCAAAAGTGACACATTTTGATCACTAGATTTAAAATAAAATAATTTTTCCTACCTTTGTTATCTGGTGATTTCATGAGTCTCTGATTGCACTTCCTTCTGACAGTGCATCCTCTCTTTCATTTCTTTCTCTTTCTTTCTCTCTCCCTGCCCCACCCCAAGCCACTCTGCTTCCCCGACGCAGCCTGCTTCCCCTGCCCCCCCCCAAGACAAGTCACCCTGCTTCCCTGACACACCCTAGCCAAGCCACCCTGCTTTCCCAATGCACCCTGGTTCCTCTGCCCCCGACAAGCCAAGCCACCCAGCTTCCCCTACGCACCCTGCTTCCCCTGTCCCCGACAAGCCAAACCAATCAACCCTGCTTTCCCTGCTCCACGACAGGCCAAGCCACCCTGCTTCCCCAACGCACTCTGCTTCCCCTGCCCCCAACAAGCCAATCCACCCTTTTTCCCCAACGCACCCTGCTACCCCTGCCCCCAACAAGCCAATCCACCCTTTTTCCCCAACGCACCCTGCTACCCCTGCCCCCAACAAGCCAAGCCACCCTGCTTCCCCTGCCCCTGACAAGCCAAGCCATCCTGCTTCCCCAACGCAGCTTTCTTCCCCTGCCCCCCGAAAAGCCAAGCCACCCTGCTTCTCCTGCCCTCACACACCCTGCTTCCCTGACCCAGCAACATCAAGGTGCGTGCAGCGACTGCACTGCACAAGCGCCAGGCCTACAAGTCTTCTTCTTCCCCCCCCCCCAACGTCAATTCTGACATCGGAGTGGAAGTTCCGGGCCAACCAATAGGAATAGGAAATGACTGCCGTGAGTTCCTGTAGTCTCTCGAGACTACGGCAGGAGCTCATAGCAGCCATTTCCTATTGGCGATCTACACGGGGCAGATGCGTAGGAAGATCGCGCCTGCCCCAAAAGCCTGCTAGACTACCAGGTAAGGCCGGGATGCCGGGAGGAAGGCTGGAGAGAGGCGGGAACATGAAAAAATATAGGTTCCCCCCCCCAAAAATCACGCGTTTGTGAAACACGAGTGTGGAAACCGCGAATGGGGAAGGGGAAGTGTACTGGTTTAGTAAGGTTTTGTGTGAATACATCTGAACAAGAAAATACCACAGTTTATCCAAGACCTCCACCTTAACAAAAGCTTCATGCTGTAGAATCCACTAGCAAGACACATGCAGGTCTGATTCATCAAGGTCTTGGCAGTGCCCTATGTGTCTGCCTCATCAGCTTTAGAGATGCAGTTGACATCAAATTGCTTGCGAGAAAGGAGACTTGTGCTGACATGTAAATCTCACTGCATCTCAGCTTCATACGCTTCAGTCACCAGAAAGACAAAGGGGCTTAGAACAGGGTTTCACCACAAACTGGATGCGGAGATATAAACCGAGGAGAGAAAAAATAAATAAATAAATACTTGGAGTAACGCTATGGTCACACATAGAATGAGTCACTTCTTATGAAAATTTAAAGAGAGAAGCGGGCTATTGTATCCTGTTTCCTGGAAGCAGAGATATGAACTTTAGCGTTCAGAGATCTCTGCAGGAACCTCACTATGTTAAATTAATGAAGCTTATTATCATGGTAACCCCTAGAAATAGGAAGCAAAATGTATATTCCTAGATAACCAATGGATTATAATAGGAGGGAGAGTAAATAAATGAATGTTAACAGTTTTGATGTGTTTAAAGTCATTTTATTTACTGACTTATCCTCCTATTTTCGTTAAGGCTTGAAAGAGCTAATGTAATGTAACTCAAACTGTGTGCCACGCACAGTTGCATGCTGCAACGAGATTCCAGGTGTGCCGGGAAAGAGACGTGTCACTCTGCGCCAGTGCCTCTCCTCCTCTCTGTCCCTCTCATGGAGGGATTTTCAAAACCCAGCAATCTGTCCAGGTTTTGGAAGGCCCCTGAGCTGAGGGCCGCATCTACAGGGCCTTTGAGCGTGCGCAGACGTCAGCGTGATGACGTCACGCACATGCATGTGACATCACCAGTCGACATCCGCACATGCTCAGAGGCCCTTTAGATGTGGCCCTGGCCTGAGCTTAGTGTGCTTTATCCAAAAAAGAATTGTAACATCAAAAGAAAGCTTACCCCCTCTTTTAAAAAGGTGCGCTAAGCTTTTTAGCTTGTGCTAAACACAGGCTAAATGCTAATGCATGCATGTTATCCTAAAACACTGTTCTTCAACCGCCGGTCCGCAGAATATTTCTGCCGGTCCACGGAGGGCCGGCGAGATCAATTCGGCAGTTAAATTTCCTGCCGACTGCGGTTCCTGCCGACTGCTGTTCCTCCCAGCCTCAGGCGATCAAGACAGGCTGCCGACGTTGGGGCCTTCCCTCTGTGAGTCTCGCCTGTTAGGAAACAGGAAGTTGAAACAAAATAGGCGGGACTCAGAGAGTGAAGATCCCGACGTTGGCAGCCTGTCTTGATCGCCGCCCCTGCCGAGTTGCTGAAGAGGGCCGCGGAGAAGTTGCAAGTAGAATGGAGAGAGCTGCAGATACAGGTGCAGGTGGAAGGAGATGGTCAGATGTGCGAGCAAGATCCTGGGGAGCCTTCACAGTGGCTGTCTCCCCTCCCACCAGCTCTCCTACTTGCCAGGGCAGTGATTTACCGGCAGCTTCCTGTAGGCAAGTACTGAGAGCTGCTGGAAGGGGAGGAAGCCACTGTAGGAGGCTGGGAAGCTGCTGGATAAAGGGATAGCTGTTACTGGACTTGGAGGGAGTTAGAAGGAGAGATGCTGCTGGGAGGGGAGGAGGGAAGGGATGGGAAGAGAGTTAATGTTGGATAGAGGGAGGAGGGAAGGGAGAAGAAGTAGAGATGCTGCTGGGAGGGGAGGAGGGAAAGGGATGGGAAGAGAGTTAATGTTGGATAGAGGGAGGAGGGAAGGGAGAAAGAAAAAAGGAAGGAAACAGCTGGCAGGGAGATTACAGGAGGGGAAGGGGGTCAGTGTGGAATGGAGAGATCAGATGAGGGAAAGGGGAGAGAGAGGAATGAGAAAGTAGAGAGACATTGATGCTGGAAAGGGGGTCAGCAGAGAAATGAGAGAGGGATAAAGATGCTAGATCTGGTGTAAAAGAGATAAAAATGAAGAAGGCAGTGAAGCTGGAATGAATGATGTAAAAAGGAGAGAGGAGGCACAGGCTGGATGGACAGGGGAGAGGGGCATAGAAAGAAGTCAGATACATATGGAAGGGGGAGAGGGCAGATATTGGATGGAACGCGCAGATGCTGGATTGAAGAGATAGGGCAGACGCTGGAAGGAAAAGAGTGAAAAGAAGATGAAAGCAGAAACCAGAGACAACAAAAGGTAGAAAAAAATAATTTTATTTCTATTTTGTCATTAGAATAGATCTTATTTGAAATGTATATCCTGCTAGAGACATAACTGGGGACTGCAGTATTCTGTTAGCATGATATTTCTATGTAGCATTCTATAATAACTTGGCTTGTTCAGTTTTCTTGATAGTAGAGGGGATAAATGGGGAGGGGAGACAGGGGTTTTGTTGGTCCTTGCTCTGTATATTTGTATTTATAAAATCACAATTGTTCAGAATATTGTTTCTTTTTATACTTTAATAAAATACGTTCAATATAAAATCAATATAAAATCTGCGGCTTGTGCAGATGGGATCAGATGGTTTGCGGGGACCGAGCTCGCGGAGATGGGGCGTAAACGGGGTTTTTAAATTTTAGTCCTAGTAATTTGCCGGTCCACAAAATAATTATTTTATTTCTGCCGGTCCACGGGTGTAAAAAGGTTGAAAAACACTGTCCTAAAACGCTTAGCACGCCTTTGTAAAAGACGGCCTTAGTGCGCCATAGCAGAAAAAGTTTGCGAGACACTGAGCTAATGTTTTGAGGCCCTTTTACTAAACTGAGGCACAAAGAGCCTGATTCTGTAAATGGCACCTAGCAGTATCAATAAATGTTTACTACGTTCAATACAGAAAAGCCCGGGAGGGAGACTCAACATGACCACTAAAAGTGGAGAAAAGGACCTCAGTGTCGCTCAGAATGAAAAAAGCCAATCAAAACCGGGGACAATGAAACTTCAAATGAAGATTTGAAGAAGAAGACACATCCTCGGTCCAGGAAAACTCCACTAAGGGTAGTATTCTTAATTATCTTAATATTTTTTACTCTCCAAACTTCATAGAGGCAATTTCTCCAAAATGCTTTAAATTTACAATAAGATATTAAAAAAATGCCACACTTATCTTCTTTGAGGTGTCTCTATAACCCAGCTTTATAGAAGAAGAAAAAGCGGGTACTTGTTAGATACTTGTTGAATATTTTCACAATGAGTGTTCAGTCCACATACTTTTTATAGATAGTAAGGACTCATGTGAAATTTTGATCATCAAGTTAAACATTCAACCCTAGGCAAATTTTCAAAGAAGCCAATTTAGAAGCCTAACTCCTTAAATTGATCAGGCTATTAGAATTTCCTTTTACAAGAAAATATCCCCCCCTAATATGGGAAATTTACAGCATAAACTCACTACATAAAATGGGGCCCCTTCTCTGTGGAAAAAGAGGACAATTAGATAGGCATGTCTGACCTAATTAGCATCTTCAACTGACTTTTCTTATGCTCTCCTTGCTGGTTCGAATCTGAGCAAAGAATTATTATAACAGACAGAAAGGGAGAGGGAGGGAAGAATTTTTTTTTGTAATTGTCAAGCGGTCACTTTATTGCTGTTATCAGAGACAACCGACTGGTCACTAACATCTCTGGTTTTTCTCTTTCTGGTCTCTTCCAGTCACTACTGGTCGCTTGGGACTCTTCCGGTCACCACTGATCACTCAGGACTTCCAGTCACTATCCAGTCACCACTAGTCTCTTAGGCTTCTTCCGGTCACCACCAGTCACTCAGGACTCTTCTGGTCACCACTGGTCACGTCTTGTCACTTGGGTATCTTCTGGTCACCTCCGGTCACTTGATCTTCCAGTCACCATTGGTCACTCGGTACCTTGGTCCTCATGGACAATTGAAGTCACCGGTCAATTCAAGTCTGCGCTTACTGGAGGTTAAGCAGGTGCCAGCATGTATTTCCCTCCCTTCCCAAGGTTCGCTCATAAGAGTTCCTGTTGCCAGGAGCTCTCCCTAACTTGTCTTGCTGGGCTCCGGGTCTTATCTGCAAGCTCCTGTTTCTCTTGGGGTGAGATCTATGCCAACTAGACTCAACATGCAAATGAGCTTGCTTCGCAGTTAAAACCTAGCCCCTAAATGAGGAAGGATGCTTCAAAATAGCTCCTTTAGAACCCTTGCCAAAGCCTTTGTATGGCGAAACAGGTCCCATCGAGGCAGGCTAGTAACTCTGCACATTAAAGATAAGTGATAAAACTTACTGTGATAATGCCTTATTAAAAGTTGATTATATAATAAATTAGTAACAGTAAGATTTAAGGAAAACATTAAGCAGGAGGTGGCGATAAGGGTCAATGATTAAGACTCCAACCCATTTAGCTTTGATATTACATATTTATGTGTTTAATCAAGCGGGTTTCTGAGACCCTTTACCCTCCTTTCTTATATGTGACACTCTGAAGTGGGGTGCTTTGCATTTGTGATAGCAATTCTACCCCATCACAGTAATGATTAATAAAATTAGCAATAAAATATCACTTGGGTTCTTTTCCATGGGTTTGCCTAATGTCAAAGGTCTCCTAGTTAATGGAAGAAGATAGTCATATCCAAAGTTTCTAAAGAACATAATACAGTAATCATATTTAGGCCCTCTTTTACTAAGGTGCACTAAGCGTTTTAGCGTGCGCTAAATCAACGCATGCGCTAACTGCCAACGTGTCCATAGGATAACATGCACGCGTTAGCGTTTAGCGCGCGCTAATATTTACCGCACGCTATAAAGCATAGCACACCTTAGTAAAAGAGGGGGTTAATATTTTTAAACCTTTTTCACTCAACACAGAATTAAGCCCTGGAATGCATTGCCAAAGGAGTAAGAGCTACTGGTGTAGCTAAATTTTTTTTAAAAAAATGTCCATAAACCATTACGAAGATGGAGTTGAGGAAATCTAATCTAGGACTTGTGGATCGCTCTATGCCTATAAAGGATCAAGGCGATTTACAACGTCAAAAACTCATGCATGTCACGGGGAGCTGTAATACAGAGAGCAAGGTTATCAAAAGACAATGAATGTTCCAGCTTATAGTGAACTCAGAGGGAATACAGATGATGGTTAAAGCACACCATACTAGTTTAGAATACCATTAACTGAGCAGCATGGCAGTTGCTAGCACGGCTTTGTAAAATGGGGAGGGAGGGGGATAGTATTCCTACCCAAAGAGCTCAAGATATTAAAATAGGCAACAGTGGGAATCCCTAAGACAAACTGTCTGACATGCAACGGCTCTACCATTTTGGTACATTGACATTCAGTTTTTGATCATAAAAAGTGATCTACCAGTCTGAAGGCAGAAGATAACTCAAACTGTACGATTACTTTCTAGGGGATATGAAGCTGTTAAGCTCCAACTTTAAAAATAAGGGAGGCCACTGACATCTCCATATTGAATCCCTTTCAAAAGCCTGATTTGCAAAGGACGGAGGACGATATTAGCATCACTTCACCTAAATTCCCTTGCCTAATGCCATCTGGGTAAAAAGAAATGTATAAATATATATGGCACTAGATCTTTTGTTTAGGTAAAGTTTGGATAAACGCCACGTTTCATAGGGATGACAAATTGTAACCCATTACACATATTATGTATGTTAATATGTTAAGCTGTAACCCGTTCTGAGCTCTTTGGGGAACTCAGCAGAAAACTAATGAAATAAGCATCGCCTCTGCTGAGTCAGACCACAGGTCCATCGCGTCCAGCAGTCTGCTCCCGCGGTGGTCCCCCAGATCAGTGACCTGTAAGTGATCCTTTATTTAAGACATTTTGTCCTATGTAGTACCCCTCTAACTCTACCCATGGATCCCCTTTTCTTCAGGAACTTGTCCAACCCCTTCTTGAAACCCAAAATCGTACTCTGCTCTACCACCTCCTCTGGAAGCGCATTCCAGGTGTCCACCACCCTCTGCATGACGAAGAACTTCCTAGCATTCGTTCTGAATCTGTCTCCCTTCAATTTTCTTGAGTGCCCTCTTGTTCTTGTTTCCTCCACCAGTCTGAAGAGTCTGTCCCTCTCTACCTTCTCTATACCCTTTATGATCTTGTAAGTTTCTATCATGTCCCCTCTTAAGTCTCCGTTTTTCCAGGGAAAAGAGCCCCAGGGAAAATAAATAAATATAATATGGCCTGTTGGTGTGACAGTGTCCAAATTAATGAATGGATGTTTCACACATTCCGCTGGATGTGTCTAAGGCAATTGATCTACCTTTTGGGATTCTGCCAAGTGCTTGTGACCTGGACTAGCCACTGTTGGAAACAGGACCTTTGGTCTGACTCAATGTGGGACAATTTGTATGTTCTTACGTTCTAAATTTTAAACAGTCAGCCTTAACTATGACTGGAAGCATGCCCTAAATCTAGCCAGACACAGTAACTCAGCCAAAGCTAAAAATGAGAAAGAACACCATGAAACATTAAAGCTTGACAAGACGTCCTACCAGCTGCTAGTCATTAAAACATGTCAAAGGCCAAGTTGGTGAAAAGCTTTACTACTGCTATTAAGATCAGGAATATGAATTCCTTAACATGCAATCTGAAGTCTTTGTAGATTCAATATCTTTTTAAAGGGACAACAAAAAATAAAAATGTTGAGTTTAAAATACAGTGAGTATCTTCCCTTTCCCACCAGGGCTGTGGAATCGGAGTCGGAGTTGAGGAGTCGGAGTAAATTTCGGGTACCTGGAGTCGGAGTCAGAAGTACAAAAAACTGAGGAGTTGGAGTCGGAACATTTATCTACCGACTCCATTTTTGAACTTGGCATACCAATCACGAGCGATTCTTTCAGCTATAGCACCCACTATATACACAGCACAAATGTTGCGAGCAGCTTCTGCGGCCTTAGAACCTTGATTAAAAGCAAAAAGAAGGTGGGTGTCGAAAATGCTCATTTCTCTCAACTTGACATTCCATTTTAACGATCTGAAAATTAACCAGTGCTATGGAGTCGGAGTCGAGGAGTTGGGAGTCAGAGGAAATTTCGGGTACCTGGAGTCGGAGTTGGAACATTTATCTACTGACTCCACAGCCCTGCTTCCCACATACCCCTTCTTCTATTAAACTGAATGGCCCGTGCTGCTCCCGGCACTCATAGGAACTCTGTGAGCGTCGGGAGCAGCGCAGGCCATTCAGCGCGGCTCACCGCACTAAAAACTGCTATCGCAGTTTCATAGAAGAGGGGGGTTAGTTACAAGGGCCTTATTTAGTAAGCCTCCCCCACTCTCCCCGACTCAGATGAAATGCTTAAAGAGATCAGTTTGTACACAAGAAATGGAGAATGAACAGACTTGCCCAAGGTTACAAGAAGTATTAGTGGGAAAGGTGAAATTTGAACCCTGACCCCTTGGGATACAGAAGGACCATACCATACAAAATATTTTCAGATATTGCAATGGTTGCCAATAGAGGCGAGAATACACTGAATGGTCTCATGCCTAATTATATTTAAAATTTGTCAATAGAAAGCACCCCATCTGGGATTTAAGGTTATTCACCTTTCCCTCTGTAAAAACTTGTGTGTACAAACGATTCTATCTTATCAGGTAGGTGTATGGGACAAGAATTTGGGTAATTTGATATTAAGTTCCAATTCATACCCAAACTGTTAAAACCATACTTATTTGATAATTTTTTTAAAAAAATTGGGATTATAATTCACTGTGAATGTACAGTATCTTATTATTTTCTTAACTGCACTGAACTGCGAAGTAGTTATGGTATACAAGTGAATAGTTTTAATGCTGAGTACCTATTGTGTAAACCGCGATGAACTGCTGGTTAGGCGGTATATAAAAATAAGTTATTATTATTATTGTTATGTTATGTGAGCAATGTGGCCAAATAGGGCACAAAAGGAAGGGATTGGGACCTGTCCTTTTTTGCAGGTGCACAACCACACTCAAAGTGGTTCACATGTATACAAGCAATCATTTTGTACCTGGGGCAATAGGTGGATTAGATAACTTGCCTAAGCTCACAAGGAGCAGCCCTGGGATTTGATCTTACAACCACTGGGTGTAAAGGCAGCTGCTCTACCACTAGGCCACTCCTCGGGACGCTGGGTTGCCAGAACTGCTTCCCTCTATCATCTCCTCTTGGCTGCAGTGCAGCGTGAAGGGCAGGCATGTCAGGGGGCATGTTGAACTGGGCACAATTCTGGCCCAGTTACACTACTGGGGCATACTATTCTAACCACTAGGGCTGCTCTTCCATTTGAGCTCTGAAGATCACAACAACCCCTTGTTCCACCAATGTGCTCATGATATTGCAGCACTATCATGCATAAACTGGATCTTTTCCAGATAAGCCCCGCCACTAATGGAAAAAGTGGACGCGCCGAAAGTTAAGCCCCGCCACCTTTTGCCAGCGCACGCAACCTTAACCAGTGAAGTTCTCAGCACGACGGCCCCACAACGCGGCGCGATGTGTATAAAGTAAAGTGGGGGGTTCCCAAGTAAAGCCGGAGCACCCAAAAAAGATTATAAAAAAGAGGATATGAAACTTAACATTATAAAAAAATAGGATAAACTGTCGCCAATTTTTTTAAAGGCTCCGACGGGGGGGGGCGTGGGGGGGAACCCCCCCACTTTACTTTCTACAGATCGCACCTCTTTTTTATAATTTTTTTTGGGTGGCGGGGGTTAACTTTTTGGCGGGGCTTATCTGGAAAAGATCCCATAATCTTCCATAGAATGTCTTGTGAGGTCACAACTGCAGGGAGCAATTTTTGAAGCCATTTATCTGATGAATTGACTTACCTTAAAGTTTTCTTCTATTGATTGGCTAAAAGTATGTGTGCGCACTTTCAAATGTAAGCAAATTTGGTGCCTCTCCTCCCCCATTATGTGGTCAATCACACAAATAGATCATATGAGTGTCTTATATATAAGGTACATATACAGTATACAAAAGTATGAGTAAGCCTACATCAAGGATAATTTTCCAAGCCAGGCTAAGAAGATATTTAAGGAACAAATTGACGGTGTCAGGTCAAAACCGCGGAAGACAAAGGCGCGCGCTGACAACTGAGCGCAGCGCGGAGGCGCGCGCCGAAGAAAATAACTGTTTTTAGGGGCTCCGACGGGGGTGTGTGGGGGAAGAACTTTACTTTATACAGATTGCGCCGCGTTGTGGGGGCATTGTAGGGGGTTTGGGGGGTTGTAAACCCCCCATATTTTACTGAAAACTTTACTTTTTCCCTAAAAACAGGGAAAAAGTTAAGTTTACAGTATAATGAGGGGGGGTTACAACCCCCCAAACCACCCACAACGCCGCCGCGATCTGTATTAAGTAAAGTGGGGGGGCTCCCCAACAAAACCCTCCCGTCGGAGCCCTTAAAAACTGTCATTTTCTTCGGCGCGCGCCTCCATCTTGCGCTCAGTTGTCGGCGCGCGCCTTTGTCTTCCGCGGTTTTGTCTATGAACCAAATTGACTACCTCAACTGGGCTAAAGGGAGGCGTGTTCTTTCACTACATACATACACTGAAATTTGATTTTGAGATCTACAAGCATTGCTTTGCTGTCATTTTCTGCCCAAACAGATTGCAGGCAGAAGGTTAAAAGCAAAGGCCATTTTCAAAGGGAAACTATCCAGGGCTATGCAGGAAAATGCTTGAGTACCTGATTGTAAAAACCGCTTAGAAAACCTTGATAAGCGGTATATCAAATCCTAATAAACTTGAACATAAACTTGCTATTTCCCCTTTGAAAATTGCTCACAAAGTCTATGAGTGACAAGTACATATGGACTTTGCAGCCACACAAGCTAAAAAACCTTTAGGTTGAGGCGGCATATGTGCTCCATTTTGGACTCTTGATTTAATTTTGCTTTAGAGATTGTGGCACTGAATTTGTAGGTTGATTCATAGTGAAACTTTTACCGTGTCCATAAAGCTCTGCTATGACATTACAAGCAAAGTACCAGGAGCCATTTGTGACAGCACTGAACAGTAATGCAAAGACCCTGCGACCATGATGAAGCAATTGCAGACAATACAGAATACAGCCCTGAGACTTGTCTATTTCCTAAAAAAAATATGACCATATCACAGAGGCGTACCATGACTCGCATTGGCTTCCAATAGAAGCTGAGAGTGCACTTCAAATTCTACTGCTTACTTTACAAGGCTCTCAACGGAGAAAGCCCAACCTACTGGAATAACCGACTAAATCAATCCTCCTCAACCAGACACAGAAGATCCCACTCACTATTCACTCACCCATCATCCAAAGATGTCAAACGAAAAAAACTTTATGATAACCTAATAGCCTCCAAAGCAGCTAAACTGGACAGACAAATCACCACTCTGTTATCTTCAACTACAGACTACAAAGCCTTCAGGAGAAATATTAAAACCATACTCTTCAAAAAACACATAAAACCTATCCAGCACAACCAATCCCAACCCAATATCCAACACTCTACCCTTAGATCTCTCTAATACTCTTTTATACCTACCAAACGTTATCTAAAACCCATAATTTCACCCTATTCTTATCTCCTCCACTAATGTAATGTAATGTAATGTAATGATAGGCCGTGAAGTCAGGAATTTGCATAAGAAACACAATGAGACAGTCTCTTTATAGAGGATGGGTATCAAGTTGTTCTTTTCCTAGGAATGCCCGGACAATATTGTACTGGTATATAAAGCTGCACACCAGAAGGATAGCCCCAAGACCTGCCCCACCCCCCCCTTCCCCCAAAAATAAAATAAAAATATGGTTCTAGCTAGAGAATGACACTGTAACAAAATTCATGACCGTTCCCGTCCCTGCTAATAACTGCAGGAAATCATCTCCATGTCATTCTTTTAAGAAGAGAGAGAAGAATCAGAGTAAGAATGGGCACAACCACTGACCCTCAACTTTTGTATTGAAGAATGCTGGTGTAGAAGGACTGAGGCTGAGATAGACACTTAAGAATGACACGGGATGGTTAGAACATAAGACCATAAGCGTTGCCATACTGGGTCCATCAAGCCCAGTATCCTGTTTCCAGCAGTGGTCAATCCAGGTCTCAAGCACCTGGCAGAAGCCCAAAGAGCAGATCATTGCATTCATTAAGAATACCCCTCAACTTGTTAATGGAGGTTCAAAATCTTCAGGAAATAATTGCCCTCTCCCTATTAACCCCCCTCCCAGAAACTGATATGAAACAGGACTTCTAAACAACAGAAACCACAACCTAGTTCAGCAGGTCTCTTTGACAACCAGCTAACTGACTTACCACGGTCAACGGATGTGAAAACTATAAGTATAAAAATGTTACCACCTGTGCAGTTTCTTTGGAAAAAACACTTTAAACTGGCTTATTTATAATAGCAAGAAGTGGCAGGCAAAGCACAGTTTGGAAAAGGACTGCAGATGCTCTGCAAATTGAGTCATACCTTCAGTGGCAAAAATACTAAATCCCCTCTGTGGGGTGGACTATCAAATTACAATGACAAACTGATTATCATGTCTGAAATAAAAAAAAATTAAAAAAAAAAGTTAACTTTTCTGGTCCTGCCACTTGAACAGCTTCCTAATCCCTTTTCGCACGTTAGCTGATGGTTTTAAATCATAAATCTCAAAACTATGCATTCCCCTCCCCCCCCCCCAAATACCAGGGATCGGCTTCGGCGCTGGCGGCTATTTTCCTTTGTCCTCCAGGCTATACACGTCGCCGGTGACCGGAACGGACCGCTAAGAGCTGATTTGCTAGAGCTGTGGAAGCTCCGGTGCACCGAGTGCTTTGGGACATTCCCCACCACCGCTGCGTTCAGGAAGGAGTCCTTTGGATTGCGTTTAGCGGCAGCACCGATCGCTTCCAAGAACGGTGCCCGGAAGATCGGATCGGGTAGCAAGCGAGGCAACGGGAAGGGCAAACCCGGGAGCTGCCGATCGGGGCTGGGGCGGGTTCTCTCCGGGAAGTGAGCGGTCCCCCTTGACTTACCTCCCCTGGAGGCGCCGGTGGCGGCCGTGGAGCAGCCGCAGCCCATCTCCCCGGGCGGCGGGCTGGGGAAAGAAGCGGAGGCGCTCGCGGCCAGCGAGCCCAGGAGAGGGGGGGGAGGGGAAAGCTCCCAACCCGCTGCCCTCGTTGTCATAGAAACCGGCGTCCGCTGCCCGTCCCCCGCGCGGCCCATTGGCTCCCCAGAGCGGCGGCAATTTAAAAGAGAGAGAGAAAAAAAACTCAGCGCAGCCAATGAGGGGCCGGGAGGCCGCCCCGTATCGGGATGCGCTTTCCTTATCTCCTGTCAGCGGCTAGCTCGTGCGAATGCGCGCGCCTTGTGACACTGATTTGACATTGTCTCGACCCTCCCCGTCGGAAAATGAAGAGAACCGGGCGTGGGGGGGAGGGGGGTGCATCTCCCGGCTGACTTTGACTGTATAACTATGGCTCCGATTGTCCTTGCGATGCAGCCTTTCTTAAGAAGTTTTGCCAAACGGGAAAGAGGGCAGGGCTCGATGGGTTCCGGGTTTCTATTTACTAGACTCGCTGTTTAAGCTTTGATTAAAAAAAATAATAATAATAAAAATTCGGAGAAATTGTATAGAAAATACATTTTACGGAGCGCTGCACAGAAATATGAATGATTTGCAATAGGTATGAATTAGGGCAGGCTATCTCCATTAAATATGCATTTCAATAGCTCTAAGTAACAATATACAAACTCAACCCAAAAAAGAGCTATGGCTACAAACTATTCATAATTTCATAAACATTTAATCATTTATTATAATTTTATATTGCACCATCACATTAAAAATTTTTTTCAATATTATCATTTTATATAATACATACATACAATCAACCTCCCCAAACTCATGAAATGTTCAATCCATCAATAAAGTGCTGTTTTTAAATACGTAGCCTTCTTCACTGAGTCAATTTTCTATTGCTTTGCTTCTCCAATCAATTGTTCATATCTCCTCTGTTCTTATCACATCAGTCCAACCTGATCATTGGAGACAAATAAGCTTGACACAGTTCTGTGTTTAACCCTAAGGCTCCACTTCTTCATGATCACTACAATACATGGTACCAAATTTATACCAACACACAACCTTACAACCTACAATAAATCAAAATAAATTAAAAAAATCTCTAAACATAATATTCTAAAAAACCTTAATCATACCTGACACTTCATATTATTCTTTTTCCTGGCAGCAAACAAGAACAAGACATCCAAACCATGACCTCTCTCCAGCTCAACTAAAGGCCAAACTCAATTTCGTTCTACTAACTCATTTCCTGCTCTCTCTTTATAATCCACATACACCTGCCCCTAATTAAAGCAAATGCCACTCAACCTCTTTGTTTAACCCAAAAGGCTCAGAAATATTGCCACCACGAACCAATTGACAAGTAAGCAATGCCACAAACCTCAAATCATCCATTGTATGTTTTAACTGAACCCAGTGGGCAACCAGCGGGAGATCAATTTTCTCCAACCACAGATGGCTCACATGCTGAGCAATGTGCTGTTTAATTTTTCTCTTAGTCTGGCCTAAGTACCATAATTCGCACGAGCACACTATTCCATACACAACCTGACCCGTGTTACAATCTGTACGATCGCACAAATAAAATACTTTGCCACTATTAGGACTGTCAACTCTGTCAACCTCTAATGGAGGGGTGTCCAACCTTTTTGGCTTCCCTGGGCCGCATTGGCCGAAAAAAAATGTTTCTGGGGCCACACAAACGCGCAATCACTGCAGCAAGACAGAGGAGGGAGCCGGCAAGATGGTAAACACCTGGGGGCAGCAGAGGAAAATACTGCATCGCCCTCGACCGGGGCCACACAAAATACTTCACGGGGCTGCATGCGGCCCTCGGGCCGCAGGTTGGACACCCCCTGCTCTAATGTATACCAACAGTACACACACCCCTTACACTTATGATGCCCTCCTCCATTCACTCTCCTGTCGTAATTCTTTTTAGACAACAACTCCTGGAGATTACGTCCCCAAGTGTAAGCAAACCTCGGCATATACTGAAGACCCTATGCCAGTGTTGCCTTATCACCTGTCTCAATTGACAGGATTGAGTGGAATAGGGGAGAGTACATGTCAGACGTCCCTCCTCAACATCATTTCTCTCTTTGGGGGGGGGGAGGTTGATTGTATGTATTATATAAAATGATAATATTGAAAAAAAATGTTAAATGTGGTGGTGCAATATAAAATTATAATAAATGATTAAATATTTATGAAATTATAAATAGTTTGTAGTCAGCTCTTTTTTGGTTGAGTTTGTATATCATTAAATATGCATGAGATGGATATACATACAAGGGAAGTAGTAGGCCTCTGAATCCATCTCATGCATACTCATTACAAATCCCAGCAGGGCTTATAATTAAGCTGACAATAGCTTCAATCACGATTTAAACCCTAAACACTAAAAAGCTATTAATTAATCTCTTCATAATATTTATTATTTAATATTCACAAATAGTTTATTAATTCCTTTCAAAAATCATCATATTACATAACTTATAATCCTATATTCACAAATCTAGAGCCCACCCAGTTTATCTGTTAAAAAATCCCATAAAAATCCATGAAATGTTCACTCATCACTAGAAAATGCTAGCAATGAATAAATAGCACCAATGTCCAAACTAGCATCCAAAATGTTCAATTCACCAGTAGTCACTTATAAATACGTTTCAAATGTTCAAATGCACTTATCCCATGTATCTTCTATAAAGCACAGTTACTTACCGTAACAGGTGTTATCCAGGGACAGCAGGCATATATTCTCACATGTGGGTGATGTCATCTACGGAGCCCCAGCGCGGACAGCTTTTCAAGCAAACTTGATTAAAGTTTCAAGTTTGCTATGCTGCACCACGCATGTGCATGCCTTCTTGCCCACTAGAGGGCGCATCTCCACCTCGTGGTCCTCAGTTCTATAGCCAGCAAAGAAAAGAAGCCATCCCCGGGGAGGAGAGCGGGTTGTGAGAATATATGCCTGCTGTCCCTGGATAACACCTGTTACGGTAAGTAACTGTGCTTTATCCCAGGACAAGCAGGCATGATATTCTCACATGTGGGTGACCTCCAAGCCAACCAAAAAGGGCAGGTGGGAGGATGGCAATTTAGGAAAACAGATTTCGCAAAACTGACTGGCCAAACCGGCCGTCCCTCCTGGATAACGTATCCAGGCAGTAGTGGGAGGTGAAAGTATGAACCGAAGACCAAGTGGCAGCCTTGCAGATGTCCTCCACCGGAGTAGACGGGAGGAAAGCAACAGAAGCTGCCATCGCTCAGACCTTATGTCCCGTGACCCGACCATGCAGCTCGAGACCAGCCTGAGCGTAGCAAAAAGAAATACAAGCAGCCAACCAGTTGGACAAGGTGCGCTTGGAAACAGGACGTCCCAACCGATTAGGATCAAAGGACAAAAATAATTGAGGAACCTTCCGATGAGACTCGGTGCGTTGAAGATAAAAAGCCAACGCCCTCTTACAGTCAAGCGTGTGAAGCACCGCCTCCCCAGGATGAGAGTGGGGCTTCGGGAAGAACACCGGAAGAGCAATGGACTGATTGAGGTGGAAATCAGACACAACCTTAGGTAAAAACTTTGGATGGGTGCGAAGAATCACCTTGTCATGATGGAACACAGTAAAAGGCGGGTCCCCAACCAAAGCCTGCAACTCACTAATCCGACGCGCGGACGTGAGTGCAAGTAAAAAGATCACCTTCCAAGTGAGAAACTTAAGATGAGATTTGTCCATAGGCTCAAAAGGAGGCTTCATCAGCTGAGCAAAGACCACATTAAGATCCCAAACCACAGGAGGAGGTTTCAGAGGAGGATTAACATTCACTAGACCCCTCATGAAACGAATCACCAGAGGATGAAGAGAGAGAGATCGACCCTCGAGATGCCGATGGAAAGCAGCAATAGCACTAAGATGCACCCGAATAGAAGTCATCTTCAGCCCAGACTTGGACAAATGCAACAAATACTCCAGAACCGAGGACACCGGAACCGAACTCGGATCCAGATGGTGCGAAGAACACCAGGATGAAAATCTGGTCCACTTCTGGGAATAACAAAGCCGAGTCGAGACCTTGCGCGAGGCTTCCAACACCTCCCTGACCGACTGAGAAACAGAAACCGAAGTCAAGGGGAAAGGAACCAAGCCGTCAGATGTAAGGACTGAAGATTGGGATGCAACAGCGAACCCCGACTCTGAGACAGCAGAGAGGGAAAAACAGGCAGAAGTAGAGGCTCCCTGACACTGAGTTGAAGGAGCAGGGAGAACCAGTGCTGACGAGGCCAACGAGGCGCAATGAGAATCATAGTGGCTCTGGACGACTTGAGATGAACCAATGTCCTCAAGATCAGAGGGAAAGGAGGAAACGCATAAAGGAACCTCCCTCCCCAGTCGAGAAGAAAGGCATCGGCCTCGAGACGGTCCGGGGAGTACATCTGAGAACAATAGAGGGGCAGTTTGTGAGTCTCCGGGGAGGCAAACAGATCCACCTGAGGAGTCCTCCAGCGGTCGAAGACCTCTTGCAGAACTCGGGAGTTTAGCGACCACTCGTGCGGCTGGAGAAGACGACTGAGTTTGTCGGCCAGACAATTCTTCTCTCCCTGAATGTAAACCGCCCGCAGGAAGATGTTCTGGGAGACCGCCCATTCCCAAAGGCGCAGGGCTTCCCGGCACAGGGACCAAGAGCCCGTCCCCCCTTGCTTGTTTACATAATACATTGCCACTTGGTTGTCCATCTGTACGAGGACTACCTGCTCGCGCAGCAGGTGGCAGAACGCTCGAGCTGCCAGAAAAATGGCACGAAGCTCCAACACATTGATGTGACAAAGACGGTCCTCCGCTGACCATAGACCTTGAGTCTGCAGACCGTCGAGATGAGCCCCCCCCCACGTGTACTCCGAAGAGTCCGTGGTCAGGACCTTGCGATACGGAGGGACGAGAAAGAGCAAACCCCCGGAAAGATTGAAAGAGTTGGTCCACCAACGGAGCGAGCGTCTCAAGGAAGGAGTCACTGTTACAGGAAAGGAGAGTGGGGCCCGATCCTGACGCCACTGGGAGGCCAAGGTCCATTGAGGGAGTCTCAGGTGCAATCGGGCGAACGGTGTGACATGAACCGTCGACGTCATGTGGCCAAGTAGAATCATCAGACGGTGCGCTGAGACGGAGCGCTGCAGCGAAATCTGACGGCACAGTCGAAGCAGAGCCTCCAGCCTCGGAGGGGGGAGGAACGCACGAAGGCGAACCGTGTCCAGCACGGCCCCGATAAACTGAAGGGATTGAGCAGGGCACAGCTGCGATTTGGGAAAGTTCACCTCGAACCCCAGATGTTGAAGGAAGATGATAGTCTGTTGGGTCGCTGAGATAACCCCCTCCCTGGATGATGCCTTGATCAGCCAATCGTCCAGGTAGGGGAAGACCTGCAGCCCCTGAGATCTCAGGGCAGCCGCGACTACCACCATACACTTCGTGAAGACTGGAGGAGATGACGCCAGCCCGAAAGGGAGGACCCGATACTGAAGGTTCAACTCCCCCACCTGGAACCGTAAGAACTTGCGGAAGGCGGTATGCACCGGAACATGAGTATACGCTTCCTTCAAGTCTAGGGAGCACATCCAGTCCCCTTCCTCCAACAGAGGGTAGAGAACCGGAAGCGACAACATACGGAACTTCTCCCGGACCAGGAACTTCTTGAGCTTCCGGAGGTCCAAAATGGGGCGTAAGTCCCCGGTCTTCTTTGGGACCAAAAAGCAACGGGAGTAGAACCCCCGCTCCCGTTGGTTTGGGGGGACCGGCTCCACCGCCCGAAGGCTCAACAAGGCCCTGGCTTCTGAGAGTAGAAGAGGAAGCTGGGCTCGATTGCAAAGAGATGCCCCTGGCGGTTGTTCCGGTGGCGTGGCTGAGAAGTTCAGCGAATAACCCTCGGAGATGAGACGGAGCACCCAAGCGTCTGATGTGATCATAGCCCAGGCCGAATGAAAGGCCCGCAGCCGGCCCCCGATGGGCAGGGGGTCCGGCGAGAGTGCGGAGGGGGCCCGCCCCCATCCACTCATCATGTCAAAAGACGACGCCAGCTTAGACGCCCCTTGCGTCTGAGGTTTCGGCTGGGCCCCTCTGCCCTGCTGCGGGGGGCACCGGGGCGGAGGCCTTGAGAATGCTGGTGTAGACTTTTGAGGGTATCGCCGCGGTGGAGGTCTAAATGGCTTCTGTGGCGGTACCCGTGGCTTAGGACGGACCAAGGAGGTGATGGAGCGCTCATGTTCGGACAGGCGTTTGGTCGCCGCCTCCAAGGACTCATCGAACAATTCCGATCCAACACATGGCAGATTGGCTAGGCGCTCCTGCAAGTTCGGGTCCATATCAACCGTTCGGAGCCATGCGAGACGGCGCATCACTACTGCAAAGGCGGAGACTCTGGAGGCCAACTCAAACATGCATGAAACAGCATGAAAAAGGTATAGACGCAGCTGTGACAAGTTGGCCATAAATTTACCAAAGTCCCCCTTATGGGAATCCGGCATGACCCCATGATAACGGGGTAATGCCTTCACCATCTGCCTCAGATAAGATGAAAAAGTGAAAGCATAATTAAGGACCCTGGCTGCCATCATGGAATTGGAGTAGAGGCGGCGACCAAACTTGTCCAGGGTCCGCCCTTCCCGCCCAGGAGGGACCGCAGCCGAGATCCTAGAAGGTTGGGACTTCTTTAACGCCGACTCCACCAGCAACGACTGGTGAGACAATTGTGCTTTCTCGAAGCCCTTGCATGGGATGGTACGGTACTTCGACTCCATTTTTGATGGAACCGCTGTGACTGTAAGAGGGGAGTCCAAGTTCCTCAAGAAGGTCTGATGGAGGACCTTATTGAGATGCAGACGAGGAGTCTCCCTCGGGGGAGAAGGTAAATCCTGCTCCTCCAAAAACTCCTTGGTGTATTGAGAACCGGACACCAGATCAAGGTCCAAGGCCCTCCCCATATCAAGCACAAATCTCGAAAAGGAGGAGGGCTTGGAAGGCGGGGAGGGAGACCGAGAGGCTCGCGTCGCCAAAAAGGAAGGGGAAGCCTCATGGGAATACCGAGGTTCCCTAACAGTACCAGACCCCGAACCCCACAACGACGCCCCAAGCGACCTCGAGGGGGTCGGGGACCGCCTATGCCCCGAGGAACCCCTTTGGGAAGTTCCCCGGGAACGAGGTACCGAGGCCTGCCCCTTCCATTTCGGCGAGGAGTCTCTCGATAACCCTCCCTCGGAGGAACGGAAAAGCCTCGGATTATCGAGGCAGAGCTCCGAGACACGCAGCGTCTCAGCCCCGGTCAGCGAGGAGCGACCGCGTCTCCGAGAAGAACCCCTAGAACGCTTGGGCTTCCTCGGCCGGCGCTTCGCCCGAGGCCAACCCGAGGGCGAGGAGCCCCGGGAGGACCTCGACGAGGAAGAAGTGGAAGAGATCCTCCGAACTCGCCGCACCCTGTCCCGAGGCCGCACACTCCGCTCCGGCTGGTCGACCGAGGTCGAGGGCAAGGTCGGGGTCGAGGCCGGAGCCACCCCGGGGTCCGAAGTCGAGGGCACCGAGACCGAGGCTGCCGAAGCCGAGGCACTCGAGGCCGAAGCCGGCTGCAGATGCACAAGGGCGCCGGACAGCTCCGAGGCAATGAGGGCCCGGAGCAAGTCCTGAAAAACAGGAACCCCCATCATGGCCGGTAGATCTCGAGTATTCCCGCGGGGCACCCGACTTCGACGCTCGGGGCGGGGCCGAAGACGACCCACCCGCCCCCGTCGAGGATCCCGAGGATGGCTTCTTCGAGGCTGGAACTGAAGAAGAAAGTGAGGACTTACCCCCCGTCGACTTCGAAGTCGAGGACGCAGGCTTCGACGAAGCAGGATGTCGCGGCGAGGTCGAGGGAGTCGAGGCCGAGGTCAAGGCCGTGGCCGAAGCCGAGGCCGACGTCGAGGCCTGCCCCGCTGCGGGGTCCACCGCAAAGAGCTCCGCCATTCTGGCCCGACGGCGGCGGAGAGCTCTTGGCTGAAAAGTCGAGCACCGAGGACAGGAGTCGGTGGGGTGCTCGGGACCCAGGCAAAGTAAGCACCACCGGTGGGGATCGGTGATTGAAAGCAGCCGATCGCACCGGGTGCACTTTTTAAAGCCCGTCAAAGGACGGGACATGAAATCGAAAAACGGCCGGGAACGTAACGAGGTCCCGTGGCTGCGGCTACCGGGAGCCCCCGGAGCCGACGAAAAAGTTCTTTTTTTTTTTTTTTTTTGACGATTACCGAACACACGAATGAATAAAAAAAGAAAGCAAGCACAGCGACCGAGAAAAATGACTCAGACGCGATGTCAGAAGGCAAACACTAAAGAGCAAAAATTCCACAGGGCTTCTGGCTCCGCGGAAAAAACTGAACTGAGGACCACGAGGTGGGGATGCGCCCTCTAGTGGGCAAGAAGGCATGCACATGCATGGTGCAGCATAGCAAATTTGAAACTTTAATCAAGTTTGCTTGAAAAGCTGTCCGCGCTGGGGCTCCGTAGATGACCTCACCCACATGTGAGAATATCATGCCTGCTTGTCCTGGGATAATATCCAGTTCACGCTAGATCTTTTCATTCAGCTTGACACGAGTCACGTGTTTCGCCACCAGGCATCTTCAGGAGCTTACTAGGAACGGCTCCAAATCAGTATACCATACTATAATGCATAAACAAAACAAACTTCACCATTCATCCCATCAGTCATAAAACATACATTATTTGTCATACAATTCCTTATTACCTCAAAGATGTATCATACAGTATCATATACAGTAGCTTATACAGTTGAAGCATCCAGACAGGTTCTAGCCTCTAAAGCTTATTGAAAAATGTATTAGTTCAATAAAAATGGTATTACATATTTTCCATTTTTTGTTTTATTTATTAATCTGTAAAGTGATGATTGCTATTTCTCAGTTTTTTCAAATTTACATCTGCTATTTTTATATTTTGCACAATTCCACTACCACCCCCGGTTTTTACAAAACTGTAGTGTGATTTTTAGCACCAGCCACAGCAGTAACAGCTCCGATGCTCATAGAATTCCTATGAGTGTTGGAGCTGTTGCTACCATGGCCGGCACTAAAAACCATGCAACAATTTTGTAAAAGTGTGTGTGGGGGGGGGGGGGGGAAATATTAGGGGACATGCATCACTGTTTCTGTGATGTGGAATTGTGTGCAGTCTGGCTTCTTTGTGGTTCAGTTCAACTTTTGTCTACATATTTTATTTTAAGTTTGTGATTACGTATTCCATACTATGTGAGGGTGTTTCTGTGCTCTGTGTGTATGAAAGACATTGTTCTCTGTTAGCATTGGCTGTGCAGGATCGATCTGTACTGGTCTGGCTTGTGTGGGTTTACAATGGGTGTATTGATGTTCCACTGCTCACTACAGTATATAAGATGCTGCCTTTTTCTAGGTTCGCGCTTGCTGTGCGTTGTGTGGATTATTACTAAAAAAAAAATCATGTTTTTTATATAGAGTGTTAAAAAAATTATGAGCTCTGGGTGTCACATATGCTAGGTACGCCACTCAGTTGGACATAAGCAATAGATAATCACAGCAGTAAAAATATTCAAATAACAGTACAAAGTATGACAAAGAATGCTACATTACAGTACTATATGAAAACAATGTGCAATAAACTACTACTGTTTATTATTTCTATAGTGCTACCAGACACACGCAGCACAATACATAACATGCAAGAGACAGTAAAACATTTTAATAGACAACATGCAAAGATGGAACATATAGATCAGTGTATCGCAAACTGTGTGCCATGGCACACCCATAGCGCCTCTTGAGATTTCAGGTGTGCCACGACACACTGGCAAGGAGGCACGTCCTGTAGGAAGTCAGCCGGCGCAGATGACTCTCCTCTTGGCCGACGTTTCTCCTCCTCTCCCCGCACCTCCCAGATCCCTCCACCAAAGCGGGTCGCGGCCAGATGGGCCTTCACGCATGCGCATGATGTCATCACGTCGACGTCCGTGCCCTGCTGGGTGCACTGGATTTAGACAGAGTAACGGAAGTAAGGAAATAAGGGGACTCATTTTAAGAAAGTTGCCCATGAGATCAGAAATAGAGAATGGCATGGGAACAAATTTGTCCCTGTCCCCGCAGGAACTCAATTTCCCCGTCCCGTCCCCGTGAGTTTTGTCGCTGGCCCTGCCCCATTCCTGTATGCTCTGCCTTAACCGCATAAGCCTCGAACACATGATTTTAAAGGGTTTGAGGCTTGTGCAGATGAGGACGGAGCTTAGGCATTGGTGGAATGAGGCATTATGACATCACAATCTGAGCTCTAGAATGTTGCTACTTATGATTTTAAAGTGTTTGAGGCTTGTGCAGATGAGGACGGAGCTTAGGCATTGGTGGAATGAAGCATTATGACATCACAATCTGAGCTCTAGAATATTGCTACTTATGGTTTTAAAGCGTTTGAGGCTTGTGCAGATGAAAATGGAGCTTGCAGGAATGGGACAGGGACAGGGACAGGAAAAGAAATCGCAGGGATGGGATGGGAACTGTTGTAACTTCACTGGAAATGTCCAGTTAGCTCTTTTGTAATCCGCCTTGAACTGCAAGGTATAGGCGGAATAGAAGTCCCTAATGTAATGTAGTGTAATGTAATGTAAAATGAATCCTCGTGGGGGCAGGGAAATATTTGTGCCCGTGTCATTCTCTAATCAGAAAGAGGTAGGAGTGGATAAGCAAGTCCTGCTAGAGCAGTGTTCTTCAACCACCGGTCCATGGACCGGTGCTGGTCCACAGAAATTTCCTGCCGGTCCACAGGGCCAGCACGTGCATCAGGCCCAAAACAGTGTCCTTCAACCGCCGGTCCACAGTGCGATCGATGTGGCGTTATTTTCGGGCCGGATCCCTCTTCCTCACTAACTGAGTACACAAAGCCACGGGCAGTGGCTCCTACGTGCATCCTGCACCTGATGTCACAACGTCAGAGAGAAGGCTTCCAGATGAGGCGTGGGACGCGCAAGGAGCCGCTGCCCGCAGCTTTGTGCATTATGTCAGTGAGGAAGAGGGAGCTGGCCTGAAGATAACACCGGGGGCAGAATAAAAAGGCCAGGCAGGAGCAATCCAGAAGGTAAGGCATTGCATGGAGGGAGGGAGACAATAAAGGTAGGGGGGAATTATGTTATTTTTTAATTTAGTGATTGAATTGTGTCAATTTTGAGAATTTACATTTGCTGTCAGTATTTTGCACTGTTCATGAAGAAATGCATTTGTTTCTTTTTCTCTGGGGTTGTACTCCATGCAGAGTTTTGCATCTTAGGGTTTGTTTGTACTTTTAGCTTTTGGTCCCATATTTGCATAGGGGTTATCTGTGTTCTGGTAAGAATGAATGTTGAGAAGCATACAGTGTGCTTTGTGTAGTTTAATTTTGGGGTTAACCATTATATGCTGTTAATAAGATTATATTGTGTGTATATATGAAAAATTAATGGAAAAAATAGTGTTACAATTAGGACAATGGGGGCAGGGTCTGGGGTGGAGATTGGGTAGCGATGGGCGGGGTCTGGCCCACGACTTAGCCCAGTGTTCTTCAACCGCCGGTCTACGGACCGATGCCGGTCCACAAAATAATTATTTTATTTCTGCCGGTCCATAGGTGTAAAAAGGTTGAAGAACACTGTGCTAGTGTGTGTGTGTGTGAGAGTGTTACTTGTAGATGTTTACATTCCTTTATAAACTAGGCTCCTATCAGGTGCCCTGTTACAGAATTGCCCTTTAAATGTGTTTTAGGATAATTTAACACCCTTAAACTAATGGCTCTTAATTTTTTTTTTCTTGCTGTGACCCTGAACCAACGAGCCTTAGTATTACCCAAGCTCCTGACAGTCTCTTTCAGAGCACTCAACAAATGGGACAATTCTTAGTAATCAATTTTTCCTTAGTCTGCATTCTAGCATGCATATCCAAAATAGTTACAGCCATGAAGGAAATCAATTTGTCCACAGATGCTAAAGCTTGTCACATAGTATCCATAGTAACATCGGGAGGTCTTACTAGGGGGAGATTTGCCAGTGAATGGTGCCACAGCCCATTGAATTTTAGGAGATTCTAAGACTTCCACCACTTATTCCTGAGAAGCAACTTGTATCTGCCCTGAAGCAGGCATTGGCTCACCTACCACAGTGAATTCCCAAACTTTCTGCACTGAAGATAGTCCAAATTGATCCACTTGCAACCTGGACATTCCACAGCTGGCCAGTTAAGTCACTTCACTCCTCAAGTCAGCCTGAAGACCAAATGCTCTGGAAGGGGGAGGGGCTGGCATTGGGGGGACGGGCAAACTGGGAAACTGCCCTGCGCCGAGTGCCCCACACCTCCAGGAGGCGCCCATGAGCCAGGATGCCCTTCCCTTCTCCTCACTCAGTTCCAAAGCCTCCCCCCCCCTGTAAAAATAATGCAAGGAGGTCGCTGGTGCTGGCGCAACAGCAGCTCGCTAGCTATGCCCATGGCCTCCTGGGCGCTGTTCCATTTCTGCCATCTATCCCTTCTGATGCAACTTCCTGTTTCTGCTTAGGCAGACCATGGCAGAGGAACAGTGTCAAGAAGGCTGTGGGCCCCCTGGAGCAGCTGATCTTAAAAATGAAGAGAGGGATGCTGGCTGGGAGGGCATTTTATGGACCCGGGGATGGTGGGAGAGGAGGGAGGGAGGAATAAGGGAAAGATGCTGGAAGGGAGGGCTTTTGATGGGTGAGGAAATTGATGGAGGGGAGAGGGAGGAGAGGAATTGAGGGGAGGTCTCCTTAATCTCTGCCCTGAGCCCCAGCATGTCTAACACCAGCTCTGGAAGCGGTTGATCCATACTGCAGGAAAGCGAACGAGGTCCTGATTCTATAAACGGTGCCGATATCATTGGTGCCTAGTGGCACCTAGCCAGTTTGCGCACAAAACTTATTGGCTTAAATGGCATGATAATTGAAAACAGCATTGCCATTAAAAGCCAATTAAAAAAATAAAAATAAAAAGCATTAAGCTCCACATGAGGATTGGCATAGCGCCTACCCGCACCCATCCACAAAGTGGGTGTGGCTAGGGTGGAGTTTGGGTGTGGAATGACTTAAGCGTCGTTAGGTATCTGTGTTAGAAGCCAGGAAAACCTGGCCTAATATAGCAGCACCTGACATTATGATGCCTGATCACACCTAAACTGAGCTAGGCGCAGTTAGGCACAATTCTATAAATGGGGCCTAAATTAGATTTATATTCACACATCCCAAAAAACACTGGGACTCTTTACTTTTCAGTTATACCATTCTTCTTCATCAATGTATATCAGGGGTCTCAAAGTCCCTCCTTGAGGGCCGCAATCCAGTCGGGTTTTCAGGATTTCCCCAATGAATATGCATGAAATCTATGTGCATGCACTGCTTTCAATGCATATTCATTGGGGAAATCCTGAAAAACCGACTGGATTGCGGCCCTCAAGAAGGGACTTTGAGATCCCTGGTGTATATTATACTCTGCCACTTAGCATTCAAAAGCTTTCATTACGCTAAGCTTTATGCACCCACCTCCCCACCGAGCGAGTAAGTCACAATAATGAACCAATACACCACGCATTTCGGCCCCGATTCTCTATAGCAGAGGTACGGAACTCCGGTCCTCGAGAGACGTATTCCAGTCGGGTTTTCGGGATTTCCCCAATGAATTTGCATTGAAAGCAGTGCATGCAAATAGATCTCATGCATATTCATTGCGGAAATCTTGAAAACCCGACTGGAATACGGCTCTTGAGGACCGGAGTGCCCTACCCCTGCTCTATAGGGTATTGATATTGGCAGCCACCTAAAAAAGCAGTCGCCAATCGTATGTCAATCACGCAACGGCGCCCTGTTGAGAATCACACATCCGTGAAAGACACTGGAAATGTAGGCCAGGGTATGCCGAGCTTACATTTCTGGCGCCTATCTTCATTGTGAATTGTACCTATGTAGGCGCTGTAGGCCACCTAACTCCACTTCCAGCATTAGCCATGCCCATAGCGGCATTGGGCTTCGATTATAGATTTTTATGTTAACTGAGTCGAGCTCCTTTTAGGGAGATGACACGGTATATAAATCCAATATTTAGATTAGATTAGGCGGCCCTAAAGCACCTATGTAGGCACGATTCTGGAATGTATCATTTAGGCGCCAGCAGGTACTTTAGCGGTGCGGGTTTTTGCTATTTCTAGAATTTCCCCCTTCATGATTACTGGATCTTTCGCAGAGCAAGGGCAATCACATCATCCGGCCCTTCCTTCATAAAATAAAGTTAATTTCATTAAACAAACTGCAGGCAACTATGTACGAGATGCAGGCAATGTTTATTATACCAAATATTTATGCAGTTAAAAATTTTTAACTGCATAAATATTTGGTACTAGTTTTTAAGCCCGTTACATTAACGGGTGCTAGAATAGATGTGTCTGTCTGTCTTTCTTTCTTTCTCTCTCTCTCCTTGGCCACTGCCTGTCTGTCTGTCTTTTTTGCTTTCTGTCTCCCTCTCTCCTTGGCCACTGTCTTTCTTTCTGTCTCTATTCTTGGTCGCCTTCTGTCTTTCTTTCTCTATCTCTCCTTGGCCACTGTCTGTCTGTTTTTCTTTCTTTCTTTCTGTCTCTCTCTCTCACTCTCCTTGGCCACTGTCTGTCTGTCTGTCTTTCTTTCTTTCTCTCTCTCCTTGGCAGCTTTCTGTCTTTCTTTCTATCTGTCTCTCTCTCTGTCACTGCCTAACTTTTCCATCTTAGCATCAATGTGTGTGTCATTCTGTGTATATTCAGTCGGCACCTCTTGCTTTACACTACCCAAACTGTGGTCTTCTTCCCGGTTCTTGTCTTCACCACTCTCATTCTGCTGGGCTGCAAATTCGCCATTCACTGGGGCAGAAACATCTGCACAGGGCTCCTTCCTCTCTGTCTCATTCGTAGCTTCCTCTCCTGTTAGCTTCTCAACGTTCTTCTCAGCTTTGTCCTTCTCAGTCATGCTGTTTTTGTTTGTTTTCTGAAGTGGCCCCCTCAGCACGGGCTTTGTTTTCCTTCTGATTTGGTTTCCCTGCTGACTCGGACTGCTGCTTCTTCACGTCATCACCAGTGTTGCTGTCACTATCACTGTCCTGCCCTTTTTCCATCTGTTCTCCGGAACTGCCACACGTGCCATAAACTGCCGCAGACTCCACCACTGTACGCATCGCAGAAGCAGCATTGAGAGAAAAGCGCTGCACCACGCTAACGCTGGCTTTGCCATCTTCTGTCCACTGCGGCCCGCCCTCTCTGACTACTTCCTGTTTCCGCTAGGGTTGGCCGCAGTGGATAGAAGACGCCGAAGCCAGCGGTAGCGTGGTGCAGCGCTTTTCTCTCAATGCTGCTTCTGCGATGCGTACAGTGGTGGAGCCTGTGGCAGTTTATGGCATGTGTGGCCAGTGGCGTACCTAGGGTATGTGGCACCCGGGGCCCATCATTTTTTGACACCCCCCCCCCCTCATGTAAAATTTTTTTTTTTTTTTTTTTTTTTTGCAATAACAATGAAATGGAATAAATGGTCAGAATAGAAACAGGCAGTGAAAATTTTCTTTTTTTTTTTTCAAAGTATTTTTATTGAGAATGGCAAAAGGTCCAGACAAGCAACCATGGTCTGTACAGAAACTTATACATTATCAAAAAGAACACAGAATGAGAGTAACAGCAACAACAAGCATGAACAAGCCTCTCCCAAGAGAAAATTGCCAATGAGAGGCATAGCAATACACAACAAAAGGCCAAAACTTGGGGCAAGCAAACAAATCCCACCCCAGAACCCACAAGAATAATAAGCCGGACTAGACCCTCAGCCATATTTTATAATGAAAAAAACCCCCACAAGCAACAACACCCAGACCGCTCACCAGACACACCAATCCGCACAACAAGCACCCAAGAAACACCCAGCCACCACCCAGACAAAACTACCAGACACACCTACCCCACCAAGCCCAGACCCAACCCCCCCTCCCCAGAGAGTGCAAGCGCAAAGTGGACCGTGAAAAGGGCAGCTGCAGAAGTGGAAAGCCCCAGATAAGTAGGTTAGCTAAAGAAAGCCCACAGATAGAAGAAATCAGGATAACAGAAGTTCCAACAAATGCTCCCACAGAAAATTTTCTTTTATTGAACCTCATTTATGTAACCATTATTCCAAACATAACATAACATAAATTATGTCTGAATTGTCATGACATCAGAAGTACATATGGAGTAGTTGCAGGTGATGCTTGGGACAGTTCTGATTATGTTAGTTTGGTTTTATGTGTTTTTTTAATAGAAGGGTTTTTATTTCTTTTTTTAAGGTTTTGTAGTTTGTGGTCGAGGTCAATAGGTTGTAGAGTTGGGGGTCAAGTGTTGCAGCTCGAATGGCTAGGAGGTTGTCGAACAGTTTTTTTCTTTTGACGTTTTTGGTTGGAGGGTGTGTGAATGGTGCGTGAGTTCTCCTATGTCTGTTTGAAGTGGATTGAATTATTTAGCTGAAGAAATTAGTTACCCCCCCCCATTCCACACACATTAATTCTCTTCCATTTTTGTTCCCATTATAAAAAAACACTGATAAGTTCCCAGGAAAAAAATACATTAAAATAAGAAGTGAAAACAAAGGCCCCTACAGATGAGAACATAACATAAGAATAGCCTAACTGGGTCACACCAATGGTCCATCATGCCCAGTAGCCCATTCTCATGGTAGCCAATAGTGCTGCCCGATTCAGAGAAAAATATTTCATTCGATCCGATTCACCCTGTTGAATCGATTTTTTCGATTAGATTCACTGTTAATGACACCGCTTTTTAAGTTTAAACAAAGTATAACAATAAATTTCACAACAACAATAAATTTCACAAAGTACTTTAAAAAAAAAAAATCACATTTTTCCATTAAAGCAGTTCTGGAGACATTTGCTTGAACAGTCTTTTTTCCCAGTCCATAAGCAAGCAATATGAAAAAGATTTCCTTAATTATCTACTCAAACATTTTTGCTATTTACTTTCATTGTACCTAGACTATTATTCAGTAGAAAAAATTTAGTTTGTTCAATCAAGCAGAACATTCACTCATAGAAGTCCAATGTCCACACAGGATTTGATTGAACAAACAAATTTTTTCTACTGAATAATAGTTTAGGTATACTGAATAGCAAAAATGTTAAAGCCACACAGAAAAGCAGTAAAAGTCAATAGGTTCTCCAAGTGGGAACAACTGAGTGCACCAATCCAGGGCAAGCAGACGCTTCCCCCATGTCTTAATAACAGACAATGGACTTTTCCTCCAGGAATTTGTCCAAACCTTTCTTAAAACCAGCTACGCTATCTACTTTTAACATAACTTCTGGCCACTTCATTTTTAAGCTTAGATCTTTCCTTCCAAACAGAGACCTTGCTAGATGTCAAATACAGCACAAGGTAACTTCACATGGACTTAACTGTGCAGGAAATGAATCTCCTCATACACCCACCATATAGTGCAAAAATGTGCAAAGGTCTGTTTTTTTCTTTCGATCACTACATAGCCTAATGCCACACAAGCAGCGCTGTTACAAACATATTCTGAAGGTCAATGCTAAGGTTGACAAAGTTTCCTTCCTTGGACCAGAAGGAGATACTGACAAACCACTGGAAGAGATTCTAAAACAACTACCCAGAAATAACACCCAAAGACCCACTCAGTGTGTGAACCAGTTGAGTGGAGTGGACTAACTGGGGGTGGAAATGGGCCCAGAGTTTGCTCAGCAGAATTTCCCAGACTACCTCTTCCTCTCAACACACTGACATGCTACCACCACCACCAACACTAGGAACACCTCACCGAGTATGCCAGCAATGCTTATAAACTTTATAAAACACATTATTATATTTTCTTATAAAGCATATATTTTAACTGAACTCAGCCTTGCCATTCACAAAAATAGAAAAGTTCCCATTTCAAGCTGTCTCATGTACACTTTTCAAATCTAACATATTGTAATCACAAAACAGAAAATAAAATTATTTTTTCTACCTTTTGTTCTCTGATCAATATTCAAATCTTGTTGGTCCCAGGCTCTTGTTGTCTTGCTTGCCAGGGTCTCCTTTCTCCGTGCTAACCATCCGTCTGCCATCTCTGTTCTCCCCTTCCGTTTCCCTTCCCTCTCCCGGAGATCTGGCATCTTTCCTTTTTTTTGTCTCCATCCACAGATTCACCTTTTCTCAACTCCCCACCACCCCAGGATCCACCATCTCTCCCTTTCTGTTCCCAACTATCCTCCTATCCAGTATCTCTATCCCCCCTCCACACCATCCCCTGTTTCCAAGTTCTCTCCCTTTCTGTTCCTTCCCTCCCTAAATCCCATTATGCACCATCTCTCTCCCACTCCTCTGTTTTTAGACCCATTATTTCTAACCCCCAAAGTCTGGCATATGCACGTATCTTTGAACCCCCCCTTCCCTCTCTCCCTCTGTGTACTTTTACACCAGGACCCCCCTCCCCCGAAGGTCTGTCCCCCCTCCGAAGGGCTACACCCCACCCCTGAAGACCTGCACCCCCCGAAGGACTTTACCTCCCACCCGAAGGTCTGTCCCCCTCTGAAGGCCTAAACCCCACCCCTGAAGGCCTGCACCCTCCCCGAAGGATTGTACCCCCCACCCGAAGGTCTGTCCCTCCCTGAAGGCCTGCACCCATCCCAAAGGCCTGCACCCACCCCGAATGCCTGCACCCACCCCGAAGGCCTGCACCCACCCCGAAGGCCTGCACCCCCGAAGGCCTGTCCCCCCCCTTGAAGGCCTATCCCCCCTTAAAGGTCTGCCTGTCCCACCCCCTTGTAGGCCTGTCCCCCCTTAAAGGTCTGCCTGTCCCACCCCCTTGTAGGCCTGTCCCCCCCTTGAAGGCCTGACCCCCCCTTGAAGGCCTGCCTGCTTGTCCCCCCTTGAAGGCCTGTCCCCCCCTTGAAGGTTGGCACCCCCCCAAAGGCCTGCACCCCCTTGTAGGCCTGTCCCCCCCTTGAAGGCCTGCCTGCTTGTCCCCCCCTGAAGGCCTGTCCCCCCCCTTGAAGGCCTGCACCCCCCCTTGAAGGTTGGCACCCCCCCAAAGGCCTGCACCCCCTTATAGGCCTGCACCCCCTTGAAGGTCGGCACCCCCCCTGAAGGCATGCACCCCCCCTGAAGGCCTGTCCCCCCTTGAAGGCCTGTCCCCCCCCTTGTAGGCCTGCACCCCCTTGTAGGCCTGTCCCCCCCCCCCCTTGTAGGCCTGCCCCCCCCTTGAAGGCCTGCCTGCCTGTCCCCCCCTTGAAGGTCTGCACCCCCCCCCCCCCCGAAGACCTGCACCCCCCCTTGAAGGCCTGCCTGCCTGCCTGTCACCCCCCTCCCCCTTGAAAGTCTGCCTGCCCGCCCGCCCGCCCCACCCTGAAGGCCTGATGCCCCGACCCACCCCGAAGGACCATTCGCCCCCCTGGCCTCCCCGCACTACCTATGAAGCAGCCGCAGCAGGATCGCGACGTCAGCTATATTTGCGCTACTTAGGAGCTGCTTCCTGCGTCGCGGTCCCGCCCCCTCCTCTGACGTCAGAGGAGGGACGGGACCGCGGCGCAGGAAGCAGCGCCCAAGCAGCTGAGGGATTGCTGACGTCGCGATCCTGCTGCGGGCTGCTTCATAGGTGTGCTGGAAGGTCAGTGGGGCGAGCGGTCCTTCGGGCGTGGGGGGGGACTGAGCGGCAAGGCCGGGAACACCCCCTCAGGGCTGGTACCCGGGGCGGCCCGCCCCCCCCGCACCCCCCTAGGTACGCCACTGCACCGAACCAAACTGATAGAAGGAGAATGAGCTTCTTCAGGGATCTGACCCAGTTCTAATACCTCTCCGTCTCCGTGCCGACCGACCCCTCAAGGACCGACCCTTGGAAACATGTTTTCAGGCTTGGAATCCAGTTAAAAGGCAATAGACGCTCTGTCTATACCTGGGACCAAACTGAAAGAAATTTGTCCAGCCCTGGCAAGTTCAAACCCAACTCAAACCAAATTCTGCACTCCTGGGGAAGGGGGAGGTTTTGCTTCTGAGAAAGTGCTCCTTAGTACATCAGAATCTCTGTCTGCTTCTTGGCACCAGCACTGGAGAAATAATGAGACGCCCTACTTTCTTTCTGCATGTGAAGCCATCTGGAGGGGGGGGGGTGTGTGTTTGTGAGTACCAGAAGGCACTGCGAGGAAGGAACGGGGTATATTAGTAGATCTGTGTGTGATGGAGGGCACTAGGGCCAGCAGGAGTGAGGTACATAGTTAGAGCTGTAGAGGGGGGGGGGGAGAAGGAGGGTGTCCCTATTGCAAGGGAGGAGTGAGGTTTTCCCTCGCCTTTTCTTCAGTCCTAAAGTTCACATTTTCTGGCTTTGGCTGCCTTCAGCAGTCATGCGACCGGGTAACAAAGCCCCCCTGACCCTGCACGCTGTCTGATTCGGCTGCTGTTGAACAGTTTGCGTGCCGGAACCCTTCTCAGGCTGAGTGGAATTTGGGTTATGAGCTGCAGGGAGTGGTTGTGAATTTCTCCGTGAGAACCTTGTGCATCCTCCTCCAGCTTGAGTTCCGATCCTCCCCGAGGCTGACGTATTTCCTGTTGCCTCAGCTTTCAACAGCAATCTGACCTGGAGGAGGGGAGAACAAGGCCTGGGAATGCATTTATCTGAGTTTGGGGTTTAGGTTTCTACCACTTGGTGCTGAATGTAAGACGCGCGCACGAGGACGCGCACGCGTAGACGTCCGCACGTAGACGCCCGCACTAGACGTCCCCACGTAGACGTCCGCACTAGACGTCCCCACGTAGACGTCCGCACTAGACGTCCCCACGTAGACGTCCCCACGTAGACGTCCGCACTAGACGTCCCCACGTAGACGTCCGCACTAGACGTCTAGTGCGGGCGTCTAGTGCGGACGTCTACGTGGGGACGTCTAGTGCGGACGTCTATTGCGGACGTCTATTGCGGACGTCTAGTGGGGACGTCTATTGCGGACGTCTAGTGGGGACGTCTATTGCGGGCGTCTAGTGGGGACGTCTATTGCGGACGTCTAGTGGGGACGTCTAGTGCGGGCGTCTAGTGGGGACGTCTAGTGCGGACGTCTATTGCGGACGTCTAGTGGGGACGTCTATTGCGGACGTCTAGTGGGGACGTCTATTGCGGACGTCTATTGCGGACGTCTAGTGGGGACGTCTATTGCGGGCGTCTAGTGGGGACGTCTATTGCGGACGTCTAGTGGGGACGTCTAGTGCGGGCGTCTAGTGGGGACGTCTAGTGCGGACGTCTATTGCGGACGTCTAGTGCGGACGTCTATTGCGGACGTCTAGTGCGGGCGTCTAGTGGGGACGTCTATTGCGGACGTCTACGTGGGGACGTCTAGTGCGGACTCAAGCTGGAGGAGGATGCACAAGGTTCTCACGGAGAAATTCACAACCACTCCCTGCAGCTCATAACCCAAATTCCACTCAGCCTGAGAAGGGTTCCGGCACGCAAACTGTTCAACAGCAGCCGAATCAGACAGCGTGCAGGGTCAGGGGGGCTTTGTTACCCGGTCGCATGACTGCTGAAGGCAGCCAAAGCCAGAAAATGTGAACTTTAGGACTGAAGAAAAGGCGAGGGAAAACCTCACTCCTCCCTTGCAATAGGGACACCCTCCTTCTCCCCCCCCCCCCTCTACAGCTCTAACTATGTACCTCACTCCTGCTGGCCCTAGTGCCCTCCATCACACACAGATCTACTAATATACCCCGTTCCTTCCTCGCAGTGCCTTCTGGTACTCACAAACACCCCCCCCCCCTCCAGATGGCTTCACATGCAGAAAGAAAGTAGGGCGTCTCGTTATTTCTCCAGTGCTGGTGCCAAGAAGCAGACAGAGATTCTGATGTACTAAGGAGCACTTTCTCAGAAGCAAAACCTCCCCCTTCCCCAGGAGTGCAGAATTTGGTTTGAGTTGGGTTTGAACTTGCCAGGGCTGGACAAATTTCTTTCAGTTTGGTCCCAGGTATAGACAGAGCGTCTATTGCCTTTTAACTGGATTCCAAGCCTGAAAACATGTTTCCAAGGGTCGGTCCTTGAGGGGGTCGGTCGGCACGGAGACGGAGAGGTATTAGAACTGGGTCAGATCCCCGACCCACCCCGAAGGACCATTCGCCCCCCTGGCCTCCCCGCACTACCTATGAAGCAGCCGCAGCAGGATCGCGACGTCAGCTATATTTGCGCTACTTAGGAGCTGCTTCCTGCGTCGCGGTCCCGCCCCCTCCTCTGACGTCAGAGGAGGGACTGGACCGCGGCGCAGGAAGCAGCGCCCAAGCAGCTGAGGGATTGCTTACGTCGCGATCCTGCTGCGGGCTGCTTCATAGGTGTGCTGGAAGGTCAGTGGGGCGAGCGGTCCTTCGGGCGTGGGGGGGGACTGAGCGGCAAGGCCGGGAACCCCCCCTCAGGGCTGGTACCCGGGGCGGCCCGCCCCCCCCCCCCGCCCCCCCCTAGGTACGCCACTGTGTGTGGCAGTTCCAGAGAACAGATGGAAAAAGGGACAGGACATTGCAATAGTGACAGCAACACTGGTGATGACGTGAAGTAGCAGCAGTCTGAGTCAGCAAGGAAACCAAATCAGAAGGAAAACAGCGGTGCAGCGCTTTTCTCTCCATTTAAACGCGGGTGAGCCGGCGAGAAGGAGGAGGTGGTGGTTTTGGCAGTGAGTGAGGGCGGGAGGGGGTAGTCGCCGGCTGTGCTGTGCTTTCCCAATCTGACCGCCGCATACGCACTCTGGCCACGGATCTACGGATCAGGGATTACAGATCACGCAGGTCTGAGTGCGCATGCGCGGCTAGCGTTTTATTATATAGGATAGGATAATAAACATTGCCTGCATCTCGTACATAGTTGCCTGCAGTTTGTTTTTTTGTTTTTGCTTTGGCTGGCGGTACTGCAGTTTTCGTTGGATTTTGTTTTTGTGTTGCTAATTTCATTAAACCATCTCTATATGCTTTTTGGGAGAATTTTTTTCCCTATCGGGTTTGATTAATATAGACTTTCATGTACAATGTGGTGCTTGTTGTTGGTCTTTCCTTTGTGCCACATCCCTTCTACTCTTGTCATAGTCTAGGGCCTCTGATAACAACACAATTGATTACCATGGAAATGACTTTGATATTACAATCATTGGACTGTGACATCACTTGAGGAAAGGGTCATAAGAGAAAGAGGAACTAGGAGAGAGCTATACTGCTACCTTGTAATGATCAGCAACGAAGGTCAAGAAATGCAGTTTGCATCGTTATCATAGTGACCAGTTAAAGAACAAATGAGACCCGGACAGTTCTGGAGATAAATTTCTATCTGGGAGATGGAAGTGTGGTGCTTTGGATCGTTAACTCCCAGCTGGATATTATGAGCATTCCCATGGCTATTCCGTAGGTAAAAGTCATTATGGCATGAATAATCTATTTTAGAGTTTTTTCAAGGATGCTGGTTGACAGCATTTTCAGTGACAACAATCACGAAATGTTATTTAAAAGTCACACTGTTCCTTCAAACCGCTCCATATAAAAAGAGAGAAAGGTTAGTTTTCCCATTTTGTAGCTGACGTTGAGGAAAATCTGGGCAGTTTGTCAAAAACAAAATTGCCAATCAAAGCTGAAGCAGAAGCTTCATGAAAGACCAAAAAAAAAAAAAAAAGAAAAACGGTGCTAAATGAGGTACGAGTTAAATCCCATAAAAAGAAAAAAAAAAATCGCATTTTAGGCCCTAGAACGCATCTGGTGCCACATTTCCCTCTGCATGTGCTTCCTGATTTCTTTTTAGATATGCAAAGTGGATATTACCTTTCAAGTCAGCAGCAATATTTTTCATGATAGGATGAATGGCTGTTATTGCTGATGGATGGATACTAACCCCCTCTTTTACAAAGTTGCACTAAGCTTTTTAGTGTGCGCTAAATATCGCGCGCTAAACACACGCTAAATGCTAATGCGTGCATGTTATCCTATGGATGCGTCAGCGGTTAGCGCATGTGTTGATTAAATCCGCGCTAAAACGCTTAGAGCGCCTTTGTAAAAGAAGGCCTAAGTTGTTTACTACCCTATACAGTGGTGCCTCACACAACGAACTTAATTGGTTCCAGGAGCAAGTTTGTTATGCGAAAAGTTCGTTATGTGAAACGCGTTTTCCCATAACAATACATGTTAAAAAAAAATAATTCGTTCTGCAGCATAAAATATGCTAAGATGACATAAAAAAAGATAAATTTGTCAAAATGGTGAAAATGGTGGTCTTGCTGAGGCCAAACTCTTTGACGAGGTCACACTGTTTTACCCCACATTCACTCCTTCTAATTATTTCCCGTTTCATTTCAACAGAAATCACCTTCCTGCTTTTTTTAGAAGCCATGATATATAAAAAATATTGAGTTTATCTTAAAAGGACGACTGTATACAGTGAGAGAGGGCAGTTAAGCGCAGTGACTAACGACTGCCTGCAGTGCCTGCGCGGAAGGATGCAATACATCGGCAGCTCGGGCGACTTCGTTGTGTGAAACGAAGTTCGTTGTGTGAAACGAAGTTCGTTGTGTGAATCAAGACATGAAGTTCGTTGTGTGCAGCGTTCGTTGTGCGAGGCGTTCGTTATGCGAGGCACCACTGTATATTATTGGCGTTCTTTTCATTTTCATTTTATTGTTTTAACATTGCAAGCTTCCTAGGTCCTTGGAAGGTGCAGGCAAGATATCAAATTAATAAATAATAATAATATTGATCTACAGAGCATCGCATTCAGATATCCCTTCATATTTATCAAGACGTCTTAGCTCTTAGCATCCATCACATCTCTTTCATTCACAATAAGAAAAACTGTTCACTGTTTTTTCACCCGTGGCTATAATATTAATAGTGACAAGGAAATTTATTTATGCTGCTAGTTGATATACCTTTGCAGCTGAGCTTTCTGATTCAGTGCCAAGATTTTCACCATCGTCAAAATTGAAGAAATCATCTGCTGTAGTCATGGAGGGCACCTTCATTTCATTCACCGTCTGATTTGATTTTTCTTCATCTAGAAAGGCTGATCTCGCCCAATCTTTCTTGTCAGGTGATATCAAGCGCAGCATGAAATTAGGATGACAGACTGCTGTCGCTGCTGCATAAACCTTAGAGTTACTTGAATACTTGAAAAGATGAGGGAAGCATCTTTCAGTACAGTTACTCAGATGCTGAGCTTAGTAGCAAAGTATTTTGAGTGTTTGGACACCTGCTTCAGTTGGGCACTGCATCCCCCCTCCTCCCCCCTGGCTGTGCCGCGTGACACGTGGCACAAGGACGCTCCAAAGGCACTAAGTTTGCGCAATCCTGGCAAGGGAAAGAGAACCCGATGTACACACGATGGGGGGGATGGTACTGGGGGAAGGCAACCTAGAAAAGGACTTGGGGATTTTGGTGGATAGAACAATGAAACCGGCGGCACAGTGCGCAGCGGCCTCAAAAAAGGCAAACAGAATGTTGGGCATTATCAAAAAAGGTATCACTACCAGAACCAAGGAAGTTATCCTCCCGCTGTATAGGGCGATAGTGCGACCGCATCTGGAGTACTGCGTTCAGTACTGGTCGCCGTACCTTAAGAAGGATATGGCGATTCTCGAGAGGGTCCAGAGGAGAGCGACAAAAATGATAAAGGGCATGGAAAACCTCTCATATGCTGAGAGGCTGGAAAAGCTGGGGCTCTTTTTCCTGGAAAAGCGGAGACTTAGAGGGGATACGATAGAAACTTATAAGATCATGAAGGGTATAGTAAAGGCAGAGAGGGCCAGATTCTTCAGACTGGCGGGGGCAACAAAAACTAGAGGGCACTCAAAAAAATTGAAGGGAGATAGGTTCAGAACAAATGCTAGGAAGTTCTTCTTCACACAGAGGGTGGTGGACACCTGGAATGCGCTTCCAGAGGAGGTGGTAGAGCAGAATACGACTTTGGGGTTCAAAAGGGGATTGGACGAGTTCCTGAAGGAAAAGGGGATCCAGGGGTACAACTAGAGGGTTACTATATAGTACAAAAGGCTGTAAAGTAATAGAGTAGTAGAGTAATAGATCACTACATGTCATTGACCTGGGGGGCCGCCGTGGGAGCGGACTGCTGGGCATGATGGACCTATGGTCTGACTCGGCAGAGGCAATGCTTATGTGCTTATGACTCCATCCCAGCAGTTTTCCAGGCAAAATTTGCAGTTTTGAAGAAGCAGAGAACTTTGAAAGAAAAGGTCGCTAGAAATCCAAGATGGCCACCGTCAAATTCAAGCAAAAATCGTGATTTGTTTACACTTTCCAAACAGCAAAAACGATTTTAGGATTTTTCAGGAGGGGGAACACAGGGAACATTCAGAAACCCCACTTTTCCAACCTCCCCCAATGTCTCTCAAAGGGTGTCAGCCTGTGTACTCACTGTGACCGGATAGAATCATTAGGATCCTATAGGGGCCTTCATGATTTTGCCGATTCTTTGCTGTACTTGGTTGCTTTTGTATTATTCACGAGCTTGTATTATGCCTGGTTGTGACCCTTTCCACTTTCAATAAACATATGCTGCTGCCTGCTTTCAGCTCTCACACAGTAGCTGGATAAGAAAATTCACTGCCACAATGCTGGGAATGCTTCTGAAAATCTGATCTTCGGGCTGCCAGTCAGACTCATATGTCTGATTACACCTCCACTCCTGCGGACCACTGGATGCGCACTGGGATGGGCAGAGGCGCAGTGCCGTAGCCAGCACCCTGCGAGACCCCGCCAAGCCTCCTAACAACCTTCGCTCGACCTCTGAATAACAGAAGGTGAAACCACCTCAGGGACTGCCCTGAGCTCCAGAGAAAATACTATGCAGGCTGGTTAACAGGTACCCAGAGGGATTGGCCTGTCAGCTACTGACCGAAGTCTGTGAATTTTCAAGCAGGCAGAGCTTTAAATTCGCTCCAAGCACGGCAAAATTACATCAAATTAAAAATAATAAAATGGGGAGAGCAGAACATACACATCTGCAGTCATGCGTACAGAAGGAAAGAACTGAAGAGGGAGCTAAACAGCCCAGTGAAGTATTATAGAGGCAGAGTGAAAAATCCGGAGTGGATTCCTTCCGCAGCATGCAGCTAAAGGGAAGTAACCTTACTGTCTAACTCTAGAATGTCTTATCTATTGCACTAGAAATAGAAATATGTAGACAAAAGTTAAACTGAACCAACAAGAAGCCGGACTCTGCATACAATGCAACACCACAGAAACAGTGATGCATGTCCCCTAATATTGTACAAAATATAAAGACAGCAGATGTATATTTGAGAAAAGAGAAATAACAAATCACTTTACAAATTAACAAATAAAAATAAAACAAACAATGGAAAATAAGATAATACCATTTTATTGGACTAATATATTTTTCAATTAGCTTTCAGATGTCAAAACCTTTTTCCTCAGGTCAGTAAAGTATACTGCATTTATAGTATCCTGTTTTGACCTAAACAAAGACGATAAGGTCTCTAAAAGTTAGTCAAAAATGCATTAAAATTAGTCCAATAAAAGGATCACCTTATTTCCATTTTTTATTTATAAACATTTATCAACAGAGCTACAATAGTACTTTATCCTAAAGCAAAAAAAAAAAAAAAAATTTTCTACCTTTTGTTGTTTGATTTCTGTTTTCCTCATCTTCTCATCATTCTCTTCCTTCCATCCAAAGTTTGCCCTGTCTCTGCCTCTTCCATATGGTATCTGCTCTCTTTCTATGCCTCTTCCAAAACCTGTCTTCCTCCTCCTCCCCCCCCCCCATTTGTCTGGCATCCATCTTCTTCACTCCCCCCATGGTCTTGCATCTCATTTTCCTTCCCTTCCATCTCACCTTCCTTCTCCTCCCCCCCCCCACCTGTCTGGCATCCATCTTCTTCCCTCCATACCTCCTATGGTCTGGCATCTATCTCCTTCCCTCCTCCCCCCCCCCAAGGTTTTTAGCATCTTTCTCTTCTGTTTCCTTCCCCCTTTTCTCCCCATCCCCCAGATCTAGTATCTCTCTCCTCTCTCTTCCCTAGTCTTCCTTCTCAATTTATTTTCTGCCTCTGTCTAGATTAGATTCTTTCTTACTATCCAGTCCTCAATTTCCCTCTTTTCCCTGTGTCTACCTACAGCTTGCCGCCCCTATCCTTCAACCCCTCAAGTATCTCACTAACTCTTTCCTCTTCCCTCCATCCAGCAGGTGCACTTTTATTCTTTATTTTCTTCTCTTTGTTCTCTCTTTTCATCCAGTATGTTCCCCCTTTCTCCATTTCCATTCAGCATCTGCTCCCCCCTCTCTCCCCTCCCCACTGACATCCAATGTCTGCCCTCTTTTTTCTCTCCCTTTACTCCACTTTCACCATCTGCCTCCTCTTTCTCCTTCCACCTCAATTCCATCGAGTATCCTACCCCACTCTCTCTCCTTCCACCCCAATTCCATCGAGTTTCCTGCCCCTTTCTCTCTCTCTCTCTCCCCCAACCCAATTCCATCGAATATCCTGCCCCCTCTCTCTCTTTCTCCCTCCTTCCAAATCAATTCCATTGAGTATCCTACCCCACTCTCCCTCCCTCCACCCAAATTCCATAGAGTTTCCTGCCCCCTTCTCTCTCTCTCCCTCCCTCCACCCCAGTTCCATTGAGTATCCTGCCCCCTCTCCCTCCACCCCAATTCCATCCAGTAGCCTTCTCCCTCACCTCTCCACTGCTGCTGCTGTTTTACCACACACTCCTTACAGCACATAAAGCTCAAGCAGCACACAACCTTGTTGGTCCATCTCACTCGCCCCCCTTTCTCACCTTCACTGTTGCCTTTCCAAATCACAGTTTTCTTTTTCAGCAGGACTCCAGCACGGCAGCCACTTTCATAAGTTGTAGGCTGCTGCCCTTCCCGAAGCTTTTCCTCTGATGCGATCCACCCAGGCAGAAACAGGAAGTTTCATCAGAGGGGAAGCTTCGGACCTGCAACTTATGAAAACAGCTGCCATGCTGGGACCCCATTGAAAAAGAAATCTGATTTGGAAAGGCAACCGTGAAGGGGAGGGGGGAGAGATGGACCAACAAGGAGAACAGATGCCCGGAACATGGGACCCCCTGGCACTCTGGGGTCCAGGGCAGCTGCCCTGTTTGCCCTTCCCTAATACCGGCCCTGCATAGTAACATATTAAATGACAACAGATAAAGACCTGAATGGTCCATCCAGTCTGCTCAACAAGAACACATATTATAAATTCATGAGTAAATTAAATTGTCTTTTTTTCTTGATATTTCTGGGCCATAGATCATAGAAGTCTGCCTGATAATGTCCTTAGATTTCAACTACTGCAATTGCCATCAAAGCTCACTGCAGCCTATCTAAACCATCTCCAAATTACTGGACTTCCCATTAAAGCCCTCCCTAGCCCATCCTAAACCGAATAGCCATATATGGGACACAGACTGTGCAAGTTTGCCCAGTACCGGTCTTAGTTCTTCAATTTATACCGTTCATTTTCTGATTACAAGATCCTCCGTATTCGTTCCACATATGCGCTAATTTCAACCACGTCATGCATGCATATGCACAGAATTATTCTCGAGTATACTATTTTATAAAGGCATATAATAACAGGAGTGGAGCAGGAATGCTGATTTGCTGGAACTGAGCAATGCATCCAATTCCACAATGGATTCTTCTAGTATCTGGTTGGCAGAATCAGCCCTCTGCTACATAAGGACTATATGTTCACACACTGAGTCCTAGACTGGCAGGGTAAGCCTTAGCTTTATCCTTCCTATTTTCCATGCTATAAAAAAGCAAGCTTAAAAAACTGCTCTAGGAGTTTCAACTTCATATATTTATTTATTAAATTTTCTATACTGTTCTCCCAGGAGAACTCAGAATGGTTTACATGAATTTATTCGGGAACTTAAGCCTTTTCCCTGTTTGTCCTGGCAGGCTCACAATCAGTCTAATCTACCTGGGACAGTGGGGGATTAAGTGACTTGCCCAGGGTCACAGGAAGCAGTGTGGGTTTGAATCCACAACCTCAGGATGCTGGGGCTGTAGCTTTAACCACTGCACCACTCTAGAAATCAAAATGTTGTAGAAGTGAGCCAATGAAGTCATTGTGACACCACTCATGGGGTTGGCTCTTAGGCATTGGCGGAATGAAGTATTGTGATGTCATAGTACCAGCTCTGGTTATCAGAGGCTGAAACTTTTCTCCTAGGGGAGCTCAGAATGGTTTACATGAATTTATTCAGGTACGCAAGCATTTTTCCCTTTCTGTCCCGGCGGGCTAACAAATGTACCTGGGGCAATGGGGAGCAATTAGGTGACTTGCCCAGGATCACAAGGAGTAGCGTGGATTTGAACCCACAATCCTAGGGTGCTGAGGCTGTACCTTTAAATACTGTGCAACACTCACCATCTTGGGATTCCTCCTTCAACTGGTCTTTTTTATATCGTGTTTCATATTCCAGTATGTTTAATATTCTGATGTACTATGTAATGATGTGTAACAAATGAAAATGGATTAGATTCAGCCACTGCTAAGATTTTTGCTCAGTTCAATGATTATGCATTTGCTACATAAATGTATATATAACTAATTTCCAAGGTCATATCTCTCAAAAGCTAGTCACAAACATATTGTAGAGGTGCCCTCAAATCAGTCCCCTACTTGAAACATCAAAGTTTCTGCAGACTGTGAATAGCCAGGTCTGAGTGAGTTGAAAGATAATGGCTCTGTGATGGAGTGTATAGGAAGTGCCTTTCCCTCTTAAGCAAACTCACCCTATTAGGCCTGACTCCAGTGTTTGGTTCAAACAAAACAAATAAAACTCCAGAAGGGAGACCAGTCAGAGAGGCCGAGAGCAAGATAAAACAGACCAAATAAATATGCTTACACAACATATGTTTGAAGGGCTAGAGCAGTGGTCTCCAACTCAAACCCTTTGGAGGGCCCCAGAAAAAAATAGTTAATGTCTTATTAAAGAAATTACAATTTTGCATGAGGAAAAAACTCTTTGTAGTTTATAAATCTTTCCTTTGAATCACGTGATGTAGTGAGCCTGGTGAAACGTGTTCTTACTGAGCTCCTGGGCCCCGGGCCTTGCCGGTTTAATTAAACTCTTTTTGGACGTCTGCCAGTTGCTAGATACAGGGCTCTACTTACCTTTGTGGACAGATACTTGCTTAGAACTCCGATTTCAATGAGTTCTAAGCCGCCTCGCAAGGAAAAGGACCGCAAGAAACCTCACCCTCCAGCTGGCGCTATGGCGAGTCCTTCTAGCAGTGTGACACCGCCTTTGCATCCAGACTCTGTTAAGGAGCTTACCGCTGCCGTAGTTCAAGCATTGGAGCCTCAATTGACTCTGATTTCCAACCAGTTCTCCAATATGGAAGCTCTGTTCTCTGACCTTTCTAGGAGAACGGGGAGCTGGAGGTGAGGGTGGCCGATATTGAAAACTCGGCGGCGGCAACACGGATACTCTAACGTCCCTAGGTTACTCACCACACTAGAGCAGTGGTTACAGGCGGATCTGCCGTTACCATCCGGCTTGGGTCCCGTGCGCCTAGAAAGGGCACATTGCCTGGGGTGTAAAATGGATGAACGCACGCGGCCTCGTGTCGCTATCATGAAAATCCACAATTACACTTGTAAAGCCGCTTTGATGCAGCAATACAGACTCCATTGGAACTCTGAAATATGATGGCCATTGAGTGCAATTGTTTCAGGATTATTCCTCCTTGTTGCTGGAGAAGAGGAAGGAAATTCTTGCCTATTTGTGCAACACTCTCCAAGAAAAAGCAACGCTTCATTCTGGCCTATCCGGCCTTGCTTCGCATCTTCACAGCGACTAGGTAGCGCATGTTCGACTCGGTGGTAGATGCTGGCAAGTACCTCAACACCCTGCCCTCGGATTTGGGGCCCTCTTCTTCACCTACTTGACTGTGTTGGATGAGCTCCTGCTGTTGAATTTGGTGGCAGTGGTTGAGTACCGGCTACATATTAGGCTCCATCAGTTAGTTTTGGAGCCTTTCTTCACCTTTGGCTCAGAGTCGTTTATTGAATTGTTGATTTCCCCATTTGTTTGTTTGGTGTATTTATTGTACCTTTTTTTTTTTGGGGGGGGGGATTTCTTTGACCCTTGTTTGGCTGCCGCTTGACGGAGGCCTGGGGTGGGGGATAGGTGGGGGAGGTGGGTTATTTCGGTTTTCCTTTCTATTTGAAAATTTGAGCCTGTATTTCTTCAGTTGTGTTTTATGTATATTCTGTACTCTTGTGCTCAATAAAAATCATTTAAATAAAAATATTTCCTTTTGGCTAAGTCTTGATAATAATATTGTCATTTATAGCTAAAGAGACATATGATCAAGAAACTGTTTTATTTTACTTTTGTGATTACGATAAACATACCGAGGGCCTCAAAATAGTACCCAGCGGGCCGCATGTGGCCCCCGGGCAGCAAGTTTGAGATCACTGGGCTAGAGGGATAACCATGAGGTAGGAAAGCTTTGTATTTTGCAACTTTGTGCACACTGAAATGCTTCTGTGGTCTGGAAGGAACCAGGCCCTTTTGTTTGTTGGATATTGAACTCCAAAGTTAACAGCCTATGAAAGGAACAGGTTAGAGGCCAACCAAATTTCAGATTCAGATCAGATTCAGCACTGAAACTGGCCCAAAATCTGCATTTTCAGCAGAAACTGAAACATCCCGTCGCCCACCCACAATCACTCTCTGCCACCTAACAGCAGAAGACATGCTCCCCTGCCACAAAATAGGAATCTCTCTGGGCTGACCGACCTCCCCCCCCATAGGCCCTCCCTGGACCACCCTTAACAAGCCCTGATGGTCTAGTGGCCTCTCTCCATTGCTGCTGTTCAATGAAAATGGACACTTGTTCATGCCTGGTGCCAATGCTTAATGGAAATGACCTCCGAGACTTACCACGGCAACCTCAAGAGACTACACAAAACAAGAGAATTCAAGCAGATTCAAAAACACATACAGAAAAATGACAAAAAAAATATAACTATAAATGTGTGCTCAGTGGAATCAACATCAACAATGCCATAGACAGGCTAAAAAGCACAGTTACTTACCGTAACAGGTGTTATCCAGGGACAGCAGGCATATATTCTCATATGTGGGTGACGTCATCTACGGAGCCCCGATGTGGACAGCATTTCAAGCAAACTTGATTGAAGATTCAAGCTTGCTGTGCTGCATCATGCATGTGTGCCTCCTGCTCCACTAGAGGGCGCCTCCCCTCCTCGTGGTCTCCAGTTCACATATCCAGCAAAGAAGCTAACCCCGGGGAGGTGGGCGGGTTGTGAGAATATATGCCTGCTGTCCCTGGATAACACCTGTTACGGTAAGTAACTGTGCTTTATCCCAGGACAAGCAGGCATGATATTCTCACATGTGGGTGACCTCCAAGCTAATGAAAAAGGGGTGGAGGGAAGTTGGCAATTCAGGAAAACAGATTACGTAAAACCGATTGGCCAAACCGGCCATCGCTCCTGGACAGTGTATCCAGGCAGTAGTGGGAGGTGAAAGTATGAACCGAAGACCACGTGGCAGCCTTGCAGATATCCTCAATAGGCATGAACCTGAGGAAAGCTACCGAAGCTTCCATCGCTCGGACTTTATGCCCCGTAACTCGACCATGCAGCGCGAGACCAGCCTGAGCGTAGCAAAAAGAAATACAAGCAGCCAACCAGTTGGACAAGGTGCGCTTGGAAACTGGGCGACCCAACCGATTAGGGTCAAAGGACAAAAACAATTGTGGAACTGTCCGATGAGACTGAGTGCGTTGAAGATAAAAAGCCAACGCCCTCTTGCAGTCAAGAGTGTGGAGCGCCACCTCTCCAGGATGAGAGTGGGGCTTGGGAAAGAACACAGGCAGAACAATGGACTGGTTGAGATGAAAATCAGATACCACCTTAGGCAAAAACTTAGGGTGAGTGCGGAGAACCACCTTGTCATGATGGAATACAGTGAAAGGCGGGTCCGCCACCAAAGCCTGCAGTTCACTAACCCTCCGAGCAGAAGTGAGGGCGAGTAGGAAGATCACTTTCCAAGTGAGAAACTTGAGATGACACTTATCCATAGGCTCAAATGGCGGTTTCATCAGTTGAGCCAAAACCACATTAAGATCCCAAACCACAGGAGGAGGTTTGAGGGGAGGATGTACATTCAAAAGACCCTTCATGAAACGAGAGACCAAGGGATGGAGTGAAAGAGCCTTCCCTTCTAGGGGCTGATGAAAGGTAGCAATCGCACTAAGATGTATTCGAATGGAATTGGTCTTCAGGCCAGAGTGAGATAATTGAAGCAAATACTCCAGAACCAAAGACACAGGGACCGACACCAGGTCCTGGCGGTGAGAGGAGCACCAGGACGAGAATCTAGTCCACTTCTGGGAATAGCAGAGTCTAGTTGAGTCTTTCCGAGAAGCCTCCAGCACCTCCCTGACCGACTGAGATACAGGGAAGGAAGTCAAGGTGAAAGAAACCAAGCAGTCAGATGAAGAGACTGAAGATTGGGATGTAACAGTGAACCCCGACTCTGAGATAGCAGAGAGGGAAAGACAAGTAGAAGTAGAGGTTCCCTGACACTGAGTTGAAGTAGTAGGGAAAACCAAGGCTGGCGGGGCCATCATGGAGCAATCAAGATCAGGGTGGCCCTCACCGATTTCAAATGAACCAGCGTCCTCAGAATCAGAGGAAACGGCGGGAACGCATAAAGGAACTTCCCCTCCCAATCGAGGAGGAAGGCATCGGCCTCGAGACGGTCCAGGGAGTATATCCTTGAACAGAAGAGAGGCAGTTTTTGATTGTCGGGGGAGGCGAACAGATCTATCTGGGGAGTCCCCCACGTGTCGAACACCTGTCGCAGGACCTGAGAATGCAGGGACCACTCATGTGGCAGGAGGAGGCAGCTGAGCCTGTCTGCCAGACAGTTTTGTTCTCCCTGTATGTAAACCGCTCGAAGGGAGATGTTTTGGGAGACTGCCCAGTCCCAGAGCCGCAGAGCCTCTTGGCAGAGGGACCATGACCCCGTCCCTCCCTGCTTGTTTACATAGTACATCGCCACCTGGTTGTCTGTGCGGACGAGAACCACCCAGGTCGTGAAGCAGGTGTTGAAAAGCCACCGCGGCGAGGTAAATGGCCCGAAGCTCCAGCACGTTGATGTGGCAGCGACGATCCTCTGTGGACCACAGACCTTGAGTGCGAAGACCGTCCACATGAGCCCCCAAGCATACTCCGACGAGTCCGTGGTGAGGACCTTGTGGTGTGGAGGGGCGAGAAAGAGCAAACCCTTGGAAAGATTTGAAGAGTCGGTCCACCAACGGAGTGATCTTTGCAAGGAAGGGGTCACTGTCACGTGGTGGTTGATCGGGTCTCAATCCTGACGCCATTGTGAGGCCAAAGTCCACTGCGGTAATCGCAGATGAAGGCGGGCAAGCGGAGTGACGTGGACGGTGGAGGCCATATGGCCGAGGAGCGTCATCATCTGTCGTGCCGAGACCGAGGTCGATCTCGAGACTTGTCAGCTCAGACTTACCAGCGCCTCCAGGCGCTGGGGTGGGAGGAAGGAACGAAGACGGACCGTGTCCAGCACGGCCCCGATGAATTGTAAGGACTGAGAGGGGCACAGCTGGGATTTTGGAAAGTTTACCTCGAACCCCAGACACTGAAGAGAAGTAATAGTCTGTCGGGTCGCTGAGATAGCCCCCTCCCTGGTCGGGGCTTTGATCAGCCAATCGTCCAGGTAGGGGAATACTTGCAGACCCTGGGAGCGCAAGGCAGCCGTGACCACTACGAGGCACTTCGTGAAAACTCGGGGGGATGAGGACAGGCCGAAGGGGAGGACCCGGTATTGCAGGTGGAGGTCTCCCAACTGAAAGCGTAGGAACCTGCGGTAAGCAGGGTGCACCGGAACATGGGTGTAGGCCTCCTTCAGATCGAGGGAGCAGAGCCAGTCGCCCTCGTTGAGCAAGGGGTAAAGAATCGGAAGGGAAAGCATCCGAAACTTTTCCCGCACCAGAAACTTGTTCAGGCGCCTTAAGTCCAGAATCGGGCACAGGTCTCCCGTCTTCTTCGGTACCAGGAAGTAACGGGAGTAAAACCCCTGGCCCCTCTGATTTTGGGGGGACCGGTTCCACCGCCCGCAGGCGGAGGAGATCCTGTGCCTCGGAGAGGAGGAGGGACAACTGCGTTCGATTGGGAGGACACGCACTTGGTGAGCTGTCGGGAGGAACCTCTCGAAAGTTGAGTGAGTACCCTGATGAGATCACGCCAAGGACCCATGAGTCTGACGTTATGGCTTCCCAGCAAGGGTAGTAGGCTCGTAGGCGGCCCCCGATGGGAAGGAGGCCCGGCGGAGGCGAGGAGGGGGCCAGCCCCCCGTCCGCTCATCCCGTCAAAAGGACGGAGACGGCTTCGCAGGCGCAGTAGGCTGTGATTTTGGTAAAGCCCTAGAGTGAGCCTGGGGATGCCGAGGCGGCGGTCGGGAAAAGGCCGGAGTAGACTTCTGGGGGTAGCGGCGAGGCAATCCCCGGAAAGGGCGAGAGGCCTGCGGTTTAGGTTTTTGTCGGACGAGCGAAGCAAAGGAATGTTCGTGTTCCGACAGCCGCTTTCGTAGCTGCCTCGATAGTGTCGTCAAAGAGTTCCTTACCGACGCAAGGAAGGTTGGCTAACCGATTTTGCAGGTTTGGGTCCATATCGATGAGCCGCAGCCACACCAGCCTGCGCATGGCCACCGCGAAGGCTGCGACCCTGGAAGAAAGTTCAAAGCCGTCGTAAGCAGCATGGAACAAGTGCAGGCGGAGGTTGGAGAAATCCTCTAGGAGGAGGCCAAACGCTGCCTGGTGAGGGAGCAGGTAAATCCACCGAGAAGGCGCCAAGTAGCCCAATGAGGTGTTTCAGATAAGAGGAAAAGGTGAACGTGTAGTTCAGGACTCTAGAGGCCATCATAGAGTTCTGATACAAACGGCGGCCAAATTTGTCTAGTGTCCTGCCTTCGCGTCCCGGAGGGACCACCGGGGACACCCTAGAGGGATGATCTTTCTTCAAGGAAGACTCCACCAGTAAAGATTGGTGGGACAATTGTGGTTGCTCAAACCCCGGGCAGGGTACCGTACGGTACTTAGACTCCATTTTAGATGGGACCGCCATCACCATGTAAGGGGTCTCGAGGTTCCTGATGAGGGTCTGCCGGAGCACCAGATTCAGCGGTAGCCGGAGGAACTCTCGGGGCGGAGAAGGCATATCCATCTCCGCCAGGTATTCCTTGGAGTACCTCGAGTCAGATTGTAAGTCCAAGTCAAGGGCACGTCCCATGTCCTGGACAAACCTCGTGAAGGAAGGTCGGTGAGATCCCGTGGCCCCTTGCGGGGACGGTGAACGAGACCTTCGTTTCACTGAGAAGGAAGGGGAAGCCTCCCTCGAATAGCGAGGTTCTTGCTCGGATCCTCGGTCTGACACCGGGGACGCGCTATGGAAACGCTCCGGGGTCGAGGACCTGCGTCGCCTTGAGGAGCCCCTCGGGGACGCCGCCGGGGTAAGAGGCACCGACCGATGTCGGGTCGGGGACCTCTCCCCAAACTCCCTCGGCGAAAGCCTAGAGCCTCGGACCGGATCCCCAGACCGAGGAGGAGTCAGAATCAGCTTGGGGTTAGTGAGAGATAGCTCAGTAACCCGTAGCGGTCCCCCCGATCGAGTCGAGGGCAAGCGGCCTCGAGTTGGAGGGGAACTCCGGGCTTTTTTGGAAAGTCGACGGCCCGAGGAGTCGAGGGGCTTCGATCTACGTTTCGCCCCGCGTAGCTCCGCCGGGGACGAATGCCTCGAGTGCCTCGGAGAGGAATCCGAGGAAGAAGAGAGGCGGCGTAAACGGCGCACTTTGCCCCGAGGGGTCTCGACGCGTTGCTCAGGCTGGTCCGGCGCACGTGAGGTCGAGGTCGAGGCCAGTTGAAGGTGAGCCATGGCAGCGGATAGCTCCGTTGTGATCATTGCTCGGAGCAGCTCCTGGAACACCGGCACGGACAGCATCGATGGCATGTCCGAGGCCGCGGTGCACTTCACCGGGGGTGATCTCGAGTCAGAGCATTCCCGAGTGGTGGAGGCACGTTCCGAGGTCTTCGGGGGCTTCGTCGGGGCCGTGGGTAAGGGACTCCCCCCTTGTCCAGCCATTGTCCCCGAGGTTGGCTTCTTCGGAGGTATGGAACCTGAGGAAGGAAGAGGGGACTTACCCAGAGCCGAAGACTTCTGAGAGCTCGGGGTCTTCGAAGTCGAGTCCCGAGGCGGAGCCGAGGTACTCGAGGCCGAGGTCAAGGCCGGGGCCGAAGCCGGGGCCGACCTCGAGGCCGAGGTCAAGGGTTGATCGGCAGCAAACAGGTCCGCCATGCGGGCCCGGCGGCGGCGGAGCGCCCGGTGTTGGAAGGTAGCGCACCGGGGGCAAGTTTCTGTCGGATGATCGACCCCCAGGCAGAGGATGCACCAGCGATGCGGGTCTGTGATTGATAATAGACACTCGCACCTGGTGCACTTTTTAAAGCCCGTAACAGGCCGGGACATAGAAATTTCAGGCGGCCGCGGCTTATCAGGCCATGCGGCCGCGACGACCCGGGAGCCCCCGGATCGTGAATGAAGCGCGTAAAGCGCGATGAGCAGGAAGAAGAAGAATAATAAACAATTATACGCACAGCGAATTTGAACGGCAAAAAAACAATAAATCGCGGTGCAAAGAAGGCACTTGGGGCAGAGCTAAGAAAAAAACGTGTCTTCTTAGCACTGCGGAAAAAAAAACGAACTGGAGACCATGAGGAGTGGAGGCGCCCTCTAGTGGAGCAGGAGGCACACATGCGTGATGCAGCACAGCAAGCTTGAATCTTCAATCAAGTTTGCTTGAAATGCTGTCCGCATCGGGGCTCTGTAGATGACGTCACCCACATGTGAGAATATCATGCCTGCTTATCCTGGGATAAAGATGTTAAACATGTACATCATAGCACACGAGTTTCAAGTTCAAGTTTCAAGTTTATTTTAAATTTCTTATACCGCCCAATAAACCTTCTAGGCGGTGTAGAAATTCAAAAGAATATAAAACATACTTTAGCTAAAATACAAGTTTAAGCTGACATTACATCACCAAACAGTAACAATAACTTTCAAAGACTTTTAAAAACAAAGACAAACAGGAACAAAAGGTAAAAAGTCAAAGGAAAAAACAATAGGAAGGGCTTCTATAAATAATGTTGAACTCAATTGCCCTTAAAAGGACAGTTAGGTCTCAAAGGCATCAAGAAAGAAAAATGTCGTCCTAAAATTATTAAGAATTGATTCTTCGCGTAAGTAATTTGGGATACTATTCCAGAGAGAAGGGGCAGTAACAGAGAAGATAGTAGACCTCATTGTATTTCTATACTTCAGTGACGGAATAGAGAAAAGGTTATTGGCTGTCAATCTTAGAGTCTTAGAAGCAGTGGCGTACCAAGGGGGGGGGCGGTCTGCCCAGAGTGCAGCCTTAGGGGAGGTGCACAGCCGGCCGTATTCGGATAATTGTCGATCGCCAAGGCAAAGTGAGTCGATCATGGAGCCCATCCCGGGCCAATCAGCCTTCCTCTCCCTGACGTCAATTCTGCCATCAGAGAGGAAGTTCGGGCCAGCCAATCGCTGCCTGGCTGGGCAGAACTTCCTCTCTGACGGCAGAATTGACGTTGAGGAGAGGAATGCTGGTCGGCCCGATGCAGAGAAGCAGAGAGAGCTTGGGGCGGCTGCAGCCACGGCTTTGGGTCCTGTTCCCTGATGGTGGCAGCAATGGCTTGGTGGAGGGCAGGCAGGGAGAAAGAAAGAAAGGGGGCAGGCATGGAGACAGAAGGGAAACAAAAAAAGAAAGGAGGCATGAAGAGAGAAAAAAGAAAGGGAGGCAGGGAGAGAGGAAGAAAAAGTTGGGGGAGTTAATGAGGTCTGGAGGAAAGGAAGCATACAGGCTGAAAGAAGGGAAGAAAGATTGGATGCATAGTCAGAAGAAGAAAGTGCAACCAGAGACTCATGAAATCACCAGACATGGTAGGAAAAATGATTTTATTTTCAATTTAGTGATCAAAATGTGTCTGAATTTATATCTGCTATCTATATTTTACACTATGGCCCCCTTTTACTAAACCGCAATAGCGGTTTTTAGCGCAGGGAGCCTATGAGCATGGAGAGCAGCCCTGGGCATTCAGCGCAGCTCCCTGCGCTAAAAACTGCTATTGTGGTTTTAGTTAAAAGGGAGGGGATATATTTGTCTATTTTTGTATGGTTGTTACTGAGGTGACAGTGCATAGAGTCATCTGCCTTGACCTCTTTGAAAAAACCCCAGAATAGGAATAATAATTAAGATTTTCTCAGCGTACAGTGTGCTTTGTGTTTTTTTTAAATTTTATTGTTGGTAGATCATTTTGACTTGGTCATTTTAAAAGTAGCTCGCAAGCCCTAAAAGTGTGGGCACTCCTGAGCTAGAGCGTTGAAGCTGCGTGTGGCTGCCGTAAAGGTCATCTCTGACACAACCGGAAGTTGCATCAGAGACGACCTTTACGGCAGCCATATGCAACTACAACACTCCGGCTGCTGTAAGAAGGCAGTTTAGACATTGCCGGCCACAGGGCAGGGAGGTTTGTTGGACCGGGCCTGTTGTCCAGGGGAGTGGGGGGGGGGTGTTGCAGATCTTGTTGCCAAAATCAGAAAGGTGAGGAAGGGAGAAAGATGGGCCTGTGGTGGATGAAGAGATTGAGAGAAGGGGGCAGATGATGGAAGTGGGTAGAAAGGGGAGAGAGAACAGGTCAGATGATGCAAGTGAGGAGAAGGGAGAGCAAATGCTGAATGGAAGTGGAGAAAGAGAACACATACTGGATGGAAGGAGGGATAAAGAAAAAGGACATATGCTGGACGGGGGAAGAAGATAGAGTTAGTGAGATAGTGGAGGGGTGAAGGAAAGGGGTGGCATGCTGTGGGTAGACATAATGAAAAGAGGGAAACTGAGGACTGCATAGTAAGGCAGAAAATAAAGAAGGAAGACCAGAGAAGGAAAGGGAAGAGAGAGAGGAGAGAGAGATGCCAGAGAATGGGGAAGGAGACAGAGATATCAGATCTGAGCGGAGGAAATGAGAAGAGAGAGATGCTAAAAACCACAGGGGGGAGGGAAAGAGAGATGAAAGGAGAAAGATGCCAGACCATGAGGGAACAGAGGGAAGATGATGGATGCCAGACCAAAGAGGGGTTTCTAGAGGAGAGATGGAAGGCATACAGTTTCTGGAAGGGGGAGGCATACAGTTTCTGGAAGGGGCAGAGAAGGAGAGAAGATGCCATATAGGGAGAGGCAGAGAGATGGCAGACAGTGGATGGAAGGAAGACAGTAACAAGAAGATGAGGAAAGCAGAAATCAGACAAGACAAAGGTAGAACAAAAATTTTCTATTTATTTATTGCTTTAGGAGACATATGTCACTGTTTCTGTGGTGTTGCATTTTATGCAGAGTCCAGCTTCTTGCTGGTTCAATTTAACCTTTGTCTATGTATTTCTATTTTATCCCCCCTTTTACAAAACTGTGGAGCATTTTTTAGCGCCAGCCGTGGTGGTAGTAGCTCTGATGCTCAGAATTCTATGAGCATCAGAGCTGTTACCACCGTGGCTAAAATCCACACTACAGTTTTGTAAAAGAGGGAGGGGTTAGTTTGTGATGACATATTCCATAGTAGTCGAAGGTGTTTTCTGTGTTCTGTGTGTTTGAAAAACATGGTTTTCTGTTAGGATTGACGGTGTAGGATTGATCTGTGCTGGTCTGGCTTGTTTAGTTTTACAATGGGTGCACTGATGTACTGCTCACTGCAATATGTAAGATGCTGCCTTTTCCTAGGTACTCATGTGTGACGTATGGCTTGTTACTAAAAATCATGTTTTTCGTACAGATGGGGGGTGCCAAAAAATGATGGGCCCCTGGTGTCACATATGTTAGGTACGCCACTGCTTAGAAGGATTATAAACAGAGTAAAAAGATAAGAAAAATAGTTATCTCAGCTGTTTTCTATGATGTCCTCTCCTGATCAGAAAGGCAACAGTTAATGTGCCATGGCGTTCTGTCTTGTCTGACAAACAAAATCTTGTGTTCCCCATCCCCAAATCTTCAGTACAAATCAAGCCAAAATCAAAATCAAAAACAAAACTGCACTAGACTATTTTTTCATCAATGTGGGAGTTCTCCTCTTTCCCCACTGCCTTTTAATGTGTACATAAGATTAATAATAATTTATCAGATAGATTTAGCTTGCAAAGGGGGGTTAGGCAAGGTTGTCCTCTATCTCCTTTGCTTTTTCATGTTGTTTTGGAACCCTTGTTGATAGCTATTAATCAGGCAAAGGGGATACAAGGTATTCCATATTCAAATTGGGAATATAAACTCTCTGCTTATGCGAATGACATACTGCTTTATTTGAGGAAACCAGAGACTACTATTCCATGCTTGCTTGAATTGATAGAGAAATTTGGAAAGTTTTCAGGATATAAGATTAATTGGAGTAAGTCTGAAGTCCTTCCACTCAATGTCCATTGTACCAAAGGATTATTTGATTCATTTACATTTGTTTGGAAAGAAGATGGATTAAAATATTTAGGCATCACTATTAGAAATACTTTTGAGGACACAATAAAGGAGAATGAAAAATTTTTATTAAAGAAAATAACAGAAATGTGTGAACAATGGAATCCTTTACATTTATCTTGGTGGGGGAGAGTTCAAACTATTAAAATGATGATTTTGCCTGTGGTTTGTTATCAAATGAGTATGATACCAGTTTTTTTTCAGGGGTCCTTTTATAAAAAGTTAAATAGTATTCTTACAAAATTTGTTTGGTTGGGTAAAAGACCTAGAATTGCTTTAGTATCTTTACAAAAAACAATTGTGGAAGGGGGGGGTAAATTTTCCAAATTTTTATAGCTACCATCAAGCCTATATTTTAAGACAGGGTATGTATTAGGTCTTCCCAGAGCTCATGGAAAATGTCCCAGATTGGTTGTATTTAGAGTGGCGACTCCTGTTTCCTTTGCATCTGGTTCATCTTCTGAGTATAAAAATGCCTAATAGATATAAAGGAAATAGAATTTTGATTGATACTTGGAAGACTTTACGATATGTTAATAATTTATTACCTATTCCAATTTCTAAATCATTAAATCAATCCATTTGGCTAAACTCCAAGATTAAAATTGGCGGATTTAAAATTGTCTGGAAAGCATTGGATCATCGCAGGAATACGAACTTTAAATTATGTTATTTCAAACGGTACACTGCTTAGTTTTTCATATTTGCAACATAAATATGGTCTTAATAAATCACAAAGTTTTAAGTGGTTACAGCTGAAGCAGGCTATTCAGGAGGGGTTCCCTGAATGGAAAGATCTTAATAATCAGTATAGTTTGGAATTCCTATGATTTCAGGCGGATTTCTTGGGACACCAAGCCTCTCAGTGGTATAAATTGACATATGGTTATTTAAATAAAAAACAAAAAACTGGTCTTAGAGACATTTGGAGCATTGAGATTAAGCACCAAATTTCTGCATCTCAATGGCCACGAATTTGGTCTTGGAGAGTTAGATGTATAGTGTCGGCATCTATGAGACAAACTTGGTTCTTTCTGTTACATAGGGCTTTTTGGACCCCAGTTCGTTTACAAAAGTTAGATAGCTCTAAGTCTAATAAATGTTGGCACTGTAATCTAGAAGCAGGGACTTTGGATCATTAATTTTTTTTTTTGTCCTTGTATTAAATTAATTCTTTCTTAGAGAATTCTGTTGCCCTATCCTATGATACAATTTTATTTGGAACATCGATGAGATCAAAGAGTCAAATTTCAGCAAATAACAATAAACTTCTATTGATAATGACAGGAGTTGCCATTCAGCATATTACCAGAAATTGGAAAGATTATACAAGACTTAACTACACCTTTTGGTGGAATTCTATATGTTATATATATAAAATGGAAAGAATTATTGCTTTGCAGAAAGGAAATTATACTAATTTTAAAAAGATTTGGGGGCCATTGATTGCATATTCGCATGATTAGACACCTTTTTATATAGAGAATAATATTATGTGGGATTGGGGTGGTATAATTTGTATGATTTATTAGAATCATTATTAGTATTGGAATGGGTGGGAGGGGGGAGGGGATAATTTAGAACTTATTGAATAAGTTTTACAAGTGATTTGTATGAATATTTTATTAATTATTGTATACTTGTTAAAAGATTTGAAAATGAATAAAGAATTGGAAAAAAAAAATAATGTGTACATAAGCTCTGTAGGAAAATTGTTATCACGTTTGGGTATATTTATGCTTTCTTATGCAGACAATATTTTATTTTAAGTAATATATTAGACAGTTTTGAGGAAGCACAGAGTTCCAAGAAGCAATACTTTTGTATAATTCATAGATCCAGCAAAATAAATTACACCTTGCTACAATGCATCAGAGCTAATGATGGTGGAAACAATAGCACATAGCTTTCAGGAGAAGATAACATCCCTGATGCAACGCTGCAGCCGGTGATAAACCACAGACACTAATGAAAAAGTTGGAAGGCCTAAAAACAGTTAGATGGACTCCAGAAGATAGAAAGGAGATAATGAACCATCATTACTGTCATTAAAGAGCAGTGGTTCTCAACCTTGTCCTGGGGACCTCCCAGCCATTCGGGTTTTCAAGATATCCCTAATGAATATGCATGGGAGAGATTTGCATATAAAGGAAGTGACAAGTATGCAAATCTCTCTCATGCATATTCATTAGGGATATCTTGAAAACCCGACTGCCTGGGGGATCCCCAGGACAGGGTTGAGAACCACTGTTAAAGAGGATACATGAGCTTGCCAGAAAATGAAGGAAAGAGGTAAAATATCAAAGGACAAGCTGCAAAAGGCAACTGATGTCACTATAAGAGCAAATCTACAGAAAGGGGATTCAAGAAAGAGTGCAGGAGAGGTGCTACAGCAGCCAGAGCATTTAAGGGGGAGAATGTGGCGCAGTGGTTAAAGCTACAGTTTCAACACCCTGAGGTTGTAGGTTCAAACCCACGCTGCTTCTTGTGACCCTGGGCAAGTCACCTCTTCCCCCCATTGCCCCAGTTATATTACCATATATACTTGAATATAAGTCAATCCAAATATGTCGAGACCCCCCCTTTCCCCCCAAAAAAAGAGGAAAAATGGTTGACTCCCCAAAAGGAGCGTGACTTGGTTCACATAAAAATCGAATAATCGAAGTGAAAGTAGTTAGATTAGAGAGAAAATAATTTAGGGGTCCTTTTATTAAGGCATGCTAACCGATTTAGCGTGCGCTAAATGCTAAGGGGCTCATAATTGAAAGAGAAAAACGTCCAAAAACCGGCCTAAGTTGGCACTTGGATGAACATTTCCCAAATACGTCCAAGTGCCGATACTAAAAACGGGGTTTGGACGTATTTCTAAACGACCTAGGCCTACATAGTGCCGCTGAACAACCAAAGCTAAACGGGGCTTTCGGGAGGAGTGTCAAGGGCGGGAGTTGGGCGGGACGTGGGCCGGCTTAGATTTAGTTGTACAGCATGTATAACCGAAAATTATACAGGCCAGGATCAACGGAACTTGGACGTTGTGACTTAGACCATGTAACAAAACCCACCTAAAGTCACCAGATAAGCACTGCAAACACATAAAACAGACCCCCCCCCCCCCCACTATCCCAGTGATCACCAACCCCCCCCATCCACATAAAAATATTAATCATACCTTTAAAATTCAAGACCATCATCACCTGGCCATTTGGCATAGGAAAGTCTAGTCGTCCAGCACAGAGGCGGCTTAAACCGTCTTGGGGGTGGGTTAGGGACTCATGCAGAGGAGGACCCATGCCCTAAGCCCCTGTAATCACTGCATTGATACTTAAACATGTGCACTCCCCTATATACCCCCAAAACCCTTTTGTACTGGCATATAAGTGGCTCCTGCAGCCATAAGGGGCTATTAGGGTGGTGGATAAGTGGGTCTAGGGGTTTCTGGAGGTGGTTTGGGGGACTCACCATGACCTATAAGGGAGCTGTAGTGAGGAGAAAACATGGCACCCTTTTTGTGAAGTTCACAGCAGTGCCCTGTAAGGTACCCCACTATTTAGGTGGCATGTCTGGGTGTTCAGTCCATCACTTTGCAGACCCCTCCCAAGTCCAACAGGGGTTGTTCTAGGTGTTTTGGACTTGGACAAAAAGTTAGACGAAAATGTGGTATACAGATGGACGATTTAGCGACTTGGACGATCAGATCTGCAGGACGTATAATTAGACGATTTTCAAAAGTAAAAAAATTGTGGATATATTTTTCAAAAATGTGTCCTATGCTATTTTTTTACTTTGGACGACTTGTGAGTTGGACGTAAACGGACTTAGACGTCCCTTTCGATTAAGCCTTTCTACGGCTCCCATAGAATATAACGGATGCCTTAGCATTTAGTAGAGAATGACACAGTGACAAAATTAATCACCGTTCCCGTCCCCGCGGATAACCACGGGAAACCATCTTCATGTCATTCTTTAAGGAGAGAGGGAAGAATCAGAGTATGAATGGCCACAACCACTGACCCTCAAGCTTTGCTTTGAAGAATGCTGGTGTAGAAGGACCGAGGTTGAAATAGACACTAGAAAATGACATGGGATTATTTCCCGCGGTTATCCGCGGGGACAGGAACGGTGATGAATTTTGTCACCGTGTCATTCTCTAGCATTTAGCACGCGCTAAATTGGTTAGCGCGCCTTAATAAAAGGGCCCCATATTAATGAAGACCTCTTCCGACATCTTTTACAAAGCTGCACTAGCGGCTGCACTGCGCTAACGGCCCTGAAGCCCATAAAGATTCAAAGGGCTTCTGGGCTGTTTCTGCGTGGCAGCCAGCTAGCGCAGCTTTGTAAAAGAGGCCATTAGAGTGGTAGGCTTTACTATCAATAATTGGATTTCTTAGTTTAACAATGATGAAGATGTATTTTAATTTTGTTGTAAAATGCTTTGTTATTCATTATTGCTTAGCAGTATATCAAATATAAATAGTTTAACTGTAACTGTAAATTGTTTTAATAAACATCAACATAGTTAAATGTGACCCGCTGAGCAAAAAGGTACCAAAAGTGGGATTACAATTAACAAAAATAAAGGCTATCAAAAGCACTGGACACCCAATTTTTCCAAACGTTTTGCTTCCTTAAAATAAATTGATGATGTTGATAGACCCCTTCAAAATAAACATAAATATAATTTCCCACTGACTGTATCATGTAGGAATCGGCTGACCAGAACTTATTAACTGTCCCCCCCAAATCAAGGAACTCTATTTCACTAGAAACGCTAATTTATCTGATACAGCCCCCCACCCTCTGGAATGCTATGCCATCTCACCTTCGCCAAGAAAATTCTCTTGCTAAATTTAAAACTAAGCTAAAAACTTTCTTATTTCAAGACGCATACCATAGCGTTTGACCCTACCCCAACTTCAGCATACAAAAAGAACCGCTTTTAAGAAGCGACCCCCCCCCCTCTCCCGGTGTCTTTTCCTCCCTCCTCCTTCCCTCTTTTATTTTTATTTAATTATATAAAAAAAGCTAGACAACCAAGTCTCCAACCTGTTGACAACAACCCCAGACTACAAGATGTTCAGAAAGGAAATAAAAACTATACTCTTCAAGAAATCCCTTAATAAAGCTTAATATCATGATAAAGCTTAACCCCCCTCTTACCATCCCCTCCCTAACCCCAGATCCTACTTTTCCCTCTCTTGGAAACCTTCTCTGATCTAACATTGTAACCCTTCTTCCATAACTCTTTTTGTAATCCGCTTTGAACCGAAAGGTAATGGCGGAATAGAAATCTGTAATGTAATGTAATGTAATGATGTAATTACAACCTTCCCTCCCCCTCTTCTCCCAAACCAGTGTACGTCCATGTATTTGTCTATTTCATGTACAACCGTTTTGCCATGCCCCTTCACTGATATACCTACTTCAGCATGCCTGTGATGGCTTGATAGAAAGTAGCAGCAATATATAAGAACATAAGCAATGCCTCCGCTGGGTCAGACCTGAGGTCCATCGTGCCCAGCAGTCCGCTCACGCGGCGGCCCAACAGGTCCAGGACCTGTGCAGTAATCCTCTATCTATACCCTTCTATTCCCTTTTTCAGCAGGAAATTGTCCAATCCTTTCTTGAACCCCAGTACCGTACTGTGCCCTATTACGTCCTCTGGAAGCGCATTCCAAGTGTCCACCACCCGTTGGGTAAAGAAGAACTTCCTGGCATTGTATTGAATCTGTCCCCTTTCAACTTTTTTGAATGCCCTCTTGTTCTTTTATTATTTGAAAGTTTGAAGAATCTGTCCCTCTCTACTCTCTCTATGCCCTTCATGGTCTTGTAAGCCTCTATCATATCCCGTCTAAGTCTCCTCTTCTCCAGGGAAAAGAGACCCAGTTTCTCCAATCTCTCAGCGTATGAAATACTGGTCAGAAAGTGCATTGCTAACTGATGATGTCAGATTTAGGACAGAATAAGACTCCCACACCCAGTCTTCTAGCTGCTAACCAGGATCCAAAACCAGTCCGACAAGATGGAACAGGCTGCCCACTGTCACAGTGTGACAGCTGGAATGAATGGTAAGCTTTATAATACAAGTGGCCACAATATACCCTGGTTACAAAGGACACCACTGACTGATGATGTCAGCTATGGGGCAGAGTTTAATTTCCAGGCCTGATCCTCCTACTGCTAAGTTTCAAGTTTCAAGTTTAATTCGTGTTTGATAAAATCACTTTTTTTTCAAAGATTACAAAGTGATGAACAATAAAAATTAAAATAGGGGAGACAAACAGTTTTTGGGAATCACAGACGTACATTAGACAAGAGGGAATGCAGGGAAGAACTACAATTTGGTACAGGAAAGAGAACAAAGAAGGGATAAGACAATAGGAGATTTATTAGATCAGTGCTTGCTTGCTTTGAGTGGATATGTTTACTGAACTTCGAAGGCAAATTAATTGAAGGCGTCCCTATATAGGTAACTTTTTAATTTTGATTTAAACTTTTTGAGGGTTCTTTCTTCTCTTATTGGAGCTGGTAGTAGGTTCCAGGTTTGGGGAGCAGTGACAGAAAAAAGTGTGTTACGCCTAGTATTTATAATTCGTAAGAATGGAATAGTAAGTAGGTTTCTGTCCTCAAATCGTAAGGAACAGAAAGGAATATTTGAGATGATAACTCAAAGACCAGTCCAACAAGACAAACACAAAATAAATGTGTGAAAAGTCTTCATAGGCCATTTTCACAGTAATAGAGCAGAAAAAATGGCTTATATTGATTCTCCAGTCATTAGTAGCAGTATAGAACCTTTCAATAAACAAGAAACCATGGCAGTGGAAAATTAAAGGGCTCACTTGCTTGGATTAGAGGTCTCCACTCCTTGGCGATTCACTGGACCTGATATCACCCATCAGCCTGGAAGCAGAGGTAAACTCCCCTCCACCACCACCCCATCCCCGAAAGCACAGCCTAGTCTTCCACCAGCCCTTCTGGGATCTTAACTGAGCTCAAGGGGTTTGGGGTCATCTTTCCCCTTCTGACATATAGCAGTAGTATCACAGTACAGCATGTAAGTTCCTACCTTTATGTAAGATTCTGACAACTAAGCTTCGAACATTACCTACCGTCTGGCTTGGCTGGCAAGAGCTCCTCAATATGAGCTCTTCTCTCCTCTAATGCTTGGCTTTTTCTTGAGTTCACCTGCAGCCTCCTTAGCTGGCTCCAGCTGTTTAATTGTCTCCGCCTGTGCTTTGAGCCCCTGCTTCTTAGCCACTTCATTTGCCAGACTGCTTGCCTGTGAGCTCACCTCCTTCCGGAGCTCTGCTACAATGTTCCAGAGCTAGCATTCAAACCAGGTAAACACAGTGGTAGGCTTTCCAGAAAAACTGTGAACTGCTGATCCTCATTGCATGTCATCACCATGGAACATCTATGCTAAAGATAAGTAGCAATTTAAAGTTGGATATTTTGTGAAGTTTATTAGATATATAGGTGAGAACTAGTGCTGCCCGATTCACGATTCGAATCGGTTCACCGATTCGAATCAGGTGAATCGATTCGAATCGGTTCGTTTTTGTAAAAAACCGGACTTCCCGATTCTTCCCGATTAAAGTTCATTCTTTTTTCACTGCCCGCCGCCGGACTCATTCCCATCTAATGTAACTTCCGGTTTTGCAAAACCGGAAGTTACATCAGAAGAAACGAAAGGACATGGGAATGTCGAGGGGGAGCGAGCAGACCTCGTGCAGCGGACCAGTTGGAAGCAAAGGGTATTTTTTGGCTGTCTCCGCATTTCTCCTCTCTTCCCCGCGATTCCACATCCAGTTGAGTAAGTAACTGAACCGGCAGGGGGGGCTGAGAATCGGCAGGGGGTGCTCAGAATCGGCAGGGGGGGCTGAGAATCGGCAGGGGGTGCTGAGAATCGGCAGGGGGCTGAGAATCGACAGGGGGGGCTGAGAATCGGCAGAGGGTGCTCAGAATTGGCAGGGGGGCTGAGAATCGGCAGGGAGTACTCAGAATCGGCAGGGGGGCTGATGAGCCTTGGGGGCTGGGGATGGAAGCTGAAATCAGCAGGGGGGCTGGGGATGGAAGCTCAGAATCGGCAGGGGGGCTGGGGATGGAAGCTCAGAATTGGCAGAGGGGCTGGGGATGGAAGCTTGGAATTTTTGATATGATATTGCCTTGGTAAAATAAAATGTTTAAACTTAAAAAACTGTGTCATTAACAGTGAATTGAATCGAATCGAATCAAAAAATCAATTCAACAGGGTGAATCGAATCAAATCAAAATATTTTTCTCTGAATCGGGCAGCACTAGTGAGAACATACATGTGCGATGATGGTTCCCAGCAGTCACACACACGGTTATAGCATTTTGCTAACTGGGTGGAAGAGCACTGAGCACATTATAAAGAGTCTTTCACTCAATAAAGGTTGTAGCTATAGAGCATTAAGAAAGCATATAAAAAAAAAAAAAATAGTAAAAGCAATAAGAAGCATAACAGCATTATATATTGATGGATATAGTGTGAATGCTGTACAGCAGGGGTGCCCAATAGGTCGATCGCAATCGACCGGTAGTTCGCCAAGGCAAAGTGAGTCGATCATCCAGGACTCCCTTTGCCTTGGCGATCTACCGGGCCGATCAATCTTCCTCTCCCCAACGTCAATTCTGCCGTCGGAGAGGAAGTTCGGGCCAGCCAATTGCTGCCTGGCTGGGCGGAACTTCCTCTCCGACGGCAGAATTGACGTCGGGGAGAGGAAGATTGATCGGCCCGAAGCAGAGAGAGCATGGGGCGTCGGCGGCATCGGAGTCGGCGTCGGCTTTGGGGCCTGTTATCCATTGGTGGCGTTTGGGTCCTGTTCCCCGATGGCAGCGGCAGTGGCAGTGGCTTGGGGAAGGGCAGGGAGAAAGAAAGAAAGGGGCGCAGGCAGGGAGACAGAAGGAAAGAAGAGAAACAGGAAAAAAAGAAAGGGGGCATGAAGAGAGAAAGAAAGAAAGGGCAGGGAGAGAGGAAGAAAAAGTTGGGGGAGGGAATGAGGTTTGGAGGAGAGGAAGCATACAGGCTGAAAGAAAGATTGGATGCACAGTCAGAAGAAGAAAGTGCAACCAGAGACTCATGAAATCACCAGACAAGGTAGGAAAAATTATTTTATTTTAAATTTAGTGATCAAAATGTGTCTGAATTTATATCTGCTGTCTATATTTTACAATATGGTCCCCTTTTACTAAACCGCAATAGTGGTTTTTAGCGCAGGGAGCCTATGAGCATCGAGAGCAGCGCTGGGCATTCAGCGCAGCTCCCTGCGCTAAAAACTGCTATTGTGGTTTAGTAAAAAGGGAGGGGGTGGGTATTTGTCTATTTTTGTATGGTTGTTACTGAGGTGACAGTGCATAGAGTCATCTGCTTTGACCTCTTTGAAAACCCCCCGGAATAGGAATGATAATTATCAATTCTATGCGTACAGTGTGCGTTGTGTTTTTTTAAAATTTTATTGTTGGTAGATCATTTTGACTTGGTCATTTTAAAAGTAGCTTGCGAGTCAAAAAAGTGTGGGTACCCTTGCTGTACAGTATAAACAAAGATCCCAAGCAAAATAAGGCTTTCCAGAAGGCCAAGTATTCAAATATGCAGAGCAACCCTTGGCTCAAAATAAATCCAAATTTGATCCTGGAGATCCCCAAGCGAGTCAGATATTCAGGGAAACCAAAATATGAAATATAACCTGCCTAATAAACTACATTTATGTCAATTTGTCTAAGGCATTTTCATTGTGAAAAACCTGAAAGTTGGACTTCATTTGGACTTTGAGAAATGAGTTTGGGAATCAGTGCCTTAGCTGGAATAAAAAAGAGGATGATTTTTATTTATTTATTTTATTTAAAACAGGATATGCCTTGCTAAACAAAATATTTGTTTTACCTTTGACTTCAGGGTTTTTAAAAATCCATACCTGATATGGCTTATTAATCATAAAGAAGGAAATGATTGGCAATCTCTTCACTTTTTTTTTTTATCCTGCTGTTTCACAGGATGGTGAACAAGTGAACACACTCTTAAACAGAACCACATGAGAAGTGGATAAGGGATGTTAAGTAGAGGTCAATTAGGCTGACTTGATGCTAAGTGATAGTGGCAGTGATGTAGTAAGGGAGGGGTGGTCTGCCCCAGATGCGGTCTTGATAGGGGTGCCGGCACCCATCCGCCCCTCCCCCGCTCTTTCCCAACACCCCCTGCCACGAGCATGTGCCCCTTCCCTTCCATCGTACCTCTTTAATGTTCACTGCTTGAGAAGCATGACGAACTCGCTGCCTACGTTGGTGTTGCCTCTCTCTGACATCACTTCCGGGCCCTTTGCCTAGGAAGTGACATCAGAGGGATAGCCGACACGATGCGGGCAGCAAGTTCGTAATGTTGTTTGTGCCTGGAAAATGAAAAAGATATAGGGAAGGGAAGTGAAGGGGGTGCACGCACAGCGGAGGGGGGGGGTGTCATGAAGGAGCGGGAAGAGGCAGAGAAGAGGGCGGGAAGAGTCACTGATGCACCGGGCGCCTTTCACCCTCACTACGCCAGTGGATAGTGGTATATACTGTTGTGTAAAGGACCTGGGTACCAAGTTATAGAATGAGCAGAACAGTAGCTACATTTAAAGGCCACAATGGCAAGGTTCCAGAAGGAGTCCTCAGCCAAGGACTGTCTAGAATGGCTGAGCTAAGAATGTTGGGGAAAATTACAGGGAAGGTGTGAATGAATATTTAAAATGACATAGCACAATTAAAGCCTGCTAGAAATTCAAAGTGAAAGGAAGATACTGGGCCAAAAAAATAAAAACACCAAAGTTCCACCTAGAATTTTACTTTTCAGAATACCCACATCCATTGACTATGGGGCTCATTTAAAAAAAAAAAAAAAAGCAGACATCCAACATATACTGCACTTGAACATCTTAATCGCCAAGACGTCCAAGTGCCGATTTTTGAAACTGACCTTCTGGATGTCTTGCTAGGCTTCATAGCCTCTGTGACCCTGATTCTAAAAAGGGCGCCTACGTCATGCCTAAAGTTAGATGTTCTTTAGGCGCCCAATCTAAGTGGTCTTAACAAGCAATAATTGGTACTTAGGCGTCCATAGGACGTAGACACCACTTTGTAGACGCAGCTATAATTTCAGGGACGCCCATGTTTAAAACTCGCGCCTAACTCAATCGGCATGGGCGTGGAACGGGCGTGGAACTTTAGAAGCGTTTTGCAGAATCAGGGCCCTGGGTGTCTAAAATTCGAGGAGGTGTGTCGTGAACGGGCTTTGAGCGGGCTCAGACTCGGACATCTTGCGGTGATAAATAATCGAACCTTTCCCAAGACGTCCAGAAGAGAACTTAAACGTCCAGAGCTAGACATGTTTTAAAAGTTACAAAAAGGAACCCAAAATGACCAGATGACCACTGGAGGGATTAGGTAATGGACCCCAACACTCCCCCAGTGGTCATTAACCCCCTTCCATCCCCCCCCAATCTGAATGAAACAGTACATACCTGTGTCTAGATCAGCAGCACCTGGTATAGGAAATCCTAGTAGAGCATCGCACAGGTGTCTCAAGTAGCCTGGTGGGTAAGCTAGTGAACTATAGAGAAGAGGAACCAGCCCCGTAAGCCACTCTAACCATGTTTATGGTGGAAAGTGTGAGGCCATCAAAACCCACCAAAATCCTATTATACTGCCATATAGGTACCACCTGCAGCCATAAGGGCTACTGGAATGGTAGACAAATGGATATAGTAGGTTTTGGAGGGCTCACCATACATTATAAGGGGGTTATGGTGAGATGTATTTCTGGCACCGTTTATGTGAAGCTCACAGCAGCACTGTTTATTCATTTGTATTACTAGTCTTTGTGAACCGCATAGAACAGTATAGAAGATTAGAAAGAAAATGGAGAAAAACTAACCTAGATCAAACAAAAACCTATTGGAAAAAAATCAACAAACAATATAAACATCTACTAAAGGACAAGAGGAAAACTCATTACACTAATCTTATAGGCACAGAAACCCAAGATTCCAAAAAACTATTCCAAATCCTGAAAGATCTAACAGACACCAAACCCTACACAACCACCAACAACACCCCCCCCCTCAGCTATCCTCTTAGCAGAACACTTCAAGAACAAAATTACCAATGCCAGAGCCACCCTCAATCTTACCCCACCCCATCAAAACGCAATCACAATTCACCCCTCAGAAAAAGATTCAACTGCAGCAGACAGAACATGGTCTCAGTTCCCCAACATACAATGGTCCGAACTCAATAAACTCTACAAAAAATACAGCCATGCCTCCTGTGACTTCAACCACTGCCCTTCATATCTCCTTACTACCTCCAGTGTAAAATTCCGCACTATACTTCTACAATGGATTCAATCCACGCTCACAGACAGCATTTTCCCTACTGACCTCAGCGAAATCGTCATCACCCCAATCCAAAAAGACCCAAAAGAACCACCAGACCACCCATCCAACTTCAGACCTATTGCCTCAATACCGCTATACGTCAAAATTACAGAAGGCCTAGTAGCCAAACTCCTCACCAACTACCTAGATGACCATAACCTACTCCACCCCATGTAATCAGGCTTCAGAACCAACTTCAGCACAGAGACACTACTAGGCTCCCTAATGGAAACAATCAAACAACACCTTAGCACAGGGAAAAAAATGCTTCTCATACAACTGGTCCTAACTGCAGCATTCGACCTAGTTGATCATAACATTCTTCTACAGATCTTGGATGCAATAGGTATCTCAGATAAAGTATACTCTTGGTTTGAAGGCTTCCTAAAATCCAGAACCTACAGTGTAAAATCAAACAAAGAAAAATCAGAACCTTGGTCAAACCCCTGCGGCATACCACAAGGATCCCCACTATCCCCTACCCTCTTCAACCTATACACTGCTTCTCTAGGAACACATCTGGACAATCTAGGCATAACCACCTATAGTTATGCAGATGACATTACCATCCTCATCCCATATGATCAGCCTAAGCCCACCTTGACAAACACACTACATCGAACACTAGAAACAGTCACGACCTGGATGAAAGATCACAAACTTAAACTCAACCCAGACAAAACCAAATTCATCCTCCTTGAAAATGACAAAGTCCAAACCATAACCAATTTAGAACTCAACTCAATCAACTATCCCATCCAAACCACCATAAAACTACTTGGCATGACTATAGACAGATGCTGCACTATGCAACCGCAAATAAATAAAACAATACAGAAATCCTTCGCAATCATGAGAAATCTGAGACTAGAACGGAAATTCTTTGAAAGAACACAATTCCAGCTTATAATACAATCCCTAATTCTAGGACTGCTGGACTACTGCAACATCCTCTTCCTCCCATGCCCTGCTACTATGACTAGACAACTTCAAACAATCCAAAATACAGCTTTGAGACTCATCTACTCATTGAGAAAACATGACCATATCACAGAAGCCTACATCAACTCACATTGGCTACCAATCCAAGAAAGAATACAATTTAAATTCTACTGCATGTTATTTAAAACCCTAAACGGAGACAGCCCATCCTACCTGAACAACTACCTCATCCAAGCAGAAACTACCAGACACAGAAAAACGCACTCCCCATTCATACCTCCCCCGATCAAAGAAGTAAAACGATCAAAACTACACGACGGCCTCCTAGCCACTCAAGCCGCAAGACTGGACAACCAGACATCCTTCTGACGACCACCCCAGACTACAAGACATTCAGAAAAGAAATAAAAACAATACTTTTCAAGAAATTCCTGAAGCAGCCATAACATCATGTACTCTTAATAACTCTAAAATTGACAATTGATCTACTCTTTACTTCACTAGTAACAACAATTGTGCTTCCATTGTTACCCCCTTTTAATTCTTTTGTAAGCCGCCTTACCCTTAACAACCCGAGAAATGTTAAAAGATCTACTACTTACTTCTCTAGTTAATCAATAGTTCTCCCATTGTAACCCCCATTTTATTAATCTTTTGTAAGCCGCCTTGAACTGCAAGGTAATGGCAGAATAGAAATCCCTAATGTAATGTAACTTAATGGTATTTGCGATATACAAGTGAGTTTTATGTTATGTTATATGTTATGCTGGCATGTCTGTGTGGCCAGTCCGTTACAATGCTGGCCTTTCCCACATCCAAATGGTTTGGATTGGACGTTTTGAACGTTGATGTTTTTGTGGTCAAAAATGTCCAAAAAAGTTAGGTGTCCTAAGGTTGGACATCCTGACATAGCAACATGATGGCAGATAAAGGCCAAGTGGCCCATCCAGTCTGCCCATCTACAGTAACCGTTATCTCTTCCTCTCTTTAAAAGATCCCACGTGCCTATTCCACACTTTCTTGAATTCAGACACAGTCTCTGTCTCCACCACATCTTCCGGAAGACTGTTCCACGCATCTACCACCCTTTCATTAAAAAAGTATTTCCTTAGATTCCTCATGAGCCTATCACCTCTTAACATCATCCTACGCCCTCTCATTCCAGATCTTCCTTTCAAATGAAAGAGACTCGACTCATGCGCATTTACGCCATGTAGGTATTTAAACATCTCTATCATATATCCCCTCTCTCGCCTTTCCTCCAAAGTACACAGATTGAGATCTTTAAGTCTGTCCTTATACGCCTTATGATGAAGACCACGGACCATTTTAGTATCCTTCCTCTGGACCAACTCCCTCAAGGATGTCTAAGTAGGTGATTTTTGAGGAAAAAACCCCAAAATTTTTGGAATTTCAGCGGTTTCAAAAATGGATGTTTTGGCATCCAAATTTTGGGCACACTTCTCAGGACGTGTATGTGTGGATCCAGAAAAACAAAACAAAACAACACCTTTATATCCTTCTTGACATATCCTGAACGCTTGGTGTGGATAGATCAAGCAAAAAGAGGTTAATAAAGAAATTCACACAAGGATCTAATAAGCCTTTTTTTATTTTCCGTAGGAAAGTAGGTTAAAAACAAAAGTGACTAGCAGACTTCAAACTGCTGCTAACCTGTGCTTTGTCAAACAGAGATGAATACCTGGCAACAGCTGAGAGGTGATTAGCACATCCCTAGCAATGGCTATAAGAATCTTTCTCATATGGTCTCCAACAGTGCCTTGCAAATGTGTGTGAGGAAGAACAGTAATATGTTCTCATTACTGTTGGCAAGGAAATGCCCTAGACGGCCGCTTTAAAGGATGTACTCCTAATGTTACTGCACATTTTGTATTTTGTGTGCATGCAATGGAAAGACCATTCTTAAAGCAATTTGCATAGGTCAGAAGCTCATTAATTATGTACGTCTAAAAATTGGCCATCCTGCACAAGGGTAAAAGTACATGCATAATTCCCCAAGGTGTGTGTGTGTGTGTGGGGGGGGGGGGGTTGGAATTCCCAGAGGCTGATTTAGGGCAGGGGATTACAGCAATGCACATATTTTTGTATTTTCAGAAGTATGCTTAGAAAATGTAGGCATGAGTTTCTGTGCTTAATATTTTCTTAAGAATAAGCATGTCCCCCAAGCCATAATTTGTGGTACTCTATTACATATTAAACCTCCTTTGGATCGATATAAAAGCCGGCTTTTCTTGATAATGACGGGAATAGCTATCCAGATGGTTACACGTAACTGGAAGAGTTATGATCGACTGAATTACACTTTTTGGTAGGGCAAACCTATGTTCCAGTTACAAGTATGAAAGAATGAACGCGGAATATTTGGGATATAGTAACGCATTCAAAATGGTGTGGAGCCCATTCACTGCATTATAACTGTCACGTACCTTTCCTTTTATTTGACTTCCTTACGCATCCAGGGTGGGTAGGTGGGTAGAGGGGAATGTATTATTGTTTGCTATACTTAATTATCTATATTATTTAAATTAAATATGTACTTCTTCTATTAATTATGGGGAGGAGGGGGGGGAGAAAATGATTAGTTTTTTATTATTATTATTTGTGTATTTAAAGTGCATTCTATGTAGTGTTTATGTTTAAATTCATTGTATGGCACTGTTAACATTTGAAAATTAATAAAGATTTATTTAAAAAATATATATATATATTTTCTTAAGCAATTTTCAAAGTAAAATAATACACTCATATCATTTTGAAAACTGGTGCAAAGCCTATGGCTAAAACCTATGCACTGACTGTGTAGGGATGCGGACAGTGGGGCTAATTTTATAGCAGAGCACCTATGTGAAAAAGTCCAGAAAAGCACCTATTTTCTAAAGGTAAGACAGTAAAAAAAAAAAAGGGCAAACAAATTGTACTGTAGGTCAAACTCAGTTGAACTGTAGACACAACAAACAAACAAACAAAATTCAGATAATAAATACTACATTAAAAAAAATAAATATATATATATAAGATGAATTCAGTGATTAATGATTCATTTGTGTCTTGTTTGCCATCTGCAACGTCCTTCCATCATGTGCTCAGCTGCTCAAGCATCTCATTGTTACTGCAACAGATTCATCCATCGTTGCAGGAATCAAGGAACATTTCTAACATATAATAGACACATATTTTCTTGTTAATCTTCTACACAGTTTATGTTCTCTTCTATATACCCATGTCTGAAAGACAATCCAATTACCTTCCCAGGTGATGTAAAACACAGGCAATGGAATCTTTGGGAAGATTACACCAAACCCAAATAGAAGTGGAAGGCTCTCTTTGTGAGTTTTATAAACAGTTGTATAGAATATTGTCCCTTTTTATACTTTAGTTCAAACAATTTTTATTAATGCAAACCAACAAATACAACATTAAAACTTGTATAACAATGACGATGCATCAAATATAATAATATGATGAACACATAGATGTGGTCAATATTACATACAACACCAAGGTGCTTAGTATAATAATGATATTAAAGAGACTAAATACTGGATATGGATCGTATTCTGTCAAACTCATGAAGTAGATGAAAAAGCCTCAGTCCCACCACTCCACCGTGTATTGTCTTATTACTGCGGGAAGAAATTACGTGGTGCTATCATCACTGGCAATTTCACATTGTTTCATTTTTTTATCTTTTTAAAGTGCATTGAATTCCAAATAAATAAGTATAAATAGTAAGGAAGTAAATAGGGTATATGTACTTATCTTTATGCCAGCTAAACCCTGGGAGCATGATCCGGCATGTTTCGCACTGTCCGTGCTGTATCAAGGGTCCCCCTAAACAATAACATGAAGTGACATTAGTCTATGTTTAATAACATCACCCATGCGGTAGTTGTATAGAGATACATATATATAGCCTTAAAATCAAACGTCTTACCGGGTCGCCTGTGTCATCCGACTCTACCTATTTTGTGAATGAGCAAGATGGCGTCGGCGTGTACCCCGGCGTTTATATACTGTCTTCCCTTACAAAATTTATAACTTCCTCCCCCCCAATTCCTATTGGTCTGGACCTGTCAAATCAATGAAGACCACTCCAATTCCCAGTTAAGGCGGTGAGGTTCTACTGTATTAAGAAGAAAGATATATCTCTGTTCATATTCATTCAACTTTACCATATCCTTCCCACCATCCCTCTCAACAACCTTCTCAATAATGCGCCACCTCATATCTTCTACTTTATGGTTTTATGCTATCCAGTGGTCAACCAAAGGAGCTTTTACAATCTTATTTGCTATCCGGGATTTATGTTCAGTAAGTCTCACCCGCACAGATCTAGCAGTGCATCCCACATATATCAAATCACACAGACAAATAATAATATAAATGACTTCGCTAGTAGTGCAATCAGTATCCGTCAATGATTCCAAAGTTATATCTCTCCTGGGAACCTTCCATGACCTCCCCTCAATCATGGAGGGACACCATTGACATCTCCCACAGCTTTTATGATGACCCCCTCTCATCTTTTTCCTACATCCATATTTTTGAAAATTGCATTTTTGGCCCAACGTGATACCCCTTGAATATGCGATCCTCGGAAAAGTATGCAAGGCATCGTGCCCCTGCACTATGTGCCAGTGTCTCCTCATAGCTAGAACTAAAAACTTTACAGCTTTCGAAAAGGGAAGGACACATGTTAGAATCTCACTCTCTTTCTCCTGAATAATATCTATTTCTCTAAGAAGGAGTTCACGTTGGGCAAATCTTGCCCTAGTATAAGCCCGTTTTATAGCACTGTTAGGATAGCTTCTCACACGAAGACGGTCAGACAATGCGTCTGCCTGTCTCCGAAACTCTTCCATAGTGGAGCATATCCTACGAATCTGTAAGAATTGCCCCACCAGTAAATTAAACCGCAATTTATGAGGATGAAAACTACTAAAGTGTAGAAGGGTATTACGGATGACCGGCTTCCTAAAGAGGGAAGTATGGATCTCATCCCCCATAATGGTGATGGCAATATCCAAGAATTGGATGTTTGTTTGGTGACATGTCATTGTGAACATAATATTGGGGTCAGACGAATTTAAGTGTTCCAAAAAAACATCAAGTTGGTCCCTGGTGCCCTCCCAGATGAAGAAAATGTCATCTAGGAAGCGGACCCAAAAAAGTACATACCCATACCATATAGAATTATAAACAAATTTATCTTCGAATCTGGCCATTGTCAATTTATAAATCAGCGTCTTCTCCCCACTCTCTCTTCCCCATTTCCCTTCAGCGTCCTCAGCCCACTCTCTCTCCACTTTCCTTCAGCGCACGCACATAAAAACAAGCAAGTAATTTTATATAATTTTCATTCTATTCATTCATAGAAATTAAAGTCTAAATAATGCCAGTCACATAACAAAACATGATTTTACAAAAATAATTCCCTGCACAGTCAAGCCTGCAAGGATTACTAGATGTCTTTCAACAGCTCCCCTCTCTCCCTCCCCCTTACCTTTGTGGCCAAGTCAAAATGATCTACCAACAATAAAATTTTAAAAACACAAAGCACACTGTACGCAGAGAAAATGTTAATTATCATTTATATTCCGCGGGTTTTCAAAGAGGTCTAGACAGATGACTTTATGCAATGTCACCTCAGTAACAACTATACAAAAATAGACAAATATACCCGCTCCCTTTTTACTAAACCGCGATAGCGTTTTTTAGTGCAGGGAGCTGCGCTGAATGCCCCATGCTGTTCTCGAAGCTCATAGGCTCCCTGCGCTAAAAACTGCTACTGCGGTTTAGTAAAAGGGGGCCATAGTGCAAAATACAGACAGCATATATAAATTCTCAAAACGGACACATTTTGATCACTAAATTGAAAATAAAATCATTTTTCCTACCTTTGTTTGGTAATTTCATCAGTCTCTGGTTGCACTTTATTCTTCTGACTGTGCATCCAATATTTCTTCCCTTCTTTCAGCCTCCTGTATGCTTCCTTTCCTCCAGACCTCATTCCCTCCCCCAACTTTTCTTTGTTTCATCCTGTCCCCTTCTTTATTTCTTTCTCCATGCCCCCTTTCTTTCTGTATGTCTGTCTTTCTCTCTCTCTCTCTCTCCGTGCCCCATTTCTTTCTTTCACCCTGCCCTCTTCTTTCTTTCTCTCTCCATGCCCCCTTTCTTTCTCTATGTCTGTCTTTCTCTCTCTCTCCCCATGCCCCATTTTTTTCTTTCTTTCTTTGTTTCACCCTGCCCCCTTCTTTCTTTCTCTCTCCATGCCCCCTTTCTTTCTCTGTCTGTCTTTCTCTCTCTCTCCCCATGCCCCATTTTTTTTCTTTCTTTCTTTGTTTCACCCTGCCCCCTTTCTTTCTTTCTGAATCCCTGTCCCCCCCCCCTTTCTTTCTTTCTGGCTCCCTGTCTCCCCCCTCCTTTCTTTCTTTCTCCCTGCCCTCCCCCATGCCACCACCATTGGGAAACATGCTGTTGCCACCGCTGCCAGAGAAAGGCTGCCACTGGCCATTGGAAACAGGCCGGCGCCGAGTTCGCCCTCCCTGCTTCTCTTCCCTGCGGGCCGACCAACTCTCGCTGCCCGACATTAATTCTAACGTCGGAGAGGACGTTCCGGGCCAGGCAGGCAGCGATTGGCTGGCCCAGAACGTCCTCTCCAACGTCAGAATTGACGTCGGACAGCTAGAGTTGGTCGGCTTGCAGGGAAGAGAAGCAGGGAGGGTGAACTCGGCGCCGGCTTGTTCCTGATGACGGCAATGGCAACCTTTCCCCGGCGATAGCCTATTCCCCGGTGAGTGGCCAGCTGTGCACCCCCTTGGGCCGTGCATCCGGGGCGGACCTCCCCCCCTTGGTACGCCACTGCTGACATATAATCACAAAACAGAAAATAAAATGATTTTTTCTACCTTTTGTTGTCTGGTCATTATTCAAATCTTGTTGGTCTCAGGCTCTGGTTGTCTTCTGATAACTTGCTTGCCAGGGTCTCCTTCTTTCTTCTTTCTCCGTGCTAACCATCCATCTTCCATCTCTGTCCTCCCCTTCTATTTCCCTTCCCTCTCCCGGAGGTCTGGCATCTTTCCTTTTTTTTTTTGTCTCCAATCCACAGATCCACCTTTTCTCAACTACCCTTTCATCCAGTATCTCTCCTTCCTTCCCCACCACCCCAGGGTCCACCATCTCTCCCTTTCTGTTCCTTCCCTCCCTAAATCCCTTTGCCCATCATCTCTCTCCCTCTCCTCTATTTTTAGACCCATTATTTCTTCCCCCCAAAGTCTGGCATATGCACGTCTCTTTGAACCCCCCTTCCCTCCCTCCCTCCATGTACTTCTACACCAGGGCCCATTCCCCTGAAGGTTTGTCTCCCCCTGAAGGTCTGTCCCCCATGAAGGCCTACACCCCACCCCTGAAGGCCTGAACCCAAGGCCTGCCTGTCCCCCCTGAAGGCCTGAACCCAAGGCCTGCCTATCCTCCCGGAAGGCCTGTACAACCCCCTCTCCCCCTCCCCGAAGGCCTGTGTGTTTCCCCTGGCCTCAATTTACCTAATTTCAGCAGCCTGGGTAAGATCGCTAGTGCTAGTGATCTTTGCAAGCTGCTATCGGGTCTTCCGAGCTGCCTTCTCTCTGCCGCGGTCCCGCTCCTCCTCTGACGTCAGAGGAGGGCGGGACCGCGGCAGAGAGAAGGCAGCTCGGAAGACCCGATGGCAGCTTGAAAAGATCACTAGCACTAGCGATTTTATCCAGCTGCTGAAATTAGGTAAATTGAAGCCGGGAGGCCAAAGGGGAAGCCGGACAGAAGCACTTCCCAACTGACACTCCCCACTCACTCTCTAAAGCAGGAGCGGCGGCAGCCAGCCAGCAAGAGGCAACGCTGCCAATCCTGCTTTAGGGGGTGAGGGGGGGAGGGTCAGTCGTCAAATTGGGAGGCCGATTATTTTTGGTTTTGAATCGATTCGAACCGAATCACCCGAAATGAATCGGTGAATCAGGCAGCACTACTCCGCAGGCTTTGCACAAGTGTCAAAGTCACTTTTCCAACAACTGATTGGATGGGATTATGACAGACCTCTGTGAAACTCGTTTGCATATGAAGTCATTTAAACATTAACCACTATTTTCAATTCGGACAGCAACCCACATAATTTTAACAATCATTTTTGTGTGTCCAAGCATCATTCATTACCTTTTTTTTATTCAATTTTCTATACTGACGGTTTACATTAATTTATTCAGGTACTCAAGCATTTTTCCCTGTCTGTCCCGGTGGGCTCACAATCTATCTAATGTACCTGGGGCAATGGGGGGGATTAAGTGACTTGCCCAGGGTCACAAGGAGCAGTGTGGGTTTGAACCCACAACCCCAGGGTGCTGAGGCTGTAACTTTAACCACTGCGCCACACACTCTCCTTACAACACCTTCCTGATCCCAAAGCACTGTGGCTATGAACTTTCCTGCTGACTTTTGGGTCTTGAATTTCCTTGGCCTTGGAGAATCTGAGAGCCACCATGGATTGCATGGACTGTTGTTTTGTCTCAGGATCATAGTGGTATAACCATGTTTCATCAACAGGAACTAGTCATTCCAATAGGCTGGCACCAGCTCGCTGAAAATGTTGCAAAATCAACTTGGAAGTGTCCACTCGACATCGTTTCTCGTCAGCATTCAAACATCTTGGCACCCACTTGGTTGACAGCTTCTGTATACCCAGCTGCTTGTAGATTGTACATCCAACATGTTCCATGGATATCTGTAGTGTCTCAGCAAGTGTTTTAGCCAATATTTGCAAATCTGCCAAAATCAGGTCAAGGACAAGGTCAACAATTTCAGGAGTTGACACTGTTTTTTTCTACAGTAAAATCTGGCAACCCTAATTATATGTTAACTTCCTGACTGTTCAGGAACTTGTTCCACATTGTGTGTTTTTGGATATTTTTGATTTGTTTATGGAACTCTGGTCCTTCCATGTGGAACTTCGGTCTGCTCCCATTTGCGGGCCTCTCCATTGGCATTTTGGATTTTGGGCTTCTTCTAGGCACCTAAGTTTTGATCAGGCACATTTCTGTAATAGGTGCCTAAGAATTTACAGAATTCCCCCCCCCCCCCCCAATGACCTTTCTATATAAAGCAAAATCAGATTATTTAATACATACAGTACATATCTGCAAATTAGTGTGTTGCAGGCAGCCAGAGGCTAGGATTATAGTCTTTGCTGGTTATTATCCAGCATCGTATTCTGTTTCTACATCATTGCATAATATAGAGATGAACCTGATGGAAATGTATGGGAAAAAACCCTTCTGTTCTGAAGAGTTCTCTCATTCCAAATATTGTGGTAAATTTCAGCCTCTTCCATAAGATCAGCAGATGGTTTACTTGGCATGTTGTCTCAGCATTTGATTGGACTCCTCCAGAGCTAGACCTGCGCTCTTTGTGGCCTTCTGTGAGATTTATCGTCTTTCCTTTTTTTTAGCAGTTTTGTTCTACAAACATTTCAAGGGCACTATGTTTGTATAAACACAGCACACCACTTCCTGATACTGCATTTCATCACCTTAAGGCAGAGATGTGATTCAAGCTGTGTATTTAACTCTGCCTTCATAGTACAGTTGTTCTGAGCTGTTTATTACACAAGGAGCCATTTTTACTGTCTTGTCGTATAAATAGACAAGGGAATATTTTTTTTAAGTCCCGTACAAAAATAACAGAAAAAAGCCGATGGTATGATAATACGTTGGATCCAAAAGTAAGCATCCTGGAAGATATACACCATATGGCCTCATTTGCCATTAAGTCACATTGTTTCATCATTTGCAGAGCTACTAGCAAAATCTGCCTGAAGATAATTAAACAATCCAAATACCGTCATTGCTTGTCCTAATTTCTGTTTTCATGCTGAAGGAAATACTATTCCACTGCAGGGCCACTTTAAATAATAAATCTAATGGAATCCTGTCATGGAAGCTCTGGTCCTGCAAAATTCACTGACAGGATGTAACTCATTCTTACAACACAGTTAGGTCTCCATGCCAAGGAATTCTGAGGAAGTGAAAAAAATTAGGGCTCCTTTTACGAAGGTGCGCTAGGGCCTTAAGGCACGGAATAGCGCACGCTACATTGCCCTGCGTGCTAGCCGCTGCTGCCTCCTTTTGAGCAGGTGGTGGATTTTCGGCTAGCGCGCGCTAAAACCCCTAGCGCACCTTCGTAAAAGGAGCCCTTAAAGTAAAGGGGGAATTCATCAAGCAGTGTTAGGGCTTTAAGTTGCAGTAAATGGCCCTTACCGTGACTTAAACAGCCCTAACGCTGCTTTTCTAAAAATAGCAACATTTAGCGCCATGACACTGAGGTAATTTTTTCCAAACACTTTATCTTTATGGTTAAAGCTGTACTGCTTGCTTTTTGTATCACCTATGACTTTATGAAGTTGGTGTTAATCCCTGACGGACTGCCTATGTGAGCATACAAAAGTCAGTAAAATCCAAGCATATTACAAAATGACCTCATAGATATCCACACGTAGAAGCTTCCTAATGGTTAGAGCAGTGTGCAGAGAACCAGAGGATGCTGGTAGAGAATGGCACGGGAACAAATTTTTCCCCATCCCTGTAGGAACTCAATTTCCCCCTCCCCCACAAGTTTTGTCACTGTCGCTGTCCCTGTCCTATTCCTGTAAGCTCTGCCTTAGCTGCACAGGACTCGGACACTTATGATTTTAAAGGGTTTGAGGCTTGTGCAGATGAGGACAGAGCTTGTAGGAATGGGGCAAGGACAGGAAAAGAACTCACCGGGACAGGACGGGGAAAAATTTGTCCCCATGTCATTCTCTAGATCAGGGGTAGGGAACTCCGGTCCTCGAGAGCCGTATTCCAGTCGGGTTTTCAGGATTTCCCTAATGAATATGCATGAGATCTATTTGCATGCACTGCTTTCAAAGCATATTCATTGGAGAAATCCTGAAAACCCGACTGGAATACGGCTCTTGAGGACTGGAGTTCCCTACCCCTGCTTAGATGCTGGTTCAAATCCCACTGCAGCTCTTTGTAATTTTTTTTTTTTTTTTTTTAATTGTGAGCTCTCCTGGGATAGAAAGCTGCCTACTGTGGCTCACTGGTTGAGCTGCTGCTTCTGCACCCAGAGGTTGTGAGATCAAATCCCAGTGCTGCTCCTTGTGACCCTGGACAAGTCACTTGATCCTCCAGTGTCCACCGCATTGAAATGCCAAAACAACAAAAAGCTTGCAGGCTTGGATTACTATACCATCATGTTTTTGAGGATTCCATTATTTTGTCTCCGAGCCCTGCAGGTTGCTCAGAACTCAATTATTCGTCTATTTTATGGGATTTGTAGATTTGAGCATGTAACTGCATATTTCATTTCGATGTATTGGCTGACAGTATAATATCGAGTAAAATATAAATTGTTATTGATGGTGTATTTAAATTTACCAAACAAAGAACTAGGAAATTAACCCCATGGAATGCAAACAAAAAATGCCAAAGTGGGGATGGAACGGTACACATCACCAAGAGATAAAACGAATGAATAAATATTTATTAAGAGCCAATGAAACAGTTTCTGTCATATATTGGATTGAACTGTGTTGTAGACCCGATACGGCCCGTGTTTCGGCATTGATGCCTGCCTCAGGGGTACACAAACATCTTTTCTTTAAAGCTTGTCCAGTTCCTCTGCTGTTTTTAAAATAAAACTCATATAGCCCCAGAAAGCACACATTCAGCTACAGAGAGACTCCTTGAAAGGCAGGTGGACTGAAAGCCTTTAGGTTGTGCTGCTATACGAGTGCACCTCTGAGCCAGGCATCAATGCCGAAACACGGAGCGTGTCGGGTCTACATCACAGTTCAATCCAATATATGACAGAGTCCGTTTTATTAGTTTTTAATAAATATTTATTCATTTGTTTTATCCAGCACTGTGGAGTAAGAGTTGGAGTCGGAGACAATTATGGGTACCTGGAGTCGGAGTCATGGAAACTGAGGAGTCGGAGTCAAAGGATTTATCTATCTGGTTTTATCTCTGTTCCATCCCCACTTTGGCGTATTTAAGTTTTCATCAATTTTCTCCAGTGTATTTGCAGAACTGTATTGCACCATATGTACCTGCTAGGCAATTGCACTCTGCAGTTCTCTTTGACCTAGTAATTCCAACATATAAAACTTTTCAACAGGTAGCAATCAGAAAAAGTGTTTTTTCAGGTGCTGGACCTGTGGAGTGGAAAAAACATCTAATGTGCGTTTGACAGCAGAAAGATCTGGGCCAATTTAAGAAAGTGTTGAAGCGGCATCTTTTCTGTCAGATGAAATATGCCTCCTAATGTGATGGATTTTTATGGCATTTACTTAGGGAATCTCAAAGTCCCTCCTTGAGGGCCGCAATCCAGTCGGGTTTTCAGGATTTCCCCAATGAATATGCATTGAAAGCAGTGCATGCACATAGATCTCATGCATATTCGTTGGGGAAATCTTTAAAACCCGACCGGATTGCGGCCCTCAAGGAGGGACTTTGAGATCCCTGCATTTACTGATATTAAGATCAGCTTCTGCTGGGCTCTCTTCTATGATGAGTCTTTGTTGATGTATGCCATTGATTGCTTTGGAATACATTTTGTACGTCACATGTCAAAGATGGTGTTAGGGGTGTGCAACTAGGGCAGGGGTAGGCAATTCCGGTCCTCAAGAGCCAGAGCCAGGTCAGGTTTTCAGGATATCCACCATGAATATATATGAGATGGATTTGCATGCACTGCCTCCTTGAGATGCAAATCTATCTCATGCATATTTATTGTGGCTATCCTGAAAACCTGATCTGGCTCCGGCTCTCGAGGACCAGAATTGCCTACCCCTGAACTAGGGCAATTGTCCTTGTCTCCCTAGCCAAAGAGAGCCCCAGGCATCCTGCAAGCTGAAGAAGGTGCAACCTGGTAATGGTTTTAGGGTGCCCTCCCAAATTACTGCCCTGGACCCCAATTATATCTAACACCAGCTCTAGAAAGATGTACATCCGGAGGCTGTGATAGGCAGGAGCACGTTGTAGGGCTTCAAAGAAGGTTTAGATAGGTTCCTAGAGGACAAAGGGATTGAGGGGTACAGATAAGAGTAGAGTTAGTTACAGGGACAGGAGTGAGAGGCAAGTATAGGAATAACCAGGGACCACTGATCAGGCAATGGGCCTGAAGGGCCGCCGCGGGAGCGGACCGCTGGGCGAGATGGACCTCTGGTCTGCCTCAGCGGGGGCAACTTCTTATGTTCTTACATTCTAAATCTGATAACAAAATTAGAAAATAAAATTATTTTTCTGCCTTTTTGTTATCTGGTCAATGTAATTTTATGTCTCAAATTATTCTGGTTTCTGCTTTCCTCAGTCTTTAACTCTCTCACCAGGGTCTATTGTCCATTTAACATTTCTTCTTTCTCCATGTCCATCATCTGTCTCTCATGTCCTTGTCCAGCATTTGTCCTGTGTTCATAGCCTCCCATCCATCATCACCCCTCTGTCTCCCTATACCCCCTCTGTCTAGCATCTCCCTTCCATGTTCCTATTCTACCACATGCCTAGTAACTTCTATGTGTCCATATATAACTACTATATGTCCATATATCCCCCCAATGTCCAGAATTGTCTTTGTATTCCAATATGCCCCCACCCCCATGTCAGGCATTGTCCCTCTGTCAATATGTTATCCCCATACATTATCTCCCCTTTGTGTCCATTTTCTCCCCTCTCTCCCACCCCCATACCAATGTGTCCCTTGGCTCTCTAACCCCATCCTATCCAGATTATATCCCTTTCTCTTTCCTCCTCTTTCTAGCATCTGGCTCTTACTCCCATTGTAGGTTCAGCATTAGACCCCTCTTCTTTCATCCCTTTGGTGTTGTACCTCTTTCCCTCCAGTCCTCTCTGCAGGTCCAGCACCTATCTCCCTTCCCTCTAACCTCTGGCTCCCCCTGCAAGTCCAACTCCTCTCCCTCTAGCCCCCCCTCTTCTAGGTAGAGCACCTCTCTCCACTCCCTTCTCCCTCCCGTAGGTCCAGCATCTCTGCATCTTTCTTTCTCTCCTTCACTCCCACCACAGTGCTTCCAACTTTATCATATCACTGCAACTCGGCAGCAATTCTCATAGGCCTGCTCTGTGGCCTTCTCTCTGCCATATTCCACCTGGTCTGATGCAACTTTCTGTTTACACAGGGTGGGACACAGCAGAGGGAAGGCCCTGGAGCAGGCCTGTGTGAATTACTGCCAGGTGGCACCTATAATATGAAGTTGGAAGCACCATGGCAGAGGTGAGGGAGAGAAAGGAAGATGCAGAGATATTGGACCTTCTGGAAGAGGGTGGGAAGGGAGCAATGGATGCTGGATTGTACGTGGTTGGTGTGCGCCACTTCTGGGTGAGCCTCAGGTGAAAGTTATGCATAGTTCAAATTAAAAAATGGGGAAATGTTAAGATGTTCATTTATGCTGATGCCACCTAATTAGGGTTACCATATTTTGCATGAAAAAATCCCTGATGCATGGCCACATCCCGTTCCGCCCCCAGCTCCGCCTTGTTCTACCCCAGCCCCACCCCATTCTGTCTCCAGCCATACCTCATTCTGCCTCTAGTCCTGCCCCATTCTATCCCCAGCCCAACCCCCAAATAGCTTTGTCTTTTTATTCCTGACCTTTGGGCTGCGTCTGAGGGCCTCTGAGCATGCGCAGACACATATGACATCATCCGCGCATACTGTGATTTCAAGTATAAGTACTGCCTGGTATCATAAATAACCAGATTACATGCTGTTTTGTGTACAAAGCAGGTGTCAGGCATGTCTCACATACATATTTATTTAGATTTTGGCTCATGCCTTTTTCAAGTCGTAGAAAAACAAATCAAGTTTGGAGGAAGCGGGATCTGGCAGGCCTTAAGCCTGCATGGATGCTAAAGGCCCCCTGCTGGCGCCAATGAGTATTTTGCAGAATTGCTGACTACTGCATTGGTGCTTCCTCCCTCCTCCCCCCACAACCATCTGGAAACTTAGCTCTCTTAGTAGTCGGGCTGACACTGCTTGACTGCCTGATTTCTTTTTCAAACCTGTATTTCTCACAATAGCAATGGGGACTTATAATAAACATTTCACCTACTTCAAGGCCTTTTGCAATTCTACTGATTTTAGATTTTTTTTTTTTTTTTTGTGCTGCTTTGGCCAGGGAGGGAGGGAGGGAGAGAAGTAGACAGGCAGGCAGGCTGGCTTGGGGGAGTGGGGATGGGACAAAGTGTGGAAGGCAGTGAGAGGGACATAGGAAGGAGACACTGGGAGCACTAAAGACATGGGAATGATGCACTGGGGGCATTAAAGACAGGGAGGGGCACTAAGGACATGGGAAGGAGGCCCTGGGGGCACTAAAGACATGGGAAGGAAGCACTGGGGGTACTAAGGACATAGGAAGGAAGGAGGGAGGGAATAGAAAGGGACAATTCTTGGGACTGAGTGCAAAAAAAAGAAATGAAAGAAAGGATACACAGACAGAAGGAAACGCAACCAGAGACTCATGAAATCACCAGACAGCAAAGGTAGGAAAAATGATTTTATTTTCAATTTAGTGATCAAAACGTGTCAGTTTTGAGAATTTATATCAGCTGTCTATATTTTGCACTATATTTGTCTATTTTTTTCTATAGTTACTGAGGTGACAGGGTGGAAACGGGGTTTTTAAATTTTAGTCCTAGTAGTTTGCCAGTCCACAAAATTGTAGTAGTCTGCCGGTCCACGGGTGTAAAAAGGTTGAAAAACACTTGCTGGTTTTCACAGTAGCTTAGATTTTCCTTCTCCTCTCTTGTAATCATAAGGAATGTAGAGGGGCCCTCATCCTCTTATATCCACAAAGGTCACAACTTTATAGGTTCTGTTCTTGCACTTTTATAACACGCATATGTTTCTATTGTACTGGTCTGCGTGACACAGAAAAAGGCTCAATATTTTTGAGACCTACCTTGACAAGGCTTGGTCTGAAGAGCCTCCCTCTCAGAGAGGTCAGAAGTCGGAGATGTAAAACCTAAGACATTGCTCCTATGAGGAGTCTCTATTTTATAGTCAGAGGAAGATTCTATTGAAAACCAGATCCTCCCATTGATTATACTGGTCATTCCTTTTGTTCAACCACTTTTCTGCAACTTCCAGCTCCCACTAGAAAGTCGGAAAGTTCACCTGAAGGACAATGACACCAATATGACTGACCATAGCTGAAGTCAGCTCCTAAGTATTATCCCACTGGTGGACTACAGTAGAAGCACTGAGGATTCAGGCAAACACTCCTTATTGCTGAATTCCTTAGGCTGCTACAAATGATTTGAAAGGAATTTATCACAGGCTCCATTTTTTTGTATGAGATCTGTATGTACAACAGCTGACTTGCATTTCAATCTAAATTAGAAGATTATGTAGTGTTTAATTAGAATGCACTAAAAGGATGTGGTAAGAACAAAACCAAGGTGAAGTGAAACATATCCCTGAATTCTAGACGGAAGAAGCGCATCAAGCTTCTCCCAAAAGGAAAGCACCGGTACCTGTGGCTTGCCTTGGAAAGGGTGATTGTGATGAGGATGTACCCCTCAATGCAGGTGAGGCAAGTCACAATGGAAGCTATCGCTTTATCGGCATCAAGGGACTCAATGCATCAGTGATCTGCAACGCCGTTTGGAAAGCTGGTGGCTTTTTAGCTGGCTTACCAGAAGGAGCGATGCCCTCCGATACTGGTGTCGATGTCGATAGTTTGTTGGTGTCCACGGTGGTACCGAATAACTTCTCTTGCTGAAGTTTGTGACTCTTGATAGATCATTTTTGAAGAGAAGAACAACATTTACAGGAGTCGACACGGTGTTCTGGGCGAAGACACTGAAAACACCAAGAGTGGGGATCTGTAAGTGAAATCGGCCATTGACACTTACCATACTTCTTAAAATCGGTTAACAGGTGGGACATCAATGGGAAAACTGCCTCAGCTAAATTAAACTCAATGGCTGAGATAGAAGAAAGAAGCTCCCGCTGGCTGAATGCACATGAGGTGAAAATATTTTCCCTCTTTATTTTTTTTTCTTCCATTTTTTCTTTAAAAAAAAAAAGGAAAGACTAAATAAGAAACAAACATGGGAGCAGGAAGGCAAAAGGCAGAAAAATTTGAACAATGTTCAAAAACACATCTTCTTAGCTCCGTGGAAAACTATTGGGCAAGAAAATCAAATTTAAAAAAATCGATTCAATAGGCTGAATCAAATCAAATTTTTTTTTCCTGAATCGGGCAGCACTATTGTCCAGAGTCACAAGGAACAGGCTGGGATCAAACCCACAACTCCCAAGACAGCACCAGGTCCCACCTCCACTTTAATGAGTCATATCTTATCTAAACTTAGGGACTTCAGCTAGATTGGGGAAGAAAACCTGGTGAAAAAGTCTGTTCCTAAGGTAGAGTGCAGAGGCTGAATAGTATATTGTCATACGCTCAGAAACAGCTCTCTTTTGTGCAGCTTCAGTATATTTATATACAAGTATTTTACAGTCAGATCAGAGCATATATTTAACTGTTTCCCAGTAATACTTCCAGAAAATGGTTACAGAACAACACAGCTGCTTCAAGGTTCATCATTCTTTCCAAGCAAACACCACTCTACATCAACTCATTGAAGCTCAAGGGCATAGTTACTGGTTAGCTTTATCTCAATAGCACAGGTCAAATAAGCTCCATTTACAAAGCCTTGACTCTGAATTCAGTATTTTCATAAAATAAAACACTCATGCCTTTGTACGCAGTGCTGCATAGTAACTAGGGCCCAAATGCACTATAAATGGTCGTTAAGACCATGTAGGTCGCTGTGGACAGATTTTTTTGTCCAATTTTAAAACGGTGATCGATTTTAAAACAAGTTTGAATACAAATGAGTTTCGCAGTTCACCATAATCCCATCCAATCGGTCATCGAGAAAATGACTCTCACACCATGCACAGAGCCATCAGGGGAAGCCCGAACAGTTGAGCGGCAGGAGAAGCCCCAAAACAGCCTCCTATCAGTAAGCTGTTCAGGGCAGGAAGTCTTATTTTTCTATTTTTTTAATGGCACAGATGTTATGTGTGTTATATCACAACTCCACCAACAAGTCCTTAAATGAGAACCTTGATGGGCTAGGGGGAATCAAGCCAGACCCCCCCGCCACCAAGCTCAACCCCCCCCCCCCTTGTTGAGGAAAGAAAGCCTGTAAGAGGGATGCCCACTACTTCTTGCCGGCAGGCCTGCCTCTTCAAAATAGCAGGCCTTCCCAGTGCATCCTGGGATGCACTGGGGAAGGGCCTAAGACTCTGATTGGTTCAGATACCTAAAGCCCCTCCCATATCTCGCTAAGGAGTCCATAGGCTAATGCTTAAAACTCCAATGCTGGGAAATACAGTGGTACCTCGGTTTATGAGTGCACCGGTTTACGAGTGTTTTGCAAGATGAGCAAAACATTCGCAAAATTGGCGCCAAGGCCCAGCAAGAAGAGGAGGCAGATCTTCAGGCACCGGCACCAACGCACAAGAGATGCTGGTGCCAGTGCCCAGGCCCAGATAATGATAAGAAGCAGCAGGGGGGGGAGGGGGGGGGCTGGATTGCAGGGGGGAGGGTGCCGGATTGCAGGGATGGCCTTCGGGGGGAGCAATGCCGGTTCTCGTGGGTGGGGGGGGGGGGGAGAACGTATCAAAGCAAGTTTCCATTGTTTCCTATGGGGAAACTCGCTTTGATAAACGAGCATTTTGGATTACGAGCATGCTCCTGGAACAGATTATGCTCGTAATCCAAGGTACCACTGTACCGCCAAAGCAGCACAGCAAAATAACTTCCCAAAGCTAAACATTAATTGAATGCAAATTATAAGGAGATTATGTACTTACCTTGGTAAGCTCTTTTCCAGTAGACAGGTGAGACATTCTAGATAGTAGGGTTATTTCCCTTCAGCTGCATGCTGCAGAAGGAATCCACTCCAGATTCCTCTATTGCACTTCACTAGACTCTCTAGTTCAACCCTCAGCATGTAGAGCCACCTAATACACGTGAAGTAGAGGCACCTGTAGCAACAGGCTCAAACCAACTGTTCTGCTCAAGAATTAACTCAACAGGCAAGTTAAATGCCAACACAGGCTTCAGTGAAGCTCAGAAAGTACTCTCCAATAAATTGAGCATAAACACAAATTCATCTCAGCCTCTAAGGGCTGGTAGGCATCCAAAAATCAGCTTGGAGAAGCATGAAAATGTTTATGATCGCTGGGATGTCTTTAAAAAAATTGCTTTAGACAAAGTTATTTGTTGACACTTATTTCTAATATGGCATGATAATTATTTCTCTGAAATTGTCTTGTTTCCCCCTAATTTAAAGTAGATGAGTATTTGTTAAAAGTACTGCAAAGGACACATTTTGTGTCAATAGCTATAAGTGTGGTGATCTTGGTGTATGTGTATTTTTATGTTTTTATATATGTTATTATGGAAACTGCTGAGATTTTTGGCAGTATAGAAACTTTTTAAATAAATAATAAATAAACAAACTGAAAACTGCAAGCAGATGAAGTCAAGATTGTCTCACCTGTCTACTGGAAAAGAGCTTAAGTACAAAGAGATAACGTGGACATCATCAGCATCACGGAGACATGGTGGACTGAGGAAAACATCTGGGACACTGTGCTACCGGGATACAAACTATACCGCAGAGACAGAGTGGCTCAAAAAGGTGGGGGCATTGCCATATACGTCAAAGAGGGAATTGAATCTACTGGAGAGAACACGCCATAACAGACGGATAAGTTAGAGTCTATATGGGTCAAAATTCTGGGAACAAATGGACTGGAAACATAGATCAGCATCTACTACCGACCCCCAGGGCAGTCCGAAGAAATTGATGGAGAAATTACATTACATTAGTGATGTCTATTCCGCCATTACCTTGCGGTTCAAGGCAGATTACATCCAAACTAAAACAAGAATTACATTTCAACTTTGAAGTAATAGAATAAACGATGAGATAAAATTTTAAGGGATAATTATGGGTTTTAGATAATGTTTGGTAATTAGAAAAAATTAGAGAGTACTAAGGGTTTATAGAGTGTTGGATGTTGGGCTAGGATTGTTGTGTTGGATAGGTTTAATGTGTTTTTTGAAGAGTATGGTTTTAATTTCTTTCTTGAAGGTTTTGTAATCTGTGGATGAAGATAACAGAGTGGTGAGTTGTTTGTCCAACTTAGCTGCTTTGGAGGCTATTAGGTTGTCATAAAGATTTTTTCATTTGACATTTTTGGATGGTGGGTAATAGAATAGTGAATGTGTTCTTCTGTGTCTGATTGAGGAGGATTGATTTAGTCTGTTATTCCAGTAAGTTGGGCTTCCTCCGTTGATAGCCTTGTAAAGTAAGCAGTAGAATTTGAAGTTCACTCTCGCTTCTATTGGAAGCCAATGCGAGTCATGGTATGCCTCTGTGATATGGTCATATTTTTTTAGTGAATAGACAAGTCTCAGGGCTGTATTCTGCACCGTCTGCAATTGCTTCATCATGGTCGCGGGACATGGTAGGTATAGTACATTGCAGTAGTCCAGCATCCCAAGGATTAAAGATTGTACCAATAGTAGGAATTGCTTCTTTTCGAAGAATGATCGGATTTTTCTCAGAGTTCTCATGGTCATGAATGATGTCTTTATTATTTTGTTAATTTGGGGTTGCATGTTACAGCTTCTGTCAATCGTGATTCCAAGCAATTTTAAAGTAGGACAGAAATGACAGACGGATTAAACGCAACTGCAAGGGAGGCAACGCAGTTATCATGGGTGACTTCAACTATCCGGGGATAGACTGGAACCTAGGCACCTCCGGCTGTGCTAGGGAGACCAAGTTCCTGGATGTTGTAGGCGATTGCTTCCTGGAACAATTTGTCAAGGAGAATACTAGAGGAAATGCAATTCTGGATTTATTTCTAAATGGCCTGCGAGGACCGGCACAAGATGTAGAAGTAGAAGGGACACTGGGAAACAGCGATCACAATATGATCCGCTTTGATCTGGACGCAGGGGAGGAACATCGGTCCAAAACGACAGCCACGGCACTGAACTTCTGCAAAGGGAATTATGAAGGAATGAGACTCATGGTAGAGAAGAAGATTAAGAAGAGGATAAGCACTGTAAAAACGCTAGAGCAAGCTTGGTCCCTTTTTAAGGACACAGTCACCGAGGCGCAAAATCTATACATACCTAAGGTGACCATACGTCCCGTTTTCAACGGGACAGTCCCGTTTTCGGGCCGACCGTCCCGTTGTCCCGATCCACCGCTTCGGGACACCGAAATGTCTCGTTTTCAGGGACAGTGTCCCAAAGCTTTGCGGGGACACCAGGACGGCTGATCACTTTCCCTCCCTGCCGCGCCGATTGACATGCTGGGCTGCTGCCGCTGCTTCTTGGCTTCTTTCTGACGTCAATTTTGACGTCTGAGAGGAAGTTCAGGGCCAGCCAATCGCTCCCTGACTGGCCTGAACTTCCTCTCCGACGTCAAAATTGACATCGGAAAGAAGCCAAGAAGCAGCGGCGGTGGCCCAGCGTTTCAATCGGCGCGGCAGGGAGGCAGACAGGCAGGCAGTGGCGGTACACGGGCGGGCGGATGAGCGGGAAGGGGGGGTTGAATCTGCGGGGGGATGTTGAATCCATGGGGGGTGTTGAATCGCGGGGGGGGGGGTTTGAATCTGCGGGTGGGGGGGGGTTGAATCAGGCACTGGAGAGAGGGAAGGAAGTAGGCAGGCAGGCTGGCTTCGGGGGGAGGGACAAAGGCAAGAGAAGACATAGGAAGGAGGCACTGGGAGCACTAGGGACACAGAACAGGCACTGGGGGCACTATGGACATGGGAAGGAGGCACTGGGGGCACTAGAGACACAGGACAGGCACTGGGGGCACTAGGGACACAGGACAAGCATTGGGGGCACTATGGACATGGGAAGGAGACATTGGGGGCACTATGGACATGGGAAGGAGGCACTAGGGGCACTAGGGACACAGGACAGGCACTGGGGGCACTATGGACATGGGAAGGAGGCATTGGGGGGCACTATGGACATGGGAAGGAGGCATTGGGGGGCACTATGGACATGGGAAAGAGGCATTGGGGGCACTAGGGACACAGGACAGGCACTGGGGGCACTATGGACATGGGAAGGAGGCATTGAGGGCACTAGGGACATGGGAAGGAGGTACAGGGGCACTAGGGACACAGGACAGAGGCACTGGGGCACTAGGGACACAGGACAAAGGCACTGGGGCACTAGGGACACAGGACAGAGGCACTGGGGCACTAGGGGCACAGGACAGAGGCACTAGGGGGCACTATGGACATGGGAAGGAGGCACTGGGGCACTAAGGACATAGGAAGGAAGGAGGGAGGGAATAGAAAGGGACAATTGTTGGGCCTGAGTGCAGAAAGAAAGAAGAAAGAAAGAAATGAAAGAAAGGATACACAGTAAGAAGGAAACACAACCAGAGACTCATGAAATCACCAGACAGCAAAGGTAGGAAAAATGATTTTATTTTCAATTTAGTGATCAAAACCTGTCAGTTTTGAGAATTTATATCTGCTGTCTATATTTTGCACTATATTTGTCTATTTTTCTATAGTTACTGAGGTGATATTGCATATTTTAAAGTCATTTGCCTTGACATCTTTGAAAATCCCAAATGATAATTAACATTTTCTCTGCGTATAGTGTGCTTTATAGTTTTTTTTAATTTTAAGGTTACCATTATGAATTAATATGAAGATATTATGTGTACATGAAAAATGAATGGAAGGAATTTGGGGCGGTACTAGGGCGGGACTGACAATTAATAGATGACCCCTTTTGATGAAAAAAATAAATGGTCACGTTATACATACCACGTATCAACAAGGGATCAAAGAGGAAAAAGAACAAAGAGCCGGCGTGGCTCACTTTAGAGGTGAAGGAAGCGATCAGAGATAAGAAAACTTTGTTTAAGGAATGGAAAAGGTCAAAAATGGATGAAAACTGGAACAAGCACAAACAACATCAATGCAGGAGCCATAAGGCGGTAAAAGGGTCCAAAAGAGACTACGAGGAAAAAATAGCCAAGGAGGCGAAGAACTTTAAGCCGTTCTTTCGATATAATAAGGGGAAACGACCTGCGAAGGAAGCAGTTGGACCGTTGGATGACCATGGAATATAGGGAGCGCTAAAAGAGGACAAAGCAATCGCCAACAAACTGAACACATTTTTTACATCTGTATTTACCGAAGAAGATGTACACAGCATACCCATCAGGCTATATGCTGGAAACGAAGACGGAAAGCTGATAGGATTGACAGTCAGTGTAGAGGAGGTGTGTAGGCAGATTGATAGGTTTAAGAGCAATAAATTCTCGGGACCGGATGGCATCCATCCGAGGGTCATCAAGGAACTGAAAGGGACCCTAGCTGAACTGCTTCAACTAATAGCCAATCTGTCGATCAAATTGGGAAAGATTCCAGAAGACTGGAAGGTGGCGAATGTTACGCCGATCTTCAAGAAAGGTTCGAGGTTAGATCTGGGAAACTACAGACCGGTGAGTCTGACCTCGGTACCGGGAAAGATGGTAGAGTCGCTGATAAAGGACCGCATCATTGATCACCGTCCTAGACGGACACGGGCTGATGAGGACCAGTCAGCACAGTTTTAGCAAAGGCAGATCATGTTTGACGAACTTGCTACACTTCTTTGAGGGAATAAACAGACAGATAGACAAAGGCGACCTGGTCGACATGGTATATCTGGATTTTCAGAAGGCGTTTTGACAAGGTTCCGCATGAATGACTACTTCGGAAAATTGCAAGCCATGGAATCGAGGGTGAAATACTCACGTGGATTAAAAACTGGCTGGAACATAGGAAACAGAGAGTGGGGGTAAATGGACAATACTCGGACTGGAAGAGCATCACCAGTGGGGTGTCGCAGGGCTTGGTGCTTGGACCCATGCTCTTCAACATCTTTATAAACGATCTGGACATTGGTACGATGAGTGAGGTGATTAAGTTTGCAGACGATAAAAAGTTATTCAGAGCAGTGAAGACACAGGGGGATTGCGAAGACCTGCAACGTGACATAATCAGGCTCGAGGAATGGGCATCAACATGGCAGATGAGGTTCAACGTGGATAAGTGTAAAGTGATGCATGTTGGTAACAAAAATCTGATGCACGAATACAGGATGTCCGGTGAGGTACTTGGAGAGACCTCCCAGGAAAGAGACTTGGGAGTTCTGATTGATAAGTCGATGAAGCCATCCACGCAATGCATGGCAGCGGCAAAAACAGCGAACAGAATGCTAGGAATGATAAAGAAGGGGATCATGAACAGATCTGAGAAGGTTATCATGCCGCTGTACCGGGCCATGGTGCGCCCTCACCTGGAGTACTGCGTTCAGCACTGGTCGCCATACATGAAGAAGGACACGGTACTACTCGAAAGGGTCCAGAGAAGAGCTACTAAGATGGTTAAGGAATTGGAGGAGTTGCCATTCAGTGAAAGATTTCAGAAACTGGGCCTCTTCTCCCTTGAACAGAGGAGATTGAGAGGGGACATGATCGAAACATTCAAGGTACTGAAGGGAATAGACTTAGTAGATAAGCACAGGTTCTTCAGCCTCTCCAAGGTAGGGAGAACGAGAGGGCACTTTCTAAATTTGAAAGGGGATAGATTCTGTACGAATGTAAGGAAGTTCTTCTTCACCCAGAGAGTGGTAGAAAACTGGAACGCTCTTCCGGAGTCTGTCATATTGGAAAACACCCTCCAGGGATTCAAGACAAAGTTAGACAAGTTCCTGCTGAACCAGAACGTACGTAGGTAGGGCTAGTCTCAGTTAGGGCGCTGGTCTTTGACCAGAGGGCCGCCACGTGAGCAGATTGCTGGGCACGATGGACCACTGGTTTGACCCAGCAGCAGCAATTTTTATGTTCTTAAGTGCATAATCTCCTTTTCCAGTACAATAAGTGAGACATTCTAGACCAGGGGTGGGCAACTCCAGTCTTCGAAGGCCGGAATCCAGTCGGGTTTTCAGGATTTCCCCAATGAATATGCAAGAGATCTATTTGCATGTACTGTTTTCAATGCATATTCATTGGGGAAATACTGAAAACCTGACTGGATTCCGGCCCTCGAGGAAAGAAAGAGAGGAGATACCAGAGCATGGAGGGGGAGGGAAATATGGAAGGGAAGGAGAGGAGAAAGAGATGATAGAGCATGGACAGAGGGAAGGAGACTGAGATGCCAGACCATCAGGGAGGGAGGGAAAGGAAGGAAAGGATATGCCAGAGCATGGAGGGAGAGATCCCAGGGCATGAGGGAAGGGAAGCAGATGCCAGAGCATGGGGTGAGTTGGGATGGGAAGGAAAGGAGAAGAGACAGAAGCCAGATCATGGGGGAGGGAGTGGAGACAGAAAAATGGAAGGGACAGAGGAAGAGGGTGGACACTGGATGGAATGGAGAATGAAGAGATGAGAAAACAGAAACCAGAGATGATAAAAGGTAGAAAAAAATATATATTTTTTTGTTCCTTTAGAATAAAGTAGTACTGTAGCTGTATTGATAAACATTTATAAACAGAAAATGGAAATAAGGAAATCTTTTTATTGGACTAATTTTAATACATTTTTTTACTAACTTTTGGTGAATAAAACTCCCTTCCTCTAGCAGTGGCATATTGGGGGGTGGGGGCAGGGCAAAAGGACAGTCCACCTGAGGTGCAGCTCCTAAGGGGTGCACCTCCAATCCCTTTTTATAGTGGGGGTGGGGTAAAAAAATGATCAGCCCCAGGTGTCACATACCCTAGCTACTTCACTGTCTGATCTCCCTCCCCATAGAGTATTAAGGAACTTCCAGAGCTGTGGAGCAATTTGAATGATTAGAAAAGGATGTTTTGAGATTCTGAATTTTGTTTTGTAACTTCTGTGAATATGTTCAGATGCTATTTTGTAGAGAATGTCCCAATGAAGTTAGTAGGGCTGAGAACTTTTCAGTACCCCCTCATACACTGGGCTGTTTTTGAGCTGCTTTTTCAAGGTAATTGGGCGGGATTATTTTTTTAAAAAAAATAACCTGGCAACACTGTATCTCAGTTACTTTCATTATTATCAGGTGTACACGTTTCATCTCACGTGCAACGTGAATCTTTCCATTTATTACGAAGGCTAAGGGCACTGAATTTTTTTTAATATGAAGGCTTAATGTTACATTCCCTATACTTTAATATAGCTCCCTGATCTCTATATATAAAACCCTAAGCGCACATGCAGTGTTGAAAGATCGTGAGTCCTGGTGGCGTGAGGTGTGCTTCTGTGCCAGTCCTCACGGCGCCTGCGCTAGCTGGAGGCGTGTGAGTGTGCACAACATGCCAGCTACTCCTCCCTCCCGCTGCTGCTCCTCTTCAAAGCGGCCTGCTGAGGTTCGCCAGCCGCTGTAGCGAACCTCGCAGGCTGCTCTCCACCTTCCAGACATGGTGCTGAAGAAGGAACCAGGGTTGCCATCTTCCTGCAGCCCCGCCCACCGCCATTAAGCAGGAGAACCTGGTCGACGGCGAGCAGTACCGGGGCAGGACACCGGGCCTGCTGCACAGAGGGCTCGGCAGTAATGGCAACCACAGTCTGATGCACGATCTGGGCCGAGAGGACCAGCTCCAGTTGGAGGGATGGAGGAAGGGTAAGAATGGGAGGGGGGTGTGTGTAAACGGAAGGGGGCCACGGAGTAGGCAGGCAGTGCACAACAGGGGACCAGAGGGAGAGGGAAAGGGGGCTGCTTTGGGGGAGGGGGCAGACAGCAATCATCAGGGGGGAACAGAAGGGGGCCAAGGAGCACGCAGGCATGGCAGAACAGGGGACCAGGGGAGAGGGAAAGGGGGCTGTTTTGGGGGGAGGGGTGTGCTGGGGGCAGACAGCAATCATCGGGGGGGGGGAACAGAAGAGGGCGACAGAGCACGCAGGCATGGCACAAGAGGAGAGGGAAAGGGGGCTGCTGGGGGGGGGCACAAAACAATCATGCTTTGCTCTGGAAGGGGGGGAGACAGAAGGGGGCCATGGAGAGACAGGCAGGCATGGCACAAAAGAGAAATACAGGTAGGCAGGGGGCCAGGGAGACACACAGACAGAACGAATGACAGACAGACAGTGTCCAAGGAGAGAGAGACAAAGAAAAAAAACCCAGACATCTGCTCTAGCACCCGTTAATGTAACGGGCTTAAAGACTAGTTAGTTCATAAATTGGTTCTTCTTCTTATTTTTTTTTGTTCAATATTTTTATTAGTTTTAGAAATAAAACACAATAACAGCATAAGATATACATAACAATAATAGGTATGATAAGTTACATAACCGTATCAGTCAATGAGGACATATATACATAGTCAGTGTTGAACTAGACGTCATAAAAGTGATGTACATACACAGATGAACTGCATATACATTATAATGAACATGAAACAATACATAAAACAGAATAACGTGAAATATGCATAATGAACAATATATATGAAATCTGCACAATAATTAGGGTAACATTTGTGCCTATGGTATAAAGCTAGTCCATAAGGAATAGCTAAGGCCGCTACTGGATGACGGCGGGCAGCAGAATAGGAGCAGAAGGACTTTCCTCTTGCTCCTGAAGATTTTGGCAGTGCGTAGCAGCAGGAGGAGGGTCCGGGCACCCCTCCTGCTCCCGAAGATGTTGGGGAGTCTTGCCCAAGGAGCAGGAGGGACTGGGCACCCCTCCTGCTTCCAACTATTTTGCAGATAACGGGGTGGGTGGGCCAGGCCTGACCAGGACCGGGCCGGAGGGTGGAAGGCCTAGGAACAGGAGGGACTGAGCACCCCTCCTGCTCACAACTTTTTACTGCTGGGGGTGGGGCGTGCCGGTCGGCGGGGGTGAGGGCCGTGCTGCATGCATGCAGCATTTAAAAACAAACAAACACTGATGGCAGGAGGGAGTTGGTATCCCTCCTGCTTTTTTCTCCGTGGGGGGGGGGGGACAGGATGGGCACAGCAGAGTAGGGCAGGCTGGAGAGATCGGGGCTGGGGGGGGGGGGGTGTCGGGCAGATCTCTCTTGCCTGCTCCCGGATTCTCCTGTTCTCTACAGCCTTCTCCACAGTGCAGGCCAGCTTTAAAACTACGGGCTTGCACTGCAGGGAACAGCGGCAGAGAGCAGGAGAGTCCGGAGCAGGCAAGAGAGATCTGGGCTGGGCTGAGCCCTGACAGCAGTGACAGGAGGCTGCTTCTCCTGTCACTACTGTCAGAGTGTGTGCATGAGCGGAGATCGCTCTGGCCGTGGGTAGGGGGCGTGCTAACGATCGTCTCCATTTACATGCAGTCCTTTAATGAATCAGTCGCCAGCGTGCAATAGGAAACAGATTGTGCACGGTTTGGAGGTTTAGCGAATCCTGCCCATAATTCAGTAAGACAAATAAAATCAAACAAACATTGACATATAATCATCAGAAAATCATGTAAAGTGCCCATCAAACGAACAGTCGCAAAGATCAGTTCCTAGAAAAATGCATTAACAAATAACTGCGTTAATAGTTTTCTGAAGGATTCTGGGCTGTATAAAGAGAGGCGTAGTCAGTAGAAGGAAGAAGGTGTTGATGCCCCTGTATAGGTCATTGGTGAGGCCCCACTTGGAGTATTGTGTTCAGTTTTGGAGACCGTATCTGGCGAAAGACGTAAGAAGACTTGAGGCGGTCCAGAGGAGGGCGACGAAAATGATAGGAGGCTTGCGCCAGAAGACATATGAGGAGAGACTGGAAGCCCTGAATATGTATACCCTAGAGGAAAGGAGAGACAGGGGAGATATGATTCAGACGTTCAAATACTTAAAGGGTATTAACGTAGAACAAAATCTTTTCCAGAGAAAGGAAAATGGTAAAACCAGAGGACATAATTTGAGGTTGAGGGGTGGTAGATTCAGGGGCAATGTTAGGAAATTCTACTTTACGGAGAGGGTGGTGGATGCCTGGAATGCGCTCCCGAGAGAGGTGGTGGAGAGTAAAACTGTGACTGAGTTCAAAGAATCGTGGGATGAACACAGAAGATTTAGAATCAGAAAATAATATTAAAGATTGAACTAGGCCAGTTACTGGGCAGACTTGTACGGTCTGCGTCTATGTATGGCCGTTTGGAGGAGGATGGGCAGGGGAGGGCTTCAATGGCTGGGAGGGTGTAGATGGGCTGGAGTAAGTCTTAACAGAGATTTCGGCAGTTGGAACCCAAGCACAGTACAGGGTAAAGCTTTGGATTCTCGCCCAGAAATAGCTAAGAAGAAAAAAAAAAAATTTAAATTGAATCAGGTTGGGCAGACTGGATGGACCATTCGGGTCTTTATCTGCCGTCATCTACTATGTTACTGAAATTACCCTTCTCATAACATTTTCGTAATTGACCAACAAGTGAATTCTACAATTTGACCCCCGCACAGCGAAAGGCCATTATACTGGTCTCAGTATATTTTGGATTAGCATTTGTTTTTCATAACGCTAAATTCTCAGAACGCAGAGACCTAGATGGTAAATAGTTTGACATCTTACTCTTAAACAATTCAGGTATGGTTCCATACAAGAATTGATGGCAAATTATTATTGCTTTATATTGAGATCTAAAAACAAGAGGCAACCAGTGCAATGGTTGGAGATAGGGCGAGATGTGATTGTATTTAGATACGCCTGTATCAGTCTTGCTGCTGCATTCTGCACAATTTGCAACGCCCTGCATCTTATCTTTTAGTTATTCCAAGATACAGGACGTAGCAGTAATCAAGTTAGTATAGTTTTGATAGTAATCATCACTAATGACTCTTTTTAATTAACCAGTTGCATATTATTAAATGTTAAACCGGCTCTTTTAATTAACAGTTGCATACACTGGGACAAAGGTCGAATTTCTTGCCGGGGGGGGGGGGTGAGGCGTAGTGTAGGGCCCTCCCCCCTCCTCGGCTCTCCGCTGCAGACTAGAGGGCAAGAAGCGCCGCGTCAAAACGCTACGTGTCACGGGGAAGCGAAGGGCAGAGCCGGCAAACCCTCCTACGTCGCTCGCCGCCCACTCAGCTAAACATGCCCACCGTGGACAAACTGCTCCTAGAAGAGGCTCTGCAGGATAGCCCGCAGGTAGGAGCAAGACGAACGGCCGCTTCGGGCGGGAAAACGCCGACGGCGCTGTGGAAAATGTTTTATAGCTGAGGCGCGAGCCGGGGGTGGGGGGGGGGGGGAGAGAGAGGGACGACGACGACTAACGGCCAAGGGGAGGGGCGCTGGCCGAGGTGTGAAGTGAAAAACGTGGAGGGAACGGGGGTCTTTAACTTGTAGAGAGGGGGGGGGGGCTTCCTGCTTGTTTGTTTTTGTGTGTGGTTGGGTAATGTAAACACGGCTGCGGGTCGGAGGCGGGTGTGAGAGAGGAAAACCCCGCCCACTTTCATTTGGACGCTCTAGGATGGTTTTCGTCTCCCAAGTCAAGCCTAGCCCTTTTTTTTTTTTTTTTTTTTTGGGGGGGGGGATGTCATTGGGAGCGCTCTATTTGTGCTGCTGAGTCGGCTCATGATAGACACCCCGCCCAAAACTCGTATTTTTGAAGCAGACTAGGCACGTGCCTACAGTTCAAGTTTCAAGTTTATTTAGTACTAGCTGATGCCCCGGCGTTGCACGGGTATTTAATTATAGCAATAACACTGTAAATGGATTCAATAAAGATACTTTATAGTGGTGAATGAAAATATATTTTTTACAGCTTTATAAAAAGTACAATATTCAAATTATAATGTGAAATATTTGACAAAATGAATACAATACAACTAACACAAAACTTGATTATAAACAACATTTTTAGTTTCACCTCCAGGAGCAAGAACATATACATTCTTGGGTGAACCCTACCCTTCCCACATGTGCAGGTGGGCCGCGAGACCCCCAGAACATATCACCCCAGGTAGTGAGGGATCTGCATACCAATTTACGTTCAAAGCGGTCCCACAGCTTTTTACATTTTTTCCATTGACTTGAATGGGTGAAATCTGATTTTCTGTTTGTAGCTCCGCCCACGTGTGCAGGTGGGCCGCGAGACCCCCAGAACATATCACCCCCGGTAGTGAGGGATCTGCATACCAATTTACGTTCAAAGCGGTCCCACAGCTTTTTACATTTTTTCCATTGACTTGAATGGGTGAAATCAGATTTTCTGTTTGTAGCTCCGCCCACGTGTGCAGGTGGGCTGCGAGACCCCCAGAACATATCACCCCAGGTAGTGAGGGATCTGCATACCAATTTACGTTCAAATCGGTCCCACAGCTTTTTACATTTTTTCCATTGACTTGAATGGGTGAAATCAGATTTTCTGTTTGTAGCTCCGCCCACGTGTGCAGGTGGGCCGCGAGACCCCCAGAACATATCACCCCAGGTAGTGAGGGATCTGCATACCAATTTACGTTCAAATCGGTCCCACAGCTTTTTACATTTTTTCCATTGACTTGAATGGGTGAAATCTGATTTTCTGTTTGTAGCTCCGCCCACGTGTGCAGGTGGGCCGCAAGACCCCCAGAACATATCATCCCAGGTAGTGAGGGATCTGCATACCAAGTTTCGTTCAAATCGGTCAAGCCGTTTTTGCGTGATCGCGGCACATACACACATACATACACACATACCTCCGATTTTATATATATAGATTTTGATTACCTCCCATAGTCCAAATCCAATGGGAATTACACATGTTCAAAAATTTAAAAAAAAATATTCATTACCAATACAATGGTGTATGTAAGGAAGGAAAGGCATAAATACAATTTAAAAAAAAACTAAGAGTAAAAATAAAACTAGGGAAGGGTTAAGACACGAAAGGTCAGGGAACAAATACCCGCTTTATTCTATTGGATCATCTATCTAAACTTATTATAGAGTATGACCAATCTATTGGAAAGCGTCTTTGAATAGCCAGCTCTTTAGAAGACTTTTTAAACTTACTAAGAGATTTTTCTTCTCTTATATTAAGTGGATAGTGAATTCCAAATTTGTGGAGCTGTGATGGAAAAGATCATATCTCTCTTACAGTATAAAACTTTTAAGGAAGGTACTACTAACAGGGGGAGGCGCGTTAGATGTGCTCGAGAGCACCGGTTGTTTGTTTTACACAGGCTTTCTGCAGATTTGCTAATTAACTGCACAAAGCCCTACAGGATTTCTATACTTTTCACAGTCCTCCCTTCCACTAGAGAATGACACAGTGGCTGTTACCTGCGATTAGCTGGTGGTAACCCGCCGAAACGGTAAGAGGGGAAAAACGTGCTCACTGCGGGTACGGGGACAAGGCCATCCACCACCCCATGGAGCGGTGAATGGCCTTGTCCCCGCAGTTAAGGGAAGGAACGCGCGCAGCCCCCTCCCTCCTTCCTACCTACCCGAATCTATCTATCTATCTCCCTCCCCCCATTACCTTTGCAGCGCGTTTTGAGTAACTTTCACAAAGCCGTTGGAGCCTGCAGGCAGTACGTGCATGTGTGGGCGGAAGCTTCTCCTCTGATGCCACTTCCGGTTGTGTCAGAAGAGAAGCTTCCGCCCACACACCCTCGCTACTGTTTGCAGGCTCCGACGGCTTTGTGAAAGTTACTCAAAACACGCCGCGAAGGTAAAAGGGAGGGAGGGAGGGAGATAGATAGATTCGGGTAGGTAGGAAGGAGGGAGGGAGGGAGGGGGCTGCGCAAGGGGGCACAAAGGGTGGTGAGGTGGCAAGAGGGAAGGGTGGTGGAGGAAAGGAACAGACGCTGAAGGGTAGAGAGGAACAGACGCTGAAATGACATGGGGAAGACAGAGTGGGGAGAAGACGCTGAAAGGGAAGAAGACAGAGATGCCAGACTATGGGGGAGTGGAGGGAAGCAGATGGGTGCCAGACCAATTGGGGGGATGTGTATGAAGGGAGAGGCACAGTAACAGAGTAAATGGAAGATGCAGAGAGAAGGCAGACAGTGGATGGAAGGAATTGAATGAGAAGATGAGGGAAGCAGAAACCAGACAACAAAGGTAGAAAAAAATTTCTATTTATTTATTTTCTTTTTTTTTGTTTGTTTGTTTTAGGATAAAGTAGTATATTAGTTGTGTTTATAAAATTTTATAAACAAAGCCCTGCCAGCTGAACATCTCTTTCTCTAGTTCAGCAGCCAGAACTTTAATTTATAAGGAAGGAATAAGCTAAATATTGCAGTACTGAGGCTTTTATGGATGCTGCGGGGACAGTGGTCGCGGGGATGGGGCGGTGACAGGGATGATGGTCGCAGGGACAAGGCGGTGATGGGACAAATTTTTTCCCATGTCATTCTCTACCTTCCACACAGTTCTCCATCCTCCTACTCCCCCTTTCAGTGCAGAGATGGTGTGTGGTAGGAAGGCTTTTCTAGTCCCATGGAGGGAGATGTGAGCTCTGGGGTTCTAGAAGAAACCAGTGAGTATGTTAGGCTAGGCAATGTAGTATTGTTGAAAAGAAGTAAAAATGTATGGGGCAGGGACACGTTTGCTGCAAGCTGAAAAAAATTAAAAAATGGCAGAAAATGATGGTGTGCAGAACATTTTTTTAAAAGGGGGAGAGTATTAATCACAGAAGCAGCACAGCATCAGAGAGAGTACAGTCATGTAAAAAAATTAGGACACCCCTTGAAATATTCAGTTCTTTCTTAAGAAATATTCACATATCAATGTCAAATCTTTTTTTATTTATCTCTGGAAAAGAAAGTGATGTAATTGCAGGTAAACAACAAAAATTTTTCTTGATTTACTCATGAAACAAAAGATATCTACAAAAATGTGTGTTCTAACTGAGGAATAAATTAGGACACCCCCCCCCAACATATCCTCCCACTTAAAGTGGCTCAAATCACACACAGGTGTATCACATTTGGTGTACATGATTAGAACATAGTTACTCAGCATTTTGAAGGAGGTTTGCCCTATTTAAACCTCAGACATTTAGTTTGGTGTGCTTATGATTGCTGCAGTGAGAGTGAATACCATGGTGAGATCAAAAGAGCTGTCTGAGGCCTTCAGAAAGAAGATTGCAGCAGCTTATAAGTCTGGTAAGGGATTTGAAAAGATCTTGAAAGAATTTGACATTAGCCATTACACACTCCGGAAAATAGAATACAAGTGGAGGACTTTCCAAACAACTACCAACATGCCCAGGTCTGGCTGCCCAAGCAAGTTGACTCCCAGAGCAGACCACAAGATGCTCAAAGAAGTCTCCAAAATCCCTAAAATGTCATCACGGCACCTACAGCAGGCTCTTGCTACTGTTGATGTGAAAGTGCATGCTTCTATAATCAGAAAGAGACTGCACAAATTTAACTTGCATGGGAGGTGTGCAAGGAGGAAACATTTGCTGTCTAAGAGAAACATCAAGGCCAGACTGAAGTTTGCCAGAAAGAACATAGACAAACACCAGGACTTCTGGAATAGTGTTCTATGAACAGATGAGTCTAAAATTGAATTATTTGGACACCAGAAAAGAGAACATATTTGGTGTACACCAAATACAGCATTCCAGGAAAAGAACCTCATACCAACTGTGAAGCATGTAGGTGGAAGTATCATGGTTTGGGGATGCTTTGCTGCAGCAGGACCTGGCCAGCTCACCATCATAGAATCCATCATGAATTCTATTGTGTATCAGAGGGTGCTTGAGGAACATGTGAGACCATCTGTAAGAAAATTAAAGCAGAAGCAAAACTGGACCCTGCAACATGACAATTACCCAAAACACACCAATACATCCACCAAGGACTGGCTGAAAACTAAGAAATGGAGAGTCCTGGAGTGGCAGTCAAAGCCCTGATCTTAATTCCATTGAGATACTGTGGGGTGATTTGAAACAGGCTGTACATGCAAGAAACCCCTCAAACATCTCACAGCTTAAAGAATTCTGCATCGAGGAGTGGGCCAAACTTTCCTCAGACCGATGTCATACACTGGTAGATGGCTACAAGAAGCGTCTCCCTGCTAATTTATTCCTCGGTTAGAATATACGTTTTTGTGGATATCTTTTGCTTTATGAGTAAATCAAGGAAATCTTCTGTTGTTTACCTGCGATTACATCACTTTCTTTTCCAGAGATAAATAGATTTGACATCGATATGTGAACATTTCTTAAGAAGGAACTGAATATTTCATGGGGTGTCCTAATTTTTTCACATGACTGAATGAAGAGCAAGAGTTCATACTTGTGTGTATAATTGTTTCTGGCTTCCCTTGGAAAATTTGAGTTGGCATACAGAAGACCACTACTACAAATGTCCTTGTATGCATAGGCAGCAGAACGCTTTATTGTTTGGGGGCCCAAAAGCTCTGTCCCAGACCCCGCCCTCATAATAGTACTACACTTTTCCCTCCAAATTCATGGATCTAGGACTCTCAACTTCGTTTATTTGTGAGTTTCTAAACCCTGACCCTCCCCCACCTCCTGGACCTCTCCACCTGGTAGCCTAGCAGTGAAGCGGGGCAGGAGTGATCTTCCTACGCTCCTGCCCCGTGCAGAGCCATCAATAAAAATGACTTCTGTGAGTTCCTATGATCTCACGAGACTACAGCGGGAACTCACAGCAGCCATTTTTTTAATGGCTTTGCACGGGGCAGGAGCGTAGGAAGATTGCTCCTGCCCCGCTTCACTATTAGACCACCAGGTAAGGTTTGGAGAGGTCCGGGAGACAGGAGGGAGGCAGGGGTGGGGCAGAGTCAGCCCTAAAAGTTATTCGTAATTTTTCCATATTTGTGGGCTGGCTCTTCCCCTAATCCCTGCAAATAAGGAGGGAGTAGTGTAATTGTAATACAATTTTTTACATTCATTTTTCTATATATACACACAATATAATCTTATTAACATCACATAATGGTTAACCACAAAATTAAACTACACAGAGCACATTGTATGCTTCTCAACATTCATTTCTACCAGAATACCTGGCCTTGGTCACACATGCAAAACACAGATAACCCCTATGCAAATACAGGACCACAAACTAAAAGTACTAATATATACAAATGAAATCCTAAGATGCAAGACCCTGCATGCAGAACAATCCTTCCTGAACAGTGCATATTATAGACAGCAGATGTAAATTCTCAAAACTGATATTTCGATCAATATATTGAAAATAAAATAATTTCCCCTAACTTTGTTGTCTGGTGATTTTATTTTTCTAATAATCTTTTCCCAGTTTCTGGCTGCACTTCCTTCTGTCTGTGCTCTTAACTGTGTATTCAGGGCCGTCTTATCCATTTGCTTTTTTTTTCTCTCCTTCACTTTCTATCCTACATCAGTCTTTAGCATTAACCTTTTTAACATTAACTTTCTTCCATTTATCTGCTTTCTTATCAAAATCTATCTACTTTTCCATGTCTTCCCTTCCCATCTATCCATGTGTACCATCTCCTCTCTCTTTCTTCTCCCCTATTCCTATCTATCCATGAGAAGCATTTCTTCTTATCTCTTCCCTGCCACACCCATTGCTGTGCATCATCTCCCTCTGTTTCCCCTTCCCCTCCATCCCTGTGCACCATCTCATCTCTCTCTCCCTATCACGTAGTAAGACATCTCTGTCTTCCTCCTTCCCCACTCCTATGGTCTGGCATCTCTATCTCCTTCCCTCCCTCTTCCCATGGTCTAACACAGGGGCGGGCAACTCCAGTCCTCGAGGGTCAGAATCCAGTTGAGTTTTCAGGATTTCCCCAATGAATATGCATTGAAAGCAGTGCATACAAATAGATCTCATGCATATTCATTGGGGAAATCCTGAAAACCCGACTGGATTATGGTCCTCGAGGACTGGAGTTGCCCACCCCTGGTCTAACATCTCTCTCCTCTCCTTTCTGTGGTCTGGCATCTCTCTCCTTCCTGCAGTTTGGCATTTCTGTCTCCCCTCCTTCCCTTCCATTCCGTGGTCTGGCATCTCTCTCTCCTTACCATTCCGTGGTCTGGCACCTCTCTCTCCTTACCATTCCACGGTCTGACACCTCTCTCTTTCCTCCTATCACCCTTTTCCGGAATCTGACATCTCTCCCTTCTTTGCATCATCTCTCATCCCTCCCTCCTCTCCACCACTATCATGTCCAACAATTCTCCCTTTATCCATGTATACCATCTCTCCCTCCCACTCCACACACCTATGTCCAACAATTCTCTTTTTCTCTTCCCTTACCCACCAGCAGCATCTCTTTTCTTCCCTTCCCACCACCTCACCCAAACATCTCTCTTTTCCTCACTTTCTAACCCCCAGCCCATTCGACATTTGTCCTTCCCTGCCTTCCCAACCCCCTAGCCCATGCAGCATCTGCCCTTCTTGCTTTCCCAGAACCCTCCCTCAGCTGTAACCTGTGGTATGACTCCCCAGTTCCCGACTTCCCCACTTTTCAACCTCCCACGCTGCTCTAATTTAAAATCTTTGAGCAGCCTGGTGGCACAACGAAGCAAGCCTCCCTGCTGTCAGCCTGCCCAGAAGTGTTCTTTCTGCATCACTCCCTCTTCCTGCATCAGTCATGCAGCTTGCTGCAGAAAGAACACTTCTGGGGCAAGCTGACAGCGGGAGGCTCGCTTAGTTATGCATCTGGCTGCCTGAAGATTTTAAATTACAGCGGTGGGGAGGTGGTAGTTGGGGGGAGTCGGGAGAGCTATACTTCCAATTGCCAATTTTGGGGGAGGCCATGGCCCCTGTGGCCTCCCCTGTTCTGACGCCTATGCTTGTATGTATAGTGAAAGGAAGCTTTCTGCCTGGGGAATTTAGCCAGCTAACTATTTGTTATCTGGGCAGCCCTAATACTGCCTTTCCCAAAGAAACTAAAGGAGTCAATATTCAGTCATCGGGTGGCAAGTGGTTTGCTCACTGCCTACAGCATTATTCCTAGATATTCGAAGCTGGGACCTGTGCAGGCTCAACATAACATAAGAATAGCCATACTGGGTCTGACCAATGGTCCATCTAGCCCAGTATACTGTTTCCACGGTGGCTAATCCAGGTCACAAATACAGTATCTAGCAAAACCCTGAATAGTAGCAAAATAACATGCTTAATCCCTTTGACTATGAGCCCCTAAATATCTTTCTTTTGCTTCTTCCATTTATATAACTTATGTATGTATTGGCCTGGCTCCGGCTCTCGAGGACCAGAATTGCCTACCCCTGCTCTAGTCTCATCACAGTCTGAATGCAAACTACTGATAGATGGAATATTTGGTGAAAGAGTAAAAAAAAAAAAAAAATGCTGGAGCTTTGACTGCTGTCTGAAATTTAACTGGAAACAAAGCATATTATCCAGCCACTGGTGGCCAGCATTTTTAAACAATAGCCACTGCCATGTGAATTGTGGCTGAATATTCAGTTTTAGTACCTATCCTGAATATCCATACAGCTACAGCTGAATTAAGACATAGGCAAGTGCCAAGGGCCCAAAGGTTTATGGGAGAGCCCTGTCAGATGTGTTCAGGATTCAGGAGGCTGATCTAGAGACCCTTAAGATTTTCTTCCTTAAAGAACACTGTGCTAGCTTATTTGAATTTTGACTTGGAATATTTCTCCAGTTTCTTGAACAGCAGTTGTTTCTTTTGCCAGTGATTCTCAGGAGTTTCTTTGTGGTGGCTGTTAAATGCAGAAATCTGAGTGAAATTGGCTGAGTAGTTCAAAAATTTAATAGGGGCAGAGATGATATTTTTTAAGGCCAATTTTCCTTGAGATAACTAAGCTTTCATACAAATATTGTTTTCCTTTAGATTTCCCTTTTAGAGAACAAGTAGACAAATATAGCTTAGTAGGCTGGTTAGTATATGTGAAAGAACTTTTCTGTAGAGCTATTAAAGTATTTGCTTGATGATTTTTTTCTTTGGTACTGGTAAGGTTTCAGTTGCCATACCAATCTCTCCCTAGTAGCATAAGGTTAGTATAAGTGTACTGTGTAAGGTATTCATAATTAATAGCTTGTATGTATAATTAATACATTTGTGGTAGTAGTATATATAGCTATTCCAAACTTACAACATTGTTCTACAACAAATATAGACTCGGATAACATTTGCAAATATATACTAGCAGGTGAATGTTTTGATTATGGAGGAGTGTGTGGCGCAGTGGTTGGATCTACAGCCGCAGCACCCTGGGCTTGTGGGTTCAAACCCCGCGCTGCTCCTTGTGACCCTGGGCAAGTCACTCAGTCCTCCATAGCCCCAGGTACGTTAGCTAGATTGTGAGCCCACCGGGACAGAGAGGGAAAATGCTTGAGTACCTGATTGTAAAACCGCTTAGATAACCTTGATAGGCGGTATATAAAATCTTAATAAACTTGAAAAATAAAATAAAACTTGAAAAAAAAATTATGATATATGTTCATCTATGCTCTAGCCCAGGGATGCCCACACTTTTTTGGCTTGCAAGCTACTTTTAAAATGACGAAGTCAAAATGATCTACCAACAATAAAATAAAACAAAATCACAAAGCACACTACGCAGAGAAAATGTTAAATATCATTTATATACGGGGGAGGGGGTTTCAAAGACATCAAGGCAGATGACTTTAAATTATGCAATGTCACCTCAGTAACAACTATACAGAAATAGACAAATGTACCCCCTTCCCCTTTTTACTAAACCACGATAGCAGTTTTTAGCACAGGGAGCTGCGCTGAACGCCCCGCGCTGCTCCCAATGCTCATAGGCTCCCTGCGCTAAAAATCGCTATTGAGGTTTAGTAAAAGGGGGCCATAGTGCAAAATATAGACAGCAGATATAAATTCGGACACATTTTGATCACTAAATTTTAAAATAAAATCATTTTTCCTACCTTTGCTGTCCGGTGATTTCATGAGTCTCTGTTTGCACTTCCTTCTTCTGACTGTGCATCCTATATTTCTTACCTTCTTTCTGCCTCCTGCATGTGTCCTCTCCTCCAGACTTAATTCCCCAACCAACATCTCTCTCTGTCCCTCCATGAGTCCAACTTTTTCTTCCTCTCTCCCTGCCCCTCCCCTTTCTTTCTTTCTCTCTTCCCCTCCCCTGATACTGAAAGGGATAGACTTAGTAGATAAGGACAGGTTGTTCACCCTCTCCAAGGTAGAGAGAACAAGAGGCCACTCTTTAAAGTTGAAAAGGGATAGGATTCTGTACAAACGTAAGGAAGTGGAAAACTGGAACGCTCTCCCGTTCAGGGGAAAACAATCTCCAGGGATTCAAGACAAAGTTAGACAAGTTCCTACTGAAGAAGGTCGTACGCTAGTAAGGCTAGTCTCAGTTAGGGCACTGGTCTTTGACCAAAAGGGCCGCAGTGTGAGCGGACTGCTGGGCGCGATGGACCACTGGTCTGACCCAGCAGCGGCATCTCTTATGTTCTTATGTTCTTTCTCTCCCTGCCCCTTTTTTTCTCTACTCTCCCTGCATCTCCCCTTTCTTTCTCTCCCTGCCCCTTTTTTTCTTTCTCTACTTTCCCTGCCCCTCCCCTTTCTTTCTTCCTTTCTCTACTCTCCCTGCCCTTTCCCATTTCTTTCTTTCTTTCCCTGCCCCTCTCCTTTCTCTCTTTCTTTCTCTCCCTGCCCCTTTCTTTCTTTCTTTCTTTCTCTATTCTCCCTGCTCCTCACCTTTCTTTCTTTCTCTACTCTCCCTGCCCCTCCCTTTTCTTTCTTTCTTTCTTTCCTTTCTTTCTTTCTTTCTCTACTCTCCCTGCCCCTTTCTTTCTTTCTCTACTCTCCCTGCCCCTTTCTTTCTTTCTCTACTCTCCCTGCCCCTCCCCTTTCTTTCTTTCTTTCTCTCCCTGCCCCTTTCTTTCTTTCTCTCCCTGCCTTTTTCTTTCTCTACTCTCCCTGCCCCCCTTTCTTTCTTTCTTTCTTTTTCTTTCTCTCCCTGCCCCTCACCTTTCTTTCTTTCTATCCCTGCCCCTTCTTTCTCTACTCTCCCTGCTCATCCCCTTTCTTTCTTTCTTTTTTTCTTTCTCTCTTTCTTTCTCTACTCTCCCTTGGGAGACGAAAACCATCCTAGAGCGTCCAAATGAAAGTGGGCGGGGTTTTCCTCTCTCCCTGCCCCTCCCCTCGCTTTCTCTACTTTCCCTGCCCCTCCCCTTTCTTTCTCTACTTTCCCTGCCCCTCCCCTTTCTTTCTCTACTCTCCCTGCCCCTCCCCTTTCTTTATCTACTCTCCCTGCCCCTCCCCTTTCTTTCTCTCTCTGCCCCTCCCCTTTCTTTCTTTCTCTCCCTGCCTCCCCAAGCCACCTCCACTGACTTCACCTTGCTTCCCCGATGCCAGGCCAGGCATGTACAAGCCCTGGGCCAACAAGCCATCCCCCCCCCCACACCCCCGACGTCAATTCTGACTTCAGAGAGAAAGTTCCGGGCCAGCTAGTCAGCGATTGGCCCGGAACTTCCTCTCAGACGTCAGAATTGACGGTGGGGGTGGGGGGGGTGGGGGGGGAAGGCTGTGGGCCCGGCACTTGCACGCGCCTGGCCTAGTGTTGGGGAAGCAGGGAGAACAGAACACAAAGGCAATGCAAGCAACTCGCGTTGCCTTTGCGATGTACTAGTTGATTGTGATCGACCTTTTGTGCACCCCTGCTCTTGCCATATACATATAGTTTTATTAAAATTATCAAACTGTGGGTTGTTTTTTTCTCAAAAAGGTTTAAATCTTCACTTTTAACGGTGAAAAATCTAATGCTTATATACCCCATATAGACCAACATTTACTAAGGTGGGCTAACCAATTAGCACATGCTAAAATGCCCATTATGGGCATCTTAGTGTGCTCTAATTATTAGGGCACCTTTGTAAAAGGACTACCGGTACATAATTTTTTTGAAATGGGTTGAATGTTGGGCAAATTCACAGAAACTCATGTTAACATTAAGAAATTTTCATCTATTCTATACAGAGCTGAGAGCTTAAGATTTGTTTTTTCCTCTAGGGGTTGATATTCAAATTTTGGCCTTAACCTCAGTAAAACAAAATTATTCAGCTACCAGATACCATGAAATAACACAAACCTTGCAAATATGTTACTAGAACTATGTAACAGAACCTATGAATAAGCAGTACAACATTTCCATTTGGTGCTCATGGCAGCATATATCCCTGGGGATAATAGGGATGCAGAAATAAGGACCGGTTATAGGAGTTTTCAAGTACCCAGGTCTCTCAATTTTCTGCTCTCCCTAGCTTTCAAGCACAGATGACAGTTCAGGAAAGCACAGGCTTGCTGTTTATGCCAAATTTTTGGTGATGCACCTAATAATAACTACTGAATTAAAGAAACATCGTGCCTCAATTTTCTGTTCCAGGACCTGTTTCTCTGGAACCACTCTACCTGCTGATTAAGACAGGTCTTGAATTATGTGATGTTCCAGAAGTTGCTCAGATCTTATTTATTCAAGCATGCCTTTTAGGGCTGGTTAGCAGTCCTTGTATATACCCAGTGGATGAAGAAAAGAGGCAAGGTTTGATAATCTAAATCAGGGGTGCCTACACTTTTTGTGCTTGCGAGCTACTTTTAAAATGACCAAGTCAAAATGATCTACCAACAATAAAATAATTTTTAAAAACCCCACAAAGCACACTGAAAGGCAGAGAAAATGTTAATTATAATTCATATTCTGGGCTTTTTTCAAAGAGGTCAAGGCAAATGACTCTATGCAATGTCGCCTCAATAACAGCCATACAAAAATAGACAGATATATCCCCTCCCTTTTTACTAAACCACATAGCAGTTTTTAGCGCAGGGAGCTGCGCTGAATGCCCCACGTTGCTCTCGATGCTCATAGGCTCCCTGCGCTAAAAAACTCTATTGAGGTTTAGTAAAAGGGAGCCATAGTGCAAAATATAGACAGCAGATATAAATTCTCAAAATGGATACATTTTGATCACTAAATTGAAAATAAAATCATTTTTCCTACTTTTGTTGTCTGGTGATTTCATGAGTCTCTGGTTGCACTTTCTTCTTCTAACTTCTTCTCACTTCACTCTGACTGCACTTCTTCTGACATCTGACTTCAGCCCACTCCTGCATCCAATATTTCTTCCCTTCTTTCAGCTTCCTATATGCTTTCTCTCCTCCAGACCTCATTCTCCCCCCAACTTTTTCTTTCTTTCTCCCTGCCCCCTTCTTTCTTTCTCCCTGCCTCCTGTTCTTTCTTTCTCTTTCTCTCCATGCCTACTTCTTCTTTCTCCTGTCTCCTCTTCTGTTTCCCTTCTTTCTTGTCTCCCTGTCCCCCCTTCTTTCTGTCTCCCTGCCTGCCCCCTTTGTTTCTTTCTCCCTGCCGTCCCCCAAGCCACTAGGTTTGCCACCGCTACCGGGAAACAGGCCTCCAAGCCACCACCGCCCCTAAGCTTTCCTTGCAGAAGCCTTGCGCTGACCAGGATTCCGCTCCCCTTCAATTCTGATGTAGGAGAGTCAAAAGCATCAGGTCAAAAGCGCGCCGGGACAAAGGCGCGCGAGGAAGATGGATTCTGGCAGTCGAGCAAGGAAGGACACAGCGAGCATGAAGTGATGACTGGTGGAGAACCTCAGGGAGAGGAAGACTGATACGGCCGGTCGATCGGGACGGCAACATGAGTCTATCACGGAACCCGGGATGGGTTCCGTGATCAACTCGCATTGCCTTCCCGAGCGACCGGTCGATCGCGATCGACGTATTGGGCACCCCTGATCTAAATTATGCCAGTAACACATAATGAATTAACCAGTGGCACTATTTTCTATAAAATATTATTATAGAATAAGGGTAACATCCATACACCATTTTTACGTATGCTAGAATTTAAACCGCATACATTAAATACCTTATTCCTACTAATAATTTATAATCTGTCTTTTCTCCGATCCTCAGTGAGGCCACCACCCACTTAGTATTCACTCATAGTGAGTAGCTTTATGCCTCAAATCGTCAATGAATCGATTTAACGGCCTCTTTTACAAAGCAGTGCTAGCAGCTGCCGCAGGGGATACAGCCCCAAAGCCCTTTAAATCTTTATGAGCTTTGGGGCCGTGAGTTTTAACGTTTTTACTTTTTCAACTTTTTTTTTATTTTTCAAACTTTTCATGTGTTCTGCAAATATCATAACTCTAATATATATGTACTATGAGTACTTAGCTGTATGGTCTCGGTTCAGACAGGGGAGATATACCGACATGTTTCACCCATGTGTTTTCAAAGGTATTTTCAAGGCTATCACTCCCTCATAAGCTTAGATGCCATTCTAACAGACCATAGCGTTCAGTGAGAAAAAACACATTTATGCACAAGTGTTGCCATTTTAATTCTGGTATTGTTTTTTGTTTTGCTTTTGCCAATCAGTGATATTATTTTTACATTTTATGTATGTTATTTTTTTATTATTGCCCACCTAGGATTTTAGATAGTAGGTTATAATTTAAAAAAAGAAAAAATAAATAAATAATATAAAAAAAAATATATATATATATATATACACTGTATATACTGTATATACAGAGACATTATAACCTCCTTTTTCCTGCTGGCCATTCTTCTCCCTGTGCACCTTCTAGCTTATGCCATTGTTTTTTCTACCCATTTGGCCACCTTAAGATCATGAGATATGATCACCCCCAAGTTCTTCTCTTGTGCACAAAAGTTCTTCCAAGTATAGTGATTTGCTGCTCAAATGCACAACCCTGCATTTTTAGCATTAACCCCCCTCTTCTTTAGTGTCCCTCCAGACTGGCACAGAACAGATGGGTTTATGCTCCTCTGCTAGCAGGTGGAGACTGAGATATTGACTTTTGGCTGCAGTACAAGTGGCCTGTGCAGTCCCATCTACAATTAGTCTGTTCTCAGTCTCCAGCAGGTGGAGGTGGTAAGTCTGTGCAGTCTTTCCTTTGGTTAGTTAGGGCCTGTTGGATGTGATTAGTGGCCTTTTTTGTCCCTGTTTGTGGGTGCTGGATAGAGCTTGGGGGACACTTTTCAGACCTCGGGGGTGCCACACTCGACTGCTCAAGTCCCTCCCCTCATTTTCCTCCACCTCCCCTAATTTTTTGGCTTAGAGATGCCTCAGCAGTAAGTCTTGCCACAGTCCAAGCAAGGCATATAGCTTTGAGAGCTATGGCATATGCTCATTTTGTTAGTTAAAGTTGTACTTGTAAGAAAAAAAAAACCAACATCCTTCGGCAGTGCTGATCTGAAGGGAAGCTTTTAATTAGCTTTAATTGAAGTTATTTGCTAACCGGCGTTTTTGTTTTTTCTTGTGTAACAGTTCACGATGAGCCCGATGAGCTGTGAACGCGGCTGGCATGTGCACAAAGTGCTCCGGCTGCTCCGAGGGCAGAATCCATGTCGGCTTCAGGTGCCGGTGAGCAGGGTTCCCCTTTGCACGTGCACCGCTCATTGGATGCAGGCAGTCATGAAGCCCGGATTTCCCCAGTCGTCAACGGTTAGGGAAATAAGTTACTGCCGATAGTGCTAGGGACTCCCTTTTCGCTAAAGCAGCTGCTGCCTGCAGTCCTGCTTTATTGGCTGGGTCTATTCAGGCCTCTTTGCTGCTACAGGCCTTGGGGGAGATTTCTTCGGTGGGCTTTATCTTACTTTTGGCAGGAAGCTCGGCTATTTTGCCTGTGGCCTTAGGTGACCGCCCTCCTATCTTAGAGAGATAGGAACAGGTCCTAAGTGTTTCTCCTGCTTCTGCAGTGAGTTCTTTGCTGCTGGGAGTGGAGTTGCCCCTGATTTTGTTTTAGCCACGTTCTGCTTCTTCCCTGGGGGACTCTGGTTTTTCGGTGGAGTCTTTGCCTTTGATGTCTGCCCCTGTTCAGCCCCCCTCGGCATCTGCCCCCACCCAGTCCTCCCCCGAGTTCTCCTCATCTTCATCCAAGCGGCTGAGGGTTTCTTGGGATGAGGATTTTTTAAATTTATTTATTTAATTCATTTTCTAGCCCGTTGTTCCCCAAGGAGCTCAGAATGGGTTACAGATTTTACATACATAATTTCTGTACAAGTTTATAATACAAGTTATTATCCTAACTTGATACATGCTAGGGTCTAATAATAATATACATAATATGCAGTTTACTGGTTACAATTTGCTATACAGTGTTCCCCCGCGAATTCACGGTTCGTGGACTCACTAATTCACTGTATTCTCCGACCGCCTGTTCCTGTACTAAAGTCGGGCTACCCCAATCAGGAGCTGCGTGTCAAAGCAGCTCCTGATTGGTGTAGCCTTACTTTAGTAACAAGAAGAGGTAGTCGGAGCATAGCACGAGTGATTTTCTTCACTCGCCAGCGCTCCAGCTGCCCTCTCCTGCCTTTTGACAGTCGAAAAATCGTATTTACGTTTTTTTGAAATTTGCGGGGGTTCCTGGAATGGGCATGGAGGATTATAAGAAGCCTGATCACTGCATTTTGAGCACGCTGGAGACGTTGTACATTCTTCACCATGAGACCGTTGACTAGCATATTGCAGTAATCCATGCGGGAGAGTACTAAGGCATTAGAGTAGTTGGGCAAAGTCAGGAGCCATTAAGGAAGCCGCTCAGCACTGAGCAACAGTGCCAAATCACACGCCTGCTCGTGCTTCTCAGCGTGGCCGAAGACACTCATGGAAGCCTATTAACAGCGTGGCAGGAACTTGGAAAGTTTGCTGCTGCCCGCTGCACCTCTACCGAGGATTGGCAGTAGAGGTATGAGGTTAGGACAGGGAGGGCATCAGGGTGCAGAGCCTTGCGGCGGCGGTGGCCTGCAATAATTTTGGAAGGGGGGTGTATTGGCTCGAATATAAACTGGGACCCCCATTTTGGGCCAATATTTGGGCCCCAAAATCCCGGTTTATATTCGAGTATATACGGTAATCTGTTTTGACAATCTGACACTAAACTGTGTACAGGCTAAACCACCAGAAAACAGTTTTGTGACGGCGTTAATGTTTTGAGAATCTGGGCGTAAGTGGTTAGAGCTACAGCTTCAGCACCCTGAAATTGTGGGTTCAAGCCCAGCACTGCTCCTTGTGATCCTGGGCAAGTCACCTAATCCTTCATTATCCCAGGTAGGGTAGGTATTGTGAGCCCACCAGGACAGATAAGGAAAAAATCTTAAGTACCTGAATGTAAAAACCACATAGACAACCACCATTGACAGGCAGTATATAAAATAAGTAATAAAATAAATAAAAAGAAGGATATACGTCCTCCCTTAAGGAGTCTTTTAAAAAGCCAAGGTAGCGATGCTGCCATGGTAAATGCACTTCGGTGCATTTACTGCATCAGCATTGTCAATATGGCTTTGTAAAAGGGGCTCTTAGTGATCAACTGTCTTTGTAATATAATTTATCTATCATAGAATCAGTAATTCAAAATAAGGCACTTGCTGGACAAGGGTCAACATCACAATTTCCTTTACTAAACTTGTAAGCTTCCTGACCTCATCAGAAGATATCTCAGAATTCACACTAGGAAGTGACACTATTAAAAGCTTAAAATACATATATGTCAGGGTAAGTTTAAAAAAACCTCATAAAGTTGAACTCCTGATCCCCTGGCTTAGAAGTGTCTTCTTGTTCTGTTCACTGTACTTCAAGAAATGTGGCTTTCAAGACCACTACTTTATCTCTGAATAAAAAAAAATCAGACAGGGAGGAAGTGGTCTCAGTATAGAGCCCTAAGATATCCCACTGATCATGCCATTGCTGCTTAATTAGTTCCTCACTCGAGGCAAATTCTCAAAACTAAAATCTGCCTTTAACGTGCTCACTAAACCAGTTCCAGCTGGTTTAGTGTGCATGTATTATAGAGGTGGATTATTAAAACGGCTTACCGTGATCTTTTCCGAGTTTTCTAGCAGTCTCTGATACTGCCAAGTAAATGTAGTACAACAACATCATTAATATTAAAATGAGCACTCCGAGCGATTCTCTCTAATTGCTGAGTGATTCCCTAACCTCATTGTGCCACATTTGCGGCCAAAATTTGCCGAAAGGTCTGAACTGCCTTTGCCTTACTTTCTGATCAGTGCCTGAGTGCTGATTGGCTTGGGCACTGACAACTCCTAGGATAGGGGTAGGCAATTCCAGTCCTCGAGAACCACAGGCAGGTCAGGTTTTCAGGATATCTTCTGGTCCCACACTGCAGATCGAATTCTCAAGTAAAGTTTTGGGCATCATTATTGATTTCACACTTTCCTTTAATGATCATCTCAATTCTCTGGTAAAAAAAAAAATGTTTTTTTAGTCTTCACATGCTGAGGAAAGTGAGATTCTACTTCCACTAACAACATTTTGCTGTCCTTTTACAATCAATCATTCTTTTCCAGATTGGACTATTGTAATTCCATCTATCTAAGTCTAACCAAGAAAAATCTTCAAAGACTTCAGCGGATCCAGAACACTGCGGCTAGGTTGATCTTCGCAAAAAGCAAATTCGATCATGTTTCCCCGCTTCTGTCAAAACTTCACTGGCTTCCGGTGATTTCTAAGATTCACTTTAAATGTACCTGCCTAATATTCAAGATCCTACATGGCAGTCTTCCTTCCCTAATTCCACTATCCTGGAATTCTTCGAGACCTGACACTACCAGATCCGTCCACATACTCAAACTATCTTTCCCTTCATTAAAAGGCATCATGTGTGCAGGTAAATTAGGAAAATCCCTTTTCTTCAAATTCACTGAGCTTTGGAATAACCTCCCTGCCCCGCTGCGGAACCTAGGCTCATTCCAATTATTCCGAAAGCATCTGAAAACCTGGCTTTTCTCCAAAACGTAAAACTATCTATTTAAAATGTAAAGCTAGCTATTCTCTTCATAACCTCTAATTTCTTATTATGTCCTTCCCTCATTTATTGAATTACCTGTAAACCGTGGGGATGATGCGTTATACAAACTTAAGGTTTAGTTTAGTTTATTTTAGATAGATTTGCATCTCTAGGAGGCAGTACATGCAAATCCATCTCGTACATATTAATTGTGGATATCCTGAAAACCTGGCCTGCTTATGGCTCTTGAGGACCTGCTTATGGCTCTTGAGGCCTGCTTATGGCTACCCTTGACCTAGGAGAGAGTATTTTGAAGAGTCTGACTCAAGATATCTCCATTCACTCTATCCTCTGCCTCAAAGGCCAGAAAGCATATCTTTTACTGGCTTTGTAAGAAAAATGAGTGAAGCTCTACCCATTAAAGTGGAGACAGATCGGAGTGTCTTTATATAAAGTCATGAAAGATACCCTATTTAAGAACTGGGAGACCCCGCTATCAATCCAGGAAGTTCTTAAAAAATTGACACAATGTATAGAATACAAAAGTGTCCAGGGTTTGAGAGAACACAACTTCAGCATCATTCTCTAGCAGTGGAATCTGCCTTAAAACGTTCACACAGTTCAAGGTAATTTATGCTTCTGCTCCTCCAGGAAAGGAAACCAGAATATTAGACTCCTTTTGGTAAGCACATGTTCAATCATCTATGCCAGGGGTAGGCAATTCCGGTCCTTGAGAGCCGGAGCCAGGTCAGGTTTTCAGGATATCCACCATGAATATGTATGAGATGGATTTGCATGCAATGCCTCCTTGAGATGCAAATCTATCTCATGCATATTTATTGTGGATATCCAGAAAACCTGACCTGGCTCCGGCTCTCGAGGACCGGAATTGCCTACCCCTGATCTATGCTAACAAATAGAATCTTGGATTACCAATTCTATACTTCCATTTTATTTAGTATCTTTAATTAAACAACTTCCAGCCTTTGAGGAATTCTTACCACAAGAGAAACTAAAAGAATACCAACAGTTTTGTTAAAACTTGTTCACTACAAGGAAATTTGTGGCTTGAGGCATTTTCAATGCATTTGATGTTTCTTCTTGAGCATCTGCAGTGGCAATGATCTTGAGATCTCGGAACAGGAACACCTTTCTGATGTTTCAAATATGATATCTGTTTGGAGATACGATTGAGAAGGTTGCTACATAGACATTCAGTGGTTAGAGCTTGTGATATGCAGGCTATGCCAGCTAGGGTTGATCCTAGCCCTAAGCCAGTGGCTAGAACATATGACCCTCTGTCTCAGCAGTTTAAACCTCAAGGTGGTTCTTTTCCTGACATTTCTTCCCATTCCACAAGAGGGAGCCGGGGAGTAGAATTACAGGCTTTCCCTCCCCCTCTCCTGCCCAAGGCTTCCAACCGGAAATGTGTTCCAGCTGGGGAGATTGGGCGGGGCTGTAAACTCCTGAACCTAAAGTCTGAGCAGTTAGTAAGGGAGAAGGAGGGTTGTAGGAGAGGAAACCAGTCCCAGGAACAGTTCCCTCTGGCTAGCTCAGGACTAGGAGCTCTGCAGAACCCTGAATGGCCTGAAGGCATGGAGCTTGGAGAAGCCGATGCGGTGCTGTCTCCCAGTTGCTCTGAGGATCCCCAGGCTATGGAATTGGGAGTGGAACCAATCCTGGAAGGACAACCGATGGACATAACCGTTGCCAAAGCAGTTCCCGGTCGACCTGACTAAGAGGTACAGCTATTTCAGTGAACTTTGGGATACTGAATTGTTTTGGAACTTTCTGGCTTTTTGTTTGTTTTGCCAGTGTGGGGGGGGAATTTTGCCCCACGTTTGAGGTGGGATTGAGGGCTCTTTAATGTGGCATTTATCAGCACGTGGAGCACACCACCTGGCCAGCCTTACTACTGGCTGACATAGTGCAGTGTTGAGACACTGCTCCTTTTGGGACATATTTTGTGTTCTAAAGAAAAGCAAAAAGACTGTTTGTATTTTGCTGCGTAGTGCAGCCAAGGACTTTGAAGTTAAGACTCCTGAGTACAGAGTCTTCCCTTTTCCTTTCTTTTGGGAGCTGTTTGGATTTATGATTTTTGGCAATATGTGACTATAACATTATGCTGTTTTCTTTCTTGTTTGGAAAGCTCCTTGATTTATTTGAAGGATTCAGAACCAAGTGTGTTGGCCCTTGCCTATAGTGGAACTTAATAAATCCAGGCCGGATTTTTATTTTGGCTCCTCTGGTTTTTTTTTTGTGTGTTGGGGAAAATCCTGAATACGCATATCCTGACATTCCTTGTGTATCCTACCTTAGGTCACAAGAGCATAATTATCGTCCCTGCATTCCTGGGCCTCCTGCCTAAGGGTGCGGACGACAAGCTACAGCCTGCCTCAGCACCCTGAGGTTATGGGTTCAAACCCCGTGCTGCTCCCTGTGACCCTGGGCAAGTCACATAATCCTCCACTGCCCCAGGTACATTAGATTGACTGTGAGCCCACCAGGACAGATAGGGAAAATGCTTGAAGTACAATAACCGCTTTGAGTGTGGTTGTAAAACTACAAAACAGTGGTATACAAGTCCTAATCCCTTTCCCTATTCTAAAACATTATTGTATGATAAGAGTATAGCTAGCATGATTTGGACCCGTATGCTTATTGTCCACCCATGTAAACTTGCTTCCCCTCAAAAATATCAGTTCGGACTATGCCACTGACTCTTAGAAGAATACCACATTGGGTATCACCAGGTTCAATGACTTTACATCAGGGGTCTCAAAGTCCCTCCTTGAGGGCCACAATCCAGTTGGGTTTTCAGGATTTCCCCAATGAATATGCATGAGATCTATGTGCATGCAATGCTTTCAATGCATATTCATTGGGGAAATCCTGAAAACCCGACTGGATTGCGGCCCTCAAGGAGGGACTTTGCGATCCCTGCTTTACATATATAGCAAGTGTTTGTCACATTAACATGACTCGCTCAACCATCTTTTCTGTAATCGCTCCACAACTTTGGAATTCTATACCAATTTATTTACGTGAAGTAACCTCACTAGATCGCTTTAAATCTAATTTAAAAATATACCTATTTAAAGATACCTTTGATCTATAGACCTCAATTTCTACATATTCTTACAGATGAAATACCCCTACCACATGTTAACCCTAAATGTCTTTTCTGTCTTATCACTTAATGTAGTTTTCCCCATTATTTGTTTCAGTTCATCTGTCTGTATCATGTTATGTTCAACCTAGTTTTTAACTTATGTATTCCACTTAGAAACTTGATAAGCGGATTAACAAATTTTTAAATAAACTTGAAACTTGTAGGACTGAATAGTTTAATTAGTCACATTTTGGTCTGGAATTGCATTCTAATTTAAAATGCATTTAGAATTCTTGAATTGCACATCAGCAATAATCATAGAATCAGATCTTTCTTTTTAATGTGTCCATGAGATACTGTCCTAAAGTGTTTTTATTTTTTTTTTCCTTAAAGACACGCTCATTGTTAAGTGTGTTTGAGGAAGATGCAGGAACGCTTACGGATTATACAAATCAGTTACTTCAAGCAATGCAGCGTGTCTATGGAGCTCAGGTAAGTTCTTTTTTTCAGTGAACAAGCAAGGTGTGAACTTTTAAGAGGAATATAGTCACATAGATATAACAAAAGAAAGTTCATCGGTCCAATTTACATAAAGTATATCATATAATTAACAATATCATATCTATATATATAAAATCGGAGGTATGTGTGTATATATGTGTGTATGTGCCGCGATCACGCAAAAACGGCTTGACCGATTTGAACGAAACTTGGTATGCAGATTCCTCACTACCTGGAATGATATGTTCTGGGGGTCTCGCGGCCCACCTGCACACGTGGGCGGAGCTACAAACAGAAAATCACATTTCACCCATTCATGTCAATGGAAAAAATGTAAAAAGATGCCATTCTCACATTAATTCAAAAACGGCTTAACCGATTTGAACGAAACTTGGTATGCAGATCCCTCACTACCTGGGGTGATATGTTCTGGGGGTCTCGCGGCCCACCTGCACACGTGGGCGGAGCTACAAACAGAAAATCGGATTTCACCCATTCATGTCAATGGAAAAAATGTAAAAAGCTGTGGGACCTATTTGAACGAACATTGGTATGCAGATCCCTCACTACCGGGGGTGATATGTTCTGGGGGTCTCGCGGCCCACATGCACACGTGGGCGGAGCTACAAACAGAAAATCAGATTTCACCCATTCAAGTCAATGGAAAAAATGTAATAAGCTGTGGGACCGATTTGAACGAAACTTGGTATGCAGATCCCTCACTACCTGGGGTGATATGTTCTGGGGGTCTCGCGGCCCACCTGCACACAGTGGGCGGAGCTACAAACAGAAAATCAGATTTCACCCATTCAAGTCAATGGAAAAAATGTAAAAAGCTGTGGGACCGATTTGAACGAAACTTGGTATGCAGATCCCTCACTACCATGGGATGATATGTTCTGGGGGTCTCGCGGCCCACCTGCACACTGTGGGCGGAGCTACAAACAGAAAATCAGATTTTCACCCATTCATGTCAATGGAAAAAATGTAAAAAGCTGCCATTCTCACAGTAATTCAAAAACGGCTTGACCGACTTGAATGAAACTTGGTATGCAGATCCCTCACTACCTGAGGTGATATGTTCTGGGGGTCTCGCGGCCCACCTGCACACGTGGGCGGAGCTACAAACAGAAAATCAGATTTCACCCATTCAAGTCAATGGAAAAAATGTAAAAAGCTGTGGGACCGCTTTGAACGTAAATTGGTATGCAGATTCCTCACTACCTGGGGTGATATGTTCTGGGGGTCTCGCGGCCCACCTGCACACGTGGGAAGGGTGGGTTCACCCAAGAATGTATATGTTCTTGCTCCTGGAGGTGAAACTAAAAATGTTGTTTATAATCAAGTTTTGTGTTAGTTGTATTGTATTCATTTTGTCAAATATTTCACATTATAATTTGAATATTGTACTTTTTATAAAGCTGTAAAAAAATATTTTCATTCACCACTATAAAGTATCTTTATTTGAATCCATTTACAGTGTTATTGCTATAATTAAATACCCGTGCAATGCCGGGTCATCAGCTAGTAATTAAATATTTTTAGTCTTTCAATTAAAAAGCTAAATTACAAAATCAACTGAATCAAATTTACAAACAATATCAATAACAATTAACAATTAACAAGAAGAAATCCATGAAACCTCTCAAGCTTTAATAAAGTGATCCAGCAATTCCCACGTGCTTTTTTATTTAGGTACCAGAAAGCCCCTTCCCTCCAATATCTTCTCATACTTTCTAAATAGACATGTCAATTGCTACCTTAAAATAAAATGTACATCACTATTATCTTTCTAATGATTTACAATAACTCTTTAGGGCTCCTTTTACTAAGCTGCGATAGCGGTTTTAGCGCAAGCTTAATGTGTGCTAAATTGCTGCGTGCGCTAGATGCTAACACCAGCATTGTGCCGCATAGCACGGGTTTAGCGCACGCTAAAATTTTGCGCACGCTAAAAATGCTATCGCAGCTTCGTAAAAAGAGCCCATAGTGTCACTGTAATTAAAAAATCAACAACCCCAAAAGACACTTTGTGGACTCAGTAACGCAGTAAATAATGGCGTAAAAAGACCCTCATAGTCCATCCAGTCTGTCCAACAAATTGGATGGACTATGAGCCAGTGCCAGAGCCGTGCCTTCCGCTCTGTGCAAGCTCCAGTCACCCATGTTTAAATGCTTGTTGTGAAGTCAGGTTTCAGGTTTTTATTAAATTTGCTTAACCGCTTAGAAAATGAGCAATCCATACAAGCAGAGCACAATTCAAAATTAAGGGGTCCTTTTACAAAGGCGCGGTAGCGGTTTAATGCGGGGAATACCGCGCGTTAAACTGCCTGGCGCGCTAGTACCCAATGCCTCCATTGACAAGGCGTTAGGATTTTAGGCTGCTGCGGGGGTTAGCGTGTGATGAAATGTCCGGCGCGCTAACCCCCATAGAGCGCCTTGATAAAAGGAGCCCTAAAAGATAGAAAAGAACGCCATATTAAAAGAAAAGACTAAATATTTGTGTCTCCTGCCTGGTTCCCAGGTCCCCAATTCATAGATACACCCAAAAAATCAGTTCACGAACATGCCCAACCATAAAGGCAGCCAAACATGATGGAGATGATATATGGTTATAACCAAGACTCCCAAGTATTGCTGACAGTATTCAACTTACCAGTCAAGATGTTGTCCCCTCCATCTTAACCTGCATAACTCCCCCACTCACATTACGTGATAATAAAATGATTTAACACTGGAGGTATCAAAACTTCACCTGTCTTTTGCCATTTGCAGGCTGTAGAAGTCTGTCCAGCATCGACCTCAGTTCACCCATGCCTTAGAGTGGCAGCTGAAAGAACTAAGAGCTTCCAAATAATGACTTTCAGTGACAAATTAATATCTGTTCCCCAAATTTGCTGTTATCCATTGCTATATATTCTCCAATAGACTTGTAAATTAGGACAGTCGTATATCAAATGTCAAAGTTCCCAATGACCCCTTACAAGAGTAGCAAGAGTCATTAATTTCTGTTCTACATTTTTTGACTTAAGTGATACCCACAGAGAGTGACAAAACTGGTACTTAGTGAGTGATGATCACAGTTCCATGAGGAAATTTGTCTCATTTTTATTCCCTCCTAATTATGGTAGCTAGTTCAATGATAGCTCTCTTTCGGAGATGCAATGAACATGGTTCCCTCTGAAACCTTGTGAAAACATATTATTAGTCATCTTGATTAAGTCAGTGTCACTGGTGTGCAATAGCTGGAACTCATAGCCCTCTGGAGGCTGTGAATATTATCTCTAGCATTCCCAGTCTCAGCTAGCCCAGAGAGTAAAAGCCAATTTCGGGAACTTAACTTGGTCTCCCACTATGAGGTTATCTGTTGGGAGGTACTCGTGATTTCCTGTAGGACAGACAGACATGACCAGTCATGAATCAAAGCTCAATGAAATATGTATGTGGATCAACCTAGTCTAGGTATGGGACAAACAGAACTGCAGGCGAGCAAGTCAAATTCAGTAAAATAATTTAGGATTGAAGTTTCATGGTAAGAAGCTGGGCTGACTTCAGGTTGCTAGGAATGCTTCCTTGCTCTCATCAACTTTTCTTCACTGGCCTTCCAATCAATCAAATAGAGCAGGGGTAGGGAACTCCGATCCTCGAGAGCCGTATTCCAGTCGGGTTTTCAGGATTTCCCCAATGAATATGCATTGAAAGCAGTGCATGCAAATAAATCTCATGCATATTCATTGGGAAAATCCTGAAAGCCCGACTGGAATACGGCTCTCGAGGACCGGAGTTCCCTACCTCTGAAATAGAGAGTATAGTTTCTGACACTATCCTTGAATTATTTCCAGCCTGGGGCATTGGTCTTCTCAGATTAGCCCACTGGATAAACTGCCAGATAAAAAAGCATAGATGCTTGCATGTAACAGTAGCAAGGAATACAGACACATTTACTGGTGATATCCTCTGGATGGATCTCATATATGGCATTCTCCTCTAGCTCAGAGAACCTTTTCTTTGCTCAGGGGCCCTGAGCTAGAGAAAAGCACTGCAGATAGAATCTGACCAGAGGACATCATCATTAAGTGTGGATGCATTCCATTGCTTGTTGGCGGAAAAAAATCCTTTATCTTGTCCTGACTCCTATTTATGGCTACACAAGTGTGTTGATCTTTTCAACTTTTTTGAAAGTTGGCAAATCTGGATTGGGAGAGTTTTAAAATATTTGTGAACAAGGTAAACTGTTATGAATTCTGAAATCTGTTTTTACTTCTGTTTATAAATCATCCCATGTGATTAAACATTTTGGCATACACATGGAACTGAGAAACTAGACTCCTGAAATATAAACGTATTTCTTTCTCTTGCTCTCTGTATAACTTTGAACGTGTCTTCTTTTCTGGTTTATGTCTAAATTTAATTGGTGAATCAAAAGACAAAGAGCGAAGGTGACCTCTGTGTTCAACAAATTTATTGGTAAAAAGACTTGACACGTACGTGTTTTGGCCTAACTGGCCTGCATCAGGAATCTTGATGACTGATGACTATAATTCAATAACCCACTGATATCATATAATGTTGAATACTCAGCACTGCGTTGTTTTTGTATGCTCTAGACCAGGGGTCTCAAAGTCCCTCCTTGAGGGCCGCAATCCAGTCGGGTTTTCAGGATTTCCCTAATGAATATGCATGAGATCTATGTGCATGCACTACTTTCAATGCATATTCATTGGGCAAATCCTGAAAACCCGACTGGATTGCGGCCCTCAAGGAGGGACTTTGAGATCCCTGCTCTAGACGTAATGTAATTGCAAATAAAAACCTGCCGGTGTGTCTGCTCACAAAAAGTGGTCACCTTCACTGTTTGTCTTAATTCTCCGCTGTGAGAAGGATTTATTTTTCTCCTGTGTTCATTTCCTAAATTTAATTGGTGGGCATAATTTATCCTTTTTCCAGGAATGTTTCAGAGATTCTTTGCTTGCACATTACTTTGTTCACATTTTTGAGAAGTTGAGGAGACTTTTTTACAGGAAGACAAATGACTTATATGGAAAGGTGTTATCTGACTAAAAAGAAGCTAAATTATCAACATTCAATATATTCAATCAGGATGTTCTATGCATCATTTATGATGTCTGATTTGTGTGAAACACTTGATGTATTAAGTCAAAGAAATAAACTAATGGAGTCTGTTTTCTGCCTGCACATCCACGTTTCTGTGCTTTTTACATGGATCAAAATTGCTACATCAGAATCTTCTGGCAATACCTTAACATCCTACAAATCTGGGTGTATTGGCTTGGCATTGCTTAATACAGTTGTTAGGAAATTTATTGATCAGTGGTGATTTAAATATCAGTGATGAGTGCAGCCCTTTAGGGGAATGAGACTATGCATAGAAGAGAAGGTAGGAGTATATTAGAGAGAATAAAGAGGAAAATTATAGCTGAGCTCCAACATAAGGAATTAAGCTTAAAATCATAAAAAAATATTTGAAGAAATCTGCAGTACCACAGATCTTTCCATCCTTTTTCTAAATACATTTCTAAACTTTTTAAATTGTATTCTATGGATATTTTAGACTGACCGGTTTAGCTACAACCCACTCTAAAACTTCTAGGAATGATGATAGACAGATGCTGTACCATGCAACCACAAATCAACAAAACAATACAAAAATCATTCACTGTCATGAGAAACTTAAGGCAAGTTTGAAAATTCTTCAACAGAACTCAGTTCCAGCTTTTGGTCCAGTCCCTAGTCCTAGGTCTTCTAGACTACTGCAACATATTCTATCTCCCCTGCCTTGCAACCATGATAAAACAACTACAAACAGTTCAAAACACAGCGCTAAGACTTATCTATTCACTGAAGAAACATGACCACATCACGGTGGCATACCTCGACTCACCCTGGCTCCCAATACAAGCAAGAGTACAATTCAAATTCTACTGCCTACTATTTAAAACCATAAACGGAGACAGCCCAGCCTACCTAAACAACCGCCTAATCCAAACTATCTCAACCAGACATAGGAGAACCCACAAACCATTCACACGTCCCCAATCAGAGATGTCAAATGAAAAAAACTGTACGATGGCCTTCTAGCCACACAAGCAGCAAAACTAGACTACCAACTCTCCAATTTACTGATAACGACCCCAGACTACAAATCGTTCAGAAAAGAAATAAAAACCATGCTATTCAAGAAATCCTTGAAGACAAACTAACACCGCAAGACTCATCCCAATTCTCTGAAACAACTCGCTGTACTCTTCAATTCCTCTGGAAATGGCCAGATAACTCCGTTTGTAATCTGCCTTGAACCGCAAGGTAATGGTGGAATAGAAATCACTAATGTAATGTAATTACCAGGGGATAATGAAAAATACAGTGACATTGTGAGATTTCATTTCAGTGCACTCTTAAGATCAGGCAGACTTGAAAGCCTCTGCCTTGCAATAAGGTTGAGAAGCCCTGACCATGTATTTTTTTTTTTTTTTTTTAAATAAAGAACTGACAAATGTAATCTGTTAGAAAAGTAAAGTCTCTGATAAGTTAACTGTTTTCTTTATTGTGTCTGAAGTCTTAAGATCCACAAATACTAGTGGTGAGGAGCAATTAGTCCAAGCACTGCCTGGATTACTGCAGTCTTTGTACATGAAGGATAACGTTAGTGCATTTATTTTGTGGATAGTGAACTGCAAGAAAAGCCTTTAATTTGGAATGTTTTTTCTAATAAAATTTAAACCAGCCAAGTCAGAGGAAGAGGAGAAAACCTGGTGGGGGGCATTGCTTTGCTTGTGCGGTTAGTGACTTGTGCACACTTTGGCCTGCTGACATCGGGAAAGGGCCATCTTGCCCTATAAAAATCTGAGTGGTTATTGTAACTCTGGAAGAAGAGAGAAACCTAGATTCTACTCTACTTGGTGGGGTCATCACTCTAACAGTGCAGTTAGTGTACTTGGCTCCTGTGATGTGTTTTGGCTAATTGATTTCACTAGGAAGGTCCTTGTTGCCCTATAAAAATCTGAGTAGCTACAGTGTGCAGCTGTTGTGGCATGTCTGTTGGGAGCCCTTTGGAGCTACAAAAGGGTTTGTGAAGAAATTGGAGAGAGTGATGAAGTACCATGATTCCCCTGGTTTCTTTGTGATAAGGGAGTAGTTAACGCAAGTTCTTAGATGTTCCTTTTATTTATTTATTAGGAGTTATGTACTGCCTTTTTTAAGGAATTCACTTAAGACCATATACAATATGTTGCAACAAAAATAAGTCAAACGTAGGCAATAGACAATTACAGCAGTAAAATATTCAAATAACAATACAATGTACGGTATAGTATGCTACATAAGTGTCAACATAGTACACAGTAAAACATTTTAATAGACATCATTAGTGTATAAGCAAAGATGGAACATATAGATAAAACAGAATACCAGGAATAAGAAATTAAGGGGAGAAGTTTTAAAGAAAGTTACATGTGTAGTTGAAAGGTGCATTAATATAATTTCAGCTGGGGTAGGATTGGATAAATATGTCCTGCTATAGTATGTGCAGCTGGTGGTTTCTTTCCTTGTGTGTGTGACTAACAAGTTGTTAGTTCTTCCATTAAAGCTTTTTCTTCTAGTTTATTCTAGATTAGGGTGGGTATTTAGGCTCAGTTTAAATTAGGCACTGTATTTTTGTCTATTATCTTTCTCTGTTCTTCTCGTGTTTGGGGGGGGGGGAATTAATATAAATCAGGTAGTTTTCCTATATAACATTTCCTTTTCTTTGAGGGGAATTCTTTACTATTTTCTTATTTTGGTTTCTTTAAAAATTAACAAAACAAAAGTTAGCCTGACAATCCTCTGTGGTGATTCAGTTGCATTAACACTATTCTTCCCTTTACAGAATGAGATGTGTTTGGCAACACAACAGCTCTCCAAGCAGCTACTAGCTTATGAAACTCAGGTGGGTACTTGGAAACAGAAATTTAAAAACTGATAAGGATGCAAATCGCTGTGTCACTGTGCCACTAATTCAAATCTGTTTGCATATATTTTTCTAGTTTAAGGATTCTGAACTAATTGGTAACTTTCTGTGTCTAACAAACTCAGGTTGTTTTTCTTGTTAAGAAAAAATAAGATTTAAAGACCATATTGTCCATTTTCTCACTCAGTCTTGGCTACTTTGTTTTATTTTTAGAATTTTGCTTTGGGCAAGGGAGATGAAGAAGTGATATCTACTCTTCAGTATTTTGCAAAAGTGGTGGATGAGGTAAAATACATTTTTACACATACATATAGTATGTGAACTGCTTGAGTACCTGAATGTAAACCACTTAGACTATAAGTGGTATATAAATGTTTAAATAATAACAATAATAATACAGGTCTAACAACATCTGTCTCACTCAGACCAGGGCCTGCTTCTAATACAGATAACTTTTCAAAATGTATAGCGTCCCTCTTTAACTCTGAACCAATCTAGAAAACTTAGGTCCTCTTTTACTAAGGGGTCCTTTTACTAAGGCACGCTAGCCATTTTAGCGCATGCTAAATGCTAACGTGTCCATGTAGACTAGCGCGCCTTAGTAAAAGGACCCCTTAGTCATGGTAGAGGTTTCTACCATGGCCCAGGGTGCTAAATTTTCAAACGCTGCTCCGAATTCTATGAGTGTCAGAGCATTTAGTGTTAGCGTTCCAGGCCATGGTAGAAAGCTCTACCACAGCTTAATTATTATTATTATTTTTTTTTTTTAAAAAAGGGGGGGGGGTAATAAACCTCTTTGAATTAGAAATTCAGTAACAAATATCTAGGCTGAAACAGGCAAAAGCCTCAGGACCTGCCAGTTTTGGAAATATTAGTTCTATACATTTCTCAACCATTTCCTGATTTTTGTTTTCTCCTTGAAATCTCTGTGTATGGAGGCTTGGGCTTTGAAGTAAATTAGATTCTGATGAGAGCAACGGAATAGCCTTAATGGGTCAGACCAATGATCCATCTAGTCAAGTATCCTGTCGTCATAGTGGCCCATCCGGGTCACAAGTACCTGGCAAAAATCCAAGTAGTAGCAACATTCCATGTTACCGATCCAGGGCAAACAGTGGCTTTCACCATGTCTGTCTCAATAGTAGACTTGGACCTTTCCTCCAGGAACGTGTTCAAACCTTTATTATCTTTCCCCCTCTTTTACAAAGCCACGCTAGCGTTTTTAGTGCCAGCTGCCGCGGTAACAGCTCTGACGCTCATAGAATCCCTATGCATGTGATGTCCACTCACTTCCAGATGCCTTGTGCTACGGTTTAATATGTCACGGCTCGAGAGAGTTTACGGGGCACTGTTCTAATCATTTGAGTAGAGATCAGATTTCAACCAGAGTGCAATGGGCACAATTTATGGTGAACTAGTTCTTATAGTGTTTTAAAAATATGTCCACAGAAAGAGACTACCTTTGTGGGTATTTTTGCTGGACTCCTTTGAAAAGAATTCCAGTTTCTCCTCTTCTTTGTGTAGGGCATGTAGATAGGACCTGATCCTTATATGTGCAAGCACTGTGTATTGTAATCCATGCCATTCTGTAATCTTTAGTCTTGTGTTTTGTTCTGTGTTGTTCTATTAGATTTTATTTATGAGTAAACTTTCTATATATAGTGTTCCCCTCGTAAATTTGACACGTAGCTCCTGATTGGTAAGATCCGACTTTAGTATAGGAAGAGGCGGAAGGAGCATACCGCGAGTGATTTTCTTCACTCGCCAGTGCTCCGGCTGTCTTCTCCTGCCTCTCCAGCTGCCCTCTCCTATCTCCCCCGCTAAAAACCGTATTCGCGGTTTTTCAGCATTCACGGGGTTTCCTGGAACGGAACCCCTGCGAATATCGGGGGAGTACTGTACATTAACTGCCTTTTTTATATAGTTTGCCTACTTGCTTTGGAGGTGGGCAAGCCGTATTGGCAGCAGGGGCAGAGAGATCAATTCAGCATTGGCGCACACATTTGGGGGGCTCTGCCTCCCATGTCCACTTCAGACTACACCTATGATTGGCTCTGTGCCTTAGAGATGTAATCCATTTTGAAAAGTCACACTTTGCAAGTGTGATTTCATTTTCACTGTCTTGCAATTTTTAACAAGCTGTAAATTTGCTATTCAAACTGCAGTACTAAGAGCACATCTGAGCCCTCTGACCCACTTATACATCAACTTGAATTCAGGTCCTAAGTCATTTTCTGCTATACTGCACATCTAAGGGGTAATTGCAGCCAAAGGCGCCATCTTCATCAGTTGGGGGCAAGAATTTCATTAGCAGTTACTAACCCAGAGTGTCTGCAGTTCTACAGTCAACAATACAGGAATAATTTTGACAATGTCAGTGATAAGAGTACACTAGCTTGACTTTATTACCCATAATTCTATCTGAAGCCTCCAGGGAAGGGACCAATTCTGTTTACAAATAATGACTTTTTTTTACCAATTAAACTATTAGGGCATCAATTTTGAAACTGCCTGTACAGGATTTTCAAAGTAATACTGTAGTACATGTCTGCTTTCATTCTAAAAGTTATCCCCAAAGATCACATGGACACATTTAAATATACTACTATGTGCAGATGCTTGCTTTTGCATTTTCAAGTACATGTGCATGTTGCAAGATCTCAGATATACAGTGCTTATACATATTGATCAATATGAAGGAGATATCTGTAAACTTTTATTGCAGAAAGAACAACGTTTCATTTACAATTGGAATACCTTATCTCCTAATGGTTTAAATTTTGAAATCGAGTGGTTAAATATATAAGTATATGTGTGTTGCCCTCGGATATAACGTCACTTCCGCTGCTTTAATTGCAGCATTTTTACCAGATGGGTGTATTAGTGAGTGCGTAAGTATTTAAATCCGGGAGCTTAAGCAACTTCAGCCAGTTCCTCTTCCGGTGTCGTTCCCCGATTTAGCTTGCCTGAGAAGGTATGTTTAACAACTTTATATTGATAGTAAAGAAGTTTTGATATTTGATATAAGATTGGCGAGATTCAGTTATAAGATTGAGTGTGTATTCGATTTATCGTTGTAATGTTTTTAATGTTAGTTTGCTTTTACCTAGACCCCTCCTGACGAAGAATACGAAACCTGGGTCGGGGGGCCAGGCATTGAAATAAAAAGCACATGGCACTTTAATCAGCACTTTAATAGCACTTCAGCACATTACAAAAATTTTTTGCACAATTTGCACTAGTTGCACAATCCATTAACGCTGCTATTGACTTTTATACTCGTTCCGCCATGGTTGTTGTAAATGGCTGGAATTTCAAGATATTGTGATATACCATCTAATCACATCGTTTCAGCGTTACTGGAGACTGAATCAATTTTTTGCTGTGAATGATAAGCGTTTGTTTTTAATATGTTAGCTTGATAGCTATAAATAAAATAAAGAGCTGTGATTCAATAAAGAATATTATTACTTTCATCACAGAATCCTAGTGACTTTCTCCCTATTAGTAAATTTACTCAGGAAAAACCATGAGCATAGTTTTAAATCCTGCCCTCAAGAATGAATTGGTGTTACACTTGTATTTTTACCTGCTGTTTCCCAGCATCCCCTCTACATCCTGTGCCGGTCCTCGCAGCTCATTTAGAATTAAGTCCAGAATTGCGTTTCCTCTCATGTTTTCCTTGACTAGTTGTTCAAGGAAGCAATCGCCTACTGTTTCCAGGAACTTGGTCTCTCTAGCACAGCCAGAGGTGCTGAGGTTCCATTCTATCCCCGGATAGTTGAAGTCGCCCATGATAACTGCGTTGCCTCCCTTGCAGTTGCGTTTAATCTCATCCATCATTTCTCCATCAATTTCTTCGGACTGCCCTGGGGGTTGGTAGTAGATGCCTATCCTGCCTATTCTGGTCCATTTGTTCCCGGAATTTTGACCCATAGAGACTTTAACTTATCCCTCTGTTGTGGCATGTTCTCTCCAGTAGATTCAATTCCCTCTTTGACGTATATGGCAATGCCGTATATGGCAATTCCTCCTTTTTGTATCACTCTGTCTCTGCGGTATAGTTTGTATCCCGGTAGCACCGTGTCCCAGACATTTTCAACAGTCCACCATGTTTCTGTGATGCCAATGATGTCAACGTTGTCCTTTTGTGCCACAGCTTCTAATTCACCCATCTTATTTCTAAGGCTCCTTGCATTCGTGTACATACACTTGAGTTTGCAGCCTGTTCCTTTCTTGCGTGTCCTTCCCTCTTGTGTCCCTTTTGGTCTGTCTTGTCTGTGATCTGGTGAGTCATCCCCTCCTTCTTCCTGCACGGTATCCTCTGGGTATACTGGTTCCCGAATCATTGACTCTCTCTCTTGGTCGACTGTCGGCTTTCCCCTTCTTCCTAGTTTAAAAGCTTCTCAACTTCTCTCTTGATATTGTTCGCAAGTAGCCTCATTCCATCTCTGCTGAGGTGGAGTCCGTCCTTCCTGTATAGCTTGCTCTTCCCCTAGAACGTCATCCAGTTGCGCACGAAGTGGAATCCTTCTTCCTCACACCAGCACCGCATCCAAGCATTGACTGCTTGCAGCTCTATCTATCTCTTCTCATGTGCCCTGGCTACCGGTAGGATCTCCGAAAATGCTATCCTCTGCATTCTAGTCTTCAGCTTCCTCCCTAGTGTCTGGAACTGGTCCTTCAGTACTTCTCTGTTGTAGTTCCTGTTGCTCACGTTATTCGTCCCCACATGGATCACCACTGCCGTATCTTCTTCTTCCATGCTGTCAACAATCCTGTCGATGCAGCTCACTATGTCTTCTACCTTGGCACCTGGTAGGCAGGTCACCAGCCGATCCTGTTTTCCTCCTGCTATGTGGCTGTCAACTTGTCTGATAATGGAGTCCCTCACGATGATTGCTGTCCCCTTTATCTTCTCTTTCTTCTCCAGCCACAGGTCTGTGTCCCTGGTGCATGTCCATCTCGCCAGTCGTAGGTCCGTGTCCTCCGTGCACACCCATCTTTTCTCATCTTGGTGTTGGCTTGCACCAGACATGCCTTCTTGTGGGTCCCCTCCGCTGCCTTCAGATCCCGCTGCTGTGTTGTCCTGTTGGTGGTCCCCACTCTCTGTAGATGTGTCCCGGCAGTTCCACTGTTGCTGGTGATTTTCCACGGTCTCCCTGAATAAATAATGCGATGATGGATTGGCAACCAGTGTGCACTTTTCAACAAAGGAGTGACGTGGTCAAATTTTTTCTTGTTGGTTATAATTTTTATGGCTGTGTTTTCTATTAATTGTAAGCGTCTGATGTCTTTTTGACAGACACCTTTGTGAAAAGAGTTGCAATAGTGAAGTTTGGAAATTATGAGGGAATGAATTAAAATGTTAAGAGATTGTGGATCAAGAATGTTAGCTAAGGATCTAACCATTCTGTTTCCAGAAAAAATTTTGACAACCAAGCAAGGGAAGATCTGTGAAATATAGGAACTATGGTCCAGATTCTCAAAACAGCATCAGAATTGGCTGGCGCCTGAAAAAAATGGCACCAGTCACATGTCACTCAAACTACAGCACCATTTTGAGAATAGCAGTCTTGTGTTGAAGATAAGTGCCAGAAATGTGGGCCAAGGTTTTAGAGTCCTACATTTCTGGCACCTATCTTCGACATGGAATCACGCTTAGTGCCGAACATCAACCCCGCCCATAACCCTGCATCTTTTGATGTTCAGCGCCAGTAAGCATCTGCATAGATGCGATTTGGGCACCTTTTTTTGTAGGCGCCTCACAGCACCTTCCTTTTTTTCTTAATTAGTTTTTAATTGGTTTTTAATGGCACAGTCAATTACCGCTCCTTTAATGGCCAATTAAAACACTTAGGGGCTCATAATCGAAAGAGAAAAACGTCCAAAAACCGGCCTAAGTCGGCACTTGGATGAACATTGTCCAAATACGTCCAAGTGCCGATAATAAAAACAGGTTTTAGACGTATTTCTAAATGACCTAGGCCTTCATAGTGCGAGTGTTGAGGGCGGGAGTTGGGCAGGACATGGGCCGGCTTAGACTTAGTCATACAGCATGTATAACCGAAAGTTATACAGCCCAGAACGACGAAACTTGGACATTGTGACTTAGACCACAAAAACCCACCTAAAGTCACCAGATAAGCACTGCAAACACATAAAACAGACCTCCACACACTACTCCAGTGATCACCGACACCCCCTCACCCCCATAAAAATCATAATCACACCTTTAAAATTCAGTCTCCAGACCATCATTTCCTGGCAGCCTGGCATAGGAAAGCCTAGTCGTCCAGCGTAGAGGTGGCTTAAGCCATCTTGAGGGTGGGTTAGGGACTCATGGAGAGGAGGACCCATGCCCATAAGCCCCTGTAATCACTGCATTGATACTTAAACATGTGCACTCCACTATACACCCCCAAAACCCTTTTTTACTGGTATATAAGTGGCTCCTGCAGCCATAAGGGCTATTAGGGTGGTAGATAAGTGGGCCTAGGGGATTCTGGAGGTGGTTTGGGGGGCTCACAATGACCTATAAAGGAGCTGTAATGAGGAGAAGACATGGCGCCCTTTTTGTGAAGTTCACAGCAGTGCCCTGTAAGGTACCCCACTATTTAGGTGCCATGTCTGGGTGTTCAGTCCATTACTTTGCAGACCCCTCCCATGTCCAACAGGGCTTGTTCTAGGCGTTTTTGACTTGGACAAAAAGTTGGACGAAAATGTGGTATAAAGATGGATGATTTAACGGCTTGGACGATCAGATCGGCAGGACATATAGTTAGACGATTTTCGAAACAAAAAAAATTTTGGATGTATTTTTCGAAAATGTGTCCTAGGCTGTTTTTTACTATGGACGATTTGCGACTTAGACGAAAACAGACTTAGACGTCTCTTTCGATTATGCCCCTCTTAGGCCCTGTTTAGGTGCCTTCCAAATGGAGCTGTTTTGAGAATCTGGGCCTTTGTCTTATGTCTAATTCATGGGAGGAAAGCAGGGTTTGCAACCCCTAAGCCTGCTTAGAATTTGAAAGGTTGCCACCTACTTATCCTTCCCTTTTCAGTGTTTCTTGTTGTTTTGCTTTTTTTCCTTTACTCAGATGATAAATAGGACTGTAAATCTTCCTGCAAGGGAAACAGTGCCCTAGCAACTTTGCTAAGTGTTTGGGCCATTCATCATGCATGTAGGATTGTTCTCACCTGTTGCTGTTGTGCAGGACCTCTTCAGTCTCTCTTTTTGTATTTTTCATAGAGCTGTTCAGATCAGTTTCCAAGTCATGGACCTGTTAGTTATTTTACTGTTTAAAAAATTTGTAAGTCCTGTCCTCATACTGTTTCATGATTTTGGTGTACTCCCACTAGCTGCTTACTTTAAAATTTTCCTGTTTAAAAAATCACCCACTCACCTATATTTGCTGAAATTGTGCAGATGCAGGTTTGCCACTGCCTACTGGAGTTCCACTTTTATCAGATTTTTCTTAGAGTCTACAGAAGGGAATATTAGCAGCAAATGCTTCTGAAATAATTGGATTGAAAAGTAAACCTCCTGCCTGGTTGTCAGAAGTGAGATCAAGCTTTTAGCGCCTCAGTAGGAGAGAAAGACAGGAGAAGATTAGTGGTGATGATGGTGGGGGGAGACCGTTGTTGCTGCCTGAAAGCAAAAGTGTTGTATACGAAATTTTGCATGACATGATTAGATATATTTGTATGTCAGTATATTGCTGTAAAATCTTCTTCAATGCCAATATTATAACTTGTATGAGGCTGTATCACAGATAAACTGTAAACATATATCAAATTTTTTATTTAATATGCATTTTAAACTTCACTTCTCATTTTCTGTATTTTGCATCAAGTGCACACATAACACTTTTGGTTTCAAAAGATGGACATGTTTTTACCAATTGGTGCATCAGGGAATAAGAGAGAAAATAGTCAGCAGAACGTTTTTTTGTTTGTGGGGGCCCCCAAAAGCTCTGCCCCAGTCCTATAATAGTACTAATTGGGGTGGGTGTTGAAGACAGATGCCAGCGCCCATACCAAGACCACTCCCAGGGCAGACTGCCCCCACCTCACATAATGGTTAACCACAAAATTAAACTACACAAAGCACACTGTATGCTTCTCAACATTCATTCCTTCTAGAATACCTGGCCTTAGTCACACATGCAGAACACAGATAACCCATATGCAAATACAGGACCACAAACTAAAAGTATTAATATATACAAATGAAACCCTAAGTTGGAAGAATCTGCATTCAGAATAACCCCAGAGAAATAGAAACAAATGCATTTCTTCCTGAACAGTGCAAATTATAGACAGCAGATGTAAATTCTCAAAACTGACACATTTCATTCACTAAATTGAAAATAAAATAATTTCCCCTAACTTTGTTGTCTGGTGATTTTTATTTTTCTAACCATCTTTTCCCAGTCTCTGGCTGCACTTTCTTCTGTCTGCTCTTAACTCTGTATGCAGGGCCGCCTTATCCATTTGCTGGTTTTCTCTCCTTCACTTTCTGGCCTACATCCAGCTTTAGCATTAACTTTAAACATTCAACTTTCTTTCATTTTTCTGCTTTCTTATCAAAATCTATCTACTTTTCCATGTCTTCCCTTCCCATCTATCTATGTGTACCATCTCCTTCCTCTTTCTTCTCCCCTATTCCTATCTAGCCATAAGAAGCATTACTTCTTATCTCTTCCCTGGCACACCCATTGCTTTATACCATCTCCTCCCTCTGTCTCCCCTTTCCCTCCATCCCTGTGCACTATTTCATCCCTCTCCATCTCCCATGGTCAGACATCTCTGTCTTCCCGCAACTATGGTCTGGTATCTTTCTCCTCTCCTTCCCATAGCCTGAAATCTCTCTCCTCTCCCAAGGTCTGGCATCTCTCTCCTTCCCTTCCTCTTCCCGTGGGCTGACATCTCTCTCCTCTCCTTTACATGGTCTGGCATCTCTCTCCTCTCCTTCCTGCATTCTGATATATCTCTCCCCCTCCTTCACTTCCCTCTTCTTCCCATTCCAGTGGTCTGACATCTTTCTTCCCTCCTTCCATCACCCTTCTCTGGAATCTTGACATCTTTCCCTTCTTTGAGTTATCTCTCCTCTCTTCCAGTATAACATTTCTCCCTTCCTCCTCTCCACCACTATCACGTCTAACAATTCTCTCTCTTTCTTCCTAACCCCCATGTAAACCATCTCTTTCCCTCCCATTCCACACACCTACTATGTCCAACAATTATCTTTTTCTCTTCTCTCACCCACCAGCAGCATCTCTCTTTCCCTCCCTTTCTAACTCATACAGCATCTGTCCTTCCCAACCCCCTCTCAGTCCATGCAGCATCTGTCCTTCCCTGCCTTCCCAACACCCCTGCAGCATCTGTCCTTCCCTGCCTTTCCAACACCAGCACCCCCCCTCCCAGCTGGATCCTATGGTACAGCCTCGCCCCAGTTTCCGACTCCCATACCTACCACCTCCCTGCCACTGTAATTTAAAATCTTCAGCCAGCCAGCGGCACAACCAAGCGAACTTCCTGCCATCGGCCTGCCCCAGAAGCATTCTTTCTAAAGCACTACCTTTTCCCGCATAGGCAGGACACTGGAGAAAGAATGCTTCCAGGACAGGCAGATGGTGAGAGGCTCACTTTGTTGTGCCGCCAGCTGCCTGAAGATTTTTAATTAAAGTGGTGGGGAGGTGGTAGGTGGGGGAGAAGGGAGAGCCATACTTCCAATTGCCATTTCTTGGGGAGGTATGGCCCTTGTGGGGCCCCCCCATTCCGATGCCTATGGGAAAGAGGGTACAGAATACATCCAAATTTGTTCTTTTGGGAAATCACCAATATGAATTTAGATTCAGGCTCTCTAAACGTACACTAATTTCTTGATCTTAATCTGATTCTTAGTTCTTTTCATTATGGTGATAATTCAGCTTTCATAATTTGGGATTGCATGGTATACACAGTGGCGTACCTAGCATATGTGACACCCGGGGCACATCATTTTGTGACACCCCCCCCATCTATATGAAAAATATGATTTTTAGTAACAATCCACATATCGCACAACAAGAGTGTACCTACAAAAAGGCAGCATCTTAAACACTGCAGTGAGCACTAGAACACCAACACATACATTGTAAAACTAAACAAGCTAGATCCTGTACAGTCAATTGATCCTGTACAGTCGATGCTATCAGAAAGCCATGTCCCTTTTATACACACAGACAGATACACCTTCGCCCAATATGGAATAATCACAAACTAAAAATAGAAATATGTAGACAAAATTTAAACTGAACCGCCAAGAAACCAGACTCTGCATACAATGCAACACTACAACATCACAAAAACAGTAATACATGTCCTCTAATACTGTGCAAAATATAAAGACAGTAGATGTAAATTTGAAAAAACTGATACATAACAATCACCACTTTACAAATTAACAAATAAAAATAAAACAAATAATGAGAAATAAGCAAATACCATTTTATTGGACTAAACCCGTAAGCTCGGTCCCCATCCCCGCAAACCACCTGATTCCATCCACACAAGCCTTGAATTGTTTTATATTGAACTTATTATATTAAAGTATAAAAAGAAACAATATTCTGTACAATTGTCAATTTATAAATCAGCGTCTTCTCCCCACTCTCTCTTCCCCATTTCCCTTCAGCGTACTCAGCCCACTCTCTCTCCACTTTCCTTCAGGGCACACACATAAAAACAAGCAAGTAATTTTATATCATTTTCATTCTATTCATTCATAGAAATTAAAGTCGAAATAATGCTAGTCACATAACAAAATATGATTTTACAAAAATAATTCACTGCACAGTCAAGCCTGCAAGGATTACTAGATGTCTTTCAGCAGCTCCCCTCCCTCCCTCCCCCTTACCTTCGTGGCCAAATCAAAATGATCTACCAACAATAAAATTTTAAAAACACAAAGCACACTGAATGCAGAGAAAATGTTAATTATCATTTATATTCCGCAGGTTTTCAAAGAGGTCAAGGCAGATGACTTTATGCAATGTCACCTCAGTAACAACTATTCAAAAATAGACAAATATACTCCCTCCCTTTTTACTAAACCGCGATAGCGTTTTTTAGCGCAGGGAGCTATGCTGAATGCCCCACACTGCTCTCAACGCTCATAGGCTCCCTGCGCTAAAAACCGCTATTGCGGTTTAGTAAAAGGGGGCCATAGTGCAAAATATAGACAGCATATATAAATTCTCAAAACGGACACATTTTGATCACTAAATTGAAAATAAAATCATTTTTCCTACCTTTGTTTGGTAAATTCATCAGTCTCTGGTTGCACTTTATTCTTCTGACTGTGCATCCAATATTTCTTCCCTTCTTTCAGCCTCCTGTATGCTTCCTCTCCTCCAGACCTCATTCCCTCCCCCAACTTTTTCTTTCTTTCATCCTGCCCCCTTCTTTCTTTCTTTCTCCATGCCCCCTTTCTTTCTGTATGTCTGTCTTTCTCTTTCTCTCTTTGTGCCCCATTTCTTTCTTTGTTTCACCCTGCCCCCTTCTTTCTTTCTCTCTCCATGCCCTCTTTCTTTCTTTCTCTCTGTCTGTCTTTCTCTTTCTCTCTCCGTGCCCCATTTTTTCTTTTTCTTTGTTTCACCCTGCCCCCTTTCTTTCTGTCTCCCTGTCCCCCCCCCGTTTCTTTCTTTCTTTCTCCCTCCCCTCCCCTATGCCACCACCATTGGGAATAGGCTGCCACTGCCGCCATCGAGAACAGGCTGGCTCCGAGTTCGCCCTGCTTTCTCTTCCCCTGACCAACTCTTTGCTTTTGCTGCCCGACGTCAATTCTAAAGTCGGAGAGGACATTCTGGGCCAGCCAGGCAGCGATTGGCTGGCTCAGAACGTCCTCTCCGACGTCAGAATTGACGTTGGGCAGCGAGAGTTGGTCGGCCCTGCAGGGAAGAAAAGAAGGGAGAACTCAGCCGGCTTGTTCCCGATGACGGCAGTGGAAGCCTTTCCCCGGTGGCAGCCTATTCCCCGGTGGGTGGCCAGCTGTGCACCCCCTTGGGGCGTGCACCCGGGGTGGACTACCCCCCCTACCCCCCTTGGTACGCCACTGGGTATACACAGCCCAGATGATTAAAGATTTAGAGCTAGATGCCCTAAACAGGGTCAGTAATGCCGCGTGGGTCCACTGTGATCCGATTTGGGGCCGATTCCAAAAGAGCGATTGATGCACAAACAGATTTGTATGCAAATGATTTGTATGGAAGTTCACCATTATCCCTGTCTCTCCCATCTAATGGATCATTGTGAGAGCAACTCTCACACATGCACAGAGCCGGCAGTTGAAGCCCGAACAGCTGAGAGGCAGGGGAAACCCCAAAGCAGCCTCCTGACACTGAGTTGTTCAGGGCAGGAAACCTTTTTTTTCATTGAACACAGATGTGCATGTTACCCATGCACAATATCTGTCCCCTTTTAAAAAAAAAAAGTTGTGCCGGCCCCCCTCTCAACCACATCCGACCCCCCTGACAACCGCATGTCCCCAAATGATGATGGCCACTCCCGTAAGAGACAGAAGGGATGCCCACTCCCTCCTGCCAATGAAGGCCCCCCCTGTATCAGGCTCCTCTGCAAACCATCCCCTACCTTCTTCCTTCTCAAAAAAAGGCAGGAGAAATGCCCACTCCCTCCTGCCGCCGAATATTCCCCCGAACCCCTGCCTCCCCATACCTTTGTTAGAAGTTGAGAGCAGGAAGGAAGCTGGTCCCTCCTGCTTGGAGGCCCTTAGGCGTCTGAGCCAATCAAGACTTTAGGCTCCTCCCTCTGTAAACCAGGATATAGAGGGAGGAGTCCAAGGCCCTAATTGGCTCAGACACCTGAGCCAGTCAGGGCCTTAGGCCCCTCCCCATGGCCAGTTAGGTTTCTCCCCTCTGTATCTGTATTCTTCCATTTTGGGGTTACTCTTTTATGCTTGGAAGCTTTTTTTTTTTTTTAAGAAAGCTCTACATGTGTTCTCTAGCACACATTATGCAGCTCAGTTGACTGAAGTATGAAGCTTATTACAGCTAAGACATTTGATTTGTAGCATATAAGAATAATTGGAATTAAACCAATCATGTACATTTATGTGGAAAAAAGTCTTTCAGGAAATGTACATATTATAAAGAACATGTGGCTGTGCTGTCTACTTATAGATGACCACTGTAACAGTTTGTTTCTTCAGTGAAAGGAGGAAAGCCTAAGAAATTTGATTCAGGGCTATTGCAGTGATATGCTCAAAATATTAAATGTTCTACAGCTTTATTTATTTGCTTCGTCCATTCCACAAATTCAGACTAGCACTGTTATTTTCAACATTTCTTTATGATAGAAAGTGAGATAAAATTGTGGGGTCAATTTTATTTAAAGTGATTTAAGTAACTGCCCAGGAAAGACTTTTGGCTGCTTAAATCACCTGTGTGGGGCTATCTGCCATCATTCAGTGGCACTTGTTAATGCTACTGAATAGCACCACAGACCACTAAACCGAAAGCCAGCTATTTTGTCAGTGTTTCGGGGATAGAAACAGCACTTATGTGGTTTAATGTTTTTAGCTCTTAACTGCCTAAGTTAAGCACATCAAACACAGTCCTATTTTTCTGCTTTTTGATTTTGTGGGTATGCGAGGGTTTTAGTATCTAAAGGTAGCAGAAGGGAATAATCTCTAGAGTTTGACTGGAAGCTGTATCTTGCCTGATCATTTTCTTTTGTTGTGAAAGTGGAAGGAAGGCAGCACATACAGATGTGGTTTGTTTTTTTTCAGCTTAATGTTCTTCATTCAGAACTGGCAAAACAGCTTGCAGACTCAATGATACTCCCCATCATACAGTTTCGAGAAAAAGATCTCACAGGTAAATTTGTTTTCAGTGATTAGGATTGCCTTCTAGTCCTATATATTCTAATTTTTATTCAATTCTGTCATAAATATACTGTCTTGGATATAGGAAACTAATTGGTCAGGTATCTATATTAGGTGGATTCTTTCTTCCTTATAGATAAATAAATGTTCTGGGAAATATGTTTGTTTACTAAAATCTTTATATACCGCATATACAACCAAAAAGGATCAAAGCGGTTTACAATATAACTAAATTCAAATTATGAAAAGAACTCCATTTAAATAGAGAAAACCCCCCAAAAACCATTTCTAATACATAATATCATTTAAAATCCAAATTAATTAATGAAATTAATACAAATTTAAAATTTATAAAATATATAAATTTATAAATGTAGACTGCATTCCCAAATTCATCTCATCAATTTAAAAAGGCCAGTTGAAAAAAATGTGTCTTTAAATGTCTTTTGAAATTTTGAAAAGATTCCTCCTTTTCTCAATTCTACAGGCAGTTAAAACTTCCATAATATTGGGGCTAGATAATAAAATGCAAAAATAGTAAAGAAATAATAAAAATGGTGTGTAGTACTATAACCCAGAGTATTGTTAAATATGTTGATGGATCTTAATATTATAATTAAAACATATTAGCTATATTCAGAAATGATCGATTTGTTTTATAAATTGTGTCTCTTACCATCATTGGATCTGAAACCATTTCCTCAACTTAACCTATAGTGGCTAAGGGCTCCTTTTACAAAGCCGCGCTAGCGGGGTTAACGCGTGCGACTTTTCATCACGCGCTAACCCCTGCGCTGGCCAACAACTACCATCTGCTCAAGAGGAGGTGGTAGCGGCAAGCGCGCGCTATTACGTGCGTTAAACCGCTAGCACGCCTTTATAAAAGGAGCCCTAAATTTCTTAAATTTAGCCGAAATTCATACTTATATATTTACTGAGAATTCCTTCTTTTTTGCCCTTTATTTTTTATTTGAATTTACGGCAATGGACCTTTTATTGATATTTGAAAAAGTGGGCATCCAATATAAACGATGTTAAGTACAATATTTGTAGCTAAAGCAGAAAATGAAATACTGTACTTTGGATTACTAGCTTCTAATATCTGTGCCATCATTTAACCACCAACTGTGTGGCAAATTATTAACCCACAAGCAATCTTTGTTAACCGAACTTCATAATAGGATTGGACAAAGGTCACTTAATATCATTCAAACTTGATAATAAATTAAGACCATATATCTAATGTCTTTGAATTTACAGCAAAAATAAAGTGGTGACTTTACACACTGTGAAATAGACGAACCCAAGATGTAATATACACTCTATGTATTTGCCAAACATAGGGCTCCTTTTACTAAGCTGCGTTAGGGCATTAATGTGCGGAATAGCGTGTGCTGAATTGCCGCACACGCTAGACCTTAAAGCCAGCATTGAGCTGGCGTTAGTTCTAGCCCTGTAGTGCACGGTGTAGCATGCGGTAATATCCTGCGTGCACTAAAAACGCTGGCACATCTTAGTAAAAGGAGCCCATAGTGATTAAAAAAATATTGAAACCATGTGATTATAAATGTAAATAATGAAAACATGATTATCAATATGAATGAAATAAAAGAATAATAATAAAGCCATATTCAAGTTTTTTTTTTTCAAGTTTTTATTAGGATTTTATATACCGCCTATCAAGGTTATCTAAGCGGTTTTACAATCAGGTACTCAAGCATTTTCCCTTTCTGTCCCGGTGGGCTCACAATCTATCTAACGTAAGGCTTAGTTTAGTTTAGTTTAGAACTCTTTGGGTATGGCGGTATATAAGAACTTAATAATAATAATAATAATAATAATATACACATATTATAGAATATATTATAACATATTATGTAAAATTGTACCCAACACCCTCCCCCCTTTGGTGTGCCAAAAGAAGAAAAAGAAAAGAAGAAGAGAAGAAGTGATGACTATTCACTACAATATTTTGTCAATGGCCCCCATATTTTTATAAATTTAGTATATGTCCCTCTTTGTATTGCTATTGCTCGTTCCATTTTAAATATATGACATTAATGTATTCCACCAAAATGTATAACTAAGGTTATTGTCATTGGTTTTTAATGTCACTTTCAGTTATCAGTGCTGATTAAGATCCTCTTTTACTAAGATGTACTAACCGATTAGCGCATGCTAAATGCGAATGCGTGCATGTTAGTCTATGGACACATTTAGTGCACGCTAATTCGATTAGTGCGTGCTAATCTGTTAGCGCACTTTAGTAAAAGAGGGGGTAAGTCAATTTAAAAAAATTAAGGGCTCCTTTTACTAAGATGCGCTACGCGTTTTAGCGTGCACTAAATGCAAATGTGCCCTTTATAAGTCTATGGATGCGTTAGCGTTTAGCACACTCTAAAACGGCTAACATGCCTTTGTAAAAAGGGGTAAGTTTAATGTCTAGATCTGCTGGGTGTGCTGATCTTGGCACCTAACTGTAGGCGTCTTTTATAGAATTAGGGCCTTTGTGCTTAATTTTATAGCAGGATGCCAATGCAAGAAGTTAATAAATGTGCTTATTATGTAGAAGGATGCTATGCTCCTATGTACCTTAATAAAATAATTACCCAGAAGCAGTCCTAGTAGCATGCAAATACCGATCCACACATTGAGACCTGCTCTGAAATTGGTAGGTGTATTTGTGTGTACTCATATATTATAAACTATACACATATATCATAATTCTACCCCTATTCCACCCAAACTATACCTCAAAACCACCCACATTACCATCGTGTCAGTGAATGTGTGTGTATATGTATATATATGTACATGAAGAAAAAAATCTTTATAAATTTACACCCTTTGTTTCACAACCCTTATATTTTATGGGGATCTTTGTAAAATTAATATAGGGCCTTGGAAAATGTACGTATTCTATCTTGTACAGTAAGATTAGCCATTTTACCAAAAATTAGTTGGAAAAACACAGCTAAGTCACTCATGGTTTAGCTTATGTACTGAGAGACATTACACATAAGTAGTATTTTGCTACCAGCATGTGTAAATGGCAGATTTTCAAATCTGTCAATGCAAGAGGAGCCAGTTAAGAAGCTGAGTTTCAACATTAGATACAGTGGTACCTTGGATTACGAGCATAATCCAGGAGCATGCTCGTAATCCAAAATGCTCATTTATCAAAGCAAAGTTCCCCATAGAAAATAGTGGCAACACCGATGATTCGTTCCAGAACCCGGGCTCTGTACCTGTCGGGTGCCGGGTGCTGCAGCGCCGTCTCCTCTGTCCGCCTCCTCCGTCCGTCATCTGAAGAAGAACCCCACAGTGCCGCTTCAGGGGGGGATGGCTCTAATGTCCGCCAGCCACTGGAGAACCCCGCAGTGCTGCTTCAGAGGGATGCCTCCTCCATCTGCCGGCCAGCCCTCCACGTCGGATGCCCCCTGCATGCTGGAGAGCCCCCAACCGAGCCCATGCAGCCGAGCGCCGCCCCACCCATACGCTGTGCACGACACGCACAACGCCAATGATTGACGCTGTGCGCGTCATACGCAACGCGCAGGCGGGACGGCACCCGGCCGCGCAGGTCCAGACAGAGGTCCTCCAACCTGTGGAAGGCACCCGACATGGAAGGCTGGCTGGAAGACGGAAGAGGAATCCCCTGAAGCGGCGCTTCCTGGGCTGTAAGTGCTCATTTATCGAGGCAGTGCTTGGTTTGCGAGCCAAAAGTTTGCTGAGTGTTTTGCTCGTCTTGCAAAACGCTCACAAACCGGGTTACTTGCAAACCGAGGTTCCACTGTATTTTGCTTTGTTGGGTTTTTTTTACACCAGAGATATAAGCATAATTTCTCCCTCAACAACTCCTCCAAACCCAAATGAACTCCTTCAAACAAAATGAACAGTGTGCTAACATTTACATGTGTTTCAGAGCAGGTGTAAATAACAATGGATCATTTTTTTTAAGCACTCATATATGTGTAAAGATAGACAATACACACTTTAAGAACAATCCAGAGCATGCTTCTGTCAAATCTGTGCTTGCCAGCTGCACATTATGTAAAAGTTGTCTCTTCTAAAATCAATACTTCCATCTGTATGACTATGGGCTCCTTTTACTAAACTGCGCCAGTGGTTTTAGCCCATGCTTAGCGCACACTAAATTGCCCTGCGTGCTAGACACTAACTCCAGCATTGAGCTGGCGTTAGTTTTTGGCACATAGCGCGCAGGGCAATGCAGCAGACGCTAAAAACGCTAGCATACCTTAGTAAAAGGAGCCCTATATGTATATATGACTTACGTATACACGTAATGGGAGTAATGCAATTTCAAAAGGATGACAATTGCAGAGCCTATTATCTGTTGAGTTAATTGTGTTGTACATGCTTTTGAATCTTGATTACTGTAACATGGCACGGTCTCTGATTTCCCTGGCTTTTTGAGTTCTGTACTAGGCACTGAATAATAATAATAATAATATAACAGTTTATATACTGCAGGACCATGAATAGACCTTTATGGCTGTGAAATTTTTTATAAGTTTTCTGTCCTCTGAAATGTTTATCTCTATTTTTCTTTCCAGAAGTAAGCACTTTAAAAGATCTGTTCAGTCTTGCTAGTAATGGTAGGTTTCTGATTTTATTTTGATGCTGTCTTTTCTTGTACAGACACACTCAGTAATGCAGTTTGAGCTCGTTTGGAAAAACATAATAATAGGGTTGTAGGGGAGGCAAATTTCTTGGGTTTAGGATATCCATGCCTTTTCAGAAAGATTTAGCAATAGCATATCCCCTCGAAAAGCAAAATTTAATTTGTATAAAGCATCCTACATATTGAATTCTGTTTTCCAAAGGATTTCTTCCATTATGTCTGCAAGGACAAAAGTATTGTTCATCTGTTTTTATTGCTAGTTGATCTACTACCTCATTGTCTTCAGCTATTTGACAAAATTCTATACCAGTGGTCTCAAACCCAAACCCATTGCAGGGTCACCTTTTGGATTTGTAGGTACTTGGAGGGTCTCAGAAAAAAAATAGTTAATGTCTTATTAAAGAAATGACAATTTTGCATGAGGTTTATAAATCTTTCTTTTTGGCTGTCTCAATAATAATATTGTAATTTATAGCTAAAGGGCCATATGATCAAGGAACTGTTTTATTTTACTTTTGTGATTATGATAAACATACCGAGGGCCTCAAAATAGTACCTGGCGGGCTGCATTTGGCCCCCAGGCCACAGGTTTGAAACCTACTGTATATATTCAAATATAAACTGGGATTTTTTGGCCCAAAAATTGGCCCAAAAATGGGGGTCCTGATTTATATTTGGGCCAGTGCCCCCCCCCGCCCCCCCTGAATTATTGCAAGCTGCCACAAGGCTCTGCACCCTGTCCCCCCTCCCTGCCCTGTCTTCATACCTCATCTGCCGATCCGTGGTGGTCCAGAGGTACAGCGGTCAGAAACAAGCTTTCCGTTCTCCTGCTCCCTGCTAACCTGGTCAATAGTGGCTGCCACAAGATTGGGTTTCTTCAGCGGCACCGAGCAGGAGCACACTTTGGCACTGCTGCTCGGCGCTGAGCAGCTTCCTGACTGGCTCCCGCTCAGCGCTGAGCAGGAATTCCAAAGCAAGCTCCTGCTCAGTGCTGCTCAGCGGCTGAAGAAGCCCTGATCTTGCGGCAGCCACCACTGACCAGGTTAGCAGCAGGGCAGGAGCACGGAAAGCTCGCTCCTGCCCGCTACACTTCTGGACCACCAGGGATTGGCAGAGGATGTACCAGGGCAAGGAGGGGGGCTGGGTGCAGAGCCTGACAGGGCAGGGACACTTGAATATTAAGCCGCCTGACTTATATTTGAGTCAACCATTTTTCCTCCTTTTTGGGGGGAAAATGAGGGTCTCGACTTATATTCGGATCGACATATTCGAGTATATACAGTAATATAATACTACCTGATCTACTCTTTACCGTCACTGGAAATGACCAGAGATCTTCCTTTGTAACCCTCCTTCTATAACTCTTTTGTAATCCACCTTGAACCGTAAGGTAATGGCAGAATAGAAATCTCTAATGTAATGTAATGTAATAATATTGTAGTATAGTTTGCTTGGAAGTTACTTTTTGTTCTGATTTTTCATTTTTGTCTGTTTCGATTTTTTTGTTGTTGTTATTTTCCATATTCTCATGCTGCTGTTGAGAAACTTTGATAAGATGCTTTAGGTCAGACCCTCTCTAAACTGAAACAGCAACCCTTTGGAATGTTGTCCTGCCTTTTTCCCATTAAAGTAGTTTATCTGGCTATCTATCCTGCTAATTAGAGTTGTGTGACATCCACATAAAGTGTATCCTGATATTGAACATGCTTCTTTTTATAGAACATGACATATCAATGGCAAAATACAGCCGGTTACCAAAGAAACGAGAAAATGAGAAGGTAAAATGATTCTAGGTGGATATATTTTTGTTGTGTCACTTGCACATTAAGGGGTCATTCTATAAAGTGAACCCCAAGAAACACACATTCGCATACATGTGTAAATGCCACAGTTCCTATTAACATACTGTTCCTTTGACAAGGCATCTAAATGTGGTGATGCATAGTTTGAAAGTGAATGTACGTAGGGGCAGAGTCTGGCTGGAGAGTGGGCAGGGTACATAGTTAAATAAGTAAATTATAAAACAATATAATTTGTGTGCTTTGTCAATTTAGGTGCAAGCTTTACATTAGCCCTATGGTTTGTATAAGTGCTTGCACCTAAATTGTAGTTATGTATTTTTCTTGTTATGCTAGTATCCTATAAAGGAAAGTGCGCCCCACATATAGCAGGTGGCCTGTTATTGGAATTGCCCTCCATGAGAGTAAATTTTTTTTTTAATTCTTTATTCATTTTTTTATGTTACAAAAAGTGTAGCAATTAAACTCATATGAACTTAAAGATACACACTTGATTAACTCTCATATAAGCATAAAGTTTAACATTTCATTACAAATTAATATTCTATAATATTTTAAATATTATGTAAGAAATCTAAAATTTAAATCATTCTAATTGAATATAATAATCCCCCATCCCTCCCTCCCTATTCAATAATACATAAAATCATCCTTACTGTGAAAACTATTCAAATACTCATGTATTATATAATAACAACAAGTAAAGCCCACCCCTTTTCACCCCTAATCAAATATCTTATCATGGGAAAAGTTAATCATTCATTACAAAAATCTGTTAATGGTCCCCAGACTTTCTGAAATTTATTAATATAACCTTTTTGCGTTGCTATTGTGAGTTCCATTTTGTATATATGACATACAGAATTTTACCAGAAATTGTAATTTAACCTGTCATACTTTTTCCAATTGTATGTTATTTGTTGTATTGCTACTCCAGTTAAAATAAATAAAAGTTTGTTGTTATTTGACGAGATTTGACTCCTTGCTCTCATAGTTGTTCCAAATAAAAGAGTAATTTTATAGTGGATCATCTAGGTTTACAGGCCATGTAAGCACCTATTTTAAACCTATTATATAAAGATACAAGGGGTGCCTATGTGTCTTTTTATAAATTACTCCAGAAGATATATGTGAATAAATCATGAATCCAGCAATACTCTGCTACTAAACATGCGTGCATAAAATTATGTATGTTCTTAACATTATGCATGCTTTTAAATTGGGAAGGGGGGTTATTTTTTATAAGAGAGTGTGCATATACTGGCATATACACACGAAAAAGTCTGATAAAATTAATCCCCAGGATTAAACACACATAAAGACCTCTTTTATAAAATTACCCTTTGCATACAAGCACTTCGCTTTGACACGTATGTTTGTACTTGTACGCGACCTGGTGTAGGTGTTTTGAAGGATGAGTTTGGACGAAGTTACAAAGTATGCCCATAGGTGCTGTGATACATGTTCATTTGCATATTTCAGTTGCATAGATTTACACCAGCTCCTGTGGAGGAACTTTATTTATCTAAAAATTTTCTATCCTGCACCCTCTACCATTACAATTCACATAAATATTATATTTATAGCCACATTATTCCAGCTAGAAACATAGAAAGATGACGGCAGAAAAGGGCCATAGCCCATCAAGTCTGCCCACTCCATTAACCCTCCCCAAACAACCCCCTAAGGGGTCACTCACAGGTGGCATCACCTCTACACTGCCCTCGTAAAGATCCGACGTAGGCATCCCATTTTTTTCTTAAAATGCTGCTGGCCAAGATCACTTGCTCTGGGAGTTTGTTCCAATGGTCTACCACTCTTTCTGTGAAGAAGTACTTCCTGGTATCCCCATGAAATTTCCTGCCCCTGATTCTTAGCGGATGTCCTCTTGTGGCCGACGGACCCTTGAAAGAGAAAATGTTGTCTTCCACCTCTATGTGGCCAGTGATGTACTTAAATGTCTCAATCATGTCTCCCCTCTCCCTACGCTCTTCGAGAGAGTATAGCCGCAATCTGTGCAGCCTGTCCTCGTATGAGAAATCCTTAAGCCCCAAGATCATCCTAGTAGCCATGCGCTGAACCGACTCAACTCTCAGTACGCTCTTACGGTAGTGTGGCCTCCAGAATTGCACACAGTACTCCAGATGAGATCTCACCATGGTTCTGTACAATGGCATTATGACCTCCGGCTTCCGGCTAACAAAGCTTCTACGGATACAACCCAGCATTTGTCTAGCCTTGGATGTAGCCTTTTCCACTTGGATGGCTGTTTTCATGTCTCTACTAATGATTACCCCTAAGTCCCGCTCTGCTGCCGTCCTAGCCAAGGTCTCGCCATTCAGTGTGTATGTTCTGCACGGATTATTGTTGCCAAGGTGCATGATCTTGCATTTTTTCGCGTTGAAGCCCAGCTGCCAGGTCGTGGACCAATGTTCCAGTAACAGCAGGTCTTGCTTCATGGTGGGAAAGGTCATGTCATACCACCAGTATATGGATATAAAAGCTCTGTATAAGTGTTAAGAAAAGACACTTCACTCAAATGAGGAAGTTCAAAAGGGATGTTACCTCTCTATGACCCTCAGCCTTTGGATTCAATCTATAACATCTTAGAGACAAGGATGGCCAGAAGAATGCTGGGCTAAATAGAGAGAGGTATAACCAGCAGAAAATGTTGGTGCCCTACTTGGTGTATTGTATTCAGTTTTGGAGGTCAGTAAGGACATAAAGACTTGAAGCAGTTCAGAGAAAAGTGACAAAAGTGGTATGGAGTTTGTGATAAGATGTACAGGAAAAGACTTGAGGACCTGAATATATATACCCTCGAGGAAAGGAGGCATAAGGGAGATATAATACAGATATTTTTAGTACTTGAAAAGTATCAATATACATATAAATCTTTACCATAGGTGAGGAAACAGTAGAACTAGAGGACATATTACATGGTGGTAGACTTAGGAGTAATATCAGTAAGTACTTTTTCACAGAGGGTGGCGGATGCCTGGAATGCCCTGCTAGGGGAGGTGGCGGAATTAAAAAATGCATGGGATAAATACAAAAGATCCTCAAATGCAAAAGGAAATAATCAAAACAACACTTAACAAGGCACAACAGGGCAGATGTTTATTTTGTCTGTCCCAGTTTTAGAAAGACAGATTTGGATAGGCTGGAGTGCTGAGAAATGGACTAGTGCCTGGCAGACTTCTACTCTCTGTGACACAAGAATTACAGAGACAGATCAAGACCAAGTGTGTGGCTTTTGTGTATGTCACATTCATATCACATGCTATGAATATATCTCAGAGGGAGAGGAGACAACTTAAAGTTGATAGGAAGTAAAATGTTAGTTTGTAACATGTTAGATTGCTGGTTTAATCAAGTAGAGTAGAACGCTGATTATCTGGACTAACCTCGGCAGAGAGTAGTCTAGATAATCAAATATCTGGCTGATTGGATTTTTGTTTTTTTTCATAATAATAATTGTTAAAAAAAAACACCATCAGCAACTCCCCCTCCCCACCAACAAGAAAAGGCAGCATTCCCCCTCCCTCCCTGAACAGACACCACCAACCTCCTCCTGGACCCACAGGAAACACTAGTGGGATGGAGGATGATGGTACTTAGGGGGGAACTCAAATATAAACTGAGACCCCCCTCCCCCCGATGTAATCCAGATAATTGGATATCTGAATAATTGGTATTATTTCTATAGCGCTGAAAGGCGTACGCAACGCTGTACATTCTAACACGCAATAGACAGTCCCTGCTCAGAAGAGCTTACAAGACATTTCAGGATTGGGGAGATTATAGTGGGTATACGTATTTGACATGTGTTCTACTGTATTGACAATGAATGTGACTGTGCTGTAATCAAAATACCAGTCTTCATGATTGTGTGACTGCCCTATTTTGTGATGCCAGTATTTGATCATGATGAGAATGTAACCTGCACAGAGTGACAGGTGCAGCTCTGACTGCCTTATTAGGCAGACTAGATAGACCATGTGGGTCTTTGTCTTTTATCATATATCATGCTACTATGACTAAAACTTGATAAATCCTGAAGGCATAAGTGAGAATCCCCATGCAAATGCAGACAAGCCTTAAAAAAAAGGGAAGGGGGGGTGTTGTAACTATTGAAGGGCTCTGGCCACTTTGACTTTGTCAGATGACATCACCATCAAGTGTGTCTGCATTTCCCTGTCACCTACAGAGAATCCCATTACAAGCAAGCAACTGTGAATTCAGAGAACTGTACTGCAAATATCAACTAGGAAGATATACCTTGGGTAGGGTTACTAGATTTTCTGTCTGGAAAATCCGGATCCCTAGACTCGCCCCCAGGCCTGCCCAGTCCCACCCATCCCCGCCCCATCATGCCCTGCTTCCTCCCTGTCATGCCCACAAGCCTGCCTCCAATCCCACCCCAGCTGCGCCCCCCCCCCCCCCACTACCTTCTGTCGTCGGGCAGGACATCCGCACATGTGCGGATGCAACGCAATGGCATTGTATTCACACATGTGAGGGTGCCCTCCTACATGAAGGAAAGCTTTTCAAAACCCGGACAAAGTGCTGAGGTTTGAAAAGCCATCCGGACCCCCAGACATGTCCTCAAAAGGAGGATATGTCCGGGGAAATCTGGACATCTGTTAACCCTAACCTTGGGTATAATCACATCTAGTATCTACAGCACAAACTGGAATTGTGGAAGATGAGCAAAGACATTTTAAGTCACCTTTACCTCTGAGATATAATCTTTGTCATATTTTTGATATTGAGAATTGAACGTACACAGCAGGAAAGTTTAACTATGGAGTTTGAACCTCTCTTTTATGCAGTCATTGCATTTAACACCTAGTCCTCAACATTAGGAGACTTCTTGCATGCTCTGCTCTAAATCGCAGAAGAAGTCACATAAGGCCAGGAAATTGCAGTTTGCAAGCGCTGCACGGCAAATGCACCAAAGTCCTTTAAATCCATATGGGCTTCTGTTCATTTACCATGCTGGCCTGCGCTATTCGGCTTGATAAAAGAGGCCTTTAATTTAAGGCTTTTTTACTATACTGTGTCTTTGAATCAAAGCCATAGTCTAAAAGAAATATAAAACTTTTTGTTTTAATATCTGAATTGCAATGCATTATATTGTCAGTAACTTGAAATCCTGCATTAATGATTCCCCAGCTAAAAACAGAGGTTGCAAAAGAGGTGGCGAATGCAAGAAGAAAACAGCATCTTTCATCCTTACAGTACTATTGTGCCCTGAATGCTCTGCAATATAGAAAGAGAATTGCAGTGGTAGAACCCATGCTGGGATTTGCACAAGGACAAGTATGTAAACCCATCATACTACAAATGTTAGCTTGGTCAAAAATGTAATTTGTTATTATGAGTGAAAGCATTAAGAAGATGATATTCTAGCCATTTCTAGGGCTAAACAGTAATTTACACATGTAGCCTGGCCATCTGAAAATTGCCCTTTTTAAGGCTGCTAAAAGTATGTGCATATTAATAGAATATTGTAACTAATACATTTTTTTTATTCCAGACTTTCTATGCTGGTTTTGTTAACACGTAGGACAAAGCAGTTTACAAAACTAATAAAATGGAGGGAGAATAAACACAACTTAAACAGAAAGAGGGACATAATCAAAAAATACATCTAAGTCCGTTTTGGGCCTAAGTCGCTAGTCACCCAAAGTCGGCAGTGTCTAAACTCCATTCTCGAAAAATGCATCCAAAATATATATTTTTTCGAGAATCATCTAATTATACGTCTAGCTGGATTGAAGACAAAGTTTTATTTTATTTTTCTTTCCAGCTTATGATTTATCTTTAATCTTATCTATTGTTTTGCCTTTTGTCTTTGTTTTGTTCTATTTCTATCATTTAAATTTCTCCAGAATTCTACTGTTCAACGGCTCCCCCTTCTGCTTCTATTCCTTTCTCTCCTCTCTTCTACCTTCCAAAGTATTTAGATCAATGCTGTCTTGTTAAAATGTTTATTTTATTTTTATTTTTCCTCTAACTCTACTTTTCACTTCTCTATTACCCTCCAGGTACTTTAGTTAGATTGTGAGCCTTCGGGACAGTAAGGGAATTTTTCAAGTACCTTTCTTATTTCTAATCTTAATGTATATTTTCTGTAAACCGCTTAGAACCTAACGGATGTAGCGGTATATAAGAAATAAATTACATTACATTACATTACATAATTAAGTCTTCAGCACAAGCAACACTCTAAAATTTACCCATCTCAAATTGTAGCTAACCATGGTGGCCATTTAATATCCTTGTATATTAATGGTGGCGGTGTCTATATAACACTACTTCTGACACCAAACACACTTTTGACATCATGACGCTCCCTGTCATCTCACACCAGGGTCATCCAATCAAGTTCTTCATTCAAGCTTTTAGGAGTCAGTGTATTTAGATTTAAAAATCCAGCATTCTTTAAATTTCAGCGCATTTTCTAAATTACCACCCTTCTGGAACTGAATCTAGTAATGTTATTTATTCAGCATATTTGAGAATTCGATGTGATCAGTGTGATCTGCTGTTAAAGTAGACACAAAAGAGAGAAACTCCAGATTTGATGTTTGTTCAAAAGTATTATTCCCTCTCATCTTCAATTAATAAGATCATATTGCAACATTGGCATGTAATACAACTATAAGGCAAATATCGGTCTTTCTGGAAAATATCCTATCAATAGAATACCAATATTGGTGAATTAGTGAATTTGATGATAAGATCACCATGGAAACAAAGAAATCGGGAGTCTCATCAGGTATGATTTATTTGATCCAGTATCCATGTGAGAGAATCTATACAGGGCACTCTATGTGATCTATTAAGGTGCAATTAAATGAACATAAGAGTCAACACTGTTACAGACACAGCCCCTTTAGTGAATCACTGGACAGATAAAGGTCACGTTTTTAAGGATATCAGAGGGCACCCTATGGATTCAATTTCAGAAGGGTGGTAATTTAGAAAATATGCTGAATTTTAAAGAATGAAGAACTTAATTGGTGTGAGATAACAGGGAGCATCGTAATGTCAATAGCACATAAGATACTTACCTCTTACCAAGAAAATGTATTGAATCTTGGTTTGGGATATGTTCCATCAACTGATTATGATGCCTTCCGAACAAGGATAGTGGTCTATAGATTTTTGAGAAAAATACAGATGAAAGTATATTTTACTCACTCTCATAGTGTATTGAACCCATCACTGGTAACAACCAAATATCTTTGGTGTCTTCTGGGCCCTCTGCATTCTAATATTGTGACATTTTGAGATCTATTATTGAAAGAACTTCAAAAGATTGAACAACGAACCACAGTCTTAGGCACTATAATATTTCATACATGGAATGGCAGAGCTTTCAAAAATTGTGTCTTGATTCTGAACTAGTAATCTCAAGAGTGGATAAAGGTGGAGCCATCATGCTACAATTTTGTTTGGGTCTATTTAAGGGATCATCAGTTTGATGATTTGGCTCACTGTGGTAAATTGGATTATGACCCCAGTAATGATATGAGTGCGATTGGCCAGTTGGTGTCAGATGTGCTGAATTTTAAAGAACACTGGATTTTATAGCTAAATGCCTAGGCTCCAATGAAGAACTTGATTGGATGACATTGGTGTGAGATAACAGGGAGCATCATGGCTTCAATAGCATATTCGGTGTCAGAAGTAGTGTTATATAGACACCAATGTCACCATTAATATATAGGGAAATGAAACTGTGTTATTGATGTTGGAATTTACGGAGGGATTTGTTTCACCAGTAAAAAATATTAACTCATATGATACCAGGGTCATAGAGCTAGAGTATATATGGGCATACAGAGAAGAAAACAACACCTTTAGTATTTCATTGGATTCCTGAGGCTCATTCTATATAAGACATCAGATGGCGGGTGATTGATCATATACCTTCCCATCCTCTTGGGGGGGTTGTTTAAGAGGTTGTCTACCAGGAACACTATTAGATTTATAAATTACACACTCTTTTCTCTGTTGTGCTGAATGAATCTATCAAATGGATATCTATGATTTGATTGGTGGACCGCTATCATGTGATCTTTGATTAGTTTATTAATACTAATAGTTTGTATATATGAGCAGTAAGCATATTATATGTATATTTAGCAGCTTTGACTATACATGTTGCAGTGCTGGATATACATTGTTTTTTATTGCCACAATTGGCATTTAAAAAAATATTGATTGATACTGCTCAATATTGAAACATTCACTGTCTACTTTACGATTATCTTTTTTTCATATGTAGTAATTATCTTTTTGATATTTTTCAGGTTTACTTTTTCAAGAAGGGGGCAGATATGTTTTCTAAAAGAATGGATGACTTTTTATTATCTATATCAAACATGATTAAAAGGTAACAAATGCACTTGTAGCGGCTATAGATTTCCTAAGAATTATAAATGGAAGATTCAGTTGATATCCCTTTTCTGTGAGATGATACTTTATGGGATAATTGAAGGGCTTATTTCTAAATCCCATTAAGTCCAATGCAACTAACATAGGGCCCCGTTTATCAAATTGCAGTAGAGGTTTTTACTGAGGGCGGGCGAGGTAAATTCTCCAGACGCTCATTCAATTCCTATGAGTTGCATGTACCTTTCTGGCCCGCAGTAAAAAGTTCTGCTGAGGTTTGATAAAAGGGGGCCGTAGATTTAACAGATTTTAGAAATAAGCCCTTCAATTATAGAAAGCATCTTCCATATGTAATCATGCTTTACACATGGAATATGCCAACAGAACAGTGGAGCTCCTTAGAGGGCACTGCTGTGAATTGTATGTAAAGGGTGCCAGATATACATATTACCATATACCCCTTATAATTTATGTTGAGCCCTCCAAAATTCCCCCCAAACCTACTATACCCAATATCCCTTATGGCTGTACTTGGCAACTATAGTAGGGTTTTGGTGGGTTAGAGTGCTTTTGGGTCAGGCGTCTCCTCTATGGTTCACTTGCCCACCTGTGTGATGCTCTACTAGGATAATAATAATAAAAATAATAACTTTATTTTTGTATACCGCCATACCCCGAAGAGTTCTAGGCGGTTCACATTATTTAGACAGAGATTACAAGTGGTTACATATCAAATTGATCATGGAGTAGTTTGACAGAGATTACGAGTGGTTACACAAATTGATCATAGAGTAGCAGACAGCAAGGAGAGAGTATTTACAAGTGATTACATATCAAAATGGTCATAGAGTTGCGAACAGCAAGGAGAGAAGTAGTGGGAAGAGGAGGGAGAACAGGGGGGGCGAGGATCAGAAGGGGGTAGAAGAGGATTGGAAGGGGCATTGAGGGTCTTGGTCTCGGAATAGGTGAGTTTTGAGTAATTTTCTGAAGTCGAGGTAGTTGTGGGCCTTGAGGACCATTTGGGCTAGCCAAGGGTTTAGTTTGGCGGCTTGGAAGGCGTAGGTTTTGTCTAGGAATTTTTTTGAGTGGCATAGTTTTAGGGAGGGGAAGGCGAAGAGTTGAATTTTACGGGCGTTCTTGTAGTTGTGGTTAAGGGTGAAGTGAGGGGTGATGTAGCTTGGGGATAAACCAAATAACGTTTTGTAGCAAAAACAGGCGAATTTGAATATGATTCTGGATTCTAGAGGGAGCCAGTGAAGTTTATGGTAGAAAGGGGTGATATGGTCCCATTTTTTCAGGCCAAATATGAGGCGGACTGCGGTGTTCTGGATCATCCTTAGTCTCCTGATGGTTTTCTTTGTGGAGCCTAAGTAGATGATGTTGCAGTAGTCCAGTATGCTGAGTATGGAGGATTGCACTAGGAGGCGGAATGAAGAGTCGTCAAAGTATTTTTTTATGGTGCGGAGTTTCCATAGAGTCGAGATACTTTTCCTGACTGTGATATCAGTGTGTTTCTCGAGGGATAGATGTTTGTCCAGTGTTACTCCCAGAACTTTTAAGGTTTGTTCAAGGGGGAATATCAGATGCTGCTGTTCCAGAGACAGGTATGTACTGTTTCATTCAGAGTTTGGAGTGATGGGAGGGGGTCTGGGACCACTAGTGGAGTGTGAAGGGTCATTACTTAATCCCTCCAGTGGTCATCTGGTCAGTTTGGGTACCTTTTTGGCACTTAGACGTTTTGGGCTAGACTTCTTTTGGAAGTGTCTAAGTTCCTTCCAGGATGTCTTGGAAAAGGTTTGATTATCCTCGCAAGATGTCCAAGTCTGGCATGGCCAAAGCACACCCATAACATGCCCCCTTGAAACTCGATGTAGAGTGAACGAAACATCTTGCTAGATGTCCAGGAGAATGTTTTAGAAAATCGGCACTTAGAATCCTGATGATTAGGATGTCAAGTGCCGATTTGGGTGTTTTTCTTGGACGTTTTAGTTTTTTGATTATGCTCCTAATAATATCATTAAACAAAAATAAAATATTTTGAAAAAATAATTGTCACAGCTTCCTGAAAAATTATCATATATAAGCCAGCCTCAAGCCTTTGACCTTCATACTGAATAGCAATCACCCTCAAAGAGAAATCATTCTACCTAAAGAATAATATTGTTCACCAATACAATTAACCATAATGCTATATACAAAAAACATCGGGGAATGCTAGGGAGGTAAAATTCCTAGATATCATAAATGACTGCTTCTTGGAGCAACTGGTCCAGGAACCGACAAGAGGTGGAGCTATTTTATATTTGGTCCTTAGTGGAATGCAAGGCATAGTATAGGAGTTAGCTGTGTTGGGTCCCCTAGGAAACAGTGATAATAACATGATCAAATTTGAGCTAATACTGGGAGTGACGTCACAAAAGAAATCTACTGTAGAGGCATTTAATTTTCAAAAGGGTAACTATGATAAAATGAGGAAAATGGTTAAAAAGATGTTAAAAGGATCAGTTGCTAAGAACATAAGTATTGCCGCTGCTGGGTCAGACCAGTGGTCCATCATGCCCAGCTGTCTGCTCACACGGTGGCCCTCCGGTCAAAGACCAGCGCCCTAACTGAGACCAGCCCTACCTGCGTATGTCCGTGTTCAGCAGGAACTTATCTAGCTTTGCCTTGAATCCCTGGAGGGTGTTTTCCCCTATGACAGACTCCGGAAGAATGTTCCAGCTCTCCACCACTCTCTGGGTGAAGAAGAACTTCCTTACGTTTGTATGGAATATATCCCCTTTCAACTTTAGAGAGTGCCCTCTCGTTCTCCCTACCTTGGAGAGGGTGAAGAACCTGTCCTTGTCTATTAAGTCTATCCCCTTCAGTACCTTGAATGTTTCAATCATGTCCCCTCTCAATTTCCTCTGTTCGAGGGAGAAGAGGCCCAGTTTCTCTAATCTTTCGCTGTACGGCAGCTCCTCCAACCCTTTAACCATCTTAGTTGCTCTTCTCTGGACCCTTTCCAGTAGTATCATGTCCTTCTTCATGTACGGTGACCAGTGCAGGACGCAGTACTCCAGGTGAGGCGCACCATGGCCCGGTACAGCGGTATGATAACCTTCTTCGATCTGTTTGTGATCCCCTTCTTTATCATTCCTAGCATTCTGTTTGCTTTTTTCGCTGCCGCCACACATTGCGCGGAAGGCTTCATCGACTTGTCGATCAGAACTCCCAAGTCTCTTTCCTGGGAGGTCTCTCCAAGTTCCGCCCCGGACATCCTGTATTCGTGCATGAGATTTTTGTTACCTACATGCATCACTTTACACTTATCCACTTTGAACCTCATCTGCCATGTTGATGCCCTTTATTTGAGCCTGATTATGTCACGTTGCAGATCTTTGCAATCCCCCTGCGTCTTCACTACTCTGAATAACTTCATATCGTCCGTGAATTTAATTACCTCGCTCGTCGTACCTATGTCCAGATCATTTATAAAGATGTTGAAGAGCACGGTTCCAAGCACCGAGCCCTGCGGCACTTCACTGGTGACGCTCCTCCATTCCTGAGTATTGTCCATTTACCCCCACTCTTTGTTTCCTATGCTCCAGCTAGTTTTTAATCCACGTGAGTATTTCACCCTCAATTCCATGGCTCGAAATTTTCCGAAGTAGTCGTTCATGTGGAACCTTGTCGAACGCCTTCTGAAAGTCCAGATATACAATGTCGAACGGGTCACCCTTGTCTATCTGCCTGTTTACTCCCTTGAAGAAGTGCAGCAAGTTTGTCAAACAAGATCTGCCTTTACTGAAACCGTGCTGGCTGGTTCTCATTAGCCCATGTCCGTCAAGGTGATCAATGAGGCGGTCCTATATCAGCGCCTCTACCATCTTTCCCGGTACCAAGGTCAGACTCACCGGTCTGTAGTTTCCCAGGTCTCCCCTTGAACCTTTTTTGAAGATCGGTGTAACATTCGCCATCTTCCAGCCTCCGGAATCTTTCCCGATACAATCGACAGATTGGCTATTAGTTGAAGTAGTTCAGCTATGGTCCCTTTCAATTCCTTGATGACCCTTGGATGGATGCCATCCGGTCCCGGGGATTTATCGCTCTTAAGCCTATCAATCTGCCTGCATACCTCTTCTAGACTGACTGTTAACCCTGTCAGTTTCCTGTTTTCACTCCCAGCATATAGCCTAATGGGTTCCGGTATGCTGTGTATATCCTCTTCGGTAAATACAGACGCAAAAAACGTGTTCAGTCTGTCAGCGATTGCTTTGTCCTCCTTTAGCGCTCCCTTTATTCCATGGTCATCCAATGCTTCCTTTGCAGGTCGTTTCCCGCAAAGGAACTATAAGCATGGGTGTTATTTAAAAATACCATCAAGGAAGCCCAGACCAGATGTATTCCACGTATCAGCAAAGGTGGAAAGAAGAGGAAACAAGAGCTGGCATGGTTAAAAGGTGAAGTGAAAGAGGCTGAGCCAAAAAAAAATCCTTTAAAGAATGGAAAAAGGATCCAAATGAAGAAAATAAGAGACACAAGCACTGGCAAGTTAGATGCAAAGTATTGATAAAGAAAGCTAAGATAGAATATGAAGAGAAACTTGCAAAAAAAGCAAAAACTCATAACAATTTTTTAGGTACCATCAGAAGCATAAAACCTTTGAGTGAATCCATGAGACCATTGGATGATCAAGGAACAAAAGGGGCGCTCAGGGAGGATAAGGCCATAGCGGAGAGACTGAATGAATTCTTTGCTTTGGTCTTTATGGATGAAGATGTAAGAGATCTACCGGAACTGGAAATGGTTTTCAAGGGTGATGATGCGGAGGAACTGAAAGAAATCTCGGTGAATCTGAAAGATGTACTAAGCCAAATCGATAAGTTAATAAATGATAAATCACATGGACCAGATGGTATACATCCCAGGGTAAAAAAAGAACTCAAACATTAAATTTCTGATCTGTTCTGAGTGATCTGTAACCTGTTGTGAAAATCATCAGTAGTACCTGAAGATCTGATCTGTTCTTAGTGATCTGTAACCTGTTGTGAAAATCATCGGTAGTACCTGAAGACTGAAGAGTAGCCAATGTTACGCCGATTTTTAAAAAGGGTTCCGGGGGAGATTGGGAGATTACAGACCGATAAGCCTGACTTTAGTGTTGGGTAAAATGATGGAAACAATTTTAAAATAAAATTGTGGAACCCCCTAGACAAACATGTTATAATGAGACAGAGTCAGCATGGATTCAGCTGAGAGAGATCTTGCCTCACCAATTTGCTTGACTTCTTTGAAGGTGTGAATAAACATGTGGATAAAGTTGAGCCAGTTGATGTAGTGTATCTAGATTTTCAGAAAGCTTTTGACAAAATTCGTCATGAGAGGTTCCTGAGAAAATTAAAGAGTCATGGTATAGGTGGCAAAGTTCAGTTGTGGATTAGGAATTGGTTATTGGACAGAAAACAGAGGGTAGGGTTAAATGGTCATTTTTTCCAATGGATGTTCTGTACTTGGACCTGTGCTATTTAACTAATTTATAAATGATCTGGAAATTGGAAAAGCGAGCAAGGTGATTAAATTTGCAGATGCCACTAAAATGTTCAAAATTGTTAAAACGCATGCTGATTGTGAAAAATTGCAGGCGGACCTTAGGAAATTGGAAGACTGGGCATCCAAGTGGAAGATGAAATTTAATGTGGACAAATGCAAAGTGATGCACATTGGGAAGAATAACCCAAATCACTAGAGTCCACCTTGGGAGTTAGCATCCAAGAAAAGAATCTGTGTGTCATTGTAGACAATACAATGAAACTTTCCACCCAATGTGTGGGGGTAGCCAAAAAAGCAAACAAGATGCTAGGAATTATTAAAAAAGGGATGGTTAACAAGACTAAGAATGTTATAATGCCTATGTATCGCTCCATTTTATGACCTCACCTGGAATATTGCATTCAATACTGGCCTCTTTATCTCAAGAAAGATAAAGTGGCACTAGAAAAGGTTCAAAGAAGAGCGACCAAGATTTGATAAAGGGGATGGAACTCCTCTCATATGAGGAAAGACTAAAAAGGTTAGGGCTCTTCAGTTTGGAAAAGAGATGGCTGAGGGGAGATATGATCGAAGTCTATAAAATCCTGAGTGGAATAGGACGGGTACAAGTGGATTGATTTTTCACTCCATCAGAAATTACAAAGACTAGGGGACGCTCGATGAAGTTACAGGGAAATACTTTTAAAACCAATCGGAAGAAATATTTTTTCACTCAGAGAATAGTTAAGCTCTGGTACGCATTGCCTGAGGTTGTGGTAAGAGTGGATAGCTTAGCTGGCTTTAAGAAGGATTTGGACAATTTCCTGGAGGAAAAGTCCAAAGTCTGTTATTGAGAAAGCCACTGCTTGCCCTGGATCGGTAGCATGGAATGTTGCTCTTTGAGTTTCTGCCAGGCACTTGTGACCTGAATTGGCCACTAATGGAAACAGGGTACTGGGCTAAATGGACCATTGGTCTAAACCAGTATGGCCATTTTTGTGTTCTTATAACTGCGTGCCTATATTTAGGCACCTTTTCTATAAAAGAAAAAAAAAAGGCAGGCATCTACTTTCCTTGCAAGAATATTTGTTTTTTTGTATTTATCTGTATTTCTATTCTGCACAATCCTGTGTTCTTGGCGGATTACAAAATAAAACATTCACAATTCTAAAAGCAACACACAGATAGGTGCGAGCATTTATGACAGCTTTATAGTTGGTGTAAATCCCCAAAATAATGCACCTTATAGAACACTATAAGATACATATGTAAGTGTGAATCCTACCCACTGTCTGTGTTTTATGCTCATCTGTCATAAGGATAGCTGTATTGGGTCAGCCCAGTATCCTGTTTCCACAGTGGCCAATTCAGGTCACATGCACCTATGTAAGATATGCACATATTTGCAGAACATTGGCATTTACAGATATATATGCCATTATTCAAAACATTTGCATGTGTAATTTCTGTGTAAATGTTAAGGGTCTACTTTATAGAATTACCCCCATAGGCACGAATGCAGTGGAAGCAGTGAATGCAAATAAATTTCACACACATTTATTGTGGAAATCCTGAAAACCATGCTGGATTGTGGATCTCGAGGACTGGATTTGATGTGCAGTATATGAAAACTTGTATAAATAAATAATAATAATAACTTTATTTTTCTATACCGCCATAATCTTGCGACTTCTAGGCGGTTCACAATGAAGAATAGCTGTACAATCAGCGAATTACAGTATATGAATAGATAAGGGGTCACTGAGCAGTCGGTGATTACAAGGTGCAAGGTGGTTAGAAGGAAAACTATACATAGGTTGCAGTATAAGAATTAACTATTTTACATATTACATTGAAAATGATCGGACACCTGCGAGTAACTGGATACAATTGTGAAGAGGAAATTTTAGCAGACAAAGAATATAGGATACCTAAAATGAAGAAGAAATTCAGGGTAAGGTGTGATAGTTTTGTTCGTGGGGAGAAAGTCTGGCTAGGACATGAATTTCTTAAACAAAGTGGTCTTTAATTCTTTCCGGAAGACGCTGTAGGTCAACCTAGCGACATCAATGAAATAACCTAGCCAAGATTGCTGTCTACCAGCTTGAAACTTGAAAGTTCTATCCAGGAAGGTTCGATATCTGCAGCCAGCGATTTTCGGGTATGCAAAAAGGTTGCGGTTTCTGGTAGACCTAATGGAGGAGTAGAATTCGAAGTGAGGTAGAAGGTAGTTGGGGGGCCATTCCCCAGATTAGTTTGCAGCAAAAGCAGGAGAATTTGAATAGAATTCTTTCCTCAGTTGGTACTAACGTGATCACTTTTCTTTAGTCCGAATATTAAGCGGACGGCCGTGTTTTTCTTACGGTTTTTTTAGATGTCCCCAAGTAAATGATGTTACAGTAGTCCAGGGTGGATAGAATCAATGACTGTACCAGTAGTCTGAAAGATAGAGGGTCAAAATATTTTTTTATGGTTTTCAGTTTCCAAAGAGTGGAGAAGCATTTTCTTTTTCAATTCAGAGAATTGATGAGTGTACTATATTTAATCTCTGGTGTTTATCAACATGCCATACATCCTTAGTTTTCATTATAAGAACTTATTGGACCACTGAATTCTGCAATGAGAAAATGTGTCGGAATTGTGGATATACAGTATATTAACCAAGAACAATTTATTTCCTCAGAGTTGACATTTTTCTAAGATGTTAAAGACAAAACTGAGGCCCTCTTTTACTAGCATGCACTAATCGATTTAGCGCACGCTGAACGCTAACACGTGCATGTTAGTCTATGTTAGCGTGCGCTAATTCGATTAGCGCACCTTAGTAAAAGAGGGGGTAAGATTTCACATGGCAGTTCTTTTTCAGAGTCCATATTTTTGCTCAACAGTAAAAATCTGCTCCTGTCTGGAATTTAGGATCAGCAGGAAAATATGAACATAATATACCGCTGAGTTTTCAGGTATAGAAAGTGTCTTTAAAAGGCAATCAGGAATGCTGTATTTCAGAATGGTGATTAACAAGCAAGCTGTAGCTGATACTTGTTTACTGGACTCAGCTATGCGTAGTTAGCTTTCAAGACCTATGCTCGATTCATTTCATCAGAATAGACTCTGCATTGTGGACACAAAGTAAGAAAGGCAGATATAATCTTCATTTGAACTCTCATTCCATCCCATTTCTTTCAACCTGAAGAACTGCCTTAAGTGACTTAGTACAGACCCACAAATATAACTGCTCAGCTCTGCTTCATACTTTGCCCAGCTTCACCGTCAGCATTTTGTAGACAACATACTGTAGAAGGCAAACAAGGAATAAATGATCGTTTTCTCTGTCAGTCACTCTTTTGTGAAATAAAGGAAGTGCAGCTAGTGGCAGGAGAGTGAAAATGACGCTGCAGTGCTACGCACATTAAGAGACTGATTCTATAAATGGCACGTAAATCATCTGGTGCCTAGAAAAATGGCGCCCCGCATGTCAATCACACTTAGGCGCTGTCTACAGAATCGTGGCTAGCAGGGCCTATGTAAAAACTTAGGCGCCTGAAATATGGGCCAGGGTTTTAAGGGCCTGCATTTCAGGTGCCTGAGTTTTTAGAGAATTGCGCTTAACAGTGCCTAAATCACGCTTTACCCAAAGAAATGCCCACTTAGGTGTTAGGTGCCACTAAGCACCATGCGATAGGCACCTATCTTTTATAGAATCAGATAGGCACCTATGGCCCAATTCAAATTTTTTCTCCAATTATACTATTAAGGGTATTTTGCTAATTAAGTTAGGTGCCTGATTCTATATAATTTACTTAAAAAAATCGGCACAGACTAGTGTGGCACTAATTGTGATTCTATGAAAGTTAGGCGTACTGTAAAGAATCATGCTTAGCATCACCTAAATGACACTAGGTGCCTTAGCTTTTAGGCATACTGTATTTATGCCAGGGTTTTCTTGACCTAAATGCCTGCACCTAAGTTGGGTGCTCAACGGCACCTAAGTCAAAACACAGCCTTGTTCTGCCCCCTAACCATGCCCACTTTTAGGCAGGCACTTTGGACAAGGTGCCTAACTATTTTAGAATCACACCTACCAAGTTAGGTGCCTAACTTTCCATTCAGTCCAATTAAAGCCATTTATGAGGTATTAAGTGCCAATTATTGATGCCAATTTAGTCTATCATTTAAATTAGATGCCTGTATTGGCTAGGCACACTCTTATGTAGGTGCCTAACTTTAGGTGGACTTTATAGAATTTTGGGGTAAGAGTACTGTGCCATCCTGGGAGCAGAAGATTATGATTAAGGAAATGCAGAGTTCTCTCTCGACAAGCAAGATGAAATCAGCCACTGTTAGATGCCTTTTATCTTATAGCACCAACACAGAGCAGCTCTCTAGGGCTCAGAAAAAACAAGATAGCTTCTCGTGTGAGCATGTGTGAAAGTTCCAGTACAGCCAGCTGCCTGCTCGCTGGACCCCTTGGTCTGTCTTTACCTGCACTACCACACAGACATGTTCTCTACACTAGGTTGTTTTTTTTTCCCCTATACAGTGCCTACATCCACCTGTTTGCCCAAATATTGTTGTTTTTTGTCTACAACTGCCATCCTCCTCTCATTCAACTAAACACACACAAAAGACTTTGTTTTACATCCACCACAAAGATTGAATTCAACATCGTTAACCTGATTTTTCCTTTGACAGATCCTTTAAGTGGATATTAGTGTCCCAGTGTTCCTCAGAAACCAGGACAAAGATTTGAAATTGAGCTAAACACTTTATTAGCATACAGAGCTTACAGACCATGTAGTGTAGTTGTTCTCCTGCTTCCTTGGGGAAGAATTTGTGAAAATGTAGTTTGTGTGAGTGAGAGAGGAAGATGTGTGTTTGTAGAGCCTGAACTTTTGACCCATGGCAACTTACTGTTGCTATTCCCAAAATCAGGGGTAGAGTATAAACAGAGCTGAACTTCCAGAAGCACAATTAAATCCCGGTCAGAATCCTGGGTTTACCAAAATACATGATCAGACAGATCCAAACCAAACAAAACTCTGCAGCTAGGTTTCTACTAGGTAAAACGAGACAGATGAGTGCTACCCGCTACCCGCTACTGAAGGAGTTACACTGGCTCCTGATTGAGAGCAGGGTGAAATTCAAAATCCTATTGCTGACACACAAATCTGTTCACCTCTTGGAACCGCAATACCTAGCAGCCAGACTAAATAACCATACGCCCCGGCATGCTCTGCGCTCAAGCCAAGAGTCCTTACTACAAATACCTTCCTTCAAAGACATCAAATACAAAAGCACCAGGACAAGAATGTTCTTGGTAATGGCAACGACGTGGTGGAATGCCCTACCAAAGGAATTAAAGTTAGAAAAGAACATTGGAAAATTCAAGAAAGGAATAAAAACTATCCTTTTCTCAAACTACTTCAACTGAAACTATGAAATTGACAGAGAGAGGAAACCAGATCTTTCAGGGATGCATGTAAATAGATTATATTTAGTTGAAATGGCCAACCTCCTTAAGAGGTGTGTATAGTGTATTTAGTGGCAATAGTAAACATACATAGGACAACTGATTTGGTATAAACATGTGCATATAAGTAGGATGATGAATTATTGGCATAACCATGCCAGTATTAATAACTCTATAAAACCACTAGTATTTCAGTATAGAGCCCATGCATTGTAACACCTCACAACTCCTTATGGTAACATCTCTACAGAAGCTAATGTATCATATAACGTGAATAGGGACGGAGGAGTAAAAGACCCTGATCGATTTTCAGAGGGTTGTGTTCGTGAGGAGCTAGCTAAAATAAAGGTAGACAAAGCGATGGGGCCGGATGGTGTTCATCTGAGGGTGCTGAAGGAACTTAGGGAAGTTCTGGTAGCTCCGCTGACTGACCTTTTTAACGAGTCTCTAGAGGCGGGAGTGGTACCGGAGGACTGGAAAAGGGTGGATATGGTCCCTCTCCACAAGAGTGGAAGTAAGGAAGAAGTAGAGAATTACAGGCTGGTAAGTCTGACTTCTGTGGTAAGCAAATTAATGGAAATGCTTTTAAAACAGAGACTGGTGAAGTTTCTGGAATCCTGTGGATTACAGGACCGGAGGCAATATGGATTCACTAGAGGTAGGTCTTGTCAGACAAAGCTGATCAATTTCTTTGACTGGGTGACCAGAGAATTGGATAGAGGATGTGTGCTAGATGTGGTGTATTTAGATTTTAGCAAAGTCTTTGACAGTGTTCCACACAGACATCTAATAAATAGACTTGAGTGCCCTTGGGATGGGTCCCAAAGTGATAGGCTGGGTCAGGAACTGGTTGAGTGGAAGGTGACAGAGGGTAGTGATCAATGGAGATTGCTCTGAGGTAAAGGGATGTTAACAGTGGTGTGCCTCAAGGTTCTGTTCCTGGGCCTGTTCTTGTTAACATTTTTATAAATGATATTGCTGAAGGGTTGCCGGGTAAGATTTGCCTCTTTGCGGATGATACTAAAATCTGCAATAGAGTAGACACGCTGGATGGTGTGAATAACATGAAGAAAGACCTGGCGAAGCTTGAAGAATGGTCTGAAATTTGGCAGCTAAAATTTAATGCTAAGAAGTACAAGGTCTGCATTTGGACTGCAAAAACCCTAAGGGAATGGTACAGTTTAGGGGGTGAAGAACTTATGTGCACGACGGAAGAGCGGGACTTGGGTGTGATTGTATGTGATGATCTTAAGGTGGCCAAACAGGTTGAAAAGGTGACGGCAAAAGCTAGAAGGATGCTAGGTTGCATAGGGAGAGGTATGGCCAGTAGGAAAAAGGAGGTATTGATGCCTCTGTATAAGACTGGTGAGACCTCATTTAAAATATTGTGTACAATTCTGGAGGCCACACCTTCATAAAGATATAGAAAGGATGGAGTCAGTCCAGAGGAAGGCTGCTAAAATGGTGTGTGGTCTTCATGATAAGGCATATGGGGACAGACTTTAAAGATCTCAATCTGTATACTTTGGAGGAAAGGTGGGAAAGGGGAGATGTGATAGAGACATTTAAATACCTACGTAATTTAAATGTGCATGAGTTGAGTTTCTTTCATTTGAAAGGAAACTCTGCAATGAGAGGGCATAGGATGAAGTTAAGAGGTGATGGGCTCCGGCGTAATCTGAGGAAATACTTTTTTATAGAAAGGGTGGTAGATGTATGGAACAGTCTCCCAGAAGGGGTGGTGGAAACAGAGACTGTGTCTGAATTCAAGAGGACCTGGGATAGGCACGTGGGATCTCTCGGAGAGAGAAAGAGATAATGGTTACTGCGGATGGGCAGACTAGATGGGCCATTTGGCCTTTATCTGCTATCATGTTTCTATATCACTTTTACAAAAGTTCATGTAGTGTCTTTGCAGAGGCTCATATAGACCGCTCTGAATTGACTCCCCAGTCATTAGTAGCGGTATAGAGCAGGGGTGGGCAACTCCAGTCCTCAAGGGCCGGAATCCAGTTGGGTTTTCAGGATTTCTTCCATGAATATGCATGAGATCTATTTGCATGCACTGCTTTCAATGCATATTCATGGATGAAATCCTGAAAACCTGACTGGATTCCGGCCCTCGAGGACTGGAGTTGCCCACCCCTGGTATAGAAGCTCTCAATAATCATAATCATAAGCAAAACTGAACTTCCAGAAGCAGAATAATTAAATCCTGGTCAGGATTAATGGAACATTTGTTTAGTTCCCCATGCCATTTTCAGCATTTTTCATTTTTGTTTTGTTTATATTTTCATTCTGGGGGCGATGCTATTAATAGTGCAAAACAAATTTTTGTTATCATTTGGGACTAAAGAATACATGGAATAACATCAGAAATGTCAATGACATTTCCCATGGTGTTTCAAATAAATGTAAACTAATACCAAAGACCTGCTCCTGGTTCTCTAATTTTCTGATTTGCATATAGAACTCTACATACAAAATTGCACTTGTTGGAATAATTTACCAATCATTCATGGAGGGTGATTAATCAATCTTTAAGGAGTTCACCTGGGTATATCCACAGTAATTGTGCACCCTAAAGCGCACTGCAGGGTTTACCCACAAACATCACATAACACCACCCTATATGTGAATATTTTTAAATTCAAAAATTGCTTTTTTTTTGGGGGGGGGGGTAAATCAAAAGTGCTGTGTGCAAAAATCAAATAGAGAAATCAAAAATATTTAATATAAAGTCGCTTGGACTCTTAGGTCCTTATGAAAGAAAGTTTTCCACCACAGTTCAAAAATAAATATACACGGAGACTTATCTTTACGAAGTCCACAAGATTTCAAATGTTTCCTTAGAAGGGGGTGCCTCGTCAGATTGTCCTACAGAGTACCCCATTTCGTATCTTTCAGGGGCAAACTCAGGGGCACATCCCGCTGTTTGTTAGTAAATTAGCTTCTCCATATCCCTGCGGAATTGTGTATTGACCCCTCCCCAACTTTGGCTCTATATATTTGTGGGTTTCAAATAAATGCACATCCCTAGTACTGTTCCTCTTCCATCAGTATTGGTCTGGAAAAACTTGAACTTATTAAATGCTAAGTAGGCCTTTGAAAAAGGAAGACTTACCCCCTCTTTTATTAAGGCACGGTAGACGTTTTAGCGCAGGCCATTTCCCTGAATGGAAAAATCTGAATACGCAATATAGTCTGGAATTTCTATGCTTTCAGGTGGACTTTCTGGGACACCAGGCCACACAGTGGTATAAAATTATAAGTGAATCTGTTAAAAGGAAACCCAAAAATGGTCTTAGAGATATTTGGAGCATTGAGATTAAGCATCAAATTTCAGCATCTCAATGGCCACAAATTTGGTCTTGGAGGATGAGATGTACAATGTCTGCATCTATGAGATAAACTTGTTTTTTTCTTCTGCATAGAGCGTTTTGGACCCCAGTTAGACTACAAAAGTTAAATAGTTCAAAGTCTAATAGATGTTGGCACTGTAATCTTGAAGTAGGGACTTTGGATCATCTTTTGTTTTATTGTCCCTTTATCTTAGCCTTTTGGAACTCAATTTGGGATCAAGTAAATTGTTTATTGGAAAAACATGTGGCATTATCTTATGATACAGTACTATTTGGTATGTCAATGAGGAAAAAGAGTCAAATATCAAATAACAATAAGCTTTTATTAATAATGACAGGAGTCGCCATTCAGCATATTACAAGAAATTGGAAAAATTACAGTAGACTCAGTTATAATTTCTGGTGGAACTCATTATGTCACATATATAAAATGGAAAGAGCAAGAGCTATACAACAAGGAAGCTATAAGAAATTTAATAAAATTTGGGAGCCATTAACTTCTTATTGTAATGAGTAAACACCATTTTCTATTGAAATTTACACCGTTTAATGTTGGGGGGGGGAGGTATAATTTTTTATTATTCATATTGGGAAAATAATAGAGGAATGATGGGTGGGAAGGGTGGTAATTTTATGTATTGTAAGACAAATTAGAAAGAATATCAAGTGATGTGTTTTAATTGTATTGTTTTATTGTTTGTACACTAGATGTAAGATTGAAAATGAATAAAGAATTAAAAAAAAAAAAAAGCATGCACTAAACGCTAACACAGCCATTATATTCTATGGATGCGATAGCGTTTAGCACGTGCAAATATTTAGCGTACGCTAAATCAGCTAGCGCACCTTAGTAAAAGAAGGGGTTATTCTTGTGGACTGAAAAAGACAATAGTGAACCTTCGCAGTATCTTGCAAAGAAAAGGTCACAGCATGATCTCCAAGCCCTACACCCCCAGAAATAACTAGAAAGAGAGCAAGAAAAACACCAAGTATAATAATTATGTGCTCCAAGCAACAGACACTTGATTTCTGAATTACCTTTGGCAAACATTAAAATGCTTTTGATTATATTGTAGCATTCAGGAAGACCTTGATGCTGACACTGAAGCCATGAGACTCTCTCAGCAGGAACTGCTTTCAGGAGATGAATTTATCTACACCCCGGACTCTGATATAGCCTCTCCAGTGATAAACAGAAATCTTATCCAGAAGTCTGGCTACCTTAACATTAGGAGGTAAAGAGAATGGCTGGTTCTTGATTCAGTATAGAATATGAAGTACAAATCAGTAATAATAGTTGAAGATTTAATTTCTTTTTTTAGATCACCTTGAAATATCCATTATAATTTCATCTTCAAGCACAAAGGAAATTGACAGAGCTCTGACAGAACTTCCCCTATCACACATCATCTTTTCATTGTTTTGGTTTCTGATGCAGTAGCAAACCTATTTGATAACTATTTCAGACAAATGCTAATCCAAAACCTTCCACCCTAATAAATCCCTCTTCTGAATTTAACTTTTTGAGCTATAAGATTAGGATGCCTTAAATATGTCTTTTTACCAACATGATTCTTGTAACTCCCATCTCTAATGCCAACTTTGGGTGGTTTTTCTTTAAAAAAAAAAAAAAAAAAGACATTTTGATGAAAACCTAAAGCTGAGTTCCTAAATTCATCCCCTATTTCAACCAAATTTAGGGACCCTTTTACTAAAGCGCAGTAAAATTTATAGTTATTGCAGCTTAAAGCTGCACACTAGCTGCAAATTTTATGTGGTAACTAATTGGGTGGAACTGGCATTATTCAAGGACAAACAGTGGAGTGTCCGTGGAGCCCAGTATGGACAGTGCAAAAGTGTATTGTCAGTTTTTTAAAAATCTCAAGACTGCCTTCCCGCCTGATGCTGACTTGCGGAAATGTCAATTTTTAGTTTACTGTGGGTGGAGAAGCTGTCCTTAGAGGTTCTCTAAGGGCTCCTTTTACTAAGGCCGCTAGCGGTTTTAGCGCGCGCTACAATATCACACGTGCTAAATGCTAACGCCTCCATAGAGCTTACGTTAGTATTTTTTGTTTAGCGTGTGGTTAGCGTGCACTAAAAACGCTAGTGCACTTTAGTAAAAGGAGCCCTAAGTGTGTATATTTTGTATGTGTATTTTGTTCCTTCCTGTTATTTTTGTTATATTTTTCTGTTCTACATTTGTTACATATCAAAATTTTCAATTCTTGTTTACATTTTTGTTTTGGGCCTGCGAGCACTTTTCAGCCTGTCCTCAGGCCAGGAACGTTGACTCGTTTTGGGTTTACTACCTGCTTGACCTCCCTGGACCTTGAGTTCTTTGACCTCATGTCAGTGGGTTTTCCTTCCATGTCCAAGGTGCCTAGCAGCTTCAAGCGGTGCACTCAATGTCACAGGACCATTTCAGGCAAGGATCCACGAAACTAGTGTATCCAGTATCTAGGTCCTCAACATCAGGATACTTCTTGCATGCTCTGCTCTAAGTTGTAGAAGAGGAAATTACAGCCCAGGAAATTACAGTTTGAAAATTTTTTCGGGTCAACTTCACTGTTGACACTGATATTCAACATCGATTGGCACTGGTACTGACGACATCAACAGCACATGCATTAGGGTAACTTTGTAAAAAGGCTAAACAGCATAAACATCTTCCCCCCTCTGAACAGGCATCAGCATCGTCCCAGGTGTTATCACCGTCGATGCACTTCAAGCTTTGATGCAAGATCACCATAATTAAAATTGGTGTCTCCTCTGAAATGTGCCTTGATGTCGAGGTCCCCAACACTTTGACACCTGATGCAGACTGTGCCTATTATACCCTTGCCATTATCTGTACCTGCGCCATTGCTGCAGGATCAGCTCAGAGAGCTGTTGAAGGAACTAACTGGGATGCTGAAGTTGCACTCCATGCAAAAATCTGCTTCAACTGCACCTAGCTTCAGCCTAGTCTGAGCAGTGTCCTTAAATTCCATCGGGACATCGATCTCAGACATCAAGTATCTAAGTCAAGGAGACTTACATTTTCTTCCAGAGAGCACAACTCATCTCACCACTCCACTCAACATCTGTCTCGACATTCTACATCTACAAGGGCTGACAAAGAGGAGTATGACTCAAACCCATTTCCACGCTCTTCTAGCAATTACCCTGACTTGTCTGCAGATGAATCCTAAGAGATTCTTTCTGATCCATCTCCACCTCTGACGGTCGCCTCCAGAAAGTCTGTCTTTTACAGTTTATCAGACAAACGGGGCAGATGCTTCCAATTAATATAATCTGATTCAAAACCTCGAACAGAGCTCATGGAAGCCCTTGACTACAAAGAGTGGCCTAAGGATGGTATAAAAGGTACCTTTACACAGTCTTATGAAATACACCTTATTTAAAAACTGGGAAGCTCCACTTTCTGTCCCAGTAACTCCATGAAAATTGGATTATCCCAGGACAAGCAGGCAGCATATTCTCAACAGTGGGTGACGTCACCAACGGAGCCCCGCAGCGGACAGCCTCGAAAGCAGACTTGCTTGAAGATCTTTGTAAGAGCTTCCGAGTGCTGCAGTGCGCATGCGCGAGTGCCTTCCTGCCCGAGTCAGTGCGCGCGTCTCCTGTGAGGTACTTCAGTTCAACGTTTTCTGCAGAGCCAAGATGTCCTATATTACTTCAGCTCTGCAGTCTTCGTTGCCTTCTTTTCACCGCGGCTTTCTTCTTTTGTGCTAGTCGCTGTGTTCGCATTCTTATTGTTCCTTTTGTAGTGTTAAAAAAATAAATAAAATTTTTATTTTTCATTTTTGTCGGCCTTTATTTTTTCTATGTCCCGGCCTCTTACCGTGTTTAAAAAGTGTAGCCAGTGCAGCAAGGCCATTTCAATCATCGATCCTCATAGTTAGTGTATTGCTTGTCTAGGTCCTGAACATTGCCCCGACGCCTGTTCACGCTGTGCTACCCTTCAACCTCGAGCCCTTCGCAGACGAAGTGCCATACTTCTTCAACTGTTTGGCACTATGGAACCGTCTGCTGAGAAGGTCTCGACCTCGGCTTTCGGTGTCGGCCTCGACTTCCAAGACCTCGACCTCAACGCCCACATCTGCCTCCACCAAGGCCTTGACCTCGACACCTCTGGTCTCGAAGGCCTCCTCGGCAGTTCCTCAGAAGTCTTCCTCGATGGGTAAGTCTCCTGTCTCTCCTTAAAGTACCATTCCTAAGAAGCCTCCAGAGTCTCAGGCATCCCAAGCCGTATCCACAGTCCTGCCAGCCTTTTCGAGACCTCCAGCTAAGCGTGCCTCCAAGCATTGGAAATACTCATCCTCAAGGTCGCCCTCCTTGGAGCGCACTGCTGCACCTTCGAGACCTGATCCCTTTGTCTCGATGCCTATGTTCGAGGACATGCTAAAAACCATTCTGACCACTCAGATTTCTTCGGTCGTAGCTCAGCTCCTCCCAACCTCGACTCTGCTTCCTGTGAGACAGCCTGAGCGGCAGTCTGAGGCCTCTGTTGAAGCACCTCGAGGCAAACCTCGGAAGTTTCATTGCTTATCATCAAGTAACTTCACCTACTCCTCGGACACAGTCTCCTCAACCTCGATCGAGGCATCGTTCGAGGCACTCGAGGCATCTCACTTCCAAGCTCAGTCAGGAGACTTTTCTACAACAGAAACCCTCTCCTCCTCTAGATACTGAGTCTTCTATGCCTCGTTTATCAAAGGCTACCGAGACTTCTACTAAATCTAAACATAAGTCTCGCAAGACTATTGCACCAGCTGATTCTCTTCGCAGTCCATCGAGGTCGAAGACCCCTCCATCGAGACAGACTCCGAGGGAGCTTTCTCCTCCTACCTCGACCCACTCTGTTCCTTGAACCCCGAGAACTTCACCATCGAGGTCCTTGAAGCGCAAGCACTCTCTAACTCCTCCTGTTGCAGGTAGTGGAGCTTCTTCAATCACTGTGCGCCTGGATTCTTAGCCTCCTTCTCAGTATTCCAGAGAGGTTTCTCCTTCCTATTCAGCGCTTCCTAAGTCTCGCACTCCTTCTCCTGAAAGTCCCTCGTCCTCGAAGTCTGCCTCTTTTGCCAGATTTGTCTTTGACATGGGGAAGGCTCTTCAGCTGGATCTCCACTCTGATACCAAGTATACTCCTGAATACTTGGCCGACATGAAGCTGCCTCATCCACCCAAGGAGACCTTGAGGCTTCCTATGACTCCAGTATTAAAGCAAACTTTCTTCAGGAATATGGAAACTCCTTATTCCATTACCATAATTCCATCCAAGCTGGAATCACCAGTCCTTGGTTGTGGAATCTTCATTAAAGAAAGCTCAACCATCTAAGCTCTATGCTGCAGTCCTTCCAGGCAGAGAGGTACCATGGACAAGTTTGGCCGTAGACTTTATCAGAATTCCATGATGGCTAACAGAATTCTAAATTCCAACTATACTTTCACTGCTTATTTTAAGTATTTCCTCAAATTGATGCGTAAGTTCTACCCAGCTCTTGAGGAGCAGTGTCTTCCAGAATTCAAACAGATCATCAAAACTCTGTCTCAACTTCGACTCTTCATGCTGCAAGCCACATATGATACCTTTGAGCTCTCTTCCAGGATCTCTGCTTTTGCAGTGGCTATGCGTCGCCTAGCTTGGCTTCGCATTGTTGATATGGATCCCAATTTGCAGGACCGTCTAGCCAACTTGCCTTGCTAGAGAAATGAACTTTTTGATGACTATTGAAGCTGCTACAAAGCGTCTCTCTGAACATGAGTGCTCTTTTGCTTCCCTCATTCGGCCGAGCCCTAAGACTCCTCCTGCTCGGCCATACAAACAATCACCACATCGTTATCCTCAAAAAACGACGCCAGCTTTCTCCAGGCCTCCGCCTAGAAGGCCTCCATAGCAGCAACGACAGCAGAAAGCTCAGACTCCTGCTGCGGTTAAACCAGCTCAGTCTTTCTGACATTCCCAATCTGAGCATACCAACCTCCTTTCATCAGACTTCTCTTCTGCCAATAGGAGGTCGTCTTCACCATTTTTATCACCAGTGGGAGATGATCATCTCAGATCTCTGGGTTCTCACCATCCTTCAGGAGGGATACTCACTTCACTTTCTTCAAGTGCTTCCAGATCACCCTCCAAGAGAGTGTCCTTCAAATTTGTTGCAACTTCCCCTTCTTCTTCAGGAAGCTCAGGCTCTTCTTCGCCTTCGAGCTGTCGAGGAAGTTCCCTTAAACTAACGGGACATGGGCTTTTATTCCCGTTATTTTCTAGTCCCAAAGAAGACGGGGGATTTGCGACCCATTCTGGACCTCAGAGCCCTCAACAATTTTCTAGTCAAAGAGAAGTTTCCGATGCTTTCTTTATCAACCTTATATTCCCTGATGGATCAGAGAGATTGGCTATGCTCTCTGGATCTCAAAGAGGCTTACACTCATATCCTGATTCATCCAGCCTTTCGCAAATATCTTCGATTCCGGGTGGGGAATCTTCATCTACAATACAGAGTTCTTCCTTTCGGACTCGCCTCATCCCCCAGAGTCTTCACGAAGTGTCTGGTGGTGGTAGCTGCAGCCCTCCGTGCCCAGGATCTTCAAGTTTTTCCATACCTGGACGACTGGCTCATCAAGGCCCCCTCTCAATAAGGGGTTATTGCAGCAACCCAAAAGACTATTATGTTCCTCCAATGTCTGGGGTTCGAAGTCAACTTTCCAAAATCCCAGTTGACCCCATCTCAGTCTCTTCAGTTCATTGGGGCCATTCTGGACACTGTCCAACTCAGAGCATTCCTGCTTTGACCATGTCAGGATGCCCTCATTCGCCTTTGCCATCAAGTGTCTCATCTCAAAGCTTTTCAACACCTTCTTCACGCCATGTACTATGTCAACAAACAGGGAGGTACGGGATCTCACTCCCTTTGTCAGGAAGCTCTGCAGCTATGGGATTGGGCAATCCATCGCAGCATCTTTTCTCAGAGCTGTCTACATTCAAGGTCAGGGCATAACTGTCTGGCGGACAAATTGAGTCATCTTCTGCAACCAAATGAATTGACACTCAATTCCTCGCCCCTATGTCAGGTGTTTGCTCGCTGGGGGACTCCCAAATAGACCACTTTGCCTCCCCCTCAACAACAAGCTGCCTCAGTTCTGCTCTCGAATATACTCTCCCCAGCGTCTCGAGGCAGATGCTTTCCTCCTGGATTGGATGGGTCAGTTTCTTTATGCCTTCCCTCCATTCCCTCTGATTCTCAAGACTCTTGTCAAACTCAAGATGGAACATGCCACCATGATTCTGATAGATCCACGGTGGCCCAGACAACCGTAGTACTCCCTTCTTCTTCAACTCAGCACCAGGGAGCCTCTGCTTCTACTAGTTTTTCCCTCTCTGCTTACTCAGAGTCAAGGGTCCTTGCTAAATCCCAACCTGTAGTCTCTACACTTAACAGCTGGGTACCTTTCAACCTAATAGACTCTCTACAGTTCTTTCAGTCTGTACAGGATATTTTGGTAGCTTCCAGAAAGCTGTCCACTAGGCAGTGTTACGGCAAGAAATGAACTAGATTTTCTGCTTGGTGTTCCACTCGCCGTATGGAGCCAATGTCTACCTCCTTGGCTTCTGTTTTGGATTATTTACTTCACTTATCACAATCTGGACTGCAGTCTACATCTATCTGAGTCCATCTCAGTGCGATTGCTGCTTTTCATCAGCCTCTTGATGGGAAACCTCTGTCTGCACACCCTGTGGTTTCCCGCTTTATGAAATGACTTTTTAATGTTCATCTACCACTCAAACCACCTCCAGTGGTCTGGGATCTCATTGTTGTCTTGGCTCAATTGATGAAGCCTCCATTTGAACCAACTGATAAGGCCCATCTCGAGTACCTTACTTGGAAAGTAGTTTTCCTGATTGCCCTCATGTCTGCTTGAAGAGTCAGTGAATTACAAGCTTTGGTTGTGGATCCACCTTTCACAGTTTTCCATCATGACAAAGCGGTCCTCCGTACTCATCCAAAATTCTTGCCTAAAGTTGTGTCAGAATTTTACACCAATCATTCTATTGTTCTTCCAGTATTTTTTCCAAAGCCTCATTCTCACCCTGGAGAAGTAGCACTCCATACTTTGGACTGTAAGCGTGCCTTGGCTTTCTACTTGCAACGCACTCAACCTCACAGAACAGCCCCACAACTTTTCATCTCCTTCGATCCAAATAAGTTGGGGCATCCTGTCTCGAAGCGAACCATATCCAACTGGATGGCTGCTTGCATCTCTTTCTGCTATGCTCAGGCTGGTCTCCCTCTGCAGGGTCGACTCACGGGCTACAGAGTTCGAGCAATGGCGGCGTCTGTAGCTTTCCTCAGATCAACTCCTATTGAGGAAATCTGCAAGGCTGCCACTTGGTCCTCGGTTCATACATTCACCTCTCATTACTGTCTGGACACTTTCTCCAGAAGGGATGGCCATTTTGGCCAATCTGTTTTGCAACATCTCTTTTCTTAACTTGCCAACTCTCCCTCCATCCCATTATGTTTAGCTTGGAGGTCACCCACTGTTGAGAATATGCTGCCTGCTTGTCCTGGGATAAAACACAGTTACTTACCGTAACAGTTGTTATCCAGGGACAGCAGGCAGATATTCTCACAACCCACCCTCTTCCCCTGGTTGGCTTCTTAGCTAGGTATCTGAACTGAGGTACCTCACAGGAGATGCGCGCCCTGACTCGGGCGGGAAGGCACTCCCACATGCGCACTGCAGCACTCGGAAGCTCTTAAAAAGATCTTCAAGCAAGTCTGCTTTCGAGGTGTCCGCTGCGGGGCTCCGTCGGTGATGTCGCCCACTGTTGAGAATATCTGCCTGCTGTCCCTGGATAACAACTGTTATGGTAAGTAACTGTGCTTTCTCTCTACATAATCCGGTCGTGCCTAGACTTTGACAAACCACAGTTGCAACACCAATCTTTGGTTGTGGAATCTGCCTTAAAAGGAATTAATAGTTCTAGAATTAATAGTTCTACTAGACAGAGAAGGCAGAATACTAGGTAAGTTTGAGCACAGAGTATTCCAAGGCTCCATGCTGGCTAATAAAAGATTAAAGTACAATATCTATATGACATTTTATATGAAATCACTCATCCAAAAAGTCATCTTTTAATCAATATATACCATCAAAACATCTGAATGATTATCAACATCTGACTAATGTTCTAGAGACTAGAAGATACATGGTGCATTCCACTTTTGATGCTTTTGATATAATCTCTCATTTTTACGTGGTACTCTGAACACTCTGAAGCTTTAAGCTGACTTACAAGCTATTTGATGCTTCAAAAGATCAAAACAAATGTTTTGTGTATAAATCAGTCCCTTTTTTAAATAAGCAAAACAACAATAATTCCTTAGCAACAGCAGCAGATGAATCCAGAGACCAATGGGATAGCCCACATCTACCAGCAGGCGGAGATAGAAAAACTGATTAACAGGTGGTCCTATTGGCTGGCACTCCTCCTGTATTCTCAGTATGCTCTATCTCCAAGCAGGTGATGGTTGCTATTCAACTAGCTCCTGGATTCTGGATGTGCCTGGGCAATTATTTTCTGCTGTTGAGGTTTTCTCTTCAGTGAGCTAACGTTTCTATTTCTCCTGTTGAGATTTTCTCTTCAGTGAGACAGGGGTGTCCGGATGAACGGTGCCGGCTTTAGGGTTTACACCTGGGCCCCCCCAGGTCCCTGTCTCACCCTCCCTCCAGTGATAGAAGGTCTGCCTTTGTCTCTAATTTTCTTCTTTCCCTTAAAAACAAAACAAAACACCAAAACATAAGAGACCACAGTTACTGAATAACATTTCTGCCCTGCTAGTGCTGAGCAACCGGCATTTATCGGCTTCTACCGGCACTGCAAGAGGTTGTAAGTATTTGATTGCTAACGTTGTTGGAATGGTGTATTTGCGGGTTTTGGTCTTTTAATGGTCTTGATCGGCGGGTGTTATAGTTTCTTTTATATAACGCTGAACTTGGTGAGGCAAGGAATTTGTGAGACAGGCTTGAGGGAAAGGCTCCAGGTATATAATTCAAATGCCATTGTAGAAGCCGTTGCCTTCCCGTGCGCGGGAACCGCGCACTTTATTTCTTATTCTGAGGAGACCATCGTGTCTTTCATACTGGGTCTCCTCGACGTTGCTTTTCCTGTCTGTAGGCACCGGCCGTGTCAGATTTCTTGGCGGTTGGCTCCGGGTATGTTTTTTACAGCATGGTTAAATGGGGCCGGCACATTTGTCCGCGAATCAGGCACACGCTTGTTATTGTGCACTGCCGGGATTGCCGCAGCGTTGTTTAAATTCTCAATGAAACTGACTTGGCATCAGTGTTTGCAGCGGCTGGGTTTAATTTATCCGGCTGGTCTGTGATTTTCAATGTTTACTAGGAGCCACTGTCTTACAGGGAGCAAGAGGCTTAGCGCTTGTAGTCCTGCGCTGGTGGGAGCGCCATAGTGTTCAGTATGTTCTCTGGCAGCTGACTTTTATTAGCGTCTGCCGCAGCTTCTATGCCTTCGGAGTCTGCTGCGTCGGAAAGTTATGGTAGTTCTCTTCATTGCTGAGACAGTACAGCTCGGTGTATGGGAGGTCTCCCGAGTTGGTTGATTTGCCGTGATAGCGTTGTCTCTTTAGGGAATCTCTGTAGGCGCTTAGGAGAGAGAGTCTGCTCTCTGTTTACCTCCCCCCCCCCAATTTCGGATTTTCTCCGTACTGGGTCGGTGGTAGGCAAATCACGGCGACTGATGTCGGTTGCAGGAGAGTACCCAGTGTCTCCTCATCTCTCTCAGGGTCTCCAAAGGGTGAAACTATGTAGGTTTGGCTGTTTCCTTCATGTGGGGGCCTTTGTGCAGCGCTGAGTGTGTCTGGTAGCGCTGTAGAAATATTTACTGTACATAGGGAGCAGTTTCTAGGGGCATAAGGGCTATTCGCCTTTACCTGCGGGCAAGTCTGTCTTTTTCTGTTTCTAGCGTGGCAGGATCTTCTGCAGGAGTGTCCAACCTTGTGCCTTCCCTAGGCCGCCTTGGTTATTAAAAAAGAAAACCTCCAAAAACCAAAACAGTTACCCTTTAAGGGCGGTTGGATTTTGGAGCAGCTTGTGCATGCAATTTTCAGATACCACAGGCTGCCGCAGCTTAATCTTATTTTTCAGCATTCCATCATAGTCATATAACATTGCGAGACTGGTTTGTTCTCAGGAGTGTTCCTTTCTTCTATTCAGAACTTACGATTCTCCTCTGGCTCGTTACTTGACCTCTGCTTCACTTTGTAGGGGTCATTACTTCCGCTGCTGGCTCTTCCGGCTTTCTCACGGAAAAGGAGCTGTAATATTGGCAGGTCATGGGACTTTAACCGTTATTCAAGTTGCTTGCGCCTTTAGGTTCTTTTCTCTCATTTCAGATTCTTTCTTGGTGTCACTGTGGGTTGAGTATCCGCTGGTGCGTGAATTGTTTTTTAGGATGCTTGCACCTTTGCATCCTCCTCAGGTTTCCAGTTCGTTCTTGGAGTCTCTGTTTATTGTTTCCCTTTTAGGTGTTACTGGTCCTCAGGGCAGTTCTTGTAGTTCTTTGGGAACTAAGGGATGTTGTTCCACTTACTGCATGGTGCCCAAGACGGGTTAATTGGGCAGCCTGGAGCTGGATCCCATTCTGCTGAATTAGTTTCTCAAGGTTACATTTCTGCAGAAAACCTGGGAGACTATTTACATTTTCACTATGGGCTCCGAATCGGCACTAGGTTTGCTTGCCTCTCTTGGAGCAGTGCTTTCGGTTTTGGCGCATGCCATTTCGCCTACCCAAGGCTTCACGCACATTTTAGAAAATGAGGGCAGTGGTACCGTTTTGGCACTACAAGGCAATTCGCCTACTTTCTTCTTGACTGGCTGCTTGATTCAGACGTCTTCCAGTCGGGCCATTTGACTGACTCGAAAAGGGTGGTTCCCTTTCCTCAATTCTTTGGATGTGAATCTTTGACTTTACACTGCGCTCTTTCCTCCTATACTGTTTATAGATATATTTGGTAAATGTTTTTATTAATGTAGGAGAGAAATGTGTTTCTTCCCAGAGACTAAAGGTGATGGGTCGCAGTCTCAGGTTTGCATTCTTCTTTGGTCACCATGGCGAGAGTGTGGGATTCTGTACAGGATCTAGGATCCTTGTTACTGACTCCACTGGGAACTTCGACTTGCTTTCCCATTATAACGCTACAGCAGTCACTGTTGTTCCAGTAGTTCCCGGTATCTCAGGGCTCCATGTATTTGGTAGGCTCCTCTAGCATCGCTCTGTATGATTTGGTGGCTCAGCGAGATTTCTCTTTTCAAAGGCATGCCTCGGTCTTTGCTGGACTAGCTCCTGGTCACCAAACATCCCAGGCTGTCGGGTTGGGGGGCTCGGTGCCTTCCATCTTCAGATCTTGGAGTCTGGTCTTAAGAGTCTTTGAGCATTTGGAGTCTCTAAGAGTCTGGTCTTAAGAGATGACTCAGTACTTGTTCATTCTTCTACTCTGGGGCATGGTCAGGCTACCGTCTCTGGAGTTTAACATAGTAACATAGTAGATGACGGCAGATAAAGACCCGAATGGTCCATCCAGTCTGCCCAACCTGTTTCAGCCCATTCTTCTGGAATGACGCTGAAGGTCTTTTCAGTCAGTATTTTGATGGTGGTATTTCTCTACAGCCTGGGCAGTAGGTGATGTACTCAGTTGGCGAGTAAAGTTATAGTTCTACTTCAATGGTGGACCCTCATCTTCCTCTTCTGTTGGCAGATCATTTTTATGGGTCAGGAAAAGAGTTTAGATAGGCTTTCTCTCTGCGAAATCTGAGATGGCCCTATTTTTTGTGTGTTACAGTGTACAGTGCTGTATACGCTCTAGAAAGTGTAAAGGTTAGTTATAGTGAAATCTTCTACATCCTGGATAGTGAGCATTTGGCTCAGGCGTTACAGCTCTTTGTATGGAAGTGAGATCTCCTGGTCCTAGACCTCATGGCCTCGTCTCAAAATTCTAAAGCTTTCCTAGCTTCTTCGGCGGGCACAGGGAGTCGGGAGTCAGGGGGTGTACCAGCGTGGCTTCTTTCTCGCCTTGGGTTTCTCCTTTTTCAGTGTTTTCCCCTGGCTGATGATAGCTTGGATTGGCCATCTCACGCTCGCTTTCCGGGCGCAGTATTTGTTGAATCTCTGGATTGGGTGCGCCATCCTTGCGGTGCGGACCTGATGAGTCTTTCGACAGCCGGACATTTGAGTTTCCTGGTATCTCAGGATTTGCTTACCTAGGGTCCGATCGACATGGATATTCGTACTACTTTGGTATTACGACCTGGCTTTTGAAATGTCATGGCTGACATGTAAGGGTTCTGCGAAGCAGGTTGTTCTCTTATCTAGGCGATACAGACGTCTTCACCTGTGGCTTCTGCTTCCTTTTGGAGGTTTTTCCTTTCTTGAGTACTTCTCAACATTTGTACCCTTCCAGAGTTCTTTTTGGCACAAGTGTATCTCCAAGGGCTTAGCGTTCAATTCCCTTCAGCTTCCAGTACCTTTCTTAGCTTGTTACAAGGGCTAGGTATCTTGCTCTTCGCTTATCTCTCAGCTTCATGTAGTTCAGTTCCTAAACGGAGTACGGTATATTCGTACACCTCCTAGAAAGCCCTGTCTGGGGTACAGTCTTAAGGAACTTCTTCGCAGTTTACCGAAGGCTTCCTTTCATCCTTCTCTTCTGAGACTCTCAAAGGCTGTGCTGTTGAACATGAGGTTTCATTGTGGCCATGGCTTCAGCTTGGCGGTTTTCTGAGTTGCAGGCCTTGTTCGGCGGGGATTCCTATTTCTGTTTTACAGAATCTGGGGTGTCAGTTCGGACGGTACCGCAATTTCTTTCTCAGGAGGGGGGTCATCCTTTCTTTTACGCCACTCTCAATTTTCCTTCCTTCTTCCTGGGAGGAGAAATGGGGAGACTTGCTTTTATTCACTGTATTGTTTGAAAGTGCGTAGCGTTCTCTGTGAGCTAGGTTTCTAACGACTTTTAGTTGTTTAGATCACCTTTTTGTGTATTCTTCAAGGGATACCACAAACGTATGGCGGCGTCCAAAGCTTCCATCGCTCGATGGGTCCAGGAGGACATTCTTTACGCTTGCTTGATGGCAAGGAAGCGGTTGGCAGAAAAACTTCATGACCAGAGCGATGGCTGCTTCTTGGACTCAGACCAGAGGTCTTTTCCTTGGAGGAGTTTTGTCTCGCGGCTACTGGGTCTTCTGAGAGTGCTTTAGCTCAGCATTACCGGTTGAATGTGGGGGCGCATGTGGTGGATGCATTTAGTGCTTCGGTTGTTGCGGAGGCGGTATTTGCTTCCCACCTAGTTTGAGGATTGCTTTGCTACATCCCATTGGTCTCTGGATTCATCTGCTGATGTTGCTAAGGAAGGAAAAATTATGTTCTTACCTGTTAATTTTCTTTCCTTTGGACGCAGCAGATGAATCCAGAGCCCCACCCTTTCTGGATTTTGGCTGTCGGTTTTTTGCCTTTGCAATTTTCGATGTTGGTTGTTATGGATGGTTGTATTCTGTATTATTGCCTTTTGAAATTTGTTAGGGGAAAGAAGTTTTTTACATGCTATGCCTATTGATGGTTCCGGATGCTTGGGCAAGGAGCTATACTGAGAATACAGGAGGAGTGCCAGCCAATAGGACAACCTGTTAATTAGTTTCTCTATCTCCACCTGCTGGTAGATGTGGGCTATCCCATTGGTCTCTGGATTCATCTGCTGCATCTAAAGGAAAGAAAATTAACAGGTAAGAACATAATTTTTCCTTATATAGGGGGGTAGTCTGTTCCTCACAGACTCTAATGTGGAAAGTATTTTCAGTTTAAAATGATCTGGATTTTATATATTTGTCATTTTATGCCAATGCAAGTTTATTCAATGTTCTGTGTATTCTTTTTAGCAAAACAGGCCTAGTGACAACATCATGGGAAAGGCTTTATTTCTTCACTCAAGGTGGCAATTTGATGTGTCAGCCCCGAGGGGCAGTAGCTGGTGGGCTGATTCTGGACCTAGACAACTCTTCTGTAATGGCAGTGGACTGTGAAGACCGAAGATACTGTTTTCAAATCACTTCACCGACTGGCAAACAGTATGTGAGAATGGATAGGAATTTGTTTTTCAGTTGTACCATGTTACAGTGTGACACCTATTGTCACTATTAAATTAACTAGTCTTTTAGCTCTAATTTCTATAGGATATTAAAATATCTGAATCATTAGCTAGAGGAATATTTAGTAGGAGCATAAGCAAATATGTATGTAATCAAATGTGGAGGTTGTAAAAATCAGGCCTGTTGATGCCTCTCGTAAGGTTCAATCTTTGCTTAAATTCTGATAGATCAATCCCTCCTAGGATCTGAATAGTAAATTATTGGCCAGTGTTAGACATGCTGGGGCCCACAGCAGTAATCTTGAAGGGGCAGAGGGTCAGAGCTCACTTGCAGACTGTGTTCTTCAGCCTCAGTAGGCTTGGAGGGCCACTGTAGCATGGAAGCCCAGGGCAATTGCCTGGTTGCACCATCATAATATTGAGTGAATTATTCGCTTTATTACAGGAAGGACAATTTTCAAAAACTATTTACCCATTACTAACATAGGTAAGAGCTTTATGAAAATTGCCCATTCTGGGCTCAGTCACGAAATGTTGCCCAAATTTGGGCTCTGAAACAGATGAGCACTGAGTGCTATTCTATAAACAGCACACCAAATTGGGTGCTGTTTATAGAAATAGAGCTTAGCATCAGAATCCAGATACAAGAATTTGCACCACTGAACCCTGGTGTAAATCCTCGCACCTAAATTAGGTGTGGATCTCCCATATTCTATAATACTGTGTGCATCTGTAATCCTTGCACCATCCGGCCAGCAGGCCCACCTCCGTCCAAATGAGGCGGGTCCGCCCCTCCCCTTCCCAACCCACAGGATCCTAGGGCCGGATTGGCCCAGGCGCCTTAGGCCCCTTCCGCCATAGGAGGGGCCTTAGGCGCCTGGGCCAATTCAGCCCTAGGCACTTTTCTATCTAATATGCCTGGAAAGTAGTGGAAATGCATATAACTGTACAAAGGTCCACATTAGCCTAGGCCTTTCTTATGCCAAGACCTAGCTTCCCTGGGACACTATTCTCTGCCATGTTAGCCAGAGCACCATCTCTGTTACCAACATTCAGTGGAGACATTCTTGGAGGTAGTCATTGTTCTCAACTATTTGTAGCATTTAACCCTAACAAACCAGGTTTACTAGTCATCACACATACCTTATGTCACTAGATGTCAAATTTTAGTTTGTTACTCTGAATCCAATATCTCAGCTTCTGACAACAAAATAGCACGTTCCCTCTGGTGGAAAGCAATTTCCATGGCAAATCTTTGTTCTGTCTCCATTGCTGTGGCTTGGTCTTCAGTTCATACATTTAGAAAACGTTATTTTTTAGATTTGTCCTTGTAACAGTTTATACTGAAAAACCTTTTTGCACGTTGAAATCATCTTCTCCATCTGCTTTTATAAGTTCTCATGTCACAGACTTCATTAGTTAAATTAAGTGCTCATTAGCCCTTCACCAAGCCCACCAAGCCCTTCACATGCAAGTCTTACCTATGCTTGGAATTAGACTGAAGAGGTAGAGAGAAATAGAGCTTTAAGGAAGGCAGGAACTCCTGCATATGCTCAGCAGACTGCAAACAAAGCAGTTTCCTGAGACAGGGGAGAACCTCAAGCTTTGGATCCATTTGGAGGATGTTACCAGCAAATGTGGTGGCATTTCCCTGATCTTCCCAGTTGAGACCCTATGATTTACGCCATTTGGAAGGTTTTTTTCTGTGACTTTAGATTGCGATTTTCTCTCAAATCTATTCTGTCTATTTATGTACAAATATATTAATTTTAGGAACATTATCCTGCAGGCCGAGGGCAAAAGAGAATGTGAGGAGGTAATAACTTTAATATTTCTACTTTGATTTAATCGTTTTTGGATAGTATGCAATTTCAGTCACCTTTTTTTTTTTTTTCCACTTTCTTCACAGTGGATTTCTACAATCAACAATATTTCCAGGCAGATCTATCTGACTGATAACCCAGAAGTAAATTGTTTGGATTTTATGCCTTCATTTCATTCTGTGATGGTTGGGTCAGAGCACAGAGGTCATTTTTTATTGCTTTGCTTATTTTTCAGGCAGTTGCTATCAAATTAAACCAGACAGCCCTACAAGCAGTGACTCCCATCACCAGCTTTGAAAAAAAACAAGAGACCGTATTGCCAAGGTACAGCTTTTTTAAAAATTATTTATTCATTTTCACTTCAATTAACAAGTATACAATATGATATCTTATTCTATACAAAATCACTTGTACATTCTTAACCATAAATCTTTTTTTTTTTTTAATTCTTTATTCATTTTCACTTCAATTAACAAGTATACAATATGATATCTTATACTATACAAAATCACTTGTACATTCTTAACCATAAATCTTAAATACTTTAAATTACCCCCCATCCCATCCTCCCAGCCCTCCCTATATCAATAATTTCATTCATATATGTATTATATCCCTTCTTATTATAAAATTTCAAGTATTTAAAGGTGTCTAATCATTTGAATATTCAATCAATGGCCCCCATATCTTTCTAAATCTATCATAATTCCCATTCTGTAAAGCAAGAACTCTTTCCATCTTATACATATAACATACTGAACTCCACCAAAAGGTATAATTGAGTCTTGTATAGTCTTTCCAATTCCTAGTGATGTGTTGAATGGCAACTCCTGTCAATATTAATAGTAATTTATTGTTAGACATTAAAATTTGACTTTTAAACCTCATTGAAGTACCAAATAAAATTGTATCATATGACAAGGCAACAAAGTTTTCTAATAGCAAATTAATTTGGGGCCAAATTGATTTCCAAAACGCATTAATACAAGGACAGAAATAAATGAAATGATCTAAAGTCCCTGCATCCTTATTACAATGCCAGCATCTATTAGACCTAGAAGTATCTACTTTTTATAAACAAACTGGGGTCCAAAACACTCTATGCAATAAAAACAACCATGTTTGCCTCATAGATGCCGACATTGTAGACTTTAATCTCCAAGACCAAATTTGTGGTCATTGAGATGCAGAAATTTGGTGCTTGATCTCAATGCTCCAAATATCCCTCAACCCAGTTTTCTTTTTTTTATTCAGATATTCATTAAGTAATTTATACCACTGTGCGGCTTGATTACCCAAGAAATCCGCCTCAAAGCAAAGGAATTCTAAACTATATTGATTATTAAGATTCTTCCATTCAGGGAACCCCTCCTGAATAGCTTGCTTCAACTGCAACCATCTAAAATTTTGTGTCTTATTTAAACCATATTTATGTTGCAATTGTGAAAAACTAAGCATCGAACCATTTAAAATAATATCATTCAAAGTACGAATACCTCCACTAACCCATTGCTTCCAGCCGAATTGACATCCGCCAATTTTAATCTTGGAGTTCAGCCAAATGGATTGATGTACCCCTTCTCCCTGTCCAGCATCTGCTAGACCAGGCAAGTCTCGGGACTTTTGCTAGACCGGCCCGCCTTGCATTATCGAAGTGGGCTGGCCTAGCAAATGCACTGCAGCTGCTGCCGCTGCTGGTCTGTCAGAAGTCAGCTGGCGTCGGAGATCAGGGTAGGAACGTTGCTGGGGAAACCGCCGCACGCATCACAAACCGCCTCATGCACCTACTTGCGCATGCAGCACCACAAAGGCAGGGATCACGCTGTTTGAAGTGCGCATGAGTGCTTAGGGTTTTATTATAGTGGATAATGATTTTTATGGGCTCCCCAAGCCTTTCTACCCCTGTATCATGGCAATTTTGGGCTGGATGGCTAGCTGAGGAGCATCCACTTGCCACATACCATGGGGCATGTGAGATGGAGAAAGAGAACTGGGCTTAGCCCCCCCCCCCCACAGTCCCTCTAGGGCCTTAGAGTTGCAGGAAGCTTTTTTGTTGGTGCATAAATCACCCCCAAGAGCCCTCAAATGGCGACTCAGCTATGATGACAAAATGCAAATGAAGCGACACCTCAGAACCCATGAGAATACAAGAAGTTCCCCTGCAAAGATCCTTAGGAAGTCCAGGTCAGGGATTTACCTCTGATATAGTAAGTTTGATGTTTGAGGCTTATATGAAGTTTGAAAATACCTGTATAGTCTGGAGTATTGCCAGTGGTGGCGCTTGGGAGTTTACCTTTGCAGAGCCCAGTTCCCCAGTGAAAATCTTTACTGCAGGAAATGGAGGTCCGGTCGGAAAAGGTCTGGGATGATTGGGGGTCAGGGTCAATGTCTACTTCCTTAAAGCAAATCCTCATAGAGGATTCCAGGTCTCAGATGGATGTTAACAGCCAAGAGTCTGGGGCAGCCTTAGACTAGGGAGAGGACCCATTGGTATGTGGATGATTCAAACTGGTGGATTGGATGGAAGTCATTAAGTATTTATGCAGGAATTAAATTTGGAATTCCTGCAAATTTCCGCAGCTCAAATTTCACTTATGAGCAGTTCTAAAACCCAGTCCACATTTTTTCCTTCACATCCAGAGATAGCCATGATACTGACAGAGCAATGGGAGATGTCAGAGCGCCCTCTAAGGGTTGTCCAAGGCTGCGACAAAATTGTACCCGATGGCTCCTAATTCCAGCAACTTTTTACCCCACCTAAGGAGGATTCGTTAGCAGCGCAGGTAACTAAGCATACTGTGCTCCCTAGTGAGAGAGGAGAGAAATTAAACGATGCACAGGATCGCAGGATGGACTTGGTCCTCAAAAAACAGTTTGAGTCTTTAGCTCTGGGTCTGAAAGCGTCAGCTGCAGCAGCTTCCTTTATGGTTTGCACCTGCCCTAAAACGTTTGGCGGATTCCGTCCGCAGAGGAGAGTACATACACCTAGATGTTACTGTCAGGAGTAGATTATGTAGCAGATGCCCTATATGATGTTTTTAGGGTCATGAGAAAGCGTGGCTGCTTATTCCATCTCCACCTGAAGAATGTTCTGAATTAGACAATGGGCGGGAGATTCTGCTTCTAAAGCAACTTTGAACAGGTTCCTTTTTGGTAAGGGGTTGGACGATCTTATGACCAGCATGGCAGATCATCATCCTAAGTTATTTCCAGACAGTATACCATGTGCTTGGAGAGGTCGAATCTTGGCTCCTTTTATGGCTACAGGAGGTCTTACCCTGCAATGATGAGCATCTCTGCTCAGAGTTCTAGACAGAGGTTTGGGGGTTCTAGACAACCTCAGGTGTCCACCCCCCTGCTCTATAGCTAGTACTAAGAAATCCAAATGATGCTAGGCCAGAGCCTGAGCTTCCTCCGAATAGGAGGAAGGCTTTTGGAGTACAAGGAGGCCTGGGCTAGAGAATGACACTGGGGACTGTTTCGTGGGGCTAACCTGCAGGAACAAGGGAAAAAAATTCAACCCTCTGCAATGAGTACGGGAGCAAGGCTTTTCACCACCCTGTGGAGCAGTAAATAGTCTTGTTCCTGCAATGGATCGTCTGCGAGTTGCCTCCCTTTCCACCTCTCCCAGCCAGCAGCCTCCCTTGCAAGTCCAGCAGCCCCCCTCCCTCATTCCTAATTGCGGGTGAAAACTGATAAAAAAAACCAAACAAACTTACAACTTCCCTGGGCCGTCCTCTTTGCACCTCCTGGAGTGGGTCTACCAGCCTCTTTGAAGCTTCATGGAAGAAGAGGCAATATCGCACACAGGGCTGCTCTGGGATCTTCTTCCAGCTGAGTTCCTCCTTCCAATGTAACTTCCAGTGAAACAGGAAGTTACAACATAAGGAGGGACTCGGAAGGAAGAAGGTCCTGGAGCTGCTTCTAAGGTTCAGCATACCATTCCTATCTAATGGAATAGATATTATCAAGGTAAGAACATAATCTCTTTAGTTTTTAATTATAATCATGCCAATATGGTATTAAGATATGATTATAAGATTATTGTTGCTGGAGAGTTAAGTTTACTTACTACAGCATTAGCCTTACATTGTTGACTGCTAGGGCAGCCAATTATGACACCTGCTTAGAAATGGTTTCAGTTCAGTAGCACTCTCCTTTCTCAGAAGCCGTGTTGGTTTGTCTTTTTTCTTGTGACATAGTTAAATTTCTGAAGTGTTTAGATTGTAACAAGATTTCTTGATGAAGTTTGCCCTCACTACCCATATTTTCAGATGCCATAGTTTGCTGCTACTCCTAACTCTCTTGCTTTTTTGTACATTAGTCATAACCCAAAGAGTATGGAACCAGAGAGCACCAAGACTATCATCAAGGAACCATTGGACCCATCAGACTCTGCACAATTAATTGCACCAGGAACGCCAATTCAGTTTGATATTGTACTTCCTGCTTCTGAATTCATGGATTACAACCGAGGTGGCAGGTACAAGAGGATTCTTGTAAGGTTGGGGTTCCAGATTCAGAAAGTAATTTGAGTTTATTTTTGGTAGTGGTTGTGTTTTAGCTTTGTGGGGTTTATACCTGGATATTTCCTTCTGAGATTTCAGCTTAGTGAAGACTGGCCTCTACTGGGATTTCACTATCATCACTATTTAATAATATAAATAAATATTTAAGTATGGTCAATCCTACCAATTCCAATATGATCTGTGGCGTACCAAGGGGGGGAAGGTCCGCCCCGGGTGCACTCTCCAAGGGGGTGCACAGCCGGCCGGATCCGGAACCTCAAGTGCTGCTCCAAACGGCACCTCAGCGTGGCTGCCGTACTTATAACAGAGCAGAGTCAGCAGCCGCGCTGAAGTGAACGAAGGTCCCGCGATGACTGTGCCGTCTACCGCCTCTGTTCCGGAAGAGGTAAGTGACGTCGGGGGGGGAGGGGGGTGGACCAGCAGCCACAGTCATCATGGGATCTTGCTACAACTCCCTGCGTCTGCCGGCCCAGCCCCCTCCAGTGTCACTTACCTCTTCCATCCGGAGCAGAAGCAGTCATCGCGGGACCTTGCTGATTTGGGATGGCGAAAGAAAGGAGCATAGTAGGGTGGTGAAGGGAGAGAAAGGAGGTCAGGGTGTTAATGGAAGGGTGTGAAGGGTGAGAAAGGGGGGCAGGGTGGTATGGAAGGGTGTGGAAGGTGAGAAAGGGGGGTCAGGGTGGTATGGAAACATGGTAAAGAGTGAGAAAGGGGGTCAGGGTGGTATGGAAACATGGTGAAGGGTGAGAAAGGGAGTCAGGGTGGTATGGAAGGGTGTGGAGGGTGAGAAAGGGGGGTCAGGGTGGTATGGAAACATGGTGAAGGGTGAGAAAGGTGGTCAGGGTGTTATGGAAGGGTGAGGGTGAGAAAGGGGGTCAGGGAGGTATGGAAACATGGTGAAGGGTGAGAAAGGGGGGTCAGGGTGGTATGGAAACATGGTGAAGGGTGAGAAAGGGGGTCATGGTAGTATGGAAGGGTGTGGAGCGTGAGAAAGGGGGGTCAGGGTGGTATGGAATCATGGTGAAGGGTGAGAAAGGGGGTCAGGGTGGTATGGAAAGCGTGGTGGAGGGAGAGAAAGGAGGCAGATGCTGATGGAAGTGGGGGGAAGGGAGAGGAGAGAGTGAAATGCCAGACCATGTGGGGTGTGTGAGAGGGAAGGGAAGAAGAGGAGAGGAGAGATGCCAGACCATTGGAGGAGGGAAGGGAAGAAGATTGATGCCAGACTAATGGGGGTGAAGGGAGAAATGGAAGCGGGATGCATAAAATTTCTAGAATGGGAATAGAAAGAGAGAAGATGCCATATAGAAGAGGCAGAGAGAGAGTAGACAGTGGATGAAAGGAAGAGAGTGACAAAAAGATGAGGAAAGCAGAAACCAGAGAAGTCAAGGTAGAAAAAAAAATCTATTTATTTATTTATTTTTTGCTTTAGGTGAGATGCATTGCTATTTCTGTGATGTTGCATTGTATGCAGAGTCCAGCTTCTTGGTGCTTCAGTTTAACCTTTGTCTACGTATTTTTATTCTATCTCCGCATTTACAAAACTGTAGAGCGTTTTTTAGCGTTGGCATCTGAGCTGTTACCACCGTGGCTAAAGACCACACTACAGTTTTGTAAAAGGGGGAGGGGTTAGTTTGTGATTACATACTAGGCAAAGGTGTTTTCTGTGTTCTGTGTTCAAAAAGACATGGTTTTCTGTTAGGATTGACTGTGTAGGATTGATCTGTACTAGTCTGGCTTGTTTAGTTTTACAATGGGTTTGATGATATATACTGCTCAAGTACTGCTCACTGCAGTATGTAAGATGCTGCCTTTTCCTAGGTATTCATGTGTGACGTGTGGATTGTTACTAAAAATCATGTTTTTCATACAGATGGGGGGGGGTGTCAAAAAATGATGGGCCCTGGGTATCACATATGCTAGGTACGCCACTGAATACGATCTATAGTAATTTTTACCATTTTTAAAAAAAAATGCTTAACTTTTTTGTTCCAGAAATTTAATCTTAATAGCTAATAATGGGATAATGTCTTATCATTTATGTATAGCTTAGCTGATCTATTTCTTGGTATGTATTTTTAATCCACTGTGAATTATTTGTTGGTAGTAGTAGAATATAAATGATTTAACTGTAACTGTATCATGAGTCTTCCTTTATAGCTAATTCAGTATTTCATCTTTTTTTAAGATTCCCCCTCCAGTCATCGCTGCAATAGTCCTTAGCTCTCCAGAACAAAGTTTATATGCATATTAAATCTGGCCACTAGCACCCTCTTCTATTAAACTACGCTAGCAGTTTTTAGCTCAGAGAGCCACGCTGAATGGCCCGTGCTGCTCCCGACGCTCATAGGAACTCTATGAGCATCAGGAGCAGCGCAGGCCATTCAGCGTGGCTCACAATGCTACAAACTGCTAGCGCAGTTTAATAGAAAAGGCCCTAGGTGTTTTCATTGTGCAGCTGCTGGTTCTCCCTTCCTATCCTCCCATCCTCTGCTGAACCATCCTCAGCTTGGAGAAGTAGACACTGGGCTCTGATTGAATCCCAGTCTCCTGTTTGACAGTGTAGCAATTCCACAGTGCAGTTATGCTGAAATTTTTATATCTTGTAATAGTTTTATTATGTCATGAATAAAAAACAAAACAAAATTGATTTTATTACAAGATTATCTTCACGTTTTATTTTAAAATATACAGGCGAACAAATCCATTTGGAGAAACAGAAGATAGTAATAGATCTGATGAGGAAGGTAAACATTTTATTTTAAGGTGATTGGAAATATTATACAAAAACAAATGTAAATGAGGTCTTATCTGGTAATGTACTATATTCATCACCTAGCATTTGGTCATATAGAAGACTGAGTACTTTTATTTAGATACCTCAAGGGCATTCGATAGGAGCCTATTCTTTTAAAGGGACCTAGCCCAGTATTGACATGCCTAATATTTAGGTACCCGCACTTATATCAGCCATAGAGTGAGCACCTAAATATGACAGGCATGCATAATTTAAAGTATTATATATGTTAAATGTGTAAGTGGAGAGCTAGGCATATAATGAAAGAAATTGAAATGTAAGAAGATAATTAAATTGACACTCTAATAGAGCTTGGTCTTGAGTCTCCAAAAAAATGATATGCTGATTCTTTAATTAAATTTTTAAATTTTAAATTAAAGTAAATTTAATTTAATTTAAGTAATTTAAAATAGATTATAAGTTATATGTTGATTCTCTACTAAATTAATTAATATTAGATTAAAAGTTATAAGTTATTTAATTAATTAAAGTAATAAAATAAATATTTTGGTGGGGAATTAGCCTGTGATGTCATAAGGAGGCAAGAGATTAATTCATTCTTCTCTTGAATAGTTCCAGCTGGAAAGATCTCCTAAGTCTGAGGCATTTCCCCGTAATAATTCATTAATAATTGTAATATTCTAAATAACTAGATTTAAGGTTTACAGTAAATTTTTAGAATAGGCTGTCATACAAGGATGTAAATACTATCATATATAATATAGAGACGAACCAGGAATCTCAAGCGCTCACCATCAGAAGCCTAAAAATATTGTTAAGGCTGGTGACTTATTTAGTGAGCTATCATCGGCCCAGTTATGTTCTCTATAATTGTAAGTATAATTATTAATTTATTAATTTAATTGTTTTAAATATTACTTTCTTCTTTATTTTTTCTTTTTCTTTCTTTAAAACAACTAATAAAGTAGTCTAATATTCTAAATATCCATTACCCTCTCAGGTGTTATTTAGGGTTACTTAGCTTTCATTTTCTTTAGCTGAAAGTATTCTGTTTCAGTTTTTCTCCTCAATACTTTATTTCAATTTCTTCTCGACGGAAGATCTCCGTTTCGCTCTTATTAATTGAACAGGAGCTTCATCAGGGCAAACGCCAAGAATATCACTACAAATAAAGCATGAACATTTTAGTTTGGAAAGAACTAGTCTACTTAATCAAACTTAAAGGCACTAACTGCTTGTACTAAAGAGGACTCCATGGTATCACTGATGGGCAAACTCTTGTATTTAGGATACAATATATCTAAACGTTCCCAACCCTGCTATACTAAACAGTTCTTCAGCAATTGAGAATATTGTTTTATATTTCTAATTTTAAATTTAAAGTTTAAAGATATTTTCTAACCACGCAACTATACACCTAAAACACATACAAATCCGAACACTCATACAAACTCCACGGCCGGGAAAGCCTATCCCCTCAACAACATACCTGATACCAACGCCGATGCCACACCGGTAAATAGGCTGGAGATAAAACAAGGACTGCTCTGTACAGCGACTCAAGCAATTTCAAGAGTCGATAGTCAGTTCAACACAAACCTATGGGGTTTTAAATTAAATGAGAGCGTCTGACGTCACTTCCGGAAAGTGACCTCACTCATCGGTAAACAAATGCCGACCCAGCCAAGCATACGCGCATTCATACATGTTAGAAACAAACCCAAAGCACAAAAGAAAAGCTATAAACAAAGCTAAATATAAAAGACTAATAGAAGAATACAGGTTTCCAACTCTGACCCAAGACATGAGAAATAATGCCAGACTCAAAAAAAGATCTGCCAATTAATAGCCACATTCAAACCCTGAGGTTGAAGGCTATGCAGGCGATCAATCCACCTCTGCTCAATTTGTAAAAGCTTTTTCCCTCTATCCCCTCCCCTTACAGACACCCCAACTCTGTCAATTACCATACATTTTAGCTGATCAAATGTGTGTTTGTATTGAATACAATGAGCTACAAGCGGCAGAGGAAGAGGAAGACCCAGAGGCAGGAGCAGGGGTCGCAGGAACACCCGCAACCATTATTGATGAATTGTCAACAGCAAAATTCTGCCTCATCTGTAATCAATATCTCTGACCGTATTTTGACCCAGGAAGAAAAGAATGTACTTTTTAAAGGATTATCGTTTGTCCCTACAGCTTCGTTTGACTATTTCCAATTTCAAGTTGACCTGGAGAGATTCGTGAGGTCTTTATCCTTAAAAAAAATTTTTTGGGGAAAAGAATCTCAGTTCGATAGATCAGTGGTTGTAAAGAAGTCGACCTGGACTCCTCCTGGTCCTCTTGATCCACTATTGTATACCTTTAAACAACTGGTTCTTCAGGATGTAGGACAACTGCGATACAATAAAACTGAAACTTACAATTTGACTAAGGATGAACATAATGCTTTATGTAGCCTTCAACAGGATCAGTCAATCATCATTAGCAGAGCCGACAAAGGCGGTGCAACTGTTATTTGGAACACGATAGACTATAAGAAAGAATTTACTCAACAATTGGCTGATAAAGATACTTATAAAATATTGGATGTTGATCCTACATGTCAGTTGAAAGCCCAAATTTTGGCCTTAACCCAAGAAGGTTTCGACGAGGGTTATGTAACTAAACGAGAGTTTCAATTTTTGAATAAGGAATTTAGTACCATTCCTTGGATGTATTTAACTCCTAAAATTCATAAAAGACTGCATAATCCCCCTGGGAGGCCAATCATATCCTCGATTAATTCCATTCTTGAGCCCCTCTCTAAGTATGTGGACTATTTTTTGAAACCGATAGTAAGCCAAAGTAGTTCTTACATTAAAGACACCAGTCAATTTCTTTTGTGGCTAAAAACAATCAATTTATTAAATACTCCTACTATTTTGGTTACACTGGACATAGTGTCGTTATATACGTCCCTCCCTCAGGACAAATGTTTGGTTGTTGCACAAAATGCATTGGATGCTCGTGCTTGTCCTCATCAAAGCCCTACCAAATTTATCATGGCCTTACTAGAATTGGCCTTAATGAATAATTTTTTTACTGATGGTCAGGATTTATATCTACAAATAAAAGGGGTAGCAATGGGGGCCACGTGTGCGCCCTCGGTAGCCTGTCTCTATATGAAAGACTATGAAGAAACGTATTTAGGAATTCATCAATGGTATCAAAATATTGTAGGTTGGAAAAGATACATTGATGATGTCTTCATGATTTGGCAAGGTTCTGAAGATCAATTGGAAAATTTTTTTGAATGGCTTAACACTAAGGATAGCAACATCCAGTTCACCATGAATCGTTCCACTTTGGGGATAAATTTTTTAGATACTTGGGTTTATATTGTAGATAATCATCTTGAATCCAAGCTCTATACGAAATCTACTGATACTACTACTTTGCTGCAGTATGATAGTTGCCATCCAACCTCTCTTAAAAACAGTTTACCTTTAGCTCAACTTTTACGGTTTAGGCGCATTTGTACACATACAGCTGATTTTAAAGCGTCAGCCAATAAGTTAACTAAAAACTTAATGAATAGAGGTTATCCTGAAAAAGTATTGAAAAGATCTTACTGTAGGGCAAAATATAATCATCCTGAATGGCTTTTACAACCGTCTACTGCCTGCAGTGAAAGAAATACCCAAAGTGGGGATGATATAAATGAGTTCATTAATAGTGAGGAGTTTCAAACATTTATACTCAGACATAATGCAGAATCCGATCATATAGCCAGTATAATTCGAAATCACTGGAGGGTAGTCCAAAGTAGTCCTTGCTTTGAAGGTTCCAAATTACGTTTGACCTACTCTAGAGCACGTAATCTTAGAGAACACTTAAGATTAAGACCTGACCCAGTATTAGTAGAAGGTAACGGCAAATGTCAAGTTTGCCCTTTAACAATGCAGGGGGATGTATTTGAAAATCCTATAAATCATAAACAATATCAATTGCGTTACATCACTACATGTAGAACAGATTTTGTTATATACGTTATTAAGTGTCCATGCCAAAAGATTTATGTAGGTAAAACTATTAGACAGTTTAATATTCGGATGGCAGAGCACAAATCTTGTTTAAACCTTCAGAAGAAGGAAGCTCCGCTTGTAGCTCATTGTATTCAATACAAACACACATTTGATCAGCTAAAATGTATGGTAATTGACAGAGTTGGGGTGTCTGTAAGGGGAGGGGATAGAGGGAAAAAGCTTTTACAAATTGAGCAGAGGTGGATTGATCGCCTGCATAGCCTTCAACCTCAGGGTTTGAATGTGGCTATTAATTGGCAGGTCTTTTTTTGAGTCTGGCATTATTTCTCATGTCTTGGGTCAGCGTTGGAAACCTGTATTCTTCTATTAGTCTTTTATATTTAGCTGTGTTTATAGCTTTTCTTTTGTGCTTTGGGTTTGTTTCTAACATGTATGAGTGCGCGTATGCTTGGCTGGGTCGGCATTTGTTTACCGATGAGTGAGGTCACTTTCCGGAAGTGACGTCAGACGCTCTCATTTAATTTAAAACCCCATAGGTTTGTGTTGAACTGACTATCGACTCTTGAAATTGCTTGAGTCGCTGTACAGAGCAGTCCTTGTTTTATCTCCAGCCTATTTACCGGTGTGGCATCGGCGTTGGTATCAGGTATGTTGTTGAGGGGATAGGCTTTCCCGGCCGTGGAGTTTGTATGAGTGTTCAGATTTGTATGTGTTTTAGGTGTATAGTTGCGTGGTTAGAAAATATCTTTAAACTTTAAATTTAAAATTAGAAATATAAAACAATATTCTCAATTGCTGAAGAACTGTTTAGTATAGCAGGGTTGGGAACGTTTAGATATATTGTATCCTAAATACAAGAGTTTGCCCATCAGTGATACCATGGAGTCCTCTTTAGTACAAGCAGTTAGTGCCTTTAAGTTTGATTAAGTAGACTAGTTCTTTCCAAACTAAAATGTTCATGCTTTATTTGTAGTGATATTCTTGGCGTTTGCCCTGATGAAGCTCCTGTTCAATTAATAAGAGCGAAACGGAGATCTTCCGTCGAGAAGAAATTGAAATAAAGTATTGAGGAGAAAAACTGAAACAGAATACTTACAGTTAAAGAAAATGAAAGCTAAGTAACCCTAAATAACACCTGAGAGGGTAATGGATATTTAGAATATTAGACTACTTTATTAGCTCCGAAAGAGCTGGTGGAGGAAACCACCGTTCTAGGATTTAAGGGAAAATTGGACGCACATCTTCTTGCAGAAGACATTGAGAGATACGAGTGACATTGTATTCGCCAGGGTGTGCCTGGCTGGGCCTCCGCGTGTGCGGAACGCCGGACTAGATGGACCCCGGGTCTGATCAGGTGCAGGCGTTTCTTATGTTCTTATGTTCTTAAGTTGTTTTAAAGAAAGAAAAATAAAAATAAAGAAGAAAGTAATATTTAAAACAATTAAATTAATAAATTAATAATTATACTTACAATTATAGAGAACATAACTGGGCCGATGATAGCTCACTAAATAAGTCACCAGCCTTAACAATATTTTTAGGCTTCTGATGGTGAGCGCTTGAGATTCCTGGTTCGTCTCTATATTATATATGATAGTATTTACAGCCTTGTATGACAGCCTATTCTAAGGATTTTAGTGGGATCCATAACTTTTGGAAAGTGGTATTTACAGTAAATTTTAACAAATTATTTTGGAATTAGTGACTCTTTGTTGAGTTTTGTGAATGGTTTTTGTTATTTATTTATTTTATTAATATAGTACCATTCAAATTTTTGTTGTTTTTGTCTATGCAAGTTAGGCGCATATTTTATAAAATAGCACTTAGGCAGCTTACTAATACGAGGGTCATTTCCTAAATAATGCACACTATTTTTTTTAAAATTTACATGTTTTATTTTTTTTCAAGTAATATCCTTCAATATAGTCTCCCTGCTTTGCAATGAATGAGTCCCAATGTCCGGGAAGCTTCATTATTCCATCCAAGACACTGTTTTTGTTCAGTTGCCGAATGGCTCAAGTACCGGCGGAAGAAAGCTCTTCCAGAGATGCAAAACGATGTCCACGCATAGGTTGTTTCAACTTTGAAAAAAGGTCGAAGTCTGGTGGGCTTATGACTTGACTGTAGGAGCCATTCGGCAATTGAACAAAAACGGTGTCCCAGATATTGGGACTCGGTCATTGCAAAGCAGGGAGACTAGACTATATTGAAGGATTGTAAAAAAATATTTGAAATAAACCAAACAAACATGTAAATTTTAAAAAATAGTATGCATTATTTATGAAATGACCCTCGTATATGCACATGTGAGTTTACACACATATACTAGTATTCTAAACATTTTCACATTCAATGGGTGCATAAATTTTACCACCTACCTTCAGACAGTACAGAACACAGCACTCAGACTTATCTACTCGCTAGGAAAATACGATCACATCACTAATGCCTATCTCGACTCACACTGGCTACCGATACAAGCAAGAACTCAATTCAAACTATACTGTCTATTATTCAAAGCACTAAACGGAACAGCACCTCTATACCTAAACAGCCGCCTAACCCGAAACCTCTCAACTAGAGTAAGGAGAACCCAGACCCCATTCACCTACCCCTCACTCAAAGGCACAAAACACAAAAAGCTATATGACAACCTACTTGCTACACAGGCCGCGAAAATTGACCCCATCATATCCAAGCTGCTGACCACAACTACGGACTACAAAGCGTTTCGAAAAGATATAAAAACCATACTATTCAAAAAACACATCCCAATATTATAATCTACCATCATCTTCTCTCCCTTCATAACCTCCTGCAACTCACAACCAACTGCAACCTCGTCCCCTAGGCAACATCTAATCTAGTAGCAACGGGCGAAAAGCCAATTCATATCTAGAAACACAGTTTCCCCAAATACCGAAAAATCAGATATAAAAACCTAGGAACAGACGATCTTTTTGGTAACATAAGATTATGCTTTGTAATGTTATGTAATGTAACATAAGGTTATGCGTTGTAATATAACATAAAGTTATGCCTTGTAATATCATGTAATGCAAGTTATGCAATGTATTGGAATAATAAGGTAAAATAACATAAAATAACTCTACGTAAAGTCTTGTAAAGTTATGTAAGATAAATTATGTAAGATAAATTATGTAAACTTAATGTAAGATAAATTATGTAAACTTAATGCAAGTTATGCAAGCACGGTAAGGATAATGTAAAGTAACTCAAAGTAACACCATGTAAAGTTATGTAAAGTTATGTACGAAAAGTTATGTAAAGTTAGGTATGCAAAGTTTGTAAAGTTATACAAATAATTGTATTGTCATCGCCTGGAAATGACCAGCCATATTCTAATGTAATCCGCTTAGATAAAATTGCCCTTAAGCAGCCACCTACAGTAAGAATACATGTAAATGCCAATATTCAATCATTTTGGTATGTATGTGAACATGTATGCATGTAAATGAGCAGTTTCCAGCTAAGTGCTCTGTAGGTACAGTGCCTAGATGCCATAGCGCATACTTTAAGGGAGGGTGCTTATGAGGATGAAATTTGGCAGGATGCAAACTTGCATGTCTAAATTATAAAATCTTAAAAATCTATGCATGGTTGTCTGCAATTGAGGCACAAGTATTTACACCAGTTCTGTGGCTGGTATAAGTGTTTGCACCAGGAATATAGTCATGCTTTTGGCCACATATGCTAGGATTTTATAAAGAAAACTAAACTCCTAATTTCTTTATAGAATAGACTTCAAATAGGTGCTTTTCTAGTGCCTAAATCTAAGTGCACCCTTACAGATGGTAATGTTATAAACTTTTTATACTTGCAATAGGTCTTTATAAAATTAGGGCAAACCTAAAAACACAGTGGAGAAGTTTGTATGGAGCATGGGTGGGGTTGCTGTTTAATTGCGTAATATATATTTGCCAAACACAACCAGAAACAAACAATCCAACCAAACAGCGGTAGAAAAGTCAAACAACAAAACAAAGAAAGAATACTGCAGAGCTGATGTACAAGGGTATAAAAGTCTAATTTTTATTAAGAAAGATGCAATGTTCCAATTAAGATATCCATGCAAGTGTATGATCCAACTGGATCAAAAATCCCTTTTTTTTTTTTTTAAATTCTTTATTCATTTTAAAACTGACAAACAAGTGATTAATATTAAAACATTACATTACTAATAAAATATACAGCACTTGACATTCTTATACATATAATTCATTAAAGTGGAAATTATAACCCTTTCCCCCCACCCAACAATTCTTCAATGAAATTTTCATAATACAACAGAAATCCAGTCATTAAATAAAAATATTAATCATCCATTTTCCCCCCTCCCCCCAATAAAATACATGTATCCATCAGAAAGGAAAAGGATGTTCATTCCTTTTTTTCTTTTTTGAACCCTCCCAGTTGCTATTTTTTCTCAAAGGAAAGGGAGTATTATTGCCTAGTGCCTCAGTCTAAGGCAATTCCAATGGACCCCTGTTAAATAGGTCTATGTAATTTAGAAGATGTAACACTACAAATTTGATTTGTAAATGAAAATAATTCCTTTTCTATTATTCTCTCTAAATGTGCATTGTCTCCCCCCATATGTGGATTATATAAGACTGAGCAATTATAAGTTTTGAGATCTGCAGACCTAACTCTATATTCCCTTTGTTGTTAAAATGTGGCAAAGTCTTTATTTTATTCATAATGTATGATGTATAAGAATAAATGGATAAATAAATAAAAAGAAAGATGCAATGTAGCATTCCAAACAAATGGTCCTCTTGTGTGAGTATCCGGGACCCAACACAGTCCCTATTTCGGAAAACACTCCCTCGTCAGGGGTCTTGCTTTACATACCACAATCTAGAGGTACATCAACTTAGAGAACCTGAATAATACAACTGTCCTTAAAAGGACAGACGACGTTAATATCCAGTTGTATTATTCAGGTTCTCTACGTTGATGTGGTCACTGCAGTAAATCCGCAGGAATGGAGAAATTTGCAACTGGTTTACCGCAGGAATGGGAACAAGACCTTTCACCGCCCCGCAGGAATGGGGACAAGACCTTTCACCTCCCCGTGAGAATGGAGACAACACCTTTTACCGCTCCATTGGAGTGGTGAAAAGTCTTGCTCCTGTGGTAAAAAAATTGCAACTGTGTCAGACTCGGCATCTCCTCCCAAGCTCCTCTTGCACCTATTTTACCTTCAGGAGCCAGCCATGCCATGATGAAGACTGTAGGAACCCAAAACCAAAGCCTGAGACCAATGTGATTTGAAGAATAAAATTACCAGACAACAAAAGGTAGAAAAAAATAAATTTATTTTGTATTTTGTGATTAGAATATTTCAGATTTTAAATATGTATCCTGCTAGAGCTGGTATTAGACATAACTGGGGACCGCAAAGTCCAGGCTGTGCTTCTTTAGCTTCCAGCTGGCTTAGGGCTCACTCTGTCTGCCATGTGTGACTGAAGTATTCTGTTAGCTTGATTTTTCTATGTAGCATTCTGTAGTAATTTGGTTTGTTCAGTTTTCACAATAGTGCAGGGGATATTTGTGAAAGGGAGGGGAGACAGGGGTTTTGTTGATCCTTGCTCTGTATTATTTGTGTTTATAAAATGACAATTGTACAGAATATTGTCTCTTTTTATACTTTAATAAAATAAGTTCAGCATAAAATCAGTTCTATTTGAGGCTTGTGTGGATGAGATCTAACAGTCTGCAGGGCTTGGACAGGGCAGGGATGGGGCCTGAGCTCAAGGGGACAGGGCAGGGATGGGGGACGAGCTCACGGAAATGGGGCAGGAACGGTGATAAATTTTTTCCCCGTGTCATTCTCTAATATCTAGACCGCCAGCTAGAGACAAACTGATATGGCACGTGGAGGAGCCACAGAAGGCAGTAGTTCCTGCATATGCTCAATAAACCAAAGGGAGAGCACCGACACACAGGATCAATCTGAGGACTTCACTAATAAATGTGGCTTCATTCCCCTGCTGTCTATGGAGATCCCCCATTAGAACTAAGCAACTTCACTTTGGGCTAGATTCACAAAAGTCATTGATTGTCGCTAAACCTGTTTTCACAGGTTTAATGATGATCGCTGCTAACCGACCCGATTCACTAAACAGCCCACCACATTTTTTCCCCTCGATCACCCATTTTCCAATCCGGCCATGCTAATTAGTAAAACCCCATGCAAAATAGCCAAGTGATTGATTCACTTACATTGCTTGGCTATTTAGCATCAGGTTTTACCAATTCTAAAACCCGATTGTTGTAGACCTTCTGCTGGGTATTTTTTCTTTCTTTTTTTTTTTCAGTGGCACAGATAATATCTGTCCCATTTAAAAAAAAAATCCCTCACCGTCGCCGGCCCTACCCAACGACTCCCGACAATCGTGCATCCCTTCCCCTGACAATTGCGGCAACTCACCCGAACCTAAAACAAATGGCAGGAGGGATGCCCACTCCCTTCTGCCATGAAGGATCTCCCCCCCTCCACCCCAAAGAAAAAGGTAGGAGGGATGCCCACTCCCTCCTGCCCCGAAGGTGCCCGCCTGCTCCCCCCAAAAACAGCAGGAGGGATGCCCACTTCCTCCTGCCTGCAAATTCCTCCCCCCCAAAGAAAAATGCAGGAGGGAGGCCCCCCTCCAGACTCCCGTACCTTTGACGTTGGGAGCAGGAGGTACTGAAAACGCCTCCTGCTCCATCTCCTCTGTGACGACATTGGGCATTAGGCCTCTCCCTGGTGCATCATATGATGCACAGGGAGGCCTAAGGTCCTGATTGGCTCAGTCGCCTCAGTATCCTCCCACCAATTCTCCAAATTTGAAAAAAAATATTTGTGTTTTTTTTAAGTATAGCAGTTTGTGGTGTTTGTACAAAGATGAGAATTATCCAGTGACATTGTATGTGTGCTTTAGAAGCCACATAAATCTCTTTAAATGAAGGCATTAGTTTCCGATCTCTGCCAACTCAATGACAGATATCAGTCTGTTCCTTACATAGCAGTTGTATGGTACAATTCTGGTATGATCCTGTGTAAAGAATTTAACTCTTTCTCCCCATTTTCCAGGGTCACTCTTGCAGCAGGTGTTTGTAGTCCGTTTCTTGGGATCTATGGCTGTTCAATCAGATAGTACCACCATAGTGATCTATGAAGCCATGAGACAAGTTCTAGCTGCTCGTGCCATTCATAATATTTTTCGTACAACTGAGACCCATCTGATGATAACCAGCAAAAGCTTGAGGTACGGTGCTATTTCTGCCTTGCCTAGCCATTCCTTCTATAAAGCAAAATTTAAGCATACCGTAAGTACATACAATGATATCCATGTTGAAATGTTCGTACGTGGTCAGTGCACACCCCTAAGATCGTGTCTGTGTCATTTTTAGCTTGTACACTAAGCTAAACCTCATTTTCCAGTTTCTCATTAACTCCTGAGGGCTCTAATGGGGGAGGGAGCTCTGAGCAGGTCTCCAGTATAGCCCAGTGAAAGTCTGAGACCAAACTGGAGCTGAGAAACTTGGAAGACATAGAGATGATATCTTATTTTATCACAGGACAAGCAGGCAGCCTATTCTCACATAAGGGTGATGTCATCCACGGAGCCTGGATGCGGACAGCCTCGAAAGAAGACTTGCTTGGAGAAACATAGAAGTTTTGAGTTTGCCACACTGCGCATGTGCGAGTGCCTTCCTGCCCAGCACAGGGCGAGTCTCCTCAGTTCCTTAGTTTTCTGCGGAGCCGAGAAGTCCGTCTTTGATGCTCTGCGCTGAACTTAGTTCGCTTCATGCTTTCTCTCACCACGGCTCGTGTTTTATTTGATTTATTACCAGGTCGCTGTATTTTTCTTTTGGTTATTGTGTAAAAATAAAGTTTTATTTTTGTCGGCTGACTGGTGGGGCCTGCCGCACTCCCTCAGCTATCTTTCCTTCTATGTCCCGACCAGTCATGGGCTTCAAGAAGTGTAGCCAATGTTAGCCCTCAAGTGGAGAAGATTCTTACTATGGAAACCCCTGCTGACTTGGTCAAGCCTGCTGCGAGGAGTCCTCCTGCCTCCACAACTCCGACCTCGAGTCTCATCAGACTTTCCTCGTTTGGGAAAGTCCTGGACCTCAAGTAAACTCTGCCAAGTCTTCTCCTGAGCTTCCTGCAGGTCAGATACTTCAGCAGACGGTTCCGGCGGTGGTCCTGAAGGATCACTCTTCCAAGGCGAACCATGCTTCCTCTGCCACCTCAGAGCCTTTAGCATCAGCAAGTGGTCCAGTTTCAGACTCAGATTCACAATTGCAGGCTACCATCCAGACCATTCTAGAGCGGGAAATTGTTCAGTTACTGAGCAAATACAATCCTGCCTCGATGCTGCTTCCTGCAGTCTAGCCTGGGCACTCAGCAGGCTCACAAGAGGTTGAGTCCTTGCCTGTGCCTCGAGCTGAATCTACACACTCTATGCAAGGAGTCGAGTCTTTGCGAGTGTCTGGTCTGGAATCTACACACTCTATGCAAGGAGTCGAGTCTTTGCGAGTGTCTCGACTGGAATCCTCACACTCCATACAAGGAGCCGAGTCTTTGGGAGTGCTTCGAGATTCCTTGATCCAAACCACTGAGTCTATGGGGTTTTGATCTACAGCTTCTAGCCCTATACCACTACAAAGGCATTGCCCGTTTCGAGGCACAGGGCAAAGTCTCGACCTCACACAAGACCTGTTCCAGGCAGCACTCTCGTTGCCGGTCGAGGCCCTCATCGAGGCGCAGGTCCTCTTCCAAAGAGAAGCCTACCTCGTCCAGGCCTTCCAGCTGTTCGAGGCCTCCAACTCCTTGATCGAGGACACCAATCGTAGAACCCGAGGACTCAGCTGATTCCAATGCCTCGCCTTTGTTTCCTCTTGAGGCACCTCGAGGTCATTGAGTCCATGCTCTGGCAAATCAATTGTCCTTTTCCTCCTTCCTCTGTTAGAGGGCTGAGCACCTGGACCTTCAATTGGATGCTAGATCGAAGTACTCTAAGTAGTATTTAGAGGAAATGAATATGCCTCGACCTCCTGCAGAGTCTCTCATGCTTCCTCTAATAGGCTTCTGTCTCACAGTTTCAAACAAAATCTTGAGACGCCTTATTCCATTCCTGCTGTTCCAGGCAAGTTGGAATCGAGGTATAGAATTCTACATTGCAAGGGCTTTGAGAATTCCCAACTATCTCATCAATCCCTTTTTGTGGAATCTTTATTGAAGATGAGTCATCCTTCCTGGGTCTATGCTACCATGCCTCCTGGCGGAGAGGGTAGGACCATGGACAAATATGGCCGTCGTCTTTATCAAAATTCGATGATGGCCTCCAGGGTTTTGAATTATAATTTCATCTTTACTACTTATTTCAAATATTTTATTGAAATACTCCCTGGTTTTAGTAAAGACCTTGCTCAACACAGGCTTTTAGAGTTACAACAAGTCATTGCTACATTAGCACAACTCAGGTTGCACCTTCTTCAGTCATCTTATGATGCCTTTGAGCTTTTCTCGAGGGTCACTGCTTTCTCAGTAACGATGCGCCACCTTGCCGTATTTCGCACTATTCATATGGCCCTAACATTCAGGACTGGCCAATATTCCTTGTGAGGGCAATGACCTCTTTGATTAATCGATAGAGGCCACCACCAAGAAGTTGTCCGAGCATCAGAAATCTTTTGCTTCCATAGTTAGACAATGCCTAAGCCAGCTCCTGCAAAGCCTTCTCAACCTCTTCATCCTATCAGAGGCATTATCCTCCAAGGGCAGGTCCTTCTACTCGAGCAACCCCCAAAAAACAACGGCAGCAGAAGTAACAGAAATCTCAGCCTTCTGCTACACCCAAGGCTTCTCCAAGGCCTTTTTGACTGTCAAACAGAGCATAACCTCCATCGTTCTGCCCCTGTCATCCCCTCTTCCCATAGGAGGTCGTTTCCATCATTTTTACCATCGATGGGAGACCATTACATCCGACCTCTGGATGCTGTCAATAATCAGGGCAGGATACTCTCTTCATTTCATTCAGATTCTTCCAGAGCTTCCTCCAAGAGAGTATCCTTCCAATCCATCCCAGACCGCCCTTCTTCTTCAGGAAACTCAAGCTCAAGCTCAAGGAAGTTCCTCTGGAACAGCAGAACAGGGGGTTTTACTCCCGTTTCTTCCTAGTTTCAAAGAAGACCGGCTATCAGTGACCCATTCTGGATCTCAGGGCTCTCAACAAATTTTTAATCAAAGAAAAATTTTGTATGCTGTCCCTGGCGTCCCTTTATCCCCTTCTAGATCAGAACGATTGTTTATGTTCTCTAGATCTCAAAGAGACTTACATTCACATCCCCATTCATCCGTCCTCCCTTCAGTACCCCAGATTTTGGGTGGGAAATCAGCATTTTCAATACAGAGTGCTACCCTTTGGCCTGGCATCATCTCCCAGAGTGTTCACCAAGTGCCTCGTAGTGGTAGCAGCAGCTCTAAGGAACCATGGTCTTCAGGTGTTTCTCTACCTAGACGACTGGCTCATCAAAGATTCAACATCTCAGAGGGTTATTGTAGCGACCCAACGGGCTGCATAAGAACATAAGCTGTGCCTCTGCTGGGTCAGACCGGAGGTCCATCATGCCCAGCAGTCCACTCAGGCGGCAGCCCATCAGGTCCAGGACCTGTATAGTAGCCCTCTATCTATACCCTTCTATCCCCTATTCCTTCTTGAACTCCAATACCGTACTCTGCCCTATCACGCCCTCTGGAAGCGCATTCCAGGTGTCCACCACCCGTTGGGTGAAGAAGAACTTCCTAGCATTGGTTCTGAATCTGTCCTCTTTTAATTTTTCCAAATGCCCTCTCGTTCTTGTAGTTGTCGAAAGTTTGAAGAATCTGTCCCTCTCCACTTTCTCTATGCCCTTCGTGATCTTGTAAATCTCTATCATATCCCCTCTAAGTCTCCGCTTCTCCAGTGAAAAAAGCCCCAGTCTCTCTAATTTTTCAGCGTATGAAAGGTTTTACATACCTTTTATCAAAGATCACTCTCTTCTGAACCCTCTCGAGTATCGCCATATCCTTCTTTAGGTACGGCGACCAATATTGGATGCAGTCCTCCAGATGCGGGCACACCATCGCCTGATACAACGGCAGGATAACTTCTTTCGTTCTGCATGTAATACCTTCTTGATTATTCCTAGCATTCTATTCGCTTTCTTAGCTGCCGCTGCGCATTGTGCCGATGGCTTCATTGTCATGTCAATTATTACCCCCAAGTCCCTTTCTTGGGTACTCTCACTCAATAATAGCCCTCCCATCGTGGTTTCCTACAAAGTTTGAGATTCAGAATCAACTTTCCCAAATCCCAACTACAGCCCTCTCAGAATCTACAGTTCATCGGAACTGTTCTGTACACTATCCAGCTCAGAGCATTCCTTCCTCAAAACGACTGGATGCTCTTCTTCAGCTCTGTCACAAAGTGTCCTCCCACTTTTCACTCTCAGCAAGACACATGATGGTACTACTAGATCACTTGGCCTCCACTGTACACGTGACTCTTTTTGCCAGACTTCACCTCAGAATTCCTCAGTGGACCCTGGCATCTCAGTGAATGCAGGTTTGCGAGCCACTCTCTTGACACATTACAGTCACTCCTTTGTTGAGACAGTCTCTCCGCTGGTGGATGCTCTCTTTGAATCTCTCCAGAGGGTTACTGTTTCAGACACCACCTCATCAGAAGGTCCTCACCACAACTTCTTCGACCTACGCTTGGGGGGCTTACATCGATTGTCTCCGTACTCAAGGCCACTGGTCCAGCACGGATCGTCAGTGTCATATCAATCTTTGGAACTCGGAGCAATCTTCAATGCTCTCAAAGCTTTTCAACATCTTCTTCATGACCAGGTAGGCCTTATCCGGACGGACAACCAAGTCGCCGTGTACTATGTCAACAAGCAGGGAGGAACGGGATCTCTCTCCCTTTGTCAAGAAGCTCTGAAGGTTTTGGACTGGGCAATCCTCCACAACACCTTCCTGAAAGCTGTTTACATCCAAGGGGCGAAAAACTGTTGAGTCGTCTTCTGCAATCTCACGAATAGACACTCAATTCCTCGCCTCTTCATTACATTTTTTCTCAGTGGGAGACTCCTCAGATAGATCTCCCCAAACTGCCTCAGTTCTGCTCCAGGATATATTCTCCTCGCCTCAAGGCAGATGCTTTTCTACTGGAATGGATGAATCTCTTCCTGTATGCATTCCCTCCATTCCCTCTCATTCTCAAGACTCTAGTCAAGTTGAAGAACGATCATGCCACCATGATTCTGATAGCTCCTTGGTGGCTGAGACAACCTTGATACTCCCTTCTACTTCAACTCAGCAGTAGGGAGCCATACCTTCTACCAGTTTTTCTGTCTTTGCTTACACAGAGTCAAGGATCTCTACTTCATCCCAATCTGCAGTCTCTGCACCTGACAGCTTGGTACCTCTCAACATAACTCCTCTTCAGTTTTCTCAACCTGTAAGAGACATTTTAGAGGCTTCTAGAAAGCCTGCCACTAGACAATGCTACCACCAAAAATGGACTAGATTTTCTATGTGGTGCATCTCTCATGACATGTAGCCTTGAGATACCTCCTTGGCTTCTGTCTTGGATTATCTTTTGCACTTATCTACCTCTGGCCTCAAATCTACATCGATCTGAGTCCATCTTAGTGCAATTGCTGCTTTCCATCAGCCTATTGAAGGAAAACCCCTTTCTGCTCATCCAGTGGTTTCCAAATTTATGAAAGGACTTTTCAATGTCAAATTTATGAAAGGATTTTTCCTCTCAAACCACCTCCAGTGGTTTGGGATCTCAATGTTGTTCTTGCTCAATTGATGAAGCCTCCATTTGAGCCAATGTCTACGGTTCATCTGAAATATCTCACTTGGAAAGTAGTGTTTGTCATTGCCCTCACATCTGCTCGAACAGTCATTGAGCTGCAAGCTTTAGTTGCTGATCCACCCTTTCACTGTGTTCCATCATGACAAGGTGGTCCTTCGTACTCATCCTAAATTCTTACCTAAGGTGGTTTCACAATTTCATCTCAACCAATCCATTGTTCTTCCAGTGTTTTTTCCAAAGCCTCATTCTCACCCTGGAGAATCAGCTCTTCATATTCTGGACTGTAAACGTGCTGTGGCCTTCTACTTAGAACACACCAAACCACACAGAAGTGCTCCTCAACTTTTTGTCTCCTTCGATCCAAACAAGTTGGGACATCCAATTTCTAAGCGTACCATCTCCAACTGGATGGCTGCTTGCATATCTTTCTGCTATTCCCAGGCTGGACTGCATCTACAGAGTCGAGTCACAGCCCACAAAGTCAGAGCAATTTTGGCTTCAGTAACTTTCCTCAGATCCACTCCTATTGAGGAAATTTGTAAAGCTGCCACTTGGTCCTCGGTTCATACATTCACTTCTCATTATTGTCTGGATGTTTTCTCCAGATGGGATGGCCATTTTGGCCAGAGAGTATTACAAAATTTATTCTCCTAAGTTGCCAATACTCCCACCATCCCATTCTGGTTAGCTTGGAGGTCACCCATATGTGAGAATAGACTCCCTGCTTGTCCTGGGATAAAGCACAGTTACATACCATAACAGTTGTTATCCAGGGACAGCAGGCAGCTATTCTCACAACCCACACACCTCCTCTGGTTGGCTCATCTGCTAGCTATCTGAACTGAGGAGACTCGCCCTGTGCTGGGCGGGAAGGCACTTGCGCATGCGCAGTGCGGCAGACTCGAAACTTCTACGTTTCTCCAAGCAAGTCTGCTTGCGAGGCTGTCCGCATCCGGGCTTCGTGAATGACGTCACCCATATGTGAGAATAGCTGCCTGCTGTCCCTGGATAACAACTGTTAGGGTAAGTAACTGCTTTACAGACAATTATAGCTGCAAAGATTGTATAATGCTGTGCAGTGGTGCTCTATCTGTGTATTTCGGTTCTTTCTAAATACTGTTGTTAATGATGGGGCTTGTGTATGGCTGCGGTTTATAAGATAATTATACAAAAATATCCAAAAGGTGAATTTTTTGTCACCCAAAAAAATTACTACATAGTATTAACACACCTATGGTAAGTTTCAGAAGATTTGGGACCATTAGCAGACTTCTGTAATGAATGTTATCATTTTCCCATAATAAATTATTTATTAGGAGGGGAGGTGGGTGGGTATTATTTTATTTTATTTATCTCATAATATATATGTATTTGTCAATATTTTTATTATAATTGTTATTTGTATTAGGAGGGGAGGGAAGGGAGGGTTTTAAATTTTAGTAACAATTGTTATACATATTATGTAACATATACATTTTCAGTTATTATTGTACATGAATTTAGAATGATATATTGTATTTACAGTGGTACATGAAAGAAAATCAAGTGTATATTTTAGGAGATCGTTTAAATTTCTATGATACACTTGTTGTAGTATGAAAAATGAATACAATTTTTTTTTTAAAAAAACCACAAAAAACACACCTATGGCAAAATTTGAAAAGACTGTTTTGTCATGTGCTACTGGCTTTTCCAAATCCTTATCAAAACGAGCCTCAGAACAACAGGCAGGAACTTAATCCATGCCAGACAATCAAGCCAGCCGGCAAAAGTCCAATAATTATAGGCTCCTCTTGTGTCCAGGTGTAATGGCAGCAAAAAAACTCAGAAATATCCAAGAAAAAAAACTGTTATTCACCCTGGCACAATGCTACAGATCAAAACAGTGTTAAATAATTTATGTGGTGAAAAACAAAATAAAAACCCCTATAAAGTTACCAAAAAACGTGCAAAAATGCAATACAAGCCAAGTACTTAGCTGCTAGCAGGAGGAATTTGAAGAGCTGGAATTGGGAGAAGCTTCTCTTAGAACACCAGTCTTCAAGCAGGTCACATATATAGTCCACTGCTGTCCTCCTCAAATCCTCTCACTGTTGCTGGAAGTCTTCAAATCTGTAATGTCCACAGCATACCAGGAACTAGAAATCACAAACAGACAGGAGTCGCCATTCAGCATATCACAAGTAATTGGAAAAATTACAGTAGACTCAATTACAATTTCTGGTGGAACTCATTATGTCACATATATAAAATGGAAAGAGCAATAGCTATACAACTAGGAAGCTATAAGAAATTTAATAAAATTTGGGAGCCATTAACTTCTTATTGTAATGAGTAAACACCATTTTCTATTGTAATATACAGTGTCTAATGATTGGGGGGAGGGGGAGGTATATTTTACATTTTTCTTATTGGGGAAATAATAGAGGAATGATGGGAGGGGAGGGTGGTAATTTTATGTAGTGTAAGATAAATCAGAAAGATTGTCAAGTGATGTGTTTAATTGTATTATTTTATTGTTTGTGCACTTGATGTAAGATTGAAAACGAATAAAGAATTTGAAAAAAAAAAAAATCACAAACGGTTTGGCCCCGCCCCAAACTCTCATAACATTCTTCCACTCATTCAGGTAATGCTCAAAGCCGGTGGTAGAAAGAGTAAACCCTTTCTCAACAAGGCCCTTGTTTCATGCCCATGCGCTGCTCCACAAATGCCAAAAAAACAGCAAAATAAAAAAGAGCATATCTTCTTTTAGCATCACAGCAGAAAGCTCCAAATGGTAGGCAGATTTAAACTTCTCCAGTGACCTCCTACTACATCAGTCAGATCACATGATGCACTCCAACTGCAAAATTTAAAGCGCCCTTTCCCTTCAGACTTCTTCAATAGAACGCTTGCCACTCATTAACAGTGGCTTTTAAGGTACAGTTAGAAATATCGAGTTTTACTTTTTGTTTGCTAATGCATGCAGATGCTTTTTGTCTTATAACACAGCTTGGATGCATATCTTTTGTGTTGTGGGAAAAAGCTGGAACCTGCTATTATTCTCACTAATGCAACCACAAATGCTCCCAAATTATTTCTTCAAATTCACCAGACATCTGATGTGAAACCAGGTTACTACCTTGTATTTGGATTTGTTTTTTTTGTTTGTTAGGGTTTACTTTTAAAGGAGCAATACCTGTTAATGGTGGCAAAAAATCTCGTTAGTCTCATTTTCTACTGGTAACATTATCTTTCTCTAAGAAATTGTCAGGAATAATTTGTCATGTCCTGGCTCTCTAATTGGGTGCACCATCAGCAATATAAGACATGAAGCAAAAACCAAAAGTGTGCAAGTCTGAGACTAAGGATTCTCTTGCGGTTGTTCCTTTGTGGTTGTTTTTTTAAAACTACACTGTTACATTTCAATCATTCTGGTATTTTTCACACCAGTAAAAGGCAGCTGCCCTACTTAATATATCACTCAGATTTGCCAGCAGTGCTGCATGAGTCATAAGATTTTGAATGCCTACAAACATTATTCTGTTTTATACTGGGAGAATATGTAGCAGAGTCAAAAGAATGTCTTAAGACATGAGTTCTCCTGCTACTGTTCCCTGCTACAGGCTGTAGAGACCCTTATAAAGTTACTTCATCTGTGTTTCAATGCAAACATGCAATTGAAAGTCATTCATCCTTTAAAATAAATTACTAATTACGCTGGATAAACTGACCGCTGGGAGAGTAAGGGGAGGCCATGCCTTAAATCCTCCAGGGGTCTTCTTGTCAGTTTGGGCACCTTTGTAGAACTTAGATCCCAGCAGTTAGACCCGTTTGAGTTGCGTCTAACTTCCCTCTAGGAAAGCTTTGATTATGGCTGGGGTACATCCAGGTTGAAGCCCGCCTGATTCCCGCCCATAACACACCTCCCAGCATGCCCCTTTGCTCTCTGGACGCACAGCAGCTTAGAAGTGCTGCTGCATATCCAGAAAGTTGGTTCTGATTTTCAGCATTTGGACATCAAAGTGCCAACTTAGGCTGGTTTTTGGACGTTTTAAAGTTTTGATTATGAGCCCCATAGTGTCAATTTTCTAGCTCGCTCTGTATGCATGATTTCATTGGAGGTCTTTACAGTGGCACCTCAGGTTACATTCAACTCAGTGATCTCAGGCCCTCATGACTGATTTCACTTCTAGACTTCATCAACACATCTCTGTTATGGTGGATACTTTTTCCTTCCCTTAAGAGATGTCACCCAATCCAGCCTTCACCACCTCATCATACACTTCAAACAGATGACTCAACCACAAGCTGGGAAGCCCTTTTCAGCCATCTCCAAACCCAATGCTAATGGGCAAAAGATGGCAATACCAAAATATATACAGTGGTACCTCGGTTTACGAGTGCACCAGTTTGCGAGTGTTTTGCAAAACGAGCAAAACATTCGCAATATTGGTGCCTCGCAAACCGAGCTTACCTCGATGTACGAGCACCTCCCCCCTGCTATCCGGCACCCCTCCACTTGCGTCGCCCCCCCCCGGCCGTGATCCGATATCCTCCGTACCCATCACCCACCCGAACGCATCCGGCACCAAGGCACAGGACATGCCAGTGCCCGAAGATCTCTCATCCTTTTTGCTGGGCCTTGAGCATCTGCGCATGCTCAAGGCCTTAGTTCCTGCTCTCTCCGAGATTCTCAGAGAGAGTAGGAACTAAGGCCTTGAGCATGCGCAGATGATCAAGGCCCAGCAAAAAGGATGAGAGATCTTCGGACACCGGCACCGGCATGTCCTGTGCCTTGGTGCCGGGTGCCAATGGGGGGTAAGTGATGCGTTCGGGTGGGTGATGGGTACGGGGAGGATATCGGATTGCGGCGGGGGGGGGGGCGATTCGAGCGGGGAGGATTCGTGGGGGGGGTGGCGGATCACGCGGGGGGGAAGCAATGCCGGTTCGTGGGGGGGGTAGAGCAGTGCCACTGGCCTTGGGGGAGGGAGGTAGAGCAGTGCCACTGGCCTCGGGGGGGGGGGGAACGAATCAAGCGAGTTTCCCTTACTTTCTATGGGGAAACTCGCTTTGATATACGAGTAATTTGGTTTACGAGCATGCTTTTGGAATGAATTATGCTCGTAAACCAAGGTACCACTGTATAGTAAAACTATATGTGACTAAAGTAGCAAATCCAAAATGTTGAGAGCGTCTGATTTTTTTTCATATCATAGCAATCTTCAAAAATTATATGTTTGAACTTCTGTAACTTTTTTTATTTTTTCACATAAAAGAAGGGGAGATTCTTAAATATTTCTGTATTCTCACATGTGTTTTAACTTAATAATTAACATATGTAACTTCTTTCTAATTACAGATTAATAGATCCTAAGACTCAAGTTACAAGGACAAGTGTGAGTAATTCTTTATTAATGTACATGCAGTTTTCTGTGCCTGGCCTAAAGATTTTCTTTAGTGTAACCATAAATGCACACAGGCATTTAGAAATCTCTTCTAGGAGCAGTAAATATATTTTATGGATTTTTTTTTCCCCTAGGTAGGTCAAGTGTGCTTGTGAAAGACTAATGTATTTTTCCTCCCCCCACAGTTTGAGCTTTCTAGTGTCACCCAGTTTGCTGCTCATCAAGAAAACAAAAGATTGGTTGGATTTGTGATTCGGTTTCCAGATTCTATTGGAGAAGAGTCGATGAGTGCCTACATATTTGAGAGCAACATGGAGGGCGAAAAGGTCTTGGAATGATTATTTTACTCTCTCATGTAATAGAAACACATGTATATATAGTTCTTGTATAATCCCACTTTATTCCAGGACCAGTGGGTTATTTTCCTCCACCCTGTAGGAAGCCTCAAAACTTCAGAGGTTTTTACCCTCTCCCCCTCATACCTCATCACTGAGCATGCACCTTTGCTTACCAGTCTTTCTTCCTTCAAGCCAGGAAGCTATGGTATGCGTCTTAGAATAAGAATGTTTTTAGTTTAGTCTTAAATTTGTCGAGTGAGTTTTCGTGGCGGAGTTGAGGTGTCATGGCGTTCCATAAAGTTTTTCTAGTGTAGTAGCCGATCTGAGGGTCCGGAAAGAGCAATAGGGGATGATGAGTCTGTCAAGAAAGGATGGGAGGCACGAAAATTTGATTTTAAAGACCAGTAGTAAAGTGTTTTTATAAGTGATACGATGTGTTATGAGTAGCCAATGTGCTTCTCGCAGAAGAGAGGTAACGTGATCATATTTTCCTACTTTATAGATAAGTTTAATTGCCATATTTTGAATGAGCTGCAGACGATGTAATTCTTTTTGGGTGATTCCATTATAGATGGAGTTGCAATAATCTAAATGAGAAATGACCAGTGAATGAATAAGGATTGTGATAGCATCAGTTTTGAGGATTGAGGTTAAAGAAAGGATGAGCTGGAGTTTGTGAAAACAGCTTTTTACGACGGTCATGAAAGGTTAGATCTTTATCTAGAATGACTCCGAGCAATTTTATTTTTGATTCCATTTTTACTGAGGAGGATTTAACAGAGATTTGTCCATTTATCATTTTGTTGTTCCTGATCAGGAAGAGTATACCACAGGATTTATTTATGTTGAGGGAAGGTTTATTTATACGGAGCCAGTCGCTAATTTTGTCAAGTTTAGTGTTTATTTCTTGTATATCAGAGATAGTGGAAGGATCACTGGGATGAAGAAGTTGAATGTCATCTGCATAAGCAAAAATTGTGAATCCAATGGACTGGGCTAGAGTGAGAAGAGGGGCTAGAAAGATATTAAATAGTAAAGGAGAAAGGATAGAGCCTTGGGGAATGTCGAAAGTTTGAGTAATTGAAGCTGAGGATTTTTTCTTTCTTTGCTGATCTTCTTTCTTGTAAAGCCACACTTTATTCCGGGAACCCACCCTATACTTGCTGAGACGCCTTACAAGTCTCTGCCTTACAAGTACTGGTACGCTTGATTTCTGTTTTCTGACCAGCTTTTTATAAGAGTGCCATCAGACTAGGTTTAGCACCCCTTTATGACAGTGCAGGCTGTGTCTACCTATAGCACTGTTTTGTCATTCAGGTTTCCAAAGTTTCATAACCTGTTATTTCTGTTTTCATTGTTGCTGCTGTTGTATTTGTTTATATGAGCAGAATTTATTTGATTGCTGGAGTTTCCCCATTCCTCTCTCTCTTGTTATTATCCTCTGCAAATGTTCCTGGCTGCTTTAAGACTGATTGGTGAGCAGCAGAGCATGCTGGGGGGAGGGGGAAGGGTAAAAGCCTCAGAAGTTTTGAGGCTTCCTACAGATCCTAGCAGGTGGAGGGAAATAACCCACTGGTCCTGAAATAAAGTGTGGATTTACAAGAAAGAAGATTAGCAAAGGTAAGAACCTAATCTTTTGATTATAGGTACTTTGTGTGGACAAGAAATATCCTCATGCTCTGACTCCAGGCAAAAGAACAGCAAATATTTTTATTATGCCTGCAGTAGCTTATTCAAGGTATTACTTTAAAATAAAATCTGGTGAATGTTGCAGAATTGAACAAATTAGTGTCTATGATAACCTCAGTTTTTGAAAAGTATAACGGGCTTTTTTAGTCAAGCATACATGGAGTCTGTAGAGTCCATTGATGGCAATAAAATTTAAGGTCATGTTCCCTTAGCACTAGGTGACTCAGGGGAAAATTCTCAAAACTTAATGCTGCCTTTAATGCAGTCACTAAACCTGCTTCAGTCGTTTTAGCGGGGCAGTATTTTACCGGCCGATGATCAGAATTTCTCACTATTCTTTTCTGGGTTTCCTAGCTGTCTCCAACTCTGCCATGAAAATGTAGTACAACAAGGTCAAAATGAGCACTCCGGGCAATTCTCTATCATTGCCGGGTGATTCCCTAACATCATTGTATTACATTTAAGGGCAAATATTTCTGGCAGGGTCTGAGTTGTCATAGCCTTACTTTCCAATCAGTGCCTGAGCGCTGATTGGCTCAGGTTTGACAGCTAAGACCACATCCCCTCCCCTTGCAAATTAAAAACAAACAAAAAACCTTAAATCGAAGATCAGCAGGAGGGATGCCCACCCCCTCCTGCCGCCACCGTCAAACAATCTCCCCTGACACCGCCCCCCAATAGCGGGAGGGATACCCACTCTCTCCTGCGGCCATCAAACAACCCACTAACACTCCCTCCAGCAGCCAGAGGGATGCCTACTCCCTCCCGCCACTGCGATAAAAGAACCCCTCTGACACCCTCCTTTCCTGGAAGTGGGAGGGATGCCCATTCCCACCGCCACTGCTGTTGTGCCCCCAATGACCCCCCCCGACCTCCTCCTACCTGCTTCACGAAGGCCAGCCGGAGGGGTGCTTACTCCCTCTAGCCGGCAGGCCCGCCTCTTCAAAATGGCAAGACTTCCCCTTCCCAGTGCGCCAGGGAGGGGCCTAAGGCTCTGTCAGCAAACTGGAATCGAGGGGCAGAAGTACTCACAACTTTTGCTGTACGTTTCACAACTGTATACATAAGAGATAATTAAAAATGTTCAGACTGTAGTAATCCTTTTTAATTTTATTTGCAGATTTGTTATGCTCTAAGTTTGGGGAAAGAGATCACTGAGGCTCAAAAAGTAAGAGACATTTTCTTTTTCCTTCTGTTTGGTTATTCCTCTGTATTGAATTGGCACAAGGTCTATTGGCAAAACAATCACTTACTAAGCTCTCCTTCCTAGAATGCACAAGTCACTAAGGGGATGATATTCAAAGAAATGTTTCTTGGCCAGTTAAATCACTTGTGTAGGGCTATCCGATTTTCAGTGGCACTTAACCAACTAATGCAGTTGAATATGATTGCAGCTACTAAACTGAAAGCCAGCCATTTTGTGGGCAGTCTAGGGCAGAGTCGGCACTTAATGAGGTTAAGTGCCAATATTTAGCACTTAACTGCCTAAGTTAAACAGTCTTATGGACCACATAAAATATTGTCTTATCTGTTGAGGTGTTTGGGGGGGGATTAAGTGATACATATCACAATAAGAGAGAGCTGACTGCATAAACCTGGATGTTCAAAGCCAGTGCCCATACATAGCTGAATATCACCCTCTACAATGTTTTTGCCTGTGGTAAATCTCAAAACCATTATTAAACTTGGAGTTAGTGCCCCAGGATTACTTTGCAAAGCAATTTACTTATTCAGATATGAGGATTTCCAATCAGAAATCAAAATGAATTCTATCATATCTGAAATGAACATGCCAATGCTTATACAACAGAGCACCCAGTTTGGACAAAGTTTCTCATAATACTTTAAAACTATCCTTATTTTAGGATCCAGAAGCATTAGCTCAGCTCCTGATGTCCGTGCCTTTCACGAATGATGGCAAATTCATCCTGTTAAATGATCAAGAAGATGAGAAGAACAATAGAGAAAATGAAGCTGTAGAGTCAGAAGCATAATATTGTCCTAAGAAAGGTTATTTTTCTGTTTGTCAGCATTCCCAGAATTAATGTGCACTATCTTTGATTGATACCTAGGTAAGTAGCTGTGGATTTTGGGGATAGGATTTCCATATTCAGATTGATAAAGGACCAATAATTGAGTTTTATGTTGCAAAGGGCACAATTGATTTTGTTTCCTCAACTTAATCATGAGTATAATATACTATAGCATATTTCTGTCATCCCCCTTCCCCCACTTATCCCAAAATACAGCATTCATTCTGTTTTTGAATCACAATGAAATTACCAGATTTGGATAATACATGGTAGCACTTGAAATTTAAGTATATGGCCTTTTGGTTGAGGATGGGCTGGGGAGGGCTTCAATGGCTGGGAGGGTGTAGATGGGCTGGATTGAGATTTGACGGAGACTTCGACAGTTGGAACCCAAGCACTGTACCATGTAGAGCTTTTGCCCAGAAATAGCTAAGAAGAAGAAAAAAAATTTAAATCGAATCAGGTTGGGCAGACTGGATGGACCATTCGGGTCTTTATCTGCAGTCATCTACTATGTTACTAAGTAACTCTAGGTGCTATTGCCTTGCATACAGTGGAGATTTTCATGTGATTATTTTAGCTCCAAGTCCTTCATGTAATTTCTATGCTGAATTAATGAAAGAGAACCTGAAAAAAATACCCAGTCCATGCTAGCTTTCCTGCTTCTAACTCTAATATTGATCATGTTTTTCTTTGATTCAATGGGACCTTGAGTAATTTTCTCACTTAACCTTCAGCATACCTGGCCCCCTCTCCACATTACAGGGCTCTGGGCTTACCTGGAAATTTTAGAAGGCTATAAATCTGATATCTATTGCCCTAGTTAATAGGACTTGGACACCATTGTTCTGCTGCTACACCTACCCTCTAAGGGGCCACTATTAGCAGGGCTCAATCAGTCGTTACTTGGTAATAACTGTTTCCTGACCTTGCTTAGTCTAGCAATGTTTCAATTGCTGTTTGTAAGCCACTTCTGGACGTTATATTCCCACAACTTGTGTTTTTTAAGTCAAAGCTCTGGTCCCCCTAAAGAGGTATAACACTTTCCTGTTTAGTTTTTTCCAGGTTAGCCCTTGAGCCATTCTCTAGAGGAACTGGTAATTACAAGGGGCCATAGAAGACCAGATGTGTATTATAAAAAGTTAATTATTTCTTCACAATCAGCATATATCCGGTTGGGAGCAGCTTCTGTCTGGAGAAGCGCTGCTGTCTGGGGCCAGCCACTGATTTTCAGAAACATTAACTTGTTAATGTTGCTGGCAAAACTTTTAGCAACCAGCTGAAAATTCTCCTGGTACTGTCAGTATTTCTAGCACCAGTACCCAGAGAACTGTCTGGCCAGGATTCCTACTTGCACGAGTATGATGGAGAAGGATAATGAAGGATATAGAAAATGCACTACTTTTTTCTTTGTTGAAGATTGTCTTTCCTTTATAATTGTGGATGGGATTTTTTCAAATCAGTCAGTCATATTGGTCTTGTATTAGCCTTGATTTACCAAAGGACTCATAAATGGTTGCTCTTTGCTGTTAATATCTATTTTTGTACTTCATGTGAAGTTAAAATATACTTTGTAAATCAAGTGCCTGATCTCTTTTTGAGCCTACATTTTTCAAACATCTTTCTATTAAATTGTAATACTGTCAATAAGCAGCATATGCAGGATAATAAATGTATTCCTTTTTGAATATGGACTGCAAAGCAAGACCAACATCATTTCTTATATGGTATTTTTCTGTCTGACATAACTGTAGATCATGTGCAATCCTAGTAAAGCATAAGCCAGAATGTGTGTCTGTATCAATATCTGTTTTAGATCGTGTTTAAACTGTGTACAAAAAAAAAAAAAGGGCATTTACAAATAAAGTTACACAAAACATGGTTTATGCACTAGTGATTCTAATTTGTGATTCTCTAGTTCATTGCAGTTTCTCAGGTATTCTGTTTTAGGATTAATGGCTAGAATAAATGTTACTGCCAAACAAAAAAAGTGTTGCTGGTATGATGTTTGCAGATAGCTCAATCTATGTAGAGCAACAGCAGGAAATGGGGCCCTTGAGGCACCTAGTTATATAAACCAGATGTAATAAGTAATAGAATCCAAGCCACATCAAAATTGCAGAGGGAGGGGGGAAAACAGCCACAGTCCTTGGTTATGTGCTTGCAAACAAACCTTTACCATCTGATAAGTACAAAGTATATTCACTCATTAATCATATTGGTGTTCAATGATATTATGCAAGGCTCTCTTTATGAATTATCTTTGTCACATAAAAGATCAGGATTAAATGAAACTTGAAAAATAAAACAATGTCAGCCAGCAAGAAGCATGCTTTTGGTGTAGGAAGTTCTCAGACTGATCCTGCGTTGGTGCTCTCCCCTAGCTGCAGTTAAGCTTTTGGCTTACTAGGCATGTGCAGAAATAGAAACATAATGGCAGATAAAGGCCAAATGACCCATCTAGTTTGCCCATCCACAGTAACCATTATCTCTTTCTCTCTTCAAGAGATCTCAGGTGCCTATCCCAGGCCCTCTTGAATTCAGACACAGTCTCTGTTTCCACCACCTCTTCTGGGAGACTGTTCCACGCATCTACCACCCTCCTTTCTGTAAAAAAATATTTCCTCAGATTACTCCGGAGCCTATCACTTCTTAACTTCATCCTATGCCCTTTCATTGCAGAGTTTCCTTTCAAAATAAAGAGACTCGACTCATACATATGGAGCAGATTTGCATGCCTATCACTTCCATTATATGCAAATCTCTCTCAAGCATATTCATTAGGACTAGCCTGAAAACCCAATTGGCCTGGTGGTCCTCCAGGACAGGATTGGGAACCACTGGTCTACACAATGTGCGGCGGTGGCGAAAAGGGCAAACAGACTGCTAGGAATGATATAGAAGGGGATCACGAACAGATCAGAGAAGGTTATTCATGCCGCTGTACTGGGCCATGGTGAGTCCTCACCTGGAGTACTGCGTACAGCACTGGTCGCCGTACATGAAGAAAGACACGGTACTACTCGAGAGGGTCCAGAGAAGAGCGACTAAGATGGTTAAGGTGTTGGAGGAGCTGCCGTACAGCGAAAGATTAGAGAAACTGGGCCTCTTCTCCCTCGAACAGAGGAGATTGAGAGAGGACATGATCGAAACATTCAAGGTATTGAAGGGAATAGACTTAATAGATAAGGATATGTTGTTCACCCTCTCCAAGGTAGGACGAACGAGAGGGCACTCTTTAGAGTTGAAAGGGGATAGATTTCATACAAACGTAAGGAAGTTCTTTTTCACCCAGAGAGTGATGGAAAATTGGAAAGCTCTCCCAGAGGCTGTCATAGGGGAAAACACCCTCCAGGGATTCGACTAAGTTAGACAAGTTCCTACTAAACAAGGATGTACACTGGTAGAGCTAGTCTCAGGGCGGTGGTCTTCGACCAAAAGGGCCACCGCGTGAGCGGACTGCTGGGCATGATGGACCACTGGTCTGACCCAGCAGCGGCAACTCTTATGTTCTTATGAGTTTTGCGTTTCTGATCGCCTTTTTGCTCTGACCAGTCATGCCAAGAAAGGGAGGCCAGCATCTAAAGCCTCGATTTACAGATTAACATGGCCATTTCCTCTGCATATGTGGGCTGTGGTAATCAGCTACCGATTGCACTGAAAGCTCACTCCACCAGGAGTTGCTGCCTCATGGATGGAGACTAGGGCTTTCTTTCCTGAGGAGATCTGTATAGTGGCTGCATTGTCTATCTTTCTTACCTTTACCAGGTTCTATAGGGTGGATGTTGCAGCCACCTTCAGGTCCTCCATTGTGAAGGCAGGCTCAGTGGACCCTCCCTAGACTCTGAGGACTATTTTGGTAGATCGCTATGGTTCAGGACCACTAGACACATTGCACTAGAATGATTAGGTTCTTACCTCGATAATCTTTCTTGTAGATGTGTCTAGTAGCCCTGAAGCCCCACCCTTCGCCTGCTTTCTGTCTTGGAATCAATCTGGAGCTGGAGAAATCTTTCAGGTGAGCTCAAAGAATGAAAAAAAACCAAACCCTGTTCTTGAGAGTGAAAGACTGCTTCAAGTCTTCGCTAGATAGCAGGTTATGTATCTGTGAGCTATATATAAAATTAGTGCTGGTTGCACATGTTTTTTTGTATCTGTTTTATAAAAGCTGCTTAAATGTTGTAATGTTTATTGGTAATGTTTGCTACAGAGCAAAACAGAATTGTACTGTTGAGGTTTCTTCATTTCCTTCCATTTGGTTATGTGTTTCATTACAGTGCTACTTGATTGATTTTGTATGAATTGAGGGGGCAGGTGCAGCTCCCTGGGAAGTAGGTAGAGTTGAAAAGATGATTAACTGTTTTTGGCAAGAAATGTGTGGGTTCAGATGCAAAACACTTTGATTCAGGACCACTAGACTCATCTACAAGAAAGATCATCAAGGTAAGAACCTAATCTTGCTTTCCACTTATGAGGAATCTCAATTATAGATTTATTTGTCTCACAGGACAATGCAAAATGGATGCAGTATCGTTCAGTCCATCCAGGGCATCAGGCCATAGCATGGTATGCCTTCACCATTCCTTGGATGGAAAATCTGTACACCTTTTCACCATTTCCTCTCATCTCCAGGGTACTTCAGAAAGTCAGACTCTGAGCATCCTATCCTGATTGCTCTTTGATGGCCTAGATTGATCTGGTACCCTCTTCTCCTAGTCCTTCTTGATGCTCTGCCAATTCCACTCAGGGCCCACCCTACCTCCTCATGCAATAGAATGGCCAAGTTCTTCACCCCAGCCTACTTGGTCTCAGCCTAACTACATAAAAATTGAGGGGAGCATCCTTGCTACAATCCCAGGCTCCAAGTAAGGGAAGACCCTCCTCCTCGGCCACCAGACAGCCCTCTATCAAACAAACAATCTTAATCTAAGTGGTCAGGTTTCTCTCATTAGGCAACTTCCCAACACCAGGATCCCCTCAAGTGCCCAATTCCACTCATACTGATTTATATCCTCCACTTATCGGATTCAGACCTCAAGACAACTTCAGTGCACCTTCACTTATCCACAATTCTGCCTATCATGACCCAATCAGTGGATAACCAATCTCTACGCAACCCCTGATGGCACGCTTACTAATAAGCCTCACTAATCTCTGACCTCCCCTTCGGGAACCGCCACCGCCATGGAATTTCAGCATTATCTTTGACCAACTAATGGTTGCACCCTTTGAACCACTGGGCACCACCTCTCTCATGTACCTCATATGGAAGACAGCTTTTCTCACAGCCATCACATCAGCGAGATGAGACAGCAAATTCTAAGCACTAGTAACTTACTATTCTTATACACAATTTTCCCTGTGTCCAGCTGCACATGCACCCAAAATTCCTACCTAAGGTGATTTCAAACTTCTGTCTCAGCCAGAATATAGATCAACCATCATACTTCCTCCACACACCTCATCAGTGGAGCAATGCCTCTTCATCCTGGACTGTAGGAGAGCACTACTTTTTTATTTTTTTATTTTTTTACCTCAGAGAAACTGCAGCCCTACTTCATAGCAGTCAACTTTTCATCAACGACAACCTGGCCAAATTGTGTTAACCAGCCTTTAGAAAAATCATTTCCATATAAATTTCCCATTACATCGAATTCTGCTACACTAAAGCATATATCAGCCACATCCTGGTGGGATCAGTGCACACAGATTACATGCTACAGCTTCTTCAGTGGCAATCTTTTGATCAAATCCATAAGAACATAAGAATTGCCGCTGCTGGGTCAGACCAGTGGTCCATCGTGCTCCCGCGGCAGCCCCTAGGTCAAAGACCAGTGCCTTAACTGAGACCAGCCCTACCTGCGTATGTTCCGGTTCAGCAGGATCCTGTCTTGAATCCCTGGAGGATATTTTCCCCTATAACAGCCTCCGGAAGAGCGTTCCAGTTTTCCATCACTCTCTGGTTGAAGAATAACTTCCTTACGTTTGTATGGAATCTCTCCCCTTTTAACTTTAGAGAGTGCCCTCTTGTTCTCCCCTACCTACTAAGTCTATTCCCTTCAGTAACTTGAATGTTTCGATCATGTTCCCTCTCAGTCTCCTCTTTTCAAGGGAGAAGAGGCCCAGATTCTATAATCTCTCGCTGTGCAGCAACTCTTCCAGCCCCTTAACCATTTTAGTTGCTCTTCTCTGGACCCTTTCGAGTAGTACCATGTCCTTCTTCATGTATGGCGACCAGTGCTGGACGCAGTATTCCAGGTGAGAGCGTACCATGGCCCGGTACAGCGGCATAACCTTTTCCGATCTGTTCGTGATCCCCTTTTTAATCATTCCTAGCATCCTATTCGCCCTTTTCACTGCCGCCACACATTGCACAGATGGCTTCATTGACCAGCACTCCCAAGTCTCTTTCCTGGAGGGTCTCTCCAAGTAACGCCCCGGACATCCTGTATTCTTGTATAAGATTTTTGTTACCGACATGCATCACCTTACACTTACCCACTTTGAACCTCATTTGCCATGTCGCAGCCCATTTCTCAAGCATGTTTATGTCACGTTGCAGATCTTTGCAATCCTCCTGCGTCGTCACTACTCTGAATAACTTAGTATCATCTGCAAATTTAATCACCTCATTCGTTGTACCAATTTCCAGATCATTTATAAATATATTGAAGAGCACGGGTCCAAGCACTGAACCCTGCAGCACTCCACTGGTGACGCTTTTTCAGTTAGAGCATTGTCCATTTACCCCCACTTTCTGTTTCCTATCTGCCAGCCATTTTTTAATCCACACGAGTATTTCACCCTCTATTCCATGGCTAGTAATTTATCGAAGTAGTCGTTCATGCGGAACCTTTTTGAATGCCTTCTGAAAATCCAGATATACAATGTCGATCGGGTCGCCTTTGTCTATCTGCCTGTTTACTCCCTCAAAGAAGTGCAGCAAGTTCGTCAAGCAAGATCTTCCTTTGCTGAAGCCCTGCTGGCTGGTCCTCATCAGATTGTGTCCGTCAAGGTGCTCAATGATGCGGTTTTTTATCAGCGCCTCTACCATCTTTTCCAGTACAGGGATATCTGCAAAGCTGCAACCTGTTCCTCAGTTCATACCTTTAATAAGCAATACTGTTTGGACCACAGCATATGACATTCGTTGTGGACAGTCCATCCTATGAAACCTGTTTGCTCCTTGATCTATCACCAGCACCCTGATATAACTTATAGCTGGGGATTCATCAATAAGTATGTATGCATCTCCCCTGCTTGAGAAATCAAAGTTGCTTACCTGTAATAGGGGTTCTCAGTAGACAGCAGGGGAATCCAGCCACACTTACCCTTCTGCTATCCCCATTAGCATACATCTTTTTCAACTAGAGACAAAGCTGAGCTGGTGAGGGGAGGAGGCACTGAAGGCAGGAATCCCTGCACATTCCCAGTAAGCCAAATGCTTACTGTAGGACCAGTCTGAGGACTTCACCACCGAGTGTGGTTACATTCCCCTGTTGTATACAGAGAACCTCCATTTCAGGTAAGCAACTTCACTTTCTCACTTTTGGGCCTCTTGCAGCAAGCCAGTCATGGATCTGATAACAAAGTCCTTCAGTCTTTGTTCTTCCTAGAAAAAAATTAATATCCATCCCATCCTTTTACTATGTTTATTTTGATAACTATTCAAAATTCATGTTTTAGTGCCACAGCACCAGCCCTTTGAAACTCATTAACTCTGTCAAGAGAATTTAAATCATCGCTTAAAGCCTTTTACTTTTTATCGCTCCAATCTGCTTTGCAGCATTGACTACTTTTCTATGAATATGGTTGCTTTGTTGTGGTAGGCTTTACTAGAGAATGACATGGGGACAAATTTTTCCCCATCCCTGCAGGAATTCATTTTCCCATCCTGACCCAGTGAGTTCTTTTCCTGTCCCTGCCCCATTCCTGCTAGCTCTGTCCTCATCTGCACAAGCCTCAAACACTTTAAAAGCATAAGTAGTAACATTCTAGAGTTCAGATTGTGATGTCATAATACATCATTCCACCAATACCTAAGCTCCGTTCTCATCTGTACAAGCCTCAAACACTTTAAAATCTTAAGTGTTTGAGGCTTGTGTGGTTAAGGCAGAGATTACAGGAATGGGGCAGGGACAGCGACAAAACTCATGAGGTCGGGACAGGGAAATTGATATCCCATGGGGACGGGGAAAAATTTGTCCCCGTGCCATTCTCTAGGCTTTGCCCCTTTGCTCAACTGTACAGGTTGGCGTGACTCCTCCCTCAACTGCCCAAAGGATGAGATCTTCCCTCTATTCCTTTTTCTAATTTTACCCTCCTGTATCAAAACCTTGTCTTTTTGTTTTTAACTGACCCCTTTCTAGATTATTATAGATTCTACTTTACTTATAAACCACTTAGAATTTTATTATATACAATAGGCTGTATATCAAGTACCCTGAACCTGAATTCTTGCACTTCTTTCAGTCAGAGGAGTGGGGTTCTAGCAGGCAAAACAATGCCGCAACAGTGACCATTTGTCAGATTGCTCTTTGTATTTCCCCTGTGGTTGGTGCAGCTGCAGTGGTCTGTATCACATTCATCTGTTGATTTTAGTGGCCCCTGATTGACCATGGAGCTCATGGTACATCATTCTCAATATTAAAGGTGGCCTACCTCAGGCCCAGGGGCTTATTACAGTTCCAAAGAGGCATGAATCTTTTGTTTTGGATGTTGTTGCAACTTGGGTTCTTAATTTGGTGTTTCATACAGTCTTCTTCCCTTGAACCACTGTGGTGTGTCTCTGAAAAGTGCAAATCTGTAGGCTGCATTCCTGGTGACAAGGTTCTTTGGTGGTAGGTTTCATGTGTTGTATTCTAGGGAGCCCATCTGGAGGGCAGTCATCTCATTCTGTTGGTCAAAGCTTAGTTTCTTTGGCAGGGTCACCTTTAATAGCTTTATAACTTACTATCACTCACAAGCTTATTATTTTACATGTTTTGCACTGTATTCTTTAACAAAATTATTTCATTTATTTATTTAGGATTTAGCTGGTGCCTTCATATACTCTAAATATCTCCCTACACTTACAATCTAAATTTGTACCTGAAGAAATGCTGGGTTAAGTGACCTACCTAAGAGTATGAGTGGCAGTGGGATTTGAACCACCTTCCTTTCATCAGCCCAGTGCTCTAAGCAATAGACTACTACAGTATAATCTTGTTATAACGGACTTCAAGGGACCTGGAAAAACAGTCCGTTATATCCAGAGTTGCATATTTTTAAAATTTTATTTAGGTCAGCTTGAAACAACGTACAATCAATGAACAACAGTCACTGCACAAGCATCTCAGCAACATCAAGAACAAAACTCAGCAAAACATTGGTATGGCACGAAATGATTGCAAAACCAGAACACTAAAAGATGTTCTAAAGCATTATGTCATACTGTAATGGAAAGAAAAATGCTCTGTCATTTTGTTCTGGACTGCATTTTGATACTATATCACCGGCACGCCACGCGCCTTGTAGGTGGAACCTGCATGTCCGTTATAGCCGAACAAAACTACAGCTAAAAGCGGCTCTGGGGACCAAATTGGTTGTCTGTTATATCCGAAAGTCCATTATATGTGAGTCTGCTATATGCAATGATTTTCTGCATGTTTATAAAGGCGCACGGCCGGGACCAGCGGACCTCATCCACTATAGACGAGGTTCCATTATAAGTGAGTCCGTTATAACGAAATTATACTTTATCCTAGGACAAGCAGGCAGCATATTATCACTGATTCAGTTTCAGTTTGTGGTCTGTCATCCATTTTTCCACTGCTTGTAGGGTTTTTTTCCAATTTTTCTGTAGAAGTGGGGTCGGGAGAATCGAAGGGTTGAAGTATGGTGATATCATCAGCTAGCTGAAAGAGGTTACATTTAGGTTGTCTAGGGTGGAACCCAGAGAGGATAAAAAGAAGTTGAAGAGAGCAGGTGAGAGTGGTGATCCTTGAGGTACCCCGCAGGGGTTGGACCATGGATCTGATTTAAGATTGTTTGATTTCACTCTATAAGATCTGGTTTTAAGGAATCCTTGGAACCAGTTATATACTCTGCCTGAAATCCCTATGGCTTCTAGTGTCTGTAGTAGGATGGTGTGGTCAACCAGATCGAATGCTGCAGATAGATCAAGTTGAATTATCAGCATCCTTCTGCCTTGGCTGAGGTGCTGTCGGGCTGTGTCTAGTAGGGTTACTAGTAGGGTCTCCGTGCTGTGGTTGGATCTTAACCCCGATTGAGAGGGGTGGAGAAGATTGTGGTCTTCCAGGTAATTTGTGAGGTATTGGGCAACAGTCCTTCTATAATTTTGACATATATTGGTATCGAGGCGATGGGTCTATAGTTAGCGGGGTTATCTATTAGGCCTTTGTGATCCTTCACAATTGGAGTGATTATGATTTCTCCTAGGTGCTGCGGGAATTGACCTTCAGTGAGAGTAATGTGGATCCATTGCATGAGGCTGGTCCTAAATTTGGGGGTAGCATTAGTTATCAGATATGAGGGGCAGTGGTTCAGGTCGCATGAGGCTTGACTGTATTTTTTGTAGAGTCGATTCATATCTGTCCAGTTTACTGCAGGGAATTCAGTCCAGATCCTGTCTGCTGCAATGGTTTCTCCTATTTGGGGGGGGTTTGTTGTTATCTCGACTAGGTGGGGTCGTGTGTTATTGAAGATTGTCCTGATTGTTGTGATCTTGTTTTTGAAGTGGTCTGCGAGTTGGGTGGCTGTTGGTGGGTGCTTTCCTTGAGCTGCTAGGTAAGGTTTGGTGTCTGTGAGGTTTTTTACTAAGTTGAAAAGTTTTTTTGAGTCTATAGACTCCGTGCCTACCAGCTTGGAGTAGTAATCTTTACTTGTTTCCTTGAGCTTGGTCTTGCATTGTTTGATAAGACTTCTCCATGCTATTTTGGATTGATGTTGGTTATTTTTTTTCCAGTTTCTTTCCATTTGTCTGCAGTGCCTTTTGAGTTGGAGAAGTTCGGCGTCAAACCTTTTGTCTGATTGTCTGCAGATTTTGTGTTTTGATTTTATTGGAGCTAGCTCATTTAGGATTGTTTCGCTTAATGTTTGCCATTGCGGTATGAATTCTTTGGGGGGGGGGGTCTATGGATTCGATTTAGAGATCTGCTTTATCCCAGAATGTGGTTGGTTTCGATTTTTGGGCAGGTTTTGATGGGGGATTTGTGGGGTTTGTGTTTGTAATTGCATTGAGCCCAGTTGATATTGAAGGTGTATTTATAATGATCTGACCAGAGGGAGGGGTTCCAGGATCCATTTGAGATGTGTATTTCAGGTGTGTGAGGTTATTGTGTCATGAATGCTGCAATATCTAGTTGGTGGCCTTTTTCGTGTGTGGGTTGGGGGTTGAGTATTTGGTAGGATAGTGTTTTGAGGTAGGCGAGTAGGCTTTCAGTTTGAGTGGAGGTATGGTCTTCAAGGTGGAGATTGAATGTCTCCTAGTAGCAGGTTGTAGGTTGATGTTAGTAAGTTCTGGAAGATGAAGTCTTTAAGCGTATATTTTGTAGCGCTCCATTTTCCTGGTGCCATATAGCAGAGAATACAGGTTATGGTGTCTTTGATTGTATCGCCAGATAGTTGGCAGGCTAGTAGATCTAGATCGGGTGTAGTGTGTTTGTCTAGGACTTTTATGTTGAGATTGTTTTTAGCTAGAATTGCTAATCCTCCCCTCGCTTTTTTTCCCTGCAGACTAGCTCTACTTTATATCCCTTAGGGCAGAATTCTGTTATGCAAGGATCTGAGTCAGATGTTAACCAGGTTTCAGCTAGGAATAGGCAGCCTAGTTGTTCTTTAATTATCCAGTCCTTTATTAGGTCTGCCTTTGGGCTTATCGATCTTATGTTCATATATGCACAGGCTATTGAGGTGTAGGTTGTATTGGGATTTTGGGTGCATATTGGATGGAGGAGGTTTCTTGGTTGTGGATGGGTGTGGGATGTTGTTCTTGGCTTGGGGAGTGGTCTTTTTCCCCAACTGGGGGGGATGCTTTTATAGGTGATCATTGAACAGTCTATCAGATTTCTGGATGGTTGGGGTTTTCTTGAAGGTTGGAAGTGTCTGTTGGACTCTGATAGAATTGGGATGGGGGAGATGTGGTATCCAGATGTTTTCCAATTTGTTAGGAGCGGGAAGAGTAGTAGGAGGGAGAACAGGAGTTTAGTTGTGTAGGGTGTCATTTTTGATTGTATGTGGGGGGGCAGTTCTTCAAGATGAGTCTGTGTGCAAATGTGGGGGAGGATTGGCGGTGTTGATCCTGAGCTGGGTTTTAGTTTTGAGATTAGGACTTGAAAGGGGAAGAGCATAAGTTGCCTCCTTACATTTCTGCTCTTCTGGTGGTGTTACGATTGAGTTTTCTTGAGCGAGTGTTGGAATGACTTCTATTGGGAGCGTTGTGTTGTTCAGCGTCCTGTGTCTCTTCGCGAAGTCGCTTCACAAAGGCGCGTGCTAAGACGCACACGCCTTTATCGTGCGCCTTCGTCAGCGCGCCGTTGGCTTTGCTGGCTTTAGTGCAGGATCCTCTGCTGGCTCGGGGGAGGGGGCGGAGCGGTGCTCTCATGCTGGGCCCCCGATGCTGGTTTTGGTCGGCTCTGCTGGCTTTAGTGCAGGATCCCCTGCTGGCTCAGGGGAGGGGGCGAAGCGGTGCTCTCACGCTCCGGTGCTGAGCCCCTTTCACCCTTTTCACTTGGTTTCCAGGCTTCTGATAGGGTTTTTCCCCCTGTGAAACCAGCTCTCTAGTCCCTTCATTTCGTTTGGGACCTTACTATAGTTCTTTCTAGTTTGTTGAAGCCATTTTTTGGCGGTTCATCTTTAGTTTCTTGCCTGGCAAGTGTGTTTCCTTATTGCTCTCACCTCTACCAGGAGAGTCGGTGAGTTACCTGTATTAGTAGCAGATTCATCCCTCACAGTTTTTCATCATGCCAAGGGGGTTCTGCATACACGTCTAAAGTTTCTTCTAAATGTTGTCACTTTTCTTTTCACTCAGTCACTTATTCTGCCTGTGTTTCTTTCTACACCTCATTTTCCTACTGAAGAACATGCTTTGTATACTTTGGACTATACATGAGCTTTGGCCTGCTACTTTGATTGGACAAAGCCTCACCATTTTTTTTCTCTAACTTTTCTTTTGATTCACAAAAAAGTTAGGTCATTCTTTTTCAAGAGAACAATTTGCGCCTGGCTGGCTGTCTGCATCTCGTTCTGCTTTGCTCAGTCTGGCCTGGCATGAGACAGTCACAGCCTACAGAGTTAGAGCTCTGGCAGCTTTTTGTTCCTTTCCTTAGATCTACACCATTAAGGACCTCTGTAAAGCTGCCACCTGGTCCTCAGTTCATACCTTCACTTCTCACTATTGTCTGGATTCTTTCTGCAGCCGGGATGGGCACATTGGCCACTCTGTATTTCAAATTATATTTTCTTTCTCCAACTCTCTCACCATCCCATCTCTGTTAGCTTGGAGGTCACCCATCAGTGAAAATATGCTGCCTGCTTGTCCTAGGATAAAGCACAGTTATTTACCGTAACATGTGTTATCCAGGGACAGCAGGCAGATATTCTCACAGCCCACCCACCTCCCCGGGTTGGCTTCTTAGCTGGCGTATCTTAACTGAAGGACCGCGCGCCCTCATCAGGCAGGAAGGCACTCGCATATGCGTGGTTCGGGCTATCGCAAACTTTTTGAATTCTTAAAGTGGCAATGCACTTTTTTTTAAAGTAGTCTGAACCAGATCTCTGTCGGTGACATCACCCATCAGTGAGAAGATCTGCCTGCTGTCCCTGGATAACACCTATTACGCTAAGTAGCTGTGCTTTTATTTGGCCTGTTCTTCCCTGTGTCCTTTTAATTCTCAGCTCAGTCTGAAACAGACTTGGAATTCTGATGATTAAGCCTTCATTTTTTAAAAATCTGACCCACTGTTCTTTTCTGATTATTCCAACACCACACACATGGCTGAGGGCCTTCCAGAATTATGGACCATGGACTAAATTCAGCCATTAATTATTGTCCTTAACAATGACTGCAATCCCCTGTATTTAACATTACAGGTAGCAAATCCATATTCAAACAGCATCATCGGCTACTTTAATCCTTACATTATTCCTAAGTCTACCACCCCATAAATTGAGGTTGCAGGGTGGTAGACTTAGGAGTAATGTAAGGAAATTATTTTTCATGGAGAGAGTAGTGGATGCCTGGAATGCCCTCCCGAGGAAGGTGGCGGAGAGGAAAATGGTGATGGAATTCAAAAAATGCTTGGGATGAACAGAGAATATATATATTATCCCAGGACAAGCAGGCAGCATATTCTTGACTGATGGGTGACGGCACCGACGGAGCCCCGGTACGGACAATTTTAGAGTGATTGCACTCTAAGAACTTGGAAAGTTCTAGTAGGCCGCACCGCGCACGTGCCTTCCCACCCGACAGAGGCGCGCGGACCCCAGTTTCTTAGTTTCCGCGGAGCTAAGAAGTCGCTTTTTTCAATGGCTGTTGAAATTTTTTCCTTAACGCCTTCCCGCTCGCGAAACCTTTTTGGAAGTTTTTTTCCCTTCATTTTTTTTCTTTATTTAAAAAAAAAACGAACGTTTACTTTTTATTTTTCTCGTCACTTCGGTTTTGCCCCTGCGGGGCCTTCTGCCACCATCGAGGCCTCGGCCTTCGATTTGGCAGAAGCCGTTTTTACTTTCATGCCCCCCCAACCAGGGTTCAAGAAGTGCCAGCGGTGTGCACGGCCTATATCCCTCACGGACCCACACAACTGGTGCTTACAGTGCCTAGGTCCTGAACATCAGGCTTCCACCTGCACCCGCTGTGCCACGTTAAAAAAAGTACCTTAAAAAATCGCCAGATACAACAGCGATTACTTTTCGGTGCCGAAATGTCCGATCCCGCATCATCGACACCAGCTTCGGCTCCATTGCAGTCGGCACCCTCTTAGTCGACACTGCGCAGGCGTTGCAACACCCAGGTAAGCCGGCTAAGAAGCCTTCCCCGCTGGAGCGTCCTCCGGTCTCGATTGCAGCGAGCCCAGTCCTGCCGACCGTGAGGCGCCCGCGGAAGCGCTCCGCCCCTATCGAGGTGAGTCCCTCGACCTCGGGCTCCTCATCTTCGGGGCGTCGAGCGGCACCGCAGGTACCACAAAAGAAAAAGGCGGTACCGGTGCCTTCTTTGGATGAGCGCATTGCAGCTATCATACAAGTGCAGCTCAAGGAGCAGTTACAACAACTCCTTCCTGCTCTCTTGGCACCGAACCTTCCGGTCCCGGTCCGGTCTGAGCCACCGGTACCGGCAGTGGAGCAGCCCCTACTGTCAGCATCCACTGTTTCGGTACCGGTTCACTCGGCATCATCGGTATCGATGCCAGTCCTTGCACCGGAGCCGAGAGCCCAGCATCAGTCGGTGCAGACTTTGGCACCGTTGCAGTCGGTAACATCTCCTCGTACCGTATCTATGAGGTCGGGTAAGTCGGCACGCAAATCCCGACACCTAGAACCCTCTACTCCGGAGTCTCGGGACCGCGCCTCCCATATTAGGGACCCTGATCTGTGGGGTGACTCCGAAGAGCCTTTTCTTTCTGAGGGTGAGTGTTCTTCGGATGAGGATGATCCTGCTATTCCTGATCCATCCTCCAAACATGATTCCACATCTTTCACTTCTTTCTTGAAGGACATGTGCAAATCTCTTTCCATTCCTTTGGAGGCTGAGTCTAAAAAATCCAAGGCCTTTCTTGATGCCCTTGACTTTGACCAGCCTCCAAAGGAATTTTTGAAACTCCTCAGTCTTCTCTCCAGGAGGTTCAATCCCTCCTCCTTTTGAACGCCATAGAGGAAGTTCCTCTAGATCAAAAGGGACAGGGATTCTACTCACGTTACTTTCTAGTCCCCAAAAAAACAGGAGATCTCAGGCCAATTCTAGATCTTCGAGATCTCAACAAATGCTTAGTCAAAGAAAAATTCAAGATGCTTTCTTTAGCCACTCTTTACCCTCTTCTCAATCAAAACGACTGGCTATGCTCCCTCGATCTCAAAGACGCATACACTCACATACCGGTCAATCTGACCTCCAGACAGTACCTCCGTTTCATGATCAATCACTGTCATTACCAATACAAGGTGCTGCCCTTCGGCCTTGCCTCCTCTCCAAGAGTGTTCACCAAATGTCTGATTATATGGCGGCCTTTTTACGCTCTCACCACCTTCAGATCTTTCCTTACCTGGACGATTGGTTGATAAAGGCCAATTCATCTCAGACAGTACTCCTGGCCACCAACCAGACCATCCTGTTTCTCCAACTTCTGGGGTTCGAGATCAATCTACCCAAATCTCATCTCATCCCCACTCAGAGACTTCAATTCATTGGAGTGGTGTTAGACACAGTCCTCATGAGAGCGTTCCTGCCGTCCAACCGTCTTCAAACTCTTCAGTCTCTATGTCAGCAGGTGCTTCTACAACGTTCCATCTCTGCCAAGCAAATGATGATACTCTTGGGTCACATGGCCTCCACAGTTCATGTCACACCCTTCGCACGTCTTCACCTGCGCACTCCTCAATGGACCCTAGCTACCCAGTGGTCCCAAGCGACGGATCCCTGCTCACGACACATATCTGTGACATCGTCTCTTCGTCAGTCTCTACAATGGTAGTTGATATCCTCAAATCTCTCCAGAGGTCTTCTGTTCCATCTACCTCCTCATCAACTTGTCATCACCACCGACGCCTCCCCTTATGCCTGGGGAGCTCATTTGAACGAATTCCAAACTCAAGGACTTTGGACAGCCCAGGAAATGAAGCATCACATCAATTTCCTGGAACTCAGAGCGATGTTTTATGCCCTCAAGGCCTTCCAACATCTTCTCTTTCCTCAAGTCCTCCTGCTGTGCACAGACAATCAAGTTGCGATGTACTACATCAACAAGCAGGGGGGGACAGGCTCTCGCCTCTTGTGCCAGGAAGCCCAGAAGATTTGGGCTTGGGCCACAGATCACCAACTTTTTCTGAAAGCTATCTACATTCAGGGAGAACAGAATTCTTTAGCAGACAAGCTCAGCAGAATTCTTCAGCCTCACGAGTGGACACTCGATCCTTTAACTCTACAGTCCATCTTCGCTCAGTGGGGCACTCCTCAGATAGACCTCTTTGCAGCTCCTCACAATCACCAGCTGCCCCTATTCTTCTCCAGACTCTACTCTCCTCACCGTCTGGCAGCGGATGCATTTCTCCTCGATTGGTCCAATCTGTTCCTGTACGCTTTCCCTCCTCTGCCTCTCATGTTGCGAACCTTGTTCAAGCTCAAGAGAGAAAGAGCCACCATGATTCTGATTGCTCCACTGTGGCCCAGGCAACATTGGTTCTCCCTTCTACTTCAACTCAGTGCCAAGGAGCCTTTTCTTCTTCCGCTGTTTCCTTCTCTGCTTACGCAACATCAGGAGACACTTCTGCATCCCAACCTTCCGTCTCTGCACCTGACAGCTTGGTTTCTCTCAGGCTGACTTCTCATAATACTTCTTTGTCTCAGCCCGTTCGTTCCATTCTGGATGCCTCCAGGAAACCGGCCACTCTGCAATGTTACCATCAGAAGTGGACACGATTTTCTTCCTGGTGTCTTCTTCATCAACATGATCCCACTTCCCTTGCTGTGGAGACTTTGTTGGATTATCTACTTTCTTTGTCTGACTCTGGCCTTAAGTCTACTTCCATCAGAGTCCACCTTAGTGCTATTGCTGCTTTTCATGAGCCAGTTCATGGAAAACTTCTCTTGGCTCATCCCTTGGTGTCCAGATTCATGCGGGGTCTTTTCAATGTGAAACCACCTCTTAAAGCCCCTCCTGTAATCTGGGATCTCAATGTGGTTCTTTCCGCCTTAATGAAGCCTCCATTTGAACCTTTGGCTACCACTCCTTTCAAGTTTCTCACTTGGAAAGTACTTTTCCTTATTGCTCTTACCTCTGCCAGGAGGGTCAGTGAGCTACATGCACTAGTTGCAGATCCACCTTTTACGGTCTTTCATCATGACAAGGTGGTTCTGCGTACACATCCAAAGTTTCTCCCGAAGGTTGTCTCTGAATTCCATCTCAACCAATCCATTGTCCTGCCTGTCTTCTTTCCGAAACCTCACTCTCATTCTGGAGAACAGGCTGTACATACTTTGGACTGTAAGAGGGCTCTAGCTTACTATTTAAATAAAGCGTACTAAGCCCCACAGATCAGTTCCCCAACTCTTTCTGTCCTTTGATCCGAATAAATTGGGACGTCCTGTTTCTAAACGTACGTTGTCTAATTGGCTGGCAGCGTGCATTTCATTCTGTTATGCTCAGACCGGACTGACACTGGAAGGTTCTGTCACGGCCCATAGAGTTCGAGCTATGGCAGCATCTGTAGCTTTCCTCCGTTCCACTCCTATTGAGGAAATCTGCAAGGCTGCTACTTGGTCCTCAGTTCATACTTTTACATCTCACTATTGTCTGGATGCTTTCTCCAGACGGGATGGACACTTCGGCCAATCTGTTTTGCAAAATTTGTTTTCCTAATGGCCAACCTTCCCTCCATCCCTCTTTTTGTTAGCTTGGAGGTCACCCATCTGTCAAGAATATGCTGCCTGCTTGTCCTGGGATAAAGCACAGTTACTTACCGTAACAGGTGTTATCCAGGGACAGCAGGCAGATGTTCTTGCGTCCCACCCTCCTCCCCGGGTTGGCTTCTTAGCTGGCTTATACTAACTGGGGACCGCGCGCCTCTGTCGGGCGGGAAGGCACTCGCGCGTGCGCGGTGCGGCCTACTAGAACTTTCCAAGTTCTTAGAGTGCAATCACTCTAAAATTGTCCGTACCGGGGCTCCGTCGGTGCCGTCACCCATCAGTCAAGAATATCTGCCTGCTGTCCCTGGATAACACCTGTTACGGTAAGTAACTGTGCTTAATTAGAAAATGAATGGTATAAATTGATGAACTAAGGCCAGTACCAGGCAGATTTGCACAGTCTGTGTATAAGACATTTCAGTTTAGAATGTGCTAGGGAATTACAGTAATTTGGAACATGAGGACGATGCTGGGCAGACTACGGTCTGTCTAGGCTGGAGTGAGCTTCAATGGAAATTCCAATACCTGGAATCTAAGGACAGAATTGGGTGGACTATAAGGTTAATGGCCCAGGAATAAGTAAAAAAAGGCAATGTAATTATGAATTTATAATGCATGTAAATATTGGGAAGACTGGATGGATCTTTCAGGTCTTTATCTGCTGTCATTTACTATGTTTACTTTGAAAATCAAACCAGAGACCTCCGCAAGGCAGCACTGCTACTCAGTCACTGAACTTTACCCAAAATGCTACTTTCAAATGTAGGGTCTTGAATATAAAAACAAAACAAAACACCCACATGTAATGTTAGAAATATTTACTTTATTGACCATGATGTATCAATACACAAATGGACAAAGACAGAGGTAACAATACCTAGTTTGTAAAATGCAGTCAGAACAAAAAAATAAGGTAACATTTGGTCCTTCATACCTGAGAATTTGAAAACAGTCAACTATGCATCTCAGATTAAAGTGTTTACATTTTAATTTTAAATTATACAAGGAATTTATGCCAATAGATTAACCACCACAGTACTCTATTAGCAAGCCTATCATTTTACATATGTATACAGCATATACACAGAGGTGCATTAGAACAAAAATATTAAAAATTATTTAACAATCCTATTTAGACTTCCTGTAATCAAAGAATGTTAATTTTTAATTTTGTTAAGACTACATTAGGCACAGATGCTGATCAAGACTAATACAGTATTCTTTGAAATCACCACTCAGTGTGAAAATAAGAGCAAAATTCTTTGATATTTTATGCTTTGCATGTTGATCCATGGATCAGGAGTAATCAATATACTCCACAATAAACAGCGATGGGAGGGAGAAGAACAATAGCAGCAGCATTGCTGGTACCATTATTAAATGGATCAAATAAAATTGTGTTTTAAACAGAGTAACCATGAGATGAACTGAATAGCAGTACAAAAGCTTTCTAAATTGAAAGAAAACAAACTTAGGCAGCACACATCAGCAGTGCTTATGAAGTTCAAAAGCTCCCATGAGGCCATGCTCTCGATCCACCTGGACATTCTACTTTTGCTGTTGTAGGTTTCTGGGGAACAATTTCCCTGTTAGTCTCTTTGTTCTCTTCCATTTAAAGAACACACAGACTCAGTGTTCCTGTCAAAATCCAAACAAAATAATGCAACGGCCTAATGCTTAAGCTGGAAAGTGTACTGAAGAGTTTCAGAGCACTGTAAAAGGGTTGTATCTTGAATACATATAAAAAGAGCATCACCTTTACTTGACAACTGGCACCACATTGTACAAAGACAAGTGATTTGATGTGAGATCTGTTCAATTCCTTTGCTCATTTTTAAGTGCAATGTTGGATTATGCTTCAGGGCTCACAGTGGTCCACTTTGAAGGCTTATAGTCTGTATGCAACATTTGACAGCTTTCAGTCAGTGAAGAAAACCAAAATACTATCGGAAGAAATAATGTCAAGGTAGAGATGATGCAGAATGAGTCTGATGTGATCAATTTTACTCATTTCATCCCATGATCTAAAGTAGTGCTGTTAGCCAAATTTCTATCACTGGTTTGCTCTGCAAATACAAAAGAAAATAGGATATTAAGTATCTTTGTTAAACTTGCTCTTTAAGTGACAAATTCACAACAAAGGTTTCTTCAAGGTCACTATCCTGGCACGCAATGGATGCTGAAAAGGGCATTTGTAAAGTGATGCCTCTGCATCATACTATTCCAGTTTCTAGTACAGTCAAACCTCGGTTTGCGAGTAACGCAGTTTGCAAGTGTTTTGCAAGACGAGCAAACTTTAACTCGCAAAGCAAGCGTTGACTCGATCAACGAGTGCATCCACCCCGGGAACCGGCTTCTCCCCCCCCCCCCCGCGGCCCACCCCCAAACCCTTACCTCCAGTGGACACCAGCAAACAGCACGCACCAACCCATGCCGGCACCACCGCCCTGCAATCTACTCCTGACATTGCTGCCTGGATGTCCCTGGGTGGGGAGAGTTATGCAAAGGTCCACCCTCTAGCCCTGATTGATGGAGGGCAGGCAGGAAAGAAAGCATCTCAGTTCCTTCTACTACTTTGTAGAGGCAGTGCTTCCTGGATGTCCCTGGGTGGGGAGAGCTGTGCAAAGGTCCGCTCTCTAGCCCTGATTGGCGGAGGGAAGGCAGGAAAGAAGGCATCTTGGTTCCTTCTGCTACTTCGTAGAGACAGGGAGGAGCTTATGCAGGAAGTGGAAGCAAAAGGGAGTGGAGCTTGGTCGAGGGAATGCTGCACTCCAGCTCTGAAACGTGGGCAGCCCCCTCCCCCCTGCCTGCCTCGCTTTCTTCAGCCCTGTCTCCTCACTGACGCCCCACTACTATCACCTCTCTCATTCTGTGCGGAGCTGCCAACGCCCAGTAAAAGGTGATCAGAGCGGAATGGGGCCATGAGGTGAGACCACAGTGATAGTAATAGTGGGAAACCAGAACGAGACGGGTCCATGAAGTGGGACCAGAACCTGCAGCAATAACAGGCACCGTGAGGTGATGCTGGAATTTTAACACTCTCGGAGTGGCTGGGGGCCGAGAAGGAGCCTGCACGGAGAACCAGGCCTGGGGGTGAGAGTGGGGCCTGTTAACGTTCCCACCAGGGCGAGGACAAGAAAAAGGGAAACTGGAGGACTGGAAACTGGCGAATGTCACACCTATCTTTAAGAAGGGATCGAGAGGTGACCCCGGGAACTACAGGCCGGTGAGCCTGACTTCAGTTATAGGGAAGATGGTGGAAGCAATGATCAAGGACAGCATTTGCGAGCACATCGAGAAAAATGGCCTACTGCGGACAAGCCAGCACGGATTCTGTAAGGGAAGGTCGTGGCTGACAAACCTTCTGTACTTCTTTGAGGGAATAAGCAGTCAGGTGGACAAAGGGGAACCCATAGACATCATTTACCTCGATTTTCAAAAGGCCTTTGACAAGGTGCCACATGAAAGGCTGCTTAGGAAGCTGTGAAACCACGGGGTGGGCGGGGATGTACACAGATGGATCAAGCACTGGCTGTCAGGTAGACTACAGAGGGTCGGAGTAAAGGGCCAATATTCTGACTGGCGGGGAGTCACGAGCGGTGTGCCGCAGGGATCGGTGCTGGGGCCGCTACTCTTCAACATATTTATCAATGACCTGGAAACGGAGGCAAAGTGTGAGGTTATAAAATTTGCAGACGATACCAAACTCTGCGCCAGAGTTAGGACCAGGGAGGAGTGTGAGGAACTGCAAAGGGACCTCGATAAGCTGGAGGACTGGGCAAACAAATGGCAAATGCGCTTTAACGTAGATAAATGCAAGGTCATGCACATAGGGAAAAAGAACCCGTTGTTCGAGTATAAAATGGGGGGGAGATTGCTGGAAGACACCGGACTTGAGAGAGACTTGAGTGTGCTAGTGGATCCATCCATGAAACCATCCGCACAGTGTGCAGCAGCCTCGAAGAAAGCCAACAGGATGCTGGGCATCATCAAGAGGGGCATATCAACCAGGACGCGGGAAGTCATCATGCCGCTGTATCAAGCGATGGTGCGCCCACATCTGGAATACTGCGTTCAATATTGGTCGCCGCACCTCAAGAAGGACATGGCAGTTCTTGAGAGAGTCCAAAGGAGGGCAACGAAACTGGTAAGAGGGCTGGAAAACTGCCCATATGCCGAGAGGCTGGATAACATGGGGCTCTTCTCTCTGGAAAAGAGGAGGCTCAGGGGGGATATGATAGAGACCTTCAAAATACTTAGGGGCATAGAGAGGGTGGACAGGGACAGGTTCTTCAGACTAAAAGGGACGACAGGTACGAGGGGGCACTCAGAGAAACTGAAGGGAGATAGGTTCAAATTAAATTCAAGGAAGTTTTTCTTCACCCAAAGGGTCGTGGAACAAATGGAATGCGCTCCCGGAGGAAGTGATCCGGCAGAGTACAGTACAGGGATTCAAACAGGGACTGGACAGATTCCTGAGGGAAAAGGGGATCGTGGGGTACTGAGGGAGGTGCTGGGGTGTTGCATAAGTATAGACAGCTCACCAGGTCGTGCAGGTGCAAGGCCGGAGGGTTAGGACATTGATGGGAAGATAGGACTTCGATGAGAAACCTAGGGGGCAAGGGGGCCCCTTCTGGTGATTAAGGCAGGTCATGACCTGTTGGGCCGCCGCGGGGGCGGACTGCTGGGCGGGAAGGACCTCTGGTCTGACCCGGCAGAGGCACTGCTTATGTTCTTATGGTCTGTGGGGATGGAAATTGAGGGGAGTACATACACTGGGTTGTAGCGGGGAGGGGAGAAGAGGGAGAAATGCGGAAACAGGGAGTGGGAGAAGTGTTGGACCACAAGAAGACATAGGCCTGTTTTTGGGATGTGGAACAAATCATTCGAGTTTCCATTACTTCCTATGGGGAAACTTGCTTTGATATACGAGCACTTTGGATTACGAGCATGCTTCTGGAACAAATTATGCTCGCAAACCAAGGTACCACTGTAGTTGATAGGGAAAGGCAGTACTAAACATGTGAAAGATCACAGCTTTAAACGGAAAAAAGCACAATTTCTACTGTAGTATATATTTTTAAAGCTCCTACCACAATAGGCAACTGTCATATTGCCTGTGTGAAGCAGGTTGCTGCAGCATAATTTGGTTCCCTATTAAATGACCCATTTTAAAATGTAACAGTTTATTCCTTTTTTTGGAGACTAATCTCTAGTAGTAAATTTAAAAATGGCACCTTCAAACACGGACTACCCCTGCATCTCCATGGAGAAATAAAAAGGCTAACTGTACCTGCTAGTGTAATAGGCACCTCATTTCTGAACCCTTGGGTAGTCAATCCCTTCCCATGCCAATTGTGTAGAGAGCCTCAGGTCAGAAGTGGCTTATGTGACAGATGCTCTATATCAGTGGTCCACAACCCTGTCCTGGAAGATCACCAGACCAATCGGGTTTTCAGGATAGCCCTAATGAATATGCATGGAGCTAATTTGCAGGCCTGTCACTTCCATTATATGCAAATATCTCTCATGCATATTCATTAGGGCTATCATGAAAACCCAATTGGCCCAATGGTCCTCTAGGACAGGGTTGGGGATCACTGCTCTATATGATATTTTCAGGGTATTGAGCAGTTTCTGCTTATGTTATTTCCATCTGAAAAATGCTGTGGATCAGGCAGAGGGTGGGGGATTCATCCTCCAAGACAACACTGAGCAAGTTACTCTTTGAAGGGCAATTGCTGTCTGGAAAGGGTCTGGATGACCTCATGGCCAGTGTGCAGGATCGCAAGCCAAAGTCTTTACCTGACAGTAGACCAAGAGCCTCTAGGGGGGTCAGGTTGGGGTCATTTTCCCATCTCTAGACATTTTTGCCAGTACTTGGGAAGTGCTTCGGTCCAGAAATCTTTTCAAGACTCGAAGCAGAGATTTGGGGGATGCCATGCGCCCCCAATCTACAGGATCCCACACCTAAGAAGCAGTTCTGATGCCAGGACAATAGCTGAACCTCCAAAGCTAGGTGGGAGGTTAAAGCCTATTGGGAAGCCTGGGTGGGGATCACTTCAATTCATTGGGTCTTGGAGATTATTCAGGAGGGACACAACTTGAGTTATTCTGTCCCCTTCCAGACCTTTTTGTGGACTCTCCAGCAGGGAGACCAAAGCGATCAGAGTAGAGTAATAGTGCAGAGGTTGCTGAAGGTAGCAGCCATAGGACCCATTCCAGAAAAAGAATTGGGCTTAGGCAGATACTAAATACTTCATAGTGCCCAAAAGAGACTCAGAAGACTGGAGGTTGATTTTGGATCTCAAGTCGGTCAATATTGCCCTCAAGATACTGCATTTCCAAATGGAGATGGTTTGATCAGTAGCGCCAGGAGAATTTCTCACCTCTCTGGATTTGTCAGAAGCCTATTTGCACAGTCCCATTTTTTCAGAGTACAGGAAGTTCTTACGGTTTCATGTTCTGGAGCAGCACTTCCAGTTTTCAACCCTGCTGTTTGGACTGGTCACAGCACCACATTTCACCAAAGTGACAGTGGTGGTAGCTGCACACCTCTGCAAGACGGGGGAGGGTATAGGTGCATCCGTATCTGGACAATTGGCTTATAACAGCTTCATCTGAAGGGTTGTGCAATGTGTGGTTGAGCTTCTGCAAAATCTGGGCTGGGTGGTCAACTTCTGGAACAGCCACCTGGAGCCAACAATTCCTGGAGAACAAAATTTTTCTGCCAGGTGGCCACAGAACGAAGCTCACAGGGAGTTTCAGGATAGGCAGGCATTGACAGCTTGGCATTCCCTGAAGTTGCTGGGGTTGATGGTAGAGATTATAGATGTGGTCCCCTGGGCAAGAGCACACTTGTGCAATCTCCAGGATGCGCTTCTATTCCACTGATCTCTGCAAAGGGATGTGTTACATGTATGCATCTGTAAGTGATATATAGTCTGGCCTGGTGGCTGAAGCCTCAGGCCTTGGTGATTCTGACTAGAGAATGACACAGAGACAAATTTTTCCCCGTCCCCACAGGAAATCATTTTCCTGTCCCTACCCCATTCCCGCAAGTTCCATCCTGATCTGCACAAGCCTCAAACACTTTAAAATCGTAAGTGTTCGAGGCTTGTACGGTTAAGGCAGAGCTTACAGGGACAAAACTCATGGGGACAGGATGGGGAAATTGAATTCCTGCGGGGACAAATTTGTCCCCTGTGTCATTCTCTAATTCTGACTACAGATGCCAGTCTTTATGGTTGGGGAGCGCATTGCAAATGGCGTCCTATTGTGGGATGCTGCTCTACCTCCCAAAAGTGATCAACTGGTTGAAATTGAGAGTCATACGCCTAGTACTGCAAGCAAACGAGACAGCACTGTAGAGCAAAGCTGTATGAGTTTTTTCAGACAATGCAACAATGGCTCTCTCGAATGCACATGTAGCAGGAGTGGATAATATGCAAGCAATTTTCTCAGCCAGAAGACTCTAGATCTCGAAGAATGAGCTCTATCTTAGGAGGCATTCAACAACATGTGAGTCAGGGGCACCCGACATTCAATTTGATGGCGTCGGCAGCCAACAAAGAAAGTGGCACAGTTCTTCAGCTGAAGATAAGAACCAGAAACTGACAGCTTAGACTCTCTGATGTAACCATGGCCAAAGACAGGGCTCCTTTATGTCTTCCCTCTTTGGCACTCAGGGCTGGTAGTTCTAGTCGCACCAGTCTGGCCAAGACATCCATGGTATGCAGACCTCGTATGTCTAAAGAGGGACCAGAGACTCAGCCTCCCATGCCATTTGGGGTTGCTCATGCAGGGTCCAGTCACCCGTAGGACCCAGAGTGCTATGGGCTTACGGCATAGCTTTAATGTGTAAAGGCCATCTGGATGGGGTGATTTCCACCCTCTTACGGTTCAAGCAGCAGTCAATGTTAGCCACCCATGTGAAAGCCTGAAAGTGTTTCCAGGTCTGGTGCACATAGAAGAGCAAGAATCCGGTTTTAGCTCCGTTTTATTTTGTCCTATCATTCCTGCAGGAGGGACTTGAGGAAGATCTGGCAATGGATTCCCTCAAGGTTCAAGTAGCAAGGCTTTCATGTTTCAGACTTCTAGTACATAAGTTGTCCTCGGCTTTGCACCTAAAGCGGCCAGGTTTCTGAACTGGGATTTGCGCCTGCATCCTCCAGTACAGTATGACACACATTCCCATTGTGGAATCTTAATCTTGTCCTGTGGGTGCCAGAAAAAGCTCCATATGAGCCACTGGAGCAGGCTTCGTTATTGGACCTCATGGTTAAGATGGCGTTTTTAGTGGTGATCACTTCAGCTCAGGTGTCAGAACTGCAGGCCCTCTCCTGCAGGGAACCCTTTCTCAGAATTTCAGGTCAAGAATGATACTGAGGACTGTACCTTCTTTTTTGCTGAAAGTGGTCTCCAATTTTCATGTCAACCAGGAACTATGTATGATTGCTTGCCTTCATTTCCTTTATATCCAAGAAGATGAATAAAGTCCTGAAATTGCTAGATGTTCACAAAGTGGTTCTTCATTATCTAGAAATGACAAATTGAGTCATCTTTGTGCTAGCAGGTGCGTTCCTTAAGGGTCGACCAGCTTCCAAAGCGATCATTTCCAGGTGAATTCGTATTGCCATTTCATCAGCCTACATTTGGAGCGGGAAGCAACCCCCCATATCCTTAAAGGTGTATTCCACTAGGGGAGTATCATCCTCCTGGGTGGAGCTACAGCAGTCTCTCTTGAGATTTGCAGAGTGGCTACATGGTTCTCTCTCCATACTTTCACAAAATTTTAGAGTGGACATGGCAGCCAAACTAGATGCTGCCTTCAGATCCTCCGTTCTATAAGCAGGCTCACATGCCCCACCCTAGATTCTGGGGACTGCTTTGATATGTCCCAAGAGTTCAGGAATGATGTGCCTATTGCACTAAAAGGGAAGATTAGGTACTTACCTCAGTAATCTTCTTTCTAATAAATAGGCACCTCATTCCTGAAGCCCGCCCTTTCAGATGTTCATTAGCCTGCTTATTGACAAGCTGGGAAGTCTGGCTTGCTTGTTTCATTTCTTTATCACAAAGACAAGAACAGAGGAGCATACTTCATTGCATTCAGGGGGTATCCTTCAGAACCCTAAAGCTGTTAGTGCAGTAGGTAACTGGGTAGGTGGCTAGTTCGTTCCACCTCATTACATGCTTAAATGTTTATATCTTCAATGTTTCATATTTTCAATATTTTGGGTTATTTATTATGAGCAGAACAGACCTGTTTCTCAGGGAAAGTCCCTGTACCCCTCCCTTTTATGTCTCCTCTCTAGGGCTGATCATCTGCTTTGCTATGAACTAGAGAATGACACGGGGAAAAAATCTGTCCCCGTCACCGGCCCACCATCCTCTGCACCGCCCCGTCACCGCCGTTCCCTTCACCGCCCCGTCACCGTCACCGCCATCCCTTTCACCGCCCCGTCACCGCCACTGCCATCCCATTCACCGCCCCGTCACCGTCCCCGCTGCATCCATATAAGCCTTAGTACTGTAATATTTAGCTTATTCCTTTCTTATAAATCAAAGTTCCTGCTGCTGAACTAGAGAAAGAGATGTTCAGCTGGCAGGGCTTTGTTTATAAATTTTTATCAACACAACTAATATACTATTTTATCCTAAAGCAAAAAATAAATAAATAAATATAATTTTTTTTTTCTACCTTTGTTGTCTGGTTTCTGCTTTCCACATCTTCTCATTGAATTCCTTCCATCCACTGTGTGTCTTCTCTCTGCGTCTTCCATTTGCTGTTACTGTGCCTTTCCCTTAACCCCCCCCAATTGGTCTAGCACCCATCTTCTTCCCTCCGCTCCCGCATAGTCTGGCATCTGTCTTCTTCCCACTCTGTCTTCCACATTTCCCTTGGGGGTCTGTTCCTCTCCACCCTCCTTCAATGTCTGTTCTATTCCTTTCCACCACCACCCTTCCCTCCCTCCTTTACCATCTGTTCCTTTCTACTACCCTTCAGCTCCTCTCACGTGGCTTATCTATCTACCTTCCTCCCTCTTATTTTCATGGCACGTTACAATGTAATTTGTGCAAGCCACTGGAGCCTGCGAGCTCAGTCCCTGTCCCATCCCCACAAACCATCTCGCTTCTGTGCTCCTATTTTCTCCATTTCTAATATCTCCCCTATGTATCTGTCATTGCCCCCCCTGTGTCCATATACCATCCCCATGGCATGTCCCCTTTATGTCTCTGTCCCTATGCCCCATGCACATAATTTCCCCTCTTTCTGTTACCTTCCTGTGTCCAGATTTCCCCTATCTTCCTCTTCCATACCAGTGTGTCTCTTCTTTTCAACCCCATCTAGCTTTTTTCCCTCTTTCTTCCCCCCCCCCCTGCTTCTAGCATCTGGCTTACCTGCCAGTCCTTCCCTTTCTTTCCTGCTGTGGGTTTTTCTTTCCGACTTCATCCCCTTGGCCCAGAATCCTTTTCCCTTTCACTCCCTCCTTCCAATTTGAGCCGGGATGGGAACACTAGCGATCGCACGGTCCCCGCAGCCACTACCTGCCTGCCCAATCGATCCTAGTGTTTAGCCAGCTCTCTCCCTTCTCCTCACCTTAGTTTATAGGTTTTCTTTTTCGGCGACCTGCACGCTTTCCCAAAGAGCCGCGCACGCGCGGCTGCTCAGTGTTCAATCTTCTGCTCTGCTGCAACTTCCTGTTTCCAGTTGCGTCAGAGCAGAAGATGAAACTGAGCAGCAGCGGGTGTGCGGCTCTCTGATAGCGTGCGGGTCGCCGAAAAAGAAAATCTACAAACTAAGGTGAGGAGAAGGGAGAGAGCTGGCTAAACACTAGAATCGATTGGGCAGGCGGGTGTGAGCTGCGGGGACCGCGCGATCCTTCATGCCTCACTGCGGGGACAAGACCATTCACCGCCCCGCGGGCGGTGAATGGCCTTGTCCCCGTCGCCGCAGCGACTGCTAGTTTTCTTCCCCGTTTTCGGCGGGTGACCCGCGGCTAAAATGCGGTGGCCGCGGGTAAACCGCCACCGTGTCATTCTCTACTATGAACTGAGGAATCACAGGATATAGGGTCAACTTGGAAATAATAAGGCTAACAAAGAGTATCAGAAAAATAGAGATTTAACAGCACTGTAAAACATTATAGAACAGAAATATACACAAAATGGCATACAATACAAATGATCCCATAGTAGACAGCATGGAAGAACATTCAAATAACATAAATACAATACGATATTCCTACAAAACCAATGAAACACCTACGAAGCACGCATTAGAGCATTGAAATAACAGAGATCTGATGTTAATGCTGACTATGTAGCTAAGGGGCCAAATGCAATAGGGACAAGATAGGGGAAAAACTCAAGGCAAATGGCAAATTATATGCAGAGTGAGGGAAGAGGAGCCAAGCTTTTACCATCTTCCTGAATTAGAGGTAGTCCCTCTGGAAGTAAGTTTCAGAGTATAGGGGCTACTCCTGAAAAGCTTTATTGGTGTTATGTTATGTGCAATTATATAATCCTGCTAAATCATCATTAATTAGAGTTCAAGGCAGGTTACAGGAAACATATTGTTATATAAATTTTGAACAGACTTAAATATGTTACAAAGAATTATACACGCTACATAAAGATATCGAATTGTTATCAAATTATACATACAGTCTAAGATAATATATCATAAAGAGCAGCTGATCATCAACATTGGCTTTGTTTCGAGTGACTTGTATTATTAGATCGGTAGCATGGAATGTTGCTACTTCTTGGGTTTTGGCCAGGTACTAGTGACCTGGATTGGCCACCGTGAGAACGGGCTACTGGGCTTGATGGACCATTGGTCTGACCCAGTAAGGTTATTCTTATGTTCTCTTATGGAAGACAGAGCAAAGAAAATGCTAGTGAGGGTCTCTACACAATTCTTGTGCGAAGGGATCGACTACTCAAGAGTTCAGGAATGAGATGCCTATTTACTAGAAAGATTGCCGAGGTAAGTATCTAATCTTCCCTTAGGTGACACCCAGGGAGGGCAATTTACACAGGTAAATATCCTCCCTCAATTCAGCTAAAAGTAAACATGGTGTTCCACAATAGACTACGTTTAAATAAAATATTTGGAGATTAGTTCTGGGGAGAAAACCACACACAGATCATTTTCAAATATATGTGTATTTGTACTTTGGCAAATTCCAAAGCAAACTTTCTCCAGATGTGGGCAATGTGGAAATTGCTCCTTTATAGTTCTAACCTGCAGCATTCTATGCAGTGAGACAGACTAGGGTACTGGATCACTCAAATGAAATCTGCACCCTACAGCATTTCAGATAGCAGCAGTGATAATTTACTACTAAACCATTTGTCCCCACTGCTCCACAAAAACACTGGAAGCAATCACATTGAGATTATTGTCAATTCCTTCACAATAGGGCTGCAAGAAAATTAAGAATTTTAATTGTGATATTTTTAAAGAATATACAACAAAAATAAAATTCCTGAAATCAAGTATAAACCACTTGTTTATCTGTAGTTTCCTGAATCTTTCATCTACTACCTAGTCCCCCATTTCTTTTCTCTGTATTCACCCTCTCAGCTCTATTCTGGTCTCTCATTTGTCTTGCCTCCAGGCCAGTGTATCGTCTCTTCTCTTTTCTCCACTCAGCAGCTCTCATATTCTTTCCCCCGATGCAACACCTCTTGCCTTCCATGTCACCCCGAGTCCAGCGTTTCTTTACTCCTCCATGCTCCCAAGCAACACCTCTCTCTCTCTCCTTGCTCACCCTTCCCTCAATGCGGCACCTTACTCCCTCCTTGCCCTGAATCCCGCATTTTTCCTCTCTCCTTGTCCCCCACCTCAATTTAGCAACTCTCTCCCTCCATCAGCACCTGCTCTTTCCTTCCATAAAGCATCTGTACTTTCTTTATCCCTTTTCAACCAGCGTCTGCCCTTAGTACGCCACTGACCCACCCCATTGTATAGCATTTGTCTCCTTCCCTTCCATATATCTCCCCATCCCTCTGTGGGTTGGCATCTCTCCCTCCCCTGTGGTCTGTCATCTCTCACTCCTCTCCCTTCCCTTTCTTCTTTCCCTCCTCAATTTGGTGGCTTTCTCCTTTTACCCCTCCCTCCCCCCAATTGGGTGCGACATTTCTCTCCCCATGGAATGGGTAACTTTCTCTCTCTCTCTTTTCTCCTCCGGGCTGCTGGCATTGTCAGTCAGCTAAACATGCTGCCTTCGGCAACTCCAGAAGCTTTCCCTCTGCTTCAACTTCTGTTCTACAGAAAGAAAGCTTTTGGGGCTACCAAAGGCAGTGTGTTCAGCAAACTAATGCTGCTGGCGGCTTGAAGACTGCAAACGGCTGCATGGGGAAGGGACCAGAGCACTCCTACAGACAAAGTAATCTCGTTAATTGCGATTAATTTTATTAATCGCCTTAACGCACTAAATCTACAGTCCTACTTCACAATGAATTAAATTCAGGTGAGTCACTGGAAATGAAAAAGGCTCAATTGTAAGTGATATCTGACACTGGATCCAATGCTACAAACCAGATTAAATTATTGCTGGCTTCGTCTTTAAAGTTCTAAGATTGCATTCACTTACCTTCTTTCTCTTTCTTTTCCTGATTCTCTTCTGCTGCAGTTTGGTCAGCTCTAAAGAATATCCGCGCACTACTCAGCGAGAAATAAAGCAACTCAAATTCCTAGAGAAACACATAACTGAAGTATTAGAAGTTCTAGTACAGGAAATAATATATTGTTTCAACCCAAAGCTCAAGTGTTTACAATGATTCCAAACTAGGAATCCCAAATTATGCCACAATCCTACAATCTTTACATACAGTATTATAACAACATACCAGATAAAACAGAATTATGTAATATTTTTGCAGCCTTAATTTTCAAAAGTTGAAATCCCCTTAAAAGCTGTTCAGATATTGTGAGATTTTATAGTATGTTTGGGGCTAAAGTACTTGCTGCTTGCATTTGCTTCCACTATAGTACGAGATTGACTGTTGAGCACAGTTTCAATGGCATATAAGGATCGAATGCCTTCACAGATTGGATAGAGGAAAATTCCTAAGTGGAGTTTTTTTTAAATCAAACCGATGAAGCCAAATTGAGGGGGGGTTTTCTCCACTTTTTTGTGTGTGTATACTGTTGTACAAGAAGAATAGCACAGCACTGTGGGGGATTACTGTCTTATCGTACTTGTGCCAGCACATTTTTTGCTTTTGATTCTATAAGTGTGCTACCCTGTGTTGAGAGAGTGCTAAAGTACCTTTTTTTCACTTTTGGTTCTTTTATGTAAAATGGGGTTGAAAATGTAGACATTTTATTAGCATTTCTACAAGTGCCTCTAGCCTTGTTTTAAGGTAAATTGTAATATTGAGAGCCGAGTTTGATTATTGAAACATTACATTAGGGACTTCTATTCCGCCTATACCTTGCAGTTCAAGGCGGATTACAAAAGAGCTAACTGAAACATTCAAGATAACAACATATAATAAAGACTTCTCAACTTCTCGTTCAAATTAAAAGCTGTTTAGAAAGCCCACAATATAAAATATTACAATAATCTAAACATGAGGATATTATACAAGGGTCCTTTCATAAATAATACACACTATTTTTTTTAATTTACATGTTTTTTTTTTTTTTTTTCAAGTATTTCTTTACAATCCTTCAATATAGTCTCCCTGCTTTGCAACTACTGAGTCCCAATGTCCGGGAAGCTTTATTATTCCATCCAAGATACCGTTTTTGTTCAGTTACCAAATGGCTCGTGTACCGGCGGAAGAAAGCTCTTCCAGAGATGCAAAACGATGCCACACATAGGTTGTTTCAACTTTGGAAAAAGGTCAAAGTCTGGTAGTAGTTTTTCAATGAGTGGAGAGCTTTATCTTCCACAGCCAAAAAAATTTTGATGAGCTCAATCAAAAGTCAAACAAATGATTATTTTTGCTTATGATTATGAAGACATCATCATCACAGACAAAGTTCCATGTGAAAGAAGTGTCACAGCAGTGTATTATCGTGATTGTTTGCAAAAAAAAAAAAAAAAAAATGCGCAGAAAAATGCACAAAACCCGACCTCAGTTGCTCTTCATGACAACACTCACCCGCACATAGGGAATGTCATTGAAAAACTACACAAATACAGCTGGGAGGAGTTACCTCATGCTCCCTACAGTCCAGACATGTGACCAGACTTTGACCTTTTTCCAAAGTTGAAACAACCTACGCGTGGGAAAAAAAATTTACAAAATTTTATTAAAAAATAGTGTGCATTATTTATGAAATGAGCCCTCGTAGTTTAGGCTAGCAGCTGAAGCTCTATATAGAAAAAAAAAATCTGAAATTTGTGTTAGCAATCTTAATGAAACAAGACTTCTCTGTCATGTGAACCACAGATCAATCAAAATACCTGAACTACAAATCACAGTTTTCTTTGAAAACTAGACCCACATTAGGCAAAAGAATACTTTATTTTTCATCCACAAGATAGTTGTCTTTTTTGGATTAAGTTTCAGAGAATAAGTAGGTATATTTATCTAGCCAATTTTGAGTTAAGTGAAGTGGGAAGGTAAAGCCGGCTAAACTGAGTTCAGTCAAAAACAGACTTCTTTGCTCTGTGGAAAACGAAGAACTGAGGTACCACGAGCGGGCGTCAGGCAGGAAGGCATTCACGTATGCACAGTGTGGGCAGTCGAAAAGTTTCTTAAAACTTATTAACTACACTTTTCATGCCTGCTGTACCAGGCTCCGTGGATGATGTCACCCATATGTGAGAATATGCTCTCTGCTTATCCTAGGATAAACCCCCTTCCTGAATTTTTTAAAAACGTTTAGCTCTTCTGGGCTGTTTTTTGGCACCAAAATGCTACAGTGGCAGCCCTCTCAGATTTCGTAATCTGATTTTGAGGCAGATAGAGGCTTTTAAAAACACCTCGGTTTTGTTTAAAATCATTAGAGACATTCTCCTCTGGCTGTTTTACCTGATTCATGGCAGATTTGCACTGGATGGCCGGCTGAGGAGACTCCATGTTCCACGTGCTGCAGAGCGCATGAGGGGAACATAAGCATTGGGCTTAGCCCCCCCCTCTGGTCCCTCTAGGACAGGGGAGTCACAGGTGGCTCTTTTTGGGCCAAAAATCCCTTCCAGAGCCCTTGGATAGTGGCACAGCGCAGATGCGCTGATGCCTCTGGGCCCCCAAGGAGACAATCAATTCCTTTACTCCGTTAAAATTAATCTTCAGTTTTGGAAAATTTAGTCAAGAGTCTGTGGCAGCCCTGGATTAATGATAGGACCAGACTGTGTGCTGCCCTTTTAAGCTGGCGGCTTTGCTGAAGGTCATCACAGAATCTTTGTGTATATTGAAGTTTGAACTCCTGCCAACTTATGCTGCTCAGTGTTCTGTCACGAGCAGCTCTAAGCCTCAACTATCTTTTTTCCTTCACATTCTGACATTAACAATGATGTAATGGAGCACTGGGAGGATGTGACAAAGGTGTATCCCCTGGCTCCATATTTTCAACAGCTATTTGTCCCGCCTAAAGTGGATTCAATGGTAGCTCAGGTTACCAAGCAACTTCTCTGCCTAGTGAAGGTGGAGTGTTTTTGAAGGATGCACAAGACCGCAGGGTGGATTTAGAAGTTCTATTACAAAAGACAGTTTGACACCTTGATATTGGGGCTGAAGGCGGTGGCAATGGCTTCCTTCTCTGCATGTGCCTGCCATACTATATTGCATCAGGATTCATCAGAGAAGGAGCCCTTAATGTTAATAAATCAAACGTTATGTTCTTTTCCTGGAAAGACAGTTCTAAATTTATTTTTCCAATCTCTATTAAGGGTACCACTTTACAGTTGATAAGTAACATCGAGATTTTAGGGGTTATCTTCGATGATAAACTAACCTATCATAATCACATTAGTAATATTGTTAAATCCACCTTTTACAGACTTTGTCAAATCCGTTCAGTATTTAAATTTCTATGTTCAAAATCTCTTAACATTCTGATTCACTCTTTGGTTATTTCAAAAATCGATTATTGTAATGCCCTACTCAAGAGAATAGTCCAAAATGAAATTAGGCGTTTACAGATCATTCAAAATGCTTCAATTAAACTTATAATGAAAGCTAAGAAATTTGATCACGTCACTCCCCTTCTTAAGAAAGCGCACTTGCTCCCAGTCGCGCATCGTATACAGTATAAATTAAGTTTGCTTACCTTCAAGTCTCTGTTATATAAAACTCCTGCTTTCATTTACAAATCATTGATTCCCTATACCCCAACCAGATTACTGAGGTCTAATGATCAACATTTATTAGTTATTCCCTCACTTTTTACAGAAAGGGTGGTAGATGCATGGAACAGTCTACCGGAAGTTGTGGTGGAGACAGAGACTGGCTGAATTCAAGAGGGCCTGGAATAGGCACATGGGATCTCTTGGAGAGAGAAAAAGATAATGGATACTGCAGATGGGCAGACTAGATGGGCCATTTAGCACAGTTACTTACCGTAACAGGTGTTATCCAGGGACAGTAGGCAGCTATTCTCACATATGGGTGACGTCAAGTTGAAGAACGACCATGCCACCATGATTCTGATTGCTCCTCAGTGGTCGAGACAACCTTGGTACTCCCTTCTCCTTCAACTCAGCAGCAGGGAGCCATACCTTCTACCAGTTTTTCCTTCTCTGCTTACCAACCTGCAGTCTCTACACCTGACAGCTTGGTACCTCTCAACATAACTCCTCTTCAGTTTTCTCAATCTGTGAGAGACATTTTAGAGGCTTCTAGGAAGCCTACCACTAGACAATGCTATCACCAAAAATGGACTAGATTTTCTACATGGTGTTTTTCTCACGATAAGGAGCCTCAACATTCCTCCTTTATCTTCTGTTTTAGACTACCTTTTGCACTTATCCACCTCTGGCCTCAAGTCTACATCAATCTGAGTCCATCTCAGTGCAATTGCTGCTTTCCATCAGCCTATTGAAGGAAAACCCCTTTCTGCTCATCCGGTGGTTTCCAGATTCATGAAAGGACTTTTCAATGTCAAGCCTCCTTCAAACCACCTCCAGTGGTTTGGGACCTCAATGTTGTTCTTACTCAATTGATGAAGCCTCCATTTGAACCAATGTCTACGGCTCATCTGAAGTATCTCACTTGGAAAGTGGTGTTTCTCATTGCCCTCACTTCTGCTCGAAGAGTCAATGAGCTGCAAGCTTTAGTTGCTGATCCACTTTTCACTGTGTTCCATCATGACAAGATGGTTCTCCGTACTCATCCTAAATTCCTACCTAAAGTGGTTTTGGAATTTCATCTCAACCAATTCATTATTCTCCCAGTGTTTTTTCCAAAGCCTCATTCTCATCCTGGAGAATCAGCTCTTCATACTCTGGACTGTAAACGTGCTTTGGCCTTCTATTTGGAACACACCAAACCACACAGAACTGCTCCTCAACTTTTTGTCTCCTTCGATCCAAATAAGTTGGGACATCCTATCCCTAAGCATACCATCTCCAACTGGATGGCTGCTTGTATCTCTTTCTGCTATGCCAGGATGCAGGCTGGATTACCCCTTCAGAGTAGAGACACAGCCCATAAGGTCAGAGCAATGGCAGCTTCAGTAGCTTTCCTCAGATCTACACCTATTGAGGAAATTTGCAAGGCTGCTACTTGGTCCTCGGTTTATACTTTCATTTCTCACTATTGTCTGGATGTTTTCTCCAGACGGGATGACCATTTTGGCCAGAGAGTATTACAAAATTTATTCTCCTAAGTTGCCAACACTCCCACTATCCCATCCTGGTTAGCTTGGAGGTCACCCATATGTGAGAATGGGCTGCCTGCTTGTCCTGGGATAAGGCCTTTATCTGCCATCATGTTTCTATGTTTCTATGATTGGCTGATTCAAGCCCCGTCCAAGGCTGATAGCGAGACAGCAGTGGTGCAAGTTGTCTAACTGCTGCAGGATCTAGGTTGAATCGTCAATTTTCAGAAGATGCATCTGGAGCCAACAAAATCCCTAGAGTGCAGCTTAATTATTTCATCTAGGTGCAGACTTGGGGATCCACTTCAACAAAAGTAGAAGGATGTGTTTTTCTTCCAGAGCCATGCAAACTGAAACTAAGATGCCAGAGTTTGGAGATCTGGGCAAAGCCTGCTCCTACAGCTTGGCTTTATCTACAGGTGCTGGGGTTGATATTAGCAGCCAAAGAGGTTGTTCCATGGGTGAAAGCTCAATTGTGCCCTCTTCAGGGCATGCTAATTTTCCCACTGGTCTCCACAGACTGATTCTATCCAGATGCCACTGGCCTGGACGGTGGAAGTGCATCAAAATTTGAATTGGTGGCTCCAACCAGAGTCACTATTCAAAGGCTTGCCTCTTCACAAATCCTCTTGGGTGATCCTGATAACAGATGCCAGTCTGTACGGCTTGGGGGAGGGGGGGTCATTTAGTTCAGGGCCGATGGTTACCTTCTCAGAGGAAATGGTACATCAATAGATTGTTGCTGCAAGTGCTGCAGACTTTGGAGAACACCCTGGAAGGCAAAACAGTCAGGGTTTTCTCAGACAATGCTACAGATGTGGACTATGTGTGCTCTGTTGAGAATGGAGGCCAAGTTATTGTTTCGCTGGTCAGAAGTCCACCTACAGGCTCTATAAACAGCACATTTAGCGGGCGTGGACAGTGTGCAGGCCGATGATCTCAGTTGGCAGACATTGGAGCTGGGAGAATGGTCTTTGTCCCAGAAGGCCTTCGAAAGCATTTTGAGTTGCTAGGGGACATCAGACATTCGATCTGATGGTGTCAGCAGCACCCCAAAAAGGGGCGCTCAGTTCTTCAGCTGAAGATTCAGCCTTCAGCACTAGCATGGACACTCTAGTACAACCTTAGCCAGAGGAAGGTCTTTTGTATGTGTATTTCCCCCATGGCCCATGATAGGCTGAATCATTCGCACAATAGTGACTCACCCAGGGTTGGGTAATCCTGTTTGCTCGAGATCGGCTGCGTCAGTCATGGTACACAGATCTGATTCAGCTGCAGAGGGACAAGTGTCTCAAACTGCCACTTCATCTGACTCTTCTCTTGCAGGGTCTAATTGCCCTGAAGGATCCAGAATGCTTTGGGATTAAGGCATGGCTCTTGAGCATGCGGTCAGCGTGGAAGGGCTAATGAGAGGTGATCATAGTTGCCCTCCTAAGATCTAAGAAACTGATGGCTGTCGCAGCCTATTCTAAGGCTTGAAAAATGTTTCAGCAGTTGTGTGCTAATCTGAAGGTGGAGCCCTTTAAAGGTTCCAATATTAGTAGTCCTGGTGTTTCAAAACTAACTCAAGAAGGGACCTGGAGGTTGATTCCCTCAAAGTGCAGGTTGCAGGCCTCTCATGCTTTACGGCTTAAGTAGAGAAAGTTTCTTTGGCCTCTCATCCTGTGATAGCCAGATTTTTTGAACAGAGTTGCGGCTGCATTCTCCTGTATGAAAGCCGTTCCCGACATGGAATTTTAACATTGTTTTGCATGCCCACCTCCATAAGGCCCCATATGAGCCCTTACAAGAGGCATCGCTGGTGGATCTTACTGTTAAGACAGTTTTCTTAGTAGCTATCGTATTAGTTAGAAGGGTCTCAGAGCTGCAGGCTCTGTTGTCCAGAGAGCCTTTCCTTAGATCAGGGGTGTCAAACTCAATCACATAAGGGGCCGAAATCTAAAACACAGGCTAAGTCAAGGGCTGAATTTTCTATTAAGATACTTAGTCTTAGCAGAAGAATAGATCCTTCCTCGCCCTGAGACACCAGTGGCGCGCTCAGGCACTTCTGTGGAACGCAATGCTCCAACCTAGCTTTTATACTGGGACTGGGTCCTTCTGCCTGCAAATGAGTACTGAGGAAGCATGGTGAGGAGCTTGGAGTGCTGCAGGGAGTGGGGCAGTGTGTTCAGGCGCTTGGAGCGCCACTAGGACCGGGGCTGCACAGTCAGGCACTTAGATGCGACACAGTCACCGAGGGCCACATAAAACAGGCCAGGTGGGTTGGATTTGGCCCCCGGGCCTTGTGTTTGACATGTGTGTCTTAGATTTATGGAGACTGGGGTCTCGTTGCATACAGTACCTTCCTTTCTGCCAAAAGATGTTTTGGTCTTCTACATAAATCAGGAAGTCCGTCTACCCATGTTCCACACCACGGGTTCGAAGAGAAAGGACAAAGTTTTGGTGCTGCTGGACATTAGAAGAGTTCTTCTCTGTAGGTGATGAATGATTCTTGTCTCTCAGATCATCTCTTTTGTACTGAGTCCTAGCTACCCAGGAAAACTGGCTTCTAAGGCTCTCATTTCAAGATGGATTCGCATGACTAGTTCTTCAGACTATATTGGATGTAGTAAGCAACCATTGATTTCTTTGAGAGCACACTCTATGAGGAGTGTGGTTTCTTCATTGGTAGAGTCCCAGGCTTTTCCACCTGTAGGGTAACTACATGGACGACCCTCCATATTGTCACAAATGTTTACAGGATGGATGTAGCAGCATGGCTGGATGACGCTTTTGGGATCTCAGTGCTAACAGCAGGCTCATTTGTCCCACCCTAGACTCACTCAGGAGAATGCTTTGGTATGTCCCACTGGTTCAAGACTCATGCCTTACACTAGAAGGGAAGATTAGGCTCTTATTTCAATAATAATCTTTCTAGTAGAAAGGCATATAAGTCTTGAAGGTCTGCCCTGTCAGATTTCAATTAGCCTACTTGCTGTCTCAGACATGTATGTATTTCCACATATTTTTTCCTGTCAGAGAGGTTTGAAGATTTTGCGCTATTGCAAAGCATCAAATGTGAGAATATGAGAACTACATAAATGTTAATGCTGGTTGCACTCAAGTAGGTGGCTTATTTGGGTCCACTTTGTTTGATGTTTCTATTATATTTGTTCAAGAGCAGAGCAGATCTGGCTTTGGCAGGGAGTTCCCCCAAGCCCCTCCTTTTTTATTTATCCTCTTATGGTGCTTTGGTTTGAACTGAGGAGCTACAGAACAGCCCACTGATAAAGGAGGCTGAGCCAAAAAGAATGTGAATAATGCCTTCTACAGAACTCACGGGTAGAGATGACTAACCAAGCAGTTCAAGATTCATATGCCTTTCTACTAAAAAGAAGATTATAGAGATAAGAACCTAATTTTCCCATGTGTTTAGGGCCACATTCATCTAAGAATGCAAAGAGCTAGGAAAGAAGATCCACTACTACTATCCTGGTGAGATTTTCTACATCAGAAATAGTAGAGGCAGGATGCCACATTGACTGTTCTGATCAACTTAGGACAGGAGACACTAGCATGGCAATTGGGAAGTAGGGAAGCAAAGGAAGAACCTCCTGTAATATCTTCAGTAATCTTACGCTATCAATGGGCAAGTTGGAGGGTAAACATATTAGTGATTGAATTTGTATGACATTTTGTTACCTAACAACAAAAGGGCCTCTAAGCAGGTTCTTGAGTCTAAATTTCCCAAATGGTACTTTTAAGCACACGCAAATTGTACATAATCTTTTTCTATCAACAAGCAGGGGTAATGCAGCCACATTTGCTGATGACCTCATCAGAATGGATTCAAGGTGCACATTTGCTCTCCCATTGCCCAGAGAAAGCTGATTTCTACCTTGTACTGTCATTCTGTTCAATCTACTTGAAGCAATTGTATGATTTCATCTTCTCTAACTTATAAAAACCCAACGTAAAAAAAATATCATAACTGACAGCAAAAAGGGAGGGTGGGAGAACTAAAAAACCCCAAATATAATATCCCATGGGCCATTATGAGCCCCCTCCTGCATATACTTATTGAAAAAGTTGCCAGAATCTCCTCATCAGTGCCAATTGGTTCTGTCAAAGCACCTTTAGGACCTGGTACAAAAACAAACAAGATTGCTGCCCCCCCCCTCAGGGATTCTACTCCAGCACCAAGTTCCTCCAGTAAGGGGGTGGCTCCTATAGAATAAGACAGATGGATACTCAAATATTATAAATCAAAATAAATTTCACCTAACTTCAACCTTTCAGAGCTCTGATCACCATCGTAGGCCACTCTATCATCTCACCATCTTAAAGCTATACTCTCTGCTGCAGGCATCCAGAATCAAAGAAGTGTCTGTACCAGTGCTCAAGGCTTGTATTCAAAGTACTTATTTCCTAGATCAGTGGTTCCCAACCCTGTCCTGGAGGAACACCAGGCCAATCGGGTTTTCAGGCTAGCCCTAATGAATATGCATGAGAGAGATTTGCATATGATGGAAGTGATAGGCATGCAAATTTTCTTCATGCATATTCATTAGGGCTAGCCTGAAAACCCAATTGGCCTGGTGTTCCTCCAGGACAGGGTTGGGAATCACTGTCCTAGATGATGGAGGGCTGGCTTTGAGTTATACAGGATCTCAATGAATTTGTAAAAGGAAATATTCAAAATGAACTCCATAGGTACCACTTGAGGATCCTCCTTTCCTAGATCATCAATACCACATACTTTCATTTGGCCTCTAATCAGCAACACAATGCTAGGCTATTGCAGTGGCCCATCTGTAATCAACAGCAAGTGTGCCTGCATTACCAGAATGTCAACAGTGAAAACAGTTACTTCTCTCTAATGGGAGTTCCTCTGTTGACAATAGAGCGACGAAGCCACGCTTTCCCTCCCTCGTCTCCCATCTAGGTTGAAGAGCTAATAGCTAATAGATAAGTTATTAGTACTGTTTATCTCCATAAGAACCTATACAGACTGATAAGTTGTTAGTACTGTTTTTCTCCATAAGAACCTATACAGACTGATAAATTGTTAGAACTGTTTTTCTCCATAAGAACCTATACAGACTTATTAGTTGTTAGATCTGTTTTTCTCCATAAGAACCTATACAGACTGATAAGTTGTTAGTACTGTTTATCTCCATAAGAACCTATACAGACGGATAAGTTGTTAGTACTGTTTATCTCCATAAGAACCTATACAGACGAATAAGTTGATAGTTACTGTTTAGCCCCAAAACAATCTATACGTCCTCCTTATAATCTGATAAGATACTAGTACTGTCTATCCCCTAATATCCTGACAAGCACAGACAATCTGCTATAGCTGACACTCTTCGTTAGTTCTTCCCATTCCTACTTAACTTTGATAGTATTCCCCCGAACCAGTAGGGACCCTCACAATTCAAAGAAGAGCTCCACTTCTCTCAACAGTGGGAAGAAAACTCACCCATCTCTGAACTCACTACTGAAGGACACAGACGCTACAGAACAAAAGGGAAAAAAATAAAATAAAAACGCCTCCTCCTCCCCTAACATCCCCACACCCCCCAACCTGCACATCACACCAGTTACCAAACAGCAGAACCTCCTGCACCCTACACAAACACCACCATGCCTCCCAACTTTTCAACAAACGTACTCCTACATCTACTACTCTTCCTACTTCTAACCAACAGAAAAACAGAAGGTTATCACACATCCTCTATCCCAACCTTAACAGAATCCCAAAGGTTCCCACTACCTACCAGAAAACTTCATTCACCCAGAAACCTGATAGATTGCTCCTCACTCAACCACATCAGCATACCAACCAGCTGGGGAAAAAGACCACCTCCAAAACCAAAGCCAGAAAACCGCAACCATCATCCACAAACCAAAGAAAATCTCCTCCACCCAAACCGCTCACCCACTCCCCAAACTCTCAACATCTCATTATCATGCGCATACATGAACATCAGATCAATAAGCACAAAAGCAGACCTCATTAAGGACTGGATAGTAAAAAAGCAACTAAGCTGCTTATTCCTATCCGAAACCTGGCTAACCTCGGAATCCGATCCCACCATCACAGAACTATGCCCTATAGGTTACAAAATAGAACTGATCTGCAGGAAAAAAAAACGTGGTGGAGGTCTAGCCATCATACTCAAAAACAACATCAATATAAAGACCCTAGACAAACACACCACCCCTCACCTAGATCTCCTAGCCTGTCAACTATCCGATGATTCTCTCACAGGAACACTAACATGCATCCTCTGTTACTCAACACCAGGAAAATGGAATGACAACAAACAAGATATCGAAGAATTTATTTACCAGAACTCCCTAACCTCACCTCATAATCTAATCCTAGGAGATATAAACCTCCATCTTGAAGATCACACCTCTAAACAAGTAATAAATTTACTCTCATACCTCAAAGCACTGAACTACCAGATCCTCGACCCCCAACCCACACACGAAAAAGGCCACCAACTAGATGTCGCGGCTTACATGACCCAACACCACCACAAACCCGAAATCCATATCTCAAATGGGGCCTGGCACCCCTCACTCTGGTCAGACCACTATGAATACACCTTTAACATCAACTGGCCTCAAAACATCAACAAACAACCGCCAAAAAAAACCTCCTTCAAAACACGCCAAAAAATTGAACCCCCCACATTCTGGGACAAAGCAGACCACTCCATCACCAACACAGCCCCCAACGAATTCATATCCCAATGGCGAACCATAAGCGAAACCATCCTGAATGAACTAGCCCCAGAAAAATTAAAATTTAAAATATGCAGACCTTCTGATAAATGGTTCGACTCCGAACTCCTCCAATCAAAAAAGCTCTGCAGACAACTAGAGAGAGACTGGAAAAAAAATAAGAGCTTAAAACACACTAAAACTGCATGGAGAAATCAAATTAACCAATATAAAACCAAACTCAAGGAAAAACGGAAAGCCTACTACTCCAAAATGATAGGCACAAAAATCCCAGACACAAAAAAGCTATTCAACCTAGTAAAGAACCTCACTGATACTAAACCTTATCTTGCCACTCAAGGTACCCACCCACCGACAGCCATCCACCTAGCAGACTACTTCAAAAACAAAATCACCAATATCAGAACCGCATTCATCGATACACCCACCCATCTCGAAAAGATAACAACAAACCCAATAACAGGCGAAGCCATCGTAGCAGACAGAAGCTGGTCCAACTTCCCAATCCTACTTTGGTCGGATATGAACCGACTCTACAACAAATACAGCCATGCCTCCAGCGAACTAAATAATTGCCCCACCTACCTGTTATCAAACGCCTCCACCACATTCAAAACCAACTTTATGTTATGGATTCAAACCACACTAACAGAAGGCCAATTCCCACAGGACTTAGGAGAGATCTTAATCACCCCAATCATGAAAGATCACAAAGGCCCAATAGATAGCCCCTCCAACTACAGACCTATCGCTTCAATTCCAATATACGTCAAAATAATAGAAGGCCTAGTCACACAATACCTCACAATCTACCTGGAAAAACATAACCTACTCCACCCCTCACAATCAGGATTTCGAACCAACCATAGTACAGAAACACTACTTGTCTCTCTTCTAGATACAGCCCGGCAACACATCAGTAAAGGAAAAAAGATGATACTAATACAACTTGACCTCTCTGCTGCATTTGACCTAGTTGACCACACCATATTACTACAGATACTCGACGCCATAGGGATCTCTGGCAAAGTTTACAACTGGTTTCAAGGGTTCCTCAAATCAAGAACCTATAGGGTAAAATACAATGATATCAAATCAGAGCCATGGGCAAATCCCTGCGGAGTTCCACAAGGATCACCTCTCTCACCTACACTCTTCAACCTCTTTATCTCCTCCCTAGGAGCCACCTTAGATAACCTAAATGTCACATCCTTTAGCTACGCAGACGACATCACCATACTCCTCCCCTTCGACCCTTCAGAGCCCACCACCACCGCAAAACTGGAAACAACCCTAGATACAGTAGAAAAATGGATGATGGATCATAAACTAAAACTAAACTCAGAAAAAACAAAATTCCTCCTGCTCGAAAAAGCCAAATCTCCTACCATCACAGAACTGACAATCAAAAATACCAAATACCCAATACAACCCGAACTAAAACTACTAGGAGTCACCATAGACAGATGTTGCACAATGCAGTCCCAAATCAACAAGACGACCCAGAAAGCTTTCCTAACCATGAGAAACCTACGCAAAATCAGAAAATTCTTCAACCAAACACAATTCAGACTAGTCGTACAATCCCTAGTCTTAGGTCTGCTGGACTATTGCAACTCCCTATATCTTCCTTGTCCAGCCATTATGATAAAGCAACTCCAGACCATACAAAACACCGCCCTCAGACTGATCTACTCACTTAGAAAATATGATCACATAACAACCGCCTTCTTAGACTCCCACTGGCTACCCATACAAGCACGAATTCAATTCAAACTCCTCTGCCTCTTATTCAAAGCAATACAAGGCTCTTCCCCATCCTACCTAAACAATCGCTTAAACCAGATCTCCACCACAAGACAAAGAAGAACCCCAAATCCTTTTGCCTTCCCTCCACTCAAAGGCACACAACGCAAGAAAATGTTTGATAACCTTCTGGCAACACAAGCAGCAAAACTCAACCATTCCATCTCCAACCTGCTGACAACATCGGACGACTTCAAAACATTCCGTAAAGAAATCAAAACCCTGCTTTTTAAAAAATTCATCCAAAAACCTTAAACCACTTCACCTACCTCCAGCCAAGTTCACCTACCTCCAGAAAATTCACCTACCTCGACTGAACTCATCTACCACCAGACAATCCTCCCCCAAGTATCACACCTAATCACCCTTCATATAAACAGACCATAAAAAGATTGTAATCTTGCCTACTCTAACTGTGTTCCATTTCCATTTGCTAATATCACACTGCTAGGCACTGTCAGTTTTCTATCCAACCCATAAGATCCCCAAGAAAAAAAAAAAAAAAAAAAATTTGTATCCTTAGTGTTAACATGAGTAATCGCTCATACATTCTATGAGCATTGCTCACAAATTTTACATGGTCACTCTCAAAAATACTTGTAAATCTGGAAAATTGTTGGTTTTTAGAACTTGTTGCTCACATGAGAATAAATTTGCACGCACCTAGCCAATCCTTACAGGAAGCACTGTTGTTAACCAACAGAGAAGGGAGAGCTATTCCAGGAGAGAAATTTTGCCCATGCCCAAGAAAACCTTCCAAGTTTTTATGGGGTCTAGGAGAGCAAATATCCAACCTGCAGCCATTCTGACAATATCACTGGAAATTGTGGCTGCATCACCCTTACCTTTTCCAGAGAACTCGCTATTACTATCTGGATAATGCAAGCCAAAAAATAAGTATAATGATACCTGTAAATAGATGTCAAGCCGTTTCTGAGTAAGATTCATAGTCTGTAGTAGTTTTTCATCTTGATTAGTTGATTGCACATTTTGTTGCTTAGCAACTGCCCTTTTCTCTATCATGTACTTCTCTCGAACTGACTGGAACCAGTGCAATGAGTCAAATTCCTGGTACTGATCCAAAAGCTTTAGAATGTAAGCCACACCTGTAATCATTAAACCAAAAGACCAGGCTAAAGTTAAACCAAGTATAATTACATCTTCTGCACCTGCCACTAGACAAGTCAGTCCAAGCCTGACACTGAAGCATTACTGATGCAATATTTCTGCTATTAAATCAGACAATTTAAACCTAAAAAGCAGCTGAAGTTAGGAGGAAATGATGCCATGAGCCAAGATGGATATATAACACAGGAGCTTCTAGTGAGCCATAGTCTTAAAAGCTAAAATTGGTGTCTTATGAATTTAGATCAATAGAGAATGTCAGCTAAACAGAAAACTCCCAATTTGAACTTCACTTATGTAGGTGAGAAGCAGGGCCCTGCAAACTGAGGAAAGATGGCAACTGGGTCAAGTCTCAAGACACAAGGTGGTAGGATAAATGCACTGAGAGAAATGGGTATTCCGTAGCATCCCTCTATATCAGTGCAGATGGGTATTACGTACTGCTACCAATAAATGGAAGCTAAGAACCACTGAGCTTCAACTTAACTTATAAGAGGGCTATGCAGTCTCCTGGAAGCCAGTCTCAGCAGATGGCCTGTGCAATCTCCCTGAGGTCTTGGGTCCTTCCTGGGGATGAGAATTAGTTGATATTTGTTTTATGGAAAAGTTAAGAATTCCCTCTCTGGCTCCTGGACTGGGACTGAGGCCTGTGGGGGGTCTGTTAAGTCACAGGGGTGTCACACCCAGGTGGCTAGGTCCCTCCACCTCTTTCATCTCCTAGATCTTAGACCCTTTTCTTTGGTTTTTGATCTAGAAACCCCCCCCCCAAAAGCCCCCCCCCCCGACTCTGCTAGTCTGCTCTGCTTGTAAACAGAGGAGAGTCTGAGGGGTCTGCCTACTTTACAGCCAAACGAGTAATAGAAAAAATAAATAGAAATAATAATAAATTGAATAGAGGGAACAGGAGTCATCCTTTCAATCTGCTCCTTGCAGCTGCCCGTCTCTCTCCCTTTCAGTGTTTGGCGCTGTCTGCCCATTTTCTTCTCTCTATCGTGCATTCTTTTCTGTGCCAGAGGGAAGATGAACTTGCAGTACCAGAAGCACTTCAGAATTTGACAGCACTGAGCTCTAGTTGTAGCCGAGATCTGCACTTTTTGGGCTGGCCATAACTCTTATGTTTTATTTTGTGGAAGTTCAAAACCTCCCAAAGCTCCCTCTCCTTTGGCTGTGGTAAGGTGTATTTTTATCATTGCTTTAACATAGTAACATAGTAGATGACGGCAGATAGACCCGAATGGTCCACCCTGCAGACGTAAGCAGTAGTTTTATTGCTTTATTCAATTTTGCAGTGTTTGACACCTGTGACTGGATGCCTGGAGTTCTAGAATGTTCAGATTTTCCTCAAAAGAGTCACAGCACATGAGAGATATTTGCTGGGAGGCAAGAAGCAGATATGCACAGACAGAGAGAGGAACCTTGGGGATGACAGTGTCTGAGGATCGGAAGGCAACAAAACAGTGTGGCAAGGCAGTGGCTGTATAGAGAAAGGTATAACCAGCAGAAGTAGCAGATGTGTTGCATGTTACGTTATGTTAAAGGGAAACTTATTGAGATTGGATTTGGAGGCCATGTGTGCTGACCAACCATGGAGACATAAGGTACTTCTAGTAGCCACTCCCAAGGCCAGAGACTTAGCCGAAGCACACAAGTCATACATGGTGTCAAAGATAAGAGCCCAGTTCAATTTTTGCCACCTCCTGATCTACCAGTGACCAGTCCTTAGACTCCTAGCGGAAACAAGCTTTGGCCACCAGACCACCATAAATCACCTGGACCACAGGAGCCACCACATCAAAACTCTGCTGCACCTCCACCGGAATAGTATGCCTCTTGGCAATGGCCGAAACCACATCATCCACAACCAGTGACCAAAAAGAATCCTCATTAAGCTCAGGAATAAGATAAAGCTGTGACATGGTCTGCACCAGCCAAAAAGGGGCATCCGGAGTCTTCCACTGAGTATCCACTATATCCCGGCGATCCTGATGCATGGTAAAGAAATGGGAAGCCGTCCGATTCCCTTTGAGAGGATCCACCACCCACGGAGCCTCTTTAGTGTCCTCCTCAAAATGCAAGACACAGGCCACCTGAAGAATAAGCTCTTGGAGCTCTTCCCGACAAAAAATGCACACCACATTTGAATCCTCCCCTGTGGGTGACTCAGACAGCCAGCCACCCGCATCATCTGTTCACCCTTGAGGGTCCTGCAGGTCCCCAGAGACCCAGGTCCTCATCAGGGGACAAAACATTATCTTTCCCAGGAAACATGCTGGCACCAACAAAGACTTGACCACCCCATCTCCAACTTACTGACAACAACGAGCGACTTCAAATCATTTCAAAAAGGAATCAAAACTCTGCTATTCAAAAAAATTTATCCAGTTATCTTAACTCTTCCCCTTGTCCTTTTCCTCCCTTGTAATAGTCTCACCCCCTTTTGTAATTTTTTCTCTCCTACATATCAACTATGTAGTCCACTACCTAACTTGCAAATCTTCTGGAAATGTCCAGTTAGCTTCATTGTAATCCTAACACCTAAACTGTAAGGTTCCTGGAAATGTCCAGTTAGCTTCTTTGTAATCCGCCTAGAACTGCAAGGTACGAGCGGAATAGAAGTCACTAATGTAATGTAATGTAAAGATGACCCCCTGGACAAGGCTGAAGCCACAGAAGAGGAGACAGGACCACCAGCTGTGTGCATGCAATACACCTTCCACATGGCGAGAACAAAATCCGGGGAAAAACAAAGAGGTGGGAAAGGATCACGCTCCCCAGTAGAGGAGGAGGCCTGCAAGTCCTCTCCAATCTAGGCGGAAACTCCCGAGAAGACTGTCAAAATGGAAGAGTTTCCCCACCAAAGAAGAAAAGCCAGCCAAAAAAGGCATCCCCAAGGCCAAGGGCACTGAAGAGGCCTAAATAATCAAAGCCACTGTAAGGGTATCCCCAGAAAGGCTTTATGCGCCAGTAAGGGAATCCCCAGCACCTTCGGCGGTAAGGGAAGCCCGGTCTTCCCCACCACCGGCAGCCACAACAGCTGGGGAATACCCAGCACATTTGGCAGTTAGGAAACCACAGGCCTCCCCACTACCCACGGTTGATGCACCCTTCACGGTTTCAGGGAAAACCCTCAAGCCAGCCGGCTCTCAAGCAAGCTAGGGCTCCCCTTCCAGTCATGAACAAAAACAACAAAAACTGGCCGCATTAAGCCCTTGACGGAAACACACTGAGCACTTCAGCTTATGAGAAGTGCTCATTGTGAACTGCGAGGCAGGCTGAATGAAACCAGCAGCAAAAAAAATAAGAATGAACACAGTTCCTGCAACCAGCACAGAAAGAAAAGCACTGCCTCGTAAGGAGCAGACCCTACAGGCACTCAAAACTACAGTATAGTCTTTTCCCCTTGGCAAGGTATACAGTTGAGGCTCCTCTAGAGAAAAAAAAAAAAGAGGAAGATGCGGGAAATGGGGGGATGAACTCAACTGATCAAGTGCGACACTCCCGAGGTGGTAATGGGACCCCTGCTCAGTCCAACAAGAAAAAAAAGCGGGGCAGATAAAAATACCATTGCCTAACCTTTCCAACAGACCGTGCCAAGGCCTAAAACAAAACTGTGCAGGCTTACCACCTCCACCTGCTGGAGACCGAGAACAGACAGATTGATTCTATGAGTGACTGCACAGCCCACTTGTACTGTAAGAATTCAGTGTGTTCTCAGTCTCCACCTGCTAGCAGAAGTGCGTAAACATACCCATCTGTGTCAGTCTGGAGGGATGATAAAGGAAAGTTATTTTTTTAAAAATGAAGTTTTCATCAGGTTGTAAACATTAAGATTATACCAGCAAGAATCTTTCTGCAGAAAACCATGATTTAAATCGTTTTTCTGACTAGTGATTTAAATTGATTAAATTAAAATCAAATCTACCCTACAAGATGGAAAAGAATCTTCAACAAGGACCAAAGAGATTGCATAGGATATCAAGCCAGGAGGTGTGGAGCCAAGAGACCACAGTTGCTGGAGAACATAGGGCTGGAGATCCATGATAGAGAGCTGATTCATGAAGCATCCTCATGCAAATGAGGGCGATCGGAATCACACCCCCAACCGACTGCACAGATTGCTCTCCAACGATCCCGACGCATGCACAGATCATCTTCTTTGCCTGAAGATGGTCTGCGCATGCGCTGGCCCTCCATGCCTGGCAGAGCTGGAAACTTTTTTATACTTTTTTGCTTTACTTTTTTTTTTTTTTTAAACTTTAAACAAATGGGTTAAAACCACAGGCTTGCACTGAGGGGAAGGGCAGGAGAGTTGGGGCAGAGAGCAGGGCGGCAAGAGCAGAGAGCAGGGCAGTCGGAAAGGACCTGAGCGACTGGTCCTCAGCAGTCGCTTATTTTTCGATCGGCCAGCCCACTCGGTGTTCCTCATTTTTTTGTGAATCGCTGCTTGCCTGTATTTGCATGCTGTTCTCCCTCATTTGCATGTGCGGATCGGATGCAGATTGGGAGTAAGGTTAGTTAATCGGGTCGGGTCGCTAAGTGATTGCAAAGTGGTCGGGACATGATCAGTGTCCTTAGTGAATCTAGCCCCTAGTGGGGCAAGGACAGGAAAAGAACTCACCGGGATGGGAAAATGAGTTCCCGTGGGGGTAGGGAAAAATTTGTCCCCGTGTCATTCTCTAGTTGAGACTGGGATTCAATATTGGGCAAGGAAAGATATTTTGGCTCAACTTTGGACCCATGCTCAGGCAGTCATCCCAAGACTTCAAAAGAAGGCATACTGGCAATCTGTCATAACTTGGATGTATAGCAAGTTAGAGTGTGACAAACTGAATCTGCAGCCTCTGCCTGATGTCCCGCATCACACTTCCTCAATACCAATGAAGATGAGGCCAAATCCTTCTTCAGACAGGAATTGGATGATGACTGCTCCCAATAGGCCCTACTGATGCTTAATGTAAATGCATCTCAGCGCCCAATGTAGCTCCATCAATGGACCAGTCTGATCTCTGAAAAAACTCTCTCTCTACCCTAAATCCCTCCCTTATATCTGTGAACAGAGAATGCAATTAGAGGAAACAAGTCAGGTCCTTGGCACTGCAAGAGCCATGAGTGAGTATCCATAAAGGATAGGGTCCTGTTGCACGAGTAATACCTTTTAATGCCTATGGGGATCTTCTTTTGAGACATTTCACTGAAAAAATAGCCAAAGTGAAATGAAACAACTCAATGGTGACAACACGCCAGCTAAGAGCTCCAGGCCTAAAAATGGCCAACACTGAGTCTAGGCAAAAAAAAAAAAAAAATTGTATATATAATTTCTAATTCCTCATCCTCCCTCAAAGAGCTATCATGTAGACAAGAAAAGATATACAACAGTTAACAGGACTTAAAGATTTATGAGAAATAAACATTTTTTGAGGCACTGAGGTGACTGCAATGCAAAACGAGCTCCATCAGCTCTGCGGAATAGGTTAGACTGAGGAGGAATTCCTGCACAACAGCAGCAGGCAGAACAAGCATGCATGCACAATGAGACTACCCAAATACTTCCAGGAAATGTTGCTGGGGTATAGCTTCTTGTGCCAAGCTCCATTGGTGGTATTACCCAGACATAAGGATTTACAGTCCTGTTTGTTCTTGGAGAATATGTTCGTTTTTTTTCCATGTAAACATGAAATTTTGACTTCCTTCAAGACCAATCTTTCTAAATATATCAAGCGCCATTTATAATAAGAGTCAAGAGAACAGCACCTAAATTCAGCAGGGCAATGGTCAGCTAAGAATAAGTGCATGGGTGGGGCATACAAGACTAGCAACTTCCCTCTACTTGGGCTCTACAGGATACCGACTTTGATTTGCAAAACTTCCATTCATCTAGCCCTCTTCTATTCTGGAGAAGGAATTCACCAGAAGAAAGATGCACAAATGAACATAATTCTAATGCCTAAGATGAATAGTGTCACCTTGGCAGGGCTGCTGCTTCCCCACTATAAGACAAAAATGTGAAAGAAGCCAATGTAGGACACACAAAAATAGCACAGATGTACGATAAAAGGAGAATAAATTCACTGTACGTGAACCAAATTATACTAAATGCACCTGCAGTCATTTTTTTCAAATGCAAGCACAATATATTTTGGAACTTGCATAAGCCCAAATTTTCCAAAGAGCCCTCAAATGAATGTTAACATTTTAAGAGATAATTTGTTCTACTGATCTTCTAGTTTAATACACACATTTTCCGCCCACTTGAAGAGACAGAGCACATTTAAAGCTTACTGCTGTCACGATGAAATCAAACTTAACTTACCCATTGCAAAGCCATCATCAGTAAAAGCTGCACCAACTTTATTCTTTTTATTCAGTTTCTCCTTACAGCTGATGGAATGCTCTACAAAGTTGAGGGTCTGAAACATAATAAACATATTGCCAATCATGTCTGTTTATTTTCATTTCTTTCCAATTCAATGGTAGTTGAAAAGAATTATACAAAAGAGACTGAATATATTTGACATCTGGGACCAAATAACTTTCTGAAATTTAATAGAATAGGATGAAACTTGGCATGAGAAAACCAATAAAGAGACACACATTTTGAAAATGGGCCAAATCAGACTGGGAGTTCCAGAATATAAGCCCTCCACCACCACCACAACAAAAAAATGGTCCAGTGAATTTCTGTAGGAGTTTGAGCATTTGTTGAATAAAATCATTAATGGAATGGGATGGCAAGTGAGAAAAATGGGTTAAAAATCATTTTTTAAAAACCCCAAACATATATACCAAGTTCCAAATTGGGCCAAAAATCATTAAAAAACACACACATGTACACTAAGTTCCAAAATGGGCCAAATCGACTGGAGGTTGAGGCAGGCCAATTGCTGTACACATTTCAGACACATGTATTGATAAGAATAGCTATAGTGCTGTATTGTTATCCTGAAGAGGTAGGGTTCTTCAATAGCTGGTTTCAAAAGATCTTGGGGATGATATATAAAGGTTGCATTAAAAGGACAGAAGTATTTTTCAAGTTTTATTGTTTTTATTTGATGCATTACTGTTCATGTTTTTACTTATAAACTAACGACTTGACCAGTGTTGATACTGTGCAATATATATATATTTTAATAAAGATAAAGAAAAATAAGCCCCCTCCTTTCAAAGATGTATTTCTATGGGAAAAGGGGTTTTAGTTTCTTCAGCATGAAATATAGAACTTAGATTAACAGTGCAGGGCAATTTAGAAAGGTTAAAACAATTCACCACTCTTCCAAGCCTCCAAATTGGCTCATATCCCCTACAAATTACCCACTCACAACTGCCCCAGTTGCCAAACTGCCTCCATGGCCCCAAAACAATCTACCTACAATTGCATCATCCCTCCAAAAACACTACCCCCAAACTATCACACTGCTCTGCAAAATGCCCCACTTCCAAAAACTACACTACTTGCAATTGACAACACACTACAAACTGCCCCAACTGGAAACCTCTCTCCAGCAACTGCCCTACTACTCCAAATATTATCTCACTCCCAAAACTAAGGGCTAGATTCACTAAACAAACCGATTGTGTACCGATCGGTTTGGGAGCCCTTTGCGACCCAATTTCCCTCCGACCCGATTCACTAACCTCTCCTCCGATCCGATTCCAATCCGTGCATGCAAATGAGGGGAAACGGCATGCAAAGCACAAAGGATGCGATTCACTAATTTTTTCCTGACACACCAACTGGCTGGCTGATCCAAGAACAAGCAACTGGTGAGGACCAGTCGCTTGTGTAAAAACCCCTATCTCCTGCTCTCTGCCCCGCGGAGCAGGAAGGGTGCTCAATACTTCCTGCTCCAATGCCTCCCGACTCCCCACCCACCAACCAAAAAACAAATGGCAGGAGGGATGCCAACTCCCTCCTGCCACCCACCGGATGCCCCTTCCCCATACCTTTAATGGAGCAGGAGGGGGGCTCAATCCCTCATAGAAACATAGAAGATGACGGCAGAAAAGGGCTACAGCCCATCAAGTCTGCCCACTCTGCTTACCCACCCCCTGTCTATGCCCTAATGACCCAATTTCCTTATCTTGACCCTCATAGGGATCCCACATGGGTATCCCATTTATTCTTAAAGTCTGGCACGCTGTCTGCCTCGATCACCTGCACTGGAAGATTGTTCCAATGATCAACCACTCTCTCTGTGAAGAAATACTTTCTGGTGTCGTCATGAAATTTTCCACCCCTGAGTTTGAGCGGGTGCCCTCTTGTGGCCGAGGATCCCTTGAGAAAGAAAATATCATCTTCCACTTCGACACGTCCCGTGAGGTACTTAAATGTTTCAATCATGTCTCCCCTCTCCCTAAGTTTCTCGAGAGTGTAGAACTGCAATTTGTTCAGTCTCTCTTCGTACGAGAGACCCTTGAGCCCTGAGATCATCCTGGTGGCCGTCCGCTGAACCGATTCAATTCTGTGCACATCTTTATTGTAATGTGGCCTCCAGAATTGCACACAGTACTCCAGATGAGGTCTCACCATGGCCCTGTACAACGGCATTATGACTTCAGGCTTTCGGCTGACGAAACTTCTATTGATACAACCCAATATCTGCCTTGCCTTAGATGAAGCCTTCTCCACTTGATTGGCAGTTTTCATGTCTGCACTCCTAAATCTCGTTCTGCTGAAGTCCTAATTAAAGTTTCTCTGTTCAAGAAGTACGTCCTGCATGGATTTCCGCTTCCGCGGTGCATGACCTTACATTTCTTAGCATTGAAGCCTAGCTGCCAGGTTGAGGACCAACATTTCAATGTAAGCAGGTCCTGCGCCATATAATTCTGTAAACTGCATCCACTTACTATATTACATAGTTTGGCGTCATCGGCGAATAGTGTTATTTTACCTTGAAGCCCTTGAGTCAGATCCCCTATGAATATGTTGAAAAGGAGTGGACCCAGGACCGAGCCCTGCGGCACTCCACTGGTCACCTCCGATGTTTTAGAGAGGGTACCATTAACCACCACCCTCTGAAGTCTGCCACTCAGCCAATCATTGACCCATGCAGTTAGTGTCTCTCCTAACCCCATCGATTCCATCTTGCTTAGCAGCCTGCGGTGTGGGACACTGTCAAAAGCTTTACTGAAGTCCAGGTACATGACGTCCAAAGACTCTCCCAAGTCCAACTTTCTTGTTACCCAGTCAAAGAAGCTGATGAGATTGGATTGGCAGGACCTACCCTTGGTGAATCCATGTTGACTGGGATCCCGAAGATTCCCTTCATTCAAGATCGTGTCCAATGCTCCAATGCCTTCCCACCCACCAACCAAAAAACCAAATGGCAGGAGGGATGCCATTTTCCTCCTGCCACCCACCGATGCCCCCTCCCCGTTCCCCTTCCCATACCTTTAACAGGAGCAGGAGGGGTACTCAATCCCTCCTGTTCCAATGCCTCACACGATGAGTCTGAGACCTTAGGCCCAGCCCCAGCGCTCCAGACCCAATATCCGGTCACAATCCCTGAGAAACCAGTGGTGATTAATTTATCGAATTGGACATTGAGCACTGCTGAGACCACAGTATTAACATATGGTCTTTCCTTCGTACCCTCTACCCAATTTGATCTATTTCAATTTCATGTGGACTTGGAGAAGTTAGTAAGAAAGCTACAGTTAAAATTTTTTTTCAATTCCCAGCCCACTGTTCAGGATCGCATGGTAATAGCTCCCAAAAGCACATGGTCCTCACCAGTGTTCCCGCTAAGCTGCGTTGGCCTGCGCTCGCGCACAAAATATTACATCGCAGCGCAAAGTTTCTCTTCACAGCGCACACACGCGTCGGTAAGGTAAGGGGACGCATTGGGGGGATTGCACTTCCCCACAATTGCCATGCTTCGGTTCCTCTTCTTCCTTCCTTCCTCCCCCCCCCCCCCCGCGGGACCCTGCGGCACCATCAACTCTTACTCCCTCTAATGTCGGCCCTGCAGCTCCAGACTTCCTCGCACCTTCTCCCCTCCCCCTTTGGATCGCTATTATTTTAAATGTTATAGCCGCGGAGCTGTATCCATCAGTGGAGATGTCTAACCTCGGCCTGCCCCGGAACTCTTACTGCAACAGTGACTTCCTGTTCCTGCCTAGACGGGCGGCTGCTGCAGTAAGAGTTCCGGGGCAGGCCGAGGTTAGACATCTCCACTGATGGATACAGCTCCGCGGCTATAACATTTAAAATAATAGCGATCCAAAGGGGGAGGGGAGAAGGTGCGAGGAAGTCTGGAGCTGCAGGGCCGACATTAGAGGGAGTAAGAGTTGATGGTGCCGCAGGGTCCCGCGGGGGGGGGGGGGAGGAAGGAGGGAAGAAGAGGAACCGAAGCATGGCAATTGTGGGGAAGTGCAGAGCTGCAGGGAAGAGTGTTGCGGTACCCAGCTGGAGGGAGAAGGAAGATGAGGGAGGGAATTAAAGGAGATGCCAGGGCTTGGAGCGTAGGAGGAAGGTATGCCAGTCTAAGGGAAAAGGAAGGGGGAGATGTGAGAGCATGGAGGGGGAGCGAAAGATGGAAGAAAAGGAAAGGAGAGAGATGCCAGAGAATCAGGGAAGGGGAGATACCAGACTATGAGGAGAGGTGTGGGAGAGGGAAGGCGAGGAGAGAGATGCCAGACCAATGGGGTGAAAGGAGAGATGGAAGGGGGAGGCATACAGTTTCTGGAAGGGGCATAGAAGGAGAGAAGATGCCATATAGGGGAAGAGAGACGGCAGACAGTGGATGGAAGGAAGAGAGTTACAAGAAGATGAGGAAAGGAGAAACCACAGAAGACAAAGGTAGAAAAAAATTTCTATTTATTTATTGCTTTAGGAGACATGTGTCACTGTTTCTGTGAAGCATTGTATGCAGAGTCCAGCTTCTTGCTGGTTCAATTTAACCTTTGTCTATGTATTTTTATTTTATCCCCCCTTTTACAAAACTGTGAAGCGTTTTTAGCACCAGCCTTGGTGGTAGCAGCTCTGATGCTCAGAATTTTATGAGCATCAGAGCTGTTACCTCCGTAGCTAAAATCCACACTACAGTTTTGTAAAAGAGGGAGGGGTTAGTTTGTGATTACATATTCCTTACTAGGCGAAGGTGTTTTCTGTGTTCTGTGTGTTCGAAAGACATGGTTTTCTGTTAGGATTGACGGTGTAGGATTGATCTGTGCTGGTCTGGCTTGTTTAGTTTTACAATGGGTGTATTGATGTACTGCTCACTGCAATATGTAAGATGCTGCCTTTTCCTAGGTACTCATGTGTGACGTGTGGTTTGTTACTAAAAATCATGTTTTTCTTACAGATGGGGGGGGTGCCAAAAAATGATGGGCCCCGGATGTTACATATGCTAGGTACGCCACTGTATGTAAAGATACCAGAAAGCTGGCGTAGCAAAAACTTCTAAGTTTTGAGTATTTAACCCTCCCACAATCTCACGGGCACTCATTTCAAGTTTATTGAGATTTTGATTTAAACGCAATATCAAATATTTTCAATGCGTATAACAAAAATAAATTTGGGGAAATAAATAAAACCATTTGAACCAGTGTTCCCGCTAAGCTGCGCTGGCGTGCGCTGGCGCACAAAATATTACATCGCAGCGCACACGTTTCTCGTCACAGCGCACGATCGGAAGAGGCGTACGGCAGATGGCAGGGCGGCGAGAGGAGAATCGGGCGAGTTGGCTCATAACTTGCTGGCGCCCGATATTTTTGGCTCACGGTGAAAAAAGTTTGCTCACAACACCCGCCCGCTTAGAGGGAACACTGGTCCTCACCAATTCCTGTAAATCCAATAGTTAATGCAATTAAACAGTGCGTCTTAAAAGATGTTTCTATATGGCAACAAAATAAGAAACATTTTTTCAAGAACCTTAACAAAGAACTACAGGCTGTTCAGTTATTAAAAACAGATAGGTCAATAGTGATCAAAAAAGCTGATAAAGGAGGGGCCTTAGTGTTACTTAAAAAAGAAAAGTACAACTGGGAGAACATGAGACAACTGAATGAAGAGGGAGTATATGAAAAATTAGCTTTAGATTCTACAAAAAGATTGCAGAGACATATTCTGAAATTAACGGACCAGAGTGTATTGGAAGGTTTTTTAACACATAAAGACCATAAATTTTTGAACAGAAAATCTCCGATAGTGCCTGTTTTTTATACTCTGCCAAAAATTAATAAACGATTAGAAGATCCCCCGGGGAGACCTATAATGTCTTCACGGGGTTCAGTTCTGGAACCTCTTTCAAAATTCGTAGATGAATTTTTAAAACATAAAGTGTCGAAAATTGAATCATACATTTAAAATTCAAGGGATTTGATAGTGAAGTTAAATGAAGTTCCGAAGGAGTTATTTCCTTTTATAGTGGTATCTTTTGATGTAACCTCATTGTATACATCAATCCTACAGGATGATGCTTTAGATATCATCAGTAGAATCTTTGAAAAGAGAGAACGACCACACACAATTCCAATGGTCTTTTTATCTAACTTAGCGAGAATTGCTATGAAAGAAAATTTTTTCTCTATACAATAAACAATTTTACAAACAGAAAACAGAAATAGCCATGGGGGCAGTGTTCGCCCCTTCAGTAGCTAATTTGTTTATGGCAGACTTTGAGTTTACATGGATAAAAAATTCTACTTTTGAGGCCTGCATTAGCAGATGGTTCAGGTACATCGATGACGTCTTAATGCTTTGGAAAGGCACTGAGAAAGATCTACAAAGTTTTAGTAACTGGTTGAATAATTGTGACTCAAATTTAAAATTCACCATGCATCATTCAAAGAATCAGCTGGAATATCTAGATCTGAAGATTATTCAAGAAGATGACCATTTTAATGTCTACATGAAGCCTACAGACAGGAACACGTTTTTGAATTTTAATAGCTGCCATCCAGCCAGTCTGAGAAAGAATTTGCCTCTCTCTCAGTTTTTGCGCTTAAAACGAAATTGCTCTATGATTAAGAACTTTAAGTGACAATCTAAGGCCCTGATTCTCTAAAAGTGCGTCCCGATTTTAGGCAGCTGTAGACATCCTGTAGTTCTTAAGCCTGTGAGTCTGACCTCGGTACCAGGAAAGATGGTAGAGGCACTGATAAAGGACCGCTTCATTGATCACCTTGACGGACACAATCTGATGAGGACCAGTCAGCACGGCTTCAGCAAAGGATGATCTTGCTTGACGAACTTGCTGCACTTCCTCGAGGGGGTAAACAGGCAGATAGACAAGGGTGACCCAGTTGACACTGTATATCTGGATTTTCAGAAGTCGTTCGACAAGGTTCCGCATAAACGACTACTTCGAAAAATTGAGAGCCATGGAATAGAGGGTGAAATACTCACGTGGATTAAAAACTGGCTAGCGGATAGGAAACAGAGAGTGGAGGTAAATGGACAATATTCGGACTGGAAGAACGTCACCAGTGAGGTGCTGCAGGGCTCGGTGCTTGGACCCGTGCTCTTCAACATATTTATATACGATCTGGACATTGATACGACGAGTGAGATGATTAAATTTGCGGACAATATGAAGTTATTCAGAGTAGTGAAGATGCAGGGGGATTGTGAAGATCTGCAACGTGACATAATCAAGCTAGAGAAATGGGCATCGACATGGCAAATGAGGTTCAACATGGATAAGTGTAAGGTAATGCATGTCGGTATCAAAAATTCCATACACGAATACAAGATGTCCGGGGCGGTACTTGGAGAGACCCCCCAGGAAAGAGACTTGGGAGGAAACAGAGGGTAGGAGTGAAGGGCCACTATTCGGACTGGAGGAGGGTCACGAGTGAGGTCCCGCAGGGCTCGGTGCTCGGGCTGCTGCTATTTAACATATTCATAAATGATCTAGAAACAGGGACGAAATGTGAGATAATAAAATTTGTGGATGACACCAAACTATTTAGTGGAGCTCGGACTAAAGAGGACTGCGAAGAATTGCAAAGGGACTTGAACAAACTAGGGGAATGGGCGATGAGATGGCAGATGAAGTTCAACATTGAGAAATGTAAAGTATTACATGTGGGAAACAGAAACCCGAGGTACAACTATATGATGGGAGGGATGTTATTAAATGAGAGTACTCAAGAAAGGGACTTGGGGGTAATGGTGGACATGACAATGAAGCCGACGGCACAGTGCGCAGCGGCCGCTAAGAAGGCAAATAGAATGCTAGGCATAATCAAGAAGGGTATTACAACCAGAACGAAATAAGTTATCCTGCCATTGTATCAGGTGATGGTGCATCCGCATCTGGAGTACTGCGTCCAATATTGATCGCCGTACTTTAAGAAGGACATGGCGTTACTCGAGAGGGTTCAGAGGAGAGCGACGTGTCTGATAAAGGAGATTGGAGAAACTGGGTCTCTTTTCCCTGGAGAAGAGGAGACTTAGAAGGGATATGATAGAGACTTACAAGATCATGAAGGGCATAGAGAGAGTAGAGAGGGACAGATTCTTCAAACTTTCAAATAATAAAAGAACAAGAGGGCATTCAAAAAAGTTGAAAGGGGACAGATTCAAAATGAATTCTAGGAAGTTCTTCTTTACCCGTGTGGTGGACACCTGGAAAGCGCTTCCAGAGAGCGTAATAGAGCAGAGTACAGTACTGGGGTTCAAGAAAGGATTGGACAATTTCCTGCTGGAAAAGGGGATAGAGGATTACTGCACAGGTCCTGGACCTGTTGGGCCGCCGCGTGAGCGGACTGCTGGGCACGATGGACCTCAGGTCTGACTCAGCAGAGGCATTGCTTATGTTCTTATGCTTATACATTAGAACTGAAAAAGACATCGCAACATTTAAAAAACTTTTAAAAACTTAGGGCTCCTTTTACAAAGGCGCACTAGTGGTTTTAGCATGCGTTTAGCACATGCTAAAATGCCGTATGCGCTAGCTGCTACTGCCTCCTCTTGAGCAGGTGGTAGTTTTTTAGGTAACGCGCACTAATCCAGTGCGTGCACTAAAAACACTAGCGCACCTTTGTAAAAGGAGCCCTTAGTAGATAAAGACAGGTTGTTCATCCTCTCCAAGGTAGAGAGAACGAGAGGGCACTCTCTAAAGTTAAAAGGGGATAGATTCCGTACAAACGTAAGGAAGTTCTTCTTCACCTAGAGAGTGGTAGAGAACTGGAATGCTCTTCCATAGTCTGTTATAAGGGAAAACACCCTCCAGGGATTCAAGATAAGGTTGGACAAGTTTCTGCTGAACCAGAATGACTGCAGGTAGGGCTTGTATCGGTTAGGGCACAGGTCTTTGACCTGGGGGCCGCCGCATGAGCGGACTGCTGGGTGCGATGGACCACTGGTCTGACCCAGCAGCAGCAATTCTTATGTTCTTATGTCACATTTTCTTGGTCTTTGATTGCACTTCTTGATATCTAAGAATCTTCTTGCACCCATCCAATTCACAGAATAATCAACTTGGACCTGACACCTCTATAATTAATGCTGATCTGGTGTTTTTTTACCTTTACCAGTATGTTCAGTTTCCTTGCGTTCAGGCTTTTATCAGTTGTAACCAAGGCCCATATGCACAAAGCACCAATACTGCAGTAAAAAAAATACCATGGTGGGTGCAATTTTTCTTTTACTAGCAACTTCGGGGCTTCCCCTGCCACTCAGCTGTTTGGGACAGGAAGAGCAGTCTTTTCTTTTTATGCGCACATATGTTGGCTGGGGGGGGGTGTGGACATGGACCGGAGGGGGGGGGGGATTCAGTGGGAGGGAGGAATTTTATTTTTTTTAAGTTCAAAGGTTTTATTGAGTTTTAATATACAATAAGTACAAAAAAAAAAATGTTAACAAGGCGAGATACAGACACGTTGTAAGTATAATATAAAATTAGGGTTACATACAATATTATCTATGTAATACAACCATCTGGTCTAGGCCTTTATATAAGAGAGGAATGATGACAAAACTCACAGCCACCGCCATTAGAACATCCAAGGTACAGAGAAACAGCTAGGTTATAATCCAGCATCAGATCTAAACAGGAGCCATAACATAGGGGAATATTATTGTGGAGCACAGTTCATGTCTTAATAACTGAATGTCTTCAACCGGTATAGCAAAAGGTGTTGACCGGACTCCAAATCTTAACATAGGAGCACATGGATCTGTGTTTTTCTGCCATCACACTTTCATATTTCGCTGTGAGGTATACCGTGTTCCACCATGTATTACAATTCATCTGGGAAAGATCTTTCCAGCAGTGTAGTATGTTTTTGAGGGCTAGAAATAGCAGAATGTGAAGCAATCTAGCATTATGTTCAGGCAACAATTGGCGGAGTCCATGATGTCCCAAGATAATAATGCATGGGTTTATGGGTTCTTGTATATCCAGAATAGAGGAGATGGTTTCCAGTAGACAGAGAGGTGTGAGCATTCATAAATCATGTGCAGTAGCGTTCCCTCCTGAGATTTACATGACCAATATGTAGGAGAAAGACCATCAGGAAGTTTAGAAACTTTTACTGGGGTCCAGTGAGTTCTATGTAGAAGGAAGAATATGGACTGAATCACCCCAGCTGAGTGAGAAGATCTGAACATGCTAGTCCAGACGTCCTGCCAGTCCACATCTTCCATTGAAAGACCCAAGTCTTCATGCCAAGCGTTCATGTTGGATAATGAAGAAGTATTGGGCTTATGTACAATGGTATACCATCATGAGGCAATCCCTTTTTTGTTATTATTGATTAGAGATATCTGCGGTAATAGATCTGGAGTATCTTTTAATTTCCCTACATCTGGAAAGATAGCAGATAAGCAGTGTCTCAATTGTAGCCAGCAAAAGTATTGGTGATGAGGTAGACTATATTGAGCTTGTAAGTCAGTGAAGGAGATCCATTGAGAGTTCTTGATTAAGTCCTGAAGAGACCAGATCCCACAATTTCCAGTTAAGAGTTCCATCTTGTATCTTTATGCAATCGTTATGCCATAGCAATAACCGACAAGACTCGTGCCACTTGATTTCCACCAGGTTGTCATAGGCCTTTAACACAACTAGTGTAGAGTGATAAATTGGTTGACTTTTATCATTTGGTTGTAGAGGGGAGGATAGGACAAGTGCAAAGCGATTGCTTCCGTGCAGACATTTTTCCAGTTGTAGCCAAGTAGGAAGGTTAGACATAGGACTATCAATGAGCCATTGAGAACCATGCCTCATTATAAAAGCCTGATGGTAATGTAGAAAATCAGGAAAGTTTATACCACCCATAGTTTTATCAAGTTTCAGTTTGTTCAAAGCTATTCGAGGTTGTTTATTCTGCCACAGAAAGGCAGTTAAGCAACGTTCGATGTCGTGGGTATGTGCACCTTTTGAGCAAGAATGGCAACATGCTCAGTATATAGTTTATTTTAGGTAACATCATCTTGATGGTATCTAGGCGACCCCACCACGTCAGTTTAAGAGGGGACCATTTCTGAGTGGATTCTTTGATGATACTTAGAATGTGAACTGTGTTAAACTGCTCCATATCTTCCAGTGTAGGACCCAAGTAGATGCCCAAGTATTTAATCTTAACTGGATTCCAGATGAAACCATGCGTAACCATTTCATGCTTGTCCTCGATGCAATTTACTGGCATTAATTCTGATTTAGTTGTGTTCAATTTGTAGCCTGAAACCAACGCATAACTATCTATCGTCTTCAAGGCAGATAGTATGGAATCTGGTGTCACATAAAGTATGACGTCATCAGCATATGCCGAGAGTTTAATCTCATGTCAGCATGAACAAATCCTTTAATGGTGACATCTGCATGTATGGCAGCCAGCAATGGTTCCAATGCCAAATTGAATAATAGAGGAGATAGTGGGCATCCTTGTCGAGTTCCTCTCGTAGGACAAAAAGAGTCAGAGAATTGACCATTAATGCACAATCTAGTGGTAGGGGCATAGTATAACACCTTAATCATTTGAATGAAACTCGCAGGGAAGCCAAACTTCGAGAGAGTAGCGAATAGGAATGGCCATTTCACTCTGTCGAAAGCCTTCTCAGCATCCAGAGATAAGAAGGCAAGTTTATTAGATTGCGCTTGAGTTACCGAGATGATATTTGTTAAGGTACGAGTGTTATTAGAAGTGTCGTCCAGAGATGAATCCAGTTTGATCTTCAGAAATCAATAAAGGTAGGACTTCCTGCAATCTAGTGGCGATTAATTTAGCATAGATCTTAGCATCCACGTTAATCAAGGAGAGTGGCCGATAGTTACTGACACGATTAGGATCTTTACCCTGTTTAGGTAAAACAATTATTGTCGCTTCAGTAAACAAACCATTTCCTTGCTTCGACATGTGGATGAAAAATTGTTGTAGATGTGGGGACATAGCTGTTTTGAAAGCTTGATAAAATTGTAAGTCCATCTGGACCCGGGGCTTTGTTTGTTGTCATGCTGTTGATCGTATCTATTATTTCTAGTTCAGTTATGGAAGATGTCAATCCATCAAGATCCAGTTCAGGCAGGAGAGGTAAAGTGACTTCGTTAAGGAAGGTGTAGGGATCGTGAAACTCACAGGATTCTGATCGGTATAGATCTATATAAAACTTTTTGAATTCTTCTAGGATGTCGGACGTGGTGAATATAACAGAATTATCTGCTCTGGTTAGAGAGGAAATACATTTTTGTTCACCTTTATGTTTTAAGTATGAAGCCAGTAAGTGACCCGATTCGTTATTGTCAGCATAATAATGAGCGGCTTGGACGAATACCTTATGTGCTGCTGATTTCCTCAATATGGAGTTATATTGGAATCTATGTTTCTGCAATTCCCCCAAGAGAGAAGGGTTATTGATATCAGATTGATGTGCCACTTCTTTTGTTTTAATTAATTTCTCTAGATTGCGCTGTTCTGCTGTGTATTTTTTTTTTAATGGTTGTCAAAGTTTTTACCGGCAGGATGGGATGTCATGGCATTACTTTCCTGTCAGTGCCTGAGCCAATCAGCATTCAGGCACCAACAGGAAAGTAAGATGACAGCTGTCGGTAAAGTCTGAATGAGAAACAATGTGTTTCCTTGCTGTGCATTACATGGAGTGCTCATTAGAATACTAAAGAGCTCCTTGTAATGCATTAGCATAGGATTCTCGGTTGCTGCTACTGACGATTGGTAGCAGCCACAGAGAACCCTTTTGTACATCAGGGACCAAATCCATATGTTCAGTGTGCACTAAACCAAGAACTCTAAGTAGGGATTTAAAAAATGTATCTAAATATGTAACTTGTCTTGATCATGTATTTGGAAAAAGAACTAAACAGATTAGAGATATTTCAAAGTATTATGCCAAAAGGTATTGTTTATTTATTGTATTTGTTGGTACTGTATAATATCCTTAATTTCTCTGTGAGTTAGATTTGTATTTTTCTTTTTAAAATAGGGAAAGGAAAAAAACCAAACAAACAAACATAAATAGCTCCAACATAGCAGAAAGTCTTGAAGCATATTTTTTAGATAAAGAGAATATGATGCAGTACTTTTATAAAAATGTAACTTGTTCTCAAAGGAATTGGAATAAGTTGTTTTTTTAAAAAAAATATTAAACAGTCTATCCAACTTATTATTTGAATAAAAAAAGAAAAGTCGAAAGTAGAACTAACCAGTGGAGGCACAATGATATAGAAGTGACGGAGATGCATGTTTTTTGAACTACGAAACTCAGGAGCAAACACATCTACCAGCATTTTGAAGTACTCCGTGCCCTCTGCCGAATTTTGAGTGAGATCAGTAAGGACAGAGTCTAACTGCCTGCAAAAGAAAAAAATATAATACTTGATGATATATTGTCCACAGATCTTTAAAAAAAACCCCAACAAACCCAGAATGGATGCCCTATCCTTCAATGGTACTCAGCAAAGATGATGGTTTGTCAAAAAGAACACATTCTTATTTTCCTCAAGACAAAGGGGCTGGCCTGGAGGCTCATATGCACTGATATTACATAAGGCCCTCTGTTCAATCTCCAAGCAGAGTTCTCAGCATCCAGGTTTGTGAGAAGTCATGGTCATCCATGGGTCTGTTTTAGAGAATGACACGGGGGAAAAATTTGTCCCCATATCCGCCCCCATGAGCTTGGTTTCCGTCCCTGCCCCGTCAACCATCTGATCCCATCCACACAAGCCTCGAATAGTTTTATAACTGAACACAGCTATAATACTACTTTGTCCTAAAGCAATACTACTTTATCCTAAAGCAAAAAAAAGAAAAGAAAAGCAATGTTTTTCTACCTTTGTTGTCTGGTTTCTGCTTCCTCATCTTCCATCATTCTCTTTCTTCCATCCACTGTTTGCCTTCTCTCTGCCTCTTCCTTATTTCATCTGCTCTATTTCTATGCTTCTACCAGAAACTGTCTCTCCCTTCCACCTCTCCCTCCACCCCCCCCCATTGATCTAGCACCCCATCTTCTTCCCTCCGCTCCCCCATGGTCTGGCATCTGTCTTCTTCCCTTCCATCTCTCACTCCCTCCCCCAGGTGGTTTTTAGCATCTCTCCTCCTTTCCTCCCTTCAGATCTGGTATCTTGTCTCCTCCCCCTCCCCCAATTGTCTGGCATCTCTCTCTCTTTCCCTTCCTTTTCTGCTCTTCCTTCTCAATTTTGTTTTCTACATCTTGTCTACTTACTTTCCAGTCCTCAATTTACATTTCATTGTGTCTACCTCCAGCTTGCTACTTCTTTCCATCACCCCTTCCAGTGTCTCACTAAATCTAGTCTCTTAGCATGTGCTCTTTTTCTGTATCCTTTCCTTCCATCCAGTATGTGCTCTATCTCTTCTCTCCTCTTCCTTCCAAAGTCTGCTCCCCTCTCTATCCTCTCCCATCCAGTATCTGCTCCCCTATGTCTCTCCCCTCCCATCCCTTTGCTCCCCTTTCTCTCCTCCCCACTTTCTTCTAGCATCTGCTCCCTCTCTCTCCACTTTCAGCATCTGTTCCCCTCTCTTACTCTCCCCGTCCAACCAGCATATGCTCTCCTCTCTCCCCCCTCCCATCCAGCGTCTGTTACCCTTCCCCCCTCTCCCTCCACTTCCCTTCAGTGCTACTCAACCTCTTCGGGCCACCTTCCTTCCTTCCCCTCATCTTTGTGGGCGCTTTTCATAGTTTTCTCTTTCTGAGGTGTCTGGACACAGCAACGCTCTCACTAAGTCTCGCACAACTGCCCCAAAGGTTCTCGTCTGACACAAGACACCCAGGCGGAAACAGGAAGTGTGTCAGAGAAGAAGCTTTGGAGCAGACACGTGGGACTTGGTGAGAACATTGCCACATCTAAACACCTCAGAAAGAGAAAACTATGAAGAACGCCCACAACGGTGAGGGAAAGGGAGGAAGATGGCTAGGTGAAGGGAAGAGATGCCCGGATGGGTTGTTTGGTTGGTTTTTTTTTTCCACTGGTGCCAAGGGAGCGAGTGTCATGGTCGCGAGGAAGGCTGGGAAGGGAAGCAACATGGCAGATACTTTACTGCAGGGACAAGGCCATTCACCACTCCACGGGGCAGTGAATGACCGCGTGCCTGTACCACAGCGACCAGTTTTTTTCCTCCCCATTTCATCTGGTAGCAACCACCGTGCCATTCTCTAGATCTGTTTACTAAAATGCAACACACTTTTGTACATACTGCACTTTAACAGGAAAAATTAACACATACTAAGTGCAAGGCTGTGGGCCAACTCCTGGGGGAACACTCAATAAGTTCCTGCAGAAGTACAAGGCTGTGCACACGCCCAGTAGGTTCCTGCAGTTACTACATAGAAAAGTTATTTACTGCACATTAGGTTTGTTTGCAATTAGTGTGGATACACTTTTAATGTCACTAATTGAAGCGATGGTATGTGCACACTCATTCTAACTGCAAGCGGTAATTATCATGTGTTGAGTTCACACCCATAATATGCCCAGTTCCTACTTTCTAACAGCTTACAATTAGCACTAAATTTTTAGTGTGCGCTAGCCATTACAACAGGCCTCCACTAACAGCACACATTAAATCCCATGCTAACTGCTTACTGCACTTTAAACAGGCCCCTATGATATCTGGTAGTCTGGTGGCTACAGGGGTGGGAGTTCAAAGGGGTGGACTTTCAGCATAGACACCTACTACAGTAAATCTAGATAAACTGCAAGCCTAAACATTTTTAGCTGAAAATCTTCCTAAATTTTGGCATCTAATGATCATTTTTAAAACCTGGTCCCAAAATGACTAGTTTAAAGAAAGAAAGCAAACACTCTTCCAGTCATACCACTGTGTTATGATTTATGAAAAAGCTCAAATTTATACACCTATAACCAAACATAACCTATAAAACCTTCCTTGAGGAAAAATAACATGCACTATTAACAACATCAGCAGCTCAGGTCTCTAATCTCTGATTTGGTATTTCTATTGATCATCAAACTAAGTTTATATTCACTTGATGAATTAGAAATTGTAAATAAGAATGATAACCATGATGACTTACTGTGTTCCCTCTATTCAAAAAAAAGCTACCACCATACCTTGCTGAATTTTGAGTTTCTTCCGAAAGTCTGTCTTCTTTCACCAGCTCTTCAAAGTTAACAATGTCTTCAAGGTCAGGAACAAACCTGCATAGTCATGTTCAACAGGTATTCAATTAGCTACTGTTCTCCAACTCTTAGAAAATATTGAAATCTTGCCTTTATTTTTAATAAGTGCAGTACATCTATTAATTTTTATTGTAATCTGCCATGAACATTTGGGGTATTAGCAGAATAGACTTAGCAGATAAAGACAGATTGTTCACCCTCTCCAAGGTAGGGAGAACGAGAGGGCACTCTCTAAAGTTGAAAGGGCATAGATTCCGTACAAACGTAAGGAAGTTCTTCACCCAGAGAGTGGTAGAAAACTGGAATGCTCTTCCGGAGGCTATTATAGGGGAAAACACCCTCCAGGGATTCAAGATAAAGATGGACAAGTTCCTGCTAAACTGGAACGTACGCAAGTGAGGCTGGATTCATTTAGAGCACCGGTCTTTGACCTGGGGGCCCCAGCGTGAGCGGACTGCTGGGCATGATGGACCACTGGTCTGACCCAGCAGCGGCAATTCTTATGTCACCAAATACAAATACCCCCATCTGGGCCTCCCTGTGCCTACACAACTGATTTCTGGAATCAACATGGACCATGGTTCTCCAACCATATGGCCACAGCAGTCAGTTGACACTTGTGCCCAAAGGCCAAGTATGGCTGTGACCCAATGATCACTAATAGACTCCATGCTGCTCTCAGTGTAATTGATTACATCTATCTATCTATCTATATTTTTTTACCTTATTGCATTGCTGCAGCAGTGAAGGCCTCCAGATCTGATCATCCGCACATAGCCCATGGCATTGCCTGCAAAATGAAACAGCAAAGAAATATTTCAAATGTGCATGTAAATACAGCATCCTGAAATTTCTTGCTATTATGAAACTACTGCTTCAAGGTAACTACACATAATTAAAACTAAATAAAAAAGATAAGTAATTTCTGCCTCTTTTTGACAGATTACAAGTCCTTTCACTAGAACCATCAGCATGTATAATGGTATTTAATCCCTACATCTGAGGACATACTACTTATTCCAGACACTGAGGCCCATTTGCTCAAAACTCTCAGGGCCTTTAATGATCGACGCTAAACCAGTTTTAACATGTTTAGCATTGAAGTATTTCAGCTATCGATGCCTAAAATGGCTAGTCACACAGTCTTTTCTGTGGTTTGTAGCTACCTCTGATAATCGTATGTAAATAGATTACGAGCTCATCAATATTAAAATGAGAACTCCTATTGATGCCTAGATGTACAAAATGGAGCGCTGTTTTTTTTACACTCCAAAATCTTCGACAGGTCTGGAGGTGTCGGTAGTGTTAAAAAAGTGCTGAAAAGCAGCTTTTTTTAAAAAATAGGAACAGATGGGGTCCTGGTGATAGAAGGGAGTGGGCGTCCCTCCTGTCAGTCTTCAATTTAAAGGTGGGGGGATAGGGATGTGGAGGAGTCTGGGTGGCGGAGGCAGGAGAAAGTGGGCTTCCTGCCATTTTTGTTTCTTTTTTAAAGTTCGGGCCCCTAGAGAATGACACAGGGACAGAATTTATCCCCACAGATAACCATGGGAAACAATCCCATGTCATTCTTTAGTGTCTATCTCAACCTCAGTCCTTCTACATCAGCATTCTTCAATGCAATAGGATCAGTGGATGTGCCAATTCATACTTTGATTCTTCCCTCTCTAAGGACATGGGGATGGTTTCCTGTGGAGATGAGTGTGAAAGAGGGGGGCGGCACAAATTATTATTTTTTTTTAAAATGAGCACAGATATTGTGCATATGTAGCACACACACACACATCTGTGCCCATTAAAAAAAATAAAAATAAAATAAAAACCTACTCTTCCTACTCCGAACTGCTGAGCGGCTGGAGGCTGCATATGTTAGTCACTTTGTCCAACGACTGATTGGATGGGATTACGGCAGACCTCTGCAAACTCATTTGCATGTGAAATTGTTTCAACATCAATCACTGCTTTCAAATCTAACCTTTTACCGGCATCACAGCGACCCACAGAATTTTAATGGCAATTTTAGAGCATCCATCACTAAGAATCAACAGAACAGTGCTCCTTATTTGGGTGCCATGCCTAACCACCACCTCTGTTATTAAGCATTATTAAGATATTAAGAAACAATACTACAGAGGGTGAGGGACTTTTCAATCTAATTTGCTCTCTGATGAAATAAATTCCCCAACTGGCTTCACATCAATATCTTGCAGCATAATCAGTCTCATGTTAAAATATTGTATACCACAGAAAGTTAAGGTTCTTGACCATAACTGGTATTCTGAATAAACAGCAGGACAAACAAACCCACATATGAGTGGCATTACACAGCACATATCCAGATGATATCACTGTATAAAAGGCCCCACTCAATTTTATACTATTAAGAAGAGTGATTTTAAATTGTAATGGGAGATAGGCAGTTATATAGGACTGTTTAATCTGCTGTCCACAAAGATCACTGATTACAGATTAAAAACTGTTCTCTGTGGACAAACAGGATGAACAGTCTCATGTATGTGAACATCCAAGCTAAGGACTGTCTTTATGTACTTATTACAATTTTTCCCCATAGACAATGAGTGGTTGCAAGAAAAAGTTTAAAACCAGGAAACAGATTAGAATATCCTCATGTAATAGACCAAAATGAATGGGTCAGGATTTAAAGAAGTTCTTCAAGACTACCTGGTCAAACTTGCTGTCTTAATGAAATCCAGCATGGGAACAGTACTCCATGCTGAAGACACAGTATACACCGAACTCCATGTACCTGTATTTCCTCAACAGAGTTGAAAGCAGAGAGCTTTTAGAGGCTGCCATTGCTCTGTTGTGGACTGTTATATGGCCCTGTAAGGGAAAACCTGCTCTTTAGTAACAGATGTAGATGCATCCAGAGATAGAAACATGATGGCAGATAAAGAACAAAATGGCCCATCTAAAGCATCTGCTATCTCCTCCTCTCTCTAAGACAGGGGTGTCAAAGTCCCTCCTCCAGGGCCACAGTCCAGTCGGGTTTTCAGAATTTCCACAATGAATATGTACGAGATCTATTTGCATGCACTGCTTTTATTGTATGCTAATAGATCTCATGCATATTCATTGGGGAAATCCTGAAAACCCGACTGGATTGTGGCCCTCAAGGAGGGACTTTGACACCCCTGCCCTAAGAGGTCTCACATGCCTGCCTATGCTATCTTGAATTCAGATAAAGTCTTCATCTCCACCACCTCCATTGGGAGACTATTCCATACATCTACCACCCTTTCTGTAAAGAAGTATTTTCTTACATTACTCTTGAGCCTATCACCTCTTAATTGCATCCTATACCCTCTTCCTTCCGGAGTTTTCCTTCATTCGAAAGATCTAGGCAGTTATAGTATACTTTATGGCTTGTCTCAGACAATAAGGCCCACAGTAGACTAAACAGTTGGGATTAATTTTTGATGTTCTTTGTTCTATCAAAGTAGAAGGGAAACACTCGTCAAGTCAAGTATATGTAGTATTGCTTCAGAAGGCTGCATAACTAACATGGCAAGAAGATCAACAATAACTGATTAATTTAAATGAAAATCCAACACTACCTTAGGTAGAGATTTAAGGCACATGCTCTTGTTGAAACACTTAACACACATGCTGTTTTCACTTGATGTAAAGCAGGCAACACATCAGTGCACGTTTCAGCACTACAGTCCACCCGGGACCCTGTGTTCTTTTGTGTAGCTCCTTCACTTTGGAACAGAATACCCCTCACACTACGTGCAAAGGGATCCCTATAGAAGTTTAAATCCCTCTTAAAGACCTGGCTCTTTGAGCTTGCTTGTTCCTTTTAGTTCTGTCTCTGGACTGCTTCTTGATGTTCCCCATTCTCCTGCGAGTTTGGTTGTATGTTCTCATGATTTGGTTGGTTATTCTTTTCCTGTCACTTTGATGGAGTTCTTTTCTATCTACTAATTCTTAACCTGTGAACCACTCAGTTCTGCTAGTCAGCTGTAGCAGTATATCAAATTGTGAAAAATAAAATAAAATATTTGAACATAAGAACTGACATATTGGGACAGACCAAAAGGTCCATCAAGTCCAGCTTTCTGTTTCCAACAGTGGCTAACCCATGTCCCTAGCTAGATCCCAAGTAGTAAAACAGATTTTATGTTGCTTATCCTAGGAATAAGCAGTGGATTTCCTCAAGCCAAGGAATAATGGCCTATGGACTTCTTTTTTAGGAAATTTAAACTCTGCTAAGCTAACTGATTTCACCAGCAACAAATTCCAGCGTTTAATTGCACATTGCATGAAGAAATATTTTCTCTGGTCTGTTTTAAATCTACTATTTAGTAGCTTCATCCCATGCCCCTTAGTCCTAGTATTTTTGGAGAGTAAACAAGTGATTCACGTTTACCCTTTCCACTTCTCTGAGTATTTTATAGACCTCTGTCACCCCTATAACACCCCTGAGCAGTCTCCAAGCTGAAGAGCCCTAGCTGCTTTAGCCTTTTCTCACAGGGAAGTTGTCCCATCCCTTTTATCATTTTCGTCACCCTTCTCTGTACCTTTTCTAATTCCGCTACATCTTTGAGATAAAGCGATCAGAATTGCACACAGTATTTGAGGTTCGGCTGTACCATAGCGCGATACATATTTTCATCTGTTTTCCATTCCTTTCCTGATAATTCCTAACATTCTATTTGCTTTCTTAGCTGCTGCCACCGCACATTGAGCTGACGGTTTCGAAGGCCTCCTGAGACAGAGATCATGCTCTGAGATTCAGTGTATGATGACTCAGGAAATTTGCTTGCACACTGTCCACTCCTGCTACATGTGCCGCCGCGAGAGCCAATAGATGGGCCTCAGCCCATCATAACAGCATTTGAGCCTCCAATCTCATCAGTGCACTCCTGGTGGCCCCCTGCTAGTTGACATAGGCTACTGCTGTGGCATTGTCCAAGACATGGACTGCCTTGCCCTCCAGCATGCTCTTCAGTGCTCAAAGGGCTAACCTGATCGCTCTGAGCAAAAAGTAGTTGATTGACCAACCCCTCTTTGAGGGTGACCACCAGCCCTGCAATGGGCGCCCTTGGTAATGGGCTCCCAAGCCAAAGAGGCTGGCATCCATCATCAAGATCTCTCAAGTGAATATGCAAAGACAGTCTCCAGAATAGAAGTCCGGGCTGCACAGAGCTGTGTTTGTCCAAGGCAGCACCAAGTCCAGCACTTTTGACTGTGGGACCCACTGGGAGAGCAGCCTCCTGTAGAAGGCTTAAAAGTGCTGTTGCCCAGGGTACTATATCATTGCCACATGGATCCCAGCAACAGAAGTTAATGTCATGCTATCGGAGCAGGCCTGTCCTTTATTGCCAGAATCTGAAGCCTGAGCTTTGCTTTGCGCGTTTCCGGAAGAAAGACCTTGTTCTCATCTTTATCAAACAATAGTCCCAGGTAGTCCAAGGACTGGGATGGAGCCAAATGACTCTTTCTGAAAGAGCAAGTGTGGATATTATTGTGAATCCAGATTCATGATAATATCCACACTTGCTCGTTTTGATTTTTTTTTTTTTTTACTACCAATTCGGATCCCTGAGGAACACGTTTGTCAAAACACGGACCATGTTGGGTCCAAATCTTTGCATACCATATATATTCAAATATAAGATAAGATTTTTGGACCAAAAACATGGCCCAAAAATGGGGGTCTAGTCATATTTGGGTCAGCGCCCACTCGCCCCCCTCCCGGACTTGTTGCGGGACTCCGCTGGCCTGCCATATGACCTGGTGGACCGGGAAAGTAGGGATCCCTCCTGTCCCACAGGACTCACAAGAACTGGCAGCAGCCATTCAAGGAGTGGCTCAGGGCCAGGCAGGAGAGTAAAAAGCTCACTCCTGCCCAGTACACCGTTGGGCCGTAAGAACTTGAGGCAGCCATTCAAGGAGGGAGAGGCTCAGCACAGGGCAGAAGCACAGAAAGCTCGCTCCTACCCAATACACTGCTGGACCACGAGGAATTCAAAAAGGCACGCGGGGAGAGGTGGGATGGAGGTAAAAAAAAATTGTCAGAATCCACAGGGACAGATCCCTCTTCTCCCAGTCTACCACTGGACCAACAGGTCATACGGCAGGCTCAGTAGAGGCCTGCAGGTCATCAGGAGAGAGTGGAAACAGGATACAGGGCAGGAAGTGAGGAAGGGTCCATGGACCCCATGGAAAGCTACAACCATTTTGGTCTTAAAAAGGTTAAGACATTTCTACTGTGTTTGCTCTGAAGATGAACTTGTGATCAGGTGCATGCTTGAGTTTCATTGTTCAAGAAAAGGACATAGCTTTACAGAGAAATCAGGTGCACATCAGCAACTTTCAGATCAGCATCTTGTGACAAAGAGCAACCATTGAATCTGCAACTGGCAACAACTGCCAGTATACATCTGGACAAAGGACCTGACCACAGAAACAGTAAGCAACCCTCCAGATATGGGCACAGGAACAAGTAGTGTATTTGCACCAACTGGAATAGTCCTCAGGTGACATAGGATGCATGGGCATAGACCAAATAAAACCTATATAATGGGCTACCCTTCCTGGTTTTCAGCAGTGAGCCTCTGTACAGCCAGACTCTGCCGGCTTCTGTCTGTATAATCTCTCCATTGTATCTCCAGACTGATAATACAATCTTATTGCTGGCATGCTTCCACTGTTGCAATTTATATATTCTGCTTGCAAATAAATGTATTATCTGATTTGGAAATACACTACACGTCTAAGTGGTCATTCCCTTAGAGGGAGACAGTGAGGAGGTTTGCAGTGCCTCTTCAGGAGGGGGTACAGGGTGGAGAGCCTGGGAGGGAGGGAGGGGGGACAGGGCACAGATGCTGGCAGGGAACATGAATATTAAACACACACACACACACACACACACCCAGTCTTATAATCGAGTCAATCTTTTTTCCTCCTTTTTTGGGGAAAAAGGAACCCCTGGTCTTATATTTGCGTATATATTGTATGTGGATTCTCATTGGATTTGGATTTTCATTGCATCACTTATGATTGAATAAAACCTGCATCAGAATCATTTTGTGCACATTTTGTTTGTTTGTTTTTGGATAAGTGGAAAGGCCTCTCAGTGGAGGCAATGAAGAGAAGAGTTATATCTGAATTCAAGCAAGCATGGGACAAAGCACAGAGGATCTTTAAGGAAAATTAAGGGTATTTAGAGCTTAGCAGCTGGATAGACAACTTGGACATGCCATATGGTCTTATCTGCTGTCATTTTCTATATTTTTTTTTAAAAATAGACATTGGTTGCCAAATGCCCTGTACCAGATCAGAGAAAATAATTTTAGGAAATTAATCATTACAGCAAAGGAAAAGGGCTATAGAAAAAGAGAGGGATAGAAATAAAATTGTGAGAAAATCCTGCAAATAAAGGTGCCCCTGGAGATCAACAGCTGTGAGCTAGTCCTACATCATCTACAGGTACTCAGGTGAATGCATGTGAAAACACTTATGTTAGCTAATGATAGAACAATGTCTATAAAAGGTAGTAGTATTCACTTTCAATGTGAGGGTCACTAATGGGTTTGGTTGTCAGACTATCCCTAATGGATATACATAATTATGGATCTATATACAGAGGTAGTATGCATCAAAATTCACAACATAAATATTCATTAGGGATAGCTCAAATAGCCAAACTTTTTAGACCCCTGTGGGACCTTCTGTGCACATCATTGTATACAATGCATTACAATGATAGCCCCCTCTACTCCACCCCCAAATGTTTGGAACTTAGGAGCCCTTTTACAAAAGGGTAGTAAAATCTGATAGTGTGTCCTAATGCAGAATTTTCCCTTATGCTAAGCCCAGATTTTACTCGGCCTATTTTTAAAGCAATTTTTTTCAGGAGGCACCAATGCTCCTGTGTTAACCATTTAGTGCACACTAATGAGAATGTGCTAACTTGTTAATGCTTCCATACCTGCTCTCCACCCATGGACACCTCCCCTCAAAAAATGTATAAATGTAGTCAATGCATGCTTAGAATGTACAAACAGGCAAAAACATTTTAATGCATTTTTCCTATGCTAAGGGCAAATTATGGCTTAATGCCCTTTAGTAAAAGGCCCCTTAATTTCTTCATATGAGCAAACAGAAGTTACAAAAGATTACTGATCTTAATTACAAAACCTTTCTGGTTCATCACATACAAGGTTTTTGGTTTGGGGGTTTTTTGGTTGGGTTTATTTTTTGGAGGGGGGGTTGTTTGTTTTTTTACTTCTGACAAAACACTAACTGGGAGATGCTATCAACATGAGCTATTGTTAAGCCAAGCTATTTTACTGATAACTCAGATTATTAGTAACTAGGTCTCACTGAATAAACTTGGACCTGTGCTAAAACAGCATGAGTTGGTGGTAAAACTACCCCATCGTAACAGCAGCCCACATTGATAATTTTCCTTCTAAGCATGTAACAGCATGGAATAAAAATGTATCAGTGCATTTTGGGACCTTACCCGATACTGAGCATGTGGCAGAATACTTTATAAGGTTGTATTGGCTGAAGGTAAAGGACAGGATACGTTATAAGCTTCTGGTGAATGTCGTCATGTGCCTATAGAAGTTGGCTCCTAAACACCTGGTCTGGAGTATCTTGCCCATGAGTCGACTCGATTGCTTCAGTCAACTGATCATTTTGTCCCATCTGTGCGGGACTTAAGGCTCTCTTCATCCAGGAATAGTGAATTCCATTGCATTGGCCCCAGGGAATGGAGCAACATTCCAGAATATATTTGTTAGCAGTAGAATTTACAGAACTTTAAGAAAGTACTGAAATGACACTTGTTCTGTCAGATGAAATATAAGATCTGAGCTGAGGGAGGAGGACTGGTGACTGTTCAGTGCAGAGTGCTGGTCACAGATGTATTCTATGATCTGGTCTGTTTTATTGGTTATGACACTTGTCGTTGAAGCGACTTGTATGTTATTTGTAATTTTAGATGCTGTATGTAAGTGTGTTATTTGTGTTATAGTAATGTCTGTGTTGATGTGATGTGTATGTTAAAAGTAATGTATTATTTTGTATGTAAAGGTGTTACTTGCCCTGGATAAGGGCGAGGGATAAACAAACAAGCAAACTGAGATTGGCCACTACTAGAGACAGGAAACCAGGCTTGATGGCAATTGTTACATTCTTACAAAGTAAAGATCAGAAATTTTTAAAAAATATATTCTACAGTCACTGTACCTATTTGGCTTATGAGTTGTCTGAACTGGTCCAGGTAGCTCTGCCCATCTGGTGTTATGCCAAGTTTCCTGATACCTCTGTTGAACTTCTCAGCTCTTTCAAAGGGATACTAAGGAAATAATGGTAATACTGTCCATATAAAACATTAAAATGAGGAGATCCTAGAAAAGAAATCCCATCTGTCTGCTGCATTTTACTTTCTCACATCCACTTCAATGCCTGGCTTTTGTACATTCCAATTCCATTAGCCTTAATGATCTGGGAATTGAGCTTGACCCAATAAGTACAGATTGCTACCAATACAGAACCAGTTGTTAGCAAGTAAGGATAATCCCTCTGCCAGCAATAACAAGCTGAATCAGAAGAACAAAATGTGGCCTTACCTGCCAGTTTTCTTGCCTCAAATCCTACCAGGCCAGTCCAGACAATGGGTTCTGCCCTCTACTAACAGGCAGACATAGAAATGTAGATAAAGACCATATGGCCTATCCAATCTGCCTAGCCATACCATCTTCTATCCCTTCTTCTCTTTTAGAGATCCTATGTACTTGTCCCACATTTTCTTGAATTCAGATACAATCTTCGTCTCCACTGTTTCCACTTGCTCCACTGGGAGGCCATTCCACTTATTTATCGCCCTTTCTATGAAGCATTTCTTTAGGTTACTCCTGAGTAGGTTTCTTATGTTATGTTTATTATCATTTGTTATACCGCATACACCATATTACAGACCTCAGCGGTTTACATTCTAAATCATATTAACTACAGACCTCTGCAGTTTACATTCCAAGTTACATTAAATATAGACCTGAGCGGTTTACATTCTCAATTATATTCCATATCAAGAAAAATCAATTCCTAAAGAGAGTTGAAGTAAAGAAGTGTACTGTAGAGAAAGACAAAAGAAACTACAAAATACAGCATCAAGGCACAAACAAAGCAGCAGCAAACAAAAGAAAGGACAAAATTAGGCCACCCCACAAAAGATCACCTTCATCCTATACCGCCTCGCTCCAGAGCTTCCTATCAATTGAAAGAAGCTAACCTCTTGAGCAGTTATGCCACGGAGATAATCAAACATCTCTATCACATCTCTCATTTCCTGCCTTTCTTCCAAAGTATACAAAATTGAGGTCTTCTATCCTCATAAGCTTTATTACAAAGACAAATGACAACTTTAGTAGCCACCCTCTGGACCAACTCTATCCTGGTTTTTTGTGTTTTTTTGTTTTATTTTGAAGGTGCAATCTCCAGAACTATAAACAGCACTCAAAATGTCATCTCATCAGAGGTACCATCACCTTTTTCCTGTTGCCATTTCTCTCCCTATGCATCCTTCTAGCTTTCACCGTTACCTTTTTTACAAATATGACCTCCATACGATTGTCATATAAAAATCACACTTAAGTCCCACTCCTCTTTCAAGTACAGAAGTACTGTACCCCTCATTCAGGTTTTTGTAGCCCAACGGCATGACTCAGCATTGTTCGCATTAAATCTTAGCTGCAATTCTGGACCATTTTTCATTAGGACCCTCTTGTTATCCACACCATCAGAAGTGTGTAAGCTATTGCAGATTTTGTTATCTTCCACAAAGGGACAAACCATCCTTCCACAATATTACTCATAAAAATATTTTAAAAAATTGGAACAAGAACCAATCCTCTCCAAATTGAACGCTGCATTATACAGGTGTCAAAAAAATGAAGTTAACTGTTGCTAAGTTTTAGTCTCTAAAAGAGAAAATGTAAACACCCTAATTTGATTAAGCAAGTTCAATCTACAATAATAAAAGATAATCAAATTCTTAGAAGAAAATTGGAAACAATGGAAAATAATTATCGGGCTAATAATCTGCGCTTGTTGAATTTCTCCAAAGTTCCATCTATAAACCCAAAGGAGATGATAAAAAGGTACTTTATAGAGATATTAAATATTCCCGAGGAATCAATACCTCCTCTCACTCGGGTGTACTATTTGCCCACTAAAGTAATGGATCAGCAAGCGGAGGATCAGAAACAGGTTGAACAAGAACCTCAATTAGACTTAACAGCAATTCTGAAAGCATCTGATAAAGATTTGGCTAAACCAGCTACTCTTCTATTATCTGTGGCATTGCTTCCAGATAAAGATTGGATATTAAAAATGTTTTTCAAAAATAAAAATAAGGAGTTCCTGGGTTTGAAAATTCAAGTATTCCCAGATGTTAGTAAAGAAACTCAGAATCGTAGACGTCAATTTCTTTTGATGAAATCAGGAGTTAATAATAATAATAATAATTTTATTTTTGTATACCGCCATACCCAGGGAGTTCTAGGCGGTTCACAACAAATAGATGAGTTACATACAGTGCAGTTGAAAAAGAAGTACATAACAAGTCAATCGAAGGGTCAAACTAGTTTACATTGACAATTTAAGTAAGGAAGGACTAATACAGAGCATATATGGTATTTACCGTAAAAGAGTTCAATAGAATTTGTGAGAAGGGAGAGCCAAGCATAATGTAAGAGAGGAGGGGACAGGGATCGTTGGGAGGGGGGGGGAGGAGGGGGAAAAAGTAAAGAAAGGTGGGCCGTGTTGAGGGGGGGGAAGAGGAGGATTTGGTCTGATGCAGAGGAGGGAATTCGATCTGTTTTCTAATGAGGAGAGGGGGAGCATTAAGGCGGAAGAGGGGAGCATTAAGGATTTGGTCCATTGAAAAGTAGAGTTTTGAGCTTTTTTCTAAAGTGGAGGTATGAGGAGGCGTCAAGTATAATTTGGGCGAGCCATGAGTTTAGTTTGGCCGCTTGAAAAGAGAAAGTTCGTTCAAGGAATCTTTTAAGATGACATGCTTTCAGTGAGGGGAAAGCAAACATAGTTATTCTGCGGGAGCTCTTATTATTATAGTTCAGGTTGAAGTGGGGGTAAAGATAGTCAGGTGACATACCCCATACGGTTTTGTAGCAGATACAAGAGAACTTAAATAGGACCCTGGATTCGAATGGCAGCCAGTGCAACTTGTGGTAGAAGGGGGATATGTGATCCCATTTCTTTAGGCCGAAGATAAGGCGGATGGCGGTGTTTTGGACCAATCTCAGCTTTTTGGTGACTTTCTTGAAGGCGCCTAGATAAATGATGTTACAGTAGTCCAGGACGCTAAGAATAGAAGCTTGGACCAGCAGACTAAAGGAGTTGCGCAGTTGGGTGGTATTTTCTTTTTGCGCTTTCCATGTAAATGTATAGTAAGGTATCATGATAATAAATATGTGTTTTTTGAACCGGCCCAACTTACAGCTTTCTTGACGCTGAAACGTTTGGAAAAGGAAGGAACAACAACAGTGGACTTGACTAAATAGAATATAAAGCTCCTTAACCCAGATGTCAGATACCTTTTTCTTGTATAGGATTTATTATTTGAATTTCTTTAAAATTCACTCATCAGCTCTTGGATCCAATGTTGAGGACTTGAGATTGTTTGACTAGAGATTTTTTTTGTGGAAAATTTATTTTCTTCCTTTCTTTTTTAAATATATGTATAATCAGACAATCTTTCTATACAAAATGTTTGATTTTGTTAAAATTTAAAACTGATAAAGTAAAAAACATCCTAATTTCCCCCAGAAAAAAATGGGGGTTTCCTCGACCACCATCAGGAATACCCCTACACCTCTGGGTGACCCCCAAGATTACTCAAAAGCAAACTGCTAACAGGTGGATTTAAACCCCACACTGCTTCCCTGTGACCATTGGCAAGTCACTTAATCCTCCACTGCCGCAGGTACATTAGATAGATTAGAACATAGAACATAGAAACATGACGGCAGAAAAGGGCTATAGCCCATCAGGTCTGCCCACTCTACTGACCCACCCCATTAAGTCTGAATACTAATGACCTAGTTCCTTAACTCGACTCTCGTAAGGATCCTACTAGGGCATCCCATTTATTCTTAAAGTCAATAACGCTGGTGGCCTTGATCACCTGCTCTGGAAGCTTGTTCCAGTGATCTACAACCCTTTCTGTGAAGAAATACTTCCTTATGTCACTATTGAATTTCCCTCCTCTGAGTTTGAACGGATGCCCCCTTGTGACCGAGGGTCCCTTGAGAAAGAAGATGTCTTCTTCCACTTCGACACGTCCCATGATGTATTTAAATGTCTCAATCATGTCCCCCCTCTCCCTGCGCTCCTCTAGAGTGTAGAGCTGCAATTTGTTTAGTCTTTCTTCGTACGAGAGACCCTTGAGCCCTGAGATCATCCTAGTGGCCATTCGCTGAACCGACTCAACTCTAAGCACGTCTTTACGGTAATGTGGCCTCCAGAATTGTACACAGTACTCCAGATGAGGTCTCACCATGGTTCTGTACAGTGGCATTATGACTTCAGATTTGCGGCTAACGAAGCTTCTGTTGATACATCCCATAAGTTGCCTTGCTTTGGATGAGGCCTTCTCTACTTGTTTGGCGGCCTTCATGTCTGCACTGATGATTACTCCCAAGTCCCTTTCTTCTGAAGTCCTAGCTAGTGTTTCTCCATTTAAGGTGTAAGGTTTGCATGGATTTCTGCTACCGAGATGCATAACCTTACATTTCTTAGCGTTGAAGCCCAGCTGCCATGTCGAGGACCAGTTTTCCAACGTAATCAGATCCTGCGTCATACTATCCTGCAGATTGCTTTCACTTACTATATTACATAGTTTGGCGTCATCAGCGAATAGAGTTACTTTACCCTGAAGCCCTTGGGTCAAGTCCCTTATGAATATGTTAAAAAGGAGTGGACCCAGGACCGAGCCCTGTGGCACTCCGCTGGTCACCTCCGATGTCTCAGAGAGGGTGCCGTTGACCACCACCCTCTGACGTCTTCCACTTAGCCAATCATTGATCCACCAGGACCATTGAGCCACCAGGACAGATAGGGAAAAATGCTTGAAATACCTTTATGTAAACCAATTTGAGTGTGGTTGTATAACTACAAAAAGGTGGTATACAAGTCCCAATCCTTTTCCCTTCATACATAGGGTGGAACTTGCTTGGTCTGATAGAAGTTAAGAAAATTAGCAGCCAAAACCAAATATTTCCTCTCTTATTGTCGACTAGACCAGTACAAATGAATATGAAAGAGCAAAGCACCCTTTGCACTAGACGGGATTGTGAAGCATATGCTCTAAGACAGGGTTGTCCAACGTCAGTCCTCAAGGGCCGCAATACAGTTGGGTTTCTAGGATTTCCCCAATGAATTTGCTTGAGATCTATTTGCATACACTGCTTCCACTGTATGCAAACAGATCTCATGCATATTCATTTGGGAAATCCTGAAAACCCGACCTGGCAGGGGCCAAGGTTGGACGGCCCTGCTCTAAGCACACATGTCCCATAAGCAGGATCCTCTCTGGCATGCATATCTAATCTATAATGCATAAAGAATGAATGTAAGGATGACCATGTAGTTGCCCTACACATCTTTATAGGAAATAATGCCTAAATGCAATGGATTGTGCACTTTGTAACAGTATCATGCATTTAGATCCAACATTACCAAGCAACTAGAGACCTATATAGCCAGTATACCACTATTCACTAAATTAAATCAAGCCTATTGTTAGTCAGCAGCTGACAAGATATTTGGATAAATTTACACGCATCTCAATTTGAGTTCAGAAGTTTACATAGCGCTTAAAACATTTCTTCTGACTTTAGTTTCTCAAGCAAAAAAATGCTTAGTAACAGTGGGTCAAACTGTTTTGGTACAGTTTGATATCTCAGCTGCTTTATATCTCAGCTGCTTTTGACACAGTTGATCATATTCTTTTACTTATTAAGTAAGACATTTCTAGAGTTGTATTGGATTGGTTTCAAAACTTTCTGACAAAAATAGGCAATAGATGGTCAAAATGAACGGTGTTTTTTCTTCTGCTTAGAGATTTTCTTGTGGGGATTCCTTAGGGCTCATCACTGTTGCTCATATTGTCTTAACATTTTGAGTTCTCAGGGCTCAATTCCCTTGAAAAGAACTATTTTCTTATACAGATAAGTATAGTCATTTTCAATTCCTATCTTTGAAGGTTTGGATCAGTCATATTGGGAAATAACCAATACTGATAAGATCAAGAAGTGACCTTTATCACAGACACTAAAATTAAACATCAATAAAACCAAAGTGCTTTGGATGGGTAAACATCAGAAATTGCCAGAAGCTATACTACTAAACTCAAATTTTGGACTGTTCTTTATCCTTGGGAAATCAGGTTAATCCATCTTGTCAAGAAAGTTTTTTTTGTTTTTATTGAAACAACTTAGAACTGTTCGACAGCATATTTAAGACTGGAGATGAATGTGTGGCTACATGGATGGTGTCAAAAGCATTTTGGCTACCTGGACCATGGGATGATTTTCCAAGGGCTGCTGAGCAGGGATGGTGTGCATCTATCAAAGAAGGGAAGAAATGTCTTTGGTCGCAGGCTGGCTAATCTACTGAAGAGGGCTTTAAACTAGAAGTGATGGGGCAGGGAGATCAAAGCTCCCAAGTGAGTATAAGCCCTCAGGTAAGTAAATCACTGAATACCTCTAACACAGATGGAAAAAGGGGGCAATGTCTGGAAAACAGTATACAGTATACTAATGCTTGAAGTATGGGAAACAAGATTCTGGATCTAGAAGCTGTGATGGAAGAAGATGAATTGGATATAGTGGTGATCATGGAGACGTGGTTCATGGAAAACCATGACTGTGAAGTTGTTATACTGGGCTATAATCTGTTCAGGAAAGATGGTAGGAAGAAAAGGAGGGGGGAGTACAAGGAAGAGGCACTGTGGATCATTTTGGAAAAAGAGGGAATGGTGAATATATTTATATTGGTGTGATATACAGGCCTCCTTCACAGACAGAAGTAGACAGATTTAATAGTAGTAGTAGTAGAAGATATCTAAAAAAGGGGATGTTTTACTAATAGGTGATTTTAACATGCTGGATTGGGGTATGCCTATTGCAGGGTCTTCTAGAAGTAGGGAGATATGGATTCTCTACAAGGAGAACTGTTCCAGCAGTTGGTAATGGAACCCACGTGGGATAGGGTCATACTGGTCTTAGTGCTTACAAACGGGGAAAGTGTTTCTGATGTTACAGTGAGTGATCGATCATCTGGCATCCAGTGATCACTGCATGGTACGGTTTAATATTAAGATGGGTATAGAGAGGGCTCTTTCAAAAGCAAAGGTTCTAGACTTTAACAAAATTAACTTTGTTCGGATGGGAGATTACATCTGAATAGGAATGTCTGGAAGGAGTGGAAATGCTGTGGGCAAAACCTTTTTATGAGGCAAGTAAGTAAAAGTAAGAGAAAAAGAAGGCTGCTTTAGTTCTCAAAAGTAGTAGCTGAGAAGGTAAGGCATGAGAGGTTAGCTTTCATAAACTAAAAAAAAAAAAAAAAATCACAAAGAGGAAGACAGGTAAAATATCTGGAAAAGTTAAGAGGCTGGTCATGTAGTCAGGAAAGCAAAGATGCAAATGGAAGAAAAAAATAGCTGACATGGTAAAATGAGAAGACAAGACATTTTTTAGATATATTAGTGATAGGAAGAAGTACAAATGTGGCCTTTTGAGACTCAATGGTGAAGAGGAGAAATATGTAGAAGCTGATAAAGAAAAGGCTGAATTGCTTAACAAATATTTCTGTTCTGTGTTCACAACTGAAGCGCTGGGAGCAGGAATGCAGAAGACAAACATGAATAGGAATAGAGGAGTAGTAGACCCTGATCGATTTTCAGAGGGTTGTGTTCATGAGGAGCTAGCTAAAATAAAAATAGACAAAGTGATGGAGCCAGATGGTGTACATCCGAGGATGCTGAAGGAATTTAGGGAAGTTCTGGTGGCTCCACTGACTGACCTTTTCAATGAATCTCTAGAGTCAGGAGTGGTACTGGAGGACTGGAGAAGGGCGGATGTGGTCCTTCTCCACAAAAATATTAAGGAAGAAGTAGGGAATTACAGGCCGGTAAGTCTGACTACTGTGGTAAGCAAATTAATGGAAACGCTTTTAAAACAAAGAATGGTGAAATTTCTGGAATCCTGTGGATTACAAGATCGGAGGCAATATGGATTCACTAGAGGTAGGTCTTGTCAGACAAATCCGATCAATTTCTTTGACTGGGTGACCAGAGAACTGGATAGAGGGAGTGTGCTATATGTGGTGTATTTAGATTTTAGCAAAGCCTTTGACAGTGTTCCACACAGACATCTGATAAATAAACTAAGTGCCCTCCGGATGGGTCTCAAAGGGATGGGACTGGGTCAAGAATTGGTTGAGTAGTGGATAGTAATCAGTGGAGATCGCTCTGAGGAAAGGGATGTTTACCAGTGGTGTGCCTCAGGTTCTGTTCTTGGGTCTATTCTTTCTAACATTTTTATAAATGATATTGCTGAAGGGCTGTCAGGTAAGATTTGACTCTTTGCAGATGATACTAAAATCTGCAAGAGTAGACACCCAAGATGGTGTGAACAACATGAATAAAGACCTGGTGAAGCTTTACGAATGGTCTGAAATTTGTCAGTTAAAATTTAGTGGTAAGAAATGCAAGGCTATGCATTTGGGCTGCAAAAACCCAAGGGAACGGTACAGTTAGGGGGTGAAGAACTTATGTGTACGACAGAAGAGCAGACTTGGGTGTAATTGTATGTTCTTATCTTAAGGTGGTTAAACAGGTTGAAAAGGTGATGGTGAAAGCTAGAAGGATGCTAGGGTGCATAGGGAGAGGTATGGCCAGTAGGAAAAAGGAGGTATTGATGCCACTGTACAAGACTTTGGTGAGACCTCATTTAGAATATTGTGTACAATTCTGGAGGCTGCACCTTCAAAAAGATATAAAAAGGATGGAGTTGGTCCAGAGGAAGGCTACTAAAATGGTGCGTAGTCTTTCGTCATAAGGCATATGGGGACAGACTTAAAGATCTCAATCTGTATACTTTGGAGGAAAGGCGGGAGAGGGAGATATGATAGACACATTTAAATACCTACGTGATATAAATGCATGTGAGTCGAGTCTCTTTCATTTGAAAGGAAATGAGGGAATAGGATGAAGTTAAATGATAGGCTCAGGAGTAATCTAAGGAAATACTTTTTTACAGAAATGGTGGTAGATGCGTGGAACAGTCTTTCGGATGAGGTGGTGGAGACAGAGACTGTGTCTGAATTCAAGAAAGCCTGGGATAGGCACGTGGGATCTCTTAGAGAGAGGAAGAGATGATGGTTACTGCGGATGGGCAGAATGGATAGGCCATTTGGCCTTTGTCTGCCATCTTGTTTCTATATTTCTATATCATGTTTCTATAATGTATCTTAGAATTTCAGTTAAGTTATTAAAAAAAAAAAAAAAAAGGCTTCAGCTACTACAGAGCATAATGGCAGCTCACTTAATTTTTTAGCAGAATAATTTTGATTGATGCAACTTCCTATAGAACCTTAGGTCCTATGGCCAATAGGAAGTTGCATCAGAGAGGCAAGACCCAGCAAAGTAAAGACCCCTACTGGTGAGAGAGAGGCAGCTTTTAGCATTCTCTGCCACGGCCTTTAGAGGGCCAGGGATCGGGTGAGAGGTACTGGACCCAGATGCAGGAAGGGGGGTGGCAAGGAGAGGAATGGAGGGTTCAGTTGAAAGTGGCCCCTACCACTGGGCAGCCCTAGGAATTTTACCAGGCACTCTCAATGGTAGCTATGCCCCTCTGTCTCTGGATAATGTAGAAAATCCATACAAATATCTATAAATACCACTCAGTCTTTTTCACAATCTCCTCCGAAATGAAGGCAACAATACTATATGGTTAATATGAAACAAAATCATCTTTGGCAGAAAAAATGGTATCACCTGAACTAGAACACACACCTCAGTGAATCACAGGAAAGGTTCTCTAAAGGAAAGAGCCTGGAGTTCAGAAATCCACCTCACCAAGAAAACAGCCAACTAGGATGATTGCTTTAAGCATAAAGATGCTCACCACTGCAATTCAAATTGGGAAAAAACCCGAACCACCTGGAGAAATCAGATTCAGATTCCAATTTGGGACCACCAACTGTACTAGGAGAATGAAGGTGCATCACCTCTTTCAAGACAAAGGGGTGCCCTTAAAGACATGCCGGCACTGCTGCCTGCATCTTCAGCACACTTTTTAAACACTCCTGCAAGAAATCCAAACTGTAGAAAATTGGTATTCCAGACCTCAAATAACTGTCACACTATGAAATAAGCCAAATACAGGGTTACCACAGCAAATATGGGCACATTGGAGACCTAGCATATGCAAATCCAATGCTTATTCATTGTGGTAGTCATCTCCATCTTCATTGTGGTAGTGGCCAAAGTGTGCTTCCAGAAAACAATATCAAGGTATGCTGTTTTAGACATAGGAATGGTTTTAGTTTGCTCTTGTTGAAATTGTCAACCCGATACCGTAGGCTAACTTAGCAACCAGTACGTTGCAATTTAAAAAAGTGGAGAATGTCTATTAAAGAGAATATCAAAAATGTATCCGATATGATATCCATCTATTCCATCTGCAACAAAATCACTTCTATTTCTTCAAGGATATTCACAATATCTCGAAGACAGTCAGAAGTACTTGATGTTTCGCTTAAAAAATAAGCTGCCTCTGGGGATATTCTAATAGACTTCATCCCACACATAAAGGCATACAATAGACTTACTTAGCCAACATGTTATATCTGCTCAAATACAGTACATTTGTACATATATTTTTCATTGAAACTTTGGATGGATCTTCATAAAGGTGGTTAATAAATCCAAATAAATAGTTGGCAAAAATGTCTGACTCCTGGGGTTTATAACTGATAATGATGCCTCAGAATAAAGAATCCAATACTTCTGATGCTCCTTCCAAACCTTGAAGTTCTAGATGTTAGAAACTTCCACTGTCTTACCACAACAATGATTAAGCACAGAGTCACCATTCTTAAATTTGAGATTCACAAGACCGGATTCATGCCTTTTAGGTTCAGGATAAGAGAAAGAATTCCTTTTTCTTTAAAACCATGAATCAACTTAAGTATCTGCCTTTGCCCCACTCTTCTGGCCCAGGACCACTGCTCTTGAGTGTGACCCTTGCTGCTACCTTCTTGGCTAGACCATGAAAGGGAGAAACAAAGGAATCTGCAAAACGGTAGGAAAATTCCAAGACAACTTTGTTTCACAAAATAAAGTATCTACTTGTTCAACATCATCTGGATCCACTCCAAGAAAAGTGAACATTAGCCTCCTAGCCACTTGTCCAAGGAACAAACTCTCTGCTGATTACTGGGCATCTCTCGGCAATCCAGCAGCCTTATAACTCACCACACAACTTTTCTATCAGTATGAAAGGGCTGCAACTCATCCAGAAAACTCAAGAACTACAAAATCCCTTTGCCATGTGATATCACGCATCCCGAAAACCTGTCCTGCCTGGACCAGATCTAAAGCTCTTTCTGGGTCTCTCCTCTAGCATTATCTGGTGCTTAGCAACTCTCAAATCCTCTAGATACGAGAGACTAATCCTGGTTCCAAGGGCCATAGTCCAGTTAGGTTTTCAGAATTTTCCCAATGGTAGGAGAACCAACAAGAGGAAACGCCACCTTGGACTTGGTCCTAAATGGCATAACTGGGCAAACAAAAGAAATAGAAGTCACGGTCCCGCTGGGGACGAGTGATCACAGCATGATCAACTTTAAACTCGACATCGGGAAGGGAAGCGAACCAAGACCCTAACCACGACCTTTAAGTTTAAAAAAGGAAGATACGATAACATAAGAGCCATGGTGAGAAAACGGATCAAGAAAAAGATAGCCGAAATCGAAACGATAGAGCAAGCATGGTCCCTAAAAAACACTATCACCGAAGCACAGAATCTATACATTCCGCAGATAGCCAAAGGAAGGAAAAATAAAGGCAAAAGAGAACCAGCTTGGCTAACCAAAGAGGTGAAGGATGCAGTAAGGGAAAAGAAGGACTCATTTAAAAAATGGAAAGCGCGAGAAAACAACCGAGGCTTGGAACAGCCACAAAGACGACTAGAAGAAGTGACACAAGGCGGTGAGAAGCCAAAAGGGACTATGAGGAAAAGATAGCGCAAGAGGCCAAAAACTTCAAACCCTTTTTTAGATACGTTAAAGGGATGAAACCCGCAAAGGAGACATTGGGCCCTCTTGACGACCAAGGAAGAAAAGGATACATCAAAGAAGACAAATAGATTGCAGACAGATTAAATTCCTTCTTTGCATCTGTCTTTACCAAAGAAGATGTCACATCAATACCCGAAACAGTGAAAGTATTCAAGGGAGAAATAAAGGAGAGCCTCACCACAGTGAAGGTGGATCTGGACCAGATATACTATCAGATTGACAAACTAAAAAGTGACAAATCCCCTGGCCCAGATGGAATTCACCCGAGAGTATTAAAGGAGCTAAAGGTAGAAATCGGAGAACTACTGCAATCCCTCACTAACATGTCAATTAGAACCGGACAGATATCAGAAGACTGGAAGATAGCGAACGTCATCCCAATCTTCAAAAAAGGATCAAGAGGAGAACTGGGAAACTATAGACCTGTGAGTCTCACATCAGTCCCTGGGAAACTGGTCGAGGCTTTGATTAAAGATAGCATAGTCCAGCATCTGGATACCCATGACCTGCTAAGAGGTAGTCAGCATGGATTCAGGAAAGGGAAGTCATGCTTGACGAACTTACTTCAGTTTTTCGAGATGGTGAACAAACAAGTCGATAGTGGAGAACCGGTGGACATAATATACTTGGACTTCCAGAAAGCATTCGACAAAGTACCATACGAGAGATTTCTCAGAAAACTACAAAGTCATGGAATAGAAGGGGATATACTAAGATGGATAGGAAAATGGCTGGAAAACAGAAGACAGAGAGTGGGCATAAATGGGAAGTATTCGGACTGGAAAAAAATAACTAGCGGTGTGCTTTAGGGCTCGGTTCTTGGGCCTATCTTATTCAATATCTTCGTAGATGACCTGGAAGAAGAAACGACCAGTCTTATCATCAAGTCTGCAGATGACACAAAGCTATGCTGGGCAATCAGGTCACAAAAAGACAGCGAGGAACTCCAGAGAGATTTGAACCAACTTGAGAGATGGGCAGAGAATTGGCAGATGAGTTTTAATGTAGAAAAATGCAAAGTGATGCACCTGGGCAGGAAAAACAAGGAGCATGAGTATAATCTGTTAGGTATAACATTGGGGAAGAGCGAACAAGAAAAGGACCTGGGGGGGGTATTGATAGACAGGAACCTGAAGCCGTCGACTCAATGCGCAGCGGCGGCAAAGAAAGCAAACAGGATGTTAGGCATGATAAAGAAGGGAATCACGAGTAGATCGAAGGAGGTCATAATGCCGCTTTATAGAGCAATAGGCAGACAATACTTGGAATACTGTGTCTCCAACACTGGTCTCCCTACCTGAAGAAGGCTATAACACTGCTGGAGAGGGTGCAGAAGCAAGCGACGAAGCTAGTAAAAGGTATGGAAAACTTGCGCTACAAAGATCGCCTCAGAAAACTGGGATTATTCACCCTCGAGAAGAGAAGACTGAGAGGGGATCTGATAGACTTTTAAAATACTTAAAGGAATCGACAAAATGGAGCAAGCTCACTCACCAGCAGGGGGAAAGGATGGTGAGCAAGAAACAACGTTATTCACATTGTCTAATGTGACTCGGACTCGGACAAGAAGTCATGGACTGAAGCTGAGAGGGGACACGGTCAGAACAAATGTCAGAAAATTCTGCTTCGCACAGCGAGTGGTGAACGCCTGGAACTCTCTCCCAGAGGAGGTGGTGGAGGAAACCATCATTCTAGGATTTAAGGAAAAATTGGACGCACATCTTCTTGCAGGATACATTGAGGGATACGAGTGACTAAGGTATTCGCCGGGGTATGCCTGGCTGAGCCTCCACGTGTGCAGATCACCGGACTGGATGGACCCCATGTCTGATCCGGTGCAGGCACTTCTTATGTTCTTCATATAAAGAGATCTATTTGTATGCACTACCTACATTGAATGCAAATAGATTCATGCATATTCATTGGGGAAATCCTGAAAACCCAACCTAGAGAGAGCTGGACTCTCCTGTGCTCTAGATTCTCAGCAAAGAAAAAAAAAATTTGAAACCTCCTAAACTGCAGCCAAAGAGTAACCAGGCTGAGATTGTAGTTACCATACCTCTGATGGAGGTTCCAACGAAATAATATACAGCATCCACCATTTATATAAGACTGGCCTGTAAATGAGCAGCCTCCCTGGCACACACTTTTCCTTCTTCTATGGACTCTGAAGGCAGTTGCTGGCCCCAATACAAATAGGTCTTGAACATGTATCCAACTTCAAAACTGCAACTTGGGAACACAAAGCTGCCATCTCAAATGCTTGCTTCAAAAAGGCTTCAATCTCCCAGTCTTGAAGGTCCTTAAGTGCCATGCCCCTTTGCTACAGGCACTATAGTCACCGCTGTAATCATACCATCAACCCTGGGCATGTTTAACTTTTCCTTTTCTTCTATGGCTTTTGGCTACTCACCTTATTCATGGCCCCGTCTACTCTGAGACCAGCCTCCACACATATCATTCAGCCAATAATAGGTTGCTAATGGCCAGATGAATTACAACTTCGCAGGCTTATACAACATGATTACCCCCCCCCCCCTTCAAGGCCTCTTGCTTCCATCACAGAATCCCCAGCATGCTAAGAGCTTCCAAAACTTGTACAACATAAATGACTTGTGCAATATAGAATATGAGAGGGGGGAATACATCCCCTTATCTGAGGGTCCCTAACTTCTGCTGTTCCAAAAGCCCCTTGTGCAGTTTGTACTGCCATTTCCAAAATTTCTTTTGGAGTTGGGGCAGGGGAGGGGGGCACTGTAGGGGGAGGCTAGAACGTCTTGAATGAGCAGGCTTAAAATGGCTGCCTTTCCCACACTGCAGAAATATTCTGGCCACTTAGATCTGACTCCAAAGGTCTCACACCTGTTTGAGATTGTTGGTCCAAAACTACCTCCCTACACCAGGCAGGTCACCTCCCAGCATCCCAGTCAGCCCAGAGGGTGTTCTACTCTGTCAGCTACAATACTTGAATCCCTTCCCCTACAGTGGCTCTCTCTCAATTTATTTTTTTGCAATCTCCCCCAAGATGGAGGAAAGAAGGAGTGGGAGAGAGAACGCAAGGACCAAATAAAGAAGGACAGCCAGGAGTGAGAGAGGGACCTGAACACCTCCAAGTATCTCCCTGAGGGCTTAGAGGAAGACTCAGCTCTGAAAGATACCCTATCCACCTGTACTCAACAGGGTGATCAGTTCTCCGAGTCCAAAATTATAACTCACAATTTGTCCGCTATGAAGGATGCCTGTTTATCACCTGCTGGAGACAGCAAAACTGAAGATGGTAGGGGGTGCATAGCACCCTACAAATATTTGTCTCCATCTGCTGATAGAGAAGAAGAAACCATTTGTTTGGACTGGTGTGATAAATATGGAAGATAGGGATTGGCAGCAATTTAAAAATGATGAAAGTGCATTTACCAGTAACAAATGTTTGAAATCAAGACTGAAAATGTACACAGCCACATTTAAGCATTCATTTTCAGAATATTTTAAGTTTGTTAAACCTACAATAAAATCAGGGTTAATCTGTGTAAATCAGTTTTTAGCAAGAAATTTAAATCTGTTTCAAATTATTTGTATATTCAGCAGTACATGTTTGCCAGGGTTCTCAATCCAGTCCTTAGGACTCACCTAGCTACTTAGATTTTCAGAGTATCCACAATGAATATGCAAGAGACAGACTTTCACAGAAGAGAGGAACTGCATGCAAATTTATCTCATGTATATTCATTACAGATATCCTGCAAACCCAATTGACTAGGTGTGTTCTGAGAACTGGGCTAAGCAGAAGCCACATATATCTACCTTCTATATATACAGTTGTACCCACCATTTTATATCTGCTTTTCAACATCTAAACCAGATAAATAAGCCATGGGGGTTATTTTAGCAGCATCTCTAAAAGGTACATAACATGCAAGTCAAGTTTTCAGGATATCCACAATGAACGTGATCTGCATACCAAGGAGACAATGCATGTAAATCTCTCACATGCATATTTATTGTGGATATCCTTAAAACCCCAATCAGATGAGTATGCCCCAAGGACTAGGTTGAAAAGCATCAATCTAAACCATGTTTAGACAAAGGGAGTGTGATTTGGAAGGACTGAAAACCTAGACTTGTATTCTCCATTTTACAAGGGAAATACAAATAGCCAAAAATTTTGCATGTTGGCTTTTAAACCTACCCTTAACTGACAGCTCAACCACTGGCAATAGTATTATGAGAATGCCACCAGAAGTCAAGAGCACCATTTTAAACCCAGAGCCGAATGGTGCAGGTGGGGAGAGGGAGTGGAGTTGGGCTATACATGATACTGTTGGGAGGTGGGGGGGCGGGTCTTGACTACTGGGAGCATGCATTTAGGGGAAAAAAAGATTTAGATGTGAACATCTGGAAAGAAAGGAATACTCTCTAATCTCTTCCTCATGTATAGCTTTTGAAAATAGGTATGTTATGAAAAGCAGTTAATTTGGCAAAGACTTTTGTAAAATATCACGATAATTTTAAATCTCTCAACCTGAATATTTCAATTCCCATCTCAATGTTCTATGCAAAACAGGCCTTCACATGTATCGTACAGCAGTTGAATATTGGTGCTTACATATATAGTTTTTATGTATAGTGAGCACCACCCCTGGAATGCCAAGAACAAGCCCCTTTGGTTCTATGTATACTATATTATATGTCAAGCATTATATCTATAATACCAGTGGATTTTTTTTTAAAGGGCACCAATATGTACATTTTTATATGCACTTTGTAAAAACTGGCCTCTGCTTGCTTTAATTAAAAAAATGTCTATGTTCTCTTATGCCAAGGGCATATGTTCCATCAGATGTGCATTCCACATGATCTGACCAACAGAATTCAGGCACTTAAATCATTTCCAACCCAGGAGATTCTCATGCTGTACCTCAATCAGTTTATAATATCAAGCTTGCAAACAGGAAGACAGAATAAGCACTTTGGTTCAGAAATACACCACATGGAATTTTTACAGCATTTTAATAAAGAGGAAATGCATATGAACACAGGATATACAGCTTTTTATAGTGTTATAGTATACTTCCCCCTCCATATTCGTGGGGGTTAGGGGCAGAGCCAGCCCGCGAATATGGAAAAACCGCGAATAATATTTGGGCTGGTTCTGCCCTTATCCCCCGCTTCCCCCCGGCTATTTTTAGCCATGTAGAACCCCCTTAAGCCTTACCTGGTGGTCTAGCAGGTTTTCAGGCAGGAGCAATCTTCCCATGCTCCTGCCCAGTGCAGATCACTCACAGTAAATGGCTGCCTTGAGCTCCCATAGTCTCTCGAGCCATTTCCTGTAAGCGATCTGCACGGGGCAAGAGTGTGGGAAGATCGCTACTGCCTGAAAACCCGTTAGACCACCAGGTAAGACTTAAGGGGAGGGCTTACAGGGCTAAAAATAGCCCCCCCCAAAAAAAAATTCTGGTCAAAAATCATGAATAATCGAATCCGTAGATACAGAATTTGCGAATACGGAGGGGGAAGTGTATACTAAAACAGTCCCCACAAAAACTACATGAAGGAGAAATTAGGTCCTCACCTGCTTATTTTCTTTCTTTTAGTCCCTCCAGACCAGTAGAGAAATGGAAGGTTTACGCTCCTCTGCCAGGGGGGTGGAGACTGACACTGACTTTTGACAACAGTACAAATGGGTTGTGCAGTCCCTCTTACAATCAGTCTTTACGAATAGCCAAGCAGAAATCAACTAGGTTAATTCAGAACATATGACCACACTCATATGGAAAAAAAAAACAACATAAGCCTAGCCTCAAGTGGACTAGGAAAACATTTTTGGATACTGATTACAGCAAGAACCTTCACCAAATGTCCCACAGTTCGCCAGCTAAACCAGCCGAACCAAATGCCGCTGCTTTTGTAACTCCCCCAACTCCCTCAACAACCACCAACACCCACAGGAAAAAAAAAAAATACTCCGCAAAAAACACAGAACATGAAAGGGCGGGTAAGGATCTAATTTCTCCTTCTTTATCACTCCTCCAGACCCACACAGAAACAGATGGGACGTACCAAAGCAGTACCCATCATAGGTAGGACCCCAAAATGGTCGCCACTAGAATGTGCCTGAACTAAAGAATGACAGAGACAAATTTTACCCCGTCCCTACGGGAACTCAATTTCCCGTCAAGTTCTTTTCCTGTCCCTGCCCCATTCCTGAAAGCTCTGTCCTCATCTGCACAAGCCTCAAACACTTTAAAATTCTAGGTGTTCGAAGCTTGTGCGATTAAGGCAGAGTTAACAGGAATGGGACAGCGACAAAACTCGTGGGGATGGGATGGGGAAATTGAGTTCCTGCAGGGATGGGGACAAATTTGTCCCCATGTCATTCTCTAGCCTGAACGTCCACATGATAGTACCACACAAAGAAATGGAGAGAAAACTAACCACAGCTTTACAGATATCCACCGGCGGTACAATAGAAGACTCAACCCAAGAAGCTGCCTGACCTCGAGTGGCATGAGCTTTGAGAAATTCCAGAACAGACTTCTTTTGAAGAAGGTGCACCGAAGCGATAGCCTCCTTGATCGGGAAAACTCCAAAGCATAACCGTCCCAAATCACTTCCAGGACCCAATGATCCATGGTGATCTTGGCCCACTCCCAGTAGAACTTCCGCAGCCGGGCTCCGACTGAACTGGGAGAAGGACCCGCAACAAGTCACTAGGGCAGATATGCAGCAGAGGAGTCCTTGGAGGAGTCGTGACCCCCCCCCCCAGCAAGCCCCCCAAAAGGACTGCATGCATTGAAAGAAACATCCTCTGGAAGGAAAAGAGGCTGCACCCCGACCAGAGCGGAACCCCTGGGCAGAACCACCCTGCAACGCCTGGCGAGGTCGGACCTCTGGTAACCGAGGCACTTTAGAGTCATGCAAAGCTTATCTAACTCCTCCCCAAAAAGGAAAAGAGCCCCCGAAAAGGGGAACTTACTGAGCTTAGTTTTAGATGCCGCATCCACCAACTAACCCTGAAACCACAGGGTACGTCGGAAAGCTACTGCAAGAGCCATGAACTTAGCCAAGGCAGACAAAAGATCATACATGGCATCAGAGGGAAAAGAAGTGGCTAGCTCAATCTTAGCCACTTCCTGATCCACTAAGGACCAGTCAGCGAACTCACGCTCAAGAACTTGCTCAGACCACCAGAAACAAGTCTGGGCCACCAGACCACCAGGGCAGCAACATCAAAACTTTGTTTAAGTAGAGCCTCCCTATTACAGTCCTGAGGGTCTCTCAAGGCTGAACCACCTTCTACCAGCATGGTATGTCTGTGTGCAATAGCAGAGACCACCGCATCAACCACAGGAGACTTAAAGGTATCTCTATCGCCATCAGGGATAGGGTAGAGTCTTGCCATGGACTATGCCATGCAAAAAGGCGTATAGGGAAAGAGTGGGATGCTGACTGGATTCCTATCTGGAGAGGGTCCACAACATGAGGGAGGTCCTTAACTTCCTCTTCAAAGTATAAAACCGAAGACACCTGAAGAACGAGCTCCTGCAACTCTTCCTGCTGAAATATGTGCACAACAGATATGTCCTCACCATCTGGTGCCTCTAAAAAGTCCTCATCCAACAAATTGGGCTCCCCCTTGATGGATCTGGAAAGTTCACCCCAAGATCCCATTCCTGATAACGGATCAGACATAAAAGAATCCTCGTCCCAAGACTTGGCTTGCTTGGGCGAAGGCTGAGGGGGTTGGACAAGGCAGCTACAGCAGGAGACTGAACAGGGTGGCCATGAAAGGGACAACCCCCCCCCCCCCGACGACCCAGAGACCCCCGGCACTGAAGCAGGACCCCCAGCCGCCTGTAAATAAGCCTTGCACATGGCCAACATAAAATCAGGGGGAAAAAACCTCAGCGACAACACAGCATTTATGTTAGGAGCAGAAGACACATGTAAGACCTTTTCCTGCCTTTCCAAGACAGGAAGGTTGCCTGAGGCCGTAGGCAAATTTGATGCACTTCCCACCAAAACTGAGGGGCCATCGCCATACTGTCACCAGAAAACATACACGGCACCGAAGGCATAGCCAACCCTGCCGCCACAGCTGCGGCTGAAACAGAATCCCCAACCCCGGCAGACTGTAACACCGATTCTTACTGACCACTGGCAGCTGAGAAAAACCCAGCATGGGTAATAGGGGAAGCCCATAGCTCACCCCTGCCTCCCACCACTGAGCAATGCACTTGCAAAGGTGAACCTGGCATGCCAACATCCAAAGCCAGGTCTCCTTCGAGGTGGCCGGAACATTTTATGCATCCGCCAGACGCATCCACCGACCGGCGCCCACAAACAGAGCACTTTTTCTGCTTTTTTGAAATGCTCATAATGAAAGCGCCAAAAACCCACGCACAACAATGCCATGTAAGAAACAGTGGCCTCAGGCCTCTTTTTTTTTAATACCAAGTTCCTTTTATTTCTTGCGTCTTATTTTCTCTTTTTTATTTCTTCTCATGCCAACCAGCTGTACTAAGAGAAAGCAGACCCCATAGGCACTCTAAACTGTAGTCAGTGCCGGTATCATAAGTACATAAGTACATAAGTAGTCGCCTCCGCCGGGGCAGACCAGAGGTCCATCCAGCCCAGCGGTCCGCTCACGCGGCGGCCCACCAGGCATATTGCCTGGTCAGCGGTCCCTGACTAATTTTATTGCCTTCCTCTACAGTTATCTCTAAACCTTCCACTGCTCTTATCTGTACCCCTCAATCCCCTCAGTGGCAAGGCATACAGTTGAGGCTCCTCTAGATTCAGAAAAACCTGGGTACATGGGGGAAATGGGGGGTATTGTATTGTAGTATATTGTATTGTATTGTCAAACGTACTATCCAATGCAACATACTGTGAATGTTGGCTTGAAACCCGTTCTGAGCTCCCGGGAAGATGGGATAAAAATAAAATTAAATAAATAAATAACCCTACCGAGCGAGACATCCCTGAGGTCACCAGCTCAGTCGACAGAGACAAAAGGGACAAGAAATTTTCTCTAACCAGATTTGACAGGCCTTAATAAACCTCAGCACAGACTGCACAAAACAGACCACTCCACCTGCTGGAGACTGAGAAAAGACTGATTGTAAGAGGGACTGCACAGCCCACTTGTACTGATGTCAAAAGTCAGTGTCTCAGTCTCTACCTGCTGGCAGAGGAGCATAAACCATCCATTTCTGTGCGGTCTGGAAGGATGATAAAAAACAATGAATATTTTCCTGGACATATTATGACAGGGAAAAGCATATTCTAGTGGTCACTCAGTTAACATCAGTTTTGCCTACAACACATGTTCCAAGAAGCAGAAGTCTAGGAAACAAGGTTCAGAGTCAGACTTCATTTCCTAGGGGAAGGAGTTTAGCCCCCTGTGAAGCTAGAAAAAAATCATGAGCTCTCACATCTGAGTTTAGGGGAGGCGAGGGGAGGAAAGCAACCAATTTGCCTAAAGAAGAGGTATACCAGAAGTTCCAAAGGGCTACATGAAAACAAGGGTACCACCACAGAGGAGAGCACAGATTGGCAAGCAGGTCCCCAGCAAGCCTCAGAGGCCTTCTGAACAAATGGACTTAGAAACAGGTTCCTGTTCTTTGGATCTCCCCACTCCTAAGCCATTCCAAAAAGGTCTGTTTTAATTATAACAGTTATTACTATGTACATAGAAGGAAGGTGAGGTCTGACTTTGTATGTGTCGTAAGCAATTAACCCTTTCCAAATGGAGTTGACTGAGGACACACAGAAAGAAAGAAGGGAAACAGATTATGAAGAAAGTTTGGCTTTACCTTCTGATCATTTTGATCCTTTACTTCTCTGAAAAACCGAATATCTTTGATCAATCTGGATTTAATGTGTTCATCATACATAAATTGACTAAAGATATAAAACTTCTTTCTTAAAAATTGATATGTGAAATTGACCTAGGGAAAACAAGCAAAATCGGCCATTAATGTAGACCTTGACAAAACCAAAAGTTAAAAACATGTAACTGAAAAAGCAGTTACTACTTACCTGTAACAGGTGCTATCTAGGGACATCATGCAGATATTCTCACATGTGTGTGTGATGTTATCCTCGGAACCCAGTATGGAGAGTATAAAAAGTGTACTGTCATCCGACTGCAGTTCTAACATACTAGTGGGAAGTGATTTTATGGTCACTCCCGAATACCACTGTTAGGCCCCCCCCCCAACCTTATGGAAGTTTGGATTGATAGGGTTTAGCTCTTAGGAGTTTTAATATAAAAACATATTTTAAAAAATATATAAAATAAATTATTAATTTAAAAATATTTATTAAAAATTATAATTAATCAATTGAAAAAACTAATAGAGAACCATTAGGACGAAGAGGTTTTTGAACCAGTGAGGTAGCTCACAAATATAGCCTGCTTGAAAGCTAATGAACAACGGCAGGCTGAAGTCTGAGGCTCTTTCCTCCCTTCCTTTTGATATCCTTTGAGCTGAATGGAAACCTTAGTTAAAAAATTAAATTCCTTTTGAGTAGGGAACAAGTGAATATATACCATATCCTAGGTGTTTGGAGTGTTGAATAATTAGTTCCCTTGGGGTTGTGTGATTTTAGAGTGTTTCACTTGGGAATTTAAATAGTGGGGTTCCCCAGGGGTCTGTGCTGGGACCACTGCCTTTTAACATATTTATCAATTATCTAGAGATGGGAATAACTAGTGAAATAATTAAAATTTGCTGATGACAAAGTTGTTCAAAGTTGTTAATTAGCAAGAAGATTGTGAAAAATTGCAAGAGGATCTGGTGAGATGGGGCATCAAAATGGCAGATAATGTTTAATGTGAGCAAGTGCAAAGTGATGCATGTAGGAAAAAGGAACCTGAACTATAGCTACGTGATGCTGGGTTCTATGTTAGAAGTCACTACCCAGGAAAAGGATCTAGGTGTTATTGTTGAGAATACATTAAAACCCTCAGCTCAAGGTGCAGTGGTGGCTAAGAAAGCAAATAGAATGTTAGGAATTATCAGGAAAGGAATGGAAAACAAAGAATAGAATGTTAGGAATTATCAGGAAAGGAATGGAAAACAAAGATGAAATTATAATAAAGTCCTTGTATCTCTCTATGGTACAGCCTCACCTTGAATACTGGGCACAATTCTGGTCGTCATTATCTCAAAAAAGATAATAGCAGAATTAGAAAAGGTACACAGAAGGGTGATGAAAATGATAAAAGGGATAGAACAACTTCCCTATGAGAAAAGGCTAAAGCGGTTAGGGCTCTTCAGCTTGAAGAAGAGACGGCTCAAGGATGATATGAAAGAGGTCTATAAAATACTGAGCGGAGTAGAAAGGGTGGATGTGAATCACTTGTTCATGCTTTCGGACTAGGGAGCATGTGATAAAGCTAAGTAGTAGATTTAAAACAATCCAGAGAAAATATTTCTTCACACAACATGTAATTAAACGCTGCTATCTTTTGCCGAATAATGTGGTGAAATCAGTTAGCTTAGCGAGGTTTAAATAAAGTTTGGATCATTTCCTAAAAAAAGAAGTCTGTAGGCCATTATTGAGGCTTGGGGTAATCCACTGTTTATTTCTAGGATAAGCAGCATAAAATCTGTTTTACTACATGGAATCTAGCTAGGTACTTGGGGACATGGGTTAGCCACTGTTGGGATACTGGACTTGATGGACCTTCAGTCTGTTCCAGTATGGCAATTCTTATGTTCTTAAAATAACATCTCATGGGGACATGAAACTTTTGGTGTCAGGGTCCAATTTCTAGGTGTTACAGCAATTTGCCCCCTAGAATTTACCAAGTCCTGAAATAAAATTACGTATCATTTTACAGGGTTAATAATACTTTTGGAATCGATTACAAACTGCTCTCCTGTAAATTTTCCTTGCACCTTGAAGACAACATATATTAGTAGTTATTAATCACCTCGCTCACTGGACTAGCACAAATGTCATTCCGCATATCCAATACCTGCATGAGCTATTTTGTGATACTTCCAAATATGGTGGCTCCCAAAGCTTTAACTAAATGGCTAGGGAGATACTTAAAGATAAAAATTTAATATTTGTTCCTTGTGCAAATGCTAAGGACAGTCATAGGTTATTATGAAATACTGAACAGCACAGAAGGTACAGCTTTCTAATGGAAGATTAGGTTCTTACCTTGGTAATCTTTTTGTTAGGAGATATAGAATTCTGTACTGAAGCTGTTGTCCTCCTATACTTGCGAACTTTGCAGAAGGGTGTCACTCAAATCTCTCAACTCCTCCCCTTCACCAGTAGAGAATAGCTCCCTCTTCAGTTAGTACCAAAGCAATCGAACTCCACTAAAACAGAAGAAAAGAGAGAGGGTCACAGGGAACTTCCCCAAAACAAACTACATTTCTGTTCTGCTCTGTAAATCATGACACAGGAACAATGATTAACAATAATTATAATGAACGCAAATGTAGGGGTATCCAGGCACCAACCTGTTATGTGGAACAAGCACTATTCTATAAGGATAAAAAGTAAAGCTGTAATATCTTTTCTTTTTTTAACTCATCCAAATGATAGGAAAAGAAGACCTATGATGGACACCAGGAATGTCCAAGACAGTATATAGGTGAATCAGAAGTCTACACAGGGTGGGCTGTACAGAATCCTATGTCTAACAGAAAGAAGATTACCGAGGTAAGAACCTAATCTTCCATTCTGTTGCAAAGACATAGGATTCTGTACTGAAGCTGACATATCAAAGCAGTGCCAGACATCTAGGGAGGGATAGATGAACCTGCCCGCAGCACTGAGGACCCTAAAGTGGCATCCTCTCAGACTGCCACATCCTCTCTATAGAATCTTGTAAAGATAGGAAGAGTAGACCGAGTAGCTACTCTACAGATTTAATTGGGTGGAACAGCCTGGGACTCTGCCCAAAAAGGGGCAAATACTTCTAGTCGAATGTGCTGTAACAGAGATAGGTGGCAGTTTTCCACAGGCAATATATGAAACACAGAAACATAGGAATATGATGACAGATAAAGGCCAAAGGGCCCATCCAGTATCTCCTCCTTTTCCTAAGAGATCCCACGTGCCTGTCCCATACTTTTTGAATTCAGACACAGTCTTTGTTTCCACCACCTCTACTGGAAGCCTATTCTATGCATCTACCACCCTTTCTGTATAAAAGTATTTTTTTAGATTACTCCTGAGCCTATCACTTTTTAACTTCATCTTATGCTCTCATTCCAGAGCTTCCTTTCAAATGAAAGAGGCCCGGCTCAGGTGCATTTATGCCATGTAGGTATTTAAATGTCGATCATATCTCTCTTCTGCCTTTCCTCCAAAGTATACATATAGAGATCTCTAAGTCTGTCCAAATATGCCTTATGATGAAGACCAGTGACCATTTAGTAGCCTTCCTCTGAACTGACTCCATCCTGTTTATATCTTTTTGAAAATGTGGTCTCCAGAATTGTACAGCATGAAGAAAGAAGAAACAACTTGCCTCGAAACTACAAACAGTACAGCAGGAGAGGCAAGGGAGAAATCTAATCAGCCAAGGAAAGCTGTCTTTATTCAAAAAAATACAAGTCCCAACAAGGATCCCAGTTTCGGCACCCAAAGCAATTCTTTTACATTGGCGGTTACAGTGGTAGTCGGTGGTAAAGAGGGATGAAGCCTTGAAAAAGCTATCTAGGCGAAAAACATGTCGGCTTTGACATCCCTTATAAACGCTGACATCTCGAGCTAAGAGGACTTAGCCACAGCTTTAAGCTAAGTATAAAAATATAAATAAATTTAAAAAGTCTAAAAAACATTTAGCTCTATGAAAAAGATCATTAGACCCAGTGACGAGCAGACACGTAAAGCTCAGGACAATGAAAGGTTTGAGTCCTGAGTGGTGCCACTGAGGGTCGGTAAAAATCTAATACGGTTGCTTGTTTAGCAGGAAAGAAATTATTTCCTAGCTACTACATTGACGATATTACTATAGTCATCCCTCTTATCAGTTTGTCTCCTGAATTTATTAATTTCCTTACATCCATTATAAATCAGATTGAGCTTTGGATGACAGCTTTTAAATTGAAATGAAATAAGGAAAAAACTAAATTTTTTTTAGCAACACCTAATGACAAGCTCAAAGAAACAATGATACAGGTGAATGGGTTGGATTATAAGTTAGAACAATCTATAAAAATATTGGGGGTTATGTTGGATAAACATCTTACATTGGAAACTCATACTAATTTTCTGACTAAGAAATGTTTCTAAGTGCTTTGGAAGCTCCGCACCATTAAGAAGTACTTTGACAAAACTTCTTTTCGGCTGTTGGTGCAATCCTCCATTTTAAGTATTCTTGACTACTGTAATATCGTATATTTAGGGGCACCTATGAAAATTTTAAAGAGACAAAGTAGTTCAAAATACTGCGACCCCGCCTTATTTACGGTTTTTAAAAATGGGAACATGTCTCTCCTTCCTACCTGAAACTACACTGGTTGCCAGTGGAGTTCAGAGTGCTGTTCAAGTTTTCATACATCTGTTACAAAGTAGTGTTCGGTCTGTCACCAGGTTACTTACTTTCTCACTTTTCTTGGAGTCATTCTAATAAAAACCACACGGAGAGTGCAGTTATTGACATATCCTTCTGTAAAATCCTGCCATTATAAGAAGTTCCATGATAGAACCTTTTCTTTCCAGGCCGCCAAATTGAATACTTGGCTTGGTAAAATGATGTTAGAAGCTTCTTCTTATTTAGATTTTAGGACATTGTTAAAGACTTATTTATTCAATAAGCTGCTATCTTAATGGTTTTCTTTTAACTTAATCATGTTTTTATCACTTTTTATCACTTGCATTTCTATCCATATGGCATGCTTTTTATTCTGATGCACTATTGAAATGTATATATAGCTCCTTGTTGTATTTCACCAGGATACTTTGATGGAATTGTATGTATTGTTTCCTGTGTTGTGAGCCGCTTAAAACCTCTCCGGTATGGCGGCATACAAATACATTATTATTATTATTTAATATGGAATAAAATAAACATGCAAACAGAGCTGACTTGACAGACAAAATAATTTTGCACAATTTTTGTCCATATCAGAGAGCATTAAAACAGTTTCATCTAATGCAGCGTTAAAATGCAGCCTGATACACTAAAACAACGCATAAAATAAAACTGTGTCAATGATGAGGAAATAATACTGTATTTACTTAAATAACTCATATCACTTCCCTGTGTATACAATAAATCACTAATGCCTACCGTTGTGCTCATAATTCCTGTACCATGTGTTCGAATGGAATTTGCAATGTGTCGGATATTGATAGTATTCAAATGCTTGTTATTGCTTGTCCTCTCAATGAAGATCTACAAAAGAAATCAGCTAGCAAAGGTCATTCACATGTTGACATCATGGAACAAAAAATGCATTCGTATATACGCTGGAGAATGTAAAATGCCATCTCACCTGGTTATTGAGATTATAGAGGTATCGAGATACAAATACATGAATGTTTCTCATGATTTCTAGGACATCCAATCCCTGAAACAGAATGCACAAAAAAGTGTTCCTATCTTAGCAACTTTAAAGCATTTTTAAGAGGTCCATTGTGCATTGATAAAGCAATATACTACAAGATTTGAAGTCAACTTGCTCATTTACTTTGTTTTTAACCTAGAGCTTCCCATACCTATGTTAGTGAGCACACAGCCTACTGGTTTTTGGGAGAACCACAACAATATACATGAAAGATATGCATATGTCAGTATACAGTATACAAATTTATATTATACAAACTTAGGTGGCTGTGGGCTCATCTGCATATATTTGGGAAGCCCTAGACCAGGGCTGCCAAAGTCCGGTCCTCGAGATCTACTGGCAGGTCAGGTTTTCAGGATATCCACAATGAATATGCATGAGAGAGATTTGCCTGTACTGCCTTCTTGGTATGCAAATCTCTCTCATGCATGTTCATTGTGGATATCCTGAAAACCTGGCCTGCCACTAGATCTTGAGAACCAGACTTGAGCAGCCCTGCCCTAGACAAAGACCAAAAAGTGTTGCAATGAAATATAAAGAATTGCTTGTTTCAGTAAACAATGAATATTATACACCACCTTAGATACTATGATTCTGGTAGGTCTATGGAAAATAAAATAAACAGAAGAATGAAATGTATATTCAAATGAGGTCAAATCAAGGAAGGGACAAAAGCGCATACACACAAAAGTATTGTATGTATATTCATCTGTATACTGTACAGATCATTTTTACTGTGACTGAATGCTAAGCAAACTGAATCTCATTCTAAAGATAAGATTTTACAGGGTAGAAGCTAAAGGGTCAGTGTTCAAAAAAGTGCAAGTCATTTAACAGAGGGTAATTTTATAACCAGATGCCTATTATGTAAACACAATATAAACATATGTGCCTTTATAAACTAGGCTTCCAGAACCAGCCTCAGTCAACTTAATGCTCTCATATAAAGTAAAGGGGATGGTATTTGATATACTACTTTTCTGTGTACCGTATTTTTCGCTCCATAAGACGCACCTGACCATAAGACACAATCTAGATTTAGGAGGAAAACAAGAAAAAAAACCATCTGAACCAAATTGTGCACACAGCCTCCCTCACTCCCTGCCAGGCTCTGCACCCTGTCCCCCCCCTTCCCTGCCAAGCTTTGTACCCTGTCCCCCCTCCCTACTAAGCTCTGTACCCTGTCCCCCTCTTCTCTGCCAGGCTCTATACTCTGTCCCACTGCCCTGAAATGTAACCTGCTCCCCCCCCCCTCACCTCTGGTGGTCTAGTGGTAGGCTGGGACAGGAAGCTTATTTCCAAAAGCTAACATTTAAATTAATAAGTGTAAAATAAAATACTTTTTTCTACCTTTGTTGTGCCCAACACTTTTTTTTGGTAATTTACTGGTGTCTCTCTTCTGTTTTTATCTGTTTCTTCTGTTTGTGCAGGGTCTCCTGTCCCTCTGACATTTCTTCTATTCCCAGGTCCACCATCCTTGTTCTTATCTCTCCCCATGTTCAGCTTCTCCCCCGTCTCTTCCTTTCTTCTAAAGATCCCCTCCCCCCACTCCCAAGGCCACTCCCTAAGGCCATATATCTTTCCGGCCCCCGATGCTGGCATCTTTTCCCCTATTTTCCTACTCCAATGTAGTCCCTTTCTTTCCTCTCCACCTGCTCTTCCCCATCCCCATGTTCCTCCTTACTACTCTGGCAGCAGCGAGTCCCGCAAAAACTGATGCAGCCATTCAAAAAGCGGGGCGGGCCCAGGCAGCAGTGCAGAAAGCACACTCCTGCCATCCCATACACCGCTTGACCACCAGGCTTAAGGGACGTTAAAAAAGGTACTATGGGGCAGGGGGTGTTTTAAAAGGAAGGGCCAGCGGGCAGGCTGTATTTTTAAAGGGCAGGTGGGCGGCGTTTTAAAAAGGGAGGAGAGGGGTCGTCTTTCGCTCCATAAAACGCACCCACTTCTCCACCCCGTTTTTGGGGGTGGAAAAAGTGCGTCTTATGGAGCAAAAAATACGGTAGTTACAATTAAAGCAGTTTACTTTTTTTTTTTTTTTTTGACAGGTACTTATTTTATGCCTGGGGCAATGAAGTGTTAAGTGACTTGCCCAGTCACAAGGAGCTGCAGTGGGAATCTAACCCACAATGAGAGAATGACACAGGGACAGAGTTTGTCTCTGTCCCCATGGGCTCTGTCCCCACGGGCACTGCCCCCCATCCCTGTAGGCTCCATCTCCATCTCTGCCCCGTCCTATCCCCACAGACTCTGTCCTCATTTGCACAAGCTTTGAACACTTATGATTTTATATTTAAATCTTTTTTTAAAGTGTAAGTGTAAAAAATGAACAATATTCTGAATAACTGTTTATAAATCATAAATAGAGCCTTATTTGATTTTGGTACAACTGTCTCAAAGATTCATCTGGGAAGGCAATTGGATTATTTTTCAGACATAGAGGAGAACTTAAACAGTGTAGTGGATGAACAGGAAAATAAGTGTCTATTAAATCTTAGAAATGTTCCTTGATGCCAGCAATGGTGGATAAATCTATTGTAGTAACAGTAAGATGCTTAAGCAGCTGGCTACATGATGGAAGGCTGTTGCAGATGGCAGACAAGACACAAACGATGTCATTTAACAGTAGTTTGTCAAAATCCAAAAACAGCTTCAGCAGGTTTTTTTTTATCATTGAAGTCAGTTGTCAATTGTCTAAATGTGTTAAGTTTTTACATATTGATACTAGTTTCAAGATTTTTGAAGAATGACATGGGGACAAAGTTTGTTTCTGTTCCTATCCCCACCCCATCCCCACAGGCTCTGTCCCAATCCTTGCTCCACGAGTATCTGTTCTTATGTCATTCTTTGCTCACCACCTGTGGGTGCTGAGGCAATTGCTCTAACCACTAGGCCACTCCTCTATTTCAAAGTATATCTGTTCTGAGGCAAATATAATTATGTGTACCTTTTATACTGGCATGCATATATTTTATAAAAGTATTTATGTACTATGTTACTCAGCCCAAATGCTGCCCCCACAACAGCTAAACACAAGGGGCCTGATTCTATAAGTGGCACTAGATCGGGAATGCCTAGCTGAGTTTCACACAGAACCCAAAATTGTTTAATGAGCTTAATTGGTGTGGTATGCTATATAGTAGTACATCTGGATTATTGGCATGCAGCAGTATATCTGTAATGTTGTCGCTTGCTATTTGGTGATGCTGTTTTTCTGTGATTGTATGCTTTTGTTTTTAAATGTGTATATTTTGGAACCCACCTAAGTTTAGGCAGGCTACAATTTTTTAAATATATAAATAAAATACCCTTGTGCAATTTTATAAACAGACATTTTTCACAAGTAAAACATGATTTCTAAAATCACTCGGATTGGTTTTCATTTAATTACAGCCAGCTAGATTTTTAGCTTAAAATACACTCTCAATCTTGCCAGCTAAACATTTGTCTGGCTAAATTTAGCTGGAGCTCAGAACGGTTCACATGAATTTATTCAGGTACTCAAGCATTTTCCCTGTCTGTCCCAGCAGGCTCACAATCTAACTAATGTACCTGGGCCAAAGGGGGGATTAAGTGACTTGGCAAGGGTCACAAGGAGCAGCATGGGTTTGAACTCACAACCCCTGGGTACTAAGGCTATAGCTTTAACCACTGCACCACAATCTCCCCATTTCTAGCTGACTGTCTTCTTCCACCCATGCCAATTATTAAACAAAGTATAAGGCCGTCAGCCTACCCACCCCCATACCATAATCCTTCTAAGGTTAAAAAAAATTCTGCATTGGGATTCAACAGTTTCCCCCCTCTAACTCTTGCCATTATGTTAAAATGTGGAAGAGGTACTGACAAGCCTCCCCCCCTCCCCTCTAACCATCACTCCCAACCTCATGAGAGCTTGATGGCAGCTGTTCCAACAGTCCTCCCCCAACAATGATTCTCATTCTGGACACCAAGATCTAATCTAATCAAAATATTTCTATTCCGCTTAACCAATCAGCTCAAGGCGGATTACAATAAGTATAATTCAAATACAAAATGTCTTTTTCATAGGGCAACAAGAAATAAGATGAAGTGGTGCAGTAATATCCTCCTTATAGCCCAACTTAGGAAGGACTTGTTGGTCTTTCTTTTTTGAACTTTTATGGCTTTGTGGGAGGAAGGGGGATGGATTTCAGCTCCTTGTCTGGCTATCACTGAGTAGGAGGAAGAAGGATTAGATCTGATCAGCCAGTTATACATCTGCTAGGGCAGCACCTAGATTTAGCCAGTTCAGTTAAAATCCTTGGTTAATGATTGACAGTAAACTGTCCTACCGCCTTCAAACTAGTACAGTTAAGAACTGTTTTTTCAAGCTCAGAATGATCAGATCCTTAGCAAACATTCTTGACCATCAGTCTCTCAACATTCTAATTCACTCCCTTATTATTTCCAAGCTTGGCTATTGTAATTCCTTATATAACTGTGTCTGTCAAAAAGCCATCCGACGGCTACAATTAATACAAAACACTGCCATAAAAATTATAACGAACAAGATGAAACTTGATCACGTTCCCCCTTGCTAAAGAGTGCACACTGGCTACCAATTCATCATTGAATTACATACAAAATTGCTTTAATTTCCTTTAAAACCATGAACACCGTACCTGCCTTCATTCATAAGCTGCTCATCCTTCATGATCCTTTGAGAACCTTAAGATCAGCATCTCAGCACCTTCTTCACGACCCATCTTTAAAAATCATTTGCAACTATAGTCCCTACAATTTGGAACTCTTTACCTTCACATTTAAGGTCTGAGAAAAATGAAGATAAATTTAAGGGAAACCTTAAAAGTTTCCTGTTTAAAGATGCATATAAATGCTAAATGATCTCTGGGTCCACCCTTGACGATTTCTGTATTAATCACATTCAATATTGAAATAATTTCTCTCATTGCCCTCTTGATTTTAACCTTAATTGTACTCTTTTCTTTTTAAATTGTATTTCTGCGTAATATCCTTTTGTTTTCATGTAAGTTACATCTTGTCGTTAACAAGTATGTTAATTGTTCCCCATTTTAATTTTTTAATTGTTAAACGCTTAGAATTTATGATTACCATTTCATCAAATTTTAACAAATTTGAACTTGAAATTAGGTGACTATTGCTGAAAATAAGCACTAGGCCCCTAGATTTCTCCTCCTGACCAAATCCTCCCTTAGGCCTGCCAAGAATTTGGCTGGCTAAAGGCTAAGCCCCATATATTTTCAAGGTTTTGATCTAAACAAGTCCTTACTTAGCCAACTAAATGTTAGAAAATGGGCCACTAAGTATTCATGAAACTATAAAGTATACACATTAAAGAAATACATTTTGTAATTATTCTACATTAAAAGCTTTAAATAAATCGCACAACAATGCAAACATCTTAATGAGAAATTGCCTGATCATGCAAACCACACACCTGTTCTAAAGTCTGACTTGGCAGGTGTGCCTCTGTCATAATTAAGCCATAACGCTGAGTTGCTAGGTTTCCTCATTTCACTGTATGTGGCCCAGTCATGAAGAGCTACTGTTGTTAGGTTGTAGAAGGTCTTGTCTAGGTAGTGTGTCACATAAGCTACATAAATAAATCAACAAAAAAGAAACACAATGACATGATCCACAACATTCCACAATCAATGCACAAGAACAAAAATGTAAAAAGCTTCACTGCAACATAACAAGGGTTTAATAGCCCCAGGTTAAGTGAATGGGGGAAGGAAAAGAAGCAGCAGTATCAAGGTAAAATAATATTCTGGAAGTAACAATCAAGTTCAATGAAAATAAGCTTGCAACAAAAAGCAAAGATACTGATTTGTAGCAGGTGTTCTCCGAGGACAGCAGGTATATATTCTCACATGTTGAAGACGTCACCCACAGAACCTGGTACAAACACTACCAAGTGTACTGTTGCTTTAAATCCTTAGGCAGTGCCCACACTGTGTTTATGGAAGTGTCTTCCCGCCCAATGTCAGCATGCAGGACTGATAGTTCAATAATAAAAAAAAAGCTAAGAAGCCAACTAAGGGAGGTGGGCAGGTTATGAGAATATATGCTTGTTATCCTCCAAAACCCCCCGCTATAAGTATCTTTGCTTTCTCCAAAGACAAGCAGGCATAATATGCTCACATGTGGGACTCCCAAGCTGCCAGGGTCATGTCTCTGTTAGAGGTTTAATACTGAACACGAGCCTGGTGAAACACAACAGGGCTAGAGGGAAAGTTGAAACTCAAGTAGAGAAAAGATTCTACAGTATTGCTTGTCTGAACCAATCATCATCTCCTAGTAGGACTGTTTGGGTTCTTTGGTGAAGGAAGGAGGTGAACCACTGGAGGGCAGAGTCCTTGATTCTGAGGTCACAGAGTCTGGATAAGAGGAGGTGGTGGTCGATAGTGTCAAAGGCAGCGCTGAGGTCAAGTAGGACCAGTAAGGCATCGCTGCCTTTGTTGAGTATCAACCAGCTGTCATCTATGATATCCAGGAGTACTGACTCTGTGCTGTGGCCTGTTCGGAAGCCAGATTGTGCGGGGGACAAGGCAGCTTGTTCTTCTATGAAAGGATGTAATTGGTGAAGCACTATTTGTTCTAGGAGTTTGGAGACAAATGGGAGGTTGGAGACTGGCCGGTAGTTGCTGGGTTCCTTAGGGTCGAGGGCAGGTTTTTTTGAGTGTGGGTTTGATAATAGCCGACTTCTAGCTGAGTGGTACTGTCCCCGTGGAGAGGGAGGAATTAATGATGGGGAGGATAGATTCCTTATAAACTCAAAACAAGCCCCACATGGCCTTAAACATACAACCAACAGCATTCACACTCCCCAAAGAAAAAGGGAAAGAGAAAAAGAAAAGAAGTGGAGAAAAAGGCCTCAGTTCAGCTTCATTTGGCCAAAAAAACTCCACTCCTACGAAAGCTGTTAATCTGTTTATATGTAAATGCTGAAAAATAGGCCAAAAACAAGGCAACTAAAGTAGCCTGCCAGGTGGTATCAAACAGCATGCCTAATACAGATGAAAATCAGTGGGTGAATGTAACAAAAGGCAGTATAGTCCAGCTCATAACATCCACAGCAAAAGCAAGAAAAAATAACTTAGCTGCTAATGGCTTCCAAATCCAGGCCAGGCAGTCCTTACACCCAACGGGGAACCTGGCCTGGCCTGGTTAGTAAGGGCGAACAGTTGTTTGGATATGGCTGTGACTTTCTGTAGGAAGTGAGAGTAGTAGGCTTTCTTTGCTTCTAGGATGGCGGCTTTGTAGGTGGTAGATGTTTTTTCCAGTGAGCTTTGGATTCTGAATTTGGGTGTTTGATCCAGTTTCTTTCTGCTTTCCTCAGTGAACTATTTATGGATCAGAGGTCGCTGGTGTACCAGGGAGCAGGTGTTTTGTTGATGGTTATTCGTGTTGTTTTTGTCTGAGCGAGGCTATTAGAGAGGGACTGGATGTTGGAGTGCCAGGTGGAGGCTGCTAGGTCGATGGAGTGGGGATGTTGGATGAAGGTTTTGTTTAGATTGCGAATGTCTGCGGCCATGACTGTAGGGTTGACTGAGTTAGGGATACGATGTTGGGTGGATGGGATAGGGCCTTTTAGCGGGGCTGGGGTAGTTTTGAGCGGGAGTTGGAACTCAATGAGGTGGTGGTCTGACCATGGGACAGGTGTAGTGGTGCAGGTTGTTTGTTGGGGCTCTGCAGTCAGGTACCTATGGGTGAAGATTAAGTCTAAGGTGTTGCCTGCTGAGTGTGTGGGGATGGTTACAGCTTGGTGGAATCCCAGGTCGGTGAGGGAGGAGAGGAAGTTGTCACTCATTCCTGAGGTGTTGGGGTAATCTGGGAAGTTGAAGTCTCCTAGGATGGTTACATGTTTGTGGGAGATGGATAGCTCAGTGATGAATTCAAGGAGGGACTCTAGGGCTTCTGCTGTGGAGTGGGGGGTGGGGTTCTGTAGAGTAAGATGAGGGTGATTTTGTGTTTGTGGCCCATGATGGGAACGTTCATACAGCTTATCAGTTTTGGTGTGGTGGAGGTCTTAATGATGGTGGCCACTCTGCCGCTTTTCCCAGTGGTGCGTGAGCAGGCTAGGGCCTGGTAGCCTGGAGGACACAATTTGCCTAGTGCTATCCCATCGTTGTCTTGGAGCCAGGTTTCAGTGACCATGAGGGCATCCCATGTGTTGTCACAGATGAACTCATGGAGGAAGAAGGTCTTGTTGTTAACTGATCTTGCATTGATGAGTGCAAATTTGAGTATATTGCTAGTGGGGGCTGATGGGAAGGATAGGATGGGGATGAGGTTGGCAGGGTTTCTGGTACGGTTGTTTTTGCATTGAGAGGCTAGGTCACCACGTTTGCCTTGGCCTGTGATGAAGGGGATTGGTGAAATATAGTGTTGTGAGGAGGGTTGGGGGTGTTGTGGGAAGGGGGGGTGGCCTGGAATGTTGGAGGCATGTTATGTGTAGCCATGATGTGTGATGTGCAGTGAAGGGGGACAACTCGATCTCCCTGCACCTTCACTGTGCTGCGGCCTGGTCTACTGAGCCCTTAAGAGGGCTGGAAGGCAGGCCAGGTGAAGAAACGGCTGTTGGGGGCGGGGCTAACCGCCTAACACAATCTGCCCTCCAGTGCAGTGAAAGGGGACGACTCGATCTCCCTTCCCCTTCACTGTGCTGCGGCTGGAGATGGCCCGCTTCTCACGACGTTCATCCCTTTTTAACATTAGCCAACTCCTATCATTAACAAATAGATCTGTAGATAATGGAAGTGGTTGTCATCAGAAATGTAAGAAATGTGTGTATTGCCAGTTGGAGGTTGATTGCATTAACATACCAAATAGTGATAAAGTATTTTTCTTACAGTGTGACTAATTGTAACACTAGTTAAGAAGTATATGGGATTACATATCCCTGTAAGAAGTGGTATTTAGGGCAGACTAAACGCAAAATTAAGTACCGAATTGCCCATCATATGAGTAACTTGTGATTGGAAAAAATTGACCTACCTTTGGTATCCCATTGAGGTTTGTAGTGTTGATGAGAGTTGATACAAGCAGTGTGTGTGTGTGTGTGGGGGGGGATGGGGGCGGAATGTTTCTGATATATTGGTGAGGAAGGAACAACGAATGATTTATACATGGGGGACGGTTGAACCTATAGGATTAAATAAGGAAATTGATTGGCACCTGCTATGTGTTCAACAGAATTTGTTACGGGTAATAAATAGGAGACAGGAAGTGAGGTAGTTAACGGAACTCTCCTTTCAGTTTGAAGTTGGATTTGTGATCCTGGCTTGGACGCTCCAATCATATGAGCTGCTTTATATGAGTAGTTATAATGAAACTACAAGGTAACATTGATTTTGAGTACATTAAATTATATGTTTATGAAGAACATATGATAAGAAGTGAAGTTTAGCTTTGTTGTTATTTATTGTAGTATGTTTGTTTGAAATGAAGCTGTACCCAGTAAACTCCTGAAGTTGCCTGGTGGAAAAACATGGAATCATGTCGAGCTTGATGAGGATGATGTATGTGAGTGAACTGGACATTACTGATTACTAAAAGATCAATGGGATATATGCAAACGAAGCAATTGATGAACATTTATGAGTGAGAACTTTGAATCCAAGCATTTTGTATGCTCGTTGCAGTTATTTATGCAATTTGATTGCTGCTATGCTCAGGTGATGGGTGAACATTTCATAAGAAATTTTTAGGGGGGGATTATTTTATTAATTGTATGAACTGGAGGGGGGGGAGGCTCTATGTGTATGCATTAGATTTATAAGTAGGTTATATGTAAGAACATAAGAATTGCCGTTGCTGTGTAATGAATTAAATGAATTAGAGCTTGTAGTTTAAAAGGTAGGGAGGGTGGGCTCAAGCCGGTGATGTAAGCATGAGCAAGAAAACAGTGTGGCTTATCTCTATAAGAAAACCCGAAATGGGTGTAGCTCCGTAATCTGAGGCTAGTTCCCTTATTTACAAAATCCTTTCAGTATCATTTTGGCAACTGGTGGTTTATACATTTTTTAATTTAATTATTAGGTAACCACCTGGGTTTTTCCCATTTATTGTTGTACCAAATTTATACCAACATACAACCTTACAACCTACAATAAATCAAAATAATATTTTTTTTTTTTAACTCTAAACATATTCTAAAAAATCTTAATCATACCTGACACTTCATAATATTCTTTTTCCTGGCAGCAAACAGGAATGAGACATCCAAACCAGGACCTCTCTCCAGCTCAACCAAAGGCCTAACTCTATAAGAGTATTTAGCTCTCTTAGACGCACACTTAATTACTCTTTGAGGATAACCCCTCCAGTTAAAACAATCAGACATCCATCAAGACTGAGATAGAAATTCTGCCAACTCGCTATACACATATTTAACCCTCAGAAACTGGCCCACCGGAACACTGTCCTTCAAAGATCTAGGATGTAATTAAGCATGCGTTTAAGAGAACTATATTCTCTGATAGGAGGTTAATGTTGAAAAAAGAGAGAGATGGTGGCGAGGAAGGATGTCCGACATGTATGCTCCCCTATTCTACTCAGTCCTATCAATTGAGATAGGTGATAATGCAACTCTGGCATATCCTGAGGCTTCATGAGGGTCTTCAGGATATGTCGAGGTTTGCTTACACTCAGAGACGCAATCTCTGGGAGTTGTCTAAAAATAACTATGACAGGAGAGTGAATGGAGGAGGGCATCATAAGTGTAGGGGGTGTGTGTACTGTCGGTATGCATTAGAAGTTGATAGAGTTGATATTCCTAATCGTGGCAAAGTATTTTATTTGCGTGATTGTACAGATTGTAATACGGGTCAGGTTGTGTATGGAATAGTATTCCCGTGTGGATTATGGTACTTAGGCCAGACTAAGAGAAAAATTAAACAGCGAATTGCTCAGCATGTGAGCAATCTGCGGTTGGAGAAAATGAATCTCCCACTGGTAGCCCACTGGGTTGAGTTAAAACATACGGTGGATGATTTGAGGTTGACAGGTGTTTAGACCCCCTATCAAATAAAGCCTGAGAATGAGATTTTTACCATACCTGAATTGTGTCTCCCTTTATTGGCAAACGTATCTCAGTGGGGCCTGGGCAGACTAGGCAGGAGCCTAGGTCTGTTTTACCTGAAAAGCCTTCCTCTTTCCTGGGGAAGCCACGCCGACAGGTCAAGGATTCGGCACAGCTAAACCGCCTGACGGTCACAGAAGGGGATAGCTGTGTGACAAGTGGCATTTGCTTCAATTAGGGGCAGGTGTATGTGTATTATAAAGAGGGAGCAGGAAATGAGTTATTAGAAGGAAATTGAGTTTGACCTTTTGTTGAGCTGGAGAGGTCTTGGTTTGGATGTCTCGTTCTTGTTTGCTGCCAGAAAAAAAGATTATTATGAAGTGTCAGGTATGATTAAGGTTTTTTAGAATATTATGTTTAGAGTTTTATTTTTTTTATTTATTGTAGGTTGTAAGGTTGTATGTTGGTATAAATTTGGTATCATGTATTGTAGTGATCATGAAGTGGAGCCTGCTTCAGTTTTAAGCTCCTGATGACGACTTAGGGTGAAACACAGAACTGTGTTGAGCTTATTTGTCTCCAATGATCAGGTTGGACTGATGTGATAAGAACAGAGGATATATCATGAACAACTGATTGAAGAAGCAAAGCAATAGAAAATTGACTCAGTGAAGAAGACTACGCATTTAAAACAGCACTTTATTGATAGAATGAACATTTCAAAAGTTTTAGGTGATTGGATGGGCTTCATGTTTGGGGAGGTTGATTGTATGTATATATTATATAAAATGATAATATTGAAAAAAAAAATTTTAATGTGATGGTTCAATATAAAATTATAATAAATGATTAATATTTATGAAATTGAATAGTTTGTAGCTATAGCTCTCTTTTTTTGTTGAGTATATATATTCATTAGGGATACCTTGAAAACCCAACTGGCTGGGGGTTCCCCAGGACAGGGTTGGGAATCATTGGTCTAATGGGGCTGGAAAGGCAAACCTCAAGTAAGACTGAGTGGTTCCATCCACCGTTGGAGAGAGTGTTGAAGACTCTGGGTGATATATATTGGATCAGACAGGGATCCTGTGGCCTGGGACCATTGGTGTGTTAAGAGTCCTCTGTGGGATCCTGAAGTGAAGATGGGCAAATAGGATCACATGCACTGTCAATGCCAATTGACTGAGAAGGCATACCATCTGACAGGTGTAAGTTCATTTTAGGGTGGAGACACAAGTGAACGAGATTGTCGACATGCTGCTTCGGTAGAAAAGCTCGATCCTGAATGGTGTCCAGGAGAACTCCTATGTAAGGTTTGTTAAGGATGTACATGTGATTTTTGTTAGTTGATGGCAAACTCGAGAAGCTCAAGGAGACAAACTGTTGAATTTATGGTAATCTGAGCTCTTTGCGATGACAAGGCCTTGATCAACCAGTCGTCTAAATAAGGAAATATATGAAATCACCATGTGCAAAGGGTTGCCATGACTACCACTAGGCACTTTGTGAAGACACAAGGAGCAAAGGCCAGTCTGAACGGCAAGACCTTGGACTGGAAATTCTGAGATCCTATGCAGAAGCAGAGGTACTTCCTGTGTGCAGGTAAGATGAAAACATGAGTGAATGTGTTTTTTACATCTAGAGAACAAAGCCAATCTTTGTTTTCTAGTAATGGTAGGAGGGTTACCAGAGAGACCATGCAAACCTTCTCCTTCAACAAGTATTTGTTCAGGCCTCAGAGAACAAAGCCAATCTTTGTTTTCTAGTAATGGTAGGAGGGTTACCAGAGAGACCATGCAAACCTTCTCCTTCAACAAGTATTTGTTCAGGCCTCAGATGTCTAGAATGGGTCGAAAGCCTCCAGTCTCTTTCAGTATCAGGAAATACTTTTGAGCATTTTACTGTTGAAGGGCTGAGAGTTCTTAGTGAAGGAAAGTCTTCTGGAGGGAGTTGAAAAAAAAGACTATTTTGGAGATTGTTTGATCCAATGTAGGGCATAGCCCTGAGTGATGACTTGGAAGCACCTACTGGTTGAGATGAGTGTCCAACATTAATGAAAAAAAGAACAGCCAGCCTTATATGGGAAGACTGGGATGTACATTCAGGGGAATGTTAGCAATGCAATCTAGAAGAGTCAAAAGGACAACTGTTGCTTCGACTGAGAATGAGTCTGTGACTTGTGTCTTTTGTTGCTTTGCACTGGAATGCTGATTAGTAGACTGAGAGGATTATGAAGACAGCTGATTAAAACAACATAATCACCAGACACCATGGCAACTTAGTCTAAACCATAAACCTCTATATTATCTTCTATTGTAACATTTTGTGTTACAATAGTATGAATATCTGGATGGAGAACATCTTCTATAAGATAATATAGAGGTTTATGGTTTAGACTATGTTGCCATGGTGTCTGTGTTTTTAATTCTATTACAAAAAACAGGGAGGAATGGAGGAAAGTGTAATCCAAAAATATCACTCGTCAGCCTGGCCTGTTTGTGTTCAGCAGTTTTTACCATTAATCATTCTCAGCTATTTTTTTGCTCCCACCTGGTAACTTTAAACTTGTTCGAAAGTATTTTGCCTATGATGCTTGGTTGGATGAGTGTGGGTACACCTCTCCATTTGTCTGAGGCTTTTCTTTCGCTTAAGTAATAAGCTAGCTTTCTTGGCTTGTGTGGTGCTTTTGTCTTGGAGTGATATTTTTGGATTTTAATTCTATTAGCCACCTCTTCAATCTTAGGCAAGGAACATCAGAAAGACACTCCTATAACTAAGGTTTCAAAGATTAGAGATTCTAAACCAGGATAAACTAAGCACAGTTTTTGCTACTGCAGATGTTTGAAAATAATCATTAAATGCATCAAATATGCCTTATCTAGAAAGTGCCTTATATTGAATAAGTTCTTAGGCAATTCCTCAAAAATTAGAAGTTGTTTAATTAAGGATTTTAAATAAATGGGATGTATGGAATTGGTAATGTAAGATTCTATTTGTCAATGTACATGATTAAAAAATGCGTTTAGCAAAAGAGTCTAGTCTCTGGCTTCCCTTCCTTGAGGAGACAAGATCTTGAACTGTGAGAACATTTTGAAACAGATTCCACAGCTAGAAAATGATGTTGAAGTTGTTTTGGTTTTGTTTTAAACCTGGACACTGTTGTATTTTATACATTATGTCAATTTTTTTAAGAGATACCTAAACTGACAGAGGAGTCTCCTAGTTCTTAAAAAATATATTTTATGAATCTATGTAAAGGCACTTTGATATAATCATTTGGAGATGATTTATAGTCAAAGAGTTCAGAGTTCAAAGCATGGTTCTTCCTTTGTATCCATTTTAATGGGCACAACTTGACCTATTTGCTTCACAAAGCCAGTAAAGTTTTTATAGTACTTTCTGGCAGAAACTTTCGTCTTTGAGATGAAGTAAAAGGATCAGAATGGATGCCATAGGCTTCTTCTGCTGACAAGTCTGGCAGATCCTCATCTGAGTGGTTGGAGATATCCAAGTCAGACTCCTAGGAGAACCTGATAGTGTGTGTTAAGAGGAGTATCGAAGCAGGGGTCTATGCTCTAAACCAGGCGATAACTCCTATGCTAATTACAATGCCTGCATGGAGTGGCTCTGTGCTGAACCCAATGCTCAACATCAAGCAAGAGTGTGTGACCTCATCCTCGATTGACACCTCAACCTTAGGCTAGGCTAGGCTGGGCTGAGGCAGGCATGCATGCATGGACGCCTTTAGAGCGTGTGAAGATTGCATATGCAGTAGTCTTGAAAGCTCTTGTTTGAGCATAGCTCAGATCTCCTCCTGGAGAGTCGGTGTCTTCACTGAAGAGACATCGGTGTGGAAGCAGTCTGCATTGCTGGTTGTCTGGGCGTGAGAGACCTCAATGTCAAGGCACACCTGGGAGAAGACATGATCTGCAGTGATGGAGCACAACTCATGATAAGTAGACACTATGCATCGAGGAGTTGGATGTTGGGAAAATGCCATGCCAATTCCTAGAAGGGGAGGAATGTTTATGCTTCTTAACTTTCCTATGTGAAGTGTCCTCCGATGCATGAGACATGGACAAAGACCGCATCGAGTCTTGTCTCTGAAGAGAGATGGATTTTTGATGCACTATGCACCAGTGCATGCAGTGTAGATACTGATGCCATTACAGGTTTAGTATTGGGCGATGAATCCCCTGCCATATTTGATGTCGATGCCAACTGAAAAGTTTAGCACACTGGATTTGTCTGGCTTTCAGTGATCTCTTGCATATGCAGATAAGAGTTCAAAATGAATGTTCAGGACCTAGGACACTGAACACAACAGTTATGAGGGTCAAAAAAGGTCCAGTTACATCAAGTATATTTCTTGAAGCTGCTCAGCACCCTCTTTGACATGGAGGTGAAAACCACCAATGTGAAATCAAAAGGCTCGATGGCCCAGGGAGCTTGAGTAAAAAAGTATACTGAAAAATGTTGATGCTCCCTGGACCAAAAAAAGTCTCAAAGTGGCCCAAAATCCAAAAATTGAAAAATCAACCAAATTTAATCAAACTCGAAGACAATACTGGAAAACAATAAAAATTAAGAATTATGAAGAAAACAATGAAATAATATCAGGAAGGCACAAAAAATACTTCAAAGTTTGACACACTGAGGGGAAACCAAAAACACAACTTTGTGGAAAACTTAGAATTGTCAGTGCCACATGCTGATGCTGAGTGGGAAGGCACCTGAACGGGCAGAATGTGAGCACTGCCTGAAGATTTAAAGTGACAATGCACTTGACAGTGTCCGTATCGGATTCCATGGATGACATCACCAACATGTGAGAATATTATGCCTGTTTGTCCTCAGAGAAATACAATCATTAGGCTTCACTTAAAGAAACATTAGGCTTCACATAAAGAAACAAAAAAACTGCTCCAACCATTTCATTTTGAAACATATTTACCCTGCACACATTGCATATTCACAGGTGGGAACATCTGATACAACATCTGCTGCTGTTGAGTTGAGAACTGCACAAGTCAAAGCACTCCACTCTAAAAGCATCCGTGGATTGTGCAAGAGCTTGCTAATTCAGTTCAGACAAGAATTAAGAGGGAAGAGAGGTTGATATAAAAATATCAGTAGCTGCACATGAAGGATTCATAGGGTAAGTCTTGAACACTTCAGCACATTATGTTATGCTAAACAGCAGCTGCTGACAGTTGAAAAACTGATCACACAAGGCATAGCTAAGAATAGCAGGTTACTAAATAGTTTAAGAAATGACTGAATGGGAGGGTGTGGGCTAGAAGTGGGAAGAGCTGATGAGACCCAGAAACAAAAAGGAAAGGAGACTCCTGAGGGGAAATACAAAGGAAAATACCTGAAGACAGAAGAAAACAAAGCAAAGCTGAAAAAAAAGGGAATGGCTAAATCAAAAGTTCAATACCTTTGATATCAATAAATCTGTTGAAAAATCGAAGAGGCTTCAGGGAGAAAAAATGTGTCAGATCCTTCATGCCAGCTTTGAAGGGATTCCTCTCATCCAGTTTTAAATGAGTGTGTACAGAAAGTCGCAAATCCTTCTCAATTTCTTTACACAACTTGTCCAGTAAGTGCTGTTTGAGGAATAAAATCACGCCACATTTCACTTTGCATTTATGTAGCAAACAAGCTTCAGCCCTCAAAACATCTAATTTGTGCTGGTTTTAAAACATGTCTGATAGACAAGTGATTTTTTTTCACACATTTAGAATGAAATATTTTCAAGATTAGCTGCTCTAAAAGATTTTTCTGCAGTGGGATGTTTATCGATTAAATGCCTTTTCAAGAAACAAAAGTCATATAATAGAACCCATCCAATCTTTTTTTAACAAAAAATTTAAAAAGGCAATATTTGTATTTTTAAAAAAGTTACCAAAAGGCTTTAACTGGATGTCAGTCACAACTGCAGCTGACCCTGTTTTCCTGCACTTCCTATCTACTTCCTGATTTCCAGCTGCACTGTCAGATTTTGGATGGCTGATTTTTCAGGCTTGATTGAGTAGCTTTCCTGTTATATATATATTTTTTTGGTTTGAAACATTTTTTATTATTAAGAAGCAAACAGACAGACAATGCCAATACAACCAAACAGTATCCAAGGACATAGCAAATACGGCACAGCTTTCTCTCTCTTTTGTTTAGTCTGTGAACAACTTGGTTCTGTACTGTCAAATTCAGTGGTGTAGCAAGTTCTACATCAATCATTCAGGAAGCAGCTGCCTAATGCTGGAAGCGAGGGCTGCACATAACTGATCAAATCACTTGAGCCCAACATTAATGGCTTAACCAACCTTGCCTTTCCACCATAGCATCTATGCATTTATGGAACAATGCAATGGCAGATAAGAACACAGTCCATGTGGTCTGCCCATTTTCCCTAACTGTTCTGGCTTTACCTGAACAATTAAGGATCTCCTGCCCTTCTCTATTTTTCCTTATTCTGATGCCAACTTTGTCTCCATCACCTCTCCTATGAATGCTGCGCCAAGTATCTTTCACCCTTTCTGTGAAGAATTATTCTGTGTTTCTCACTATACCTCCTTGGGGACTTAAACTGCAACCTCTTGCTCCTTCGGTCTGCAGAACAATTAGATCTGCATATTCCATCTGTAAGAGAGCTGAGGCCTACATCATCCAAGGATAGTACTTTCCATTATATTGGGCCTAGAGAATGGAATAACCTCCTTGGGTATATTCATCAACAACAAAATATACAAAATTTTAAATAGCACCTCCTTTGCCTGATGAAATACAGGGTATGAGATTCAATGAACAAGGAAGAATAGAGATTGCTGACAAGAAGGTGCTGGTCACCATGGTATTTTGTCTGTTTTGTATTTTTAGATGTAATTTTGAATTTTTGTATTTAGTTTGTAACCTGCCCTGGATAAGGGCGGGATATAAATAAATAAACCAAACCTATTCAAATACAGTGGTACCTTGGATTACGAGCATAATCCGTTCCAGGAGCATGCTCGTAATCCAAAATGCTCGTTTATCAAAGCGAGTTTCCCCATAGGAAATAATGGAAACTCGCTTTGATGCGTTCCCCTCCCCCCCCCCGAGAACCGGCATTGCTCCCCTCGAAGGCCCCCCCCCCCGCGATCCGGCACCCCCCTCGCCTGAACCGTCACCCCCCCCCCGCCACGATTGGGCACCCCCCCCGACACGATCCGACATCCCCCCGACACAATTGGGCACCCCCCCGCCGCTTCTTACCCTCATCTGGGCACTCTTGAAAATCTGCTTCCTCCTCTGCTGGGCCTTGAGCATCTGAGCATGCTTAAGGCCTGCGAGTTCACGTTCAGAACGTGAATTCGCAGGCCTTGAGTATGCTCAGATGCTCAAGGCCCATCAGAGGAGAAGGCCGATTTTCAAGAGTGCCCAGATGAGGGTAAGAAGAGGCGGGGGGTGCCCAATTGTGTCGGGGGGGGGGGGGGTCGGATCGTGGCGGGGGGGGCCCAATCGTGTCAGGGGGGTCGGATTGTGGCAGGGGGGGTGCCCAATCGTGGCGGGGGGGGGTCGGATCGTGGCGGAGGGGGGGTGCCAGATCGCAGGGGGGGGTGCTCGTAAATCGAGCCATGCTCGGTTTCCGAGGCACCGATTTTGCAAATGTTTTGCTCGTCTTGCAAAACACTCACAAACCGATGCACTCGTAAACCGAGGTACCACTGTATTAGCCTTTCATTGAAAAATGCTCAGTTTACTACATTTACAGTATGTCTATCATCTAGCCTCTTCTAGAATTTAAAATTACAAGTTCATAGCTATTGGAGGGCAATAACAATGTTGTAGCTATTTTGAGATTTATTAAATAGTGCTCAACTTCAAAATAATGCTGCTTATTAGATTATTTTAACAAAGGCATGTGAACATGGAGTAATGCTTTATAAAACATCTGGCTCTGAAATCACTCTTCAGCAGATAAAAAAGTAAAAATACAGTGACTTGCTTATAGGAGGTGAAACAAAACAAAACAAAAAGTAACCCCCTAGAGGTTATTATTTTACCATTCTCTCAGCAACCGCTTTGAATTTCAACGCAAAATTTTACTTACTTAGCATACAAGGGTCAATTGAAAAGTTCCTGGCCTAATCAAGAAAACATTTGCTCCAACTTTTTCCAGACCTTTTATGCCTTCAGTAAAATATGAAATGTCTAAACTGGAAAAATAGCTATTTACAGCATCTATGACCACAGAATCTGAAGAAATTTTCTTCCCAGCCAGCCATATTTTCAGGTTCAGAAACAGAAAGAGGTTACAGGGCCAAATCCAGAAAATACAATGGATGGGAAATTAAGTCAAACTGCTATTCATGCAATTTCACCAGGTTTGCAATTGTTGATGTGTGAGCCGGTGTGTTGTCCTGGTGGAAGAGAGATTTCTTCTTGGCCAAATGAGGAAATTTTGGCTTGGTATCGGAGCTTAGATGACAAAATAAGCAAGCACAGTATTCGCCATTAATAGTTTTTCCCTTTTCCAGATAGTCAATAAAAATCATCCAGTAGCAATCCCAAAAGGACAGTCACTATCACCTTCCCAGCCAACAGAGCCGTTTTCACTTTCTTCAGAGTCCGTTCATCTGTTGTCCATTGTTTGGACTGTTTTGTCTCAGGAGTGCGAGGTGAATCCAAGTCTCATCCAGTCAAAAAACATTGCAAAATGTTGTTCTTATTGCACTTAAAACGCTCAAGACAGGCTTTTTTAAAATGTTCAATCAAACTCGTTTTAGTCGACAATTAGCAATGTGGCACCCATCATGCACTCAACTTCCGCATGTAGGATAGTGTGCACACGTTCTGATGAAATGCCAGCAGCCTTTAATTGCTATCTCATTTAGAGTCAATCGGTGATGTTCCATCATGATTCAGTTAACTTTAACCATTTCATTGGTGGTTACTGTTTTTGGACATCCAAAGTATTCTTCATCAACAATGCTTGTCCAGCCACGTTTAAACTCTGCAGCCCATGCTTTCACTGCTGAAAATGAAAACTCATCATCATAAATTGTGTCTAACTCAGATTTCATTTCGGTAGGCGATTTTCCCTTCAAATAAATAAAGGAATTTTATCACAGTGCAATACTCAATTATGTCCATTTTTTTATAAAGTGGAGTAGCTGTTCACTTTAAAAGGCTGACACGATAAAACTAAATGGTCCGACTGACTTAAAAATCTGGCCATAGACGTTTGTCAATGCCATCTGTCAAACAGCTATAGAATTGCAATGCTAATCTTGCTCGGTCAGACCAGAAACTTTTAAATTGACTCTCGTACTTACATATTATTATTAAACATTATCTTAAATCACATTGATACTACTGACATTTGTGCAAGGCTGTGGAGTCGGTAGATAAATGTTCCGACTCAGACTCCTCAGTTTTTTGTACTTCAGACTCTGACTCCAGTACCCGGAATTTCCTCCGACTCCTCGACTCTTGACTCCACAGCACTGGTTAATTTTCAGATCGTTAAAATGGAAAGTCAAGTTGAGAGAAATGAGCATTTTCGACACCACCTTCTTTTTGCTTTTAATCAAGGTTCTAAGGCCGCAGAAGCTGCTCGCAACATTTGTGCTGTTTATATAGTGGGTGCTATAGCTGAAAGAATCGCTCGTGATTGGTATGCCAAGTTCAAAAATGGAGTCGGTAAATAAATGTTCCAACTCCTCAGTTTTTTGTACTTCTGACTCCGACTCCAAGTACCCGAAATTTCCTCCGACTCCGACTCCACAGCCCTGCATTTGTGTGTTACTGTCTAGTGATTTTTGTACATTAAAAAAGTCTGAGCTAAAACACAGTACAATATCATTATTCAAACAATAAAGCTGTCTGTCAGAATTTTACAGTCACTGTGAATGCTCAGTGTCCACCTCTCATTTTAATACATGCCTTCAGTCATTTTGTCAATTGGTCCATGTGGCAGGCTCATCTGCTGCATTTTCTTGAGTTTGGTGATTGTTTTGAGCTTTGGGTAGAGCTTGAGATAGGCCTCCAACATTAAGTCTATATCACTGTGACGTTATTAGCTGGTACCCTGAGATTTCCTCCCCCCCCCCCCCAAATAATGGTAGTTTTACAATGCAAACATTTTTGAACATGTAAATATCATTAGGCAGTCACACTAAAAAGTTTGCAACTTTTGTTGTGTTTAAAGAATCTCATTCCACTCAGAACGTAAATGTAGATCGTAGCAAAGCTGTAAAATTTTACATTGAAATTCCACGTGGTTGCTGAGAAAACAACAACAAAAAAACTCTAGGGAGTTACTCTGTTTGCCTTACCCTGTACACTTTCACTCAGCATAGGGTGATGTCGCTGAGTGAGTCCGCATGAGAAAGCTTTTCCAGCTTGGTCATTATGGGACCACCTCAGTCTATTTATTCAGCTACAATAGAATACAACTCCTCAAGGAGAGAGGAAGGAGGACAGGTATAAGAGGATTGCATCCTACTGTTCATGAAGAATATCTGCTAAAAGTAATAACTGTCTCCTTTGACAACAAGCAGGCTAATACATGTTCACAGCATAGGGATTCCCTAGCTTCAGGTTGCCTTCAACAAAAGGTAAATCAAAACCAATTGCTGCAACACGCAGACACCAAAATATTCTTTGTTGCCAATCATTCTCTCTCATATTTCTCCTTTTTATTTCTTTTTGGAAGGTAGCCTGAAACAGAAAAAAAAAAGAAAAGAAATAGGGCTGGGGTGGGGGGCAGAATTGTAGTCTAATCTCCAAGAAGATTCTGGAAGACTGACTGGCCAAACCTCCCAGTCATGTTGGGAGTCTGTTTCGAACAGTAGCATGTTGTGAACATATGAACAGATGTCCCTATGTTGCAACCTCGCACTACCTCCAGCTTTGAGCCCTAGTTCCTCAACAGATGCCTACACTGAACTGAGCGCAAAAAATAAGGAGGAAACCTGAAAATCTATCCATGATACTAATGTAAAAAAAAGTATCAAACAACAGCAACAGGACTAGCAAAAAAAATCTTTCAAAGTGTCACTAATACACAGTTGTATGGCTCTGTGTAAAGATGAAGACACAAAGAGGCCCAAAAGCTTTTAGTAATTATTAATATGAAGAAGCTTTTCTGCTCCTCTAAAATGCTTCAAAGAACTGTAGAGCTTATTAGTTACTACAGATGGGAAGACTGGACGGGCCATGTGGTTTTATCCGTCACCACTTTCTCTGTTTCTACATTTCTATGTTAATAGGACTTTGTGCTGCATTTTAAACATATTTCTGTGCTAAATGCACACTATAATTCTGTCATTAAGTAGTTACCTCACTCAAGATATGCATGATTTCACTGTCGTAGCAATCTAGCAGTTCATCGTAAGACTCCAGATGTTTTGCATACATCATTGCTGGTACACAGTTTTGCAAAGCACTGAACATGTACTGAAACAAAAAATGGAAGAATGAAAGGAAAAGTCTGAACAGCAGATGTACCAGTTAGAGAATGACACGGGGAAAAAATTTGTCCCCGTCACTGTCCCCATCCCCACTCCAATCCTCGTGACCACTGTACCCGCCCTGTCCCCACTATCCCCGCCCCGTCCCTGCAGCATCCATATAAGCTTAAGTTCCCATGCTTAAAAGCACTATATTAGCTGCCTCTATGGCTTTCCCAGCGGCAGCCAATCCACGAACCACAGTCCTGATACCAGGTACCAAATCCAGATCCTCTGCACAGCACTTGCCACCAAATCACCAAGTCAGCCTACCAAAATTTGTGTGTGCATCGTACCTTTAAAACCCTCCTCGTCCACCATGACTGTGTAGTCCTCTGAAGTTTCTGTTAAGCTGAAGAATTTGCATCTGCTTCGATGGCACAGAAAGAGGAGTTGATGAGCAAGTGGATGTACAGCCAGAGGCCGTTCTTCGACGCTCGTCACTTGGTGATCCAGGTGTGGCGCCATGGCCAGCCCTGGGCCGGCTCCACAGTCCGCCGAACCACGCTCACTGCCCTGCTTCTGGCTCCAGAGCGCCTAAACTAGTCGCTCATCAAGCCCAGCACAGAAGCCAAACCCTGAACCTCTCGGCTCTCTCTCTATCCCTGCCGGAGTCTTGAAGTCGTGTGCAGCTGCCGGAAAGTCCTCCTCTGATGCAACCGGAAACAGGAAGTTGCATCAGAGGACGACTTTCTGGCAGCCGCACGCGAATTCAAGGCTCCGGCAGCTTGTTAAGATTTAAATTAAAGTAAGCCAGGGAAGGAGAGAGGGAGGGAGGGAGATGTCTGAACCGCGATTCGGATGAAGGAGGCTGCTAGACCACACGTTAACTGCGGGGACAAGGTCATTCACCGCTCCACGGGGCGGAGAATGGCCTCCCCGTCCCTGCGGCGACAAATTTTTTTTGTCCCCGTTTCGGAGGGCTAGCTGCGGGTAACACTCACTGTCTCATTCTCTAGTACCAGTTATAAAGGTGTTTTTTGTGTTTCAACCAAAGTATTTTAGGCCTTGCACAATATAATGCATACAATTAACAGCTGCATCTCATATTTCTTTCATAGCTTCCACCACTGGAAAGCATATTAGCATAACTAAGACAACTGTTCTCCAAATTCTAAACTAAACTAATGTGTAACCCAAAATGTACTTTACTTACATGTAATCTTGCAGCATCCACAGCATGCTCATACACATCATCTAAATAAATGGGGAACACTGCTCGATGCCAGTACAAGAAGCTGCAGTCACACTGTCCTCGAACTCTAAAATGTAAAACAAATTGTTTCAAAAATCAGAAGTCTTTGGTCCATCCCAAATGCAGAGTGTGGGAGACCTGAGTTCAATTTCGAAAGGCTAGATGCACTAAAGCCTCCGATTGTCTAACGACTGTCGCTAAACCGGTTTAGCGACCGATCATATTTACCGACCCGATGCTCTACCCACGTGTGCAAAACACACAATATCTGGCCATTAAAAAAAAGCCATGCTAGCTCCCCAATGACGACAGCCCTCCCCAATGACCCCAAACCAGAATGGCAGCAGGAGGGATGCCCACTCCCTCATTCCACTGTGAAATCCCACCTGTGCCAGCCAAAATTGGCAGGAGGGATACCCACTCCCTCCTGCCACCAGATTCCCCCCCCAAGCCCCTCCCTCATACCTTAAAAATAGATGACAGCAGGAGGGATGCCCAGTCCCTCCTGCTTTCCAGGTCTGCCATTCCAAAATGGTGGGCCTTCCCCTTCCCAGTGAATCATGGGATGCACTGGGAGGGACCCAAGGACCTTAAGCATCTGACCCAATCAGGGCCTTGGGCACCTCCTTCTGTATCCCCTGTGGAGGGGACTTAGGCGAATGAGCCAATCAGGGACTTAGGCTCCTCTCCGTGCATCGTACCTTTAAAACCCTCCTCATCCACCATGACTGTGTAGTCCTCTGAAGTTTCTGTTAAGCTGAAGAATTTGCATCTGCTTCGATGGCGCAGAAAGAGGAGCTTGATGAGCGGATGGATGTACAGCCAGAGGCCGTTCTTCTCGACGCTCGTCACTTGGTGATCCAGGTATACCGCCATGTCCAGCCCTGGGCCGGCTCCACAGTCCGCCGAACCACGCTCACTGCCCTGTTTCTGCTCAGAGCGGCTAAACTAGTCGCTCATCAAGCCCAGCACAGAAGCCAAACCCTGAACCTCTCGGCTCTCTCTATCCCTGCCGGAGTCTTGAAGTCGCATCGCAGGATGCACCGGGAAGGGGAAAGCCCGTCATTTTGGAGTGGCAGGCCTGTAGAGTAGGAGGGACTAGAGTAGCAGGATGACTGCTGTCATCTATTTTTAAGGAGAGATCCGGGGAGGTTCAGGGGCAGGGGAATTTGGTGGCAGGAGGGAGTGGGCATCACTCCTGCTGATTTTTTTTATACTGGGGACCATTCGTCATTATCAGGGGGTGGGTGGTGTCGGCGGGGTGTGGGGGGGAGGAGAGAAGGGACAATTTTTATTTTTTTTTTTAATGGGGCAGATATTGTGCATATGTAACATATGTACAACATCTGTGCTATACAGAAAAAGAAGAAAAAAGCCTGAATAGCTGAGTGGCAGGAGCCTGCTTTGGGCTTCCCCAAACCGGCTCTGCGCATGTCCAAGTCACTCTCAGAGTGACTGGTCTGAATGGATTACAGCAAACCTCCATGCAAATCATTTGCACAGAAACTTGTTGGAACACCGATTGCTATTCCACACTTGGCCAAAAAATCACCAATAGCGACTTGCATGGTATTAGCAACTGTGTTTAATGCATCTAGCCCCGAGTCCTGCTCCTAGTCATTATGTCACAGTCACTGGGATAAATGAGGGATGGGTAAGGTGAGGGATCACCACACCATTGTTCAACAGACAAACCCAGGATTAAATTAAAGGCACATATATACTAGATTACAATAGAAGCACTGTGTGATCTCTGTCCAGGGACTTGTTGGTGCAGTGACAGCTAGATTTAGGTGTGTGTGTGTGGGGGGGTAAGATGAGAATGAATATTTATGAGGTGTAGCCTCACTAGTAACTACTTTCAATTCAGCTAAAACCCCATAAATCAGTGGTCTTCGCTAATTTTTTGGGTCCAAAAGAGGTGAAGGAGAGTAGACAAATATCTTCCTATTTGGGGCCATGTAATGTAATGTAATGTAATTTAATTTATTTCTTATATACCGCGACACCAATAACGCTTCTTGACATTCATTTCTACCAGAACACCTGGCCTTGGTCACACATGCAGAATACAGATAAACCCTATGCAAATACAGGACTACAAACAAAGTCCTAATATATAATATATACAAATGAAACCCTAAGATGCCAGACTCTGCATGCAGTACAACACCAGAGAAATAGAAACAAATGCTTTCTTCCTGAACAGTGCAAAATAGATAACAGATGTAAATACTCAAAACCGACATATTTCAATCACTAGATTGAAAATAAAATAATTTTTCCTACCTTTGTTGTCTGGTGATTTTATTTTTCTAATCATCTTTTCCCAGTCTCTAGCTGCACTTCTTTCTCTCTGTGCTCTGAACTCTGTTTTCAGGGCCTTCTTATGCATTTGCTGTATTTCTCTCTTTCACTTTCTTCAACTTTTCTCCTTCCCACAGTCTTGGCATCTCTCCCCATCCTTCCCTTCCCTCCTCCCTTTTGTGGCCTAGCATCTCTGTCCTTCCCTTCCCCCTCTCCCCTTAGTGTAGAAATCTCTTTCTTCTCCTTCTCTCTCTTTCCTTCCCTCCCACCTCCAGTAGTCTGACATCTTTCTCCTGCCCCTTCCTGCGATCTGGTATCTTTCTACTTCCCCTTCAAGTTTCAAGTTCTTATTTGTATTTGATGAATCGCTTATTCGAGTTACTAAGCGATTTACAACTTCATAAAACAAGTTTATATAAGTAAGCAAAATAACTTAAAACTAACAGTTTTGAGACATACACGAAACGTGAAGGATAGAGGGGTAAAGTTACATCTTCATAGCTTAAGAAAATAGACAAAAAACAAGGAAAAAACAATGGGATGGGTAAATAAAACTGAACCATAATATCTTCATCGAGAAGAAAGAAAGTTAAAGATTGAACACTTTAAAGAGGTGACTTTTTAGAAGGTTTTTGAATTGGCTAAAGTCTTTTTGTTCTCTAATATGCTGGGGAAGAGCGTTCCACAATTGGGGGGCCATTACTGAGAACATATCATGTCTTCTAGTGCCTATGAATTTCAATGATGGGACCATTAGGAGTTTTGGGGCCGTCGATCGAAGAGACCGGGAAGTATTGTGGGGGATGAGCATTCTATTAATAAATTGTGGTTCTTTAAAGATTAAAGTTTTAAATACAAGAAGTAATATTTTAAAAGTAATGCGGTAACTAATTGGGAGCCAATGGGAGTTAATCAGTAGGGGGGTGACATGATCATATTTTTTACCATTGGGTATAAGTTTAGCAGCTGTGTTTTGAATTATTTGAAGGCATCTTTTTTCCTTTTGTGTAATGTTAATTAATAGAGAGTTGCAATAGTCGAGTTTGGCAATGACCAAAGAGTGAATTAATATATTAATTGATTTCGGCTCCAGCCAAAGTGAAGAGGAAATAGGATCTTAAATTAGATATTGAAGCACCTTTTTAATTTTTTTTATTTGCAGTGGTCCATTGTGATCAGCAGTCCGCTCCCATGGCAGCCCTGAGGTCAAAGACCAGTGCCCTAACTGAGACCAGCCCTACCTGTGTACATTCCGGTTCAGCAGGAACTTGTCTAACTTTGTCTTGAATCCCTGGAGAGTGTTTAATTCTATAACAGCCTCCAGAAGAGGGTTCCAGTTTTCTACCACTCTCTGGGTGAAGAAGAACTTCCTTACGTTTGTACGGAATCTATCCTCTTTAAACTTCAGAGTGTGCCCTCTCGTTCTCCCTACCTTGGAGAGGGTGAACAATCTGTCTTTATCTACTAAGTCTATTCCCTTCAGTATCTTGAATGTTTCAATCATGTCCCCCTCAGTCTCCTCTTTTCAAGGGAGAAGAGGCCCAGTTTCTCTAATTTCTCGCTCTATGGCAACTCATCCAGTCCCTTAACCATTTTAGTTGCTCTTCTCTGGACCCTTTCTAGTAGTATCGTGTCCTTCTTCATGTACAGCAACCAGTGCTGGATGCAGTATTCCAGGTGAGGGTGTACCATGGCCCAGTACAGCGGCACGATAACCTTCTCCTATCTGTTTGTGATCCTCTTCTTAATCATTCCTAGCATCCTATTCACTCTTTCGCCACCGCCGCGCGGACAGTTTCATCGATCTGTCGCCCCAGCACTCCCAAGTCTCTATCCTGGGGGTTCTCTCCAAGTAACGCCCCGGACATCCTGTATTCGTGTATAAGATTTTTGTTACCGACATGTATCACTTTACACTTATCGACGTTGAACCTCATTTGCCATGTCATGGCCCATTTCTCAAGCGTGTTTATGTCACGTTGCAGATCTTCGCAATCCTCCTGCGTCTTCACTACTCTGAATAATTTAGTATCGTCTGTAAATTTAATCACCTCACTTGTCGTACCAATGTCCAGATCGTTTATAAATATGTTGAAGAGCACGGGTCCAAGCACCATAACCTGCAGCACTCCACTGGTGACGCTTTTCCAATCCGAGTATTGTCCATTTACCCCCACTCTCTGTTTCCTATCCACCAGCCAGTTTTTAATCCACGTGAGTATTTCACCCCCGATTCCATGGCTCGCAATTTTTCAAAGTAGTTGTTCAAGCAGAACCTTGTTGAACACCTTCTGAAAATCCAGATATACAATGCCAACCAGGTGACCCTTGTCTATCTGCCTGTTTACTCTCTCGAAGAAGTGCAGCAAGTTCATCAACCAAGATCTTCCTTTGCTGAAGCCGTGCTGGCTGGTCCTCATCAGATCGTGTCCGTCAAGGTGCTCAATGATGCGGTCCTTTATCAGCGCCTCTACCATCTTTCCTGATACCAAGGTCAGACTCACCGGTCAGTAGTTTCCCGGATCACCCCTCGAACCTTTCTTGAAGATCGGTGTAACATTCGCAACCTTCCAGTCTTCTGTAATCCTTCCCGATTTGATCGACAGATTGGCTATTAGTTGAAGCAGTTCAGCTATAGCCCCTTTCAATTCCTTGATTACCCTCGGATGGATGCCATCCGGTCCCAGGGATTTATAATTTTGTAAGTACAGGATTGTGTGAGAACAACTTAAAAGACAAACGCTTAAAGTAAGTACGCTATACATAGAGAGGTAGATACTTTATTTACTCTCTTTGTTAATTATTCTTTTTTATGCTTTTTTCTCAGCCCGTATATCGACTAAAACCCTGACGAAGCCGCATGTTACGGCGAAACGGGCTCCCGTCGGATATTTACTATGGGAACTAAGCTTTCTATCTTGTTATAAAACTACACAAGATAAGTGCCTTTTTGGCTGTCTTTACTTGAATTTGCGTATTTTGCACCATTCTGCTGCTATTCTGTGCTTTATGTACTTGCACAATCTTATTGAGCCTATTTTGCACATAAGATAATAATTGCTTTGCTGATTTGCACATTCCAAGTTACTGTAAATCAGACATTAAAATCTTTGCAAGTTTTGCACAGTTATATTAATTGCATTTTTTGCACAAACAGAATCTATGCTTATTTGCACTTTTTATAACAAAATATATATGAGTTGCTAATTTAGCACTAAGTTAAAAGAAAAGAAAATAATGAAATATATAAAAAAATAAGTTAGAGTAGTGGATAAAAATTGTTTACATTAGTTATTTTGTCCATCATGAAGGTTTTATAGATCGATGAAAGACACTCACGCCACTATTCCATATGTGAGCTATAACAATATAACTCGCAGGAGTGGCATATCTGAGATCATTTTCCTTCATGTTTAAAAAGGTTTAAAAAAATTTAAAAAATTATAACCATACTAAATAAAGTTTTGGGCAGCTTTGATTAACCTTTTTTGTGGATCTATTTATAATTTTTAAGCCTATCAATCTGTTTGCATATCTCTTCTAGACTGACCGTCAACCCTGTCAGTTTTCTGTCTTCATTTCCCGCGTATAGCCCGTCGGCTTCCGGTATGTTGTGTATATCCTCTTCGGTAAACACAGATGCAAAAAATGTGTTCAGTTTGTCGGTGATGGCTTTGTCCTCCTTTAGCACTTCCTATGTTCCATGGTCATCCAACAGCCCTACCGCTTCCTTCGCGGGTTGTTTCCCCTTAATATATCGAAAGTTTTTCGCCTCCTTAGCTATTTTTTCCTCGTAGTCTCTTTTGACCCCTCTTACCACCTTATGGCACCTGCTTTGATGCTGTTTGTGCTTTTGCTGACAGCAAGTTCCTTGGATTGACCATTTTCTTGGTGAATTCTCACTTCCCATTTATATGTCCCATATCCCGATGCAATTTTTGCAGGAAAAAAACTGTCACATTTAGAAAGAAAATCTGTCTAGAATTTTTCTGGTCTCAAGTTTTAGATTCTCTCTCCAGCTCTCCTAGGGAACACACGATTGATGATAGCTGGCATAATTGGAGATCTGTTACAGAATGAGCCTATCAATCCTTGGTGCCAGTTATCACCAAAACAATCTCCTATGCTCGGAATGCACCATGGTTCCTACCCATTCATAGAGCCCTAAAACAAAACTATAGGAAGTTAGGAAAGAAATGGAAAAAATGTCATTCAGATATAGATAAATTAAATTGGAGATCTGCAATTAGAAATTATAATTTTGAACTTAGGAAAGCGAGAAAAACCTATTATGGATGTAAAATAGCTAAGTCCAATAATCAGAGTAGTACTCTTTTTAAACTCTGGCGTTCTCTGACTAACTCTCACTCATAGTTTGAGCAATCATCATCAACTTCTGCCAACGTTCTAGCCTGCTCTTTTCAAGATAAAATCTCTCTTATTAGGCAATCTTTTCCTGCAGGAAATATTGGATATTTCTTCTCTAATTCCAAAAATCCCACATTGGAGATACCAGCTGATCGCTATTGGTGCTTTTTTGATTCAGTTTCTGAATACCAAGTCTTCAAATTGTGTGAAAAATTGAAAGTGTAAATGTTCACTGGATCCATTTCCATCATATCTTTTTCTTAATATTCCTTCTCAGGCTATAACATGGTGGGGACCATCTTACTAAATTACTCATTGGAAAATGTATACTTTTCGCAATCTATGGAACAAATAACACTCCTTCCTCCTCTGAAAAAAAATCAGATCTAGATCCTACTATCCCTTCTCATTATCGACCAATTGCCAATATACCTTTGTTGACAACATTCCTAGAATCAATTGTAGCTGGTCAACTTACCAATTACCTGGAGATATTCTCACTACTTCAACCTTTTCAACATGGATTTCATTCTAATTTTAGTACTGAAACCTTATTGATTTCTCTTCTTTTTAAAATCCATCATTTACAACTACAAAATAAAATGTTCAATTTTGCTTCAGTTTGATTTGTCTGCGGTGTTTGATGTAGTGCATCACGATATTCTGCTCCAATTACTTTCAGATATCGGACTTAATCAGGTTGTTCTTGACTGGTTTTCTAAATTTTTACTTTCTCGTTCTTATTCAGTGAATATTGAACGTAATATTTCTAATTCCTGGCAGCCTCCTTGTGGGGTTTCCCAGGGCTCTCCGCTTTCCCTAGTCTTGTTCAATTTTTATATGACTATTTTGAACACATAAGTTGTTAGCTTGGGAAACACTTTTTACCTATGCGGATGATATCTTTATATTGATTGAGATTGATTCAAATATTACAATTTTGTTTTTAAAATATATCACTGTATTTCCAAACTTTAAGCTTGGGCTATGTCTGTCCAGATGAAGTTAAATGCAGCCAAAAGTAAACTTTTGTGGTTAGGCTCAAAATTTGACTATCTTCCTTCCATTGTATGTTTGGATTCTGGGACCTCCCTGCAAATTGAGTTTGCCTTGAAGATTTTGGGAATACTTTTCGACTCTTCCCTTACCTTTAAGGATCAAATAAACTCTCTGGTTAAGAAATGTTTTTTCAGTTTACGAATGCTGAGGAAGGTTAGATCTCTTTTCCATCAACGTCATTTTTCTGTCTTGGTCCAATCAATTATACTATCTCGGCTAGATTACTGTAATGCTATTTATCTTAGCATCACAAAGATCTGAGTCCTCCAAAAGCTTCAATTGATTCAGAATACCACTATGAAATTGATTTATGGAAAGAGAAAATTCGACCATGTGACTCCTTTGCTTTTGAGCCTCCATTGGCTCCCGGTTCATCTCAGAATCCAGTTTAAATGTATATGCATAATTTTCAAAATTTTATATGGTATTTTTATTCCTCTTGTTCCTCTTCTATGGAACGTTTACAGATTTTCTTATGCAAGAGGCACTCAACAATCAAAACTTTCCCTCCCTTCTAGGAAAGGAATTAAAAGAGTCAAGAATTTCATCCTCTCTTTGGATTTTAAATTTTCCCAATTATGGAATGAGCTTCTTTTAATTTTGAGATGTCCCAGTCCTTTCCAATCCTTCCATAAATCTTTAAAAACTTTTCTATTTGCTAAACATTTTGAAAATTAATCTCCTTGCAATTTTAGCATATCTTTATTAATTATTGTTAACCATGTCAAGCTTCTTCTGGTTGATGGCCCGGTATATAAAGCTAAGTTTTAGTTTAGTTTAATACAGATACAGAACCTTGATGTTGGCCCTTGTCACCATAAGGTTTAGAATGGATTCTCTAAACCAATTTTTACGAGTGCAAATGCTACAGGTGCCACATCCTTGTTTTAAGAACTTGTGTGCTTAAACAAGAAATTCTGCTTGAATATTTTGCATTCTAGCAGTAAGTGCTGCAGATCCAATAAGTGTTTCTCATACCTCCTTATTTGTTAACTTAAGCCACTGCAGTAAGTTCTTGGGAAAATAAAGGTCATCAGTGCTCTTCTGAGGCCTCTAGCAGTAACTGAACTATGGAAAGCTCCAGAGTTTTGAAGAATCAGGATACCATGGACTGAGACTAAGCTCCTTGTGCCACTTGATCGTGATAGAGAGCACCCCAGTGAACAGGCTGGTACCTGATGTTATGTCAAAATGGGAGCTTCAAGAACATAATGCAGAACCAAAACCAGCACCTTATGCAGCAGCATTCTAAGAACTCCAAGTGTACACTACACTTGTACCTCTAAGGTAGATTACAAGTGCTCAGTTACAGTATAGTATCATATAAATAACAGAAATGTCAATTGGACAGGTATTTTTACAAGTGATCAAGTTTTCAGAGCTTGTCTAAAAAATTGCTATGTGAAATCAGACTTTAGAAGAGGACTAGCCAAATGGTTAATGCAGTGACCTGAGAACCAGGGACCTGGAGAAACCAAGAAATCATCTAAGCCCAAAGCCACAAGCACCTGTATCTAGCACTATGACTGAGACTCCATGTGGCAAAGAAGCAACTGAATGTAGAATTAAACTGGCATACTCCCTAAACTTGAAGGAAAACAGTAACTTGATGATTATTCTCTCACCTAAGAAATGTGGACTTCAACAGAAAGCAGACCACACAGCCAACAGACTGAAAGAAGTTTAGTATACAAGCTGCCATCTTTTTGGTGTCTTAAAAGGAATACTGGCTCAAAACATCCAGATGTCCCAAAATAGATGCACTCAGAATCCTTCTTGGTGAATAAAAGGTGCATCCAATAAAAAAAAAATTTTTTTGGAGAACGCTTTGGTAGCAATTGCTCAAGCCTAAAGGGAATATGCTGGTCAACAGACGAATGTAGCAGCTCAAAAACAAGTAGAAAAGAGTAACAAAGTTGTTAAAAATTATCCCCACTGCTATTACTAATCAAGGTTTAAATCTGAAGTAATAGGCATATATTCCAGTTCTCCAGACAATTCAGGAAGCAGTTTCACTGCTCTTCAATCTGAAAGAATCTGTAGCACAGCTGCCAGAAAGACAGGGAACACAGTGAAGCTCCAGGGCAACCTTGTATAACTTCAGAGACAGAAATTATTTGATTGCATGCTCTACTATTGTTCCATGGCTGACATGACTGCAAATGAGAAATGATTAATAACCATAACGACCCAGCTTGCATTTTCCACCCTTCATGCAAGCTATTCTAATTTTATTAGAACTATGCTAAAGGCTTTGGCCTGCCTCATAATTATAAGGCTTGGGCTCCTTCAAGATATTCACTAAGGATCCAATATCTTCCTTGAAGAGCATTTTGCTTTTGAAAGGAAATCTTCTAAGCTGAATGTTGGGAGAGGAAGTTGCAGTCCTCTTTCCTAAGGTATAGAAAGGGAAAGGCTGAAGCTATTAGGAGACTGCCTCCTGCAGAAAATGCAAAAAAAAAAAATCAAAGGTAATACGGTGTATCCCCACTGATTCCTTATTCAAGAGTGCTGAGCTTGGACACTACTAGATCCAGGATACACAAGCATTAGAACCTTAGCATTGCATTCTGTTGCTTAAGAGCTACGAGTCACATAAAAGTCTACCACCAGAAGGGATTTCAGCTAGGAATACAAAACATTGCACACTGTTATGATGTAAGATCAAAAATGTGAGACAGGAAGTAAGCAAACCTATGACTTTCTCTGCACTTATGGGTTTGGATTTGTGATTTAACTACTTGTCTTTTCAAAATCGTTGTCAAGGCAAGTTACTATCAAGTAGGTCTTACAATCTAAATTGTACCTGAGCCAATGGAAGGTGAAGTGACTTGTCCAAAATCACATGGAGCATCAGCAGGAGATGTGGGATTTGAACCCTAGCTTCCCTGGTTTTCAATCCACTACTTTAATCACTAGGATACCCCTCCATTCCACTTTTCAGGGCTTCCAGCTGTGTACATCTGGATTACATAACAGATTGGGTGCCACTTACCTTTCTCTAAGTTCACTGATTAAGTCCATTTTTTTCATAACTAGTTGAAGTGGAAGTAGCTCTTCATCTTTAAATGTTTTCTGTTAAATACAAACAGATTATGTTAAATGAAAATGCACAAAGGTTATATATTTAAGGCATTAGGTTTTTATCTTTCATTTTCCTAAAAGCATTGCAAAAATAAATCATGGCATAACCTTAAAGAAAATAAAGCATTAATTTGATGTTTCTCCATTCTGAATGACACAAATATATGTAAAGCTATTGCCCCCACATTACCACCAAAGCTGCATCTTTTACCTCATCGTGGGGACATCCCTGTGGCAGAAGAATGCGTGCGCCCAACTCCCTCCCTCTCAGGACAATAAAAGTAAAATCTACTATTTTGGATGTACTGTTCTTCTGCTACTTATGCACGGATACACTGACCACTTCTGAAGGTAATTTTACAAAGTTTTTCCCCATGTATAAAGAAATGGCTGTGATAACATTTGCAAGTGGGTATACAGAGATATAAAAGCGCAATGCAAGATTTTGCCTACATTTATGTGATCTCTATGTAAACATTCCTGGGGGTTTTGTTGCAATGTACATGTGTGTTTTACAAAATACTCAAATGCATAGAATATACAGACATGTTAATACCTTCATTGGAACAGGTGTAGGTTTATACAAGGGGATTTACACACTGCTAGAAGTCATTTATTTGAGGGTTGAATGAAAAGTAACACTTCTACCTTAATATTTCAACAGCTTCGACACAGCAAACGTTCATTTGGCCTTTGAAATCTCTTCTTTCACCTCAACTGGCAACAAGTATCTATGTGAATATGTTTTGCTATTGTTTGTAAAAATGAAAGCATGCAATGAATACTCGTGATTTAAGCAATGTGTCAGGATAGAATTCTGACTGTTGAAGGAGTCCCTGTAATTGAAATTCACCACAACATGCAGGTTATTTATGGTGATGACCGTTGATGTGAGATTGATTTAAGACAGTGGATCACGAAAGGCAAATGTGTGATCAAAAATGAAGTAGACAACCCATGACAGCATCCGATGAGTCTCACCTGAGAAAGGTTGATAAACTTGTATAGAAAAATGAGGATCACTCAAAGGAAGTTTCAAGTTTCAAGTTTATTCATATTATTTGATTGAACGCTTTACCAAATTACAAAGCGTGGTACAAAAGGTAAAAATATGATTTTAGAGAAATCACATATACATAATTCGTAACCAGACCTACTTGGGTATTTGCTTTTTAAAGCCACGGGAAACAGTAGGAAAGAGGGGAGGAAATACAATTTTAAAGAAAAAGTACATAAAAGGGAAGTATATAAGGAGGGTAGGAAGAAGAGGATTGCTGGCAGAGATGGGGTCGAATAAGAGCTATTAAAAATCTTAATTTGGAGATGGCTGAAATCGTAAAGTATTACATCTTGGTTGGACATTGTATTTTCAGTTAAAGGCTTCTTTAAAAAGAAGGCACTTTAAACTACTCTTAAATTTCTGCAAATCTTGTTCGAGTCTTATATATAAGGGAAGAGAATTCCAAGTCATTGGAGCAGTTACAGAAAAAATAGAAGCACGGCGTGTTCCGATAATTTTCAAGGAAGGAACATTAAGGGTAAACTGTGAAGTGGATCTAAGAACTCTCGATGAGCTCTGTGGAATCAAAAGCCTATCTATAAATGCCGGAGCGTTGGTTTGTATAGTCTTGAAGACTAGAAGAGCTATTTTATATGTAATCCTATATGTAACTGGCAACCAGTGAGCTTTTTGCAGTAATGGGGTGACATGAGAACAGTTCAAAAGTACAAGGAGGAAATTGTGCAAACGCAATGCTAAGCCTCACACAGCACAAACCACCACAGGAGGAATTGTGAAGATGGGTCTCAAAAGTCTTACTCTATCTACCATACAGCACAGTCTTAGCACCATGTAATTTCTATCTTTTTCCAAGAGAAAATAAGAATATCTTTGGAAGCATATACGTAACTCAAATGAAAAGGTGAAAAAGACTGAACAACTGGTTGAAGCAATAAGATGAGCTATCCTTTCATAACCATTTTCAAACATTTATCCATCATTGGTAGAAATATGTGATGAATGCTGGTAACTACATGTAACAGAAGAACAAGTTTGAAGAATTATTTATTTTTATTCATTATAATATCTTCATTTTGGAGGCATTCTTGTCACACAAACCTAATTTTATGAAAGCATATTGGTGCCTATGCCTTTTTGAAATTTCATAATTTCACAAATACATTCTTTATACATTCAAAACTAAAGATTTAATAAAAAGATCTTTATAATAAGCATAATTATCTTTACTACAAAGCTTGTTTTTTTGGTACCACTCAAGTTTCTTTAGAAACAGGCAATTGGCCCTGTCTTTCTGCATTTGATTTATTTACTTAATATATCGCTTAAAAGTAGCAAAGTCGTTTACAATAAATTGTACACACTATATAAGACAATCTACAAATAACTGCAATAAAACATCTAAAATATAAAATACAGCAAGATGATACTATCTAGTTCAGTGTCCCAACTACAAATATTACCCTAGGTAAATGAGGATGAAAAACCAAGTTTTTACAGCTTTACAAAAGCTAAGATAGCTTTAATGACTGTATAGAGTGGAATGCCATCTTACAATAAAGCTTTCTGTTATTTCTGGATGTGAATATCACCTGAGTGTGTCAGCTCGTGTGTGTTCTCCGACAGCGTCATTTTTGATCACAAGGGAGCTAAGTTTGAGAGTGAATATCAACTAAATTAGCAGGTTCCTGAGAAAGGAATCAGGTCCAGAAGAGGTGCTATTAGGGGACTTCAAGAGACAGAGAGATCTTCACTGAAAAGACTTTGCTGGGAAATTGCTTACAAGCTTGGGAAAAGGGAATCCTAAAACTAAATAGCTAAGTTCAGGGACTTATTTTATTTAAAGTACTTTGCTCACTTAGCAAGGGAGTTTTAGGGATAGGTTATTTTTCTTAGCATAGGAAGTGTTTGTTAGTGTACATAGGCTAGCATTTCAAGACGATATTTTAAAATTGCTATAGTATTAGTATAAAGTACAGTTAATAGGCATAGGCAGCTTCAGTTTCACAAAACAGGAAGTTACATCAAAAGGAAAGACTCTAGCAGAGGAAAAGCCCAAGAGCAGGCCTGAGTTGACGAGTCTGATTTTTTCCCATAACAAATCAATTCAGTCAAACTGAATTGGTGAATCGATTCGAACTGTGAATCGGGCAGCACTAGTGCATAAGCCAGCCTAACACACTCTGGTTGTTTGGTCAACAAAACAGAGGCTATAATTATCAAAAACCTTCATTGACTTTTTGAAATTCCTCTTCCTTGGACTTAAGACATAACCATTACCAGTCAAAATGACAATGAGAAAAGACAGTGACAGAATGTAAGTAGTGGTCTGTTACTTACCATCTGTGTCCCCACACTCAGTGCTAGTGAAACAACAAGCCTTCTCTGTTTTGTGCTTGGTCCATTAATAGTATTTTCAGCTAGGACCAGAGCAGATAGCACATCAAGCCGCTGTTCGCTGTATTTTTTGTCAGAGATTACTCTTTTCTGGGTATGAAGGGAATGGGGGGGAGGGGAGAGAAAAAAAATTCATAATTGATACCATTATTAATTAGAAAAGCACTCTAGCAGCCTATTTACTGAGCTGTCTCAACTATTTAGCCACCCCTTGTCTCTTTGAACATGGCCTCCTCTCTTCAGTCCATATCAAAGCAAGTGATAACCCCTAGGAGAGGAAATAAAAACAAGGGGGAGCTCTGGGAACTCCCCAATCCAGCATCTTCCACCCCTTGCTCTTGCTGGTCTTGGCTCTCATAGTAACAGCACATGATGGCAGATAAAGACCCAAATGGTCCATCTAGTCTGCCCAACCTGATTCAATCTAAAAATTTGTTGGGTTTTTCTATTTTTTTCTTCTCCTTAGCTATTTCAGGGCAAGAATCTAAAGCTCTGCCCAGTACTGTTCTTAGGTTCCAACTACTGAAGCCTCCGTCGAAGCTCATTCCAGTCCATCTACACCCTCCAAGCCATTGAAGCCCTCCTCAGCCCATCCTCCCCAAACGGCCATATACAGACACAGACCGTGCAAGTCTGCCAAGTACTGGCCTTAGTTCTTCAATATTTACATTACGTCCTAGTCGCGGGACCAGGACGTCAGAACAGAGGCCAGCATAAACAGGAGGCAGGGAGAACTCAAACAGCGGGGAAAAGTAAGGGGGCATTGCCTCCCTGTCAGACAAGGTCAGTTGCTGCTATGGATCTCTTGAGCTTCCTACATCTCCTCACCTGTGAAGTGACCAAAAAATGCTAAGCTCAGGGCTCCTGTGGTACAAGGACACACCTCATCTGACCATCTAGTGCAGGGATCTCAAAGTCTTTCCTTGAGGGCCCCAATCCAGTCGGGTTTTCAGGATTTCTCCAATGAATATGCATTGAAAGCAGTGCATGCACATAGATCTCATGCATATTCATTGGGGAAATCCTAAAAACCCGACTGGATTGCGGCCCTCAAGGAGGGACTTTGAGACCCCTGATCTAGTGCATGATATGGTATCTAAATCACCAGAGGAGTCCGTAATAATCCATTTTTACCAAAATCGAGTTAATCTGAGTCAGTAGGCTTTTGAAATAAAATTGGGAAATCCAAGATGGCCACTGCGGCAGCATTTTAGTGTCAAAAGATGAGGATTCATTGGGACACCCTGAAAAACCCTTAGATTTGTATAATTCAGACCCACCTCAATTTTTCCATAGACAGTAAAGCACAGTTACTTACCGTAACAGGTGTTATCCAGGGACAGCAGGCAGATATTCTTAACGCATGGGTGACGTCACCGACGGAGCCCCGGTACGGACCTTTTTAACTAGAAAGTTCTAGTTGGACGCACCGCACATGCGCGAGTGCCTTCCCGCCCGACGGAGGAGTGCGTGGTCCCCAGTTAAGATAAGCCAGCTAAGAAGCCAACCCGGGGAGGAGGGTGGGACGTAAGAATATCTGCCTGCTGTCCCTGGATAACACCTGTTACGGTAAGTAACTGTGCTTTATCCCAGGACAAGCAGGCAGCATATTCTTAACGCATGGGTGACCTCCAAGCTAACAGAGAGGGAGGGGGGATGGTTGGCTATTAGGAAAATAAATTTTGTAACACAGATTGGCCGAAGTGTCCATCCCGTCTGGAGAAGGCATCCAGACAGTAGTGAGTAGTGAATGTGTGAACTGAGGACCAAGTGGCAGCCTTGCAGATTTCCTCGATGGGCGTGGAGCGGAGGAAAGCCACAGAAGCAGCCATAGCTCTGACCCTATGGGCTGTGACAGCACCTTCCAGTGAGAGACCGGCCCGAGCATAACAGAACGCAATGTAGGCAGCAAGCCAGTTAGAAAGCGTCCGTTTAGAGACAGGGCGCCCCAGACGGTTAGGGTCAAAGGACAAAAAGAGCTGAGGTGAAGAGCGGTGAGCCCTGGTACGGTCAAGGTAGTATGCAAGGGCCCGCTTACAGTCTAGCGTGTGTAACGCCTGTTCCCCAGGATGAGCATGGGGTTTAGGGAAAAAGACAGGCAATACAATGGACTGGTTGAGGTGGAAGTCCGAGACCACCTTGGGAAAAAATTTAGGATGTGTTCACAGAACCACCTTGTCATGGTGAAAAACCGTGAAAGGTGGGTCAGCAACCAGTGCATGCAGCTCACTGACCCTCCTGGCAGAGGTGATGGCAATGAGGAAAAGCACCTTCCATGTGAGAAGTTTGAGCGAAGTTGTGGCAAGAGGCTCAAAAGGAGGTTTCATGAGGGCTGATAAAACCACATTCAGGACCCAGACGACAGGAGGAGGCTTCAGAGGTGGTTTGACATTGAAGAGGCCTCTCATGAACCGGGAAACCAGAGGATGGGCCGTGAGAGGTTTTCCGAGGATAGGCTCATGAAACGCAGTGATGGCACTGAGGTGGACTCTGATTGAGGTAGACTTGAGGCCAGCATCGGACAGAGAAAGCAAATAGTCCAGTACAGTTTCCACCGCCAATGAGGTGGGATCGTGATGATGCAGGAGACACCAAGAGGAGAACCTGGTCCACTTCTGATGGTAACATTGGAGAGTGGCCGGTTTCCGGGAGGCATCCAAAATGCGACGGACAGGCTGAGACAGATTCTCTGGAGAGGTCAGCCCGAGAGAAACCAAGCTTGTCAGGTGGAGTGAAGACAGATTGGGATGTAGTAGAGACTGATGCTGCTGCGTAAGTAGAGTAGGAAACACAGGAAGAGGAATGGGCTCCCTGGAGCTGAGCTGAAGCAGGAGGGAGAACCAGTGTTGGCGAGGCCACTGAGGAGCGATGAGAATCATGGTGGCCTTGTCCCTGCGGAGTTTGAATAACGTCCGCAACATCAGAGGGAGTGGAGGAAAGGCATAGAGGAACCGATCCGTCCAGTCGAGCAGGAATGCATCCGGGGCCAGACGGTGAGGAGAGAAGAGTCTGGAACAGAACTGGGGCAGCTGATGGTTGTGAGGAGCTGCAAAGAGGTCCACCTGCGGAGTGCCCCAGCGAGCAAAGATGGAGCGGAGTGTTGGAGGGTCCAGAGTCCACTCGTGAGGTTGAAGGATGCGGCTGAGATTGTCGGCCAGGGAGTTCTGTTCGCCCTGGATGTAGAGGAAGGCTGCCACCACAATAAGGCACTTGGTGAACACCCTGGGCGATGATGCGAGGCCAAAGGGTAGTACCTTGTACTGATAGTGGCGGTGCTGAATCTGAAAACGGAGGTAGCGACGTGAATTCAGATTGATGGGGATGCGAGTGTAGGCCTCTTTGAGGTCTAGGGAACATAGCCAGTCGTGTTGAGAGAGAAGAGGGTAAAGCGTGGTCAGGAATCGAATCCGGAGGCCTGTATGGTGGCAACAGGCCCCGCCGGGGCCGGCCTGAAAAAATAAGGAAAGCTTGACGAGTTTTTTTTTTTTTTTTTTGAAAACAAAAATAAAGGGAATCCGATAAGAAAAATAGGAAAAGAGTGAGAAAATACGTGAGCGGGAAGGCAAAAATTAGTTTTTCAACGGCCGTTGAAAACACATGCGTCTTCTTCGCTCCGCGGAAACGAAGAAACTGGGGACCACGCACTCCTCCGTCGGGCGGGAAGGCACTCGCGCATGCGCGGTGCGGCCAACTAGAACTTTCTAGTTAAAAAGGTCCGTACCGGGGCTCCGTCGGTGACGTCACCCATGCGTTAAGAATATGCTGCCTGCTTGTCCTGGGATAATGAGCTGTACTCATAGATGATAATGGAGAAGGGATTTCTGCCTCAGACAAGCAAGGGTAACTCCAGCAGCTTGTTCTTTGGGCTGCATTTTATTCAGGTCCCAAAAACCTGAAACCCTCGACCTCTCATGCTCTTGCTCGATTCTTCAGGGGCGGGGGGGGGGAGGTATACAGCCAACCACCATCAGGGTCAAATCAGCCTGTGCTCAAGTGCCTGACTCCACAGGGGCAAGTACTGCTCCCAGGGAACCTAGCCCCGAGCTTCCAAGTGTTAACGCATGCCGGCCAATTAGGTGCTCTTTTTAAAAAAGTATGGCCATCATGGCTACAAAACCTTCAAATTAATCGAATTGCAACCTCTGCTAGCAATTCTTATTTTATTAATTAACTTTTCTCTTGTAATTTAATTATCTTTTTTGGTTTTCTTTAATATTATTTTATAAAAATGGTATGTTCAGCATACATTATGCAATAACCTCTTTCTTAATAAAAGACGTTTAACAAAGCACTTATCTCATTTAGAGCACATGAACATTTCTACTTAAACTGCCAATGTATTGGTATGCTTTCTTAGCAATATAACTCGGATAGCCCCTCTTTAGTAGTTTAGTCTTAAGTTCCGACGTTTTTTAAATCTCCCCCTTGTTTTCAGGTAGAACAGTTTCATTTTTCCCCTCAACATCTGTGAAAAGTTGAGATAATCTTTTTGGTATGTATTTAAACTGCACTTTAGAATTGTTTTAAATTTTACCTACTGTGTTACCCTGAAAATAAGACCTACCTCGAAAATAAGCCTTAGCATGATTTTTGGGGTAGGTCTTAATATAAGTCTTATCCCAAAAAATAAGCCCTAGTTGTAGGCAGCCACGCTTCCCTCCGCCCCCCCGCTGAACTGCCGCTAACCCTCCATCCTTCCCCTCCCAACCGATCCCCGACGACTGCGACCATAAATACCTTCCAGCAGAGGAGCGTCAGGCCAGCAGCATTCAGAGGCTGCTTCATGGCTTTCTCGCTGGGGAATTCCTTTTGCCACGTCACTGATGATGTCATCAGTACACAGAAGGCCCCAGCGAAAAGGCCACGAAGCAGCCTGTGAGTGCTGCTGGCCCAACACTCCTCTGTCGGAAGGTATTTATGGTCACGGTCAGCGGGGATTGGTTGGGAGGAAAGGATGGAGGGTCAGCGGGGGTTTGGTGATTCGGCTGCGCGTGCTCATGACTTCTGCTGCACAAGGGACGGGAGGGAGGGAAGGATGGAAGCTAGGCAAGGGTTCTGCCGCAAGAGGGATGGGAGAGAAGGAAGGATGGAAGCTGAGCAAGGGTTCTGCTGCACAGGGGAATGGGAGGGATAGAAAGATGCTGCAGAGGGAAGACACAAGGGGATGGGTGAGAGGGGAGGAAAGATGTTGCACATCCTGACATCACAGGCAGGATCGCAGCAGAGGAAACAGCTCCGAAGACCTATGGCAGCTTGCAAAGATCGCTAGCACCATGATCTTCAATGCAGGCTGCTGATATTAGGTAAATAGTGTACAGGAGGCCAGGAGAACAGGCCTTTCGGGGGGGGGGGGGCGCAGTCCTTCGGGGGGTGGGTACAAGCAGGCCTTCAGGAGTGACAGGCATTCGAAGGAGGGGTGTGCAGACAGGCCTCCAAAGGGGGGGGGGGACAGGCCTTCAAAAAGGAGATCAGGCCTTCAAGGGGGGTTGCAGGCCTTCAAAGGGGGGGATATTGGCCTTCAAGGGGGGGTACTGGCCTTCAAGGAGAGATGCAGGCCTTCAAGGGGGGGGTCAAAGAGATGTGCATATGCCGGACTTTGGGGGGAAGAAATAATGAGTCTAAAAACAGATGAGAGGGAGAGAGATGGTGGACAAAGGGATTTAGGAAGGGAAGGAACAGAAAGGGAGAGAAGTTGGACACAAGGGATGGTGTGGAGGGGGGATAGAGATACTGGATAGGAGGGTAGTTTGGAAAAGAAAGAGAGAGATGGTGGACCCTGGGGTGGTGGGGAAGGAGGGTGAGATGCTGGATGAAAGGGTAGTTGAGAAAAGGTGGATCTGGGGATGGAGACGAAAAAAAGGAAAGATGCCAGACCTCCGGGGGAGGGAAGGGAAACAGGAAGGGAGAGGACGGAGAAAGAAGGAGACCCTGGCAAGCAAGTTATCAGAAGACAACCAGAACCGGGGACCAACAAGATTTGTATAATGACCAGACAACAAAAGGTAGAAAAAATAATTTTATTTTCTGTTTTGTGATTACAATATGTCAGATTTGAAATGTGTATCCTGCCAGAGCTGGTATTAGACCGCAAACGTGAGCTAGGATTTAACAGAGAGGAAAAGTCTTTTTTTGTTTATTTTGTTTACACCACAGCGCCAGTGTGGTTAGGAGAAGGCAAAGGGGGTGAAGAGGCTATAAAATAAACCCACCAGGATGTTTGAAAAAAAAACGCCCAATTGGGCAGGAAAATCGAATCGAATCAAAAAATCGACTCAATGGGGCTGAATCGGGTAGCACTAGTGCACACAGATGAAAAGACATCTTGCAGAAGTTAGGACTGAGAAAAGCGGGTGCTGCCCAGAGAGATAAATGGGTGGAGAGAAAAAATTGATTGATATTTTCTGCAAGCAACTTGCGAGTTGAGGTGCTTTACCCTCCATAAGGAATAATGCTGTTTGCACAGGAAATGACTGATACTCTTGCACAGTCAGACAATCTGTCTTGGTAACAGAGATGCTCTCGTTGCAATTAATGTTATTTTGTTTGCAATCTTCAAATAAAAAAAAAAAAAGATTTAAACCTAAAACACAAAGAAAATATCTGGACATGTGTTTACAAACCAAACCATTTTGCCCCCAAAAGCCCCCTCCCCTGCCATCCTCTGGATACAATTCTATTCAGAATGCTGGTTACACTCCAGAATCAAGCTTTTCAACTGAACAAGAATAAAAACAAACACAACAAACAGCTGTATAAATGTTTAATAACCATTTGATTTCCATTAACTAATATTTAACATCCCCTATCCCAAACCCTCCGCCTCCCTCTATATATCCATAGCATCTACCAGATAGGTCAGAATATGAATTCCAGAACTGGCATTATCCATTCTTGTAAAATGTACATAATAGACTAAAGAATTCCCACAAAAGGTGTGATTAAGAACAGTGGCGTACCTAGGGTACGTGGCACCCAGGGCTCAACATTTTTTGACACTCCCCCATGTAAAAAAATATTTTTTGTAATAACCATGAAACGGAATAAATGGTCAGAATAGAAACAGGCAGTGAAAATTTTCTTTTATTGAACCTCATATATGTAACCATTATTCCAAACATAACATAAATTATGTCTGAATTGTCATGACATCAGAAGTACATATGGGGTAGTTGCAGGTGATGCTTGGGACAGTTCTGATTGTGTTAGCTCGGTTTTATGTGTTTTTTGAATAGATGGGTTTTTATTTCTTTTTTTAAGGTTTTGTAGTCTGTGGTCGAGGTCAATAGGTTGTAGAGTTGGGGGTCGAGTGTTAGGGAGGTTGTCGAACAGTTTTTTTTCTTTTGACGATTTTGGTTGGAGGGTGTGTGAATGGTGACTGAGTTGTCCTATATCTGGTTGAGGTGGATTGAATTATTTAACTGAAGAAATTAGTTACACCCCCCCTATTTCACACACATTAATTCTCTTTCCATTTTTTTTACCATTATAAAAAAACACTGATAAGTTCCTAGAAATAAATACATTAAAATAAGAAGTGAAAACAAAGACATAACATAAGAATAGTCTAACTGGGTCAGACCAATGGTCCATCATGCCCAGTAGCCCATTCTCATGGTAACCAATCCAGGTCACTAGTACCTGGTCAAAACCCAAAGAGTAGCAACATTCCATGCTATCAATCCAGGGCAAGCAGACACTTCCCCCATGTCTTAATAACAGACTATGGACTTTTCCTCCAAGACTTTGTCCAAACCTTTCTTAAAACCAGAAACGCTATCTGCTTTTACCATAACTTCTGGCCACTTCATTTTTAAGCTTAAATCTTTCCTTCCAAACAGATGTCAAATAGAGAAAGAACAAGGTAACTTCACAAGGACTTAGCTGTGCAGGAAATGTGAATCTCCTCATACACCCACCATATAGTGCAAAAATGTGTAAAGGTCTGTTTTTTTCTTTTGATCACTACATAGCCTAATGCCACACAAACATATTCTGAAGTCAATGCTAAGGTTAACAAAGTTTCCTTCCTTGGACCACAAGGAGATACTGACAAACCACTGGAAGAGATCCCAAAACAACAACCCAGGCACAACACCCAAAGACCCACTCAGTGTGTGAACTAGTTGAGTGGAGTGGACTAACTGGGGGGTGGAAATGGGCCCGGAGTTTGCTCAGCAGAATTTCCCAGACCATCTCACATTGACACGCTGCCACCACCACCACCATTAGGAACACCTCACCGGGTAGGCCAGCAATGCTTATAAACTTTATAAAACACATTATTATATTTTCTTACACAACACATATTTTAACTGAACTCTGACATCCTCAGCCTTGCCATTCACAAAAATAGAAGGAAGAAAAGTTCCCGTTTCCTGCTGTCTCATGTCCCCGGCCTATACAATATTTTTCTTCTGCAGACCCTTCAAAAGTCTGACCAAATTCTCGTTTCACTTGCATTATAAAGTACTGAGGATGCTATCTCTCCCCAATCCCAGGTCTTAAAGTCTAAGACAGTAGCGCAAACTAGTGCTGCCCGATTCAGGAAAAAAAAAAAAAATTTTGATTCAATTCAGCCTATTGAATTTGTTTTTCGATTCGACTTTCCTGCCCAATTGGGATGTTTTGTTGTTTTTTTTTCAAACATCCTGGTGGGTTTATTTTATAGCTTTTTCACCCCCCTTTGGCTTCTCCTCACCACACTGGCGCTGTGGACTTTTTCTCTCTGTTAAATCCTAGCTCACATTCGCGGTCTAACACCAGCTCTGGCAGGATACACATTTCAAATCCGACATATTGTAATCACAAAACAGAAAATAAAATTAGTTTTTCTACCTTTTGTTATCTGGCTATTTTTGAAATTTTGTTGGTCCAAGGCTCTGGTTGTCTTCTGATAACTTGCTTGCCAGGGTCTCCTTCTTCCTTCTTTCTGCATGCTAACCATCCATCTGCCATCTCTGTCCTCCCCATTTCCCTTCCCTCCCCAGGAGGTCTGGCATCTTTCCTTTTTTCATTTCCCTCCACAGATCCATCTTTTCTTTTTTTTTTTAAATTCATTATTCATTTTCATTGTTTAATTTATTTATTCATTTTTTCATATTACAAGTGTATCAGAAAAAATACATATAATCTTATAAACACACACTTGATTTTCCTTCATGAATACTTTAAGTACAATATATCATATTTATATTCATATTTATTCATTTTCAAATCAAAACGACAAGTGCACAAAAATACATCACACAAGTAATTCCAATATAGCACTATACTATCTAACACATAAAATCTAATAGTGTAGTAACCCCACCCACCATTCATCACATTTTCAACTAAAATAGAATATACACGTGTTATATACCATATTATAACATATCTTGTAAAATTACTCCCCAACTCCACCATCTCTCCCTTTCTTTTCCCAACTACCCTCCTATCCAGTATCTCTATCCCCCCCACACACACCATTCCTTGTGTCCAACTTCTCTCCCTTTCTGTTCCTTCCCTCCCTAAAAACAATGGTCCATCATCTCTCTCCCTCTCCTCTATTTTCAGACCCATTATTTCTTCCCACGCAAAGTCCGACATATGCGCATCTCTTTGAACCCCCCCCTTACCTCTGTGTACTTCTACACCAGGGCCCCTGAAGGCCTGTCCCCACCTTGAAGGCCTGCACCCCCTCGAAGGCCTGTCCGCCCCCCTTGAAGGCCTGCACCCCCCCATGGCCTGTCCCCCCCCCGAAGGCCTCCACCCCCCTGAAGGCCTGCCTGCCTGTCCCCCCTTGAAGGCCTGCCTGCCTGATCCCCTTGAAGGCCTATCCCCCCTCTTGAAGGCCTGTCTCCCTTGAAGGCCTGTCCCCCCCTTGAAAGCCTGCCTGCCTGTCCCCCCCCTTGAAGGCCTGTCCCCCCCCTTGAAGGCCTCTCCCCCCCTTGAAGGCCAGCCTGCCTGTCCCCCCCCCTTGAAGGCCTGCCTTCCCACCCCACCCTGAAGGCCTGATGCCCCGACCCACCCCGAAGGACCGCTCATCCCCCTGGCCTCCCCGCACCACCTATGGTAGAGAAGCAGCCCGCAGCGGGATCGCGATGCCAGCGATCCCTGGGCTGCTTCCTCCGCCGCAGTCCCGCCAGTACTCCGAGTGGAGCCTCACCCAAAAAATAGCAGGGCAGAGAAAAGAGAAGCCTGATCGGGGCAGAGAGCAGGGCGGCCAGAGCAAGAGAATCAGGGCAGATAGCAGTTTTCTACACAAGCGACTGGTCTTCACCAGTCGCTTGTTCTTGATTGGCCAGCCAGTTGATGTGTCAGGAAAAAAGTGTTGTGAATCACGTCCTTCTTGCTTTGCATGCCGATTCCCCCCATTTGCATGCACGGATTGCAATGGGATCGCTACAAAGGTTAGTGAATCGGGTCGGAGGGAAATCGGGTCGCAAAAGGGTCGCAAACCGATCGGTACACGATCGGTACTCATTTTATTGCTTTCTATTTAGAAATGCTTTATACAACTGCATTTCAAATGCAAAAACTGATTTAAAATTTTGAGGAGGGTAAAAACTCAAGACAAAATGTCTCATTTGAAAAAGTGGTCTGAGGAACAGCAAATCTGCTGAAGCACATTAAAAACAGAGTATGACAGCCTAATAATTAAATGAACAGGTAGACAAATATTTGCAGATATACTTAGCAGAATTTTGATCATAGTCCTGAAAGTTTATGTTCAAAGAGAAACTGCACAGAGTTCTCACTGAAAAATCAGTAGTCTGCATAACCCAAGTACTAAGCAAAGGTTGAAAAGCATTTGCAGAGACTAGAAAATTAACCCTTCATGTCTACCTCTACAGGCATAAACTACACTTCCCCCCACTCCTCTTCCTTGCTGAGGGTCAATGGCAATTTTTAAATGACCTATTCCTACAGGCAATCTCTCATCACCCATAGAATTCCCTTTGAAAATTGCTCAGCTTTTTAAAAAAAAAAAAATTCTAAAAATCAAAAGCAGGCTACAACTAGACATACAAAATAAATATGGTAAATCAAAATACAATGAACTACTTGTACATTTATAAAAGAAGCATTAAGAATTTATCAAGAGAAGATGTAAAAAATTCATTACCCCATATTCCATCAATCCCACTTACCCCCAACCCTATCCCCTCCCAATCCCCCCCCAAAATAATTAATAATAGTGTAAACTTGATGACACGCATATTAGATCAGACAGTAATAAACCCCATAAAGACCATCTTTAAAACAACATTTTAGATAAAGTCATATACTAAAAATAAACTCAATTCAGATAAAAATTCATCAATTAATTACCTATATAAATACCTTTTGGAAGTTAATTTGGCCCCAAATTAATTCTTTATTAGAAAATCATGTTGGACTTTCATATGATACTGTATTATTCGGTACATCAATGAGATTTAAAAGCCAAATTTCAGCGAATAATAAACTTTTATTAATATTAACAGGAGTTGCCATTCAGCAGATTACAGGAAATTGGAAAGATTATACTAAACTAAATTATACTTTTTGGTGGAATTCTGTATGCCATATTTATAAAATGGAAAGGGTGCTTGCTATACAACAAGGTAATTATAATAAGTTTAAAAAGATTTGGGGCCATTGATTATTTATTCTAATGATCAGACATCTTAAACACCTCAGTATTGGAAAAGATAGAGGGAGGGTGGGAGTATGAATGATAAGAATTGATAATTGTTAATTATTAGTATATGGGAGGGAGGGGTGGGATTCTTTTATATTTAGGTATTGGAAGATTACAAATAAGATTGTCAAGTGATTAATTAATATATTTCTGATGGATTATTGTACACTTGTTGTAATTTTTGAAAACGAATAAAGATTTATTAAAAAAAAAGAGAAGATGTAAAGTTACTAAGGGTAAAAACATTTGCACTGGTGGAGCAGGAAATCTTCCAAGAATACAGATTAACTCACTAATCCAGCAGAATTTCTTACCTTGGCAACAGCAATAGCATTCAGGGCTTGGTACTGCAGATGCTGGGTAATATGAGAAACAGAGTCTGCCATGACCATACTTTTCCTGTGGAACGTATGTTCTATTGCCTACAAGGATTCCAAAACCACACTAGTTAATTCTAAAGTAAAATAAACAAAACACCAATACTTTGCTTAGCATTAATAGATTACTGCATACATTAAAATACCTCCCTCATCCTTACTAGTTTGATGTCATTGAAAAAGGAAAAGAAAAATTAGTGGCCTGGTAAGGGGGGGGGGGCGGTCCACCCTAGGCGCCCTCTTGGTGGGGGCACCAGCATCCATTCTCCTCTCCGCCCCCTTCCTTCCCTGCCCCTTTCTGAACACACTCCTAGGAAGTGATGTCAGAGGAAGAGCTGGTGAGCAGTAGACTGGGGTTGCTGCTCACACCGTGAATGTTAAAGAGATATGGGGGAAGCGAAAGGGCGCGCGCAGCAGGAGGGAGCTGGGAAGCGGATAGGGGTGGGGGGACGGCACCACTGAGAAGAATACAGGATAAGAACACTAAAAAGTTTTGAAGTTACTCCTGGCACAAATCTACACATGCAGAATTTGCACAAAAAAATCTCACCCCCCACAGAAATCAGCGAAGGCATGGGCAGCAGCAGCTCTACTCACTCTTTTCCCCTCCGGAGCTAAGTTCCTGCAGCAAGAAGAGGAAGTGAACCGCTGCACAGTGTGTCACATCGATCATGTAAAACCGGATGAAAGTTTGCGGGACCCTTGAAAAAGAAGATATCTTCTTCCACCTCGATGCGGCCCGTGAGATACTTGAATGTCTCGATCATGTCACCCCTCTCTCTGCGTTCCTGTACTTACTCGAGGAACGCAGAGAGAGGGGTGACATGATCGAGAGGTTCAAGTATCTTACGGGCCGCATCGAGGTGGAAGAAGATATCTTCTTTTTCAAGGGTCCCGCGGCAACAAGGGGGCATCCGTGTAAAATCAGGGGTGGGAAACTGCACGGGGACACCAGGAAATTCTTTTTCACTGAAAGGGTGGTTGATCGCTGGAATAGTCTTCCACTTCAGGTTATTGAGGCCAGCAGCGTGCCTGATTTTAAGGCCAAATGGGATAGACACGTGGGATCTATTCACAGAGAAAAGTAGGGGAGGGTCATTGGGGTGGGCAGACTAGATGGGCCGTGGCCCTTATCTGCCGTCTATTTCTATGTTTCTATGTTTCTAAGGAGGGCCACGTAGCAGCCCTACAAATCTCATCCAGAGACACAGCAGATGACTACCCAAGAGGAGGACACTCCTCTCGTCGAATGAGCCCACATCCCTAAGGAGGGGTCTTCTTCCAGCCACCACGTAAGCCGCTGAAATGGCCTAGCGAATCCACCTGGCAATGGTAGCCTTAAAGACCGGCCTATCTTTGTGGGCAGGACCCGTCAGGACAAACAGGTGGTCAGAGAGACGAAACTCGTTGGTAACTTTCAAATACCGTAACAAAAGCCCATGCACATCTAGGGACCATGACACCCGGTCCTGCTCCTTCAAACCAGGGGAAGCAAATGTAGGAAGCCGGACTACCTGATTCACATGGAAAGTGTTAACCACCTTCGGAAGGAAGAACAGTACGCAGCATCACCGCGGAATCTGTAATACGCAGGAAGGGATCCCTGCAGGAAAGAGCCTGAAGCTCAGAAACTCTCTGGGCTGAAGTGATAGCCACAAGGAAGACCTTCTTGACTGTGAGATCCATCAAAGATGCCTGCTCCAAAGGCTCATATGGTGGACGAGTCAGAAAGCACAGAACCAGATTTAGATTCCATCTTGGACAGGAAAGGTGCAAAGGAGGCTGCAGCCGAACCGCGCCCACAGAAAACATACCACATCCTGATGTGCATCCAATGAGTCCCTCAAAGCAAGAAGGCCCTTACATGAAAGACCTGCAATCTGAACCCAGAGCGAAGCCACCGCAAAAAGAAACATGAGCAGAAAAGATAAGCTCGTACAGCCTGGCCTGTAGGAATTTAGACTGGAGTTCAAAGAAGCACGCTCAGTGGTAAGGTGTGAGAGGGAGAGGGTAAAAGCTTCAAATGTTTGAGGCTTTCTACAGATCCCTGACAGGAGGAGGTAAACAACTCACTGGTCCTGGAATAAAGTAGGATTGTACAAGAAATGGTTTTATGTGCATTCAAAAAAATGTAAATATATTATGGGACTGAGAGTTTGAGCACGAAAACACACATAGAAAGAATTAATGTAGTACCGATAAACTCACTATTCTGATGGTCCTGTTCAGTATTATATTCCAGATGTTTCTGATTTGAATGCAAAATAAAATGGTGACATTAAATTGCATAATTAGCTATGTTCCTAAGAATCTGTTTCCTACACTCACTAAGGGATAAAAGAGCAAACCATGGTACATTAGACTACTAATTAATAAAGAAGATTTTAGCTTTTGATCAATCCAAAGTTTGTAATTCTTCTAAATAATCTTTTGCATCTCTTTACAATAAACTTACCTTGAGAAGTTCAACAAGTCTGCACAAAGCTTTCACAGATGTTTTTGTCATCGGTTTCTGCAGCGACATGTGCAAGTTCATTGTTGTTTTAATGATGTTACTGAGGCCACATGCATAAACATAACCCTGCAGAGTATCCACAGAAAAAAAAAAAATCAGTAAGATTGACAGATACAGAGGCTCCTATTTACTGCAAAATACCATGATGGTTTTATATTTATTACCTAGCATCAGTGAAAATGTTTTGGAAAAATGTAGCTGAACAATTCTACAGACTGAAATTTTATGTTTGACCTAAAACAAAAAAGGTAAACAAGAGCATAGGGAAATAAGCAAGTGGATAAAGATCAGAAAATGTCATTGAGACAACAGTAGAATCAAAGAAAACAAAACAAAACAGGAGTGTATTTAGAATGACCTGAATTATTTACCAAAATTAACTTATCACATTTTAAACCATTTAGAGCCAATGCTTTTTCAAGAGTAGGTCTAACATTGGACAAAATGAGATAATTTCTACCCTGCAACACTAAACACCAGGGATTACAAAGGTAGCTCCACAGGTGTCTTCAAGAAAAGGTGGGTTGGAGGGAGGAGGGATATTAATTTTATGCATCAGACCCTTTAAGGAAGGCTCCCAAGGGCATTGGGCTGCATGTCAGCAGGCCAATCATTCCAAGAAGAAAACCAGTAGCTCCTGAAGTAGAATACAAATACTATTATTCATTTACCCATGAAGTTACTGAACCCTGGTACTGAGGTTTAACTCTCATGGTAAAAGTAAGCTAAAGTAAAATGCAATACTTTACCAGACCTTAGCAAACCTCACCCCATTACCAAGCTAAGTTGAATTGCTCCACACCCCTGGAATGTCCAAGGCATCCCTTTCAGATAATTATTCATGTTTTTAATCAAGCAGAATTTTTTTTTTAAAATCACAGATTTGTCTAGGTAACTGCAGATTATCAACTGCAACATATTTAATTTGTATTATTTCAGTGTTTCTCTCTCTCTCTCGTTTATATTAGCTCTGAGCAAGAAGCAAGAGCAGAAAATGGCACCAGTGATCTTGTTTCTTGGAAATATTACCTGTACAAAAATATTGCATCTGTTGGTGAGATCTTCTGCAAATTTATCCATGCACTGTTCCTTGGAAAAGATTGATTCCATCTTCATCATCCATGAGCAAACAAGAACATAGTATGACTGCACATCTCTAAGAAAGGATAAAGCACACACAAGAATTTCTTTTTTTTCCATTATATTTTTATTTTCAAATTTCATAAAAAGTGTACATAATAATAAAATATATTTGATACATGCATGTTATCACTTTTATATCTATCACAATATTTGTCTGAATTTGATTTTCCCCTTCACCCTCCCCCCACCCCTTCACCACTTTAATATAATATTTTCAAATTTTGTAAAAGTATATAACATGTTTGAATACAAATGATAATTATTCAATATCATATTTATGTCTATTGCAATATATTCTAGATAAATTTTATTCATTTTCCCTCCCCCCACCCTTCTATTATCCCTTAATCATTTGTTACATTTTGTATCATATATTATAATATATTATATCTAAATTGTTTTTCTTACCCTCCCTATATGTGTGTCATAAGAAGATCTCTAAAAGAAGAAAAGAAGAAAAAGTATTCTATTATTTAATCATTATAGTATTTTGTCAATGGCCCCCATATTTTTATAAATTTATTATATGTCCCCTTTTGTATTGATATTGTTCTTTCCATTTTAAAAACATGGCATATTGTATTCCACCAAAATGTATAATTTAGGTTGTTGTAATTTTTCCAATTGTTAGTTATATGTTGAATGGCAACCCCTGTCATAATTAATAAAAGTTTATTATTTTCTGGTGAAATTTGACTTTTTTTTCTCATCATTGTTCCAAATAAAATTGTATCATATGATATTGCAATATGATTTTCCATTAATTTATTAATTTGTGGCCAAATTGAATTCCAAAATATTTTAATATAAGGACAATGATATAATAAATGATCTAATGTCCCTGGTTCTAGATTACAGTGCCAGCATCTATTAGATTTAGAACTATCTAGTTTTTGTAAACGAGTAGGGGTCCAAAAAGCTCTATGTAATAAAAAGAACCATGTTTGTCTCATAGACGCTGACACTGTACATCCCATTCTCCAAGACCAAATTAGTGGCCATTGAGATGCATTAATTTGATGTCCAATCTCAATGCTCCAAATGTCTCTTAGACCGTTTTTTGGTTTTTTATTCAAATATCCAGATATTAATTTATACCACAATGCGGCTTGATGTCCTAGGAAGTCTGCTCTAAAGCATAAGAACTTTAAACTATATTGATTGTTTAATGATTTCCATTCAGGGAACCCAACCTGAATGGCCTGCTTCAATTGCAACCATTTAAAACTTTGTGTTTTATTAAGACCAAATCTATGTTGCAATTGTGAAAAATCCAGCAGTTTACCTTCTGAAATAATATCATCTAGAGATCTAATTCCTGCAATAATCCAGTTCTTCCACAGGATTTGAGCTCCGCCAATTTTGATCTTGGAGTTTATCCATATGGATTGATTAGTTGATTTATATATTGGGTTGGGTGTTAATTTATCAATAAATCTCAATGTTTTCCAAGTATCCATTATTATTTTATTTTCTCTGTATCTTTTGGGTATATTAATACTTGGTAAATGTACTAAATTTAGGGGAAACATAAGGCGCCATTCCAAATATAACCAATCTGGTGCATTATCCATAAGTTCTGGGAGGATCCAATACATACCCTGACGTAGAATATAGGCTTGATGGTACCTATAGAAATTTGGAAAATTTACCCCTCCCTCCTTAATTGATTTTTGTAAGGTTACTAAAGCTATTCTAGATGTTTTACCAAGCCAAAGAAATTTTGTTAAAATTCTATTAATATTCTTATAAAAGGACCCCTGAAAATAAATAGGTATCATACTCATTTGGTAGCAAACCACAGGCAAGATCATCATTTTAATAGTTTGAACTCTCCCCCACCAAGATATATGTAGTGGGTTCCATTGTTCACATAACTCCGTTACTTTTTTTAATACATATTTTTCATTTTCTTTTACAGTATCTTCAATTGTTTTTTTAACTTGAATGCCTAGATATTTAAATCCTTCTTCTTTCCATATGAATGGAAAAGTATCTAATAATCCTTTTACACAGTGAACATTCAAGGGTATAATTTCAGATTTATTCCAATTAATTTTATAACCTGAAAATTTGCCAAACTTATCAATTAATTTCAATAAAGAAGATAAGGTAGATTCTGGATTTCTCAAATAAAGCAAAATATCGTCAGCATAAGCCGAAATTTTATATTCCATATCTGAATATGGAATTCCTTGTATCTCCTTCGTTTGCTGTATTGCTAACAATAAGGGTTCTAATACAATATCAAATAACAAAGGAGATAAAGGACAACCTTGTCTAACTCCCCTCTGCAATTGAAAACCATCAGATATCTTATTATTAATATTTAATCTTGCAATCGGGAAGCTATACAATGTTTTTACCATTTGTATAAATCCAGAACCTATACCAAACCATTCTAAAGCCTGATACATAAAATTCCATTCTACCCTATCAAATGCTTTCTCGGCATCTAATGAAACTGTAAATGCCGGTTCATCCATTTTTTTTGACAAGTTTAGCATGTGAAATAATAGTCTAGAGTTATTGGAGGAATGTCTTTTAGCAACGAAACCCGTTTGATGCATATCTATAATATGTGGGAGAGCTTTGGCCAATCTCAAAGCCAAAATTTTCGCCAAAAGTTTATTATCAACGTTTATCAAAGATATAGGCCTGTAGTTCGAAACCAAAGTAGGATCTTTATTTGGCTTAGGCAAAACAATTATTATTGATTCAGCCATAGTACCTTTTATATTACCTTTTATAAGTTGTGTCTGATATAATTTTAATAATTGTGGGGAGAGGATATTTTGAAATGTTTTATAAAATTCTACTGTGTAACCATCACCACCTGGAGCGGATCCAACTCTAAGAGATCTCAATGCTGTTTCTAATTCTTTTAATGATATAGGCTCTTCTAAACTTCGTTTTATATGATCAGGAATCTTAGGTCCATTTATTAGATCTAAAAATTTTTTTCCATCTTTTTGTTTCTCCAAATAAGGTTCAGAAGAATATAGATCCTTATAAAAATTTAAAAATTGTTTTAATATTATATTTGTTTGATTTGTTATTATACCATTATCATCTTTAATTCCATTAATATTAGTTCTCCTTTTTTTTGCCTTAAGATAATTTGCTAATAATTTTCCCGCCTTATTAGAATTTCCATAATACATTGTTTGCTTGGAAAACAAATCTTTTCTTATCATTTTTGAAGTTAATTCGTTATATTTACCTTTTACTTTCAAAAGAGCTTGCAAAACTTCATATTCCCATTTGCTTATCAATTTAGCTTCTAATATTTTTATTTCTTTTTCTAATTCTATATGTTGTTTTTTAATTTGTTTCCTAATAAAAGCTGAATATGATATGATATTACCCCTCATAGTTGCTTTAAATGCATCCCATACATTTTCTATAGATGTATCTTCCACTAAATTTATTTGAAAGAATTCATTAATTTGTGTTTTAAAATTTTCCAAAAATTTGTCATCTACAAGCAATGCATTATCAAATCTCCAAAGAGGTCTATTATTTTCTAATTGATCTAATTGTAATTCTATCCATATTCCTGCATGATCCGAAATGATAATAGGATCAATGGAGGCTTTACTCACTTGTTGCACTTTATTTGTTGAAACAAAAATATAATCTATTCTTGAAAATGATTTATGAACCTGTGAACAAAATGAATACTCCTGATCATTAAAATGAAGAATACGCCATATATCTTTCAAATCACATGATCGAACTAAATTATCTAAACCTAAAGATTTAATATTTTTACCTGGTTTTTTATCCAATAATGGATCCATTACAGCATTAAAATCTCCAGCCACCACTAAATTAGAGGCAGCCAGTGGTAATAACATATTTTGTAGCTTTTTGAAAAATTCTGATTGATTCGAATTAGGGGCATATATATTAAATAACGTCAGGGTATCATTTCCCATACTTATATCGATATGTATCCATCTTCCATGTGGATCTGAATTTTTTATCTTTATATTGGCCATACATTTTTTATTTATAAGGATTGCAACCCCTGCTTTTTTACCCACTGCTGGAGCAAAAAAACATTCTTTTATCCATCCACCTGATAATTTTTGTGATTCCTTCATATTAAGATGGGTCTCTTGCAGACAGTAAATATCTGCATTTTGTTTTTTTAAATATGTTAATATTTTTTCCCTTTTAATTACATGATTCAGGCCATTGACATTAATAGAATATATTTTAAAAGACATTATATATTTTAATACTTTTCATTATCTTATTCTTCCTCTCCTCTTTCATATTTAATAACCAAAAAATTTTCTTCATGACACACATATTAAACCCTAATGTATCTCCCTTAATTATTCTAATAAATATTCTTCTTATCCCTCCCTTTCCCACCCAATACATTGGCTGCTTAAGGATACACATTGGAAATATAATCCTAACATTCTCCCCATTCCAGGCAATCAATATTCAATTGTTTAAACAAATTTCCCTTCTATCTATCTATATTGATCTTTTATATTTATTTAATCATTTTCCATAACATTTTATTAATGTATCATTTTCCATTTAACAATGTGTTAATTTGTATTTCCTTAGTGTTTTGATTTCAACATATAATTATTTTAAACTTGTATGCAGTGTATTATTTAATAATTTTCATATATTCTGTTCTTTCTTTCATATAATTATTATTGTCTTTTCTTTGTATTGTTTTCCTCCATTTCTTCAATATTTCGATATGTTGTATTTCCTAATTTTTCATAGAGTCTTCAAAACCTTTTTAATATATTTTGTTAATATATCATAGGTTCTGGTTTAGATAGAAACTCTTTTAGTTTTTCGGGATCCTCAAAATATAACGACTTGTCTCCAGATGACACTCTCATTTTCGCTGGATAGTATAGTCCATATTTAAATCCTTTTTCTTTGAGTAGTGGTCTCATATCTAGTAGTCTTTTCCTTTTAGATGCTGTGTTTTTGGCGAAATCTGGTAAAAACCATAATCTTGATCCTTTATAGTTTAAGTTTTTATCTTTTTTTGCAGCATTTAGTATCTCTAGTGCTTGCTGGTATCTCAACATTTTGAAAATGATTGGTCTTGGTCTGTTTTTATTTTCTGAATTTTTTATTGGGATTCTATGTGCCCTTTCGATTTCAATTGTTTGTTTCAAGTCTAATTGTAGAATTTTTGGAATTAAATTTTCAAGGAAAAGGATAGTATTTTTCCCCTCTAGATTTTCTTGTATTCCAAAGAGTTTGATGTTCTTTCTTCTTCCTCTATTCTCGTAATCCTCCAGTTGATCTTTTAATTTGTTTAATTCCAGGTTGTCGTTTTTACATCTTTTTGATTCACATTCTATAATTTCTATTTTTGATTCTAATTCAGTTGTTCTTTTGTTGTTAACTTCCATTTGTCTATGTATATTTAAAATTTCTTCTTTCATATCAGACATATTAGTAATAGTTTCTTTCAGCATTTGTTTGATTTGTTTTAATTCTTCCATGACTTCAGCTTTGCTTAATGTGTCTGATTCTTCGATAGGAAGTGGTATCTTGCTTGGTGTTATTTGTTCTTGTTTCTGTCTTTTTGCAGATGTACCTGTCTCATTTTTGTTTTGTCTGGTACTTGCCATTTTATTGTTCACTTTTCCTTGGTTATTATTATTTCTTGTATTTAAATCTTTTATATTTGGTATTCTTAGGTTTTTAATCTCTTTTCTTCCAAGATTTTGTTATATCTTTGAATTAGAAAGTTTTCTTTTTAAGTTCTTTTCTTTTCCTTTACCTATGTTATTTTGAAAATTCTTTTCTCACTTTCACTTTTTCAATGTTGTAGGGGAACTTTTTCCTCTCCTCTTACAAGCCCAATCGCAGCTCTGATTAAGGAGAGCAACCCTTTATTAGAGTTATTTTTTCTATTTTGATCAGCTTTAAGCAATTTTCTTCTGTTTTTTCTCAGCGTCTTTCAAATTCCTCAATATCTTGCTGTTTCAGTTTTTTAGAGTTCCGTTGAATATTTTTTTCGTGTCTCCTCTCTCACAAGCCCAATCGCAGCTTTGCAAGAGGAAATTGATATTGAATTCAGTATTTGTTTTTTATTAGTAAGCTGACATTTATTTGTCTTCAGTGCTAAGGCACCCAATTTTTAAGAGAAATGTAAGTCCTCCTCTCTCTCAATTTTTTTTTAAATCCCCTTTTTTATCAAAGAATAATTTTTTTTTTCAATATAATTGGTCAGAACACAAATTCCTTTTTTATATTTTTTCCAATCAATACTGATCTTTCACTTGTAATTTGCTAGTTTCAACACTGCATTCAATTTCAATGAAACCGCCAAAATCACAAATGGTTTTCTGTCTTCCCTTTTATTGTCAGCACTTATCCCACTTCAACTGCCGCAATTCAGGTTATATTTTTTTTTTTGGCTATATTTGATCAGATCACCTTTTGGTTTTTCACATTCAACTGTATCAGTATTGCTGCTCGCGCTAAGCTGTAAAGTCTCTTAAATCAGTTGAAATACAGGCAGTTCTCAACTTTCCTGACTTTTAACAGCTTCCTTTTTATGTTTCAGTTTATATTTGTTCAGAATATAAACTTTTCTCCTCTATTTCGCCAAACTGTTCAATCACGTATATCACGCGGTTTCAGCGCTGCATTTAAACTTCAATAAACTGTCAGCACAAACGGTTCTATGTCTTCCCAACTCTCATCCGCACAAATCCCGCTTTAAATATAGCAATTCGGCTTTTTTTTTTTTTTTTTTTCTTTAGTTATATTTTGTCAGAATATATTCATTCTTTACTTTTCTCAATTTAACATATATCTCAAAGTCTATTGAAAACGCTGACACTGACAGCTCTCTGCTTACCGATTCCCTTCAGCCTTTTTTTTTTTTTCCGTTTACTTTCGTCTCTCCGTCTCAGCGCTGCTTTCAAGCCTCTCCAAACATCCGGAATCACAGACTACTTTCCCGATTCCCCTCAGCTTTTTTATTATATTTGATCAGAATATAAACACATACTTCGGTACTGTATTCAGTTCTATGTAACCGTCAGTTCAAACGGCTTTCCGTTTTTCCGTCTCCTGTCTGCACATACCCTTCTTCAAATATCGCTATTTAGGATTTTGTTTTGTATCTTTTACTCAGCTTTCCGTATATATATTTATATATAATTATTTTGAAGGAAAATAAATTTTTTTCTTTATTTCATTGCCCGATGGAGAGGAGCTTCAGGATCACACCTCCATCCGTGCTCGCGCTAAGCCACGCCCCCCCCACACACAAGAATTTCAAGAATCCTAGAGGCTATCCTGGAACCAGGACCTCTGAGGGAGATTTCTGAAAGTCCAGCCTCTTTCAATGTAAATGAAACCAAATTTTATATTGCTTTAATAATATAAACAATCAAATCTTCTGAATTGCAGGCTGTGCTAAAAAAATAGCTATTAAAAAGTGGATTGTGGTCAAATATGTCAAACAGCTGGCATTCTGACTGCCTAAAATATTTTCATCCTGGATTGTAGGGGGGCAGGGGGAGGGGGTTGTAATTATTTATTTTCAGTGAAGTACACCACAAAGATACACGAGGAATGAGAAACGATCAGAACTCCACACATGTTTTACAACTGTAAACAGTCCCCTCTTCCCCCCCCCCAAAACAACACATACAAAGAAGAAAGTGTCCAAATCAGAAAAGCAGGATCAACAAAAGACAGTGATAAAGACAGGTTGTTCACCCTCTCCAAGGTAGGGAGAACAAGAGGGCACTCTCTAAAGTTAAAAGGGGATAGATTCCGTACAAATGTAAGGAAGTTCTTTTTCACCCAGAGAGTGGTGGAAAACTGGAACGCTCTTCCGGAGGCTATCGTAGGGGAAAACACCATCCAGGGATTCAAGACAATGCTAGACAAGTTCCTGTGGAACTAGAACGTATGCAGGTAGGGCTGGTCTCAGTTAGGGCGCTGGTCTTTGACCTGGGGGCCACCGCGGGAGCGGACTGCTGGGCATGATGGACCACTGGTCTGACCCAGCAGCTGCAGTTCTTATGTTCTTATGAAAGGATTTATGAGGTCCCCTCAATACCCTCCTCCAGTTCCAAATAGCAGCCCCAAATGTGCAGAAATTTCTGCCACTTTCTAGACCAATGTATCGCAAACTGTGTGCCACGGCACACTAGTGTGCCTCCTGAGATTCCAAGTGTGCTGCGGCTCTTTCGAAAGAGGAAGTCGCACCATTGTAATGGGCTGGCCTAGCAAAGGCCCCGAGGCAGCCGATGAAAACCACATCTAAATTAATCCTCGCGGAAGCTCTGTGGCCAAGTTAAAAGCACACTGAGCTGCTTCTAGACAGGAGAAGTACTGCTTGGCAGGGGAGGAGGGAAAGAGAAGGGGTACTGCTGGACATGGGGAGAGGAAGAGGTGCTGCTGGACATGGAGCAGGGAAATGGAAGGGAGAAGAGGTGCTGCTGGACATAGTAAAAGAGGAGGGAAAGGAAAGATGCTACTGGAGGAGAGGGTGAAATGGTAGATGGGGAGAGAGTATTTTAGCTGTGAGTGGGATTGGGGGGAGAAGAAAGGAAGAAAAATTTTTACAAGAGGAGCGAGAGTGATGAGGGAGAAATGGTGCATGGGGAGAGAACATGGGTTGGGGAGTGGGAAGGAAGGATGTCACTCGAAGAGGCAGAAGTGTGGAAGAGGCAGAAAGGGCTCATGGAGAGGGCGAGATGGATAGGGAGGACAGAAAGGAGGGAAGGAGAAATGTCACATTCGGGGGGGAAGGGGGAGAGGGCAGAGTGGAACGTTGGACTCAGGCAGGGAGAGAGAGAAAGAGATGTTGGATAGGGGAAGGAAGGAGAACCAGAGGAGAAGCATACCCCCCCAACTCTTAGGACACAATGTGTCTATACGGGAATATGTATTATGGACAGCGGAGAAAAAAAGAACACTCCCGATCCCCCCAATGTTTACTCCGCCACCCATCCTCTACGTTGAGGACCTCCAAAAAGTTATGGAATTTTTTCCTATCCTGCTTCACTGAACCCCACCCCCATAGAATCTACTCGAAGGTCTGAAACCAAGTTAAAATCCCCTCCCACTATAATGTGCCCTGATTTAGCTAACAAAACCTTAGGGAGCAGTTCCTCAAAGAATTGGCCCTGTTTATTGTTGGGAGCGTATATGTTCACCAAGGTCACTGGAAGTCCATCTATAACCCCCACCCTTATCAATCACCTCCCCCCCTCATTTTTCCACTCCTTAACAGTTTCCACCTTCAAATGATGAGCAAATACTATACCCACCCCTGCTTTCTTATGCTCTCTGTGACTGGAAGCCCAACATTTCAACAGAAAGTCCTTTGTAGAAAATACCTTTTCCCCTGTTTTCAAAAAAAAAAAAGTGTCTCTTGCACAAAGCCCACATCACCATGCAATCGTTTAAACTCTGAACAGCAATTGCCTCTTACGAGGTATATTCAAACCATGAACATTGAAACTGCAAATGCGAACTGTATTATCCCCCTTAACCTTCATCATCCCCGTTTGAACACCCCCATGACTCCGGATAACTGCCCACCCCCCAAACCCATCCAACCCCACCCCCCTCCCTCCATGACCTCGTGTGGCGTCCCTCAACCCTTCTTGACTCAGCCACACACCTAGGAACCCCCCTCACCCCATACATACAATCATAAAACCCACCATCCTCCCTCAACCAAATAATAGACACCCCCATGCCATATCCTATCACCCGACAGTCATCAGCACTTATACTCATACACAGAGCCATGACTCCCCAGCAGAAAAACTAAGTCAATCAGCTATCATAGAAACCAAGTAAACCCAATAGGTACAGGAGTCCTTTCAGGTGTCTTCTCGAGTATCTCCCAGCTCCTGGGTTCTCCGCTCCTTCCCTTGCTTCACACCAGGTGAGCGCAGGCTCTTAGGCACCTCCTGCCAACGATATTTCTCCAGCTTCGGCGCCGTAACCTGCCGCTGCTTCTCTGAATTAGATGTCACCAACCCTTCCTTCCGCAAGAGTTTCCACACCTCCTGGATGGTGGTAACTTTCTTATGAGTCCCATTAATGGTGAGCAGAAGCCCCAAGGGAAACAGCCAGTGATACTTGATGGAGTGCTGTTTCAATACTGTCAGCACTGGGCGGAACTCTCGTCTGCGTTGTAAAATGATAGATGAGAGATCCTGGAAGACCTCCACCTTACAGTTCTTCCAGAGAATCGGGCCTTTAGCACACGCAGATTTTAAGAATTGCTCCTGTTCCCGAAAATTATGCATACAGGCGATGATATCCTTGGGAGAATCTCCCCTTTGGGGGCCCAACACCTGATGTGCTCTGTCAATCTTAGGGGTTGCCAATGAACCAAGATCACCTTTGTCAGCTCCTCCAAGAATATGTGCATATAAGCTTTGCACTACCTGTTCTGCATCTTGAAACTCTTCAGTGTCCGGGATTCCTCGCAGCCTTATGTTATTCCAGTGTGATCAGTTTTCTAAATCTTCTACTCGGGTGAGGCAATCCAGCAAATCTCTCTGCGTGTTAGTGTTCACAGTATTTAATGCCTGAACATGCTCAACCACTTCCACATGATGCACTATCTCTCCCAAATCCTGTTGGATTTCACAACTCTGTTCCCCTAATGTCTGCTGAATGCAGCAACCATGAAATAGCCCCATTAATGAAGAAGAGAAACACGTCTAGGAAACTGAGGTAACTTAAGTACAAACTGCAAAGGGTTATATGTAAAACTGAGGCCACAATCTAAGGCAAGCAGACCAGGCTTGGGCATGTTACCAAAACTGCAGCATAGGCTCACAGACATCCAGAAAACTATTCTAAAAAAACACCCAAAGACTGCAAAGCTCACTAATCAAGAAGTGATTCCACTAGTGTCACTACCAGCCGGTTTTGGTACCATCATGGGGAAAAAATGGATCCCTAATTAGAAAATTGGATAGTATGAAATACAAAATTTATATGACTGCATGTGTATTCATATATTGAGTGTTGATTAGAGGGCGACTCGGCTGTGAAGAACTAAGGCCAGTGCCAGGCAAACTTCTAGGTCTGGATCCCATATATGACAAGACAGACTAGGATGTTGGAGTGGGCTTTGATGCAAACTCCAGTCGTTGGAACACAAGGACAGTGCCAGGTGGACTTATATGGTCTATGCCCCATAAATAGCAAAGAAAAATCAGGATCAAGTATTTTTATACCACATTCACTGTTACTTTAATTATGAATTAATAAGGATTGTGACTGTTGGACAGACTGGAGGAATCGTTCATGATTTTAGCAGATACTTGCAGCTGGCTGAGTTATCAGGAGTTCTATAAAATATATGTATACAAAAAATATATGTATATAATGGAGACAAAACAGAACTTCATGACAAATCCCCAAAATCTGACCAGTTGAATGTAGCAGAATGCATGTCTGATAATTGCTGCATTACTGGTAACATCGAGTATCCATAAAACCTACTTGGTAAGAGATAGAGCCTTCTGTTGCAAAAAGCTCTCACGTTGAGTTTTGATCGCCTGAATGCTCTTCTTGTCCAACAGCTTGGTAGAAGCAGGCACCTTCTGCAGCAGAAAGTTATCAGCGAACCAAATGATATTGCCAGTTAAAGTAATGGCTGGTACCTAGAATGTATACACACAAAGAAACTGGTCACAACAAATCTCAAACTCAACCATCTTGAACATTTACAATGAAATGTGTGGTTTGTAAGAGGGTTCTTGAAGTACAGCCAGAGGAAAGTATAATAGAGTGCTATTATTATTATTCACAAAAACTACAGTGAAGTAAAGCACAGTTACTTATCCTAACAGATGTTATCTGGAGACAGCAGGCAGATATTCTCACATGTGGGTGACATCATCCACGAAGCCTGGTATGGACAGCATTCAAAATGAACTGTCACTTTAAGTTTTAAGAAATTTCATTACTGCCCGCACTGCGCATGTGCGAGTGCCTTCCCACCCAATGTAGGCCCGCGGTTCCTCAGTTCCGTAAGCAAGCTAAGAAGCCAACCAGGGGAGGTGGGAGGGATGCGAGAATATCTGTCTGCTGTCCCTGGATAGCACCTGTTACAATAGGTAAATGTGCTTTATCCTAGGACACGCAGGCAGCATATTCTCACTTGGGACTCTGTAGCTTACTGAAGTGAGATGGAGGGAGAATTGGCCATTAGGAAAGAAGGCTGGGGTAGCAATTCTGGTGCATAAGAAATGTTCAGCTGTGTTTAAATTAGTTGCTGCAGATCCATTAGGAAGATGGTTACATGTGGATATGAGCTTGGGAAATAATACACTGGCGCTATTCAAAGTATATGCCCCTAATCTGAATCAAATTGAATTTTTCAAAACTCTGCAAAAGTTGATTCTACCACTGGCTGCTTCTAATATAGTAGTGGCAGGGGATTTTAATGCTATTATGGATCCATTGATAGATAAAAAACCTAGTAAGGTTATGAAGTCATTAGGTTTAGAAAATCTTGTACAATCTTGTGGTTTGAAAGATATAAGGCGGATCCTTCATTTTAAAGAATGGGAATTTTCTTTTTGCTCTCATGTTCATAAATCATTTTCATGAATAGATTATATTTTTGTTTCAGATCAATTAGTTCAGCAGGTAACAAGATCCATCAAAGACCCAATCATTTTGTCAGACCATGGTGGAGTTTGGATTGAGTTTAAATTTGCTGAACAAGATAGTATTAGACCTGTGTGGAGATTTAATAATACATTGCTTGCAGAATCAAACTTTCTTGAAGAATTTCAATTGAAAATGAATATTTCCAAATTAATGCCTCAGAGGAAATCTCCTTAGAAACCTTGTGGGATGCTTTCAAGGGAATTTTCTAATTTGTAACAAGAAATTAAAGTTTTAGAGCTAAAATTGGCTGAAAAATGGGAACAAGTTACACTGCAGGCACTATTAAAAGCTAAATGTAAGTACAATGAGATTTCTTCGAAGTTGGTCAGGAAAGATTTGTTTTTTCAGCAGGCCTTGTATTATGGAAACTCAAATAAAGCGGGAAGATTATTGGCAAATTATCTCAAAGCAAAGAAAGAAAGGTAAAAATTGTTGCAGTCAAAGATGAGAAGGGGGATACCCATTCTCAAATTGGAACTATTTTAAAACAATTCCTGAACTTTTATATTCTTCCGAGCCTTATTCAAATAAGGAATTAGAAGGTTTAGAATTTTTAAAGTTAATCAAGGGACCAAAAATTCCCAAGCATGTAAAAGGAAGTCTTGAGGAGCCTATATTGCTAAAAGAATTACAAACAGCGTTGAAATCTCTTAGAGTTGGATCCGCTCCAGGTGGTGATGGTTTCACTGTAGAGTTCTATAAATCAATCCAAATTACCCTATTACCACATCTATTAAAATTATATCAGGCTCAACTGGTTAAAGGTTGAATTACAGGTACTATGGCAGAATCTTTAATTATAGTTTTGCCGAAGCCAAATAAATATCCTATGTTGGTTTCAAATTACAGGCCTATTTCTTTAATAAATGTAGATGGTAAACTTCTGGCTAAGTTATTGGCTTTATGCTTGGTCAAGGCTCTCCCTCATATCATTGGTATGCACCAAACGGGGTTCGTTGCTCAGAGACATTCTTCTAACAATACCAGGCTGGTTTTTCATATGAAGAGACTGACATAGAGATGAGATGACTAATCTTTTGAGAGAAGGAGTCGATAGCCTGAGACCATTGAGATGCTAGGGTCCAGTCTGAGGTGAAGTCTTGCCAGAAGGGTAGCTTGGCTGTTGGGGCACATGGTATCCACAATCCACATCATCTGCCTGGCTGACCTGTCTTTGTTGAGGAAGGAAAGCTCATAGATGTACATTATTGAGAAGGGCTCCTATGAATTGCAGTGTTTGAGAGAAACTTTGGAAAACTGACTTTGAACCCTAGTTGCAACTGTGTTGCTGAAAGTTCTTTTTGAAGTGAGGCAGCTTTTATTAGCCAATCATCTAGATATGAAAATACTTGGAATCCGAAAGTACGTAGAGCTGCTGCTACATCCACCAGACACTTGGTGGATACTCTTGGAGAAGACGCCAGGTTGAACATAAGAATAGCCATACTGGGTCAGACCAATGGTTCATCAAGCCCAGTAGCCCATTCTCATGGTGGCCATTCCAGGTCACTAGTACCTGGCCAAAACCCAAGGAGTAGCAATATTCCATGTCACTGATCCAGGGCAAGCAGTGCTTCCCCCATGTCGTCCTCAATAACAGACTATGGACTGAAAGTGCTGGTGAGCTACACAGAACCGCAAGAACTTTCTGTGAACAGGATGCATAGATGTGTGTGTGTGTGAGCCTCTTTGAGGTCTAGAGAGCATAGCCATTTGTTTCATTCTAGAAGAGGGCAACTTGAGAAGCTCCTTAGGTGGCTCCACATAATCTAAGATCACTATCAGATGGCAAAAAATATATCTTTAACCCAAGATGATTAAACAGTAAATTTAAGAAATCTCAGAATATAAACCCCCTCAGAAAAATAGTTAAAGACCCAATTCACTTTCTCACAAAACACTCATTCTAACAAACTCACACTACTTCAGTAAATAAAGCTAGTTTTGATAAGATTAGCTTTATTTATTGAAATAGTGTGAGTTTGTTAAGAGTGAGTGTTTTGTGAGAAAATGAATTGGGTCTTTAACTATTTTTCTGAGGGGGTTTATATTCCAGAGATTTCTTATATTTACTCATCATAATCTAAGGCATCCAAGAGCTCCACCCTGGGCTCAATGTCAGCTTCCACCTTGACAGGCAGGGCCTTTCCAAACTGTCTAATATATTTAGTGAAAACAGTCCTCTGTCTTGGAGGAGGAGGTGACGGATCTGATAGTATACCAAATGATTCTGGCGCAGATAGAGTGGGCTCACACTCAGACAGAGAGGTGACATGAAAGGTTAAGATTCTGCCGCAGGTACTCCAGGTGATTCTCTGACAAAGCTAAGTGTCTTGTCATTCTAATTGAACATTTTTTGAAAACGATTAGGCTGTGATATACAGCACTTAAAGGTGTTTGAAGGCACTTTAAGCATATGCGATGACTGGGTGGTGAGGCGATATTCTTGAGGTAAATACCCCTTGTTTTTGCCTCTATGTCTCTGAGCATATTCAGCCTTTGAATTATATATATGAGAAGTCTAATGCTTATGTGCACAAGGTTGTTAATCTTTTTAGAGGAGTGACCTTTACTCTTGATATTCAACCAGTTTGGTACACCCTCAATCACAAATAATGATTAATTTTTTTTCCCCATTGATAATTTGACTGATTCTCTATATGAAGCAAAATGAGGAGGCGAATGGTGAGCTGGACAAGAAAATTTTCTTCAATGGCCTCAGTACCGATCCAATGATGATGAAGAAGAGGACCGATGAGAAGCTCTGTTATCCCTCAAAACATGGGAGCGATGCGATCTTGATCAAAGGTGCCTAGAGCCAGATCTCGATGAATGTCAATGCCTTGAAGATGAACATCGGTGTCTCAATGCAAAGCAACGATGTTTCAATGTATAGCGTTACTGCAAAGTTGAATGTCGATGTCGACGGGTGGATTGGTGCAAAGTAGACAGACGTCTCGATGAGGATCTTGATACGGTACCCTGTGGCCTCAAGGTGCTATGCTGAGGCTGGGCCGGTACTGAGGGAGTGGATATTGACAGCGGTGTTGCATGCAACTTAAACATGTCATCGAGCTCCCTCTTAAAGAGCTCATGAAGTTGCTCCCTGAACAGCTGCACCAGTACCCTTGGTTTGAGAACCAGTACCATTGGTGTGGCAGGGTGTTTAGGGGTGTGTGACCTCACAGGACTGAGAACTCAAAGCATCCAATAAGCAAGCGGTTCTTCAGGAAAGGAAAGTCGCTCCTGCCGTGATTCACCGCTGGACCACCAGGGATACAAAAGGCATGCAGGAGAGGTGGGAGGAAGATAAAAATAATTAGAATTGGCTAGGACAGAAGGCAAGAGGAATCCCTCCTGAACCAGCTACCGCTGGACCATCAGGTCTTATGGCAGAACCAGTGGAGGCCTGCAAGGCATCGGGACGGAGGGGGGAAAGAGTACAGAGACTGACAGGACAGGGGAAGGAGGGGGGGCTGGATGTAGAGCAGTGAGGGAGGGGGAACAGGGTGCAGTGCCTAGCAGGGCAAGGCAAGACACTTGAATATTAGCACACACACGGTTTATATAAGTCCATCTTTTTACATCTTTTGGGGGGGTTAAAAAGGTTACCTCGGTTTATATTCAGGTCGATTTATATTAGAGTATATAAGGTATCCTTTTCATTTCAGAAATATGGTAAAAGCAACAGGGCTGACCTAGATCCCAAAGATATACTCTAGAACAGTGTTCTTCAACCTTTTTACACCCGTGGACCGGCAGAAATAAAAGAATTATTTTGTGGACCGGCAAACTACTAGGACTAAAATTTAAAAACCCCGTTTACGCCACATCTCCACGAGCTTGGTCCCCGCAAACCATCTGATCCCATCTGCACAAGCCGCAATTATGATTTTATATTGAACGTATTTTATTAAAGTATAAAAAGAAACAATATTCTGAACAATTGTGATTTTATAAATACAAATATACAGAGCACAGACCAACAAAACCCCTGTCTCCCTCCCCTTCACATATATCCCCTCTACTATCAAGAAAACTGAACAAGCCAAGTTATTATAGAATGCTACATAGAAATATCATGCTAACAGAATACTGCAGTCCCCAGTTATGTCTCTAGCAGGATATATAATTCAAATCTGATATATTCTAATGACAAAATAGAAATAAAATTATTTTTTTCTACCTTTTATTGTCTCTGGTTTCTGCTTTCATCTTCTTTTCACTCTTTTCCTTCCAGCATCTTCCCGTTCCATCCAATGTCTGCCCTCTCCCCCTTCCATATGTATCTGACTTCTTTCTATGCCCCTCTTCCTTGTCCATCCTCCTCTCTCCTTTTTACATCATTCATTCCAGCTTCACTGCCTTCTTCATTTTTATCTCTCTTACACCAGATCTAGCATCTTTATCCCTCTCTTATTTCTCTGCTGACCCCCTTTCCAGCATCAATGTCTCTCTACTTTCTCATTCCTCTCTCTCCTCTTTCTCTCATCTGATCTCTCCATTCCACCCTGACCCCCTTCCCCTCCTGTAATCTCCCTGCCAGCTGTTTCTTTCCTTTTTTCTTTCTCCCTACCCTCCTTCCTTTTTTTCCTTCTCCCTTCCCTCCTCCCTCTATCCAACATTAACTCTCTTCCCATGCCTTTCCCTCCTCCCTCCCAGCAGCATCTCTCCTTCTTCTCCCTTCCCTCCTCCCTCTATCCAACATTAACTCTCTTCCCATCCCTTTCCCTCCTCCCCTCTCAGCATATCTCCTTCTTCTCCCTTCCCTCCTCCCTCTATCCAACAGCAACTCTCTTCCCATCCCTTTCCCTCCTCCCCTCCCAGCAGCATCTCTCCTTCTTCTCCCTTCCCTCCTCCCTCTATCCAACATTAACTTTCTTCCCATCCCTTTCCCTCCTCCCCTCCCAGCAGCATCTCTCCTTCTAACTCCCTTCAAGTCCAGTAACAGCTCTCCCTTTTCCAGACCTTCCCAGGCTCCTACAGTGGCTTCCTCCCCTTCCAGCAGCTTTTGGTACTTGCCTGCAGGAAGTTGCCGGTAAATCACTGCCCTGGCAAATTGGGGAGCTGGTGGGAGGGGAGACAGCCACTGTGAAGGCTCCCCAGGATCTTGCTCGCACACGCTGACATCTCCCTCCACCTGCACCTGTATCTGCAGCTCTCTCCATTCTACTCGCGATTTCCCCGCGGCCCTCTTCAGCAACTCGGCAGGGGCGGCGATCAAGACACGCTGCCGACGTCGGGACCTTTACTCTCTGAGTCCCACCTATTTTGTTTCAACTTCCTGTTTCTGAACAGGCGAGACTCACAGAGGGAAGGCCCCGACGTTGGCAGCCTATCTTAATCGCCTGAGGCTGGGAGGAACATTAATCAGCAGGAACCGCAGTCGGCAGGAAATTTAACTGCCGACTTGATCTCGCCGGCCCTGCGCGGACCGGCAGAAATTTTCTGCGGACCGGCACCGGTCCGCGGACCGGCGGTTGAAAAACTGTGCTCTAGAACACTGTTCTTCAACCGCCGGTCCGCAAACCGGTGCTGGTCCACAGAAAATTCCTGCCGGTCCGCAGAGGACTGGCGAGATCAACATCTCCAATTTACTGCCGGTCCGCGCAGGACCGGCAAGATCGACGAGCTGTAGTCCACACAGGGCCGGAGAGATCATGGGGAGCCTCCGACAGTGTGCTTTCTCCCCTCCCAACAGCTCTCCTTACTTACCAGCGCAGCGATTCAGGAAGGCAGCCTTGGGGCTTTTGCTGAGTCGCGGCTGCCTCTGATGATGCAACTTCCGCTTTTCTCACAGGCGGTGCGACCCAACAAAGGACTCGAGGCTGCCTTCCTGAATCGCTGTGCTGGCAAGTAAGGAGAGTTGCTGGGAGGGGAGAAAGCCACTGTTAGAGGCCGGAAAGCTGCTGGGCATGGTAAAAAAAAATAAAAATAAAAAAAGAAGGACAGCTGCTACTGGACCTGGAGGGAGGGAGAAGGAGAGATGCTGCTGGAGGGGAGGAGGGAAAGGGAAGGGAAGAGAGTTACTGCTGGACAGGGGGAGGAGGGAAGGGAGAAGAAAAAAGGAAGGAAACAGCTGTCAGGGAGATTAGAGGAGGGGAAGGGGAGAGACAGGAATGAGATGGGAAGGGGGATCAGCAGAGAAATTGAGAGGGACAAAGATGCTAGATCTGGTGTAGGAGAGATAAAAATGAAGAGAACAGTGAAGCTAGAATGAATCATGTAAAAAGGAGAGAGGGGCATAGGCTGGATGGAAAGGGGAGAGGGGCATAGAAAGAAGACAAATACCATATGGAAGGGGGAGAGGTCAGACAGTAGATGGAAGGGGCAGATGCTGGATTGAAGAGACAGAGAGGGCAGATGCTGGAAGGAAGAGAGTGAAAAGAAGATGAAAGCAGAAACCAGAGAAAACAAAAGGTAGAAACAAATAATCTTATTTCTATTTTATGATTAGAATATATCAGATTTGAAATATATATTCGCTAGAGCTGGTGTTAGACATAACTGGGGGCTGCAAAGTCCAGGCAGTGGCTTAGGGCTCTCTCTGACCAGGGGGGCAGCTGCCCTAGTTGCACTCCCCTAACCCTAATCCTGCTATGTGTGACTGCGGTATTCTGTTAGCATGATATTTCTGTGTAGCATTCTGTAATAATTTGGCTTATTCAGTTTTCTTGATAGTAGAGGGGGATATATGTGAAGGGGAGGAGAGACAGGGGTTTTGTTGATCCTTGCTCTGTATTATTTGTATTTATAAAATGACAATTGTAAAGAATATTGTTTCTTTTTATACTTTAATAAAATACATTCAATATAAAATCATAACTGAGGCTTGTGCGGATGGGATCAGATGGTTTGCAAGGACCGAGCTCGCGGAGACGGGGCAGAAACGGGTTTTTAAAATTTCAGTCCTAGTAGTTTGCTGGTCCACAAAATAATTTTTTTTTCCGCCGATACATAGGTGTAAAAAGGTTGAAGAACACTGCTCTAGAAAACAGGGCAACAGACTGCCACAAACCTTTTCCACCTTTTCAGAAAGGCCATAGCGGATACAGCATTACCAGGCCAGCAAAGTGGAAAAGACTGAGCACAACTACACTGCCCCTACAGCATTTCCCTTTTGCCACCAGGTAGACTACAGGAGGTAATGTATCAACAGACCAAAATGTAGGAGACTGAGCACATGCATCTTATATACCTGGCAGATTTCTATGCAAAATTTAAATAATATTTTTGCTAATTAGTATCCATATTACATTTCAGACATTTAAAATGTTTCTCTTCTACCTTTGTTGTCTGGATATTTTATTTTTCCATCATGTTGGTTCAGTTTCTCTTTTCTGCTGCTATCCATTCGTCTTTTCTCCTCTCTCCTGTCTATTCCCTCACTACACCTGCCTCTGACATACTGACCATTTGTTTTTAGCACTTTTCTGCCTCTTTTTTTACCCCCTCCTCCAATTTTTCACTTTTTAGCTATGAGTATCTATCAAATTTCCATCTTCTCTCCCATTCCACATCTCATTCCTTCTTCAGCCCTCCTTTTCATCTTCAAAGTATACCCCATTACCATATTTCTACCTCCATAATATCGATCTTCTCATCCGATTCCTTGCCACCATTCCCTCTGGATTCTACCATTCTCAGCATCTTTTTTCCTCCACCCTTAAAGCCAGCATCTGATCCTTCTTTCTTCCTACCATCTCTCTCCCCCTGCCTTGTGCCCAGGTAGAAACCTCTTTATCCCCTTCCATGCACCATTTCTCTCTTCCCCCTCTCCATTATCATGTGCATTTCACCCTCTCCCCTCATCATGTATTTCTCTCACCCCTCCTCCTGTGCATCTTTCCTTCCTCTCACCCCTCCCCTCCCACTGTGCCAGCATCTTTCTTTCCTCTCCTCTCATGTACTCTCTTCTCCCTAGTAAGGCTTGCTTCAGCAGGTCACAACTTCAGCAGCGACTTCCACACACTGCCAGCCACTAACCTGGAAGCCTCTTCTCTGCCTTAGAGAGGCTTCTGGGTTAGCGACAGGCAGCTTGTGGGAACTGCTTCTGAAGCCAAGACCTGATGAAGCAGACATCACCAAAGAGGAATTCTGTGTAGGAAAAGTGGAATTCTGCAGAAATACTGAATTGTGCAGTCGTGCTGAATTATGCCAGGAATAATCTTATCCCTATAGTTTCAAGTTTCAAGTTTTATTAGGATTTTATATACCGCCTATCAAGGTTATCTAAGCGGTTTTTTACAATCAGGTACTCAAGCATTTTCCCTATCTGTCCCGGTGGGCTCACAATCTATCTAACGTACCTGGGGCTGTGGAGGACTGAGTGACTTGCCCAGGGTCACAGGGAGCAGTGCGGGGTTTGAACCCACAACCCCAGGGTGCTGAGGCTGTAGATCCAACCACTGCGCCACACACTCCTCAGTATTCGTACCCACCCCCCCTCAACACATACACAAGGAGAGATGAACCAAGTACTATATAATCTCCTCCCTTGTGCAAAGACAAACAACTTAAACTCCCCACTTACTACAGAGTGCTAAGATTTGCAGTTATTACAAAGTTACCGTATTTTCACGCATATAAAGCGCGCGTTATACACGATTTTACAAACCGTGCATAACCTTGCGCATTATACGTGTGAGCGCGCTATATAAAATTTTTTTTACATAGTTCCCAACCCCCCCCCGACGATTCACACCGCAGGACCGCTCGCACCATCCCCCCCCGACGTCCGATTCACCCCCCCCCCCGCAGGACCGATCGCACCCCCACCCCGAAGGACCGCTCGCACCCCCACAGCCTCCCCACCCACCCCATCATGGAGAAGCTCCTACCGTTCTCCTGCTGCTTCCTCTGCCGGCGGTCCCGGCCCTTCTGTGAACCCTGCGTCTGCGCTGCTTCCTCTTCCGGCGGTCCCGCCCTTTCTCTGTCAGAGAAAGGGCGGGACCGCCGGAAGAGGAAGCAGCGCAGACGCAGGGCTCACAGAAGGGCCGGGACCGCCGGAAGAGGAAGCATTTCAGAGCAGGGCTCACAGAAGGGCCGGGACCGCCAGCAGAGGAAGCAGCAGGAGAACGGTAGGAGCTTCTCCATGATGGAGGGGGTGGGGAGGCTGTGGGGATGCAATCGGTCCTGCGGTGGGGGGGGGGGTGAATCGGACGTCGGGGGGGATGGTGCGAGCGGTCCTGCGGGGTGAATCGGATGTCGGGGGGGGGCATCAGGCTTTCAGGGTGGGGACAGGACTTCAAGGGGGAGAGGAGAGTCGGGGCGGGCGAAAGGAAAATCGGGCGGCGACGGGAGAGTCGGGGCGGCATGCGCAGTATACGGGTGTGCGCGGTATATAAAAATTTCTTTACATAAATTAAAGTTTCCCGCGCGCTATACTCGTGTGCGTGTTTTACAAGGGTGCGCGGTATATGAGTGAAAATACGGTAATAGCCAAATTAAAAGTATGGTAACTGCAAAACTGCTTCCATACAGTTAATAGAGAAAATTACTGTGCAGATTGAACGCAGACAATTTTTGATACATAATAATGAGCTTCCCTGATGCTGGATCTTCACATATGCTAAACATAAGTGCAGCTAATATTAAATTAAAAATTTTCAAATATATTAAAATGGAAAAATATTGATGAAAAAATATTTTTCAAATATATTGGAATATGAATTTGTAGAAAAATTGATATGAAAATCAGAGGACTAATGATGATTTGGTGATGATCCTGGTGATGATCCAAAGTTATTAGAAATAGCTCATGTTTGGATATTATACCATCTGATAGTCCTCTTAGAAAAAAATATATACGAGTGTACATTAGTCTGCCTCGATGTTCGTTTGTATTACCTTCTTGCAACCATCCAGAAGCAATTTGTAGAACTTCTTGTCTATTGTCCGAAAAATATGAAAGTGCAGGGCAAAGAGCCCACAAAGCCCCACATATCTATCCCTTTGGTCAATTTCAGAAGGTTCTCCTAGTTTAAAATAAAAAAACAACCGATAAAGGATACAATAAAGTTTATAAAATCAAAACAAAGCAGAACAGGTAAACAAGAAACTAATTTATACTTACTAAAAGATCTGAGATACTTTACAAAATTAATAGGTAGCAAATTTAAAATAAACCAGGGTACATTCAAACTGGATGGAGTCAAGGCATCTAACATAGCTGAGTTCAAAAGGGATATGGACACATTCTTGAAGGAAAATCTATAAACCATTACTAGCCAGAAAGAGTAGGAAGTGCCATAATTTCTGGGAGTGAACAAAACTGGTTTACTTAGGATCTGTCAAGTACTTTCTAGTGATTTGGATTTGTCATGGCCAGAGATAAGAAAGTGATGAACTTTTGGTTTAACTAAACATGTTCTTATTATCAGAAAGGGTATATTAAGATGAAGAAATAAATAAGTTACAAGTCTTGCTACCAGACACCCAGTAAATCATGCAGAAATACCAAAACCTAGACCATATAAAATGGCTCTTTTACCTAATTTGAGGTCAATGTTTGTAAAAATCGTGCGAATGTTATGTGCAAACTCTTCAGCAAAAGTGCTATTCTTTGACACAGACACTCCTCCATTTGTGGAATCAAACTGTTGTTCTATACAGCCCTAAAAACATAATTAAACACTTTATGAAATAAAATTATCCTTTTCAATTGAATGCACAGTCCAAGGGGATCAGAGCAAGTCAAACAAAAAAAGAGGAAAGAAAAATCATCTCTTATTCAGTAATATTGCAATGGGAGGTAAAAATACTGCAGAAGAGCACAACCACTGCATTCCCATAGAATTTTGAGAGCCACATAGAAGTTACAGAAAATACTTATTATGACAATGAAAAGCACACACATATTCTATCTTTGCATGTCCACCAAAATTAATTTAAAATTGTTATGCATATTTGAGACAAATAATTTTCTAAAAATAGATTTCCTCCATATCTCTGAAAAAAGAAATACAGTACAGCTCTCCCGATTCGCGATTTCCCCCAATCGCAAATTCAGTTATTCGCGATTTTTTTTTGCACATTGATTTTTAATTCAGAAACGCTGCCCCAGACATCCACCAGACCTTACATGGTGGTATAGCGGCGACACGGGGCAGGAGCGATCTTCCTACACTTCTGTCCCGTGCAGAGCCATGCTGTGAACCCATGCTGTGAGTTCCCGTGGTCTCACGAGACTACAACGAAACTCCCATTGTAGTCTCGTGAAACCAGAGGAACTCATAGCATGGGTAACAGCACGGCTCTGCACGGGGCAGGAACGTAGGAAGATTGCTCAAGCCCCGCATCGCCACTGACTACCAGGTAAGGTCGGGGAGGCAGGAAGGGGTGAGTCAGAGCCAGCTAAAAAAATTATTCATGATTTTCCCTATTCACAGGGGGCTCTGCTCCTAACCCCTGTGAATATTGAAGGTCTGTTGTATGAGGGTTGTGCTTTCAGCTGCCCTTACTGGGTCCTTCCATAAGCAGTAGGCATTAACTGCACATAAAGTAACATCTTTCATTCAAAAAGGCATAAATCATTTCAACACAGCCAGCTTTCTGATCTTTAAATGCCGTCTTATGTTCCTTACTAAGTATAAGTCAAACTTTAGAAATTCTGCCTCAATCTGCATTACTTTTGTTTCAGATTTTAGCCTAGAATTTTACCTGGAATATCATCCCATCAAGTAACTGGCTTTCAAGCTTTAACAACAGCTTCTCAAATGGCTTCAGTTTCTCTTCCTGAATTCCAAACTTCAAAGGGTTATGGTGGACAGATTTTAGTAACCTTGTTAACAGAAACAAGACATTAAGATATTTAGTTGGGGGTCCAATATATTTAAGATATGCAATTTTCTTCTTTATTCCAAGTTTGTTTTGGGGTTGTTGGGTTTTTTTTTAACCCAGTGGCAGCTTTAACATTTAAGAGAATTTAAAACAATATGTACTGTTTTGATAGGCTGTTACCCACTCTGCTTACTAACAAGTGTAATCACCTATTGAAACTGTACACTTTGCTCTGGGTGGGTTCCAGGCTAGTCTGGAGGGACTAAAGGAAAGAAAATTGGAAGGTAAGCCTAACTTTACCTTTCTTAGCAATCTTCCAGACCAATCCAGAGGTATTTGAATTATCAAACCAATATCCCCTATAAGGAGGATACCTACCAGTCAACTCTACAACCAGCATCATCACCCAAACAGCTGCCATCTTGCCAAGCCTGAAGATCTAAGTGATCGTGCCTCATAAAAGAATGCAATTACAACCAAGTAGCAGCTCTACATCTTTCAAGCAGAGGAATAAGACCCTTCTTCATCCAAGAGGAAGCATGTACTCTTGTGGAATGCACTTTCAATGCCAAGGAAAATTCCTGGTCTCACAAAATATATGCTGCTGCAATTTCCTCCTTAATCCAGCGGGTCACCTTCATTTTCAAAGCTGCTTTCCTTTTCATGGAGCTCCCAAATAGCACAAAGGAAAAAAAATGTGTCTGACTCTTGAGATAAATACTGCTCATCACATGTACAAACGATGTGTCTGGCATCCTCGTCTCTCTCCACTTCAAAATATCTTGTTTCTCATGTTCAATTAACATGTAATGAGATCACCACCTTCAGCAGGAAGGAGGGGGCAGGCAGAATCTCAACTTTCTCTTTGAAAATCACCAGGAATGGCTCTCAACTTGATACAAGCTGTAACTCGGAAATCTTCCTGGTAGAGCAAAAGCACCATTTTCAGAAGTGACATCCTTCAACATGGAATTCTTAAGGGGCTCAAAAGGATGCCAGAACCAATGTCACTAAAGCTCAACTCCTCTCAGAAACCTCACAACATCTGTATGGGTAACTTAACTTTCTGCCCTGCATCAAACTCCTATGGCTTGCTAAAGTCAAAACCTACCTCATTAAAAGGAAGTCAAGGTAAACCCCTTCTCCAAACCATCCTGCATAAAATCCTAAAACTTTACTATTTCCTGTTCCACTGTTATCTCCTTGATGGCATAGTACAAGGGAAAAGCTTTGGAAAGCTTCCAAATAACCTACAAAAGCTGGAGAAAACTGTTGGATTTAAACAAAAAAACAAACAAAAAAAAGAGACAGCTCAAAGAGCCAAATGGGGAAAATCTCACTTTGAGTAGATCACGCTAAATCCAACTCACATTTTGCATGTGCTTTATCTAACCCTGAGAAAATGCGACTGAAACATCAGTACTTACGTTAAATTCTATATTTTTCTCTTTTTTTTCCCCTTCTCTTTATGTTTTTAGTTTTTTTTTTTAAGAGTAAAAGGATCAGCTTGAAGCAAGATGACGATCATTTGCATGTTCTCTAGTCTTGCCACATCTGAGTTAAGTAGAACAGATATTTCATTCCACTTACTCAGACGCAGGACAACAAATAAAACCTCCCTAACCAGCGAAGAATTCAGCAGCTTCTTTACAGAGAAAATAAAGAAGATTCAGAAACACAACAGCCTAAACAACAATATACTAATGGACAAACATACTAGTGTAACAGAAGACATAATGGGAGACTTTGAACTATTAAGAAAAATAAAACCAGGCCCACCTTCCCTCGCCACATGCCCGATACACCCGATGAGAGAATTTGAAGGCCCAGGACTCTCCTACATCTCAGACATCATTAACAAATCACTACAAAACGGAAATTCTCAATTACCAAACCCTTTCTGAAAAATAAAGTAAAATACCATGAAGATCTCTCAAACTACAGACTAGTAGCCAATCAACCGTGGAAATCTAAACTAATAGACAAAATAATCTACCAACAAACATCAGACTTCTTAGAAAATACATCAAAGTGTGACCAGGCCCAATCAGGTTTCAGCCGACACCTGAGCACAGAAACCATACTAGTAGCAGTACAGGACTCGGTCCGAAACACCATGAAAAAGAAAATGTCCTACTAGGGTTCCTGGACCTCTCAGCCACCTTTGATCTAATCCAACACACAGTGCTAAAATCAAGATGCATGACCTTGAGCTTCAAAGGAAAATGTCATAGCATGGATTGAATCCTTTCTTACAAATAGACTAATGAGGGTAGAATGGCAGGGGAATACAAGCAACTGGAAACAGACATAGAAGTACCCACAGGGATTAGCTGTGTCACCCAAGCTTTTCAACATCCTCCTCCAACTGCTAGGGAACTTCTTCAGAAAACGGGGATGTGAATGTTGCATCTATGCAGACATCCAACTGATCATCCCACAAAAGAAACAAAATGTGAAAACAGAGGTTCAAGGCAGGCCTAGAAAAAAATCTTCAAGTGGTTCCAAACAAACAGACTAGTAGCCAACAAGAAAAAAACAGAATTACTGCTAATTAACAAATGGGGAGGAAAAAGCCCAAGATACCAACTAACCTTGAACAGCAACACCTTCAAATCTTCCACGGAGGGGGTAAGAAACCTAGGAGTATGGCTAAACCCAAACCTAGGCTTAACAATACAGATCCAGTGCATTGTAAAAAAAAAAAAAAAAAAACCCCACATATGGCAAACTCTACTGGGTCAGAGGACTTAAACCCTATCTTACCCACCAAGCAGTCATCTTTGACTACAGTAACACGATCCTGCTGGGTATTCCAAAGTACATGATTAAGCAGATTCAAATGGTACAAAAAACACAGCAACAAGATTTCTGCTGAGAAAATTGAGGCTGACGAGTGCCACCTCGCTACTGAAAGAACTACACTGGCTCCCGATCGAAAACAGGGCAAAATTCAAGATCTTGTTGCCGACACAAAATTTTTCATCTCTCAGAACCACAATATCTAGTGGACAGACTACATCACACACACCAGCACTACCCTCGAGCCAAAACCTCCTGCTGGAAATACCTTCCCTTCAGACACATCAAATATAAAAGCGTCAGGAAAAGAATGTTCTCAGTGATGGCTCCAAGGTGATGGAATGCCCTTTCTAAGGAACTAAAACTAGAAAAGGACACCGGAAAGTTAAAAGAAAGGGATGAAGACCATCCTCTTCACAGAATACTATAGCCAACAGAGAGGAGACAGTTGGCTAGTCCCCACTAGGAACATCTATAGGATAAACACAGTAGGGACAGGGGATAAGATAATCATAGCACAAATAACTAGATTTATTAGGAAGTTAGTACTTCCAACATGAACACAGATCACTGATACAGACACTAAGCATGATAGTATGAACACAGTAATCAACACTAAATATGGAACTCGTCGCACTGACATCTTCTCTGTTATAGCCCCACAATTATGGAACAGTTTGCCCCAGTATCTTAGAGTAGAAAGCGATCTGAAACAGTTTAAAAGCAGCTTAAAGAGTTTCCTTTTTAAAGATGCGTTTGATGTGTGAATTTAATTAAGGATTTTTATTAAAAAAATTTTCTTATCTTTTTATTTCCCTGTGATTTCCCTTACCTGATGTATTTTCCATTTATGTTTTCTTTAATATATACGATTGTAGTTCTACCCTTTCTTTCCCCATGTGTCTGTTAGTTTGTATGACTTTATTTATTATTCTGTATGATAATGTGTTAAATTTATGTATTCTTTTATAATTAATCTGTTGTACCTATTTTTTTATCTGTAAATCGCTTAGCAATTTAAATTAAGCGATTCAACAAGTTAAAAATAAACTTGAAACTTGACGTATATATATATGTGTGTATATATAAGATATAATATGAACAAATATGATATATTTTATATATTTTATATAGTTATCTACAAGAAGGTATTTATAAGCAGGTAGACTGATTATATTATAGGCAGAAAAAGAAAAATGATTGATTATGGTTTAAGAGGGCTGTGTTGAGAACCAACTCAGAAAACACTAACTCTGTATTATAACACCTTTACAAAAGCACAAGTTCGGATTATGGTTTAATAATGTACCGATTATGGTTTTATAATGTCTGTATTGAAACCATCCCAGGAAATGCAAACTCTGTATTGTTAACACCTTTACAGAAACTCATGTATTGTAACACCATTATAAAGCTCTTATAAACCATTCTGAATTGACTCTCTCAGTCATTAGCAGCGGTACAGAAGGTTTCAATAAACAATCATTTGCAGTTGTGATTTGATAACGTGCATCATTCTGCTGGACAGAAAACACCCTGCAAGAAGTTCTCCAATGCCACTACTCACCTTTTGTACATGGTCCAATGGTCTTTCATTGTGGCATGGTTGTTAATGATTTCATCCAATGTTAACAACACAGTCAGCAGTTCACCCAAATGTTCATACATAGTCTGGTTTAAAGAAAAGAAGTCTTTCATCTTTCAGCATCTTAATGCTACCTGGATTCTCACTTCAGCTCACATTCTAAGTACAATGCAAACAAAGTCAGATAGCATGCTCTCCTTTTCAGCAGAGACCAAAATCTCTCATCTAATCTTGCTTTCACCTCTAAAAAAACAAAAACATTTTTAAACAGAGAAAAAATTATGCATTTCCTACCTGAAAATGAACTCCTGAAGTCTCAATAATTTTAGAGGCATTCCTGTGAAAAAATACAGTATTTTTTTACAATTTTGCAAATATGCATAAATTGTATTTTATACAAGGAACCCAGTTAAGCTAGACTTAGACCATCTTACTTGAAATTAATTCAACCCAAACCTATTTACAATCAATGATTAAATATAGTAACTTATGTATACATCAGAACATCATGTCAAAAAATACTACACAATACACCCCTAAAGATGTTTGACTCAATTGACCTTAACCTGAAAGATGATATAATTTTATAGGATATGTTTGAGTTCAAAGTGTCACAAAGACGAAGGGCTCCTCATAGACCTTAGAAGTAACCTGGACACCCTGTATCAATGGTATATAAACTCCAGAACAGAATGCCTCAGTCAAATCTCATACACCAAGAAATCACTCTCATGAAATCTATACAGGAAAAAAACCCCCCAACTTCCTATATAGTCTTTTTTCAGAAGTTGAGTGTTCCAACCTGAGATTAGAATCAAAATGCTCAAAGATAGTTCTCAGTTTTATTGAGCATAACAGTTTTACATATTTGAATTTAGTTCATGCCATAAGCTCAGGGCAAGTTATCATAAGAGGCCAGTGAATTTTCAACATATAGGTATGGATTTTACAAAACTGGGAGGTCCAGGGGATTCAATTAAGGAATATAGCTACAAAACTAATGCTTTGAATTTTTTTAAGTGGTTTTAAAATAGAGAGGTTAACTCGAATGCTCCCAAACACTCCTGTAAAGCCTCAAATACAAAATGGTTTTACTTGCTGCACAGGAGTTTTTGGACCCCAGTTCGTTTGCAAAAGTTAGACAGTTCTAAATTATAGTAGATGTTGGCACTGTCATATTGATATAGGGACTTTGGATCATTTGTTGTATTATTGTCCATTGATACTTCATTTTTGGAAGTCGATATGGGGACAAATTAATGTTGTACTTGGGTCATCGATACCACTAACTTATGAAGCTATAATTTATGATACTTTATTGGATCGTTATAAAAGGCGATTTTTCTTAATAATGACAGGAGTAGCCATTCAAATGATAACACGCAATTGGAAATGTTATGATCGACTTAATTATACTTTCTGGTGGGCAAACTTGTGTTCTAGTTATAAATATGAAAGAATGAATGCTGAAATTTTAGGTTATAGTAAAGTATTTAACATGGTGTGGAGCTCATTGGCATCATTTATTGAGTTACAATAGATGTCATGTATCTTTTCTTTTTATCTAACCTCCTTACACATCCAGGGTGGGAGGGAGGGTGGTAGGAAATGTATTATTGTTTATTATTCCTATTTTATTTATTGTATGGAAATTATAAATGTATATCTACTTTTATTAGTTAAGGGGGGAGGGGGGAGAAGAGGGTTTTTCAAATTATTTGCATATTTAAAGTGCGTTTCTTGATTTGTTTATATTTAAATTCATTGTATTGCACTATTTATATTTTAAAATTAATAAAGATTAAAAAAAAAAAGAAAGCAATTAGTTGATACTTATGCATGCCCTCCAAATAGGTATAAATGCCAATGTCTAGATTTTTTATTTTTATTATACCTATACCGTCCTTGTCAAATTGGATGATGCAGAAAAACGTGAAAGTAGTAGAATTTCTAAAATCACTGCCTTCACACAAAAGGAATTTACATGTGTAGATGTCACAGTAGCCTTCTAAAATCACTCCCTACATGTGACACAATGGTATGGTCTCTTCCGTTCACAGATTCAGGCCGATCTTTGAGAAATTAAGTGTATCTTGATAGAGTGGTAGGGCTGAAGGAATAGTGGTGGTGTATGTACTATATATGCATTTGAGTGCTATGTTGTGTATATCTGAGGCTATGAGGAGACTATAAGCATGTAAGGTTTATATGAAGGAGGGTTGTTTTGTGGATCAGGTGTGCTTGTGCATTCATAGCTGTCTGAATGCAGGCATTCTCGCCTCTGCCTCTTACACTCACTTCCTGCTCCTTATGTTCCTTCCCTCCATCCTCACTTCCTCTTTCCCTCTTCAAACTCTGTCCCTTAAGCTCTCTCTCTCTCTCTCTCCTCTCACCTGCTCATCCCCTACCCCACTCCACAGCTTCCTATGAACGTTTTGGAAGGTCCAGCTGGCTTTCCATTACTAGTGTTCTCCCTAAGCTGTGCATGTGCACATGAAGTCAAAAAGGGAACACATATGTACAAACTTTTTGCTGACTTTCTTTATTGGGAACAAAGCTGTTTCGCACACATCAGATCAAAGCTGAAAACTTGTGCCAGCAAAAATTAGGGAACACATTGATTACCACCTCAGCTCACCTCCTTCTCTTGTGTTGGTAGGGTTGGATCCCTGCTGGCACGCTGATGACTGTGCTGCCATGGATTTTTCACTTTTTGGGCCATACAGATTGGAGCTCTGTGGCAATAGTTTTTCTTGCAGCCAACCCTAATTATTTTCCAGTGGCAGGGCCAACTTCCCTGTCAGCCCATTCTGCTCTCTCCTTGGTTCTACCTGCCTTTATCTGTACGCATAATGTTTGTAAATGTGTAGAAGTGGTCAGACAGAAATACCCTCCCAAACAGGCACTATTGCTTGAATGAAATATTCTTTTTAAATAAAGAGAGTTTATTTGCATAACATTTCAACATAAGTCTTCCTGCTGAACTGGGTCACTGATTAACAAATGTCAAGCATCACTGTTTCTTACCAAAAAAACAGGAAGCAGCAAAGTTCAGGAGCCTCTTAATCAAAATGGTTAGAAACTAAGAATAAATACCCAACCTCATGCTGCAGTAAGTTATCTAAAGCTCTAACAATAGTGCACAAAAATATTAAACTGCTCAGTATGCTAAAAACTTTAGAAAGGAAAACAAAACAAAAAACCACCACCACAATTTTGAGGCTATATCCTAAGTAGAGATTGACACGGGGACAAATTTTTCTCCATCCCCACAGGAACTCAACTTCCCGTCCTGTCCCTGCAAGTTTTGTCATTGTTCTTGTCACTCACCCATTCCTGTAAGCTCTGTCTTAACCGCACAAGCCTCGAAAACTTATGATTTTAAAGTGTTTGAGGCTTGTGCTGATGAGGACGGAGCTTTCTGGAATGGTGCAGAACAGTATGGGGAAATTGAGTTCCTGCGGGAAACGGGGAAAAATTTGTCCCTGTGTCATTCTCTAATCCTAAGCTTCTTCTACTGACCCGATATTCATATATAAACAAGAATAGTCACACAGCCATGTGACAAAGTGATGAAACAAACACAAATCTCTTATGTAAAATAAGATGCTAGACGAATTAGAACAACAAAAATTTAGCTATTAAATTATTTATTGGTACAGAACAGATTCTTCTCTGGGCTAGTACTAATCTACTATAATAAAATGCTAAGCGCGCATGCGCACTCTTACCAGCGTGTTCCCTGATTTGTAGTTCCATGGTCGGCAGTAGTGCGCATGCACGCTTAGGGTTCTATTCTAGGACAGGACTGCCAGCGGGTAACACGCTGCGACTTCCCCCCCCCAGCGCCAACCCTACCCGGCACACCCGAAACCCCCGTTGACCCTCCCAGCCGAAACTCCCACCGCGAGACAAACACAAACCTCCCACCTCCAGCAGCATCCGAGGCACAATAAGCTTCCTTCTACTGGCCCGATTTCCTCTGCCGCATCCCTGATGACATCATCAGAGACGCAGCAGAGGAAATTAGGGCAGTAGAAGGCCGCGAAGCAGTGTGTTTACTGTGTTTAGGACACTGCTGGAGCCAGGTTTGTCGGCCGTCTAGCGGTGGGAGGGTCGGATGGGAGGGTCAGTGGGGTCGGCTGCACGGTGGCGGTAGTGGCAGGGGGGCGGGTTAAACGGAATCATGCTGCTCAGTGGAATGGGAGGGAGGGAGGCAGGCAGGCTTCGAGGGGGTGGGGGGGGTTTAAATGGAAACTGCTGCTCAGGGGGATGGGAGGGAGGCAGGCAGGCTGGCTGGCATTGGAGGGGGGGTGGGACAAAGTCTGGAAGATAGTGATGGTGACATAGGAAGGAGGCACTGGAGGCTCTAAGGACACAGAAAGGGCACTGAGGACACTAAGGACAGAGGCACTGGGGGCACTAAGGACATGGGAAGGAGGCACTGGGGGCACTAAGGACATGGGAAGGAGGCACTGGGGCACTAAGGACACAGGCACTGGGGGCACTAAGGACACAGGCACTGGGGGCACTAAGGACACAGGCACTGGGGGCACTAAGGACATGGGAAGGAGGCACTGGGGGCACTAAGGACACAGTACACAGGCACTGGGGCACTAAGGACACAGGCACTGGGGGCACTAAGGACATGGGAAGGAGGCTCTGAGGATGTGGGAAGGGGTATTAAGGACATGGGAAGGGACACTAAGGACAGGACAGAGGCACTGAGGGCACTAAGGACATAGGGAGAGACACAGACAGAAAAAATGACAGATAGGCAGCATCCAAGGAGAGAGAGACAAAGAAAATAAAAAAAACAGACAGACATCTACTCTAGCACCCATTAATGTAACGGGCTTAAACACTAGTAGAAAATAAAACTGGAAAGCATAATATTTAGTTTAAATGTTCTGGTAAGCATCTCACTCCTAGAAGAAAATGGATTCTCAGAGGCAGCAATAGAATTCTTATGTGGTGCCATAAAAGTTAAAATATTGTAAGTGAATTTAATACAATACATTTATTTATATACCACAAATACTTCAACAAAGTTCACTGTGGTCTAATATCAGTAAGAAATGGAAAGAGAGTCCAGAATTACAATCTTAAAATCAACATTAAATTTGCTACTACTTTAACACATGTTCATTAAACAGATAAGTTCTCAGAGCCTTCTTTAAAACTTTTAGAATTATCATCAGAAGTTAATTGAACTGGTAAATTTTTCCAACGTTTTGCAGCTTGATAGAGGAGGTAAATAATCTGATATACTTTATTCCTCTAACCTTTGGAACTCAAAATGGAGAATTCTGTCTTAAACCATATAATTCTGCTTCAGAATAGCATGGAAAAGAAACGTATATAATGGAGCTTTTCCTTGATATATTTTAAAAATACAGTAGAATTTACCATATTCTGACTTCCACAGGAAGTCAATGGAGCTTTATCAGATATGGTGTAATTCTGTCTCCTTTTTTCAATCCAGAGATTAACTGAATTGCAGTATTTTGTCAAGTTTGCAATTTACTTAACAGACTATTGTAACATCATTTATTTGGATTGCCCAAAATCTATCAATGACAAGAACAGAGATGGAACTAATAGTCGGAAATGATAGTGATCAAAATACTTTCTAACTCTCCTCTCTTTTCTAACTCAACTTCCAGAACAGCCCAAAGATTATTTTAATCAAAAAATTGAAATGCGATTCCAATAATAGATTACTATCAAACTGTACATCCCAAATCTTAATTACTATATTTATTGGTTAATCAATATTATTTAATACCACAGGAAAGAGTTGGAAAAACCAACAGTATAAACTGAAATACAACTCTCTTCTGCTAATAGGAGGAATACCGGTTGATTAACATAGAATATATTACATGCTCTAAGGCAGGGGTGTCCAATGTCGGTCCTCGAGGGCCGCAGTCCAGTCGGATTTTCAGGATTTCCCCAATGAATATACATGAGGTCTATTTGCATGCACTGCTTTCATTGTATGCTAATAGATCTCATGCATATTCATTGGGGAAATCCTGAAAACCCGACTGGATTGCGGCCCTCGAGGACCGACATTGGACACCCCTGCTCTAAGGGTAGAGAATAAGACCTCAAAGCAGAGTAGAGAAAATACCAAACAGCACATGGCTGTATCAATGTACACCCACTGTCATCACAGGCCAAAAAAACTCCACTCAGAAACTTTAAACAATGTAGTCACACCGGCTTCCTCCTTAGCAGGTAACTGATGTAGCCTGTAAATTTTCAAGTCAGCAGGTGGTAATGCAGCATAATGACAATTCAATGTTCACTATAGCCAATCCAATCAGCTCAGCACAAAGAGAGTTAACAACCTATTTATCTGCAAAAGTCCATTCACGCTGTAAATCCAAACAGTTATAGTCCCAATGGGAGACCCCATTTCACTGATGTGTCATCAGGGGAGACATGTTCCATAGCACATCCAACCAGCTAGTGTGCTGTGGAACACATCTCCCCTGATGACATCTGCAAAACAGGGTCTCCCATTGGGACTATAACTGTTTGGATTTACAGCGTGGATGGACTTTTGCAGATAAATAGGTTTTTAACTCTCTTTGTGCTGAGCCGATTGGATTGGCTATAGTGAACACTGAATTGTCATTATGCTGCATTACCACCTGCTGACTTGAAAATTTACAGCTTATATCAGTTACCTACTAAGGAGGAAGCCGGTGTGACTTCATTGTTTAAAGTTTCTGAGTGGAGTTTTTTTGGCCTGTGATGACAGTGGGTGTACATTGATACAGACATGTGCTGTTTGGTATTTTCCCTGCTCTGCTTTGAGGTCTTTTTCTCCACTATTAGAGGATGTAATATTGTCTATGTTAATCAACCAGTATTCCTCCTATTAGCAGAAGAGAGTTGACTCTCGATTAATATTGTTGGTAATCAATATTATCAAATCGACAAAAGATTATCTTGATGGGGAATAATAGGTGATCTACTTTTTTATTTAATTTAAACTAAAATTCAATCATCCACTGATCTAATAAATTAATATAACAACTTGTATCACTTCTTACTTGATCTATATTGTCTGAAAAAGGTAGCAATATCGTAATATCATATGCATATATAAATGTGGAATAATTAAACTTCTCTAATTCAAAACCTAAAAGATTTTAAAATACATTAAAATTTATGAACACAGAACTACAGTAACTCAAAACCTGGTCTTTGTGCATTCCAACTTATAGGATATCCTCAATGCATATGCATCCACACCACCGCATGGAGACCTTCCGGCGGAAGCATGGAGCTGTAAGAAGCAAACACTTGCAGCTCCACAACACCCAAAGCAGATCTGCAAATTTTCGGTGATTTCTTCCCCGTTCTCTCGCTATATTCGTGCGTCAATATACTACGGGCTAACCGGACAGAAGATCTGCGGAGTTTATGGCTGACAAATTATGAGAAAACAGCATGGAAAGCCCAAGCCGGCAGAATCCAAGATAGCGGACCACACAGGCATCACCTACCCTGATGAACCCCAGCTCAGTATGGGTGGCAGAAGTGACTGCAGAGGTAAGGCTGCCTTGGAGGATACAAAAACTGCAACACACCACTGCATGGAAATTCAGTGTTGTGCATGCGAGTGGATACAAATCCATTTTATTCATATTCATTGTAGGTTGCTTGAAAAAACAGACTGACTAGTGGACCCTCTAGGATTTAGTGACAATTAGAGGGGATCCAGGATAACAGCACACTTTCCAGTGCACCACTAGCTTAAGCTGTCAGCAAGAGTGGGACAGTAGCCTAATGGATACAGCAGTAAGCTGCAAACCGGGAGAGCCAGGGTTCAAATCTCTCAGATGCCCCTGGTGATTTTTGGCAAGTTAACCTTCCATTGTCTCAGATACAAAAACTTACACTGTAAGTCCCTTGAAGACAGGATAATACCTGCTGAATCTGAATGTGACTCACCTTGGCTACTACTGAAACGATGTGTGCTAAATCCAAATTCCCTCTACACTCATGCTTTCTTCAATTGTTAAAATAGATAAAATAAAAGGAAGATAGAGCAACATCTTCTGTGTTTGTTACCTGCTGCTGTTGTAAAGAGAAGCCAGTTGATGGACAGCATTCATTACCACTTCGTAACATCGTGTCACAAAACAAGAAAGCTCCTATGAAAAACATAAAATTGTCAAAAGCATGACAAGTAGAAAAAAAATACGGTTAAGGCATTAATGAGGGCTCAAGGGAGACCTGGAAACTATCTTTAAAAACAAAACTTGGAAAGAATTGCTTCAGAAAAAAAGAATTGAGTTTTGTACCTACCAAGAGCAAAAAGAAGCTAAAAAGAAATATGAATGAAAACAGACTGTACTGCCTGACCACTATTCATTACATTATTACATTACATTACGTGTTTTCTATCCCAATATCTTTCAGTTCTAGGCAGTTTACAAAAAGGAGTTGACCTGGGCATTCCCAGGGAGCTTACAGAGTTGATAGAGTGAGCTTACACGAATTGACAACTAGCATGAGCGATGGGTTTTGGGGGAGGGTTTATAAGGTTTTTGATTAGCTCATTTGACAAATTTTTTGAAAAGTATAATTTTCAGTTCTTTCCTGAATGTTTTGCAGTTGGTCATCTTGGTCAGTAGCTTGGAGAGGTGGCAGTCTATTTTCGCTGCTCTGGTGGCTAGTAGTTCGTCATATAGTTTTTTGTTTTGTATGCCTTTTGCTGGGGGGATGGGTGAAGAGCCTGTGTTCTCCTTGGTCTTAATGTGTTATTTCTGATCAGGTGTTTGTTTAGGTAGCTGGGACCAGTTCCATTTAGGGCTCTGAAGAGGGTGAAAAATAATTTATATTGTATGCGTGCTTGTATTGGGAGCCAGTGTGTGTCTTGGTAAACAGTGGTAATGTGATCGTATTTTTTCAATGAATATATTAATCTGAGAGCTGTGTTTTGCACCGTTTGTAATTGTTTTAAGGTATAGGCGGGGCATGACAGGTATAGGCTGTTACAGTAGTCCAGGAGACCCAGGATTAGTGCTTGGACCACGAGTCAGAACTGTTCTTTGTTGAAGTATTTTGTACATGGTTGCGAATGCCTTCTGGACCATTTTGCTGATTTGAATTTGCATGGTGCAGCCCTTGTCTATTATTATTCCCAGCAGTTTTAGGTTGGGTTGTAGGTGGTAAAGGATGGAGTTTAATTCTAAGTTTGTTATGGAGGGTGTTTTGTTTTTTTCTATAAGTAGGAATTTGGTTTTTGTCTTGGTTCAACTTTAGTTTGTGGTCTCTCATCCACTGTGATATTGTTTCTAGTGTTGTATGTATTTTGATTGTTGTGTTATTGGTGGATTGGTCGAAAGGCAAGATGATGGTGATATCATCTGCGTAGCTGTATGAGATTATGTCTAATTTGTCTAGGCATGTGCCGAGTGTGGCTATGTAGAGGTTGAAGAGTGTTGGGTATAGTGGCGAACCTTGGGGGACTCCGCAGGGTTTGTTCCAGGTTTCAGATTGTTCTTCCTTTGTTTTGATTCTGTATTTTCTTGAGCAGAGGAATCCTTCAAACCAGTTGTAGACTCTGGCTGCAATTCCTATTGCCTCCAGTGTTTGTAGTAAGATGTCGTGATCTACCAGGTCAAATGCTGCGGTGAGGTCTAGTTGAATGAGCCACATTTTTTTGCTTTTGCTTAGGTGTTTGGCTGTGTCTAGGAGAGAGAGTAGTAATGTTCCTGTACTGTGTTGGCCTCTGAAGCCTGATTGTGAAGGATGGAGTAAATTGTGGTTTTCTAGGTATTCGAAGAGGAGTTTTGCTATGAAGCCTTCCATTATCTTGGCATATAGTGGTATTGAGGCTATGGGTCTGTAATTGGATGGTTGATCTGTGGCTCCCTTAGGGTCTTTCAGGAAAGGGGTTATGATAATCTCTGAGAGATCTTACGGAAATTGGCCTTCTGTGAGAATGTGATTGAGGTCGCATGCCGCATGATTGTATTTTTTGTAGAGTCTGTCTAGGTGAAGCCATTGTATGTCTTGGAAGTCTGACCAATATGCATTAGGACTTTGATTAATTTTATAAGTATTTCTGAAACTAGTTAAGCCAGTTTGGCACGGTAGATAAAAATCGATGATTAAAAAACAACAAAAAAAAGTTACATTTTTTAAAAATCTGATTTTTTTTTTTAAATAAAATGCTTTTTGAAGGAAACATCTATCTAAAGATAGTTTTTCTCTGTGGACTCTCCGGGATCAATTTTTTTGCTTGTGTTAAACTTTTTTTTAAAACCATACATTAACCACTCTTACCACACTCTCTGCCAACGCGTTCCAGAGTTTAACTATTCTCCAAGTCAGTGGTTCCCAAACCTGTCCTGGGGGACCCCTAAGCCAGTCAGGTTTTCCAGATATCCCTAATGAATATGCATGAGAGAGATTTGCATATAATGGAAATGACAGGTATGCAAATCTCTCTCATGCATATTCATTAGGGATATCTGGAAACCTGACTGGCTGGGGGTCCCCCAGGACAGGTTTGGGAACCACTGCTCCAAGTGAAAAAATATTTCCTCCTATTGGTATTGGTATTACTCTATAACTTCGAGTGTGCCCTAGTCTTTGAAAATCTTGACTGGGGGGGGGGGGGAAATCGATCCACTTGAATCCATTCTACACAACTTAGGATTTTGTAGACTTCAATCATATCTTCCCTCAGCTGTCTTTTCCAAGCTGAAGAGTGCTAACCTCCTTATTTTTTCCTCATACGAGATGATGATCATCTTGGTTGATCTTCTTTGAACCTTTTCTATTGTGCTATATCTTTTTTGAGATAAGGAGACCAGAATGGAATGCAATACTCTAGGTGAGGTTGCACCATTGAGCGATACAGATGTATTATAACATTCTTAGTCTTGTTTACCATCCCTTTTCTAATAATTCCTAGCATTTTGTTTGCTTTCTTGGCTGCTGCCTCACAGTGGGCAGAAGGTTTCAATGTATTGTCCACAATAACACCCTTCTACAAATTTCTTTAGCTACCCCTCCTTCCTCAGTGGGCTGTATTGCATCTCTTTTGTTTGTACAAAAGATGCCGATAACCACTAAAATAGGAGACATAAGGAGAGGTATGGAGAACTTCCCCAACACTTCTCTTCTGCTCTATAACAAGTATAATAAACAATATATATCAAATAAAACATAGTAGAACAACCAATCTAACTATCTGAGTACAACCAACACTAGCATTTATGGCTTGTATACTTTCAATTGCATTTGTAACAATAATATGGTACTGTACTCATAATATCTGACTGGCATGAAAAGATCTCAAGTTCTGACAAATATATTTGTCTTGAGACATTAATCAGGAAAATAATTACACTGACCGGGCAGGACATCATGACTCATATGTCCCATTACCAGAAAGAAGATTATCTATCCCATGGACATGGAAATGCAAAATAATAGATGGAACATATGCTGAATTGCAGTACAAATATAGTCAGAGCAGTCCACTTTCAAAATAGTTGAGCAAAATCCTTTAGTGTGCCACGTAATACTAGGGATGCTCAAGCACTCACAAAGTTTGCACCAATGCTCTATCAAGTCTTAACTAAGTACTAAAATCATAGGAGGCAAAACATTTACCTGTAAGAAAGACACAAACCTTCCCATTTGTATCTGGGAATCACCTTCCACCATGCTGGATTCAGCCGCTGGATAAGCCAAGAAGTTAAAAAGAAAGAAAATCTTTAAAAGCTAGACCAAATGTACATCCATCAACACTTTCATTTATATTCTGGATCAACGCTATTATTTTACAAAGGGCTAGTGTTAAACATGCTGGGAACAAGGGTAGAAATTTTGGCGGTGACCCGGAAGCCTAAAACTCTTTAACAGGGTAGACACCCCAGAGGAGGGATCCAATGAGGTTGTAGAATGGTCCAGAAATTGACAACTAACCCCCCCCCCTTTTATGAAGCTGTGTTAGGCTTTTTTTTAGTGCCGGTTGCAGCAGTACTAGCTCCAATGCTCATAGGAATTCTATGAGCATCAGAACGAATACCACCGCAGACGGCAATAAAAAAGCCTATCGCAGCTTTGTAAAAGGGGAGGGGGGTAAGATTTAATACTAAAAAAAAAGGCAGGGTCTCACTTCAGCTACAAAAATCCAAGGGAATGTTATGGTATAGTATAAAACAGTGTTTCTTAACACACGGTACGTGTACCCTTAGGGGTACATGGCCTGGCCACCACGGAAGATATTCCCTGCCCTCCTGTCATTAAAGCCACTGCCAGGGATCCCTCCTTTCTGCCCGTCTCCCTTCCCTGTCTGCCCTCCCTCCCCCTCTCCAAGCCAATCCACAGGGCTTCCCGCTAATGTCAGAGGAAGCCTTCCAGGTCAGCGGGGCGGAGGAGGGAGGTTCCCAGTTACCTGCTTGCCACACTTGCTCCTTCTGCCTTCAGTGGCACTTGGTGGGGGGGGGGACGCACAGGCAGCAATTAACACACTGCATGTAGCTACTACTACTACTACTACTACTCTATCACTTATATAGTGCTGAAAGGCATACGCAGCGCTGTCCTTTTTGACATTTATAGATAGTCCCTGTTTGAAAGCGTTTACAACCTAACTTGGACAGACATGACATATAGGGTTGGGAATGCAGAACCCAAGGTGAGAGGAGTTAGGAGTCAAAAGCACTCTCAAAGAGGTAGGCTTTTTACTGGGCCTTGAACACTGCCAGAGACGGAGACTGTTGTAAGGATTCAGTAGCTGACCCGGAAACCTTCTCTGATATCAGAGTTGATGTCAGAGGGAAGGACTTGTGGGGCAGCCAAGTGCAGCATGTTAATTGCTGCCTGTGCGTCTCCCCCCCCCCCCCAAGTGCTGCTGAAAGCAGAAGGAGCGAGTGAGTGCGGCTCGAACAAGTAAGGCGACAAGATCTTTCTGGAACAAAGGGATGAAAGGAAGGAGGGGGAGGATGGAGCACGTTTGGAACATTGCAGGGGCACGATTTTGAGTTAAAGACAGGGAGAGGGAGGGGTGCACAAACTCAGGACACAGAAGGAAGGTAGGGGCATGAACATGGGGCACAAAAAGGAGGGAGGAAGAGGGCACTAACTTGGGACATAGAAGGGAGGGAATAGAAAGGGAGAATTGTTGGGCATTAATGTGTGATGAGAGGGAAAGAAATGGTGCACATAGGGAAAGGAAAACTGTGCATAGAGAAAGATGAGTGATGTAGAGATGCATGGGGAATAGGAGGATACATAGTAACATAGTAGATGATGGCAGATAAAGACCCGAATGGTCCATCCAGTCTGCCCAACCTGATTCAATTAATTTTTTTTTTTTTCTTAGCTATTTCTGGGCAAGAATCCAAAACTCTTCCCAGTACTGTGCTTAGGTTCCAACTACTGAAGTCTCCATCAAAGTTCACTCCAGCCCATCTACCCCATCCCCAGTCATTGAAGTCCTCCCCAGCTAAACAGCCATATACAGACACAGACCATGCAAGTCTGCCCAGTACTGGCCTTAGTTCTTCAATATTTACTATTATTTTCTGATTCTAGATCCTCTGTGTTCATCCCACGCTTTTTTGAACTCCGTCACCATTTTCCTCTTCACCACCTCTCTCAGGAGCGCATTCCAGGCATCCACCACCCTCTCCTTAAAGAAAAATTTCCTTACATTGCTCTTCAGTCTCCCACCCCTCAGCCTCAAATTATGCCTTCTGGTTTTACCATTTTCCTTTCTCTTGGAAAGATTTTGTTCTATGTTAATACCTTTCAAGTATTTGAACGTCTGAATCATGTCTTCCCTGTCCCTCCTTTCCTCTATTCAGGGCTTCCAGTCTCTCCTCAAAGGTCTTTTGGCACAAACCTCCTATCATTTTCGTCACCCTCCCCTGGACCGCTTCAAGTCTTCTTATGTCCTTCGCCAGATACAGTTTCCAAAACTGAACACAATACTCCAAATGGGGCCTCACCAACGACCTGTACAGGGGCATCAACACCTTATTTCTTCTACTGGTTATGTCTCTCTTTATACAGCCCATCATCCTTCTGGCAGCAGCCACCACCTTGTCGCACTGTTTTTTTGCCTTTAGATCTTTGGACACTATCACCCCAAGGTCTTTCTCCCCCTCCGTGCATATCAGCCTCTCACCTCCCAGCATATGCAGTTCCTTCCGATTATTAATCCCCAAATGCATTACTCTGCATTTCTTTGCACTGAATTTTAGTTGCCAGATATTAGACCATTCCTCTAACTTTTGAAGATCCTTTTTCATGGGAGAAATGTTGGATATAGTGGTGGAGTGGGAACAGAGGGACAGATTGAAGGGGATGCAAGGCAGAGGAATGTTGGGCAGTGATGGAAGGAGAAATGTGGCATAGTGCTGGAGAGGAGTGATAGAAGGAGAAATGGGCATGGGGCTGGTAGGCAGTGGTGAAAAATGATCCGGGAGATGAGAGGGAGAAATGTTGGATGTGGCAGAGATGCCTGGATCTCTCAAAACAAATGGACAGTGTGCGAGAGAGAGAGAGACTGAGGGAGACATGTTGCCAATAGGGGTGGAGAAGAGAGGAAGAAAAGTTGGATTCATGGAAGGACAGAGAGAGATGTTGGTTGGGGAAGGGAATGAGGTCCAGAAGAGAGGAAGCGTGCAGGAGGCAGAAAGAAAGAAATATTGAATGCACAGTCAGAAGTAAGTGCAACCAGAGACTCATGAAATCACCAGACAACAAAGATAGGAAAAATGATTTTATTTTCAATTTAGTGATCAAAATGTGTCAGTTTTGAGAATTTATATCCACCATCTATATTCTGCACTATGGGCTCCTTTTACAAAGCCGCGCTAAATTGCCGCACGTGCTAGCCGCTACCGCCTCCTTTTAAGCAGGTGGTAGATTTTCGGCTAGCACACACTAATCCCGCTAGCGCGGCTTTGTAAAAGGAGCCATATATTTGTCTATTTTTCTATAGTTGTAACCGACATGACATTGCATTTTTTTAGTCATCTGCCTTAACCTCTTTGAAAAAAAAAAAAACCAAAACATGAATATAAATAATTAACATTTTCTCTGCGTACAGTGTGCTTTGTGGTTTTTAAATTTTGTGGTTACCATTATGTATTAATAAGATTATATTGTGTGTAAATGAAAAATGGATGGAAGAAATTGTATTACAATTAGTACTATTATGGGGGTGGGGTCAGGGGCACTCAGTTGATAGTTGTTGAACTTAGGGGGTACTTTGGTTGAAGAATTTGAGAAACATTGGTATAGAGAATGAAGTACTTCTGTGTACAAAAAAAGAGGGACTTGAGAGTGATTGTATTTGATTATCTTAAAGTGGCAAAACAGGTAGAAAAGATGACTGTCAAAGCCAGAAAATGGTCAGTAGGAAAAAAATTAAAGAGGCGATATTGCCATTGTATAAGTCTCTAGTGAGGCTCCATTCAGAATACTGTGTGCAATTCTAGGGACAACACTTTCAAAGAAATATAAAACAGGAAGGATTTGGTCCAAAGTGAAGCAATAAAATTGGTCAGTTTTATTTTGATATTTTGGTTTATCGATATAAGCTATATTCAGTTTGTAATTTATTTATAATGTCTTGATCTTTTTTCATGTAAAGTGGATTTACTTTTAGACCCATAATCACACCCCTGAGCAGGCCTCAATCTGAAGGCCTAAACACGGCCATGTCGGGTCATCCATTGGATCCTTTACAACAAGGACATTCTGCTTTAAGGCTATTTATTATATATGGTTTTATATTTACTATTTCTGTGCAAATTGGAATAAAGATTGTCCCCAAGGTTGACGTGGTCTGCCCCACTCCCCACTTGTTTTCTTTTGTATAAAGATATGAGGACAGATTTATAGACCTAAATATGTACAGTATATGCTGGAAGACTGGAAGAAAGGTGGGAGAGAGGGAATATGACTAAGACTTTTAAATAATTTCCATGGAACTAACGTACAGTGGATGCTGTGGATGGGCCATTTGGCCTTTATCTGCAGTCATGTTTCTCTGTTTCTATCAGGCAACATTCAGACCCTAGGGCAACTGCGTTGGTTGCAGCCACCAACACCAGACCTGACTGTACACAGGTTTGGTAAGGAAAGTCTCCAGTCCCTTTCTACACTAATTTCAGAGGCAACCTTATACTGAGGAGTTACTATAGTGTTCCCGCTAAGCTGCGCTGGGGTGCGCTGACGCACAAAATATTACCTCGCAGCGCACAAGTTTCTCGTCACAGCGCACACAGTGTAGAGCACAGTTCTTCAACCGCCGGTCCGCAAACAAAATCTTGCCGGTCCGCGAAGGATTCGGTCCCCGCCGCAACGAAAGGCCGGCGTCAGCTGACTTGCAACTTCCTGTTGCAGTCGCTGTGCCGGGACTCCTGCCTTCGCCGGGACTCCTGCCTTCCACCGCGTTTGCCTCCTGCCTTGTCTCCGTACCTCCAGACCAGCAGCGGCAGCTGTGTATGCTTTTAACTTCGGCACAGAGCTGCCCCTAATCAATAGTTTAGCGCGGTTTCATAAGGCAGCCTCGGGGCCTTTGCTAGGCCGGCCCACATCGCATCATCGAAGCGGGCCGGCTATCAAAGGCCCCGAGGCTGCCTCATGAAACCGCGCTAAACTATTGATTAGGGGCAGCTCTGTGCCGAAGTTAAAAGCATACAGAGCTGCCGCTGCTGGTCTGAACTCTTGGGCCGCTGAAGGAGGGCAAAAAGCAGCTGTCCTGGAGGTTTCCCTTCCTCTCGCCTTTACAGGTTCCTTTTTTCCACCTTTTTTTTTTTCCTTCAAACGGCAACGGGCCCCAGCATCGACATCAATCAAGTAAGTTCCACTGTCAATCAAGCGGTTCTGCTCGGCCAAAGCTTCCCCTGTGACATGAGCCACCCTCAGGGGAAAGAAAGTGACCCACAAAGGTGAGGGGAAGGGGGGCAGATGATGGAAGTTGGGGGGGGGGGGGGAGAGAGAGAGAGAGAGAAGGGGCAGATGATGGAATGGAGGAGATGAGAGAGAGAGAGAAGGGGACAGATGATGGAAGTGAGAAGAAGGGAGAGAGAGCAGAAGGCAGATGGATGTCAGTTGAGAAGGGAGAGCAGATGCTGAATGGAAGTGGGGAAAGAACACATACTGGATGGAAGGAGGAGATAAATAAAGGGGGAAGAAAATAGTAAGATAATGGAGGGGTGAGGGAAAGGGGTGACAAGCTGTGTGTAGACACAGTGAAAAGAGGGAAACGGGACTAAATAGTAAGAAAGAATTTAATTTAGATGGAGGCAGAAAATAGAGAAGGAAGACCAGAGAAGAAAAGGGAAGAGAGAGCAGAGAATGATCAGATCTGAGTGGAGGAAATGAGAAGAGAGATATGCTAAAAACCACAGGGGGGAGGGAAGGATAGAGATGCCAGACCATGAGGGGAACAGAAGGAAGATGATGGATGCTAGACCAAATTGGGGGGTGGGGGGGGGGCAGGAGGAGAGATGGCAGCGAAAGACAGACAGTGAATGGAAGGGGCAGATGCTGGACTGAAGAGACAGAGAAGGTTATCATGCTGCTGTACCGGGCCATGGTACGCCCTCACCTGGAGTACTGCGTCCAGCACTGGTACTTTAAGAAGGACACGGTACTACTCGAAAGGATCCAGAGAAGAGCAACTAAAATGGTTAAGGGGCTGGAGGAGTTGCCGTACAGCGAAAGATTAGAGAAACTGGGCCTCTTCTCCCTTGAGCAGAGGAGATTGAGAGGGGACATGATAGAAACATTCAAGGTACTGAAGGGAATAGACTTAGTAGCTAAGGCAGGGAGAACGAGAGGGCACTCTCTAAAGTTGAAAGGGGATAGATTCCATACAAACGTAAGGAAGTTCTGTGGTAGAAAGCAACATATTTATTTGGCTCATAACTTGCTGGCGCCCGATATTTTTAGCTCACAGTGAAAAAAGTTTGCTCACAACACCCGCCCGCTTAGAGGGAACACTGCCTACAACATGTATAAAATATACAGACTATTTTAACCTTGTTTCCATTTCAGAAGTGGTATTTCTGCACGACTGCTGGTTGTTGTTTTCCCTCACCTTCGTTCCTCCTTTTTCTTTAAAATTATAGTTCTTCCCTTTATCTTATTGTTTGTCACGTCTGTGTATTATTGTATTCTTTTATGATATTGTCTCCTGTTCATTTGATTAAGTATTTTACCTTTGTAAACCGCCTTGAAGTCTGATTAGGCGTTATAACCAATGTAAATAAACTTGAAACTGCATGGTTTCCCTTTGAAAAAGTTCAAGTGCTAAAGGTATGCATTAAAAGCATCTGTGTATTTTGCAGCTACTCTTTGTGTGAGTGGGTGAACTCGAACTTCAAAATCCCATGAGTATGTTTTGTTCTATTCCTGATCTAAATATATTCACAGCGCTGCCTCCTTTTTACTGTGATTAAAAGTCTGCACATAAATGAACTTTGTAGGGGGCAATTTTCATTCATGCCATTTATCCAGGTACTCATTTACCCAGGGGAAGATATTTTGAAAGTTGCCCTCCCTCGGATATTTCATTTATTTTTAATTCTTCAAATATATTTGAGGACAACAAAACATATAGGGCTCCTTTTATCAAGCCACGCTAGCGGAGTTAACGTGCGACTTTTCAACACGCGCTAGCCTAAAAACTACCGCCTGCTCAAGAGGAGCCGGGCGCGGTTTAACGCACACTATTACGCGCGTTAAACCGCTAGCGCGGCTTGATAAAAGGAGCCCATAGTACTAAGTTGTATAGGTGACAGTGGAGTCTAGTGAGCAATCTCTTCATAAAATAAATCATAACAATAACACAGCAACAAAAAATGTCTAAGTATGGAACAATAAAACCAGAACTGATACAACTACTCACCTCCTTCTCCATAAAATAAAAGGCCATTATAAAATTTGGTCTCTGCCTTGAATGCAAAAGACAAAAATAAATGGATTTTCGAGTTATGAAAAACAATATCAAAGAGTGACTTTTAATAATATTCAAAAGTACCCTAACTGAACAGGCTGATTAAATGTGAACCCCAATAATGAAAGATTAGGTTCTTAGCTGGATAATCTTCTTTCTGTTAATACACACAGGAGTCTATAGTTAGGTGATCAATGCATGCTCACAAACTGTTTATAGAAGGATGTCAATCACATATTTCAGCACCTCCTCCTTCATCAGTCCTCTAGGCCCCAAACCCTCTTGAAACTGAGAAAAAAAATACTCAAAAATAATAAAAACTGAACACAGTAGATCAGAACACACTTTCTCAGTTTGCCAGCATAAGGAAAAATTGAAGAGGGCACTATATACTCCACTAGTGAAGGAGGAAGAACTCAAAAGATGTGATTGACATCCTTCTGCAAACAGTTTACAAGCACAGATTGATCACCTAATGTACTGACTAGAGGTCTGCACGGGAACGGGGATCATGGGGGTCCCGCGGGAATCCCCCCCTAACCCACAGGACTCCCACGGGGATGGAAGGCTTTGAAAGCAGGGTTCGTCCATATAATATAATGGACACGTCAGCCTTAGTAAAAGAGGGGGTTTATAGGTTAATTACCTGAACAGAAAACAAAAAAAGGGTTCCACCAAAGAGATTCCACAAGGAAAACAGCAGCGCAAACACAAAAGAAACTGTGGAATTGATGATCCTGTCAGAAGTACATAAGAACATAAGTATCGCCTCTGCCGAGTCAGACCACAGGTCCATCGTGCCCAGCAGTCCGCTCCCGCGGTGGCCCCCCAGGTCAGCAACCTGTAATTGATCCTTTATTTAAGACATTCTGACCTGTATAGTACCTCTAACAATACCCTTTAATCCCCTTTTCCTTCAGGAACTTGTCCAACCCCTTTTGAAACCCAAAATCGTACTCTGCTCTACCACCTCTTCTATTTAGGAGCACCCCCAAAAATTCTAAGGAAATTAAAGATAGTTCAGAATACAGCTGTTCAATTGATTTTTGGTTTAAAAAAGAACGACCATATTAGTCCATATTATCGTTTACTTCATTGGCTGCCTTTGGAGTATTATTCAAATTTTCCTGTATCTGCTTTAAGCTGATATTGGGATTGCCTCCAGGTTACTTTTTTCCTCATTTTGTGTTGCATAGACCATCAAGAGAAACTAGAAAGTTCTACTTATTTGCTTATCCAAAAATTAATGGGTGTAGATATCCCAGCGGATAGATCCTGGACGACATTTGAACCCATATCTGAACCCCAGATCTCTAAACTCTGCCTCAGACTGAAATCCTGCAAATGCATCTTAGATCCTTTCCCTTCCCACCTTTATGAAAACATTCCTGCACAGGCTATCTCCTCCCTTACGAGACTCATTAACTCTGCTCTACTATCAGGCTTGTTCTCCACAAAAATGGGCCACATTGCCTTGTCACCTATTCTGAAAAAAGCCGATCTCGACCCCTCCCTACCATCAAACTACCGTCCCATAGCAAATATCTTTCTACTTACCAAACTTCTAGAAACCATAGTTGCTACCCAGCTCTCCTCCTATCTCGAGAGATTCTCCATTCTTCACCCCTACCAACATGGCTTCAGACTCTGCTTTAGCACTGAATCCCTCCTAGTTTCCCTAATTTCAAAGGTACAACAACTACACTCACGTAACAAATTCGCTGTCCTACTACAATTCAATCTTTCCGCTGCTTTTGATGTCGTCCATCACGACATACTACTTTACCAACTTTCCGAGATTGGAATCGACTCCACCGTCCTAATGTGGTTCTCAAACTTCTTACACAGTCAACACAAATGGCACCATGTCCACTCCTTGGACTCCATCTTGCGGTGTCCCTCAAGGATCACCCTCTTTCCCCTATTCTCTTTAACATCTACATGTCCTCCCTGAAACTCTTTCAACTATCCCCCCTGGAAACAATCTACACTTATGCAGATGACATCCTTGTCCTCCTTGAGACTGACCAGAACCTCACTAACCGCCACGAAAACATTACAGCTTGCATAATGAGACTCCGTGTCTGGTCCCTCTCGGTACAGATGAAACTAAATGAATCTAAAACAAAACTACTCTGGCTCGGCCCAAAATTCGAACACCTGCCCACACTTTTCGCACTACCCACAGGCGATACACTACAGCTCGAGTTCTCATGCAAGGTCCTTGGTATCACTATCGATTCCTCTCTCTCCCTCAATGACCACCTCAACTCCTTGGCAAAATCATGCTTTTTCAGCCTTCACATGCTGAGGAAAGCTAGATCCTACTTCAGCCAACAACATTTTGCCATCCTTGTCCAATCCATCATCCTCTCCAAACTAGATTACTGCAACGCCATCTACTTAAATCTATCAAAAAAAAGTATTCTAAGACTCCAGCTAATCCAGAATACTGCAGCCAAACTGATCTTCTCAAAACGCAAGTCTGACCATGCCTCCCCACTCCTTGCCAAACTTCACTGGCTTCCAATAATCTCCAGAATCCATTTCAATTGTTCCTGCCTGGCTTTCAAGATCATTCACGGAATCCTGCCTCCTCTTATCCCACTGTCTTTCAACTCCTCCAGTCCCAACTCCTCCATAACTGCCCAAAGGCTTAAACTAGCCTTCCCCTCTCCATGCGTCATCCACTATTCAGGCAAACTGGGAAAATCCCTTCTCTTAAAAATCACAGGTCTTTGGAACGACCTCACCACCCCGCTGCGGAACCTGAGCTCCCTTCAGTTATTCCGCAAACAACTCAAAACCTGGCTTTTCAGCAAATTGTGGCTCTATCCTTCCCCCCTTTCTCTCCCCCCTTCTACACATAAGTTCATGTAATCCTTTTTCTTCTTCTCTACCCACTATTTTAAGTTCTTGTAAACCGTGTCGAGCTCCATTCTCATGGAGATGATGCAGTATATAAACTTAAGGTTTAGATTAGATTAGATATAAGACCTTCTTAGGTAGGACCCTAGCATTTCAAGCTGGTAGGCAACAATCTTGGTTAGGTAAATGTATTCAGCAAACTATGTTATCCTATTGATATATTTTCAGAAATTAATTAAGACCACTTTGTTTGATAAGTTTATTACTTAGTGAGTTTTAATATTGAAATTCTATTTTATAAATGGGGATAGAGGTAATTCCTTGCGGGTATGGATGGGGACGGAGAGGATCCTGACGGGGACGGGTGGGGATGGAGAGGATCCTGGCGGGGATGGGTGGGATTTCTGTCCCCGTGCAACTCTCTAGTACAGACTCTTGTATTTATATAACAGAACAACCAGAGTCAAGCTGGCCTGAAAGGAGATGATTTTGCACAAATACTGAGAGAAGCTATCATGTCCCTATACCTCTTTTTTACTCTTGCTGCAAGTAGGGGTGTGCATTTTTGTGATTTTTGTTTGTGTGCACAATTTCATTTTGCAAGGGAATGACTGAAATGAATTTTTCCCCTTAAATTCTGAATCATCTCCATTCTATAATGATGCTGGACATGCTTCTGTACTGAATGGATATTCATGCATCTAGGATTTTAAAAACAGAATTCGTTCCACTCCCTCCCCCCTCCCAAATAAAATAAAAATACATACATATTTGCTATCCAGTCAAAGGTACTTTCAAAAGGGTGAAAAACAAAGCACCAGAACATTCTAAACTCTGAAGGCAACTACACAAATTGAACAATATTAAAAGGTTACAATGTTACAATGAAATTTTACTTCCAAGTAGGCAACTCAGGATGGAGTAGAGACCTCTGAGAAGTAAAGCTCTCAGTTTATTTTAAAATCCAGACAAAAATACTAGTACTGTATCTGGATGACTTTAAAACATTTTAGCTTCCCAGAAGACCAATATAGTCAAAGAGTGAATAAAAAAACACATACTGAAGCCTGTACATTTTTACCACAGGGATTGACTGACTTGCATAATTTGTTAATAAAACTGACACTTAATGCTTGAGATGTTTTAAGACAAATCTTAATTTACGTCTGAAAAGACTGATTGGGAAGAGATCCAGCCACATCTTAAGCAGCACAGCCAACCATCTGCCCAGGTTATTGATATGGGAATAACAGAAGAGCTGGTGTCTTGGCAATGGGTGGGTGTGGAACAAATAGATCTAATAAGATATCCAGGGACCAGTCACATGGAATTCATGATCAGACGAGTACAAAATAAGGGAAAATTATGTTTCTTACCTGATAATCTTCGTTCCTTTAGTTATACCAGATTATGTCCATCTACCAGTAAATGGAGGCAGAGAAAAAAAAATAGAACTAAGAACCAGGGTTGTGGAGTCGGTAGATAAATCCTTCGACTCCGACTCCTTAGTTTCTGGTACCCATGACTCCGACTCCAACTCCAGTACCCAAAATTGTCTCCGACTCCTCGACTCAGACTCCACAGCCCTGCCAAGAACTTCACCTGTTAAGGATATCATGCAGACTGGAATGGTCAGTTATAGCCAAGCAATGGTAATCATAATTATAGCTAACAACTGGAAAAGACTAAAGCTAATATGCCACTGAGGTTACACTGTTAACACAGAATGAGGCTCATACTCCACTGACATACAGGTATTTCACTGAGTCAGGAGATCCAAGAAGGGAAGATCCAAGAAGGGAATGAAAAGCAAAAGCTATGTAAGAAGAAAACAAACACTTAAGAAAAAAACAGAGAGGGAGGGCTTCAGGACTGGTCTGGCATGACTA